>NC_058521.1:439140675-441640675 GCF_904849725.1 Hordeum vulgare subsp. vulgare
AGATCTAGACCGTAATAATTTGGCCCCACAAGATTAACGGTCCGAGATTTTTTCCTTCTTGATAGAGATCTAGACCGAAATAATTTGGCCCCACAAGATTAACGGTCCCTAATTACTGATTAATGTGGGAATTTCTTGGGAGTGCCTAATTAGTATAAGTATAGATGTCTATTTTGAGTGGGAGTTCTTTAGTAATATGATTAGCTAAACTCAATTATTATGAACATAGTCATAAGCTCTTTGCAAATTATGTTGTAGCTTGCGTTGTAGCTCTATTGTTTTTTGATATGTTCCTGAAGAAAATTTAGTTGAAATATGACAGTAGCAATTATGCGGACAAGGTCCGTAAACTGAGGATTGTCCACATTGCTGCGCAGAAGGCTTATGTCCTTCATACACCACTCGGTGTGTTGAACCTCGAGCGTCGTCTGTGGATGTTGCAAACGTCTAACATACACGTTTTTTATGACTACGTGATAGTTCAGTGTGTAATGCTTAACGACTTAGAATTGAGGCACAGAGGCGTTTTGAACGTCACGGAATATATGAGATGTCCAAGAGATGAAATTGGGATTTCATGATCATGCCCTTGTTAAGAGGTATGAGACCTCCGACAAGATTCTTTGTCTACAAAGTAAGGGAGAAAAAGCTCAATCGTTGAGCATGTGCTCAGATTGTCTGAGTGCTACAATCGCTTGAATCGAGTGGGAGTTGATCTTCCAGATGAGATAGTGATGGTTCTCCAAAGTCACTGCCACGAAGCTACTAGAGCTTCGTGATGAACTATAACATATCCAGGATAGATATGATGATCCTTAAGCTATTCATAATGTTTGACATCGCGAAAGTAGAAATCAAATAGGAGAATCAATTGTTGATGGTTAGTAAAGTTTCAAGAAGGGCAAGGGCAAGAAGGGATACTTCATGAAACGACAAAACAGTTGCTGCTCTAGTGAAGAAACCTAAGGTTGAACCCAAACCCGAGACTAAGTGCTTCTGTTATGAGGGGAACGGTCACTGAGGCGGAACTACCCTGGATACTTGGTAGATGAGAAGGCTGGCAAAGTCGACAAAAGTATATTGGATATACATGATATTTATGTGTACTTTACTAGTACTCCTAGTAGCACCAGGGTATTAGATAACGGTTCGGTTGCTAAGTGTTAGCAACTCGAAATGAAAGCTACGGATTAAATGGATACTAGCAAGGGTGAGGTGACGATGTGTGTTGGAAGTAATTCTAAGGTTGATGTGATCAAACATCGCATGCTCCCTCTAAGATCGGGATTAGTGTTAAACCTAAATAATTGTTATTTGGTGTTTGCGTTGAGCATGAACATGATTAGATCGTGTTTATTGCAATATGATTATTCATTTAAAGAGAATAATGGTTATTCTATTTGCTTGAATAAATACCTTCAATGGTTTATTGAATCTCGATCGTAGTGCTACACATGTTCATAATATTGATGCCAAAATATTCAAAGTTGTAATGATAGTACCACTTACTTGTGGCACTGCCACTTGAGTCATGTTGGTAGAAAATGCATGAAGAAGCTCCATGTTGATGGATCTTTGTACTCACTCATTTTTGAAACGTTTGAGACATGCAAACCATGCCTATTGGTATAAACGCATGAAGAAACTCCATGCAGATGGATCGTTTGGACTCACTTGATTTTGAATCACTTGAGACATGCAAATCATACCACATGGGCAAGACAACTGAAGGCCTCATTGTCATGTGACATGGAATTAGAACGTAACTTGTTGGAAGTAATACATTTGGATGTATGTAGTCCAATGAGTGTTGAGGCACGCAGTGGATATCGTTATGTTCTTACTTCACAGATGATTTGAGTAGATACTAGTGTATTTGCTTGATGAAACACACGTCTGAATTATTGAAAGGTTCAAGTAATTTCAGAGTGGAGTTGAATATCATCGTGACAAGAGGATAAAATGTCTACGATATGGTCATAGAGATGAATATCTGAGCTGCAAGTTTGGTACACAATTAAGACAATGTGAAAATTGTGTCACATCTTATGCCACCTAGAACACCATAGAGTGATGGTGTGTCCGAACGTCATAGTCGCGCCCTACTTGATATGGTGTATACTATGATGTCTCTTACCGAATTACCACTATCGTTTATGGGTTATGCATTAGAGACAACTACATTCACTTTAAATAGGGCACCACGTATTTCCGTTGAGATGACACCATATGAACTATGGTTTGAAGAAACCTAAGCTGTCATTTCTGAAAAGTTTGGGACTGCGATGCTTATGTGGAAAAGTTTCAGCATAATAAGCTCGAACCCAAAGCGAATAAATGCATCTTCATAGGACACCCAAAATAGTTGGGTATACCTCCTATCTCAGATCCGGAAATGAAGTGTTTGTTTCTAGAAACGGGTCCTTTCTTGAGGAAAATTTTCTCTCGAAGGAATTGAATGGGAGGGTGGTGGAACTTGATGAGGTTACTGAACCGCCACTACAACCAGTGTGTAGGAGGGCGCATGAAGTTGTTCGTGTGGAGCCTACGCCAATTGAAGTGGAAACTGATGATAGTGATCATTGAGCTTTGGATCAAGTTACTACAAACCTCGTAGGTCGACAAGCTCGCGTACTGCTACAGAGTGGTATGGTAATCCTGTCTTGGAGGTCATGTTGTTGAACAACAATGAACCTACGAGCTATGGAGAAACGATGGTGGGCCTAGATTCCGGCAAATGGCTGGAGGCCATGAAATCCAGAGAGGATCCATGTATAAAAACAAAGTGTAGACTTTGGAAGAACTACTTGATGGTCGTAAGACTGTTAAGTACAGATGGATCTTTTAAAGGAAGACAAACGATGATGGTGAAAGTCACTATTTAGAAAGCTCGACTTATTGCAAAGAAGTTTCTCACAAGTTCAAAGAGTTTGACTATGATGAGACTTTCTCACTCGTAGAGATGCTAAAAGTCTGTTGGAATTATGTTAGCAGTTGCTTCATTATTTATGAAATATTGCACAAAGTATGTCAAAACATTGTTTCCTCGACAATTTCCTTGAGGAAAGGTTGTATGTGATACAACGAGAAGGTTTTTCGATCCTAAGGATGCTAACAAGTATGCAAGCTCCAACGATCCTTCTATGGACTGGTGCAAGCATCTCGGAGTTGGAATATACGCTTTGATGAGATGATCAAAGCTTTTGGGTTTATACAAGGTTTATGAGAAAATTGTATTTCCAAAGAAGTGAGTGGGAGCACTATAGGATTTCTGATGAGTATATGTGGTAGATATATTGTTGATCAAAAATAATGTAGAATTTCTGGAAAGCATAAAGGGTTGTTTGAAAGCAGTTTTTCAAAAGAAAACCTGGATGGAGCTACTTGAACATTGAGCATCAAGATCTATAGAGATATATCGAAACGCTAAATAGAACTTTCAATGAAATGCATGCCTTGACAAGTTTTTGAAGGAGTTCAAAATAGATCAAGAAAGAAGGAGTTCTTGGTTGTGTTGTAAGGTGTGAATTTGAGTAAGACTCGAAGCCTGACCACGACAGAAGAAAGAGAAAGGACGAAGCTCGTCCCCTATGCCTTATCCATAGGCTCTAAAGTATGCTATGTTGTGTACCGCACCTGATGGGTGCCTTGCCATGAAATTATCAAGGGGTACGAAAGTGATCCACGAATGGATTACTGGATAGCGGTCAAAAGTTATCCTTAGTAACTAGTGGACTAAGGAAAATTTTCTCGATTATGGAGGTGTTAAAAGAGTTCGTTGTAAAGGGTTACGCTAATGCAAGCTTTGACACTAATCCAATAACTATGAGTAGTAAACTAGATTCATATAGTAGAGAAGTCATTTGGAATAGTTCCAAATGGTGCGTGGTAGAAACATCTATAGGATGACATAGAGATTTGTAAAGCACACTCGGATCTGAAAGGTTCAGACCCATTGACTAAAAACCTCTCTCACAAGCAAGATATGATCAAACCCCACAACTTTATGGGTGTTAGGTTCATTGCAATCACATAGTGATGTGAACTAGATTATTGACTCTAGTGCAAGTGGGAGACTGTTGGAAATATGCCCTAGAGGCAATAATAAATTGGTTATTATTATATTTATTTATTCATGATAATCATTTAATATCCATGCTGGAATTGTATTGATTGGAAACTCAAATACATGTGTGGATACATAGACAACACACTGTCCCTAGTGAGACTCTAGTTGACTAGCTCGTTGATCAAAGATGGTCAAGGTTTTCGGACCATAGACAAGTGTTGTCACTTGATAATGGGATCACATCATTGGCAGAATGATGTGATGGACAAGGCCCAAAACTATGAACGTAGCATATGATCGTGTTAGTTTATTGCTACTATTTTCTGCATGTCAATGTATGTGTTCCTATGACCATGAGATCATGCAACTCCCAGAGACCAAAGGAATACCTTATGGGTTATCAAACGTCGCAACGTAACTGGGTGACTATAAAGGTGCTCTACAGGTATCTCCAAGGGTGTCTATTGGGTTGACATAGATCAAGACTGGGATTTGTCACTCCGTGTGACGGAGAGGTATCTCGGGGCCCACTCTGTAATACAACATCACAACAAGCCTGGCAAGCAATGTGACTAAGGAGTTAGTTATGAGATCATGTATTACGGAACAAGTAAATAGACTTGCCAGTAATGAGATTGAACTAGGTATGGAGATACCGACGATCGAATCTCGGGCAAGTAACATACCGAAGGATAAAGGGAACAACATACGAGATTAACTGAATCCTTGACATAGAGGTTCAACCGATAGAGATCTTCGTAGAATATGTGGGAGACAATATGGACATCCAGGTCCCGCTATTGGTTATTGACCAGAGAGTATCTCAGGTCATGTCTGCATAGTTCTCGAACCCGCAGGGTCTGCACACTTAAGGTTCGGTGACGTTTCGGTATAGTTGAGTTATAGGTGTTGGTAACTGAAGGTTGTTCGGAGTTACGAATGAGACCCCGGACATCATGAGGATCTCCGGAATGGTCCGGAAGTAAAGATTGATACATAGGAAGTCCTGTTTTAGTCACCGGAAAAGTTTCGGGTTCATCGGTGGTGTACCGGGTGTGTTGGGAGGGGTGCCGGGGACCATCGGGAGGGGTGTCACGCCCCAAGGGGCCTTAGGGGCTATGGGAAGAGATAAACCAGCCCCTAGTGGGCTGGAATAAGTTCCCACTAAGGCCCATAAGGTTTGAGAAGGAAAAACACAAGGTGAAAAGAGTTTCCAAGTGGGAAGGAGGAATCTTACTCCAAATAGGATTGAAGGAGGACTCCTCCTCTCCTCCTTGCGCAAGGGAAAAAAGAGGCAGCCCTAGGGCGCAGCCCTCTCCCTCCTCTCCTCCTATATATACTAAGGGTTTTGAGAGTTTTAGACACAATAGAAAACAGCCACGTGCTGCCCTCTCTCTCTAGATCTGTTTCTCCTCTAGTTTCAGTGGTGCTTAGGCGAAGCCCTGCTAGAATAGCACCACCACCACCACGACCATGCCGCCGTGCAGGAGAACTCATCTACCTCTCCGCCCCCTCTTGCTGGATCAAGAAGGTGGAGATCGTCATTGAGCTGTACGTGTGCTGAATGTGGAGGTGTTGTCTGTTTGGCACTAGATCGGGAAGGATCGTGATGGGATCGCGGGACGGATCATGATGAGATTGCGGGACGGGCTGCGATTTGGATCGCGAAGATGTTCCACTACATCGAACGCGTTATATACGCTTCCGCTTAGAGATTTAGAAGGGTATGTGGATCCGATCTCCCTCTCGTAGATGTTCATCACCATGATAGGTCTTCGTGTGCGTAGGAATATTTTTGTTTCCCATGCTACGTTCCCCAACACTCTCACCCAAAGCAATTGGGACTGGTGCAATATTCCCCTATAGACTCTGAAAAATCATCATGTACCGATGTTCAAATGAATGATCATGAACACCTACTTACGTCACACATAAATCCACCATGTCCTCGAGCAAAGAAGGAGCTCATGAAAGAGACAGTCACAGTTATGCACTCAGTTGGCAAGTTGTAACCAAGTTTACTTCAATTTATCTAAAACCAGATGTTAAACAAGTTTCCAAGTTTCCCACATAACCGCGGGCACGACTTTCCGAAAGATTTAACCCTTCAGGGATGCTCCAACTAGTCCATCACAAATTACCACAAGCCGCATAGAAAGCCTCGACCACAAAACTCGTGATCTCCTCGGATTCCTTAGTGGAAAACCTCAACTCTAAGATAACACAAAGCATGATGAAATCCCGATGCACAAGATATTTCGTAAAAGGTAAAACTAATCCAGCAAGGCCGCCTAGGGTGCCGACACACCCGATAGGAGCCGCGTATCTCGTTCTCAAGGCATGACCAGATGTCCAAGACGTCGGGTTAGCTGAAACCATGGGTGACCAGGTGGCCCTGGACATTGCCCGATTTGAACCAACACTCATGCGGAGCACTGGCCCGGGGGTTGATTAATTATCCACGGGGGTCGACTGGTCCCTATGCAATTTTGTTAGTTATTAGGAAAATGTAGTACCAAAGTTGGGCCTTGCCAGACCAGTTTGAAGCTAAAAATAATTATCAAGGGGGTCCCCATAACAACCCCGATCGTGTTAGGACTGCTCAATTATGGAATATAACATCGGTAGCCAAAACTAAGGTGGCAAAGGTGGAATAGAACACCAGGCTAGAAAGGCCGAGCCTTCCACCTTCTACCATGTATATAGGTGCATTAAATTAAATAGCATTAATATGGTGATATAACAAGGGACTCATGTTATCACATGGAAGCAACTGCACATGCAACTAGCAACGCTATCCAATGGTTAAGCAAGTGGTAACATAGCCAATCAGTGGTTTGCTAGGTTGTAGAAAGGTTGAAGGTTTTCATGGCAATGTTGAGAGGCTTATTAAACAGGTGGTAGGCATCAAGACATAGCGACAGAAACGAAACAACTAGCATGGCAATGATAGTAATGGTATCTAGGGAAATGACCATCTTGTGTGTGATCCTGCTTGGAAGACGAACGAAACCGTGAAGCAGATGAACCAACGTAGTCGAACGGAGCCTCACACTCCGAAGTGGATTGGATCTCTATCGCAAAGAAGCAAACCGGAAACAAGAATCAACACGCGATATTCACCACGACACATGCACGATATGATGCACAACCTAATATGATGCACGTTCATTTCAATTATGCAAGGCATGGCATGGCAATTCACAACAATCAAACACTACACATTAAGTGAAGCTCAATATGCAACGAGTTGCATATTGACGAAACTCCACATACGAATTATTTAGTTCACTCCTGTTTACGTACACGACAATATTAAATGTTGTTTAAACATGGCAAGAGGCGAAGCATGTGACTCTATACAACATTCTAGTCGATTTACCCAAAGAATGTATGAACGGAGCTACGGTTAAAAGATACGTGCAACACAGAATATTATGCCATGAATGCAACATACATGCAATTTTATGAAAACACTCGCAAGAAGGATATGAAGCATGTGTCGCCATGGCGAACGAAAGGTAACCATGGCGGCAAAATAGAAACAATGCCATGACAACGTACCAGTCCCAATAACTCGATGAGGTACCGGTGCCAACAAATTGGGAGCGTGTGCATGTCATGCCAATAATGATGGGATGATCTCGGTTACCGGGTTCCCATGTGTCGGGGACACGACAAAAGGGGGACTACGTGCAGCTTAGAAACATATATGGTGCAAACATACGGTTCATCTCATACATCACGTGCATTCGGTCCTCGGGTGATCGTCTCACTGGTTATACCTTTGAAGCGAGCGTTCGGGGTGGACCGAGGTTTGTCGAGGGAAATAGTCGTTCACGGGCCATCGTGGATGTTGTTGAAGTAGTGGTACATTATGGAGGTTTTTCACCCAGAGTGGTTGGCCAATCCGGTTTTGGTACTCAAGAAGAATGGCACCTTTCACATGTGCATTGAGTACACCAACCTTAACAAAGCTTGCCCGAAAGACCCTTTTGCCCTCCCTCGTATCGATCAAATCATTGACTCTACGGTGGGTTGCGAGCGGCTGTGTTTTTTGGATGCATACTCAGGTTACCACCAGATCAAGATGGCTTTGGAGGATCAGGAGAAGACGTCCTCCATAACGCCCTTTGGCGCTTTTTGTTATGTATCTATGCCGTTTGGGCGAGTGCGGGGGCGACTTATGAGCGCTGCATCCAGAATTGCCTACACAGTCAGATTGGGTGCAACATTCATGCCTATGTTGATGACATAGTGGTGAAATCCTAAAAGAAAGAGTCGCTCTTGGAAGATATGAAGGATACGTTTGACAATTGGCGCATGTATCAGATGAAGCTTAACCCGACCAAGTGTGTCTTCGGTGTCCCTGCGGGGAAGTTATTGGGCTTCCATGTGTCAGAACGAGGCATTGAGGCTAACCCGGAAAAAATCAAGGCGATTACTTCACTTGGCAAGCCGGCCAATATTAACCAAGTCCAGCGCATGGCGGGTCGTATTGGAGCTCTGAATCATTTCATAAGTCGCCTTTGGGAGAAGTCCATCCCTCTTTATCAGCTGCTCAAGAAAACAGACCGTTTTGTGTGGACAGATGCGGCCAATGAAGCTTTTGAAGCCTTGAAGAAGCAATTGGCCGAGCCGCCCATTTTAGCCGCTCCTATTGACAAAGAGCCCATGCTCCTGTACATTGCTACCAACTCTAAGGAAGTAAGTGTGGGAGTGTTTGTCGAACGCAAGGAAGAAGGAAAGGAATATCCGGTCCAAAGGTCAGTGTACTTTGTTAGCGAAGTCTTAACACTCTCCAAACAGCGTTATCCACACTGGCAGAAGCTGGTTTTTGGGATCTTCATGGCGAGTCGGAAGCTGAAGCACTACTTCCAGGAGCACCCAATCACGATGGCCAGCCGCGCCACTTGGCGACATTATACAAAACTGTGAAGCAACCGGGCGGATTGCTAAGTGGGCTATCGAGCTTGGTCCTCACCACGTGAAATATACGCCCCGCACGGCCATCAAGTCTCAGGCCTTAGTGGATTTCATCAACGATTGGACCGAGCTGCAGGTCCTAGAAGATAGACCTGATCACACGTATTGGACTATCCATTTTGACGGGTCTAGGCAGCTGGAAGGCTCGGGTGCTGGCGTGGTACTAACTTCGCCACAGGGTGACAAGCATAGCTACGTCCTCTGGCTCATGTTCCCATGTACTAACAATGCAATAGAGTACGAAGCTTTGCTCCATGGGCTTAGGATCGCCTAGGGGATGAACCTCAGCTGAGTCAGATGCCTGGGCGACTCAAATCTGGTGGCACAGCAAGTCTGTGGAACATGGGATTCCAGGGATCCTTTGATGGCGGCTTATAGACGTGCTGTGTCAGACGTGGCGGGTCACTTTGATGGTTATCAAGTTGATCATATCGATCGCTGGCTCAACGAAGCAGCTGATGCTCTTTCACAAGGCGGGTCGCAGTGTAAGTCGGTTCCTCCCAATGTCATTTTGGATATTTTGCATAACCCGTCGGTTAAATTGCCTTTTGACGAGGATATAGCACTCCCTGACCCTGAGTCTCAACTTGTGGCGGCTCTTCGTGCCACTCCGGATTGGGCGGTCCCTTACATGGTGTATTTAGCACGAGGCGAGTTACCTACTGATGAGTTGCTGGCCCACCAGATTACCTACTGATGCAAATCCATGGTTATACATAAAGGCGAGTTGCACAAACGAAGCACTTATGGTTTTTTTCAAAGGTGCGTCTCGTCTGAAGAAGGATGTGCGATCCTTAATGAGATCCACGCTGGCGACTGTGGTCATCATGTCGGGTCATGCTCTTTGGTGTCCAAGGCCTTTAGACATGGATTCTACTGGTTGACAGCTAACGCACACGCTGAGGACATAGTGCGCAGATGTGACGCCTGTCAGAAATTTGGGCGTCAGATGCATGTGCCGGCTCAGGAATTGCGAATGATCACAATTACATGGCCGTTTGCAATCTGGGGGCTTGACATGGTTGGTCCCTTCAAGATGTCTTCCAATAAAAAGACTCACTTGCTAGTGGCGGTTGAAAAATTTACCAAGTGGGTTGAAGCAGAGCCGGACAGTAGTTGCCATGCGGATACAACCGTCAAGTTCCTCAAGAAATTGATTTTTCGCTTCGGGTATCCTCATAGTATCATTACTGATAATGGTACTAATCTATCCAAAGGCACCATGCAATAATTTTGTGAAAAAGAGCACATCCGACTTGATGTCTTTGCGGTTGCACACCCCCAATCCAACGGACAGGCGGAGAGGGCGAATTAAGAAATCCTGCGAGGGATCAAACCCCGACTTATGGTTCTTCTCGAACTTACCCCTAGATGTAGGGTTGAAGAGCTTCCTTCTGTTCTGTGGAGCATCAGGACTACCCCTATTATATCCACTGGTTACACACCTTTCTTCTTGGTTTACGGAGCTAAGGGAGTGTTACCAGGTAATATCAGGTATGACTCGCTGTGAGTCGCCGCTTATGTTGAGGAAGACAATGAGCTGGCGTGTCAAGATTCATTGGATGCTCTGGAGGAGGAACGTGACTTGTCAGCATCATGGTCGGCGATTTACCAACAAGACTTGCAGCGCTATAATAGCCGCCGAGTCAAAAGCCGAGTTTTTCAGGAGGGCGACTTAGTGCTCCATTTGATTCAGGATCATACTGGTATGCATACGTTATCCCCCCATGGGAAGGGCCGTTTGTCATCAGCAAGAGTCTTCATAATGGTTCCTACTACGTGGTGGATCTTCGTCCAGATAGGCCAACGATAGAGGTTGAAACGACCCGGCCTTGGAACATTGCCCACCTGCGGCCTTATTACACTTAGAGCCATTTGCTCCTTATCATTGTACATAGTTTAGTCCTTGTACTCTCTTTTTATATATATATAGCAATAAAGCCGGCGCCCACGAACTTCGGGGTCTCTGCCGTTTTAGCATCTTGAGAGCATGAGTCTTTATTGTTTCATAAGCCGTCCAAGCATGGACGCTATCAGTATCAAAGAGCATAAGTCGCCATGTTGCACTTATTTTAAAACTGGATATTGGTAAGCCAAAGAGGACCAAAGTTGCCATGTTGCACGGTTCAAACTGTTGGGGAACGTCGCATGGGAAACAAAAAATTTCCTACGCGCACGAAGACCTATCATGGTGATGTCCATCTACAAGAGGGGATGAGTGATCTACGTACCCTTGTAGATTGTACAGCAGAAGCGTTAGTGAACGCGGTTGATGTAGTGGAACGTCCTCACGTCCCTCGATCCGCCCCGCGAACAATCCCGCGATCAGTCCCACGATCTAGTACCGAACGGACGGCACCTCCGCGTTCAGCACACGTACAACTCGACGATGATCTTGGCCTTCTTCATCCAGCAAGAGAGACGGAGAGGTAGAAGAGTTCTCCGGCAGCGTGACGGCGCTCCGGAGGTTGGTGATGACCTTGTCTCAGCAGGGCTCCGCCCGAGCTCCGCAGAAACGCGATCTAGAGGAAAAACCGTGGAGGTATGTGGTCGTGCTGCCGTGGAAAAGTCGTCTCAAATCAGCCCCAATACCTCCGTATATATAGGTGGGAGGGAGGGGACCTTGCCTTGGGGCTCAAGGAGCCCCAAGGGGTTCGGCCGAGTCCAAGGGGGGAAGGCTCCCCCCCCAAACCGAGTTGGACTTGGTTTGGTGGGTGGGAGTCCTTCCCTTCCTTCCCACCTCCCTTTTTTTTTCTTTTTCTTTCTCTTTGATTTTCCTTTGTATGGCGCATAGAGCCCTTTTGGGCTGTCCCACCAGCCCACTAAGGGCTGGTGCGCCACCCTCATGGCCTATGGGCTTCCCCGGGGTGGGTTGCCCCCTCGGTGAACTTCCGGAACCCATTCGTCATTCCTGGTACATTCCCGGTAACTCCGAAAACCTTCCGGTAATCAAATGAGGTCATCCTATATATCAATCTTCGTTTCCGGACCATTCCGGAAACCCTCGTGACGTCCGTGATCTCATCCGGGACTCCGAACAACATTTGGTAACCAACCATATAACTCAAATACGCATGAAACAACGTCGAACCTTAAGTGTGCAGACCCTGCGGGTTCGAGAACTATGCAGACATGACCCGAGAGACTTCTCGGTCAATATCCAACAGCGGGACCTGGATGCCCATATTGGATCCCACATATTCTACGAAGATCTTATCGTTTGAACCTCAGTGCCAAGGATTCATATAATCCCGTATGTCATTCCCTTTGTCCTTCGGTATGTTACTTGCCCGAGATTCGATCGTCAGTATCCGTATACCTATTTCAATCTCGTTTACCGGCAAGTCTCTTTACTCGTTCCGTAATACAAGATCCCGCAACTTATACTAAGTTACATTGCTTGCAAGGCTTGTGTGTGATGTTGTATTACCGAGTGGGCCCCGAGGTACCCTTCCGTCACACGGAGTGACAAATCCCAGTCTTGATTCATCCTAACTCAACTAACACCTTTGGAGATACCTGTAGAGCATCTTTATAGTCACCCAGTTACGTTGCGACGTTTGATACACACAAAGCATTCCTCCGGTGTCAGTGAGTTTTATGATCTCATGGTCATAGGAATAAATACTTGACACGCAGAAAACAGTAGCAACAAAATGACACGATCAACATGCTACGTCTATTAGTTTGGGTCTAGTCCATCACGTGATTCTCCTAATGACGTGATCCAGTTATCAAGCAACAAAACCTTGTTTATAATCAGAAGACACTGACTATCTTTGATCAACTGGCTAGCCAACTTAGAGGCTTGCTAGGGATGGTGTTTTGTCTATGTATCCACACATGTAAATGAGTCTTCATTCAATACAATTATAGCATGGATAATAAACGATTATCTTGATACATGAATTATAATAATAACTATATTTATTATTGCCTCTAGGGCATAATTCCAACAGTCTCCCACTTGCACTAGAGTCAATAATCTAGCCCTCACATCATCATGTGAATTACATTGTAATAAATCTAACACCCATACAGTTCTGGTGTTGATCATGCTTTGGCCGTGGAAGAGGTTTAGTCAGCGGGTCTGCTACATTCAGATCCGTGTGCACTTTGCATATATTTACGTCCTCTCCCTTGACGTAGTCGCGGATGAGGTTGAAGCGTCGTTTGATGTGTCTGGTCTTCTTGTGAAACCGTGGTTCCTTTGCTAAGGCAATGGCACCCGTGTTATCACAGAACAAGGTTATTGGATTCAGTGCGCTTGGCACCACTCCAAGATCCGTCATGAACTGCTTCATCCAGACACCCTCCTTAGCCGCCTTCGAGGCAGCCATGTACTCCGCTTCACATGTAGAATCTGCTATGACGCTTTTCTTGGAACTGCACCAGCTTACCGCACCCCCATTAAGAATAAATACGTATCCGGTTTGCGACTTAGAGTCGTCCGGATCTGTGTCAAAGCTTGCATCGACGTAACCCTTTACGGCGAGCTCTTCGTCACTTCCATACACGAGAAACATCTCCTTAGTCCTTTTCAGGTACTTCAGGATATTCTTGACCGCTGTCCAGTGATCCACTCGTGGATTATTCTGAAACCTTCCTGCCATACTTATGGCCAGGCTAACATCCGGTCTAGTGCACAACATTGCATACATGATAGAACCTATGGCTGAAGCATAGGGGACGGAGTGCATATGCTCTCTATCTTCATCAGTTGCTGGGCACTGAGTCTTACTCAATCTCGTACCTTGTAAAACTGGCAAGAACCCTTTCTTGGACTGTTCCATTTTGAACCTCTTCAAAACTTTATCAAGGTATGTGCTTTGTGAAAGTCCTATCAGGCGTTTTGATCTATCCCTATAGATCTTAATGCCTAGAATGTAAGCAGCTTCTCCTAGGTCTTTCATAGAGAAACTTTTATTCAAGTAACCCTTTATGCTCTCCAAAAAACTCTACGTTGTTCCCAATCAGTAATATGTCATCCACATATAATATCAGAAACGCCACAGAGCTCCCACTCACTTTCTTGTAAATACAAGATTCTCCAACCACTTGTATAAACCCAAATGCTTTGATCACCTCATCAAAGCGTTTGTTCCAACTCCGAGATGCTTGCACCATTCCATAAATGGATCGCTAGAGCTTGCACATCTTGTTAGCATTCTTAGGATCGAAAAAACCTTCGGGTTGTATCATATACAACTCTTCCTTAAGGAAACCGTTAAGGAACGCTGTTTTGACATCCATCTGCCAGATTTCATAATCGAAAAATGCAGCTATTGCTAACATGATTCTGACAGACTTAAGCATCGCTATGGGTGAGAATGTCTCATCGTAGTCAACTGCTTGAACTTGTGAAAAACCCTTTGCCACAAGTCGAGCTTTACAAATGGTCACATTGCCGTCAGCGTCCGTCTTACTCTTAAAGATCCATTTGTTCTGAATAGCCTTGCGGCCCTCAGGTAGTACCTCCAAAGTCCACACTTTGTTCTCATACATGGATCCTATCTCGGACTTCATGGCTTCCAGCCATTTGTTGGAATCTGGGCCCACCATTGCTTCTTCATAATTCGCAGGTTCATTGTTGTCTAACAACATGATTGATAAGATGGGATTACCGTACCACTCTGGAGCAGCACGTGGTCTCGTCGACCTGCGTGGTTCGACAGAAACTTGAACCGGAGTTTCATGATCATCATCATTAACTTCCTCCTCAACCGGCGTCGCAACGACAGAGGTTTCCCCTTGCCCTGCGCCACCATCCAGAGGGATGAGAGGTTCGACAACCTCGTCAAGTTCTATCTTCCTCCCACTCAATTCTCTCGAGAGAAACTCCTTCTCGAGAAAAGCTCCATTTTTAGCAACAAACACTTTGCCCTCGGATTTGAGATAGAAGGTGTACCCAACTATCTCTTTTGGGTAACCTATGAAGACGCACTTTTCCGCTTTGGGTTCCAGCTTTTCAGGCTGAAGCTTTTTGACATAAGCATCGCATCCCCAAACTTTAAGAAACGACAACTTTGGCCTTTTGCCATACCACAGTTCGTATGGTGTCGTCTCAACGGATTTTGATGGTGCCCTATTTAAAGTGAATGCAGCTGTTTCTAATGCATAACCCAAAAATGATAACGGCAAATCAGTAAGAGACATCATATATCGCACCAACTCTAATAGAGTACGATTACGACGTTCGGACACACCATTACGCCGTGGTGTTCCACGCGGTGTTAACTGTGAAACAATTCCACATTGTCTTAAGTGAGCACCAAACTCGAAACTCAGATATTCACCCCCACGATCAGACCGTAGGAACTTGATCTTCTTGTTACGATGATTTTCCACTTCACTCTGAAATTGCTTGAACTTTTCAAATGTTTCAGACTTGTGCTTCATCAAGTAGACATAACCATATCTACTCAAATCGTCAGTGAAGGTGAGAAAATAACGATATCCGCCGCGTGCCTCCACGGTCATCGGACCACACACATCGGTATGTATGATTTCCAACAAGTCACTTGCACGCTCCATTGTTCCGGAGAACGGAGTCTTAGTCATCTTGCCCATGAGGCATGGTTCGCACGTGTCAAGTGAATCAAAGTCAAGTGACTCCAAAAGTCCATCGGCATGGAGTTTCTTCATGCGCTTTACACCAATATGACCTAAGCGGCAGTGCCACAAAAATATGGCGCTATCATTGTTAACTCTAATTCTTTTGGTCTCAATGTTATGTACATGCGTATCGCTATCAAGATTCAATATGAAAAATCCTCTCACATTCGGTGCATGACCATAAAAGATGTTACTCATAGAAATAGAACAACCATTATTCTCTGACTTCAAAGAGTAACCGTCTCGCAATAAACAAGATCCAGATATAATGTTCATGCTCAACGCAGGCACTAAATAACAATGATTTAAGTTCATCACTAATCCTGATGGTAACTGAAGTGACACTGTGCCGACGGCGATTGCATCAACCTTGGAACCATTTCCTACGCGCATCGTCACTTCATCTTTCGCCAGCCTTCGTCTATTCCGCAGTTCCTGTTTCGAGTTGCAAATATGAGCAACAGAACCGGTATCGAATACCCACGCACTACTACGAGAGCCGGTTAAGTACACATCAATAACATGTATATCAAATATACCTGATTTTTCTTTGGCCGCCTTCTTATCTGCCAGATACTTGGGACAATTGCGCTTCCAGTGACCCATACCCTTGCAATAGTAACACTCCGTTTCAGGCTTAGGTCCAACTTTGGGTTTCTTCGTCGGATTGGCAACAGGCTTGCCGCTCTTCTTCGAATTACCCTTCTTTCCTTTGCCGTTTCTCTTGAAACTAGTGGTCTTATTCACCATCAACACTTGATGCTCTTTACGGAGTTCAGACTCTGCGACTTTCAGCATCGCAAACAACTCGCCGGGAGACTTGTTCATCCCTTGCATGTTGTCGTTCAACACAAAGCCTTTATAGCTTGGCGGCAGCGATTGAAGGATTCTGTCAGTGATAGCCTCTTGCGGGAGTTCAATCCCTAGCTCAGCTAGACGGTTTGAGTACCCAGACATTTTGAGCACATGTTCACTGACAGACGAGTTTTCCTCCATCTTGCAAGCATAGAATTTATCGGAGGTCTCATACCTCTCGATCCGGGCGTTCTTCTGAAAGATAAACTTCAACTCTTGGAACATCTCAAATGCTCCATGACGCTCAAAGCGACGTTGAAGTCCCGGTTCTAAGCCATACAAGACTGCACATTGAACTATTGAGTAGTCCTCCTTACGTGCTAACCAAGCGTTCTTAACATCCTGATCAGCTGTAGCGGGTGGTTCATCTCCTAGCGCAGCATTAAGGACATAATCCTTCTTCCCAGCTTGTAAGATTAGCTTAAGATTACGAGCCCAGTCTACAAAGTTGCTTCCATCATCTTTCAACTTAACTTTCTCTAGGAACGTATTAAAATTCAGGATGACTGTCGCGTGAGCCATGATCTACAACACAAATATATTCAAAGTGGACTTAGACTATGTTCAAGATAATTAGAGTTTAACTTAATCAAATTATTCGCTAAACTCCCACTCAAAAAGTACATCTCTCTAGTCATTTGAGTGGTTCATGATCCACTTACACTAGCTCAAGTATGATCATCACGTGAGTTGAGTATAGTTTCAGTGGTAAGCATCCCTATGCTAATCATATCATCTATATGATTCATGACCGACCTTTCGGTCTCATGTGTTCCGAGGCCATGTCTGCACATGCTAGGCTCGTCAAGCTTAACCCGAGTGTTCCGCGTGCGCAACTGTTTTGCACCCGTTGTATGTGAACGTTGAGTCTATCACACCCTATCATCACGTGGTGTCTCGAAACGACGAACTGTAGCAACGGTGCACAGTCGGGGAGAACACAATTTCGTCTTGAAATTTTAGTGAGAGATCACCTTATAATGCTACCGTCGTTCTAAGCAAAACAAGGTGCATAAAAGGATTAACATCACATGCAATTCATAAGTGACATGATATGGCCATCATCTCGTGCTTCTTGATCTCCATCACCAAAGCACCGGCACGATCTTCTTGTCACCGGCGCCACACCATGATCTCCATCAACGTGTTGCCATCGGGGTTGTCATGCTACTCATGCTATTACTACTAAAGCTACATCCTAGCAAAATAGTGAACGCATCTGCAAGCACAAACGTTAGTATAAAGACAACCCTATGGCTCCTGCCGATTGCCGTACCATCGACGTGCAAGTCGATATTTTCTATTACAACATGATCATCTCATACATCCAATATATCACATCACATCGTTGGCCATATCACATCACAAGCATACCCTGCAAAAACAAGTTAGACGTCCTCTAATTTTGTTGTTGCATGTTTTACGTGGTGACCATGGGTATCTAGTAGGATCGCATCTTACTTACGCAAACACCACAACGGAGATATATGAGTTGCTATTTAACCTCATCCAAGGACCTCCTCGGTCAAATCCGATTCAATTAAAGTTGTAGAAACCGACACTTGCCAGTCATCTTTGAGCAACTGAGTTACTCGTAGCGATGAAACCAGTCTCTCGTAAGCGTATGAGTAATGTCGGTCAAAGCGGCTTCAATCCAACAATACCGCGGAATCAAGAAAAGACTAAGGAGGGAAGAAAAATGCACATCACCGCCCACAAAAACTTTTGTGTTCTACTCGAGAAGACATCTACGCATGAACCTAGCTCATGATGCCACTGTTAGGGAAGGTCGCATGGGAAACAAAAAATTTCCTACGCGCGCGAAGACCTATCATGGTGATGTCCATCTACGAGAGGGGATGAGTGATCTACGTACCCTTGTAGATCGTACAGCAGAAGCGTTAGTGAACGCGGTTTATGTAGTGGAACGTCCTCACGTCCCTCGATCCGCCCTGCGAACAATCCCGCGATCAGTCCCACGATCTAGTACCGAACGGACGGCACGTCCGCGTTCAGCACACGTACAGCTCGACGATGATCTCGGCCTTCTTGATCCAGCAAGAGAGACGGAGAGGTAGAAGAGTTCTCCAGCAGCGTGACGACGCTCCGGAGGTTGGTGATCACCTTGTCTCAGCAGGGCTCCGCCCGAGCTCCGCAGAAACGCGATCTAGAGGAAAAACCGTGGAGGTATGTGGTCGGGCTGCCGTGGAAAAGTCGTCTCAAATCAGCCCCAATACCTCCGTATATATAGGTGGGAGGGAGGGGACCTTGCCTTGGGGCTCAAGGAGCCCCAAGGGGTTCGGCCAAGTCCAAGGGGGGAAGGCTCCCCCCCCAAACCGAGTTGGACTTGGTTTGGTGGGTGGGAGTCCTTCCCTTCCTTCCCACCTCCCTTTTTTTTCTTTTTCTTTCTCTTTGATTTTCCTTTGTATGGCGCATAGAGCCCTTTTGGGCTGTCCCACTAGCCCACTAAGGGCTGGTGCGCCACCCTCATGGCCTATGGGCTTCCCCGGGGTGGGTTGCCCCCCCCCCCGGTGAACTTCCGGAACCCATTCGTCATTCCCGGTACATTCTCGGTAACTCCGAAAACCTTCCGGTAATCAAATGAGGTCATCCTATATATCAATCCTCGTTTCCGGACCATTCCGGAAACCCTCGTGACGTCCGTGATCTCATCCGGGACTCCGAACAACATTCGGTAACCAACCATATAACTCAAATACGCATAAAACAACGTCGAACCTTAAGTGTGCAGACCCTGCGGGTTCAAGAACTATGCAGACATGACCCGAGAGACTTCTCGGTCAATATCCAACAGCGGGACCTGGATGCCCATATTGGATCCCACATATTCTACGAAGATCTTATCGTTTGAACCTCAGTGCCAAGGATTCATATAATCCCGTATGTCATTCCCTTTGTCCTTCGGTATGTTACTTGCCCGAGATTCGATCGTCAGTATCCGTATACCTATTTCAATCTCGTTTACCGGCAAGTCTCTTTACTCGTTCCGTAATACAAGATCCCACTACTTACACTAAGTTACATTGCTTGCAAGGCTTGTGTGTGATGTTGTATTACCGAGTGGTCCCCGAGATACCTCTCCGTCACACGGAGTGACAAATCCCAGTCTTGATTCATACTAACTCAACTAACACCTTCGGAGATACCTGTAGAGCATCTTTATAGTCACCCAGTTACGTTGCGACGTTTGATACACACAAAGCATTCCTCCGGTGTCAGTGAGTTATATGATCTCATGGTCATAGGAATAAATACTTGACACGCAGAAAACAGTAGCAACAAAATGACACGATCAACATGCTACGTCTATTAGTTTGGGTCTAGTCCATCACGTGATTCTCCTAATGACGTGATCCAGTTATCAAGCAACAACACCTTGTTTATAATCAGAAGACACTGACTATCTTTGATCAACTGGCTAGCCAACTTAGAGGCTTGCTAGGGATGGTGTTTTGTCTATGTATCCACACATGTAAATGAGTCTTCATTCAATACAATTATAGCATGGATAATAAACGATTATCTTGATACAGGAATTATAATAATAACTATATTTATTATTGCCTCTAGGGCATAATTCCAACACAAACATAGGCACCCTATATGGTTTTGAGAATCAAGCCGACTTACTTGGGGGCTACTAGTTCCCAAGTCGTTTTGCAGTAAGAGCATAAACGCTTATTTAATCCTATGTCCGACTTTTCCCTAATCATAGGTCACTTGGGGGCTTCTACTCACTGAGTTCAGCCTGAATACCCTCTTGGCTAGCGAAAAATTAACGCATTACAATGGTTATACTGGACTGTGTGTTTGGCGACTCGCCCTATGGTCCCATGTACTCTTGGCGAGTCAATCCACTTCTCGACCCTAAACTTGCCTTAGTTAAAACATGAAAGGTCCTAGCGGGAGCCGGCATATGGAAAATAGACAAACCATGGGTTCAGTGAACCTGCTTCACCGAAGCTTGACTCCCGCCTGATAAGCCGATCTAAACAACTCAGGCTGTTGGAAAAGCCTTTCTGGGGTAGCACTAGAGCCTTGCAAGCTCGTCCTACCCTATCATGACTCATTGAGCCGACAACCTTTATGACTACAAAGTATCTTTGTGGTATAGTTAAGAGTTTTCTAAAAACTCATTTTAAACCATTGTGTCTCACTGAGCCAGCTTATTATTTCTTCTCTGACAACAGGGGGAGTAATTATTCGTGAAAGACATGGCAAAGATGCCTAGTAAGGCGACTCATATTAACAAATGGGTGAGACTCCAGAGTCAGCAAAGGTACAGATGTATCACAATATTGTGTTCACTCTAGCCTATTACATGGCTCGGAAAGCCATAAAAAGTTGCATAACCCAGCATTGGATTTTCTAAACTAATCTTCACGGGTGATCTTCAAGTAACTCCTGGCTCAAGCCGCCCCCGGATTATCCTGCCTCGAGCTTTCGCCATCTTGGATCTGTAAGTCGCCCAATTTCCAATTGCAATTGGTCAATGCATGGAACTCATCCTCGTCAGTTAATATGGTGGACAGGTCGGCATCAAAGTCAAAAGGATGCTTACGGCATTGCGGAGTCAGAATGGTGATTTCATACGAGGGAGTTGTAACCCGCTTGTTGTGCTCATCATAAGCCATCTGATACTTGGTTAAGTCCAGACCGGCTGCTAGTTGAGTCGCCACGAAGAGAGATTCCTTCACACAGCGATGGTAATCTTCTTCAGTAAACTCTGACCCGTCGTCTTTGTACTCTAGAAATCCCCCAGTTATTTCCTCTGGCTAAAGCTCTCGAGCATAAGAGAAGCACCATCTCAGGGTGGTCAGTACTACTTCCCGGGCGGCATATCTTTTTAGCTCTTCTATTTGGGGTGGCAGTGTGGACAAACATCCTAGCATATACTTGATTGATTTTATGGGCTTTTTGTCGCCCATAATGACTTTCATAGTCATCACACCGCTAGTGTACAGTTGCTCTGTCAAGGTATATATTGCCTTCAGTTTTAGTACGCGATCATCATGAAGATTGGCGGCTCGAGGACCTGCAGTAAAGATACATGATCATAAGTCACTAGAGGGTCTTACAATCACGACTTCGGAAGGAAAGATAGTGGTGGACACTTACGAGACACAACATTGAGCATTGTTGAGATATGACATTTTAACCCGGGCAGTTCCTACACGACGACCTTCATCTGCTCCTCGGCTTGCTCCCTCCTTTTTAGTAAGGCGCCTCGCTCAGTTTTGGCCTTGATTTCAAGCTCTTTGTGTTCCGCCTTCATCTTCTCCATATCAACCAGTGCAAGGCGGAGTTTCTCTTCAAACTTAGCTCGAGCGTCTTGCTGCTCAGCCAGACTTTGCTTCAGGCCGGCCACGGTTGAGTCGGCCTGAGTCAATGATTCATGCGAACACCAGGGCAGAAGAAGTTTCATGCACATTACAAGCAATATCCCTGACACTTGGGGGCTAATGTACGGTTCATTTTTTCTAAGGTAATACCTTAAAGCAAGACCCGACTCATCTTTAAAAAGATGACCCGACCCTTGGAGGCTACATGTTGAAGTTTTCTTCAAATACATGCTAAAGACCCGGCTCATCTTTAAAAAGATGACCCGGCCCTCGGGGGCTACAGGTTGAAGCTTTCTTCAAATATATGCTAAAGACACGGCTCATCTTTAAAAATATGACCCGACCTTTGGGGGCTACAGGTTGAAGCTTTCTTCAAATATATGCTAAAGACCCGGCTCATCTTCAAAAAGATGACCCTGACCTTGGGAGCTATAGGTTGAATCTTTCTTCAGAATGCAAACTAAAGATCCGACCCATCTTTAAAAAGATGACCCGACCCTTGGGGGCTACAGGTCGAAAAATAATACAAAGCTCGATTCTTCAAAGATAACTCAGCCTTTGGATGGCTAATGGGAAGACATGTCAACGAGGTTAACATGTATCATACCTCATGTTTTCTTCTCATCATGTGAACCAAGCTTTTTTCCATTTCACGGCTCCTTTCCAGGCCACTCACAAAGCCAGAATATAGTTCATCAAACTCCAGCTTCTCAAAATTGGGAAGCTTCAATTTGGTCATGTCCTTCTCTACAAAGACGTGGGCATCTTTGGGCGCATGCTTGGTCAATACTGCGGATGCAGGTTTGGAATAACCTGTACCAATGACGACGACTGGATTTGGATCAGGCATCACGTCTTCAGCCGCCTTTTGAGGACTTGGCGGATTGAGGTTTTCGATTGTTTCCTTCTGAGGGCTTGGAAGCTCATCTCGGATATCGGGGAAATCATCAAAGGCTTCGGCGTGAGTCTCAGCCGGCTCATCTTGAGCTTCTGGGATGGAAGTACCCATTCCAAATATTTCAGTCGCCTTGGGAATGGATGACGACTCGCCGGTTTTCCTCTTCTTCGCTTGAGCCCTACAAAAGATGGTAATTATGTTAAAATAGAAACATTGGCACCCAAAAGAGCATGTTGGTGAAGGAACTTACCCCTGAAGGCGGATTAACGGGGGAAGAGCTGAAGCAGCTGAATCACCAGATGAAGGAGGTGAAACCTCTTGGATGTAAGACTTAAAGATTGAGTAAATTGTGAGAATAATTTGCACAGGAAGGAAGGACATTTAGTATAAAAATGTACCTCACTCTGTCGTTTACGACCAGCCATTTTCTTAGGCAAGCCGGACAGGAGGTCCCTAGAGCGGCTTCGAGTATAACGTTTTGGCATAAAACTCGCCTTCTTCAAAAGGAAATCAGGATCCAAATAAGCATCTGGGTGGGACGGGGGAACTTTCCTATAGACTCGCCTTGCCGGCTTGAGGGAGAAGAATTTGAGTCGGAAGAAATGGAAATTACCTCGACGTCTTCATCTTGGCTCTCTATGTCATCATCCTATAAATAGAAGCAACAATGCGTGAGTACAAGTCGGGTTAGAATAATGAAGAAAAGAGCATTTACCTCTGATTGTTCCTCGACAACCCGAGACTCGCCCACAACGGATGACTCCTTTGTGGCGGCTTTGCCCCTGGTTTTCTTCTTCTTTTGGGAAGGTTTTGGCACTTTTTTTACGACGGTTTTGGGTCTTCCTTTCCAGAAAGATGAGTCCTTCTGATTGACAGAATTAGAGCCCGGATCAGAGACAAGCCTGAGTATGTAAAAAGCTCAATAGGCGGGGTTAGATGGTTCACCTCTGGAGCCGGGTTGGAAACGCAGAATGGTTTTAACCCAATCTTGGAGCAGTTCTCAACAGGCTCGCCACATAATTTCTTCACAATATCAACAATGTCTCCTTCTTCAAGCCTAACGTTGTAGAAGCACTGTGGATGGTTTAAGTCACCATTGTATTCACGCATTAAGCCGTCCCGGTGGCTCAAAGGCATAATCCTCCACTCCACCCAACAACGGATCAGATCAACGCCGTCAAGGCCGTTGGCAGTCAAAGCCCTGAGCTTTGCAAACACAAGGGAGATTGAAGATTCTTCTTCATCAGTTAGCTTCTCAGGCAGTTTAAAATCCATGGGCAAACGTTCCTTCCTAAAACCTGGTAAGGGGTTCTCATTGGGTGGATAGGTGTCACGGCAGTAAAACCAAGTCTTTGCCCAACCTTTGGGGTGACTGGGCAGTGCAGCAGCCGGGAACCCGCATTCTCGTCGCCTCTGGATATTGACTCCTCCAAGCTCTAGGCAGGGCCCGTCGGCAAACTCCGTTTGGCGGTTCAAATAGAAGAATTTCCTGAACAAGAGGACGGTAGGCTCTATTTGCAAGTAAGCTTCGCAGAATACTTGGAACTGGCAAAGGTTGCTGGTGGAATTTGGGCCTAAATCTTGTGGATGGAGGTTGAAGAAATGCAGGGCATCCCTGAAGAACTTTGAGGCGGGCGGTGTGAAGCCTCGCTCAATGTGATCAGTAAAGACAACTACCTCTCCTTCGGCGGGTTGCGGGCGTTGCTCCCCTAAGGCGGTTCCCAAGTCGATCGCTTCCTGTAGCACGAGATTACCCACCTTTATGACATTTGCAAGGAACGTGTCGTCGACCTCTGTTGGTAACCAGTTACATTTGGAGATGGTGCCCATGACTACGAGCTCAAAGGACAGGGACAGAGATCTGCATAAGGATGATTGGCGGGTCGTAAGGACATACAAAGTGGTGACTCGCCAGCAAACAATTGGGAAAGTATCTAAAAGGACATTGTGACTCGCCACGATGCTAAGGGCGGGTTACGTTTCTAAATTTCCCTTAGAAATTTTTTGGTTGAGGATAAACACGTTTTCAATATGATGCGAGAGATCACAGATCTACGGGTGATTATATAAGGAAAATAATTTGCCGAATTAAAAGCCCTAAGTACACAGGTGCACTGTGGAGCTGTGAGGAGATCTTGCGAAGCAATGGGGGGAACAACAGATCTACCTAGAAGTATTAATAGATCTACCGCAGTTCTTTCATAAATTACGAGATCCAAGCAATGCCTATAGGGTCGATAGCGCAGTATATAGGTGCTCAAAGAGCTCCGATGCTTCCCTAAGAACTGGGGGAGTTCGAGAGTTAGATCTACCAGAGGGGAAAAGATTTACCTATTGAATGAGGACGAAGGCGAAAGCAGGCCGCAGGGGCTTGCGTCGAGAACCACGCCCAAATCAATTCAGGAGGCTGCCGATCCAAAGCGGAGGCTCGGTGACGGCGCGGTGTTCGTGGCACGAGCTCAAGGAAGAAGATGTAGTGGGGCGACGGAATAGAGGTAGGTGGGGATACCCTCTCCCCCCTGCGACGCGGGAGTCAAGGAGGCGCGTTAAAAATCAGAAATGGTGGCGTCTAGATTTTTGGGACGACGGGATAAGTCAAAAGATCCGTTGGAGATGACATCACCGAGATCCCTGGAATAATGGGGAAGATGACATCACTAAGAAAAGACCTAGCATTTCACGCGAATCATTTAGATTGGCGGTTGTCACTCGTTGAAGAAGAAAGGTCAGAGATCATGTGTTAGTCGACGTAGATAGGCGTGAAAGTTTATTGGCGTGAATAAATTCAAGTCAATCTGGGGCCTAATGTTGGGGATATTACCCGCTGTATGACTTGCCCTATTGGGCCGGGTCAGGTGCATGACGATTCAACATTCATGGTCAAGATAGGCCTTGGCCCAGGATCTGGAAGGTGCGTGGAAATCTTCAAGGAAGAGCCGGCCGAGCCCATGAGCCTGGATGGCGGTTCAAGTCCCATGGAGAAGATGAGTCACCGTGGTCGTTTCCTTGCTTGGGAGACACGGCGGTTTAGAGATATGATAGGCCACGATTTGTAATGTGGCCTGGACTCTTGTAAAACCTAGGACCTCGACCTGTATATAAAGGCGAGTTCCTAGGCTAGATAGGGTCAACTGACAATCCATTGAGAGCTAGGTCACGCGAGTTACGCCCTCCATGTAATCGATCCCACCATCAATATACACAAAGCAGGACGTAGGCTTTTACCTCCATCGGAGGGCCCAAATCTGGGAAAATCCGAGTCTCACTTCCGCTCAACCCCTTTGAGGCGCCACCAAGGTGCGATGGCTCCATCACTAAGTCCTTTCATGAGGACATCTGCCTTGACAAAACCACGACATGTAGTGCACCTTTATAATGACCCAGTTACGTTGTGACGTTTGGTACATCCAAAGCACTCCTGCGGTATCTAGGAGTTGCACCATCTCATGGTTTAAGGAAATGATACTTGACATTAGAAAAGCTTCAGCAGACGAACAACACGATCTATTGCTATGCTTAGGATTGGGAATTTTCCATCACATCATTCCCCAATGATGTGATCCCGTTACCAATGACATCCAATGTCCATGATCAAGAAACCATGATCATCTATTGATCAACGAGCTAGCCAACTAGAGGCTCACTAGGGACACATTGTGATCTACATATTCACACATGTATTACGGTTTCCGGTTAATACAATTATAACATTAATAATAGACAATTATCATGAAATGGAAATATAATAATAACAACTTTATTATTGCCTCTAGGGCATATTTCCAACAGTCTCCCACTTGCACTAGAGTCAATAATCTAGTTACATTGCGATGAATCGAACACCCATAGAGTTCTGGTGCTAATCATGCTTTGCCCACAGAAGAGGTTTAGTCAATGGGTCTACGACATTTAGAACCGTATGTACTTTACAAATATCTATATCTCCATTCTGGATGTATCCACGTATGGAGTTGAAGCGGCGCTTGATGTGCTTGGTCTTCTTGTGAAACCTGGGCTCCTTTGCAATAGCAATAGCTCCAGTGTTGTCACTGAACAAAGTCATCGGTCCCCACACACTGGGAATCACTCCAAAGTCGGTGATGATCTCCTTCATCCAGACTCCTTCTCGTGCTGCTTCCGAAGCAGCTATATACTCCGCTTCACACGTAGATGCCGCCATGAAGCTTTGCTTACAACTGCACCAGCTAACTGCCCCATTATTCAAAACATACACGTATCCGGTTTGTGACTTGGAGTCATCCGGGTCTGTGTCGAAGCTAGCATCGACGTAACCCTTTATGACGAGCTCTTCGGCACCTCCATAAACAAGAAACATATCTTTAGTCCTTTTCATGTACTTAAGGATGTTCTTGACCGTTGTCCAGTGTTCCACTCCTGGATCACTCTGGTACCTCCCTACCAAACTTATGGCAAGGTCCACATCAGGTTTGGTACACAGAATGGCATACATCATAGAGCCTATGGCTGAAGCATAGGGGACGGTACTCATCTTTTCTCTATCTTCCGCCGTGGTCGGTCATTGAGTCGCACTCAACCTCACATCTTGTAGTACAGGGAATAACCCTTTCTTAGGATTCTCCATATTGAACTTCTTCAATATCTTCTCAAGGTATGTGCTTTCTGAAAGACCTATGAGGCGTCTTGATCTATCTCTATAGATCTTGATGCCTAGTACATAAGCAGCTTCTCCAAGGTCCTTCATTGAAAAACTCTTATTCAAATAGGCCTTTATGCTTTCCAATAGTTCTATATCAGTTCCCGTCAATAATATGTCATCCACATATAATATGAGAAATGCTACATACCTCCCACTCACTTTCTTGTAAATACAGGCTTCTCCATACGTCTGTATAAACCCAAACGCTTTGATCACCTCATCAAAGCCAATGTTCCAACTCTGAGATGCTTGCGCCGGCCCATAGATGGAGCGCTGGAGCTTGCGCACCATGTTAGCATTGCTAGGATCGACAAAACCTTCTGGCTGTATCATATACAATTCTTCTTTAAGAAAGCCGTTCAGGAATGCTGTTTTGACGTCCATTTGCCAGATTTCGTAATCATAAAATGCGGCAATTGCTAACATGATTAGGACTGACTTCAACATCACTACGGGTGAGAAGGTCTCATCGTAGTCAATCCCTTGAACTTGTCGATAAACCTTAGGGACAAGTCGAGCCTTATAGATAGTCACATTACTCGATAAACCTTAGGGACAAGTCGAGCCTTATAGATAGTCACATTACCATCCGCGTCAATTTTCTTCTTGAAGATCCATTTATTTTCTATGGCTCGCCGATCATCGGACAAGTCCACCAAAGTCCATACTTTGTTCTCATACATGGATCCTATCTCGAATTTCATGGCCTCAAGACATTTGTTGGAATCCGGGCCCGCCATCGCTTCTTCATAGTTCGAAGGTTCACTGTTGTCCAACAACATGATTTCCATGACAGGGTTGTCATACCATTCTGGTGCGGAACGTACCCTTGTCGATCTTCGAGGTTCAATAGCACCTTGATCCGAAGTGTCATGATCATCATCATTAACTTCATTTCTAGCCGGTGTAGGCGCCTCAAAAAGATTTTCTTGCGCTGGGCTACTCTCCGGTTCGAGAGGAGGTACAATTACCTCACCAAGTTCTATTTTCCTCCCACTTACTTCTTCTGAGAGAAACTCTTTCTCTAGAAAGGATCCATTCTTAGCAACAAATATCTTGCCTTCCGATCTAAGATAGAAGGTGTACCCAATAGTTTCCTTAGGGTATCCTATGAAGACGCATTTTTCGTCTTTGGGTTCGAGCTTCTCTGGTTGAAGTTTCTTCACATAAGCATCGAAGCCCCAAACTTTAAGAAACAACAGCTTAGGTTTCTTGCCAAACCATAACTCATACGGTGTCATCTGAACGAATTTAGACGGTGCCCTATTTAAAGTGAATGCAGCAGTTTCCAATGCATATCCCCAAAATGATAGCGGTAAATCCGTAAGAGACATCATAGATCGCACCATATCCAATAAAGTGTGATTACGACATTCAGACACACCGTTGCGCTGCAGTGTGCCAGGCGGCGTGAGTTGTGAAACAATTCCACATTTCCTTAGGTGTGTGCCAAACTCATGAGTCATATATTCTCCTCCACGATCAGATCGCGAAAACTTTATTTTCTTGTCGCATTGATTCTCCACCTCACTCTGAAATTCCTTGAACTTTTCAAAGGTTTCAGACTTGTGCTTCATTAAGTAGACATACCCATATCTACTTAAATCATCAGTGAGGGTGAGAACATAACGATAGCCACCGCGAGCTTCAACGCTCATTGGACCGCATACATCGGTATGTATTATTTCCAACAAGTTAGTTGCTCGCTCCATTGTTCCGGAGAAAGGAGTCTTGGTCATCTTGCCCATGAGGCACGGTTCGCATGTGTCAAATGATTCAAAATCAAGTGACTCCAAAAGTCCATCTGGATGGAGTTTCTTCATGCACTTTACACCCATATGACCAAGGCGGCAGTTCCTCAAGTATGTGGGACTATCATCAGCAACCTTACATCTTTTGGTACTCACACTATGAATATGTGTAACATCACGATCAAGATTCATGAGGAATCAACCATTAACCAACGGAGCATGACCATAAAACATACACTCGTATAAATAGACCAACAGTTATTCTCAGATTTAAATGAGTAGCCATCTTGCATCAAGCGAGATCCTGATACAATGTTCATGCTCAAAGCTGGTACTAAATAACAGTTATTAAGGTTTAAAACTAATCTCAAAGGTAAATGTAGAGGTAGCGTGCCAACGGCGATTACATCGACCTTGGAACCATTCTCGACGCGCATGGTCACCTCGTCCTTAGCCAGCCTACGCTTGTTCCACAGTTCCTGCTTAGAGTTGGAAATGTGATCAACAACACCGGTATCAAATACCCAGGATCTACTACGAGCGCTGGTAAGGTACACATCAATAACAAGTATATCACATATACCTTTGAAGTTGCTGGGCTTCTTGTCCGCTAAGTACTTGGGGCAATTCCGCTTCGAGTGACCGGTTCCCTTGCAGTAATAGCACTCAGTCTCAGGCTTGTGTCCTTTATGTGACTTCTTCCCAGTAAATGGATTATCGGGCGCGGCAACTTCTTTGCCATCTTTCTTGAAGTTTTTCTTGCTCTTGTCCTTCTTGAAACTGGTGGTCTTATTGACCATCAACACTTGATGCTCTTTCTTGATTTCTATCTCCGCGGATTTCAGCATTGAATACAAGTCGGGAATAGTCTTTTCCATCCCTTGCATGTTGTAATTCATCACAAAGCCTTTGTATCTAGGTGGAAGCGACCGGAGGATTCTTTCAATGACCGCATCATTCGGAAGTTCAACTCACAGCTGAGTCAAGCGGTTGTGCAACCCAGACATTCTGAGTATGTGCTCATTGACAGAACAATTCTCCTCCCTCTTATAGCTAAAGAACTTGTTGGGGACTTCATATCTCTCGACCCAGGCATGAGCTTGAAAAACAAGTTTCAGCTCCTCGAACATCTCATATGCTCTGTGTTGCTGAAAACGCCTTTGGAGCCCCGGTTCTAAACTGTAAAGCATGCCGCACTGAACGAGAGAGTAGTCATCACTCCGTGACTGCCATGCGTTTCTAGCGTCCTGGTCTACCGTAGGAACGGGAGGATCACCTAGCGGTGCATCAAGGACATATGCCTTCTTGGAAGCCATGAGGATGAGCTTCAAGTTACGAGCCTAATCCGCATAATTGCTACCATCGTCTTTTAGCTTGGTTTTCTCTAGGAACGTGTTGAAGTTGAATGAGACATTTGCGTTGGCCATTGGATCTACAATGTTTGTAAAAACAATTTTAGACTAAGTTCATGATAATTAAGTTCATCTAATCAAATTACTAATGAACTCCGACTTAGATCGACACCCTCTAGTCATCCAAGTGTTACATGATCCACATCGACTAGCCCGTGTCCGATCATCACGTGAGATGGACTAGTCATCAATGGTGAGCATCTCCATGCTGACCGTATCAACCATACGACTCATTTTTGACCTTTAGGTCTCCCGTATTCGAGGCCATGTCTGTACATGCTAGGCTCGTCGATTCAACCTATGTGTTTTGCGTGTGTAAACTAGCTTGCACCCGTCGTATGCGAATGTTAGAATCTATCACACCCGATCATCACGTGGTGCTTTGAGACAACGGACCTTCGCAACGGTGCACACTTAGGGGAATACTTATCTCGAAATTTTAATGAGGGATCATCTTATCTTTGCTACCGCCGTTCTTAGAAATAAGATGAAAAACATGATAAACATCACATGCAATCATATAGTGACATGACACAGACAATATCATCTTGCTCCTTTGATCTTCATCTTCGGGGCACCATGATCATCATCGCCACCGGCATGACACCATGATCTCCATCATCATAATCTCCATCATTGTGTCTCCATGAAGTCGTCACGCCAAATATTACTTCCAGTACTATAGCTAACCGTTAGCGATAAAGTAAGATAATCAACATGGCATTGCATCTCATACAATAAATTAAGACAACTCCTATGGCTCCTGCCAGTTGTCATACTCATCCACATGCAAGTCGTGAATCCTATTACAAGAACATGATCAATGTCATACATCACATATGTAACATCACATCCTTTTGGTCATATCACATCACATAGCATACCGTGCAAAAACAAGTTAGGCGTCCACAAATTGTTGTTGCAAGTTTTACGTGGCTGGTTTGGGTTTCTAGCAAGAACGCTTCTTACCTACGTGACAGACACAACGTTTATATGCCAATGCTATTTAACCTTCATAAGGACCCTTTTCATCGAATCCAATTCGACTAAAGTGGGAGAGACAAACACCTGCTAGCCACCTTATGCACCAAGTGCATGTCTATCGGTGGAACCAGTCTCATGTAAGCGTACGTGTAAGGTCGGTCTGGGCTGCTTCATCCCACAATACCGTCGAAAAAAGATAAGACTAGTAACGACAAGCAATTTGACAAATCAGAGCCCACAACTTTTGTGTTCTACTCATGCATAGAATCTACGTATAGAACCTGGCTTGGATGCCACTGTAGGGGATCGTAGTAATTTCAAAATTTTCCTACGCCATGCAAGGATCTATCTATGGAAAAAACCAACAACGAGAGAGGTTGTAGAGCATCTTCATACCTTTGAAGATTGCTAAGCGGAAGTGTTACTATGAACGTGGTTGATGGAGTCGTACTCGTAGCGATTCAGATCGTGGTGGATTCCGATCTATGTGCCGAACCACGGCACCTCCATGTTCAACACACGTACATCTCGGTGACATCTCCTCCTTCTTGATCCAGCAAGGAGAAAGGAGAAGTTGAGGGAGAGCTCCGGCAGCACTACGGCGTGGTGACGGTGGATCTATGTGGTTCTCCGACAAGGCTTCGCCAAGCGTTCCGGAGGACGAAGAGGAGGAGGAGTAGGGCTGCACCATGGAGAGATGAACTGTGTGTCTCCAAAAGGCCAAAACCCTCCACTATATATAGGAGGAGGGAGAGGGAGGCTGCCTTGGCCCCTCCTCCAAGGAGGAGGAGCTTCGGCCGAAGCTAGGGAGGTGTCCACCTCCCACCAAGGAGGTGGACTACCTTGGTAGGACTCTTCCTCCCTTTCCTTTTAAGCCTTTTGCCTTATCTACTCTATCCCTATGCCCATAGGCCTTTAGGGAAGGCCTTGGCCAGCCCAATAAGGGTTGGTCCACCTCCTCTAACATCTCATGCACCTCTTTGGTCGGCACACCCCTCCGGGGGTCCTCTGACACCCTCCCGGCACTCCCAGTACACTACCGATTAGTCCGAAACGTTTCCGACGACCAAAACAAGACTTCCTATATATCAATCGTTACCTCCGGACCATTATGGAGCTCCTTGTGACATACGAGATCTCATATGGGACTCCGAACAACCTTTGGTAATCACATACCATTCTCTTTACAACTCTAGCGTCATCGAACCTTAAGTGTGTACACCCTACGGGTTCGGAAGACATGCAGACATGACCGAGACATCTCTTCGGCCAATAACCAACAGCAGGGTCTGGATATCCATGTTGGTTCCCACATGTTCCACGATGATCTCATCGGATGAACCACGATGTCAAGGATTCAGTCAATCCCGTATGCAATTCCCTTTGTCTATCGATATGGTACTTGCCCGAGATTCGATCGTTGGTATTCCTATACCTTGTTCAATCTCCTTACTCGCAAGTCTCTTTACTCGTTCCGTAACATATCATCCCGTGGCTAAACCCTTAGTCACACTAAGCTCAATATGATGATGAATTACCGAGTGGGCCCAGAGATACCTCTCCGTCACACGGAGTGACAAATCCCAGTCTCGATTCGTACAACCAAACAGACACTTTCGGAGATACCCGTAGTGCACCTTTATAATCACCCAGTTACGTTGTGACGTTTGGTACACCCAAAGAAATTCTACGGTATCCAGGATTTGCACAATCTCATGGTCTAAGGAAATGACACTTTACATTAAAAAAGTTGTAGCAGACGAACAACACGATCTAGTGCTACGCTTAGGATTGGGGCTTGTCCATCACATCATTCTCCAATGATGTGATCTCGTTATCAATGACATACAATTTCCATGATCAAGAAACCATGATCATCTATTGATCAACGAGCTAGCCAACTAGAGGCTCACTAGGGACACATTGTGATCTCTATATTCACACATGTATTACGGATTCCGGTTAATACAATTATAGCATGAATAATAGACAATTGTCATGAAGTGGAAATAGAATAATAACAACTTTATTATTGCCTCTAGGGCATATTTCCAACAGTACACACATCTTCAGCGTTGGTAGTTGTACACCGTCGTCATGGAAGTAGCGATGCAGTGGTACACAGCAACAGTCTTGTCAGATCCTCAGCGGCAACAGATGTACACTTGCGGTAGTGGTATATGGTCGAGGCAGTCCTTCCATGGCTGATCGTTCGAGGCAAGATTTGTGTGTCTTGATGAACCAAAGTACGAGTGGTCTTGGCAATGTCACAAAAAGGTAGCATGACACGACAACGACATGCAGGTCCTGGCCTCGTCCATGGGAGGCACAGGGGAGCTCTGGGGTGAGGTGGACCGCCGAACTTGGCATGGCTTGCTAATTCTCAAACAACTGCGCCAGAAATTGACACGTTGATGGAGACTGGGCTTGCATTGGTTTTTTCCCTTGAAGAGGAAAGGGTGATGAAGAACAGGAGTAGTAAGTATTTCCCTCAGTTTGAGAACCAAGGTATCGATCTAGAAGGAGGGTCTTTTCAAGTCCAGAGTACCTGCGCAAACACAAACAAGCTTGCACCCAACACTTCAAAGGGGTTGTCAATCCCTTCAAGATTGTTTCCAAAAGTGAGACCTGAAGGAGGAAAGTGCAACGAAGTAAAAAGTGTATGGCTGAAAATATGGTGTGTAGTAGACCCTGGGGCCATAGTGTTCACTAGAGGCTTCTCTCAAAATAGCAAATATCACGGTGGGTGAAAAACTTACTGTTGAGCAATTGATAGAACTGCGCAAAGTCATGACGATATCTAAGGCAATGATCATACATATATGAATCACGTCCGAGACAAGTAGACTGATACTTTCTGCATCTACTACTATTACTCCACACATGGACCTCTATCCAGCATGCATCTAGTGTATTGAGTTCATGACGAACACAGTAACGCCTTAAGCAAGATGACATGATGTAGAGGGATAATCTCAAACCAATGATAAAAACCCCATCTTTTTACCCTTGATGTCAACAACACGATGCGTGCCTCCCTACCCCTTCTGTCACTGGGTGAGGTCACAGCATGGTATGAACCCAAAACCAAGCACTTCTCCCATTGCAAGAATCATAGATCTAGTTGGCCAGACAAAACCCACAACTCGAAGAGAATTACAAGGATATGAAATCATGCATAAGAGAGATCAGAAGAAACTCAAATAAGATTCATAGATAATCTAATCATAAATCCACAATTCATCGGATCTCGACAAACACACCGCAAAACAAGATTACATTGGATAGATCTCCATGAAGATCATGGAGAACTTTGTATTGAAGATCCAAGAGAGAGAAGAAGCCATCTAGTTACTAGCTATGGACCCGTAGGTCTATGCTAAACTACTCATGCATCATCGTAGAGGTCATGGTGTTGATGAAGAAGCCCTCCGTGTCCGAATCCCCCCTCCGACAGGGCACCAGAACGTACCCCAGATGGGATATTGCGGAGACAGAAGCTTGCGGCGGCGGAAAAGTCTTTTCGATGATCTCTTGATTTTTTTGGGATTTTTAGGGAATATATAGGCGCAACCCCTAGGGAAGAGCGCGCTCAGGGGGCCCACAAGCCTGTGGGCCGCGGCCTCCCCCCTGGCTGTGGGGTGGGGGCTTGTGGGGCCCCTGAGGTCCCCCTGCCTTGGCTCTCAAGCTTCCCGATCTTCTTCCGTTACGGAAAAAATATTTTCGGGGATTTTCTTCCGTTTGGTCTCTGTTTCAAAATCTCCTTTGAAAGGGGTCAAAAACATGGAAAAAACAGGAACTGGCACTTGGCACTGAGTTAATAAGTTAGTCCCAAAAAATATATAAAAGGCATGCAAAACATCCAAAGTTTGACAAGATAATAGCATGAAACCATCAAAAATTATAGATACGTTGGAGACGTATCAAGCATTCCCAAGCTTAACTCCTGCTCGTCCTCGAGTAGGTAAGTGATAAAGAATGAAGTTTCATGTGGAATGCTACCTAGCATAGTTGTCCTTTGCAACTTCTTTCATGTGACATGAATGTTCAGATCCATAAGATTCAAAACAATAGTGTGTGGTGGTGGTAGTTGTCCTTTGCAACTTCTTTTATAACTATCACACAATACATGAGCGTGAGCCATGGATATATCACTATAGGTGGAATAGAGTGTGGTGGTGGTTGTGAGACAAAAAAGGAGGAGATGGTCACATTGACTTGGCATATCAAAGGGCTATGGAGATGCCCATTAATAGATATCAATGTGTATGAGTAGGGATTGCCATACAAAGGATGCACTAGAGCTATAAGTATGTGAAAGCTCAAAAGGATAACTAGTGGGTGTGCATCCAACTTGCTTGCTCACGAAGACCTAGGGAAATTTTGAGGAAGCCCATCATTGGAATATACAAGCCAAGTTATATAACAAAGATTCCCACTAGCATATGGTGGTGACGAAATGAGAGGCTCTCAATCATGAAGAACATGGTGCTATTATGAAGCAAAAGTGTGGAAAAAGATAGTAGCATTGTCCCTTGTCTCTTTTTCTCTCTTTTTTCATTTGGGCTCTTGGGCCACCTCCTTTTTTTCTTTTCTTTTTCTATTTGGTCTCTTTGGACTTTTTTTTCATTTCCTCACACGGGACAGTGCTATAATAATGATGATCATCGCACTTTTATTTACTCACAGCTCAAAGCTCAGAACGATGATGACTCTATAGTTAATGCCTCCGACAGTGTACCAGGATGTGCAACGATCTAGCTTGGCGTATGACGTTGAAACATCTCGCTAGCTATCTTACGATCATGAAATGGCAATATGAGAGTGACGGCACAAGTCAAGACACGGAACGGTGGGAGTTGCATGGCACTATATCTCGGAATGGCTATGAAAATGCCATAGTAGGTAGGTATGGTGGCTGTTTTGAGGAAGGCATATGGTGGATTTGTGTACCGGTGAAAATTGCGCAGCACTAGAGAGGCTAGCAATGGTGAAAGGTGAAAGTGCATCTATACCATGGACTCACATTAGTCATGAAGAACTCACATACTTGTTGCGAAAGTTTTTATCAGTAATCGAAACAAAGTGCTAAACGCATACTCCTAGGGGAAGGGTTGGTAGGTGTTAACCATCACGCGATCCCGACCTCAACACAAAGGATGACAATCAATAGATCAATTATGCTCCGACTTCCTAACATAGCGGTTCACCATACGTGCATGCGACGGGAATCACTAACTTCAACACAAGTATTTCTATATTCACAACACCCTACTAACATAACTCTTAATATTACCCGGTCCATGTCTCAAAACTAATTGGGAGGAATCAAGACTTCTCTTTCTACTCAATGCACATGAAGATGGAGGTTTTTGTATCCTCTTTGGGTACCTATCACCTTTGGGACTACTTTCATAGCATAATCCAACTACCAAGTCACGCACCGCCGTGCTCTTAAAGATCTAAGTGAAGCACAGAGAGCAAAATTATCTAGCTCAAAAGATATAAGTGAAGCACGATGATCATTCTAGCAAAATCACGATGAGCGCATGTCTCTCTCAAAAGGTGTGCAGCAAGGATGATTGTGACACAACAAAAAGAAAATACTCCTAAGATACAAGACGCCCCAAGCAAAACACATATCATGTGGTGAATAAAAATATAGCTCCAAGTAATGTTACCGATGGATTGAAGACTAAACAGGGGATGCCTTCCCGGGGCATCCCCAAGCTTAGGCTTTTTGGTGTCCTTGAATTTGGCTTGGGATGCCTTGGGCATCCCCAAGCTTGAGCTATTTCCACTCCTTATCTCTTTGTCCATGAGAACATCACCCAAAACTTGAAAACTTCACAACACAAAACTTAAATCGAAACTCGTGATAACATTAGCACAAGAAAACAAACTACCACATCTTTTAGGTATTGTAGCAATCTTGATTTATATTTATATTGGTGTTAAGCTACTGTATTCTCACTTTTCCATGGCTAGTACCCCCCGATACTATCCATAGTTTCATCAAAACAAGCAGTCAACTCAACAAAAACAGAATATGTCAAAAACAGACCAGCCTGTAGCAATATGTATAATTCGTATACTTCTGGTACCTCAAAAATTCCAACAAATTACGACTGCATGGGCAAAAGGCATATAAACCAGAAGCAAAATAGAATAAACTCAAAAGCTCTTTCTGAATAAAAATTAAAAATAATCTCGTGAGCGAAAAGTTTCTTTCTTTTTCCAGCAAGATCAAACAACCATCACCAAGACTAGTCATAAAGGTTTTGCTTGGCTCAAACACAAAAATAAACACAAAAGACACAATCATAACAGAATTATGATGGTGTGGATGCAACAAAATAGAAAGAAAAAGATAAATTCATTGGGTTGCCTCCCAACAAGCGCTATTGTTTAACGCCCTTAGCTAGGCATAAAGCGATAGAATCACGTATCGTCGTCTTTGGTGCTCAAACTATAAGTAGCCCTCATCATGGATTCATAAGGCAATCTTGTTTTCTTTCTAGGAAAGTTCTCCATGCCCTTCTTTAAAGGAAATTGAAATCTAATATTCCCTTCCTTCATATCGATGATAGCACCGATTGTCCTTAGGAAAGGTCTACCAAGAATAATAGGGCATGTAGGATTGCAATCAATGTCAGGCACAATGAAATCCACGGGTAGATAGTTCCTATTTGCAATAATAAGAACATCATTGATCCTTCCCATGGGTTTCTTGACAGTAGAATCCGCAAGATGCCAATTAAGAGAACACTCTTCAATCTCATTAAAACCCAGAACATCACATGTAGACTTTGGAATCGCGGAAACACTAGCACCCAAATCACACAAAGAATTGCATTCATAGTTTTTGATTTTGATAGTAGGTTCCCACTCATCATGAAGCTTTCTAGGGATAGATACTTCCAATTCAAGTTTCTCTTCAAGAAATTTTATCATAGCTTCGATGATATGATCGGTAAAGGCCTTGTTTTGGCTATAAGCGTGTGGAGAGTTTAGCATGGATTGCATCAAGGAAATGCATTCAATCAAGGAGCAACTATCATAATTTAATTCTTTGAAATCCAAAGTAGTAATTTCATTACTACTCAAAGTTTTAATATCTTCTACTCCACTTTCAATGCTTTTAGCATCAAGATAGATGGACTCCGAATCATTGGGGCATTTTTCAACCAAAGTGGATTCATATACAGCCCCATCATCATTAGGTTTGACACAAGAAAACAAAGATTCAATGGGAGTCACACCAAGCATTTTAAGATCTTCGTGATTCTCATCACAAATTTTAGGCTTAGGAGCCATTTTATTGACTAAAGTAGCCTGTTTATCAGAAATCCGGCCTACCAATTTTTCAAGACGAGCAAACTGAGAATCTAATGCAAGGAATTCTTCGGCCACATCATCAACTTCTTTATTCATAAAAGCCAAAAAAGAATTTTGCTCCGTCAGTTCTCTACGAAAGTAACTATTGTATTCAAACTATGTAGACATGAAGCCTTTAACACTAGTTTCAATCTCTTCCAACCTTGCATAGTGAGCATCAAAATCCCTTGGGCCATACAGGTCTTAGCAGGCGGACAAGGGGACAGAACGCAAGCGAGATAAAAGGGAGAACGAAAAAGCAAACGAAAAAGGCAAATATTTTTTTGCAAATTTTTGTTTTTTTCATAAGTGGGGGAGAGGAAAACGAGAGGCAAAGAAGTAAATGCAAGAGATGAGTTTGCGACACTTACTTCGATGAGTTCTTGACTTGATCCTCCCCGGCAACGGCGCCAGAAATCGTTCTGCTACTTCTCAAACAACAGCGCCAGAAATTGACACGTTGACGGAGACTTGCTTGCGTTGGTTTTTCCCTTGAAGAGGAAAGAGTGATGAGCAGTAAGTATTTCCCTCAGTTTGAGAACCAAGGTATCAATCTAGTAGCAGAATCTCGTCAAGTCCAGAATACCTATGCAAACACAAACGAGCTTGCACCCAATGCTATAAAGGGGTTGTCAATCCCTTCAAGACTGATTGCAAAGTGAGATATGAAGGCGGAAAGTGCAACGAAGTAAAAGAGTGAGGCTGAAAATATGGTGTGAAGTAGACCCGGGGGCCATAGTGTTCACTAGAAGCTTCTCTAAAATAGCAAATATTACGGTGGATGAACAAATTACTGTCGAGCAATAGATAGAACCGCGCAAAGTCATGACGATATCTAAGGCAGTGATCATACATATAGGCATCACGTCCGAGACAAGTAGACCGATACTTTCTTTATCTACTACTATTACTCCACATATCGACCGCTATCCAGCATGCATCTAGTGTATTTGTTCATGACGCCTTAAGAAAGATGACATGATGTAGAGGGATAAACTCAAACCAATGATGAAAACCCCATCTTTTTACCCTTGATGGAAACAACACGATGCGTGCCTCTCTACCCCTTCTGTCACTGGGTGAGGTCACTAATACGTCTCAAACGTATCTATAATTTTTTATGGTTTCACGTTGTTATCTTGTCATCTTTGGATGTTTTATGTACCTTTTATATCTTTTTTGGGACTAACTTACTAATTCAGTGCCAAGTGCGAGTTCCTGTTTTTTCTGTGTTTTTGACTCTTTTCAGATCTGATTTTGGAACGGAGTCCAAACGGAATAAAAACCCCGAAATGATTTTTTCCCGAATGGAAGAAGATCAGGGGGCCTCTTGGCCAAGCCAGGTGGGCTCCAGGGAGCCCACAAGCTCCCACTCCGCCGCTAGGGGGAGGCGGCGGTGTCAGGGCTTGTGGCCTCCCTGTCCGCCCCCTGACCTAGATCCTTGGCCTATATATTCCCAAATATTCAGCAAAAAATTAGGGGAGCCTCAAAAATACTTTTCCGCCCCCGCAAGCTTCCGTTTCCACGAGACCTCATCTAGAGACCCTTCCCGGCGCCCTGCCGGAGGGGACTTTGGAGTTGGAGGACTTCTTCATCATCATCATCGCCCCTCCAATGACTCGTGAGTAGTTTACTTCAGACCTACGGGTCCGTAGTTAGTAGCTAGATGGCTTCTTCTCTCTCTTGGACCTTCAATACAAAGTTCTCCATGATCTTCATGGAGATCTACCCGATGTAATCTTCTTTGGCGGTGTGTTTGTCGAGATCCGATGAATTGTGGATTTGTGATCAGATTATCTATGATATATATTTGAGTCTTTGCTGATTTCTTATATGCATGATTTGATATCCTTGTAAGTCTCTTCGAGTCTTGGGTTTTGTTTGGCCAACTAGATCTATGATTCTTGCAATGGGAGAAGTGCTTGGTTTTGGGTTCTACCATGTGGTGACCTTTCCCAGTGACAGTAGGGGCAGCAAGGCACAAATTAAGTAGTTGCCATCAAGGGTAAAAAGATGGGGTTTTCATCATTGGTTTGATATTATCCCTCTACATCATGTCATCTTGCTTAAGGCGTTACTCTGTTCTTTTGGACTTAATACACTAGATGCATGCTGGATAGCGGTCGACGTGTGGAGTAATAGTAGTGGATGCAGAAAGTATCGGTCTACTTGTTTTGGACATGATGCCTATAGATATAATCATTGCCATAGATATCGTCACGACTTTGCGCGGTTCTATCAATTGCTCGACAGTAATTTATTCACCCACCGTCTACTTTCTTTCATGAGAGAAGCCACTAGTAAACACTACGGCCCCCGGGTCTATTCACATCCATCGTTTACACCTCCGCTTTTACTTTGCTTTATTACTTTCTTGCTTTCAGTTCTCACTTGGCAAACAATCTATAAGGGATTGAAAACCCCTTCATAGCGTTGGGAGCAAGCTTTTGTGTTTGTGCAGGATCTTGAGATACTCCTCCACTGGATTGATACCTCGGTTCTCAAACTGAGGGAAATACTTACCACCGCTACGCTACATCACCCTTTCCGCTTCGAGGGAACACCAACGCAAGGCTCCAAGGCCACGGGGGAAATCCTTTGCATATTTGCCTAGGAAGTCCCTTAAGGTGTAGCCGTAGCACAAGGATTCCTGGTGCCGTCAACATGACTATTTCTGGCGCCATTGGAAGGTCTTTTGTTGCAGTAGGAGAAGTATTTCTGGCGCCATTGCCGGGGAAGGAGAGATCTATCCAAGTAGGTCTCACAAACTCATCTGTGCATTTACTTTTGTTGCCAGTTGCCTCTCGTTTTCCTCTCCCCCACTTCACATTTGCCGTTTCCATTTGCCTTTCTCCTTTGCCATTTCCTTTTGCCTTTTGCCTTTTGCCGTTTTCCTTTGCCGTTTTTCTTGCTTGCTTGTGTGCTTGTTTTTTTGTTGAAGTCATCTTGGCTGAAAACACCAAACTTTGCGACTTCTCGAGCACTAATAATAATGATTTTATTAGTACTCCGATTGCTCCCGCCACTAGTGCGGAATCGTATGAAATCAACGCAGCTTTCCTGAATCTTGTTATGAAAGAGAAATTCTCTGGCCTTCCTAGTGAAGATGACGCATCCCATCTCAATACCTTCATTGAGCTTTGTGTTATGCAAAAGAAAAGAGATGTGGATAATGACGTGATTAAGTTGAAACTTTTTTCCTTTCTCGTCGCGAGATCGCGCAAAAACTTGGTTTTCTTCTTTGCCTAAAAATAGTATCGATTCTTGGGATAAGTGCAAAGATGCTTACATATCCAGGTATTTTCCGCCGGCTAAGATCATCTCCTTACGTAACGATATCATGAATTTCAAGCAACTTGATCATGAACACGTTGCACAATCTTGGGAGAGGATGAAGCTTATGATTAGAAATTGTCCCGCTCATGGCTTGAGTTTGTGGATGATTATACAAATCTTTTACGCTAGCTTGAATTTTGCTTCTCGCAATATCTTGCACTCTGCCTCAGGTGGAACGTTCATGGAAATCACGTTAGGAGATGCTAGAAAACTCCTAGACAATATCACGACCAACTACTCTCAGTGGCACACTGAAAGGACGCCTGCTAGCAAAAAGGTGCACGCTATAGAAGAGATTAACTCGCTTAGTGCTAAGATGGACGAGTTGATGAATTTAGTTGCTAGTAGAAATGCTACCGTAGATCCTAATGACATGCCACTATCTTCTTTGACTGAGAGTAGCAACGCTAGTTTGGACGTGAATTTTGTTGGTAGGAACAATTTTGGCAACAACAATGCTTTTAGAGGAAACTATGTTCCTAAGCCTTTTCCTAGTAACTCCTCTAAAAATTATGGCAATTCCTACGGCAACACTTATGTAATTACAACAAATTACCCTCTGATTTAGAGAGTAATATCAAATAGTTCATCAACTCTCAAAATATTTTCAATGCGTCCATAGAGGAAAAACTACTCAAAATAGACGATTTGGCTAAAAGCGTTGATAGGATGTTTTGTGATATTGATGCTTTGAAAGTTAGATGTGCTCCTTCCAAGGTCAACTTGGATGAAACTTTGAAAGCTATGCGTATCTCCATGAATGAGAGCAAAAAAAGAACCGCCCAAATTCGCGCTAGACATGAATGGTTTAAAAGGGTGTGTTCTAGTGATGCAAATCATGAAGATCTTAAAGTGCTTGGTGTGTCTCCTCTTGCATCTTTGTTTTCGTGTGTCAAACCTACTTATGGAGGGGCTGGATATGAATCCACTTTGGTTGAAAAACACCCCAATGATTCGGAGTCCACCTATCTTGATGATAAAGGTGTGGAGAGTGGAGTAGAAGAAGTCAAAATTTTGGGTAGTAACAAAACTCCCACTTTGGATTTCAAGGAATTCAATTATGATAATTGCTCCTTGTTTGAATGCATTTCTTTGATGCAATCCATTGCAAACTCTCCACATGCTTATAGCCAAAGCAAAGCCTTTACCGCGCATATCGTAGATGTTATGATGAAATCTCTTGAAGAGAAGCTCGAGCTAGAAGTCTCTATACCTAGAAAACTTCATGATAAGTGGGAACCTACTATCAAAATCAAGATCAAAAACTATGAGTGCAATGCTTTGTGTGATTTGGGTGCTAGTGTTTCCGCGATTCCAAAGTCTTTATGTGATATTCTTGGTTTTCATGAGATTGAAGAGTGTTCTCTTAATTTGCATCTTGCGGATTCTACTGTCAAGAAACCCATGGGAAGGATCGATGATGTTCTTATTGTTGCAAATAAGAACTATGTACCCATGGATTTCATTGTACTTGACATAGATTGCAATCCTTCATGTCCCATTATTCTTGGTAGACCTTTCCTAAGGACTATTGGTGCTATCATCGATATGAAGGAAGGTAATATTAGATTTCAGTTTCCTTTAAAGAAGGGCATGGAGCACTTCCCTAGAAAGAAAATAAGATTGCCTTATGAATCTATGATGAGGGCTACCTATGGTTTGAGCACCAAAGATGACTATACGTGATTCCATCACCTTTTGCCTAGCTAATGGCGTTAAACAAAAGCGCTTGTTGGGAGGCAACCCAACGAATCTATCTTTTTTCTTTCTGTTTTGTTTTTTCCACACTTTCATAATTTTGTTATGATTGTGTTTCTTTTTGCGTTTGTGCCAAGCAAAACCATTATGATTAGTCTTGGGGATGATCGTTTGGTCATGCTGGAAAAGACAGAAACTTTCTGCTCACGAAAAGAATTTTCATTTTTTCTGTAAGAGCTTTTGAGCTGATTCTTTTTGCTGCTGATTGCTATGCATATTCTTCAGATTGTCGTAATTTTTGAGAATTTTTGAGGTTCCAAAGGTACACGAAATATACAGATTGCTACAGACTGGTCTGCTGTTAACAGATTCTGTTTTTGTTGTGTTGGTTGCTTATTTTGATGAAACTATGGATAGTATCGGGGGTATTAGCCATGGAAGATTGAAAATACAGTAACCCAACATCAGCACAAGTAGAATTTAAGTTTTCTACAGTACCTAAGGAAGTGGTGGTTTGCTTTCTTATACTAATGTTATCACGAGTTTTTGTTTAAGTTTCATGTTGTGAAGTTTTCAAGTTTTGGGTGAAGTTCTTATGGACAAAGAGATAAAGAGTGGCAAGAGCTCAAGCTTGGGGATGCCCAAGGCACCCCAAGAGATTCAAGGATGCCGTAAAAGCCTAAGCTTGGGGATGCCCCGGGAAGGCATCCCCTCTCTCGTCTTCAATCCATCGGTAACGTTACTTGGGGCTATATTTTTATTCAGCACATGTTATGTGTTTTTGCTTGGAGCGTCTTGTATCGTAGGAGTCTTTTATTTTTGTTGTGTCACAATCATCCTTGCTGCACACCGAGAGATAGATACATGCACACACCATGATTTTGTCGAGCTTCACTTATATCTTTTGGTAGAATATTCAGCTCACATGTGCTTCACTTATATCTTTTGAGCTAGATACTTCTGCTCTATGTGCTTCACTTATATATTTTAGAGCACAGTGGTGCGTGGCTTGGTAGTTGATCTATGCTTTGAAAGTAGTCTCAAAAGGGGTAGTTATCCAAAGGGATACGAAAACTTCCACCTTCATGTGCATTGAATAGTTAGAGAAGTTTGATTCATCTCAATTAGTTTTGAGTTGTGGTTATGGTAATATTGAAGTCATGCTAGTAAGGTGTTGTGGATCTAGAAATACTTGTGTTGAAGTTAGTGATTCTCGTAGCATGCACGTATGGTGAACCGCTATGTGATGAAATTTGAGCATGATTAGTATATTGATTGTCATCCTTTGCGTGGCGGTCGGGATCGCGCGATGGTTTATACCTACCAACCCTTCCCCTAGGAGTATGCGTTGAATGCTTTGTTTCGTTTACTAATAAAACTTTTGCAACAAGTATATGAGTTCTTCATGACTAATGTTGAGTCCATGGTTTAGATGCACTTTCACGTACCACCATCACTATCTTCTTAGTGCCGTGCAACTTTCGCCGGTGCACAAAACCCACCATTAGACTCCCTCAAAACAGCCACCATACCTACCAACTATGGCTTTTTCAAAGTCATTCCGAGATATATTGCCATGCAACTACCACCATGACATGTGCCACCACGTTTACATTGCCACTGTATGATCGTAAGATAGCTAGCATGATGTTTCCATTGATGTCTATGCCATGCTAGATCATTGCCACGGTACACTACAGAAGGCATTCCATATAGAGTCATAGTTGCTTTAAGTTTTGAGTTGAAAGTGTGAAGATCATTATTAATGGAGCATTGTCCCATGTGAGGTAATAAAAGAGGCCAAAGAAGCCCACCAAAAAAAGAGAGGCCAAAGAGCCCACCAAAAAAAAGAGAGAAAAAGAGAGAAGGGACAATGCTACCACTTTTTCCACACTTGTGCATATTAAGCACCATGATCTTCATGATTGAGAGTCTCTCGATTTGCCACCACCATATATCTAGTGGGAATTCTTCATTATATAACTTGGCTTGTATATTCCAATGATAGGCTTCCTCAAAATTGCCTTAGGTCTTCGTGAGCAAGCCAGTTGGATGCACACCCACTAGTTTTCTTTAAGAGCTTTCACATACTCGTAGCTCTAGTGCATCATTTGTATGGCAATCCCTACTCATTGACATTGATATCTATTGATGAGCATCTCCACAGCTCATTGATATGCCTAGTTAATGTGACTATCTTCTCCTTTTTTGTCTTGCAACCTCCACCACACTCGACACCATCTATAGTGCTATAACCATGGCTCACGCTCATGTATTGCATGAGAGTTGAAAATGTTTGAGAAAGTAAAGGTGTGAAACAATTACTTGGCCAATACCGGGGTTGTGCAAGATTTAAATTCGTTGTGCAATGATGATAGAGCATAGCCAGACTATATTCTTTTGTAGGGATACCTTTCTTTTGGCCTTGTTATTTTGAAAGTTCATGATTACCTTACTAGTTTGCTTGAATTATTATTGTTTCCATGTCAATAGCAAACTATTGTTTTGAATCTAATGGATCTGAACATTCACGTCACATAAGAGGAATTACAAAAGACACCTATGCTAGGTAGCATGAAAGCATCAAAAATTCATTCTTTATCACTTCCCTACTCGAGGACGAGCAGGAGTTAAGCTTGCGGATGCTTGATACGTCTCAAACATATCTATAATTTTTGATGGTTTCACGTTGTTATCTTGTCATCTTTGGATGTTTTATGTACCTTTTATATCTTTTTTGGGACTAACTTATTAATTCAGTGCCAAGTGCGAGTTCCAGTTTTTTCTGTGTTTTTGACTCTTTTCAGATCTGATTTTGGAACGGAGTCCAAACGGAATAAAAACCCTGAAATGATTTTTTTCCCGAACGGAAGAAGATCAGGGGGCCTCTGGGCCAAGCCAGGTGGGCTCGAGGGAGCCCACAAGCTCCCACTCCACCACCAGGGGGAGGCGGCGGTCTTAGGGCTTGTGGCCTCCCTGGCCGCCCCCGGACCTTGATCCCTGGCCTATATATACCCAAATATTCAGCAAAACATCAAGGGAGCCTCGAAAATACTTTTCCGCTGCCGCAAGCTTCCGCTTCCGCGATATCTCATCTGGAGACCCTTCCCGGCGCCCTGCCGGAGGGGACTTTGGAGTTGGAGGGCTTCATCATCATCATCATCGCCCCTCTAATGACTCGTGAGTAGTTTACTTCAGACCTACGGGTCCGTAGTTAGTAGCTAGATGGATTCTTCTCTCTCTTGGATCTTCAATACAAAGTTCTCCATGATCTTCATGGAGATCTACCCGATGTAATCTTCTTTGGCGGTGTATTTGTCGAGATCTGATGAATTGTGGATTTGTGATCAGATTATCTGTGATATATATTTGAGTCTTTGCTGATTTCTTATATGCATGATTTGATATCCTTGTAAGTCTCTTCGAGTCTTGGGTTTTGTTTGGCCAACTAGATCTATGATTCTTGCAATGGGAGAAGTGCTTGGTTTTGGGTTCTACCATGTGGTGACCTTTCCCAGTGACAGTAGGGGCAGCAAGGCACACATTAAGTAGTTTCCATCAAGGGTAAAAAGATGGGGTTTTCATCATTGGTTTGAGATTATCCATGTACATCGTGTCATCTTGCTTAAGGCGCTACTCTGTTCTTTTGGACGTAATACACTAGATGCATGCTGGATAGCGGTCGACGTGTGGAGTAATAGTAGTAGATGCAGAAAGTATCGGTCTACTTGTTTTGGACATGATGCCTATAGATATAATCATTGCCATAGATATCGTCACGACTTTGCGCGGTTCTATCAATTGCTCGATAGTAATTTGTTCACCCACCGTCTACTTGCTTTCATGAGAGAAGCCACTAGTAAACACTACGGCCCCCGGGTCTATTCACATCCATCATTTACACCTCCGCTTTTACTTTTCTTTGTTACTTTGTTGCTTTCAGTTCTCACTTGGCAAACAATCTATAAGGGATTGATAACCCCTTCATAGCCTTGGCAGCAAGCTTTTGTGTTTGTGCAGGATCTTGAGATACTCCTCCACTAGATTGATACCTTGGTTCTCAAACTGAGGGAAATACTTACCACCGCTACGCTACATCACCCTTTCCGCTTCGAGGGAACACCAATGCAAGGCTCCAAGGCCACGGCGGAAATCCTTTGCATATTTGCATAGGAAGTCCCTTAAGGTGTAGCCGTAGTAGAAGGATTCCTGGTGCCGTCAACATGACTATTTCTGGCGCCATTGGAAGGTCTTTTGTTGCAGTAGCAGTCACCGCATGGTATGAACCCAAAACCAAGCACTTCTCCCATTGCAAGAATCATAGATCAAGCTTGCCAAACAAAACCCACAACTCGAAGAGAATTACAAGGATATGAAATCATGCATATAAGAGATCAGAAGAAACTCAAATAAGATTCATAGATAATGTGATCAGAAATCCACAATTCATCGGATCTCGACAGACACACCGCAAAAGAAGATTACATCGGATAGTTCTCCATGAAGATCATGGAGAACTTTGTATTGAAGATCCAAGAGAGATAAGAAGCCATCTCGCTACTAGCTATGGACCCGTAGGTCTATGGTGAACTACTCACGCATCATCGGAGAGGTCATGGTGTTGATGAAGAATCCCTCTGTATCCGAATCCCCCTCCAGTAGGGCACCAGAACGTGCCCCAGATGGGATCTTGCGGAGACAGAAGCTTGCGGCGGCGGAAAAGTACTTTCGATGATCTCCTCCGTGGTTTCAGATTTTTAGGGAATTTATAGGCGGAAGAACTAGGGCAGGGGAGCCACCGGGAGCTCACAAGCCTGCTAGGCACGGCCCCCTAAGTCGAGCCTGGTGGGCTGGTGACCTCCTGTGAGGTCCCCTACCTTGGTTCTCAAGTCTCGTGCGTGTATTCTGTTATGGAAAAATCATTTCTCAGGTTTTATTCCGTTTGGACTCCGTTTAAAATCCTCCTCTGAAAAGGGTCAAAAACACAGAAAAAACAGGAACTCGCACTTGGCACTGAGTTAATAAGTTAGTCCCAAAAAATATATAAAAGGCATACAAAACATCCAAAGTTTGACAAGATAATAGCATGAAACCATGAAAAATTATAGATACGTTGGAGACGTATCAATTATTGACTCTAGTGCAAGTGGGAGACTTTTGGAAATATGCCCTAGAGGCAATAATAAAGTGGTTATTATTATATTTGCTTGTAAATGATAATTGTCTATTGTTCATGTTATAATTGTATTAACCGGAAACCGTAATACATGTGTGAATACATAGAGCATACCAAGTCCCTAGTAAGCCTCTAGTTGACTAGCTCGTCGAACAATAGATGGTCATGGTTTCCTGATCATGGACATTGGATGTCATTGATAACGGGATCACATCATTAGGAGAATGATTTGATGGACATGACCCAATCCTAAGCAGAGCACAAGATCGTGTAGTTCATCTGCTAGAGCTTTTATAATGTCAAGTATCATTTCCTTAGACCATGAGATTGTGCAACTCCCGGATACTGTAGGAGTACTTTGGGTGTATAAATCATCAGAACATAACTGGGTGATTACATGGGTGCACTACATGTATCTCCTAAAGTGTATGTTGGGTTGTACGAATCGAGACTCGGATTTGTCGCTCCGTGTGACAGAGAGGTATCTCTGGGCCCACTCGGTAATGCATCATCATAATGAGCTCAATGTGACTAAGGAGTTATCCATGGGATGATGTGTTACAGAACGAGTAAAGAGACTTGCCGGTAACATGATTGAACAAGGTATAGGGATATCATCGATCGAATCGCGGGCAAGTATCATACCGGTAGACAAAGGGATTTGCATACGGGATTGAGTGAATCCTCGACATCGTGGTTCATCCAATGAGATCATCGTGGAACATGTAGGATCCAACATGGGTATCCAGACCCCGTTGTTGGTTATTGGCCGGAGAGTTGTCTTGGTCATGTCTGCATGGTTCCCGAACTCGTAGGGTCTACACACTTAAGGTTCGGTGACGATAGAGTTGTTATGGGAATTGTATATGTGGTTACCTAAGGTTGTTCGGAGTCGCGGATGAGATCACAGATGTCACGAGGAGTTCCGAAATAGTTTGGAGGTAAAGATTTATATATGGGAAGTCGAGTTTTTGTCGCCCAGCTCCCGCACTTTCAAGCCGGAGATCCCGGAAAAGTACGATGGCAAGACCCACCCGTCCAAGTTCCTGAGCATCTACACTATTGTGGTGCGGGCTGCCGGGGGCCGCGACGACAAGATACTCGCCAACTACTTCCGTTGGTGCTCAAGCCCAACGTCAGTTCATGGTTGATGCATTTCCCAAGAACTCCATTTCTTCTTGGGCAGACCTGTGCCAGGAATTCGTTGGCGCCTTTACCGGTGGCCACCGAGGTCCTGGGCAGGAAAGTGATCTCCACCTCATTCCCTAGAAGGAAGGCGTGACCTTGCACAAGTATATCCATAGGTTCAGCCGCATTCACCACAGCATCCCACACGTTCATCATGCCATTGTGATCAACACGTTCCACCAGAACATACGAAACCACAAGATGCAAGAAGAGCTGGCAATGAAGAAGGTCAGGGATGTCGCCGAGCTCTATGCTCTAGCTGACAAGTGTGGGAGGGATGAAGAAGGGCGAAGGATCCCCGGCGAGGAGACTGGTGCAGAGACCAACTCTGAAGAAGAGGGCGCCGCCACCCCGACAAAGAAGAGTCGATGCAAGAAGCACAACAACAAAGCTGTGTTTGTTGTCGAGGGGTCCGGCAATCCCAACACCGCCAAGAAGGCTGATGCCCCCGACAAGGACGTTGCTGGGTGCGCACCCTACTAGGCCTTGGCAGCTGCCGACAAGCCGGATGCCTCCGGCAAGCAATACTACAAAATCCATCGCACCAAGGGCCACGACCTCCAGAACTGCCGACAAGTTGAGAAGCTTGTTGAGAAGCAGAAAGTTGAATACGATAGGCGAGACAAGGAGAAGCCCTAGGAAGGTGTTGATGGGTCCAGGAAGAAACGTGGCGGTCGTCGCGGAAAGGCCAAGCAGAAGAAAGAGAAGCATACCTGAGGTCGTGACAAGGGAGAGGAGGAGGAGCATGATGGTATCCAGGAGGACGACGGGTCTAGCGACCAGGAGGACGACGGGTCTAGCGACCAGGAGTTACAGAAGGCTACGGGCATGATGTGCGTTGACAAGGGCGCCTTCCTACATTGTTCACATAGCCGGCTGATGTCAACTGTTCTTCCCCTTGCAACGGCACTAGAAGAATGCTGCTAGCACTCTCCGACAATTGAAACTAGAAGAATGTTGTTGACGGCCCACAAGCGCATGGGATTGTAGCAATTTTCGAGGGTAGAGTATTCGACCCAAATTTGTTGATTCGCACGACGGGAGGTGAGAGAATACTCTCAATTATTAGCAGGTTAATTGTCAGATTCGACCACACCTAAAAGATTAGTATCTGCAAGCAAAGTAGTAACAGCAAAGTAGCGAGTAACGACAGTGGCAAGGAACAGCAGTAGTGACAGCAGTAGCAAGTAGCAACAGTAGCAAGCGACAGTAGTAGCAACAGTGGCAGCAGAGCAAGACAAGTAACAGTAGTAGCAACAGTAGTAACAGCAGCGGAGCAAGACAAGTAACAGCAGTAGCAACAGTAGTAGCAGTAGCAGAGCAAGACAAGTAACAGCAGTAGCAACAGTAGTAGCAGCAGTAGGACAAACTCGTAGGCAATGGGTCGGTGATTTGTTTGGATGATATTCATCATTCAACAGCTATAACACGGGGAGATATTTGGCTAGCTCCCATTCGTCAATGTGATGTAGGCATGCATTCCGTGTGTCGTCATACGTGCTTAGGGAAAAGAACTTGCATGACATCTATTTTCCATCCCTCCCGTGGCAGCGGGGTCCAAAAGGAAACTACGGGATATTAAGGTTCTCCTTTTAATAAAGAACCAGACCAACGCATTAGCACTTGGTGAACACATGAACTCCTCAAACTATGGTCATCACCGCGAGTGGTTCCGGTTATTGTCATTCCAGGGTTGCCGGATCATAACACATAGTAGGTAACTACAACTTGCAAGATCGGATCTAAAACACACATATATTGGAGACAACATAATAATTTCAGATCTGAAATCATGGCACTCGGGCCCTAGTGACAAGCATTAAGCATAGCAAAGTAGTAGCAACATCTATCTCAGAACATAGTGGATACTAGGGATCAATCCCCATCAAAACTAACTCGATTACATGATAGATCTCATCCTACTCATCATCGCCCAGCGAGCCTACGAATAGATTACTCACGAATGATTAAGAGCTTCATGGAATTGGAGAGGGAAGAAGGTTGATGATGACGATGGCGACGATTTCCCCTCTCCGGAGCCCAAGACGGACTCCAGATCTGCCCTCCAGATGAAGAACAGGTGGTGGCGGCGCCTCCGTATGGTAAACGCGACGAAAACTTCTCTTTTTTTATTTTTTTCCGGGACGAAAGGGGACTTATAGACCTGAGGTTGGGTGCGGCAGAGCCGTGTGGGCCCCACAAGCCTACCCACCGCCACTAGGGGGGTGGTGGCGGAGAGAGGGCTTATGGCCCACTGGCCCACCCCCTAAGGTGGAACTTGGCGCAGATATTTTTTATATTTTCCAAAACTGCTCCTCGTAGATTTTCAGGACATTTGGAGAACTTTGATTTCTGCACAAAAATAACACCAAGGCAATTCTGCTGAAAACAGCGTCAGTCCAGGTTAGTTCCATTCAAATCATGCAAATTAGAGTCCAAAACAAGGGCAAAAGAGTTTGGAAAAGTAGATACGATGGAGACGTATCAACTCCCCCAAGCTTAAAACCTTGCTTGTCCTCAAGAAACTTAGTTGACAAACTGAGAGAGAAAGAAAAACTTTGACAAACTCTGTTTGATCTTGTTGTTGCAACTATGTCTAACTCATAACCAGAATTTCAGCAAGATCACAAGTTAACCAGATAAGCAAATGACACAAAGGTCTAACGGTAAACTAATATCAATGGCATAATCAGCTAACAAGCAAATAATAATGAGTTTCAAATACCAATAGTTCAATCAAAACAAGCATGAAGCAATATGAATAGATGGTATCTCGCTAGCTCTTCCTGAGACCGCAAAACATAAATGCAGAGCACTTTCAAAGATCAAGGGTTGACTAAACATTGTAATTCATAGCAACAAAGATCCAGTCATAGTCATACTCAATACCAATCAAAAGCAAAGCATAAAAATGACAGAGGTGCTCTCTAATTGGTGCTTATATAAGAGGAGGATGACTCAACAGGAAAATAAATAGACAGGCCCTTCGCAGAGGGAAGCATTGATTTGCAGAGGTGCTAGAGCTCAAGCTTTGAAAACAGAGATAATAATTTTGGGTGGCATGCTTTCATTGTCAACGCAATGACCAAGAGTTCTCAATATCGTCCATGCTACTCATGCTATAGGCGGTTCCCAAATAGAAAAGTAAAGTTTTAACTCCCCCACCACCAATCAATCACACTCCACGGCTAGCCGAATCCTCGCGTACCGTCCATACTAACATCAATCCGGGGGAGTCTTGTTTTACAGTTATGTTTTTGATTTAAGCATGGAACTGGGCATTCCAATTACCGGCCCCTTTCTCGGGAATGACAGTGAATAAACACATGTCGAGGATAACACTCCTAGCATGGAAGATACCAATAGCCCTCTGTCACCACATGAGCGGTTCGGGCATGCAAAACAGATTATTTCTTGAAGGTTTAGAGAGTGGCACATGCAAATTTACTTGGAACGGCAAGTAGATACCGCAAATAGGTAGGTATGGTGGACTCTCATGGAAAAAAAATTGGGTTTATGGAAGTGGATGCACAAGCAGTATTCCGATTAGTACAAGTGAAGGCTAGCAAAAGACTGGGAAGGACCAACTAGAGAGCAACAACAGTCATCAAGATGCAATGAGTTTGACTAACATTGAATGCAAGCATGAACAGGATATAAATCACCATGAACACGAACATCATAGAGGCTATGTTGATTTTGTTTCAACTACATGCATGAACATGCGCCAAGTCAAGCCACTTGAAACATTCAAAGGAGAATATCATCCTATCCTACTACATCATAGTCATCTCAAAATCTATGTTGGCAATCAAGAGAAACCATTATAAGCTCTCAGCTAAATATGCATGGCATCAGAAATTATGATCTCTAAGTTGTCATTGCAAACATGGTTCTCTCACAACAAAGCTAAATCTGGGTCGACAAGCTAGTCATATTTACAAAAACAAAATAGATAGAGTTCATACCAGCTTTTCAGTCTCAGTCACTTCATCATATATCATCATTGTTGTCTTTCATTTGCACGATCGAACGATGTGAACAATAATAAGCGCATTGGACTAAGCTGAATCTGCAGACAAACACAAAGGAGAAGACAAAGTAATATGGCTCTTTGAAAGCTAAACTGGTAAGCATGTAAGAACCACTAAACATGGTATTTACACGGGAAAGCTCCCAACAAGCAAAAGAAAAAGAAAAATCTTTTTGGGTTTTCTCAAAAGGATACAAAACAAGAAAACAAGAAAACGAAAAACAAACTAACATGGATAATACAGTGGCAAAGTGTAAACACCGGCTAACAAAGTGAAAGCATAAGCGTGAATGTAAAGTCGGTGAGAACACGTACTCCCCCAAGCTTAGGGCTTTTGGCCTAGCGTGGTCTACTCCCATGGATAGTCCTGGCGAAACCCAAAGTCATAATGGGTGTTATACGGGAGTGATGCAGCCACTGCCTGAATAGCTGCCTCACGAAGTCGAGCAGCCGTCGCCTCCCTCTCATCCTACTCTGCCTCTCCTATGGTAATGTAGTATCTTCGTTTTACCTGAAATTCAAAGAAAGCAAGAGCAGGAAGGGTAATATGGAAAACATGCTGCCGGTTAAATATCAAGCGCTTTAGGAGGGATCCATGATCTTTCTCAAGGAACTGGTAGCGTGTTAGAGCAACACGATCAAGGTAGGTTGTACGGAGAGGAGGGTCTTCTCGACAGATGGATACTCCAAGAAAATTTGCTAAGCGTGTAGCATAAACTCCACCAAAGAAATCCCCCTCACTGGCATTTTTATTCAACCTCCTTGCTATTATAGCTCCCATATTGAAGCTCCTGTCACCTGTTACTTCGCTCTTAAGGATAATAAGGTCGGAAGCGCATAGGTGACAATGTGCACCCTTGCCGTTAATGCACCTACCTATGGAGAGGGCAAGGTAGTGCAAGGCAGGGAAATGGATGCTTCCTATGGTGGCTTGCGTGATATCTCTGGTTTCTCCAACACTTATACTGAAGACAAAGTCTCTGACCGAAGACTTAGAAGGATCATTAACACTACCCCCATCGGGTATCTTGCAAATCCTATTGAAATCCTCCAGATCACGGTATAGGATTTATCGTACAGATCAAACAGTATGGATGAGTCACGGCCAACTGAGAATTTAAATCTACGCACGAAAGAGGCAGTGAGCATAGCATACTGTTCACATTTATCTAAGAGGAATTCTTCTAACCCGGCATTGCAGACAAGTGTATGAGCCTCATCCTTGAAACCTACTTCGATCATGAACTCATCAGAAGGCCATTCACATGGTTGTACCGGAGCGTCCCTTAGTTGAAAAGGTTCGCGCTCCCGAAAAGAAAGACGGGGACCCTTCTTACTTGAGGAACCACCATGAAACTTCCTCCTGAACATAATTTCCTTTTGCTGAAATTTTGAAGTTCAAGAGAAAAGTGAATGAAGACCAACCACACCTTGTAGAAACTACTCCTACTAGTGCCTAGAGACCGTATCACGCGCTAAAACTACTTGGGACCAGCTAAATCAACATTTATAGCTCAAGAACAGGATCACCAAGGTAGTAAGAATACGCGAAGGATAACACACTAGAGAAAAAACTAATTGGACCAATGGAGGAGTCACTTACCAAGGAGCAATTTCCCCAAAACGGTTCGGAGAATGGTGCTTTGAGCAAGGAGATCGAAAATCACAGCCAAATGAGCAAGAACACGGGTTTGAGCTGCGAAACAATTTTTTCTAGAGGTGGAAGAAGAGGCTGGCAGCTGGAATGAGTGGAGGGGGTGCCTGTGGGCCCCACAAGCTTGCACCCCGCCACCAGGGGGTAGGTGGCGGTGGCAGGGCTTGTGGCCGACTGGTCTGGCCCCCAGGCCAGCTCTCAGGCCCAGAAATTTTCAAAAATTCCAGAAAAATCATACTAAATTTTCAGGACCATCGGAGAACTTTTTATTTTCGAGGTATTTTTCTCCGGGACGCTAAAACAGAAAACAGGGAAAGCTAAACTAATTCTATCATTTTTCTTCTAAGGAACAGAAAAGGAAAGCTCAAAACAGAGGTATGTGACTCTTTGATTCATCCGTTTCATGGTGATCGAAAGAAATCTGTCAATGGGGTTGATCAAATCCTTATGACAAAACCTTCTTGAATTACAAGAGAGAACGGAGAATTTTCAAATATCCACTAAGTCACCTCAATGGGGATATGTATCTCCCCAACAAGAAAATCATACTTCATCTTGACACGAGGAATAGGGCATTCAAAGCTCCCAATGAGAATCGATGAAGTCTTTTCAATAGCATTGATGCAATGTACTTGATATCGTTTCTTCGGAAAGTGCACTATGTGCTCATTACCATTGACATGGAAAGTGACATTGCCTTTGTTGCAATCTATAATAGCCCCTGCAGTGTTTAAAAAGGGTCTTCCGAGGATGATAGCCATGGCATCGTCCTCGGGAATATCCAAGATAACAAAGTCTGTTAAGATAGTGGTGTTAGCAACCACAACAGGCACATCCTCGGAAATGCCGATAGGGAAAGCAGTTTATTTGTCGGCCATTTGCAGAGAAATTTTAGTGGCTGTCAACTTATCCAATTCAAGTCTACGATAAAGAGAAAACGGCATAACACTAACACCGGCTCCAAGGTCACATAAGGCAGTTCTTACGTAGTTTCCTTTAATGGAACAAGGTATAGTGGGCACTCCGGGATCACCAAGTTTCTTAGGAGTTCCACCTTTAAAAGTGTAGTTGCCAAGCATGGTGGAGATCTCAAGATCTGGTATCTTCCGTTTATTAGTCACGATATCTTTCATGTACTTGGCATATGGAGACATATTGAGCATATCAGTTAACCGCATCTGCAGAAAGAGGGGTCTTATCATCTCAACAAAGCGCTCGAAAACCTCATCATCCTTTTTCTTGGATGGCTTAGGAGGAAAGGGCATAGATCTCTGAACCCATGGCTCCCTTTCTTTACCATGCTTCCTAGCAGTGAAGTCATTCTTATCGTATTTCTTAGGTTGTGGGTTATCAGGATTAACCGAAGGTTCAATCTCCACATCCTCATCATTGCTAGGTTGAGCATTATTATGAACATCACTGTCCATATTGTCACCAGGTTCATGTTCATCACCAGATTGTGTTTCTGCATCAGACGCAGAAATATCATTAGGTTCTTCAGGTGTGACAGTATTTGGTGAACTGGCATGTAGGTTTCTATCATCCTTCTTCTTCTCCTTAGGATGACTGGGTGTATCACCATTGAGTCCTTGAGAATATTGATCAATTCTCTTAGGATGACCTTTAGGATACAAAGGTTCCTGAGTCATTTTGCCTCCTCTAGTAATGACTCTGACAGAGTTGTCATTTAATTCATTGAGCAGGTCATTCTGAGCTTTAAGCACTTGTTCTACCTGAGTAGTAATTATAGAGGCATGTTTACTCAGAAGCTTCAGATCATTGGCATTTCTGTCTACACAAGCACTTAAATGGCTAAGCATATGAGTACTTTGTTCCAAATGTCTGCTAACATAATCATTCAAACTCTGTTGTTTGGCAACAAAGTTGTCAAATTCATCAAAGCATAGGCTAGCAGGTTTATCAAAAGGAATATCACTCTCATCAAACTTACTCAGAGAATTCACTTCTACTACCTCTATCGGGTTATCGAGACCATGGATCTCTTCGATAGGTGGTAGATTTTTGACATCTTCAGATCTAATGCCTTTCTCTTGCACAAATTTCTTGGCTTCTTGCATATATTCGGGACTGAGGAATAGAATACCTCTTTTCTTCGGAGTTGGCTTAGGAGGTGGTTCGGGACTAGTCCAAGCATTATCGTTGATCAAGATGTTATTCAGTAGAGTCTCAACTTGTTCTAGAGTTCGTTCCCTAAAAACACAACTGACACAACTATCTAGGTGGTCTCTAGAGGCATCGGTAAGTCCGTTATAGAGGATATCAAGTATCTCGTTCTTCTTAAGAGGGTGATCAGGCAAAGCATTCTGTAGCTGGACGAGCCTCCCCCAAGCTTGTGGAAGACTCTCTTCTTGGAGTTGAGCAAAGTTGTATATTTCCTGCAAGGCAGCTTGCTTATCATGGGTAGGGAAATATTTCTCACAGAAGTAATAGACCATCTCCTGGGGACTACTCACACATCCAGGAGCAAGAGAGGTGAACCAGGCTTTAAAATCATCCTTTAGAGAGAAAGGAAACAGCTTAAGGATGTATTAGTGGCGGATCTTCTCCTCATTAGTGAAAAGGGTGGCTATATCGTGTAGTTTGGCAAGATGGGCTATGACCGTCTCAGACTCATAACCGTGAAAAGGATCAGATTCGACTAGAGATATTATCTTAGGGTCGACAGAGAATTCATAGTCCTTATCGGTGATAAAGATAGGTGAAGTGGCAAACTTCGGGTCGTATTTCATCTTAGCTTCCCGAGATTTTTCCTTCCACTTGAGAAGTAATGTCTCAGCGTCATAAGCATCCTTACACGCAAGAAAATCCTCAGCTATCTCTCCCTCCATAACGTAACCCTCAGGTATATCAGGCAATTGATATCTAGGAGAGCTATATCTAGCAGGAGCAAAAGCAGGTTCTATCTCAATAGTATCGGCAGTATCAGAAGCATCACGAGCATTGCCAGTAACTCTAGCAATATGAGCATCAAGGAACACCCCTAGTGGAACATCAGGCAAAGTAGTATCAAGCATAGCATCTCTAGCATCATCAGGCAAAGCAGTATCAGGCATAACATCTCTAGCAGTATCAATCATAGCATCTCTAGCAGCATCAGGCATAGTATCAAGCATAGTATCATCAGCCATAGTATCAAGCATAGCATCTCTAGTAGTAGCATCATAAGCATCATCAAGCACACGAGACATATCAAGATTTCTAGCAGGAGGTGATGTCGCAAACTTACTCATAACTGAAGGTGAATCAAGTGCAGCGCTAGATGGCAATTCCTTACCTCCCCTCGTAGTTGAGGGTAAGACTTTGGTTTTCGGATCCTTCAGATTCTTCATAGTGATCAGCAGATATAAATCCCATGTGACTCAGAGAATATAGCAATACCTCCCCGGCAACGGTGCCAGAAAAATGCTTGATGTCAATTGTTCTTCCCCTTGCAACGGCACCAGAAGAATGCGGCTAGCACTCTCCGGCAATCGAAACTAGAAGAATGTTATTGACGGCCCACAAGCGCACGGGATCGTAGCAGTTTTCGAGGGTAGAGCATTCGACCCAAATTTGTTGATTCGCACGACGGGAGGTGAGAGAATACTCTCAAGTATTAGCAGTTGAATTGTCATATTCAACCACACCTGAAAGATTAGTATCTACAAGCAAAGTAGTAACAGCAAAGTAGCGAGTAACGACAGTGGCAAGGAACAGCAGTAGTGACAGCAGTAGCAAGTAGCAACAGTACCAAGCGACAGTAGTAGCAACAGTAGCAGCAGAGCAAGACAAGTAACAGCAGTAGCAGCAGCAGAGCAAGACAAGTAACAGCAGTAGCAACAGTAGTAGCAGCAGCAGAGCAAGACAAGTAACAACAGTAGCAACAGTAGTAGCAGCAGTAGGACAAACTCATAGGCAATGGGTCGGTGATTTGTTTGGATGATATTCATCACGCAACAGCTATAACATGGAGAGATATTTGGCTAGCTCCCGTTCGTCAATGTGATGTAGGCATGCATTCCGTGTGTCGTCATACATGCTTAGGGAAAAGAACTTGCATGACATCTATTGTCCATCCCTCCCGTGGCAGCGGGGTCCAAAAGGAAACTATGGGATATTAAGGTTCTCCTTTTAATAAAGAACCGGACCAACGCATTAGCACTTGGTGAACACATCAACTCCTCAAACTATGGTCATCACCGGGAGTGATTTCGGTTATTGTCACTCTGGGGTTGCCAGATCATAACACATAGTAGGTAACTACAACTTGCAAGATCGGATCTAAAACACACATATATTGGAGACAACATAATAATTTCAGATCTGAAATCATGGCACTCGGGCCCTAGTGACAAGCATTAAGCATGGTAAATTAGTAGCAACATCAATCTCAGAACATAGTGGATACTAGGGATCAATCCCCATCAAAACTAACTCGATTACATGATAGATCTCATCCTACTCATCATCGCCCAGCGAGCCTACGAATAGATTACTCACGAACGACGAAGAGCTTCATGGAATTTTAGAGGGAAGAAGGTTGATGATGACGATGGCGACGATTTCCCCTCTCCGGAGCCCAAGACGGACTCCAGATCTGCCTCCATATGAAGAACAGGTGGTGGCGGCGCCTTCGTATCGTAAACGCGACAAAAACTTCTCTTTTTTATTTTTTCTCGGACGAAAGGGGACTTATAGACCTGAGGTTGGGGGCGACAGAGCCGTGTGGGCCCCACAAGCCTGCCCACCGCCACCATGGGGATGGTCGCGGAGCCAGGGCTTGTGGCCCACTGGCCCACCCCCTCAGATGGAACTTGGCGCAGATATTTTTTATATTTTCCAAAACTGCTCCCCGTAGATTTTCAGGACGTTTGGAGAACTTTGATTTCTGCACAAAAATAACACCAAGGCAATTATGCTGAAAACAGCGTCACTCCAGGTTAGTTCCATTCAAATCATGCAAAATAGAGTCCAAAACAAGGGCAAAGGAGTTTGGAAAAGTAGATACGATGGAGACGTATCACCGGCTTAAAAATGGGCTCGTGAAGTGAATGCAGCAGATCCATCTGTCGATGCCCGCAAGCCACTGAAGTGGTCCCACATGCCCATCATATTTGACGCTCAGGATCACCTTGATTGCACAACTGTGGTCGGGTGTTTGCGGTTGTTGGTTTCCCCAACAATCCACAACCTCAAGGTGATGAAGATGTTGGTTGACGGTGGGGCCGGCATGAACATGATCTCGCCCAACGTGATCAAGAGGCTGTAGATTCATGATGAAGATCTCGAAGAAACGGGCACGTTTCAAGGGATCGGCCACGAGAAGATCCAGCCAAAAGGAAAAGTTGCTCCGCCGGTAACATTCGGCAGCGACCGGAACTATAGGACGTAGAAGGTTGTCTTCGATGTCACCGAGATTCCATTGGGATACAATGGGATCCTTGGCCATCCAACGTTGGCCAAGTTCATGGCGGCATCGCACTATGCCTACAACATGTTGAAGATGCCTAGGCCGATGAGCATCATCGTCATCAACTCTGACAAGAAGGATGCGCTCATCTGCACCAACCATATCTACCGGCAAGCAGTTATAGCGCCTGCCTCGAAGCCACCCGCTCCTGCTAATGGAGCCGTCGCGGAAGAAGAAGACCAGCAAGAAGACCTCTTGCACACCCTCCGACAAATGCACCTCCTCGGAGTTTTGTGTAGCTGTTGACGATGTGTCGGAGAGCTCCAACGCTAGGAGCAAGAAGTCCAAGGCAGCTCCACCGGAGACCAAGAAGGTGCCCGCCAAGGAGGATGGTGTTGGAATTATGCCCTAGAGGCAATAATAAATATAGTTATTATTATAATTCCTGTATCAAGATAATCGTTTATTATCCATGCTATAATTGTATTGAATGAAGACTTATATACATGTGTGGATACATAGACAAAACACTGTCCCTAGCAAGCCTCTAGTTGGCTGGCCAGTTGATCAAAGATAGTCAGTGTCTTCTGATTATGAACAAGGTGTTGTTGCTTGATAACTGGATCACGTCATTAGGAGAATCACGTGATGGACTAGACCCAAACTAATAGACATAGCATGTTGATCGTGTCATTTTATTGCTACTGTTTTCTGCGTGTCAAGTATTTGTTCCTATGACCATGAGATCATATAACTCACTAACACCGGAGGAATACTTTGTGTGTATCAAACGTCGCAACGTAACTGGGTGACTATAAAGATGCTCTACAGGTATCTCCGAAGGTGTTCGTTGAGTTAGTATGGATCAAGACTGGGATTTGTCACTCCGTGTGACGGAGAGGTATCTCGGGGCCCACTCGGTAATACAACATCACACACAAGCCTTGCAAGCAATGTGACTTAGTGTAAGTTGCGGGATCTTGTATTACGGAATGAGTAAAGTGACTTGCCGGTAAATGTGATTGAAATAGGTATACGGATACTAACGATCGAATCTCGGGAAAGTAACATACCGAAGGACAAAGGGAATGACATACGAGATTATATGAATCCTTGGCACTGAGGTTCAAACGATAAGATCTTCGTATAATATGTAGGATCCAATATGGGCATCCAGGTCCCGCTATTGGATATTGACCGAGGAGTCTCTCGGGTCATGTCTACATAGTTCTCGAACCCGCAGGGTCTGCACACTTAAGGTTCGACGTTGTTTTATGCGTATTTGAGTTGTATGGTTGGTTACCGAATGTTGTTCGGAGTCCCAGATGAGATCACGAACGTCACGAGGGTTTCTGGAATGGTCCGGAAACAAAGATTGATATATAGGATGACCTCATTTGATTACCGGAAGGTTTTCGGAGTTACCGGGAATGTACCGGGAATGACGAATGGGTTCCGGGAGTTCACCGGGGGGCAACCCATCCCGGGGAAGCCCATAGGCATTGAGGGTGGCGCACCAGCCCTTAGTGGGCTGGTGGGACAGCCCAAAAGAGCCTTGTGCGCATTGGAAGAAAAAATCAAAGAGAAAAGAAAAAAAAAGGAGGAGGTGGGAAAGGGAAGAAGGACTCCACCTTCCAAACCAAGTAGGACTCGGTTTGGGGGGGAGACCTTCCCCCTTGGCTCGGCCGAAGCCCTTAGGGGTCCTTGGACCCCAAGGCAAGGCTCCCCCTCTCCCTCCTATATATAGTGGGGTTTTAGGGCTGATTTGACACAACTTTGCCAGGGCAGCCCGACCACATATCTCCACGGTTTTACCTCTAGATCGCGTTTCTGCGGAGCTCGGGCGGAGCCCTGCTGAGACGAGATCATCACCTACCTCCAGAGAGCCGTCACGCTGCCGGAGAACTCTTCTACCTCTCCGTATCTCTTGCTGGATCAAGAAGGCCGAGATCATCGTCGAGTTGTACGTGTGCTGAACGCGGAGGTGCCGTCCGTTCGGCACTAGATCGTGGGACTGATCGCGGGATAGTTCGCGGGGTGGATCGAGGGACGTGAGGACGTTCCACTACATCAACCGCGTTCACTAACGCTTCTGCTGTACGGTCTACAAGGGTACGTAGATCACACACCCCCTCTCATAGATGGACATCACCATGATAGGTCTTCGTGCGCGTAGGAAGTTTTTTGTTTCCCATACGACGTTCTCCAACAGTGGTATGAGAGCTAGGTTCATGCGTAGATGTCTTCTCGAGTAGAACACAAAAGTTTTTCTGGGCGGTGATGTGCGTTTTGCTGCCCTCCTTAGTATTTTCTTGATTCCGCGGTATTGTTGGATCGAAGCGGCTCGGACCGACATTACTCGTACGCTTACAAGAGACTGGTTTCATCGCTACGAGTAACTCCGTTGCTCAAAGATGACTGGCGGGTGTCAGTTTCTCCAACTTTAGTTGAATCGGATTTGACCGCAGAGGTCCTTGGATGAGGTTAAATAGCAACTCATATATCTCCGTTGTGGTGTTTGCGTAAGTAAGATGCGATCCTACTAGATACCCGTGGTCACCACGTAAAACATGCAACAACAAAATTAGAGAACGTCTAACTTGTTTTTGCAGGGTATGCTTGTGATGTGATATGGCCAACGATGTGATGTGATATATTGGATGTATGAGATGATCATGTTGTAATAGATAGTATCGACTTGCACGTCGATGGTACGGCAACCGGCAGGAGCCATAGGGTTGTCTTTATAACTAACGTTTGTGCTTGCAGATGCGTTTACTATTTTGCTAGGATGTAGCTTTAGTAGTAATAGCATGAGTAGCACGACAACCCCGATGGCGACACGCTGATGGAGATCATGGTGTGGCGCCGGTGACAAGAAGATCGTGTCGGTGCTTTGGTGATGGAGATCAAGAAGCACGTGATGATGGCCATATCATGTCACTTATGAATTGCATGTGATGTTAATCCTTTTATGCACCTTATTTTGCTTAGAACAACGGTAGCATTATGAGGTGATCTCTCACTAAAATTCAAGAAGAAATTGTGCTCTCCCCGACTGTGCACCGTTGCTACAGTTCGTCGTTTCGAGACACCACGTGATGATCGGGTGTGATAGACTCAACGTTCACATACAATGGGTGCAAAACAGTTGGGCACGCGGAACACTCGGGTTAAGCTTGACGAGCCTAGCATGTGCACACATGGCCTCGGAACACATGAGACCGAAAGGTCGATCATGAATCATATAGATGATATGATTAGCATAGGGATGCTTACCACTCAAACTATACTCAACTCACGTGATGATCAGACTTGAGCTAGTGTAAGTGGATCTTGAACCACTCAAATGACTAGAGAGATGTACTTTTTGAGTGGGAGTTTAGTGAGTAATTTGATTAAGTTAAACTCTAATTATCTTGAACATAGTCTAAGTCCACTTTGAATATATTTGTGTTGTAGATCATGGCTCACGCGACAGTCACCCTGAATTTTAATACGTTCCTAGAGAAAGCTAAGTTGAAAGATGATGGAAGCAACTTTGTAGATTGGGCTCGTAATCTTAAGCTAATCTTACAAGCTGGGAAGAAGGATTATGTCCTTAATGCTGCGCTAGGAGATGAACCACCCGCTACGGCTGATCAGGATGTTAAGAACGCTTGGTTAGCACGTAAGGAGGACTACTCAGTAGTTCAATGTGCAGTCTTGTATGGCTTAGAACCGGGACTTCAACGTCGCTTTGAGCGTCATGGAGCATTTGAGATGGTCCAGGAGTTGAAGTTTATCTTTCAGAAGAACGCCCGGATCGAGAGGTATGAGACCTCCGATAAATTCTATGCTTGCAAGATGGAGGAGAACTCGTCTGTCAGTGAACATGTGCTCAAAATGTCTAGGTACTCAAACCGTCTAGCTGAGCTGGGGATTGAACTCCCGCAAGAAGCTACCACTGACAGAATCCTTCAATCACTGCCGCCAAGCTATAAAGGCTTTGTGTTGAACTACAACATGCAAGGGATGAACAAGTCTCCCGGCGAGTTGTTTGCGATGCTGAAAGTCGCAGCGTCTGAACTCCGAAAAGAGCATCAAGTGTTGATGGTGAATAAGACCACTAGTTTCAAGAGAAACGGCAAAGGCAAGAAGGGTAATTCAAAGAAGAGCGGCAAGCCTGTTGCCAATCTGACGAAGAAACCCAAAGCTGGACCTAAGCCTGAAACAGAGTGTTACTATTGCAAGGGTATGGGTCACTGGAAGCACAATTGCCCCAAGTATCTCGCTGATAAGAAGGCGGCCAAAGAAAAATCAGGTATATTTGATATACATGTTATTGATGTGTACTTAACCGGCTCTCGTAGTAGTGCTTGGGTATTCGATACCGGTTATGTTGCTCATATTTGCAACTCGAAACAGGAACTGCGGAATACACAAAGGCTGGCGAAAGATGAAGTGACGATGCGCGTAGGAAATGGTTCCAAGGTTGATGCTATCGCCGTCGGCACAGTCTCACTTCAGTTACCATCAGGATTAGTTATGAACTTAAATCATTGTTATTTAGTGCCTGCGTTGAGCATGAACATTATATCTGGATCTTGTTTATTGCGAGACGGTTACTCTTTTAAGTCAGAGAATAATGGTTGTTCTATTTCTATGAGTAACATCTTTTATGGTCATGCACCCAATGTGAGAGGATTGTTCATATTGAATCTTGATAGTGATACACACATACATAACATTGAGACCAAAAGAGTTAGAGTTAACAATGATAGCGCCATATTTTTGTGGCACTGCCGCTTAGGTCATATTGGTGTAAAGCGCATGAAGAAATTCCATGCCGATGGACTTTTGGAGTCACTTGACTTTGATTCACTTGACACGTGCGAACCATGCCTCATGGGCAAGATGACTAAAACTCCGTTCTCCGGAAAAATGGAGCGTGCAAGTGACTTGTTGGAAATCATACATACCGATGTGTGTGGTCCGATGAGCGTAGAGGCACGCGGCGGATATCGTTATTTTCTCACCTTCACTGACGATTTGAGTAGATATGGTTATGTCTACTTAATGAAGCACAAGTCTGAAACATTTGAAAAGTTCAAGCAATTTCAGAGTGAAGTTGAAAACCATCATAACAAGAAGATCAAGTTCCTACGGTCTGATCGTGGGGGTGAATATCTGAGTTTCGAGTTTGGTGCTCACTTAAGACAATGTGGAATTGTTTCACAGTTGACGCCGCCTGGAACACCACAGCGTAATGCTGTGTCCGAATGTCGTAATCGTACTTTATTAGAGATGGTGCGATCTATGATGTCTCTTACCGATTTGCCATTATCATTTTGGGGTTATGCATTAGAAACAGCTGCATTCACTTTAAATAGGGCACCATCAAAATCCGTTGAGACGACACCATACGAACTGTGGTATGGCAAAAGGCCAAAGTTGTCGTTTCTTAATGTTTGGGGATGTGATGCTTATGGCAAAAAGCTTCAGCCTGAAAAGTTGGAACCCAAAGCGGAAAAGTGCATCTTCATAGGTTACCCAAAAGAGACAGTTGGGTACACCTTCTATCTCAAATCCGAGGGCAAAGTGTTTGTTGCTAAAAACGGAGCTTTTCTCGAGAAGGAGTTTCTCTCGAGAGAATTGAGTGGGAGGAAGATAGAACTTGACGAGGTTGTTGAACCTCTCATCCCTCTGGATGGTGGCGCAGGGCAAGGGGAAACCTCTGTCGTTGCGACGCCAGTTGAGGAGGAAGTTAATGATAATGATCATGAAACTCCGGTTCAAGTTTCTGTCGAACCACACAGGTCGACGAGACCACGTGCTGCTCCAGAGTGGTATGTAATCCCGTCTTATCAATCATGTTGTTAGACAACAATGGACCTGCAAATTATGAAGAAGCAATGGTGGGCTCAGATTCCAACAAATGGCTAGAAGCCATGAAGTCCGAGATAGGATCCATGTATGAGAACAAAGTGTGGACTTTGGAAGTACTGCCTGATGGCCGCAAGGCTATTCAGAACAAATGGATCTTTAAGAGGAAGACGGACGCTGACGGCAATGTGACCGTTTATAAAGCTCGACTTGTGGCAAAGGGTTTTTCACAAGTTCAAGGAGTTGACTACGATGAGACATTCTCACCCGTAGCGATGCTTAAGTCCGTCAGAATCATGTTAGCAATAGCTGCATTTTTCGATTATGAAATCTGGCAGATGGATGTCAAAACAGCGTTCCTTAACGGTTTCCTTAAGGAAGAGTTGTATATGATGCAACCCGAAGGTTTTGTCGGTCCTAAGAATGCTAACAGGGTGTGCAAGCTCCAACGATCCATTTATGGACTGGTGCAAGCATCTCGGAGTTGGAACAAACGCTTTGATGAGGTGATCAAAGCATTTGGGTTTATACAAGTGGTTGGAGAATCTTGTATTTACAAGAAAGTGAGTGGGAGCTCTGTGGCGTTTCTAATATTATATGTGGATGACATATTGCTGATTGGAAACAACGTAGAGTTTTTGGAGAGCATAAAGGATTACTTGAATAAAAGTTTCTCTATGAAGGACCTAGGAGAAGCTGCTTACATTCTAGGCGTTAAGATCTACACAGATAGATCAAAACGCCTGATAGGACTTTCACAAAGCACATACCTTGATAAAGTTTTGAAGAGGTTCAAAATGGAACAGTCCAAGAAAGGGTTCTTGCCAGTTTTACAAGGTACGAGATTGAGTAAGACTCAGTGCCCAGCAACTGATGAGGATAGAGAGCATATGCGCTCCGTCCCCTATGCTTCAGCCATAGGTTCTATCATGTATGCAATGTTGTGCACTAGACCGGATGTTAGCCTGGCCATAAGTATGGCAGGTAGGGTCCAGAGTAATCCAGGAGTGGATCACTGGACAGCGGTCAAGAATATCCTGAAGTACATGAAAAGGACTAAGGAGATGTTTCTCGTGTATGGAGGTGACGAAGAGCTCGTCGTAAAAGGTTACGTCGATGCAAGCTTTGACACAGATTCGGACGACTCTAAGTCACAAACCGGATACGTATTTATTCTTAATGGGGGTGCGGTAAGCTGGTGCAGTTCCAAGCAGAGCGTCGTAGCAGATTCTACATGTGAAGCGGAGTACATGGCTGCCTCGGAGGCGGCTAAGGAGGGTGTCTGGATGAAGCAATCCATGACGGATCTTGGAGTGGTGCCAAGCGCACTGAATCCAATAACCTTGTTCTCTGACAACACGGGTGCCATTGCCCTAGCAAAGGAACCAAGGTTTCACAAGAAGTCCAGACACATCAAACGACGCTTCAACCTCATCCGCGACTACATCGAAGGGGAAGACGTAAATATATGCAAAGTGCACACGGATCTGAATGTAGCAGACCCGCTGACTAAACCTCTTCCACAGGCAAAGCATGATCAACACCAGAACTGTATGGGTGTTAGATTTATTACAATGTAATTCGCATGATGATGTGAGGGCTAGATTATTGACTCTAGTGCAAGTGGGAGACTATTGGAATTATGCCCTAGAGGCAACAATAAATATAGTTATTATTATAATTCCTGTATCAAGATAATCGTTTATTATCCATGCTATAATTGTATTGAATGAAGACTTATATACATGTGTGGATACATAGACAAAACACTGTCCCTAGCAAGCCTCTAGTTGGCTGGCCAGTTGATCAAAGATAGTCAGTGTCTTCTGATTATGAACAAGGTGTTGTTGCTTGATAACTGGATCACGTCATTAGGAGAATCACGTGATGGACTAGACCCAAACTAATAGACGTAGCATGTTGATCGTGTCATTTTATTGCTACTGTTTTCTGCGTGTCAATTATTTGTTCCTATGACCATGAGATCATATAACTCACTAACACCGGAGGAATACTTTCTGTGTATCAAACATCGCAACGTAACTGGGTGACTATAAAGATGCTCTACAGGTATCTCCGAAGGAGTTCGTTGAGTTAGGATGGATCAAGGCTGGGATTTGTCACTCCGTGTGACAGAGAGGTATCTCGGGGCGCACTCGGTAATACAACATCACACACAGGCCTTGCAAGCAATGTGACTTAGTGTAAGTTGCGGGATCTTGTATTACCGAATGAGGAAAGAGACTTGCCGGTAAACGAGATTGAAATAGGTATACGGATACTGACGATCGAATCTCGGGCAAGTAACATACCGAAGGACAAAGGGAATGACATACGGGATTATATGAATCCTTGGCACTGAGGTTCAAACGATAAGATCTTCGTAGAATATGTAGGATCCGATATGGGCATCCAGGTCCCGCTATTGGATATTGACTGAGGAGTCTCTCGGGTCATGTCTACATAGTTCTCGAACCCGCAGGGTCTGCACACTTAAGGTTCGACGTTGTTTTATGCGTATTTGAGTTGTATGGTTGGTTACTGAATGTTGTTCGGAGTCCCAGATGAGATCACAGACGTTACGAGGGTTTCTGGAATGGTCCGGAAACGAAGATTGATATATAGGATGACCTCATTTGATTACCGGAAGGTTTTCGGAGTTACCGGGAATGTACCGGGAATGACGAATGGGTTCCGGGAGTTCACCGGGGGGGCCACCCACCCCGGGGAAGCCCATAGGCATTGAGGGTGGCGCACCAGCCCTTAGTGGGCTGGTGGGACAGCCCAAAAGAGCCCTATGCACATTGGAAGAAAAAATCAAAGAGAAAAGAAAAAAAAGGAGGAGGTGGGAAAGGGAAGAAGGACTCCACCTTCCAAACCAAGTAGGACTCGGTTTGGGGGGGGAGACCTTCCCCCTTGGCTCGGCCGAAGCCCTTAGGGGTCCTTGGACCCCAAGGCAAGGCTCCCCCTCTCCCTCCTATATATAGTGGGGTTTTAGGGCTGATTTGACACAACTTTGCCACGGCAGCCCGACCACATATCTCCACAGTTTTACCTCTAGATCGCGTTTCTGCGGAGCTCGGGCGGAGCTCTGCTGAGACGAGATCATCACCAACCTCCGGAGCGCCGTCACGCTGCCGGAGAACTCTTCTACCTCTCCGTCTCTCTTGCTGGATCAAGAAGGCCAAGATCATCGTCGAGCTATACGTGTGTTGAACGCGGAGGTGCCGTCCGTTCGGCACTAGATCGTGGGACTGATCGCAGGATAGTTCGCGGGGCGGATCGAGGGACGTGAGGACGTTCCACTACATCAACCGCGTTCACTAACGCTTCTGCTGTACGGTCTACAAGGGTACGTAGATCACACATCCCCTCTCGTAGATGGACATCACCATGATAGGGCTTCGTGCGCGTAGGAAAATTTTTGTTTCCCATGCGACGTTCTCCAATAGATGGCACGGGTGGAACTTTCACCATAAGTTCCACCTTCGACAGCAAATAGGAAAGAGCACTTGTTGCCTTCCTGCGGGTGAATGTCGATGTCTTTGCATGGCGACCATCTGACATCCCCGGTGTTCCCAGGAAGGTGATTGAGCACCACCTTGTCATCTGCCCTCATGCGCGGCCCGTCAAGCGGAAGGTCAGGAAGCAAGCTTTGGAGCGCAAGAGTTCATTGCCGAAGAGATCAAGAAGTTAGAAGCGCCAGGCTTGGTTAGAGGAGTCATCCATCCTACATGGTTTTCCAATCCGGTTGTAGTGCGCAAGGCTAAAGGAAAGTGGAGGCTATGTATCAAATTTACAGATGTCAATAAAGCCTTTCCAAAAGACCCTTTCCCCTTGCCGCGCATCGACCAGATTGTAGACTCCACTATCGATTGTGACCTGCTATCGTTCCTTGATGCCTATTCAGGGTATCACCATATCTTCATGGCCAAGGAAGATGAGGAGAAGACCACGTTCATCACCCCTTCTGGCACGTATTGCTTCGTACGTATACCCTTCGGGTTGAACAATTTCGGTTCAACATTTGCTAGAGCAATCCAGATTGGTTTTGAGCCACAAATCCATAGAAATATGGAAGCTTACATGGATGACATAGTGGTGAAAACCAAGGACAAGGCAACACTCATAGAAGACCTGGAAGAGACGTTTGCAAATCTGCGCAAGATCAACTTGAAGCTCAATCCGTAGAAGTGTGTGTTTGGTGTCCCATCCGGCAAGCTTCTCGAGTTCTTTATGTCTTAGCGTGGGATTAAGGCAAACCCCGACAAGATCAAGGCCATCGAACAGATTGAGGCACCGAAGCAGGTCAAGGATGTGCGTCGCCTCGCCGGCTGCGTTGCTGCTCTCGGAAGGTTCATCTCCAAGTCCATGAGCGCGCCCTGCCCTTTTTCAAGATCTTGAAAAAGGCAGGTCCCATGAAGTGCACTCCGGAAGCGGAGGCAGCGCTGCAAGATTTGAAGAGGTACCTCTCCTCTACGCCAACACTTGTCGCACCTAAGCCACAAGAGCCGTTGTTGCTATACTTGGTGGCAACGAATCAAGTGGTTAGTGTTGCGTTGGTAGCATAGAGAGAGGAAGGCGAGGAAGCGGCAACAGAGGCAGCACAGTCAAGCGCGGGACCACCGAGCGGCAAGCCAGGACACTCCCCGACATAGTCAGAAGTCGGCAAGGAAGAGTCTAAGCTGCCAAGTGAAGCGATGCATAAGAAGAAGATGGTGAAGCGCCCAGTTTATTTTGTCACCTCCCTTATGCAGGGGCTAGGTCAAGATACTCCGGCATGCATAAGTTTCTCTTCGGCCTCCTTATGGCCTCGAGGAAGTTGCGCCATTACATCCAGGCACATGAGATCATCGTCCTCACCCGCTTTCCGCTGCAAAGGATCTCCCGAAATCCAAAAGCAACCGGCAGGATTGTGGAGTGGGTTATGGAGCTATCAAGCTTTGGTCTCAGATTTGAAAGCGCTGCGACTATTCAGAGCAGAGCCTTGGCGGAGTTCATTGCAGAATGGACCCCAACGCCAGATGAAGAAGTTCAAGAAACGACTCTCCCCGGCAAGGAAACGAGTCAAGAATGGATCATGTACTTTGATGGAGCTTTCTCACTGCAAGGTGTCGGCGCTGGCGTAATGCTTGTCTCACCCACCAGAGATCACCTCAAGTACGTAATCCAGATGCACTTTCCCCGGGAGAAGTCAACAAATAACACTGCCGAATACGAAGGCCTGCTTGCCGGTCTCACGATCACGACAGACCTTGGGATCAAGAAGCTTATCGTCAGAGGCGATTGACAACTTGTTGTCCGGCAAGTTAACAAAGATTACTAGAGCCTGTTGATGGAAGCCTATGTAGATGAAGTGAGGAGGATGGAGGAGCACCTTGATGGTATACAAATAGAGCACGTCCCACGTGCTGAAAATACCATTGCCGATGACCTATCAAAGCGTGCTTCTCTCAAGTTACCTGTGGAACCAGGGACTTTTGTGGTTCGTCTGACTCAACCATCCGTAGCACCAAAAACAAGGCCAAACAAGAGAAGGAAGCTGAACTCTGGCCAATACTTTCCTGTAGAGCTGCCAAAAGATACGGCAAGAACCTTGCCGACAAGAAAGTAGCCGGGGACAACGCCAAGCGTGCCGGGGAGCAACAGGCTTCGGCAGGACCTCCGGTCCTTGCCATAGAGCCCAATGCTCCCGCGGCATAAGACATGCCTGTAGTCCTTGCCGTCGAGCCTCGGGCTCCGGCATGGGCACATCACATTGTCCGGTTCCTCTAGAGAGGGGAGCTCCGAGAAGAGCAGGAAGAAGCGGAGAAAGTAGCCCGCCAGCCCAACATGTACCAGTTTGTGGACAACATCTTGTACAGGAAGCGACCGAACGGAGTGAAATTGAAGTTCATTCCCCGGGAGGATGGACCCGAGCTGTTGGCAGAGATACATGGAAGCATATGTGGCTCTCACATAGGGACAAGGGCTCCTGCCAGCAAGGCATTCCGACAAGGTTTCTTTTGGACCACAGTCCTCCAGGATGCAACGACACTAGTAACCAAGTGTGAAGCATGCCAGTTCCATTCGACGAAAGCACATCAACCAGCCCAAGCTCTTGAGAAAATCCCTCTCTCCTGGCCATTTTTGGTCTAGGGGCTTGACATCCTTGGACCCTTCCCCCGTGCTGCCGGGGGCTTTGAGTACTTGTATGTTGAGATCGACAAGTTCACAAAGTGTCCAGAAGTGGGACCAGTGAGGAAGGTGACAACACAATTAGCCATCAAGTTCTTCAAGGGACTAGTTTCCCGTTTTAGTGTTCCAAACAGGATCATCACCGAAAATGGCACACAGTTCACGAGCCGCACCTTCATGCAGTACATCCAAGACCTTGGCGGCAAGATTTGTTTTGCCTCTGTCGCTCATCCAAGGAGCAACGACCAAGCGGAAAGGGAAAACGTGAAGTGTTGTGAGGCCTCAAGACAAGAACTTTCGACAACCTGCACAAGTGCGGAAGTCGTTGAATATATGAGTTGCCGGTGGTTCTTTGGTCAATCAGGACGACACCAAATCGAGCCACCGTCCAAACACCCTTCTCCCTAATCTATGGGGCAGAGGCAGTTCTCCCCACAGAACTCATACACGGATCACCTCGAGTGCTCACTTATGATGAGCTTGAGCAAGAGCATCTGCGGCAACATGATGCAACGCTCCTTGAGGAAGATCGTCTTCAGGCTGTTGTGCAAGCCGCTCGCTACCAGCAAGCCTTGCACTGCTACCATAGCCGCAAGGTTCAAGCCCGAAGTCTTGAGGAAGGCGACCTTGTTCTTCGGCACGTTCAGTCAGCCAAGAATTCCAACAAGTTGACGCCAAAGTGGGAAGGCCCTTATCTAATAGTACGAGTCACCAGGCCTAGCGCAGTTTGCGTGGAGACCGAGGATAGCATTCCCGTGAGCAACTCCTGGAACATCAAGCATCTTCGTAAGTTCTACCCATAAGGCGTGGTTGCCGCGGGGCCCCGGCAACCACCTTTTGTACAAGTCTTTCCGGCAAGGCATGTAATCCTTTGTACAAAGCCAGGCGCAGACCCTTTGCGTAGTTCAATAAAGCTTAGTGTTTCACAGTTCTTGTCAATTTCCATGTTCATTTATGTGCATGTTTGTCTAAGATTTCGTGTTACGCTTATTTCCAGCAAAAACTAACGAACCACCAAGGTTCCGTTCCTCAATTTCTCTTCTTTCTTTTCTCAAAGGATAGAAGGTTCCCTCACATACAATTTTGCTGGGGGGGATGATGGTATGGACATCACAAAGCGATGATCAAGCGGTGCTCAACAGAAAGGAGTGTAGCAACGAAAATCTAAGTTGCGGAAACTTTAAGTATTTTGAGTCGTAAGGTTATTTTCCTTAGACGATTTCGACTTTTGTATGGAAAACCTACATGCGAAGGAACCTTGCCATGATCACTTGCGCCCTTACTTTGTTTCGAGTCCGCTCAACAACTTAAGGTGCCGCACTAATTGCGCCAAGACACCTTGCCGGCAGCTACACCTCCAGCAAGCTGCTAAGGACCCATTTCCTCGAAGAGCTTGCTCCAGGGTTGTATGCACCGACAAGGTTGATTGCGCCAAGGTATCTTGCTGACAAAGGTACCTCCAGCAGGCCGCTGAGGACCCGTTCCTCAAAGCACTCGTGGCAGGGTCTTGCGCACCGGCAAGTTTCCAACACAGAGTAGGGTATAAATCATATGGAAATAACCAGACAAGGGAAATATCATACATTCATCCAAAACATAACAAGTTATATTACACAGATAGTTCCTTGTCGCGATCCTAACTTAAGATAAAACTATCTTTTACATGGATAAGCAGCAGCAAGAAGAGATGGAGCGGCTAGTCCCTCCGCTGGCCTTCGACCCTCTTGACTTGGCTCACCTTGTCGACGATGGGCATCACCAGCACCTCCAATGCCGCGAGATCAACGCCCTTTGGCAAGTGCTCGAACACATTGGAGAGGTTGATGCCGGGGTTCTTGTGCGCTACCTTGGTGAGCACCTTGAGGAGGACGGCCCGACAGAGCTTGTGGGACTCGTCCGCCAGACGAGTCGTTTGGGTGGAGTGGAGTTGCTCCAGATCTTTGACCAAGCTGTCGAACTACAGAGTGATCCTGGCGCTCTAGGACGTCCCTGCGTCAGAAGAGTACTAAAAGTCGGGCAGGCCCATGGTGGACAGCTACACCGAGAACCTTCCCGCAACATCGGCAAGGCGCTCAGTCCAGGTCTGCACGCCTACCACGTTGTCCCCATGAGTAGTGGCGGCATCCTCGAGCTTGGCCTTCTCATCATGAATATATTTGGTCAAGACCCTCTCGTGATCCTTGCCACTCTCGAGGGCCTCTTCCAAACTGGCCAGATTCAGCTGCAGATCGGCAAGGGTGGCGTTGGCAGCGTCAAGCTGAGTGGTCTTGTCGGAGACGGCAGTCTGCATCTCGCTGGGCTGGAGAGAGTTTTCTCTCTCTCGCTCCTGAGCATCGAGATCTCCTTGCCGAAGCCTTTAAGGTCCATCTCCATCCTTGACACCTTGCCGACAATCTCCTTCATGGCGGCCCCCGCCATAGTGGCAGCATCAGTGGAAATCTTCAGCTTGCCGGCATGGTCTACGACCTGAGCCGCGAGGGCCTCCTGATGCTTCCGCTCCAGCTCCTGGGTCCTTTGCGTGATGAGCCTCTCGACTTCTTTGTCCTTGCGGCGAAGCTTGCCGGCGAGCGCCTCCTCGAGGGCGACAAGGTCTTCTTCCTGGGCGTCGAGCGTGATGCAGCGTTGCGTCAGGCAAGATTCGTCTGTAATGGCCCGTTGCAATGCCTCCGCTTCCTCCTGGTCCACGTCGGACCGCTTCAAGAGAAGCTCATTCCTCTCCTCGTCCAGGTGCACCTAGCCCGTTTGCAGCTCTCGATGAGCTTCAGCAAACCAGTTGTGGGTCTCCTCGAAGCGCTTCTGGAAGCTCGCTTCCGCTGCCTCGACGATCGCTTGTCGGGAGTCCAGTTTCTCCTTCCGGGCGAGGTGGAGCGCCTCGAGCTGGCGGAAGTTGCCGCTCATGGCTTCGAGGAGCTGCTCCTCCCTAGACTTGGTGCTGGCGGCCCTTGAGTCGCCCATGACCTTGAGCCCGATAGCAGTGGTGATTTCCCCATCGAAGGTCTCTCTTTCGACGGGCTCCCTGGTTCTCATCGCCCCGGCATGCTGACGAATTGGTCTTGGCCAGCTTCGAGGTACTTGCGTGGGGAGGGAAGTTGGGATGTTGGCGGTGGATCCTCCGCATCAACTCCCCCGGCAACCGAGGGATCACTGGTTGGCGTAGCGCTCGATGCTTATGCAGCTGGAATGCCGTCAGTACGGCCACTGGGCTCCTTGTCGGACCTCTCCCTAGACTCCTTGGCGGCCTCTTCCTATGCAACCTTGGCGGCCTCCTCCTCGGCAGCCTTGGAGGCCTCTTCAGCAGCGACGCTGTCGGCCTCAGCGGCAGCTGCTACGGCAACAAAAGACCTTCCCTGGCAACGGCGCGAGGAATCCTTCTGCTACGGGCAACGCCTATAGGGACTTCCTTGGCAAATATGCAAAGGATTCCCCCACGGACTTGGAGCCTTGCGTTGGTGTTCCCTTGAAGAGGAAAGGGTGATGTAGCACAGCGGCAGTAAGTATTTCCCTCAGTTTGAGAACCAAGGTATCAATCCAGTAGGAGGATCGCGTCAAGTCACAAGTACTTGCACAAACACAAAGAGCTTGCACCCAACGCTATGAAGGGGTTGTCAATTCCTTATATATTGTTTGCAAAGTGAGAACGGAAAGCAAAAAGGTAAACAAAGAAAAGTAAAAGTAAAAGTGGAGAAGATAGTTGTGAATAGACCCGGGGGCCGTAGTGTTCACTAGTGGCTTCTCTCATGAAAGCAAGTAGATGGTGGGTGAACGAATTACTGTCGAGCAATTGATAGAACCGCTCAAAGTCATGACGTTATCTATGGCAATGATCATATATATAGGCATCACGTCCAAAACAAGTAGACTGATACTTTCTGCATCTACTACTATTACTCCACACGTCGACCGCTATCCAGCATGCATATAGTGTATCGAGTTCATAAGAACAGAGTAACGCCTTAAGCAAGATGACATGATGTAGATAGACAATCTCAAATCTATGATGAAAGCCCATCTTGTTACCCTTGATGGCAACAACACCATGTGTGCCTTGCTGCCCCTTTTGTCACTGGGAAAGGTCACCGCACGGTATGAACCCAAAACCAAGCACTTCTCCCATTGCAAGAATCATATATCTAGTTGTCCAACCAAAACCCAAGACTCGGAGAGACTTACAAGGATATCAAATCATGCTTATAAGAAATCAGCAAAGACTCAAATATAATTCATAAATAATCTGATCACAAATCCACAATTCATCGGATCTCGACAAACACACCGCCAAAGAGGATTACATCGGATAGATCTCCATGAAGATCATGGAGAACTTTGTATTGAAGATCCAAAAGAGAGAAGAAGCCATCTAGCTACTAACTACGGACACGTAGGTCTGAAGTAGACTACTCACGAGTCATTGGAGAGGCGATGATGTTGATGTAGAAGCCCTCCAACTCCAAAGTCCCCTCCGGCAGGGCCCCGGGAAGGGTCTCCAGATGAGATCTCACGGAAACGGAAGCTTGCGGTGGCGGAAAATGTGTTTTCGTGGATGCCTTTTTTCTGGGATTTTAGGGAATATATAGGCCAAAGAGCTAGGGCAGGGGAGCAACACGGAGGCCACAAGCCTGGTCGCTGCGGCCCCCCTGGCCGCGGCGTCAGGGCTTGTGGGCTCCCCATGGGCCTCCTGCCTTGGCCCTCAAGTCCCCCGATCTTCTTCTGTTCAGGAAAAATTTATTTCGGGGATTTTATTCCGCTTGGACTCCGTTCCAAAATCAGATTTGAAAAGAGTCAAAAACACAGAAAAAACAGGAACTGACACTTGGCACTGAATTAATAAGTTAGTCCCAAAAAAGATATAAAAGGTATATAAAACATCCAAAGTTGACAAGATAACAGCATGAAACCATAAAAAAAATATAGATACGTTTGAGACGTATCAAGCATCCCCATGCTTAACTCCTGCTCGTCCTCGAGTAGGGAAGTGATAAAGAATGAATTTTTGATGCTTTCATGCTACCTAGCATAGATGTCCTTTGTAACTCCTCTTATGTGACGTGAATGTTCAGATCCGTTAGATTCAAAACAATAGTTTGCTATTGACGTGGAGACAATAATACTTCAAGCAAACTAGCAAGGTAATCATGAACTTTCAAAATAACAAGGCCAAAAGAAAGTTATCCCTACAAAATTGTATAGTCTGGCTATGCTTTATCATCCTTGCACAACGAATTTAAATCATGCACAACCTCGGTATTGTCCAAGTAATTGTTTTCACACCTTTACTTTCTCAAACTTTTTCATGGGCCATGGTTTTAGCACTATAAGTGGAGTGGAGTGTGGTGGAGGTTGCAAGGAAAACAAGGAGAAGATGGTCACATTGACAAGGCATATCAACGAGCTATGGAGATGCTCATCAATAGATATCAACGTGAATGAGTAGGGATTGCCATACAAATTATGCACTAGAGCTAAGAGTATGTGAAAGCTCTTGAAGAATACTAGTGGGTGTGCATCCAACTTGCTTGCTCACGAAGACCTAAGGCAATTTTGAGGAAGCCTATCATTGGAATATACAAGCCAAGTTATAAAATGAAAATTTCCCACTAGCTATATGGTGGTGACAAAACGAGAGACTATCAATCATGAAGATCATGGTGCTTAATAAGCACAAGTGTGGGAAGATAGTAGCATTGTCCCTTCTCTCTTTTTCTCTCATTTTTTTGGTGGGCTCTTTGGCCTCTCTTTTTTTTGGTGGGCATCTTTGGCCTCTTTTTGTAAATGGGCTTCGCTGGCCTATTTTATTTCCTCACATGGGACAATGCTCCATCAATGATGATCATCACACTTACAACTCAAAACTTAGAGCAATGATGACTCTATATGGAATGCCTTCGATAGTGTACCGTGGCAATGATCTAGCATGGCATAGACATCAATGGAAACATCATGCTAGCTATCTTATGATCATGCAATGGCACTGTAGAAGCTCTAGCACATGTCATTGTGGTAGTTACATGGCAATATATCTCGGAATGGCTTTAAAAAGCCATAGTAGGTAGGTATGGTGGCTGTTTTGAGGGAGGCTAAATGGTGGGTTTTGTGCACCAGCGAAAGTTGCGCGGCACTAAAGAAGATAGTGATGGTGGAAGGTGAAAGTGCATATAAACCATGGACTCAACATTAGTCATGAAGAACTCATATACTTGTTGCAAAAGTTTTAGTAGTAATCAAAACAAAGCATTCAACGCATACTCCTAGGGGAAGGGTTGGTAGGTATAAACCATCGCGCGATCCCGATCGCCAAACAAAGGATGACAATCAATAAACTAATCATGCTCAGACTTCATCACATAGCGGTTCACCATACATGCATGCTACGGGAATCACTAACTTCAACGCAAGTATTTCTAGATCCACAACACCTTACTAATATAACTTCAATATTACCACAACCACAACTCAAAACTAATTGAGATAAATCAAACTTTTGTAACTACTCAATGCACATGAAGGCGGAAGTTTTCATATCCCTTTGGATAACTACCCCTTTTGAGACTAATTTCATAGCATAGATCAACTACCACGCCACGTGCTTCCATGCTCTAAAAGATAGAAGTGAAACACACAGAGCAAAATCAACTAGCTCAAAAGATATAAGTGAAACACATGTGAGCTGAATTGTCTAACCAAAGGATATAAGTGAAGCTCGACAAAATCACGGTGAGTGCATGTCTCTCTCTCTAAGTGTGCAGCAAGGAATATTGTGACACAACAAAAATAAAAGACTCCTACTATAAGAGACGCTCCAAGAAAAACACATAACATGTGGTGAATAAAAATATAGCTCCAAGTAACGTTACCGATGGATTGAAGACGAAAGAGGGGATGCCTTCCCGGAGCATCCCCAAGCTTAGGCTTTTACGGCATCCTTGAATCAACTTGGAGTTCCTTGGGAATCCCCAAGCTTGAGATCTTGCCACTCTTTATCTCTTTGTCCATAAGAACTTCACCCAAAACTTGAAAACTTCACAATACGAAACTTAAACAGAACTCGTGATAACATTAGTATAAGAAAGCAAACCACCACTTCCTTAGGTACTGTAGCAAACTTAAATTCTACTTGTGTTGACGTTGGGTTACTGTATTTTCAATCTTCCATGGCTAATACCCCCCTATACTATCCATAGTTTCATCAAAATAAGCAACCAACTCAAAAAAAACAGAATCTGTTAACAGCAGACCAGTCTCTAGAAATCTGTATACTTCGTATACTTCTGCTACTTCAAAAATTCTGAAACATTACGAAAGTCTGTAGAATTTTCGTAGAAATCAACATCAAAAAGAATCAACTCAAAAGCTCTCACAGAAATAAAATTAAAATTCTTTTCGTGAGCAGAAAGTTTCTGTCTTTTCCAGCATGACCAAACGATCATCCCCAAGACTAATCATAACGGTTTCACTTGGCACAAACGCAAAAGAAACACAAAAAACACAATCATAACAGAATTATGAAAGTGTGGAAAACCCAAAATAGAAAGAAAAAGGATAGGTTCGTTGGATTGCCTCCGAACAAGCGCTATTGTTTAACGCCCTTAGCTAGGCATAAGGTGATGGAATCACGTATAGTCATCTTTGGTGCTCAAACCATAAGTAGTGTGATAATTTATCATCTTAAGATCTTCATCTTTATTGGATGACTCACCACTAGCTTTAGGAACAAAAACAGACTTGACGGTCTTTTTGAGAGTGAGATTTGGATTATTTTGCACAACGGCAAAACCGGAACCCAAGTTGGTTATGACATCTTCTAGTTTGCCAATTCTAGAGCAATCATTAACTATAGGTTCCTTCTCCCTTCAATTTTTCAAAACCATTCCCACTTTGGATCCATACTGAGTAATTTGATTGTGGATATTTCTATCCAAACCCTCAATAAGTTCAATTGTGGCAATTTTGTTTTCAATAGCGTCAAGCCTTTGCATCACGTGTTCCAAGGTCAAGGTAGGTCCATTAACCATGAGCGGGGGTGAGCCTACCAAATTCATGATAGCTCCATAGGAGTCAACAGTATGGCTTCCCAAAAAATTCCCGCCTATGATGGTATCAAGAATATACCTATTCCAAGGAGAGATTCCAACATAAAAACTACGAAGAAGAACGGTAGTGGATTGCTTACGAGTAGATCTACTTTGAGCATTGCAAATCCTGTATCAAGCGTCCTTTAAATTTTGTTCCTCATTCTTCTTGAAATTGAGAACTTCATTCTCAGGGGTATCATTTGGAGTGGTGGGTCTAGCCATTGATGGACTATCCCACACACAAAAGAGCAGGAAGTAAGCGAGTGAAACGGGCAAAAGAGAACGGAAAAAGGCAAAAGAAAACGGCAAAGGAGAAGGCAAATGAAAACGGCAAATGTGAAGTGGGGGAGAGGAAAATGAGAGGCAACTCGTAAAAAAGGTAAATGCAAGAGATGAGTTTGTGACACCTACTTGGATAGATCTTGACTTGATCTCTCCCCGGCAACGGCGCCAGAAATACTTCTCCTATGGCAACAAAAGACCTTCCCTGGCAACGACGCCAGGAATCCTTCTGCTACGGGCTACGCCTATAGGGACTTCCTTGGCAAATATGAAAATGATTCCCCCGCAGCCTTTGAGCCTTGCGTTGGTGTTCCCTTGAAGAGGAAAGGGTGATGTAGCACAGCGGCAGTAAGTATTTCCCTCAGTTTGAGAACCAAGGTATCAATCCAGTAGAAGGATCGCGTCAAGTCACAAGTACCTGCACAAACACAAAGAGCTTGCACCCAACGCTATGAAGGGGTTGTCAATCCCTTATAGATTGTTTGCAAAGTGAGAACTGAAAGCAAAAAAGGTAAACAAAGAAAAGTAAAAGTAAAATTGAAGACGATAGTTGTGAATAGACCCGGGGGCCGTAGTGTTCACTAGTGGCTTCTCTCATGAAAGCAAGTAGACGGTGGGTGAACTAATTATTGGCGAGCAATTGATAGAACCGCGCAAAGTCATGACGTTATCTATGGCAATGATCATATCTATAGGCATCACGTCCAAAACAAGTAGACCGATACTTTCTGCATCTACTACTATTACTCCACACGTCGACCGCTATCCAGCATGCATCTAGTGTATTGAGTTTATAAGAACAGAGTAACGCCTTAAGCAAGATGACATGATGTAGATGGACAATCTCAAATCTATGATGAAAGCCCATCTTGTTACCCTTGATGGCAACAACATGATGTGGGCCTTGCTGCCCCTTCTGTTACTGGGAAAGGTCACCGCACGGTATGAACCCAAAACCAAGCACTTCTCCCATTGCAAGAATCATAGATCTAGTTGGCCAAACAAAACCCAAGACTCGGAGAGACTTACAAGGATATCAAATCATGCATATAAGAAATCAACAAAGACTCAAATATAATTCATATATAATCTGATCACAAATCCACAATTCATCGGATCTCGAAAAACACACCGCCAAAGAGGATTACATCGGATAGATCTCCATGAAGATCATGGAGAACTTTGTATTGAAGATCCAAGAGAGAGAAGAAGCCATCTAGCTACCAACTACGGACCCGTAGGTCTGAAGTAGACTACTCACAAGTCATTGGAGAGGCGATGATGTTGATGTAGAAGCCCTCCAACTCCAAAGTCCCATCCGGCAGGGCACCGGGAAGGGTCTCCAGATGAGATCTCGCGGAAACGGAAGCTTGCGGCGACGGAAAAGTGTTTTCGTGGATGCCCTTTTTTCTGGGATTTTAGGGAATATATAGGCCAAAGAGCTAGGGCAGGGGAGTGCCAGGGAGGCCACAAGCCTGGTTGCCGCGGGCCCCCCTGGCCGCGGCGTAAGGGCTTGTGGGCTCCCTGTGGGCCTCCTGCCTTGGCTCTCAAGTCCCCCAATCTTCTTTTGTTCTGGAAAATTTTATTTCGGGGATTTTATTCCGTTTGGACTCCGTTCCAAAATCAGATCTGAAAGAGTCAAAAACACAGAAAAAACAGGAACTGGCACTTGGCACTGAATTAATAAGTTAGTCCCAAAAAATATATAAAAGGTATCTAAAACATCCAAAGTTGACAAGATAACAACATGAAACCATAAAAAATTATAGATATGTTTGAGACGTATCAGCAGCCTCCCTGGCGATCCCTTTGAAGACGGAGTAGACGTCCACGTCCTCCATCTGAGATGGTTCTAAAATCCAGAAGAAGAGAGGCATGATGGGACCAAAATAAAAATTCAAGAAGACAAAAAAGAAATAGAAACAAAACAACAAGCACTCCCACGCAAACGGCTTACCAATGCCAGCCTGCCGGGAGCTGGTCGCTTATTCCCCGGCAACGTTGCTTGCCGGTGTAGGGTTGCCGACCCTTGCGCCTGTCGGATCATCCTCGACAAGGATGGTCTCTTTGACGGTGGGCCTTGCCGAAGATCCATCTCTGGGGAGTGTGGACGATGGAGGCGGCGCGTCGGGAGCAGCATCCGATGACTCCCCTTGCCGCTAATCTTCTCATGCAAGCCCAGAGATGTCAGTAGTGAAGAGAACTGACCCAACGCTTGCCAGTGGGAAATGGATAGTGGACCCATGTTGGGGGCTGCGCCGAGGGCTTCGTCATGGGCTGATCCCCGGGCTGGTGGGAGTAGCCTATGGCGCACGTGACATGCTCACTGGGGGCTCATCTCCCGTCAAGACCTTTGCCTTCTTCGAAGACCTCTGCACCAACGGCTCTGGATCCCTGCAAAGACGAGACGGAGCAGGATAAACAAACCAAGCAAAATAAGTCAGGCCGAGATTAAAAGATGCGGCTAGGCACTTACTCTTCTTCCTCCTCCGAGCTGAAGGCGGAGAGGTCAAAGTCGACTCCCTTCGTGATATCCTCGTGAGGAGGCGAAGGTGGAGTAGGGGCCCTGCGACGCTTGGCTACGGCAGGCGGAGGAGGTCGCTGGCCTAGGGCACCGGAGGCAGCCTTCCAGAGGACACACTTCCTCTTGGGGGCCGGGGGCTCCTCATCGGTCGTATCCTCGGCAAAGTGGTCCCTGGAAGCAACACCACTATGCTCCCCGGAAGAAGGGTCCCCGGTAGCAACGCCACTATGCTCCCCGGCAACCTCACCTTGCCGGGCTGGTGCTCCCCCCGGCACCACTTCATTATCGCTGGACTCCCCCGGCGCGAAGCCTATGCTGCCAGCCGCCTCGGCAAGAGCCGCCTCTTCGACCCTGCTGGCGATATACACCACCTTTTCATCAATGGTGGGGCGGTAGAGGTGGGTCTCTTCCCAGATGGCGATCTCCGTCGGGTTGTCGAAGAAATGTCGCGCCTCCTCTGCATTCGGCTCAGCCCAAGTTGGGTCGAGGCCTTGGGCATTGCACACCGGCATCATGGTGATGATTGAGCTCATGGCGGAGTTTTTGCACAAGGTAACTATCCCTGCTGGCAGCTTAAACTTCCCGCCGGCCTTGAACAAATTCTGGCAGACGCATGCGTGCTGTTTGAATGTGAGGTTGCCGTTCAGCCAAGGACGCAGCCTCATGATGTTTGCCATGTTCTTGTAGTCCCAAGCAGGACCCCCTTGTTCTGTAGAGGGGCGATGCATCGGCGAAGGCAATCCGCGGCCACCATCTCTATCCTGAGCCCGGAAGCCTTGAGGCGCAAGATCGTGGTGATGGCGACTGGGAGCTTCCCGTTGTGAGGATCGAGGTTGCTCCACTCGTCGCCGCGTGACATCTTGGTTGTCCGGGGCCGGTGGAAAGACTGGGTGTCGTCCTCCACAATCCAACACCACTTCCCACGCCACTCCTCCCACTTCTCGTGGTGGTTTCCGTCTTGATAAATTTCCTTGGTCCCTGTCTTGGGGATCCAGGTGATGGAACCAGAGAGGGCATCTCTCTTTTGGATTTGGGGATGAACTAGTGGCGGAAGAGAGCTACATTGGGGGTCACTCCGACGAAGTTCTCGTAGAGTTGGGCGAAAGCATACATGTGCATAACCGCATTCGGTGTGAATCCAAGAGCCGGAAGCGGTAGGTGTACATGGTCTCTACGAAGAAGTTGGAGAAGGGAGGACAAAGGTCGTAGTAAAAGTAATCTACAAAGAAAGGGTATCTGTTTGGCTCATCACCGGCAGAACCTGGACGCACGCGGGTAGCAGGATGCGCCTTTGTCTTCCTCGCCCACATGAGCAAGTACAAGTCCATCAGGGTCACCGCGTACAGCCCTGGGGGGAAGACGACAAGCTTCTTCCGCATTTTTGCCAGATCGCCCTCCGTGACGAAGCCTTTCCCCTTGCTTGGCTTCGGCACCATGGCAACAAAGGGGAGGTGGAAGCCGGAGGGGGGTACAGGATTGGAGGCGACGGAAAGGTGAAGGAGCTCTGCTTCGCGCTCAAAGGAGGAAGGCGACGGTAGTTCCGAGATTGGACAAGAAGAAAGAATAGTGAGTAATGGCCTCTGCGGTTTCCCCTTTATGTGGAGCATGCAGGGTCGCCCCTTCGTAGACCAGAAACTGCCCCTGCACGCGTGCGGGCGTTTCGGCCACTCCGCCCACGCCCCCCACGTCGTGCATTCAACGCGTCTCATGGGGAGGCAGGGGCGCAGTAACGGTAAAATCTCCACCCGCAGATCTCGGCCACGAATGCTCGTGCACTATTTGAGCCTGGCCCAACAACGCCTCGCACTCGTGTATGGCCTAGGATCGGGGGCTCCTGCCGGTGCACTAAAGATCAGGCCCTTAGTGCCCCTTCTTGTGCACGAGCAGTTGTAGCCACACCCGCGGCAAGGCTTGTCGGGAGGCTGCAGAAGACAAACCCGAAGGTATCCGAGTCCAGAAAACTGAGGATAGAAGACCAAATACAGGAGCCCCGACAAGATCCTTGCCGGGGTGGGAGCTAGCAAAGCCCTGGCAAGACACGCCCCTGGCAAGATCCCACTCCAGCGCAGCGACCAACTGCCCTCGATACGTGTCGATCCACCAGGATACGTGTCGAGCGGCATATGGGTATGTACAGTGCGGATAGCACACATCCCTACCCCATGGCACTCAAGGTCTGGGACACGTGATGAAGCATTTAATGCGTCTGTCTTAAGACGGCAGTAATGAAGTGACCTCTGTACACCGTGTGCGTGCATTGTTAATTATAAAAGGAGGCCCAGGGCATGGACTTAGTCATTAAAAAACACTTAGATATTCCTCAACTAGCCACTCCTAATTGGCATAGCTCCCCATACGCAATCTCTAGGGCTTTGAGCCTCACTATGTAGTGGTTGCGCATGCAATAGTGCTCCTCTAGCTGGAACCCTAGAACATAAAATATACATAAAGTAGGAGTAGGGTTTTACACTCCCGAGCAAACCGAACCTGGGTAAATCTCTTCTTGTGCTTGGCTGCTTGTTCTGCTCTTGATGCAACTCTTTCCCCGCCGAACCGTAAAGGGATCCTCTCGGTCCCACAGGTGTCTTGTGCATTCGTTGCTCCGACACACCCAGTTTGCCTACATATACCCCTACTTTGTGTGTAACGGTTGGATTTTGGCTGCTGCCTACATATACCCCTTCACCCACCTCTCATTCATGGGAGAAACAATCATAACACACACTTCATATCCAGATCCATTTTCTAAGAGAGAACCACCTACTCATGTGTTGAGACCAAGATATTCCACTCAATTCATTTGAATCTTGATCTCTAGCCTCTCCAAACTGCTTTCCACCAAATCAACCTCTCCTACCCATGTGCTGAGGAGGCTATCTTTAGAAGAGCAAGGAGTTCATTGATCTACCACATCTATTACCTTTTGGAGGGTGGTGCCTCCTAGATTGGTTAGGTGTCGCTTGGGAGCCTCCTACTTCGTGTTGTGGAGTGGAACCAAGATGTTTGTAAGGGCAAGGAGATCGCCTACTTCGTGAATATATGTCGTGATTAAGGCTAGTCCTGCATGGACGGAAGCCGTTGTGGAATAGACAAGGCCACTTCTTTGTGGACCCTTCGTGGATGGAGCCCTCCGTGGACTCTCGCAGTCTTTACCCTCCGTGGGCTGAAGTCTCCACTAACATGGACGTACGATAGCGCCACCTATCGGAAGCATGCCAAAAATTGTCGTGTCAACCTCATGCATTTCATCTCCGTACCTTACTACTTTACTTTACACTTGCATGTTTTACTTTCCGGTTCTATACTCTTAGAACCGCATGTGTAGGGTGTACTTGACTTGCTATAATTGTCATAGCTGCCTCTCAACTAAAATTAGGGAAAAGGAAAAAAATATCTTGTCAAGTACTCTAATCACCCTCCTCTAAACATACTTTCGATCCTACAAGCGGTACCAGAGCTTTGGTCTCCATTGCATTGGTTTCACAACCTAGGATAGTATGGCGTCTAGTGAGGGAAATTATCATCGTAGAGGTCCTTACTTTGATGGTACTAATTTTGCTAGTTGGAAGCATAAGATGAAAATGCATCCTCAAGTTTGGGTTGTTATTCATGTTGCTGTGCAAGGTGATTTCTTCGGAGAAGGGCATGAACCGGATCGTGATGTGACAACTGATGAACTAAAGATGTTGCAACTTAATGCACAAGCCTGGGACATCATCTTCAACTGTCTCTGCCCTGAAGAATTCAAGAAAATCAGCCGCCTTGAGAATGCAAAAGAATTTTGGGATACTTTGATCGATATGCACGAAGGTACTGATTCTGTCAAAGGATCTAAGTTGGATGTGCTTCATAGTCAGCTTGACAAGTTCAAGATGAAGGATGGTGAAGGTGTCGCTGAAATGTACTCTAGGATGGTTTAGGAAGTGAAGAGATGAACGACAAATTCATCATCCAGAAGGTACGTAGAGCTCTTGATGGAAAGTATGACACTGTGTGCACATTGATTCAAATGATTCCAAACTACAAAGATCTCAAGCCAACTGAAGTCATTGGTAGGATTGTCGCTCATGAGATGTCACTCAAGGACAAAGATGAGTTGCACAACAAGGCAAGCGGTGCTTACAAAGCTTCATGTGATGCTCCCGATGCTTCAAAGGACAATCTTGTAATTCATGAAGAGATAAGTCTCATGGTCAGAAAATTCAACAAGTTCTACAAGAGTAGAGGCAAAGAGAAGAGCTCAAGCTTAAGATATGATGAGAAGCGTTCGCTCAGTCGTGACCAAAACTGCTACAATTCTGGGAAGCCTGAACACAACTCCAATGAGTGCTTCGCTCCCTACAAACAAAGAGAAGAGTCACCTCGAAGACGAAAGCTCGAGATATGAGTCACCTCACAGAGAGAGAAGGAGTAGAGAACATTGTCATGAATGAAGACACTCATGGAGAGGCAAGGAATCGGAGAAGAAGCACAAATACACCAAGAGCAGCTCAAGAAGAAGACATCAAGCTCATGTTGGTGAATGGGTCTCTGGCTCCGAGCCTCATCACCACTCCGAGAGAAACTATCACTACAACTCCGACTGTAGTCAACATGAAGGTGTTGCCAACATTGCACGCGTTTCCTCCCACTCCTATGGCCTATTTGATTAAACAAATGAGGGAGTCAGAAGCTGCTTCATGGCTAAAGGCCCCAAGGTATCACACCCTAAATATCTTGATTTCAATAGTGATGAGGATGACTTGTTAGGAGAAGAGGACTTGCTCTTTGATAGAACTAGTGATTGCAATGAAAATGAACTTGCTAATTATCATGCTAGTCAAGAGAAATCGAATGATGACGATAAGAAAGAGATTGAACGACTAACTCAAGAATTAAACGCTCTTAAGTTAGATCATGAAACTACTCTAGAAGATCATAGAGAGCTTGCAAGAACTCATGAGAAGCTACGCTTCGAGAAGCTCAATTTGGAGCAAGAGCATGAGTTCGTAATAGCAGTCAATGATGATCTTCGAAAGAAGAGTTCTTCTTATCTAGCCAAACGATCACTCTAGTCTACTTTTCTTCCACAAGTTAAACCCAAGAACACTAGTAAAAAAGGCAAGAAAGTTTCTTCATCTAGTAATAACAATGCTAAAGCTAAACCTAATATTGTTGCTAGTAGATCTCTTGATTCCACTAATGATTCTCTTAGGCAAGTTACACATGAGCAAGAAAATGATTTATTGAAAGGGATTATAGAGAGAGGTGTCTCAAGAGTCTTGCTGGAACTAAACAATTTGACGAAATTGTACGCAAGCAAGGAGGGCATCGTAAGTGTGGGGACCCCGACTGGTAAGTCGAGATCGCCGTGCCTAGTGATCCCAAGGATCAATGCTCACTGAACACAAATACTGAATAATAGAGTCTTACATCCATACATACCGTTTGATACAATAAATGACCACTTCGGTCGAGTCTTACATACATAGGGCCTTAAAGGCCAAGCACCAAACTAGATCAATAGCGGAATTATTGGTTGAAAGTGTGAACCCATGCCATCAGCCTTAACCTACAGGCATTCTGACTGGGAAGCATCCTAGCTCGCAAGAACGTCACTGAGTTATACTCCACCATTCCTGACTTTCATACCTGGTCAATGAAATAACCAGTGGCAAGCCAATGAGTACTTTGAATGTACTCGCAAACAGCCCATGATACGAGCAATGAAAATGAAGGACAGCAGTATCATGCATCTTTAGTGTAACTCAACTGGGTGGAATGATCATGTATATGCATCAGGTTAAAGAATTACTTTTGAAGAACAGGTTACAGATATAGACATATCTGACAAGGGTTGAACACACCGGGTTCACCCTATATGCCAAGTCATCGGACTTGTCATAACCTCAATGTATTAATGAGGGCTAAACCATCCGGGTTTACCCTATATGTCAAGTCACCGAACTTGATCATATTATTGTGATTATCATGATTATAACAACACCTTTTTAACACCACACACACACACACTTGGTTTATGCAGAAACTCAGGACGTAGTTTAAGTAGCACCACCCACATGTCCTTGATCGTGGACACGGCTATTCGAATAGTTTACACTCTGCAGAGGTAGTACGCTGGACCCATGAGAAATGGAATACTTCCGTGTCATCCACGACTCGCGTTATATCACATATACCCGAGGTAAGTATCCGATCATCATCTTTCCCCTGACGATACTAGACAAAGAGATCCACTCGATTGGTACCCAGCCCACATGTTGTACGTCTTACGAGCACCGACTCTGGACTGTATCAACCATGCAGGGACCAACGGTGTGCCTGGAACTCATAATAATGGCATAGTTGTCCTACCTGGCACGACCCCATCACGAGAGTGACACCGATCACTCCCGCCACTAGTAATGTGGCTCTTTGCTAGCACCGACCAGAGTAATCAACAAAGCCCCGTCCCATAAAGGGGTATCGTGGTCGTACTGGGTAAGGTTGGGACGGTCGACACATCATAAATCTAATCCATTTCCGAAACCATACTCACACCAAAATCACCGGTGCATCACTTCACCAAAAGTGATCACCAACTCATCATCACCCTCGGGCATTAGTGGCACCCGACGGGGTTTTCATAAACTCTTTATTTAACTCATCATTATGCTCATGATAAAATGCTCTATTATTACTTGTCAACATGATAATATCGTGACCCTCACGAGGTCAAGCTCAATGTAGTGATTATACTCTACTAGCCAACATGACAGTAGCATGATCCTCGTATGTGGTAAGATCAAGCTCATCATGTTTGTGCTCCGAGGAGCCATGTGAATATCACTACTATAATTATGCAAGTGCTTCGAAGAAGCCTTCGGTACCATCACATCAATGATGAACCGGCATCGTGATCACATGCAACGGAAAATACTTGCTATTCTAGCATGCATCATTTTATTTACTTAAGTCATGGCAAAAGGGCATGCTTGCCTTGCTCACGCAAGTCCTCGGGGTCTTCGAGGTCTTCCGCTCCGTCCCCGAATACTTCGTCTATCGTCAACTACGTCGGAAATAACCGTAGTAAGCCACACATCCAGCAGAATAAAAGTGTTCTATAAATAGAAGTTATATTTTTCTTGGACCTCTCTGGTCATAAGAAAAATACCTGAATCTTTGCCAAGGGGTTTGAATCCTCAGGGGTGTCTAGATGGAAGGAAAGGAGGGATAGGTGACCTTTGAAGAGGTCAACAGAAAACATTCTGTTAAAAATGAGTGGAGGCACCCATTTAACAGAGAAGGATTTTAGAAGTATTTAGGAAGTTGTTTCACTGGATTTGGAGTTGACATGAATATTCTAGGGATTAATCAATGAGGATTAAATAGCAATAGGAGCTATTTATTATAAGCAACAGAATGAAGTTTGATAAAAATGTTGACCAAGGCTCTAAAAATGGAGGATGATTTTAGAAGGCTCTGGGAATTGGAATCACTCCATTTGGAGTTGAAATGGATCCTCTAGGAATTTGCAAAGGTGGTGATTAGTATGTCTAAATGGGCATTTGGATATTTTATCACAGGAAAGTGTTGTGGAAAAATTTGCAATGCCCAGATCTGGATAGAACAGGATTTTAGAAACCTGTAGAAATTTGAATCAATAAATTTGAAGTTAGTATGAATTTACAATGGATTTTTGAAGCTTATTGATAAATAAAAGGGAGAGAGGGCCTCAGAGAGTTATAACACGCTCGGCGCGCTAAACAGACAGTGGACCGACCCAGCTGGCTCGGCCTGGCTGACCGCGGCCACGCAGGAGGCGCACTGGCCTAGTACTCCTTCGGCCAGGGAAAACGCGAAGCACGTGGGCGCCTTCACTTAAAATGGCGGGCCCGATTGGAGAGAGGATGATGAGGGGACCCTACCCGTCAGCTCCATCTCCCATCTCCCGCTCACGTAGAGGAGAGGCAGGAGCTCGAGAGCGCGCTGGCTCTCGCTCCTCTGGCCACCTCCGACGAGGCCTGGAAAACGGCGAGCTCGGGCGGCCGCGCCGCACCCGACCAGGCCCTACACGTCGGCGGGGAGGGGCTGCAGCGGCACCGACCGGGGTAGCCATGAGGGAGGCAGTCGGCCTTCATGGGCCTCGGGCGTGCGGCGCCTAGGGAGGAGATGGGGCACTGAGGGGGCGCGCGGCAACGGGAAGGGCTCACTAGAGAGCCCACGGGAGAGGAGAATCCCTGGTTGCTCGATGCGGAGCTGCTCCTGGGCGGAAGAGCTTCGGCCATAGCCGACCATGGAGGAGGGGAGAGAGCTCGGGAGGAGAGGAAAGGGGGAAAGGAGCGGCGCCGGCTCGGGGGTTGCTACTGGAGGTAGCTAGATGGGAAGGGGGAGCCGAGGGAGCTCGAGCTCAAGCTCGGCCGAAGCTTTCCATGGCGGCCGTGGGAGGAGAGGAGAAAGCTAGGGAGCTCAAAGGGGAGGCTCCGAGGGTGGCTAGGAGGGAGAAGGGACTCGGGGGAGAGGATCTGAGGCTCTGGGCGCTCGGGGGAAACCATATGGAGAGGGGGAAGAGGAGAGAGCTCAGGAGCTATCTGGAACTCTGAGAGCACGGGGTAGACAGGCATGCCAGTAGGGTTTGGAGGGTAGCTAATGGATGGAGATGGCTTGAACGGTCAAGGGGATGCTCTGGGACATGCTGGGACATACTGCAGCTGTGGGACACGAGCTAGAGAACAAGAAAATGGCGCAGAGCACCATTAGTGCAGGCCAGAGTGGTGGTCACCACGGGCACCTGTGTCTACAGGGTCCAAATGGCCAGCAAAACCTGTCCAGCACTTAAGGCACACACGCAGGAGAGTGACTCTGGAGTTTGGAAGCATTTGAGGCTGGTTAACAATGGTTTTGACTGATGTTAAGTTTGCAACAGCAAACTTAAGATGGGTAGATAGGGCACTAACTTGAGAGATAATGGAATAAAAACATGTCTAGCAGTCTTGTTTATAGAAGGACTACAAGACTGCAAAGTTGCAGCTCAAGAAAACAAGTGTAGCTAGTACTTGCTGTACAAAGCCACATTTCAGCCAAGAATAGACTTGAAGAGGTGCTGCTCATTTTTCCTACATGAGCATGCCCTCAATTGATTCCAATTGATGCCTTGGCACACAAGGGAGGCTCTGGAAAGAATTGGGGGTCTTGGGTTAAGCAGAAGTAAAACAAGAGGGTAAAAACAGTGATTCCATGGGTGAAAATGAGAGAAGTTACAAAGGGTCCTTCCCCAATAATTGACCAGTGGCCAGGGGAAAGTTACTGGAGGTGAAATGTAACTAGTTGAGGCTTTGGTAGAAAGTTGAGCTCAAGGGTAAAAGCAGAAGGGGCAATAGAAGCCACATTAGTGAGTGCACACAAGGTGTTTGATCTGTGGTTAGGCTATCATATGAATTCCAATGGCTATGAAACTTAACAGGATCTAATAATAGATGAAAATAGGCTTACACACCAAATTTGGTATTTGCTGGATAAGTTTTCCAATGTAGACTTGGAAAACCCTAGATATGGGCAAAAATGGGTTTCTGCTTAGAACCCTATTCCAACAAATTCCCACAAATCCAATATTTGGTGTAGGGGCATGATTTGAGCATTTAGGCGTGCACAAAAAGTGTGAGGTCAATTGGACAAGCTTTATAATGTAAAGTTTGTCAAAGTCAGAAATCAATAGAGAGGGTTTTAAGGGTTTTAGGACAAGTTCCTCTATTCTTCTTGGTGTACCACTTGGTGTGGATGCCTCATTGGAGTACTGGAACATGTCCACCAAATTTGAGCACAATTGGACACACTTCACAATGTAGAGTTGCTCAAATTTGATTCTGGACAGATAGGGTTTTAGAGTGATTAGGGGAGCCAAATCAACTTGGATAGAAATGAAACTTGGCAAGATCATCAAGAATATCATAGATGACATGCTAGAATTTTACTGGAATTTATTGAGAATCCAAAAGCTTGAAATAGACAGGAATGGTTTTGGTGGGTTTTGCCCAATATTTTGAACATGACCATGTGTTGAAAGTCATAAATATGGAATAAATATATCCACTGAGTTTCCCTAAATTTTCTTAAATATTTTGAAAGCAATAAAAATAACTTTCCTTCATAAGAGACCATTACTGGCCTTATAGAAGGGCTTTTAAATAAAATACTAAAATAACTTCTAAAATAATAATATGATGGTTTTTGGAAGTCATTTTGATAATGGTTTTAAATAAAACAATTGGTGCAAAAGAAACTCCCTAATTTGAGGACTTGTAGTGCAAACCTCATCTCAGGGTTTAAAAGTTTAATTCAAAGAAAAGCTTTTGGTGAAAATAATATTTGGTAAAATAGATATTTTTCCTAAACACATGGCATGATCATTAGGCAGGAGATCATGGGATGAGAAGATGATTAGGAGAGTGGCAAGAATAAATGGGGATCAGTCACATGCAAAACAATCAGACAAACAATAGTCACTCCAAGCATCACAAGCATTCACAAAAAATTTAATTGGTCCTAAATTTTGAAACAAGTTAGTTAGTCAAAACTGGGATGTGACAGTAAGAAATAATGTGTTGTCTACTTCAACATCAACGGGGATGATTGGGAAGGAGGTCCATATCCCATTCCTGAGTCTTTTGCTCAAGAGGAGAAGTATGATCCTACTCCTCCCAAGGGAACAAGCTCACAAGATGACCTTCCACCACAAGACCACAAGGCCAAGGGAAAGCTTCAAGAAGATATTGACCTATATGAAGAAGAACCCCAAGTCAAGGTCAAGTGGATTCCCAAAGACACTTCTAGCACTGCCTCATCTAGTGCTACCACAACTCCAAGGATCCCAATCAAGTTGATGTGGATTCCCAAGAGGAAGAACTAGAGAGTTCTTGAGTGGTGACTCTGCCAATGAAATTCACTCTTATTCATTTTGGCAAGAACTATATGCAATGAACCTCAACCATATGCATTAGTTCAAGGAGTCACACATTCCCTCAAATGTAAGAAAAGGACAAGGTAATTAATGCATCTTCGGACATCATCCCATTTGTGTTTCACTCCATGTCCATAGATATTCTTGCATATGTTCCTTTTGCTTTGGGACTAATACATGTAGGTGGGAAGAGTAAGAAACAACAAGGATTTCTCCGAACTCAAGATGATGTTCATCAACATTGAGCATCCACTACTACTTCACCTACTTGAAGTCTTCTAGGACAAAACCCAAGGTTAGTTTGTCCCTCTTAAGGGGTTGTCATATCAAGGGGGAGATTTACTCTAAATCTTGAGTACAAGCATATCCTAAGGATATGAACACATTAATGCTTATGTAAAAGTGGTAACCCCACTTGTGCTTAACGATGAGTATGACCTATGATCAAGTATTCTTACTTGGCTCCTAAGTCAATATACTCATATATAGATGACTTTGTCATTGCCCATGTGCTAGATAACTGCTAGCATGTTTGCGCATGTTCACCATATTTTCTCTATCATTCTTATTGTGTGAGCATGTTGGTGTGCATGTCTTTTCTCATTCGAGGACATCCAATTGTTGTTATTTGGCTTTTGATTTAACTTTTACCAATCCGATGGACAAGAATGCCTAGGACCCTTCTATAGCTATCTATGATATCTCATCTCAAGTTCTATTCATGCTTCATCACAAAACTTGAACAAGCACTTGTCGATCCCTCTGTTTGAAGGAGCACTCAGAGTTCCGTATCGTCAATGGTTGACTTCCAAAACCTCTCTCAGAATGAACTCAGTGAAACCAACTTCACAAACTCGGTTCCACCGATTCCGAGAGTTGATCTAGGACTTCATCTCGGTACAACCAAAATCACAAACTCGGTTACACCGAGTTTCCCTATCAACTGACAGTAGAGGAACTCGGTGACACCGATTTAGTAATCTTGGTGACACCGACAACAAACATATATATATTCTAGCGTATCGAATCTTTGATTTCAGTTTGTCAAAGCCGTTTTGTCCCGAAACCCTATGCTTCCTATGGGACCCCTGGTCGTCGCCCTTGACTCCCCGTCCGTCTCTGCCGCTAGGATTCGCCGCCACCAACGGATTCTTCATCGTCGTCGCTACCATAGCCGGACCACCGTCGAATTAGGGTATGGTTTGGATCCTCCTCTGCATTCCTCCATCTTATTCCCATGCATTGGAAAGTTTTATCTATGTTCCACCATGTGCAAACCTCCCCGTCCACCAGAAAATCCCATAGATTAGCGGACGAGGAATTTTTTAGGCTTAGTTGTCCGCAGGCCCTATCTCGGTGCCCCCGAGTTGCAAAACCCGGTGCTACTGATTTTCGACCTAGGGTTCCCAACAATGATCTCGGTGAAAACAAGTTGTCATTTTTGGTGCCACTGAAAATTATGACCAAGTTTCTGCTAAGGAGTTCGTATGTCTTGGAGACTCCAAAAGTTCAAACTCGGTGCCACGGAAATGTGTTGTGCAAAAAGTTAAAACTAAGGATTTCTTTGTTCAAATTTTTGAAAACATCTGAATTTTGTGATGCTCAATCCTTTTGTCTTTCCTATATCTTGTTCACAGGCTTTGCTGCTTGCTGTTGAGGTTCTGCTTGCTTGATAGAAATGTTTGGTTCAGTAACAGTGAGAATGATTTCATGGAACCCAGTGTTGAGTTGAATTCAGGCACTAGTCCAGAGAAGTCTGCCTGTGACCCAAGTTTTCCCAGCTCCCATGGTTTGCCCAAGGCAGCCACCAGGCAGAGGAAGAAGCTAAATTCTGATTAAGAGGAATCAGATTTTATGCGTGAAGAAACTTCAGCTCCTCCTAAGGCTCCTCCAAGGAAAGTTGTCACGAAGATATCTGCTAGTGCTGCTAATCTGAGAGCACTTGACTATGTGAAGAAAAACACAGCACCTTCCACTGATGATGCCCCTAAGAAGCCTGGTACTAAGAAATCAAGGAAGAGGGTAGTTCGTGTTGTTGGAAGAGAAACCTCTATGTTTGAGAACCGTGAAGAAGTTGTTGCTGAAGAAAATGAGATTCCAGCTCCTCCCAAGAAGAAGCTCATGGCTGATGCTATGAAGTCTGCTCCAAAGCCTCCTAAGGACAAGAAGTCTGTAGCTAACCGGAAGACTACAAAGGACATTCGTGCAGTTGCTAAGAAGAAAGGGGTTGCTTCGAGTGCCTGTGCTGCAGAGGAAGAAGATTATGAGAATGCAACTATTCTTAGGAAGCTCAGACTACATCTGCCAATTCATAATAAGCTCATCCTATAGCTGAAGATATGAAGAAGAGAAATGGTGCAGGTCTAAGGAAGTGGAGAGCTGCTAATCCATATGTTGTCCGAAGGAGAACTGTTGTTGATCCAAGGTTTCACACCAAGGAACAACAAGATTTCTATAAGACCGTCTTGCTTGATAAATCCCCAGCTGTCAGTGATATGAGATTTGTTGACTGGGCTTGCATCAAATCCAATGACGATTACTTTCCTCATGTTCGAGAAAACTTTAGGTCTATGGACATTGAAGATTTTGTTGGTAAGGAGATGACCCCATGGAATGATGAGCTGATCATGCAATTCTACTCGACTGTTCATTTCTTTGGAGATGGTTCCATTATCTGGATGACGAATGGTCACATATATGAGTCAACTGTTGATGAGTGGGCCACTATCATTGGTGCCCCTAAGAAAAAAGACAGTGATGTTAATGCGTATTCTGAAGCAAATAAGAGTTACAACTCCATGGCCAATATGTACAAGCCAAATCCTCATGAATATTTGGCTAGTCACAAGACGGGCTCAGCTTATTTCTTGCAAGCACAAGTACCCAAAACAAACACTATTCTGAGATACACCTTGATGCCTAAATCAGGTGATCAGAAGATGATCAGAGGAAACTCCATCAACTTGCTACACCACTTGGACACTCACACTAGATTCAAAGTGATGGATTTGATAGTAGAGACTATCGAGAGGACTACAATTGATCAAAAGAGATAATGTGGATATGCCCCATACATTCAGATGCTTATTAATGCCAAGCTAGGCAAGCATGCATATCTACTTGATCATCCCCATCTACCTCTTCAACCAGAGTTTGAATATAATGAAGTGGTGATGGATGACAATGATCCCAGCTCTGCTGTAGACAGGATGGCTGTAGAGGGAGCATAAGCTGAGGCTACTAGGAACAGGCCACCACCGGTTCCACAACTTAGGAGTAAAGCTGAGCAAATGGCCTTTCTAGTTAGCTCCATCCAAGGCATGGAGAAGAACATTGAGGAGATTCTACAATACCAGAAGAGCCTTGAGAGAGTTGTGGAGACAAAATTTCATGACATGGATGAGAAGGTCACGTAATTGAACACTATAGTCAAACAACTTCAACATGAAGTTAACTCAGTGCAAGTTCCTCGCCGAGATGACGATGATGACAGTGATGATGATGATGAAGAGCCACCTCCTGGCACTACCACTCAGTTCAGCGTCAAGCCCAGATCTGTTGTTGTACCTACTCCAGAGACACGACATACTTCATTAGCTCAAGCATCTGCACCTTCAGCTCCACCTCCAGCATCAACTCATGCACCTTCAGTATCCACTCCTCCATCTCCAGGACAATCTGTAGAAGACTTCGCGGACGCTCTTTTGTCAACCCCATCATCAGCTGCCTAAAGAAACGCGTAATTATATACCTTTTGAACTTTTTGGTAACTTGTTGCCAAAGGAGGAGAAATGTATAGATCATAGACTTCGTGCGAGAGAGAGAGCTTTTGATTTATTCGCTCTCCTTTTGTTTCAAAACTTTGATCTTTTGGATGACTTTATCTTGTGTGTGATCATACGCTTTATCTTGTGTGATGCTACATTACTATCTTTTAGCTATCCTTGTGATGATCATTCACTTATCTTGTTGGTGTCATGTGCGTACTATTCATTCTTATCTTCTTTACGCACCACCAAGATGTATGTGACATGGAAGAGTGACCCATTATCCTAATTGATTGTGCATTTGCATTCAAACCAAATTTTAAATAATGCACAAATTTAGGGGGAGCTCTTGCTTTTCACATACATCTCAAAGCGTCGATGCTAATCATTGATTATATCTTTTGTCGAAGCTTTGATCTATATGTTGTCATCAATTACCAAAAATGGAGAGACTGAAAGCACAAATGCTTCCTAGGGTGGTTTTGATAATTGATCACAACATGTGCATCATTGGACTAATATGTTTTCCAAGTATATTATAGAAAAGTTCAAAAGGTTCTATGGCTAAAGGTTTATGTGGAGACACCCCTTGATGCAAGAAAGGAATAATATTGGCTCAAGCTTCAAGCTGGAAGACTCTTCATTTTATATTTGTGAGAAATCACATTTGAGTCCATAGGAAAGCCAATACTATTAAAAGATGGCGAGGGAGTAAAATGAAATAATTGCTCAAAGTGCTCTAAGTTAGCCACCAAAATACTTAGTCATCTTCCCACAAAACCATTCTGTCAAATTCTACATACACAAATTCGGTGTCACCAACTTCTACATTTCAGACCCAGCGAGTTTGACCTTAGACAGAAACCCTAGCCACTGCCACCAAATCGGTGCAACCGAATCCATGTTTGTGCTACCGAGCTTGGGTGACCAACTTTCGAGTGCCTCGATACACAAAATCGGAATTTCGGAGTTTCAATATCGGTGCCACTCAGTTTGTCCATGTCACTGTTAGCCACCTTTTCGGTGCCACCGAGTTTCATATATCGGTCTCACCGAGATTCAAAAGTTCACACCTTTGTTCCAATCGGTACTACCGAGTTTCCAACTTTGGTGTCACCGAGTTTGCCACTTGTGTGTAACGGTTGGACGTTGGTTGTTGCCTATATATACCCCTTCACCCACCTCTCATTCGCGGGAGAAGCACTCAGAACACACACTTCACATCCAGATCCATTTTCTGAGAGAGAACCACCTACTCATGTGTTGAGACCAAGATATTCCACTCAATTTATTTGAATCTTGATCTCTAGCCTCTCCAAACTGCTTTCCACCAAATCAAACTCTCATACCATTCATATTTTGTGAGAGAGTGATTTTGCGTTGAGGAAACTATCTTTAGAAGCACAAGAGCAAGTAGTTCATTGATCTACCACATTTATTACCTTTTGGAGGGTGGTGCCTCCTAGATTGGTTAGGTGTCGCTTGGGAGCCTCCTACTTCGTGTTATGGAGTTGAACCAATATGTTTTTAAGGGCAAGGAGATCGCCTGCTTCATGACGATCTACTGTGAGTAAGGCTAGTCCTCCGCGGACAGAAGTTGTGGTGGAATAGACAAGGCCGCTTCTTTGTGGACCCTTCTGTTGGAAATATGCCCTAGAGGCAATAATAAATAGTTATTATTATATTTCATGTTTAAAGACAATCGTTTATTATCCATGCTATAATTGTATTGAATGAAAACATAGATACATGTGTGGATAAATAGACACAACAATGTCCCTAGCAAGCCTCTAGTTGGCTAGCCAGTTGATCAAGGATAGTCAAGGTTTTCTGACTATGTGCAAAGTGTTGTTTCTTGATAACTGGATCACATCATTAGGGGAATCATGTGATAGACTAGACCCAAAATATGAACGTAGCATATTGATCGTGTCATTTTATTGCTATTGTTTTCTGCGAGTCAAGTATTTGTTCCTATGACCATGAGATCATATAACCCACTGGCACCGGAGGGATGCCTTGTGTGTGTCAAACGTCACAACGTAACTGGGTGACTATAAAGGTGCTCTACAGGTATCTCCGAAGGTGTCCGTTGGGTTAGTATGGAACAAGACTAGGATTTGTCACTTCGTGTGACGGAGAGGTATCTCGGGGCCCACCCGGTAATACATAGTCACACACAAGCCTTGCAAGCAATGTGACGAATGTGCAAGTCACAGGATCTTGTATTACGGAACGAGAAAAGAGACTTGCCGGTAACGAGACTGAAATAGGTATGTGGATACCGACGATCGAATCTCGGGCAAGTAACATACCGAAGGACAAAGGGAATGATATACGGGATTGCGTGAATCTTTGACACTGAGGTTCAACCGATAAGTTATTCGGAGAATATGTAGGATCCAATATGGGCATCCAGGTCCCGCTATTGGATATTGACCGCGGAGTACCTCGGGGCATGTCTGCATAGTTCTCAAACCCATAGGGTCTGCACACTTAAGGTTCGGCGATGTTTTAGTATAGTTGAGTTATATGTGTGGTTACCGAATGTTGTTCGGTGTCCTGGATGAGATCATGGACGTCACGAGGGTTTCCGGAATGGTCCGGAGACGAAGATTTGTATATAGGATGACCTCATTTGGTTATCGGAAAGTTTTCGTGCATTACCGGGAATGTACCGGGAGTGACTAATGGGTTTCGGGTGTCCACCGGGAGGGGCCAACCCACCCGGGGAAGCCCATAGGCCTAAGGGGTGTCGCACCAGCCCTTGGTGGGCTGGTGGGACAGCCCAAAAGGGCCCTATGCGCAGGAGATAGAAAATCAAAGAGAAAAGAAAAAAAGGTGGGAAGGAAGGGAAAGACTCCACCTTCCAATCCTAGTTGGACTAGGATTGGAGGTGGACTCCTCCACCTCCTTGGCCGGTGGACCCTTGGGGTCTTGGACCCCAAGGCAAGCCTCCCCTCCCCTCCTCCTATATATAGTGGAGTTCTAGGGCTGATTTGAGACAAATTTTGCCACGGCAGCCCGACCACAAACACCACGGTTTATCCTCTAGATCGTATTTCTGCGGAGCTCGGGCGGAGCCCTGCAGGAGTAGATCCTTCACCACCACCGGAGCGCCGTCACGTTGCCGGGGAACTCATCTACTTATCCGTCTTGCTTGCTGGATCAAGAAGGCCGAGATCATTGTCGAGCTGTACGTGTGCTCAACACGCAGGTGTCGTCCGTTCGGCACTAGATCGGAGCGGATCATGGGACGGATCACGGGACGGGACGTGGGACGGTTCGCGGGGCAGATCGAGGGACGTGAGGACGTTCCACTACATCATACGTGTTTCTTAACGCTTCCTGCTGTGCGATCTACAAGGGTACGTAGATCCAAATCTCCTCTCGTAGATGGACATCACCATGATAGGTCTTCGTGCGCGTAGGAATTTTTTTGTTTCCCATGCGATGTTCGCCAACAATGGCATCATGAGCTAGGTTCATGCGTAGATGTAATCTCAAGTGGAACACAAAGGGTTTTGTGGACGGTGATGTTCGATTTGCTGCCCTCCTTAGTTTTTTCTCAATTCGGCGGTATTGTTGGATTGAAGCGGCCCGGACCGACATTATTCGTACGCTTACAAAAGACTGGTTTCATCGCTTGACATGCAACCTCGTTGCATAAAGATGACTGGCGGGTGTCTGTTTCTTCAACTTTAGTTGAATTGGTTTTGACCGAGGCGGTCCTTGGAGAGGTTAAATAGGAGTTTGCACATGTCCGTTGTGGTTTTTGCGTAAGTAAGATGCGATCTCCTAGATACCCATTGCAACCACGTAAAACATGCAACAACAATTAGAGGATGTCTGACTTGATTTTGCAGGGTATGCTTGTGATATGATATGGCCAATGACGTGATATGATATATTGGATGTATGAGATGATCATGTTGTAATAGTTAATATCGACTTGCACGTCGATGGTAAGGCAACCGGAAGGAGCCATAGGGTTGTCTTTAAACTAACGTTGGTGCTTCCAGATGCATTTACTATATTGCTAGGAAGTAGCTTTAGTAGTAATAGCATGAATAGCACGACAACCCCGATGGCGACACGTTGATGGAGATCATGGTGTGGCGCCGGTGACAAGAAGATCATGCCGGTGCTTTGGTGATGGAGATCAAGAAGCACATGATGATGGCCATATCATGTCACTTATGAATTGCATGTGATGTTAATCCTTTTATGCACCTTATTTTACTTACAACGACGATATCATTATGAGGTGATCTCACTAAAATTTCAAGACGAAATTGTGTTCTCCCCGACTGTGCACCGTTGCTACAGTTTGTCGTTTCGAGACACCATGTGATGATCGGGTGTGATCGACTCAACGTTCACATACAACAGGTGCAAAACAGTTGCACACGCGGAACACTCGGGTTAAGCTTGACGAGCCTAGCATGTGCAGACATGGCCTCAGAACACATGAGACCGAAAGGTCGATCATGAATCATATAGTTGATATGATTAGCATAGGGATGCTTATCACTGAAACTATCCTCAACTCACGTGATGATCGGACATGAGCTAGTGGAATTGGATCACGAACCACTCAAATGACTAGAGAGATGTACTTTTTGAGTGGGAGTTAAGCAAGTAATTTGATTAGTTCAACTGTAATTATATTGAACATAGTCTAAGTCCATTTTGAAAATATTTGTGTTGTAGATCAATGGCTCACGCGACAGTCACCCTGAATTTTAATACGTTCCTAGAGAAAGCTAAGTTGAAAGATGATGGAAGCAACTTTGTATATTGGGCTCGTAATCTTAAGTTGCTCCTGCAAATTGGGAAGAAGGATTATGTCCTTAATGTTGCGCTAGGAGATGAACCACCCGCCGCGACTGACCAAGATGTTAAGAACGCTAGGTTAGCACGCAAGGAGGACTACTTAGTAGTTCAATGTGCAGTATTGTATGGCTTAGAGCCGGGACTTCAACGTCGCTTTGAGCATCATGGAGCATATGAGATGTTCCAGGAGTTGAAGTTTATCTTTCAGAAGAACGCCCGGATCGAGTGGTATGAGACCTCCGATAAATTCTATACTTGCAAGATGGAGGAGAACTCGTCTATCAGCGAACATGTGCTCAAAATGTGTGGGTACTCAAACCGTCTAGCTAAGCTGGGGATTGAACTCCCGCAAGAGGCAATCACTGATAGAATTCTTCAATCACTACCACCAAGCTATAAGAGCTTTGTGTTGAACTATAACATGCAAGGGATGGACAAGTCTCCCGGTGAGTTACTCGCGGTGCTGAAAGTCGCAGAGTCATAACTCCGTAAAGAGCATCAAGTGTTGATGGTGAATAAGACCACTAGTTTCAAGAGAAACGGCAAAGAAAAGAAGGGTAATTAAAAGAAGAGCGGCAAGCCTGTTGCCAATCTGACGAAGAATCCCAAAGCTGGACCTAAGCCTGAAATGGAGTGTTATTATTGCAAGGGCATGGGTCACTGGAAGCGCAACTGCCCCAAGTATCTGGCTGATAAGAAGGCGGCCATGGAAAAATCAGGTATATTCGATATACATGTTATTGATGTGTACTTAACCAGCTCTCGAAGTAGTGCCTGGGTATTCGATATCGGTTCTGTTGCTCATATTTACAACTCAAAAGAGGAACTGCGGAATAAGCGAAGGCTGGCGAAGAATGAAGTGACGATGCGCGTGGGAAATGGTTCCAAGGTTGATGCAATCGCCGTCGGCACAGTTTCACTTCAGTCACCATGAGGATTAGTTATGAACTTAAATAAATGTTATTTAGTGCATGCGTTAAGCATGAACATTATATCTGGATCTTGTTTATTGCGAGACGGTTACTCGTTTAAGTCAGAGAATAATGGTTCTTCTATTTCTATGAGTAATATCTTTTATGGTCATGCACCCAATGTGAGAGGATTGTTCATATTGAATCTTGATAGTGATAATACACATATACATAACACTGAGACCAAAAGTGTTAGAGTTAACAATGATAGCGCTATGTTTTTATGGCACTGCCGCTTAGGTCATATTGGTGTAAAGCGCATGAAGAAACTCCATACTGATGGACTTTTGGAGTCATTGACTTTGATTCACTTGACACATGGGAACCATGCCTCATGGGCAAGATGACTAAGACTCCGTTCTCCGGAACAATGGAGCGTGCAAGTGACTTGTTGGAAATCATACATACCGATGTGTGTGGTCCGATGAGTGTGGAGGCGCGTGGTGGATATCGTTATTTTCTCACCTTCACTGACGATTTGAGTAGATATGGTTATGTCTACTTGATGAAGCACAAGTCTGAGACGTTCGAAAAGTTCAAACAATTTCAGAGTGAAGTCCAAAATCATCGTAACAAGAAGATCAAGTTCCTACGGTCTGATCGTGGGGGTGAATATCTGAGTTCCGAGTTTGGTGCTCACTTAAGACAATGTGGACTTGTTTCACAGTTGACACCGCCTGGAACACCACAACGTAATGGTGTGTCCGAACGTCGTAATCGTACTTTATTAGAGATGGTGCGATCTATGATGTCTCTTACCGATTTGCCGTTGTCATTTTGGGGTTATGCATTAGAAACAGTTGCATTCACTTTAAATAGGGCACCATCAAAATCCGTTGAGACAACACCATATGAACTGTGGTATGGCAAAAGACCAAAGTTGTTGTTTCTTAAAGTTTGGGGATGTGATGCTTATGTCAAAAAGCTTCAGCCTGAAAAGTTGGAACCCAAAGCGGAAAAGTGTGTCTTCATAGGTTACCCAAAGGAGACAGTTGGGTATACCTTCTATCTCAAATCCGAGAGCAAAGTGTGTGTTGCTAAAAACAGAGATTTTCTTGAGCAGGAGTTTCTCTCGAAAGAATTGAGTGGGAGGAAGATAGAACTTGATGAGGTTGTCGAACCTCTAATTACTCTTGATGGAGGCGCAGGGCAAGGGGCAACCCCTGTTTCTACTGCACTGGTTGAGGAACAAGTTGATGATGATGATCATGAAACTTCAGATCAAGTTACTATCGGACCTCGAAGGTCGACAAGATCACGTACTGCTCCCGAGTGGTACGGTAATCCTGTCTTGATGGTTATGTTGTTGGACAACAATGAACCTGCGAATTATGAAGAAGCAATGGTGGGCCCGGATTCCAACAAATGGTTGGAGGCCATGAAGTCCAAGATAGGATCCATGTACGAGAACAAAGTGTGGACTTTAGAAGTACTACCTGAAGGCCGCAAGGCTATTCACAACAAATGGATCTATAAGAAGAAGACAGACGGAGACGGTAATGTGACCGTTTATAAAGCTCGACTAGTGGCAAAGGGTTTTTCACAAGTTCAAGGAATTGACTACGATGAGACTTTCTCACCGGTAGCGATGCTTAAGTCTGTCCGAATCATGTTAGCAATAGCTGCCTTTTACGATTATGAAATCTGGCACATGTGGGGACCCCGACTTACGAGTCGAGACCGCCGTGCTCAGTGATCCCAGAGATCAATGCTCACCGAACACAGATACCGAATAAAAGAGTCTTACATCCATACATACCGTTTGATACAATAAATGACCACTTCGGTCGAGTCTTACATATATAGGGCCTTGAAGGCCTACACTTGAAACTGAACCAATAGAGGAATTATTGGTTGAAATTGTGAACCCATGCCATGAGCCTTAACCTACAGGCATTCTGACTGGGAAACATCCTAGCTCGCATGAACGTCACCGAGTTAATCTTCGCCATAACCTGTTCTTTCATACCTGGTCAATGAAATAACCAGGGGCAAGCCAATGAGTACTTTGAATGTACTCACAAACAGCCCATGACATGAACAACGAAAGTGAAGGATAACAATATCATGCATCTCTAGTGTAACTCATCTGGGTGGAATGATCATGAATATGCATCAGGTTAAAGAATTACTCTTGAAGAATAGGTTACAGATATCAATATATCTGCTGAGGGCTAAACCATCCGGGTTCACCCTATATGCCAAGTCACCAAACTTGGTCATGTCATTGCTATCATAGCAACACCTTTCTCATCACCACACACACACACTCACGCACACTTGGTTTATGCGGAAATATCAAGACGTAGTTTAAGCAGGATTACCCAACTGTCCTTGACCGTGGACATGGCTATTCGAATAGTTTACACTCTGCAGAGGTAGTACGCTGGACCCACGAGATCCGGGAAACTTTCGTGTCATCCACGACTCACGGTATATCACATACCCGAGGTAAGTACCCGAGCAATGCCTTTCCCCTGACGATACTAGACAAAGAGGTCCACTCGATTGGTACCCAGCCCACATGTTGTACGTCTTACGAGCACCAACTCTGGACAGTACCAACCATGCGGGGACCAACGGTGTGACTTGAACTCATAAAAATGGCATAGTCGTCCTACCCGGCACGACCCCATCACGAGAGTGACCACAAATCACTCCCGCCACTAGTAATGTGGCTCTTTGCTAGCACCGACCAGAGTAATTAACATAGCCCCGTCCCATAAGGGGTAACGTGGTCGTACTAGTAAGGTTGGGATGGTCGACACATCATAAATCTAATCCCATTTCCGAAATCTTACTCACACAAATACCGGGTGCATCACTTCACCAAAAGTAACCACCTAACTCATCATCACCCTCGGGCATTAGTGGCACCCGACGGGGTTTTCATAAACTCTTGCTTTATGACAACATCATGCTCATGATAATACTACTTCTATCTTACCTGTCAACATGGTTTTAGCATGACCCTAAAGGTAGAGTCAAGCTTAATGCATGTGCTTCGAAGGAGCCTTCAATAAAATCATATCAAATGATTACCGGTACTTATGATCATATGCAATGGGAATACTTGCTATTATAACATGCAAAGGATCATATGTTGAGTCATGGTCAAAGAGCTGCTTGCCTTGCTCACGTAAGTCCTCGGGGTCTTCGAGGTCTTCGCTCCAACTCCGAATACTCCGTCTACCCGTCAACTATCGTCGGAAACAACCACAGTAAGCCACACATCAAGCAGAAATAAAAGTGCCACAAAAATAGAAGTTATATTTTTCTTGGACCTCTCTCGCCATAAGAAAAATACCTGAATCTTTGCCAAGGAACTTGGATCAACAGGGGTGTTTGAATGGAGGAAAGGAGGAATAGGTGATTGTGGAAGAAGCCAACAGAAATCATTTTGTTAAAAATGAGTGGAGGCACCCATTTAACAAAGAATGATTTTAGAAATATTTAGGAAGTGGTTTCACAGGATTTGGTGTTGGAATGAATATTCTAGGGGTTTTATAACATAGAATAAATAGCAAAAGGGGCTATTTATTTAATGAAACAGAAGCATGCTAGATAAAAATGTTGACTAATGCCTCAAACATTGGGCATAATATTAGAAGACTCTGGAATTTGGAATCACTCCATTTGGAGTTGGTTTGAATCTTCTAGGATTTTTGCAAGATGGAGCTTTCATTATCCAGATTGGAATTTGAAAAATAACACAACAGGAAATGTACTTGGAAAAATGTGCAACGCACAGATCTTGATAGGCCTTGATTTTTGGGACCTGTAGAAATTTGAATTAACATTTTTGGAGTTAGAATGAATTTATGGGAGATTTTTGAAAACAGCAGATAAATAAAAAGGGAAAGTGGGCCTCCACACTTGGCTATCTTGCGCACTAGGCGCTAGTTAGGCCTTCGGGCCGGCCCACTGGCTTGGCTTGTACAGCCGAGCCATGCAGGAGACGCCTTTGCGCGAAATGCGCTTCCCACGTGGGGAGACGGCCTCCCACCGGGGCACGGCCACTTAAGTGGCGTGGCCCACCTGGCGGCCTCGCCAGCCAGCTGACAAGCGGGCCCGCAACCCTCTTCAACCTCCCGCTGGGGAAGGCAGAGGCAGCCTCGCCGGCGCTGCCGACGCTTCTGGCCGCCGGCTCGACTGCCCAAGCCACTACAGGAGGCAGGGGACGACAGCGACCTCACCACCACTCCTGTAGCCATTGAGGCCCAAGTGGGAGCGCTCGCGATGGCGGCAAACGGAGAGAGGCGACGGCGAGCGTTCGCAGGGCGACTCGATAGGGGAGAGACGGATTTAGGTCGGGGGAAAGCTCCGGGGAAACGGGGGGAACGTCCCCAGGGTCGCAGAACGGAGGGGAGGGACTATGAGGGCCAGAATTTAGGTGAGGCCGAGGCGGCTCCGTTGCGGCCATTAGAGGAATGGGGAGCTCGGGAGCTCATGTGGCTCGGTCCAGGGGTTCCTAGTGAGAGAGCGAAGTGGATTTGAGGCTCTGGTGCTCGGGGAGGCTCTAAGTGGGGGAGGAGGAGCCGAGAAGGACCTCGGAGCTCTCTGGTGCACCCAGGGCATGGCGGCCACGCGTCCCCGAGCCACCTTGGAGTCTTTCTAGCATCTTGGAGGGGTCAAAGGTGGAGGAGGGGATGCTCTGGCGCTCTGGGGCACACTGTCGCTGCAGAACATGAGCTAGGAGACGAAGAAATGGTGCAGAACACCATTAGTGCAGGCTGACAGCGTGGTCACCATGGCCACGCGTGTCGAGGGTGACCGTTTGACCTCACAAAGATGTCTCTCATGTAGGGCATGCTTGCCAGAGGTCACTGGTGGAGTTTGGAGCCTAGTGGGTCAGGTTTGAATGGGTGTTGACTACGATTAAGTTTGCAGCAACAAACTTAAGGCTAGCAAAACTGGTTTGCACAGAGAGTTAATTGAGGTGAAATCTTGTTTGGCAGTGTTTTTAATAGAAGGACTACAAGACTGCAATGTTTCAGCTCAAGAAGGCAAGTGTAGCTAGTACTTGCTATACAGAGCCACATTTCAGCCAGAAATCAACTTGAGGAGGTGATGCTCAATTTCTCCACATGAGCATACCATATCTTGGTTCTAAATGAAGCTTTGGCATAGAATGGAAGCTCTGGAAAAAATTGGGGGCTTTGGGTTAAGCAGAAGTATGGGAAGAGAGGTAAAATAGTGATTTCAAGGGTAAAATGAGAGATACTTACATAGGGTCTCTCTCCAATAATTGACCAGTGGGGTTGCAAAGTTACTGGAGGTACAATGTAACTATATGAGGCTGTGGTAGAAATTTGAGCTCAAGGCTTAAAGTGGAAGGGGTCAAAGAAGCCAATTTGGTGAGTGCCCACAAGGTGTTTGATCTGTGGTTAGCCTACCAGATGGATTCCAATGGCTATGAAACTTAACACGATCAAATAATAGATGAAAATAGGCTTGCACACCAAATTTGGGAATTGCTGGAGAAGTTTTCCAATGTAGACTTGGAAAACCCATGAAATGGGCGGAAATGGACTTCTGCTTACAACCCTATTCAAATAAATTCCCACAAATCCAATATTTGGTGTATGGGCATTATTTCAGGATTAAGGCATGCACAAAAAGTCTGACGTCAATTGGAGAAACTTTATAATGTAAAGTTTACCAAAGTCGAAAGTCAACAAAGAGGGTTTTGAGGGTCTTAGGACAAGTTCCTCTATTGTCCTTGATGTACCACTTGGTGTGGATGCATCATTGGAGTATTAGAACATGTCCACCAAATTTGAGCACAATTGGAGACACTTCACAATGTAGAGTTGCTCAAATTTGAATCTGGACAGATAGGGTTTAAGGATAGTTAGGGGAGTCAAATCAACTAGGATTGATATGAAACTTGGCAAGATCATCAATAATATCATACATCACATCCTAGAATTTTACTAGAATTTATTGAGAATATTTCTTATAGAAATATTCCAAAAGCTTGAAATAGGCACGAATGGTTTTGGAGGGGTTTGCCCAATATTTTGAACATGACCATGTGTTGAAACTCGTAAATATGGAATAAATATATCCACTGAGTTTCCCTAAATTTTCTTAAATATTTGAAAACAATAAAAATAACTTTACTTCATAAGAGACCATTTCTAGCCTCACATAAAGGCTTTTAAATAAAATAATAAAATAACTTTTAAAATAATAATTGGTGGTTTTTGGAAGACATTTTGATAATAGGTTTTAAATGAAATAATTGGTGCAAAATAAATTCCCTAATTTGAGGACTTGTAGTACAAACCTCATCTCAGGGTTTGAAAGTTTAATTCGAAGAAATGCTTTTTGGTGAAAATAAATTCCCTAATTTGAGGACTTGTAGTACAAACCTCATCTCAGGGTTTGAAAGTTTAATTCGAAGAAATGATTTTTGGTGAAAATAGATATTTGGTGAAAATAGATATTTATCCTAAACATATGGCATGATCACTAGGCAGGAGATCATGGAATGAGGAGGTGAGTTGGAAGATAGAGAGAATTATTGGGGAGCAATCACATGCACTCAAGCAAACAGGCAAACAATATCCACTCCAAGCATCACAAACATTCATAAAAAAATTGGTCCTAATTTTTTATATAAGTTAATTAGTCAGGAAGGCCAAAAACTGGGTGTTACAGACCTTACCCCCTTAAGAAAATCTCGTCCCCGAGATTTCTAGGCTAGGGGTTGGTGAGATACAAAATCTTGAGTCGGAGATAGTCTTCACGTCCCCATGTTGTTGTCGTGGTCTTGAGGTGCTTGATGATACAACTTCGAATGTTCGCACGTCCTTGCGTGATCGTGAGCGGGATCTGGCAATAAGTTATGCTTGACCGAGGTCAAGGGCTTGGTGAGCTAAGTCTGTGCAAGGTTTTGGCTTGTAAATGTATTCCGAAGTCAGAATACATGGCAAGATGGTGTGTCTGGGTTCTGGTCCTGGGGCTTCGCATGCCGGTTAGTGACATCAAGATGTCTCCTGTTAGAACGCACTGCCAAAGTCTTCGTATATCTTCCTGTTTATGGGGAAGTCCTTGACTTCCTTTCGGCAGTCAAGCTATGGTCGCAAATAGCCTTCGAAGGCTTCTCGTGGAAGGTCCGGGTTGGGTCTCACCTATGAGTCTAAGCTCGGAGGCTCAGGTCCAGAACAGGTTCTGCCATCTTGGGGTTTGCGAGGGTTTCTCGATGAGTTGGCTACCCAAGAGTATAGACCAGTCATCCATTCCCAAGGTTTGCGACTCAGCGGGTGGGTGAATCGCCTTTGGCCGGTCTTTATCACGACTTGCTAGTACTCGCATCCTTGATTTGGACCAAGGAGAGGTCGTCTGATTCTTTGCTTGTCCAAAGGCTTCATCGTCTTGAATCGTCGAGGCTTCTTGACGTCATTGATGCAGTCGGTGCACGGTCGGTGGTTGACTTTTGTTGCTTTATCAACATTGTCGTGGCTTCCTCGCCACAGCGGTCCTTCATCTTGATTCGAGTAGGATCGACTTCCGTTGTCTTGGGGTTGCTTCGGGAACCCACCTTCTCAAGATAACACTGTAACCTCAAGAGGCATAACAATCGGCGCTCATGGGCTCGTCCAAACAGGACTAAGGTGCGTTCTTCCTCTTACTGGGTGAATAAGTGTGTCATCAGTGAGGATGACAACATATTTTCCCCAAACAAGACATAAGCACAGTGCTCAAGAGTCGGTGAGGAGAAGGGAACTCTCTATGGGCGGGTACTGGCCACATTTTAATGACTTGGAGTCGTCTTCTATGGTCGTAATCCGTCCACCTTGTGGCTCAGCGAAGCTTTAGGGTCTTAAGGAACTTAGGATGTGGGTGAACAATTATCATCTTATCTCTAAGCACATTCCTTAGATGCCAATAGTTCGACCTCTAATCTTGGGACGATATCACCTCATCTCATCAAAGATACCAACCCACAGGGGTCAACTCCACACCGCTCGTGCTAGCCAACTCCGGGTTGAGGGAAGAACTAAACCCATCACTACAAGCATGGTGTAGCAGCGATGCACATGCATTCTTATGCAAGAACCTCGGGGAGACATACAAGTTCCTATGTTTGAATTTAAGACAAAACAAATCCAAATGTCCATCTAAGTCATCAAATGGACAGGGTACTACATTACTATATTAAGGAAACACATAGTATACCAATCCAATATCTTGCTTCCTTTCTATGAATCCGATCAAGTGATCCATCATTCTGATCAATCATTACTGGACCTATCACTCCTACAAATCCAATATTGACGGGGTTCTACATAATCTCTTAGAGTCCTCATAATTCACATATTAATGCAAGGATTACGTCATAGTATATCCACCAACTTCAATAATCATGGCCAGCTAATCTCCAAGGCCAAACCACATAGGTTGTAAACCAATCTGACAACTCCAAGTATACGCACTCTATATCCACCGAGAAACATGGTATCATGATCGAGATTATCGGGCTAAATCCAATTTACTCCGAACCATGTGGTCTCCGTCATCCTCGATGCTCTATTAATATTACCTATTTAAATCCAAGACTCAAATCCAATAAGAATTCTACTTGATACTCCGAGTCATCCCGATAATTATCGCCAAACCAATGCAACTACTAGCTAAAGTCATGTATACCACCAAGAATAATGTATGCGATCGTAATCGTCCTACTAAATCCCATCTTACTCCAGATTATATAGGTTATGTTACGATATCAACTTGTTCCACCAAATTTACCTATCTTCATAAGGGTCTTATGATCCACCAATATAGTCTAGCTATATCCTCAGGACACATATCATGAAGACAACCTTTAGTCTAGTACTCTATATCCGAGAACGATCTTCTTACGGCATCAAGGTTACAGTGCTAGCTTAAGATTGAAGGATACTTGTTCACTGCGATCACTTGTTCCATACGGAGCCCGGTGCTAAGCGGGGTTTATCGGGGACCTACACGTGTTCTGGCAAGTCCGTGTACTAGACACGTGACCAAAAAATTTTGGAGCTGGAAAGGCTTGTGGAGGTTAGTCTGGTCTGGTGTGGTTTTCCTATCTGGACGGAAAAGCACACTTCTACGGGTTGCGTGTGGTTATGCATAGCACAGTCAATGTCTTCAGTGTCAGCCATCCTTCGAAGTGGATCCCTGGTGCATCTTGTCTTGCCGTCTTGAGTTGCCGAGAGGGGTGAGAGAGAGAGCACAGAGGGGAGTGTCTAAGGGTCTTAGTGCAAACAAAAAAGCGTTTTGAAGTCAACTCAAACAAGTGCTAAACTCTCTTTGAACATCAAAAACAAGACGAGTGATAGAATCGCAAGCTTGTTGCCTAAGCAAAAGGGCGACTTATATCAAAGCACAAACAACAAAAACAAACAATACATAACATGGTCCATTCGAAACATTTCACGGACTCGACTTCGCATAGGGGATTCACGACTCATCCTATCCTATGTTCTGGGACTCGACAATCGTGTTTGCTTCGTACTCCGGAGAGGAGTCCGCTAAATCTTCTGGACCTTCTCATGGGGTTGCCACGTCTCTTGGTGTTGCTCGCCGAACTTCTGGGGTTGAGTTGAAGGGATCCTTGATGACTTCTCACCTGGGGGTTTGCCGACGAAGGTAGTTCTTCATTGTTGTCAGTGACAGGGTCTTCTGTTGTCTTCACGATACTGTCATTGCCTTCTTGTCTTCTGATGCTTCAAGAGTCTCAAGTGGACATCTTCATGCATCGATATTTGCAAGACATGATAGAGTTCTGATATGTCAATCATACTAATTGCGATATCGACACCTAGAGCGGGGTATGAGGAGAACCGTTTTCCTGTTCACTAAGGTGAGGTGGACCAAATGGTGAGGTTCTCATCCACCGGTGGTGGTCGACACAATCCTTATAATTGACAGGGTTGCTCTATTAGTGATGCAGATCATGGTTTGCATACATTATGTCCAGATTTTCGTAGATGAAAGTGTCATCACTCTGGAACAGTGCCCAGGGTGTCACCATCTTCTAAGCCTTGATGTCCTTGCTCCTCATGGAGGTACTTCTATTGGTGTCGTCTGGTTGCAGAGTTGTCTTCTTTGTGTTTCAGCACAGGTGTTTGCCTGGAAAGGTTACTTCCTTCCGGGCTGCCCACGAGGATTTCAATTTATCCCGTGGTCATGGGCATAAGGTACTAGCGACCATTTGCAAGTTTTGAAAAAAAAAGTACACAAGGAGTGTCAAGAAAATAAGAGTGGAAGGCTAGAGCATAACCTTCAATTCCCTTTGAAGATTTAGGAGAGTCGAGAAAATATATAGGTTTTGTAAGTATTTTGAAGGATCTGAAAAGCAGTTTTATCCTAACTAACGTCCGGGCTAACTAAGGGCTTCCTACAGTCAGGATGGCTCTGATACCAGCTCTACGGGGACCCCGATTTACGAGTCGAGACCGCCGTGCTCAGTGATCCCAGAGACCAATGATCACCGAACACAGATATCGAATAAAAGAGTCTTACATCCATACATACCGTTTGATACAATAAATGACCACTTTGGTCGAGTCTTACATATATAGGGCCTTAAAGGCCTACACTTGAAACTGAACCAATAGCGGAATTATTGGTTGAAAGCGTGAACCCATGCCATCAGCATTAACCTACAGGCATTCTGCCTAGGAAACATCCTAGCTCTCATGAACATCACCGAGTTAATCTTCGCCATAACCTGTTCTTGCATACCTGGTCAATGAAATAACCAGTGGCAAGACAATGAGTACTTTGAATGTACTCGCAAACAGCCCATGACATGAACAACGAAAGTGAAGGATAACAATATCATGCATCTCTAGTGTAACTCATCTGGGTGGAATGATCATGAATATGCATCAAGTTATAGAATTACTCTTGAAGAACAGGTTACAGATATCAATATATCTGAGGGCTGAACCATCCGGGTTCATCCTATATGCCAAGTCACCAAACTTGGTCATATCATTGCTATCATAGCAACACCTTTCTCATCACCACACACACACACACACTCATGCACACTTGGTTTATGCGGAAATATCATGACGTAGTTTAAGCAGGATTACCCAACCGTCCTTGACCGTGGACACGGCTATTCGGATAGTTTACACTCTACAGAGGTAGTACGCTGGACCAACGAGATCCGGGAAACTACCGTGTCATCCACGACTCACAGTATATCACATACCCGAGGTAAGTACCCGATCAATGCCTTTCCCCTGACGATACTAGACAAAGAGGTCCACTCGATTGGTACCCATCCCACATGTTGTACGTCTTATGAGCACCAACTCTGGATAGTTCCAACCATGTGGGGACCAACGGTGTGACTGGAACTCATAAAAATGGCATAGTCGTCCTACCCGGCACGACCCCATCACGAGAGTGACCACAAATCACTCCCGCCACTAGTAATTTGGCTCTTTGATAGCACCGACCAGAGTAATTAGCATAACCCCGTCCCATAAGGGGTAACGTGGTCGTACTGGTAAGGTTGGGACGGTCGACACATCATAAATCTAATCCCATTTCCGAAACCTTACTCACACAAATACCGGGTGCATCACTTCACCAAAAGTGACCACCTAACTCATCATCACCCTCGGGCATTAGTGGCACCCGACGGGGTTTTCATAAACTCTGGCTTTATGACAACATCATGCTCATGATAATACTACTGCTATCTTACTTGTCAACGTGGTTTTAGCATGACCCTAAAGGTAGAGTCAAGCTTAATGCATGTGCTCCGAAGGAGCCTTCGGTAAAATCATATCAAATGATTACTGGTACTTATGATCATATGCAATGGGAATACTTGCTTTTATAACATGCAAAGTAACATATGCTCAGTCATGGTCAAAGGGTTGCTTGCCTTGCTCACGTAAGTCCTCGGGGTCTTCGAGGTCTTCCGCTCCAACTCCGAATACTCCGTCTACCCGTCAACTATCATCGGACACAACCACGGTAAGCCACACATCAAGCAGAAATAAAAGTGCCACAAAAATAGAAGTTATATTTTTCTTGGACCTCTCTGGCCATAAGAAAAATACCTGAATCTTTGCCAAGGAGCTTGGATCATCAGGGGTGTTTGAATGGAGGAAAGGAGGAATAGGTGATTGTGGAAGAAGCCAACAGAAATCGTTCTGTTAAAAATGAGTAGAGGCACCCATTTAACAGAGAATGATTTGAGAAATATTTAGGAAGTGGTTTCACTGGATTTGGAGTTGGAATGAATATTCTAGGGGTTTTATAACATGGAATAAATAGCAAAAGGGGGCTATTTATTTAATGAAACGGAAGCATGCTAGAGAAAAATGTTGACTAATGCCTCAAAAATAGGGCATAATATTAGAAGACTCTGGAATTTGGAATCACTCCATTTGGAGTTGGTTTGAATCTTCTAGGATTTTTGCAAGATGGATCTTTCATTATCCACATTGGAATTTGAAAAATAACACAACAGGAAATGTACTTGGAAAAATGTGCAAAGCACAGATCTTGATAGGCCTTGATTTTTGGGACCTGTAGAAATTTGAATTAACATTTATGGAGTTAGAATGAATTTATGGGAGATTTTCGTAGACAATAGATAAAGAAAAAGGGAAAGTGGGCCTCCACACTTGGCTATCCTGCGCACTAGGCGCTAGATAGACCTGCGGGCCGGCCCACTAGCTTGGCTTGGCCACACGAGCCATGCAGGAGACGCCTTTGCGTGAAATGCGCTTCCCACGCGGGGAGACGGCCTCCCACCGGGCCGCGGCCACTTAAGTGGCGTGGCCCACCTGGCAGCCTCGCCAGCCAGCTGACAAGCGGGCCTGCAACCTTCTTCAACCTCCCGCCGGGGAAGGCAGAGGCAGCCTCGCCGGCGCTGCCGACGCTTCTGGCCGCCGGCTCGACTGCCCGAGCCACTGCAGGAGGCAGGGGACGGAGGCGACCTCACCACCACTCCCGTAGCTGTTGAGGCCCAAGCAGGAGCGCTCGCGACGGCGGCATACGGAGAGAAGCGACGACAAGCATTGGCTGGTCGACTCGATAGGGGAGAGAGGGACTTAGGTCGGGGGAAAGCTCTGGGGAAATGAGGGGAACGTCCCCAGGTTCGCAGAACAGAGGGGAGGGTCTCGGAGTGCCGGGATTTAGCTGAGGCCGAGGCGGCTCCGCTGCGGCCATTAGAGGAATGGGGAGCTCGGGAGCTCATGTGGCTCGGTCCGTGGGTTCCTAGAGAGAGAGGGGAGTGGATCCGAGGCTCTGGTGCTCGGGGAGGCTCTAAGTGGGGGAGGAGGAGCCGAGAAGGACCTCGGAGCTCTCTGGTGCACCCAGGGCACGGCAGCCACGCGTCCCTGAGCCACCTTGGAGTCTTGCTAGTGTCGTGGAGGGGTCAAAGGTGGAGGAGGGGATGCTCTGGCGCTCTAGGGCACACTGCCGCTGCAGAAAATGAGCTAGGAAACGAAGAAATGGTGCAGAGCACCATTAGTGCAGGCTGACAGCGTGGTCACCATGGCCATGCGTGTCCAGAATGACCGTTTGACCTGACAAAGATGTCTCTCATGTAGGGCATGCTTTCCAGAGGTGACTGGTGGAGTTTGGAGCCTAGTGGATCAGGTTTGAATGGGTGTTGACTACGATTAAGTTTGCAGCAGCAAACTTAAGGCTAGCAAAACTGGTTTGCACAGAGATTTAATTGAGGTGAAACCTTGTCTGGCAGTGTTTTTAATAGAAAGACTATAAGACTACAAAGTTTCAGCTCAAGAAGGCAAGTGTAGCTAGTACTTGCTATATAGAGCCACATTTCAGCCAGAAATCAACTTGAGGAGGTGCTGCTCAATGTCTCCACATGAGCATACCATCTCTTGGTTCTAAATGAAGCTTTGGCATAGAATGGATGCCCTCGAAAGAATTGGGGGCTTTGGGTTAAGCAGAAGTATGGGAAGAGAGGTAAAATAGTGATTTCAAGGGTAAAATGAGAGATAGTTACATAGGATCTCTCTCCAATAATTGACCAGAGGGGGTGGCAAAGTTACTGGAGGTAAAATGCAACTATATGAGGCTGTGGTAGAAATTTGAGCTCAAGGCTTAAATTGGAAGGGGTCAAAGAAGCCAATTTGGTGAGTGCCCACAAGGTGTTTGATCTGTGGCTAGGCTACCAGATGGATTCCAATGGCTATGAAACTTAACGGTATCAAAGAATAGATGAAAATAGGCTTGCACACCAAATTTAGAAATTGCTCGAGAAGTTTTCCAATGTAGACTTGGAAAACCCATGAAATGGGCAGAAATGGATTTCTGCTTACAACCCTATTCAAATAAATTCTCACAAATCCAATATTTGGTGTATGAGCATTATTTGAGCATTAAGGCATGCACAAAAAGTCTGAGGTCAATTGGAGAAACTTTATAATGTAAAGTTTACCAAAGTCAGAAGTCAACGGAGAGGGTTTTGAGGGTCTTAGGACAAGTTCCTCTATTCTCCTTGATGTACCACTTTTTGTGGATGCATTATTGGAGTATTAGAACATGTCCACCAAATTTGAGCACAATTGGAGACACTTCACAATGTAAAGTTGCTCAAATTTGAATTTGGACAGATATGGTCTAAGGATAGTTAGGGGAGTCAAATCAACTTGGATTGAGATGAAACTTGGCAAGATCATCAATAATATCATAGATGACATGCTAGAATTTTACTGGAATTTATTGAGAATATTTCTTATAGAAATATTCCAAAAGCTTGAAATAGGCAGGAATGGTTTTGGAGGGGTTTGCCCAATATTTTGAACATGACCATGTGTTGAAACTCATAAATATGGAATAAATATATCCACTCAGTTTCCCTAAATTTTCTTAAATATTTTGAAAACAATAAAAATAACTTTACTTCATAACAGACCATTTCTAGCCTCATAGAAAGGCTTTTAAATAAAATAATAAAATAACTTTTAAAATAATAATATGGTGGTTTTTGGAAGACATTTTGATAATAGGTTTTAAATGAAATAATTGGTGGAAAAGAAATTCCCTAATTTGAGGACTTGTAGTACACACCTCATCTCAGGGTTTGAAAGTTTAATTCAAAGAAATGCTTTTTGGTGAAAATAATATTTGGTGAAAATAGATATTTATCCTAAATACATGGCATGATCACTAGGCAGGAGATTATGAATGAGGAGGTGAGTTGGAAGATAGAGAGAATTATTGGGGAGCAATCACATGCACTCAAGCAAACACGCAAACAATATCCACTCCAAGCATCACAAGCATTCATAAAAAAATTAATTGGTCCTAAATTTTGAAATAAGTTAATTAGTCAGGAAGGCCAAAAACTGGGTCTTACAGTAGATGGATGTCAAAACGACGTTCCTTAACGGTTTTCTTAAGGAAGAGTTGTATATGATGCAACCCGAAGGTTTTGTCGATCCTAAGAATGGTGACAAAGTGTGCAAGCTCCAGCGATCCATTTATGGACTGATGCAAGCATCTCGGAGTTGGAATAAGCATTTTGATCAGGTGATCAAAGCATTTGGGTTTATACAAGTGGTTGGAGAATCTTGTATTTACAAGAAAGTGAGTGGGAGCTCTGTGGCGTTTCTAATATTATATGTGGACGACATATTGCTGATTGGAAACAACGTGGAGCTTTTAGATAGCATAAAAGGTTACTTGAATAAAAGTTTCTCTATGAAGGACCTAGGAGAAGCTGCTTACATTCTAGGCATTAAGATCTATAGGGATAGATCAAAACGCCTCATAGGACTTTCACAAAGCACATACCTTGATAAAGTTTTGAAGAAGTTCAAAATGGATCAGTCCAAGAAAGGGTTCTTGCCAGTGTTACAAGGTATAAAATTGAGTAAGACTCAGTTCCCAACAACTGAGGAAGATAGAAAGACAATGAGTTCCGTCCCCTACGCTTCAGCCGTAGGTTCTATCATGTATGCAATGTTGTGCACTAGACCAAACGTCGACTTGGCCATAAGTTTGGCACGCAGGTTTCAGAGTAATCCAGGGTTGGATCACTGGACGGCGATCAAGAATATTCTGAAGTACCTGAAAAGGACTAAGGAAATGTTTCTCGTATATGGAGATGACAAGGAGCTCGTCGTAAAAGGTTACGTCGACGCAAGTTTTGACACCGATCCGGATGACTCTAAGTCTCAAACCGGATACGTATTTATTCTTAATGGGGGCGCGGTAAGCTGGTGCAGTTCCAAGGAGAGCGTCGTAGCAGATTCTACATGTGAAGCAGAGTACATGGCTGCCTGTGAGGCGGCAAAGGAGGGTGTCTGGATGAAGCAGTTCATGACAAATCTTGGAGTTGTGCCGAGCGCACTAGATCCATTGACTCTGTTATGTGACAACACTGGTGCCATTGCCTTAGCAAAGGAACCAAGGTTTCACAAGAAGACCAGACACAACAAACGACGCTTCAACCTCATCCGCGACTACGTCGAAGGAGAGGACGTGAATATTTGCAAAGTGCACACGGATCTGAATGTAGCAGACCCGCTGACCAAACCTCTTCCACGGGCAAAACATGATCAACACCAGAACTATATGGGTGTTCGATTTATTACAATATAAATCGCATGGCGATGTGAGGACTAGATTATTGACTCTAGTGCAAGTGGGAGACTATTGGAAATATGCCCTAGAGGCAATAATAAATAGTTATTATCATATTTCCTCTTTAAAGATAATCATTTATTATCCATGCTATAATTGTATTGAATGAAAACATAGATACATGTGTGGATAAATAGACACAACAATGTCCCTAGCAAGCCTCTAGTTGGCTAGCCAGTTGATCAAGGATAGTCAAGGTTTTCTGACTATGTGCAAAGTGTTGTTGCTTGATAACTGGATCACATCATTAGGGGAATCATGTGATGGACTAGACCCAAACTATGAACGTAGCATATTGATCGTGTGTCATTTTATTGCTATTGTTTTCTGCGGGTCAAGTATTTGTTCCTATGACCATGAGATCATATAACCCACTGGCACCGGAGGGATGCCTTGTATGTATCAAACATCACAACGTAACTGGGTGACTATAAAGGTGCTCTACAGGTATCTCCGAAGGTGCCCGTTGGGTTAGTATGGATCAAGACTAAGATTTATCACTCCTTGTGACGGACAGGTATGTCGGGGCCCACCCGGTAATACAACATCACACACAAGCCTTGCAAGCAATGTGACTAAAGTGTAAGTCACGGGATCTTGTATTACGAAATGAGAAAAGAGACTTGCCGGTAACGAGATTGAAATAGGTATGCCGATACCGAAGATCGAATCTCGGGCAAGTAACATACCGAAGGACAAAGGGAATGACATACGGGATTTCCTGAATCCTTGACACTGAGGTTCAACCGATAAGTTATTCCGAGAATATGTAGGATCCAATATGGGCATCCAGGTCCCGCTATTGGATATTGACCGAGGAGTACCTCGGGGCATGTCTGCATAGTTCTCAAACCCGCAGGGTCTGCACACTTAAGGTTCGACAATGTTTTAGTATAGTTGAGTTATATGTGTGGTTACCGAATGTTGTTCGGTGTCCCGGATGAGATCACGGACGTCACGAGGGTTTCCAGAATGGTTCTAGGACGAAGATTGATATATAGGATGACCTCATTTGGTTACCAGAAAGTTTTCGGGCATTACCGGGAGTGACGAATGGGTTTCGGGTGTTCACCGGGAGGGGCCAGCCCACCCGGGGAAGCCCATAGGCCTTAGGGGTGCCACACGAGCCCTTGGAGGGCTGGTGGGACAGCCCAAATGGGCCCTATGCGCAGGAGATAGATAATCCAAGAGAAAAGAAAAAAAGGTGGGAAGGAAGGGAAAGACTCCACCTTCCAATCCTAGTTGGACTAGGATTGGAGGTGGACAACTCCACCTCCTTGGCCGGCGGACCCTTGGGGTCTTGGACCCCAAGGCAAGCCTCCCCCCCCCCCCTCCTCCTATATATAGTGGAGTTCTAGGGCTGATTTGAGACAACTTTTGCCACGGCAGCCCGACCACAAACACCACGGTTTTTCCTCTAGATCGTATTTCTGCGGAGCTCGGGCGGAGCCATGCTGGAGTAGATCCTTCACCACCACCGAAGCACCGTCACGCTGCCGGAGAACTCATCTACTTATCCGTCTTGCTTGCTGGATCAAGAAGGCCGAGATCATTGTCGAGCTGTACGTGTGCTGAACGCGCACGTGTCGTCCGTTCGGCACTAGATCGGAGCGGATCGTGGGACGGATCGCGGGACGGTTCGCGGGGCAGATCGAGGGACGTGAGGACGTTCCACTACATCAACCGCGTTTCTTAACACTTCCTGCTGTGCGATCTACAAGGGTACGTAGATCCAAATCTCCTCTCGTAGATGGACATCACCATGATAGGTCTTCGTGCGCGTAGGAAATTTTTTGTTTCCCATGCGACGTTCCCCAACAGTGGCATCATGAGCTAGGTTCATGCGTAGATGTAATCTCGAGTAGCACACAAAGGGTTTTGTGGACGGTGATGTTCGATTTGCTGCCCTCCTTAGTTTTTTCTCAATTCGGCGGTATTGTTGGATTGAAGCGGCCCGGACCGACATTATTCGTACGCTTACGAAAGACTGGTTTCATCGCTTGACATGCAACCTCGTTGCATAAAGATGACTGGCGGGTGTCTGTTTCTTCAACTTTAGTTGAATTGGTTTTGACCGAGGCGGTCCTTGAAGAGGTTAAATAGCAATTTGCACATCTCCGTTGTGGTTTTTGCGTAAGTAAGATGCGATCTACTAGATACCCATTGCAACCATGTAAAACATGCAACAACAATTAGAGGACGTCTAACTTGTTTTTGCAGGGTATGCTTGTGATATGATATGGCCAATGACGTGATATGATATATTGGATGTATGTGATGATCATGTTGTAATAGTTAATATCGACTTGCACGTCGATGGTACGGCAACCGGCAGGAGCCATAGGGTTGTCTTTAAACTAACGTTTGTGCTTGCAGATGCGTTTACTATATTGCTAGGACGTAGCTTTAGTAGTAATAGCATGAGTAGCACGACAACCCCGATGGCGACACGTTGATGGATATCATGGTGTGGCGCCGGTGACAAGAAGATCATGCCGGTGCTTTGTTGATGGAGATCAAGAAGCACTTGATGATGCCATATCATGTCATTTATGAATTGCATGTGATGTTAATCCTTTTATGCACCTTATTTTACTTACAACGACGATATCATTATGAGGTGATCTCTCACTAAAATTTCAAGACGAAATTGTGTTCTCCCCGATTGTGCACCGTTGCTACAGTTTGTCGTTTCGAGACACCACGTGATGATCGGGTGTAATAGACTCAACGTTCACATACAACGGGTGCAAAACAGTTGCACACGCGGAACACTCGGGTTAAGCTTGACGAGCCTAGCATGTGCAGACATGGTCTCGGAACACATGAGACCGAAAGGTCGATCATGAATCATATAGTTGATATGATTAGCATAGGGATACTTATCACTGAAACTATCCTCAACTCACGTGATGATCGGACATGAGCTAGTGGAATTGGATCACGAACCACTCAAATGACTAGAGAGATGTACTTTTTGAGTGGGAGTTAAGCAAGTAATTTTCATAATGTAGAAAGATATATGCGAATCTTTAGAAAATATTCACTAACTTAAAATGGTTCATTTTTTGAAAAAAAAGTGTATGAATTCATAAAGTATTCTTATTTTAAATAATGTTCCAAAATTATAAATATGCTTGTAAAAAGATATAAAAAAAGAAAGTGTAAGAAAAAAAAGGAAATGGAAAAGAAGAATGGAAAAGAATCTTAAAAGAGAAAGATAAACACCCATAGGAAAACAAAAACAAACCGTTTCAGAAAAGATTCTAGAACCTTCCCATGACCGGTGTGGAGTAAACTATAAATGGGCCGGCCCATATAATTGATTGGGAGGTGGGGCGCGCTAGGTCGCTGAAGAGGGGACCGGGAGCTCCTACCTGCCGCTCACTACGGCAGGTAGCCCTGCATCGCACAGGGGGCGCCCCGACTAGGCCGGTCCAGCTTTTTTTTCTGTTACTTTTTTGCTACTCTGTTTATTTTCTTTCTATGGTTCGTTTTTCTTTACATTTTGCCTTTCCTTTCTTTATTTCTAGAAAAACATTTTCCTAATTTTAATAACAATTTTGAAAAATCATAAATAAATTTGGAAGCGTGAACAATTTTTTAAAACACGAACATTTTCTAAATTTTGAGAACAAATTTTGAAAAGGAGAATTTTTTTGAAAAACCCTGAAAAAACTTGAAAGCGCGAACAAAATGTTTTAGCACAAACAATTTTCGAATTTTGAGAACAAATTTTGAAACCGAGAACAATTTAAAAAAATCGTGAACAAATTTGGAAGCGTGAACAAATTTTTAAAGCATGATTTTTTTTAACAAGCCCCGAATAAATTTGAAAGCACGAACAAATTTTGAAAGCACGAACATTTTTCGAATTTTGAGAACATGTTTTTGAAACCGAGTACAATTTTAAGAAACCATGACCAAATTTGGAAGCCCATACATTTTTCAAAGTACGAACATTTTTTGAATCTTGTAACACAAATTTGAAAAGGAGAACAATCTGAAAAAACCCAAAAAAATATTAAAGCGCAAACAGATTTTTAAAGCACGAACATTTTTTGCATATTGAGAACAAATTTTGAAACCGAGAACAATTTTAAAAAGCATGAATAAATTTGGAAGCGCGAACAATTTTTTAAATACACGAACATTTCTTGAATCTTAAGATTTTTTTTGAAAAGGAGAACAATTTTGGAAAAACCCAAACAAATTTGAAAGAGGGAACCATGTTTTAAAGAGCGAATAGTTTTTTGAATTTTGACAACAAATTTTGAAACTTAGAACAATTTTTAAAAAAAGACCAAAATTTGGAAACGCGAACAAGTTTTTGAAATACACATTCTTTTAGAAAACATACACAATTTCTTCGGATATAATTTTTTTGAAAGAGGAACATTTTAAAACCATAGAGCATTTTTTTTTGTAAAAAAGAACATTTTATGAAATTATTGTACAATTTTTGGAACAGGAACATTTTTTGAACTTATGTGCACTTTTTAAAATAGGAACATTTTATGAACTTACGTACATTTTTTTGAAATGTCAAATATTTTTTAGAAAATGAAGAATAATTTTTAAATTCTCAGGCATTTTAAAATTATGAATAATTTTGGAATTGTCGAACAAAATTAGGACAGATTTTCAAAAAAGTGAAACATTTATTGTAAAATAGGAACATTTTTGATAAAAATGTGAAAATAAAAACATTTTTAAGAGTTGTGAACAATTAACGAAAAAAGGATCATTTTTTGAAAAATCGTGCTGATTTTTGAATACGAGAACTATTTTTGAAACACGAACATTTTTCAAAAGTTGAACATATTTTGGAAGCAGGAACATTTTTTGAAGCACGGATATTTAAATATAAAACTGTGAATACGAGAACATTTTTTGAAATTCAAAACTAAAATTATAAAATGTCAAATAGAAAAATAGGAAAAGGAAAAAAGGAACAAAAGTGAAGGAAAAACTAAAAATCAAACAATAAAAAAATTATAAAGAAGAACAATTTGTAAAAATGTCAGATATTTTTCTAAAATCCCGTTCATTTTTTTAAGCTATGGATGTTTTTGTAATTTGAAATTTATAACATTTTCGTAAAATGAAGAAAAAATTCTTAATTTTCAAGTACAATTTTAAAACATGAACTTAGGTTAAAAAATAACCATAGAAAAAACAGAAGCAGAAAAACGAAAAAAAGAAAGAAAAAAAGGAAAAAACGAAACAGAAAAAAGAGAAAAAAAATGTAGAAGAAACCGAAACTGCCTGCAGAAGGAGATGGGCTGGTCCATTTGGTCGCCGCCCTGTGTGTTTGGTTGACTATTCGACGTAAAGAGAGTCAAATAGGGTTTTTCGAGGGGAGCCTCTAATTAGCGTGTGACGTATTGGCGAATATTTTTGACAAATTCATGGGTGACGTCCGCACATGATAGCTGACGCCGCTAAAGAGGAATTCTCGATGGGTCTCAATCACAGTGTGTGGCGCTCCTATCTCTCGATTCACACGAGTCATACGGGACTCTCACCTGAAGGAGGGCTCATGACAGGCCGGCCCAGGGACACTGGGTGCACAACCTTGTCTTTCTTTGTCTTTTAATTACATTCTTATTTCCATTTTTTCTTTATTTTCTTACTTTAGTTTATACCTTCAATTTTTATATAAATATTAAAAAAACACTTTGCGTAAAAACACATGGAAAAAATTATTCAAGCATTTAAAAAATGTGAAATGTGTATATACGAAATGCCTCTCATGTATATGGAAAATGTATTAAAAACTATAATTTTTGACTGATTTTGTTTGAGATGCATTAAAAAAATTAATCAATCATTTGAAAATATATATGAAACAATTATATATGAAATGTTAATCAATCATTTAGAAAGTTAAATGCACATAAAAAGAATGTTGATCATGTATTCTAAAAATATTAACCTTGTACTTCCAAAATGTTAATCATGTATTTAGGAAATGTTAACAAAGCAGCTAAAAGAATGTTTAATGTCATCGAAAAAATGTTGACCCTGTATTAATAAATATGAATAAAGCATTTTAAAAATGTTAGATGTTTATAAAAAATGTTAGACTTATAATTTTAAACTTGTGTCTGAAATATGTTAAATGCATAATTGAAAATATTACACTATGAGAAGAAGCTTTGTGTCGGAGTGTACAAAAGAAAGTGAAGTAATTTTACGACATGCATGCTATAAAATTACATTCTGCATGCGATGATAATATGGCGTATCAATATAACACTAAAAGACGTTGTCATAATTTTAAAATAAGTAAGGTAATTTTACAACATGAATCCAAGTAATTTTACAACATGCATACTAGAAGGTTATATTTTGTGATTGATAATTTCTTTTGTCACTCGAATGGCGAGGGTGAGGAGTAAACTATTCTTCACCTTGGATGCATAATATACTGTCTAAATATATATTAATCATGTTTTTGAAATGGTATAAGGTTTAACTCATACTAAACATAAAACCCCCGATGAAAACTCAAAAACAAAGAACAAAAACAAAAAACAAAGAAAACAACAAAGTGAATGAAAGTTAAGGAACCAATGTAAAAACAATTGAAACCGACAAAACCAAAAAGAAACAAAGGAAACAAAAAAAAGAGACCAATTGCAAACAAGGAAAGAAATGAAGAAATAAATAAAGAAAAAAAGGCATCAAAACCTGATAAAAAAAACTCATAGGAACGAATAAAAATCTAAGAACCTGTGACGACGAAGAAAGAAACAAGGAAAACCAACGAAAGAAAAAAAGAAAGCACAAATAAAAAATAGGGAAACCTTGAATAAAATGAAAATAGATGTAAAAACAAAGGGAAACATGAGAAGAAACAAAAAATAAAGACAAAAGGAAAAAACATAGCCGAACCTGCGAAGTAATTGATTGCTCGCTAACGAATTTTGTGTGGTAGCGACCAAAAAAAACCGGCCAACGTTAGCTAGCAGTCTCGATACCTTGGTCGTCATTTTGCATGATCTCATTAATGAAAGGAGCTTTCCTGCGGAAGGAATTTGCTTGATCTGTTCTCAAACGTTAGTGCCACTCTATTTTTTTGAAAATAAACGTTGGTGCCACTCTATTCTTCTCGATGGCTCCTATTTGAAGCGTGGATTTACGCAGAGTGACCGCGCGCCCACCTCGCGTGCTGGAGTTTCTATGGGCTACCCCATTTTTGAAATTCACCCCAATCGATCTTGGGAAATTCACCCCAATCGATATTGGGAAGGCTCGAACCTTCCCTCAATCGGTTTCTGTTTTTTCTTTATTTTCCTTTTTTCCTTTTTTTCCAATTTGCAAAAATCTTTTAAGTTCCTATTTTTTCTTTTTGTTTTTGTTTTTTAATTGGCAAACATATTTCAAATTTAAGAACAATTTTTCAATCATGAACGGTTCTTGAAAACATGTTTTTTTTTTAAATTGCATGTTTTTTACTTTCACTTTTTTGCAATTTTTCTTTCCAAATTCATGACCATTGTTTTATTCATCAATTTTTTTTCATAAATGTGATTTGTTTTTCAACAATTCAAAAATGTTCATTGGATCCAAAAAAAAATTCGGATCTAAAAAATGTTCATCGGAAATTAAAATTGGTTCATCGAATTACATAAATGTTCATCAAATTCCAAATTTGTTCATAGATTTTTAGAAAATTCTTATCAAATTCAAAATTTTCGATCCATTTTTTTGGGAAAAAAGTTCTGTAATACGAATTTTGTTTATCAAATTTAAGTGGTTTCATTGAATTAATTTTTTTCACCAAATACAAAAAATGTTCATCATTTAAAAAAATATTCATTTAAATTCAAAAGATGTTCATCAGTTTGAAATTGTGAACATTTTTTGAATTCAAGAAATGCTTTTGAATTCGGTGAACTTTCTTTCGAATCTATGAGAGCATTTATAATTTCCGACCTTTTTTCAAATCTTGAACAATTTTTGAATTCACAAACATTGCACAATTTACAACTTTTTTGAAATTCTGAATTATTTTTAAAAGGAAAAAAAGTTCAATTCAAAAAAGGAAAACTAAAATAAGAAGGTGCTTCCCGCTTTTCCCGCCTCACACATGGGTCGACCTATGTGGGGCGGCGAGGGGGGAGGATTGTGCGCTCATGGATTCCCTAGTGTCGTACGCGCCAAAAAGGAGTTGCCATTCTTCTTCACGTGTGGCCAAGACCCGCCGCACGTGGTCTCTTCCAACACAGAGTCCCCATCCACCTCCTTGCCCTCTCGGCTCCCCACGGTCCTAGAAGCCATCAAGACCTTCCTCGTGCTGGATGGTGATGCCATGAGTGTGCGTAGACTGCAACGTTCTCAGAGCATCTACAATTGGACTTGGCAAATGAGACCCCTCAAATGCCCGTAGATGCAAGCCTCATATTTGATGCTATGCATTGAGTCTCTCATATTTTATTCCATAGATCCATACTGTAGGATCAGAAGTATGTCTAGAGGGGGGGGTGATTAGACTACTTGACAAGATGGTTTTTTGACTTTTTCCAATTCTACTTGAGAAACAACTACAACAGTTATAGCACGTCTAGTACACCCTACACATGCAAGTCTAATAGTGTAGCAACGGAAAGTAAAACATGCAATTGTAAAGTAGAGGAGTAAGGTAGGGAGATAAAATGTATGAGGTTGACATGGCCATTTTTGGCATGGTTCCGATAGGTGGCGCTATTGTACGTCCATGTTAGTGGAGACTTCAACCCACGGAGGGTAACGTGTGCGAGAGTCCACGGAGGGCTTCACCCACGGAGGGGCCACAATGAAGCGGCCTTGTCTATTCCACCGCGGCTTCTGTCCATAGAGGACTAGCCTTAATCACGGTAGATCTTCACGAAGTAGGCGATCTCCTTGCCCTTACAAGCATCTTGGTTCAACTCCACAACACGAAGTAGGAGGCTCCCAAGAGACACCTAACCAATCTAGGAGGTACCACTCTCCAAAAGGTAATAGATGTGGTAGATCAATGAACTCCTTGCTCTTGTACTTCTAAAGATAGTCTCCTCAACACAAATCACTCTCTCACAGAATATGCTTGGGTAGGAGAGGTTGATGTGGTGGAAAGCAGTTTGGGGAGGCTAGAGATCAAGTTTCAAATGATTGAATTGGAATATCTTGGTCTCAACACATGAGTAGGTGGTTCTCTCTCAGAAAATGGATCTGGCACTAAATCGTTACACACAAAAGGGCAAACTCGGTGACACCGAAGTTGAAAACTCAATGGTGCCGACTAGCACAAAGGTGTGAACTTTTGAATCTCGGTGAGACCAATATGTGAAACTCGGTGGCACCGAAAAGGTGACTAACAGTCAGGTCGCCAAACTCGGTGACACCGATACTCAAAATCGAAAATTCTGATTTTGTGTATTTTGGCAACAGAATGTTGGTCACACTGGACTCGGTAGCACGGACTTGGTTTTGGTTGCACCTATTTGGTGGGAATGGCTAGGGTTTCTGTCTGATGTGGGGATCCGATATGGGAATGTTGGTGACACCGAAATTGTGAATGTGGAATTTAACAGAGTGGATATGTGGGAAAAATGATTGAGTGTTTTGGTGGCTAACTTTGAGCATTTGAGCAGTCCGTTCATTTTACTACCTCACCCACTTTTAATAGTATTAGCTTGCCTATGGATTGAAATGTGATTTCTCACAAATATAAAATGAAGAGTCTTCTAGCTTGAAGCTTGAGCCAATATTATTCCTTTCTTGCATCCAGGGCATCTCCACATAAACCTTAAACCATAACATCTTTTGAACTTTTTCTAAAATATACTTGGAAAACATATTAGTCCAATGATGCATATGTTGTGATCAATTATCAAAACCATCCTAGGGAGAAATTGTGCTTTCAATCTCCCCCTTTTTGGTAATTTATGACAACATATAGATCAAAGCTTCGACAACAGATATAATCGATGATTAGCATCGACACTTTGAGAAGTATGTGAAAAACAAGAGCTCCCCCTGAATTTGTGCATTATTTAAAATTCGCGTTTGAATGCAAATGCACAATCAATTAGGATCATGGGTCACTCTTCCATGTCACATACATCTTGGTGGTGCGCAAACAAAATAGGAATGAATAACAATACACATGGCACCAACAATATAAGTGAGTGATCATCACAAGGATAGCTAAAATATGATAGTGTAGCAGCACACAAGGTAAATCATATAATAAATTACACAAACATGATAAAGTCATCCAAAAGACCAAAGTTTTTAAAACCAAACGAGTCAAAATCTCTCTCTCACACGAAGTCTATGATCTATACATTTCTCCCCCTTTGGCAACAAGTTACCAAAAAGTTCAAAAGTATAGAACTACTCGTCTCTCTGGGCAGCTGATGATGGAGTCGATAGAAGAGTGTCTGCGAAGGCTTCTGCTGAATGTCCTGGAGCTGGAGGTGTTGATACTGAAGGAGCTTGAGCTGGAGTTGGTGCTGAAGGTGCTGAAGCTTGTGCTGAAGATGTCTGTCTTGTCTCCTGAGTAGGTACGAAAACTGACCTAGGCCTGGTACTGAACCGAGTAGTAGTGGGAGGAGGAGACTCTTCCTCATCATCTTCATCGTCATCATTTTCATCTTCATATTTTAAGCGTGGGATCTCCATCGAGTCAACTTCATGTTGGAGCTGTTTGACTATAGTTGTCAACTCAGAAACCTTCACATCTATGTCATGAAACTTTGTTTCCACGACTCTCTCAAGGATTTTCTAACTTTGCAGTATCTCCTGAATGTTCTTCTCCATGCCTTGGACAGTGCTAACTAGAAATTCCATTTGCTCAGCTTGAGTTTTGAGCTGTGGAACTGGTGGTGGCCTATTTCTGGCAACATCAACTTTTGCTGCCTCTGCTGCCATTCTTGCTGCAGTTGAGTTGGGATCATTTTCATCCATTACCACTTCATTGTCTTCAAACTCTAGCTGAAGAGGTAGATGGGGACGATCAAGTAGTTATGCATGCTTGCGTAGCTTGGCACTGATAAGCATCTGAATGTAAGGAGCATATCCACATGATCTCTTCTGATCCGCATCAGTTCTCCAGATAGTCTCTACTATCAAATCCATCACTCTAAATCTGGTATGGGTGTGTAGCAGGTGCAGCAGGTTGATGGAATGTCCTCTAATCATCTTTTCATCTCCTGATTTAGGCATCAAGGTGTATGTCAGAATAGTGTTTGTAGTAGGAATGCATGCTTGCAGAAAGTACACTGAACCCATCTTGTGACTAGCCAAGTACTTGTGTGGAATTGTCTTGTACATATTGGCCATTGAGTTGTGACTCTGCTTTGCTTCTGCTTGGGGGCACCAATGATAGCAGCCCATTCAACAATTGTGGCTTCATACTTGCGACCATCAGTCATCCAGTCTAAAGAGTCATCATAGAAACGAACAGTTGCATATAATTGCATGACCAACTCATCATTCCTTGGGGTCATCTCTTTGCCAACAATCTTTTCAATGTGAACTAGCCTGAAGTTCTCTTGGGCATGGGGAAAGAAATTCTCATTTTCCTTGATATATGCCCAGTCGACATACCTCATATCACCGACAGCAGGACTCTTGTCAAACAAGACAGTCTCATAAAAATCTTGTTGTTCCTTGGTGTGAAACCTTGGATCAATGACAATTCTTCTTCTGACAGCATATGGATCGTTAGCTGTCCACTTTCTTAGTCCGTCATCCTTCCTCTTTTTCATATGTTCTGCCATTGGATAAGCAGCACTGTGAATAGGAAGGGTTGGTGTGAGTTTCCTGAGAATTGGTGCATTCTCATCTTCTCCCTCCTCTGCAGCATGAGCACTCGATGCACGACCTTTGCTCTTGGCAGCTGTAGGTATGCCCTGGGTAGTCCTTTTGGGAGCTACAACCTTATTTTCTTTGGCAGGAGGCTTAGGAGCTGATTTCATTGCATCAACCATCAATTTCTTTTTCTTAGGAGGAACTGGGATCTCCTCAGGAGCTTCTTCCTCAACATCTTCTGGGTCTTCAAACATTGAAGTCTTTCTCCCAACAATATGAACATTTATCTTTTTGGGCCTGTTCACACTAGCCTTCTTGGCAGGTGCATCCTTGGAAAATGTTGTGCTTTTCCTGGCATATTCAGGTGCTCTCAGATCAGCAGGGGTAGCAGTTACTTTCCTGACAGTTTTCCTTCGAGCCTTTGAAGGAGCTGAAGTTTCTTCTGGCATAAAATCCGAGTCCTCTTCATCAGAAACTAGCTTCTTCCTTTGCCTGGTGGCTGCCTTGGGCAAACCATGAGACATGGGAGAACTTGGGTGTGAAGCACACTTCTCTGGACTAGTGCCCGAGTCCATCTCAACACTCTGCTCTCTGAAGTCATTCTAACTATCTTCTGAACCAGACATATCTGACAAGCAAGCACAAACTCAGCAGCAAACAACAAAACCTGTGAAGTGGATATAGGAAAGACAAAAAGGACGAGCATCGCAAAATTTAGATGTTTTTGAAAATTTGAACAGATAAATCCTTAGTTTTAACTTTCTGCAGAACTCATATTGGTAGAACCGAGTTTGAACTTTCGGAGTCTCCAAGACACATGAACTCCTTAACAGAAACTTGGTCATCATTTCGGTGGAACCAAAAATGACAACTCGGTCTCACCGAGTCCATTCTCAGGAACCCTAGGTTCAAAATTGGTAGCACCGAGTTTTGCAACTCGAAGTCACCGAGATGGGGTCTACGAACGGTTAACCCTAAAAACATCCTAGTTCTCTAATCTACGGGATTCATCTGGTGGATAGAGAGGTTGCACATAGTGGCTTGTGGATAAAAATTTCCCATTGTGTATGAATCAGATGAAGGAACGCAGAGGGGGTCCGAACCATACCCTAGCTTGGTGGTGGTCCGTCTACGGCGGCGACGGCGGTGAAGATTCCGTCAGCGACGGTGATTCCTAGTGGCGGAGAAGCACGGGAACTCAAGGGCGAGGACTAGGGGTCCAGGAGGCAACTTAGGGTTTCAGGCGAAACGGCTTTGACGATTGGAAATCAAAGAACCTTTCCGCTGGAATATATACACATTCGCTGTCGGTGTCACCAAGATTACAAAATCGGTGTCACCGAGTTCCTCTACTGTCAGCTGACAGGGAAACTCGGTGGAACCGAGTTTGTGATTCCGGTGGTACCGAGATGGAAAACTAAGATCAACTCTGGACTTCGGTGGAACCGAGTTTGTGAAGTTAGTTTCACCGAGTTCATTCACACACATGTTTTGGAGGTCAGCCATTGACGATACGAAACTCCGAGTGCTCCTTCACACAGAGGGATCGACGGGTGCTTGTTCAAGTTTTGTGATGAAGCACGAATAGAACTTGAGATGAGATAGCATAGATAGCTAGAAAAGGGTCCTAGGCATTATTGTCCATCCAATTGGCAAAAGATAAATTAAGAGCCAAATAACAACAATAGGATGCCCTCGAATGATCAAGCACATGCAGACTAACATGCTCACACAGTAAGAATGATAGAGAAAAACATGGTGATCATGCACAAACATCCTAGCAGCTATCAAGCACTTGGGCGATGACAAAGTCATCTACATATGAGTATATTGACATAGGAGCCAAGTAAGAATACTTGATCATAGGTCATACTCATCCTTAAGCACAAGTGGGGTTACCACTTTTACATAAGCATTAATGTGTTCATATCCTTAGAAGATGCTTATACTCAAGTCTTAGAGTAAAGCTCCCCCTTGATATGACATCCCCACTAAGAGGGATCAACTAACCTTGGGTTTTGTCATCGAAGACTTCAAGTAGGTGAAGTAGTGGTGAATGCTCAAAGTTGATGAAGATCATCTTGAGTTGGGAGCAATCCTTATTGTTTTCATACTCTTCTCACCTACATGGGTCAGTCCCAAAGAACGAGGAACGTATGCAAGAATATCTATGGACATGGAGTGAAACATAAATGGGATGATATCCAAATATGCATTAATTACCTTATTCCTTGCTTACCTTTGAGGGAATGTGTGACTCCTTGAACTAATGCATATGGTTGAGGTTGATTGCAAATAGTTCTTGCCAAAATGAATAAGAGTGAATTTCATTGGCGGAGTCACCCCTCAAGAACTTAGCTAGTTCTTCCTCTTGGGAATCCACATCAAATTGATGGGAATCCTTGGAGTTGTGGTAGCAATTGTTGAGGTAGAGCTAGTAGTGTCCTTGGGAACCCACTTGACCTTGGCTTGGGGTTCTTCTTCAAATAGGTCAATGTCATCTTGAAGCTTTCCCTTGCCTTTGTGGTCTTGTGGTAGAAGGCCATCTTGTGAGATTGTTTCTTTGGAAGGAGTGGGATCACACTTCTTTTGGGGAACAAACTTAGGAGTGGGATATGGACCTTCTTCCCAAACATGTCCGTTGAAGCTAAAGTAGCCAACACCTTGTTTCTTCTGATGTCCTCCTTGCTTGCGCACAGCTTCCTCGAATTGTTTACTTTCGGCAAGGCTCTTGAGGACATCTTTCTCTATAATTACTTTCTATAGATCATTTTCTTGCTCAAGTGTAACTTGGCTAAGAGAATCGTTAGTGGAATCAATAGATCTACTAGCAACAACATTATTGGATTTAGCTTTAGCATAGTTGTTACTAGATGAAGAAACCTTCTTGCCCTTGTTACTAGTGTTCCTATGTTTAACTTGTGGAACAAAGTTGGACAAGAGTAATCGTTTGACTGGATAATAAGAACTCTTTTTTTGAAGATCATCATTGATCGCTTTTAAGAACTCTTGCTCTTGCTCCAAGTTGAGCTTCTCGAAGCGTAGCTTCTCATAGGTTCTTGCAAGCTCTCTATGATCTTCTAGAGTAGTCTCATGAGCTAACTTAAGAGTTTTTAATTCTTGAGTTAGTCGTTCAATTTCTTTCTTATCATCATCATTTTATTTCTCTTGACTAGCATGATAAATAACAAGATCATTATACGTGCAATCACTAGTTTTATCAAGAAGCAAGTCATCTTCTCCTAATAAGTCATCCTCATCACTATTAAAATTAAGATACTCGGGATGTGATACCTTGGGGCCTTTAGCCATGAAGCAGTTTCCAAATCCCTCATTTGGTGAATCAAATAAGTCGTAGGAGTTGGTGGAAACAAGTGCAATACCGGCAACACCTTCATCTTGACTATAGTCGGAGTGGGAGTTATAGCTTCTCTCGGAGTGGTGATCAGACTTGAAGCCAGACACCTATTCACCAAAATGAGCTTGATGTCTTCTTTTTGAACTGCTCTTGGTGGATTTGTCCTTCTTCTTCGATTCCTTGCCTCTCCGTGAGTGTCTTCGTTCATAGTGATCTTCTCTACTCCTTCTCTCTCTGCGAGGTGACTCATCTCCTGAGCTTCGTCTTCGAGTGACTCTTCCCTTCTTTTGTAGGGAGCCGAGCACTCATTTGAGTAGTGTCCGAGCTTCCCACAATTGTAGCAGTTTCGGTCACGACTGGACGAACGCTTCTTTTCATGTCTCGAGCTTGAGATTCTCTCTTTGCCTCTACTCTTATAGAAATTGTTGTTTTTTCTGACCATGAGGCTTATATCTTCATTAGTGATAAGATTGTGCTTTGAAGTAGCGGGAGCATCACATGAAGCTTTATAAGAACCGCTTGACTTGTTGTGCAGCTCATCTTTGTCCTCGAGTGACATCTCATGAGAAACAATCCTACCATGACTTCAGTTGGCTTGAGATCTTTGTAATTTGGTGTCATTTGGATCAATGTGCACACTGTGTCATACTTGCCATCGAGAGCTCCAAGTATCTTCTTGATGATGAATTTGTCAGTCATCTCTTCGCTTCCTAAGCGGGCAATCTCATTGGTGATGAGAGCTAGCTGATACGTCTCCAACGTATCTATAATTTTTTATGGTTTCATGCTATTATCTTGTCAAACTTTGGATGTTTTGTATGCCTTTTATATCTTTTTGGGGACTAACTTATTAACTCAGTGCCAAGTGCCAGTTCCTGTTTTTTCCGTGTTTTTGACCCTTTTCAGAGGAAGATTTGAAATGGAGTCCAAACGGAATAAAATCCCCGAAAAGAGTTTTTCCGAAACAGAAGAAGATCAAGAGACTTGAGAACCAAGGCAGGGGGTCCCTAGGGACCCCACAAGCCCTCTAGCCCCGGCCAGGGGGGAGGCCGGGCCTCCCTGGCTTGTGGGCCCCCTGGACCTCCTCTGTCCTAGGTTTTGCGCCTATATATTCCCTAAAATACTAGAAAAAAAATCAAGAGATCATTGAAAGTACTTTTCCGCCGCCGCAAGCTTCTGTCTCCGCAAGATCCCATCTGGGGCACGTTCTGGTGCCCTGTCGGAGGGGGGATTCAGATACGGAGGGCTTCTTCATCAACACCATGACCTCTCCGATGATGTGTGAGTAGTTCACCATAGACCTACGGGTCCATAGCTAGTAGCTAGATGGCTTCCTCTCTCTCTTGGATCTTCAATACAAAGTTCTCCATGATCTTCATGGAGATCTATCCGATGTAATCTTGTTTTGCGGTGTGTTTGTCGAGATCCGATGAATTGTGGATTTATGATCAGATTATCTATGAATCTTATTTGAGTTTCTTCTGATCTCTCTTATGCATGATTTCATATCCTTGTAATTCTCTTCGAGTTGTGGGTTTTGTTTGGCCAACTAGATCTATGATTCTTGCATTGGGAGAAGTGCTTGGTTTTGGGTTCATACCGTGCGGTGACCTCACCTAGTGACAGAAGGGGTAGCGAGGCATACATCATGTTGTTGCCATCAAGGGTAAAAAGATGGGGTTTTCATCATTGGTTTGAGATTATCCCTCTACATCATGTCATCTTGCTTAAGGCGTTACTCTGTTCGTCATGAACTCAATGCACTAGATGCATGCTGGATAGAGGTCGATGTGTGGAGTAATAGTAGTAGATGCACAAAGTATCGGTCTACTTGTCTCGGACGTGATGCCTATATGTATGATCATTACCATAGATATCGTCATGACTTTGCGCGGTTCTATCAATTGCTCGACAGTAATTTTTTCACCCACCGTAATACTTGCTATTTTGAGAGAAGCCTCTAGTGAACACTATGGCCCCCGGGTCTACTCCACACCATATTTTTAGCCTTACACTTTTACTTCATTGCACTTTCCGCCTTCAGATCTCACTTTGCAATCAATCTTCAAGGGATTGACAACCCCTTTATTGCGTTGGGTGCAAGCTCTTTTGTGTTTGCGCAGGTACTCTGGACTTGACGAGATTCTCCTACTAGATTGATACCTTGGTTCTCAAACTGAGGGAAATACTTACTGCTCTTGTGCTGCATCACCCTTTCCTCTTCAAGGGAAAAACCAACGCAAGCTCAAGAGACGACAGAAGGATTTCTGGCACCATTGCCGTGAAAGGACTTTTGTTGCCGTAGCACTATCCTAGAGTACATTTCAGCACACCTTCACCATACTTCATCTTGAACTTGTCAAGCTAACTTTGAAGCACATCCAACTTAGATTTTCTCACAGAACCAGCACCTTTGTGCATATCAACCAAAGTATCCCAAATCTCATTTGTATTCTAAAGACGACTGATTTTGTTGAATTCTTCGGGGCATAGGCAGTTGAAGATGATGTCGCAGGCTTGAGCATTAAGTTGCAACATATTCAGTTCATCAGGTGTCGCATCACAATCTGGCTCATGCCCTACTCCAAAGAAGTTACCTTGCACACCAACACAAATACCACTCCAAACATGAGGATTAGAGCCAAGAATATGCATTCTCATTTTATGCTTCCAACTAGCAAAATTAGTGTCATCAAACTATGGACCTCTATGATGATAATTTCCCTCACTAGATGCCATACTCTTCTAGGTTGTTAAACCAACGAAATGGAGACCACAGCTCTGATACCACTTGTAGGATCGAAAGTATGTCTAGAGGGGAGTGATTAGACTACTTGACAAGATAATTTTTTTCCTTTTCCCAATTCTAATTGAGAAACAACTATGACAGTTATAGCACGTCAAGTACAGCCTACACATGCAAGTATAATAGTATAGCAGCAGAAAGTAAAACATGCAAGTCTAAAGTAGAGGAGTAAGGTAGGGAGATCAAATGCATGAGGTTGACAAGGTGATTTTTGGCATGGTTCTGATAGGTGGCGCTACCGTATGTCCATGTTAGTGGAGACTTCAACCCACGGAGGGTAACGACTGCAAGAGTCCACGGAGGGTCCACAAAGAAGAGGCCTTCTCTATTCCACCGCGGCTTTCGTCCATGGAGGACTAGCCTTACTCACGGTATATCTTCACGAAGTAGGCGATCTCCTTGCCCTTACAAACATCTTGGTTCAACTCCACAACACGAAGTAGGAGGCTCCCAAGCGACACCTAACCAATCTAAGAGGCAGCACCCTCCAAAAGTTAATAGATGTGGTAGATCAATGAACTCCTTGCTCTTGTGCTTCTAAAGATAGTCTCCTCAACACATATCACTCTCTCACATAATATGTTTGGGTAGGAGAGGTTGATTTGGTGGAAAGTAGTTTGGGGAGGCTAGAGATCAAGTTTCAAATGATTGGTGAAAGGATCGATATGGTTGGCTAGAGGGGGGCGGTGAATAGACAACGACCACTTTTTAATTAATCATAGCAAGTTAAGGTAAACAACATACGGGTTCACAAATAATACGACAATGAGGTGAACCCTAAAGAAGCTAACAACGAGAGCTATTAAGACAAGTAAGATATAGTCACAAGCATACGCAAATACAAAGTAAAGGATAGAGATAACCACAAGTGGAACCGATGGAGACGAGGATGTGTTACCGAAGTTCCTTCCGTTTGATAGGAAGTACGTCTCCGTTGGAACGGTGTGGAGGCACAATGCTCCCCAAAAATCCACTAAGGCCACCGTATTCTCCTCACGCCCTCGCACGATGCAAGGTACCGTGATTCCACTATAGGTGCCCTTGAAGGCGGTGACCGAACCTTTACAAACAAGGTTGGGGCAACTCCACACAAAGCTTGGAGGCTCCCAACTAGACCACGAAGCTTCACCACAATGGAATATGGCTTCGAGGTGACCTCAACCATCTAGGATGCTCAAACACCCAAGAGTAACAAGATCCGCAAGGGATTGGTGGGGGAATCAACTTTTCTCTTGGTGAAAGTGTGGATCTAGGCCTTCTCAACCAATCCCTAAAGAATCAACAAGTTTGATTTGCTAGGGAGAGAGATCGGGCACTTTTGAGCTTGGGGCGCAACAATGGAGCTTAGAGAGGTAAGAGATGGACTTCCACAGCTAGGAGAACCCTTTATATAGTGGGGGGGGGGGGAATCAGACCGTTTTCCCACTCTCTGCCCGAGCTCCAGCGGTACTACCGCTGGCACTCCAGCGGTACTACCGCTGACCAGGGGCGGTACTACCGCTGGATGCAGCGGTACTACCGCTGGAACTCCAGCGGTACTACCGTTGGGCCGCTGGTAGTGCAAAAGCACTACTACCGCCAAGAAAGTCTTCGCAAAAAGGTCCGTCCACGAACAACCGCTAGGCAAGCGGTACTAAGCTCCTCGAGCGGTACTACCGCTGACCAGGGGCGGTACTACCGCCAGCCAGCGGTACTACCGTTGACCAGGGGCGGTACAACCGCCAGCCAGCGGTACTACCGCTGGGGACCAATTTGCAAGGAGGAAAGAAACACAGTGGCGGGGGCCGCTCCAAAGATAAAGGTAAGGGAGAATATGTGAAGTGTGCGTGTGCAAAGATAGATTCCACCCAAACCTTTCCACTACGGATCCCCTCTTAATAGTACGACTTTCCTATGACTCAAATAAAGAGAATCGTAGAGAGCGCCGTGCTTCCGTTCCAAGAATGAGGATACGAGTCGTCTTGTGTCGTTGACGTGTGTTATCTGAAACCTTAACACACACGTTAGTCCTTTACGGTATTTTCATCAATCACCAAAATTACTTAGGCATAAACTATGCCCCAACAATCTCCCCCTTTTTGGTGGATTGATGACAATACAGGATTTGCACAGAGAATAATATGAGAACAAAAAGATAGAGATATATGACAATACGGGGCATATGACTCACAACATATGATGGAAATAAATCTCACATAAGTTCATGTCTCACAAACGATAGCAAACTAGAAGCAAACCAAGTTTGAAGCAAACCACGAAAGAAAGCAAAGTAAAGCAAAGTTCGACTATGAAAGCAAATCCAGCTCCTAGACTCTCTCCCCCTTTGGCACAAGACACCAAAAAGGGGCACACCTAACGCCACAGGTAGTTACTCCTCATCCTCAGCATCGCCAGACTCGTCGGTACCCTCCTAATCGTCCTGCTCCTCCTCTTCCTCCTCATCGCCAAACCACTGGTAACCTTGAGCCTGCATCCAAGTAGCCTCTGGAGTGATGTCGTCCCCTGATCCGCTAGAGATGTCCACATCAAGAGTCATGAGAACACGCTTGTGCCTCTGGCGGCTCTCCTTCTGAGCCACGTGCGTCTGGTACTGACCCTTAGCCTGCATACAGAATAGAGTCTTCATCTTATCCTGCAGTTTGATGGCCCAAGATGGCATGGCAGAAGGGCGGGACTGAGAGGCGGTTCCTCTGTCAGCAGCAGTCTTTGTGTCAGTATCCATGTGCTGAGAGGAAGTTGATGGGTTGGCCCATTTATCCTTGACGCGAAGCTTGATCGGGTCCTGCACAATGTAGTCAGACTGAGCATAGAGCACCTCCTCCGGAAAAGCCTCTTGCCACTTCTGACGAATATAAGCGAACAGATAGGGCCCGTAGATGGGAACCTTACGCATGATGATGCAGTTCCAGAGCTCTGTGAACATCACATCAGAAATATCAAGAAGGACAGACTCCTTAGACATAGCCTCCTCACAAAGCAGAAGTATCTCAGCCAAAGAGCCATGAACCTCGTCGAAGTTACCAATGCGAGGGAAGAGGGTGTTGCGAAGGATCCGATGCATGATGTCCAGGTGCTTGGGGAGCACACCCTTCCTCAGATAAAGTTGCTGCAATCTGTCCTTTGTGGCGGGCCTATCAGTGGGGGCTGCAGCATGTGGACGCAACCCAAGTGGAGTGTCAGCTCCCTGGAAGTCAATCTTGAGGAATGTCATGAATTCACGCCAGGTACCGGTCATCTTCTGAGTCCCAGTCATCCATACCATCGAGCGCTCTTCATCAGGAGAGAAGTGGACCGTGACATAGAACTGAGCAACAACAGTGGGGTCAAAATCTGTCTTGAAAGTGATGATGTCCTTGATGCCCAGTTTGTCAATCAGAGAGAGGGCATCACCAAAATAGTCTAGGTTCTGCTGAAGATGAGCTAGGTCAATCCACTTAACGGGGACATAGTTCTTCTTGAACTGCGCGACAATATCACGGTAGATCCTGCACTGATCCTTTGACCAGACATGGTCAACATCCTTGATCACAGCCCTCTCGTTGAGATAATGGTTCTGAGTGTGAAACTGCAGAAAGTCCTTGGGGGACATTGTTCGGACATTGATCCTCTTATCCTTGCTTGCGGTCTTCTTGAAGGACTGCCTTTTGGGTTGTAGACCTGAGGTGGCAGACCCCTCGGGAGCCTCTGGGTTGCGATACTGCTTTGACTGTGTCTCCCGTGGGGGGTTCGAACGGCGAGAACTACCTGTGACACAACACACACAGCGAAAAGAAGCGACAAAAAGAGTCAAGGCAATGAACTAGAAAAAGCAGAAAAATAAACACTCATTGCCAAGCACATGAAAAGAATGCACATTGAATCCTCCTGGCGGTAGTACCGCTACCCCTGGCGGTAGTACCGCTGGGGCCTAGCGGTAGTACCGCTACCCCTGGCGGTAGTACCGCTGGGGGTCCTAGCGGTAGTACCGCTACCCCTGGCGGTAGTACCGCTCGGGTTTGACTTTTAGATCTGACAGATAAAAATAGACCTCATGCATAGGGCTACACGATTTTTACGAGGGGCATGGGCTGTATATGAACACTAAGAACTCCACCCCAACCCTACTCACATGAGGATCACATGTATCATCGAAATAAGTACATGCCTAGGCAAGAGAGAGAAAGTTTTAGATCTAATCCAAACATAGTTCAAGTGCTAGATCTAAAACAAGTAAATCCTAGGGCATGGCAAAATAATCAGCAACGATTCATAGAACCTACACTCCCTTCAAATATCTCCTTCATGCCATCCAAGAACAAGGCACAAGATCAAAGACATGGATCCAATCCCCCAATGCTCCTAACCCTAGAACAAGAACATCAACCAAATAGAAGAAGGGGAGAAGCTTTACCGGGATTCATGGCCCTTGGAGGAGGAAGGAGAGGTGGAGCAACCCTTCCAATCCAACGAAGAGAAGGAGCTCCACGAAACGAGATCAAACCAGAGGGATTTCGGGCTAGGGGAGGGAGGAGCCGCGAGAAAGAAGAAAGTGCCTGAGAAAAACGGGCTCCCCCTCCTTTATATAGCCCAAGGGGTACGGGCCAGCGGTAGTACCGCTGAGGACCTAGTGGTAGTACCGCTGCCTCGCGGTAGTACCGCTGGATGCAGCGGTAGTACCGCTGGGGTCCTGGCGGTAGTACCGCTCCCCCTGGCGGTAGTACCGCTCCCCCTTGAGACAGCCCTAAAAATTTCCTAGTCAGTCGTGTTAGATGGGAATCCTGGCGGTAGTACCGCTACCCCTGGCGGTAGTACCGCTGGGGTCCTGGCGGTAGTACCACTGGGGTCCTGACGGTAGTACTGCTACCCCTGGCGGTAGTACTGCTGCAAATGTCACAATGCGGCCTAGGATAAGAGAGGAACTTGGGCAAATGACAAGTAAGTAAGAACGAGACAGCACCTAGAAAAATGTACTGACTTGTCATTGTATATCCTTTCTTCTATACAAAAGAAAGGTGGGAGGGGCGGTGGCCGAGGCCACCTATGTTTGAGGCAATGGTATGACACCGCGAAGAATTATCCTTGGGTTCATGACCAATGCTCGTCTTTGAAGCACAAGTGCCATTTGACAATGGCTAAAGTGAAAGACTAGATTGATTTATGCATAATGGGGGGAGGAAAAGTTCATTGAGAGAACAACACTCCCCCTATGTCCATGCCTACATCTAGACCAAGATGGAATGCAAAGTGAGGTGCAACATGCCTAGTTTCAATCCACATTACTTGAATCAATGATATTTAGCTCATGCCTTAACTCCCGGAACCTTGCTTCATCTAGAGGCTTAGTGAAAATATCTGCAAGTTGCTCTTCAATGTGGATGAAGTGAACCTCAATATCACCTAGCTTGATATGTTCACGAATGAAGTGATGACGAATATCAATATGTTTGGTTTTGCTATGTTGCACTGGGTTGAGGGAAATCTTGATAGCGCTTTGATTGTCACATAGAAGAGGCACTTTGTCACAAGTGACACCATAATCCTTTAAAGTTTGCCTCATCCATAGCAATTGTGCACAACAACTTGCAGCTGCCACATACTCAGCTTCGGTGGATGATAAGGAGACACAATTCTGCTTCTTTGACGACCAACTTACCAATGAGCGACCAAGGAATTGGGATCCTCCAGACGTTGACTTCCTCTCCACACAATCTCCTGCCCAGTCTGAGTCAGAATAGCCAACTAGATTGAAGTTTGCTCCTTTGGGATACCAGAGGCCAAAGTTTGGGGTATGAGCCAAATATCAAAAGATTCGCTTAACAGCCATGTAATGGCTTTCTTTTGGTGCGTATTGAAATCGTGCACATATCCCTACACTCAACATAATATCCGGTCTAGATGCACAAAGGTAAAGGAGGGATCCAATCATGGAGCGGTATACCTTTTGATCCACTGCTTTACCATTGGGATCACTATCAAGCTTGCATCTTGTTGGCATGGGGAACTTGACCGGTTTGACATCTTCGAGCTCGAACCGTTTGAGCATGTCTTGAGTGTACTTGGCTTGTTTGATGAATGTCCCTTCTAGACCTTGTGTAATCTCGAACCCGAGGAAGAACTTCAACTCTCCCATCATGGACATCTCAAACTTCTCACTCATTAGTGCAGCAAATTCTTCATTGAATGAAATGTTAGGAGAGCCAAAGATAATATCATCAACATATAGTTGGCATATGAACAAATCCCCTTTAACCCTCTTAGTAAAAAGAGTGGGATCTATCTTCCCAGTTTCAAACCCACGATCTTGTAACAACTCAGTAAGATACTCATACCACGCGCGTGGGGCTTGTTTAAGGCCATAGAGTGCCTTATTAAGTTTGTACAGATGATTGGGGAGCTTGGGATGTTCGAATCCCGGGGGTTGTTTGACATAGACCAACTCATTCAAAGGACCATTAAGAAAGGCACTTTTCACATCCATTTGCTGTAATTTGAAGTTATGATGAGAAGCAAATGCAAGCAACATGCGAATAGATTCTAGACGAGCAACAGGGGCAAAGGTTTCACCGTAGTCGATACCCTCGACTTGGGAGTAGCCTTGAGCCACCAATCTTGTCTTGTTTCGAATCACAATTCCATTAGCATCTTGCTTGTTCTTGAATATCCATTTGGTCCCGATGACATTATGTTCCTCCGTTGGCCGAGGCACTAAATCCCAGACTTGGTTGCGCTAGAAGTTGTTAAGTTCTTCGTGCATGGCCATAAGCCAATCCTCATCATCGAGCGCTTCCTGTACCTGTTGAGGTTCACAATACGAGACAAACGCGTGTTGCTCACAATAATTCCAAAGCTGTTGATGGGTGGATACTCCCCTTTCTAAATTGCCAAGTACATTCTTCATAAGATGTGACTTGACTCTCAGCTTGTTCGCATTCTTGGCTGCTCGAGGCTCCAAGAGTTCTTCATTAGATAACGGGGGAGCATCGACTTGTTTCCTCTGCTTGCCCTTGCGTCTTGAGCCGGCTGTTGGAGCTCCAGAGGGGAATTGTGAGACAGTCTCCTGACCATCTTGTCCTTCGACTTGAGCAGGTTCACTAGTTTGTTCTTGTATTTGTGGTTGCTCTTGATCTTGATCTTGTGCTTCTACTTGGTCTGGATCTCGGGGTTGCACTTGATCTTGGTAATGAGCAGGTTCGGAGTCTTGGGGTAGTGCTTGAATATTCTGAGACACATCATCTTGGTTGGGCAATTTATCTTGACCTTGAGCTAGTTCATTTTGTTGAGAGTCTTCTCTTTGTTCATTGGAAGCGTGTGGGGCTTGTGGAGGTGATGGCTCCACTTGAGTAGAGCATTGTCCTTCTCCTTTGGCCACAAGGGGTTCCTCAATGGGGAGTATTTGACCAATCCTCATTCTTGTTATGGCTTGGGGAGGAATTTCATCACCTGCATCACAAAGACCACTTTGCTCCACTTGGGAGCCATTATTTTCATCAAACTCTATGTTACACGTCTCCTCAATTAGTCCGATGGACTTGTTGAGGACACGGTAAGCATGAGAGTTTGTAGCATAACCAACAAAGATACCCTCATGTGCTCTAGAATCAAATTTAGCTAACCGTGCTCCTTTCTTGAGAATGAAACACTTACAACCGAATACCCGGAAGTACTTGAGATTGGGTTTATTTCCAGTTAGAATCTCATACGGAGTCTTGTTCAAGCCTTTGCGGATGTAGAGCGGATTGGATGCATGACATGCTGTGTTGATGGCCTCTGCCCAGAAGTTATATGGAGATTTGAATTCTGCCATCATTGTTCTTGCAGCGTCTATCAAGGTCCGGTTCTTCCTCTGCCACGCCGTTTTGCTGAGGGGTATATGGTGCAGAATATTGGTGCTTTATTCCCTCATCACCTAGAAACTCATCTAAGGTGTAGTTCTTGAACTCGGTGCTGTTGTCACTCCTAATCATCAAGATCTTTGCTTCATGTTGACGTTGCGCTTCATTAGCAAAGTTGATGACCGTTTGTTGAGTTTTACTCTTCTTTTTAAAGAAATATACCCAGGTATATCTTGAGTAGTCGTTAACAATCACTAAGCAATACTTTCTGCCTCCAAGACTATCAAATGATGGAGGACCAAATAGATCCATATGGAGAAGTTCCAATGGCCTCTTAGTGTAGATAAGAGTCGTTGGACGATGAGCAGTTTCATGAATCTTTCCTTCAATGCAGGCCCTGCAAACACGATCTTTAGCAAAGCTCACATTTGTTAGTCCACGAACATTGTCCCCTGTCAGAAGACTTTGCAAAGATCTCATATTGACATGAGCTAAACGGCGATGCCAAAGCCAGCCCACGTCAACTTTAGCCATTAAACATGTCGCAGTCTTAGTGGGTCGCTTTGAGAAGTTCACCACATAAAGACCATTTTCGACATGTCCAACATAGGCTACTTTAAGAGTCTTTCTCCTCAGGAGGACCACAGTGTCAATATTAAAGAATGTGGAAAAACCCATAATTGCAAGTTGACGAACCGAAAGTAAATTGTAGGCAAGTGACTCAACAAGCATGACCTTCTCCATAGATAAATCTTGAGAGACGACCACCTTACCGAATCCCAATACCTTTGAAGAGGATGCATCGACGAATTGGACATGGGTGGGCATAGATGGAGAAGGATGCACATCCACCACTAAGTCCTTGCTTCCGGTCATATGATTTGTTGCTCCACTATCGAGCAACCATGACACCCCACCGGAAGCAAACTCCTGCAATAGATCAAGGCTTGGTTTAGGTACCCATTTTTTAATGGGTCCTTTCATGTTAGAGACAAGGGTCTTAGGAACCCAGATAGCCCATTCAATATCCTCATCGTAGGAACCAACAAATCTGGCATAAACATGCCCATCACTAGCACAACACAAAACATAAGAAGAATTGAGTTTGCCGGCTGTGTTAGTAGGAACGGTTTTGCCCTTCTTGGGGTTCCCATAGTCCACCTTGTTCCTGTTCACCTTCCGAGTCCCCTCACCCTCTTTGACAAAGATGTCCATGATGGTGGGAGATCGTTTGTTCTTGTTCCTCCTTTTACCTTTTGACTTGGAGGTAAGTCCAAGTCCTTCCTTTCCTACAACACCCTTTTGAGTGCTCAAGAGATCATTCAGACTCTTCTCACCTTGTATGCATGCCACAAGGCCCTTCTCAAGTTTCTCCTTTAACTTGGCATTTTCCTCCACAAGATGTACATGCTCACAACAGGGGTTAGTTGCACAAGCATTATCAATTAACACAAAGGGAGGACAAGTAGAGATCTCCTTGGTAAGCTTTGCTTGGAGTTGATCATGAGACTCTTTCAGAGAGAAATGAGCACCTTTCAAGGCCTTGTGGGCCTTGTCAAGTATGTCAAACTCCTCTTTGAGTCTGTCATGGCCAACCCCAGGAGCATACTTTTCAGATTTAAGCATACGAGTAAGAACAACATCATGATCTAGTTTCTTTTGCATTTTAGCGCAGTCATCGTTATATGACTCCTCAAGAGCCAAACGAAGAGTGCGCTCCTCTTCTAGAGCACTAGATAATTCGGCAATTTCATCGGCATAGTCACGACTATGTCCCTGAAGCTCAGAGATGGTCTCCTCATGAGACTCAATGAGGTCAGTGGCCTCACCCAGTTGTTCCAAGAGAGCAACAAAGTGCTTCTTGGGTTCTCCCTTAATAGTGCACAGAAACTTATCAAGATCATGCTCATTAAGTTCCCCAACATCACTATCTTCAACACAATTTAACAATGAAGGAGCAGAAGCAATGTTGATCTTAATGATGGGAGTTACCTGATTGATACCTTTTGCCATGAGGCACTTGGTGATGTGGTTCTCGCTGGGGGCGTTGAAGAGAGACACCTTCTGGGAAGAGGTAGTGGCAATAGCAACCGTTGCCGTTGCCACTGTATCATCATCATCATCATCGGAAGGATACTCTTCAAGGGCCACCATCCCTTTTGGGTGAGGTTTCTTCACAAAGTTGTTCTTGATTGGAAATGACTTGGTTTTGTCTTTGCGAATGAGCTTGCCTCCGTTGTCTTCCCTTTTTTCATAGGGACATTCGGCCACGAAGTGACTCACGTTACCACAGTTATAACATGTCCTTACTCGTTGTTTGGGTTTGAATCCACTCGAGTTGTTCTTGGTGAAGGTGGGTCTTGAGTTCCTCTTGTTGCCCCAGAATTGCCTTGATGTAAGAGCCATGTGCTCATGATAGGCATACTTTGTGTCTTCAGGGCAGCTCTCCTCTTCCTCATGTTCTTCTTCTTCTTCAAGCATTGCTTTTTCTTTCAACGCAAGGTTGGCTGAAGTTGTCTTTGATCGAACACGAGCAAGTGCATTGTCGGTTGTTTCGTTCATGATTGACATTGCGATGAACTCATCCAACACCTCACTGGAAGACAAGGAGTGGAAGTATGGCCGCTGACGAATGACAGATGACATGGCTTTGTTGAAAGGCATGATGGCTTTGAGGAACTTGCGCTTGACCCATGTATCATCCACATCCTTGCTCCCATGATCCTTGAGCGCCACAGCAATAGCAGTCACCTTCCGATAGAGATCACGAGGGTCCTCGTCTTCCTTCATCACAAACTCATCGGCCTTATCAAGTATCACTTCATAGTTGGATCGTTGAATGCTTGAGCTTCCCTTGTACAACACCATAATATGCCCCCAACAATCCTTGGCCAACGTGAAGGGACGCAAGTGGGGAAGATCTTCAGGTGGCACTACAGACTGGAGAATAAACAACGCAGAGTGATTGTATTGATTGTCTGCATCTTCTCTTGGAGTGAGGTTGCTTGGGTCATGGGGATAATATCCTTGCTCGATGATTCTCCACAAGTTTGTTGAGTTGTGATTCAAATGAGACTTAATAGAAAATACCCAGTTAGCAAAGTCACCTTTCACAAGCTTAGGAGGAGGACCAACAGGATTAAGACGAGGTGCGGGAACGGATCCTCCATAGACCATGGGGGTGGAACTGAGGCATATGTTCCAGTCCCATCCTTTTCGTGAGATGAGGTAGGTCGCATACCTTTAGCCGCTTCCTTAGAGGAGTTGGCATCCGAATCGGTGACGATGGGTTTAACCACTATAGCCGGTTCGGGTGAACTTTTAAGTCCCTCAATTAACTCTTTAAGCATGGTCTTGACTTCGTTCGTCAAGGACGTCTTGAGGGCGGCCATAGCCGTATTCAAGTCGTCCCTTGTGACGGAAGTCAAGTCCATGGCCTCGGGTTGCCCATGGTTAATTCCCTCTTCGCCTTCCATACTCTTCGGGTGGTTAAACCCTTAATAAAGAGACGTGGCTCTGATACCAATTGAAAGGATCGATATGGTTGGCTAGAGGGGGGGGTGAATAGACAACGACCACTTTTTAATTAATCTTAGCAAGTTAAGGTAAACAACATACGAGTTCACAAATAATATGACAATGAGGTGAACCCTAAAGAAGCTAACAACGAGAGCTATTAAGACAAGTAAGATATAGTCACAAGCATAAGCAAATACAAAGTAAAGGATAGAGATAACCACAAGTGGAACCGATGGAGACGAGGATGTGTTACCGAAGTTCCTTCCCTTTGACAGGAAGTACGTCTCCGTTGGAGCGGTGTGGAGGCACAATGCTCCCCAAAAAGCCACTAAGGCCACCGTATTCTCCTCACGCCCTCGCACGATGCAAGGTACCGTGATTCCACTATAAGTGCCCTTGAAGGGGGCGACCGAACCTTTACAAACAAGGTTGGGCAACTCCACACAAAGCTTGGAGGCTCCCAACTAGACCACGAAGCTTCACCACAATGGAATATGGCTTCGAGGTGACCTCAACCGTCTAGGATGCTCAAACACCCAGGAGTAACAAGATCCGCAAGGGATTGGTGGGGGAATCAACTTTTCTCTTGGTGGAAGTGTGGATCTAGGCCTTCTCAACCAATCCCTAAAGAATCAACAAGTTTGATTGGCTAGGAAGAGAGATCGGGCACTTTTGAGCTTGGGGCGCAACAATGGAGCTTAGAGAGGTAAGAGATGGAGTTCCACAGCTAGGAGAACCCTTTATATAGTGGGGGGGGAAATCGGACCGTTTTCCCACTCTCTGCCCGAGCTTCAGCGGTACTACCGCTGGCTGCAGCGGTACTACCGCTCGCACTCCAGCGGTACTACCGCTGACCAGGGGCGGTACTACCGCTAGAACTCCAGCGGTACTACCGCTAGCCCCAGCGGTACTACCGCTGGGCCCCTGGTAGTGCAAAAGCACTACTACCGCCAAGAAAGTCTTCGCAAAAAGGTCCGTCCACGAACAACCGCTAGGCAAGCGGTACTAAGCTCCTAGAGCGGTACTACCGCTGACCAGGGGCGGTACTACCGCCAGCCAGCGGTACTACCGCTGACCAGGGGCGGTACTACCGCCAGCCAACGGTACTACCGCTGGCACTCCAGCGGTACTACCGCTGGGGACCAATTTGCAAGGAGGAAAGAAACACAGTGGCGGGGGCCGCTTCAAAGATGAAGGTAAGGGAGAATATGTGAAGTGTGCGCGTGCAAAGATAGATTCCACCGAAACCTTTCCACTACGGATCCCCTCTTAATAGTACGGCTTTCCTATGACTCAAATAAAGAGAATCGTAGTGAGCTCCGTGCTTCCGTTCCAAGAATGAGGAGATGAGTCGTCTTGTGCCGTTGACGTGTGTTATCTGAAACCTTAACACACACGGTTAGTCCTTTACGGTATTGTCATCAATCACCAAAATTACTTAGGCATAAACTATGCCCCAACAATTGGATTGGAATATCTTAGTCTCAACACATCAGTAGGTGGTTATCTCTCAGAGAATGGATCTGGCAGTGAAGTGTGTGTTCTGATTGCTTCTCCCACGAATGAGAGGTGGGTGAAGGGTATATATAGGCAGCAACCAAAATCCAACCGTTACACACAAAAGGGCAAACTCGGTGTTACCGAAGTTGAAAACTCGGTGGTACCGACTAGCACAAAGGTGTGAACTTTTGAATCTCGGTGACACCGATATACGAAACTCGGTGGCACCGAAAAGGTGACTATCGGTCAGATGGCGAAACTCGATGGCACCGGTACTCAAACTCGGTCACACTAAACTCGGTAGCACCGACTTGGTTTTGTTTGCACCGATTTGGTGGGAATGGCTAGAGTTTCTGTCTGAGGTCAAACTCGATGGATCCGATATGGGAATGTTGGTGACACCAAATTTGTGAATGTGGAACTTGACAGAGTGGATATGTGGTAAAAATGATTGAGTGTTTTGGTGGCTAACTTTGAGCATTTGAGCAGTCAGTTCATTTTACTACCTCACCCCCTTTTAGTAGTATTGGCTTTCTTATAGACTCAAAAGTGATTTCTCACAAACATAAAATGAACAGTCTTCTAGCTTGAAGCTTGAGCCAATATTATTCCTTTCTTGCATCTAGGGGCATCTCCACATAAACCTTAAACCATAGCATCTTTTGAACTTTTTCTGAAATATACTTGGAAAACATATTAGTCCAATGATGCATATGTTGTGATCAATTATCAAAACCACCCTTGGGAGCAATTGTGCTTTCACATACAAACCATGTAAGTGAATCCTACATATTACACACATCACGGTAACTACGCTTCATCGTTGGATATGCCCACGACGTTTGTGGGATCGAGAAGAGGCGTCTAGAAGGGGGTGGGATGAATAGATGACCTGACCAAATAAAAAGTTAACCTTTCTCCAGTTTTATCGGTTGGCAAGTTTTTGCAATTCTATCAAGTCTAGCACCCCCTACACATGCAGGTCTACGAGTATAGCAGCGTAAAGTAAGAACATGCAAGTGTAAGTGAAGAGTAGAGATATTAAGGTCAAACACAATGAAGACATAGGGATTTTTGGCGTGGTTCCGATAGGTGGTGCTATCGTACGTCCACGTTGATGGAGACATCAACCTACGGAGGGTGACGACTGCGTGAGTACACGGAGGGCTCCACCGATAAGGGGTTCACAAAGAAGCAATAATGTCTATTCCACCATGGCTTACATCCACGAAGTACTAGCTCACTCGGGGTAGATCCTCACAAAGTAGGCGATCTCCTTGCCCTTACAAACTTCTTGGTTTAACTTCATAGGATTTGGAGGCCCCAAGCGACACCTAACCAATATAGGAGACACCAATCTCCAAACAGTAATATATGTGGTATGGATAATGAACTCCTTGCTCTAGTGCTTCAAAACATAGTCTCCTCAACACTCAATCACTCTCTCAAACAATTTGACTTGGTAGAAGAGATTTATTGTGTTGAAAGCAACTTGGGGAGGCTAGAAATCAAGATTCATATGGTTGGAGTGGAAGATCTTGATCTCAACACATGAGTAGGTGTTTCTTTCTCAGAAAATGAATGGTGGAAGTGTTTTCTTGTTCTAAGTGCTCTCTCTATAAATGAGAGGGAGGTGGAGGGGTATATATAGACATCTCCAAAAATCCAACCGTCACAACATTATTGCCTAACTCCATGGAATCAAAGTAAAAACTCGGTTGCACTGATTAGCGCAAAATGTTGTAATTTTTGGCGTTTCGGTGAGACCGAAAGATAACATCTTGGTTTGACTGATTCGATTGACTTAGGTAGTTCGAGTGACTTGGTGGTACTGAAATGCAAAACTCAAAAATTCCAAATTTTAGCACTTGGGCAACAACAAGGTGGTCACTGCTTTTTGGCTGTACCGAAGTGAGCCTCGGTTGTAACAAGTTCCTAGGGTTTGGCTTGGGCTCTATGAAAGAAAAATTGGTGGGGCCGAAATAGGAAATATTGGTGGCACCGAATTTGATCATTTGAGTTTTGGCTATATTGTTTTTTGGAGAATGACTAACGTCTTTAGTGGCTAATCTTTAAGCACTTTGAGCAACCAAATCATCATACATACCTCATTTACTTTTAATAGCATTGGCTTTCATATGAACTCAAATGTGATTTCTCACATAAAATAAAATGTAGAGTCCTAAAGCTTGAATCGAATGTCAATAATGTTCCTTCCTTTCTTGGGGATCCTCCTCACAATCCCCAGCCTTTGCAATCTTTTGGAATTAACCTAAAACAAACTAGATAGAACTGTCAGTCCAAGAGATAACGTATGTTGTCATGAATTATCAAAATATCCAAGGGAGCATATGTCCTTTCGACGTCCATGCCAGTCGTCGGGTAGATAGGAGCGTAGGAGGGCTCCAGCTCCTCCTCCTCACCAATATGCACGTGCATCTCATCGACTTCCATGGCATGTTGTGCCTCCGCCTCGTGCAGATGACGACATTTGGCCTCCGCCTTTGATTCCAACAAGAGGGAATCGAGGATCGCATGCTGCTCCACGTCCCCTACATCCTCCTCCTGCTCCGTGTCCTTCCCGTCCTCCTCCTACTCCACCTTCAAGTCCTCCTACGGATCCACCGCGTTTGGAGGTAGCCCCGTGGCGATTCAGGCTTCGCTCCCTGTTAGGATCTTCTGAAGGAGCTACGGACGGCGCTCCGACGTTAGATATGGGTAGCTCCTTACTCGGTGGCGTGGGGGCATGGCTACTAGTGGTGGCGGACGGCTAGTGGAAAGTGGTGGCGACGGATGGGAGGGGAGGGGGGATTTGGACGGGTAGGGTTTTGGCATCATAAATCGGCTTAAATAGTTAAGCTAGGGCACTATGTGACCCACTCGAGCGGTGACACACGGCGCCATCGGTCCGATGAAGGAGACGAGCTTCAAACCATTTAGTTTCAGAGTGTTTTCATGTGAGGCCCCATTGTCAGTCCGACGTGGTGGACACGCCCGAGCCTCCCCATATCCGCCACGGATTTGTGCTGGATATGCGGGGTTCCGGTCATTCCGGGTGTTTGAGGCGCTCGTGTGGGTCTTTTTTTACCAGTCATTGATTGGGTTGTCTGCCCGGGCATTGGGTTTGCCCCCCGGCTGTTTATGCTCTCACACATGGCAACATCGGGGTCGGGACAAGCCCATCCCACACACGGGGAGGCGACGCCCGAGCCACTACTCCTCACCTACTCGTCGTTTCTCTCCCCTCCCTAACACTGCATCCATCTCTAATGCAGTGGTGTGTGCTGTGCCATATACTGCGCCTTAACACGATGTGTGCGTGTGATCCTAATGTGGTCATGCGAGGCAAGAGATGTTCATGCGTGCACAATGACCGTGATCCCTTTGACGGCCAGCTCGGCGTGCTCGGGCACACCTTCTCCTCGCATAGTTTCTGGCTCCACCTTGAAGCCGACGAGCGCTCGGGCATTGCGGCGACAGTAGCGACCCCAATGTTGACGTCATGAACCTCGAATTTGTTGCCATGCACGAGATCAAAAACTTGTTGGGCCAGTGGTGCGGCGGCAAAGTGTGAAGTCTTGGTCCACCATAGAGAACGAGGAGAGGGTTACGACCACAAGAAATGATATACAAGGGTTTTCGTATACAAGAAAAGTGGGGAAGACTAGTATACGTAAGATCAATGAGATAAACCACAAAAAAATCATATTTAGATATTTCATAAAATTCTGAAATTATTTGACAAATATCTATGAGGTGTGTCTACAACTTCGAAAAAAATCAGCTCAAAACTCGTGTACATTCAAAGATTCAAAAAATACAAATTCAAATTTGAATGTGAATAGTATTTTGATACTATTCATATTCGATTTGTCTTATCTGTTTCTATTAGTGCATGTCAAATTAGGAGATGAAACTTTTTGGGGTTGTACATCAAACATTGATATGTGTCTAATTTTTCTTTTAAGAATGTTTGAACAAACATGTTTTGTATTTAAAAAAATGATCTCCTTGAACTAACATAATGTGAGATCCTATACTAGACTCTCCAAAAAATGCACATGGGTCAAGCCAAGAGTGATATGTTCATGTTCTGAACCCAAAAGCCACCATTCAGCATGGATGGTGAGCTATCTCAAAAACAATGAACCCAAAAGCCAAGTAAGTTCGTGTACCCGCGGTGAACCAATTCTGTTCCCACCAGCCAATTTATGTATGTGGAGTGCAACTACCTCAACTATTTACGTTCCAGAGATTTTTAACCTAGCATTACCTAAGGCATACGACAAAATGGACTTCCTTTTTTAAGTGACCATAGGTGTACTTGTGAGTATAACTCTAGTACTTAAGCCGCTTTCGTTCATTGCACCTGGACAACTTCCTTCCGATGCCAAGAACCTAGACAGATCCCGATGTCAGTTTGCTCCATTTCAGGATCCAGAACCAATAATGGCAATGGCAACCGTCAACATATAAACACACATGAGCGGGCAGTGTACTCTCATTGGTTAATTCATCCCCAATGAAGCTTCTATCAGTCAGAATAGCATCCGGATGACCAGCGTAATCCCAAGGCAACAAGGTTTGCGTCGATCTCACAACCTGCACAACCTTTTCTCCCGTCCTTTTATTTATTTGTTTTTATCTTTCTTCCTTGAGCGGTTGTTGGAACTAGGAGAATAAGCAATATAATCTGCAAATCTTTGTTACATAGTACATTAAATCAGCGTATGGGATTGTTATAAATAGCAATCAAAAGGGGAACCACATTCCGTGAAAGCTAATTAATTTTATATATTAACTTTGTTTATGGTGGATTTGCGTTAGCTGCACTATATTTATGTGGTGTTTGATTTGGAGTTTGTCCAAACTTCAAAAGCCAAAGTTATGCCTAATCAGATAAAGTTAAGCCTAACATAACACTCTATGTATATGTACCTGTTCCAAAACAAGGTAGTGGCTTTCCTGCCCCTTATTTCATAATTCGTTGAAGATTGCAACGACTGCTTATATATATATATATATATATATATATATATATATATATATATATATATATATATATATATATATATATATATATACATTGCCCATGGAAGTCACCACCCCTTATTTGGGCCGCGTTTGGAACATTTGGCTTGATCAGTGTGGCGGACTAGCTTATATTAGCAGTATCTTCTTTCTTGACCATGTGTCTTGGATCTTGTTGGCATGGTGACACTGGTGTGGAACTTTTGAATTATCTAGTGAACTTATAAATTTGGAAAAATTTCCACGAAACATATTTTTTTGAAAATGCATGATGACACATTCGATTTTCGTGTCTTGGTAGTCTCTCAAGACCGAGTGGTATGGCAATGCCTAATCAACAAGTGGGGACGTCATCACCTCCACGACAATGCCCTATGTCTTCATTGGCTAGACCTGGCACTATCACCGGCACTGGCGACTTATTGAATGCACTAAGTGTGTGGAGACGATGGACATGCAAAACATTTCTTTCTTCGATAGTACATTGCTTTGGAGGACCATTATCATTACTGGTGATGTGTGCTAATGCTCGTTATGACTTACTTACAACATGATCAGAATTTGTTGTTTCTATTATCCATAAAAGTTCGTGATGTGAATCCTCAATCTCCCGAGTCCTGACATGGTTGTCCTCTTGTTGCAGAGGCCAAGAATATTTCATATCATCTTCATCGTGGTGCATTAATAAAGTTCATGTAGTTTAATTTCTTTATGAAAATAGCTTTGCATGAAATGTCTGCCAACATTTTGCATGAGAGTAATTAGTTGTTCGTGCTTGTTGTCCTCATAAAGTATGTACTCCTGCTCCTCATGCACGACATACTCTTGCAAGATCCGTCATCTCGCAAACCGTCAAATTGCATGATGCGAGCCGTCCGTTCCTCTTTCCTATTTTCCTATCACAAGCCCCTTGTTGCAAACCTCACTCGTGCAACAAGACGTTTTTTGGAAAAATTATTTTCCTTTTTCTACAACAAGACTCTTGTTGCAAACCTCACTGGTGTAATAGGACGTTTTTGCAAAATTTGTTCTCCTTTTTCATACAACAAGACTCTTGTTGCAAAACTAATTCCTGCTATAAGACTCTTGTTGCAAAATTAATTTCTACAACAATATCCCAGTTGCAAAAATTGCAACATCTCCAACCTATGCTATGTATTCTTGCAAAAAAGACTCTTGTTGCAATATTTACAGCGGAATCTCCGATCTATTTTCTGTATTCCTGCAACAAACCCCTTGTTGCAATTTCATTCAACAAGACCATATTGCAGAAAATGTCACCATGTCACGGCCGCCATTGCAACAACGCCGTCGTTGCAGGAACTGTTGCTTTGCGCAGTACCGGGTTTGTAACCGACATTGAGGAAGCGACAACCAGACCTGTCCACACCGGTGCTCCTCCAGGACGGTGACGATGGTGCTCCGGCGGGGCCGTGCCTTGTATATGAAAGAGAGAAAGGAGGAGGGTGGAGAAGAGGAGGGGCATGGCCACAGAAGTAGTGGAGTAGCACATTTGGTTTGACGCACTTGAGTTAGGAGAAAGAGGTTTGGGAATAAGATGTGGATATGATTTGTTCGTTGGAGATAAGAAAAAAGTTGAGAGCGGTGGTGCAGACTCACGTGGGCACGTGACACACAGGAGAAGTGATAGACGTTTAGAATGGAATCCGTTGGGTGATCATAATCGTTTCCCCTTGAAGTTTGGCCAAACTCCAAATCAAATACCACATAGAATTTCTCGATAAATAATAAAAAATTAATAAAATTGGGGCCCCTTTTATTCATGAGAATTTTATAGTATTTTTGGCGGATTAAAATCTTAGGAATTTTCCCTACATTTGTCCCTCCTTTTACAAAAAAAAACTATGGCATCAAACACTTCTTACTAGCCTTATAGGATTTAAGTGGGCATGCCACTCTAATTCTATTTATTTTTTATTCCCGTGTTTTCCAAATCCTGCTAATCAAAGAGGCCCTTCACACATATATGTATGTATGTGCAATCCTTAAATCATGTTCCCCAAAAGCACTAAAATGCTAGTATTTGTAAATCAACCATCAGATCTAAGCATCTAGATCATATACATACTATTGTAAAGGAGATGAGATGACCTTTGTCAATGATAAGTCAATGTCCACTAAAAATAACTATTTTTAACTAAGAATAACTAAGCACTACTCCCTCCGTTCCTAAATATAAGTCCTTTTAGAGATTTCACTAGTGGACTATATACGGATGTATATAGACATACTTTAGTATATAGATTCACACTCATTTTGCTCCATATGTAGACCATTAGTGAAATCTCTTAAAAAGACTTATATTTAGGAACGGAGGGAGTACTAGCGTAGTTGGACGTTGTGTTTGCTTCTTCTTAAGCTAATGAGCTAACAATGGTGGCGTTCTGTCGACACCTGCTGACATTTCTTGACCACTCCACCGCGATATACACTTCGGTCGCATGCACCGCGTTACATTGCCTACGACGAAATCGCAGATCATTACCACTGACATGCATCCACCCCCCTCTCACCAACTGCAGATGCCAGCGGCGCCGATGCCCCGCCCCAGGCCGAAGCGGGCCACGGCGCCCCTCGATGCGGCGGCGAGAGCCCGCCTGGCTGCTCTCCCCAGAAGCGCAGACAGCAGCGGCAGCGAGCACGAGGCGGCCGCACTCTCCAGCCTCGTCAACGATTACCTCCTCGAGACGGACGCGACAGTCCCATCGGCCACCCTCGCGTTGGAAGGCTCCTCTGATGTGGATGACGAGCCTAACGGCGACACCAGCTCAACGGCGGCGGCCGACATGCTGGCAGAGATCAAGAACAATCTTGACCCGACCGATAGCAGTGCTGACGAGCTACGCCGCCGGCTCGTCTTTGCCGTGGCGGATGCCATGCGCGGGTTGGATGATCTGCGGCCGAACCAGTTGGCTTTCCGGCGCACCGTGTTGTCCCGCCTGCGCGAGCGTGGCCACGACGCCGGCCTGTGCAAGGTGCGTTGGGACAAGTCGAGTGGCGTGACCGCCGGGAGCTACGAATACATCGACGTCGTCGCTGGCGGGGGCGGGACAAGGTACATCGTGGACGTCGGCTTCGCGACGGAGTTTGATGTCGCTCGGTCGACCGAGGAGTACGAGGCAGTTCGGACGGCACTACCGGAAGTGCTGATCGCGCGCCCAGAGCACCTCAGGCAAGTTGTCAAGCTTGCAGCGTCCGCAGCACGGCGCTCGCTCAAGAGCAGCGGCCTCAGTGTGCCGCCCTGGAGGAAGAGGCGGTTCATGATGACTAAATGGCTAGGGCCCTACAGGCGGACGGTTAGCTCTATTCCGGCATTATGCAGCAGCGGCGCGGTGGCCGTCTGCCAGACCATAGTTGGCTTCGCCCCTCAGACTACGGTGGGGACGTCGTCAGGGTTTTGGGGGTGAGGTGTGATTGGGATTTGAAAGATGCTATATGTGAAGTTGCAGATTGCATGGTAGATCGCTAGGGGTTTGATTTAGAGAAATAGAAATGCACATATTTTTTGGAGTATTAAATTGTTACTAGGTCACTAGATATCTCTTGTCGTGTTGATACTTTGCTTTCATTGGCCTTGTATATTTATACTACCTCCGTCCGGAAATACTTGTTCTAGAGATGAATGTATCTAGACTTATTTTAATTATAGATACATCCATTATATGTATTTTTAAAACAAGTATTTTCGGACGGAGGGAGTAGTTTATTACTTCCTCTATACCAAAATACTTGTTGTTAGAAAACACAAATACAAGTACCCAACAACAAGTGTTGTGGTACAGGGGAGTAGATTATTAAGGAGTGATTTTTTTGCAAAATATTTTGTCTATTTCTTTCCTCTCATGCCACCTCATGCACAGTTCCTCTTGCTCTCACTAGTTTCTCCTCCCCCTCTTGTGTTCGCTAGTGGCTCCGTAGTCTAGAGGGGAGGGGGAGAGGAGGTCGACCACCTCCTCCGCCATTTATATTCTACTAGCAAAATGGTTCGCGCGTTGCAACGGGAGAAATAAAACATAATCTTCAATGATGATGACCACATTATGTTCATACATCATCGCTTGATTTTAAAATTTTGTGCACAAATGCAAAAAAAGGTTTCTTCTTTTAAATGTATTCACAAGTTGAAGCAATCTTTACATTTTCAAAAAAAAAGTCATTGTTCTCAAAAATCTTGGTAACTCAAAGAATTATTCTTAATTTCAAGATTTCTTTTAGAAAACATACAATAATAATCCGATCCATCCAACAGTTAATTCTTCAAAAATCACACGGGTATATTTTCACAAAGACTTAGAAGCATTAATGTTTAACTACATACATTAGATCTTTCATGAACAATTTTACAAATACGAGAACAATTTTAAAATCGAGAACATTTTTTACAATTTACAAACATTTACTAAAACTCGTGAATATTTTTTTATATTTCAAACGGGTTTAACTATTTTCTTTTGAATTGGCGACCAATTTAGAAAAGACGAACATAATTTTTTATGTTGGAGGATTTTACTTTAAATTCACAAACATTTTTGAAATGCATGAAGTTTTTCTGAATAAACAAACATTTTTATAAGTCAGTAATATATTTATTAAATTCACGGACATTGTTTTGGAATTTGCAAAAAAAATTATAAAAATCCGGCGCCTTTTTTGAATCCACAAAATTTTTATATTTTCGTCAACATTTTAATTCAAAATTCCTATTTTTTAATATGCAAATGCTTTTGTAATTCTAAATTATTTAAATTAGAGTAAACAAAAAATGGAAAGGAAAAATTTAAATAAAAAAATAAACTATCAAAACATGCATTACTATTTTCAAAATTTTAGGATATTTTTGAAATGCATTGACATATTTCGAATTAGAAAGCATTTTGTTAAATGCTTTTAATATTTTTAAATACATGGAGTTTGATTTGAAATCCTGGAATTTTCTTATTTTACATTTTATTGTATATGCGAGCATTTTTTGCAAAAACTCCGAGCAGTTTTTAAAGTCACAAACATTTTATTTTTTTAAATATGTTGATTTAAAATGTTAAGTTTATTAAAAGTTTAAAGTTTATTTGAAGTTCTAAATTATTTAAAATAGAAAAATAAAATGGAACAGAAGATAAATAAATAAACGGAACTAAAAAAACTGGCACCTGTGCATGGGCCATCCCACAGTGTGCTGGATATTCTTCCAGGGTGCAAAGCGTAATATAGGAGGTTTTACATGGGCCGGCCCAGCTCAAGATTTTTTGCTGTGTGAAACGTTTTTCATTACTTATCGATGGCAATGGTTGGTAATTTATGCAAACTTCAGGGGCAATTTTCATGACGTACCACAGAAGTAATATGTGCTTTATTAATAGGTAAAGATAGCAAAAGGGCCCGTGCGGTGCAACGGAAGAAAAAAAACACCATTTTTTTTATGACGATGACCACATTATGTTCATATCTCATCGCATGATTTCAAAAATTTGTTCACAAATGCAAGAAAATATTTCTTATTTTAATTTTATTCACAATTCACAAGTTGAAACGATGTTCATATTTTTAAAAAAATATCATGGTTGTCAAAAAACATGGTAACTCGAAGATTTATTCTGAATTTTCAGAAACATTTTTAAAAATATACTATAATATTTCGATCCACCCCGACAATTTATTCTTCAAAATTCACCCTGGTATATAATCGGAAAGACTCATAAGCATTACAGTTAAACTACATACATTCGATCATTCATGATCATTTTTACAAATTTGGGAACCTTTTTAAAATCAAGAACATGTTTTACTATTTATAAACATTTTTTAAAAATTCCAAACAATATTTGATATTACGAACTATTTTCAAGTATTTTCTTGCGAATTGGCGAATAATTCACATTTTGAATTATCAAACATTTTTTAATTACATTAAAGAAATTGCTCAAAATGATGGACTTTTTTTGATTCACGAATGTTTTCTCGAAAATTCCGATTTTTTTAATATACAAACATTTTTACAGAAATCCCGAACAATTTTTGAATCCGCAAACATTTTATGTTTTATCAGAAATTTATGTATATATAATTTTTTGAATTTCGAAAGTTCTTTTTGATTTATTTTAATTAGAAAAAATAAAAGAGAACAGATAAATAATAATTAAAAAATAAATAGTAACTTATAGGTGGTTCTGTTTCTTCTCCAGCTGGCAGAGCGTAGTATAGCTGGTACCTATGCTTGGGCCGGCCCATGCGACGATTCCCTGTAAAATGGTTTTTATAACTTATAGGTGGCATTGGTGAGTAATTTTAAATAATTTTAAAGACAATTTTAATGACGTACCACAGAAGCAATATGTGCTTTATTAATAGGTAAAGACTAGTGGACGCGTTTATGGGATCACTAGAAGGGACATCTAGAGGAGGGGGACGGGAAGGGTGAATAGACTACTTGACGAAATAAAATCTAACATTTTTCCAATTTTATTAGTTGGCAGATTTTATCAATTATAACAAGTGAGGCACATCCTACACATGTTAGTCAATGAGTATAGCAAAGGAAAGTAAATACTTACACATGAAAGTAATTAAGGAGTAAAGGTAGGAAGATCAAACGCAAATATGACACAAAGATTTTTGGTATGGTGACATGCGAGAGATCGACGATGCCATTTATGATGCTAAGATGGGGAGGACATGCAACTACACGGAGACCGATGATGTGTGGTGAGTTAAAGCATGGAAAAGTATCTACCTTGACGTCGTTGTCGGCAAGGATCAAAACTATGGAAACTATTGTCAAAGAATTGAGGGCAAATATCATGAAATGATGGCATTCCCTCCAGACCGAAGCTTGAAGTCACTTCCAGGGGTGTTGGGACACCATAAAAAAAGCTGGCAGCCCTTGGAGTGGGTTCTTGGAGGACGTGCAGTATGCACCTTCAAGTGGTGTCACTATTGATGATTATATGAATATTTTTTTATCTTGATGTCTTTGTCCGTGTTGATGTGAAGAACATGATATGCTAGGGGATCGATTATAATTGATATCCACTTTCGTTTTACTACATTTCAGCCAAAACAACTCGTGTGTATCTATGAATGCTATTTCAAATGTATGTGGCTATGGTTAAACAACGACGTCCCGCATCTGTATGTACGAACTAAGTTCGTGTCCGCGCACGGATACAATAACAAAAATAATACTAAAGCATTTAGTCCCAAACAAGTTGGGATAGGCTAGAGATGAAATCCATAAGATCTCGCAACCAACTCATGATTCTGACACATGGATAGCAAGCTTCCACGCATCCTTGTCCGTGCACGGATGGGGAAGACAATTTGCTGGTTGGCTTTGGAGATAATCTTATGCAGTGGTCGCGTGGTAAGTACTGTTCTTTTATTTTGTGAAAAGCATGGTAATTACTGTTGGACAACACTACACAGCGGTGCCGCACCTACGCTTTGCCGTGCGGCGGCCAGCTAATCATCATTCTAATGAAAAAATAACATTGCTCTACTAATCATGTTACTTTAAAAAAGCAATGCTGCCGCCAAACCCTGCTCTTTGTCATGCATGCATACATGCATGCAATGATGTCGTCAAGATTTCATTTGATGTTTAAAATTCATTAAGTTTTATCTACAAAACCGTTAATTCAATCGATGATCCGCTTTCATCATTCACTTTCTCGCTACGAGTTCTTCGAAACTAGACCCCATGTCGATATGTTCCGTCAACTATTTTTTTTGTTCATACTTGTCATATTTTTTGACCCACTTGCTATATTATTAACCACTTACTTGCGTGAAAAAAATAACTTAATTGTCACTTTTTAATGTTGTTTCATACAAAGTCTTGTAACAGTTTTCATTATACATGATATAAAAGCATGTCATAGGTTGTGTTTGCCAATTTAAACATACCAACTTGTCATATTTACATACAACTTTGCCAAAAAATTATTTTGTGTGCTTGTTAGTTTAACTATGCTGAGTTGTCATATTTACAAACGATGACCAAAAAAGACTTCTTATGGTCACATGTTTTAAATATGTTGAATTGTCATATTTTTACGTGTAATGGCCTAAAAAGAGTTGTTTGTGCTTGTGAGTTTGATTATGTTGAAATGTCATATTTATACGTAGTTTTCAAAAATATGACGATTAAGTTATTTTTATCAGACAAGTAAGTACTTACTAATATGACGTGTAAGTGTAACAAATGTGGTAAGTATGAGAAAAATAAAGTTGTCGAAACATGTCAACATGAGATATAGTTTTAAAGATTTCGTCGAAACAAAGTCAATGGCAAAAACAAATAATCGATTGAATTAGCGGTTTAAGAGATAAAAGTTTTGAATCCTGGTAATTTAAAGCGAATGCGATGACATCATTACATGCATGCATGACAAAGAAAGAGGGATTTGACCGTAGCACTGTATTGTTCTGCGAGATAGAAAAATTTACACCACCTAATCACACGCTAAGAAATCATGTGTGACTTTAAAAAGTACTCCCTCAGTCCCAAAATAACTGTCTCAACTTTGTACGAGCTCTAGTATAAAATTGTACTAAGCTTGAGACACTTATTTTGGGACGAAGAGAGTAAAGAAAAAACAAATCAGGCATGGATGGAGAGCCGCCGCATCGGAACGGAGCTTTCATGCGCACGCTACAGATTACTCCCTCCGTTCCTAAATATAAGTCTTTTAAAATATTTCATTATGAGTCTACATACGAAACAAAATAAATGAATCTATACTCTAAAGTATGTCTATATACATCCGTATGTATTTTACTAATAAAACCTCTTTAAAGACTTATACGGAGTAGTATTTAGGAACGGAGTAGATTTTCTCATTACTGTTACAATTGCCATTCCCACGAAAGCATCTAACTGCAGTCTTCCATTTACTAGTAGGAGCTTTGGGAAGCGGTAAACCCAGAAGATGAGATCTTAAGATTGATTAGCGTGGTCTGCTTATTGCTAGGGGAGAGAAGAGAAACCACTTTCCTTGTACGACATTCCGGTGAAGACGACTGTTTTCTACCTACCGCGGCTTATATATAGGACACGGAACGGAAGTCCCCATCCATTTCTGGAGCAACGGAGGAAGTCGACGAGAGACCACGCCGCGCGAGCGCCGGGAGCCAACGAATCGAACGAGCGACAAGCAGAGGTGAGCTCCAATTCTCGATTCGCTTCGATCGACGTGTGTTGAACGCAATTTTTGCGATTCTTTCTACCAAATCGGGGTTTCTTGTGCTTTTCTTGCACTGCCGCTGCGTACTACTAGTACTAATTGTTTCTAGAAACATCTTCCTTCGCAGAGCGAAGAGATCGTTCGTTGCGCCGGTCCACCGGAGTCGTCCACCAACAACCATGGCCGAGGAGGAGGCGAAGATGCCCTACCTCCCCATCGACATGATCTGGGAGATCTTCCTCCGCCTTCCGCCCAAGCCCCTCCGCCGCTTCCGCGCCGTGTGCCACGCCTGGCGAGACCTCGCCACCGAGCACTACCTCCTCCTCGCCCACCACCTCCGCCAGCCGTCCGACCTCCTCATCCAGTTCGAGGGCTTCGTCCAAAGGAGACCCCCGTCCACGCCCGACTACATGGACTTCCGCGTCGACGCGGTCGACCTCCGCGCCAGGATCATCCGCCCCGTCGTCCTCTTCACCGAGCGCAAGCACCACCTCATCGGTAACGTCCTCCAGATTCACGGCAGCTGCGGCGGCCTCCTGCTCATCTCCTTCACCGACTACTTCGCCAGGACCAAGCGCCTCGACCTTTGCAACCCCGCCACGCACCAGTGGGTTCCCCTCCCGTGGATTGACACCTACGACATCGCCGGGCTCTACCAGCATGGCCAGGACTACCGGGTGCTGTACCGCCGAGGCATCCGCTTTGGTGCCAACGAGACCTACCTGATCTTCTCGATGACCTCTCGTGAGATCAGAGACATCGGGTTCCCAGTGGCGTCCCAGTCCGACGCCGACGCGATCGCGTGTCTGCAGAGAGGGCCGAGGCATGCCTACTTGAACCCGCCCGTCCTCCTCCAGGGCAACCTGCACTGGCCGCCGCGGTCGGAGGAAAGCAACACCATACAGGTGTTCGATACGGAGGCGGAGACTTTCCGGTCCATGCGTACTTCCATCCAGCCGGGATCGGTGTCGTCACTGTTTGACATGGACGGCACGCTTGCCATGTCCAGCCGCGAGAACGCTATGAAGCACCCGCTGTTCGTGGACCTCTGGCTTCTTCAAGACTACGAGATGGAGACATGGGTGCGCAGCTACAGTATCAAGTTCAAGGCGGAGGAGGAGGGGATCATAAGCTATAGGTGGCCTCGTGCGTCGTTCGTCGTGTCTCGGCAGGGAGATGTGCTAGTCGATTGGTGGGATCGGCTCTTCTGGTACGATATGGGGGGGAACTTGAAGGGCAATATCCAAGGCGATCCCAGGTTCACTCAGTTTCTACTCAAGGAAAGTCTTGTCCCACTCCCACAGCAATTCTTTCAGCACATTGCTATTGGTGATGTTCCAGCACCGCCTTACTTCCGCGGCCTATGGCCATAAGCCATTGCCATAGGCTACATGGAATTGCTGGTGGTTTCCTTGTGTTCTGCTTTACAGGTTTCAGCAGTAACACTTCCGATACTGCAGTGTAAACTGGGGAAACTTGAACTCATCACTCATTAGGTCTTTTTGCTTGTCCATTTCATGTTAAAACTGTTAGCATCGTTGGTAGTAAGCAAAGTTATGACAAGTAAGAGATTCGGTGTTCTGCTTGGTAGAACACACTTTCTTGCATCGATGCAAGAAAGTGTGTTCCTCTGCAGAAGCACGTACCTCATCTATAAGGTCTCAGAACTTGCATGTGGAGGATTTTTGTGCAACTTGCAGAAAATTGCTTAATTGCAGCATGTTTGTTGGTTGCTAGTGTTTGTTAATATTCTTGATCCAGGTATTACTATTTCCATGCCTTCTAAGGAATTTAGTATTTTTCATAGCAACTGAAGATTTTGTTCATGGAAATTAGTTGACGCCTGTGCTTGCAGAAAGCCTGAAACTGTAGAATTTGTATCACCCTTTGTTTAGGCTGCCGAGTACCTGAGTTTCAGGTTTCGGAAGCTACCCTATATTGCAATTTGTACAGAGGAAACTTGAACTCATTAAGTGTACTGATTGTCCATTTCGTGTCCAAACGGTTTATCTTTCTGCTGGTAAGCAAAAAACATGACAAGTGAGAAATTCAGTGTTGTCTTTTGTTGAACACAATTTTTGCATCGATGTATGAACGAAAAATTATGTACCCCATCGGTAAGATTTCAGGACATGAATAGCGGAAGACTTTGGTGCAGGTTGCAGCTGATTGCCGTATGCATGTAGGCTAGCTGCTTGTGTTGGCAATGTTGTTCATTCAGATTTTACCACTTCTAGTCTAGTAAGGAAGAAGATTCAGTCTTTCTGTTGCATCTCAAGATTCTGATAAATAGATATTACTGCTACGAGACCAACAGTTGATCTGTACTTCCCTGGATAGTTTGATTGGGATCCTAGGACAGAACAGTAGATGTACAAACTGCGAGACCAAGCAACGCTTTTGAGTGCCTTTTCATTCTTCTTAGCATCGTTGAGCTACTCTGAGCCAACCTTCGCACCTTCGGGGGAAACCCTAGATCCGTGCAATCGGATGAGAGCGATGCTTTGGCGCCATATCCACTTTTGAGGGTTTCTTTCGAGCTAGGCATCAGCAAGCAGGGCCGATGGAAGTTGAAAGTGTTGCATGAGAGATTCTGTTGCAACCGCGCGGGAGTTTTTGTGACAACGATGATGGAAGTGCGTGATGTCTAAGACGCGGCAATGATTATCGTAGTCGGCTTTTCTCCGGCTTGTTCTTGGGATTGCCATGATTTATTTGTTGTTATAAAGTTGAAGCTGCGGTGCTAGGTCCCAGTGGCGAAGATGACGTGCAGCAGGGGATGTGTTCGGTGGTCTTTCATGACGCCAACCTTGATGATTGTCCTCTATTGTTCTATGTCGGAGCTAGATTCGACAGACTTCTTGCTAGGGTATACTGGCTAGACGATTGCGCTGGATACATAGATCCGGGCTTTCACTTGTAGGCCCAAGAAAAGGTGTAGCTTGGTTATTTAATAAAATACTAATATGATGTGACACTAGGAATCGAGCAGTTCTCCGATTGGTCAAAGCAGATGTTACTGAGCTCATCCACCCCAATAGGACCTCAAACCACCTAAGACTAGCAAAATCTCTTATTACCTTCTCCGGTGACAACCCTGGATGTTCCCTTCTTACTTTGGACGAATGGATCCACCGCCACCGGTTCCTTATCTTTTTCCAAAAACACAACCATGCACCCTCTCTCTCTCTCTCATGTTCTACAGGCAAGTCTCTAGACCTCTAAATCTCTTCAAAATCTCCATTCATTTTTGTGTGTGTCTAGTGGTGCGGCATTCCAAGGCGAGGTGCACATCACCCTCGATCTACTCTTCCGTGAAAGAAGGAAATCGTTAAGGGTTTGGAATCGCCGCCATTCCCTCACACTCACTATCACCCTTGGGACACCATCGTGTAAGATCATAAGTAGGTCTAGGGGGTGATTAGACTACTTGACAAGGGAAAATCTAGCCCTTTTCCAATTTTAGTTCTCGACAGATTTTAGCAATATTAGCAAGTCTAGTAAGACCCATTACCCACACAGGCAAGTCTAATAGCGTTGGGAGCGGAAAGTAAAGAATTTGCACATGAGTGTGAAGGAGGGGTTGAAGATAATCAAATGCAATGAAGACACTCTGATTTTTGGCGTGGTTCTAATAGATGGTGCTATCATACGTCTACGTTGATGGAAACTTCAATGCACGGACGACAATGGCTACTCGAGTCAACGGAGGGCTCCCTCCATGAAGGGTTCACGAATAAGTAACCTTTTCTATGCCATCATGGCTTACCTCCACAAAGCACTAGCCTCACTCGGATCTTCACGAAGTAGGCGATCTCCTTGCCCTAACAAACTTTTAACTCAACTCCCCAAAATTTGAAGGATCCCAAGTGATACCACACCAATCTAGGAGATACCACTCTAAAAAATGTAATAGATGTTGTTGTTGATGATTAACTCCTTATTCTTGTGCTTTAAAAGATAGTCTCCTCGAGACTCAATCACTCTCACAGATTTGGTTAGATGGTAGGAGAAAAGATTGGAGTGGAAAGCAATGGTGAGGCTAGAAATCACGGATCAAATGTTAGAGTGGAATACCTTTGATTTCAACGCAAGTGTGTGTGGTTCTCTCGGGAAATAGATATGTGAAGTGGTAGCTTCGTCCTGGTCGCGCTCTCTCTCTCTCAGAAGGTGGAGTGGGTGGGGGTAGATATAGTTAGCACAAAAAATCAAACCGTTGTTGAAAGTGCATTCTATTGACCAAAGGGGGTGATTGTGCTATTTTAACAAATTCTTCATTGAGGAATTACTTGGTGAACAATTATAGGTTGACAAACTAGTAGGCAGCGGATAAACTACTCATGTCCATGCAAAATAGAGTGATAACAAAGTCATTGATACTTGTGATCTGCGTTGGGTTTTCTGTAAAGAGGAATGAATGATGCAGCACAATATAGGTAAGTATTTCCCTTAGTAGAGAACCAGGGTTAATCCAACCAATAGGAGTAACAACCAATCCCCGTCTTGAGCGGCTACACACAAAAGAGCAAACACTTGCATCCAAGACGGGCAAGAGGGTTGTCAATCCCCCTAGAGTCATTATTTGCAAGCTTGTAAGTAGTGTGGTTGGTAGTAGAGAATTGCAAATTGCAAAGTACTATAAATAGTAAATAATTGCAGCAAGGTATTTTAGCATTTGTAAATTTATAAGTGAATAGATCCCGGGGCCTTAGTTTTCTCTAGTGACATCTCTCATGAAAGTAAGCATACGGTGGGTAACTAAATCACTGTTGGACTATTGATAGAAAAGTGGGTAGTTATGAAATATTTATTCATGACAATGATCATGGTTATATAGCCATCACGTCCATAAGCAAATAGGTGGACTCCTGCGTGCATCTATTACTATTGCTCCACTCATCGACCGCTATCCAGCATGCATCTAGAGTATTAATTAAAATAGAGTAATTCTTGGAGAACAATGACATGATGTAGACAAAGAGAATTCAATTAATATGAACTAACCCCATCCTTTTATCCTTAGGACAACAATACAAAGACGTATCTTGTCCCCTTCTGTCACTGGGATATAGAAACAAGTCAGATTGAACCCACTACAACACACCCCTCTCACTAAAGATACATCTATATAGTTAGGCAAAGAAAATCAATAGATCAAAGAGATTTGTGAAACTATGATGATCATGCACATAAGAATCATAATAGATTTCAGAGAAGATACTGTCAGTTCATATTAATGTATTGATTTGCATGAGAGATACATAATCATCATAGCTTCGGGGGCTATAGAAGAGAGTGCCAATTCTATTATGATTCTTATGTGCATGATCACCATAGAATATTAAATCTCTCTGATCTATTTTATTTGCTTCGGCTAAGTAGATTGATCTATGTTCACTAAGACGGGTACGTTGTAGTGGATTCAATCTGATGGGTTTCTACATCCCAGTGACAGAAGGGGACGAGATACGTCTTTGTATTGTTGTCACTAAGGATAAAACGATGCGGCTAGTTCATATTAATTGAACTCTCTTTGTCTACATCATGTCATCGTTCTTCAAGCATTACTTTTTTTTACTTAATACTCTAGATGCATGTTGCATAGCGATCCATGGGTGGAGTAATAGTAATAGGTGCAGGCAGGAGTCAGCCTATTTGCTTATGGACGTGATGCCTATATACACATGATCATTGCCGTGAATAAATATTGCATAACTATCCGCTTTTCTATCAATTGCCCAACAATAAAGTTTTTTACCCACCATATGCTTACTTTCATGAGAGATGCCACTAGGGAAAACTATGCCTGTGGGTCTATTAACTTATAAGTTTACAAGTGCTACAATACTTTGCTGCAATTATTACTTTTCTTTCTATTTTGCAATTTACAATTATCTACTACCAACCACACTTCTTACAAGCTTTGCAAATAACGAATTCAAGGGAATTGACAACCCTCTTGCCCGCGTTGGGTGCAAGTGTTTGCTCTTTTGTGTTTAGCCACAGAGGATTGGGGTTGGTTGTTAGTCCTATTGGTTCGATAAACCTTTGTTCTCTACTGTGGGAAATACTTACCTATATTGTGTTGCATCACCCATTCCTCTTCACGGAAAACCCAACGCACACCACAAGTATTAGGAAGGATTTCTTGCACCGTTGTCGGGGAGCATCATCAACCTACTATCAAGTATCTTCACACAAATTATCATTCACTTCTTCTTCTTTTTTGTTGTTGTATTTTGTTTGATTTATTAAAATTAAAAATACAAAAAATTAACTTTGCCTATTGCTAGTTTACTTGTTTTTCTTGCCACGTTTGCTTGAAAGTTGCTATCATGTCTGAATTTGAATCTAGTGATACTTCCGCCTCTAGTGAAGAAGCATTAGGACATTCAACTTCACCTGTGAATGATAATTCTAAAAGGAATTTTGATAAATTTGCTAAGGAAAAACTTGATAATCTTGCGGATGATGATCCTTCTAGAGAAGGACCTAATATGCATACTAAGAATTTCGGCATTGCTAGTGGCAGTATTATTGGAAAAAGTGTGATCCAAGACTTCTTCACTTGTGCTGACTCATTACCCTTTATAGGAGGATCTATTCTTGATATAACTACTAGTTATGCGGATGCTATATCTTTGCTCATAGTTGAACTGAAAAGACAATTATTTCATATGCATCCCTCCATACAATGGTTGTTTCTAGATTTCTCCAATATGCAGGATGCTCGTACTAAACGGTTAGCAACAATATTACTCGTTTATGAATTTAATCGTATTATGCAGCATGCTAGAGAAATATTTTCTCATTATAGGGTCAATGGAGAGTGCCCGCCAATAGAGGAAATTCTTTATGAAATGAAATAAATAAGGAGATTAAGATCAACAAACTATGGTGCTTATAATGAAAACCATAGAAAGAAGGTTCCACCTAATGTTCTAATTGATTAAATTTCCAAATACAATGATCAAATTATTGTCCAAAATTTTGGATTGGTTTATTAGCTTGAGGTAAAATTAATAAAGTATCTTTACGGGAACCTTTACAATGAAGAATTTACTATCACCTATGAGAGACCTAAGGAGGAACCTCCTCCTTCTCCTCTAGAGACAGATCTTTCAGATCCTTGTCTTGTGAAGTTTAGTCCCTTCAACTATTTTTGCCTACCTATTATAAAACTTGCCCATGAGAGGAGGGAATATAATTATAGCAATATAAAGTTTTCTCATTATTATTACAACACTTGATCAATTGCATTATGCCTAGCTAGGGGCATAAAACAATAGTGCTAGGTGGGAGGCAACCCAATAGTTATCTTTAATTTTGCTTTTTTTACTTTCTGTTTTTTTAGAACATGGTTATTTCTACTATAATGATTGTTTTTTTGTGTTTAAATTAGTGTTTGTGCCAAGTAAAGCCTTTGGAATGATTTGAATGATAAGTAGAATTGATATGGTGCAAACACATAAATTTTAGCGTCAAGTGCAAAATTTCTATGATTTTACAGGAATGTCTTTTTAATCTGAATTTCTTACACGGTATTTCTATACGAATACCTCAGGTCTTAGTAATGTTTCAGAATTATTGGATTTACAGAAGTAGGATACATAACTATATATTTATGGACTCTTCTGTTTTAGACAAATTCTATTTTTTGCTTTAATAGTTTGCTTGTTTTGATGATTCTATGGATTATGTCGGAGGTTATAAGTCATGGAGAAGTTAGAATACAGTACCTTATGCAATCATAAAATAAGAATTAATTTATAACAGTACCTAGAGTATTTAATATGTTTATTATACTAACGGATCTTACGAAGTTTGTGTTGAGTTTTGTGTGCTGAAGTTTTCAAGTTTTGGGCGTTATCGCGATGGACAAAACAATAAGGAGCGGAAGAGCCTAATCTTGGGGATGCCGAAGGAATCACAAGGTAATATTCTAGGAATACTCAACTGACTAAGCTTGGGGATGCCCCGGAAGGCATCCCCTTTATCGTCTCAATCCATCGGTATGTTACTTGGAGCTATATTTTTATTCATCACATGATATGAGTTTTGCTTGGAGCATCGCTTGCTTTAGTTTTCTTTTTTGTTTTATTTGCCAACAATACTTTTTTTGCTGGACACATTTATTAGAGAGAAACAATCTATCACCATAATTTGTTAAAATACTCTATGTGCTTCACTTATATCTTTTGAGCTTAGTAGTTGCTCTACTACTTCACTTATATCTTTTAGAGCATGGTGGCATATAGATTTTATAGACATAATTGCACTCTTGTTCTTAAATTATATTTGTTTGAGAGTTAATAAATAGAGAAGGTAATTTGCATGGGTTATAAGCCTAGTTCAAAAGTAATAGGTATTCAATGAGTGCATAATCAAAACCACATGTAGCACGTAAAAGAGAAATCATGGTTAATGATATTAATGTGGTAATATGAAAGAGCATGAGTGCATGAGAATTGGTTAATAAGAGTATTGTGAATTAGAGGTTGTTAACTCTTGTTGTTCATACAAATATTTTTATGTCATGGTGATGATGTGTGAGCATACTTATTCCCCGTTGAAATCCTGGTGATGTTTAAGTTGGGGGCGCGCAATGGGTAACTCCTACCAACCTCCTCCCTAGGGGCATGCGAGTCGTGCTTTTCATAGAGAGGGCTAATAAAATCTTGTAATAAGCATGTGAGTTCTTTATGACTAATATGAGTTCATGGATATACGCACTCTCCCCTCCACATATTTGATAGCCTCTTCGGTACCGTGCATTGACCATTCTCACCTCAAGGATAGGTGCAACTTTCGCCGACCATCCAAACCCCGTGATATGATACGCTCTGTTGCACATAATCCTCATTATATCTTCCTCAAAACCGCCATCATACATACCTTTCATGGCATCTCCAAAGCCATTTCGAGATATATTGCCATGCAACTTCCACCGTCACATTATATGACTTGTACTTCCATTGTCATATTGCTTAGCATGATCGTAAGATAGCTAGCATGATATTTACATGGCTTGTCCATTTTATATCTTTTTCTATGCTAGATCATTGCACATACTGGTACACTGCGAGAGGCATTCATATAGAGTCATATCATCCTATCAGTTTTTCATATCGAGTTGTAAGTAAATAAAAGTGTGATGATCATAATTATTTAGGGCAGTGTCTCAATGAGGAAAGGATGATGGAGTCAATGATTTCCCCACAAGCCAGGAAGAGACTCCGGATGAAAAAATGGAAAAATAAATAAACAGAAAAATAAAGATAAAAAGAAAGAAAGAGAATAAATAAATAAATGAGAGAAAAGATAGAAGGGACAGTGCTACTACTTATTATTCCACACTTCAGCCTCAAAGTGGGACCATGTTCTTCACATAGAGAGTCTCTTGCTTTGTCACAACCATATGCTAGTGGAATTTTTTCATTGTAGAACTTGGCTTGTATATTCCTTTGACGGGCTTCCTCAAATGCCCGAGGTCTTCGTGAGCAAGCAAGTTAGATGAACATCCACTTAGCTTCATACACTTATAGCTCTAGTGCATATGTTGCATGGCAATCCCTACCCCCGCATTGATATCTATTGATAGGCATGTTCATAGCCTGTTGATACGCCTAGCTCATGCGAGACTTTTTACCCACTTTCACCCCCTTTGAAACCTACCGCCATATTCTATTCCACCTTCATGCTATATCCATGATTCACGCCCATATATTACACAAGTAATAAAAAGCTAAAGCGCGTTACAAAGTATGATCCAATTGCCTCGCTTGACACCATGGTGCTTAACATTTGTATTTATGTGGTGAGTTAGAAGCCATGCTATACTTGTATGATAAAATGAATAGGGGTGAACATTCTTTATGGATCGTATGCTTTGAAACTTGAGGACTATGTTTCTTATGTTTATAAGTATTACTATGTTGATGTTTATTAATTCATCATTTTTCAATGAGCAAACCTACAACAGATTACATGTTGGCTAGGATGTCAGATCAAAAATGCATTCACCTACTCGAGGATGGGCAAGAATTAAGTTTGGGGATGATGATCCGTCTCGAACGTATCTATAATTTTTTATTGTTCCATGCTATTAGTTTACCATTTTAGTATGCTTTTTGGCCGTTTATTTACCAATTAATATTACTTTTGGGTACTAACCTATTAACCCAGTGCCCACTGCCAGTTGGTGTTTTCTCCATGTTTTGGCGTTTCAGGTTTATAGTTCCAAAGGAAGTCCAATTGCCACAAAACTTTTTGGTGATTTTTTCTGGTCCAAAAGAAGATCTTGAAGCTTCGGGAGGTGGCTGAAATCCGCACGAGGGTGACACAAGCCAACTAGGCGTGACGAGGGGAGTAAGGCATGCCTGGTCACCTCGTTGAAAGGATCGATATGGTTGACTAGAGGGGGGGGGGTGAATAGGCAACGACCACTTTTTAATTAATCTTAACAAGTTAGGGTAAGAAACATATGGGTTCACTAAAATAGCAACAACGAGGTGAACCTATATGATGCTAACAACAAGAACAACTAAGACAAGTAAGAGATAGACAACAACATAAGCATACACGAAGTAAAGTTTAGAGATAACCACAAGTGGAACCAATGAAGACGAGGATGTGTTACCGAAGTTCCTTCCCTTTGACAGGAAGTACGTCTCGGTTGGAGCGGTGTGGAGGTACAATGCTACCCAATAAGCCACCAGGGCCACCGTATTCTCCTCACGCCCTCACACGATGCAAGGTACCGTGATTCCACTATAGGTGCCCTTGAAGGCGGCAACCGAACCTTTACAAACAAGGTTGGGGCAAACTCCACACAAAGCTTGAAGGCTCCCAACAAGACCACGAAGCTTCACCACAATGGAATGTGGCTACGAGGTGACCTCAACCGTCTAGGGTGCTCAAACACCCAAGAGTAACAAGATCCGCAAGGGATTGGTGGGGGAATCAACTTTTCTCTTGGTCGAAGTGTAGATCTAGGCCTTCTCAACCAATCCCTAAAGAATCAACAAGTTTGATTGGCTAGGGAGAGAGATCGGGCACTTTTGAGCTTAGGGAGCAACAATGGAGCTTGGGAGGGTCAAAGGTAGGGTTCTAAGCAAGAAGAACCCCTTATATAGTGGGGGGGGGAATCCAACCGTTTTCCCACTCACAGCCCAAGCCTAGCGGTACTACCGCTGGCTGCAGCGGTACTACCGCTAGCACTCCAGCAGTACTACCGCTGGCTGCAGTGGTACTACCGCTGGGCCCATGGTAGTGCAGAAGCACTATCGGGCCAACCACCGCCAAGAAAGTCTTCACAAAAAGGTCCGACGAAGTACAACCGCTAGGAAGGCGGTACTAAGCTCCTGGAGCGGTACTACCGCTGACCAGGGGCGGTACTACCGCCAGCACTAGCGGTACTACCGCTAGGGCTAGCGGTACCACCGCCAGTTCCAGCGGTACCACCGCCAGGCCCAGCGGTACCACCGCCAGGCACAACGGTACTATCGCTGAGAGACCTTTTGCTTAGATGAGATAAAAACAGAGACGGGAGCCACTCCAAAGTTGCAGGTAAAGGGAAAGGAGATAAAGTATGTGCGTGCAAAATTGATTCCACCCAAACCTTTCCACTACTGGTCCCCTCTTAATAGTACGGCGTTCCTATGACTCAAAGAAGGAGAATCGTGGAGTACACCGTGCTTCTGTTCCATGGAAAGAGGGGGCGAGTCGTCTTGTGCCGTGGACATGTGTTATCTGAAATCTTAACACACACGATTAGTCCTTTGCGGTACTGTAATCAATCACCAAAATTACTTAGGCATAAAATATGCCCTAACAATCTTCCCCTTTTTGGTGGATTGATGACAATACCGGATTGGCACAGTGAATAGCATGTGAACATAAAGATAGTGGTATAGAAAATTAAGGAGCATATGACTCACAACATATGATAGAGATAAATCTCACACTAGTTCAAGTCTCACATCACACAAAGCAAAGGTAGCAAATAAGAGCAAACCAAGTTCAAAGTAAACACGATAAGATAAGCAAAGCTCAAATCTCAAATCCAGCTCCTAGACTCTCTCCCTCTTTGGCACAAGACACCAAAAAGGGGCACACCTAATGACACAGGTGGTCACTCCTCATCCTCATCAGCCCCAGACTCATCCGTGGCATCCGGATCGTCCTGCTCCTCCTCATTGTCCTCCTCAGACGCCTCCTCCTCTACATCGGACCACTGATAACCTTGAGCCCGCATCCAATCAGACTCTGGAGTGATGTTGTCCTCTGATCCACTGGAGATATCAACATCAAGTGTCCTCAAGACACGCTTGTGCCTCTGACGGTTCTCCTTCTGGGCCACATGAGACTGATACTGTCCCTTGGCCTACATATAGAAGAGAGTCTTCATTTTATCCTCCAGTTTCACTGCCCAAGATGGCATAGGAGAAGAGTGGGACTGAGAAGCGGGGCTTGTGTCAGCAGCAGTCTCAGTGTCAGTGTCCATGTGCTGAGACGAAGTGGATGGGTTAGCCCATTTGTCTTTGATGCGGAGCCTGATAGGATCTTGCACAAAGTAATCAGCCTAAATGTGGAACTCATCAATCAAATAGACTCCGTGCCACCTCTGGCGAATATAGGCAAACAAGTAGGGCCCGTAGATGGGAACCTTGCGGTTCATCATGCAGTTCCAGAGCTCATTGAACATCACGTCAGAAATATCGAGAGAGGCAGATTCCTTAGTCTTAGCCTCCTCACAAAGCAGAAGCATCTCAGCTAGATAACCATGCACCTCGTCAAAGTTGCCAATGCGAGGAAAGAGAGTGTTGCGGAAGATCCGATGCATGATATCCAGATGCTTGGGGAGCACATCTTTATTCACATAAAGTTGTTGCAGCCTGTCCTTGGGGGTGGCAGTAGATGAAGATGGAGCATGAGGATGCAACCCAAGAGGATTGTCAGCTCCCTGAAAGTCGACCTTGAGAAGCTTCATGAATTCTGACCAGGAACCTGTCATCTTCTGAGTACCAGTCATCCAAGTCATGGTGCACTCGTCATCAGGTGAGAAGTGAACAGCGGCATAGAATTGGGCGACAACATCTGGATCAAAGTCGCGCTTGAAGGTGATGATCTCCTTAGTGCCAAGCTTGTCAATCAAAGAGAGAGCCTCACCAAAGTAATCCGGGTTCCGCTGAAGGTGAGCCAAGTCAATCCAATGAACTGGAACAAACATCTTCTTGAAGTGCTTGATGATGTCGCGATAGATCATGTAGTGATCCCGTGACCAAACATGCTCGACATTCTTGATCTGACCCTTCTCTTCTAGATAGTGATTGCGGGTGCGGAACCGCAGAAACTCCTTAGGGGGCATATTGCGAATGTTGATCCCCTTGGTCTTGTGAGCTGTCTTCTTGAAAGACTTCTTTTTGGGATTCAGACCGGAAGTGGCGGAGCCCTCGGGAGCATCTCGAGTGCGATACTGCTTCGGCTGGGTGTCCCGTGGGGGATTCGAGCGACGAGCACCACCTGTGACACACAAGACACACACCGAAAAAGAGCGAGAGGAGGAGTCAAGGCAATGAACAAAAAGAGGCATAAAAGTAAACTCACATTGCTAAGAAAATGGAAAAGAAGAAAAATATCCTCCTGGCGGTAGTACCGCTACACCTGGCGGTAGTACCGCTGGGGTCCTAGCGGTAGTACCGCTGGGGTCCTAGTGGTAGTACCGCTAGCCGGGCGGTAGTACCGCTAGGGGGTTGACTTTCAGATCTTAATAGAAAAATACCCATAGGAACGGCTAGATTGGATTTACGAGGGCCATGGGTACTGCATAGAATCACTACAAAAACCACCATAGCCCTAAACACATGAGGATCTCAAGAATCATCTAGATAAAGACATGCCTAGTCAAGAGAATCCAAGTTTTTAGATCTAATCCAAAATAAGAGAAAAAGTGCTTGATCTATAACATGAAGAACCTTGAGCATGTCAATATAAACGCAGTGAATCATAGGACTTAGACTCCCCTAGAATATCTCCTTCCCTACATCCAAGAACGAAGCACAAAACCATAGTCATGGATCCAAATCACCAATGCTCCTACCCCTAGAACAAGAAAATACCAATCAATAGAATAAAGGGAGGAGCTTTACCGGAGTCCATGGCACTTGGTGGAGGAAGGAGGAGTGGAGCAAACCCTCCAACTCAACAGAGAGAAGGGGCTCCACAGATAGAGATCCAAATAGGGGGAGTTTGGGGTTGGGGAAGGAAGAGCCATGAGGAAGAAGAAAGAGGGCAGGAAAAATGGGCTCCCCCTCCTTTATATAGTCCAAGGGGTACGTGCCAGCGGTAGTACCGCTGGGGTCCTGGCGGTAGTACCGCTACCCCTGGCGGTAGTACCGCTGCCTGTAGCGGTAGTACCGCTGTGGTCCTGGCGGTAGTACCGCTCCCCCTGGCGGAAGTACCGCTCCCCCTTGAGACAGCCCTAAAAGTCCTAGTCAGGTCGTGGTAGGCTGGGGTCCTGGCGGTAGTACCGCTATCCCGAGCGGTAGTACCGCTGGGGTCCTGGCGGTAGTACCGCTACCCCTGGCGGTAGTACCGCTGGGGTCCCGGTGGTAGTACCGCTACCCCTGGCGGTAGTACCGCTCCAAATGGCACAACGAGACATAGGATTGCATGAGAAAGACGTGGGAAAACAACAAGTCAGTGCAATAAGAAGATAGCACCAGCAAGATATACTGACTCGTCATTTTGTATCCTTTCTTCCATATGAAAGAAAGGTGGGGGCGTTGGCCGAGGCCACCTATGTTTGAGACAAAGGTATGACACCGCGAAGAATTATCCTTGGGTTCATGACCAACGCTCGTCTTTGAAGCACAAGTGCCATTTGGTACAGGCTAAAGTGAAAGACTTGATCAATTTATGCATAATGGGGGGAGGAAAAGTTCATTGAGAGAACAACACTCCCCGTATGTCCATGCCTACATCTAGAACAAGACATAATGCATTGTGAGGTGCAAAGTGCCTAGCTTCAATCCGCATTACTTGAATCAATGATATTTAGCTCATGCCTTAACTCCCGGAACCTTGCTTCATCTAGGGGCTTAGTGAAAATATCTGCAAGTTGCTCTTCAGTGTGGATGAAGTGAACCTCAATATCACCAAGCTTGATATGTTGACGAATGAAGTGATGGCGAATGTCAATATGCTTGGTCTTGCTATGTTGCACTGGGTTGAGGGAAATCTTGATAGCACTTTGATTGTCACATCGAAGCGGCACTTTGTCACAAGTGACACCGTAATCCTTTAAAGTTTGCCTCATCCATAGCAATTGTGCACAACAACTTGCAGCTGCCACATACTCAGCTTCGGTGGATGATAGTGAGACACAATTCTGCTTCTTTGAACACCAACTTACCAGTGAGCGACCAAGGAATTGGCATCCTCCAGAAGTTGATTTCCTCTCCACACAATCTCCTGCCCAATCTGAGTCAGAATAGCCCACTAGGTTGAAGTTTGCTCCTTTGGGATACCATAGACCAAAGTTTGGGGTATGAGCCAAATATCGAAAGATTCGCTTAACAACCATATAATGACTTTATTTTGGCACGGATTGAAACCGTGCACATATCCCTACACGCAACATAATATCTGCTCTAGATGGACAAAGGTAAAGGAGGGATCCAATCATGGAGCGATATACCTTTTGATCCACTGCTTTACCATTGGGATCACTGTCAAGTTTGCATCTTGTTGGCATGGGGAACTTGACCGGCTTGACATATTCAAGCTCGAACCGTTTGAGCATGTCTTGAGTGAACTTGGCTTGTTTGATGAAGGTCCCTTCTAGACCTTGTTTAATCTCGAATCCGAGGAATAACTTCAACTCTCCCATCATGGACATCTCAAATTTCTCGGTCATTAGTGCAGCAAATTCTTCATTGAAGGAAATGTTAGGAGAACCAAAAATGATATCATCAACATATAGTTGGCATATGAACAAATCCCCTTTAACCCTCTTAGTAAAAATAGTAGGATCTATCTTCCCAATTTCAAACCCAAGATCGTGTAACAACTCAGTAAGATACTCATACCACACACGTGGGGCTTGCTTAAGGCCATAGAGTGCCTTATTAAGTTTGTACACATGATTGGGGAGCTTGGGATGTTCGAATCCCAGGGGTTGTTTGACATAGACCAACTCATTTAAAGGACCATTAAGAAAGGCACTTTTCACATCCATTTGCTATAATTTGAAATTATGATGAGAAGCAAATGCAAGCAGCATGTGAATAGATTCTAGACGAGCAACAGGGGCAAAGGTTTCACCATAGTCGATACCCTCGACTTGGGAGTAGCCTTGAGCCACCAATCTTGCCTTGTTTTGAATCACAATCCCATTGGCATCTTGCTTGTTTTTGAAAATCCATTTGGTCCCGATGACATTATGTTCCTCCTGTGGTCTTGGTACTAAATCCCAGACTTGATTACGCTCGAAGTTGTTAAGTTCTTCATGCATGGCCATAAGCCAATCCTCATCATCGAGTGCTTCATGTACCTGTTAAGGTTCAGAATACGAAACAAACGCGTGATGCTCACAATAATTCCAAATCTGTTGACGGGTGGATACTCCCTTTTTTAAACTGCCAAGTACATTCTTCATAAGATGTGACTTGACTCTCAGCTTGTTCGCGATCTTGGCTGCTCGACGCTCCAAGAGTTCTTCATTGGATAACTAGGGAGCATCGACTTGTTTACTTTGCTTGCCCTTGCGTCTTGAACCTCCCTTGGCACCGACTGTTGGTGCTGCAAAAGGGAATTGCAAGACAGTATCCTGATTATCTTGACTTTCGACTTGAGCAGGTTCACTTATTTGTCATTGTACTTGTGGTTGCTCTTGATCTTGATCTTGTGCTTCTATTTGGTCTGGATCTTGTGGTTGCACTTGATCTTGATCTTGAGCAGGTTCGGAACCTTGGGTAAGTGCTTGAATATCATGGGATACATCACCATTGTTGGGCAATTGATCTTGACCTTGAGCTTGTTCAACTTGTTGAGAGTCTTCTCTTTGTTCATCGGAAGCGTGTGGGGCTTGTGGGGGTGATGTCTCCACTTGAGTAGAGCATTGTCCTTCTCCTTCGGCCACAAGCGGTTCCTCAATGGGGAGTATTTGGCCAATCCCCATTCTTCTTATGGCTTGGGGAGGAATTTCATCACCTACATCACAAAGACCACTTTGCTCCACTTGGGAGCCATTATTTTCATCAAACTCCACGTTACACGTCTCCTCAATGAGTCCGATGGACTTGTTGAGGACACGGTAAGCATGAGAGTTTGTAGCATAACCAACAAAGATGCCCTCTTGTTCTCTAGAATCAAATTTAGCTAAACGTGCACCTTTCTTGAGAATGAAACACTTACAACCGAATACCGGGAAGTACTTAAGATTGGGTTTGTTTCCAGTGAGAATCTCATATGGAGTCTTGTTCAAGCCTTTGCGGATATAGAGCCGATTGGACGCATGACATGCTATGTTGATGGCCTTAGCCCAAAAGTTATATGGATATTTGAATTCCGCCATCATTGTTCTTGCAGCATCCATCAAAGTCCGGTTCTACCTTTCTGCCACGCCATTTTGTTGAGGGGTATATGGTGCTGAATATTGATGCTTTATTCCCTCATCACCTAGAAACTCATCCAAGGTGTAGTTCTTGAACTCGATGTTGTTGTCACTTCTAATCATCAAGATCTTTGCTTCATGTTGACGTTGAGCTTCATTAGCAAAGTTGATGACAGTTTGTTGAGTCTCACTCTTCCTTTTGAAGAAATATACCCAGGTGTATCTTGAGTAGTCATCAACAATCACCAAGCAGTACTTTTTGCCTCCAAGACTATCAAATGATGGAGGACCGAAAAGATCCATATGGAGGAGCTCCAATGGCCTCTTAGTGTAAATGAGAGTCGTTGGACGATGTGCAGTTTCATGAATCTTTCCTTCAATGCAAGCACGATCTCTAGCAAAACTCACATTTGTTAGTCCACGAATATGGTCCCCTTTGAGAATACTTCGCAAAGACCTCATATTGACATGAGCTAGTCGGCGATGCCAAAGCCAACCCACATCAACTTTAGCCATTAAACACATCGCAGTCTTAGTGGGTCGCTTTGAGAAGTTCACCACATAAAGACCACTTTTGACATATCCAACATAGGCTACTTTAAGAGTCTTTCTCCACAGGAGGACCACAGTATCAAGATTAAATAAAGTGGAAAAACCCATAATTGCAAGTTGACGAACCGAAAGTAAATTGTAGGCAAGAGACTCAACAAGCATGACCTTCTCCATAGATAACTCTTGAGAGATGACGACCTTACCAAATCCCAATACCTTTGACGAGGATGCATCGGCATATTGGACATGGGTGGGCATAGATGGAGAAGGATGCACATCCACCACTAAGTCCTTGCTTCCGGTCATATGATTTGTTGCTCCACTATCGAGCAACCATGACACCCCACCGGAAGCAAACTCCTGCAATAGATGAAGGCTTGATTTTAGGTACCCATTTTTTAATGGGTCCTTTAATGTTAGAGACAAGGGTCTTAGGAACCCAGATAGCCCATTCAATGGACTCATAGTAAGAACCAACAAATCTGGCATAAACATGCCCATCACCAGCACGACATAAGACATAGGAAGGATTGAGTTTGCCGGCTGATGGGGTTATAGTCCCAGGGTAGGGTCATAGGCCTGCCCTATAGGTCCTACCCAAGGACTACCCTTCATAGAAGACAAGGCCCTTAGACAGTTCCGCCTGAACTAAGGACGCCCCCATCATCCAGTCGGCGACGATCCACTCGGAGCATATTTAACGTACCGACTGGAATCCACTCTGTACATCGTAACCTCCCAGGAGGGCAACGGTCATACGTTTTCATACACCATTATTAGCATTTAAGGCTTACGTTACCTGTAACGTAGGCATTTATTCGCCACTATTCCACCCGTGTCCACCGGGCATTATGAAGGGCAGCACACTCTATATAAGCCGCCCTTCCCCACTGGTGCAAGGGTTGGCACTTGCTGTAATCCTATAATCCACTCGACACTAAGCTCCCAAGAGCACTGAGACGTAGGGCTTTTACCTCCACCGTAGAGGGGCCTGAACTCATACATCCTCGCCGTAGCTAAGGCTCTGCCCATCCTTTCGTACCCTATACTTCTACTGTCAGACTTATACCCACGACAGTTGGCACCCACCTTGGGGCAGGCGTCTAAGCGACTTCCGGCGAGTTTGCGATTTCATACTTTCGTCATGTCGTCCAGTGGAGATCTGTGCATGGGTCGTCAGATCCTCTTCGGTGCCCTCTCCTTCATCGCTGACGATTCGGCATGGCTTCGGGATGCGCCCCTCGACGTCGAGGCGCTTCCCAGTCGCGGGTGTCGTGGGTATAAGCCTGACAGTAGATGTGTAGGGTACGAAAAGGACGGGCAGAGTCCTAGCTACGGCGAGGTTGTATGAGTTTAGGCCCCTCTGCGGTGGAGGTAACAGCCCTACGTCTCAGTGCTCAGGGAGCTTTGTTGTCGAGTGGAATAGAGAATACAGTGAATTGCTAACCCATTTACCAGTGGGGGAGGGTGGCTTATATAGAGTACGCTGCCCTCCACAACGGTTCGGGTACATGGGTGGAGTAGTGGCGATTGAATGTGTACGTTACAGGTAACGTATTTCCTTAATGCTAATAAATGCACCCGTAAACGTACGACCATTTCCCTCCAGGGGGTTACGATGTACCGAGTGGTAAACAGTCGGTTGACTCGACGTCCCTCCGAATGCTAGTCGCCAACTGGAGGGCCGAAGGTATGTTACCGACTGGAAGACAGGGATTCCTTAATTCAGTCGGAGTTGACTATGGGTCTTGTCCTCTGTGGGGGGTAGTCCCTGGGTAGGACCTACAGGGCAGGCCTATGACCCTACCCTAGGACAATAACCCCATCATTAGTCCCCGAATGGATTGAGGTTGGAACGATGAAGCGATGTTTGAAGTTGAATCCGACTGGAACAGATTCGGCTTGGCCGTTGCTTGCCTCGGTCCATTTCGACTTTTCTGATCGTCGATCCGAGTGGAAGTACTCACGGAACAGACTGTCGGGAGCCGAGTGCTTCGGCGACATCTTCTGACGCAACCGGTCAACTGACAGCGGCGGATTTTCCGGGATACTCAAATTTCAGTTTCTCCGCGCCCAGCGGGGATGACGCCAGCGCGCTCGAGTAGCGCCTGACGCCTCGATTCTTGCGCCTTCAACCTCTCCACTAATATCGCTGCGGTGGGTCGGGGGGATAAGGTTTCGGGGCCACCTGCCAGCGACCCAGTCGGAACCCTATTTAAATCTCGGCGGCGAGGCTTCTCCGATACGCTCGCCGAATCCCTTGCTCTCGCCTGCTCCGCGCTTCTCGCCACCTCCAGCGCTCCTATACTCCTCCCTTCTCCTACCTCCCGAAGGGCTCGCAGCCGCCGCCATGACCAAGGGCCAGACCAGCAAGATGGAGGCGAGGAAGAAGAAGGGGAAGACGGCGACGCCTGCTCAGTGGCGGCAGCGGCCGCTGTCGGCGGGATGGATCCAGGGCGATTTCCTACCCTCCACGGTGATGGAGGGGGACCTGCTGCAGCTGGTGGAGCACGGGATGATCGTGCACAAGTCCTGGAGGCTGCCGGCGGAGAACGAGGTCGAGCCAGCGCCTCGGGAGGGGGAGCGCGTCCTGCTGCTCAGCCACGTCCACGGAGGTTTTTCTTTGCGCCCGCATCCTTTCTTCAAGGGCATCATGAATCACTTCGGGGCCCAACTCCACCATTTTCCTCCGAATGCCATCGCCCATCTTTCTGCCTTTATAGTTTTGTGCGAGTGTTTCATCGGCTGCCCTCCCCATTGGGGTTTGTTCAAACACATCTTTTCCGCTAGATCCCAAACCATCAAACGACTTAGCCAGTCGGATGATAAGACGCATCTCCTCCAGCTTTGTGGGGGCTTAGGTTTCCAGAAAAAGAGTCGGAGTAGCTATCCTGCTCTCTAGTTAAGTGAGTCGGTTAGGAACTGGTAGTCGACGTGGTTCCACTGCCAGGATATCGCCTGTCCGAATTCGTCGACTGGGCTGCCTCCTTTTAGTTTTGATCGGCCCGCCCCGCCTAAGCAGCTCGCGTTCTCGAAGGCGGAGAAGAAAGACATCCAGCCCTTGGTTGAGGCACTCGTGGATGTCGTCAGGAGGGGGGTCACCGGCATAGATTTGCTGGAAGTCTTCCTTGGTTGGCGGATCCAGCCTTTGCAGGCTCGCGACCATGCCATGTGGCATTACACGGGGCCCGAAGACTCCACTTGGACCAACGTGGTGGGCGTGACTGAGGAGAGGGTGACCTCGTGGGTGCTCCAAATCACGGGCCCCTGCGAGAATCCCAAAGGAGCTCGGTGAGTGAAGCCTTACAGCGTGGATCATCCTCCACCGAATCAGGTGAGTGGTACTTGTCGAGTGCACTAAACTGTCTTAATTCTTGTCAGTTGTCTATATCTCCGTGTGATGTCTGATATTTCCGACTGAAATTTGTGCAGGCGTGGACCAACTGGTTCTCCCCCGTCTCGAATGGGAATCTGGCGGAGGACGAGGAGGAAGGCAGCCAGGAGGGCAGTGTGGAGAGCGGCGAGTACGTCTCCGACAGCGGGGAGTCGGAGGAGGAGAGCAGCGAGGAAGAGGAAGAAGACGAGGAGCAGGACTCGCCACCTCCGCAACTAGAGCATCGGACCAAGCGCCGACACGAGCCCGCCGTCCCCTCGGCTCCTCCCGCGTCTTCGAGTGCCCCACCTACTGCTCCGGTGCTCCCGAGTGTTCGAAGCACTAAGAGGACCAGGGATGCCGCCGCTGAGCCCGCGGGCCAATCTTCTAAGACGCCCAAGCCGAGTGGCCCTAGACCTCGGAAGGCTCTGCCGCGAATGAGGGTTGCCGTCCCCGTCACCTCCACGTAAGTGTATCCAGCTTTCAATTCTTTCTGATATCCGAATGAACTTCTGTTTACTGGCCGAATGGATTTCACTCGACAGGGTCGCTACCTCTGCCACCTCTCCGACGCTGCAAGGAGACGATCCCATGGACACAGACAACGTCGTTTCGTCTCAGCCAGGTGCGTTGCAGGAGCGTCGAGTGTTTTATCCCATCGCGTCTTAAATTCTATCATAGGTCCTGCTTCTTTCTTTTTCTGAGACCTCGTGACGTTCGGCCTGTCAGGGGCGATCTGCCTGGACGGGGACGACCAGGGGAGAGCCGACCCAGCTGTGGAGCCTGTTCTTGAGGCTGCTCCTCTTGCTGCCACTCTCGTCGCCGACGTCCTGCCGACTGAGGTGCTGCCGCCGACTGAACCAGTGCTGGTGGATGAGGGGCCGACTGGGGCGGACCTTGGGATGCCTCAGGAACCTCCGACGATTCCAGGCTCGTCGACTGCTGAATTCAGCATTCAGCGTCTTCCGGAGGAGCAGGTGGGAGCGGCCAAGGGGGCTATGGTGCAGGCGGAGCTGATGGCTGGAGAAGCCAAGAGGGCCTACGACTCCGTTGTGGCCTTGTACCAGCAGAGCTTGGAGCTGCGAGATGACATCCGAGTAAGTGGTCTAGTAAGTAATTACTTTTCTCTTGTAACCCACTGGGTGGTCTTGAATAACAGCTGTCTTTTGCAATGGGTTCACTCCGAGTGAACCCAGTGGGTGTAGTCCCCGAGACTTCTGTCGAGTGCTTGCACCGACAGTTGTCTTTATACATATTGTCTTTACTTTGGTTGTGTCTGTAAATAGTATGACTGAGTACGAGTAGTTGTTGCAGTCGGATTGCATTTACTGTAAGAGTCTCCAAGAGTAAGTTGTACTCAGGTCGGGTAGTATTGGCCTCGTAGGCGTAAATTATAACATGCATCTCAATAGGGCAGGCCTGCTTGAGCTGCATGCCAGTGGGGTCACTCTGAGCGAACCCACTGGGTGTAGTCCCCGAGACCGCTGTCGACTGCTTGCGTCGGCAGGGGTCTAAAGAACTTAGACCTTTAACTATTGAACTTTCTGATTGTCCTTTGGTGCTTGGTGGCAGAAAACTTGTGAAATGGGGACGGCCTATGAGGCGCTCAGAGCGGAGAGGAACCAGTTCGCTGGTGAGCTTGATGCGGCTATGCTCGCCATGGCCGGCATGAAGGATGCTCTGGAGGGACGAGAGAAGTCCTTGGAGGAGGCTCGGGAGGCAAACAAGGTGTTGACTGAGGAGGTGGAAAGAATGAAGAAACAGAGGACTTCTCTCAATAATCAGATGGCCGTCCTGAATAGACGATGCATAGCTCAGGAGAAGTATGTCAACGACTGGGCTGGGCAGATGATGACGCGTCTGGCTGGTAAGTCGTATGTTATGCTGAGTGCTTGTACCGTGTGCGTTACACTCGGTGTTTATTGTATGCTTGGCCTTTTGTTGCAGACTTTTGCGTTGATGCTGAAGCTGAAGCAGCGGACGTGGAGCGGTCCATGCGCGACAACATGCCACTCGGCGAGGACACCAATCGGGATCTTCTCCGGGCGCATATCCGCGTAGGCAAAGTGGGTCCTTTCATCGGTCGACTGAGAGAGGTCGTCGGCCGAATTGACAAGGAACTTTGGCCAGAAGATGAGTCGCGGCAGGAGATGGAGAGCCTGATGGCGCGATTGGAGGATATTCCAAACCGAGTGCAATCGTGGAAGAAATCGGCAGCACGTTGCGGTGCAGATGTTGCCCTGTCCTTGGTCCGAGTCCATTGCAAGGAGGTGCGGGAAGAGAAGCTGAAGACATTGAAGGTCGCCAACACGAAGAAGCTTCGATTCGAAGACTTCATGGAGACGTTCCTTGAGAGTGCTACCCGCATCGCCGACGGAATCGACTTGGACACCTTCGTGGAGCCCTCCAGCCCTGGCGCCGACCCAGCTGACGCGTAATAAAACTTTAACCTCGGTATGCCGAGTGTTTATCTGTAAGGTACTTTGGCCACTTCTGTTGGCCGTCACATTCTTAAATCGGTGTGGGTAAGCTTGATCCGCATCGAGTTAGCTATCGTTGCGAGGATTTTGGAATCCGAATCAAAGCGTTTACTCTTGTGTTTGAATGTTGTTTCGAGTGCGACGTTTAGTGCACCCTTCGGGGAAAGTGATTACTTAGGTAAGTCCCCGAGTGCGACGTTTAGTGCACACTCGGAGAGAGTTAGGACTTAAGTGATTCTTGATCACAGCTAAGTCCCCGAGTGCGACGGTTAGCGCATACTCGGAGGAAGTTAGTACTTAGGTGATTCTTGATCACAGCTAAGTCCCCGAGTGCGACGTTTAGCACACACTCGGAGGAGGTTAGGACTTAAGTGATTCTTGATCACATCTAAGTCCCCGAGTGCGACGTGTAACGCACACTAGGAGGAAGTTAATACTTAGGTGATTCTTGATCACAGCTAAGTCCCCGAGTGCGACGTGTAGTGCACACTCGGGGGAAGTTAGTACTTAGGTGATTCTTGATCACAGCTAAGTCCCCGAGTGCAACGTTTAGTGCACACTTGGAGGAAGTTATTACTTAGGTGATTCTTGATCACAGCTAAGTCCCCGAGTGCGACTCTTAGTGTGCACTCGGAGAAAGTTATTACTTAGGTGATTCTTGATCACGGCTAAGTCCCCGAGTGCGACGTTTAGTGCACACTCGGAGGAAGTTATTACTTAGGTGATTCTTGATCACAGCTAAGACCCCGAGTGCGACGTTTAGTGCACACTCGGAGGAGGTTATTACTTAGGTGATTCTTGATCACAGCTAAGTCCCCGAGTGCGATGTTTAGTGCACACTCGGAGGAAGTTATTACTTAGGTGATTCTTGATCACAGCTAAGTCCCCGAGTGCGACGTTTAGTGCACACTCGGAGGAAGTTAATACTTAGGTGATTCTTGATCACAGCTAAGTCCCCGAGTGCGACGTGTAGCGCACACTTGGAGGAAGTTAATACTTAGGTGATTCTTGATCACAGCTAAGTCCCCGAGTGCGACGTATAGCGCACACTCGGAGGAAGTTAGTACTTAGGTGATTCTTGATCACAGCTAAGTCCCCGATTGCGACGTTTAGTGCACACTCGGAGGAAGTTATTACTTAGGTGATTCTTGATCACAGCTAAGTTTTTTTTGTGACCAGAGTCTGCAACTGTGGAAGAATTATGAGACTGCAAAAACTGAATCCGCTTTATATTATTCCATAAATGCTAGTTCTTTACACTGCTTCAGTCGACGATCACGTGTAGAAGCGCTTCAAGAGGTGTCCGTTCCATGCGCGTGGCTCGTCTGTCTCCCTCTCGATGTTGTAGAGTCTCTATGCTCCATTGTTCAACACCTTGGAGATGATGAAGGGTCCTTCCTAGGCCGGGGCCAACTTGTGAGGTCTTTGCTGATCCACTCGGAGCACCAGGTCGCCTGCTTGGAACGTGCGACTCCTGACGTGGCGTGCATGAAAACGCCGTAGATCTTGTTGATAAATGGTTGAGCGAGTTAGTGCCATCTCGCGCTCCTCCTCTAGAAGGTCCACTCCATCTTGCCTTGCTTGTTCTGCTTCAGCTTCGGAGAAGAGTTCGACTCGTGGAGCATTATGAAGCAAGTCACTTAGAAGGACTGCTTCTGCTCCGTAAACGAGGAAGAACGGCGATCGCCCTGTAGATCTGTTCGGGGTTGTGCGAAGACCCCAAAGTAATGAAGGTAACTCGGTGACCCAAGCACCAGCAGCATGTCCCACCTCTCGCAAAAGTCGGGGCTTTAAACCCTGAAGAATAAGTCCATTCGCCCGCTCTGCTTGTCCATTGGATTGAGGATGTGCTACGGAAGCAAAATCCACTCGGATACCTTGGCTTGCACAAAAACCTTTGAATCTGTCCGAGTCAAAGTTTGTCCCGTTATCCGTGATTATGCTGTGAGGTACACCGAATCTGGAGATGATGTCCCTGACAAACTTGACGGCTGTTGAGGCGTCGAGTTTCTTGATGGGCTTGGCTTCTATCCATTTTGTGAACTTGTCGACCGCCACCAACAGATGAGTGTAGCCTCCTTGGCCTGTCTTGAATGGACCGACTGTATCTAATCCCCAAACCGCAAACGGCCACACAAGCGGAATTGTCTTCAATGCAGAAGTTGGCTTGTGGGACTTGTTGGAGTAGAACTGACAGCCCTCGCATCGATCGACCATGTCTTTAGCCATCTCATTTGCCTGCAGCCAGAAAAAACCAGCCCTGAACGCCTTGGCGACGATTGCTCTTGAAGAGGCGTGATGACCACAGGTTCCCGAGTGAATCTCTTCCAGGACCAACTGCCCCTCCTCTGGGGAAATGCAGCGTCGAAGAACGCCTGAAACACTCTCCTTGTACAATTGGCCATCAATGACAGTGAATGCCTTCGACCTGCGGACTATCTGCCTGGCCTAAGCTTCGTCTTCTGGTAGTTCCTGTCTCAGAATATATGCAATGATCGGCAGAGTCCACTTGGGGATGGCAGCGAGGATCTCCATAACCAGATCAACCACAGCAGGTACATCGACTTCAGTCGGATCTGTTGTGCTCTTGGGTTGCACTGGTTCCTCTATGAAAGGATCTTCTTTGACTGAGGGAAGGTGGAGGTGCTCGAGGCAGACGTCACTCGGGACTGGTCTCCGAGTGGATCCGAGTTTTGCCAACTCATCAGCTGCTTGGTTCTTCAGTCTCGGAACATGGTGGAGCTCCAGAACTTCAAACTTCTTCTCCAGCTTCCTTACTGCATTGCAGTATGCGGTCATGGTGGGGTTCCTGACGTCGCACTCTTTCATCACTTGATTGACCACCAAATCTGAATCGCCGTAGACCATCAGGCGACAGACGCCGAGTGAGATGGCCATGCGCAATCCATAGAGGAGAGCTTCATACTCTGCCTCGTTGTTGGAGGAATCGAAGTGTATCTGTAGCACGTACTTGAGCTTGTCGCCCTTTGGTGAAATGATCACAACACCAGCGTCGGAGCCATTCAACATCTTAGACCCATCAAAGAACATTGTCCAATGAGCTGAGCAGATGTGGGTCGGTTGCTGTTGTTCTACCCATTCTGCTATAAAGTCAGCCAGGGCTTGAGACTTAATAGCTTTCTTGGCCTCGAACTTGATATCGCAGTACAACATCTCCATTGCCCACTTCGCCACTCGGCCTGACACGTCCCGATTGTGGAGAATTTCCGACAACGGAGCATCAGAAACGACAGACACCGAGTGGTCTTGGAAATAATGAGCCACCTTCTTCGCAGTCATGTAAATCCCGTAGATAAGTTTTTGATAGTGGGGATACCTCTGCTTGGAAGGAGTGAGGACTTCGGAGATGATGTACACTGGCCGCTGAATTTTGTATGCTTTGCCTTCTTCTTCTCGTTCGACTGTAAGAACAGTACTGACGACTTGATTTGTAGCCGCGATATACAAAAGAAGGGGCTCTTTACTGAGCGGAGCAGTAAGAACCGGCTGGGTGGAAAGTAAGACTTTGAGGTCATCGAAAGCGACTTGGGCTTCGTCTGTCCACTCGAAAGTATCTGATTTCTTCATGAGTCGGTACAGAGGAAGTGCTTTCTCGCCGAGTCGACTGATGAACCTGCTCAAAGCCGCTAGGCAACCTGTGAGCCGTTGAACATCGCGTATTCTGACCGGCCTCTCCATTCAGACGATGGTCCCGATCTTTTTGGGGTTGACGTCGATCCCTCGTTCGGAAACGAAGAAACCGAGTAACTTCCCGCTGGGAACACCGAATGAACATTTGGCTGGGTTGAGCTTGATATCGTATCTACGAAGGTCGGCGAATGTTTCCGCCCAGTCTGTCAGTAGGTCGGAAACTTTGCGTGGCTTGACTACGATATCATCCATATATGCCTCCACGTTCCGACCGATCTGGTCGAGGAGACATTTTTGGATCATGCGCATAAAGGTAGCTCCTGCATTCTTCAGACCGAAGGGCATAGTGATGTAGCAGAAGCACCCGAATGGGGTGATGAAGGCTGTTTTTAACTCATCGGGACCATACATACGGATCTAATGATAGCCCTAGTAGGCATCAAGAAATGACAAACGCTCGCATCCCGCAGTCGAATCGACAATTTGATCTATGCGGGGGAGCGGAAAATGGTCTTTCGGGCAGACCTTATTGAGATGCTTGAAGTCGATGCACATTCGGAGCGACTTGTCCTTCTTGGGCACCATGACAACATTGGCGAGCTACTCGGAGTGGTGAACCTCGCGAATGAAGTTGGCGGCCAGCAGCTTGGCCACCTCTTCCCCGATTGCCTTCCCCTTGTGCGTGGCAGACCGGCGCAAGCGCTCTCGGACGGGCCGAGCGGCAGGATCCACATGTAGTTGGTGCTCAGCCAACTCCCTGGGTACACCTGGCATGTCAGAGGGTTTCCATGCGAAGATGTCCCAGTTCTCACGGAGGAATTGAGTGAGCTCGGCTTCCTATTTAGGATCGAGGGTGGTGGAGATGTTCGTCGGGGCAGCCGAGTCGTCCGTCGGGTGGATGTTGACCTTCTTCGTCTCTCCCGCCGACTGGAATGCGGATTCATAAGCAGGTTTCTTTGAGCGCATCAGGTCGGCAGGGTCGACTGTCTTCTTGTACTCGTCGAGATCGAGAACATCCATCTGCTGGTCGGCGATTCTTGATCCCTGCTGCAGACACTCTTCGGCTCGCTGACGATTGCCCATGATGGTGATCACGCCTTTCGGGCCTGGCATCTTCAGCTTCAAGTATACATAGCATGGACGGGCCATGAAGCTCACATACGCTGGGCGGCCCAGGATCGCGTGGTAAGCGCTCTGGAAATCCACCACCTCAAATGTGAGCTTCTCCTTGCGAAAGTTCTTGCCGGAGCCGAAAACGACGTCCAACGCGATCTGGCCGAGTGACTTGGCCTTCCGTCCAGGGACGACTCCGTGGAACTGCATACTGCTCTCGCAGAGTTTGGACATCGGAATGCCCATTCCCTTGAGAGTGTCGGCATACATGATGTTCAAACCGCTGCCGCCGTCCATGAGGACTTTGCGCAGTCGGACTCCTTCCACCATCGGGTCGACGACCAGAGCCTGTCTTCGTGGGGTGGGGGCATGCGCTGGATGATCCGACTGGTCAAAGGTGATCGCAGTCTGAGACCATTTAAGGAACTTGGGGCTGGTCGGAACGGCCATGTTGACCTCCCTGTTCACCAGCTTCAGTCGACTCTTGCTTTCGACGTCAGCAAAAATCATGAGTGTCGCATGGACTTGGGGGAACGGATCCTCCTTATCCTCCTCATCCTGTTCGCTGACCTTCTCACTCGGTTGTCCTTCACCGAATCCTTGGATCAGGAGTCGGCACTGCCGAGTAGTATGCTTGGGATATATGGGGTTGCCCTCTTCGTCCATCTTCGTATGAACCGGGCATGGTTGGTCCAGGATGGGATTATTGAACGGCTTCTTCTTGGGGGCATACTGCGCCTTCCCTTTGCCTTTGAACTTGGCATTGGTCACGACTGCAGCTTCTGCCTGCGGAGTGGATGGAGCTTTTTGCTTTTGCTTCCGAGTGTTGCTTCCTTCTCCGTCACCGACTGTCTTGTGCTTGCCGCTTCGGATACGGTCCTCTTCTTCGCCATTTGCGTATGGAGCTGCTATCTCCATCATCTTGCTCATGGAGATGTCGCCTGTTCGGCCAAACTTCAGGTACAGCTCCCTGTACCTCACGCCTGCCTTGAATGCGCAGACTGCTTGATGTTCGGTGACGTTATCCACCGTGTGGTAGAGAGTCGTCCAGCGCTGGATGAAGTCGCGCAGGGGCTCATTCGGCTTCTGGACGCAGTGCTGGAGCTCCACGAGGCCCGCAGGGCGCTTGCATGTCCCTTCGAAGGTCCGGATGAACACTCGGGCTAGATCCGCCCAACTGTAAATGCTCGAGGGGGCTAGTTGATTCAGCCACGCTCGCGCCGAGCCGTCGAGCATCAGAGGGAGGTGCTTCATGGCGATGTGATCGTCCCCTCCTCCGATCTGGACTGCCACTCGGTAGTCGTCTAGCCATGTTTCTGGCTTGGACTCTCCCGTAAATTTACCGATTCCCGCCGCCAATCGGAAGTTGGGCGGGATGTCAGCCGAGCGGATGGCTCGACTAAAACACTCGGGACCGGACACGATGGTCCTGCTTCCACTTGGACGGTCCATATCGTGACCATCGCGGTGGGCTCGACCCCTGTCGACTCTTCGCTGGGCGATACGTCCTCTTGCGTCGGGTCTTGGGTCATAAGTGTCGCCGACTGAACGCCGATCATCATGATGTCGGGACCCATAGGGCCCACCCCGCGGAGGGGTGCGCGAACGGCGGCGATCTTCATGAATCATGGAACGGCTACCTCCCCTGTGGCGCTGATGGGAACCAGGGCTGTGAACCGACCGATGCGTATTCGCGTGGACGGAACTATTATAGATCCGGTTGTGTGACTGGGAGACCGCCGAATTCTGCTGCTGCGCCGTGTGCAACAGGGCTCGGATATGCTCGATCCCCCTTCCTGCCTCTGAATCAGTCGGCTGGAGGGAATCGGCAATCTTGGCAGCCGCAGCCAAGTTGAGGAGAGGCGTGCGGAACAACTCCATGTTGCTCCGCCGAGTGTGCCGACTGGCAGAACGGCGAGGTGGACGACGCGCACCGGATGCTTCACCGACCTCGCGCTCGCTTCGGCCAGCTTGACGGGGATCTTCATGGGAGTTGGCCATGTGTACTTCTGCTGCAGGCCCGCGACCTGCATACTCGGAAGGAAACTCAGTCGGAACCGAGTCCGAGTGCTGGGACGGCGGGGCAACCACAACGGACTCAAGAACTGCCACTTGCGAAGACGCGTTCTGGCGCGCTTGGGCATGCTGCACCCAATGCTGGAGCCGCGAATGGCGGGACCGCTTGCTGCGGCGCGTGGCGGCGGTGCAGGTCGACACCGGAGTCGACTGTTGGAGAAGAAGGATGCCGCGAGCACCGACATGGAAGTGCGTAGCCCCGCGACTGGGAAGCGCCTCCACGTTGAGAGGGGCATCCCGAAGCCACGCCGAATCGTCGATGATGAAGGAGAGTGTGCCAAAGAAGATCTGGTGACCCATGCTCGAACCTCCACCGGACGACATGACGAAAGGAAGTAGTCGCAAACTCGCCGGAAGTCGCTTAGACGCCTGCCCCACGGTGGGCGCCAACTGTCGTGGGTATAAGCCTGACAGTAGATGTGTAGGGTACGAAAAGGACGGTCAGAGTCCTAGCTACGGCGAGGTTGTATGAGTTCAGGCCCCTCTACGGTGGAGGTAACAGCCCTACGTCTCAGTGCTCAGGGAGCTTTGTTGTCGAGTGGAATAGAGAATACAGTGAATTGCTAACCCATTTACCAGTGGGGGAGGGTGGCTTATATAGAGTACGCTGCCCTCCACAACGGTTCGGGTACAGGGGTGGAGTAGTGGTGATTGAATGTGTACGTTACAGATAATGTATGTCCCTAATGCTAATAAATGCACCCGGAAACGTACGACCGTTTCCCTCCAGGGGGGTTACGATGTACCGAGTGGTAAACAGTCGGTTGACTCGACGTCCTCCGAATGCTAGTCACCGACTGGAGGGCCAAAGGTATGTTACCGACTGGAAGACAGGGATTCCTTAATTCAGTCGGAGTTGACTAAGGGTCTTGTCCTCTGTGGGGGGTAGTCCCTGGGTAGGACCTACAGGGCAGGCCTATGACCCTACCCTAGGACTATAACCCCATCAGCGGGGCTACGCACTTCCGTGCCGGTTCCCGCGGTGTTCTTCTTCTCCAGCCATCGACCCCGGTGTCGATCTTCGCCCCCGTCACGCGCCGCAACAAGCGATCCCGTCGTCCGCGTCTCCAGCGTTGGGTGCGACATGCCCAGGCACGACAGAGCGCGTCCTCTCAAGTGGCGGTGCTCGAATCGGTTGTGGTCCCGCCGCCGTCCCAGTGCTTGGACTCAGTTCCGACTGAGCTACCTTCCGAGTACCCGGGTCGCGGGCCTGCAACCGAAGTTCTCATGGCCGATTCCCATGAAAGTCCCCTCCGGACTGGTTGGAACGAGCATGAGGTTGGAGAATCATCCGGCGCTCGTCGTCAACGCCATCGTTCTACCAGTCGACGCACTCGCCAGAGCAACGTCGAGGTGTTCCGCACACCCATCCTCAACTTGGCTGCGGCTGCCAGGATAGCCGATTCTCTCCAGCCGACTGATTCAGAGGCTGGTAGAGGGATCGAGCAGATCCGTGCCCCGTTGCATACGGCGCAACAACAAAATTCGGTGGTCTCCCAGTCGCACAACAGGATCCACAACAGTTCTGTTCACGCGAACACGCATCGGTCGGTTTTCAGTCCCGACTCTCATCAGCGGCGCAGAGGGGGCAGCCGTTCCAGGGACCCGAGTCGGAATCCGCTTCCCATTCGGTCTCATCCAGAAGATCGTCACCGTTCGCGTAACCCTTCGCGGGGTGGGCCTTATGGGCCCCGGGATCACGATGATCGCCATTCAGGCGGTGACGCGCATGATCCAAGGCCTGACGCAAGAGGGTACATCACCCAGAAGAAGGTCGACAGAAGTCGAGCCCACCGTGATGGTCACGATAGAGACCGTCCAAGTGGAAGCAGGACCGTTGTCTTTGGCCCCGAGTGCTTCAGTCGGGCCATCCGTTCAGCTGACATCCCTCCCAACTTCCGATTGGCGACGGGAATCAGCAAGTTCACAGGAGAGTCCAAGTCAGAAACTTGGTTGGACGACCACTCTTGTGCCGGTCCAGATCGGTGGCGGAGACGACCATGTCGCCATGAAACATCTCCCCTGATGCTCGACGGCTCGGCGCGAGCTTGGCTAAACTAGTTGGCTCCGTCAAGCATCTACAGCTGGGCAGATCTGTTTCGAGTCTTCATCAGGACCTTCGAGGGTACGTGCAAACGCCCTGCTGGTCTCGTAGAGCTCCAACACTGTGTCCAGAAGCAGAATGAGCCCTTGCGCGATTTCATCCAGCGCTGGACAACCCTCTACCATACGGTGGAGAACGTCAGAGAGCATCAAGCAGTCTACGCCTTCAAGGCAGGCGTGCGGTACAGAGATCTGTACCTGAAGTTCGGTCGGACAGGCGACATCTCCATGAGCAAGATGATGGAGATAGCCGCATGCTATGGAAATGGCGAAGAAGAGGACCGCATACGTAGTGGCAAGCATACGTCAGTCTCCGATGGAGATGGGAACAACAATCGGAAGCAGAAGCAGAAAGCTCAATCCACTCCGCACGCAGAGGCAACAACCGTTACGAATGCCAAGTTCAAAGGCAAGGGGAAAGCTCAGTACACCCCAAGAAGAGGCAGTCAGGAAACTTCATCCTAGATCAACCGTGTCCAATCCACACGAAGACAGATGAAGAAGGCAATGTCATACTGCCGAAGCATACCACTCGGTAGTGTCGCCTCCTGATCCAAGGATTCGGCAACGGACAACCGAGTGAGAAGGACATCGAGCAGGATGGCGAAGAGGAGGATCCGTTCCCCCAAGTCCATGCAACGTTGATGATTTTTGCTGATGTGGAAAGCAAAAGTCGACTGAAGCTGGTCAACAGGGAGGTGAACATGGCAACCCCATCCACTCCCACGTTCCTCAAGTCGTCACAGACTGCGATCATCTTTGATCAGTCAGACCACCCAGCACACGTACCCACCCCAGGGAGGCAGGCTTTGGTCGTCGACCCGGTGGTGGAAGGAGTCAGGCTGCGCAAAGTCCTCATGGACGGCGGCAGCGACTTGAATATCATGTACGCCGACACTCTCAAGGGAATGGGCATTCCGATGTCCAAACTTAGCGAGAGCAGTATGCAGTTCCACGGAGTCGTCCCAGGAAGAAAGGCCAAATCACTCGGCCAGATCGCATTGGATGTCATCTTCGGCTCTGACAAGAACTTCTGCAAGAAGAAGCTGACATTCGAGGTGGTAGACTTCCAGAGTGCATACCATGCGATTCTGGGCCGTCCGGCATATGCGCGTTTCATGGCCCGTCCATGTTACGTCTATTTGAAGCTGAAGATGCCAGGTCCCAAAGGTGTGATTACGGTCACAGGCAATCGGCAGCGGGCCGAGGAGTGTCTGCAGCAGGGGTCGAGGATTGCCGATCAGCAGATGGCTATTCTCGAGCTGGATGAGTACAAGAAGACCGCCGACCACGCTGACCTGATGCGTTCAAAGAAGCCAGCTTCCGAGTCCGCATTCCAGTCGGCGGGAGACACGAAGAAAGTCAGCCTCCACCCGACGGACGACGCCGCTGCCCCGACAAACATCTCCACCACTCTTGATCCAAGATAGGAAGCCGAGCTCATCCTATTCCTCCGTGAGAACTAGGACATTTTTGCATGGAAGCCTGCTGACATGCCAGGTGTACCCAGGGAGTTCGCTGAGCACCGACTGCATGTGGATCCTGCTGCTCGGCCCGTCCGAGAACGCATGCGTCGGTCCGCCGCGCACAAGAGGAAGGCAATCGAAGAGGAGGTGGCTAAACTTTTGGCAGCCAACTTCATTCGCGAGGTACACCACTCCGAGTGGCTCGCTAATGTTGTCATGGTGCCCAAGAAGGACAAGTCTCTCCGTATGTGCATCGATTTCAAGCATCTCAATAAGGTCTGTCCGAAAGATCACTTCCCGCTCCCCCGCATTGATCAAATTGTTGATTCGACTGCGGGTTGCGAGCGCTTATCCTTCCTTGATGCCTATTCGGGCTATCATCAGATCCGTCTGTATGGTCCAGATGAATTAAAAACAGCCTTCATCACCCCATTCGGGTGTTTCTGCTACATCACTATGCCATTTGGTTTGAAGAATGCAGGAGCAACTTTTATGCGCATGATCCAAAAATGCCTCCTTGACCAGATCGGTCGAAATGTGGAGGCATATATGGACGATATCGTAGTCAAGTCACGCAAAGGTTCCAACCTGCTGACTGACTTGGCAGAAACATTCGCCAACCTATGTAGGTACGATATCAAGCTCAACCCAGCCAAGTGTTCATTCGGCGTTCCCAGCAGGAAGTTACTCGGTTTCTTCGTTTCCGAACGAGGGATCGATGTCAACCCCGAAAAGATCGGGACCATTGTCCGAATGGAGCGGCCGGTAAGAATACATGATGTTCAAAGGCTCACAGGTTGCCTAGCGGCTTTGAGCAGGTTTATCGCTCGACTCGGCGAGAAGGCGTTACCTCTGTACCGACTCATGAAGAAGTCTAATACCTTCGAGTGGACAGACGAAGCCCAAATTGCATTCGACGACCTCAAAGCCCTTCTTTCCACCGAGCCGGTTCTTACTGCCCCGCTCAGTAAAGAACCCCTTCTTCTGTACATCGCGGCTACAAATCAAGTCATCAGCACCGTTCTGACAGTCGAACGCGAAGAAGAAGGCAAAGCGTACAAGGTTCAGCGGCCAGTATGTTATGTCTCCGAAGTCCTGACTCCTTCCAAGCAGAGGTATCCCCATTATCAGAAGCTTATTTATGGGATCTACATGACTGCAAAGAAGGTGGCTCATTATTTCCAAGACCACTCGGTGTCTGTCATATCTGATGCTCCATTGTCGGAAATTCTCCACAATTGGGACGCATCAGGCCGAGTGGCAAAGTGGGCAATGGAGATGCTATACTGCGACATCAAGTTCGAAGCCAAGAAAGCTATGAAGTCTCAAGCTCTTGCTGACTTCATAGCAGAATGGGTAGAACAACAGCAACCGACTCACATCTACTCAGCTCATTGGAACATGTTCTTCGATGGGTCCAAGATGTTGAATGGCTCCGGCGCCGGCGTAGTGCTCATACCCCCAAAAGGTGATAAGCTCAAGTATGTGTTGCAGATACATTTTGATTCTTCCAAAAACGAAGCAGAGTATGAAGCTCTCCTTTACAGGTTGCGCATGACCATCACACTCGGCGTCCGTCGCCTGATGGTCTATGGCGACTCAGATCTGGTGGTTAATCAAGTAATGAAAGAGTGGGATGTAAGGAACCCCACCATGACTGCATACTGCAACGCAGTAAGGAAGCTTGAGAATAAGTTCGAAGGTCTGGAACTTCACCATGTTCCCCGACTGAAAAACCAAGCAGCAGATCAATTGGCAAAACTTGGATCCACTCGGAGACCGGTCCCGAGTGATGTCTGCCTCGAGCACCTACACCTCCCCTCGGTGAAAGAAGATCCTTTTACAGAGGAACCAGTACAACCGAAGAGCTCAACAGATCCGACTAAAGTCGAGGTCCCCACTGTGGTTGATTTGATCATGGAGATTCTAGCTGTCATTCCCGAATGGACTGTGCCGTTCATTGCATACATCCTGAGGCAAGAGTTACCAGAAGACGAAGTCCAAGCTAGGCAGATCGTTTGCAGGTCGAAGTCCTTCACCGTCATTGATGACCAGTTGTACAGGGAAAGTGTTTCAGGCATCCTTCAGCGGTGTATCTCTCATGAGGAGGGGCAGCTAATCTTGGAAGAAATTCACTCGGGAACCTGCGGTCATCATGCCTCCTCAAGGGCAATCGTCGCCAAAGCATTCAGAGCTGGTTTCTTCTGGTTGCAGGCGAATGAAATGGCAAAAGATATGGTCGACCGTTGTGAAGGTTGTCAGTTTTATTCAAACAAGTCCCACAAGCCAACGTCTGCGCTGAAGACAATTCCTCTTGCTTGGCCATTCGCCGTGTGGGGATTAGATACAGTTAGGCCATTCAGAACAGGCCAAGGAGGATTCACTCATCTACTGGTAGCAGTCGACGAGTTTACCAAGTGGATTGAAGCCAAGCCCATCAAGAAGCTTGATGCCCTTACAACCATCAAGTTTATCAGAGACATCATCGCCAGATACGGGGTTCCGCACAACATAATCACCGATAATGGCACAAACTTTGACTCGGACAGGTTCAAAGGTTTTTGCACAGGCCAAGATATCCGAGTGGATTTTGCATCCGTGGTGCACCCCCAAACAAACGGGCAAGCAGAGCGGGCGAATGGACTTATTCTTCAAGGGTTGAAGCCTCGACTCCTGCGAGAAGTTGGACATGCCGCCAGCGCATGGGTCACCGAGCTGCCTTCGGTGCTGTGGGGCCTCCGCACAACTCCGAATAGATCGACAGGGCGATCCCCGTTCTTCCTCGTTTATGGAGCAGAGGCAGTCCTTCCGAGTGACTTGCTTCACAACTCTCCACGAGTCGAACTCTTCTCCGAAGCCGAAGCAGAGCAAGCCAGGCAAGACGGAGTGGATCTTCTAGAAGAAGAGCGCGAGATGGCACTGATCCGTTCAACAATTTATCAACAAGATCTGCGGCGATTTCACGCGCGGCACGTCAGGAGCCGCACATTCCAAGCAGGTGACCTGGTGCTCCGAGTGGATCAACAGAGACCACACAAGTTGGCTCCCGCCTCGGAAGGACCGTTCATCATCTCTAAGGTGCTGAACAATGGAGCATATAGACTCTACAATCTCGACAGGGAAACGGACGAGCCACGAGCATGGAATGGAGATCTACTGAAGCGCTTCTACACATAACCGCCGACGGAGACAATGTAAAGAACAAGTATCATTGAAGTAATACAAAGCAGATTGATTTCTTGCCGATTCAAAATTCTTCCGCGTTTGCAAACTCCGGTCTAAAGAACCAACTCCGAGTGTGCACTAAAAGTCACGCTCGTGGACTTAGCTGCGGCCCAGAGTCTCCTAAGTACAAACTCGCTCCGAGTGTGCACGAAAAGTCACACTCGGAGATTTAGCTGCGACCCAGAGTCACCTAAGTACAAACTCGCTCCGAGTGTGCACGAAAAGTCACACTCGGAGACTTAATTTGTCCCAGAGTCGCCTAAGTACAAACTCACTCCGAGTGTGCACGAAAAGTCACACTCGGGGACTTAGCTGCGACCGAGAGTCGCCTAAGTACAAACTCGCTCCGAGTGTGCACGAAAAGTCACACTCGGAGACTTAGCTGCGACCCAGAGTCGCCTAAGTACAAACTCGCTCCGAGTGTGCACGAGAAGTCACACTCGGAGACTTAGCTGCGACCCAGAGTCGCCTAAGTACAAACTCGCTCCGAGTGTGCACGAAACGTCACACTCCGAGACTTAGCTGCGACCCAGAGTCGCCTAAGTACAAACTCGCTCCGAGTGTGCACGAAAAGTCACACTCAGAGACTTAGCTGTGACCCAGAGTCGCCTAAGTACAAACTCGCTCCGAGTGTGCGCTAAAAGTCACACTCGGGGACTTAGCTGCGACACAGAGTCGCCTAAGTAAAAACTCACTCTGAGTGTGCACGAAAAGTCACACTCGAGGACTTAGTTGCGACTCAGAGTCGCCTAAGTAAAAAGCTTCCTCCGAGTGTATACTCGAGATACACTCGGAGGCTTAGCAGACCCTCATTGAGGCTCATGTGGATGTGAAGACAATGACAACTACATGAGTAACAACTCGCTCCGAGTGCGCACTAACAGTCGCACTCGGGGACTTAGCAGCGACCCAGAGTCACCTAAGTATAAACTCGCTCTGAGTGTGCACCAAAAGTCACACTCGGAGACTTAGCTGCAAACCAGAGTCGCCTAAGTAAAAAGCTTCCTCCGAGTGGGCACTCGAGATACACTCGGAGGCTTAGCAGACCCTCATTGAGGCTCATGTGGATGTGAAGACAACTGACAACTACATGCTCCGCATGATTGCCATTGGCTTCACCACCCAAACAAAAACCACGAGCGAGAATCGTGTCAAAAAAAACTCAGCGAAAGAAGAGCAAAATATCCGATTCGAATTCAAGTTGGATCTACGATCAGTCGGCTCGGTGTGAATCAAGTTTATCCACACCGAACCACGAATGTGACGGCCAACAACAATGGCCAAAGTTTAATACAGATACCACTCGACGTACCGAGGTAAATGTGCGTTCACCATAAAGTTTTTTCAAGCGTCGCCGGGACTGGCAGGCTCCACAAAGGTGTCGAGGTCGATTCCGTCTGCAATGCGAGTGGCTGTGTCGAGGAAGGTCTCCATGAAATCTTCGAATCGAAGCTTCTTGGTGTTGGCGACCTGCAACGTCTTCAGCTTTTCTTCGCAGGCTTCCTTGCAGTGCACTCAGACCAAAGATAACGCCACGTCCGCACCACACCGAGCGACAGACTTCTTCCATGCCTACACTCTGCTTGGGACGTCCTCCAGCCGAGTCATCAACCCATCTATTTCGTTCCGGGAGTCGTCTTCAGGCCACAGCTCCTTGTCGATCTGGCCGACAACTTTTCTCAGGCGGCCAATGAAAGGGCCCACCCTGTCCCACCAGCCCACCAAGGGCTGGTGCGCCACCCCCAAGGCCTATGGGCTTCCCCGGGGTGGGTTGCCCCTCGGTGAACACCCGGAACCCATTCGTCATTCTCGGTACATTCCCGGTAACTCCGAAAACCTTCCGGTAATCAAATGAGGTCATCCTATATATCAATCTTCGTTTCCGGACCATTCTGGAAACCCTCGTGACGTCCGTGATCTCATCCGGGACTCCGAACAACATTCGGTAACCAACCATATAACTCAAATACGCATAAAACAACGTGTAACCTTAAGTGTGCAGACCCTGCGGGTTCGAGCACTATGCAGACATGACCCGAGTGACTCCTCGGTCAATATCCAATAGCGGGACCTGGATGCCCATATTGGATCCCACATATTATACGAAGATCTTATCGTTTGAACCTCAGTGTCAAGGATTCATATAATCCCGTATGTCATTCCCTTTGTCCTTCGGTATGTTACTTGTCTGAGATTCGATCGTCAGTATCCGCATACCTATTTCAATCTCGTTTACCGGCAAGTCTCTTTACTCGTTCCGTAATACAAGATCCCGCAACTTACACTAAGTCACATTGCTTGCAAGGCTTGTGTGTGATGTTGTATTACCGAGTGGGCCCCGAGATACCTCCCCGTCACACGGAGTGACAAATCCCAGTCTCGATCCATACTAACTCAACGAACACCTTCGGAGATACCTGTAGAGCATCTTTATAGTCACCTAGTTACGTTGCGACTTTTGATACACACAAAGCATTCCTCCGGTGTCAGTGAGTTATATGATCTCATGGTCATAGGAACAAATACTTGACACGCAGAAAACAGTAGCAACAAAATGACACGATCAACATGCTACGTCTATTAGTTTGGGTCTAGTCCATCACATGATTCTCCTAATGATGTGATCCCGTTATCAAGTAACAACACTTGCCTATGGCCAGGAAACCTTGACCATCTTTGATCAACGAGCTAGTCAACTAGAGGCTTACTAGGGACAGTGTTTTGTCTATGTATCCACACAAGTATTGTTTTTCCAATCAATACAATTATAGCATGGATAATAAACGATTATCATGAACAAAGAAATATAATAATAATTAATTATTATTGCCTCTAGGGCATATTTTCAACAGTCTCCCACTTGCACTAGAGTCAATAATCTAGTTCACATCACCATGTGATTTCAACGAATCCAACACCCATATAGTTCTGGGGTCTGATCACGTCTTGCTCATGAGAGAGGTTTCAGTCAACGGTTCTGAAACTTTCAGATCTGTGCGTTCTTTACAAATCTTTATGTCATTTTATAGATGCTGCTACTACGTGCTATTCGGAAATGCTCCAAATATCTACTCTACTATACGAATCCGTTTCACTACTCATAGTTATTCGGATTAGTGTCAAAGCTTGCATCGACGTAACCCTTTACAACGAACTCTTTAACCACCTCCATAATCGAGAAAATTTCCTTAGTCTATTTAGTTACTAAGGATAAGTGATTCAATCCTGGATCACTCTGTGTACCTCTTAACAGACTTGCTGCAAGGCACACATCAGGTGCGGTACTCATCATGGCATACTTTAGATTCTACGGCCAAGGCATAGAAGACGACCTTCGTCTAGTCTCTTTATTCTGCCGGGGTCGGGTTTTGAGTCTTACTGAAATTCGCACCTTACAACGCAACCAAGAACTCCTTCTTTGCTGATCTATTTTGAACTCCTTCAAAAACTTGTTAAGGCATGCATCTTGTTGAAACTTCCATTAAGCGCTTTCGATCTATCTCCATAGATCTTTGATGCTCAACGTTCAAGTAGCGCAATCCAGGTACTCCTTTGGAAACTCCTTTCAAACAACCTTGTATGCTTTACAGAAATTCTACATTACTTCTGATCCACAATATGTCAACCACATATACTTATCAGAAATTCTATAGTGCTCCCACTCACTTCTTTGGAAATACAAGTTTCTCATAAACCTTGTACAAACCCAAAATCTTTGATCATCTCATCAAAGTGTATATTCCAACTCTGAGATGCTTGCACCAGTCCATTGAAGGATCGCTGGAGCTTGCATACTTGCTAGTATCTTTAGGATCAACAAAACCTCCTGGTTGTATCACATACAATGTTTGCTCAAGGAAACCGTCGAGGAAACAATGTTTTGACATCCTATGTGCAATATTTCATAAATAATGCATCAACTACTAACATAATTCTAACAAACTTTTAGCATCGCTACGAGTGAGAAAGTCTCATCATAGTCAACTGTTTGATCTTGTCGGAAACATCTTTGCGACAAGTCGAGCTTTTCTTAATAGTGACTTATCACCATCATCGTCTGTCTTCCTTTAAAGATCCATATTTACTCAATAGTCTTATGACCATCAAGTAGTTCTTTCAAAGTCTACACTTTGTTTTCATACATGGATCCTCTCTCGGATTTCATGGCCTCCAGCCATTTTGTCGGAATCCGGCCCACCATTGCTTTCTCCATAACTCGTAGGTTCACTGTTGCTCAACAACATGACCTCCAAGATAGGGTTACCATACCACTCTGTAGTAGTACGCGACCTTGTCAACCTACGAGGCTTGAAGTAACTTGATCCGATGCTCGATGATCACCATCATCAGCTTTCACTTCAATTGGTGTAGGCGCCACAGGAACAACTTCCTGTGCCCTGCTACACACTGGTTGAAGTGATGGTTCAATAACCTCATCAAGTTATACCACCCTCCCACTCAATTCTTTCGAGAGAAACCTTTCCTCGAGAAAGGATCCGTTTCTAGAAACAAACACTTTGCTTTTGGATCTGAGATAGGAGATGTACCCAACTGTTTTGGATATCCTATGAAGATGCATTTATCCGCTTTGGGTTCGAGCTTATCAGACTGAAACTTTTTCACATAAGTGTCGAAGCCCCAAACTTTCAAGAAATGACAGTTTAGATTTCTCTAAACCTCAGTCTATACTGTGTCATCTCAACGGAAATACGTGGTGCCCTATTTAAAGTGAATGCGGTTGTCTCTAATGCATAACCCATAAACGATAGTGGTAATTCGATAAGAGACATCATAGCATGCACCATACAAAATAGTGCGTGGCTATGACGTTCAGACACATCATCACACTATGATGTTCCAGGTGGCATGAACTGCGAAACAATTTCCACATTGTCTTAACTGCGTACCAAAACTCGTAACTCAGGTATTCATTTCTATGATCATATCGTAGACAGTTTATCCTCTTGTTACGACGAACTTCACTCCGAAACAGAATTGAACTTTTCAATATTTAAGACTTGTGATTCATTAAGTAAATACTCTTGTATCTGCTCAAATCGTCATTCAAGTAAGAACATAATGATATCCACTGCGTGCCTCAGCACCCATTGGATTGCATACATCAAAATGTATCACTTCCAACAAGTTACTATCTTGTTTCATCTCAATGAAAACAAGGCCTTGCTCATGTGGTATGATTTGCATGTTACTAGTGATTCAAAATCAAGTGAGTATAAAGATCCATCAGCATAGAGCCTCTTCATGTAATTTATACCAACATGACTCAAGCGGCAGTGCCACAAGTAAGTGATACTATCATCATTGCCTCGTATCTTTTTGGCACCAATATCATGAACATGTGTAACACTACGATCGAGATTCAGTAAACCATTGAAGGTGATTATTCAAGCAAATAGAGTAACCATTATTCTCTTTAAATGAATAATCGTATTGCAATAAACACGATCCAATCATGTTCATGCTTAACGCAAGCACCAAATAACAATTATTTAGGTTTAACACCAATCCCGATGGTAGAGGGAGCGCGCGATGTTTGATCATATCAACCTTGGAAACACTTCCAACACGTATCGTCACCTCGCCTTTAGCTAGTCTCCGTTTATGCCGTAGCTTTCATTTCATGTTACTAATCACTTAGCAACCGAACCGGTATCCAATACCCTCGTGCTACTAGGAGTACTAGTAAAGTACACATCAACATCATGTATATCAAATATACTTCTTTCGACTTTTGCCAGCCTTCTTATCTACCAAGTATCTAGAGTTGCTCCGCCTCAGTGACCGTTCCCCTCATAACAGAAGCACTTAGTCTCGGGCTTGGGTTTAATCTTGGGTTTCTTCATTAGTGTAGCAACTGTTTTGCCGTTTCATGAAGTATCCCTTCTGTCCCTTGCCTTTCTTGAAACTTAGTGGTTTTACAAACCATCAACTATTGATGCTCCTTCTTGATTTCTACTTTCGCAGTGTCAAACATCGCGAATCGCTCAAGGATCATTGTATCTATCCTTGATATGTTATAGTTCATCACGAAGCTCTCACAACTTGGTGGCAGTGACTTTGGAGAACTATCACTATCTCATCTCGAAGATTAACTCCCACTTGATTCAAGCGATTGTTGTAATCAGACAATCTGAGCACACGCTCAACGATTGAGCTTTTCTCCTTTACTTTGTGGACAAAGAATCCTGTCGGAGGTCTCGTACCTCTTAACAAGGGCACAAGCATGAAATCACAATTTCATCTCTTTAGAACATCACTTATGTTCCGTGACGTTTCAAAACGTCTTCGGCGCCTTGCTTCTAAGCCATTAAGTATTTTGCACTGAACTATCGTGTAGTCATCAGAAATGTGTATGTCGGATGTTCACAACATCTAAAGACGACGCTCGAGGTGCAGCACACCGAGTGGTGCATTAAGGACATAAGCCTTCTGCGCAGCAACGAGGACAATCCTCGGGTTTACAGACTCAGTCTGCAAAGTTTGCTACTATCAACTTTCAACTAAATTTTCTCTAGGAACATATAAAAACAGTAGAGCTATAGCGCAAGATACATCGTAATTCGCAAAGACCATTAGACTATGTTCATGACAATTAGTTCAATTAATCATATTACTTAAGAACTCCCACTCAAAAAGTACATCTCCCTAGTCATTTGAGTGGTACATGATCCAAATCCACTATCTCAAGTCCGATCATCACGTGAGTCGAGAATAGTTTCAGTGGTAAGCATCTCTATGCTAATCATATCAACTATACGATTCATGCTCGACCTTTCGGTCTCATGTGTTCCGAGGCCATGTCTGCACATGCTAGGCTCGTCAAGCTTAACCCGAGTGTTCCGCGTGTGCAACTGTTTTGCACCCGTTGTATGTGAACGTTGAGTCTATCACACCCGATCATCACGTGGTGTCTCGAAACGAAGAACTGTCGCAACGGTGCACAGTCGAGGAGAACACAATTTCGTCTTGAAATTTTAGTGAGAGATCACCTCATAATGCTACCGTTGTTCTAAGCAAGATAAGGTGCATAAAGGATTAACATCACATGCAATTCATAAGTGACATGATATGGCCATCATCATATGCTTCTTGATCTCCATCACCAAAGCACCGACACGATCTTCTTGTCACCGGCGCCACACCATGATCTCCATCAACGTGTCTCCATCGGGGTTGTCGTGCTACTCATGCTATTACTACTAAAGCTACATCATAGCAAAATAGTAAACGCATCTGCAAGCACAAACGTTAGTTTAAAGACAACCCTATGGCTCCTGCCGGTTGCTGTACCATCGACATGCAAGTCGATATTAACTATTACAACATGATCATCTCATACATCCAATATATCACATCACATCGTTGACCATATCACATCACAAGCATACCCTGCAAAAACAAGTTAGACATCCTCTAATTTTGTTGTTGCATGTTTTACGTGGTGACCCTGGGTATCTAGTAGGATCGCATCTTACTTACACAAACACCACAACGGAGATATATGAATTGCTATTTAACCTTATACAAGGACCTCCTCGGTCAAATCCGATTCAACTAAAGTTGGAGAAACTGACACTTGCCAGTCATCTTTGAGCAACGGGGTTACTTGTAGCGATGAAACCAGTCTCTCGTAAGCGTACGAGTAGTGTCGGTCCAAGCCGCTTCAATCCAACAATACCGCGAAATCAAGAAAAGACTAAGGAGGGTAGCAAAACGCACATCACCTCCCAACAAAACTTTTGTGTTCTACTCGAGAAGACATCTACGCATGAACCTAGCTGATGATGCCACTCTTGGGGAATGTCGCATGGGAAACAAAAATTTTCCTATGCGCACGAAGACCTATCATGGTGATGTCCATCTACGAGAGGGGATTTACGATCTACGTACCCTAGTAGATCGCACAGCAGAAGCGTTAGTGAACGCGGTTGATGTAGTGGAACGTCCTCACGTCCCTCGATCCGCCCCGCGAACCGTCCCACGAACCGTCCTGCGATCCGTCCCACGATCTAGTGCCGAACGGATGACACCTCCGTGTTCAGCACACGTACAACTCGACGATGATCTCGGCCTTTTTGATCCAGCAAGAGAGATGGAGAGGTAGATGATTTCTCCGGCAGCGTGACGGCGCGCCGGAGGTTGTTGGTGATCTAATCTCAGCACGGCTCCGCCCGAGCTCAGCAGAAACGCGATCTGGAGGTAAAACCGTGGAGATATGTGGTCGGGCTGCCGTGACAAAGTTGTCTCAAATCAGCCCTAAAACCTCCGTACATATAGGTGGGAGAGGGGTAGCCTTGCCTTGGGGCTCAAGGATCCCCAAGGTGGTCGGCCGAGCCAAGGGGGGAGTCCTCCCCTTCCAAACCGAATCCAACTAGGTTTGGAAGGAGGAGTCCTTCCCCTTTTTCCCACCTCCTCTTTTTTTTCTTTTCCTCTTTGATTTTCTTCCTATGGTGCATAGGGACATCTTGGGCTGTCCCACCAGCCCACCAAAGGATGGTGCGCCACCCCCAAGGCCTATGGGCTTCCCCGGGGTGGGTTGCCCCTCGGTGAACACCCGGAACCCATTCGTCATTCCCGGTACATTCCCGGTAACTCCGAAAACCTTCCGGTAATCAAATGAGGTCATCCTATATATCAATCTTCATTTCCGGACCATTCCGGAAACCCTCGTGACGTTCGTGATCTCATCCGGGACTCCGAACAACATTCGGTAACCAACCATATAACTCAAATACGCATAAAACAACGTCGAACCTTAAGTGTGCAGACCCTGCGGGTTCGAGAACTATGCAGACATGACCCGAGTGACTCCTCGGTCAATATCCAATAGCGGGACCTGGATGCCCATATTGGATCCCACATATTCTACGAAGATCTTATCGTTTGAACCTCAGTGCCAAGGATTCATATAATCCCGTATGTCATTCCCTTTGTCCTTCGGTATGTTACTTGCCTGAGATTCGATCGTCAGTATCCGCATACCTATTTCAATCTCGTTTACCGGCAAGTATCTTTAATCGTTCCGTAATACAAGATCTCGCAACTTACACTAAGTCACATTGCTTGCAAGGCTTGTGTGTGATGTTGTATTACCGAGTGGGCCCCGAGATACCTCCCCGTCACACGGAGTGACAAATCCCAGTCTCGATCCATACTAACTCAACGAACACCTTCGGAGATACCTGTAGAGCATCTTTATAGTCACCCAGTTACGTTGCGATGTTTGATACACACAAAGCATTCCTCCGGTGTCAGTGAGTTATATGATCTCATGGTCATAGGAACAAATACTTGACACGTAGAAAACAGTAGCAAAAAAATGACACGATCAACATGCTACGTCTATTAGTTTGGGTCTAGTCCATCACATGATTCTCCTAATGATGTGATCCCGTTATCAAGTAACATCACTTGCCTATGGCCAGGAAACCTTGACCATCTTTGATCAACGAGCTAGTCAACTAGAGGCTTACTAGGGACAGTGTTTTGTCTATGTATCCACACAAGTATTGTGTTTCCAGTCAATACAATTATAGCATGGATAATAAACGATTATCATGAACAAAGAAATATAATAATAACTAATTATTATTGCCTCTAGGGCATATTTTCAACAATCCGCGCTGCCCTCCTGGCTACCCTCCTCTTCCTCGACTAGATTCCCGTTCGAGACTGCAGAATGCCAGTTAGTCCACTCCTGCACAAAACACAGTCGGCAACGTCAGTCAGCGGGACAAGAAAAGCAATAAAGCTAAGAAGATTAAAAGCACTCGACAACATGTACTCACCTGATTCGGAGGAGGATTTTCGGCGCGGAAGGGCTTCACCCGCCGGGCTCCCACGGGGTTATCACACACGCCTGTGATGCCGCGGACCCACGCACTCACAGTCTCCTCGCTCACGTCCTCTGGATGAGACCGAGTGGAATCCGAAGGCCCCGCGTAGTGCCACATGGCGTGGTGTCGGGCTTGCAGCGGCTGGATGCGCCGACCCAGAAAAGTTTCCAGCAGGTCCGTGCCGGTGACTCCCTTACGAACAACGGCTATCAGCGCGTCGACCAAAGGCTGGATTTGGATCCTTTCCCCCTTAGAGAGCGCAAGCTTCCTGGGAGGGCCCGGACGGTCTAAACTAAAAGGTGGCAACCCACTCGAAGCATTCGGACAAGAAATGTCCTGGCAATAGAACCAGGATGATTGCCAGTTCCTGACTGACTCGGATAACTGGAGAGAGGGATAGCTACTCTTTGTTTTCTTTTGGAAGCCTAAACCCCCGCAGAGCTGGAGTATGTGGGTCTTATCGTCCGACTGGCTAAGCTTTTTGACGGTTTGGGATCTAGCGGAGAAGACATACTTAAAGAGCCCCCAGTGGGGAGGGCATCCAATGAAGCACTCGCAGAGGGTGACAAATGCGGCAAGGTGAGCTATTGCGTTCGAAGGAAAGTGATGGAGCTGCGCCCCGAAGTAAGTCATGATACCTCAGAAGAAAGGATGGGGAGGCAAGGAGAAGCCTATGGCCACATGGCTGAGCACCAGAACGCGCTCCCCCTCCTTTGGCGTCGGCTCCGTCTCGCCTTCCGGCAGCCTCCAGGACTTGTTGACGACCATGCCATGCTCCACCAGCTCCAGCACGTCGTTCTCTGTCACCGAGGAGGGGAGGAAATCCCCCTGGATCCAACCCGCCGGCAGCGCCCGCTGCCGCCGCTGAGTAGGGGCCGCCCCCTTCTTCTTCTTCTTCTACGACTCGAGCTTGCTGGTCTGCCCCTTTGTCATGGCGAAGGCGACGGATCCGCAGAGGAGGAGGGGAAGGAGGTGGCTTGAGGTGTGCAGAGAGCTGCGGGAGGAGCGAGATTAATGAGAGGAGGTTGAGCAGCGCAACAGGAAATCCCGCCGGGGAGGCTTAAATAGGTTTCTGACTGGGTCACTAACAGGTGGACCCAAGATCTTATCCCCCAACCGGCCGCTGCAAGATTAGTGGAGAAGATAAAGGCGCGGTAATCGAGGAGGCAAAACCTACTCGATGGCAATGTCGTCATCCCCGCTGAGCGCGCGGCAACCGAAATTTGAGGATCCCGGAAAATCTGGCGCTGTCAGTTTGACCAGTCACGTCGAAAGATTCCGCGGAAGCACTCAGTCCCTGACGGTTCGTTTCACTGGTATATTCACTCGGATCACTGGTTGAAAGGAAAAAATGGATCGAGGCAAACAACGCTAAAGTCACCTCCATACCAGTCGGTTCCATACTCCAGACATCACTTCATCGTTCCAACCCTGATCCATTCGGGGACTAATGATGGGGTTATAGTCCCAGGGTAGGGTCATAGGCCTACCCTATAGGTCCTACCCAAGGACTACCCTTCATAGAAGACAAGGCCCTTAGACAGTTCCGACTGAACTAAGGACGCCCCCATCATCCAGTCGGCGACGATCCACTCGGAGCATATTTAACGTACCGACTGGAATCCACTCTGTACATCGTAACCTCCCAGGAGGGCAACGGTCATACGTTTTCATACACCATTATTAGCATTTAAGGCTTACATTACCTGTAACGTAGGCATTTATTCGCCATTATTCCACCCTTGTCCACCGGGCCACTATGAAGGGCAGCGCACTCTATATAAGCCGCCCTTCCCCACTGGTGCAAGGGTTGGCACTTGCTGTAATCCTATAATCCACTCGACACTAAGCTCCCAAGAGCACTGAGACGTAGGGCTTTTACCTCCACCGTAGAGGGGCCTGAACTCATACATCCTCGCCGTAGCTAAGGCTCTGCCCATCCTTTCGTACCCTATACTTCTACTGTCAGACTTATACCCACGACACCGGCTGTGTTAATAGGAATGGTTTTGCCCTTCTTGACGTTACCATCGTCCACCTTGTTCCTGTTCACCTCCTGAGTCCCTTCGCCCTCTTTGACAAAGATGTCCATGAGGGTAGGGGATCGTTAGTTTCTGTTCCTCCTTTTTCCTTTTGACTTGGAGGTAAGTCCAAGTCCCTCCTTTCCTACAACACCCTTTTGATTGCTCAAGAGGTCGTTCAGGCTCTTCTCACCTTGTATGCATGCCACAAGGCCCTTCTCAAGTTTCTCCTTTAACTTGGCATTTTCCTCCACAAGATGTACATGCTCATAACAAGGATTAGTTGTACAAGCATTATCAATTAACACAAAGGGAGGACAAGTAGAGATCTCCTTGGTAAGCTCTGCTTGGAGTTGATCATGAGACTCTTTCAGAGAGAAATGAACACCTTTCAAGACCTTGTGAGCCTTGTCCAGTGTGTCAAACTCCACTTTGAGTCTGTCATGGCCAACCCCAAGAGCATACTTTTCAGACTTAAGCATACGAGTAAGAACAATATCATGATCTAGTTTCTTTTGCATTTTAGCGCAGTCATCGTTGTATGACTCCTCAAGAGCCAAACGAAGAGTGCGCTCTTTTTCTAGTGCAATAGATAATTCAACAATTTCATCGGCATAGTCACGACTATGTCCCTAAAGCTCGGAGATGGTCTCCTCATGAGACTCGATGAGGTCATTGGCCTCACCCAGTTGTTCCAAGAGAGCAACAAAATGCATCTTGGATTCTCCCTTAATAGTGCACAAAAATTTGTCAGGATCATGCTCATTAAGTTCCCCAACATCACTATCATCAACACAATTTAACAATGCAGGAGCAGTAGCGATGTTGGTCTTAATGATGGGGGTTACCTGATTGATACCTTTTGCCATGAGGCACTTGGAGATGTGGTTCTCGTTGGGGGCGTTGAAGAGAGACACCTTCTTGGGAGAGGGGGTGGCAATAGCCACAATTGTTGTTGCCACCATATCATCATCATCATCACCATCGGAAGGGTACTCTTCAAGGGCCACCATGCCCTTTGGGTGGGGTTTCTTCACAAAGTTGTTCTTGATTGGGAATGACTTGGTTTTTTCTTTGCGAATGAGCTTGCCCCCGTTGTCTTCCCTTTTCTCATAGGGACATTCGGCCACGAAGTGACTCACGTTACCACAGTTATAGCATGTCCTCACTCGTTGCTTGGGTATGAACCCACTTGAGTTGTTCTTGGTGAAGGTGGGTCTTGAGTTCCTCTTGTTGCCCCAGAATTGCCTTGACGCAAGAGCCATCTGCTCATGATAAGCATACTTCGTGTCTTCAGGGCAGCTCTCCTCTTCCTCATCCTCTTCTTCTTCTTCTTCAAAAGTTGCTTTTGCCTTTAATGCAAGGTTGGGTGAAGCTGTCTTTGAGCGAACACGAGCAAGTGCATTGTCAGCTGTCTTGTTCATGATTGACATTGCAATGAATTCATCCAACACCTCACTGGAAGACAAGGTGTGGAAGTCTGGTCGCTGACGAATGACAGATGACATGGCTTTATTGAAAGGCATGATGGCTTTGGGAAACTTGCGCTTGACCCATGTATCATCCACATCCTTGCTCCCATGGTCCTTGAGTGCCATAGCAATAGCAGTCACCCTCCGATATAGATCACGAGGGTCCTCGTCTTCCTTCATCACAAACTCATCGGCCTTATCAAGTACCACTTCATAGTTGGACCGTTGAATGCTTGAGCTTCCCTTGTACAACACCATAATGTGCTCCCAACAGTCCTTGGCCAAAGTGAAGGGACACAAGTGAGGAAGATCTTTAGGTGGCACTACGAACTGGAGAATAAACAAAGCAGAGTGATTATATTGATTGTTCGCTTCTTTTCTTGGAGTGAGGTTGCTTGGATCATGGGGATAATAGCCTTGCTCGATGATTCTCCACAAATTTGTTGAGCTGTGATTCAAATGAGACTTAATAGAAAATACCCAGTTAGCAAAGTCACCTTTTACAAGCTTAGGAGGAGGACCAATAGGATTAAGACGCGGTGTGGGAACCGGTCCTCCATAGACTAAGGGTGGTGGAACAGATGCATACGCCCCATTCCCATCATTTTTGAGAGGAGAGGAAGGTTGCATACCTTTAGCCGTTTCCCTAACGGAATTGGCCTCCGAATCCATGGTGGTGGGTTTAACCACCAATGCCGGTTCGGGAGAGTTTTTAATTCCCTCAATTAACTCTTTAATCATGGTCTTGACCTCGTTCGTCATGGACGTCTTGAGTGCGGCCATAGCCGTATTCAAGTCGTCCCTTGTGATCGAAGTCAAGTCCATGCCCTCGGTTTGTGCACGGGGAATTGCCTCATCATCTTCCATACTCTTCGGGTGGTTAAACCCTTAATAAAGAGACGTGGCTCTGATACCAATTGAAAGGATCGATATGGTTGACTAGGGGGGGGGGGGGTGAATAGGCAACGACCACTTTTTAATTAATCTTAACAAGTTAGGGTAAGAAACATATGGGTTCACTAAAATAGCAACAACGAGGTGAACCTATATGATGCTAACAACAAGAACAACTAAGACAAGTAAGAGACACACAACAACATAAGCATACACGAAGTAAAGGTTAGAGATAACCACAAGTGGAACCAATGAAGACGAGGATGTGTTACCGAAGTTCCTTCCCTTTGACAGGAAGTACGTCTCCCTTGGAGCGGTGTGGAGGCACAATGCTCCCCAATAAGCCACTAGGGCCACTGTATTCTCCTCACGCCCTCACACGATGCAAGGTATCGTGATTCCACTATAGTTGCCTTTGAAGGCGGCGACCGAACCTTTACAAACAAGGTTGGGGCAAACTCCACACAAAGCTTGGAGGCTCCCAACAAGACCACGAAGCTTCACCACAATGGAATGTGTGTCCGAGTTGACCTCAACCGTCTAGGGTGCTCAAACACACAAGAGTAACAAGATCCGCAAGGGATTGGTGGGGGAATCAACTTTTCTCTTGGTGGAAGTGTAGATCTAGGCCTTCTCAACCAATCCCTAAAGAATCAACAAGTTTGATTGGCTAGGGAGAGAGGTCGGGCACTTTTGAGCTTAGGGTGCAACAATGGAGCTTGGGAGGGTCAAAGGTAGGGTTCTACAGCAAGAAGAACCCCTTATATAGTGGGGGGGGGGGAATCCAACCATTTTCCCACTCACAGCCCGAGCCTAGCGGTACTACCGCTGGCTCGAGCGGTACTACTGCTAGCACTCCAGCGGTACTACTGCTGGCTGCAGCGGTACTACCATTGGCACTCCAGCGGTACTACCGCTGGCCCCATGGTAGTGCAGAAGCACTACCGGGGCAACCACCACCAAGAAAGTATTCGCAAAAAGGTCCGACGAAGTACAACCGCTAGGAAGGCGGTAATAAGCTCCTCGAGCGGTACTACCGCTGACTAGGGGCGGTACTACCAGGAGAACATCGCTACTAGAGCCAACACTAGCGGTACTACCGCTAGGGCTAGCAGTACTACCGCCAGTTCCAACGGTACCACCACTAGGCCGAGCGGTACTACCGCTAGGCACAACGGTACTATCGCTGAGAGACCTTTTGCTTAGATGAGCTAAAAACAGAGGCGGGAGCCACTCCAAAGTTGCAGGTAAAGGGAAAGGAGATAAAGTGTGTGCGTGCAAAATTGATTCCACCCAAACCTTTCCACTACGGGTCCCTTCTTAATAGTACGGCATTTCTATGACTCAAAGAAGGAGAATCATGGAGTACACCGTGCTTCTGTTCCATGGAAAGAGGGGGCGAGTGGTCTTGTGCCGTTGACATGTGTTATCTGAAATCTTAACACACACGATTAGTCCTTTGCGGTACTGTCATCAATCACCAAAATTACTTAGTCATAAAATATGCCCTAACACTCGTGCTCCCCTCGGTTGCCTCCGGACTCCCCTCTCTGGCCTATGAATTCAAATATATTCCAATAACCATAGAGAGCAACCCGAAACACTTTTTCTGCCGCCACAAGTCTATGTTCCGCCATGTGCCCATTTAGAGCCATGTTCTGGTGCCCTGCCACAGGGGGGATTGATCATGGAGGGCGTCTACATCATCCTTGTTCCTCCCATGGTGATGTGTGAGTAGTTCACCACAGACCTACGTGTCCATAGTTAGTACCTAGATGGCTATCTCTCTCCCTATCTTGTTATTCAATACAATGATCATTGCATCTTCGCTTTGATCTATCCAATGTAATCCTTTTGTGCACTACATTTGTTGGGATCTGATAAATTATGGGTTTATGTTCAGATTATTCATGAAACAAATTTGACTCTTCTTTGAAATATATTATGATTTTTATTTGCATGATCATCATAGCTTCGTAAATCTCTATGATCTATTGATTTGCTTTGGCCAAGTAGATTGATCTATCTTGTGTAAGAAGGGTACGTTGTAGTGGGTTCAATGTGAAGGGTTTCCATATCCTAGTGACAGAGGGGGACAATATACGTCTTTGTATTGTTTCCACTAAGTATAAAATGATGGGGTTAGTTCATATCAATTGAATTCACTTTATCTACATCATGTCATCGTTCTCCAAGCATTACTCTGTTTTGCTTAATACTCTAGATGCATGATGGATAGCGGTCGATGGATGGAGTAATAGTAATAGTGCAAGAAAGAGTCGGGCTATTTTCTTATAGACATGATCATTGCATGGAACAATATTCATAACTATCTGCTTTTCTATCAAGTGCCCAACACTAATTAGTTTACCCCCCATATGCTTACTTTCATGAGAGATGCCACTAGGGAAAACTATGGCCCTCGGGTCTGTTAACTTATAAGTTTATAACCTTGGTGCAATGATTTTATTTCTTTCTATTTTTCAATTTATAGTTATCTACTACCAACCACACTACTTACAAGCTTGCAAATATCGAGTCCAAGACGATGGACAACCCTTTTCCCGCGTTGGGTGCAAGTGTTTGCTCTTTTGTGTGTAGTCGTTGAAGACATGGGTTAGTTGTTCCTCCTATTGGTTCGATAAATCTTGGTTATCTACCGAGGTAAATACTTACCTATATTGTGCTGCATCACCCATTTATCTTCATGTAAAACCCAATGCAGATCACAAGTTTCAGTGATGAATAAAAATATAGCTCCAAGTGACATACGAATGGATTGAGACAAAAGAGGGGATGCCTTTCGGGGCATCCCCAAGCTTAGGCGCTTAAATATTTCTAGAATATTACCTTGAAGTGCTTTGGGAATCCCCATGCTTAGGCTCTTGCCGCTCCTTATTCCTTCGTCCATCGCGATAACACCAAAACTTGAAAACTTCAGCACACAAAACTCAACAAAAACTTCGTGAGATCCATTAGTATAATAAACATATTGAATATTTTAGGTAATCTTATAAATTTATTCATATTTTATAATTGCCCAAGCCCACCATCCGGGTGCCACTTGGTACACCGTGCCACTGCCTACCGCATCATAGCCCACCTCTCAGGTCAGCACTATGCACGGCCTCCAGCATGACTATAAACACCAGAAACTACTTGCTACTCCTGGACCGAGTACTAAGCGATTAATAGGCCGAGCAGGGTCATATTTTAGGGCCCAGCATGTGGTAGTATCTAGTCTTAGATTACATACACGGAACTCAGTTCCTAAGGACGGTTCCAATGAAACAACCCGCCATGTACTCCTACACAACCTTTCACCGGTACCTTTACCAAATCAGGTTCAACACACAACCTTTGCTTACCGAACACATTCTCACAATTCTGTTCATCTCCCAGATGACAGACCGTACACAACTCTAAGCATAGCATGCATAGCAGGATAAGGCACATCATGGCTCAAGCAACTACCAGGTATGCAAGGTTGCAAGGTTCGGCTATTTACTGTGACAAGGATAGGTCATGCAAAGGAAGTGGGTTCAACTAACGTGGCAAAAGCAGTTGAAGCATTTGATCCTAATGCAATAAACAAGTGCATGAGCAAGAACATGGGATTTATCGGGATGATCAAAATGGTTGCTTGCCTTGTTGCTCAGAGGAGGGACAATATCCGTCAGGCGGATATTCGGTGGAATCCGGGGGTGCGGAGCCTACCGAAGGAAATGACAACAATCAATAACAATCATATGCAAACAATATGATGCATGAGCATGGCATGAGAATGCAAGGTGATAAACTAATATAGACAACATGTATTAGGTTTGAAGTTGATTTGAATCAAATTCAAATATCACTTCAAACGAGGTATTCTCAGATACCGTTTTAATTGATTCGACCTGATGCTCAGATCAACTTGATGTTAGCATGCATGAGATGTCATGTTAAGGTACTGGTTTGTAATTAGAACAGTGTGTGATCATGTCAAACATAATGAAATTCAAATATTTTCCAAATTCCATTTATAAAGTATTTATAACGATTGACTTATTCATTAATCTACATGTTTGGGTTCTGTAACTTTGCCATACATGATTGAAAATAGCATATTCCGATTCCTTGAATTTTTCTGATACTTTTTCATATATAAATTATTTTCATTGGAGTTACAGATTAATTTCTATGAATTTTTGAAGTTTTAAACATTTCTGGAATTATTTTTATACTAGAAAATACTTTTACTGCATCAGCATGACATCAGCAGGTCCAACTGGCCGCTGAAAGTCAAACCTGACCAGTGGGACCCACTGGTCAGTGTATCTGGTCAATTTTAGATTAGGATTAATCATATTTAGTTAATTAAACTCACTGGACCCACATGTTAGTGTCTTATTAATTTATCTGATTTATTTTTATTATCTCTAAACTATCCCGAGGCTGGCCCCACCCGTCAGTGGCTCAGGCCAGCTGAGATCCACCGGCGGCGAGGTCGTCCTTGCCGGCGGGGAGCCTCCGGCGAGCACCAGAATGTCGGGGGGCGTCGGAAACGGCGCACAGGGGGCTAAACGCTGCGCGGAGAGCACCAGAAGAACGACACTTCTCCCGCGGTTCCATTTCTGCACTTAGCCGGGGTTGATCTGGCCGGAGATGACGCCGGCGATGAGCTTGGCGGCGGCCAAGGTTCGGGCGTCTTTGAGGTCATCGATACAGAGGGAGTTGCGCACGGGACTTAGCTCCTACGGCATCTACGCGACGGCGTGAAGCTGCTGGTGCCCTCAGAAGGACGAGATGATCACCGGAGGGTTACCAGCGACGAGCTGCAGCGGTGGATCTTGTCGGGCTCCAGTGAAACTAGGCCTAGAGGAGGGGATCGACGGGGAGATCTTAGGGGAAATGACCGCATGCTCACGGGGAGTGCACTGGTGGCGCTAGTTTGCTCGGGGACGGCCTGGAGAGGGAGAACGTCGGCGGCGATCTTCGGTGACCCAAGGAAGAAGACGACAGCTTCTCGTCGTTTCACTGCATCTGGGCACCGGGCTCGTGGCTAGGGAGCTTCCGGGGGTTGCGGCGGAGCTAATGCGCGGCTCAGAAGGAAAGAGGGGAGGCTAGAACGACGGCGAGCTCGAGCTCTGCTCGGGCTCCAATGGCGGCAGAAGGAGGGAGGAGAGATCCGAGAGGAGGGGGGGGGGGGGACTGGCGCTGGGAATGGATAGCCACGGGCTCGGGGAGCTTATCCCCGAGCTTGCCAGTGCGAAGCGGCGGCCAGGCAGGCGCACAGGTGCGTGGCCGCGCCGGAGTACGCGGCGGCCACCTCCTGCTCCTACTGGCGAGGTGGGAGACGACCGGAGGAGATGGGCTGGGCCGGCTAGGCGACAGGTAAGGGTTTTCCATTTTTTTCTGTTTTGTTTCTGTTTTAAATACTGAAATTGATTTATTAATTATTTGAGCTCCCAAATAAATTGTAAAAGCTATGTTAAGCACCCTAGAATATTTGTTGGAATATTTCCAACCATTTCCAAAATTTTCAACATTTTTGAAAATTTAAAGTTTCTGATTTCAAATTTAAAACTTGAAACCAGTAGCTTTTTGCATTTATTTAAAATGCTTAAAGTGTCAAGAAAATTGTTTTCTTCATTGCTCATTTACTTTCATGATTTATCAGAAAGTTTGAACTTTTCTTGAGGCCATTTTGGGTTCGTTGATTTTAACTAGTTTTGAGATTTCCTTTATTTGAAGAAGTGGCTAGGGTTTGAGTTTTTCCTTCACCTCTTTCTTTGTTCTTGTTGAAAATTTCTTAGATGCAATGCAAAGAAGACATGAGCACAAGACTAACTTGCTTAAGGTGTCAGGGATGTGACAACTCACCCCCACTCAAAGGAATCTCGTCCCGAGATTTAGAAGTCGTCGGGAATAACGCATGATACTCAAGTCGGAGACGATCCTCTCTTTCCCAAGTTGCCTCCTTTTTAGAATGATTTGACCATTGAACTTTAAGAAACTTGAGGTTTCGACGTCGAGTGGTACGCTCAGCTTGATCAAGAATACGCACGGGGTATTCTCGGTATGAAAGGTTATCTTGGAGATCAAGCGTTTCGTGGTCCACTTCACGGATAGGATCCGAAAAGCAACGCCTGAGTTGCGAGACGTGGAAGACATCATGAACCTTGGAAAGATGCGGAGGAAGTTCCAACTGGTAGGCAACTTCTCCTCGTTTGGCAAGAATGCGAAAAGGACCAATGTAACGAGGAGCCAACTTGCCCTTGATACCGAATCGATGGGTACCCTTCAAAGGTGTAACCCGAAGGTAAGCCTTCTCGTCAACTTCAAAGGTCACAGCCTTATGATGACGATCATATTGGCTCTTTTGACGAGACTGGGCTGTTTTCAACTTTTCACGAATAATGCGAACCTGCTCTTCTGCATCCTGGATCATGTCCAGGCCAAAGAGTTGCCTCTCTCCGGTTTCTGACCAATTAAGAGGTGTTCGACATCTTCGTCCATAGAGAACTTCAAAAGGGGCTTTGCCCAAGCTTGGTTGATAACTAATGTTATAAGCGAATTCGGCGAATGGAAGGCACTTCTCCCAATTCATACCGAACGATATAACACAAGCTCGGGGCATATCTTCTAGGATTTGATTCACTCTTTCTACTTGACCACTTGATTGGGGATGGAAAGCAGTGCTAAAAGATAAGTGAGTCCCCATGGCATTCTGAAAACTTTCCCAGAAGCGAGAAGTAAAGATACTCCCACGATCCGAGTTAATCTCTAGGGGAACACCATGAAGAGACACTATTCGGGAGATATATAACTCTGCTAGCTGGCTAGCTGTTATACTCTCACGAACGGGAAGAAAATGAGCCACTTTGGAAAGAAGGTCAATGACCACAAAGATAGCATTATTTCCTTTCTTGGTCTTGGGAAATCCGGTAATGAAATCCAAACTAACTTTATCCCATTTCCATTCAGGAATAGCTAGAGGTTGAAGGGTGCCAGCAGGCCTTTGATGTTCTGCCTTAACTTGACGACAAACGTCGCAGTTAGCAACGAACTCAGCAATTTCTCTCTTCATCCTAGTCCACCAGAACCTCTGGCGTAGGTCCTGATACATCTTAGTACTACTGGGATGAATGGTGAGAGGAGAATCATGAGCCTCCTTAAGGATTAACTGCCTTAGATGTGGGTTCTTAGGAACCACTAGACGATTCTGGAAGAACACAACACCTTGATCGTTCATGGAAAATTCTTTAGCATTTCCGCTAAAAATATTCTCTTTGATCCGTGATATACCCTTGTCACGCTTTTGGCCAGCTATAATTTGATCCTTAAGAGTAGGCTTCGCCACCAGGGTAGAAAGGAATCCTTGAGGAACAATATGGAGATTCAACTTCCGAAAGTCCTCATGGAGATGTGGTTGACCTTGTTGTAGCATCAAATTGTTACAATAAGATTTACGACTTAGTGCATCGGCCATAACATTGGCCTTCCCCGGGGTGTAAGTTATCCCTAAGTCGTAATCCGAGATCAACTCAACCCACCGTCTTTGCCTGAGATTCAAATCCGGCTAGGTGAAGATATATTTCAGACTTTGGTGATCAGTGAATATTTCGCAACGATTACCCAGAAGGTAATGTCGCCAGGTTTTTAGTGCATGGACCACAGCTGCAAGCTCAAGGTCATGTGTGGGATAATTATCCTCATGTGGACGCAACTGTCGAGATGCGTATGCGATCACATGACGACCTTGCATGAGAATGCAACCTAATCCTTGTCGCGAGGCGTCGCAATAGATAACAAAGTCCTTAGAAAAATCTGGTGGTAGCAACACAGGTGCGGAAGTCAGGCGTCTTTTCAGTTCCTGAAAACTATGCTCACACTATGGTGTCCACTCGAACTTTTTATCCTTCTTGAGGAGTTCAGTTAGAGGCTTTGCGACCTTGGAGAAATTCTCGACAAAGCGGGGACAATAGCTCGCTAGACCAAGAAAACTCCTAACTTGCTTAACCGATTCAGGTTGAGTCCAATCAAGGACAGCTTGAACTCTCTCGGGATTGACAGCAATACCCTTACCAGAGATTACGTGTCCTAGATAGGTCACTTCTGGTAACCAAAATTCACATTTTGAAAACTTGGCATAAAGGCGACGCTCTCGAAGTTTCATCAATACCAGCCTTAGATGCTCGGCATGTTCTTGTTCGTTCTTCGAGTAGATGAGAATATCATCGAGGTATACCACGACGAATTTATCCAAATACTCCATGAAGATTGAATTCATCAGACGAGAGAAGGTGGCTGGGGCATTGGTTAACCCGAAGGATACGACGGTGTACTCGTATTGGCCATAACGAGTAACAAAAGCCGTTTTTGGAATGTCCCCGTTCTTGATCTTGATTTGATGGTATCCCAACCTCAAATCCATTTTGGAGAAGACTGAGGATCCAGCGAGCTGATCGTACAGGCGTTGATCCTGGGGAGCGGATACTTGTTCTTTATGGTGACCAGATTAACTGGTCGATAATCTACAACCATCCGATCCATTCCGTCTTTCTTCTTGACGAAGAGGACGGGACAAGCCCAAGGAGAAGAGCTAGGACGAATGAAACCTTTATTCAAGGCCTCATCTAGTTGCTTCTTAAGTTCGGCTAGCTCCAGGGGTGCCATCTTATATGGTCTTCTGGCTATTGGGACAGTTCTCGGAACAAGATCTATCACGAACTCTACATCTCTGTCAGGTGGAATTCCTGGCAGTTCCTCTGGAAAAACATCCGGGAAGTCACGGACTACCGGAATGTCTTCAAGTTCCGGAAGAGGGTTGGCATTTAAGGAATAGAGTTGGAATTTGGCAACTCGAGTAGAGACATTTACTATCTCACCCGAGGGATGGGTAAGCTGGACATTTCTAGAATGAGTATCAATCTTGGCATAGTGAGTTGACATCCAGTCCATGCCCAAGATGATATTAATATCCGAAGATTTCAAGGCTATCAATGAGGCTAGAAAAACTAGCCTGTCTACTAGAATTTCATTGTCATAGGTTATCCTAGAGGTTTGCCACTTACTACCAGGAGTTTGGACAACCAATGGAATTGGCATATCACAAAAAGACATGTTATGCAACTGTGCATAACTTTCTGAAATGAAGGAATGAGAAGACCCAATGTCAAAGAGAACAAACACTGGGTGATGATTAACAAGAAGCGTACCCAACATGACGTCGGGATTCTCTGCAGCTTCTTCTGCTGACACATAGTTCACACGGTCACGTGCAGGAGTTGGCTTCACATAGTAAGCTTTGTCCGACTTGGCTTGCCCAACGGACTTTCCGGGTTGCTTGGCACCCACATTCTGAGGACACTCACGGGAATAGTGCCCTGGTTCTCCACACTTGTAGCATATCACTTGGTTGGCACGTGGTGCAGCATTGCTAGCTGGACCACCATAAGCTTTTGCTGGAGGGTTGGCCTGATTCGTCTGAGGCGCCACGTAGGATGGCCTCAGAGTGTATCTTGGCGGCAGAGAACTGTTCGGAACCCACAGCCTGCATTTTGGAAACGCGGAACCAGAAGACGAGCCAAAGTCACGGGAGTGCTTCCTTGTGGCTTCGAAGTCAGAATGACCAGTCTCGGCACTGATCGCCTTGTTGACCAGGGCTTGAAAGCTTGCACACTCATGGAGGCGCAGATCATGACGGAGCTCAGGGCTCAGACCCTTACGGAACCTTGCTTGCTTCTTAGCATCAGTAGACACTTCCTCTGTTGCATAGCGGGCGAGGTTACCGAACTCGCGGCTATAGGCATCCACGGTCAACTTGCCCTAAGTGAAGGCACATAACTCTTCTCTCTTTCTGTCCATCAGACCCTCTGGAATATGGTGCAGACAAAAGGCTGCACTGAAGTCTGCCCATGTGGCTACTGGTTCAGCAGGACGCATAGCTACAAAGTTCTCCCACCACAGATTGGCGGGTCCTTCCAGGAAATACGTCGCAAAGGTCACCTTGTCGGCCTCAGACACATTCGCAGAGCGAATCTTGCGTGAGATGCTGCACAGCTAGTCATCAGCGTCGAGGGGATCGACGGAATGATGAAACTTTGGAGGATTTAGCTTCACAAAGTCATTGAGGGACACTGCAGCATTCCTAGGCTGGCGAGCTGTATTCTGCTCAATACGCTCTAACAGACGGTTGGTCTCCCTTTTGTTTCTCTCTGCCTCAAGCATCATTTCTGCCAGAGAGGGCGGGTGAGGCATGTCTTCCTGCGACGCTTGACTACCCTCGCCTTGCTCATGACCAGGGGCACAGTTCAACCTGGTGAACACCATCCTGACAAACAATCTCACAGCTTAGACCAATATCATATCAATACTAGCTATGGATTAAGAATGTAGTGAACACACGGAATGCGGAAATGAATATCCGAACTGCATGGTAACAAGCAACTGCTATATATACACCAGGGTTCATACACACCCTTACATAGTTCAGTACAACCTTAACCGAAGAGCAACTACTAAAGTTATGAAACTACTCATCAGAGGCTTACAAGCTTCCTATACATTATTTATCTAAGCCTCTGGAATTCATTTCACATTACAGGCATACTTCACAAGTCACGCAGGACTGTGAACGTACGGCTACTACCATACTATCCTTCCGCTCACAGCTGAGGCATCCGCATAGAACATCTCATAGAGATTACCTCCATGACCTGGAAGCTCAACCTGCGGATCAGGAAACACTCTAGCCTCAGATCCTTGGGATCCATAAGGACACGGATGTGGCCTTGGTCCCCTGACTGGTGGTAAGAGGGGTCCCCGAAGAGGTGTGACTCCTCCTATAGCTGGCCAGTCAATGTGGGCCAGAAGATGGGTCCTAACAGGGTTCAACATCTCCATATCTCTGTACCCTGTCTGGACTACCGGTGCCAGCTGCGTCAAAGCCGTCCACAGACGGGCACGGGTAGCATAAAGCTCCATGCGGAGAGCACGAGCATCCCTGTCTCTATTCTCTAGCATCTCAACAGTGGATTGCAATAGTGGATCATCCATAGAAGAATCAAAATAGACTCCACTGAGGTATCCCTCTTCACAGGCTGAGAGGCCGGAACATAGCAGAACTCTGAATTCTGCAGCAGTGCATGTCTCGCTCTCATAATGGTCACCATTGAATAGGCAGCATCTTGTACTGCCATGTCAATAGTGACCCCCAACCCATAGGACCAATGGATTGGCTTCTCAGCTCCAGGGTAGTCTGGAAATACCCTAACAGTGCAGATGTACTGGCTCTGGTTGAAGTCTCGGTACTGTTCCTCCACTGTGTACTCGGGGTACCAGCGGTAACCGCACACCGACATCACCTGACCAGCATGGCCGTATGACCCGGTACGTCAATGCACCTGGTCAGACGTACCACCTGACGAGAAGGACGACCAGGCATATGTAAATAGAGAGTAATGCAAAAGCATTAGAGCTCTGAATGCAAAATTGGGCAGCATAACGGCTGTAAATGCTCAAAAACAAATTTTGAGACAACCCAAAATGGAATAGCGTAACCACTCAACTATCAAGTTCAACTCTCTGATCATCAAATTTACTTCCTTTTTCCTTGGAATGAAAGAAACCCAAATATCTCTTGACCTGTAGTCCTATAATCTACCGATCGGAAACACGAGCCTAGAAGAAGATGAGTAACCTGGTCCTTAATTCCCGCACAAAAGACGAGGATGACGAGAATAGAATAACTTGAGAAGAGAAAAAGAGTCTTACGTTCCCTTCCACAAACAATTCCCTTATATATAACTAAAGAAATTCTAGACTCAACTTCGACCAGTTTGGCTTAGTAATCCTACAGTCAGCCTGGCTCTGATACCAACGCTGTCGAGACCCCGATCCTAAGGCATAGGAATCCAGCCTGTAACACATCACATCTCTTTGCGGTCTCACCCACGGTTAACTCCACGGCTGCAACCCTACCTTAGCCGGGACCGTTTGCGTCTTTTGACTCACGTATGCAATAGTGTCGCTAGCATTCCAATGTCAAAGAACCCGGATCGACAAGTCTAGTCACAAACCAAAGTGGCAGTACCGCACAAGGACAGGCATACATGACCCAACAAAGCAGGTGTCGGTCACCAGCGAGTGTAGACGAGTCGTAGCAAGCTACAAGGACTCCATTACATCGCGTGACATTTCCCCAAAGGGGACAGACACAACAGCTAAGAAGGACACATGCCGGTCAACCAATGTGTCCGGAGCAGTAGCGAACTACCAAGGCTCGTTGGATCACAAAGGGGCATTTCCTTGTAAGGAGTGCTACTAAAGTTCACGACTAGGTAATCGAACCCCATACATATCAAGTACGACACACGTACGCATGGCATACCGATATGTATAGATACATCGATGGCATCACAACATAACCATAAACATACAAACTTTATTTAAGAGGCTCGGAAGAGCCACACACATAATATTACACATTAAGGGTCTCACGACCCATAATAGCAGTCATTCAGTTACAAGCCAGCGGAAGAGTTTAAACTGTCTGAGTACAGACAGGACAACTAGAAGGCACATGGCCTGACTATACTACACACCCAACGTAGGGCCAGATCGTAGCTGGGACACCAGCTACTCGTCGTCGTCGATGTCTACGAAGAACCCTCCATTAGGGTCATTAGCAACCTCTGCAACATTTATTAAGCAAACATGAGTACGAAGGTACTCAGCAAGACTTTAGGATAACTATCTACTCATGCAAGGTATCAATAAGGTATTGTGGGGTTTCATGCGGAAAGCCAGCATTTGACTCGTGGCTAGACAACTTGCATTTTTTTAATAATTTTGACAACTTGATTTCTCGCACACGAGTCCACTAACACCACAACAATACACTATCGTGGAATCATTCCGTCTCCATACAGAAATGCCGTCCACGACACTCACACTTATCTTGACAATTTTATGAGTAGCCATTTAAGTTATCTATGAACAACATATGTCTCCAAGTAGTCCATATCCGCGGACGCGGCTATTCGAATAGATCATAACCCTGCAGGGGTGTACTTCGTCACACACGTTCTCGCCACTTATCGCCATGTGCACGTCATGCACCTCGGCAAGCTTCAAGCGGAAGCCTAGCGAGGGAGTCGGCCACGACCGTTAACCACACTAGTACCTAGTCCAGGTTTATCGCCTATCTAAGAGTAACCCGTACGGAAGTCCGGACGAGGTTTCCGCCACGGCCTCAAACGATGTGCGCAGGGTTCCCAAGCCCACCATCCGGGTGCCACTTGGTACACCGTGCCACTGCCTACCGCATCATAGCCCACCTCTCAGGTCAGCACTATGCACGGCCTCCAGCATGACTATAAACACCAGAAACTACTTGCTACTCCTGGACCGAGTACTAAGCGATTAATAGGCCGAGCGGGGTCATATTTCAGGGCCCAGCATGTGGTAGTATCTAGTCTTAGATTACATACACGGAACTCAGTTCCTAAGGACGGTTCCAATGAAACAACCCGCCATGTACTCCTACACAGCCTTTCACCGGTACCTTTACCAAATCAGGTTCAACACACAACCTTTGCTTACCGAACACATTCTCACAATTCTGTTCATCTCCCAGATGACAGACCGTACACAACTCTAAGCATAGCATGCATAGCAGGATAAGGCACATCATGGCTCAAGCAACTACTAGGTATGCAAGGTTGCAAGGTTCGACTATTTACTGTGACAAGGATAGGTCATGCAAAGGAAGTGGGTTCAACTAACGTGGCAAAAGCAGTTGAAGCATTTGATCCTAATGCAATAAACAAGTGCATGAGCAAGAACATGGGATTTATTGGGATGATCAAAATGGTTGCTTGCCTTGTTGCTCAAAGGAGGGACAATATCCGTCAGGCGGATATTCGGTGGAATCCGGGGGTGCGGAGCCTACCGAAGGAAATGACAACAATCAATAACAATCATATGCAAACAAGATGATGCATGAGCATGGCATGAGAATGCAAGGTGATAAACTAATATAGCCAACATGTATTAGGTTTGAAGTTGATTTGAATCAAATTCAAATATCACTTCAAACGAGGTATTCTCAGATACCGTTTTAATTGAATCGACCTGATACTCAGATCAACTTGATGTTAGCATGCATGAGATGTCATGTTAAGGTACTCGTTTGTAATTAGAACAGTGTGTGATCTTGTCAAACATAATGAAATTCAAATATTTTCCAAATTCCATTTATAAAGTATTTATAAGGATTGACTTATTCATTAATCTACATGTTTGGGTTCTGTAACTTTTCCACACATGATTGAAAATAGCATATTCAGATTCCTTGAATTTTTCTGATACTTTTTCCTATATAAATTATTTTCATTGGAGTTCCAGATTAATTTCTATGAATTTTTGAAGTTTTAAACATTTCTGGAATTATTTTTATACTGGAAAATACTTTTACTGCATCAGCATGACATCAGCAGGTCCAACTGGCCGCTGAAAGTCAAACCTGACCAGTGGGACCCACTGGTCAGTGTCTCCGGTCAATTTTAGATTAGAATTAATCTTATTTAGTTAATTAAACTCACTGGACCCACATGTCAGTGTCTTATTAATTTATCTGATTTATTTTTGTTATCTCTAAACTATCCAGAGGCTGGCCCCACCCGTCAGTGGCTCAGGCCAGCTGAGATCCACCGGCGGCGAGGTCGTCCTCGCCTGCGGGGAGCCTCCGGCGAGCACCAGAACGTCGGGGGGCGTCGGAAACGGCGCAGAGGGGGCCAAACGCTGTGTGGAGAGCACCAGAAGAACGACACTTCTCCCGCGGTTCCATTTCTGCACTTAGCCGGGGCTGATCTGGCCGGAGATGACACCGGCGACGAGCTTGGCGACGGCCAAGGTTCGGGCGTCATCGAGGTCATCGATACAGAGGGAGTTGCGCACGGGACTTAGCTCCTACGGCATCTACGCGACGGCCTGAAGCTGCTGGTGCCCTCAGAAGGACGAGCTGATCACCGGAGGGTTACCGACAACGAGCTGCAGCGGCGGATCTTGTCGGGCTCCGGTGAATCTAGGCCTAGAGGTGGGGATCGACGGGGAGATCTTAGGGGAAATGACCGCATGCTCACGGGGAATGCAGTGGTGGCGCTAGTTTGCTCGGGGACGGCCTGGAGAGGGAGAACGTCGGCGGCGATCTTCGGTGACCCGAGGAAGAAGACGACAACTTCTCGTCGTTTCACTGCATCTGGGCGTCGGGCTCATGGCTAGGGAGCTTCAGGGGGTTGCGGAGGAGCTAATGCGCGGCTCAGAAGGAAAGAGGGGAGGCTAGAACGACGGCGAGCTTGAGCTCTTCTCGGGCTCCAATGGCGGCAGGAGGGAGGAGAGATCCGAGAGGAGGGGGGAACTGGCGCTGGGAATGGATAGCCACAGGCTCGGGGAGCTTATCCCCGAGCTTACCAGCATGAAGCGGCGGCCAGGCAGGCGCACAGGTGCGTGGCCGCGCCGGAGTACGCGGCGGCCACCTCCTGCCCCTACTGGCGAGGTGGGAGACGACCGGAGGAGATGGGCTGGGCCGGCTAGGCGACAGGTAAGGGTTTTCCATTTTTTTTCTGTTTTGTTTCTGTTTTAAATACTGAAATTGATTTAATAATTATTTCAGCTCCCAAATAAATTGTAAAAGCTATGTTAAGCACCCTAGAATATTTGTTGGAATATTTCCAACCATTTCCAAAGTTTTCAAAATTTTTGAAAATTTAAAGTTTCTGATTTCAAATTTAAAACTTGAAACCAGTAGCTTTTTGCATTTATTTAAAATGCTTAAAATGTCAAGAAAATGGTTTTCTTCATTGCTCATTTACTTTCATGATTTATCAGAAAGTTTGAACTTTTCTTGAGGCCATTTTGGGATCATTGATTTTAACTAGTTTTGAGATTTCCTCTATTTGAAGAAGTGGCTAGGGTTTGAGTTTTTCCTTCACCTATTTCTTTGTTCTTGTTGAAAATTTCTTAGATGCAATGCAAAGAAGACATGAGCACAAGACTAACTTGCTTAAGTTGTCAGAGATGTGACAATAGGCTTGGGATAATGATGATGCTCACATAAAACACAAGAATTGAAGCATAATGAGAGCATCATAAAGAATGTGAAAAACACATATAAGTCTAACATACTTCCTATGCATAGGCATTTTATAGGAAAAAAACTCTCAAGACAATTAATATCTAACATAAGCAAATAGGAAGAGTGAAGCATTAATAATTTGAATACAAAGAGAGATAATTGAGTAACATGCAAGTTCCTATAGTCATATTTGCCTCTCTCATAATAACTTGATGTAGGATCATAATCAAACTCAATAATACAACTATTATGTAAAACATTCTCATTAAGATCCATATGCATACAAGTCTTATAATCTTCCAAGGTAGTGGCATCATTATTATCTAAAGTTGACGCTCTTCCAAACCCACTTTTAGTAGTGTTGCAAATATGATAATCAATAATAGATTCATCATGAAGCATGGAATTACCAAGATCACAAGAAACATCATGATTATCATAGCAATCATGATCATTAGCACAATTGATATTCATAGAATGTATAATAACAACATGGCAATCATCCTTTTTATTCAAGGAACTATCATGAATCACTTTATCTATTTTAAAAAATTTAGATTCATAATTTTCAAGATAGACCTCATAAAGATATTCTAGTGCACTCCCACTAGCAATTGTTTCAACATAATCGGGTCTTCTGAAAAGATTAGATAGTAGATGAGGACCCATTTATCTTAAATATTTACATTTAATTTCTATTTTGGTGTGTAGAGATAAAGATAACATAACTAGGCAAGCAAGCAAATAGAAATATTTTTGTATTTTTCTGATTTTTATAAAAAGAAAAATATAACAACAAATAAAAAGAAGAACATGTGAAAATATTTTTTGTGAAGTAACTTGATAGTAGGTTGATGATACCCCCCAACAACAGCGCCAGAAATCCTTCGTGATACTTGTGATCTGCATTGGGTTTGCGTGAAGAAAAAGGGGTGATGCAACACAATACATGTAGTATTTCCCTCAGTAGAGAACCAAGGTTTATCAAACCTATAGGAGTAACAACCAACTCATGTCTTTAGCGGCTACACACAAACGAGCAAACACTTTCACCCAACGCGGGCAAGAGGGTTCTCAATCTCCTTAGACTCGTTATTTGCAAGCTTGTAAGTAGTGTGGTTGGTACTAGATAATTGTAAATTGCAAAATAAAATAAAAAGTAAATAATAGCAGTAAGGTATTTTAGAGTTTGTAAACTTATAAGTGAATAGACCCGGGGGCCATAGTTTTCCCTAGTGGCATCTCTCATGAAAGTAAACATAGGATGGGTAAACAAATTACTGTTGGGAAATTGATAGAAAAGACAATAGTTATGCAATATTTATTCACGGGGAAAGATCATGTGTATATATGCATCACGTCTATAAGCAAATAGGGTGACTCCTGCCTGCACCTATTACTATTACTCCACCCATCGACCGCTATATAGCTTGCATCTAGAGTATTATGTAAAATAGAATAATGCTTGGAGAACAAAGACATGATTTAGACAAAGAGAATTCAATTAAGACAAACTAACACCGTCGTTTTATCCTTAGTGGCAACAATACAAAGATGTATCTTGTACCCTTCTGTCACCGGGATATAGAAACCGGTCAGAGTGAACCCACTACAATGCACCCCTCTCACGAATGATAGATCAATGTACTTGGCCAAAGCAAATCAATGGATTAGAGATATTTATGAAGCTATGATGATCATGTACATGAGAATCATAATAGATTTCAGAGAAGAATCATATATTTTCATGAGTAATCTGAACATAAACCCGCAATTCATCATATCCCAACAAACACATCGCACAAAAGGATTACATTAGATAAATGAAAGAGAACATGTGATGATCATTGTATTGAAGATCAAGAGGGAGAGAGATAGCCATCTAGGTAGTAAGTAAGGACCCGTAGGTCTGTGGGGAACTACTCACACATCAGCATAGTAGCAACAAGGATGATGCAGAGGCCCTCTGTGATCGATCGCCTCTCTAGCAAGGCAGTGGAACAGGGCTCCATATGGGCACACGGCAGAACCGAGACTTGCGGCAGCGGAAAAAGTGTTTCTGGAGGAAATCTAGGGTTTGTGGAATAGATGTGAGTTTATAGGCCATAGAGGGGCACTAGGAGGCGCCCGAGGGGGCATGAGGCAACAAGGTGCGACCTACCCCCCTAGGCGCTGTTGGAATTATGCCCTAGAGGCAATAATAAAATATAGTTATTATTATAATTCCTGTATCATTTATTACAAAGGAACCGCGGTTTCACAAGAAGACCAGACACATCAAACGATGCTTCAACCTCATCCGCGACTACGTCGAGGGAGAGGACGTGAATATATGCAAAGTGCACACGGATCTGAATGTAGCAGACCCGCTGACTAAACCTCTTCCACGGCCAAAGCATGATCAACACCAGAACTGTATGGGTGTTAGATTTATTACAATGTAATTCACATGATGATGTGAGGGCTATATTATTGACTCTAGTGCAAGTGGGAGACTGTTGGAATTATGCTCTTTAGGCAATAATAAAATATAGTTATTATTATAATTCCTGTATCAAGATAATCGTTTATTATCCATGCTATAATTGTATTGAATGAAGACTCATTTACATGTGTGGATACATAGACAAAACATCGTCCCTAGCAAGCCTCTAGTTGGCTAGCCAGTTGATCAAAGATAGTCAGTGTCTTCTGATTATGAACAAGGTGTTGTTGCTTGATAACTGGATCACGTCATTAGGAGAATCACGTGATGGACTAGACCCAAACTAATAGACGTAGCATGTTGATCGTGTCATTTTGTTGCTACTGTTTTTTGCGTGTCAAGTATTTATTCCTATGACCATGAGATCATATAACTGACTGACACCGTAGGAATGCTTTGTGTGTATCAAACGTCGCAACGTAACTGGGTGACTATAAAGATGCTCTACAGGTATCTCCGAAGGTGTTAGTTGAGTTAGTATGGATCAAGACTGGGATTTGTCACTCCGTGTGACGGAGAGGTATCTCGGGGCCCACTCGGTAATACACCATCACACACAAGCCTTGCAAGCAATGTAACTTAGTGTAAGTTGCAGGATCTTGTATTACGGAACGATTAAAGAGACTTGCCGGTAAACGAGATTGAAATAGGTATACGGATACTGACGATCGAATCTCGGGCAAGTAACATACCGAAGGACAAAGGGAATGACATACGGGATTATATGAATCCTTGGCACTGAGGTTCAAACGATAAGATCTTCGTAGAATATGTAGGATCCAATATGGGCATCCAGGTCCCGCTATTGGATATTGAACGAGGAGTCTCTCGGGTCATGTCTACATAGTTCTCGAACCCGCAGGGTCTGCACACTTAAGGTTCGACGTTGTTTTATGCGTATTTGAGTTATATGGTTGGTTACCGAATGTTGTTCGGAGTCCCGGATGAGATCACGGACGTCACGAGGGTTTCCGGAATGGTCCGGAAACGAAGATTGATATATAGGATGACCTCATTTGATTACCGGAAGGTTTTCGGAGTTACCGGGAATGACGAATGGGTTCCGGGAGTTCACCGGGGGGGGGGGCAACCCACCCCGGGGAAGCCCATAGGCCATAAGGGTGGCGCACCAGCCCTTAGTGGGCTGGTGGGACAGCCCAAAAGGGCCCTATGCGCCATAGAGATAAAAATCAAAGAGAAAAAAAAGGGAGGTGGGAAGGAAGGGAAGGACTTCCACCCACCAAACCAAGTCCAACTCGGTTTGGGGGGGGGGAGCGTTCCCCCCTTGGCTCGGCCGACCCCCTTGGGGCTCCTTGAGCCCCAAGGCAAGGTCCACTCCCTCCCACCTATATATACAGAGGTTTTAGGGCTGATTTGAGACGACTTTTCCACGGCAGCCTGACCACATACCTCCACGGTTTTTCCTCTAGATCGCGTTTCTGCGGAGCTCGGGCGGAGCCCTGCTGAGACAAGGTCATCACCAACCTCCGGAGCGCGGTCACGCTGCCGGAGAACTCTTCTACCTCTCCGTCTCTCTTGCTGGATCAAGAAGGCCGAGATCATTGTCGAGCTGTACGTGTGCTGAACGCGGAGGTGCCGTCCGTTCGGTACTAGATCGTGGGACTGATCGCGGGATTGTTCGCGGGGCGGATCGAGGGACGTGAGGACGTTCCACTACATCAAACGCGTTCACTAACGCTTCTGCTGTACGGTCTACAAGGGTACGTAGATCACTCATCCCCTCTCGTAGATGGGCATCACCATGATAGTTCTTCGTGCGCGTAGGAAATTTTTTGTTTCCCATGCGACGTTCCCCAACAGTGGCATCATGAGCTAGGTTCATGCGTAGATGTAATCTCGAGTAGAACACAAAAGTTTTTGTGGGCGGTGATGTGCGTTTTGCTGCCCTCCTTAGTCTTTTCTTGATTCCGCGGTATTGTTGGATTGAAGCGGCTTGGACCGACATTACTCGTACGCTTACGAGAGACTGGTTTCATCGTTACGAGTAACTCCGTTGCTCAAAGATGACTGGCAAGTGTCGGTTTCTCCAACTTTAGTTGAATCGGATTTGACCGAGGAGGTCCTTGGATGAGGTTAAATAGCAACTCATATATCTCCGTTGTGGTGTTTGCGTAAGTAAGATGCGATCCTACTAGATACCCATGGTCACCACGTAAAACATGCAACAACAAAATTAGAGGACGTCTAACTTGTTTTTGCAGGGTATGCTTGTGATGTGATATGGCCAATGATGTGATGCGATATATTGGATGTATGAGATGATCATGTTGTAATAGAAATATCGACTTGCACGTCGATGGTACGGGAACCGGCAGGAGCCATAGGGTTGTCTTTATACTAACGTGTGTGCTTGAAGATGCGTTTACTATTTTGCTAGGATGTAGCTTTAGTAGTAATAGCATGAGTAGCACGACAACCCCGATGGCAACACGTTGATGGAGATCATGGTGTGGCGCCGGTGACAAGAAGATCGTGCCGGTGCTTTGGCGATGGAGATCAAGAAGCACGTGATGATGGCCATATCATGTCACTTATGAATTGCATGTGATGTTAATCCTTTTATGCACCTTATTTTGCTTAGAACGACGGTAGCATTATGAGGTGATCTCTCACTAAAATTTCAAGACGAAATTGTGTTCTCCCCGACTGTGCACCGTTGCTACAGTTCGTCATTTCGAGACACCACGTGATGATCGGGTGTGATAGACTCAACGTTCACATACAACGGGTGCAAAACAGTTGCGCACGCGGAACACTCGGGTTAAGCTTGACGAGCCTAGCATGTGCAGACATGGCCTCGGAACACATGAGACCGAAAGGTCGATCATGAATCATATAGATGATATGATTAGCATAGGGATGCTTACCACTGAAACTATACTCAACTCACGTGATGATCGGACTTGAGCTAGTGTAAGTGGATCATGAACCACTCAAATGACTAGAGAGATGTACTTTTTGAGTGGGAGTTTAGCGAATAATTTGATTAAGTTAAACTCTAATTATCTTGAACATAGTCTAAGTCCACTTTGAATATATTTGTGTTGTAGATCATGGCTCACGCGACAGTCATCCTGAATTTTAATACGTTCCTAGAGAAAGCTAAGTTGAAAGATGATGGAAGCAACTTTGTAGACTGGGCTCGTAATCTTAAGCTAATCTTACAAGCTGGGAAGAAGGATTATGTCCTTAATGCTGCGTTAGGAGATGAACCACCCGCTACGGCTGATCAGGATGTTAAGAACGCTTGGTTAGCACGTAAGGAGGACTACTCAATAGTTCAATGTGCAGTCTTGTATGGCTTAGAACCGGGACTTCAACGTCTCTTTGAGCGTCATGGAGCATTTGAGATGTTCCAGGAGTTGAAGTTTATCTTTCAGAAGAACGCCAGGATCGAGAGGTATGAGACCTCCGATAAATTCTATGCTTGCAAGATGGAGGAAAACTCATCTGTCAGTGAACATGTGCTCAAAATGTCTGGGTACTCAAACCGTCTAGCTGAGCTGGGGATTGAACTCCCGCAAGAAGCTATCACTGACAGAATCCTTCAATCACTGCCGCCAAGCTATAAAGACTTTGTGTTGAACTACAACATGCAAGGGATGAACAAGTCTCCCGGCGAGTTGTTTGCGATGTTGAAAGTCGCAGAGTCTGAACTCCGTAAAGAGCATCAAGTGTTGATGGTGAATAAGACCACTAGTTTCAAGAGAAACGACAAAGGCAAGAAGGGTAATTCGAAGAAGAGCGGCAAGCCTGTTGCCAATCCGACGAAGAAATCCAAAGCTGGACCTAAGCCTGAAACGGAGTGTTACTATTGCAAGGGTATGGGTCACTGGAAGCGCAATTGCCCCAAGTGTCTGGCAGATAAGAAGGCGGCCAAAGAAAAATCAGGTATATTTGATATACATGTTATTGATGTGTACTTAACCAGCTCTCGTAGTAGTGCCTCGGTATTCGATACCGGTTCTGTTGCTCATATTTGCAAGTCGAATCAGGAACTGCGGAATAGACGAAGGCTGGCGAAAGATGAAGTGACGATGCGCGTAGGAAATGGTTCCAAGGTTGATGCAATCGCCGTCGGCACAGTGTCACTTCAGTTACCGTCAGGATTAGTGATGAACTTAAATCATTGTTATTTAGTGCCTGCGTTGAGCATGAACATTATATCTGGATCTTGTTTATTGCGAGACGGTTACTCTTTTAAGTCAGAGAATAATGGTTGTTCTATTTCTATGAGTAACATCTTTTATGGTCATGCACCGAATGTGAGAGGATTGTTCATATTGAATCTTGATAGCGATACGCATATACATAACATTGAGACCAAAAGAGTTAGAGTTAACAATGATAGCGCCATATTTTTGTGGCACTGCCGCTTAGGTCATATTGGTGTAAAGCGCATGAAGAAACTCCATGCTGATGGACTTTTGGAGTCACTTGACTTTGATTCACTTGACACGTGTGAACCATGCCTCATGGGCAAGATGACTAAGACTCCGTTCTCTGGAACAATGGAGCGTGCAAGTGACTTGTTGGAAATCATACATACCGATGTGTGTGGTCCGATGAGCGTGGAGGTACGCGGCGGATATCGTTATTTTCTCACCTTCACTGACGATTTGAGTAGATATGGTTATGTCTACTTGATGAAGCACAAGTCTGAAACATTTGAAAAGTTCAAGCAATTTCAGAGTGAAGTGGAAAATCATCATAACAAGAAGATCAAGTTCCTACGGTCTGATCGTGGGGGTGAATATCTGAGTTTCGAGTTTGGTACTCACTTAAGACAATGTGGAATTGTTTCACAGTTAACACCGCCTAGAACACCACAGCGTAATGGTGTGTCCGAACGTCGTAATCGTACTCTATTAGAGATGGTGCGATCTATGATGTCTCTTACTGATTTGCCGTTATCATTTTGGGGTTATGCATTAGAAACAGCTACATTCACTTTAAATAGGGCACCATCAAAATCCGTTGAGACGACACCATACGAACTGTGGTATGGCAAAAGGCCAAAGTTGTCGTTTCTTAAAGTTTGGGGATGTGATGCTTATGTCAAAAAGCTTCAGCCTGAAAAGCTGGAACCCAAAGCGGAAAAGTGCGTCTTCATAGGTTACCCAAAAGAGACAGTTGGGTACACCTTCTATCTCAAATCCGAGGGCAAAGTGTTTGTTGCTAAAAATGGAGCTTTTCTCGAGAAGGAGTTTCTCTCGAGAGAATTGAGTGGGAGGAAGATAGAACTTGACGAGGTTGTCGAACCTCTCATCCCTCTGGATGGTTGCGCAGGGCAAGGGGAAACCTCTGTCATTGCGAGGCAGGTTGAGGAGGAAGTTAATGGTGATGATCATGAAACTCCAGTTCAAGTTTCTGTCGAACCACGCAGGTCGACGAGACCACGTGCTGCTCCAGAGTGGTACGGTAATCCCGTCTTATCAATCATGTTGTTAGACAACAATGAGCCTGCAAATTATGAAGAAGCAATGGTGGGCTCAGATTCCAACAAATGGCTAGAAGCCATGAAGTCCGAGATAGGATCCATGTATGAGAACAAAGTGTGGACTTTGGAGGTACTACCTGAGGGCCGCAAGGCTATTCAGAACAAATGGATCTTTAAGAGGAAGACGGACGCTGACGGCAATGTGACCGTTTATAAAGCTCGACTTGTGGCAAAGGGTTTTTCACAAGTTCAAGGAGTTGACTACGATGAGACTTCCTCACCCGTAGCGATGCTTAAGTCCGTCAGAATCATGTTAGCAATAGCTGCATTTTTTGATTATGAGATCTGGCAGATGGATGTCAAAACGGCGTTCCTTAACGTTTTCCTTAAGGAAGAGTTGTATATGATACAACCCGAAGGTTTTGTCGATCCTAAGAATGCTAACAAGGTGTGCAAGCTCCAGCGATCCATTTATGGACTGGTGCAAGCATCTCGGAGTTGGAACAAACGCTTTGATGAGGTGATCAAAGCATTTGGGTTTATACAAGTGGTTGGAGAATCTTGTATTTACAAGAAAGTGAGTGGGAGCTCTGTGGCGTTTCTAATATTATATGTGGATGACATATTGCTGATTGGAAACAACGTGGAGTTTTTAGAGAGCATAAAGGATTACTTGAATAAGAGTTTCTCTATGAAGGACCTAGGAGAAGCTGCTTACATTCTAGGCATTAATATCTATAGGGATAGATCAAAACGCCTGATAGGACTTTCACAAAGCACATACCTTGATAAAGTTTTGAAGAGGTTCAAAATGGAACAGTCCAAGAAAGGGTTCTTGCCAGTTTTACAAGGTACGAGATTGAGTAAGACTCAGTGCCCAGCAACTGATGAAGATAGAGAGCATATGCACTCCGTCCCCTATGCTTCAGCCATAGGTTCTATCATGTATGAAATGCTGTGCACTAGACCGGATGTTAGCCTGGCCATAAGTATGGCAGGTAGGTTCCAGAGTAATCCAGGAGTGGATCACTGGACAGCGGTCAAGAATATCCTGAAGTACCTGAAAAGGACTAAGGAGATGTTTCTCGTGTATGGAGGTGACGAAGAGCTCGCCGTAAAAGGTTACGTCGATGCAAGCTTTGACACAGATCCAGACGACTCTAAGTCGCAAACCGGATACGTATTTATTATTAATGGGGGTGTGGTAAGCTGGTGCAGTTCCAAGCAAAGCGTAGTAGCAGATTCTACATGTGAAGCGGAGTACATGGCTGCCTCGGAGGCGGCCAAGGAGGGTGTCTGGATGAAGCAGTTCATGACGGATCTTGGAGTGGTGCCAAGCGCACTGAATCCAATAACCTTGTTCTGTGACAAGACGGGTGCCATTGCCTTAGCAAAGGAACCGCGGTTTCACAAGAAGACCAGACACATCAAACGACGCTTCAACCTCATCCGCGACTACGTCGAGGGAGAGGACGTGAATATATGCAAAGTGCACACGGATCTAAATGTAGCAGACCCGCTGACTAAACCTCTTCCACGGCCAAAGCATGATCAACACCAGAACTGTATGGGTGTTAGCTTTATTACAATGTAATTCACATGATGATGTGATGGCTAGATTATTGACTCTAGTGCAAGTGGGAGACTGTTGGAATTATGCCCTTTAGGCAATAATAAAATATAGTTATTATTATAATTCCTGTATCAAGATAATCGTTTATTATCCATGCTATAATTGTATTGAATGAAGACTCATTTACATGTGTGGATACATAGACAAAGCATCGTCCCTAGCAAGCCTCTAGTTGGCTAGCCAGTTGATCAAAGATAGTCAGTGTCTTCTGATTATGAACAAGGTGTTGTTGCTTGATAACTGGATCACGTCATTAGGAGAATCACGTGATGGACTAGACCCAAACTAATAGACGTAGCATGTTGATCGTGTCATTTTGTTGCTACTGTTTTCTGTGTGTCAAGTATTTATTCCTATGACCATGAGATCATATAACTGACTGACACTGTAGGAATGCTTTGTGTGTATCAAACGTCGCAACGTAACTGGGTGACTAAAAGATGCTCTACAGGTATCTCCGAAGGTGTTAGTTGAGTTAGTATGGATCAAGACTGGGATTTGTCACTCCGTGTGACGGAGAGGTATCTCGGGGCCCACTCGGTAATACAACATCACACACAAGCCTTGCAAGCAATGTAACTTAGTGTAAGTTGCGGGATCTTGTATTACGGAACGATTAAAGAGACTTGCCGGTAAACGAGATTGAAATAGGTATACGGATACTGACGATCGAATCTCGGGCAAGTAACATACCGAAGGACAAAGGGAATGACATACGGGATTATATGAATCCTTGGCACTGAGGTTCAAACGATAAGATCTTCGTAGAATATGTAGGATCCAATATGGGCATCCAGGTCCCGCTATTGGATATTGACCGAGGAGTCTCTCGGGTCATGTCTACATAGTTCTCGAACCCGCAGGGTCTGCACACTTAAGGTTCGACGTTGTTTTATGCGTATTTGAGTTATATGGTTGGTTACCGAATGTTGTTCGGAGTCCCGGATGAGATCACGGACATCACGAGGGTTTCCGGAATGGTCCGAAAACGAAGATTGATATATAGGATGACCTCATTTGATTACCGGAAGGTTTTCGGAGTTACCGGGAATGTACCGGGAATGACGAATGGGTTCCGGGAGTTCACCGGGGGGGGGGGGGGGGCAACCCACCCCGGGGAAGCCCATAGGCCATAAGGGTGGCGCACCAGCCCTTAGTGGGCTGGTGGGACAGCCCAAAAGGGCCCTATGCGCCATAGAGATAAAAATCAAAGAGAAAGAAAAAAAGGGAGGTGGGAAGGAAGGGAAGGACTCCCACCCACCAAACCAAGTCCAACTCGGTTTGGGGGGGGGAGCCTTCCCCCCTTGGCTCGGCCGACCCCCTTGGGGCTCCTTGAGCCCCAAGGCAAGGTCCCCTCCCTCCCACCTATATATACGGAGGTTTTAGGGCTGATTTGAGACGACTTTTCCACGGCAGCCCGACCACATACCTCCACGGTTTTTCCTCTAGATCGCGTTTCTGCGGAGCTCGGGCGGAGCCCTGCTGAGACAAGGTCATCACCAACCTCCGGAGCGCCGTCATGCTGCCGGAGAACTCTTCTAACTCTCCGTCTCTCTTGCTGGATCAAGAAGGCCTGGATCATCGTCGAGCTGTACGTGTGCTGAACGCGGAGGTGCCGTCCGTTCGGTACTAGATCGTGGGACTGATCGCGGGATTGTTCGCGGGGCGGATCGAGGGACGTGAGGACGTTCCACTACATCAACCGCGTTCACTAACGCTTCAGCTGTACGGTCTACAAGGGTACGTAGATCACTCATCCCCTCTCGTAGATGGGCATCACCATGATAGGTCTTCGTGCGCGTAGGAAATTTTTTGTTTCCCATGCGACGTTCCCCAACAGGCGCACCCTGTTGGCACATGCCTCCATCGTGAGGCATCTGGCCTCCTCCTGAAGGTTCCACACATTCTTTTGTTCCAAAAAAATCATATTAAATTTTGTGGCAATTGGACTATGTTTGGCACTCTAAACCTAAAAAGCCAAAAATATGTAGAAAACAACAAGTGGCACTCGGCACTGGATTAATAGGATATTACTGAAAAATAATATTAATTGGTAAATAAACAGCCAAAAAGTATCCTAGAATGATAATATAGTAGCATGGAACAATAAAAAATTATAGATATGTTGGAGAAGTATTAGTCATCATGATGAAATGAAGCATACATTATGGCATGAGTGAGGGTGTCCTAGACTAGGGGGTACCATCCCGAAGTGGTTGGTTTGTGTGGGCCGAGACAAGGGCCCGTTGAGCTACCTCTCGAAGGACGGCGGGAGCATCAAGCGCCGCACGTATCAAAGAAGGAAACCATCGAAGACCTAGTGTGTGCCCCATGGATAACTCTATAGTCGTCATGTCAACAACCGACCTAAAGATTTAACCTAGCTCCTCCTGGGTATCTATATAAGCCGAGGGGTTTAGTCCGTAGAGGTACAACTTATTCACCTTAGTGTTTAGATCTTACACAATGATCTCGAGGTAGATCATCAACATGTGCTTGATACCCCATCATCAGTACAATCAAACCACGACATAGGGTTTTACCTTTTCAAGAGGGCTTGAACCTCGATAAACATCATCTCCCGACTCTTCCTGTTACCGGTGATCTTAGATCCACATCACGGGACCACCTACCCGAGATCCGCCAGTTTTAGCACCAACATTGCTGGATTATATAGGTTCCGCTGTGTGGTCGATCCGGATCAATGGCCCGTCTCCAGATCAGCACAAACATCTATTGCAACGTCATCTTCGCGTCAGTCCACTGGCCATCTCGGTACAGTCGAGAATTCCCCCCAATCAACTAGTTATGTTTGGGAGTTTTGAGTACACCGCCTTCTCCTGGGGAGATCTCACCCTCTTTGGTTGGACTCCTGCTCGCTTGGAGCGTTCGTCAGATACCACAACTTTGACCCTAGAACCGATCCCCAACCCTGACCCTGTAGACGACTCCTCCAAGGATCCGACCTCGAGAGTGGATCTATCCCTATCCATCACTAATCATGACCTTGAGTCCGACCCTTCTTCGGAGCTAGCCTTGAACTTTGATCTGGTTGCCTTTCATGTCGCTCCTGCGCTCCAATGAATGCACTCGAGATCAGCACGACGTACATCCAGACAATGGACCCTGCCGAACTCTCACTTTTAAACAAGATGTTAGATTGAATGCATAGACTCGGGATCTCGTTTGGCAAGATCTCGGTTTATGATCGAACTAGATGTAGAACCGATACCCACTAAATTTATAACCCACCCACCACCCACCTAGTCGCTATGAATGAAGATTTAACTCCCGTTCTCGATTATTTATCAGAAGACGTTGAATTGGAAGAAGATGTCAGGGACAGACCGGGCGCAAGGAAAAGGAAGACCGACAAGTGGGCAAAAACCTCCATCTACGAAGTCTACATGGTGGATATCCCCTGCGCGACATAGGAGGAGAATACGAACACCCCTCCATATACAAACAAAGCAGGTGACGCCGGAGAAAGCCCAACAGAGGTGATATAGGAATTGGGGATACTGATAACGACAACCTCGAAGATAAAAACACACCTCAGGGGCCAGAAACAATGAAACACCAAAGAGGTCGTGCCTGGTCACATCGATGGTACTAAGGAGCATGCAGTGTGTGATGACCCCGACAACAATGACTATATGTTGGAGTCTGAGGACATAAGCCTTGGTCCAACAACCTCGTAGTCCCGCAGAGCTTTGAAGATCTTGAGTCCTATCGAAGGCATCTGATGGCAACTGCTAGAAGTGTCAAACTATGGTGAGTCGAGCAAAAACTCGAGGATAGGCTCGAGAGTGAACCTAAATATTATCCATGGAGACACATATTTTCAGAATTCGGTGATGAAGTACAAGAGGACTAGCCACACAACTACGATCAAAATGATCAACCGGCCCACCCTCCTATAAAGTAGGACAGGCCGTCAGGTTGGCCCAGAGAACTCCACGCCAACTCTCATTTTGAGGGTAGGTGAACAAATCTCCTTGCATGGACACACGATCTCTAGGAAAGATTAGACACTAGACCATGGTCCATCCATTAGCAAAGAGATCGAGCACCCTCGAGACAGGTAGAATACCACGAATGGTTCGACAGAAACACTCCGACCCGATTGGACAACTAAGTTCAGCCAGAACCATATTGTCGATAGTCTATCACACGGGGCAGATGCACTACTCATCCAATGTGCTTCACTGACAAGGTCATGCAGCACAATTCCCAGAGGGGTCTAAACCCATCAATATCGAGCCATATGATGGAACCACAAATCTAATGGTATGGATTGAAGATTTCCTTCTTCATATTCACATGACCAGAGGTGATGGTCTTCATGCCATTAAGTACCTATCTTCGAAATTGAGAGGATTGGCTCAACAACTTGCCCAAGGAATCCATTGGAAGATGGGAGGAGCTCGAAGATGCATTCTAAGCTAACTTCCAAGTGATTTATGTGCGAACTCTGAATGCCGATAACCTGAACCATATCAAACCAAAATCCGGCGAGTCGACTCAGAAATTCTTGAATAAGTTCTTGACTAAGAAGAACCAAATAATAGACTATCCGGAGGCTGAAGCCATCGCAACCTTTTGAAATGGAATCCGGGATGAGAGGCTCACCCGACAACTAGGACAAGATAAGACAAATACTATGGCTGCACTTACCTCCGTTGTGACTGGGTTATGTGTCAGAGAGGGTTGCTGTCTGGGCGGCAGTAATGAAGGCGACCATGACACCTTGGAAAAACAAGACAAGAACGAAAATCCTCGAAGTAACAGGAATAATAAGAGCCTATGGGAAATATTCCCTAGAGGCAATAATCAAGTGGTTATTATCATATTTCCGTGTTCATGATAATCATTTATTATCCATTCTAGAATCTTTTTGACCGGAAACTTAAATACATGTGTGGATATATAAACAACACCGTGTCCCCTAGTGACCCACTACTAGATTAGCTTGTTGATCAAAGATGGTTAAGGTTTCCTAACAATAGACATGAGTTTTCATTTGGTAACATGATCACATCATTGGGAGAATGATGTGATGGACAAGACCCAATCGTAAGAATAGCATTTGATTGTATCACTTCGTTTATTGCTAATGCTTTTTTCGTGTCAAGTATCTGTTCCTAAGACCATGAGACCATGCAACTCCCTAACACTAGAGGAATGCCTTGTGTGCATCAAAGGTCATTCATAACTGGGTGATGATAATGGTGCTCTATAGGTATCTTTGAGGGTGTTTGTTAGGTTGGCATGGATTGAGACTTGGATTTGTCACTCCGTATGACGGAGAGGTACGCCCTCTCCGTAATAAAACATCACAAGAAGCTTGTAAGCAATGTGACTAAGGAGTTAGTCACGGGATCTTGTATTATGGAACAAGTAAAGAGACTTGCCGCTAACAGATTGAACTAGGTATGAGATATCTACGCACAAATCTCAGGCAAATAACATACCGATGGACAAAGGGAACTGCATACATGATTGACCGAATCCTTGACATCGTGGTTTGATTGATAAAGATTTTAATGGAATACATAGGAAACAATATGGGCATCAATGTCCCACTATTGGTTATTAACCGGAGAGGTGCATCGGTCATGTCTACATGAATCTCAAACCAACAGGGTCCGCATGCTTAATGTTCGATGATGATATAGTATTAATGGGATATGTATGTTAGTGACCAAATGTTGTTCAGAGTCCCGGATGAGATCCCGGACGTGACGAGGAGCTCCACAATGGTCCGGAGGTAATTATTCATATATGGTAAGTTGATATTCCGTTTCTAGAATAGTTCTGGGTTTTACCGGTTTTTGTCGGGAATGTCGGAAGGGGTTCCAGGGGTCCACTTGCCCCGTAGGGCCTCATGGGATGAGAGAGGGGGGCACCATCCCGTGGTTGACTGGGTGCCACCCCGTCCCAAGGCCCATGCGGCAAGGGTTTGGGGAAACCATGGGGGTGGCCATCACCCCTTGCCTTGGAGGCCAAGGAAGCCACTAGGGGCGCTGCCCCCACCCCTTGAGTGAACCCTAGAGCGGCTGGCCACCTCCCGTTGCCCCTATATAGATATGTGGGGAGAGGGAGGGCAGACACACATAAGCCATGGCGCAGCCATCCCTCTCTCCCTTGTTGGTTTTCTCCTCTAGACGTGTTTTCGATGACGCACAGCAAAGCCCTACTGGGACATCACCACCACCACCTCCACTACATCGTCGTGCTACCGGAGATCCCATCTACTAGTCCTCCCTCACTCGCTGGACCGAGGAGGTGGAGACGTCATCGAGCTGCATGTGTGTTGAACGCGGAGGTGCCGTCCGTTAGACCCTTGATTGGGACGGATCGTAGTTGGATCGTGAAGATGTAGGACTCCACAAACCGCAATTTTATGGTTTCGCTTAACATCCTACAATGGTACATATGCACACTCTCCCTCTCGTAGCTATGCATCTCCATGGATAGATCTTGCGTGTGCATATGATTTTTTTGTTTCCCATGCAAAGTTCTCCAACAGCGCCGCCATAATAACGACAACACTAGCGATGCTGACAAAACAACATTCAATGCTAGATTCAGCAGCTAGCGCAACGGCCAAAAGAATAAACCCTTTAAAGGGAAGAAGGATGGTCGTTTGCCCTTGATATTATCCTTGATAGGTGATATGTCTCCAATGTATCTATAAGTTTTGATTGTTCCATGCTATAACATTATCATTCTAGGATACTTCTTAGGTATTTATTTACCAATTTATATTATTATTCAGCACTAACCTATAGACCCAATGCCAAGTACGAGTTCCTGTTTTCTGAATGTTTTTGTCTTTTCAAGTTTACTGTACCAAACGAAGTCCAATCGACCCAATTTTTTTATGATTTTTTCTGGACCATATATAGACCTAGAAGCTTCGAGAGAAGACCATAGGCTGCACGAGGAGCCCAAGACCCATCATGGCGCGACCAGGGGGGCAGGCCACACGCTAATAACTCCTGGACTCCTCGGCCGCCTCCCGATGCCCCTCTCCGGCCTATAAATTCACATATATTCCAAAACCCCTATGCGAGCTCCCAAAACCCTTTTTCCTCCGCTGCAAGTCCCTGTTCCGCCGTGATCCCATCTAGAGGCCATTTTCGGTACTCTGTCGAAGGGGGAATCCACCATCGAGGCCTTCATCATCATCCTCGCTGCCTCCATGGTGATGTGTGAGTAGTTGTCCGCAGACCTACGGGTCCGTAGCTAGTATCTATATGTCTATCTCTTTCTCTCTTGATCTTCAATACAATGATCATCGCATCTTCATTTTGATCTATCTGATGTAATGCTTTTGTGCGGTGTGTTTGTTGGGATTCAATGAATTGTGGGTTTATGTTGAGATTATTCATGATAACTTTAAAGGGTGGCTGCTTCTAGGAAAACCTCCTGGCTGTCTTTGCACCCCGAAACAAAAACAACAATTGGACCAGAGAATGAGATTGCATTATAATGCCGCAATTGAACATGGTAGAACCCGTCGGGGAGGCCTGAGAGGCGGTGGTTTACCCTGTGGTGGATGTCAGCGGTTCGAGTCCGCTTATCTCCAGCCCGTGAACTTAGCGGATACTATGATAGCGATAGCACCGAATTTTGCCAATTCGGCAGTTCGTGAATTATTTTATTGATTCATATTGCATGATCATTATAGCTTCATAAATCTCTTCTATCTATGTTACGACCGGTTTCCAAATAAAATAATTTATTGGAAATCAGCCATGAGCATCATGAGTGTAGAAAAATATTTCCCACTGATAGACTCATCTCGATACAGAAAACCAGTAGTACTTAATATTAAATAGAGTAGAGTAGAGAACGCTCTAAAAATTATTAAAATATGTCCAAGTCTCACGTAGACGGATATGCTACAGTGGCAATGGGATAATTCTACTGCTTGTGATAAAAGGGGCATTTCACATCAGAGTAATGTGACATGGCAAGTACTACTACACGCCAATTGTTAGAGTGAAGCTTGACGATTTATTCGTGGTTGCGGAAGCTATGAAATAATACAACGGCAGACTCCAGGATCGCAAGACTGACTACGACTCCTCTAGACATCAGACTCGCTATCGAACTCTTGATCCATGAGGTCTCGTTCATCCATATCTGGCCACATCAACAAGCAAGTGAGTACTTCACAAAGTATTCACAAATAGTTTGCACAAAAGATGAGATGCATGCAGTTAATTGTTAATATGCATGGTTCAGATCATAATTTATCAAAGAGAGGTGTTAGAAAAAAATTAAGTTAGTGGATAAATCCGGCGGTAATCCTCCCGAGATATCCCGATAGGAAAATAAAAATGCATCGATCATGTGTCTCGAGTGACGCCTCGAAAGGTTAACAAGCATTAATTTACCACCATCGGGCGTCTAAGTGACACCTCATAAAGGGCATAAAAATAAATAACAAGCCAGAGTCGGGCGTCTTCACGATACCACAAAAAGGGCATGACAATAAATACAAGCCGCAATCGGGCGTCTTAGCGACACCACAGAAAGGGCATAAAAATAAATAACAAGCCATAGTCGGGTGCCTTAGCGACACCACAGAAAGGGCATAGAAATAACAAACAAGCTGAAGTCGGGCGTCTTAGCGAGTCCACAGAAAGGGCATAAAAATAACGAGCCATAGTCGGGTGTCTTAGCGACACCACACAAAGGGCATAAAAATAAATAAGAATTATCCGGGTGGTACAACCAACCTTCGGGATAATGTTAAAACCAAGATGTTAATAATAAAATTTCCAACAATAGCGTTAGATATCCACAACCATTATTGTTCAACCAACCTGTACTCCAAGGACCGACTCTAAGACCGACACTTGACCTGCCAAACAACCGTCCTTAACCGTGGACACGCTACTCGAATAGTTTTGACTCTACAAAGGATGTACTCTTTACCCATAGCTCACGGGTTCCGATAGTCCATATGACTAATCCCGCTTACGGTATTTTAGAAGCAGACACTCAAAATCAGCACACACCCATTTTACCCCAGCGAAGCCCGGCTCCACCCGGACTACGCTGCCAGGGCAAAACCATAACACGGGGAGGCTCCGACCTCGACTAGCATGGGATCAAATTTATACCACGCGCTACAAGGGAGTGCTCTCCCTCTCGATCCCATACCAGAAACACACATGCCCCCTGATCGGATGACTCGATTTAGTCCAGGGCCATGGATACCTTCATCCCGGCCCCTCTACTTCGTGTGCGACTGATAATAGGCCTACGACCGACTATATCGAATCCTCATTCACTAAACTGTGGTAGCACGATAATGAAAGTAAGACACTAACAAGACTCGATCTAGGTCGATACTGGAGTTATTACTTTCTCACCATCATAATTATGCACTTGTCATGACCAGGACATAACCTATTTTCTTTCCATCATAATTATGCACCTGTCATGACCAGGACATAACCTATCACGTTCCGTGACTAGGTTATCCACGACCTCTCACAACCATCACTTGGCATAGTCATGTTTTAACTTTGTTTATGAGAGATGCAATGTGCTTGATTAATGCAATGGATGAATGTTAAATTTTTGTTAGTGAGCAAACAACACATCAAAAGTGCAAACATGCTTGCTAGGTTTCACATAGTCGGGATCAAGCTCGGTGAAGTTAACGTTGGTGTTTCCTTTGTCGGAATCTACATCATACAACACATATCGTCATAAGATTTGATGCCTAGCTACTGTCTAGAAATAATTTTCAAATAATCTAAAAATAAACTAGACCCTCAGAGCAAGATTTTTAAAAAAGAATCAATTCAAAACTTGTTATAGATTCATAGTTATAAGTAAAACAAGATGAGGGACCATTCTATAATAAAACATAATCTGATGAGGGGCTAGTTTGATAAAACTCAAAACACACGGAAGAAAATTACGTTAACCTGTCGCGAAGACGGTTTCTGGCGAAAACGCTTTCGGAAAAACGTTTCAAAAAGAAAAGAACCCTCACGAGGTGGTCCCACCCTTCGAACTCACCGACGCGAGAGGCGTGCGGTGGTCGCCGGTGGCGACAGGCGAAGGGGGAGAGACAACCAAGGGCAGCTACGTACTCACAGAGTTCCCACGTGTCGGTGATAGGTGGATTGGATCGAGGGGAGGCTCTACGTTGACGACGACCTTGCTCCGGCGGACGATAGCTTTGGGCACCACCGGATCTCACCGAGGGGCTCGCCTGCGACCAAAATCGGAGGGGGTCTTAGGAGGAGGGAATCACTAGGAAGCTACTGAACATCTCACGAGTCACATCTCCACTCACCTTGCTCGAATGACGTTGAGATTAGTGGTGGATCGTAGTGGCCAGAGTCGGAGAAGAAGGCCTCTTTGAGGCCCTTCTCAGGCTTGGGCAAGGCTTCAGAGTGGGGACAAAATGTGGTGTAGTGGGTGATGGGTTCGGCAGCACAGAGGGGCTCAATTTATAGAGGCCCAAGAGGGGTGCCGCGGGGTCTTAACTCTGGTAAGCAATTATAGTGATCCAGGGAATTAAACCGGTGGTTAGGTGGTCGGGTCAGTACCTACTCAGCACGGGGGTTGAATTTTCGGTGAAAGATCGACCAACCATTGGCACAAGACGCGGCTTGACGGTGCGGTTCTCCGTGTGCACGGCGACAACAAAGTTCATGTTGTGCGCTGCCAGGGCGTAGCGACGGAAAACGCGACATGCACTGGGGCCAGGGACACGCGAAACCTATAGGTGCAAGGGGCGGTGCCGAACATCGCGGGGCCACAGTAGGGGAGGCTCAAGTGGCCGCGACAACCACTACAGGTGCTGCTGCCGGAGCTGGCTGGCTCGGGCTAGCTCACCACCGACGCGAGCAAGCGTCCACGATCATGCGCGTTGTGTGGATAAGCTCGGGTCACAAAATCGAGCTGCTCTCGTCGATACTGTGGTGATTGACGCTGTGAAATGTGTGAAGTAGTGAAACTCTGAATGTTTCACTGAATGAATTTCAGAGATAGGGGCTACAGTGCATGCTTGGTGTTCGATCAAATGAAAGTGGCACTTGGACAAAATATTTTGAGCTGAAATTTTTGGGATGGTCTCTTATTGAGTGCACAGACTGCCTGCAATTTTTCAGAATTTTTGAAAATGTTTTAGTCACATTTTTATTAAAAACATAGAATTTTGGTCAAACTTGAGTCAAATGAAATTTGAAAATTTCAAACTTGTGACTCCAAGATTTTTTGTAAAATGGGTTGAGGGTACTAAGGCCTTCTAAGGGTAGGAGCTTGGGTCTCAAATTCCAAAGAAATCCATGAGTTCCTTTGTAAATTTGCTGGGGTCAAAACTGATTACGGAAAATACTTTTAGTTGAAATAAAATATGAAAGGTGGTTAAACCCTTCTAAAACTTTGAGAAATCAATAAAAATAAAAACCTAGATGTTAGAGAAGTGCCAAAGGGTATATATCAGAATGGAAGGAGGGAAATAAATCTTGAAGGAGATTTACAAGTGAACCTATGGAAATTAATTCCAAGGTTTTGCAAAAGAATAAAAGGTTCTCCCAAACCAATTCATTTTGAGAAGGGGTTAAAAGAATCCTTTTCAAACTAGGCATGTTGAGAAAAGAAAGCTCGAAAGATTTTCTTAAAGAGGTTTTCAAAGAACTTCAAGAGCTTTTTATCAAAGCCAAATTCCTAAATACATTTTGGAAATGATTCAAAAGTCAAGAAATCCAAATTAAAAATTGTGGGTGTTACAATCTATTTATTTGCTTTGGCCAATTGGATTGATCTTTCTTGAGTGATAGGGGTGCGTTGTAGTGGGTTCAACTTGACGGGTTTCTATATCACAGTGACAGAAGGGGACAAGTACGTATTTGTGTTGTTACTACTAAGGATAAAACAATGGGCTTCATTCATACCGATTGCGTTTACTTTGTCTACATCATGTCATCTTTCTCCAAGTATTACTCTGGTTTACTTAATACTTTAGATGCATGCTAGATAGCGGTCGATGAGTGGAGTAATAGTAATAGGTGCAGGGTAGAGCCGTCCTACTTGCTTATGTACGTGATGTCTATATACACATGATCATTGCCATGAATATGAACATGATTATTCACTTTTCTATCAATTTCCCATCTATAATTTGTCTACTAACCGTATGTTTCCTACATGGGATATGCTACTAGAGAACACTATGCCCCCCGTTCTTCTCACCTATAAATTATAAAAATCTTTCAATACCTCACTGCCTTTATTTACTTTTTATATTATTTTGCAACTATCCATTACTATCTACTTGTTTCACTTCGTAATAAATAACGAGTCCAAGGGGATTGACAACCCTCTTGCTCGCGTTGGGTGCAAGTGTTGGCTGTTTTGTGTGCAGTCGCTAAAGAAGGTGGTTGTTTTTTACTCCTATTAGTTCAATAAACCTTGGTTCTCAACTAGGAGACATACTTATCCGTTTGTGCTGCAATTACTCATTCCTCTTCTTGGAAAACCCAACGTAGATCACAGACATCAGGAAGGATTTCTAGCGCCGTTGCCGGGGAGTATCACCAATCTGCTATCAAGCAACTTCGCACAAATTATCATTCACTTGTTCTTATTTTTATTTATTTGTTTAAAAAACATCAAAAATACACAAATATTTACTTTACTAGTTTTCTAGTGTGCTTGTTTCGTCTCTAATTTGCTTGTTACTTAGCTTGCTTGGTCACCATGTCCCAAGATACTACTAAGTTGTGTGACTTTTCGGATGCTAATAGAGATGGATTTATTACCACTCGTATACCACACGCCACTAGTGCGGAGGCTTTTCATATTAATGTTGCATTATTGAATTTTGTGACGAAAGAACAATTTTTGGGAAGTCCTATTGAGGATCGCGCTGCTCATCTTAATACTTTCATTGAACTATGTGATATTTAAAATAAACAGAATACGGATAATTATGTTGTGAAATGAAAATTATTTCCTTTTTAACTTAGAGATAAAGCTAAGGCTTGGTTTTCATCTTTACCACATAATAGTATTGAACATGGGATAAGTGTAAAGATGCTTTCATTACCAAGCATTTTCCTCCTGCTAATATCATCTCCCTTAGGAATCATATAATGAATTTTAAACAACATGATCATGAACATGTTGCACAAGCTTGGGAGAGGATGAAATTCATGATAAAAATTTTCCAACTCATGGTCTAAACTTGTGGATGATTATCCAAAATTTCTATGCTGGACTAAACATTGTGTCTAGAAATCTTCATGGAGGTGACACTAGGAGAGGCCACTAAACTTATAGACAACATCATGGCAAACCATTCTCAATGGCATACAGAGAGAGCTCCAGCAGGTTAGAAGGTAAACTCTGTCGATAAATTGCTTCTTTGAGTGAGAAAGTGAATTCTCTCATAAATATGTTCTCTACTAAAAATGCCCATGTTGATCCCAATGATATGCCTTTGTCTACCTTGACAGAACATGATGATGCTATTGATGTGAACTTTATCTCAAGAAGCAATTTCGACAATAATGCCTATAAAGGAAATTTTAATGCTAGACCGTATCCCGGTAACTCCTCTTATGGCAATTATTATGGAAATCCTTCTACCAATAATAATAAGTTACCGTAAGATCTTGAAAATGTTATTCAATAATGCATTAGCTCTCAAAAAGTTTTCAACACTATGGTAGAGGAAAAGTTGCATAAAGTTGATGATTTGGTTGAAAACATGTATTAGAATTGTTCTTGATGTAGAATCTCTTAAAAATAAAGTTTTGCTACCTAAGCATGATTTTAATGCGACTATTAAATATCTCCAAGCTTCTTTGATTAAAGTAAGGAGAGCACCGCTATATTAAAATCTAAGCAAAAATTCTTCGAGAAAGCTCTTCCATCCGGTTGTTTTTACCGGAACCATGATGAAGATCATAAAATGATTGGTACCTCTCATATTGATTCTTTATTTAATTTTCTGAATATAAATTAAAAAGGGACTAGATTTGAACCAACTCTAGCTTAGGAGAGTCCCGTTTCCTTGGTGAGTGATGATTCTAATGCTAAAATAGAAAATTGGGTTTGCAGAGGTCAAAACTTTAACTAGTGATGTGCCCACTATCTTAAATTACAAGGATTTTAATTATGAGAGATGAGCTTTAGTGGAATATATTTCCTTGTTACAAACCATTATTATCTCACCTAATGCTTATGAACAAACAAGGCTTTTACTAATCATATAGTATAAGCAATGATAAAAGATTATGATGAGTAACTTGAGCTACAAGTTTCTATTCCTAGAAAATTGCATGATTAGGTGGAACCTAATATCAAAATAAATATAAACAAATATGAATGCAATGCTTTGTGCGACCTAAGTGCTTGGTCTCACTAATATTCAAGAGTGTTCCCTAAACTTGCATCTTGCGGATTCTACCATTAAGAAACCTTTAGGTAGAATTAATGACGTTCTTATTATTGAAAATAAGGATTATGTGCCTGTAGATTTCATTGTGCTTGGTATTGATTGCAATCCTACTTGTCCAATAATACTTGGAAGACCCTTCTTACGAACTATGGGTGCAATTATTGATATGAAAGAGTGAAACATAAGATTCCAATTCCCACTAAAGAAGGGGATGGAAAACTTCCCTAGAAAAAGAATTAAACCACGTTATGAATCTATCGTGAGAGCTACTTATGGGTGGAGTGTCAAACATGACAAAACTTGATATCATGCATTATGCCTAGCTAAGGCCATAAAACAATAACGCTTGTTGGGGGCAACCCAATAGTTATCCTAATTTTTGTTTTTAGTTTCTGTTTATTCTTGATGACATTATTATTTCTACTGTAATGATTGTGTTTTATGTTTTAGTATGTGTTTGACCCAAGTAAATCCTTTGGGATGATTTGCATGATAAATAGAATTGATACGGTGCAAAAACAGAAACTTTGACGTACAATGCAGAATTCCTATGATTTTACTGGAACATCTTTTTAAGATGAATTTCTTACACAGTATTGATATAAAAATTCCCGAGGTCGTCCTAATTTTTAAGAATTCTTGGAATTACGTAAGTATGGTACTCAACTATATATTTACAGACTATTCTATTTTAGATACATTATTTTTTTGCTTGCATAGTTTGCTTGTTTTGATGATGCTAAAGATTGTATCGGGGGGGGGTATAAGCCATGGAAAAGATGGAATATAGTATGCTACACAATAATAAAATAAGAATCAACTTATGATAGTAACTAAAAGTATTTGATATGTTGCTTATACTAAGGGATCTCATGAAGTTTTGTTAAGTGTTGTGTGATTGAAGTTTTGAAGTTTTAGGTGTTATCACGATGACAAGGAATAAGGAGCAGCAAGATCCTAAGCTTGGGGTTGACCAAGGCACCCCAAGGTAATTTTCTAGAAATAATCAAGCGTCTAAGCTTCGGGATGCCCCGAGAAGGCATCCCCTCTTTCGTTCCAAACCATCGGTATGACACTTGGAGCTATATTTTTATTCATCACATGATATGAGTTTTGCTTGGAGCGTCGTTTGTTTTTTCTTAATTTTGTTTTAGTTTGAAATAATCATTGTTTAATGGACACACCTATTTTAGAGAGACACACTTTTACCATAATTTGTAAGAATACTCTTTGTGCTTCACTTATATCGTTTGAGCTAGGGAGTTGCTCTAGTACCTCAATTATATCTTTTTTAGCACGGCGACGTGTAGATTTTATAGAAATAATTGCAGTCTCATTCTACACTTATATTTGTTTGAGAGTTATTAACAACGATGGAAATTTCATAGGTTGTATAATTATTCCAAAAATTAATAGGTATTCTATGATTGATAATCAAAACCTTCATGTATCACTTAAAAGAGAAATTTTGAGTTAGATATTAATGTGGTAATGTGAAATGCTATGAGTACATGGTTGTCGGTTTGTTGGAGAGTCGGTATTAAGAGGTGTTAACTTTCTGTTCGTCTGAGTATTGGTAAAAAGCATGGTGAGGATGTGTGAGCATTTTTATTCCTCGTTGAAATCCTAGTGTTGTTTCGGGTCAGAGGCGCGTGATGGTAACCTCCTCCCTAGGCACATGCGAGTGGTGCTTTGATTCGCGATAAGACAAATAAAACTTTGCAATAAATATGTGATTTATTTATGACTAATGCGAATATGTGGACATATGCAATGTCACCTCCTCATATTTTGCTAGAGTCTTCGGTACCGTGCATCGCCCATTCTCATCTCGAGGATCGGTGCAAACCTAGCCGGTGCATCCAAACCCTGTGACATGATACGCTCTATCACACATAAACCTCCTTAATATCTTCCTCAAGACAGCCACCATACCTACCTATTATGGCATTTCTATAGCCATTCCGAGATATATTGTCATGCAACTTCCACCATCATATAATATGACTAGTTCATTCACCTACATATTGCTTTCCATAATCATATAGGGATGGCATAGTATTTGTGGAAAAGCCACCAACCATAATTTTTGATACATCTGATGCTAGATCATTGCACATCCTGGTACACTCGCAGGGGCATTCATATTAAGTCATATTGATTCATAGGTCTTCGCATCGAGTTGTAATACCAAATTGTAAGTAAATATAAGTGTGACGATCATCATTATTAGAGAATTTTCCCAGTGAGGACTTAAATAATGGGAGAGGACAAATGAGCCCAATGTAAAAAATGAGAGAAAATGAGAGAAGGGACTTTGCTACTATCCTTTACCACACTTGTGCTTCAAAGTGGCACCATGTTCTTCATATAGAGAGTCTCATGTTTTTTTTACTTTCATATTCTAGTGGGAATTTTTCATTATTAGAACTTGGCTTGTATATTCCAATGACGAGCGTCCTCAAAATCCCGAGGTCTTCATGAGCAAGCAAGTTGGATGAACACCCACTTAGCATCAGTTGAGCTTTCATACACTTATAGCTCTAGTGCATCATGTTGATGTTGGAAATATGGTCTAGAGGCAATAATAAATTGGTTATAATAATTTTTCCTTGTTCATGATAACCTTTAATTATCCATCCTGTAATTTTATTGATTGGGAACTCAAATACATGTGTGGATACATAGACAACAAAGTGTCCCTAGTAAACCTCTACTAGACTAGCTCGTTGATCAACGAGGGTTAAGGTTTCTAGCCATAGACACGAGTTGTCATTTGATAACGGGATCACATCATTAGGTGAATGATGTGATGGACTAGACCCAAACCGTAAGCATAACGTTTGATTGTATGAAGTTTACTGCTATTGCTTTCTACATGTCAATGTATCTGTTACTATGACCATCAGATCATGCAACTCCCTGACATCGGAGGAATGCCTTGTGTGTATGAAATATCACAACTTCACGAGGTGATTATAAAGATGCTCCACAGGTATCTCCTAGGATTTCTATTGGGTTGGTATGGATCGAGACTGTGATTTTCCAGTCCGTGGGACGGAGAGGTATTTCCTAGCCCACTTGGTAATACGGTATCACAAGAATTTTGCAAGCAATGTGACTAAGGAGTTAGTTACGTGATCTTGTATTACGACACGAGTAAAGAGACTTTCCAGTAATGATATTGAATTACGTATGGACATACCGATGATCTAATCTCGGGAAATTGACATACCGATGGACAAAGGGAACTGCATACGGGGTTAATTGAATCATTGACATCGTGGTTCGACCGATATAGATCTTTGTTGAATATGTGGGAACCAATATGTGGATCGAAGTCCCGGTATTGGTTATTGACCGTAGTGGTGTCTTGGTCATGTGTGCATAGTTCTCGAACCCGCAGGGTTTACACACTTAACATTTGGTGACGATATAGTATTGTTGAGTTATTATGTTGGCGACCTAAGGTTGTTCAGAGTCCTCGATGAGATCTCGGACATCACAAGGATGTCAGAATGGTCCGGAGGTAAAGATTGATATATGGGAGATTGGTATTCGAGTTTTGGAAGAGTTTCGGAAAGTTATCGGTTTTGTGATGGAGGTTTCGGAAGTGTTCTGAGGGTTGACCAGCACCGGAGGGCCCCATGGGCTGTGAGAGGTGGCGCACTAGCCCGTGCTGGGCTGCCCGCCCCTCCCACCTAAGTCCCATGCGGCCAAGGGGCTGGCCTGTCCCAGAGGTGGCCGCCGCCCCTCCTTCCTGGAGGGCCAAGGATCCTCTTGGTGGCCGCCGCCCCACCCCTAGGGGAAACCCTAGGGCGCCACCCCTCCTCCCTTTCCCCTATGTATACTAGAGAAGTGGGAGGGAAGCCGCACCCAAGAGCCATGGTGCATACCTCATCTCTCTCTCTCTTAGTACTTCTCCCTCATTCCTATCTCGACAGTGCTTGGCAAAGCCCTGCCGGGACAGCTCCACCAGCACCGCCACCACGTCGTCGTGCTGCCGGAGAACTCAAGCTACTACTTCCCCGTCGCTCGCTGGATCGAGGTGGTGAAGGTGTCATTGAGCTGTACATGTGCTGAACGCCGTCCATTTGGCACTAGATCGGGACGTGATTGGATGGTGGGACGGATCATGATTGGATCACAAAGATGCTTGACTACATCAACCATGTTTCTTAAAGCTTTCGTGTGGCGATCTACAAGGGTATGTAGATGCACTCCCCCTCTCGTAGTTTTTGAACTCCATAGATTGATCTTTGGTGCACATAGGAATTTTTTTTGTTTCCCATGCAACGTTCGCCAACAGTTGCATTTCAATCCCTACTCCTCACATTGATATCTATCGATGGGCATCTACATAGCACGTTGATACGCCTAGTTAATGCGAGACTTTCTTCTCCACTTTGTACCCCTTTGATATCTACCACCATATTCTATTCAACCCATATGCTATGTCGATGGTTCGCGCTCATGTATTGTGTGAAGAATAAAAAGTTGACGCGCTTTGAAAAAGTGTGATCCAATTGCCCGACTTGGACACTGTGGTACTTGACATTTGTACTAATATGGTGGACGAAGCGAGGCCTTACTATTATGACAAAATAAAGAGGGGTAAAACATTCTTTGAGGATCGTATACTCTAAAAAATTGACGATTGTGTTCGTTGTGCTTATAAATATTAGTATGTTGATGTTTGTTAATTCATTGTTTCTCAGTGTGAATACAAGCAAAAGATAACATATTGGGTAGCATATAACATGAAAAATTATGTTTTATCATTTACCTACTCGAGGACGAGCATGAATTAAGCTTGGGGATGCTGATACGTCTCCAACATATCTTTAATTTTTTATTGTTCCATGCTATAATATTATCATTCTAGGACACTTTTTTGGTATTTATTTACCAATATATATTGTTTTATAGCAATAACCTGTTGATCTAGTGCCAACTTCCAGTTCGTGTTTTGTGCATGTTTTGCCTATTCAGGTTTACTGTGCCAAACAAAGTCCAATTAACGAGAAACTTTTTTTTATAATTTTTGCGTACTAATTAAAGACCCAGATGTTTGAGGAGAAGATCGGAGGCTGCAAGAGGGGCCCAGGACCCATGAGGGCACGTACAAGGAGGTAGGGACCGCCCTCATGGCTCCTCGCCTCCTTGACCGCCTCCTAACACCCCTCTCTGGCCTATAAACTCACATATATTCTAAACAACATAGGAGAGCTCCCAAAACCCTTTTTTGCTGCCGCAAGTCTCTATTCCCCCGCGATCCCATATGGAGGCCTTTTCTGATACTCTGCGAGAGGGTGAATCCACCTGGAGGCCTTTATCATCATCCATGCTAAGGGGTCCTCGGGACACCGACATGTCTAAAGGGCTAGAAAATGGGTCGATCGATGGCCATCATTGAAGAACCGAAAACTATGGTATTATTGTGTCGAGGATGAAAACTTCCTAAGCTGTGGCGTGTACTACAAGGACAAGATGGTAGATTCAAGATGTTCCTTCTCTGATGTAACCGACATTGTGTAACCTATTGGGGAATGCACACGAAGACCTATCATGGTGATGTTCATCTATGAGAGGAAGATTGGATCCACGTACCCTTGTAGATTGCTAAGCGGGAAGCGTTTAAGAAATGCGGTTGATGTAGTGGTACAGCTTCGTGATTCAAATCACCGTTGTCCCACGATCTATTCGGATCTAGCGCCGAACGGATGGCACCTCCGCGTTCAGCACAAGTACAACTCGATGACGATCTCCGCCTTCTTGATCCAGCAAGTGAGACGGAGAAGTAGATGAGTTCTCAGGCAGCATGACGGCGCGCCGGTGGTGGTGATGATCTACTCCTGCAGGGCTCCGCCCGAGCTCCGCAGAAATCCGATCTAGAGGAAGAACTACGTAGTATAGGTTTGAGTTGCACGTGGCAAAGTTGTGTCTCAAAAGCCCTAAAACCACCAATATATATAGGAGGAGGGGAGGGGCTAGCCTCGGGGGAGCCCCAAGGGCGTCGACCGATTGGGAGGAGATGGACTCCCACCCCAATTCGGTTTGGGGAAAGGAGTCCACTCCTTCCTTCCCACCTCCCTCTTTCCTTGTTTTTTCTTTTCCTTTGGTTTTTTTCACTTGTGGCGCCATAGCCCTCTTGGGCTGGCCTCACCAGCCCACTAAGGGCTTGTGCGCCACCCTATGGTTACTGGGCTCACTCCCGGGTGGGTGGGCCCCTCCCGGTGAATACCCGGAACCCATTCGTCACTCCCGCTACACTATCGGTAATGCCCGAAAACTTTCATGTAATCAAATGAGACCATCCTATATCAATATTCGTTTTCGGACCATTTCGGAAACTCTCGTGACGTCAGTGATCTCATCTGGGACTCTGAACAACCTTCGGTCACCAACACAGACAACTCAACTATACTAAAACATCATCGAACCTTAAGTGTGCATACCCTGCGGGTTCGAGAACTATGTAGACATGACCCGAGACACTCCTCGGTTAATATCCAATAGAGGGACCTGGATGTCCATATTGCATCCTAGATATTCTACCAAGATCTTATCGGTTGAACCCCTGTACCAAGGATTCATATAATCTCGTATAACATTCCCTTTATCCTTCGGTATGTTACTTGCCCGAGATTTGACCATCGGTATCCCTATACCTATTTCAATCTCGTTACTGGAAAGTCTCTTTACTCGTACCATAATACAAGATCCCGTGACTTATACTTGAGTCACATTGCTTGCAAGGCTTATATGTGATGTTGTATTACTGAGTGGGCCCCGAGATACCTCTCCGTCACACGGAGTGACAAATCCCAGTCTTGATCCATGCTAACTCAACAGACACCTTCGGAGATACCTGTAGAGCACCTTTATAGTCACCCAGTAACATTGTGACGTTTGATACACAGAAGGTATTCCTCAGGTGTCATTGAGTTACATGATCTCATGGTCATAGGAATGAATACTTGACACGCAGAAAAGAATAGCAACAAAATGACACGATCACATGCTACGTTTATAATTTGGGTCTTGTCCATCACATCATTCTCCTAACGATGTGATCCCGTTATCAAGTGACAACACTTGCCTATGGCCAGGAAACCTTGACCATCTTTGATCAATGAACTAGTCAACTAGAGGCTCACTAGGGATAGTGTGTTGTCTATGTATCCACACATGTATTTGAGTTTCCAATCAATACAATTCTAGCATGGACAATAAACGATTATTATGAACAAGGAAATATAATAATAACTAATTTATTACTGCCTCTAGGGAATATTTCCAACATAACCCTAGACACCCGTGGGATCTATCTAAACTAGAGGGTTTTAGTCCATATGGCAGATATACAATCATCTCTCTTTGGGTTGAGACCACAACATACGATCTTGAGGTAGATCAACTCTGTAGTTGATACTTCATTATCAATACAAACAAAGAATTATGTAGGGTATTACCTCAATGGAAAGGTCCTGAACCTGGGTAAACATCGTCCCCCTTGTCTCCTGTAAACCATTGATCGAAGATCCACAGTTCGGGAGCCCCTACCTGAGATCTGCGGGTTTTGACACCGACATTGTTGCTTTCATTAAGAGTTCCACTTTAGTATCACCAAAAGGATTGATGGATTGCTTGGTCATCAGGGATGGCATCAGCACTGGTGATATCTTCGTCCCCGGCCTAATTTCAGTGTTTTGCGGTATAGCTCCGCATGTTGAGGTGACAACTCAACTCGATCAGATCGTCGGGTTCGCCCTAGGTCAGGGAATCAAGTCTGGCAACCTGGATTAAGTTGCTAATGCCAAGATGATCTGGTGCTCTCTGGGTTCTCGACCTCATCCGATGAGCCCTGAAAAACCGAAGCCTTCACTTCGATTCCCCTCCCGGACCTCGTGTCTCGGATGATACCCACTCCCGATCCAGCCTCGGGTACCAATTCGGCCATGGCATCCGAAGATTAGGGGTTAGCCCTAGCCAAGCACACTCTTCGTGCCGACGCGTCGGAGATCAACTCCACCAAAGTTCCGAAGACTAGTCCGGCCAATCGCTCACTATTAAACGAGACAGTGGCCCGGATCCGAGCTTTGGAAATTATGAATGACTCGACCTTGATCCATGCTCAGACCGATCTAAAGGCCGGTCTCATGGAATTTTGCATCCCACGCACCACCCACTTGGTAGCTGCCATCGAAGAGTTAACTGATGAGATGTACTTCTCCCCGAATTAAGCCTAGGATACATATGCGGATGTCGATGCAACTGCTCCTCCCCCAACTGGATGGTCGACAACCACCTCCACCTACAATTTGTACATGGTGGAAACCCCTAAGGATCATGGCACCACAGGGAAGAGCAATAACGACACACTGATAAAAAACAGTAGCGGTGAAATACCGGAGTATCGATGTGAGCGCAAAAAACTAAGGTGCGCAAGGGCAGGGAAAGATACATGAGCACCGAAGAAACTGCTACCTCGGGCAACCCATAAAATCTTGTCGACCCCACAGCTCCCGAACACAATGTCAATGATTCAGAAGGGCGCATGGATCTGGAAGGATCCAAGGTCCCCGATGATTCCGAAGAAATTAACTACCTCCCTCTTTCCAAGGATGGGGACAATCTAGGAGATGCGGCTTTCATCATCCCCAAAGATCCGCCGGATCAAGAACGATTCAAGCGGCAGCTCATAGCTACTACCCGAACCCTCTAGCTAAAACATTAGTAAATCAAGGCCAAACAATACACCATTAATGAGAAATGGACGCAAGTCCTAGCTGTTGAAGAAGGGTACGGATAGGAATGATCGGGACAAAATAAATTTTACCCATGCGATCGGTTACTGTCAGAGTTCGAAGATGAGGCCTTTGATCCCACACTACCCAGACGGACTCGGGAGATGAGCTAGAACGCTCCCCTCGAAGAAGGGATAGGGCGGCTGGAAAAGCCGAAGACCAACCCAAACATCCCCACAGAAGAGGGAAAGAGCCACCGCAGCCCAAAGATCCGTTCGACCTACGACACAACCTGAATGGTAAAGCAGGTTAGACCAGATCCATCTATGGATCTAGAGGGCACACCCCACTAGAAGGGACGGGTATCAAGCTTGGTTCGACCAAAACAATAGAGTTCAGGGACAGCCCCGGGACACGATTCCACCCGACCTCCATAATGAGGTTGCTAGGGTGAGAGGCGCTTCTCACCCAATGTTTTTTACACACGAGGTGATGCAGCATCAGTTCACCAAAGGGTTTAAACCCGTAAACATAGAAAAATATGACGGGACAACAGACCCATCCGTGTGGATTGAAGACTTCCTTATCCACATCCATATGGCTCGAGGAGATGACCTCCACGCCATAAAATACTTAACATTGAAGCTTAAGGGACCAACACGGCATTGGCTCCTCCCTGAAAATTCCATTGGAAGTTGGGAAGAGCTCAAGGATGCTTTCCCAGCTAACTTTCAAGGCATCTATCTCCGCCCCTCGGATGCCGATGACTTGAGCCACATCATCCAGCAAGCCGATGAGTCATCCCGACGGTTACAAAACCGATGCCTGACCAAGAAAAATCAAAATATTGACTGTTCGGATGCCGAGGCACTAGCCTCCTTCAGGAACAATATCCATGACGAATGGCTAGCCCATCACCTCGGGCAGGATAAGCAAGAACAATGTCTGCCCTTACCTCACTTATGACCCGCATTTGCGTGGGCGAGGATAGCTCGTTAGCCCGCCAAAACAACCCTCCGAGAAACCCTGACACTTCTCAAGTTCTGGGCGGTAACGGAAAGCCATGACGCAATAAGAACAAGCGTAGAAACAACGGGGGTGAGTCTGATGACCCTACGATCAACGCCGGATTCACCCATTCAAAAACATCACAACGGAAGAAGCCCTCCAAAGGGAATAGGTATGGACGTAATCAGCTGGAGAAAATCATGGATAGGCTCTGCCAGATCCATGGTACCTAAGACAAGCCCGCCAGCCACACAAATCGTAACTGGTGGGTGTTTAAGCACGCACGCAAACTCATAGCCGAGGACTAAGGCAACGGATAATATAGAAAGGATGATGAAGAGCCTCGTAGGCCGAACAATGGAGGCCATAAGCAATCGCCCCTAGAGGTAAAAACCGTGAACATTATTTATGTCACACACATACCAAAGAGGGAGAGGAAGCGAGCACTTAGGGATGTCTACGCCATAGAGCGTGTAGCCCCAAAATACAACATGGCGGATCAGCGACCTTGATACTTCACCCTATAGCAGATGGGTAACACCTTACAAGAGTCCTAATGGATGGAGGCAGTAGCCTCAATCTCATCTATGAAGATACGATGCAGAAAATGGGCATCGACCCATCAAGGATCAAACCAAGTAACACCACCTTTAAAGAAATAATCCCAAGCATCGAGGCCCATTGTTCGGGCACCATAAATCTGGAAGTGGTGTTTGGCTCCCCCGATAACTTCCGCGTCAAGGACTTGATCTTCGATATCGTCTATTTTTGCAGCAGTAATCATGCACTTCTTGGTCGAACAACATTCTTCCGCTTTAATGTCGTTCCCCACTATGCCTATTTGAAGCTCAAGATAATCGGGCCCAAGGGGGTCATCACCGTTAGTGGAACCACGAAGCAATCTCGCAGAACAGAGGAACACCCCGCGGCTCTAGCAGCCGAGGTTTAGCTCGGCAATGAAACGACAAACTCCCAATCTGTCGTCAAGGCAGAAAAGGTAAGTAAGCGGGTCCCAACTCTCTTTCCATTTTCGGAGCCTCACGCTCCAAACAAATAGAAATATTCTCCCCATAGTAAGGCTCCACTACCTGTGAGTTATGCACCTCAGAGGCACAATTTCGTGCTAAAAATACCATGGGCAGCTATGGAGACCCTCCATCCAAAGGCCTTGTGTTCGGCTAGACCAAACTACGGATAGACATGTCTTCAGACGATATTAGGTACCATAAAGGACTTACTTAGCACCATCAAGCTATCATAATTCGGTGACTTCTCAAGACCTTCTCTTACAATGGCCCGATCTCCGACTACCACATCCTCTAAAGGAGCATCCTCACGAGAATAAAGATGCAGACATGCAGCCGGACACAATAAATGACATCAAGCCATTCATAAAGGTCTAGTGTAAACCTTTTTCTTTGTAAATTTATTTTTATGTATCTGTAACAGTTGCTTGGGTAGATCGGACTATACATTTATCGAATAAAGACCAATTTTTACAGTCCTATGACAGTTATTTATATTGTATAAGCCTTTTTGTCCCCTTTTCTTTCTTCGTCACTCTCTGACATCGAAACAAGCTAGTTTGACACATATTTAAGATGCATCCGACTAATTGCCGGGGGCTCGGTCATCATGTTTGCCCCAAGCATCACTCCAAAAACACCTTTTCCTCATGTGTTTGGGGTCTTGGACATTGCGTTATATGCATTGGTTCTGAATTATGTCTTGGGTCAAAAGTTGGGTTGCCCGGCTCGTGTGTTTACCCCTTTATGTTACGCTTGTTAGGGTAAAAGGGTAAAGGGAGAACCACTTCGATTGTACTTCTAGCTTGTCTGATTAAGTGCCTCACTGGGCAAAGCGAAAAACTGACTCGCATAATAAGCGCGAACCAATCTGCGATCCAATGACATGTGTTAAACTAAGAATTGATTGTAGTTCACCGTATTATACAAAGAGTTTGAGATTATCCAAACCAGGCGATAATAGTTTCTTAACCTCGATATATCCCAACATCACAAAATACAGGGGGCTAGTACTTAGTCCCTGCAGTAAAGCTCCTACGGCTAAGTGGAAGAATTAGAACCACATAGTCTAATTGCCTTGTTTTCTTTCGCACTATCGCCTCTCGACACCAAGACATTTGCTAAGGGTAATAGTGCAGATATTGTAAAAATCCTTCTAGTATCTCAAAGGGGGGGAGCCGACGACTCGTAACTTTGAGATTAAAAATGGGCACACATGAGTCAAAAATTTTAAAAAGCAAAGCATGATATATACAATGCAAAGTAACATAAACCAAAGATTAAACATCAATAAAAGATAGTATTTTCAATCAAGAATTACATCCTTCATGACAAGGCTTGTATTGCACGAGCACCATCCATAACAGCGGGGAAATACAGCTCGGGAGGCCTATGCTCTTTCCCAAGAGGCAGAGAAGTGGTGGCCATCTCGGTCGGCTTTAACCTTGGCTAGTGTAGCATGGTCTTCGCGAATGCCATCCGAGTTCCCTTAATGAAGTTAGAGCGCATCACGGCATCTATCCGGGGCATGGCGGCGAGCAACCTCCACACCAAGCCGAAGTAGCTTCTTGGCAATGGCTCTATAGGCAACATCCTAACGAAGAAGTCCTTCATGGCTGGCTCCGCCGCCCGATGCAACTCCATCATCTATTTCAACTGATCAAAGATGAGGAGAGGTTGCTGAGGGTTTTGAAATTGTGCCCAGAACAGCCTTAGCTCGGCGTCTCCTTCCTGGGATACATAGTGTTATGCCACATCTACCGCACTCTTAGGGAGGTGATACGTCTCAAACGTATCGACTTTTGCAAACACTTTTGCTATTGTTTTGACCTCATTCTTGCATGATTTGAATGAAACTAATCCGGACTGACGCTGTTTTCAGCAGAGCTGCGTGTATGGTTTTCTTGTGTGCAGGAAAATGAATATTTAGACGTCCTGGAAAATTCCCATAAAAAATAGAGAAAATCCACGCACGAGGAGGGACCATGGGCCAGAAGATGGGCCAGAGGGGAGCCACAGGGCCCCAGGCGACCTGCTGGCGCGGCCTGCCCCCTGGCCGCGTCGGGAGGCCACCTGGATGGGGCCCACCCCCTCTGGCGCAGTCTTGTAGAGTTTTTCATTTTTTTTCATTTCTGTTTTCTGTTTAACCTTTCTGACATTTGTTTACTTTATTTTTGGCTCCAAACTATTCCTATAAATAGTGAATATAATTATAGGGTGTTATTTGGAATATTTCCAAGTCCATAAAATTATTTCAACATTTTATAATATCCTGAGATATTTAAAACCACATATTTGAGTAATATTAGTGGCTTTTGTGCACTAAATAAAATGCTAGAAGTATTTTTAAAATAAATTCCACCCCTGAAATATTGTTTCCAATATTTATCAAAAAGGGTGGGCTTTTATGAAGGCCATTTTGAGTTCACTGAACTTTTACTTCATTCGGATTGAGTTGAATAATGAGGTGCTAGGATTTTCTTCCGTTCCAGTTTTCATTTTTAATGCAAGAATTAAAACATCAGCACAATCTTGCAAACCACCAAATGGAATCTAGGGATGTGACAACTCACCCCCACTCAAAAGAATATCGTCCCGAGATTTGGAAGTCGTTGGGAAGAGCGCGGGATACTCAAGTCGGAGACGGTCCTCTCTTTCCCATGTTGCTTCTTTTTCAGAATGATTTGACCATTGAACTTCAAGAAACTTGAGATTTCGATGTCGAGTGGTACACTGAGCTTGATCAAGAATACAAACAAGGTATTCTTGGTATGAAAGGTTATCCTGGAGATCAAGCGTTTCGTGGTCCTTGATAACCCACAAGTGTAGAGGATGGCAACAGTTTTCGAGGGTAGAATATTCAACCCAAATTTATTGATTCAACTCAAGGGGAAGAGAAAGAATATTCTCAAGTATTAGTAGCTGAGTTGTCAATTTAATCACACCTAAAAGATTAGTGTCTGCAAGCAAATTATAAGTAGCAAAGTGGTATGATAGCAACGGTGCCAGAAAAAGGTCTGTTGACGGCAGACTATTCCTGACTTGTTGTATCAATGGCGCCAGAAAAGTCTTGCAGCAGGTAACAACAAAGTAGCAAGTAACAACAGTAGTGACAACAGTAGCGGCAGCAGTAGCAAGTAGCAGCAGTAGCGGCAAAGTAACGTAGCAAGGACCAATAGTAAAAGACTCATAGGCATTGGATCGGTGATGGATGATTATGCCGGATGTGATTCGTCATGTAACAACTATAACACGGAGAGATAAGTAAATAGCTCCCGTTCGTCAATCTAATGTTGGCATGTATTTCGTATGTAGTCATGTGTGCTTAGGGAAAAGAACTTGCATGACATCTATTGTCCATCCCTCCCGTGGCAGCGGGGTCCTAATGGAAACTACGGGATATTAAGGTACTCCTTTTAATAAAGAACCGGACCAACGCATTAACACGTGGTGACTACATGAACTCCTCATACTATGGTCATCTCCGGGAGTGGTTCCGGCTATTGTCACTCTGGGGTTGCTAGGTCATAACACATAGTAGGTGACTACAACTTGCAAGATAGGATCTAAAACACACATATATTGGCGACAACATAATAGGTTCAGATCTGAAATCATGGCACTCGGGCCCTAGTGACAAGCATTAAGCATGGCAAAGTAGTAGCAAAATCAATCTCAGAACATAGTGGATACTAGGGATCAATCCCCATCAAAACTAACTCGATTACATGATAGATCTCATCCAACTCATCACCATCCAGCAAGCCTACGATGAGATTACTCATGAACGGTGAAGAGCATCATGGAATTGGCGATGGAGGAAGGTTGATGATGACGATGGCGATGATTTCCCCTCTCCGGAGCCCAGAACGGACTCTAGATCTGCCCTCCAGATGAAGAACAGGAGGTGGCGGCACCTCCGTATCGTAAAACGCGATGAATCCTTCTCCCTGATTTTTTTTCCGAGCGAAACGAAATATACACTGCTGAGTTTGGAGGCGGTGGAGCCTCGTGGGCCCCACGAGCCCTCACGGCGCGCCCAGCGGGGGTGGCTGCGGCCCCTGGGCTTGTGGCCCACTGCTCACCTCCTCCGGTGGATCTTTGCGCAGGTATTTTTCATTAATTCCAGAAAAATTCTCCGTAAATATTTAGGTCATTCCGAGAACTTCTATTTCTGCCCAAAAACAACGCCATGGGAATTCTACTGAAAACAGCGTTAGTCCGGGTTAGTTCCATTCAAATCATGCAAATTAGAGTCCAAAACAAGGGCAAAAGAGTTCGGAAAAGTAGATACGTTGGAGATGTATCAGTCCACTTCATGGATAGGATCCGAGAAGCAGCGCCTGAGTTGCGAGACATGGAGAACGTCATGAACCTTGGAAAGATGCAGAGGAAGTTCCAATTGGTAGGCAACTTCTCCTCGTTTGGCAAGAATGCGAAAAGGACCAATGTAACGAGGAGCCAATTTGCCTTTGATACCGAAGCGATGGGTACCCTTCAAAGGTGTAACCTGAAGGTAAGCCTTGTCGTCAACTTCAAAGTGCACATCCTTATGATGACGATCATATTGGCTCTTTTGACGAGATTGGGCTGTTTTCAACTTTTCGTGAATAATGCGAACTTTCTCTTCTACTTCCTGGATCATATCCAGACCAAAGAGTTGTCTCTCTTCGGTTTCTGACCAATTAAGAGGTGTTCGACATCTTCGTCCATAGAGAATTTCAAAAGGGGCTTTGCCCAAGCTTGATTGATAACTATAGTTATAAGCAAATTCGGCGAATGGAAGACACTTCTCCCAGTTCATACCGAACAATATAACACAAGCTCGAAGCATATCCCCTAGGATTTGATTGACTCTTTCTACATGACCACTTGATTGAGGATGGAAAGCAGTGCTAAAAGATAGGTGAGTCCCCATGGCATTTTGAAAGCTTCCTGATGACCCACAACTATAGGGGATCAATCGTAGTCCTTTCGATTAGTAAGAGTGTCCAACCCAACAAGGAGCAGAAGGCTCTGATAAACGGTTTTCAGCAAGGTAATAACTTCAAGAACTGAAAGTAGCGGTAACAAGTCATGGTGTAGTGAGGTGAAACGTAACAAGTGAAAAGTAACAAGTAACAAGTAGTAGCAACGATGCAGCAAAGTGGCCCAATCCCTTTTGTAGCAAGGGACAAGCCTGAACAAAGTCTTATAGGAGGAAAAACGCTCCCGAGGACACACGGGAATTTCTGTCATGCTAGTTTCATCATGTTCATGAGATTCACGTTCGTTACTTTGATAGTTTGATATGTGGGTGGACCGGCGCTTGGGTACTGCCCTTACTTGGACAAGCATCCCACTTATGATTAACCCCTCTCGCAAGCATCTGCAACTATGAAAGAAGAATTAAGACAACATCTAACCATAGCATTAAACTAGTGGATCCAAATCAGCCCCTTACGAAGCAACACATAGACCGGGGTTTAAGCTTCTGTCACTCTAGCAACCCATCATCTACTTACTACTCTCTAATGCCTTCCTCTAGGCCCAAAGATGGTGAAGTGTTATGTAGTCGTCGTTCACATAACACCACTAGAGGAAAAGACAACATACAACATATCAAAATACCGAACGAATACCAAATTCACATGACTATTATCAGCATGACTTATCCCATGTCCTCAAGAACAAAAGTAACTCCTCAAAAAGCATAATCATAATCATGATCAGAGGTGTAATGAGTAGCATCAAGGATCTGAACATAAACTCTTCGACCAAGTAATCCAACTAGCATCAACTAGAAAGAGTAATCAACACTACTAGCAACCTTACAAGTACCAATTGGAGTCGCGAGACGGAGATTGGTTACAAGAGATGAACTAGGGTTTGGAGAGGAGATGGTGCTGATGAAGATGTTGATGGAGATGACTCCCCTCTGACGAGAGGAGTGTTGGTGATGACGAGGGCGATGATTTCCCCCTCCAGGAGGGAACTTTCCCCGGCAGGATCGTCCTGCCGGAGCTCTAGATTGGTTCTGCTCAAGTTCCGCTTCATGGCGGCGGAGAATCCACGAAAAAGCTCCACCCTGATTTTTTCCTGGATGAAACCCTTCATATAGCAAAAGAGGGGTCAGTGGGCCGCCAAGGTGCCCACAAGCCCTGTAGCTGCCACCAGGGGGGCGGCGGCTACCAGGCTTGTGGGCCCCTGGTAGCTCCCCTCTGGCACTTCTTTCACCCAGTATTTTTTATATATTCCCAAAAAATTCCACATTGATTTTTAGGGCATTTGGAGTTGCGCAGAATAGAGGACTCAGACTTGCTCCTTTTCCAGTCCAGAATTCCAGCTGCCGGTATTCTCCCTCTTCAAATAAACCTTGCAAAATAAGAGAGAAAATGCATAAGTATAGTACCACAAAGTATAATATCAGTCCATAAAGCGATAAATATCAACATGAAACCATGATGCAAAATGGACGTATCAACTCCCCCAAGCTTAGACCTCGCTTGTCCTCAAGCGAAAACGAAGATCCATAAACATGTCCACATGTTTAGGGATGAAGGTGTCGATAAAACTTAATACAGACATGAGAGCATCATGATCACACATAGAACAGCAATACATCATAAAGATTCTTATGAGAAAGCAACAATTCCTTCACAAAGCAAAGCATGAAGCAAAAACCTTACGGAGAAGTAGCCAACAACAGTCCATAGTCATTGAAGCAATTGCAATTTATCATAACATCAGAAAGAGTCAAATAAGAGCTTGTAAAGCAAACCCACATACTCAATCATCTCTTTTGTTTTCCACAATTGTTACAACTCACGTGGTACTCATGGTATCAAAGTTTCAGCTAGACACAGATAAAGGTAGGGGCTTATAGTTTTGCCTCCCAACTATTTACCTCAAGGGTAAAGTCAACAATAATAAAGCATAAGTACTCATCTCCAAGTTGATATATGAATATAGATCTTTCCCTAGCTTGTGACGGTAGCCAAGAGAAAGGCAAAATAAGGAATTGGTGAAGATCACCATGACTCTTTCAAGGGCAAAAAGTAAAGGTACAAGATAGGCCCTTCGCAGAGGGAAGCAGAGGTTGTCATGCGCTTTTGAGGTTAGGATGCGTGTCCTCTTAGTGCGGAGGAACATCACTTTATATTGCCTCCTGTGATAAAGAACTTTATTATGCAGTCTGTCGCTTTTATGTCTTCCTCATCACATGTTCGTATAAAGCTTATTTTCCACACACTAATAGATCATACATATTAGAGAGCAATTTTTATTGCTTGCACCGATGACAACTTACTTGAGGGATCTTATTCAATCCATAGGTAGATATGGTGGACACTCATGGCAAAACTGGGTTGAAGGTTTATGGATGCACAAGTAGTATCTCTACTTGGTGCGGGAGTTTTGGCTAATATGAGGTGGAAGCAATCGTCACATGCTAAGGGATCTATAGGCATATAACATTGTTTGGAACCAAGCAAACACAATTCATTATGTTGTCTTCCTTGTCCAACATCTACTTCTAAGCATGTAATAGTTTGGTGAGTGCTCACAATTGTAAAAAGTGTCTAAGATGATATATTTATATGTGAACCTCTCTTTCCTTTTACTTCTTATTAATTGCAACAATGACTGGGGTCCATGTTGGTCTATTCTCAACAAGTTTCAATCATCATACTTGTCATATGTGAAGCTATCACTTTCCATAAGATCATCTCATGATCTTTCATGCTATCGTTCTTTTAATACTTTTGATCACGGCACAAAACAAAGCCCTTGACTAAGATACTCTTTATTATATAGCTCGCAAGCTCGAATACATCAGGGGAGACACAAAGCAAAAGACTCAAACTGAACACAAAAGACTTATTCCACTAAGAGAAGAAATAAAAACTGAAAAGGAAAGAACTAAAACAAAGGTAAAAGCAAAAGATATAAAGGTGATACGATACCAGGGCAACTCCCCCAAGATTGGAAAAAGCCAAGGGGATTGCCCATACCAATGCTTAGTTGTCTTCCTTTGGTGGTGATGGTGGTGGAGTTGTTGAAGTAGTCTGATCCTCCATCTTCCAAGGCATAGGTGCTCCATCATGGCAGGATGAACGAGTTGTCGGAATCCTCAAATCTGCAGCCAACCGTATTGATTTAAATCTATACTCATACTCACAATTTTGGTTTTGTAGGTCATAGATCTGGCCCTGAAGTTGATCAACCCTGTCATAGAGCCTGGAGAGGTGCTTCCCGATGTCAATGGCATCCATCTTGTGATTGTTGGTGAACTCCGTGATCATCATGTGGTTGGCGTTGAGTCCACGCTCCACCATCCCTTGGCACTTGAAGACTTGTTGCTCCATTGCTTCGAGCCTCGTCTCCATGCTTCCGGTCTTCTTAGGCCCCTCAACTTCACAGATGTGCAACATCCCCTCACCCATCTTGATAGATTGAGGGTGTTTCAGCACTTCCGTGAGGTAGGGATTGATAACCTTCTCGAAGATCTTGTCCTTAGGAGCTTTTGGGGAAGTCATGACGATCTAGATCTGCGATAGAAACAGGCTCGAAACGAAAACAGAGGAAAAATGCGCGATACGGAGATCAAAACCCTCAGGCGTATATATAATGATTTTTTTGGACCAGAAGGAGTGCTCCGCAAGAAAACGGAGTCCGGGGGGCACACGAGGTGCCCACAAGCCTTGTAGCTGCCGCCAGGGGGTAGGTGGCAGCTACCAAGCTTGTGGCCGCCTCATGCGCTCTCCGTACTGCTTTTTATTTTTATATTTTTCCATAAATTCCAAAACGGAGAAAATTTCCTACTAGAAAAGTTTCGGAGCCCATTTACTTACCGAAACACATACCTCTTTGTTTTCAGGGTCAGAAACAGGCTGATAAATATCCCTTATGTACTCGTCTGGAGTTATGATATTGATGATATTGGTCTCAACATTTACGGGAGTACCAGAGATATAATGCTTGATTCTTTGCCCATTTACCACTCTAGAAAAATTACCTTTCGTGTTATTGATTTTGATGGCACCGGAACGATATACTTCCTCAACAACGTAAGGACCTTCCCATTTAGAGATAAGCTTGCCTGCGAAGAATCTTAAGCGAGAATTGTATAGCAGGACATAATCACCTACATTGAACTCTCGTTTTTGTATTCTTTTATAGTGCCATCTCTTAACCTTTTCCTTGAACAACTTGGCATTCTCATATGCCTGGGCCCTCCATTCATCTAATGAGCTGATATCAAACAACCGCTTCTCACCGGTAAGTTTGAAATCAAAGTTGAGCTCTTTGATTGCCCAATAAGCTTTGTGTTCAAGCTCAAGAGGTAAATGACAGGCCTTACCATAAACCATTTTATACGGCGACATGCCCATGGGATTCTTATAAGAAGTCCTATAAGCCCATAGTGCATCGTCAAGTTTGCTAGACCAATTCTTCCGAGATCTATTGACAGTCTTTTGTAAGATCAATTTTATCTCCCTATTACTCAACTCCACTTGACCACTAGACTGAGGATGATAAGGAGATGCAACTCTATGGTTGACATCATACTTAGCAAGCATCTTGCGGAAAACACCATGAATGAAGTGTGAACCGCCATCAGCCATCAGATATCTAGGGACTCCAAATCTTAGGAAAATGACTTCTTTAAGCATCTTAACAGAGGTGTGATGATCAGCATTTCTAATAGGGATAGCTTCTACCCACTTAGTGACATAATCAACAGCGACTAAGATGTGAGTGTACCCATTGGAACTCGGGAAGGGTCCCATATAATCAAAGCCCCAAACATCAAACGGTTCAATGACAAGTGAATAGTTAATAGGCATTTCCTCATGTTTACCGATGTTCCCTATTCTTTGGCATTCGTCACAAGACAAGACAAACTTACGGGCGTCCTTGAAGAGAGTGGGCCAATAGAAACCTGATTGCAATACCTTATGAGCAGTTCTATCTCCAGCATGGTGTCCTCCATAGGCTTCGGAATGAATCTTCTGCAAGATCTGTCCCTGTTCATGTTCAGGCACACAAGATCTAATAACACTATCTACTCATTCCTTATAAAAGGTGAGTGACGTTAGTTGTGCTTCTCTGGCAATGGCTCTAGAAAAGTGATGATCCTGCAATATCTAGTGTTAGCTAGACGAATGCTTATAACAACTAACCTTCTCCTGCAACGGCACCAGAAGAATGCTGATAGCAATCCCCGGCAATGAAACTGGAAGAATGTTGTTGATGGCCCACCAGCGCGTGGGTTCGCATCAGTTTTCGAGGGTAGAGTATTCGACCCAATTTGTAGGTACGCCAGTGAGGAGGTGAGAGTATACTCTCAAGTATTAGCAGCTGAATTTGTCAGATTCAACCACACCTGAAAGATTAGTATCTGCAAGCACAATAGTAACAGCGAAGTAGCGGGTATCGGCAGTGTAACGAGCAATAGCAGTGGCAAGGAACAACAGAAGTGACAGCAGTAGCAAGTAGCAACAGTAGCAAGCGACAGTAGTACCAACAGTAGCAGCAGAGCAAAGCAAGTAACAACAGCAGCAACAGTAGTAGCAGCAGAGCAAGACAAGTAACGACAGTAGCAACAGTAGGACAAACTTGTAGGCATTGGGTCGGTGATTTGTTTGGATGATATTCATCATGCAACAGCTATAACACGGAGAGATATGTGGCTAACTCCCGTTCGTCAATGTGATGTAGGCATGCATTGCGCATGTCGTCATACGTGCTTATGGAAAAGAACTTGCATGACATCTATTGTCCATCCCTCCCGTGGCAGCGGGGTTCAAAAGGAAACTACGGGATATTAAGATTCTTCTTTTAATACAGAACCAGACCAACGCATTAGCACTTGGTGAACACATGAACTCCTCAAACTATGGTCATCACCGGGAGTGGTTCCGGTTATTGTCACTCCGGGGTTGCCGGATCATAACACATAGTAGGTAACTACAACTTGCAAGATCGGATCTAAAACACACATATATTGGTGACAACATAATAATTTCAGATCTGAAATCATGGCACTCGGGCCCTAGTGACAAGCATTAAGCATGGCAAAGTAGTAGCAACATCAAATCTCAGAACATAGTGGATACTAGGGATCAATCCCCATCAAAACTAACTCGATTACATGATAGATCTCATCCTACTCATCACCGTCCAGCGAGCCTACGAATAGATTACTCACGAACGACGAAGAGCTTCATGGAATTGGAGAGGGAAGAAGGTTGATGATGACGATGGCGACGATTTCCCCTCTCCGGAGCCCAAGACGGACTCCAGATCTGCCCTCCAGATGAAGAACGGGTGGTGGCGGCGCCTCTGTATCGAAAACGCGACGAAAAATTCTCTTTTTATTTTTTCTGGGACGAAAGACAACTTATAGAGCTGGAATTGGGGGCGGCAGGTGCCTGTGGGCCCCACAAGCCTGCCCACCGCCACCAGGGGGGTGGTGGCGGAGCAGGGGCTTGTGGCCCACTGGCCCTCCCCCTCAAGTGGATCCTGGCGTAGGTATTTTTGATATTTTCCAAAACTGCTCCCCGTAAATTTTTAGGACGTTTGGAGAACTTTGATTTGTGCACAAAAATAACACCAAGGCAATTCTGCTGAAAACAGCGTCAGTCCAGGTTAGTTCCATTCAAATCATGCAAAATATAGTCCAAAACAAGGGCAAAAGAGTTTGGAAAAGTAGATACGTTGGAGACGTATCAGTGAGGACCATCCCAAAAGTAGTGTCTCAAATCAAAGAAGAATTTCTTCTTTTGCTGGTAGGTGAAACTGGGTGGTATGTATTTGGCTACGATATAGTTTGCGTAATCAGCATACCACGGTGCACTATGTGAAGTGCGGATGAAACTTAATTGCTCATCAGGAAAGCTGTCATCAATAGGTCGTGGGTCATCAAGGACATGATCTAGCCTGGACAAGTTATCTGCTACAGGGTTAACAGCACCCTTTCGGTCAACAACGTGCAAATCAAATTCATGTAGCAGGAGAACCCATCTGATTAGCCTAGGCTTAGCATCCTTCTTCTCCATAACGTACTTAATAGCAGCATGATCAGAGTGAATAGTGACTCTAGAGTCAACTATATAAGATCTGAAGTTTTCACATGCAAACATGATGGCTAAAAAGTCCTTTTCCGTAGTGGCATAGTTTCTTTGGGCACTGTCTAGAGTTTTACTAGCGTAGTGAATGACATTCAACTTCTTGTCAACTCTTTGTCCTAGAGCAGCACCAAAAGCGTAATCACTAGCATCACACATGATTTAAAAGGGCAAGTTCCAATCAGGTGGTTGAACAATAGGTGCGGTTATCAAGGCCTTCTTAAGTATTTCAAAAGCTTCCTCACAATCCTCATAAAAAACAAAAGGAACATCCTTCTGCAAGAGGTTGGTAAGAGGCCTAGAAATCTTAGTGAAGTCTCTAATGAACCTTCTATAGAAACCAACATGACCTAGGAAACTTCGTATACCTCTGATATCTGTGGGGCAAGGAATTTTCTCAATTGCATCAACCTTAGCCTTATCAACTTCAATGCCTTTCTCAGAGATTTTGTGTCCTAAGACGATGCCTTCATTAACCATGAAGTGGCACTTCTCCCAGTTCAAGACGAGGTTGGTATCTTTGCATCTCTATAAGACTCGATCAAGGTTGCTGAGGCAATCATCAAAGGAAGAACCGTAAACGGAGAAATCATCCATGAAAACCTCAACAATCTTTTCACAAAAGTCAAAGAATATAGCCATCATACATCTTTGAAAGGTGACAGGTGCATTGCATAAGCCAAAAGGCATACGTCTATAAGCAAAGGTACCGAAGGGACAGGTGAAAGTGGTTTTCTCCTGATCAGATTGTGCAACAGGTATTTGCGAGAAACCTGAATAACCGTCTAGAAAGCAGAAGTGTGTGTGTTTAGATAGCCTTTCTAGCATTTGGTCGAAAAACGACAAAGGATAATGGTCTTTACTGGTTGCCTTGTTCAGTTTCTGGAAGTCTATCACCATCCTATATCCAGTAATAATCCTCTGTGGGATTAGTTCATTCTTATCATTAGGAACGACGGTGATACCTCCCTTCTTAGGTATGCAGTGTACTAGACTTACCCAATCACTATGAGCAACAGGATAAATGATTCCTGCTTCCAGAAGCTTTAATATTTCTTTCCTCACGACCTCTTTCATCTTAGGATTTAATCTCCTTTGATGATCAGCAAGTAGTTTAGAATCAGGGTCTGTTGTAATCTTGTGCTGACATAGAGAGGGACTAATACCCTTAAGATCATCAAGAGTATATCCAATAGCCTCACGGTGCTTCCTAAAAGTTTTTAGTAACTTCTTCTCTTCGTGATTAGAGAGGTGAGCACTAATAATAAGAGGATATATCTCCTTCTCATCAAGGTAGGCGTACTTAAGAGTATCTGGTAACTGTTTTAGCTCGAACACAGGATCACCCTTTGGTGGGGTAGGATCCCCAAGCAGTTCAACAGGCAGATTATTCTTGAGAATAGGATATTGTTCTAAAACAGTTTTATCTATCTCATATCTTTCATCCATATGCATATCATTTTCATGCTCAAGCAGATATTGCTCTAAAGGATCCGTAGGAGGTACGGCAATAGAGGCAAGAGCAATGATTTCATCCCTACCAGACGACTCTTTTTCATGGGGTTGTCTTCCAAACTTGGAGAACTTGAATTCATGAGACACACCCTCGAAACTAACAGTGACAGTCTGTTTAATGCAATCAATATGAGCATTGACAGTGTGGAGAAAGGGACTACCAAATATGATGGGACAAAAGCTATCTTGTGCAGTAGCAAGGACGAGGAAATCAGTAGGGTACTTCGTCTTACCACACAAGACTTCTACATCTCGCACAATTCCCACATGGTAGATAGTGTCTCTATTAGCTAGCATAATAGTGACATCAATGGGTTCTAACTCAGCTGGTGCAATCTCATCTTTGATTTCATCATATAGGGACCGGGGTATTGCACTAACACTAGCACCCATATCACATAAACCATGATAACAGTGATCTCCTATCTTGACAGAAACAACGGGCAGGCCAACTACAGGTATGTATTTGTCTTTCACGTGAGGTTTAGCAATTCTAGCGGAGTCCTCACAGAATTTGATAACATGCCCGTCTATGTCTTCGGCTAAGAGATCTTTGATAATAACAACACTAGGTTCAACTCTAATTTCCTCAGGGGGTGCAAGTGGTCTAATGTAGCCCCTACGTATCACAGTTGGAGCTTTAGAATAATCCTTTTTCCTAGCAGGGTAAGGTGGTTTCTCAGCGTAGGCACAAGGAACAATAGGATCACTAAAGGCAATGACTTTCTCTTCAACTAGATTGGGTTTAACTATGTTGACATCTACAGGAGGATGATACTTAACCCACTTCTCTTTGGGAATATCAACATGAGCAGCAAAAGATTCCCATAGAGAAGCTACTATCTCAGAGTCAAGCCCATAGTTAACGCTAAAATCTCTAGAAGTGTTTGTTTCAACAAAAGATTTAACGCAATCAAACTGGAAATTCATACCTGACTCCTTACCTTCTTCAAGCTCCCAATCTTTATAGTTACGTTTTATTCTTTCCAATAAATTCCACTTGCGGTCAATATCCTTCTTCATAAAAGAACCGGTACAAGAAGTGTCAAGCATGGTACAATCTTCATGAGAAAGCCGAGCATACAAGTTTTGAGTGATAATTTCTCTCGAGAGCTCATGATTGGGGCATGAATATGGAATTGATTTAAGCCTCCCCCAAGCTTGAGCTATGCTTTCCCTGTCACGAGGCCAAAAGTTATAAATATAATTCCGATCACGATGTACTAAATGCATAGGATAAAACTTTTGATGAAATTCCAATTTCAACCGATTGTAGTCCCATGATCCAGTATCATCACATACCCTATACCATGTCAACGCCTTATCCTTCAAAGATAAAGGAAATACTTTCTTCTTTAACTCATCCTCGGGCAAACCTGCAAGCTTAAATAAATCACAAACTTCATCTACATAGATTAGATACAAGTCTGGATGTGATGATCCATCTCCTCTAAAAGGATTAGCGAGCAGTTTCTCAAGCATACCCGAAGGAATTTCATAAAAGATATTTTCAGTAGGTACCTTAGGTTGAGGAGCAACTCCTCGTGCTTCTGTTCGTGGTGAAGATACCCCGAACAAATTCCTCAAAGGAACAGTTTCCAAAGTGACAAGTGACAATAAATTTCAGCATAGTATATAAATGTTTCCTTACCAAATTCCACTTACCAAAGGCGCTTCACTCCCCGGCAACGGCGCCAGAAAAAGTCTTGATGACCAACAAGTATAGGGGATCAATCATAGTCCTTTCATTAAGTAAGAGTGTCGAACCCAACGAGGAGCAGAAGGCCCTGATAAACGGTTTTTAGCATGGTAATAACTGCAAGCACTGAAAGTAGCGGTAACAAGTGATGGTGTAGTGAGGTGAAACATAGCAAGTGAAAAGTAACAAGTAAAAAGTAGTAGCAACGGTGCAGCAAAGTGGCCCAATCCCTTTTGTAGCAAGCGACAAGCCTGAACAAAGTCTTATAGGAGGAAAAACGCTCCCGAGGACACACGGGAATTTCTGTCATGCTAGTTTCATCATGTTCATGTGATTCGCGTTCGTTACTTTGATAGTTTGATATGTGGGTGGACCGGCGCTTGGGTACTTCCCTTACTTGGACAGGCATCCCACTTATGATTAACCCCTCTTTCTAGCATACGCAACTATGAAAGAAGAATTAAGACACCGTCTAACCATATTATTAAACTAGTGGATCCAAATCAGCCCCTTACGAAGCAACGCATAGACTGGGGTTGAAGCTTCTGTCACTCTAGCAACCCATCATCTACTTACTACTCCCCAATGCCTTCGTCTAGGCCCAATGATGGTGAAGTGTTATGTAGTCGTTGTTCACATAACACCACTAGAGGAAAAGACAACATACAACATATCAAAATACCGAACGAATACCAAATTCACATGACTATTATCAGGATGACTTATCCCATGTCCTCAGGAACAAAAGTAACTACTCACAAAGCATAATCATAATCATGATCAGAGGTGTAATGAGTAGCATCAAGGATCTGAACATAAACTCTTCCACCAAGTAATCCAACTAGCATCAACTAGAAAGAGTAATCAACACTACTAGCAACCTTACAAGTACCAATCGGAGTCGCGAGACGGAGATTGGTTACAAGAGATGAACTAGGGTTTGGAGAGGAGATGGTGCTGATGAAGATGTTGATGGAGATGACTCCCCTCCAACGAGAGGAGTGTTGGTGATGACGAGGGCGACGATTTCCCCCTCCGGGAGGGAAGTTTCCCCGGCAGGATCGTCCTGCCGGAGCTCTAGATTGGTTCTGCTCAAGTTCTGCCTCGTGGCGGCAGAGAATCCACGAAAAAACTCCACCCTGATTTTTTCATGGATGAAACCCTTCATATAGCAAAACAGGGGGCCAGTGGGCCGCCAGGGTGCCCACAAGCCCTGTAGCCGCCACCAGGGGGGCGGCGGCTACCAGGCTTGTGGGCCCCTGGTAGCTCCCCTCTGGCACTTCTTTCGCCCAGTATTTTTTATATATTCCCAAAAAATTCTGCGTTGATTTTCAGGGCATTTGGAGTTGCGCATAATAGAGGACTCAGACTTGCTCCTTTTCCAGTCCAGAATTCCAGCTGCCGGTATTCTCCCTCTTCAAATAAACCTTGCAAAATAAGAGAGAAAAGGCATAAGTATAGTACCACAAAGTATAATAACAGTCCATAAAGCAATAAATATCAACTTGAAAGCATGATGCAAAATGGACGTATCACTTCCCAGAAACGAGAAGTAAAAATACTTCCATGGTCTGAATTAATATCCAATGGAACACCATGAAGAGACACTATTCGAGAGATATATAACTCTACTAGCTGGCTAGCTGTTATACTCTCACGAACTGGTAGAAAATGAGCTACTTTGGATAGACGGTCAATGACCACAAAGATAGCATTATTCCCTTTCTTGGTCCTGGGAAATCCGGTGATGAAATCCATACTAACTTTATCCCATTTCCATTCAGGAATAGCTAAAGGTTGAAGGGTGCCAACAGGCCTCTGATGTTCTGCCTTAACTCGACGACAAACGTCGCAGTTAGCAACGAACTCAACAATTTCTCTCTTCATCCTAGTCCACCAGAACCTCTGGCGTAGGTCCTGATACATTTTGGTACTACCAGGATGAATCATGAGAGGAGAATTATGAGCCTCCTTAAGGATCAACTGCCGCAGACGTTTGCTCTTAGGAACCACTAAACGGTTCTGGAAGAACACGACACCTTGCTCATTAATAGAGAAATCCTTAGCATTTCCGCTAGTAATATTCTCCTTGATCCGGGATATACCCTTATCATATTTCTGCACAGCTATTATTTGATCCCTAAGAATAGGTTTCGCCACCAGGTTAGAAAGGAATCCTTGAGGAACAATGTGGAGGTTTAAGTTCCGAAATTCCTCATAGAGACGTGGTTGACCTCGTTGTAACATCAGATTGTTACAATAAGACTTATGACTTAGTGCATCAGCCATGACATTGGCCTTGCCCAGGGTGTAAGTTATCCCTAAATCATAATCTGTGATCAACTCGACACACCGTCTTTGCTTGAGATTCAAATCCGACTGGGTGAAGATATATTTCAGACTTTGGTGATGAGTGAAAATTTCACAACGATTACCAAGAAGGTAATGTCGCCAGGTTTTTAGTGCATGGACTACAGCTGCAAGCTCAAGATCAAGTGTGGGATAATTATCCTCATGTGGACGCAACTGCCGAGATGCGTATGCAATCACATGACAATCTTGCATGAGAATGCAACCTAATCCTTGTCGCGAGGCGTCACAATAGATAACAAAGTCCTTAGAAAAATCTGGTGGTAGCAACACAGGTGCGGAAGTAAGGCGTCTTTTCATTTCCTGAAAACTATGCTCACACTATGGTGTCCACTCAAACTTTTTATCTTTCTTGAGGAGTTCAGTTAGAGGCTTTGCAACCTTGGAGAAGTTCTCGACAAAGCGGCGACAATAGCTCGCTAGACCAAGAAGACTCCTAACTTGCTGAACCGATTCAGGTTGAGTCCAATCAAGGACGACTTGAACTCTCTCGGGATTGACAGCAATACCCTTACCAGAGATCACGTGGCCTAGATAGGTCACTTCAGGTAACCAAAATTCACATTTTGAAAACTTGGCATAAAGGCGATGCTCTCGAAGTTTCATCGATACCAGCCTTAGATGCTCGGCATGTTCTTGTTCGTTCTTCGAGTAAACGAGAATATCATTGAGGTATACCACGATGAATTTATCCAAATACTCCATGAATATTGAATTCATCAAGCGAGAGAAGGTGGATGGGGCATTGGTTAAACCAAAGGACATGACGGTGCAATCGTATTGGCCATAACAAGTGACAAAAGCCGTTTTTGGAATGTCCCCATTCTTGATCTTGATTTGATGGTATCCCTACCTCAAATCCATTTTGGAGAAGACTGAGGATCCAACGAGCTGATCATACAGACCGCTGATCCTGGGGAGTAGATACTTGTTCTTTATGGTGACTAGATTAACTGGTCGATAATCTTCAACCATCCCATCCGTTCCATCTTTCTTCATGACGAAGAGGACGGGACAAGCCCAATGAGAAGAGCTAGGTCAAATGAAACCTTTATTCAAGGCCTCATCTATTTGTTTCTTAAGTTCGGCTAGCTCTAAGGGTGCCATCTTATAGGGTCTTCTGGCTATTGGGACAAATCCCGGAAAAAGATCTATCACAAACTCTACATCCTTGTCAGGTGGAATTCCTGGCAGTTCTTCTGGAAAAACATCCGGAAAGTCACGGACTACCGGAATGTCTTCAATTTCTGGAAGAGGACTAGCATTGAGGGAATAGAGTTGGCATTTGGCAACTTGAGTTGAGACATTAACTATCTCACCCGATGGATGGGTAAGCTGAACATTCCTAGAATGGGTATCAATCTTGGCGTAACGAGCTGACATCCAGTCCATACCCAAGATGATATTAATATCTGAGGATTTAAGGGCTATCAATGATAATAGAAAAAACTAGCGTGTCTACTAGAATTTCATTGTCATAACTTATGCTAGAAGTCTACCATTTACTACCAGGAGTTTGGACCACTATTGGAATTGGCATATCACAAAAGGACATGTTATGCAACTGCGCATAACTTTCAGAAATGAAGGAATGAGATGACCCAGTATCAAAAAGAACAAACGGTGGGTGACGATTGACAAGGAGCGTACCCAAAATGACGTCGGGATCCTCTGCAGCTTCTTCTGCTGAAACATAATTCACGCGGCCACGCGCAGGAGTTGGCTTCACATAATATGCCTTGCCCAACTTGCCTTGCCCAACAGACTTCCCAAGCTGCTTGGCGGCGATATTCTGGGGACACTCACTCGAATAGTGTCCTAGTTCTCCACACTTGTAACAGATCACTTGATTGGCACGTGGTGTAGCATTGGTAGCTGGACCACCTTAGGTTTTGGCTGGGGGTGGTCTGGTTTGCCTGAGGCGCCACATAGGATGGCCTTGGGGAATATCTTTGCGGTAGAGAACTATTCAGGACCCACACCCGGCGCTTCGGAAACGCTGAACCAGATGAGGAGCCAGAGTGCTTCTTCGTTGCTTCATACTCGGAATGACCAGTCTCAGCATTGATCGCCTTGTTGACAAGAGCTTGGAAACTTGTACATTCATGAAGGCGCAGGTCACGATGAAGTTCGGGGCTCAGACCCATGCGGAATCATGCTTGCTTCTTGGCGTCAGTTGACACCTCTTCAGTTGTGTAGCGAGCAAGATTTCCTAACTCGCGCCTATAAGCATCCACAGTCAACTTTCCCTGAGTGAAGGCACATAATTCCTCTCTCTTACGGTCCATCAGACCCTCTAGAATTGATGCAGACGGAAAGCTGCACTGAAATCAGCCCAGGTGGCTTCTGGTCCGGCAGGATGCATAGCTTCATAATTCTCCCACCACAGATTGGCGGGGCCTTCCAGAAAGTAAGCAGCGAAGATCACCTTGTCAGCCTCAGCAACGTTGGCAGAGCGTATCTTGTGCAATATACTGCACAACCAGTCATAAGCGTCGAGAGGATCGACGGAATGATGGAACTTCGGGGGATTTAGCTTCACAAAGTCATTGGGGGACACTGCGTCATTTCGCGGCTGACGAGCCGTCTTTTGCTCAATACGCTCTAACAGACGGTTGGTCTCTCTCTTGTTCCTTTCTGCCTCCAGCATAACCTCCGCGAGAGAAGGCGGGTGAGGCAGGTCCTCTTGTGCTGCCTGACTACCCTATCCCTGCTCATGGCTAGGGGCACTGTTGTGCCTGGTGAACACCGTCCTGGCAAACAAACTCACATCTTAGACTATTTCAACATCAATACTAGCTATAGATCAAGAATGCACTGAACAACATGGAATGCGAACATGAACATCCGAACAACATGGTAACAAGCAAACTGCTATATATACACCATGGTTCATACACACCATAATATAGTTCAGTACAACCTCAAACTGAAGAGCAAACTACTGAAAAGATGATACACACCATAACATTATTTATCTATGCCTCTGGAACTCATCTCACAACATAGTCGTATTCCACAAGACACATAGGACAGTGGAAATATAACTACTGCAATACTACTATTCCACTCACGGGCTCAAGCATCCGCATAGAACATCTCATACAGGTTTCCTCCATGATCTGGGAGCTGAACTCGCGGATCAGGAAATACTCTAGCCTAAGATCCCTGGGAACCGTAAGGGCACGGATGTGGGCTCGGTCCCCTAACTGGTGGCAATAGAGGTCCCTAAAGAGGGGTGACACCTCCGATAGCAGGCCAGTCAAAATGAGCTGGAAGATGAGTCCTAACTAGGTTCAACATCTCCATATCTCCATAGCCTGTCTGAACTACACGTGACAGCTGTGTCAAAGCTGTCCACAGACAGGCACGAGTAGCCTAAAGTTCCATACGAAGGGCACGAGCATCTCGGTATCTAGTCTCTAACACTGAGTGGTAATCTGCAGCAGCGGATCCTCCAAAGAAGAATCAAAGTAGACTCCACTGAGATATCCTTCTTCTCCTGGCTGAGAAGCTGGAACATACCAGAACTCTTAATTCTACAACAGTGCATGTCTGGCTCTCATGATGGTCAACATTGAATAGGCGGCATCTTGTACTGCCATGTCAACGGTAACCCCAATCCATAATACCAATGGATTGGCTCCTCGGCTCCAGGGTAATCTGGGAATACCCTAACAGTGCACAGGTACTGACTCTGGTTGAAATCCCGGTATTGCTCCTCCACTGTATACTCTCAGTACCAGCGGTAACCGTCTACTGACATCATCCTGACGACCATTGTCATGTGACTCGGTACATCAATGCACCTAGTCAGACGGACCACCTGACGAAAAGGACGGACAGGCATCTGAAATAGAGAATAATGCAAAAGGCAATAGAGCTCTGGAAATAAAATTGGGCAGCATAACGGTTGTAAATGCTCAAAAACAATTTTGAGACAACCCACAAAAGATTGGATAGCATAACCACTCAACTATCAAGTTCAAATTCCATGGTCATCAAATATTTTTTTTCCTTGGAACAAAATAAAATTCAAATTGACGCTCAAACCGCTTTCCTACAATCTAACGATTAGTAACACGCGATCTTGAGAGATAGATAAGAAACCTAGTTCTTAATCCTCGTAGAAAAGATGAGGATGACCAGAACAAAATGACTTGAGAAGAGAAGCAAGAGCCTTACATTCCCTTCCACAAACAATTCACTTACATATAGCTAAAGCATTTCTAGACTCGACTTCGACCAGTTTGGCTTGGTAATCCTACAGTCTGTTAGGCTCTGATACCAACGCTGTCGGTACCCTGATCCTTAGCCATTGGAATCCATCCTATAACACAGCGCATCCCTTTGCGGTCTCACACACGGTTAATCCCACGGCTGCCACCTTGCCTTAGCCGGGGCCGTTTGCGCCTTTTGACTCATGTATGCAATTGTGTCGCTAGCATTCCAATGTTGAAGAACCCGGGTCGACATAACTAGTCATAAACTCAAGTGGCTCAACTATACAGAGACAGGAATACATAACCTATCAAAGCAGGTGTCGGTCATCAGCGAGCGTAGACGAGTCGTAGCAAGCTACAAGGACTCCATTACACCACGTGACATTTCCCCGTAGGGACAGACACAACAACTAAGAAGGATACATGCTGGTCAACCAATGTGTTCGGAGCAGTAGCGAACTACCAAGGCTCGGTGGAAACACAAAGGGGCATTTCTCTGTATAGAGAGCTACTATGGACATACGACTAGGTGTCGAACCCCATACATATCAAAGTACATCACACGTACGCATGACATACTCGATATGCATAGATACAACAATGGCATCACAACATAACCATACAACATCACAACATTTATTTAGAAGACTTGGAAGAGTCTTGCATAATAAGTTCATACAGGTAGGGGTCACATGACCCGACACTCAAGTCATACCAACAAAGTCATACAAGCCAAGCGGAAGCATTAAAGCTGTCTCAGTACAGATAGTTGAAAGGAAAAAGGCATAAAGCCTGACTATCTACAAATCCCTTCTAGAAGGGGCCAGGTCGTAGCTGGGACACCAGCTACTCATCATCATCGAGGTCTAGATAGAACCCACCTGTTGGCTCGTGGGTGTCTTCTGCAACATTTATTAAACAAACATGAGTACAAATGTACTAAGCAAGACTTTAGAACAGATATACCTACTCATGCACATGTATCAATAAGGGGGTTGTGGGGTTTCATGCAACAAGCCAGCTTTGACTCTTGGCTAGACTATACTAAAATTTTAAATAGTTTTAAACAACTTTGATAAATCATACACGAGTCCACTGCCACCACAACAATACACTATCATGGATTCCTTCCCGTCTTCCTACGGGAATGACATACATGATACTCACACTTATCTTGATACTTTTATGAGTAGCCATTAAAGTTATCTATGAACAACATATATCTCCAAGTAGTCCATATCCAGGGACGCGGCTATTCGAATAGATTATAACCCTGCAGGGGTGTACTTCATCACATACGCTTTCGCCACTTATCGCCATGTGCACGTCATGCACCTTGGGAACCTTCAAGCGGAAGCCCGGCGAGGGAGTCAGCCACGACCGTTAACCATGCTAATACCTAGTCCAGGTTTATCGCCTATTTGAGAGTGAACCTGCACAGAAGTCCGGCTGAGGTTTCCGCTATGGCCCCAAACGATGTGCGCACGGTTCCCAAGCCCACCATCTGGGTGCCACTTGGTAGACCATGCCACTGCCTACCGCGTCACAGCCCACCTCTAAGGTCAGCACTATGCACGGCCTCCAGCATGACTATAAACACCAGAAACTACTTGCAACTCCTAGACCGAGTACTAGGCAATTAATAAGCCGAGAGGGTCAATTAAGTATCCCAACGTGTGGTGGTATCTAGTCTTGGAATACATACACGGAAGTCAGTTCCTAAGGATGGTTCTAATGAAACAACCCGCCATGTACTCCTACATAGCCTTTCATCGGTACCTTTACCAAGTCAGGTTCCACACTTATTCTTTGTCAGCAGGTATGCTAGGTTTCACGGTTTGGCTATTTACTGTGACTATGACACGTCGTGCAAAGGAATAGGTTTAGCTACCAAAGTAAAGCATTTGAAATATTTTGTCCTAATGCAATAAGTGAGAGCAGGAGCGGAAACATGGGATTATATCGGGATGATTAAAAATGGTGCTTGCCTTGTCGCTCGGTGGAGGGATAAAATTCGTTAGTCGAATATTCGGACGTATCCGGAGGGGCAAAGCCTACCGAAATAATAGCGACAATCAAAATCATTCAAATGCAACAATATGATGCATGATCAGGCATGAAATGAAAGGTAGTATGGTTTAATGTGGATAACAACACCTTAGTATGATTCTAATTTGAATTCAAAATTCAAATATTATTTGAAATAGGATATTTACCAAATTCATTTAATTGATTTGACCTGATGCTTTGTCATAATTTGTTTTTCATGCATGAAAGTAGCACCATTGTGTTCATTGAATTTTTCTGATCATGTTACATATATTATTTATCAAATTTGGAGTTATATTTAATTTTCTATGATTTTCCAAAGTTTTCAGCATTTGTGGAATTATTTTTAATTACAGAATTTGATTTATTGCGCCAGGCTGACGTCACTAGGTCAACAGGGGCTGGCCAGGTCAAACCTGCCCAGTGGGGCCCACTGGTCAGTGTCTCAAGGACTAATCCCGTGCGGACCAGCAGCTAAGTGGGGTTTGACCCACCCTGGGGCCCACTGTCAGTGGCTCTGGGGGTGGATTAGGCTCTAATGAGCTGTCCACGTCGCCCCCCACCGGAGGGTGGTCGCTGGCGACCTTAACCGCGGCGGAGGGCTCGTCGGAGATGCTCTGGTTCGCACTATAGGGGGGCAACTCGTGAGCTGAGGGCACCAGCAGGTAGCCCTTACTCGGCCTCATCTACCAGGTGCATAGGAAGGGGGTGAGGGTGGCCGAAGGGCACCGGCGATGAGCCATGGCGGCTGCCGGAGCTCGGGTCCGATGACCTTGGTGCTAGGGTGCAAGAAAAACAGAGGAAAGTGAGGGTAAACACTCATAAGCTGACGATAGTGACGGGGAGAGGCTCAGACTGCTCGAGGAGGTAGCGTAGCGTAGCCAGTGAATCTATGACGGCTTGCCGGCTGCCAAAGGTTGAAGATGACGAAGTTATGGAAGATGCAGGGCCTGGGGCCTCGATTCCTTCGGTGTAGATGACGACCTCGACTAGGCGGAGACATTGAGACACTCGGGGGAAGCTGCTATGGCCATAGACGACAGCGAGCACGAGCTCGAGCTCGCCTCCAATGGCGGTAGAGAGAGGAGAGGGAAGGAGCTCGAATGGGAAGGGGAAAACGGTTGGAACGGGTTGCGGGGGAGCTTATCTCCCTCGCCAGCACGACAAGGCGGCCAGGCAGGCACCTAGGTGCGTGCCCTCGCTGGAGGAAGCGGCGGCCACCTCCTCCTGCCTACTTTCGACGAGGAAGACGACAGGAGGGGTAGTGAGCTGGGCCAGGTGAGCGTTTGATAGAGTTTTTTTTCGTTTCTGTTTTTTGTTTAACCTTTCTGACATATGTTTACTTCATTTTTGGCTCCAAACTATTCCTACAAATAGTGAATATAATTATAGGGTGTTATTTGGAATATTTCCAAGTCCACAAAATTATTTCAACATTTTATAATATCCTGAGATATTTAAAACCACATATTTGAGTAATATTAGTGGCTTTTGTGCAATAAATAAAATGCTAGAAGTATTTTTAAAATAAATTCCACCCCTAAAATATTGTTTCCAATATTTATCAAAAAGGGTGGGCTTTTATGAAGCCCATTTTGAGTTCATTGAACTTTTACTTCATTTGGATTGAGTTGAATAATGAGGTGCTAGGGTTTTCTTTCATTCCTATTTTCATTTTTAATGCAAGAATTAAAACATGAGCACAACCTTGCAAAACACCAAATGGAATCTAGGGATGTGATAGGAACCGTCTATAATGTATTTAGCGTGGAAGATATTGAGATCTCTTAGTTGTTACGTTGACAATGAAAGCATGCCATTCAAAATGTTGATTTATCTCTATTTTAAAGCTCAAGCTCTAGCACCTCTGGATATCAATTCTCCCCTCTGCGAAGGGCCTATCTATTTTACTTTTCTGTTGAGTCGTCCTCTTATTATAAAAAAGCACCAACTATAGAGAGCATAATTGTCATTTGAGTGTAATGTGCATTGTCCCAAAGCATTACATTGTCTTCTGCATGATTGTGATATTGCTTATTCTGAAATATTTATTTCTAGTCTCCTTTAATACTCCAAAGGAGCGTCTCCATTTATGTTTTTGTTCACTCATGGGGGCTAATGAGATACCACTCTGTATATCCAAGTCATGTGCATTTTGATCTCATTGTGATTTTTAGTTACATATTATTCTTTCTTGGTTGTTTGAAACTCTTCAAATGATCGAACGATTGCTTCGTGTATTTTTTTAGTATTACTGCAATACTTGTTGGACTTGTTCGTAGTGCATTCTTACATACATCTGGTGGAGCAAAAGAGTTTGTCAAAGTTTTCTTTGTCGCGTTCACTTCATTAAACTAAATTGCTTGACGACAAGCAATATGCTAAGCTTGGGGGAGTTGATACGTCTCAAACATATCGACTTTTCCAAACACTTTTGCTATTGTTTTGACCACATTCTTGAATGATTTGAACGAAACTAACCTAGACTGACGCTGGTTTCAGCAGAGCTGCGTGTATGATTTTCTTGTTTGCAGGAAAATGAATATTTGGACGTCCTGGAAAATTCCCATAAAAAACAGAGAAAATACACGCATCAGGAGGGACCATGGGCCAGAAGATGGGACAGAGGGGAGCCACAGGGCCCCCAGGCGACCTACTGGCGCGACCTGCCCCCTGGCCGCGTGAGGAGGCCAACTAGGCGGGGCCCACCCCCTCTTGTGCCCTACTTTGGCTCCTATTTTTACCTATTACGAGGAAATTCCAGAGAGGAAGTCGTTTTACAAGTTGTCGACGTGGAGCCGCCACCATCCTCGGTTCTTTTTCGAGAGAGCTAGTCTGGAGGGTGTTTTGGCCTCTGAAGAGGGGAAATCATCGCCATCGGCATCACCATCACCACTCAATCATCCTTCCATGGCTTCTCCCATCATGTGTGAGTAATTCTCTGCTGTAGGTGAAGGGGATGGAGAGATTGGGTGAGTTAGATCATGTAATAGTTCGTCGGATTGTTGGGGGCATGTTGCCTATCATCTTTGCTACTACTTGTTACCCTTAATGCTTGTCACTTTGGGCCGGAGTGCCATGATTTCAGATCTAAATACCTTATGTTTTCGTGAATATATTTGTGTTCTAGATCCTATCTATGAGCAGTATGCACCTATTATAGTTTGGAACTGGCGATCCCAATGGGGACAGCTTGGGACACCAAAGGGGATAGGCTATAGTTTGAGGATTCCATGTATCCATTGATTGTTAATGCTTTGTTCCGGTGCTCTTTGACAGGAGCACCTTAATCTCCATAACTTCCTTTTGGCCCCGTTGATAGCGGGATGGTAGGACAAAAGATGTTGTGCAAGTTCTTATTGCAGGCACGCACGACTACCTCGAGATACATGCCTAATGTTTGATATATGCCTACATGATCATTACTTTTCTATGTGCCTTGCCCCAAGTTAAATACATGATATCTCTCATCCATGACCAACCATCCATCTCCTTAGCCTATAGTGTTTTAGTCCTGCTTATTACAAGTTATTTTACTTTCTCCGTTTTACTTTCGTTGCTTTGCCACTTTTTTTCCGTTGCAGCCATCACTTCCATATCACCGTTGCTACTAATATTTCGTTGCCAAGGAAGTATCTTTCACGCGCGGTTGAATTGACAACTCAACTGTTAAATCTTATAAATATTATTTGGCTCCCCTTTTGTCGAATCAATAAATTGGGTTAACTTACCCGCGAAGACTGTTGCGATCACCTACACTTGTGGGTTATCAGGAGGTTCGCAAACGCGCTCGTGAATGCCAAATTCGGGTAAGCAACACGAACCTTTTTCCATCCAAGGGACTGATACGTCTCTAACGCATCTATAATTTTTGATTGTTTCATGGTGATATATTATCATTTTAGAATACTTTTTGGGTATTTATTTAGCAATTTATATTATTTTTGAGCACTAACCTATTGACCTACTGCCCAGTACCATTTGTTGTTTTCTGCATGTTTTTCACTTTTCTGGTTTTCCATACCAAACGAAGTCCGATTGCCCTAAAAAAATTGATGAATTTTTTTGGACCAAAATAAGACCAACAAGCATCACAAGAAGGCTGGAGGCCTCATGAGGGGCCCACAAGCTAACAAGGCATGGCCTCGGGGTGCCCTGATGCCTTGTGCCTCCCTCCTAGCCCTCCCGACTCTGTTCTCTGGCTTATAAATTCTCGTCTACCCTAAAAACATCAAAGGGAGTCCCGAAAGACTTTATACGCTGCCGCAATTCTCTATTCTGATCCGAGGCCATCTAGAGCTCGAATCCGGCACCCTGCCGAAGGGGGATCGATCATGGAGGGCCTCTTCGTCAACCTTGTTGCACTCATGATGATGTATGAGTAGTTCACCATAGACCTACGAGTCCATAGCCAGTACCTAGATGGCAATCCCTCTCTCTGTGATCTTCGATACAATGATCATTGCATGTTCGCTTTGATCCATATGATGTAATTCCTTTTGTGCAGCACGTTTTTGGGGATTCGATGAATTGTGGGTTTATGTTCAGATTATTCATGATAAATATTTGAGTATCGTCTCAATGCTTATATGATTCTTATGTGCATGGTTATGTTAGCTTCGTAATTCTCTCTAATCTATTGATTCGCTGAAGAGTGCCTTTTGTCGGTACACTAGTAATAGGATACCTAGTGCCCTGACGTTTGCATGGGCGTTGAGAGCATAACCCCTCAAGAGCAACTACCAACCCAAGCGAAGAGCCGGAGCCAGATGCCGGATGGACCTACACAAACAGCCCAAGACGTGCCAAGAAACCCTGGCACCTGCCGGGGGTGAAGGCACAAGCATCCTCACCAATACCAAGCAAGGCGCCCCCAGCAAGTGCGGGCCAACCTGCCATAACTCCACCTCATCACGACACGAGTCACTTGTCGATGAGGTGTCGAGCTCGCAGATGGCTTGGTGGGTGTTGCTAAATATGTGGCGGCGCATCAGAAGATAGATCACGATCTGTTGACACCCGTCCAGAGGCGTGTCAAGACCCTAAGCCATGGCGAGCTCATAGGTGGCAGAAGCCTGTCGGGAACACACCATAGCTCGCCACCGAAGGATGCATTTATGGCGCTCTGTCTTAAGTGCTAGAGTTGCACGGTTAGTTATCTGATCATGTCAGTTGCCACATGTAAGTGCATCTAGTTCCCTTAGCAATTTTGGCGGTTTGAAGACTTATAGGTTAAGAGGCTAATATGTTTGTGAGTGTACACAAGCTTTATAAGTCACTGAGGAGTTTGAGTTATACGATGAATATCGACCCCTAAAAATGTATGTCTTCGGCTGAAGACTTTGGTCTTTCCTTGAAGACTTTGATCGCGAAGAAATTGCGATGAAATTGATATTCCTCATGAAGATATTGAAGATGAGGAATTTGGTGTGTCCTGAAGAAAACACTCAGAAGACTTTGAAGCGTGAAGTTTTATTCTTTTTGTTTCATTTTCTTTACACTTGAGTCATAGGATCATTGTACTGTTAAAGGGGTTGAGGTAAAACTACATAATGATTTTCCTCATGATGCTCAACCCAAACCTAAAACTACCAAAGCCTCAAAGTGAGGAATATGAGAGACATGTGGACTTCCACGGTGGAAAGTTCCGACCGTTGCCGCGCCACGCGCCACCTCACTGATTTTATGCATCCAACGGTCACAATATTTAAGGGCAATTATGTCAAATCATGTCGGAATACTCCCAGGCTATAAATAGCCGCCCCACAACCACTAGCTGGTTGGCTGCTCCAAGAGAAATTGACACTTGTCATTTGGAGAAACCCAAATTCCTCAGAGTTTTTGAGAGAAAATCATCAAGTGAGGAAATACCCTAAACACCAACCCCAAACCGAAAACCAAGTGATTGAGCATCACTGAAGAAGTTGTTCCTTTGCTGAAATGAAGCCTGTTACCTTAAAGGACTGTGCATCCTCCAGACGGTTAGGCGTCGTAGTCTAGAGCATCCAGCAGTCCATTGTGGATCGCCGGATGACCGAGTTTGTGAGGGTTTGAAAGTCTGCCCTGAAGACTTACCACGAGTGTTGGGCGAGGACTATGTGTCCTTAGCTCAAGGATAATACGGTAGGGATTGTGTGTCCTGGGACTGTGTGTCTTTTTGGTTTCAATACCAAGCCGCTCCGAACTAAACATACAACTGTCACAAGAGTTGGAACTGGGTCATCGACAACTGTCTTCCTCGAGCTACGAGTTCTGTTTCTTCAAATCTTTCATTTCCTCAAATTGTATGTTGAAGACTTTCATCTGTGCTGTTTGAAGAATTTGTCTGAAGACTTTCTCTGAATTTCCTCAACCTCGTATTCTTCACTTGAGTTAAACTTCACCTGCTTACTCTGCACTTGCGAACTGTGCAAACCTAATCTCAAAAATCTCATTGAGTACTTTGTTGTTGTCGTTTTCGCACTCCCGATCCCGTACTATTTCAGCTGCACTTAGTTCATGATTGAGGACTTTCCTCACAAGGAATTTCCTCAGTGATGAAATTTTAAAAATTGCCTATTCACCCCCCTCTAGTCGACATAATGCACTTTCAATTGGTATCATAGCAAGGTAGTCCCTTGTTCTATGTGATTTTGGTTTAACCACCTAGAGTTTTAGTTATGTCTACCGCAAGTATGATCAAGGTTGCTGCAGGATGTCCTACCTTCGAAGGAAAGGACTTTCCCAACTGGAAGACCAAGATGCAGATGCATCTTCTAGCTATTCACAATGATCTCTGGTGTATTGTGGAAAATGGTATTCCCTCCATCGCTGCTACTGTCTCTGCCGCTGATGTGAAGAAGTTTAAGCAACTTCACTCACAAGCGAAGAATATCATATCTGGCCATGTGAGCAAAGGTCACTACGGCAGAGTGAGTGCTTTGGGCACAGCTAAGCTTATCTCGGATAGGTTGTCCAAAGTCAATGAGGGAGTCTCAACACAGCATGACTCTCGTGTCGATGTTCTTTGCAATCTCTTCAATCGCTTCAAGAGGCTTGACAATGAAAGCTGCCAAGATACCTTTGATCGCCTCACTGACATCTCGAATGAACTACAAGCACTAGGAGCTAGAGACATCACTAACCATGAAGTTGTGAAGAAACTGCTAAGATCTCTTGATCCATCATTTGACACACTGGTTCTGATGATTCAAGGACGAAGAGACTACAAAATGCTTGATCCTGCTGATATACTTGAGAGACTCAATACTCATGAATTCCAACAAGAAGAAAAGAGAGATCTGTATGGACCAAGCTACTCAAGACCTCATGCGCTAAAGGCTTAGGCTATTGCCTCATCCGAAGAAGAAGACTCGTGAAGAACTTCGATAGGAACTTGTAATGCTCGTGAGGAAATTCCAGAAGTTCACAAAGCATGGCCAGTTTGGTAACTCTTCAAGAAGAGATATGAGGAAATCAGACTCTTCATCTGAGGACTACAAGAAAAGAACTTGCCACAAACGTAAGAAATATGGTCACTACACTGTTGATTGTCCTCACTGGGTGAAAGAATCAAGGAAGAAGAAATACAAGGATGAAAGTTCTGATGACTCAAAGAAAAAACAAATCTTCGAAATCCTCATCCTCGAAGTCCTCATCGCACAAGAAGACCAGTTTCACAAAGGCTCGGGTACTCATTGGCAAGGAAATGGATTATGAAGAAGAATCTAAGGAATGTTATGAAGAGGAAGGTTCTGAAAAGGATTCAGAGTCTGGTCTGGCAAGTCTTGCACTGGCTACCACATTCGTCAGCAAGTCAATCTTCAACCTTGAAGAAAATGACAACGCTATCTACACTGATGAAAATGCTGATGACCTTCCTCCAACCTATTGCTTCATGGCAAAAGGTTCAAAGGTACCAAGCCATACTTCCTCCTCTGGTTCTATTGACTGTGAACCTGATGATTATCAAAAACCCAGTTACTATAAATTTGTGAACATTGCAACTAAACAACAAAGTGCCCTTGAAAAGCTTCAAAAACTGCTAGACAGAAGCGATGATCTGTTGAATGACGAAATGAATCATACTCAAGTCCTCACTGAAGATGTGAAAAGTCTTCAATCTAGATTTGATAGTCTCCAAGATCGTTATGGCACACTCTTCGCTGATCATGAGAAAATTTGCTATGAATTTCTTCAAAGGAAGCTTGATCTTGAGAAGTTGAAAATGTCTCATGTTGATCTTCGGATGGAAAAAGATTCATTGCTTGCTCAACAGATCAGTGTCATTAAGGTTGAATTCATTCCACCATGTTTGAAACGCATCGAGCGTGAAACTGCTAATTCTTCACCTAAATCATCAAATCCTTGTATCGCTTCAAATTCTTCAACTATTCCTGTGGTATCAAATTCTTCACTTGAGGAAACCACAAATGCTACTAATGAAAATGCAGGGTTGAAGGAATTGTATGTGATAGGCATATACAAAAGTCTGAAAGGGCATCAAACCCTTTGCGATGTGCTCAAAAAGAAGATTCTGAACAGGAACCTAAGGAAAGAAGGCATTGCCTTTGAGGGGAAATTGAATGTCGATGGATCATACTCGAAACCTGAGAAGTACCCTAAAACCTCATGGGTTGCTGCTAAAGGCCCTCTCGTCGATCTATCCACTCTAACAGGTTTTGCATGTGAAATATCCTATTCCTCGATGAGTCATTTGACTCCAAATATAAACTATTCAAAAATCTAGCTGGTGAAGTATTTGCTCGATATGTTGGAACTAACTGAAGTAATGGATCACCCATGAGGAAAATATGGATCCGCAAAAGTTGCTTGGAAAATCTTCAGGTGAATGTCCTCATGACACCACCTGTGAAGAAACAGAACCCCAGAAAAAATTCCTCACGTGGACCAATGTGGGGACCCCGACTTACTAGTCAAGATCGCCGAATGAACCTGCTTAGTTATCCCAGAGATCAATGCTCACTGAACACACAAGAACTGAATAACAAGAGTCTTACATCCATACTTACAGTTTAATACAATAAATGACCGTTGCGGTCAATTCTTACATATATAGGGCCTTGAGGGCCAACACAGCAAACTTGACCAATAGCGGAAATATTGGTCGAAAGCGTGAACCCATGCCATCAGCCTTAACCTACATGCATTCTTACTGGGAAGCGTCCTAGCTCGCAGGAACGTCACCATGTTACTCTTCACCATATCCTGACTTCTCTTACCTGGTTAATGAAATGATCAGTGGCAAGCTAATGAGGACTTTGAATGTACTCGCAAACAACCCATGATATGGATAATGCAGTATGTACGATAACAAGTAATATGCGGTATTGGTGGATAGCAGCTTAACTGTAAATAAACATGATCATAGATGGATATGCAACATAAGCTAGATGGTATTTAGAAGAACAGGTTATAGATATCAACATATCTGTTATGAGCTGAACACTTCAGGATCACCCGATATGCCAAGTGACCAAACTTTGTAATATCAACTCTTTCTCAGATACACCATTAAACACACACACACTTGGTTTATGCGGAGACGACTGGACGTAGTTTAAGCAGGATTACCCAGCTGTCTTTGACCGTGGACACGGCTATTCGAATAGTTTTACACTCTGCAGAGGTTGTACGCTGTACCCACGAGATCTGGGAAACTTCTGTGTAATCCACGACTCGCGGTATATAACATACTCGAGGTAAGTACCCGATTAATGCCTTTCCCCTGATGATACTAGACAAAGAGGTCCACTCGATTGGTACCCAACCCACATGATGTACGTCTTACGAGCACCAACTCTGGACAGTATCATCCATGCGGGGACCAACGATGTGCCTGAAACACGTAAAAATGATAAAATCGCCCTACCTGGCACGACCCCATCACGAGAGTGACCGCACATCACTCCCGTCACTATTAATGTGGCTCTTTGCTAGCACCGACCAGAGTAATCAACAAAGCCCCGTCCCATAAAGGGGCAACGTGGTCGCACATGTAAGGTTGGGACGGTCAACACATCATAAATCTAATCCCATTTCCGAAACCACTCACACCAAAATACCCGGTGCACCACTTCTCCAAAAGTGGCCACCCAACTCATCATCACCCTCGGACATTAGTGGCACCCGACGGGGTTTTCATAAACCTTTGATATATACCATCATCATGCTCATGCTTCTACTATGCTTAGCTCTACTTGTCCACATGATATTAGTGTGACCCTCATACGTGGTAGGACCATGCTCAAAATGCAAGTGCTCCGGAGGAGCCATCGGTAACATCGCTTCAATGATTTACCAATACTTATGATCACATGCAACAGAAATATTTGTTCTACTTAGCATGCAATATAACATATGCTCAAACATGGTCAAAGGGCTGCATGCCTTGCTCACATAAGTCCTCGGGGTCTTCGAGGTCTTCCGGTCCAACTCCGAGTACTCCGTCTATTCTGTCAACTATCATCGGAAACAATCACAGTAAGCCACACAACAAGTAGAACAAAAGTGCTACATAAATAGGAGTTATATTTTTCTTGGACCTCTCTAGTCATAAGAAAAATACCTGAAGTTTGCCATAGGAGGTTTGGATCATCAGAGAATTTTGAATGGACGAAAGTAGGAACAGGTGATCCTTATAGAAGCCTACATAAATTATCCTAATAACATGAGTGGAGGCACTCATTTAACAGAGTATAATTTTAGAAATATTTATGAAGTTGTTTCACTGGATTTGGAGTTGATATGAATATACTAGGGATTTTCTAACATTGGGTGAATAGAAAAAGAGGGATATTTATTTAATACAACAGAATATTGCCCGATAAAAATGTTGACCAAAGCTTTAAAAATAGGGCAAGCTATAAGAAGGCTCTGGAATTTGGAATCACTCCATATGGAATGGATTTGAATACTCTAGGATTTTTGGAAGGGGCTAGAAGCACCCCAAATATGTATTTAAATATAAATACAGTATAAAAGTTATTTGGAAAAATTTGCAAGAACACCTTTGGCTAGATCTTGATTTTTGGGACCTGCAGAAATATGAATCAACCAAATTGGAGGTCAAATGGATTTTTGGTGGAATTTACAAGTTTCCGGAAAAAAAGGAAAAATGCAGAAAAGGAGTTTCGCCTAAGAGCTATGTTGCACTGAGGGCGATAGCACGCAGATGGGATGGCACAGCGGCACGAGGTGGCGAGCAGAGCGGCCACGCCGATGGCGTATTTCGCTAATGCGCTTCCCGCATGCGAAAACGACTACGAAATGAGCCTGTGTTCACTTATCCCGCGTGGGCCTGGCGGCTGGTCACTGACAGGCGGGGCCCGCCCATCAGGATCATCCCCAACCTTCCGCTCGATAGGGAGATGCAAGGAAGGCAGGGCAGAGCAGCGCTCGGCGCAGGTTATGGCGGCTCCGGCCGTCCCTGACGCTGCTTCGGCCAACTGCGTGTGCGGGGCGAGGAGGCCAATCCGCCTGGCGGGCTTGCCCTCGCCGGGGAGCTCCGAAGTGCGCGTGATCTTCGCCGCGGCGGGCCTAGCTTCGGCTGAAGAGGAGGAAGGTGCCTGGGCCACCTGAGAGGAAGGAGGGGGAGTGGGGAGGAGCTGCAGTGGTGTGGGGAGCTCCGAGTGAGGCTAGAGGCGAGAGGGAAAAGCTGGCTAGCTCGGTCTCAAGCAAAGGCCGCTGGAGAGTTTAGGCCATGGTAGGGCAGGAGGAGGAGGGAGCTTGGGGATAGAAGGGGAGGAGCTCAGGAGGTTGCTGGGAGGGAGGAGGAGCTGAGTGTGAGCTAGAGAGGCTCGGGGGAGAGGACATAAGTGAGGGGAAGGGAGAGAGAGCTCAGAAGCTCTCTCGAGCTTCCCGGTGCATGGATGCCACACACCCCAGAGGGATATTGGAAGCTATCTGGTGGCTGGAAGCGCTTGGAACTGTCAAAAGGAAGGGCTTAGACATGCTGAGACAAGGAGCGGATACCTGATTCAAGCTGTGGGGCAAGGTTAAGGTGCAGAGCACCAGTTTTGCATGCCAGGGTGGTGGTCACCATTGCCACCTGTGCCTACACCAACAACTTGACCAGTCGAAGGTGTCTAGGATGTGGGGCATTCTATCTCGAGGGTGAGTGAGGAGTTTCGTCTCTAGTGGAGTTGGTTTGAATGGGCCTTGACTGAGATTAATTTGTAACAGCAAACTTAGAGCTAATGAAAGTGGGTCTCAAATGGGGAGTCTTGGGGAAAATTATGTCTCACAGTGTTAGCTATGCAAGGACTACAACACTATCAAGTTTGAGCTCAAGAAGAGGAGGGTAGCTAGTACTTGTTGTACAAAGCTACATTTCAACCAAAAATCTAGTTGCATATGTGCTGCTCATTTTCTCCATAGGAGCATGCCATGTCTTGGTTTGAAATGATTCATTGGGATGCTAGGGACCCTCTCGAAAGAGGTGGTAGCTTTGGATTAAGTAGAAGTATGGGAAGAGAGGTAAAAAGGGTGCTGCCATGGTGAAAATGAAGAGTAGCTACAAGGGGTCTTCCTCCAATAATTGTCCAGTGGCCATGAAAAAGTTACTACAGTAAAAAGGTAACTAGGGAAGGCTGTGGTAGAAAGTTGAGCTCAAGGGCAAAAGTGGAAGGGGTCAAGGTAGCCAATAAAGTGAGTGCACAAAAGGTGTTTGATGAGTGTCAGGGTAATCCGATGGACTTAAATGGATATGAAACTTAACCAGATCAAATAATAGATGAAAATAAGCTTGGACACCAAATTTGGGATTTGGTGGAGAAGGTTTCCAATGTAGGCTTGGAAAACCCATGAAATGGGCAAAATGGTTTTCTGCATACAAAGCTTTTCAAATCAAATCCCACAAATCCAATATTTGGAGTGGGGGCATTATTTGAGCATTAAAGCATTCCAAAAAGTTTGGGGTCAATTGGAGAAACTTTATAATGTAAAGTTTCCCAAAGTCAGAAATCAACACAAAGGGTTTTGAGGGGCTTGGGACAAGTTATTCTATTCTCCTTGATGCACCACTTGGTGTGTATGCATTATTGGAGTATCAAAACATGTCTACCAAATTTGAGCACAATTAGATATACTTGACAATGTAGAGTTTCTCAAATTTGGATCTCGACAGATAGGGTTCTGAATAATTAGGAGTCAAATCAACTTGGATTGATATGATAGTTGGCACGATCATCACATATATCATATGTGACATGCTAGAATTTTACAGGAATTTATTGAGAATATTTCTTATAGAAATATACCAAAAGCTTGAATTAGGCACGAAGGGTTTTGAAGGCGTTTGACCAATATTTTGAACATGACCATGTGTTGAAACTCATATATATGAATTATATATGTCCACTAATTTTCCCTAAATTTTCTCAAATATTTTGAAAGCACTAAAAATAACTTTCCTTCACAAGAGACCATTTCTGGCCTCACAGGAAGGCATTTAAGTAAAATAGTAAAATAACTTTTAAAATAATAATATTGTGGTTTTTGGAAGCCATTTTGATAATAGGTTTTAAATAAAATAATTGGTGCAAAATAAATTCCCTAATTTGAGGACTTGTAGTGCAAATCTCATCTCACGGGTTTTGAAAGCTTTTTGGTGCAAATAAATGGTGCAAAATAAATTGAAAGAAATGCTTTTTGGTGAAAGTAATATTGTGCTCGTACTTGCGCTAATGCTTCTGATATGTAGGGAAACTACAAGAGACATGAATATGAGCGTTATTCCTCAAATCATTATGTTCATAAGTCCTCAAAGAATTTCTCTGCCTGTTCATTTGAGTACTCTAACCCCTGCTGTGGAAGAAGTGCATTAGATTCAATGCCTCCATTCTTAAATGGTGCTCGCAGGATGATGAACTCTTTGCCACCCCTTCAGATGTGGTTGGTGAAGAAATCGAACTAATCACTTCTGCAGGTTAGGTCTCCAGATGAAAGTCATCATCTGAAGAATTTGCTGGAGACCTGAGGAAATTACTTGATTGGATGCAAGCTAAAAATGATGAAACGATAACATTTCACACGTCCTCAAATTTACTATTTATGATGAAATTCTTATCTGATGAAATTAATATCATATCCTTCAAGTCTGAAGCATATGAGATGGTAAGCTGTACTAATTCATCTGCAGGATGACAAACCCAAGAATACAGAGTGGGTTCTTGATAGTGGTTGCACAAATCACATTACTGGTGATAAAAGCTTGTTGATGAATATGCCACTGACTCCATCACCACTGAAGCAAATCACTTATACTGCAAAGGTAAAAACAAGGTATTAGGACTTGGCAAAGTGGCTATCTCCAAGGACACGCACATCGACAAAGTGATGATTGTCGAATCCCTTGGGTTTAACCTCATGTCAGTCTCTATGCTTTGTGATCTTGATATGATTGTCATCTTTGGAAAATATAGATGCGTAGTCATCTTGGAATCTGATAAATCTAAAGTCTTTGAAGGCTTTAGGAGAGGAGATTCGTACATTGTTGATTTTTCCATAGGTCCTCAACCAGCCACATGCTTACTAGCAAAAAACTCAAAAGGCTGGCTATGGCATCGACGACTGGGTCATGCAGGCATGACGAATTTGCACACGCTGGCGAAGAAGAAGCATGTCATTGGCATAAAAATCGTCAAATTCCTCAAGGACCATCTCTGCGGTGCTTGTTAGTCTCGAAAAATAACCAGATCCAAACACCCCTCGAAGACTATCATGACTACTACTCGTCTGTTTGAATTGCTTCACATGGATTTATTTGGACCTACTCATTATGCTACTCTAACTAATGCAGCATCTTTATATGGCTTTGTCATCGTTGGTGACTATTCTCACTATACTTGGGAAGACATCTTTCTCTATAAAACTAAAGTGCACGAAGTCTTCAAACGTCTTTCCTCAAGGGCCTCGACGAACTTCGGCGTCAAGATCAAACACATCAGGAGTGATAATGGGACATAATTCAAAAATACTGGACTTAATGATTATCTTGATGAACATGGTATTACTCACGAATTGTCTGCTCCTTATACTCCTCAACAGAATGGCGTCGTTGAACGCAAGAAAAGGACTCTAGTTGAAATGGCATGGACTATGCTTGAAGAATATCAAACTCCTTGTCGCTTCTCGCTTGAAGCAATCAACACTGCTTGCCACATCATCAATCGGGTATATCTTCACAAATTCCTCAAGAAAACCTCATATGAACTCCTCACTGAGAAGAAACCCAATGTAAGTTATTTCAAAGTCTTTGGTGCAAGATGCTGGATTAGAGATCCTCACCATTGCTCAAAGTTTGCACCTAAAGCACATGAGGGTTTTATGCTTGGTTACGGAAAGGACTCGCGTAGCTACAGAGTCTTCAACTCCTATCACAACAAGGTTGTTGAAACTATAGATGTGCGGCTCGATGAAACTAATGGCTCGCAAAGAAAGCAATTGCCTCCCGTGCCAGATAAATTACCTCCAGAGGAAGCCATCAAGCTCAAGGCAACTGAAGATATCATTCCTACTGAGGAACAACCCCTTGTTGAAGAAGTCGTCCCCAACACCGAGGAAATTCAAGCAGGTGCACCTGAGGAAAATTCTATGGATCAAATTCCTCAGCCCAACCAAAGTCTTCAACCAGCTCATCCAAGGATTGCAAATGAAGTGGTACTTGACAAAATCCTCGATGACATCAATGCGCCAGGTCCTCTCACCCGCTCAAAAGCTTTACATTTAGTTAACTTTTGTGGGCATTCCTCTTTTGTGTCTATCACAGAACCCTCAAAAGTTGCTGAAGCGTTCATGGAACCTGAGTGGATTCAATCCATGCAAGATGAACTTCTTCAGTTCAAGCTAAATGACGTGTGGGAACTCGTCAAACTACCATATCCTCGTAAGCACAATATCATCTGCACTAAGTGGATCTACCGAAACAAGCAAGATGCGGATGGTCAAGTGGTGAGGAATAAGGCATGCCTTGTAGCCCAAGGCTACACACATGTTGATGGAATTGATTTTGATGGAACTTTTGCACTTGTTGCTATACTTGAAACTATTCAAATATTACTTGCTTAGGCTAACCATCACAATATTACACTATATCAAATGGATGTGAAAAGTGCATTCCTCAATGGTAAGCTTGAGGAAGAAGTATATGTTGCTCAGCCCCCGGGTTTTGAAGACCCGAAGTATCCTGACAAAATGAGGCACTCTGTGGCCTCAAGGAAACCCCTCGGGAATGGTATGATACATTGAAGGGATTCCTCATGAAGAAAGACTTCAAATCCGGTTCACTTGATCCTACTCGTTTCACAAAATCGTATGACAATGAATTGTTTGTGTGTCAAACATATGTCGACGATATTATCTTTGGTTGTACTGAAAAACGTTACAGTGATGAATTTGCTTACATGATAAGTGAAGAATATCAAATGTCGATGATGGGGGAGCTGAAATTCATCTTAGGTCTCCAAATTCGTTAACAATGCAATGGCATCTTCATATCTCAAGATAAATACCTCAAGGACATTGTGAGGAAATTCAGCATGCATGAATGCAAAGGCGTCAAGATTCCTATGCCCACCAACGGCCACCTATGCAGTAACGAAAATGGTAAAGAGTTTGATCAGCAGGTATATCGTTCTATGTTTGGCTCTTTATTGTACCTATGTGCATCTAGGCCAGATATTATGCTTAGTGTTTGCATGTGTGCTCGTTTTCAAGCAAAATCGAAGGAATCACACCATAAGGCTCTGAAACATATTCTTTGATATCTCACTCACGCACCAACACTAGGATTATGGTACCCCAAGGGCTCAAATCTTCACCTCGTTGGATATTCTGATTCTGATCATGTTGGTGACCGTGTGGATCGCAATTCAATATCAGGCACATGCCATTTCCTCGGAAGATCATTAGTCTGCTGGAACTCAAATAAGAAGAATTGTGTTTCTCTCTCCACTGCTGAAGCTGAATACATTGCTGGTGGATCTTGCTGCGCTCAACTACTATGGATGAAGCAAACCCTCAGAGACTACGGTATCAACATGAAGAATGTGCCCCTCTACCGCGACAATGAGAGTGCAATCAAGATAGCCTACAACCCAGTACAACACTTAAAGACCAAGCACTTCCAGATTCATCATCATTTCCTTCGTGACCATGTCCTCAAGGGCAATATCATCATTTATCATGTGAAGACTGATGATCAACTAGCAGATATCTTCAAGAAGCCCTTGGATGAGAGAAGGTTTTGCAAGTTGCGGTGTGAGCTAAATATCCTAGAATCTTCGAATGTCTTGTAAACATGCACACATCCTAACACTTTTGCAAAATTGATGACTTAGATGTGCAACACACAAAGTAACGATTTTCTTCAATCAATGAAGAATATCACACTAAGTGTGAAGAAATCAATGAAGAATTTGGTTCTCAGGGCCCTACAACAATTGTACGTAACGCCTGAAATCATCGTTCTTATATGGTGGGTCATGCTACCACCCAACTTCGAAATTCTTCATGTTGGAAATTCTTCAAAGTTGAAATTCTTAAATTTGAGACTTTGTAACAAAATCCTCAAAATTTCCAAAGTCTTCAAAATCTTTAAATTCTTCAAAACTTTTTGATGATTTTCATTTGAGTATATCTATATATATATTAAGCTTTCAATGTCCTCAACAACATTCACTTATTGCTCAGTCTTCAATTTGATATTTCCTCTAAGTGAATGTGATCGGACCCCACTCCCCTCTATTCTAAGCTCAACCTAGTCTATTCTCAATTCTTCATATGCGTTCTATTTGTAACTTGTTCATAATCCTCACTAAGTCCTTGTTAGCTCAGGCCTTCGCAATAAAATCCTCAAAATTCAAAAAAAAAATGTTACAGCAGTAACCACACCCACTACTCATGTTCGGATAACCACGATATTGACCGCTTCAATCATGGGCACCACGTGTCACGAGGAGATGAAGGGGCAAGGGCATTTTGGTCCAAAAGTTTTGGCCCGAACAGTTTTTCACCTAAGATATAAATAGCCCCTTGCCCCACTGAGTCAAAACTCTTCTCTTTCTCTAGTCTTCTCGCTCGAGCTTAAACCCTAGCGCCGCCGCTAGCATATTCATCGCTGATGAGTAAAAGCTTCACTGCCTCGCCCTCATCGTTGCCGGACTCACGCCGACAGCGGAATATCTTCCTCCGCCGCCGTCGTAGCTGTCTTCAGTCGCCAAGTTAGGGCACTGAAGATCTGAACCGAAGAACTTCTTCTTTTTATTGCCCCAGTTTATCATGTTTTTCACACAGGGTAAACAAAATTCTATTTTACTGCCCGTGTTGATCTCTTACTTCTCTTTAGATTCGCAAAATCTGTTTTTCCTGAGAAATTATCTCAGTTGTGCACACTCATGCCTAGAACACTTGATGATTTTCACTAAGTCACTAAAATTCTTCACGAGATTCCTCAATTGTGTAAATTTTTGAATCTGCACAACTCTAGAACCCAAGATCAGAATGCTTTGTCAAATTCCTCAACTCACTGGTCAAATATCTCAACTTTTGAAATTTTTCAATTTCCTCAAATCTGAGAATGCATATGACCTTTCCAAATTCTTCGCACCTATACTCCGTTCACACGTACAAAATGTCAGTTGATGAATCACTAGGTTCTCATCATCTTAACTCATTTGCAGCATTTCTAGAAGAAACCATACCTATGTATTTAGAATTATGAAGAGTTCAAATTCCTCAGCAAAAACCTCAGCTGAAGAAAATGGAAGAAGACCGGAAATAGAAAGGTGGCAAGAAGTTGGAACAGAATATATCCTTTGAGATCCCTGAAGAGATCTATGCTAACTACCCTACACATGATGAGGAAATTCATGGTAAAGAGACCATGGCGAAGCGCAAGATAAGGCTTCAAATGATTGAGCGCAGGTGAGCAAAAGAGTGGAAGGAGTACACATATGTGACTCCAAAATATGCCAAGAAGTTTGCCCTCAAACTTCACTACAAAAGGTTGCCACAAGGAGATCAACAAGCAACTCATCCCTCAAGTGTAGCCACTATCGAGGATTACCCTAATGAAAAAGACAAATACTTGTATAAATTGCAGAAAAAGGCTAAAGGTGCTGTGACGAAATTCAATGAGGACTCTCCTGCTACAGCCACTGCTGCCACTTCTTCAGCTACTGATGCCTCTGCCACTAAAATTTCTCAGAAGAAGGCTCTAGTGAAGAAACCAAAACCTCAACTGCTGCGTCAAAAGAGCAGTTTCCTCAGAAAGTTGCAACGACTACAAAATTCTCAACTACAGCACAATCTTCACCTCCTCCTCAAAAGCCGCTCAGTAAGATTAAGTTTGAACACCCTAGTGTTGGAAATATGCCCTAGAGGCAATGATAAATAGTTATTATTATATTTCCTATTCAAAGATAATCGTTTATAATCCATTCTATAATTGTATTGAATGAAAACATAGATACATGTTTGGATACATAGACACAACAATGTCCCTAGCAAGCCCCTAGTTAGCTAGCCAGTTGATCAATGATAGTCAAGGTTTTCTGACTATGTGCAAGTGTTGTCACTTGATAACTGGATCACATCATTAGGAAAATCATGTGATGGACTAGACCCAAACTATGAACGTAGCATATTGATCATGTCGTTTTATTGCTATAGTTTTATGCGTGTCAAGTATTTATTCTTATGACGATGAGATCATATAACTCACTGGCACCAGAGGAATACCTTTTGAGCATCAAACGTCACAACGTAACTGGGTTACTATAAAGGTGCTCTACAGGTATCTCCAAAGGTGTCCGTTGAGTTAGTATGGATCAAGACTGGGATTTGTCACTCCGTGTGACGGAGAGCTATCTCGGGGCCCACTCGGTAATACAACATCACAAACAAGCCTTGCAAGCAATGTGACTAAGTGTAAGTCACGGGATCTTGTATTATGGAACGAGTAAAGAGACTTGCCGGTAACGAGATTGAAATAGGTATACAGATACCGATGATCGAATCTCGGGAAAGTAACATATCGAAGGACAAAGGGACTGACATACGGGATTATATGAATCCTTGACATTGAGGTTCAACCGATAAGATCTTCGGAGAATATGTAGGATCCAATATGGGCATCCAGGTCCTGCTATTGGATATTGACCGAGGAGTGCCTCGGGGCATGTCTACATAGTTCTCGAACCCGCAGGGTCTGCACACTTAAGGTTCGATGATGTTTTAATATAGTTGAGTTATATGTGTGGTTAACGAATGTTGTTCGGAGTCCCGGATGAGATCATGGATGTCACGAGGGTTTCCGAAATGGTCGGAAAAGGAATATTGATATATAGGATGGCTTCATTTGGTTACCGGAAGGTTTTCGGGCATTATCGGGTTTTTACCGGGATTGACGAATGGGTTCCGGAAGTTCACCGGGAGGGGGCAACCCACCCGGGGGAAGCCCAATGGACCTAGGGGTGGTGCACCAGCCCTTAGTGGGCTGGTGGGACAGCCCAAGAGGGCCTATGCGCCAAGTGAAGAAAACCAAAGAAAAAAAGAGGGGTGGGAAGGAAGAGAAGGGCTCCACTTTCCAATCCTAATTGGAGTAGGACTCCTCCTTCTCCCTAGCCGGCGCACCCTTGTGGGCTTGGAACTCAAGGCAAGCCTCCTCCCCCTCCCTCCTATATATAGTGGTGGTCTAGGGCTGATTTGAGACAACTTTTGCCACGTGCGACTCAGATCTAGACACCATAGTTTTACCTCCAGATCGTATTTCTGCGGAGCTCGGGTGGAGCCCTGCAGGAGTAGATCCTCACCACCACTATAGCGCCGTCACGCTGCCGGAGAACTCATCTACTTCTCCGTCTTGCTTTCTGGATCAAGAAGGCCGATATCATTGTTGAGCTATATGTGTGCTGAACGCAGAGGTGCCGTCCGTTCGACACTAGATCAGAACGGATCGTGGGACGGATCGCGGGACGATTCGTTGGACGGTTCGTGGGGCTGATCGAGGGACATGAAGACGTTCCACTACATCAACCTTATGGTGATGTCCATCTTCACGTGTTATAATAGCATAAGTAGCGCGACAACCCCGATGGCGACACGTTGATGGAGATCATGATGATGGAGATCATGGTGTGGCGCTAGTGACAAGAACATCGTGCCGGTGCTTTGGTGATGGAGATGAAGAAGCACAAGATGATGGCCATATCATGTCACTTATGAATTGCATGTGATGTTAGTCCTTTTATGCACCTTATTTTGCTTAGAACGACGGTAGCATTATGAGTTGATCTCTCACTTAAATTTCAAGACGAAATTGTGTTCTCCCCGATTGTGCACCGTTGCTTCAGTTCGTCGTTTTGAGACACCACGTAATGATCGGGTGTGATAGACTCAACGTTCACATACAACGGGTGCAAAACAGTTGCACACGCGGAACACTCGGGTTAAGCTTGACGAGCCTAGCATGTGCAGACATGGCCTCGGAACACATGAGACCTAAAGGTCGAGCATGAATCGTATAGTTGATATGATTAGCATAAAGATGCTTACCACTGAAACTATTCTCAACTCACGTGATGATCGGACTTGAGTTACTGAATTTGGATCATGTACCACTCAAATGACTAGAGAGATGTACTTTTTGAGTGGGAGTTTAGCAAGTAATTTGATTAGTTAAACTCTAATTATCTTGAACATAGTCTAAGTCCACTTTGAAAATATTTGTGTTGTAGATCAATGGCTCACGCAACAGTCACCCTGAATTTTAATACGTTCCTAGAGAAAGCTAAGTTGAAAGATGGCCGAAGCAACTTTGTAGACTAGGCTCGTAATCTTAAGTTGCTCCTGCAAGCTGGGAAGAAGGATTATGTCCTTAATGCTGCGCTAGGAGATGAACCACCCGCCGCGGCAGACCAAGATGTTAAGAACACTTGGTTAGCACGCAAGGAGGACTACTCAGTAGTTCAATGTGCAGTCTTGTATGGCTTAGAACCGGGACTTCAACATCGCTTTGAGCGTCATGGAGCATTTGAGATGTTCCAGGACTTGAAGTTTATCTTTCAGAAGAACGCCCGTATCGAGAGGTATGAGACCTCTGATAAATTCTATGCTTGCAAGATGGAGGAGAATTTGTGTGTTAGTGAACATGTGCTCAAAATGTCTGGGTACTCAAACCGTCTAGCTGAGCTGGGGATTGAACTCCCGCAAGAGGCTATCATTGACATAATTCTTCAATCACTGCCACCAATCTACAAGAGCTTTGTGTTGAACTATAACATGCAAGGAATGAACAAGTTACCACGCGAGTTATTCGCGATGCTGAAAGTCGTAGAGTCAGAACTCCGTAAAGAGCATCAAGTGTTGATGGTGAATAAGACCACTAGTTTCAAGAGAAATAGCAAAGGAAAGAAGGGTAATTCAAAGAAGAGTGGCAAACCTGTTGCCAATCCGACGAAGAAACCCAAAGCTCGACCTAATCCTGAAACGGAGTGTTATTATCGCAAGGGTCTGCGTCACTGGAAGTGCAATTGCCCCAAGTATCTGGCTGATAAGAAGACGGCCAAGGAAAAATCACGTATATTCGATATACATGTTATTGATGTGTACTTAACCAGCTCTCGTAGTAGTTCCTGGGTATTCGATACCGGTTTTGTTGCTCATATTTGCAACTCGAAACAGGAACCGCGGAATAAGCGAAGATTGGCGAAGGATGAAATGACGATGCGTGTGGGAAATGGTCCCAAGGTTGATGCAATCGCCGTCGGCACAGTTTCACTTCAGTTACCATTAGGATTAGTTATGAACTTAAATAATTGTTATTTAGTGCCTGCGTTAAGCATGAACATTATATCTGGATCTTGTTTATTGCGAGACGGTTACTCGTTTAAGTCAGAGAATAATGGTTGTTCTATTTCTATGAGTAATATCTATTATGGTCATGCACCCAATGTGAGAGGATTGTTCATATTGAATCTTGATAGCGATAATACACATATACATAACATTCAGACCAAAAGAGTTAGAGTTAACAATGACAGCGCCATGTTTTTATGGCACTGCCGCTTAGGTCATATTGGTGTAAAGTGCATGAAGAAACTCTATACCAATGGACTTTTGGAGTCACTTGACTCTGATTCACTTGACACATGCGAACCATGCCTCATGGGCAAGATGACTAAGACTCCGTTCTCTGGAACAATGGAGCGTGCAAGTGACTTGTTGGAAATCATAAATACCGATGTGTGCGGTCCGATGAGTGTGGAGGCACGCGGCGGATATCGTTATTTTCTAACCTTCACTAACGATTTGAGTACATATGGTTATGTCTACTTGATGAAGCACAAGTCTGAAATGTTTGAGAAGTTCAAGAAATTTCAGAGTGAAGTTGAAAATCATCATAACAAGAAGATCAAGTTCCTACGGTCTGATCATGGGGGTGAATATCTGAGTTTCGAGTTTGGTGCTCACTTAAGACAATGTGGAATTGTTTCGCAGTTGACATCGCCTGGAACACCACACCGTAATGGTGTGTCCAAATGTCGTAATCGTACTTTATTAGAGATGGTGCGATCTATGATGTTTCTTACCGATTTATCATTATCGTTTTGGGGTTATGCATTAGAGACAGCCGCATTCACTTTAAATAGGGCACCATGAAAATCCGTTGAGACGACACCATACGAACCGTGGTATGGAAAAATACCAAAACTATCATTTCTTAAAGTTTGGGGATGTGATGCCTATGTGAAAAAGCTTCAGCCTGAAAAGCTGGAACCCAAAGCGGAAAAGTGCGTCTTCATAGGTTACCCAAAAGAGACAGTTGGTTGTACCTTCTATCTCAAATCAGAGGGCAAAGTGTTTGTTGCTAAAAACGGAGCTTTTCTTGATAAGGAGCTTCTCTCGAAAGAATTGAGTCGAAGGAAGATAGAACTTGATGAGGTTGTCGAACCTCTAATACCTCTAGATGGTGGCGCAGGGCAAGGGGAAACATGTGTTGCTACGGCGTCGGTTGAGGAGCAAGTTGATGATGATGATCATGAAACTTCGGATCAAGTTGCTATAGGACCTCGCAGGTCGACAAGATCACGTACTGCTCCTGAGTGGTACGGTAATCCTATCTTAACGATTATGTTGTTGGACAACAATGAATCTACGAATTATGAAGAAGCAATGGTGAGCCAGGATTCCAACATATGGCTGGAGGCCCTGAAGTCCGAGATAGGATCCATGTATGAGAATAAAGTGTGGACTTTGGAAGTACTACCTGAAGGTCGCAAGGCTATTCAGAACAAATGGATCTATAAGAAGAATACGGATGCAGACGGTAATGTGACCGTTTATAAAGCTCGACTTGTGGCAAAGAGTTTTTCACAAGTTCAAGGAGTGGACTATGATGAGACTTTCTCACCGGTAGCGATGCTTAAGTCCGTCCGAATCATGTTAGCAATAGCTTCCTTTTACGATTATGAAAACTGGCAGATGGATGTCAAAACGGCGTTCCTTAACGGTTTTCTTAAGGAAGAGTTGTGTATGATGCAACCCGAAGGTTTTGTTGATCCAAAGAATGCTAACAAAGTATGCAAGCTCCAGCGATCCATTTATGGACTGGTGCAAGCATCTCGGAGTTGGAATATGCGCTTTGATGAGGTGATCAAAGCATTTGGGTTTATACAAGTGGTTGGAGAATCTTGTACTTACAAGAAAGTGAGTGGGAGCTTTGTGGTGTTTCTAATATTATATGTGGATGATATATTGCTGATTGGAAACAACGTGGAGCTTTTGGAGAGCATAAAGGATTACTTGAATAAAAGTTTCTCTATGAAGGACCTAGGAGAAGCTGCTTACATTCTAGGCATTAAGATCTATAGGGATAGACCGAGATGCCTGATAGGACTTTCACAAAGCAATACCTTGATAAAGTTTTGAAGAAGTTCAAAATGGATCAGTCCAAGAAAGGGTTCTTGCCAGTATTACAAGGTATAAAATTGAGTAAGACTTAGTGCCCAGCAACTGCAGAAGATAGAGAACAAATGAGTTCCGTCCCCTACGCTTCAGCCGTAGGTTCTATCATGTATGCAATGTTGTGCATTAGACGAGACGTTAGCTTGGCCATAAGTATGGCAAGCAGGTTTCAGAGTAATCCAGGAGTGGATCACTCGACGGCGGTCAAGAATATTCTGAAGTACCTGAAAAGGACTAAGGAAATGTTTCTTGTTTATGGAGGTGACAAAGAGCTCGTCGTAAAGGGTTACATCGACGCAAGTTTTGTCACCAATCCGGATGACTCTAAGTCACAAACCGGATACATATTTATTCTTAATGGGGTGCAGTAAGATGGTGCAGTTCCAAGCAGAGCATCGTAGCATATTCTAAATGTGAAGCGGAGTACATGGCTGCCTCGGAGGCAGCAAAGGAGGGTGTCAGGATGAAGCAATTCATGGCAGATCTTGGAGTTGTGCCAAGCGCACTAGATCCATTGACTCTGTTATGTGACAACACTGGTGACATTGCCTTAGCAAAGGAAACAAGGTTTCACAAGAAGACCAGACACATCAAACGACGCTACAACCTCATCCGCGACTACATCGAAGGAGAGGACGTGAATATTTGCAAAGTGCACACGGATCTGAATGTAGCAGACCCACTGACTAAACCTCTTCCACGGGAAAAACATGATCAACACCAGAACTGTATAGGTGTTCGATTAATATAACGTAAATCGCATGGCGATGTGAGGACTAGATTATTGACTCTAGTGCAAGTGGGAGACTATTGGAAATATGCCCTAGAGGCAATGATACTTAGTTATTATTATATTTCCTGTTTAAAGATAATCGTTTAATATCCAAGCTATAATTGTATTGAATGAAAACATAGATACATGTGTGGATACATAGACACAACAATGTCCCTAGCAAGCCTCTAGTTGGCTAGCCAGTTGATCAATGATAGTCAAGGTTTTCTGACTATGTGCAAGTGTTTTCACTTGATAACTGGATCACATCATTAGGAGAATCATGTGATGGACTAGACCCAAACTATGAACGTAGCATATTGATCGTGTCGTTTTATTGCTATAGTTTTCTGCGTGTCAAGTATTTATTCCTATGACCATGAGATCGTATAACTCACTGGCACCGGAGGAATACCTTGTGTGCATCAAACGTCACAACGTAACTGGGTGACTATAAAGGTGCTCTACATGTATCTCTGAAGGTGTCCGTTGAGTTAGTATGGATCAAGACTAGGATTTGTCACTCCGTGTGACGGAGAGGTATCTCGGAGCCCACTCGGTAATACCACATCACAAGCAAGCTTTGCAAACAATGTGACTAAGTGTAAGTCATGGGATCTTGTATTACGGAACGAGTAAAGAGAATTGCGGGTAACAAGATTGAAATAGGTATACACATACCGACGATCGAATCTCGGGCAAGTAACATACCGAAGGACAAAGGGAATGGCATACGGGATTATAAAAAACCTTGACACTGAGGTTCAACCGCTAAGATCTTCAGAGAATATGTAGGATCCAATAAGGGCGTCCAGGTCCCGCTATTGGATATTGACCAAGCAGTGCCTCGGGGCATGTCTACATAGTTCTCGAACCCGCAGGGTCTGCACACTTAAGGTTCGATGATGTTTTAGTATAGTTGAGTTATATGTGTGGTTACCGAATGTTGTTCGGAGTCCCGGATGTGATGACGGACGTCACGAGGGTTTCCGGAATGGTCGGGAAACAAAGATTGATATAAAGGATGGCTTCATTTGGTTACCGGAAGGTTTTCGGGCATTACCGGGATTGTACCGGGAGTGATGAATGGGTTCCGGAAGTTCACAGGGAGGGGGGCAACCCACCGAGGGAAGCTCAATGGCCCTAGGGTTGGCGCACCAGCCCTTAGTGGGCTGGTGGGACAGACCAAGAGGGCTATGCACCAAGTGAAGAAAACCAAAAAAAAGGGGGAGGTGGGAAGGAAGAGAAGGACTCCATTTCCAGTCCTAATTGGAGTAGGACTCCTCCTTCTCCCTAGCTGGCGCACCCTTGAGGGATGGGCCCTCTAGGCAAGCCTCCTCCCCCTCCCTCCTATATAGTGGTGGTCTAGGGCTGATTTGAGACAACTTTTTCCACATGCAACTCATATCTAGACACCATAGTTTTACCTCTAGGTCATATTTCTGCGGAGCTCGGGCGGAGCCCTGCAGGAGTAGATCCTCACCACCACCGGAGCACCGTCATGCTGCCGAAGAACTCATCTACTTCTCCGTATTGCTTGCTGGATCAAGAAGGTCAAGATCATCATCGAGTTGTACGTGTGCTGAACGCGGAGGTGCCGTCCGTTCGGCACTAGATCGGAACGGATCATGGGACGGATCGTGGGACGGTTCGTGGGGCTGATCAAGGAACGTGAAGATGTTCCACTCCATCAACCGCGTTTCTTAATGCTTCCTGCTGTGCGATCTACAAGGGTACGTAGATCCAAATATCCTCTCGTAGATGGACATCACCATGATAGGTCTTTGTGTGCGTAGGAAAATTTATGTTTCCCATGTAATGTTCCCCTACACCTAGTTCCTGTGTGCCATCTTCCACTGGCTCAGCTTCAATATCTTCACTCATGGGGTTATAGTCCTAGGGTAGGGTCATAGGCCTGCCCTGTAGGTCCTACCCAAGGACTACCCTTCATAAGGGACAAGGCCCTTAGTAAGTTCCGACTGAACTAAGAAGTTCCCATCATCCAGTCGGTAACAGATCTTCGACCATCCAGTCAGAGACGAGCATTCGGAGTATATCAAACTAACCGACTGGATTCCACTATGTGCATCGTAACCCCCTGGGGGGAAACGGTCATACGTTTCCATGTGCCTTTATTAGCATTTAATACGTACGTTACCTGTAACGTAGGCATTTATTCGCCACTACTCCACCCCTGCGCACCGAACCGTTGTGGAGGGCAGCGCACTCTATATAAGCCACCCTCCCCCACTGGTGCAGGGGTTAGCAACTCATTTGTATTCCATCTTCCACTCGACAACAAGCTCCCAGAGCATTGAGACATAGGGCTATTACCTCCACCATAGAGGGGCCTGAACTCATACAACCTCGCTCTAGCTAAGGCTCTGCCCATCCTTTTCGTACCCTACACATCTACTGTCAGACTTATACCCATGAAAGTTGGCGCCCACCATGGGGCAGGCGTCTAAGCCACTTCCGGCGAGTTAGCGACTACTTCATTTCGTCATGTCGTCCGGTGGAGATTCGAGCATGGGTCACCAGATCTTCTTCGGCGCTCTCTCCTTCATCGTCGACGATTCCGCGTGGCTTCGGGACGCCCCTCTCGACGTCGAGGCGCTTCCCCGCCGTGGGGCTACGCACTTCCGTGCCGACGCCCGCGGCATTCTTCTTATCCAGCAGTCGGCTCCAGTGTCGACCTTCACCGCCATCACACGCCGCAACAAGCGGTCCCGCCGTCCGCGGCTCCAGCGTTGGGTACAACGCGCCCAGGCGCGCCAGAACGCGTCTTCACAAGTGGCGGTTTTAGAGTCTGTTGTGGTTGCCCTGTCGTCCCAACGCTCGGACTCGGTTCCGACTGAGTTTCCTTCCGAGTACGCGGGTCGCGGGCCTGCAGCACAAGTACACATGGCCAACTCCCATGAAGATCCCCGTCAAGCTGGTCGGAACAAGCACGAGATCGGCGAAACGTCCGGTGCGCGTCGTCCACCTCGCCGTTCTGCCAGTCGGCACACTTGGCGGAGCAACGTGGAGTTGTTCCGCACACCCCTCCTCAACTTGGCTGCGGCTGCCAAGATAGCCGATTCCCTTCAGCCGACTGATTCAGAGGCTGGTAGAGGGATCGAGCAAATCCGCGCCCTGTTGCACACGGCACAGCAGCAGAATTCGGTAGTCTCCCAGTCGCACAACAAGATCCACAATAGTTCCGTTCATGCGAATACGCATCGGTCGGTTCACAGCCCTGGTTCCCATCAGCGGCACACGGGAGGCAGCCGTTCCATAAATCACGAAGATCGTCGCCGTTCACGCACCCCTCCGCGGGGTGGGCCCTACGGGCCCCGACATCATGATGATCGGTGTTCAATTGGTGACACTTACGACCCAAGGCCCGACACAAGAGGGTGTATCGCCCAGCGAAGGGTCGACAGGGGCCGAGCCCACCGCGATGGTTACGATATGGACCGTCCGTGTGGAAGCAGGACAATCATGTTTGGTCCCGAGTGTTTCAGTCGAGCCATCCGTTCGGCTGCCATCCCGCCCAACTTCCGATTGGCGACGGGAATCAGCAAGTTTACAGGAGAGTCCAAGCCAGAATCGTGGCTGGATGATTACCGAGTGGCAGTCCAGATCGGAGGAGGGGACGACCATGTCGCCATGAAACACCTCCCTCTGATGCTCGATGGCTCGGCGGGAGCGTGGCTGAACCAGTTGGCCCCCTCAAGCATCTAAAGTTGGGCAGATCTGGACCGAGTGTTCATCAGGACCTTCGAAGGGACGTGCAAGCGCCCTGCGGGCCTCGTGGAGCTCCAGCATTGCGTCCAAAAGCAGAATGAGCCCCTGCGTGATTTCATTCAGCGTTGGACAACTCTCTACCACACGGTGGAGAACGTCACAGAGCATCAAGCAGTCTGCGCCTTCAAGGCAGGCGTGCGGTACAGGGATCTGTACCTAAAGATTGGCCGAACAAGTGACATCTCCATGAGCAAGATGATGGAGATAGCGGCACGCTATGCAAATGGCGAAGAAGAGGACCGCATCCGAAGCGGCAAGCACAAGACAGTCGGCGATGGAGATGGGAGCAACACTCGGAAGCAGAAGTGGAAAGCTCCGTCCACTCTGCAGGCAGAAGCTGCAGCCCTGACCAATGCTAAGTATAAGGGCAAAGGGAAGGCGCAGTTTACCCCCAAGAAGAAGCAGTTCAATAATCCCATCCTGGACCAGCCATGTCCGGTTCATACAAAGATGGATGAAGAGGGCAACCCCATATATCCAAAGCATACCACTCGATAGTGTCGCCTCCTGATCCAGGGGTTCGGCGAAGGGCAACCGCGTGAAAAGGACAATGAACAGGATGAGGAAGATAAGGAGGATCCATTCCCCCAAGTCCATGCAACACTCATGATTTTTGCTGACGTTGAGAGCAAGAGTCGACTGAAGCTGGTGAACAGGGAGGTGAACATGGCCACCCCTACCAACCCCAAGTTCCTCAAATGGTCTCAGACCGCGATCACCTTCGACCAGTCGGATCATCCAGCACACGTACCCACCCCGGGGACACAGGCTTTGGTCGTCGACCCGGTGGTGGAAGGAGTCCGACTGCGCAAAGTCCTCATGGACGGCGGCAGCGGCTTGAACATCATGTACGCCGACACTCTCAAGGGGATGGGCATTCCGATGTCCAAACTCAGCGAGAGCAGCATGCAGTTCCATGGAGTCGTCCCTGGACAGAAGGCCAAGTCACTCGGCCAGATCGCGTTGGACACCGTGTTCGGCTCCGACAAGAACTTCCGCAAGGAAAAGCTCACGTTCGAGGTGGTGGACTTCCAGAGCGCTTACCACGCAATTCTGGGCCGCCCAGCGTATGCGCGTTTCATGGCCCGTCCGTGTTACGTATACCTGAAGCTGAAGATGCCAGGCCCGAAAGGTGTGATCACCATCACGGGCAATTGACAGTGGGCCGAAGAGTGTCTGCAGCAGGGATCAAGAATCGCCGACCAGCAGATGGCTGTCCTTGAGCTCGACGAGTACAAGAAAACAGTCGACCCCACTGACCTGATGCGCACGAAGAAGCCAGCTTCAGAGTCTGCATTCCAGTCGGCGGGAGAGACGAAGAAGGTCAGCATCCACCCGACGGACGACACTGCTGCCCCGACAAACATCTCCACCACCCTCGATCCTAAATAGGAAGCTGAGCTCACCCAATTCCTCCGTGAGAACTGGGACATCTTCGCATGGAAACCCTCTGACATGCCAGGTGTACCCAGGGAGTTGGCTGAGCACCGACTGCATGTGGATCCCACCGCTCGGCCCGTCCGAGAACGCCTGCGCCGGTCCGCCACGCACAAGAGGAAGGCAATAGGGGAAGAGGTGGCCAAGCTACTGGCAACCAACTTCATTCACGAGGTTCACCACTCCGAGTGGCTCGCCAATGTTGTCATGGTGCCCAAGAAGGACAAGTCGCTCCGAATGTGCATTGACTTCAAGCAACTCAATAAGGTCTGCTCGAAAGACCATTTTCCGCTCCCCCGCATCGATCAAATTGTCGATTCGACTGTGGGCTGCGAACGTTTGTCATTTCTGGATGCCTACTCGGGCTATCATCAGATCCGTCTTATGGCCCCGATGAATTAAAAACAGCCTTCATCACCCCATTCGGGTGCTTCTGCTACATCACTATGCCATTTGGTTTGAAGAATGCAGGAGCTACCTTTATGCGCATGATCCAAAAATGTCTCCTCGACCAGATCGGTCGGAATGTGGAGGCATATATGGATGATATCATAGTCAAGTCACGCAAAGGTTCCGACCTGCTGACTGACTTGGCAGAAACATTCGCCAACCTTCGTAGGTACGATATCAAACTCAACCCCGCCAAATGTTCATTCAGCGTTCCCATCGGGAAGTTACTCGGTTTCTTCGTTTTCGAACGTGGGATCGATGTCAACCCCGAAAAGATCGGGACCATCGTCCGAATGGAGTGGCCGGTCAGAATACACGATGTTCAACAGCTCACAGGTTGCCTAGCGGCTTTGAGCAGGTTCATCAGTCGACTCGGCGAGAAAGCACTTCCTCTGTACCGACTCATGAAGAAATTAGATACTTTCGAGTGGACAGACGAAGCCCAAGTCGCATTCGACGACCTTAGAGTCCTACTTTCCACCCAGCCGGTTCTTACTGCTCCGCTCAGTAAAGAGCCCCTTCTTATGTATATCGCGGCTACAAATCAAGTCGTCAGCATTGTTCTTACAGTCGAACGAGAAGAAGAAGGCAAAGCATACAAAGTTCAGTGGCCAGTGTACTACGTCTCCGAAGTCCTAACTCCTTCCAAGCAGAGGTGTCCTCACTATCAAAAACTTATCTACGTGATTTACATGACTGCGAAGAAGGTAGCCCATTATTTCCAAGACCACTCGGTGTGTGTTGTTTCTGATGCCCCGTTGTCGGAAATCCTCCACAATCGGGACGCATCAGGCCGAGTGGCGAAGTAGGCAATGGAGATGTTGTACTGCGATATCAAGTTCGAGGCCAAGAAAGCTATAAAGTCTCAAGCCCTGGCTGTCTTCATAGCAGAATGGGTAGAACAACAGCAACCGACCCACATCCACTCGGCTCATTGGACAATGTTCTTTGATGGGTCCAAGATGTTGAATGGCTCCGGCGCTGGCGTTGTGATCGTATCGCCAAAGGGCGACAAACTCAAATATGTGCTGCAGATACACTTTGATTCCTCCAACAATGAGGCAGAGTATGAAGCTCTCCTTTATGGACTACGTATGGCCATCGTACTCGCCGTCCGTCGCCTGATGGTCTATGGCGATTCGGATTTGGTGGTTAATCAAGTGATGAAAGAGTGGGACGTCAGGAACCCCACCATGACCACATACTGCAATGCAGTGAGGAAGCTTGAGAAGAAGTTTGAAGGTCTAGAACTCCACCATGTTTCGCGACTGAAGAACCAAGCAGCTGATGAGTTGGCAAAACTCGGATCCACTCGGAGACCAGTCCCGAGTGACGTCTGCCTCGAGCACCTCCACCTTCCCTCAGTCAAAGAAGATCCTTTCACAGAAGAACCAGTACAACCAAAGAGTTCGATAGATCCGACTGAAGTCGCCGTACCTGTTGTGGTTGATCTGATCATGGAGATTCTTGCTGTCATCCCCGATTGGACTGTGCCGATCATTGCATATATCTTGAGGCAGGAATTACCAGAAGACGAAGTCCAGGCCAAGCAGATAGTCCGCAGGTCGAAGTCGTTCACTGTCGTTGATGGCGAGTTGTACAAGGAAAGCGTTTCCGGTGTTCTTCAACGATGCATCTCCCCAGAGGAGGGGCAGCTAATCCTGGAAGAAATTCACTCGGGAACCTGCGGTCATCACGCCTCTTCGAGAGCAATCGTCGCCAAAGCATTCAGAGCTGGTTTCTTCTGGCTGTAGGCAAACGAGATGGCTAAAGATATGGTCGACCAATGTGAGGCCTGTTAGTTCTACTCCAACAAGTCCCACAAGCCAACATCTACGTTGAAGACAATCCCTCTTGTCTGGCCGTTTGCAGTATGGGGATTAGATACAGTCGGTCCATTCAGGACAGACCAAGGAGGATACACACATCTGTTGGTGGCAGTCGACAAGTTCACAAAATGGATTGAAGCCAAGCCCATCAAGAAGCTCGACGCTCTAACAGCCATCAAGTTGGTCAGGGACATCATCTCCAGATCCGGTGTACCTCACAGTATAATCACGGACAACGGGACAAACTTTGACTCGGACAGATCCAAAGGTTTCTGTGCAAGCCAAGGTATCCGAGTGGATTTCGCTTCCGTGGCGCATCCTCAATCCATTGGACAAGCAGAGCGGGTGAATGGACTTATTCTGCAAGGTTTGAAGCCCCGACTCCTGCGAGAGGTGGGACATGCCGCTGGCGCATGGGTCACCGAGTTACCTTCAGTGCTTTGGGGTCTCCGCACAACCCCGAATAGATCTACAGGGCGATCGCCGTTCTTCCTCGTTTACGGAGCAGAAGCAGTCCTTCCGAGTGACTTGCTTCACCATGCTCCACGAGTCGAACTCTTCTCCGAAGCTGAAGCAGAACAAGCAAGGCAAGATGGAGTGGACCTTCTAGAGGAGGAGCGCGAGATGGCACTGACTCGCTCAACCATTTATCAACAAGATCTGCGGCGCTTTCATGCATGCCACGTCACGAGTCGCACGTTCCAAGCAGGCGACCTGGTGCTCCGAGTGGATCAGCAAAGACCTTACAAGTTGGCTCCTGCTTGGGAAGGACCCTTCATCATCTCCAAGGTGTTGAACAACGGAGCATACAGACTACAACATCCACAGGGAGACCAGACGAGCCGTGAGCATGGAATGGAGATCTCCTGAAGCGCTTCTATACGTGACCGTCGACTGAAGCAATGTAAAGAACAAGTATTGATGAAATAATATAAAGCAGATTGAGCTTTTGCAGATTCAGAATTCTTCCGCGGTCACACACTCCAGTCTCAAAAAAAAACTTAGCTGCGATCCAGAATCGTCTAAGTTCTAACTTTCTCCGAGTGTGCATTAAACGTCGCACTCGGGGACTTAGCTGCGATCAAGAATCGCCTAAGTACTAACTTTCTCCGTGTGCGCACTAAACGTCGCACTCGGGGACTTAGCTGCGATCAAGAATCGCCTAAGTAATAACTTTCTCCGAGTGTGCACTAAACGTCGCACTCCGGGACTTAGCTGCGATCAAGAATCGCCTAAGTAATAACTTTCTCCGTGTGCGCACTAAACGTCGCACTCGGGGACTTAGCTGCGATCAAGAATCGCCTAAGTAATAACTTTCTCCGGGTGTGCACTAAACGTCACACTCGGGGACTTAGCTGCGCTCCAAGAATCGCCTAAGTACTAACTTTCTCCGTGTGCGCACTAAACGTCGCACTCGGAGACTTAGCTACGATCAAGAATCGCCTAAGTAATAACTTTCTCCGAGTGTGCACTAAACATCGCACTCGGGGACTTAGCTGCGATCAAGAATCGCCTAAGTATTAACTTTCTTCGAGTGTGCACTTAACGTCACACTCGGGGACTTAGCTGCGATCAAGAATCGCCTAAGTATTTACTTTCTTTGAGTGTGCACTTAAGGTCACACTCGGGGACTTAGCTGCGATCAAAAATCACCTAAGTATTAACTTTCTCCGAGTGTGCACTTAACGTCACACTCGGGGGCTTAGCTGCGATCCAGAATCGCCTAAGTACATGAGTAATAGACCCTCATTGAGGCTCATGTGGATGTCAAAACAACTGACAACTACATGAGTAGCAGACCCTCGTTGAGGCTCATGTGGATGTCAAAACAACTGACAACTACATGACTAACACATCGCCCCGAGTGCGACCTCATAGTCACACTCGACAACCTAGCTGTGATCCCGTATCGAGTATTTTTTGACCTTCGAGTGTGCCCTACAGATCCACTCGGAGACTCACCAGACCCTCATTGAGGCTCATGTGGATGTCAAGACCACTGACAATTACATGAGTAGCAGACCCTCATTGAGGCTCGTGTGGATGTCAAGACCACTGACAAATACCTGAGTTCCAACTCGCTTCGAGTGAGGCCCGTCCGACGCACTCGACGACTTAGCCACGATCATGAATCGCCTAAGTACTCTATTGCCTTCGAGTGTACCCTACAGATACACTCGGAGACCCCGCAAGACCCTCACAGAGGCTCATGCAGATGTCAAGACAACTGACACTTACATGCTCCGCATGTTTGCCATTGGCTTCACCAAGAAACGCCAAACAAAAACTCGAGCCAAAATTGCAACAGAAGAGCAAACGGTTTGATTCAAATTTGAAGTTCACCTAAAGATAGTCGGCTCGGTGTGGATCAAGCTTACCCGCACCGAACCAAGAATGTGACGGCCAACAGCAGTGGCCAAAGTTCCTTACAAATGAACACTCAGCATACCGAGGATAAAGTTTTCTTAAGCGTCATCCGGATTAGCGCTAGGACTGGAGGGCTCTACGAATGTGTCTAGATCGATCCCGTCGGCAATGCGGGTGGCACTCTCAAGGAAGGTTTCCATGAAGTCTTCAAATCGAAGTTTCTTCGTATTGGCGACCTTCAATGCTTTCTGCTTATCCTCGCGCACCTCCTTGCAATGCACTCGGACCAGGGACAGAGCAACATCTGCACCACAGCGAGCCGCAGATTTCTTCCATGACTGCACTCGGTTTGGGACCTCCTCCAGTCGAGTCATCAAGTTTTCCATCTCCTGTCGCGACTCATCTTCAGGCCAAAGCTCCTTGTCGATCCGGCCGACGACTTCTCTCAGTCGACCGATGAAAGGACCAACTTTGCCCACGCGAATGTGCACTCGGAGCAGATCTCGATTGGCGTCCTCGCCGAGTGGAACGTTCTCGCGAATCGACCGCTCCACGTCAGCTGCTTCAGCTTCAGCGTCCATGCAAAAATCTGCAACAACAGCACAAGCAAACAATAAGCGCCGAGTGTAACGCACATACCACAAGCACTCGGAAAAACAGGACTTACCAGCCAGACGCGTCATCATCTGCCGAGCCCAGTCACTGACGTATTTCTCCTGCGCTATACACCGTTTGTTCAGCACATCCATTTGTCCCATCAGAGCGGTCCTTTGTTTCCCCATCTTCTCAACTTCAGCAGTCAGTTCCTTGTTCGCCTCATGAGCCTGCTCCAACGACTTCTCTCGTTCTGCCAGAACGTCCTTCATACCAGCCATTGCAAGCAGCGCCGCATCCAGCTCACCATTAAACTGAATCTTTTCAGCCCTGAGAGTCTCGTATGCTGTCCCCATTTCACAAGTTTTCTGCCAACCAGCACCAAGAGACGATCAGACTATCCAACAATAAATAGTCTAAGTTCTTCAGACCCCTGCCGACGCAAGCAGTCGACGGCGGTCTCGGGGACTACACCCAGTGGGTTCACTGAGAGTGACCCCACTGGCATGAAACTCAAACAGGTCCGCCCTATTGAGATACATGACAACACCTACGCCTACGAGGCTAATACTACCCGACCTGAGTAAAATTACTCTCGGGGACTCTTACAGTAGGTGCACTCCGAGTGCCCCAACTGTTAGCAGTCGACCATATTATTTACAGATCTGACCAATTCAAAGACAATATGCATAAAGACAACTGCCGGTGCAAGCACTCGACAGAAGTCTCGGGGACTATACCCACTGGGTTCACTCAGAGTGAACCCATTGCAAACATCATACGGTATCCGAGCACACCCAGTGGGTTACAAGAGAAAAGTAAATACTTACTAGCCCACTTACTCGGATATCGTCCCGCAGCTCCAAGCTCTGCTGGTATAGGGATGCGATGGAGTCGTATGCTTTTTTGGCTTCTCCCGCCATTAGCTCCGCGTGCACCATGGCCCCCTTGGCCGCTCCCACCTGATCCTCCGGGAGGCGCTGGACGTTGAACTCGACATTCGATGGGCCTGGCATCGTTGGAAGCTCCTTGGCCATCCCAAGGCCCGCTCCAGTCGGTTCATCAGCCACCAGCGTCGTTTCAGTCGGTGGCATCACCTCAGTCGGCGACACGTCCGCGGCGAGAGCAGTAACTGGTGGAACAGCCTCAAGAACAGGCTCCACAGCTTGCTCAGGTCTCCCCTGATCACCCTCATCCACGCAAATCGCCCCTGACAGACCGAACGGCGCAAGATCTCGGAAAAAGAAAGGGGCAAGACCGAAGACAGAATTCGCGATGCGATAATATGAAACTCTCGGAATTGCTACAACGCACCTGGCTGGGACGAGACGACGTTGTCCGCATCCATGGGATCGTCCTCCTGGCGCGCCGGAGAGGTGGCAGAGGTGGCAACCCTGTCGGGTGAAATTCATTCGACCATCAAACAAGAGTTCAATTGAATATCAGAAGAAGAAGAATATCAATGCACTTACGTGGAGGTGACGGGAACAGTGGCCCTCATCCGCTGCAAAGCCTTCCGAGGTTTATATCCGCTCGGTTTGGCCACCTTGGAAGGCTGACCCGCGGGCTCAGCACCAACATCCCTGGTCCTCTTGGTGCTCCGAGCACTCGGGACCACGGGAGCAGTGGGCGGAGCACTCGAGGATGCTGGAGGGACCGAGGGAACTGTAGGTTCATGTCGGCGCTTTGTTCGGTGCTCTGGCAGCGGGGGCGGCGAGTCCTGCTCTTCGTCTTCCTCCTCTTCCTCACTAGTCTCTTCCTCCGTTTCCCCGCTGTCGGAGACATACTCGGCGCTCTGCACGCTGCCCTCCTGGCTGCCCTCTTCCTCCTCCTTGGCCGGGTTCCCGTTCGAGATAGGAGAAAACCAGTTGGTCCACTTCTGCATAAAATACAGTCGGCGACATCAGACGACACACAGAGATTCAAGCAAGCAATAAAACTAAGACAGTTACGTGCACTCGGCAAATGGTACTCACCTGGTTCGGAGGAGGATTGTCCGTGCAGAAAGGCTTCACTCGCCGGGATCCTCTGGGGTTCTCGCAGGCGCCTGTGATCTGGAGCACCCACGATGCCACCTTCTCCTCGGTCACGCCCACAACAATGGTCCAAGTGGAATCTTCGGGCCCCGTATAATGCCACATGGCGTGGTCGCGAGCCTGCAGGGGTTGGATGCGCTGACCGAGGAAAACCTCCAGCAAGTCTATGCCGGTGACCCCTCTTCTGACGACATCTACGAGTGCGTCGACCAGAGGCTGGATGTCGTTATTCTCTGCCTTCGTGAGTGCAAGCTGCTTAGGCAGAGCGGGTCGATCTAAGCTAAAGGGATGCAGCCCTGTCGTGGCATTCGGGCAGGCAACGTCCTGGCAGTAGAACCACGTTGACTGCTAGTTCCTAACCGACTCACTCAGCTGAAGGGCAGGATAACTACTTCTACTCTTCTTCTGGAAACCTAAGCCTCCGCAGAGCTGGAGAAGGTGTGTTTTATCATCCGACTGGCTAAGTCGTTTGATAGTTTGGGATCTAGCAGAGAAAATATGTTTCAACAGCCCCCAATGGGGAGGACAGCCAATGAAGCACTCGCACAGGACTATGAAAGCAGAAAGATGGGCTATAGCATTCGGGGGAAAGTGATGAAGCTCCGCCCCGAAGTGGTTCATAATGCCTTTGAAGAAAGGGTGCGGGGGCAAAGAGAAACCTCGATATACATGGCTGAGCAGCAGGACGCGCTCCCCCTCCCGGGGCGCCGGCTCAGCCTCATTCTCCGCTGGCAGCCTCCACGACTTGTGCACGATCATCCTGTGCTCCACCAGCTGCAGCAAATCCCCCTCCGTCACCGTGGAGGGGAGGAAGTCGCCTTGGATGCACCCCGCCGGCAACGCTCGCTGTCGCCGCTGAGCAGGAGCCGCCGCCTTCCCCTTCTTCTTCCTCGCCTCCATCTTGCTGGTCTGACCCTTGGTCATGGCAGAAGCTGCGGATCCGCGGAGGGGAAGGAGGAGGAAGGAGTTTAGGTGCACTGGAGGTGGCGAGAAGGATGGAGCAAGAAAAGGCAAAAGATCCGGCGAGCGTAACGAAAAACCCTCGCCGCTGGGATTTAAGTAAGATTTCGACTGGGTCGCTGGCAGGTGGCCCCGAAACCTTATCCCCCGACCAACCACGGCGATATCAGTGGAGAGAATGAAGGCGCGAGAATCGAGGCGTCAGGCGCTACTCGAGCGCGATGGCGTCATCCCTGTTGAGCATGCGGCAACCGAAATTTGAGGATCCCGGAAAATCCGCCGCTGTCAGTTGACTGGTCACGTCAGAAGATACCACAGAAGCACTCGGTTTCCGATAGTTTGTTTCACATATACTCCCACTCGGATCGCTGGTCAGAAAAGATAAAATGGATCGAGGCAAGCAACGCCAAAGTCACATCCGTATCAGTCGGATCCAAACTTCAAGCATCACTTCGTCGTTCCAACCCCAATCCATTCGGGGACTAATGATGGGGTTATAGTCCTAGGGTAGGGTCATAGGCCTGCCCTGTAGGTCCTACCCAAGGACTACCCTTCATAAGGGACAAGGCCCTTAGTAAGTTCCGACTGAACTAAGAAGTTCCCATCATCCAGTTAGTAACAGATCTTCGACCATCCAGTCGGAGACGAGCATTTGGAGTATATCAAACTAACCGACTGGATTCCACTCTGTGCATCGTAACCCCCCTGGGGGGAAACGGTCATACATTTCCATGTGCCTTTATTACCATTTAAGACGTACGTTACCTGTAACGTAGGCATTTATTCGCCTCTACTCCACCCCTGCGCACCGAACTGTTGTGGAGGGCAGCGCACTCTATATAAGCCACCCTCCCCCACTGGTGCGGGCGTCAGCAACTCATTTGTATTCCATATTCCACTCGACAACAAGCTCCCAGAGCACTGAGACGTAGGGCTATTACCTCCACCGCAGAGGGGCCTGAACTCATACAACCTCGCCGTAGCTAAGGCTCTGCCCATCCTTTTCGTACCCTACACATCTACTGTCAGACTTATACCCACGACATTCACCAAGTCTATTGAAGAGTAAGATGACTACTGGTAGAGGTACCACACCAAGTCCAAGAAAAATCGTCAACATTCCTTCTGCATCAAAAGGAAGTGAAGAATTTGATGATGAAACACTTCAAGCCATTACGAAAAATAAACAACAAAGAGTTGCACAAGCCACTTGCAGCTCCATTCCTCTTGCAATGGATCCGAGGGTATTGCTGGATTTCATAAACCTGTGGTATGAAGATCCAAACACTCCTATTGATGATTTGAAGCTTCCCCCTGGTGTAAGCCACATGGTTACCACTTTCATCAATGAAGCCAAATGGAAGGAACATCAAGCCAATCAAGCGAGGGCTGCTAAAGTTAAAAAAGGAGAAATTCCTGAAGTAGAATCTCCTCAACTTGTCACCTGAAAAACTCATTTCAACTCAGGATGAACTCAAAACCCTCACGGACAACTATACAAGTCTTCACGCTGATCGTAATTGGGTCAAAGTGCAATTCGTCAAAGATGCAACTGCTGCAATTGATGAATACAATAGCAGAATGGCCGCTCCAAAGTAGCACACAAACCCTCATCCAAGCTACACTTTTCAATTGCCTAAGGAATATGAAAATGAAGAACCAGCTGCTGAAGAAGTTCCTCGGAACATTCCAGCTGAAGAATCTGCCAGGCCTGACACTGATGAACCAGTGCCTGATGAAATTGCTCCTTCACCAAAATCCTCAAAGGTAAAGAAATAACTCCGTCTGCAGCAGACGTGAAGAAAACCAAAGTGGTTGAAAAAGAAGCTAAAAAGGGAAAAGCTTCAATGGCTTCAGAATCCTGAGAAGCAAAACGTTTGAAGATTATGCCTTCAGAATCTTCATCAACCCTGGTGGATGCTACTCCTCTAAATGTAGCACCATCGTATATGATGGTTCCATTCAGTGAGGAATATGCCATTCCCAAAGAAGATGAAGAAATGGAAGACACTCGCTCTCGTGCATCCACACCGCTGGATGAGGAAATTCAAATTGATCATATTCCTCAAACCACCACGCCCCCAATGACAACTGAAGAAAAGGAGGGTGATGAAGAAATTAGATGCAACACACGTGTGGTCCATGATGAGTTCTCGGAAGTGACTCATCCAGACTCACCAAGAACAACACAATTTCCTCACATTCGAGCTGCCACTGAGATTCTCACTGGCTCTGATGAAAAGAGCATTCATGAGGAATCAACACAAGAATCAGCTGCATCAGCTCATGAAAATGCAGCATCAAAAACTGCAACTGCCTCCTCCGATAAGCAAATTCCTCAAAATGAAGAAAATGCTCAAGCTGAAGAAAATACTCATACTCCTAATCCTGAAACTGCAATTGTCGTGGTGAATCCTAAAACTGAAATTGTGGTGGCCACTACTCCTCAAGAGCATAATCTTCAACCAAAGCCTCATCAGCCCTTGACCAAAATCCCTATGACAAGCTTCGCATTAGGCATAGAAAGTTCTGGACCAAGAATCAACTGAACTACTATGCTTCTGTGCTCTATGGAAGAAAGAAGATATTTCTTCACACTCACATTCCTCACTGTGACATGGAGGAAATAGCTTGCTTCACCCTAGTCCTCAATGTTTTTCATGAAGCAGGGCTCTTGTCATTCTATACTGAAAGTGCGTTATATCGACTAGAGGGGGGTGAATAGACAATTTTTAGAATTTCATCGCTAAGTAAATTCCTTGTGAGGAAATTCCTCAATGATGAATTAAGTGCAGCGGAAATAGCGCAGAATCCGAAGTGCAAAGACTACTACAACAGATTACTTGGTGAAGATTATGAGAATCGGTTTGCACAGTACGCATGAATAAAGAACGCAGGTGAAGATTAACTCGACTGAAGAATTTGAGGTTGAGGAAGTTCAGAGAAAATATTTAGACAAATTCTTCAAACAACACAGATGAAAGTCTTCAACATACAATTTTGAGGAAATGAAAGAGTTGAAGAAATAGATCACGTACCTCGATGAAGACAGTTGTTGATGACCCAGTTCCAACTGCTATGATAGTTGTACGTCTAGTTCGGAGCGGCTTGTTATTGAAACCAAAGGACACACACTCCCGGGACACACAATCCCTATCGTATTCTCCTTGAGCTAAGGACACACAGTCCTCGCCCAACGCTAGTGGTAAGTCTTCAGGGCAGACTTCCAAACGCTCACAAACTCGGTCACCCAGCGATCGACAATTGACTGCTGGATGCTCTAGACCATGATGCCTAACCCACTGGAGGATGCACAGTCCTCAAAGGTAAGAGGCTTCAGTTCCACACAAGAACAAATTCTTAAGTGATGCTCAATCACATGGTTTTAGGTTTGGGGTTCGGTGTTTGGGCTATTTCCTCACTTGGTGATTTTCACTTGAAGACTCCGAGGAATTTGGGTTGCTCTAAATGTCAAGTGTCAGTTTCTCTCGGAGCAGCCAACCAGCTAGTGGTTGTGGGGAGCGGCTATTTATAGCCTGGGAGCATCCGAACATGATTTGACATAAATGCTCTTAAATAATGTGACCGTTGGGTGGATAAGATCAGTGAGGTGGCGCGTGTCTTGGCAATGGTCGAAACTTTCAAATGTGAAAGTCCTCATGTGTCTCATATTCCTCACTTTGAGGCTTTGGTAGGTTTAGGCTTGGGTTGAGCATCATGAGGAAATTCATTTCGTAGTATTACTTCGACCCTCTTTAACAGTACGGTGTTCCTATGACTCAAGAGTAAAGAAAATGAAACAGAAAGAGTAAATCTTCACGCTTCAGAGTCTTCAGATAGTTTTTCTTAAGGACACACCGAATCCCTCATCTTCAATAGCTTCATGAGGAATATCAATTTCACCGCAATTTCTTCGTGATCAAAGTCTTCAAGGTAATACCAAAATCTTCAGCCGAAGACATACATTTTTAGGGGTCGATATTCATCGTATAACTCAAACTCTTAAGAGACTTATAGAGCTTGTGTACACTTACAAACACATTAGTCTCTTAACCTATAAGTCTTCAAACCACCAAAATCACTAAGGGCACTAGATGCACTTACAATCTCCCCTTTTTTTGGTGGTTGATGACAATTAGGTTAAGTTTTCAATGGGGATAAAAATATGATACGTAAGTACTGAGTTTGAGGAATTTGAAATCAAGATACCTTGGAAGAGCCAAGAGTTTGTAACTTAATAAAGTTTATAAGCCCCAAAATAGATCCCGCTTAAAGACTACCACTAAGATTTCTCCCCTTTGTCATCAAGTGACAAAAAAGGACAAAAGTGAGGACTAACGCCCTTGAAGAAATTCACTTCTTGGTTGAGGTAGAGGTGTGAGGATTCTTGGAGACAGGCTTCTTCCTTGGACCAGTTGCAATGTCTTCTGGTTCTTCATCTGATTCAGCAGTGCGAAATGAAGAAAATGAACTGTCCTCCAAGTCAGGAACTAGAATTGGCTTGAATTTATTTTTTGGAGGCCACGACCAGTCAAAGTCTTGAGTAAATTCCAATTCCTCAAGTTCCTCTTGAGTATTCAGATATGCCAAGGTGGCCAAAGTGCGATCAAACACCAAATTAAGATAATAGTAATTTTCTTCACTGCATTCTGAGTCTCGTTGAGGGTTTTCACAATGGCACCAAACTAGCGTTTCACCCACGTCTGATTGCGATCGCCCTTTTGATGAAGACAGAGAAGTAGCTCTCTGTTTATCATCACTCTCGGGGCAATTGGGCTTGGATGATCTTGAGTAGAAGTGTCGTCATATGAAGAATATGAATCTGCCTTGCGATATTGGCCATCAAGGGGCCGATTTCGTTCATCAATCACAGACTTGCCTTTACCTTCAACAGGTTCAAACATTTTCTTCATGACTTTGATTGGCGGCAGATATCTGAGGTGACTCTGAAAATCAGCTTGATAGTTGATGCCTGACCTGTTTCTGATGAATCTCATGATCCAAGGCGCATAAATCTTCAATTCATATGGCAACAAAGCATTGTCACTCAAAGTCCTCAAGAATAAATCAGCAAGATTCATAGGTATGCCATGAATGACATTGAACAAGATATTCTTCATGTTGCCTATGACATCTTGTTCATCATCATGCCCTTTAATAGGCCCAATGGCATAAGACAAGATTCTGTACACAGTTCTGGGCTCATACTTCAAGTCTTATACCAGAAATCGAGTCCTTGGAGGTTGCCCCTTGGCCAAAGGCTTCATGAAGACTTCCATGAGCTTGTTGGGCAGTTCTGATTCATCATACATCCTAACTGCATCTACTCGGGGAATTGAAATTGGGAGAGCTCGAAGCAATTCAGTGGCAGGAGCTTTGTAGTGCGCGTGCTTCATCCAATCCAATACCCAAGTGTTGACATCCTTTGGGTCGCCAGAGATATGCAGTGTGGTGTAAAATTGAAGAATGATGTATGTGTTCCAATCACCGATATCAGTACAAAAAGGAAGTAACCCAGCTTCGTGAAGAACATTGAGGATTGGAGCAAAGCAAGGTATTTCCTCCATATCACGGTGAGGAATATGGGTATGTTGAAATATCTTGTTTCTCCCACACTGGACAAAAGCATAGTAGTTAAGCTGATTTCTTGTCCAGAACTTCCTATGTCTGATGCGAAGCTTGCCGTATGGATTTTTGCCAGTGAAGTACATGCGTTCTTCATAGAATGCCTCTTTCTGAAACTTTGGCCTTTTGGAGAAAGGTTGATTTTGCTGCGGTTGAGGATTGTGCTGCTATTCTTGTGGAGTAGCCACCACCATTGTTGTTTCTGTGTTTACCACGACAATAGCGGTTTCAGTGTTAGGTGCAGGAGCATTGTCTTTAATTTGAGCATTTTCCTTAGTTTGAGGATTCTTGTCAGCTTGAGGAATTTGCTTTTTGGAGGAGGCAGTTGCGGTATTTGATGCTGCATTTTCTTCAGCTGATGCAGCTGATTCTTGAGCATATTCCTCACGAATGCTTTTTCCGTCAGAAGTAGTGAGAATCTCAGTTGCAGCAGGAGTTGGAGGGATTTGAGTTGACCTTGGTGAGCGTGGATGAGTTTCTTCCCAGAAATTATCATGGATTACAAGTGTGCTGCATCCACTGTCATCATCACCTACTTGTTCTTCTATGGTCTTCGGAGGAGTGGTGGACTGAGGAATATCATATATTTGTATTTCCTCATCCATTACTTCATCCTCTTCAGCGTCATTCATTTATTCATCATCTTGAGGAATGACATAGTCAACTCCGAAGGGCATGATCATGTACGATGGTGCAACATTCACACGAGTAGCATCCACCGGGGCTGATGAAGATCCTGACAGAGTAATCTTCAGTCCTTTGGCCTCTGAGGATTCTGAGGCCATTGAAGCTTTTCTCTTTTTGGCTTCTTTCTCACCCGCTTTGGTTTTCTTCACATCTGATGCAGACGGAGTCACTTTCTTCACCTTTGAGGGTTGCGGTGAAGGGACAATTTCATCAGGCACCCGTTCAGTGTCAGGCCTGGCAGTTTCTTCATCTGGAATATTTTGAGGAATTTCCTCAGCATCTGGTTCATCAATTTCATCTTCCTGAGGTAGTTGAATAATATAGCTTGGCTGAGGTAGTGTTTGCTGCTTTGGAGGGACAGTTCTCTTGTTGTATTCATCAACAGCAGCTGCTGCAGCCTTGATGAATTTCACTTTGACGCCTTGACATTCAGAGTGAAGACTTGTATACTTGTCTGTGAGGGCTTTGAGTTCATCCTGAGTTGATACAAGTGCTTCAGGCGTCAGGTTGAGGAGATTCTTCTTGAGGAGTTTCTCCTTTTTGATTTTGGCATCCCTTGCTTGCTTGGCTTGCTGCTCTTTCCACTTTGCTTCATTGATGAAGGTAGCCACCATATGGCTGACACCAGGGGGAAGCTTCAAATCATCAACCGGTGTGTTTGGATCTTCATACTAGAGGTCGATCAAATCCAGCAATACCTTCTGATCCATAGCAAGAGGAATGGAACTGCCACAGGCTTGTGCAACTAGTTCCTGCTTGTGTTGATGATTGCTTGGAGTGTTTCATCATCAAATTGTTCACTTCCTTCTAATGCAGAAGGAACGTTGATGCCTTTGTTTGGACTTGGCCTGATGCCTCTACCAGCAGTCACTTTAGTCTTCAACAGAGTGGTTGAAGACTTTGAAGAAGAGCGAGTGGCAGATGGCACTGAGGATCTTGATTGTGTAGGTTGAAACTTACTGAGCTCCTTCTGTTGTTGGGGTCAAGACTGTGGTGCTGTTGAAGATTTTGCAGTCGTTCCAGCCTTCTAGGGCAGTTGCTCTTTTGGCGCTGTAGTTGAAGCTTTGGGTTTCTTCAGCAAAGTCTTCTTCTGAGGAATTACTATAGCAGAGGCTTCAGCAGTTGAAGAAGTGGCAGCAGTGTCTACAGTAGCAGAATCATCATTGAATTTCTTCACAGCTGCTTCTGCCTTCTTCTGCAACTTAGAAAAATATTTGTCTTTGTCATCAGGATAATCCTCAATAGTTGCTACACTAGAGCGATGAGTTGTTTTTTGATCACCCTTTGGTGGTCTTTTGCAAGGTGGCTTGAGGGCGATTTCTTGGCATATTTCGGAGTCACATATTTGTAATCCTTCCACTCCTTAGCCCACCTATGCTCAATCTTCTGAAGCCTTATTTTGCGCTTTGTCATGGTCTCTTTACCATGTATTTCCTCATCAGGAGTATAATAATCATCATATATTTCTTCAGGTATTTCAAATGGTGTATTCTTCTCTAGCTTCTTTCCTCCTTTCTACGTCCAATCATCCTCCATTTTCTTCAACTGATCCTTTTGCTCTAGAATCTGAACTCTTGATGATTCTAAAGACATAGGTAAAGTTTCTTCGAGAAATGCTGCAAATGAGTTAAGTTGATGAGAACCTAGAGATTCACTAGCTGACATCTTTGTACCTCTGAACAGAGTATAGGTGCGAAGAATTTGGGGATGTCATATGCGTTCTCAGATTTGAAGAAATTGAAGAAAAAAAAAGTTGAGAAATTTGACCAGTGAGTTGAGGAATTTGACTAAGCATTATGGTCATGGGTTCCACAGTTGTGCAGATTCGAGAATTTACACAATTGAGGAATCTCATGAAGAACTTTAGTGGCTTAGTGAAATTCATCAAGTGTTTGAGGAACGAGTGTGCATGGTTGACAGACTTTCTAAGGAAAAACAAATTTTGTGAGTGTAAAGTGAATTAAAAGATCAACACATGCAATTAAAATAGGATTTTATTTACCCTGTGTGAAGAACACGAAGAACTGGAGCACTAAAAGGGAGAAGTTCCTCGGTTCAGGTCTTCAGCGCCCTAACTTGGCAACTGAAATCAGCTATGGCGACGGCAGAAGACGATTTTCCGCCGCCGGCATGTGTCCGGCGACGTCGAGGGCGAGGCAGCGAAGCTTTTCCTCACCGGCAACAAGGAAGCTAGCGGAGGCACTAGGGTTGAGCTTGAGTAGAGAAGACGAGAGGACGAAGAGTTCTGACTAAGGGGGGTAAGGGCCTATATATAGCTCAGGTGAAAAAATGTTCGCCCAAAACTTTCGGACCGAACTACCCTTGCTCCTTCGTCTCCGCATGACACGTGGTGCCGACGACTGAAGCGGTGGAGTTTGTGGTTATCCAACCGTGAGAAGTGGGTCCGATAATTGTGTAATGTTAAAAAAACATTTTTTGAATTTGTGAGGATTTTTTGGAAAGTCCTCAGCTCACAAGGACTCGGTGAGGATTTTGCACAAGTGTCAAATAGAATGCATATGAAGAATTGAGAGTAGACTCGGTTGATCTTAGCATAGAGGGGAGTCGGGTCCGATCACATTCACTTAGATGAAATATCAAATTTAAGACTGAGCTATAAGTGAATGTTGTTGAGGACTTTGAAAGCTCATTATATATATATGATAATGAAAATCATCAAACATTTTGAAGATTTTGAAGATTTTGAAGAATTTGAAAATTTGAGGATTTTGTGACAAAGTGTCAATTGATGAATTTCAACTTTGAAGAAAAACGAGCTTGAAGAATTTCAAAGTTGGGTGGTGGTGTGACCCACCTATAAGAATGATGATTCCACGCACCGCGTACAATTGTCGTAGGGTCGTGATAACCAAATTCTTCATTAATTTCTTCACACTAAGAGTGATATTCTTCATTGATTGAAGAAAATCGATTCTTCGTGTGTTGCACATCTAAGTCATCAATTTTGCATAAGTGTTACGATGTGTGCATGTTTTCACAAAACATTTGAAGACTCTAGGATATTTAGCTCACACCGCAACATGCAAAACCTTCTCTCATCCTAGGGCTTTGTGAAGATATCTGCTAGTTGATCGTCAGTCTTCACATAGTCGATGATGATATTTCCCTTGAGGACATGGTCCCGAAGAAAATGATGACGAATCTGGATGTGCTTAGTCTTCGATTGTTGTACTCGGTTGTAGGCGATCTTGATTACACTCTCATTGTCACAGTAGAGGGGCAGATTCTTATGGTGTGATTCCTTCGGTTTTGCTTGAAAACGATCACACATTCAAACACTAAGCATTATATCTGGCCTAGATGCACATAGATACAATAAAGAGCCAATCATTGAGCGACATACCTGCTGATCGAAATCTTTACCATTTTCGTCAGTGTAGAGGTGGTCGTTGGTAGGCATAGGAATCTTGACGCCTTTGCATTCATGCATGTTGAATTTCCTCAGAACGTCCTTGACGTATTTCTCCTGAGATATGAAGATGCCATTGTGTTGTTGACGAATCTGAAGACCTAAGAATAATTTCAGCTCCCCCATCATAGACATGTGATATTCTTCACTCATCATGTAAGAAAATTCATCATTGTAACATTTGTCTGTACAACCAAAGATTATGTCGTCGGCATATATTTGGCACACAAATAATTCATTGTAATAAGATTTTGTGAAAAGAGTTGGATCAAGTGAACCAGGTTTGAAGCCTTTCTTCATGAGGAATTCATTCAATGTGTCATACCACGCCCGAGGGGCTTGCTTGAGGCCATAGAGTGCCTTTTTGAGTCTGAAGACATTGCCAGGATGCTTCGGATCTTCAAAACCTGGGGGCTGAGAAACATATACTTCTTCCTCAATCTTACCATTGAGGAATGCACTTTTCACATCCATTTTATATAGAGTAATATTATGATGATTACCATAAGCAAGTAGTATTCGAATAGCTTCAAGTCTAGCAACAGGTGCAAAAGTTTCATCAAACTCAATTCCTTCAACCTGTGTGTAGCCTTGGGCTACAAGTCGTGCCTTATTCCTCACCACATGACCATCCTCATCTTGCTTGTTTTGGAAAATCCACTAGGTGCCGATGATATTGTGCTTGCGGGGATCTGGTCGTTTGATGAGTTCCCACACATTATTTAGTTTGAACTGAAGAAGTTCATCTTGTATGGCTTGAATCCACTCTGGTTCCATGAAGGCTTCAGCAACTTTTGAGGGTTCTGTGATAGACACAAAAGAGGACTACCCACAAAACATAACTAAATGTAAATCTTTCGAGCGAGTGAGAGGACCTGGCGCATTGATGTCATCGAGGATTTTGTCAAGTTCCACTTCATTTGAAATCCTCGGATGAGCTGGTTGAATACTTTGTTTGGGCTGAGGAATTTGATCCGGAGCAATTTCCTCACGTGCATATGTATAAATTTCATCAGTGTCTGGGACGATTTCTTCAGCAATTTCCTCAGTAGGAATGATATACTCAGTGGCTTTGAGCTTGATGGTTTCCTCGGGAGATAATTTATCTAGCATAGGAGGTAATTGCTCTCATTGCGAGCCATTAGTTTTATTGAACCGCACATCTACAGTTTCAACAACCTTGTTGTGATAGGTGTTGAAGACTTTGTAGGTGTGCAAGTCCTTTCCATAACCAAGCATAAATCCCTCATGTGCTTTAGGTGCAAATTTTGAGCTATGGTCAGGATCTCTAATCTAGCATCTCGCACCAAAGACTTTGAAATAACTTGCATTGGGTTTCTTGTCAGTTAGGAGTTCATATGAGGTTTTCTTGAGGAATTTGTGAAGATATACCCTGTTGATGATGTGGCAAGCAATGTTAATTGCTTCAGATCAGAAACGACGAGGAGTGTGATATTCTTCAAGAATAGTCCGTGCCATTCAAACCAGAGTCCCATTCTTGCGTTCAACGACGCCATTCTGTTGAGGAGTATAAGGAGTAGATAATTCGTGAGTTATACCAAGTTCATCAAGATAATCATCAAGACCAGTGTTTTTGAATTATGTCCCATTGTCACTCCTGATGTGTTTGATCTTGACGCCGAAGTACGTCGAGGCCCTTGAGGAAAATTGTTTGAACACTTCCTGCACTTCAGTTTGACATAGAATGATATGTACCCAAGTGTATTGAGAATAGTCATCAACAATGACAAAGCCATATAAAGATGTTGCATTAGTTAGAGTGGCATAATGAGTAGGTCCTAACAGATCCATGTGAAGCACTTCAAATGGACGAGTAGTAGTCATGATAGTCTTCGAAGGGTGTTTGGATCTGGTCATTTTTCCAGACTCACAAGCACCGTAGAGGTGGTCCTTGAGGAATTTGACTGATTCGATGCCAATGGCATGCTTCTTCTTCCCTAGTGTGTGCAAATTCATCATGCCTGCATGACCCAGACGTGGATGCCATAGCCAGCCTTCTGAGGTTTTTTGCTAGTAAGCATGTGGCTGATTGAGGATGTGTGGAAAAATCAACAATGTACAAATTTCCTCTCCTAAAGCCTTTGAAGACTTTGGATTTGGCAAATTCCATCATGACTACGCTTCTGTATTTTCCAAAGATAACAACCATATCGAGATCACAAAGTATCAAGACTGACATGAGGTTAAACCCAAGGGATTCGACAAGCATGACTTTGTCCATGTGCCTGTCCTTGGAAATAGCCACTTTGCCAAGTCCCAATACCTTGCTTTTACCTTTATCAGCATAAGTGATGTGCTTCAGTGGTGATGGTGACAATGGCATATTCATCAGCAAGCTTTTATCACCAGTCATGTGATTTGTGCAACCACTGTCAAGAACCCACTCTGTATTCTTGGATTTGTCATCCTATAGATGAATTAGTACGGCTTACCATCACATATGCTTCAGACTAGAAGAATATGATTTCAATTTCATCAGATAGGAATTTCATCATAAACAGTAAATTTGAGGACGTGTCAAATGTTATCATTTCATCAATTTTAGCTTGCGTCCAATCAAGCATTTTCCTCAGGTCTCCAGCAAATTCTTCAGACGATGATTTTCATCTGGAGACCAGACCTGCAGAAGTGATTAGTTCAATTTCTTCACCACCCACATCTGAAGGGGTGGCAAAGAGTTCATCATCCCGCAAGCACCATATGAGAAAGGGGCGCTGAAGCTAATGCACTTATTTTCACAGTAGGGGGATTAGAGTACTCAAATGAATAGGCAGAGAAGTTCTCAGAGGATTTATGAACATAATGATTTGAGGAATAATGCTCATATTCATATCCCCTGTAATTTCCCTGCATATCAAAAGCATTAGCACGAGTACGAGTAAAGTATTGACCATTTGAGGATTTTGATCCTCTTGAAGACTTTGGTCCACCTGAGGAATTTGATCTGGGGTTCAGGTTCTTCACAGGTGGTGTCATGAGGATATTCACCTGAAGATTTTCCAAGCAACTTTTAGGGACCCAGATTTCCCTCAGGGGTGGTACATTCCTGCAGTTAGTTCCAACGTATCGAGCAAATACTTCACCAGATTGATTTCTGAATAGTTTATAGTTGGAGTCAAATAACTCATGTGAGGAATAGGATAATTCACATGCAAAGCATGTAAGTGTGGATGGATCGACTGGAGGACCTTTAGCAGCAATCCATGAGGTTTTAGGATACTGCTCAGGTTTCCAGTATGATCCATCAGCATTCAATTTCCTCTTAAAGGCAATTCCTTCTTTCCTCGGGTTACTGTTCAAAAGATGCTTTTTGAGCACATCGCAAAGGGTTTGATGCCCTTTGAGACTTTTGTATATGCCTGTCACATACAATTCCTTTAGCCCTTCATTTTTGTCAGTAGCATTTGTGGTTTCTTCAAGTGAAGAATTTGAGACCACAACAACAGTTGAACAATTTGTAGCGATAGAAGCATTTGATGATTCTGGTGAAGAATTGGCAGTTTCACGCTCGATGCATTTGAGACATGGTGGAGTGAATTCAACCTGAGCGGCACTGATCTGTTGAGCAAGTAATGAATCATTTTCCATTCGAAGATCATCATGAAACATCTTCAACTTCCCAAGATTAAGCTTCCTTTGAAGAAATTCATAGGAAAGTTTCTCATGATCCGCCAAGAGTGTGCCACAATGATTTTGAAGACTATCAAATCTAGACTGAAGACTTGTCACATCTTCAGTGAGGACTTGAGTACGATCCATTTCATCATTCAGCAGATCATCGCTTATGTCTAGCAGTTTTTGAAGCATTTCAATGGCACTTTGATGTTTAGTTGCAATGTTGGCAAGTTTACCGTAACTGGGTTTTTTATAATCATCAGGTTCACAGTCACTTGAGTCAGAGGAGGAAGTATTTCGGTACCTTTGAACCTTTTGCCATGAAGTAATAGGTTGGAGCGAAGTCATCAGCATAGTGATCAGTGTAGATAGCGTTATCTTTTTTTAAGGTTGAAGATTGACTTGTTGACGAATGTGGTAGCCAGTGCAAGACTTGCCACACCAGACTCTGAATCTTCTTTAGAACCTTCCTTTTCATCACATTCCTCAGATTCTGCCTCAGAATGCATTTCCTTGCCAATGATTGCACGAGCCTTTCTAAAACTAATCTTCTTGTGCGATGAGGACTTTGAGGATGAGGATTTTAAAGAAATCTTCTTTTTCCTTGATTCATCAGAACTTTCATCCTTGTATTTCTTCTTCTTTGATTCTTTCACCCAGCGAGGATAGTCAGCTATGTAATGACTAGATTTCTTACATTTGTGATAGGTTCTTTTCTTGTAGTCCTGAGATGAAGATTCTGATTTCCTCATATCTCTTCTTGATGATTTACCAAACTTGCCACGTTTTGTAAACTTATGGAATTTCCTCATGAGCATTGCAAGCTCCTGTCCAAGTTCTTCAGGGTCACCAATGCTGCAATCTGAGTCTTCTTCTTCAGATGAGGAAATTCCTTTAGCCTTCAGCGCACGAGGTCTTGAGTAGCTTGGTCCATACAGATCTATCTTTTCTTCCTGTTGGAATTCATGAGTATTGAGTCTTTCAAGTATATCAGCAGGATCAAGCATCTTATAGTCTCCTCTTTCTTGAATCATCAGAACCCGTGAATCAAATGATGGATCAAGAGATCTTAGCAATTTCTGCACAACTTCATGGTTAGAGATGTCAGTGAGGCAAACAAAGGTTGTTGGAAATAAGCCCTAGAGGCAATGATAAAATAGTTATTAATATATTTCCTGTTACAAGATAATCATTTATTATCCATGCTATAATTGTATTGAAAGAAAACATAGATACATGTGTGGATACATAGACAAAACAATGTCCCTAGCAAGCCTCTAGTTGGCTAGCCAGTTGATCAATGATAGTCAAGGTTTTCGGACTATATGCAAGTGTTGTCACTTTATAACTAGATCAGATCATTAGAAAAATCATGTGATGGACTAGACCCAAACTATGAACGTAGCATATTGATCATGTCGTTTTATTGCTATTGTTTTCTGCGTGTCAAGTATTTATTCCTATGACCATGAGATCATATAACTCACTGGCACTGGAGGAATACCTTGTGTGCATCAAACGTCGCAACATAACCGGGTGACTATAAAGGTGTTCTATAGGTATCTCCGAAGGTGTCCGTTGAGTTAGTATGGATCAAGACTGGGATTTGTCACTCCATGTGATGGAGACGTATCTCGGGGCCCACTCGGTAATACAACCTCACACACAAGTCTTGCAAGCAATATGAATAAGTGTAAGTCACGGGATCTTGTATTACGGAACGAGTAAAGAGACTTGCCGGTAACGAGATTGAAATAGGTATGCAGATACCGACGATCGAATCTCGGGCAAGTAACATACCGAAGGACAAAGGGAATAACATACGGGATTATATGAATCCTTGGCACTGAGGTTCAACCGATAAGATCTTCGGAGAATATGTAGGATCCAATATGGGCATCCAGGTCCCGCTATTGGATATTGACCGAGGTGTGTCTCGGGTCATGTCTGCATAGTTCTCGAACCCGCAGGGTCTGCACACTTAAGGTTCGATGATGTTTTAGTATAGTTGAGTTATATGTGTGGTTACCTAATGTTGTTCGTAGTCCCGGATGAGATCATGGACGTCACGAGGGTTTCCAGAATGGTCCGAAAACGAAGATTGATATATAGGATGGTTTCATTTGGTCACCGAGAAGTTTCGGGCAATTCCGACAGTGTACCGGGACTAACGAATGGGTTCCGGGTGTTCACCGAAAGGGGCCCACCCACCCGGGAGTGAGCCCAAGGCCCTTGGGTCGCGCCACAAGTCCTTATTGGGCTTGTGTAGTTAGCCCGAGAGGACTAGGGCTCCACATAAGAAAATACCAAAAGAAAAGAAAAAAAGGATAGAGGGAGGTGGGAAGGAAGAGGAGGACTCCTCCTTCCCAAACCGAATTGGAGGAGGAGTCCTCCTCCTCGTGGCGGCTGGTGCACCTTGAGGCCTTGTGCCTCAAGGCTAGCCCCTCCCCCTCCTCCTATATATAGTGGTGGTTTAGGGCTTTTTGAGACACAACTATGCCACGTGCAACTCTAGCCTATTCCACATAGTTTTACCTCTAGATCGGATTTCTACAGAGCTCGGGCGGAGCCCTGCAGGAGTAGATCATCACCACCACCGGAGCGCCGTCACGCCGCCGGAGAACTCATCTACTTCTCCGCTTTGCTTGTAGGATCAAGAAGGCCGAGATCATCGTCGAGCTGTATGTGTGCGGAACCGGAATTTCCGTCTGTTCGGCGCTAGGACGGACCGCGGGACGGTTAGTGGGACGGTTCGAGGGACGTGAATACGTTCCACTACATCAACCATGTTTCTTAATGCTTCCCGTTGAGCGATCTACAAGGGTACGAAGATCTAATCTCCACTCGTAGATGGACATCACCATGATAGGTCTTTGTATGCGTTGGAAATTTTTTGTTTCCCATGCAACGTTCCCCAACAAAGGTATCTTGGCAGCTTTCATTGTCAAGCCTCTTGAAGCGATTGAAGAGATTGCGAAGAACGTCAACACGAGAGTCACGCTGAGTTGAGATTCCTTCATTGACTTTGGACAACCTATCCCACATAAGCTTGGTTGTGCCCAAAGCACTCACTCTGCCATACTGACCTTTGCTCAGATGGCCACAGATGATATTCTTCACTTGAGAATCAAGTTGCTTGAATTTCTTCACATCAGCGGCAGATATAGTGGCAGTGATGGAGGGAATATCATGTTCCACAATGTACCAGAGATCATTGTCAATAGCCTAAAGATGCATCTGCATCTTGGTCTTCCAGTAGGGAAAGTCCTTTCCTTCGAAGGTAGGACATCCTGCAGTAACCTTGATCATACCTGTAGTCGACATAACTAAACTCCAGGTGGTTAAACCAAACTCACACAGAACAAGGGAGTACCTTGTTCTGATACCAACTAAAAGTGCGTTATATAGACTAGAGGGGGGTGAATAGGCGATTTTTAGAATTTCATCGCTGAGGAAATTCCTTGTGAGGAAATTCCTTAATGATGAATTAAAGTGCAGCGAAATAGCGCGGGATCAGAAGTGCAAAGACTACTACAGCAGATTACTTGGTGAAGATTATGAGAATCGGTTTGCAGAGTATGCAGGAACAAAGAACACAAGTGAAGATTAACTCAAGTGAAGAATTTGAGGTTCCGGAAATTCAGAGAAAGTCTTCACACAAATTCTTCAAACAGCACAGATGAAAATCTTCAACATACAATTTTGAGGAAATGAAAGAGTTGAAGAAATAGAACCACAAGCTCGATGAAGACAGTTGTTGATGACCCAGATCCGACTGCTGTGGCAGTTGTACGTCTGGTTCGGAACGGCTTGGTACTGAAACGAAAGGACACACAGTCTCGGGACACATAGTCCCTACCGTATTCTCCTTGAGCTAAGGGCACACAGTCCTCTCCCAACACTCGTAATAAGTCTTCAAGGCATACATCCAAACCCTCACAAACTCGGTCACCCGACGATCCATAATTGACTGCTGGATGTTCTAGACCATGATGCCTAACCGTTTGGAGGATGCACATTCCTCAAAGGTAAAAGGCTTCAGTTCCACACAGGAACAAATTCTTCGGTGATGCTCAATCACTTGGTTTTAGGTTTGGGGTTCGGTGTTTGGGGTGTTTCCTCACTTGATTATTTTCACTGGAAGACTCTGAGGAATTTGGGTTGCTCTAAATGACAAGTGTGAGTTTCTCTCGGAGCAGCCAATTAGCTAGTGTTTGTGGGGGCAGCTATTTATAGCCTGGGAGGATCCCAATATGATTTGACATAAATGCCCTTAAATAATGTGACCGTTGGGTGGATAAGATAAGTGAGGTGGTGCGTGTCGTGGCAATGGTCAGAACTTTCAACTGTGGAAGTCCTCATGTCTCTCATATTCCTCACTTTGAGGCTTTGGTAGGTTTAGGCTTGGGTTGAGCATCATGAGGAAATTCATTTCGAAGTATTACTTTGACCCCCTTTAACAGTACGGTGTTCCTATGACTCAACGGTGAAGATAATGAAACATAAAGAGTAAATCTTCACGCATCAAAGTCTTCAAACAGTTTTTTATTTGGGACACACCGAATTCCTCATCTTCAATAGCTTCATGAGAAATATCAATTTCATCACAATTTCTTCGCGATCAAAGTCTTCAAGGTAAGACCAAAATCTTCATCTGAAGACATACATTTTTAGGGATCGATATTCATCGTATAACTCAAACTCCTCAGCGACTTATAGAGCCTATGTACACTTACAAACACATTAGTCTCTTAACCTATAAGTCTTTAAACCACAAAAATCACTAAGGGCACTAGATGCGCTTACACGTACAGATATGGGTGACTGGAATACTGATATAATTCTTCAATTCTATGCCACACTGCATATCTCAGGAAACCTCAAAGATGTCAACACATGGGTCTTGGACTCAATGACTCAGCACACACATTATAAAGCTCCAGCCACATAATTGGTTCGAGCTCTTCCAATGTAAATACCCTTAGAGGATGCAGTCAGGATGTACGATGAAAGAGAGGTGCCTCAAAGTCGTCATGAAACCTTTGGCCAAGGGCCAACTTCCAAGGACTCGATTTCTGGTGCAGGATTTGAAGTATGAGCACAGAACTGTGCATAGGATCTTGTCCTATGCCTTCGTACCTATCAAAGGGCGTGACAATTAAGAAGATATCATAGGCATCATGAAGAATATTCTGTTCAACGTCATTCATGGCATCCCTATGAATCTTGATGATTTGTTCTTGAGGACTTTGGCTGACAATGCTTTGTCACCATATGAGTTAAAGATTTATGCGCCTTGGATCATGAGATTCATCAGGAATAGATCAGGCATCAACTATCAAGCTAACTTTCAGAATCATCTCGGATATCTGCCGCCTATCAAACTCATCAAGAAATATTTTGAACCTGTTGAAGGAAAAGGAAAGTCCGTGATAGATGAAGGAAATCGGCCCCTAGATGTCCAGTTTTACAAGGCTGATTCATATTCCTCATATGATGACACTCCTACTCAAGATCCTCCAAGCCCAACTACCCCAAGAGTGATGACTAACAGAGAGCTTATCCTCAATCTTCTCCAGAAAGTCGATTGCAATCACAAATGGGTGAAACGCCAGTTTGGTGCCATTGTGAAAACCCTCAATAAGACTCAAAATGCAGTGAAGAAATCACTATTATATTCATGAGGTATTTGATCGCACTTGGGGTGCCTTGGCTCACCTGAAGACTCCCAAGGAACTTGAGGAAATGGAATTTACTCAAGAATTTGACTGGTCATGGCCTCCAAAGAAGAAATTTAAGCCTATTCCAATTCCTGACTTGGAGGATAGTTCATTTTCTTCATTTCGCGTTGTTGAATCAGATGAAGAACTAGAGGATACATCAACTGGTCCAAGAAAAAAGCCTGTCTCCAAGGATGCTCATGCCACTACATCATTAAAGAAGTGAATTTCTTCAAGTGTGTTAGTCCTCAGCTTTATCCCTTTTCGTCACTTGATGAGAAGGTAGGAGAAATCTGAGAGTTAGTCATCAAGCGGGATTCACTATGGGCTTATAAACTCTATTAAGTTTCAAACTCTTGGCTCTTCTGAAGTTTTTGGTGTAATGAGTTGTAACTTAAGACCGATGGTGTTCTGACTCTTTTGAACGTTTTTCTTCGCATGCTTATTTCTCAAAGTCTACTAATGTAGGCATGCAGAAATTCATTACACACCATTTTTCATCATGCATTTTTAATTCCTCATACTATATGTCAATTGCATGCATGAATTACAAGATACATGGGGAGATCTCTATGATATAAATCATCAATGTGCATGTGGTGTTAAAAGAAAATTCCTCAAAATATGCACATCTTCATGGGGAGTTTCTGTGTATCTTGATTTCAAATTCCTCAAAGTGAGTACTTAAATTTCATATTATTATCCCCGTTGAAAACTTAACCTAATTGTTATCAGCCACCATAAAGGGGGAGATTGTAAGTGCATCTAGTGCCCTTAGTAATTTTGGTGGTTTGAAGACTTATAAGTTAAGAGGCTAATCTGTTTGTGAGTGTACACAGGCTCTATAAGTCACTGAGGAGTTTGAGATATACGATGAATATCGACCCCTAAAAATGTATGTCTTCGGCTGAAGACTTTGGTCTTTCCTTGAAGACTTTGATCGCGAAGAAATTGCGATGAAATTGATATTACTCATGAAGATATTGAAGATGAGGAATTTGGTGTGTCCTGAAGAAAACACTCTAAAGACTTTGAAGTGCGAAGTCTTATTCTTTATGTTTCATTTTCTTTACACTTAAGTTATAGGATCGTCGTACTGTTAAAGGGGGTCGAGGTAAAAATACAGAATGCTTTCCCTCATGATGCTCAACCCAAGCCTAAAACTACCAAAGCCTCAAAGTGAGGAATATGAGAGACATGAGGACTTTCATAGTTAAAAGTTCCGACCGTTGTCGCGGCCGCGCCGCACGCCACCTCACTAATCTTATCCATCCAACGGTCACAATATTTAAGGGCATTTATGTCAAATCATGTCAGGATGCTCCTAGGCTATAAATAATCACCACCCCCAACCACTAGCTGGTTGGATGCTCCGAGAGAAACTAACACTTTGCATTTAGAGCAACCCAAATTCCTCAGAGTCTTCGAGAGAAAATCATCAAGTGAGGAAATACCCCAAACACCAAACCAAAAACCAAGTAATTGAGCATCACTGAAGAAGTTGTTCATGTGCGGAACTGAAGCATGTTACCTTTGAGGACTGTCCATCCTCCAGACGGTTAGGCATCATGGTCTACAGCATCCAACAGTCAATTGTGGATCGCCGGGTGACCGAGTTTGAGAGGGTTTGGAAGTCTGCCCTGAAGACTTACCACGAGTGTTGGGAGAGGAATATGTGTCCTTAGCTCAAGGAGACTACAGTAGAGACTGTGTGTCCCTGGACTGTGTGTCTTCTTGGTTTCAATACCAAGCCACTCCGAACCAGACGTACAACTTTCATAGCAGTTGGAACTGGGTCATCAACAACTGTCTTCCTCGAGCTACGGGTTCTATTTCTTGAACTCTTTCATTTCCTCAAATTGTATGTTGAAGAGTTTCATCTGTGATGTTTGAAGAGTTTGTCTTAATACTTTCTTTGAATTTCCTCAACCTCAAATTCTTCACTTGAGTTAATCTTCACCTACTTACTCTGCACTTGCGAACTGTGCAAACCGAATCTCTGAAATCTTATTGAGTACTTTGCTGTAGTCGTTTTTGCACTCCTGACCCTGTACTATTTCCACTGCACTTAGTTCATGATTGACGACTTTCCTCACAAGGAATTTGCTGAGTGATGAAATTCTAAAAGTCGCCTATTCACCCCCCCTCTAGTTGATATAATGCACTTTCACCACTACGGACGCCCGTTGAGATATAAAAGGAGGTCTGAGGCAACCTATCAAAGGATTCACACACTTGGAGATTCGACACTTGGTAGATTAGGTCCCCAGGGGATTAAAACCAAGTGTGAGTGTGCGTACATGATAGATCTCCCCGACAACCCTTGCATGGGCAGAGCTCCGTGCAAACTTCGTCTTCCCCAATATATCCACCAAAGCAGGAGTAGGGTTTTACGCTTCACCCCGGCCTGAGCCTAGGTAGAATCCCTGAGTCTCATCATTGAGTTGCCTCATAGTATCTGCTCTTTGTGCCATACGACCTCCCCGCTGAACCACAAAGGGGCCAAAGGTCCCATAGGTGTTCGTGTGCACATCCTGCACCGACATCTTTGGCACAACATGTAGGGGACTTCGTTCACGCAATCTTTAGGTTACGAACAGCGTGTTGATCTTCATCGTTGTTTCGTTTTCATCATGGCTCCCAAGAAGAAGACCGGCATAGATGCCCATCCTTCTACTTCAAGGCCACGATCCTTGCAGCTGTGGTGTGGGGACCCCGACTTACTAGTCGAGATCGCCGTGCTCAGTGATCCCAGAGATCAATGCTCACCGAACACAGATACCGATTAAAAGAGTCTTACATCCAAGTACCGATTATTACAACACATGACCGAAGGGTCAAGTTCACAAGACAGGGCCTAAGGCCAAATCCCTCAGATACACTAGTAGCGGAAAACAGAGGGCTAAGCGGGTGCCCATGCCATCAAGCCTACACCGACAGGCATTCTGACTCGGAAGTGTCCTAGTTTGCAGGGGCATCTCCGAAGATGTACTCATCTCCAAACTCCGGTCCTTGCATGTCTGGTCAATAACATAACTAGTGGCAAGCCAATGAGTACTTTGAATGTACTCGCAAACAGCCCATGATATAATCAACGAAAGTGAAGGATAACAATATCATGCATCTTTAGTGTAAGTCATCTAGGTGGAATGATCATGAATATGCATCAAGTTAAAGAATTACTTTTGAATAACAAGTTACAGATATCAATATATCTCTCGAGGGCTGAACCATCCGGTTCACTCTATATGCCGAGTCACCGAACTTGGTCATACCATTACTGTCACGACAACACCTTTTCAAATACCACACACTCACACACACTTGGTTTATGCGGAAATAACTGGACGTAGTTTAAGCAGGATTACCCAATTGTCCTTGACCGTGGACACGGCTATTCGAATAGTTTACACTGGACCCACGAGATCCGGGAAACTTCCGTGTCATCCACGACTCGCGGTATATCACATACCCGAGGTAAGTACCCAATCATTGCCTTTCCCCTGACGATACTAGACAAAGAGGTCCACTCATTGGTACTCAGCCCACATGGTGTACGTCTTACGAGCACCAACTCTGGACAGTACCAACCATGCGGGGACCAACGGTGTGACTGGAACTCATAAAAATGGCATAGTCGTCCTACCTGGCACGACCCCATCACAAGAGTGACCACACATCACTCCCGCCACTAGTAATGTGGCTCTTTGCTAGCACCAACCAGAGTAATTAACATAGCCCCATTCCACGAGGGGTAACGTGGTTGTACTGGTAAGGTTGGGACGGTCGACACATCATAAATCTAATCCTGTTTCCGAAACCATACTTACACAAATAATGGGTGCATCACTTCACCGAAAGTGACCACCTAACTCATCATCACCCTCGGGTATTAGTGGCACCCGACGGGGTTTTACTAAACTCATGCTTTATGTCAAAAACATGCTAATGATAATGCTACTTCTATCTTTACTAGTCAACATGGTATTAGCAGGACCCTCAAGGGGTAGGGTCAAGCTCAATGCATGTGCTCCGGGGGAGCCTTCGGTAAAATCATATCAAATGACTACCGGCACTTATGATCATATGAAACGGGAATACTTGCTATTTAACATGCAAAGTAACATATGCTCAGTCATGGTCACAGGGTTGCTTGCCTTGGTTAGCAAAGTATCCGGGGTCTTCGAGGTCTTCCCCTCCGATTCCCTCATCACACGGATTTTCTATCATCGATAAAACAATAAATAAGAAATATCTCACACACAAACATACCACAAACTCATTTTAAAAATGTTCTTTATTACTGATAAATGTAAGGTATCATTTTAAAAATATTTGCCTTAATTTTCCTTGAAGGAATATTTTTGAAATCAACCAAACAGAAGCAAAACTATTTCAAGTTAGTCCTTTTTATTAATGTAAAATAGAATACTTGTTGGAAAATTCATCCAAACATATTATTAAATACTACACATTTTTAGAAGAATAACAATGGAAGAATTATATCTTTACATTGGTTAAATGTTTTCATAAAAATCTTAGAAACCAGGGTTTAAAAATAAAAGAAAATCAGCTAAACTCTCGACCTGGCTCGGCCCAGAGCTGGGTTGGCCCATGGCCAGCCGACAGCCTGCCTAGGCGTGCGCGCCGTCGGGTTTGAACCTGACGCGTGGGGCCCTGCGGTCAGCGGCTGAGGATAGCGCGGGGGAGGAGATTGTGCCACAAATAGGTGGGGCACACCTATCGGGGCCGTCTCCTACATCTGGCCAGAGAGGAGGAGGAGGACGTCGGCGAGGTTGCCGATGCTCTCATGCCCCAACGAGTACTGGAATGGGTTCGCCTTACTGCCTCCTACCTGTTGGTGGTCGCAACAAAGATGAGGAGGCAGGGGTTCGCCGGCGACGAGAAGGCCATGGCGGAGGAGTTTCGGGAGGTGGTCGAGGGAGTGGCTAGAGGCACGGAAATGCTCGGGCGAGTTGGGGGAAAGCTTCCTGGGGTCGAGAGGGTTAGTTTGGTGGGTCGAGGGGCGCAGGAGTCGTTGCTACTGCGACAACAGACCTTCCCTGGCAACGGCGCCAGGAATCCTTCTGTCACGGGCTACTCCTATAGGGACTTCCTTGGCAAATATGCAAAGGATTTCCCGCGGCCTTGGAGCCTTGCGTTGGTGTTCCCTTAAAGAGGAAAGGGTGATGTACTACAGCGGCGGTAAGTATTTCCCTTAGTTTGAGAACCAAGGTATCGATCCAGTGGGAGAATCGTGTCGATTCACAAGTACCTGCACAAACACAAAGAGCTTGCACCCAACGCTATGAAGTGGTTGTCAATCCCTTATAGATTGTTTGCAAAGTGAGAACTGAAAGCAAAAAAAGTAAACAAAGCAAAGTAAAAGCAAAAGTGGAGACGATAGTTGTGAATAGACCCGGGGGCCGTAGTGTTCACTAGTGGCTTCTCTCACGAAAGCAAGTAGATGGTGGGTGAACGAATTATGGTCGAGCAATTGATAGAACCGCGCAAAGTCGTGACGTCATCTATGGCAATGATTGTATCTATATGCATCACGTCCAAAACAAGTAGACCGGTACTTTCTGCGTCTACTACTATTACTCCACACGTCGATCGCTATCCAGCATGCATCTAGTGTATTAAGTTCATAAGAACAGAGTAAGGCCTCAAGCAAGATGACATGATGTAGATGGATAATCTCATATCTACGATAAAAGCCCATCTTGTTACCCTTGATGGCAACAACATGATGCGTGCCTTGTTGCCCCTTCTGTCACTTGGAAAGGTCACCACACGGTATGAACCCAAAACCAAGCACTTCTCCCAATGCAAGAATCATAGATCTAGTTGGCCAAACAAAACCCAAGACTCGGAGAGACTTACAAGGATATCAAATCATGCATATAAGAAATCAGCAAAGACTCAAATATAATTCATAGATAATCTGATCACAAATCCACAATTCATCGGATCTCAACAAACACACCGCCAAAGAGGATTACATCGGATAGATATCCATGAAGATCATGGAGAACTTTGTATTGAAGATCCAAGAGAGAGAAGAAGCCATCTAGCTACTAACTACGGACCCGTAGGTCTGAAGTGGACTACTCACGAGTCATTGGAGAGGCGATGATGTTGATGTAGAAGCCCTCCAACTCCAAAGTCCCCTTCGACACGGCACCGGGAAGGGTCTCCAGATGAGATCTCGCGGAAACGGAAGCTTGCGGTGGCGGAAAAGTGTTTTCATGGATGCCCTGATTTTTTTTCTGGATTTTAGGGAATATATAGGCGAAAGAGCTATGGCAGGGGAGCTCTAGGGGGGGCACAAGCCTGGTAGCCCCCCCTGGTGGCGGTTACAGGGCTTGTGGGCCCCCTGTGGCGCTCCTGCCTTGGCCCTCAAGTCCCCCGATCTTCTTCTGTTCTGGAAAAAATTATTTCGGGGATTTTATTCTGTTTGGACTCCGTTCCAAAATCAGATCTGAAAAGAGTCAAAAACACAGAAAAAACTGGAACTAGCACTTGGCACTGAATTAATAAGTTAGTCCCAAAAAAGATATAAAAGGTACATAAAACATCCAAAGTTGACAAGATAACAACATGAAACCATCAAAAATTATAGATACGTTTGAGACGTATCAGCCGTCGTTTAGCCGAAGATCGACCGGAGCTCTGAGGCGGAGGGGCCTCGGTCGATCTCGAGCACCGGGGCTCTGCTGGGTTGCTGGGGTGGCTAGGGAGGTACTAGTGATCGTGGTGAAGCTATCTAAGGGGTGCTGGAGCAAGGGGGAGGGCTATTTATAGGCCTGCGATGGTGAGCAGATTCGGTAGCGCCGGTGACTCACCCGGTGCGCATGGGGGTGTAGAGAGATGCTGGGGTCGAAACCATGGTCCCAAGACGTGGTTTTTGACTGCCCGAACTATCTGCAGCAGAGGGAGAGAGAGAGGAGTCGAGCATTCGCGGCCGCGCAATCTTGGCCAGTTCTGGTGCGCGCGGGCGCGCGTCGCGCGAGCTCTAGCACGGGAGAGGAGGGGCCCTGAGGCTTGCTCGACGCAGAAGGGTTGTCGGGGGAGAGGTTGGACATCTCGGGGGAGGCTGGAACTGGCCGAGGACGTCGCCCCCACCTCGGTGACTCCCTGTAGCGCGCCCAGAGCGCAGTTTTGGCATGCCACGGCATGCTAGCCCGCTCTGAGGCACTTTGGACGTGTCTAGCATGTCCTGGCACTAGCTGGGGGTGTAGCTATCTGTTTGGTTCTTGTGGGAGCTTCGGCTGGTCAAGGGAGGCAAGAAATACTTGTGCTGTCAGTCATGAAGTGAAATCTAAATTAGGGTTTTTGCCCTTTCCACTTTGAACCGGTGAGGGGCCAAATGACTGGGGTTAGAAACAGATGCTGGCCACTTAATCTATGAGTTTGAAGCAAAGGGGTTTGGTTTAGCTGTGGCTAAGGTGGCTTTTTCCTAACTGATAGAAGGTGTTCGACAGTGGCCTAAGGGGTTTGCACCCCACCACTGGTGCTGCAACTTAACAGGTTTGGGTTTGATGGTAAACCATGGGGTTCACCAAATTTGAGCTCCAAAGGACAAGTTTAGCTTTGTAAACTTGAAAATACTCCAATATGACCAGATATGTCCCTTCCAAAGGGAGTGTGGGCAAACTAAGTCCCACAAATAACATTTTTGGTGTGGAAACCTCATTTGAGATATTAGGCACTCCTGCAAAGTTTTAGCATCATTGGACAAACTTTGCTATGTAGAGTTGCTCTAACTTGATTCTCGACAGACAGGGTTTTTGGGTTATTTGGGGTCCTTATTCACCTTTGATCAAGGTGAAACTTTATGTGGACACCAAACAGGGCTTAGGGATATTACTGCAATTTTCTAGGAATTTATTGAGAATATTTCCTTTGGAAATATTTCAAAATGCCAAAACAGACAGAAATAGCTTTCATAGTTTTATTCAATAAATATAATAGAAAATGGGGTTTAAAATCCTATGTATGGAAAATATATGTCCTTCTGATCATCTCCAAATTTAATCAGATTTTTCTAAGGCAGAAAAGTATTTTCCCATGTTGGAATATCAATTCTGGCTTCAGAAATGGACATGTTATTTAATTAGGAAAATAATCACAAAAATAATTATTTTTGTGATTTTGAAATATAAAGATAGGTTAAAATCAAATTACCAAATTTGAGTAGAAGCACTGCTTGCTATCAAGGACATGTAGTGCAACTTAAGGTAGGTTTTACCTTGATCACAAATAAGCAAAGGTTTTCGGAAATCAGTGTTATACCAAAAGAATTTAGGGTTTTATCCTCACATGATCAAGCATACAAGCATACAATGTCAATCATGGCATTCACAACATTAGTTTTTGAAAAAGTTTTAACAAGCTCAGAATTTCACAATACAAACAACTGATAGCAAAAACAGGGTGTGACAGACCTATCCCCCTTACAAGAATCTCATCCCCGAGATTCCTAAGCTAGGTGCTAAAAAGGTCTGGAAACTCAGATCGAAGATAGTCTTCACGCTCCCATGTAGCTTCGGCTTTGGTGTGGGTGCTCCATTGAACCTTGAAATACTTGATAGTGCGGCTCTTGGTGCATCGCTCTGCTTCATCCAGAATGTGGATTGGCCTCTCGCGGTAGGTGAGATCAGACTGAAGGTCAATGGCCTGGTGGTCAATGCCCTTGTAAGGATCGGAATGACTTGGCGCTTGTAGACACTTCCGAAGTTGTGACACGTGAAATACGTTGTGCACACCCGAAAGTTCCGGGGGTAACTCCAACTGATAAGCGACCTCTCCACGCCTTGTCGTGATCTTAAATGGCCCAATGAACCTTGGAGCGAGTTTCCCCTTAACGTGGAAACGCTTGGTTCCCTTGAGAGGTGTGACAAAGAGGTACACTAGGTCTCCGGGATTGAACTCCACATTCCTTCGGTGAGAGTCCGCATAACTCTTTTGTCGTGACTTGGCTGCTTTCAGATTTTCTTGGACTAGTTGCACCTTCTCTTCTGCCCTGTGCAAAACTTCTGGTCCGAAAATCAGCCCGTCTCCGGTTTCAGACGAGTTGAGCGGGGTGCAGCGTTTCCGTCCGTACAGTACTTTGAACGGGGCCATCTGGAGACTGGACTAGTAGCTGTTGTTGTATGAAAACTCGACGAACGGTACACAGTCTTCCCATTTGGCTCTGTGCGCTAGGACGCATGTGCGGAGCATATCTTCGTGTATCTGATTCACCCTTTCCATTTGTCCTCCCGTTTGCGGGTGGAAGGCGGTGCTAAAAGAGAGTTTGGTACCGAGGGCCTCTTGAAGTTTCCTCCAAAACCTTGAGGTGAACTGCGTGCCTCGGTCAGATACAATCTCCTTGGGAACTCCATGAAGGCTCACTATACACTCAATATAGAGACTAGCCAACTTGTTCCCATCATAAGTGAAATTGACAGGGATGAAATGGGCCACTTTGGTCAAATGGTCGACAACAACCCATATCGAGTTATGGCCCCTGCTAGGCCTTGGTAAGCCAGTAATAAAATCCATCCCTACCTTGTCCCACTTCCATTCCGGCACCTTGAGAGGTTGTAGCAGCCATGCGGGTCGCTGATGCTCAGCCTTAACTTGCTGGCACACAACGCACTTGGCCACATACGTCGCGATTTCCCTCTTCATGTCGTGCCACCAGAATCTTCCTCGGAGATCTTGATACATCTTGGTATCACCGGGGTGAATGGATTAAATCCTTGAGTTCAGCCTTGTTGGGTATGCATAAATGTTTCCCAAACCACACCACTCCTTGATTATCCTCCAAGAATCCTGGGGCCTTGCCTTCTTGAATATTTTTCTTGATACCTTCAATGCTCTTGTGACCCTTCTGGGCTCCCTTGATGTCGCCTTCCAGCATTGGTTTGACTTCGAGGTTATCTAGGAATCCAGATTCCACTAGTTCCAACCCAAAGTTCTCCAATTCTTCATATAAGGCAGGCTGCCTTTCCTTAAGCATGACATTTAAGGTGCTGGTCTTTCGGCTCAAGGCATCAGCCACTACGTTAGCCTTACCGGGGTGAAATTGAATGCTGAGGTCATAGTCCTTGATTAACTCTAACCATCTCTGTTGCCTCATATTCAATTCCCTTTGGGTGAAGATGTACTTTAGACTCTTGTGGTCAGTGTATATTTCACATCGTTTCCCCAGAAGGTAATGTCGCCATGTCTTTAGAGCATGCACTACTGCTGCCAATTCGAGATCATGGGTGGCGTAGTTCTCCTCATGCGGGCGTAGTTGCCGGGACAAGTATGCCACGACTCTACCACCCTGCATTAGAACCCCACCTAGCCCGGTCCTTGAGGCATCGCAATATATCACGAACTCCTTGCTGATATCTGGAGTGGCCAATACCGGGGCGGTGGTTAGCCTCCTCTTCAACTCTTGGAAGCTTGCTTCACATTCCGGCGTCCATTCGAACTTCTTGCCTTTCTTCAAGAGCTGAGTAATAGGTCGTGCGATGCGGGAGAATCCTTCTACGAACTTGCGGTAATATCTCACGAGTCCGAGGAAGCTCCTGACTTCCTTCACATCGATTGGTGATTCCCAGATGGTTACCGTGGTAATCTTAGAGGGATCAACTACCAATCCACTTGCTGTCATGGTATGACCCAGGAATCCAACTTCGTTCAGCCAAAACTGGCATTTGCTGAACTTGGCATACAGTTGGTGCTCTCGAAGCTTTTGCAATACTAACCTCAAGTGTTGCTCATGCTCTTCTTCAGACTTGGAAAAGATTAATATGTCATCAATGAATACGACGACAAACTTGTCCAGGTATTCCATGAAGACCTTATTCATGAGGTACATGAAGTAAGCTGGGGCATTAGTCAATCCAAAAGACATGACAGTGCATTCATTCAGACCGTACAAGGTCACAAATGTTGTCTTCGGTATATCTTCGGGTCGGATCTTTAGTTGGTAATATCCAGATCGGAGGTCGATCTTGGAGAATACCTTAGCTCCATTTAGCTGGTCGAACAAGTCTTCGATCTTGGGGAGTGGGTACTTGTTCTTGATCGCGACCTCATTGAGAGAACGGTAATCGACGCAAAGTCTGATTGTCCCATCCTTCTTGGACATGAAGAGAACAGGTGATCCCCAAGGTGACGCACTCGGACGAATGAACCCTTCCCTGAGTTGCTCATCCAGTTGCTTCTTCAAATCCGCTAGCTTTCGGATCCCATACTGTAAGGCTTCTTATAGATAGGCCTTGATCCGGGCATGAGTTCGATGATGAACTCGATGTCTCGGTCAGGAGGCATCCCTGGTAGCTCGTCAGGAAAGATGTCCGGGTATTCACAGACTATCGGCACTCGGTCGAGTTCTTCTTCTGACAGGCTATTAACTCGTGATACTCGAGTGGGTACTGGCTCAGAGACATACTTGACTTTGACCCCTTGGTCACTTTTCATGGTAATGGCTCTATTGGCACAATCCAAGATGCTTCGATGCTTGGCTAACCAGTCCATGCCGAGAATTACTTCTAGGCCTTGCGATTTAAGCACAATGAGATCCGCTGAGAAGCTCGTCCCATTGATAACTATCCCGACCTTCCTACACCCTAGGTTGGTCCTCAAAACTGCTCCCGGGGTTTGAATTGCCATATGCTCACGAAGCAAGGTAAGTTCTAGACCACACTTTTCCGCAAACTTTTGCGTAACAAAAGAATGCGAGGCACCACAATCAAACAATACTATTGTTGGGGTAGAGTTGATGAGGAACGTACCCAGAATGCATTCCAGGTCTTCCTGTGCCTCTTCTGCGGAAATGTGATTAATCCGCTCCTTGCTGTGATACTGCTGATTGCGGGGAGCCTGGTTCCTGCCTAGTGCTCCTTGGCCTGGATTTGGCGCATTGGGGCGCGGAGCATCGGGTTTCTTGTTGGGACACTGCCTGGAATAGTGCCCTTTTTGTCCACACCCAAAACAGGTAACTTGCGCTGGAAGGTTGGTCTGGCCCCCACAGTTGTTTGGTGGAGTGCTTGCTCGATTGGCGCTAACTTGCTGCTCGAGCTGGTAATTCTGGCGAAATGTCGGATGCTTGTATTGTTGCTGCTGATAGTTGGGTCTTGCCGGGGCTGACTGCCATGGTCGTGGTTTCGAGCTACTCCGTCCTCCACTACCCATTAGCTTGTGCTTACGGGTGTCATCCATTGCACGATGCTTGTCTTCCAACATAAGAGCCTTACTAACCAGGTCACTGAAGGTCCGACATTCACAAACAACCAGCTGATACTGGAGTGACTGCTACAGTCCTTCCATAAAGTGTTCCACTTTGGCAGCCTTAGTGCTGACGTCTTTAGGTGCGTGCCTTGATAGGAGGTTCAACTTCTGCAAATACTCCTTGACAGATCCACTGCCTTGCCTTAAGGCTCGGAATTCTCGCTTCTTAGTGGTCATCATTCCCGAAGGAATGTAAGCAGCGCGGAATCCATCCTTGAACACGGCCCAAGTGATGACTTGCCCGGCTCACATGATCTGAAATCCATCCCACCAAGCTCTGGTTGTAGCTCCGAGACAGTGAGTTGCATAGAGGACTTTCTCATGGTCATCAGTGCACTTGACCAACGCGAGAAGGTCTTCAATAGTGCGGATCCAGTCATCGGCATCCAAGGCTTCAGTCGTCTCCGTGAATATGGGTGGCGTAGTTCGCATAAACTCAAAGAGAGTTGAGCGACCGTTGCCATGCCCGTTCTGCGGTGGGTGGTTCACCAGGGTTTGAGCCAGCTGCTGGATAGCGGCATTGTTGGCTTGACGTTCCTCTCGAAGAGCTTGAAGGAACTGAGCCATGGTCAAGCTTTCAGGAGGAGGCGGTGGCGGTGGAACATCGTCTTCCTGCGCGTGGTGATCTCCAGCTTGAGCTTCCCCTCCGGTTCCCTGCTCCTGTCCTGAAGAGGCAGAGTCGGGGTTGCCGAAGGCGCTGTTGCGAGTTGCATTCACCATCCTATCAGGGGAGCAGACAGGTCAATTTTCCGAACTGGTTGTACTCGAAAGGGGTGACGTTCTAGTAAAGAGGGGGTCTGGTATCGTGCAAGTGTGCAAGATTTTTATGACAATGGTTTTGAAAAGAACTACTGCATCAAATTTAAAACAAGTGATGTAGTTGCTCACAAGCTGCCTAAGGCATAATGCGACTTGCATCCAACAAGTTTACACAACATCCGGGGTCATAAAATCCTGATACAAGAACTCCTACGCTCGGTACATCCTACGCTGCTAAGCGATCGACTATGCGGTCTCATAAGATGGCTATGTGGGATCCTCGTCTTCATCTTCCTCTCTATCTTCATCTTCCTTAGTGCTTCCCTTTGTTGAGGGAGTAGGGGAAGGAAGCGAACCATCTCGACGTCTCTTGGTTGGCGAGGTAGCGAAGAGTTCGGTGTACTCTTCTGCGGTTAAGCGACGACTCTAAAGAGGAACGGCCTGAAGCGGGGGTATTCCTCCTCGGAAAGCAAAGCCAGGTGATATGATGGGTGCTCCTTCTTTCTACACTTTGCGGTTCTTCATCTTATCCATGCGAAGTAGGTCCTTGACTTGGTGCAGCTCTTGGCGGATCCTAGTCGACTCCTTGATCAAAAGATGCGTCAAGGTGTGTGAGGAGAGACTGAAGTAGGTCTAAAACCTCAATGGCGTCCCGTCCTCGGATGAGGGGTTGAGTGTCCAACTCCCGTCTACCTTATCTTTAACAAAAGTTAGGTGACGAGTAGCTGGCTCATCAGCCATCTCAGGAAGGATGTCGCGGAGTCGCACGAGTGCCTCTCATGCCGCAGTCTCCACAGCCAACATCAGATCCTCCATCTGTGGCCCTTCAAAGAAGCAGCTAGTTGTGGAGTCGTTAGCCTTCACTACCACGTCCACGTGATACTCCTTGGTGTCGGCGTTGACCCAGTGTTCATGGTAGAGGAAGATGGGCATGCGACATACTTGACACTTCTCGAGGCTATCGCTCAAAAGCAATAGAAAGCCCGTCTCCAGAAGCATCTCAAGTACGACGGCCATATACAAGGTGTAGAGAACAGGGTTAGAAATATGGTAGTGGGTGCGGTTCTCGGGTCAATCTTATGTGCACTAATCGTTTTGGCTATTGTCCATGCTACCTAAGGCTTCCTATAGTCAGGATGGCTCTGATACCAGCTTTGTGGGGACCCCGACTTACTAGTCGAGATCGCCGTGCTTAGTGATCCCAGAGATCAATGCTCACCCAACACAGATACCAATTGAAAGAGTCTTACATCCAAGTACCGATTATTACAACACATGACCGAAGGGTCAAGTTCACAAGACAGGGCCTAAGGCCAAATCACTCAGATACACTAGTAGCGGAAAACATAGGGTAAGCGGGTGCCCATGACATCAAGCCTACACCGATAGGCATTCTGACTCGGAAGCGTCCTAGTTCGCAGGGGCGTCTCCGAAGACGTACTCATCTCCAAACTCCGGTCCTTCCATGTCTGGTCAATAACATAAACAGTGGCAAGCCAATGATTACTTTGAATGTACTCGCAAACAGCCCATGATATAATCAACGAAAGTGAAGGATAACAATAGCATGCATCTTTAGTGTAAGTCATTTAGGTGGAATGATCATGAATATGCATCAAGTTAAAGAATTACTTTTGAAGAACAAGTTACATATATCAATATATCTGTCGAGGGGTGAACCATCCGGGTTCACCCTATATGCCAAGTCATCGAACTTGGTCATACCATTACTGTCACGACAACACCTTTTTCAACACCACATACTCACACACACTTGGTTTATGCGGAAATAACTGGACATAGTTTAAGCAGGATTACCCAACTGTCCTTAACCGTGGACACGGCTATTCGAATAGTTTACACTCTGCAGAGCTAGTACGCTGGACCCACGAGATCCGGGAAACTTCCGTGTCATCCATGACTCGCGGTATATCACGTACCCGAGGTAAGTACCCGATCAATGCCTTTCCCCTGACGATACTAGACAAAGAGGTCCACTCGATTGGTACCTAGCCCACATGTTGTACATCTTATGAGCACCAACTCTGGACAGTACCAACCACGCGGGGACCAACGGTGTGACTGGAACTCATAAAAATGGCATAGTCGTCCTACCTGGCACGACCCCATCACGAGAGTGACCACACATCACTCCCGCCACTAGTAATGTGGCTCTTTGCTAACACCGATCAGAGTAATTAACATAGCCCCGTCCCACGAGGGGTAACGTGGTCGTACTGGTAAGGTTGGGACGGTCGACACATCATAAATCTAATCCCATTTCTGAAACCATACTTACACAAATACTGGGTGCATCACTTCACCGAAAGTGATCACCTAACTCATCATCACCCTCCGGTATTAGTGGCAGCCGACGGGGTTTTATTAAACTCATGCTTTATGTCAACAACATGCTCATGATAATGATACTTCTATCTTTACTTGTCAACATGGTATTAGCAGGACCCTCAAGGGGTAGGGTCAAGCTCAATGCATGTGCTCCGGGGGAGCCTTTGGTAAAATCATATCAAATGATTACCGGCACTTATGATCATATGCAACGGGAATACTTTCTATTTTAACATGCAAAGTAACATATGCCCAGTCATGGTCAAAGGGCTGCTTGCCTTGGTCAGCTAAGTATCCGGGGTCTTTGAGGTCTTCCGCTCCGGTTCCCTCGTCACACGGATTTTCTATCGTCGATAAAACAATAAATAAGAAATAGCTCACACAGAAATAGACCAAAGTCATTTTAAAAATGTTCTTTATTACTGATAAATCTAAGGTACCATTTTAAAAATATTTGCCTTAATTTTCCTTGAAGGAATATTTTTGAAATCAACCAAACAAAAGCAAAACTACTTCAATTTAGTCCTTTTTATTAATGTAAAATAGAATAGTTGTTGGAAAATTCATCCAAACATATTATTAAATACTACACATTTTTAGAAGAATAACAGCGGAAGAATTATATCTTTACACCGGTTAAATGTTTTTATAAAAATCTAAGAACCCAGGGTTTAAAAATAAAAGAAAACCCGGCTAAACTCCCGGCCTGGCTCGGCCCAGAGCTGGGCTAGCCCATGGCCAGCCAACAGCCTGCCCAGGCGCGCGCGCCATCAGGTTTGAACCTGACGCGCGGGGCCGTGCGGTCAGTGGCTGAGGACAACGCGGGGCCGTGCGGTCAGTGGCTGAGGACAGCGCGGGGGAGGAGGCTGGGCCACCGACAAGTGGGGCACACCTGTCGGGGTCGTTTCCTACCTCTGGCCAGAGAGGAGGAGGAGGATGCCGGCGAGGTTGCCGACGCTCTCATGCCCCCAACGAGTACTGGAATGGGTTCTCCTTACTATCGCCTACCTGCTGGTGGTCAGAACCACGACGGGGAGGCAGGGGTTCGCCGGTGACGAGGAGGCCGTGGCGGAGTAGTTTCGGGAGGTGGTCGAGGGGGTGGCTACAGGCACGGAAATGCTTGGGCGAGTTGGGGGAAAGCTTCCTCGGGTCGCGAGGGTTAGTTTGGTGGGTCGAGGGGCGCAGGAGTCGTCGTGTAGCCAGAGATCGACCGGAGCTCCGAGGCGGAAGGGCCTCGGTCGGTCTCAAGCACCGGGGCTCTGCTGGGTTGCTGGGGTGGCTAGGGAGGTACTAGTGATCGTGGTGAAGCTATCTGAGGGGTGCTGGAGCGAGGGGAAGGGCTATTTATAGGCCCGCGACGGTGAGCAGATTCGGGAGTGCCGGTGACTCACCGTGGCGCGCATGGGGGTGCAGAGAGAGGCTGGGGTCGAAACCACGGTCTCATGACGTGGTTTTGGACTGCCCGAACTATCTGCAGCAGAGGGAGAGAGAGAGGAGTCGAGCATTCCTGGCCGCGCAACCTTGGTCGGTTCTGGTGCGCGTGGGCACGCATCGCGTGAGCTCTAGCGCGGGAGAGGAGGGGCCCTGAGGCTTGCTTGACGCAGAAGGGTTGTCGGGCGAGAGGTTGGACATCTCGGGGGAGGCTGGAACTGGTCGAGGACGTCGCCCCCACCTCGGTGACTCCCTGTAGCGTGCCCAGAGCATAGTTTTCTCATGCCACGGGATGATGGCGCGCTCTGAGGCACTTTGGACGTGTCTAGCATGTCCTGGCACTGGCTGGGGGTGTAGCTAGCCGTTTGGTTCTTGTGGGAGCTTCGGCTGGTCAAGGGAGGCAAGAAATAATGGTGCTGTCAGTCATGAACTAAAATCTAAATTGGGGTTTTTGGCCTTTCCACTTTGAACCAGTGAGGGGCCAGTTGACTGGGGTTAGACACAGATGCTGGCCACTTAATCTATGAGTTTCAAAGCAAAGGGGTTTGGTTTAGCTGTGGCTAAGGTGGCTTTTTCCTAACTGATAGAAGGTGTTCGACAGTGGCCTAAGGGGTTTGCACCCCACCACTGGTGCTGCAACTTAACAGGTTTGGGTTTGGTGGTAAACCATGGGGTTTCACTAAATTTGAGCTCCAAACGACAAGTTTATCTTTGTAAACTTGAAAATACTCCAATAAGACTAGATATGTCCCTTCCAAAGGGAGCATGGGCAAACTAAGTTCCACAAATCCCATTTTTGGTGTGGAACCCTCATTTGAGGTATTAGGCACTCCTGCAAAGTTTTAGCATCATTGGACAAACTTTGCTATGTAGAGTTGCTCTAACTTGATTCTGGACAGACAGGGTTTTTGGGTTATTTGGGGTCCTTGTTCACCTTTGATCAAGGTGAAACTTTATGTGGACACCAAACACGGCTTAGGTATATTACTGAAAATTTCTAGGAATTTCAAAATGCCAGAACAGACAGAGATAGCTTTCATAGTTTTATTCAATAAATATAATATAAAATGAGGTTTAAAATCCTATGTATGGAAAATATATGTCCTTCTGATCATCTCCAAATTTAATCAGATTTTTCTAAGGCAGAAAAGTATTTTTTCCATGTTGGAATACCAATTCTGGCTTCAGAAATGGACATTATATTTAATTAGGAAAATAATCAAAAAAATAATTATTTTTCTGGTTTTGACATATAAAGATAGGTTAAAATCAGATTACCAAATATGAGTAGAAGCACGGCTTGCTATCAAGGACATGTAGTGCAACTTAAGGTAGGTTTTACCTTGATCAGAAATAAGCAAAGGTTTTTGGAAATCAGTGTTATACCAAAAGAATTTAGGGTTTTATCCTCACATGATCAAGCATACAAGCATACAATGTCAATCATGGCATTCACAACATTAGTTTATGAAAAGGTTTTAACAAGCTCAGAATTTCACAATACAGACAAGTGATAGCAAAAACAGGGTGTGACATGCGGACGCCGTTGGCTCCGCGGCGGCATTAGGCGGCGTGGGCACGGCGGGCGACGCGGTTGGCACAGAAGGCGCCACCATCGTGTCCCCCACGGTCGAAGCCGGAACGAGGGGCGCCGGAGGCGAGCAACAACTACATCCTAGCGAGTTTGGCCCTAGTGCCACGAGGGAAAGAGACACCCACGCCCCTTGCATCCGTCACATCAGTAACCGCACTCACCCAATCCAAGGCAAACCGCGATCCACCAGTTGCACCTGTCACAGGCACGGCTGCTGGACGCATGTCTCGTCCATAACAAGATGGACTGCTGAGCGGAGCCATGGATCCGTGGGTCAAGCCTCCCCATGTCAGGCCACCACGGAGACCGGTGCATGGCGACAAGGGTGCGATGACGCTCTTCCTGGTTCCACCAGAAGTCGAGCAATGTCTTGGTACGCCTCCCTTCCCTTGTCGGACACGGCCGCAAAGGCAATGTCATGGGCTCAGCTTCTGTTAAACTTCCCACCCGCGGCTGACAAGGTGGACGAGTGGAGAGCCACCATCCAAAGTCTGATTGGCTTCGCCGAAGTTAGCAAACCACAACAAGCATGGCCGTCTCTTCGCCCACGGTAGGTGACGGTGGCCCGACAAGATGGTCATGCTGACTGGGCACACAGACGATGCAATCCCCTCCTCCACAACAAACTCAAGGGTGGCCGCAGCAAGTTGTGTGCACTGATGGGGCCGATGAGGCATCTATGGCCTTGACCGACCCATGCAACCAGCAAGACCAGCAGTGTGTCCTAGAAGACCAGCGGAAGGAAGACACACATATCGCCATCGAACGATGCCGGGAACCACACCGTCAATCCAACAAGCGCAATGGCACAAACACTCGCGACCCCGCGCCCAGTGTTGGTGGAAACCTACCTTACAATGTCGGGTATCCCGCATTTACTCGCGAGCTGCGACAGGTTCGCTGGCCCTCGATCCGCGCCTTCAAGCCCGAACTGGTGGGAAAATATGAAGGAAAGCTCAACACGACATATTCTTGGGCATCTACACAATTGCCATCAAGGTTGCTGGAGGAAGGGATGAGAAGGTGCTCGCCAACTATTTCCCTTTGGCACTCAAGCCAAATGTGAGATCGTGGCTGATGCACCTGCCAGAGAATTGCATTGCGTCATGGGCTGACTTGTGCAACGAGTTCGTTGGCACCTTCACGGGTCACCACCAGGAGCCAAGACAGCCCAGCGACTTGCAGGTCCTCCCGCAAAAGGAGGGTGAAACCCTGCAGAAATACATCCAGAGGTTCAGCAGAGTGCACCGCAACATTCCGGAGATACACCCCACAGCCATGATGGCCGCATTCCACTCGAATGTGTGCAACGGGAGAATGTGGGCCAAAATGAACGTCAAACTCCCCAAGACCGTCAACGATCTGTATACTATGTCAGACAAGTGTGCAGGAGCTAAAGAAGGAAGGCGACTCCCCGGAGAGGAGGCGGGTATCGAATTCGACTCCGATGACGACAACGATGCCCCTCGGTCGAAGGGGAGGAACCAAAAGCGTAGCAAGAAGCGCAAGGGCAAGGAAGTGTTAGTCGTCGAAGCTTCTGGTAGCCTCAGCACCGACAAGAAGGCGAAAGCCAAAACTCCCGACAAGGGAGCTGCTCCGTGCGCTGATTGCCAGGAGGCCGTAGCGGTAGAGAAAGCCAGAAATTCTGACGGGCCATACTGTAATATCCATCGCACCAAGGGCCACGATCTCCAAGAATGCCGACAAGTCGAGAAACTTGCTGAGAAGCGAAAGGCGGAATACAAGAAGCACGAGAAGGAGAAGGGCCAATATAATGCTGCTGGGAAGGGCCTACCAGAGGCCGCGAGAGAAAAGAAGATGACGACGCAAGTGATGATGAAGACAATGGAGAGGATTCCAGCGATAGGGAGTTCCATAAGGCAACCGATGCCGTGTGTGTTGATGGGGGTGCATCCTTGAACTCCTCTTGCCGCCATCTCAAGAAGTGGATGCGCGAAGATAACGCCATGGAGCCGGCGGTAGGGCCTCGAAGACCACTTGAATGGTCCCACATGCCTATCATATATGATGAAGAAGATCACCGTGACCAAGTTACTCTGGTCGGGTGTCTGCCACTCTTGGTTTCTCCGATAGTTCGCAACCTCAAGGTCAGTAAGATGTTAGTTGACGACAGGGCAGCCATGAACCTGATTTCTCCCGAGGTGGTCAAGAGGCTATAGTTTCCTGACAGTGAGCTCAAGCCGACGGGTTCATTCCAAGGGATTAACCCAGGCAGAGGACATCCAAAGGAAGAGATAACCTTGTCGGTTACATTCGGCGGAGAGCTCAACTACCAGACCGAAAAGGTCGTATTTGATGTGGTCGATCTCTCCCTGCCATACAATGGAATTCTTGGTCACCCGGCCTTGGCAAAACTCATGGCAGCATCCCACTATGCTTAAAATGTTCTGAAGATGCCAGGCCCCATGAGAGTGATCTCCATCCTGTCCAACAAGAAAGACACCGTCATTTGCGTAGATCGGATGTATCGAGACGTAGTAGCAGCTGAAGCCACAGGAGGACCCGCTCCTGCCGGAAGCCAAAAGAAGGAGAAGCAATCTAGCAGGAACACCGACAAGGACTCTGGGAGGCGTGCCTCCGCGGAGTGCGATGCGCCCGTCGATGACCTTCCAGAGAGTTCCACTAGCAGGAAGTCCAAGGTTTCCTACCCGTGGGACGAAGAAGGTCCTAACAAGGAGGATGGCTATGATGGTACATTTACCATTAGTTCCACCCTTAGTGACAAATAGGAAAGTGCGCTCGTTGCCTTTGTGCGGGCGAATGTCGATGTGTTTGCCTGGCAACCTTCTGACATCCTTGGTGTTCCCAAAGAGATAGTTGAGCACCACCTTAATGTGTGCCCTCATGCCAGACCCGTCAAGCAGAAGGTTAGGAAACAGGCCTTGGAGAGGCAACAATTTTTTGCCAAAGAGATCAAGAAGCTATAATCAGCTGGTTTGGTTTGAGGAGTACTTCATCCAACCTGGTTAGCTAACCCGGTAGTGGTACACAAGGCGAATGGGAAATGGAGGCTTTGCATTGTTTTCACAAACTTAAACACGGCATGCTCGAAGGACCCATTCCATTTGATGCGCATTGATCAGATAGTTGATGCCACTTCCAGGTGTAGTCGGCTTCCCTTCATGGACGCATACTATAGGTACCACATGATTTTCATGGCCCAAGAGGATGAGGAAAATACCGTGTTCATAACTCTATGTAGAATGTACTGCTTCGTATGAATGCCCTTTGGGTTAAAGAGCGCTAGTTCTACCTTTGCCAGAGCCATGCAAATTGGATTCGGACCCCAGCTGCATAGAAATATGGAAGCTTACATGGATGACATAGTATTCAAGACCAGAGACGAAGCTACCCTGGTGCAAGACCTAGAAGAGACCTTTGTGAACTTGCACAAGATCAACTTGAAGCTCAACCCTGAGAAGTGTGTGTTTGCTGTCCTGTCCGGCAAGCTACCTGGGTTCTTTGTGTATCAGTGAGGAACTGAAGCCAATCCCGACAAGATCAAAGCAATCAAGCAGATACAAGCACCCAAGACAATCAAGGACGTGAGACATTTGACCAGATGCATTGCTGTGTTGAGCAGATTAATTGCCAAATCTACCCAACGGGCCTTGTCGTTATTTTAAATCCTCAAAAAGGCTACCTAGTGAATGGACCCCGGAAACAGACGCGGTGTTGCAAAATCTGAAAACATACCTCTCTTTCGCTCCCACCTTGGTCGCTGCCAAGCCACAAGAGTCGTTGCTGCTATACCCGGTAGCAATGAATCAAGTGGTTAGCGCGGCCTTGGTGGCGCAGCGGGAGATAAATGAGGATGGATCCGCCTCGGCAAATGCTACCAGGCATGAAGCCAAAGTATCTGCGGCAATGCCCAACACAAACTCACAAGAAACCCCGCAGACTAGCAAGGAGAGCTCCAAGGAGTTGACGGAGAAGAACGTGGTGTAGCGGCCAGTGTACTTTGTCAGCTCCGTGTTACACAGGGCTAGATCAAGGTACTCTGGAGTACAAAAGCTGATATTCGGCCTCATCATGGTCGCAAGGAATCTGCCCCACTACTTCCAAGCCCATGAGATCACGGTTGTCACCCGTTTCTCACTACATCGCATCCTGAGGAACCCCGAAGCCATACGCAGGATAGTCGAGTGGGCGTTGGAGTTGTCAAGTTTTGGGTTGAAGTACGAAAGCACTTCCACCATCCAAAGCGAAGCACTAGCGGAGTTCATTGCCGAATGTACACGCACACCAGACGAAGAAGTCCAAGAAACCATTCTCCCTCAGAAGGAAGCACCCAAGGAATGGATCATGTATTTTGATGGTGCCTTCTCACTCTAGGGTGTCGAGGCAGGTGTGCTCCTCATCGCACCCACCAAAGAGCACCTCAATTACGTGGTCCAAATGCATTTTCCCCATGAAGAAGCTACCAACAACACCACCGAATATGAAGGGCTCCTTGCAGGACTCGGAATCAAGGTGTAGTTGGGGATCAAGAAGCTAATCATCAGAGGAGACTCCAAGCTTGTGGTGAAGCAGGTCAATAAAGATTATCAGAGTCCGTTCATGGAGGCTTACATAGAGAAAGTGAGGAAGTTGGAAAACGCTTTGACGGGCTGCAGGAAGAACATGTGCCACATGCAGTAAACAACATTGTCGATCACCTGTCAAAGTGTGTTGCGCAGAAGCTTCCTATGGAACCAGGGGTTTTTGTCCTTCACCTCACTCAATCGTCCGTATCCCACTCAACGATGACCAATAAGAGAAGAAAGGTGAACTCCGGCAAACATTCCCCGGCAGAGCTCCATGAAGCCCCCGGTAGAGAAGTTGCCGGAGGCGGTTCCATTTACCGTGGTGAGACACTCCCCCCCCCCCCCCCCCCCGCTAAACCCCAGGTTCTCGCGGTTGAGGCAAGCGCTCCCACAAACACGGAGATGACTTTAGTCCTTGTCGTCGAGCCACAGACTCCGTCTTGGGTGCAACACATCGTCCAATTCCTTCAGACATGAGAACTTACCGAAGAACAAGAAGAGACTGTAAGAGTAGCCCATCGGTCTAGTATGTACCAGTTTGTCGATGACACTCTTGACACAAGGAGACCCAACAGTGGGAAATTAAGGCACATCTGCCGGGAAGAAGGACTAAAGTTGTTGGCAGAGATTCACGGAGGCATGTGTGGCTCACACATAGGATCAAGGGCCCTTGTCAGGAAAGCTTTCCTCTAGGGTTTCTATTGGCCCACAGCCCTCCATGATGCAACTGAGCTGGTCACCAAGTGTGAAGCCTGCCAGTTCGATTACAAGAACATCCATCTACCAGCGCAAGCCCTCCAGATTATCACGTTGTCCTGTCCATTCTCGATCTGGGGGCTCGATATCTTGGGCCCCTTCCCCCACGCTTCCGGGGGTTTCGAGTTCTTGTACGTAGCAACCGACAAGTTCACGAAATGATCTGAGCTGGAGCTAGTGAGAAAGGTGACTACACAGTCATCTATCAAGTTCATGAAGGGACTGATGTGTCGCTTTGGAGTACCCAACAACATATTCACTGACAACGGCACCCAGTTCACAAGCCGCATATTCATGTAGTACATCCAAATCCTTGGAAGCAAGGTCTCAACGGGCAAGTCAAGAGGATGAATGGTAAAGTATTGTGAGGACTCATGACAAGAACTGTTGATAGACTGCGAAGATGCGTCAAATGCTGGATTATTGAGCTCTCAGTGGTTCTTTGGTCCCTTAGAACAACACCAAATCGAGCTACCGACCAGACACCTTTCTCCCTAGTATATGGGCCAGAAGAAATTATCCCCACGAACCTCATATACGGGTCACCTCGAGTGCTTGCCTACGATGAAGTGGAGCAATAGAAGTTGCGGCATGACGATGCCACGCTCCTCGAGGAAGGCTACTACACGTGTTGCATGCTACGAGCAAGCCCTGCGCCGCTACCATAGCCGCAGGGTCCACGCCCGGAGCTTTGAGGAAGGTGACCTTGTCCTTAGGCGCGGTCAGTCTACCAAGGGTTCCAACAAGTTGACACCAAAGTGGGAAGGCCCTTACCAGGTAGTACAAGTCATCAGACCTGGCATAGTTCGTGTGGAGACCGAAGATAGCATCAAAATGCATAACTCCTAGAATATTGAGAGTTTTAAATTCCACCCATAAGGCGCGGTTGCCGGACCCAGTCCCCAGCAACCAAATTGTGTACAACCTTTGTCGAAGATGCATGTAAACCTTTGTACAAAGCCAGGTGCAGACGCTACGCATAAATATAGCTAGGCTTCACATCATATCATCATTTGCATATTCATCATGCATTACCCATCTACTTGTGTTATGATGTCACTACTGCCCTAGTTTACCGGTTATTAAGAGTGCTTGATAGACTTGTGAACCTTGTTACCGGGTCTCCTCTCTCTTCAAGAGGATGGTTCCTCTCTTTTGTTGTGTATGTTTTGCCTCTATGTCAATGGGAGACAGCGAAATCCAAGGACGAGGAACCATCGCACCTTCAAGGGGGCTTCCCCCAAAGAGATAAGTTTAAACAACCTAATTTTAAGTGTTGTTTCGTTCTTTTCTTTGGCAAATCCTTGCCGATCCTATTCGATTGTGCACACAGAACTCTTTGCATAATAGGAACCCCTGTCGGGACAAGCTGTCCTTCATCTCTTGTCACTTATTAGCATCGGGGGAAGGACCACGCCGATAGCGACAAGGGGCCTTGCGGGGGACGATGATCGTCTCTTGCCAGGGGGCTCGCTCCCCCTTCGACACTTGCGTCTTGTGCCTACCCGACAAGGAGTCCTCTGCGGCAAGAACATACAACACAATGCGGATAGAAGGACGAAGGGATAATACTCGAAAAAGATAAACGACAATCATTTTATTCATTTCTTCAGTACAAAATGGATAAAATAGATTACATTTCGACTAGTAAAAAATTAGCGAAAGACTGCAACCTTTTGCTTTATAAAATGATGAGTGCCCCGTAATGCCTTCCTTATTCCTCTTTATTTAGAGATTTAATGATGGAGGGAAGACAGGCGAAAGGTGCGCCCGACTGGAATTCGGTGCCTCCCCGCCAAGACCAAAAGACCCCAACGCCCGGGAGGGGCGTACGAAGTGTGCAGGAGAGAAGTGTGTAGGTGCAGAAGATGGCGCTGCCAAGGCCAACTAATGATGATGGTGCTACCAACGATCGTGACGGGTCGGAGTCACCTCCCCCGCCCCCGGAGCACCAGAGGTGGCCGCCATTACGGCCTCTATCATCTCCATCGCCCCCGTAGACGCCTCCACCACCATTGGATCCCCCTCCACGACCGAAGGAGACGCCATGCTCTCCGCATCCTTCACACAAAGCATGGTCGTCCGTAGTGGCCAAAGGCGGGGAGTCCTCCCTACCTTCGAGAAGAACATGTGATACCTCTCCAACGTATCTATAATTTTTGATGGTTTCATGCTATTATCTTGTCAAACTTTGGGCGTTTTGTATGCCTTTTATATCTTTTTTGGGACTAACTTATTAACTCAGTGCCAAGTGCCAGTTCCTATTTTTTCCGTGTTTTTGACCCTTTTCACAGGAGGATTTTAAACGGAGTCCAAACGGAATAAAATCTGCGAAATGATTTTTTCCATAACAGAAGACATGCAGGAGACTTGAGAACCAAGGCAGGGGACCTCGGAGGAGGTCACAAGCCCACCAGGCCCAGCCTAGGGGGCAGGCCTAGTAGGCTTGTGAGCTCCCCGTAGCTCCCCTGACCTAGGTCTTTCGCCTATATATTCCATAAAATCCCAGAAAAAATCAGGAGATCATCGAAAGTACTTTTCAGCCGCCGCAAGCTTCTGTCTTCGCAAGATCCCATCTGGGGCAGGTTCTGGTGCCCTGCCGGAGGGGGGTTCGGATACGGAGGACTTCTTCATCAACACCATGACCTCTCTGATGATGCGTGAGTAGTTCACCATAGACCTACGGGTCCATAGCTAGTAGCTAGATGGCTTCTTCTCTCTCTTGGATCTTCAATACAAAGTTCTCCATGATCTTCATGGAGATCTATCTGATGTAATCTTCTTTTGTGATGTGTTTGTCAAAATCCAATGAATTGTGGATTTATGATCAGATTATCTATGAATCTTATTTGAGTTTCTTCTGATCTCTCTTATGCATGATTTCATATCCTTGTAGTTCTCTTCGAGTTGTGGGTTTTGTTTGGCCAGCTTGATTTATGATTCTTGCAATGGGAGAAGTGCCTGGTTTTGGGTTCATACCATGAGGTGACCTCATCCAGTGACAGAAGGGGTAGCGAGGCACACATCGTGTTGTTGCCATCAAGGGTAAAAAGATGGGGTTTTTATCATTGGTTTGAGATTATCCCTCTACATCATGTCATCTTGTTTAAGGCGTTACTCTGTTCGTCATGAACTCAATACACTAGATGCATGCTGGATAGCGGTCGTTGTGTGGAGTAATAGTAGTAGATGCAGAAAGTATCGGTCTACTTGTCTCGGGCGTGATGCCTATATGTATGATCATTGCCTTAGATATCATCATGACTTTGCGCGGTTCTTTCAATTGCTCGACAGTAATTTGTTCATCCACCGTAATATTTGCTATTTTGAGAGAAGCCTCTAGTGAACACTATGGCCCCCGGGTCTACTCCACACTATATTTTCAGCCTTACACTTTTACTTCGTTGCACTTTTCGCCTTCATATCTCACTTTGCAATCAATCTTGAAGGGATTGACAACCCCTTTATAGCGTTGGGTGCAAGCTCTTTTGTGTTTGCGCAGGTACTCTGGACTTGATGAGATTCTCCTACTGGATTGATACCTTGGTTCTCAAACTGAGGGAAATACTTACTACTCCTGTGCTGCACCACCCTTTCCTCTTCAAGGGAAAAACCAACGCAAGCCCAGTCTCCGTCAACGTGTAAATCTCTGGCACTGTTGTCTGTTGCCGTAGCAGAAGAATTTCTGGCGCCGTTGTCGGGGAGGATCAAGTCAAGAACTCATCCAAGTAAGTGTCTCAAACTCATCTCTTGCATTTACTTTTTTGCCTCTCGTTTTCTTCTCCCCCACTTCTGAAAAACAAAAATTTACAAGAAGATTTGCCTTTTTCTCTCGCTTGCTCTTTGTTCGCCTGTGTGCTTTCTTGCTTGCTGAAGTCACCATGACTGAAAACACCAAACTTTGTGACTTCTTGAATACTAATAATAATGATTTTATTAGTACTCCGATTGCTCCCGCCACTAGTGTGGAGTCATACGAAATCAATGCCGCTTTGCTGAATCTTGTTATGAAAGAGCAATTTTCCGGCCTTCCTAGTGAAGATGCCGCATCCCATCTTAATACCTTCATTGAGCTTTGCGATATGCAAAAGAAGAAAGATGTGGATAATGATGTGATTAAATTGAAGCTATTTCCTTTCTCGTTGCGAGATCGAGCAAAAACTTGGTTTTCGTCTTTACCCAAAAATAGTATTGATTCTTGGGATAAGTGCAAAGATGCTTATATATCCAAGTATTTTCCGCCGACTAAGATTATCTCTCTCTGTAATGATATCCTGAATTTTAAGCAACTTGATCATGAACATGTTGCACAATCTTGGGAGAGAATGAAATTGATGATTAGAAATTGTCCCGCTCATGGCTTGAGTCTTTGGATGGTATACAAATCTTCTACATTGGCTTGAATTTCTCTTCTAGAAATATCTTGGACTCCGCCTTAGGTGGAACGTTCATGGAAATAACGTTAGGAGAATCCACAAAACTCCTAGACAATATCATGACGAACTATTCTCAATGGCACACTGAAAGGTCACCTACTAGTAAGAAGGTACACGCTATAGAAGAAATTAACTCGTTGAGTGCTAAGATGGATGAGTTAATGAATTTGGTTGCGAATTTGGTTGCTAGTAGAAGTGCTCCTTTAGATTCTAATGATATGCCCTTGTCTTCCTTGATTGAGAGTAGCAACGCTAGCTTGTACGTTAATTTTCTTGGTAGGAATAATTTTGGCAACAACAATGCTTTTAGAGGATACTATGTTCCTAGGCCTTTTCCTAGTAACTCCTCTAATAACTTTGGCAACTCCTACAACAATACTCATGGAAATTACAATAGATTACCCTCTGATCTAGAGAGTAATATCAAAGAGTTTATCAACTCGCAAAAGATTTTCAATGCGTCCATAGAGGAAAAACTACTCAAAATTGATGATTTGGCTAAGAGCGTTGATAGAATGTCTAGTGATATTGATGCTTTGAAAGTTAGATGTGTTCCTCCCAAGATCAATATGGATGGAACTTTGAAAGCTATGCATGTTTCCATGAGTGAGCAAAGAAAGAACCGCCCAAATTCGTGCTAGACATGAATGGCTTAAAAGGCGTGTTCTCGTGATAAGAATCAAGAAGATCTTAAAGTGCTTGGTGTGACTCCATTGAATCTTTGTTTTCTTGTGTCAAACCTAATGATGATGGGGCTGGATATGAATCCACTTTGGTTAAAAAACGCCGCAATGATTCGGAGTCCATCTATCTTGATGCTAAAAGCATTGAAAGTGGAGTAGAAGATAATAAAACTTTGAGTAGTAATAAAATTACTACTTTGGATTTCAAGGAATTCAATTATTATAGTTGCTCCTTGATTGAATGCATTTCCTTGATGCAATCCATGCTAAACTCTCCACACGCTTATAGCCAAAACAAGGCCTTTACCGATCATATCGTCGAAGCTATGATAAAATCTCTTCAAGAGAAACTTGAATTGGAAGTCTCTATCCCTAGAAAGCTTCATGATGAGTGGGAATCTACTATCAAAATTCAAATCAAAAACTATGAACGCAATGCTTTGTGTGATTTGGGTGCTAGTGTTTCCGCGATTCCAAAGTCTTTATGTGATGTTCTGGGTTTTAATGAGATTGAAGAGTGTTCTCTTAATGTGCATCTTGCGGATTCTACTGTCAAGAAACCCATGGGAAGGATCAATGATGTTCTTATTATTTCAAATAGGAACTATGTACCTATGGATTTCATTGTGCTTGACATTGATTGCAATCCTACTTGCCCTATCATTCTTGGTAGACCTTTCCTAAGGACTATCGGTGCTATCATCGATATGAAGGAAGGGAATATTAGATTTCAATTTCCTTTAAAGAAGGGCATGGAGCACTTTCCCAGAAAGAAAATAAGATTTCCTTATGAATCCATGATGAGGGCTACTTATGGTTTGAGCACCAAAGACGATGATACGTGATTCTATCGCTTTATGCCTAGCTAAGGGCGTTAAACAATAGCGCTTGTTGGGAGGCAACCCAATGAATTTATCTTTTTATTTTCTGTTTTGTTGCGTCCACACCATCATAATTCTGTTATGGTTGTGTCTTTTGTGTTTCCTTTTGTGTTTGAGCCAAGCAAAACCTTTATGACTAGTCTTGGTGATGGTTGTTTAATCCTGCTAGAAAAAGACAGAAACGTTTCGCTCACGAGATGATTTTTCATTTTTATTCAGAAAGAGATTTTGAGTTGATTCTTTTTATGCTAGTTGATAGGCCTTTTTCCCAGGCAGTCGTAATTGTTCAGTATTTTTGAGATACCAGAAGTATACGAAGTATATAGATTGCTATAGACTGGTCTGTTTTTGACAGACTCTATTTTTGTTGAGTTGGTTGCTTGTTTTTATGAAATTATGGATAGTATCGGGGGGTACTACCCATGGGAAGTGAGAATACAGTAACCTAACACCAATATAAATAGAAATCAAGATTGCTACAGTACCTAAAGAGGTGATAGTTTGTTTTCTTGTGCTAATGTTATCATGAGTTTCTGTTTAAGTTTTGTGTTGTGAAGTTTTCAAGTTTTGGTGATGTTCTCATGGACAAAGAGATAAGGAGTGGAAAGGGCTCAAGCTTGGAGATGACCAAGGCATCCCAAGCCAAATTCAAGGACACCAAAAATCCTAAGCTTGGGGATGCCCCGGGAAGGCATCCCCTCTTTCGTCTTCAATCCATCGGTAACATTACTTGGAGCTATATTTTTATTCACCACCTGATATGTGTTTTGCTTGGAGCGTCTTGTATCTTAGGAGTATTTTCTTTTTGTTGTGTCACAATCATCCTTGTTGCACACCTTTTGAGAGAGACATGCACTCATCGTGATTTTGCTAGAATGCTCATTGTGCTTCACTTATATCTTTTGAGCTAGATAATTTTGCCCTATGTGCTTCAATTATATCTTTTGAGCTAGATAATTTTGCTCTATGTGCTTCACTTAGGTCTTTTAGAGCACGACGGTGCATGACTTGATAGTTGGTTTATCCTATGAAAGTAGACCCAAAGGTGATAGGTACCCAAAGAGGATACAAAAACCTCCATCTTCATGTGCATTGAGTAGAAAGAGAAGTCTTGATTCCTCTCAATTAGTTTTGAGACATGGATTTGGTAATATTAAGAGTTATGTTAGTAGGGGGTTGTGAATCTAGAAATACTTGTGTTGAAGTTAGTGATTCCCGTAGCATGCACGTATGGTGAAGTGCTATGTTAGGAAGTCGGAGCATAATTGATCTATTGATTGTCATCCTTTGTGTTGAGGTCGGGATCGCGCGATGGTTAACACCTACCAACCCTTCCCCTAGGAGTATGTGTTTAGCACTTTGTTTTGATTACTAATAAAAACTTTCGCAACAAGTATGTGAGTTCTTCATGACTAATGTGAGTCCATGGTATAGATGCACATTCACCTTCCACCATTGCTAGCCTCTCTAGTGCCGCGCAACTTTCGCCGGTACACAAACCCACCATATGCCTTCCTCAAAACAGCCACCATACCTACCTACTATGGCATTTTCATAGCCATTCCGAGATATATTGCCATGCAACTCCCACTGTTCCGTCTCATGACTTGTTCTGTCACTCTCATATTGCCATTGCATGATCGTAAGATAGCTAGCGAGATGTTTCAACGTCATACACCAAGCTAGATCATTGCACATCCCGGTACACTGCCAGAGGCATTTCCTATAGAGTCATCATCGTTCTAAGCTTTGAGCTGTGAGTAAATAAAACTGTGATGATCATCATTATTGGAGCATTGTCCCATGTGAGGAAAAAAAAGAGGCCAAAGAGCCCAAATAAAAAAACAAAATAGGCCAAGAGCCCAAATAAAAAAAGAGAAGAGAGAAAAAGAGAGAAGGGACAATGCTACTATCTTTTTCCACACTTGTGCTTCATAATAGCACCATGTTCTTCGTGATTGAGAGCCTCTCGTTTTGTCACCACCATATGCTAGTGGGAATATTTATTATATAACTTGGCTTGTATATTCCAATGATGGGCTTCCTCAAAACTGCCCTACGTCTTCGTGAGCAAGCAAGTTGGATGCACATCCACTAGTTCTCCTTTTGAGCTTTCACGTACTTAAAGCTCTAGTGCATCCTTTGTATGGCAGTCCCTACTCATTCACATTGATATATATTAATGGGCATCTCCATAGCACTTTGATACGCAGAGTCAATGTGACCATCTCCTCCTTTTTTTCTCACAACCACCACCACACTCTATTCCACCTATAGTGCTATATCCATGGCTCACGCTCATGTATTGCGTGATAGTTATAAAAAGTTTGAGAAAGTAAGAGTGCGAAAACAATTACTTGGCCAATACCGGGGTTATGCATGATTTAAATTAGTTGTGTGAGGATGATGGAGCATGGCCAGACTATATGATTTTGTAGGGATAACTTTCTTTGGCCTTGTTATTTTGAAAGTTCATGATTACCTTGCTAGTTTGCTTGAAGTATTATTGTTTTCATGTCAATACCAAACTATTGTTTTGAAACTTACGGATCTGAACATTCATGTCACATGAAAGAAGTTACAAAGGACAACTATGTTAGGTAGCATTCCATATCAAAAATTCAGTCTTTATCACTTCCCTACTCGAGGACGAGCAGGAGTTAAGCTTGCGGATGCTTGATACGTCTCCAACGTATCTATATTTTTTTATGGTTTCATGCTATTATCTGGTCAAACTTTGGACGTTTTGTATGCCTTTTATATCTTTTTTGGGACTAACTTATTAACTCAGTGCCAAATGCTAGTTCCTGTTTTTTCCGTGTTTTTGACCCTTTTCAGAGGAGGATTTTAAACGGAGTCCAAACATAATAAAATCCGCGGAATGATTTTTTCTATAATAGAAGACACGCACGAGACTTGAGAACCAAGGCAGGGTACCTCGGGGGAGGTGACAAGCCAACCAGACCCGTCCTAGGGGGGCAGGCCTAGCAGGCTTGTGAGCTCCCCATGGCTCCCCTCCCCTAGGTCTTTCGCCTATATATTCCCTAAAATCCTAGAAAAAAACAAGAGATCATCGAAAGTACTTTTTCGCCGCCGCAAGCTTTTGTCTCCGCAAGATCCCATCTGGGCACGTTCTGGTGCCCTGTCGGAGGGGGCATTCGGATACGGAGGGCTTCTTCATCAACACCATGACCTCTCCGATGATGCGTGAGTAGTTCACCATAGACCTACGGGTCCATAGCTAGTAGCTAGATGGCTTCTTCTCTCTCTTGGATCTTCAATACAAAGTTCTCCATGATCCTCATGGATATCCATCCGATGTAATCTTCTTTTGCAGTGTGTTTGTCGAGATCCGATGAATTGTGGATTTATGATCATATTATCTATGAATCTTATTTGAGTTTCTTCTGATCTCTCTTATGCATGATTTCATATCCTTGTAATTATCTTTGAGTTGTTGGTTTTGTTTGGCCAGCTTGATCTATGATTCTTGCAATGGGAGAAGTGCTTGGTTTTGGGTTCATACCGTGTGGTGACCTCACCCAGTGACAGAAGGGGTAGCGAGGCACGCATCGTGTTGTTGCCATCAGGGGTAAAAAGATGGGGGTTTTATCATTGGTTTGAGATTATCCCTCTACATCATGTCATGTTGCTTAAGGCGTTACTCTATTCGTCATTAACTCAATACACTAGATGCATGCTGGATAGTAGTCGATGTGTGGAGTAATAGTAGTAGATGCAGAAAGTAACGGTCTACTTGTCTCAAACGTGATGCCTATATGTATGATCATTGCCTTAGATATCGTCATGACTTTGCGCAGTTCTATCAATTGCTCGACAGTAATTTGTTCACCCACCGTAATATTTGCTATTTCGAGAGAAGCCTCTAGTGAACACTATGGCCCTCGGGTCTAGTCCACACTATATTTTCAGCCTTACACTTTTACTTCGTTGCACTTTCCGCCTTCATATCTCACTTTGCAATCAATCTTGAAGGGATTGACAACCCCTTTATAGCGTTGGGTGCAAGCTCTTTTGTGTTTGCGTAGGTACTCTGGACTTGAAAAGATTCTCCTACTGGATTGATACCTTGGTTGTCAAACTGAGGGAAATACTTACTGCTCCTGTCATGCACCACCCTTTCCTCTTCAAGGGAAAAACCAACGCAAGCCCAGTCTCCGTCAACGTGTCAATCTCTGGCATTGTTGTTTGTTGCCGTAGCAACATGCAGGAGAAAATCACCGACCCGTGCTCGCCCGAACATGGCGGCATGGGCGGCCGACCCCGTCGTCATAACCAGAGAACCGCGGCTGCCTCCACCGTTGGGCCACCGCACATGCAGAGCCACTGTCCCTGGAGTTTGTAAACCTCCGGCACCACGACTGAAGTGGCTGCATGATCCGAACGGGAAAGTCTTCCTGCCCCCACGGAGGATGGGGGTGCCCACGCTTCCCCACCATGGCCAAGAACCGAAGCCACTTCAAGGGACGAGAAGAGAAGAGTGGATGAGCATCGTCTACCGCACCCCTGTCGCTTTTATAGGGAGGGCGCGGGAGGCTCGCTCTCCTACACTCCAAGAGCCACCACCCATCTCCACCTATGTTGTTGCTCGCCATCACGGGCGAACAGGTAACCGCCCCATTAATCCAATCCATGACGATGCGGCTTCTGCCACGACCAAGCCTTTAAGCCATGCGCACCCGCCGCGAGATTCGTGCAATGCATGCGGCGAGCATAGCGGAAACAGCCTGAAGTGGTGGGACGGTGCAGAACAGTGGGTTGGCAGTTACCTCTTTGCAAATTTCACGCCCGTGCACGAACTTTGGGCCTAACCCAACAGTGCCAGGCAAGCGCGTATGGGCCAAGCCCGGGGGCTCCTATCGGCGCACTAGTAATAGGGTACCTAGTTCCCTAACTATTGCATAGGCGTTGAGAGCATAACCCATCAAGAGCAACCACCAACCCAAGCAAAGAGCCGGAACCAGATGCCGACAAGACCTACACAAACAACCCAAGATGTGCCAAGAACCCGTAGTACCTCCCAGGGGCGAAGGCACAAGCATAGTCACCAAGACCCGGCAAGGTGCCCCCAGCAAGTGCAGGCTAACCTGCCACATCTCCACCTCATCGCTACACCAGTCACTTGTCAATGAGGTGTCGAGCTCCCAGATGGCTAGGTGGCTCTCGCTAAATACATGGTGGCGCGCTAGAATATAGATCACAACCTGTTAACACCTGTCCAGAGGCGTGTTAAGATCCCAAGTCATGGCAAGCTCATAGGTGGCAGAAGCTTACATTTATGGCGCTTTGTCTTAAGTGCCAGTGAAAGTGCGCTATATCGACTAGAGGGGGTGAACAGAAGATTTTCAGAATTTCATCACTAAGGAAATTCCTTTTGAGGAAATTCCTCACATATGACTAACTTGCAGCGGAAACAATAATGGATCAGGGGTGCAAAGAATCACTACAGCAGTTTTCAAGATGAGGAATATGAAAAACAGTTTGCACAGTACGCACGCACAGAGAAAGCAGGTGAGGATTAACTCGCGTGAAGAATTTGAGGTTGAGGAATTTCAAAGATAGTCTTCAGCAAATTCTTCATACAGTGACAATGAAAATCTTCAACATATAATATTGAGGAATTGAAAGAGTTGAACAAATAGAACCCGTATCACAGTGAAGACATTGGTTGATGACCCAGTTAGAACTACTGTGACAGGTGTACGTCTGGTTTGGAGCGGCTTGGTATTGAAACCAAAAGACACACAGTCCCGGGACACACAGTCCCTACCGTATTCTCCTTGAGCTAAGGACACACAGTCCTCGCCCAACGCTCGTGGGGTTTAGGATTAGGGTTTAGGGTTTAGGGTTTAGGGGTTTAGGGTTTAGGGTACCAAACCCTCACAAACTTGTTCACCCGACGATCCACAATTGACTGCTGGATTGCTCTAGACCATGACGCCTAACCACCTAGAGGATTCATAGTTCTCAAAGGTAAAAGGCTTCAGTCCCACACCGGAACAAATTTTTCAGTGATGCTCAATCACTTGGTTTTTGGTTTGTGGTTTGGTGTTTGGTGTTTGGGGTATTTCCTCACTGATGATTTACTCTCGAAGACTCTGAGGAATTTGGGTTGGTCTAAATGACAAGTGTTAGTTTCTCACGGAGTAGCCAACAAGCTAATGGTTGTGGGGGCGGCTATTTGTAGCCTGGGAGCATCCCGACATGATTTGACATTAATGCCCTTAAATAATATGACCATTGGTGTGGAAGGATCAGTGATGTGGCGCGTATTGCGGCAACGGTCGGGATCCTCAACTGTGAGAGTCCTCATGTCTCTCATATTACTCACTTGAGTCTTTTGGTAGGATTAGGCTTGGGTTGAGCATCATGAGGAAATTCATTATAAAGTGTTACCTTGACCCCCTTTAACAGTACGATGTTCCTATGACTCAAGAGTGAAGAAAAATGAAATAAAAAGAATAAATCTTCACGCTTCAAAGTCTTCGAATCGTTTTTCTTCACGACACACCGAATTCCTCATCTTCAATATCTTCACGAGGAATATCATTTTCATCTAAATTTCTTCGCAGTCAAAGTCTTCAACAGAAGACCAATTTCTTCAACCGAAGATATACATTTTTAGGGGTCGATATTCATCGAATATTTCAAACTCATCAGCGACTTATAGATCCTGTGTACACTCATGAACACATTAGATACTTAACCTATAAGTCTTCAAACCACCAAAATTACTAAAGGGCACTAGATGCACTTACAATCTCCCCCTTTTTGGTGGTTGATGACAATTAGGTTAAGTCTTCAACGGGGGTAAAGATATGAAGTGTAAATACTCATTTGAGGAATTTGAAATCAAGATACACAAAGACACCCCGTGAAGATGTGAATATCTTGAGGATTTTTCTTTTACAGCAAATGCACATTGATGATTTATATCATGGAGATCTCCCCCTGAGTATTGTAAATCATGCATATATATGACATATAATATGAAGAATTTGAGAATGCATGATGACAAATGGTATCTCACGAATTTCAGCATGCGTGCATTAGTATTTTGAGGAATAAGCATGTGAAGAAAAACGTTCAAAAGCGTCAGAGTACCATCGGGCTTAAGTTACAACTCATTACATAAACACTTCAGAAGAACCAAGAGTTTGTAACTTAATAAAGTTCATTAGCCCCAGAATATATCCTGCGTGAAGACTAACTCTCATATTTCTCCCCCTTTGTCATCAAGTGACGAAAAGGGACAAAACTGAGGGCTAACGCCCCATGAATACTTTCACTTCTTGGCTGATGAAGAAGACGCGTGCGGATTCTTGGCGGGCTTCTTCCTTGGGCCGGTGGTAGTTTCTTTTTGATCTTCATTAGATTCTGCAGTGCGGAATGAAGAAAAGGAGTTGTCCTCAAGGTCTGGAACTGGGATTGGCTTGAATTTCCTCTTGCGAGGCCACGACTAGTCGAAGTCCTCAATGAATTCCAATTCATCAAGTTCTTCTTGAGTCTTCAAATGAGCCAATGTGGCCTAGGTGCGATCAAAAACCTCATGAAGATAGTAGTGATTTTTCTTCACTGCATTCTGGGTTTCGTTGAGGGTTTTCACAATGCCACTCAATTGATGTTTTACCCATTTGTGATTCCGATTGACCTTCTGATGAAGACTGAGGAGTAGTTCCCGGTTAGTCATCACCCTTGGTGAAACAGGACTAGGTGGCTCCTGAGTTTCAGTATCATCCCATGAGGAATATGCATCTGGTTCACGAAACTGGCCATCAAGGGGCCGACTACCTTCATCGATGATAGATTTTCCTTTTCCTTCAACAGGCTCAAAAGTCTTCTTGTTGACTCTGATAGGAGGCATATATCCAATGTGATTGTTGAAATCAGCATGATAGTTGATGCCTCACCTGCGTCTGATGAATCTCATGATCCATGAAGCGTAAATCTTCAGGTCGTAGGGTGACATAGCATTGTCAGCCAGAGTCCTCAGGAAGAAGTCCTGAAGATTTATTGGGCTGCCATGGATGATGTTGAAGAGGATATTCTTCATGATGCCTACAACATCTTCTTCATCATCATGGCCCTTAATTGGAGCAATGACACTGCAAAGAATCATGTAGACAGTCTTAGGTTCATACTTCAAGTCTTGAACCAGAAAAGTCGTTCTCGGTGGCTGAACCTTGGGCAAAGGCTTCATCAGGACTTCGAGCAGCTTATTGGGCAACTCCCGTTCATCATACATCATCACAGCATGTTCTAAGGGAATTGACACCGGAAGTACTCGCAGCAGCTCAGTAGCACGGGCCTTGTAATGTGTGTGCTCTGTCATCCAGTCCAACACCCAAGTGTTGATATCCTTTGGGTCTCCAGAGATGTGCAAAGTTGCATAGAATTGAAGAATGATATCGTTGTTCCAATCACAGATATCAGTGCAAAGTGGCAGCAGTCCAGCTTCATGAAGAACGTTGAGGACTGGGGCGAAGCAAGGAATTTCTTCCAACTCAGCATGAGGAGTATGCCTGTGCTGAAATATTTTGTTTCTTCCACAAAGCACATATGCATAATAGTTGAGTTGAGTCCTTGTCCAAAACTTCTTCTGCCTCATGTGAAGCTTGTCATAAGGATTGTCGGCGATGAAATACATACGTTCTTCATAGAACGCTTCCTTCTGAAACTTTGGCCTCTTTGAAAAAGGCTGATTTTGCATAGGCTGAAGATTATGCTGCTTCTCTTGAGGAGATACTATCATTGCAGTCTCACTGTTGACCACCACAATAGCACTTTCAGTATTGGGTGCAGGAGCATTTTCTTCAGCCTGTACCTCAGGTTGAGAATTTTCTTCAGCCTGAACCTCAGGTTGAGGATTTGCTTCAGGTTGAGGGTTTTCCTCGGGCTGAGGATTTTCTTCTGGGTTTTCCTGAGCTTGAGGATTTTGCTTGGAGGAAGAGACAAAATCTTCAACGGTTGCAGCTGATCCTTGTGCAGTTTCATCAGGCGTCTTGTGAGGAACGAAGGACAGAGGAATGTCATCAATTTGAATTTCCTCATCCATGGTTTCGTCAGAATCATCGTCCTTCATTTCCTCATCAACTGAGATCTCCTCATCTTCTTCAGGAATGACATAGTCAATTCCGAAAGGGGCCATAGTGTATGACGGAGCTATCTTCACAGGCACAACATCCAGTGAAGGAGTTTCATCAAGAATCTTTTGACGCTTGGCCTTTGATGATTCTGGAGTTAAAGAAGTTTTTCTTTTCTTTGCTACTTTCTCGGAAGCCTTCGTTTTCTTCACGTCTGATGTAGACAGAACCATTTTCTTCACCTTTGAGGCCTGAGGTGAAGGAATTTTCTCTTCAAGAGCTGGTGCAGTATCAGTCCTTGCAGTTTCCTCAGCTGAAGCATTTTCTTCAGCTGGAGCAGATTCATCAGCTCGCACAGATTCATCAGCTGGAATGTCCTTAGCTATTTCCTCAATAACCGGTGCATCAGCACGGCTTTCTTGAGGTATTTCCTCAGCAAGGGTTGCTTCTTCGTCATCTTCCTCTATGAGCTGAACAGAATAGTTGGGCTCAGACTGCTCAGGCTGCTTTGGTTCTGCTGGAGGAGCAGCCTTCTTGTTGTATTCATCAACTGCATTGGTTGCAAACTTGATTAAATTGGTCTTGAGACTTTGACGATCAGATAGTTTGGTATACTTGTCGGTCAAAGTCTTCAGTTCCGCCTGTGTTGACACAAGAGCATCAGGCGTCAGGTTTAGGAGATTCTGTTTGAGGAATTTCTTCTTCTTCAGCTTTGCAGCCTTTGCTTGTTTGGCTTGCGTCTCCTTCCATTTGGCCTCATTGATGAATGTGGCCACCATATGGCTGATACCAGGGGGAAGCTTCAAGTCATCAATGGGTGTGTTAGGGTCATCATACCAGACATTGATGTAGTCCAGCAGGACCTTTGGTTCCATGGAGAGAGGAATAGCGATGCCTGAAGCTTGTGCGACGCGTTCCTTCTTGTTTCGGATGGTGGCTTGAAGAGTTTCATCATCATATTCATCACTTCCTTCTAATGCAGAAGGGACTTTGATGACTTTGCTTGGGCTGGGTCAGATGCCTACCAACAGTCATTTTAGTCTTCAAAGGTGTTGGTGAAGACTTTGTCTCCGAGCTCATGGCAGATGGAACAGAGGAGCTGGAGTGAGCAGGTATTGCTTGAAAATCTTCTTGTGTTTAGGCTTTGAAGCATGTGTGGCTATTGAGGGTTTTGGCGCAGGCGCGGGCGCAACCTTTTGAACAAATTGCTCTTTAGCCTTTGAAGCCTTTGGTTTCTGTGGCACGGGCTTCACTTGAGGAATAGTTGTGCCTGAAGCTTCAGTAGCAGAGGAGGTGGCTGTAGTAGCAGTAGCAGATTCCTCATTGAATTTCCTCACTGCAGCTTCTGCTTTCTTCTGAAGCTTTGACAAGTGTTTGTCTTTCTCCTCAAGATAATCATCAATAGTTTTGAGGCTTGAAGGATGTGCAACCTGATGATCCTCGAGAGGAGGCCTTTTGATAGGTGGCTTAAGGGCGAATTTCTTCGCATACTTTGGAGTGACGAAGCGACATTCCTTCCACTCCTTAGCCCACATGCGTTCTATCTTTTCAAGCCTGATTTTCCTCTTTGGCATTGGTTCTTGCTCATGTGGCGTGCAATAGTCAAGGTATATATCCTCAGGGATATCGATTGCAGTGTTCTGTTCCAGTTTCTTTCCGCCCTTTTGCTTTGTGTCATCTTCCATTTTCTTCAGCTGAGGCTTTTGCTGAGGAATTTGAACTCTTGAGGATTCTGATGACACTCGTAGATTTTCTTCAAGAAACGTTGCAAATGAGTTAAGTTGATGAGAACCTAGAGATTCATCAGCTGAAATTTTTGTACCTGTGAATAGAGTATAGGTGCGAGGAATTTGGAGATGTCATATGCGTTCTCAGATTTGAAGAAATTGAAAAAATTTAAAGTTGAGGAATTTGACCAGTGAGTTGAGGAATTTGTCTAAGCACTCTGATCTTGGGTTCCAGAGTTGTGCAGATTCGAAAATTTGCACAATTGAGGAATCACGTGAAGAATTATAGTGGCTTAGTGAAATTCATCAAGTGTTTGAGGAATAGAGTGTGCGAAGCTGATAGACACCGAGGAAAAACAGATTTCTCGAATCAAAGGTAAAATGGTAGATCGAAAGGGAGAGTAAAAATAGGATTTTATTTACCCTATATAGCAAGCACGAAGAATATAAGTAGCAATAGTACATGCTCTTCGGTGCGAGTCCATTGCGCCCTAACTTGGCGGCAGAAGACGGCTACGGCGGCGGCGGACGAAGATGTTGTGGTTCCGGCGTGAGCTCGGCGATGGAGAGGTCGAGGGAGTGAATCTTTTCCACGCCGGCGATGAGATTTCTAGCAGTGGCGCTAGGTTTTTCTTGTGGCGGAGATAAGGTCGATAGAGACAGCGAAGAGTTTGGACAGAAGGGGTAAGGGCATATTTATAACTCACATGAAAACTGTCCAGCCGATTCTTTTGGACCGAACTGCCCTTGCCCATTCGTCTCCGCGTGACACATGTAGTTTGAGTTTAAAGAGGTGGAGATAGTGCTTATCTGATCGTGGGAAGTGGGGATCAGTTACTGTGTAATGATTTAAAAATTATTTTTGACGATTGAGGATTTCGTTGCAAAATCATCAGCTGACAAGGACACAGTGAGGATTTTGAACAAAGTTTCAAGTAGAACGCATATGAAGAATTGAATAGACTGGGTGAGTAAAGCATAGGGGGAGTAGGGTCCGATCACATTCACTTAGATGAAATATCAAATTGAAGAAATAGCTATAAGTGAATGATGTTGAGGACTTTGAAATCACTGTCTATATATGTATGTATATATATATATAGGCAAATGTAAATCATCAAGTGTTTTGAAGATTTTGACTAACTTGAGGATTTTGTGACAAAGCGTTAGGTTGATGAATTTCAGCTTTGAAGAAAAAACAACTTTGAAGAAAAACAACTTTGAAGAAAAACAACTTTGAAGAAAATCAACTTGAGGAAAAACAACTTTGAAGAAAATCAACTTGAGGAATTTCAAAGTTGGGTGGTGGCGTAACCCACCGTATAGGAATGATGATTTCAGGCACCGCGTACAATTGTCGTAGGGCCCTCAAAACCAAATTCTTCATTAATTTCCTCACACTAAGAGTGATATTCTTCATTGGTTGAAGAAAATCGATTCTCTGTGTGTTGCACATCTAAGTCATCAGTTTTGCATAAGTGTTAGGATGTGTGCATGTTTTTACAAAATATTTAAAGATTCTAGAATATTTATCTCACACCGCAACTTGAAAAACTTTTCTCATCCAAGGACTTGGTGAAGATATTAGCTAGTTGATCATTAGTCTTCACATGGTCGATGATGATATTGCCCTTGAGGACATGGTCCCGAAGGAAATGATGATGAATCTGGATGTGCTTAGTATTCGAGTGTTGTACTGGGTTGTATGCAATCTTGATTGCACTCTCATTGTCGCAGTAGAGAGGCACGTTCTTCATGTTGATGACGTAGTCCATGAGGGTTTGCTTCATCCATAGGAATTGAGCACAGCATGATCCAGTAGCAATGTACTCAGCTTCGGCAGAAGAGAGAGAAACAAAGTTATGCTTCTTTGAGGACCAGCAGACTAATGATCTTTCGAGGAAATGACAAGTGCCAGAAGTTGACTTGTGATCCACATGGTCACCATCATAGTTAGAATCAGAATATCCCACAAGATGAAGATTTGAGCCCTTGGGGTACCATAATCCTAGTGTTGGTGTGTAAGCTAAGTATTGAAGACTATGCTTCACAGCCTTATGGTGTGATTCCTTCGATTTTGCTTGAAAACGTGCACACATGCAAACACTAAGCATTATATCTGGCCTAGATGCACATAAATACAGTAAAGAGCCAATCATTGAGGGATATACATGTTGATCGAATTCTTTACCATTTTTGTCAGTGCAGAGGTGGCCGTTGGTAGGCATGGGAGTCTTGAGGCCTTTGCATTCATGCATGTCGAATTTCCTCAAAACATCCTTGAAGTATTTCTCCTGTGATATGAAGATGCCATTGCGCTGTTGACGAATTTGAAGACCTAAGAAGAATTTCAGCTCCCCATCATAGACATCTGATATTCTTCACTCATCATGTAAGCAAATTCATCAGTGTAACGTTTGTCAGTACAGCCAAATATGATGTCATCGGCATATATCTGGCACACAAATAGTTCATTATCATAGGATTTTGTGAAAAGAGTTGGATCGAGTGAACCAGGTTTGAACCCTTTCTTCATGAGTAATTCCTTCAATGTATCGTACCACGCCCGAGGGGCTTGCTTGAGACCATAAAGTGCCTTTTTGAGTCCGAAGACTTTGTCTAGATTCTTTGGATCCTCAAAACCTGGGGGCTGAGCAACATATACTTCTTCCTCAAGCTTACCATTGAGGAATGCACTTTTCACATCCATTTGATATAAGGTAATGTTATGATGATTAGCATAAGCAAGTAGTATTCGAATAGCTTCAAGTCTAGCAACAGGTGCAAAAGTTTCATCGAACTCAATTCCTTCAACCTATGTGTAGCCTTGGGCTACAAGTCGTGCCTTATTCCTCACCACTTGACCATCCTCATCTTGCTTATTTCGGAAAATCCACTTGGTGCCGATGATAATGTGCTTGCGAGGATCTGGTCATTTGATGAGATCACATACGTCATTCAGCTTGAATTGAAGAAGTTCGTCTTGCATGGCTTGAATCCACTCAGGTTCCATGAAAGCCTCAGCAACTTTTGAAGGTTATGTGATAGACACAAAATAAGAATGCCCACAAAAGATAACTAAGTGTGAAGCTTTTGAGCGAGTGAGAGGACCTGGCGCGTTGATGTCATCGAGGATTTTGTCAAGTTCTACTTCATCTGCAATCCTCGGGTGAGCTGGTTGAGGATTTCGTATCGGTTGAGGAATTTGTTCTGGAGCAATTTCCTCAGGAGCATCTTCTTGATTTTCATCAGTGCTGGGAATGATTTCTTCAGCAATTTCCTCAGTAGGAACAATGTCTTCAGTAGCTTTGAGCTTTATTGCTTCCTAGGAGACAGCTTATCTGGATAAGGAGGCAATTGCTCTCTTTGCGAGCCATTAGTTTCATCGAACCGCACATCTACAATTTCAAAAACCTTGTTGTGTTAGGTGTTGAAGACTCTGTAGGTGTGCGAGTCCTTTCCGTAACCAAGCATAAAACCCTCATGTGCCTTAGGTGCAAACTTTGAGCTATGGTGAGGATCTCTAATCCAGCATTTTGCACCGAAGACTTTGAAATAACTTACATTGGGTTTCTTGTCAGTGAGGAGTTCATATGAGGTTTTCTTGAGGAATTTGTGAAGATATACCCTGTTGATGATATGGCAAGCAATGTTGATTGCTTCAGGCCAGAAACGACGAGGAGTATGATATTCTTCAAGCATGGTCCGTGCCATTTCAACCAGAGTCATGTTCTTTCTTTCGACGACGCCATTCTCCTCAGGAGTATAAGGAGCAGACAATTCGTGAGTAATACCAAGTTCATCAAGATAATCATCAAGACCTGTGTTTTTTAATTTTGTTCCATTATCACTCCTGATGTGTTTGATCTTGACGCTGAAGTTCGTCGAGGCCCTTGAGGAAAATCTTTTGAAGACTTCCTGCACTTCAGTTTTATACAGAATGATGTGCACCCAAGTGTATCTGGAATAATCATCAACTATGACAAAGCCATATAAAGATGCAGCATTTGTTAGAGTGGCATAATGAGTAGGTCCAAATAGATCCATGTGAAGCAATTCAAATGGACGAGTCGTGTTCATGATGTTGGGGAACGTCGCATGGGAAACAAAAAATTTCCTACGCGCACGAAGACCTATCATGGTGATGTCCATCTACGAGAGGGGATTTCCGATCTACGTATCCTTGTAGATTGCACAGCAGAAGCGTTAGTGAATGCGATTGATGTAGTGGAACGTCCTCACGTCCCTCGATCCGCCCCGCGAACCATCCCACGAACCGTCCCGTGATCCGTCCCACGATTCGCTCCGATCTAGTGCCGAACGGATGGCACCTCCGCGTTCAGCACACGTACAGCTCGACGATGATCTCGGCCTTCTTGATCCAGCAAGAGAGACGGAGAGGTAGATGAGTTCTCCGGCAGCATGACGGCACTCCGGAGGTTGGTGGTGATCTAATCTCAACAGGGCTCCGCCTGAGCTCCACAGAAACGCGATCTAGAGGTAAAACCGTGGAGGTATGTGGTCGGCCTGCCTTGAAAAGTTGTCTCAAATCAGCCCTAATAGCTCCATATATATAGGAGGAGGGGAGGGGAGGCTTGCCTTGAGGCTCAAGGAGCCCCAAGGGCTGCGCCACCAAGGGAGGAGGAGTCCTCCTCCAATCCTAGTCCAACTAGGATTGGAAGGTGGAGTCCTTCTCTCTTTTCCCACCTTTCCTTTTTTTTCCTATCTCTTCCTTTGGTTTTTCTTTCTCTTGCGCAAGACAGCCTTGTGCTGACCCCACCTACTTGGTGCACCACCCCCAAGGTCCTTGGGCCCTACCGGGTGGGTGGTCCCCCCTCCCGGTGAAGATCCGGAACCCATTCGTCATTCCCGGTACATTACCGGTAATGCCCGAAAACCTTCCGGTAACCAAATGAAGTCGTCATATATATCAATCTTCGTTTCCGGACCATTCCGGAAACCCTCGCGACGTCCGTGATCTCATCCGAGACTCCGAACAACATTCGGTAACCAACCATATAACTCAAATACGCATAAAACAACGTCGAACCTTAAGTGTGCAGACCCTGTGGGTTCGAGAACTATGTAGACATGACCCGAGTGACTCCTCGTTCAATATCCAATAGCGGGACCTGGATGCCCATATTGGATCCCACATATTCTACGAAGATCTTATCATTTGAACCTCAGTGCGAAGGATTCATATAATCTCGTATGTCATTCCCTTTGTCCTTCGGTATGTTACTTGCCCGAGATTCGATCGTCGGTATCCGCATACCTATTTCAATCTCGTTTACCGGCAAGTCTCTTTACTCGTTCCGTAATACAAGATCCCGCGACTTACACTAAGTCACATTGCTTGCAAGGCTTGTGTGTGATGTTGTATTACCGAGTGGGCCCCGAGATACCTCTCTGTCACACGGAGTGACAAATCCCAGTCTCGATCCATACTAACTCAACGAACACCTTTGGAGATACCTGTAGAGCATCTTTATAGTCACCCAGTTACGTTGCGACGTTTGATACACACAAAGCATTCCTCCGGTGTCAGTGAGTTATATGATCTCATGGTCATAGGAACAAATACTTGACATGCAGAAAACAGTAGCAACAAAATGACACGATCAACATGCTACATCTATTAGTTTCGGTGTAGTCCATCACATGATTCTCCTAATGATGTGATCCCGTTATCAAGTGACAACACTTGCCTATGGTCAGGAAACCTTGACCAGCTTTGATCAACGAGCTAGTCAACTAGAGGCTTACTAGGGACAGTGTTTTGTTTATGTATCCACACATGCACTGTGTTTCCAATCAATACAATTATAGCATGGATAATAAACGATTATCATGAACAAAGAATTATAATAACAACTCATTATTACTGCCTCTAGGGCATATTTCCAACAGTCTCCCACTTGCACTAGAGTCAATAATCTAGTTCACATCACCATGTGATTCCAACGAATCCAACACCCATATAGTTATGGGGTCTGATCACGTCTTGCTCGTGAGAGAGGTTTTAGTCAACGGTTCTGGAACTTTCAGATCCGTGTGTTCTTTACAAATCTTTATGTCATCTTATAGATGCTGCTACTACGTGCTATTCGGAAATGCTCCAAATATCTACTCTACTATACGAATCCGTTTCACTACTCATAGTTATTCGGATTAGTGTCAAAACTTGCATCGACGTAACCCTTTACGACGAACTATTTAACCACATCCATAATCGAGAAAAATTCCTTAGTCCATTTAGTTACTAAGGATAACTTTGACCGCTGATCAGTGATTCAATCCTGGATCACTCTGTGTAGCTCTTAACAGACTTGCTGCAAGGCACATATCAGGTGTTGTACTCAGCATGGCATACTTTAGAGTCTAGGGCTAAGGCATAGAAGACGACCTTTCTCTATTCTCTTTATTCTGCCGTGATCGGTTTTTGAGTCTTACTTAAATTCACACCTTACAACGCAACCAAGAACTTCTTCTTTGCTGATCTATTTTGAACTCCTTCAAAAACTTGTCAAGGCATGCATCTTGTTGAAACTTCTATTAAGCGCTTTCGATCTATCTCCATAGATCTTTGATGCTCAACGTTCAAGTAGCGCAATCCAGGTATTCCTTTGAAAACTCCTTTCAAACAACCTTGTATGCTTTACAGAAATTCTACATTACTTCTGATCCACAATATGTCAACCACATATACTTATCAGAAATTCTATAGTGCTCCCACTCACTTATTTGGAAATACAAGTTTCTCATAAACCTTGTACAAACCCAAAATCTTTGATCATCTCATCAAAGTGTATATTCCAACTCCGAGATGCTTGCACCAGTCCATTGAAGGATCGCTGGAGCTTGCATACTTGCTTGTATCTTTAATATCGACAAAACCTTCTGGTTGTATCACATACAATGTTTGCTCAAGGAAACCGTCGAGGAAACAATGTTTTGACATCCTATGTGCAATATTTCAAAAATAATGCAACAACTACTAACATAATTCTAACAGACTTTTAGCATCTCTACGAGTGAGAAAGTCTCACCATAGTCAACTGTTTGATCATGTCGGAAACATCTTTGTGACAAGTCGAGCTTTTCTTAATAGTGACTTATCACCATCATCGTCTGTCTTCCTTTTAAAGATGCATCTTTATTCAATAGTCTTACTACCATCAAGTAGTTCTTCCAAAGTCTACACTTTGTTTTCATGGATCCTCTCTCGGATTTCATGGCTTCCAGCCATTTGTCGGAATCCGAGGCCACCATTGCTTTCTTCATAACTCATAGGTTCACTGTTGCTCAACAACATGACCTCCAAGACAGGGTTACCGTACCACTGTGCAGTAGTACGCGATCTTGTCAACCTACGAGGCTTGTAGTAACTTGATCTGATGCTCAATGATCACCATCATCAGCTTTCACTTCAATTGGTGTAGGCGCCACAGGAACAACTTCCTGCGCCCTGCTACACACTGGTTGAAGTGATGGTTCAATAACCTCATCAAGTTCTACCACCCTCCCACTCAATTCTTTCGAGAGAAACCTTTCCTCGAGAAAGGATCCGTTCCTAGAAACAAACACTTTGCTTTCGGATCTGAGATAGGAGATGCACCCAACTGTTTTGGATATCCTATGAAGATGCATTTATCCGCTTTGGGTTCGAGCTTATCAAACTGAAACTTTTTCACATAAGTGTCGAAGCCCCAAACTTTCAAGAAACGACAGTTTAGATTTCTCTAAACCTCAGTCTATACTGTGTCATCTCAACGGAAATACGCGGTGCCCTATTTAAAGTGAATGCGGTTGTCTCTAATGCATAACCCATAAATGATAGTGGTAATTCGATAAGAGACATCACAGCATGCACCATACCAAATAGTGTGTGGCTATGACGTTCAGACACATCATCACACTATGATGTTTCAGGTGGCATGAACTGCAAAACAATTTCCACATTGTCTTAACTACGTACCAAAACTCGTAACTCAGATATTCATTTCTATGATCATATCGTAGACAGTTTATCCTCTTGTTACGACGAACTTCACTCCTGAAACAGAATTGAACCTTTCAATATTTCAGACTTGTGATTCATTAAGTAAATACTCTTGTATCTGCTCAAATCGTCATTGAAGTAAGAACATAATGATATCCACTGCGTGCCTCAGCACCTATTGGACAGCATACATCAAAATGTATCACTTCCAACAAGTTACTTGTCTGGTTTTCATCTCAATGAAAACAAGGCCTTGCTCATGTGGTTATGATTTGCATGTCACTAGTGATTCAAAATCAAGTGAGTATAAAGATCCATCAGCATGGAGCCTCTTCATGCAATTTATACCAACATGACTCAAGCGGGAATGCCCCAAGTAAGTGGTACTATCATCATTACCTCGTATTTTTTGGCACCAATATCATGAACATGTGTGACACTACGATCGAGATTCAATAAACCATTGAAGGTGATTATTCAAGCAAATAGAGTAACCATTATTCTCTTTAAATGAATAATCGTATCGCAATAAACACGATCCAATCATGTTCATGCTTAACGCAAGCACCAAATAACAATTATTTCGGTTTAACACCAATCCCGATGGTAGAGGGAGCGTGCGACGTTTTGATCATATCAATCTTGGAAACACTTCCAACACGTATCGTCACCTCGCCTTTAGCTAGTCTCTGTTTATGCTGTAGCTATCATTTCGTGTTACTAATCACTTAGCAACCGAACCGGTATCCAATACCCTCATGCTACTAGGAGTACTAGTAAAGTACACATCAACATCATGTATATCAAATATACTTCTTTCGACTTTTGCCAGCCTTCTTATCTACCAAGTATCTAGAGTTGCTCTGCCTTAGTGACTGTTCCCCTCATTACAGAAGCACTTAGTCTCGGGTTTGGGTTTAATCTTGGGTCTCTTCATTAGTGCAGCAACTGTTTTTCCGCTTCACGAAGTATCCCTTCTAGCCCTTGCCTTTCTTGAAACTTAGTGGTTTTACAAACCATCAACTATTGATGCTCCTTCTTGATTTCTACTTTTGCAGTGTGAAACATCGTGAGTCGCTCAAGGATCATTGTATCTATCCTTGATATGTCATAGTTCATCACGAAGCTCTCACAGCTTGGTGGCAGTGACTTTGGAGAACTATCACTATCTCATCTAGAAGATTAACTCCCACTTGATTCAAGCGATTGTCGTACTCAGACAATCTGAGCACACGCTCAACGATTGAGCTTTTCTCCTTTACTTTGTGGACAAAGAATCTTGTTGGAGGTCTCGTACCTCTTAACAAGGGCACAAGCATGAAATCACAATTTCATCTCTTTAGAACATCTCTTATGTTCCGTGACGTTTTGAAACGTCTTCGGCGCCTTGCTTCTAAGCCATTAAGTATTTTGTACTGAACTATCGTGTAGTCGTCAGAAACTTGTATGTCGGATGTTCACAACATCTACAGACGACGCTCGAGGTGCAGCACACCGAGTGCTGCATTAAGGACATAAGCCTTCTGCGCAGCAACGAGGACAATCCTTGGTTTTACAGACTCAGTGTGCAAAGTTTACTACTATCAACTTTCAACTAAATTTTCTCTAGGAACATATAAAAACAGTAGAGCTATAGCGCAAGCTACATCGTAATTCGCAAATACCATTAGACTATGTTCATGACAATTAGTTCAATTAATCATATTACTTAAGAACTCCCACTCAAAAAGTACATCTCTCTAGTCATTTGAGTGGTACATGATCCAAATCCACTATCTCAAGTCCGATCATCACGTGAGTCGAGAATAGTTTCAGTGGTAAGCATCTCTATGCTAATCATATGAACTATACGATTAATGCTCGACCTTTCGGTCTCATGTGTTTCGAGGCCATGTCTGCACATGCTAGGCTCATCAAGCTTAACCCGAGTGTTCTGCGTGTGCAACTGTTTTGCACCCGTTGTATGTGAACGTTGAGTCTATCACACCCGATCATCATGTGGTGTCTCGAAACGAAGAACTGTCGCAACGGTGCATAGTCGGGGAGAACACAATTTCGTCTTGAAATTTTAGTGAGAGATCACCTCATAATGCTACCGTCATTCTAAGCAAGATAAGGTGCATAAAGGATTAACATCACATGCAATTCGTAAGTGACATGATATGGCCATCATCATGTGCTTCTTGATCTCCATCACCAAAGCACCGGCACGATCTTCTTGTCACCGCGTCACACCATGATCTCCATCATCATGATCTCCATCAACGTGTCGCCATCGGGGTTGTCGTGCTACTCATGCTATTACTACTAAAGCTACATCCTAGCAAAATAGTAAACGCATCTGCAAGCACAGACGTTAGTTTAAAGACAACCCTATGACTCCTGCCGGTTGCCGTACCATCGACGTGCAAGTCGATATTAACTATTACAACATGATCATCTCATACATCCAATATATCACATCACATCGTTGGCCATATCACAGCACAAGCATACCCTGCAAAAACAAGTTAGACGTCCTCTAATTTGTTGTTGCATGTTTTACGTGGTGAGCATGGGTATCTAGTAGGATTGCATCTTACTTACGCAAACACCACAACGGAGATATATGAATTGCTATTTAACCTCATCCAAGGACCTCCTCGGTCAAATCCAATTCAACTAAAGTTGGAGAAACCGACACTCGCCGGTCATCTTTGAGCAACGGAGTTACTCGTGGCGATGAAACCAGTCTCTCGTAAGCGTACGAGTAATGTCGGTCCGAGCCGCTTCGATCCAACAATACCGCGGAATCAAGAAAAGACTAAGGAGGGCAGCAAAACGCACATCACCGCCCACAAAAAAATTTGTGTTCTACTGGAGATTACATCTACGCATGAACCTAGCTCATGATGCCACTGTTGGGGAACGTCGCATGGGAAACAAAAATTTCCTACGCGCACGAAGACCTATCATGGTGTTGTCCATCTACGAGAGGGGATTTCCGATCTACGTACCCTTGTAGATCGCACAGCAGAAGCGTTAGTGAACGCGGTTGATGTAGTGGAACGTCCTCACGTCCCGCGATCCGCCCCGCGAACCGTCCCACGAACCGTCCTGCGATCCGTCCCACGATCCGCTCCTTTCTAGTGCCGAACGGACGGCACCTCCGCGTTCAGCACACGTACAGCTCGACGACGATCTCGGCCTTCTTGATCCAGCAAGAGAGACGGAGAGGTAGATGAGTTCTCCGGAAGCGTGACGGCGCTCCGGAGGTTGGTGGTGATCTAATATCAGCAGGGCTCCGCCTGAGCTCCGCAGAAACGCGATCTAGAGGTAAAACCGTGGAGGTATGTGGTCGGCCTGCCTTGAAAAGTTGTCTCAAATCAGACCTAATAGCTCCATATATATAGGAGGAGGGGAGGGGAGGCTTGCCTTGAGGCTCAAGGAGCCCCAAGGGCTGCGCCACCAAGGGAGGAGGAGTCCTCCTCCAATCCTAGGCCAACTAGGATTGGAAGGTGGAGTCCTTCTCTCTTTTCCCACCTTTCCTTTTTTTTCCTTTCTCTTCCTTTGGTTTTTCTTTCTCTTGCGCAAGACAGCCTTGTGCTGAGCCCACCTACTTGGTGCGCCACCCCCAAGGTCCTTGGGCCCACCCGGGTGGGTGGTCCCCCCTCCCGGTGAAGATCCAGAACCCATTCGTCATTCCCGGTACATTACCGGTAATGCCCGAAAACCTTCCGGTAACCAAATGAAGTCATCCTATATATCGATCTTCGTTTCTGGACCATTCCGGAAACCCTCGTGACGTCCGTGATCTCATCCGGGACTCCGAACAACATTCTGTAACCAACCATATAACTCAAATACGCATAAAACAACGTCGAACCTTAAGTGTGCAGACCCTGCGGGTTCGAGAACTATGTAGACATGACCCGAGTGACTCCTCGTTCAATATCCAATAGCGGGACCTGGATGCCCATATTGGATCCCACATATTCTACGAAGATCTTATCGTTTGAACCTCAGTGCCAAGGATTCATATAATCCCGTATGTCATTCCCTTTGTCCTTCGGTATGTTACTTGCCCGAGATTCGATCGTCGGTATCCGCATACCTATTTCAATCTCGTTTACCGGCAAGTCTCTTTACTCGTTCCATAATACAAGATCCCGCAACTTACACTAAGTCACATTGCTTGCAAGGCTTGTGTATGATGTTGTATTACCGAGTGGGCCCCGAGATACCTCTCCGTCACACGGAGTGACAAATCCCAGTCTCGATCCATACTAACTCAACGAACACCTTCGGAGATACCTGTAGAGCATCTTTATAGTCACCCAGTTATGTTGCGACGTTTGATGCACACAAAGCATTCCTCCGGTGTCAATGAGTTATATGATCTCATGGTCATAGGAACAAATACTTGACATGCAGAAAACAGAAGCAACAAAATGACACGATCAACATGCTACGTCTATTAGTTTGGGTCTACTCCATCACATGATTCTCCTAATGATGTGATCCCGTTATCAAGTGACAACACTTGCCTATGGTCAGGAAACCTTGACCATCTTTGATCAACGAGCTAGTCAACTAGAGGCTTACTAGGGACAGTGTTTTGTCTATGTATCCACACATGCACTGTGTTTCCAATCAATACAATTATAGCATTGATAATAAACGATTATCATGAACAAAGGAATATAATAACAACTAATTATTACTGCCTCTAGGGCATATTTCCAACACATGATAGTCTTCAAGGGGTGTTTGGATCTGGTCATTTTTCCAGACTCACAAGCACCGCAGAGGTGGTCCTTGAGGAATTTGACTGATTCGATGCCAATGACATGCTTCTTCTTTGCCAGCGTGTGCAAATTTCTCATGCCTGCATGACCAAGTCTTCGATGCCATAGCCACCCTTCTGAGGTTTTTGCTAGTAAGCATGTGGCTGGTTGAGGACCTGTAGATAAATCAAAAATGTACAAATCCCCTCTTCTAACACCTTCGAATACATTGGATCTGTCAGATTCCATGATGACAACACATCTATATTTTCCAAAGATAACAACCATGTCAAGATCACAAAGCATTGATACTGACATGAGGTTAAACCCAAGGGATTCAACAAGCATCACTTTGTCCATGCACCTATCCTTGGAAATAGCCACTTTGCCAAGTCCCAATACCTTGCTTTTACCTTTGTCAGCATCAGTGATTTGCTTCAGGGGTGATGGAGTCAGTGGCATATTCACTAGCAAGCTTTTGTCACCAGTCATGTGGTGTGTGCAACCACTATCAAGAACCCATTCAGTACTCTTGGGTTTGTCATCCTGCAGATGAATTAGTATAGCTTACCATCTCATATGATTCAGACTTGAAGAATATGATATCAATTTCATCAGATAGGAATTTCATCATAAACAGTAATTATGAGGACGTGTGAAATGTTTTTCATTTCATCAATGTTAGCTTGCGTCCTATCAAGTATTTTCTTCAGGTCTCCAGCAAATTTTCCAAATGATGATTTTCATCTGGAGACCTGTCCTGCGGAAGTGATTAGTTCGATTTCTTCACCACCCACATCTGAAGGGGTGGTAAAGAATTCATCATCCTGCGAGCACCATATGAGAAAGGGGGCATTGAAGCTAATGCACTTCTCTTCACAGTAGGGCGGTTAGAGTACTCAAATGAATAGGCAGAGAAATTCTTTGAGGATTTATGAACATAATGATTTGAAGAGTAATACTCATATTCATGTCCCTTGTAATTTCCGTGCATATTAGAAGCATTAGCATGGGTATGAGCATAGTTTTGACCAGTTAAGGATTTTGATCCTCTTGAAGACTTTGGTCCTCCTAAGGAATTTGATATGGGGTTCAGATTCTTCATTGGTGGTCTCATGAGGACATTCACCTGAAGATTTTCAAGGCAACTTTTGGGGACCCAGATTTTCCTCAGGAGTGGTCCATTCCTGCAGTTAGTTCCAACATATTGAGCAAATACTTCACCAGATTGAATTTTGAATAGTTTATAGTTGGAGTAAAATGACTCATCTGAGGAATAGGATAATTCACATGCAAAGCATGCTAGATTGGATGGATCAAGAGGAGGCCCTTTAGCAACAACCCATGAGATTTTGGGATACTGCTCAGGTTTCCAGTATGATCCATTAGCATTCAATTTCCTCTCAAAGGCAATTCCTTCTTTCCTCGGGTTCCTGTTCAGAATCTACTTTTTGAACACATCGCAAAGGGTTTGGTGCCCTTTGAGACTTTTGTACATGCCTGTCACATACAATTCCTTCAGCCCTGCATTTTCATCGGTGACATTTGTGGTTTCCTCAAGTGAGCAATTTGATACCACATGAGCAGTTGAAGAATTTGTAGCAATAGAAGCATTTGGTGATTCTGGTGAAGAATTAGCAATTTCACGTTCGATGCATTTAAGACATGGAGGAATGAATTCAACCTGAGTGGCACTGATCTGTTGAGCGAGTAATGAATCCTTTTCCATACGAAGATCATCATGAGAAATCCTCAGCTTCTCAAGATCATGTTTGCTTTGAAGAAATTGATAGGGAAGTTTCTCATGATCAACGAGGAGTTTTCCATGACGATCTTGAAGATTATCAAATCTAGACCGAAGACTTTTCATATCTTCAGTGAGGATTTGGGTAAGATTCATTTCATCATTCAATAGGTCATCGCTTCTATCTAGCAGTTTCTGAAGCTTTTCGAGGGCACTTTGTTGTTTGGTTGCAATCATAGCAAGTTTACTATAACTGGGTTTTTATAATCATCAGGTTCATAGCCACTTGAATCATAGGAGGAAGCATCATTCGGTACCTTTGAACCTTTTTCCATGAAGCAATAGGTTGGAGCGAAGTCATCAGCATAGTCATCAGTGTGGATGGTGTTGTCATTTTCTTCAAGGTTGAAGATTGACTTGCTGACGAATGTGGTTGCTAGTGCAAGACTAGCCTCTCAAGATTCTGAGTCTTCTTCAGAGCCCTCCTCTTCATCACATTCCTCCGATTCTGCCTCAGGATCCATGTCCTTGCCAATAAGTGTCTGAGCGTTTCTGAAACTAGTCTTCTTGTGCGATAAGGACTTTGAGGATGAGGATTTTGAAGATTTCTTCTTTTTCTTCGAGTCATCAGAACTTTCATCCTTGTATTTCTTATTCTTTGATACATTCACCCAACAAGGATAGTCAGTAATATAGTGACCTGATTTCTTGCATTTGTGCCAGGTCCTTTTCTTGTAGTCCTCACATGAAGATTCTGATTTCCTCATATCTCTTCTTAAAGATTTACCAAACTGGCCACGTCTTGTAAACTTTTGGAATTTCCTCACAGGCATTGCTAGCTCCTGTCCAAGTTCTTCAGGATCACCAATGCTGCAATCTGGGTCTTCTTCTTTAGATGAGGAAATTTCTTTGGCCTTCAGTGCACGAGGTCTAGAGTAGCTTGGTCCATATAGATCTCTCTTTTCTTCCTATTGGAATTCATGAGTATTAAGTCTTTCGAGTATATTAGCAGGATCAAGCATCTTGTAGTCTGGTCTTTCTTGAATCATCAGAACCAAAGTATCAAATGATGAATCCAAAGATCTTAGCAGTTTCTTCACAACTTCATGGTCAGTAATGTCTTGAGCTCCCAGTGCTTGCAGTTCATTTGATATGTCAGTGAGGCGATCAAAGGTATCTTGGCAGCTTTCATTGTCAAGCCTCTTGAAGCGATTGAAGAGATTGCGAAGAACATCAACACGGGAGGTACGCTGAGTCGATACTCCTTCATTTACTTTGGACAACCTTTCCCAGATTAGTTTTGCTGAGCCCAAAGCACTTACTCTGCCATACTGACCTTGTCTTAGATGGCCACAAATGATATTCTTTGCTTGAGAATCAAGTTGCTTGAATTTCTTCACATCAGCGACAGAGACAGTAGCAGTGATGAGAGGAACACCATGTTCCACAATATACCAGAGATCATTGTCAATAGCTTGTAGATGCATCTGCATCTTGGTCTTCCAGAAGGGAAAGTCCTTTCCTTCGAAAGTAGGACATCCTGAAGTAACCTTGATCATGCCTGCAGTTGACATAACTAAAACTCAAGGTGGTTAAACCAAAATCACACAAACCAAGGGAGTACCTTGCTCTGATACCAATTGAAAGTGCGTTATATCGACTAGAGGGGGAGTGAATAGGAGATTTTTAGAATTTCATCACTGAGGAAATTCCTTTTGGTGAAATTCCTCACTGATGACTAACTTGCAGCAAAAACATCAAAGGATCAGGGGTGCAAAGTATCACTACAGCAGTTTTCAAGATGAAGAATATGAAAAACAATTTGCACAGTACGCACGCATAGAGAAAGGAGGTGAGGATTAACTCGCGTGAAGAATTTGAGGTTGAGGAATTTCAGAGAAAGTCTTCAGCAAATTCTTCAAACTATGAGAATGAAAATCTTCAACATACAATATTGAGGAATTGAAAGAGTTGAAGAAATAGAACCCGTATCACAGTGAAGACAGTGGTTGATGACCCAGTTCCAACTGTTGTGACAGTTGTACGTCTGGTTTGGAGCGGCTTGGTATTGAAACTAAAAGACACACAGTCCCGGGACACACAGTCCCTACCGTATTCTCCTTGAGCTAAGGACACATAGTCCTCGCCCGACACTCGTGGTAAGTCTTCAGGGCAGACTACCAAACCCTCACAAACTAGGTCACCCGGCGATCCACAATTGACTGTTGGTTTGCTCTAGACCATGACACCTAACCGTCTGGAGGACGCACAGTCCTCAAAGGTAAAAGGCTTTAGTCCCACACAGGAACAAATTCTTCAGTGATGCTCAATCACTTGGTTTTTGGTTTGTGGTTTGGTGTTTGGGGTATTTCCTCACTGATGATTTACTCTCGAAGACTCTGAGGAATTTGGGTTGCTCTAAATGACAAGTGTCAGTTTCTCAAGGAGCAGCCAACCAGCTAATGGTTGTGGGGCGGCTATTTATAGCCTGGGAGTATCCCGACATGATTTGACATTATTGACCTTAAATAATATGACCGTTGGTGTGGATAGAATCGGTGATGTGGCGCGTATTGCAGCAACGGTTGGGACCCTCAACTGTGAGAGTCCTCATGTCTCTCATATTCCTCACTTGAGGCTTTTGGTAAGATTAGGCTTGGGTTGAGCATCATGAGGAAATTCATTCCAAAGTGTTACCTTGACCCCCTTTAACAGTACGGTGTTCCTATGACTCAATAGTGAAGAAAAACGAAATAGAAAAAATAAATCTTCACGCTTCAAAGTCTTCGAATCGTTTTTCTTCAGGACACACCGAATTCCTCATCTTCAATATCTTCATGAGGAATATCATTTTCATCTCAATTTCTTCGCGATCAAAGTCTTCAGTAGAAGACCAATTTCTTCAACCGACGCTATACATTTTTAGGGGTCGATATTCATTGAATATTTCAAACTCCTCACCGACTTATAGATCTTTTGTACACTCATGAACACATTAGATACTTAACCTATAAGTCTTCAAACCACCAAAATCACTAAGGGGCACTAGATGCAATTACAGCCAGAGTTAGGTATGATAGCACTTAGCTATATGATCATGTCAGTTGCCACTGTGGACGCCCATGAGCTATAAAAGGAGGCCCGAGGCAACCTAGCAAAGGATTCGGACACTTGGAGATTCGACACTTGGTAGATTATGTCCCCACGGGATTAGAACCAAGTGTAAGTGTGCGTATGTGATAGCTCTCTCTGGCAACCCTTGTCGGGGCAGAGCTCCGTGCAAACTTCGTCTTACCAAATCAATCCACTAAAGTAGGAGTAGGGTTTTAAGCTTCACAGCGGCCCGAACCTGGGTAAAATCCCCGAGTCTCATCATTGTGGTGCCTCGTAGTCTCTGCTCTTTGTGCCATATGGCCTCCCCGCCGAACCATAAAGGGGGCAAAGGTCCCATAGGTGTTGTGTGCGCATCATGTTCTGACACCTTCAGAAGGGATCTATGATCAAGTAGATAGAAGTTGTCGAGCTCGAAGAGTACAAGAAGACGAGGGATGCCCCGAAACTTCTTAGGTCAAAGAAGCCAACTATGGAGTCCACTTTCCAGTCGGCCTCTTAGATGAAACAAGTCCATATCCATCCGTCGCATCTGAGTGCGGCAGCAATGAACATCTCCACATCACTCGGCGAGAAAGATGAAGACAAGTTCATCTAGTTCCTCCATGGGAACTGGGACATCTTTGCATGGAAGCTGTCTGACATGCCATTTTTTCCCAAGGAGCCGGATCAGCCTTGACTCTGTGTCGACCCGAAGGTCAAGCCCATCAAGGAGCATATGTGTGTGACCCTATGTTAGTACCACTTTGCTATGTTAACAATTTATGAAAATTTGGACCAACTAAAACTTTTTGTGTGCTTGTGCATGTTTGAATCGTTTGCTATTTGATTGTTTGCTTGATTGTGTTTTAATTCACCAAAACTCTTCTTCTCTCAAAAACTCATGTCCTTGACCCAAACTTTTTCCCAATGATCATGCCATATGTATAGGACGTAAAACTATTTTTATAAAATATTATTTTGACCAAAAATCATTTATTCAATTTATGTTTTCAAACCCCCCTGAGTTGAGGTTTGTACTACAACACCTCAAATAAGGGTGAATATTTTCCCCAAAGACTTTATTTGTAACCTACTATATGTAGGACTTTCCAAAACCACAAAATATTGTTTTTAAAGATTATTTTTTATATTTAATTTGAAGGCTTTTTCTTAAGGCTAGAAATGGTTTTTTATAGAATAAAATTATGTTAAGGCTTTCAAAATATTTGGGAAAATTTAGGGAAACTTAGTGGGCATGTATTTTTAAAATATAAGAGTTTCAACACATGGTCGCGTTGAAAGTATTGGAAAAAATCCCTCCAAAACCCTTTCAACCTATTTCGAGTATTTGAAATATTTCTATAGTAAATGTTCTCAAATAAATCTAGGAAAATTATAGCATGTCACATATGCCATATGTGATGATCTTTCCAAGTTTCATCCTAATACCAATCATTTTGATTGGCCAAAACATCCCAAAACCCTCTCTGTCCACACCCAAACTTGAGCAACTTTACATTGTCAAGTTTATCCATTTTCTCCCAAACTTTGTGGGCATGCTCTAAACCTCAAATGATGCCACCACACCAAGCGGTGCATTAAGGGGAATAGTTATGCATGACTAGATCTAAGAAATCAATTTCTACGCATTTCTAGGGTTTCCCAAGTTTGCATTAGCAACTTTCTTAAAATGAGCTGAAAATTGGTGATCAAGCTTATTTAGTCCCATCATTTGATACTATTAAGTATCATAGCTAGTAGATAGATTTACCTTGTTGAAACAATCATGAAACACCTTCTGGTCATTTCTAAAATTTATTGTTTTCACCTCTCAACTTATTCTCCTTGCTCTCATCTTTTTACCACAAGACTCGCAAGCCCCTCCACACCTCCAGTAAGTTTCCTAGTGGCCAACTCCATGAATGAGGGGGTCGGAATCCCACTTGCACCCCCTGGACAACCCATTTGTCTTGTCACTCTCTCTGTCTCCAACTCATGACAGTTTCCATAGCATCCAAGGCTCCTCCCCATTTGATAAAGACCCCTATAACTACTAGATAGAACTGGGCACGCTAGAGTGCGCAAAAGTCCTACCATGTCGGCCAAAATCATGCTATGGAGAATGCTACAGGATGGCCGAGGTTTGACCTCGCACCCTGCCAATGCCATGGCGACCTCGGGCCTTCCCCTCGCACTAGTCTAGGCACCTTGGCATCCACAACACGCTGGACTGCTGACGCCCTCCTTTCTCTCCCTCTAATAGCTCCTTACACGTGTGCCATGGCAACCCCGCTCAACCAACCAGCAGCCTTACATACGCAAGCATCAGAGTGTTTCCATGTTCCATCTCTTCCCTCCCCTGGTCGTAGACCACGCCCAATAACGCCTCCAGACATGCCCCCGCGAGCCCCCGTGCCCACTGGCAATCGCCACGGCCTCCCCGACACATGGGCACATAGTGAAACATGGGCAGGCTATAAATAACCACCAAGAGACCATCTCCCACCTCTATTGGATCCCTCTCCCTCCCAATCGAACCCCCGAACCACCATCTCCTCCCCTAAGCCATCCGAGCTCAAGATTGACCGGAGCTCCACCGCGTCGAGACCACCGTTGATCTCCCGGTATGGCCACTCTCCGGCCCTCATTCTTGTTCCCTCGGCCCCCCCTTCCTATCGTGACACGATCACATCTCTCTCCCTCTCTGATTGCAGCATGTAGCATTGACTAGGAGTTCGCTCGAGGCTGTCCCACTACGGTCACCTCGTCACTAGTGACTAAGGCCACCCTGGCGACCACCCCGACCACCATCTGAATGGTGGGAGAACGAGGAGTCCATTCTTGCCCCCAGCTTCCCTCGCCGTGGAAGGAGTCGATACCGGTGAGCTCTCCTCCCCTCTAGCCAGAGGTTGACGACGGCCTAGCAATGACACCCGCTCGTCAGCCTCTCAACTCTCTCGTGCTCTCTCTCTCTCTATCTCATGGTTGGGGCCTGCGTGTCGGGTTTAAACCCAGGCTGGCGTGCGCGTCTAGCGCACCTGGGTTGGCTAGCCTCTGGGCCTGTCCAGCTACACGTCAATCTGGCCCATGGCACCGTGCCAGTTTTCTTTTCTTTTATGACATTTTCTTCCAAAAAATCCTTAGGCTAAAATAAATGTCCAAATCCAGAAATTCCAATTTCTAAAATCTTGTAAAAATACCACCTATTTAATGATGCCACTTGTGTCGTAGCTATGGAGAGTTTCATTGCTCTTCTGGACGCAGTGATGCAGCAAAGTCAGGCTACCCGGGCGCTTGTGCATGCCCTCGAATGTCTTGACGAACACTCGGGTTAGGTCCTCCCAACTATGGATGCTGATGACAAGTAGTTGGTTTAGCCACACCCTCACAGTCCCCAAGGGAAGATGCTTCATGGCGACGTAGTCGTCACCGCCGCCAATCTCGACAGCCACTCGGTAATCTTCGAGCCAAGTCTCCGCCTTTGATTCACCGTTGAACTTGCTGATCCATGTCACCAACCTGTAGTTAGAGGGAATCTCAGCTTCACGTATGTGCCAGCAGAAGCACTCGAGGCAGGAGACCACTTGGCCACTTGAGCATTCTCTACCAGTCCTATTTTTTTCTACCAAACTCTGAGTGATAATGGACCTAGCATTAAACTCGGAAGCTCGGCGATTGTCCACTCCAAAGACCCCGCGCCCATTAGGGCTCCGCTTACAGTCATCGTAGTACAGCCGCATGCTGTCATTCGACCTTTGACCGAGTAAACCAGCCCTCGAATGGGGCGTCCGACTAAGGACATGATCGTCAAGCCTCCGATATCCATGTTGGCCTCTCTAGAGAGGGGGATTTCTTCGGTGCCCTTGGGGTGCCACTGGGCTATGAGCCGACTGCATTATGTCCACCCACACAGAAGTGTTGTCTATGCAGTGGTGCGACTGTGACACCATGGAAATTTGTTGCAAGGCCGTCTTCAGCAGAGTATGGATCTGTCGAATGCCTTCCCCAGCCATCGAGTCAGACGGCTGAATAGAATCAATGATCCGAGTGGCCATGTCTAAGTTTTGCAGCGGTGTGCGCATCACTTGGATGTTGTGCGGGCGATTACTAGGAAACAATCGCTTGTGGTTGCGGTTTGAACTGGGTTGTTCCCTTGTCATGCGGTCCTCGAGTGACTGCTGGAGTCGCTCACGCTCGGCCAGAGTGGTCTGGCGCATGGCCTCCAAGGCCATCTCCTCCGGGGTAGTCCCCGTGATGGGGGTGAGCATAACTTGATTGTTCCTACACCTGATCTCTTCTCGTTGCTCCCAACTGAGGGGTTGAGGGACATAGGCATCGACTTTGATGTGGTCGCGGCTGCCTCCATATTGCCCTCGGGAATTTCCCATGAAGTACCCATCAGGTCTTCCCTTGGTCGTTCAGCCATCAGAATCTCTATAGCATTTCTGCTGCTCTCGCAATCGGACTCATGAAGGACTCGTCCCCCGACGAAGGGAACAATATGAGGGTGGGATCGTCGGAGTCGAGCATGGCAACGTGCCTAGCCGTGGCCTGGAATGCAACGGCGTGCTTCATCCAATGCTACAGCCGTGAGAGCCTGGAGCGCTTGCAACGGGCTGCAACGGGACGTGGGGGTGCTGAACGATATGACGCCAACGACTGTCGGAGGAGGATTCTATGCATTACTGTACTGAAATGCTCCACATCGCGGGTGGGCAGCGCATCTATTTCTAGTGGCACTTCCTGTAGCCATGTCGAGTCGTCAGCGGTGAAGTTGAGGGAACCAAGGAGGATCTTGCCATTGAGTGTCATCATGATGAACAAAAAAGTTGAATTTCCACCTGGGCCCGCAATTTGCTAGATGCGCAACACCATGGTCGGCGCCAACTATCGAGGGAACGAACGTGCCAATAGTACCAGGGGTACGTATGAGGGGGTGGAGTCTAGCTACGGCGCATGTATAACACTCGGATGTAAGAGTTATGGCCCCACTCGGGAGTGGTAAAGACCCTACGTCTCGAGCTCGGAGGCTTAGTGTTGCTTATGGGGGGTGTCACTACATGGGATGCTTAACCCTTGTCCACGAGCACCGGGGTTACTTATATAGGTTTCGCCAGGCCCATGATTCCCCGCTGATTTGCGTTGGTTTGCCTCCATGCATAAAGGGTCATGTAGCACAGCGACGACAAGTATTTCCCTCAGTTTTGAAACCAAGGTATCAATCCAATAGGAAGATCCACAAGACTATGTAAGCGGTACCTACACACAAATAACAAATCCTCGCAAACAACACGTGTAGGGGTTGTCAATCCTTTGTGCGTAAAGTAAAAGGATAGATTGATAGATGCAAATAAAGTGATGGCAATTAAAATGCAGCAAGGTATTTTTGTGTTTTTTGATAACATAGATTTGAAAATAAAAGAGCAAATGAAATGGAAACGAGAATAGAAAAATAGAGATTGCAAATAGATGATGTGAAATAGAACTTGGGTCGTAGGTTTCACGAGTGGCTTCTCCCGAGAAAATAGCAAACGGTGGGTAGACAAATTACTGTTGGGCATTTGATAGAAGAGCAAATAATTATGACGATATCCAAGACAATGATCATGTATATAGGCATCATGTCCAAGATAAGTAGACCGACTTCTTCATGCGTCTGCTTCTATTACTCCATATATCGAACGTTATCCACCATGCATCTAGCGTATTAAGTTCATGGAGAAATGGAGTAATGCTTTAAGAACGATGACGTGATGTAGACAAGATCTATTCATGTAGAAATATACCCCCATTGTTTTATCCTTAATAGCAACAATACATGTGTGTCATGTCTCCTTCTCTCACTGAGATTGAGCACCACAAGATCAAACCCATCACAAAGAACATCTTCCCATTGCAAGATACAAGATCAAGTTGGCTAGACAAAAACCAAATATCGGATCCCAACAAACACACCGGAAAACATTGAGTTACATCAAATGCATCTCCAGGAGACCATTGCATTGAGAAGCAAAACAAGAGAGAAAGCCATCTAGCTACTGCCTACGGACCTGTAGGTCTGATATGAACTACTGACGCATCATCGGAGGAGCGCCAATGAGAATGATCAACCCCTCTGTGATCGTGTTCCTCTTCGGAATGGGTACTAGATTGGATTTCATGGCTTCTGGAACTTGCGGCGGCTGAAACGATTTTCTGTCGAGTCCTCTAGGTTTTCTAGAATATTAGGGTAATTATAGAGCTCAGAGGCAGTGGAGGAGGTGCCCAAGGCCCCCACTAGCGACCAGGCTGCGCCAAGGGCCCTCGGCATGCCCTAGTGCCTAGTGGGACGCATGGGCCTCCTGTGGTGATCATCCTTGGTCCCCAAGTTTCCTTATGATCCAAAATAATTCCCCAAAAAGTTTCGTGGCATTTGGACTTCATCTGGTATTGATTTTCTGCGAAGGAACAAACAGCAAAAAGCAGCAACTCGCACTGGGCACTATGTCAGTAGGTTAGTCCCAAAAAAGGTATAAAGTTGCTATAAAATGATAATAAAACATCCAAGAATGATAATATAATAGCATGGAACAATCCAAAATTCTAGATACGTTGAAGATGTACCAGCATCCCCAAGCTTAATTCCCACTCGTCCTCGAGTACGTAAATGATAAAAAACAGAATTATTTCTATCGAATGTTGCTTAACATGTTCATCATATTCTTTTTCTTTTTAGCATGGACATATGGATTTGTAGATGAAGCAAAGCAATAGTCTATAATTTTACATGAGAACTTCAATAATCAAGCATATCAACAAGCAACTAAGTCTTTCAAAATATCAACGCTAAAGAACGTTATCCCTGGACCATCATGCTCCATCATTGATCCATTCATGCAACACACCCAAATATTAGCTACATCCAATTCTCAAGTATGATAATAATGTTCCTTATTTGGTGCTTTATAATAGAAGATGGAGACTCAAATTCAAAAATAAAAATTGCATAAAGTAAATACATAGGCCCTTTGCAGAGGGAAGCACGGATTTGTAGAGGTGCCAGAGCTCAAAGTGAAAAATTTAGATATAAAATATTTTGGGTGGTATGCTTTTCGTGTCAACAAAAACCACTAAGAGTTTCGAATATCTCGCATGCTAAACAAATCATAGGCGGTTCCCAAACTGAAATCAAGTGTGTTCCTTTTTACATGATACTTTTCACATTGCACAGCTAGCTGCATCCACGGGTACCGTCCATACCAACACTTTCCAAGGAATTTATTATTTGACAATATAAAATAAATTTTCTTTGTATTTTGGGACTAGGCATCCCTATTACCACCATACTCTCATGCAATGACAAGTGAATAAACACTCATCTTGAGAATAACCTATTTAAAACGGAAGACATCGGCGACCGCTCCCCGCTTCATGAGCGGTACGGGCACACAAAATAGAAATTTATTTTGAACATTAGAGTTGGCACTCGCAAATTTACTTAGAATGATGTTGAAATACCGCATATATGTAGGGATGATGGATTCATTTGGCACAACTCTGGGTTTAGGATTTGGATGCACAACCAGTATTCCCGCCTAGTACAAGTGGAGGCTAGCAAATAGATTGACAAGCGCCCAACCAAGGAACGAAAACCATCATTTGCGAACATTAAACATAACTAACACCGAATAATGCAGCACAAGTAGGATGTAATTTCATAGCATAATTATTGACATCATGTGCATGCATAGGTAAACACAAACCTTAACACCAATATTCCTACTAAAGCATAATTACTCATCAACATAACTCACATATCACTATCTTCATACCACAAAACTATTGCAAAGAATCAAGTTTAATATCCAATGATCGTCATGAAAGTTTTTATTATATATCCCCTCGACATCTATTAGTTTGGGACTAATTTCAACTAAAGCAAATTGTTGTTGCAAATAACAAGGTCACAAACAAATATAAGTGAAGAACGAGAGCACATGTTTCTGTAAAATTTTCAACTCTCGAAATAATATAAGTGAAGCAAGAGAGGATTTCTTTAAAATCTCTACAAACTCCCCAAAAAAGACCAGTGAACCATGAGAGAAAATTCATTCAAAATAACAGCACCACCATGCTCAAAAAAATATAAGTGAAGCACTAGAGCAATTCCATGGCTCTAAAAAAATTAAGTGAAGCATGAAGAGAGCGATTCTAACAAACACTACAAGAAATATGTCAACTGACGACCCTCAATATTGGTCACCGAATGGTCACTGATTTTCATTTGTGACCTTTTTAGGACCAAAAACAAACGGTCGAAAGTTGAGGGTCTCTAATGAACTATAACGACATTTTTGCTAGATTGGTCGTAGGATTTTACGACCAAACGAAAGCATTGAAATTATTTTGGTCACTAGCAATCTGCCCACGTCACGTCGGCTCTGACATGGCAAGCTGACGTGGCATAGAATCAGCCCGGTCCAATTCGTTGTTTTAAATGGGCCGAGCCCGATAATCCAGCCCATTTAATGTTTTTTTCTCTTTATTTTGCTTAGCTGCATGGGCTTGACCCAATAATCCCCAACATTTTAGCCTTTTTTATTTTGGGTCGTGGCCTTTTACTTTCTATTTATTTTCTTTTTTGGCCATTTTATTTTTATACTGGTCCCACTAGTCACATTGGTCCCACATGTCATGCTGATCTCATAATTCATATCAACACCATAAATTTTGTAATTTGTCAAACAATTTGTGAGGTTTCCATTTCATAGGTATACAAATCACATACAAAATCAATATTTTGAACAGATCACAGAACAAATAAAATTCGTCCAAAAAACACTAAATTAGTCTATTACAATCTTTACACTACTACAACTCAAATATGCCTACTACAGTCTACTATTACAATACATGATATGCGGCTCTTTGCATATAGGCTTCACGACTTCACGCTTGGCTTCACATTTCACCTATGCAAAAAATAAGAACAAAATAGTAGCCAACGAGGAAACAAAATGGTACTCCCTCCGTCTGGAATTATTTGTCGCACAAATTGATAAAAAAAGGATGTACCTAGAACTAAAATACATCTAGATACATCCATCCCTATGACAAGTATTTCCGAACGGAGGAAGTATAATATGTACAGGTTGACGGTACTAATCGATGAGAACCTTTTGGAAGAAGACGCTAAAGCTAAGGATGAAACCTAATTAATCATGTTATTGTAGAAAACACAACACGTAAATAGTATGACTAACACTAATCAACATGTGTTTATGGAGTAACTAAAATATTCTCACTAGCTAGCAGTAAAAATATATTTGAAGGTGCAGGCCTTTAAAACTGTTTGGACCCGACAAAGAAAATGACATACTGTGACAACTACAGGGGGAGCATTGATTTTCAATAATTGCACAGCAGCAACTACAGTAAATTGAACATATCCTGCTTCAGCAATACGGAATACCCCCCATGCCAAAATTCAGAAGAAAAAACACTCTAGCAAGGCATGACCAACACTTGTTGGTACTTCCAGTAATATGCGTTTTCCGGATCATGGTTCCATTTCACATACTCTATATTTCTAGCAGGGGTGTAGATTTTGAGTTTTTGTGCTCCCGGCGTCCAAAACCTCCTGGTTTCACAGTGCAAGACTGAAAGCTTAAAAAGTTTCAGAAAAAGGCAAAGGCAACTGAACCTACAACCACAAGATAACATTCAGGAATTTTGTTACCCGGGATTATCTGCCGGCGCCTGCATCTGCGCTTCGGCGGCGGCTCACAAATTTTCTTACCCCACATAACATCACAAATTTATCTGAAGGAGAAAAATTATGTTACCCCACATACTAACATCACAAATTTGCATGAAAGCATTTCACCAAATTTTGCTAGATAACAGTCATTCTATTTTTAGTACTTTCGATGTCTTAACATCCTGGTCTCCTTACGCCTTTTTAGTTATTCACAGGCTAAATATTGGACTATACTATTCAGATAACGCTGAGTATGAAATCACACTTCAGATAGTTGTTCTTTTGACAATGATCTGAAACCATAGTGCTTGTTCAAGGAAAAAATGGGAACATAAAACTATCTAGGCCATTATAATTTGCAACACGTGGTAGGATTGGCATGTCTTACCTCGCTGTCGCTTGCTTCGCTAGAGTCAATATGCGAGTAGAATGAAAGCGGCGAGTCGGACTGGGCCTCCTCAAGCATCTCATGGAGGCACCTGCTGTCAGAGCTCCCCTTGGCATCTTCATGAAACTCCTGATCGGCGCAGCTGAGAAAATCCTTCAGCTCGGCGAAGCCACCATGACCGCCGAAGTTGGAGACGGAGGCCGCGCTCTTCTCCTCATGCCCGATCCATTGGGTTGTCGTCTCCTGCAGAAATGTCAAGTCCACCACTTCAGCTCCAAAATGCAGGTCACTCCCCAACTCATCTGCACATTCCCTGAACTGCATTATACAGAGACATGTGTGCTGAAGTACATGACTTGCCTCAGAGACACTTCTCCATCTTGGAATCACAGAGCCCGCGGATTTTCCCAGCTGAAAGCACCTGTCCATGGATGTATGTGTGTTACTGCTATGGAGTATAGAGAACAGAAGCTGTTCTGAAGCATATATCTCTCCCTAATAATAAAGCAAATACGGTTTCTGATCGTCCGTCTTGAAAATTACCCCTAAAGTTAGCATAAATTATCCACCATGCCACCGGTAAGTAATAGAAAATGTTTCATAAAACGAAAAATCTTGGACTGGGCCGCCCATCTAAAAAAGTCATATATTACGCTCTGCACGCTGGGAGAATATCCAACACACCGTATGGGCCGGCCCATGCACAGGCGTCTGCTTTTAGTTCCGTTTATTTATTTATTTTCAGTTCCGTTTTATTTTTTATTTTAAATAATTTAGAACTTCAAATAATATTTAAAATTTTAATAAACTGAAAATTATAAATCAACATATTTAAAAAATTAAAATGTTTGTGACTTCAAAAACTGCTTGGAGTTTTGTAAAAAATGCTCGCATATACAATAAAATGTTTGCAATTTTAGAAAAAATGTTTGTACAATAAGAAAAGTCCATGATCTCAAATACAATTCCATGTATTAAAAATTATTAAAGACATTTAACAAAATGCTTTCTAATTCAAAATATGTTAATGCATTTAAAAAATGTCCTAAAATTTTAAAAATAGCTAATGCCTGTTTTGACAGTTTCTTTTTTTTATTTAAAATTTTCCGTTCCATTTTTGTTTATTTATAATTTAAATAATTTAGAATTACAAAAACTTTTGCGTACTAAAAAATAGGAATTTTGAATTAAAATGCTAACGATTTTTTATTTTGAATTAAAAATAGGATTCAAAAAAAGCGCCGTATTTTTATATTTTTTTTTGCAAATTCCAAAACAATGTCCATGAATTTAATAAATATATTACTGATTTATAGAAATGTTTGTTTATTCAGAAAAACTTCATGCATTTCGAAAAATGTTTGTGAATTTAAATAAAATCCTCCAACATCAAAAATTATGTTCGTCTTTCTTGAATTGGTCGCCAATTCAAAAGAAAATATTTAAACCCGTTCGAAATATAAAAAATATTCACGATTTTTAGTAAATGTTTGTAAATTGTAAAAAATGTTCTCGATTTTAAAATTGTTCTCATATTTGTAAAATTGTTCACGAAAGATCTAATGTATGTAGTTAAATATTAATGCTTCTAAGTCTATGTGATAATATACCTGTATGAATTTTGAAGAATTAACTGTTGGATGGATAGAATTATTATTGTATGTTTTCTAAAAAAAATCTTGAAATTCAGAATAAATCTTTGAGTTACCAAGATTTTTTACAACCATGATATATATTTTTTGAAAATGTAAAGATTGCTTCAACTTGTGAATAAATTTAAAAGAAGAAACATTTTCTTTCATTTGTACACAAAATTTCTAAATCAAGCGATGATATGTGAACATAAGTGGTCACCATCATTGAAGATTATGTTTTTTTTCTTCCGTGGCAACACACGGGCCATTTTGCTAGTATATATATATATATATATATATATATATATATATATATATATATATATATGTCAGTGTAGTGCAGCACCACTGAAGATGGTGTTTCTAGAATAGATGGTGTTAAGTTTTGTAGGCATGCGGCTGGTGTGGGTCAGGACGGTTTAGTGTGCATGCTTGTCTCAAGCTGCTAGTGGAGAATCTTTGCTTTGCTTCAGAAACTCGTCAGGGATTTTGGAGATGGCATGCCGGTAAAAAAGGTGTGTCAGTCAGGTTCCTTTTTAGAATCCGTTTTGCTAAAAGGATTAAGCCTTGTGCTGATCTCTCCCTCCGCGGAGTTGCAATCGAGCTTCCCCGGAGTCATCGATGCTGCGTCGAAGCTCCATCAAGACTGCAATGGAGCTTCAATGGAACGTCAGGGTCTACAATGGAGCACCGTCGGGCTCGTCACGGCTGTAATGGAGCTCCGCCGGAGCTTCAATGGAGCATGCCACGGGAGCGCCGTCGGGTCGTTGGAGCTCGTCACGGCTGCAATGGAGCTTCGGCGGAGCTTCAATGGAGCATGCCACATGAGGGCCGTCGGGTCGTTGGAGCTCGCTACGGCTGCAATGGAGTTTCACCGGAGCTTCATTGGAGCATGCCATGGGAGCGTCGTCGGGTCGTTGGAGCTCGCTGCGGCTGCAATGAAGCTTTCACCGAAGCTGCAATGGAGAGCCACCAGGGCCGTTGGTGTTTGTTGTGGATGCAATGAAGCTTTCACCGGAGCAACAATGGTGTATCGCCAGGGCTCGGAGGTTTTTTTCACGCTTCGGTGCAGGGGGGAGCTTCCCGTAGGGGTGGTGCTGCCGCAAGCGCGAGCAGCGTTTTTGCAAGGCGGGAACGACGCTGGGACCGAGCCTGGTGCCCCGCAGCCTCAATCGTGCGATTTGAAAAGTCCCAATCGTGCGGTTAACGACCCGGCTGATCCCACACAGGGATCAGCCGGCTGATTCGTAGCATCGCCCATGTCAGTAACATACCCGTTGTGTCATGCTTGCAGTGGGTACTTGCCACCGGAGTTTATACATCATAGAATAATCTCCAATAAACTGGACATATTCAGCCTGGGTGTTGTGGTTATAAAGATAATTGCAGGACCTACAGGCTACTCCAGAAGTGATGAAATGACCTCCGATCAATTCACTAAGATTGTAAGAATTGCGTCTACTAATTAAGATAGACTGTATATTGTCACTGGTACTTGTCTGTTTTCTTCTATGTATCTAATACACTAACGTTCGGTGTGTTCTGAATTGCCAGGTGCATGGGAATTGGAGGAATAGGCTACAATCAGCGGCGTCAGGGGATTTGTTGGAGTCGTATTCTCAACAAGTGAAGATATGTGCGCGCGGGCGGGAGGCCACGGAGGATTCACAGAGGAGCAGTGGAGGCGGGCGCGGGTGCTTACCAGCGGAGGCGAGGAGCAGAGCCGCGCGGGCGCTGGCGTCGGACCAGGGCGCGGTCCCCGTGCCCAGAGGAGAGGAGGGCGGCTGCAGCCCGCGGCGGGGACGGACCGGCGCTCTCGTGTCGCCGCCGTTGCCGCTCGCTCGCTAGTGCTGCTGCTGCTCGCCTCGGGGGCCAGCACGTCGACGAGGGCGTTGGAGTGGCGGTGCAGGGCGACGGAGGCGGAGGGCTTGAGCAGATCGCGGTTGATGGTGCTGAGGATGCGCACGTAGTAGTTGCTGCCGGTGGTGGAGCCGATGATGCCGTTGTTGCCGTCGACCATCTCCATGAACTGGCCGATGACGAGCGGCACCGACTGCATCCGCTTGACCTCCTCCTACGCGCGCAGCAGCTCGCGCTTCAGGTTCTTCTGCTCGTCCTTGACGTACTCCTCCTGGATCTCGACGAACTCCATGTGGCGCTGCAGCGACTTGAGGCGGCCGTAGAGGTCAAGCTCTGGAGAGAGTGGGTGCTGGGGCGGCCGAGGGTGGCGAGCTCGGCGACGCCATAGGATCGGATCTGGGAGGGAGGGAAGTGTTGTCTCTATAAACCTGCACCTGTTTAGCTGTCAGTTTCATTTAGAGAAAATAAAGCAGCTGCTCGACGAGCCTGTTCGTGCATTAGCTGATCCGTTGTTTTTTCGCTAGGCTAGTTAGTCAGCTTCCTTGCCAAGTTAGTTAGATAGTTTCAGCCGCCATGCGCGCGTCGTGGGATGTGACGAGCTCAAGGGAGCGTGGCGGCGTCGTGAGAAGTGGCGAGCGGGCATGGGATGGCATGCCGAGAAGCTCGGATCACGACCCGATTTTCCTTGTATTCAGCAGCATAAATAACGAATAAGAAGAACAGAAAAGTTGTAAGTTTTTCGCAACGCAAACCACCTCTCTCTTTATCCGAATTCAGAGCAAAGTTGCTATCGCCGGCTGACAATTGGCATCAGAGCTAGCGTTCGGGAACGCCATGGCCGGCAGCAACAAGGACGGAGAGGCAGTGGAGAAGGGGGGCGCAAGTCGCCAACGAGGTCGCGGTCGCCAACACCGTCGACGCGACCACGCGGAAGGAGCGTGATTCGGAGGGGCGGCAACGAGGTCGTCGTCCACGAGCGCGTGATCCGCGACGCCGGCGCAAGCTCCCACATCGTCTACCCCACACTGACGTCGACAAACTACATCGAGTGGGCGCAGGTGATGAAAATCAACCTGCGCGCGCAAGGCCTCTGGGAGGCCATGTCCGACATGGGAGAGCCGGGAGAACGCGAGGACATGGCGGCCCTGTCGGCATTGATCCGAGCAGTGCCACCGGAGCTGGTACCTATCCTCGCCTCCAAGGCCACCTCCGCCGAGGCGTGGGAGGCTGTCAAACTGATGAAGATGGGGGTGCACCGCGCGCGGAACGCGACGGCACAGCGCCTCCGCACGGAGTTCGAAGCGCTCGCGTTCAAGGACGGCGAGACGCTCGACAGCTTCGCCATCCGCGCCACGAACGTCGCCAACAATCTGCGATCCCTGGGAGACAAAGTGGAGGAAATAAAAATCGTCGAAAAAATCCTCAATGCAGTTCCCCCTAAATACTCGCAGATAGCCTGCTTGATCGAGACGCTACTCGACCTCGAGGAGCTGTCTATGGAGGAGTTGATCGGCCGTCTCACCTCTGCTGAAAAGCGGTACGGGGCGGCTCATCGGAGGGAATGGGATCCCAACTCCTCCTCACGGAGGAAGAATGGATCACGCGCGGGAAGAAGATGAAGGAGCAGGGCTCCAACTCCGGCGGCGGGAGCGGCAAGAAGGGTCGGGGCAAGCAGCAGAACGGCAAGGGTAGCTCAGACCATGATATGTCGCAGGTCAAGTGCTACAACTGCAACAAGTATGCAAGGCACATCTCACGAGATTGCAAGGAGCCACGGCGAGAAGGCAAAGGACAGCAGCAGCAGCCACGTGCGCAAGCACATCTCGTCCCGGCTGGCGAAGAGGAGAAAGCCGCCCTCCTCATCCGCACCTGCAACATCAGCGACGACGATGGACCGTCACTGATGATGGCGCAAGTGAACGCGCCAACGACGCAGCCGGACGGGGACAGCATGCATGATGAACAGGCGGTCGAGCACGCCCTCCTCGCCAACGATCCGCGCCGCGACGACGCCTGGTTCCTCGACACAGGGGCGAGCAACCACATGACGGGGCATCTCTCTGCCTTCTCGGACCTGGACACCACCGTCACGGGCACGGTGAAGTTCGGGGACGGATCGCTGGTGGAGATAAAGGGCCGCGGGACCGTGCTCTTCGCCTGTGCCAACGGTGAACACCTCGCCCTGGCCGACGTCTACCACATCCCTCGCCTTCGCAGCAGCATCACCAGTCTTGGGCAGCTCGAGGAAAGCGGCTGCAAGATCACGATCCGCGGCGAGTATCTGAAGCTCCATGATCGGCGCGAGCGCCTCCTCGTCACGGTGCCCAGGGCGCGGAATCGGCTGTACATCGTCACGCTCGTCATCGCCAAGACGGTCTGCCTCGCAGCAGTTCGCGGTGACGAATCCTGGAGGTGGCACGAGCGCTACAGCCACCTCAACTTCAACGCACTCCAGAAGCTCGCGCAGCGTGACATGGTGCGCGGGCTGCCCACGATCGACCACGTAGGGCAGTTGTGCGACGGCTGTCTCGCTGGGAAGCAACGCCGTGCTTCTTTCCCACAGCACGCGAGGAAGCACGCCACGGGCCTGCTCGACCTAGTGCACGGCGACCTATGCGGGCCGATCACGCCAGCGACACCAGGAAGGCGTCACTATTTCCTCCTGCTGGTCGACGATCTAAGCCGCCATATGTGGCTCACGCTCCTGACGACGAAGGACCAGGCGGCAACGGCCATCAAGCAGTTCAAGGCCGGCACGGAGGTGGAAATAGGGCGCAAACTACGCCTGCTACGCACGGATCGAGGGGGAGAGTTCACGGTGGCCACGTTCGCGGCATAATACGCAGATGAGGGCGTGGGACGGCAGCTCACGGCGCCGTACTCACCCCAACAAAACGGTGTTGTAGAGCGCCGCAACCAGACGATCATCGCCACCGCACGAAGCATGATGAAAGCCATGGTGGTACCGGCCATATTCTCGGGGGAGGCGGTGTCCACCGCCGTCTACCTGCTGAACCGCTCGCCCACGAAGAGCATCGACGGCAGGACGCCGTTTGAGGTATGGCACGGATACAAGCCCGATGTAAGCTACCTGCGTGTATTCGGCTATGTGGTGCATGTCAAGACCACGAAGCCGCACCTGTCGAAGCTTGAGGACAGGAGCAAACCGATGGTATTCTTCGGCTACGAGCCCGGGACGGCGGCGTACCGTGTCTTCGATCCTGTCGGAAATCGTGTGCACGTTACACGCGATGTCGTCTTCGATGAAGGAACCCACTGGGACTGGGAGGACACGGCGGGGGCACAGGAGGCTGCCCCGTTCCACGTCGAGCTTTTCTCCTACCCGGTCACGAACAACTTCCCTGCAGGATCGGGCACGACGGGTGAAATCCCTGCTCCTGAACCAGCTACGCCCGCACCAACACCGAACACCTTCGCTGACGACGGCGCGTCAGCGGGACGCCCCTCGCCACCACCAAGCGCCAGCACCATCGCGGGAGCGACAGACAATCCTGCGCCACGACCAGCAATGACTCCTACTGCTCCGCCCCCACTGCACCCCATGCTCACGCGGGCACGCGACGGCATTGTACAGCCTAACAGACTGTATGATGACTTTGTTTTGGCAGCGGAGGCGGACGCATACGATCTAAGTGAGCTGTGTCTCGCCGTTGCAGAGGAGCCTGTCAGCGTGGACGCAGCGCTCTCAGAGGAGTGCTGGAGCAGGGCCATGGACGACGAGCTGGGGTCTATTCGCGGCAACAGCACGTGGGAGTTTGCCACACTCCCGTGCGGTCACCGTGCGATAGGCCTCAAATGGGTCTTCAAGGTCAAGAAGGACCCAGACGGCAACGTGATCAAGCACAAGGCGCACCTCGTTGCCAAGGGCTATGTCCAACGACACGGGGTGGACTTTGACGAGGTCTTTGCACCGGTAGCAAGGATGGAGACTGTGCGGCTGCTGCTCGCGGTGGCTGCCCACTGTGAGTGGCGGGTGCACCACATGGACGTGAAGTCCGCGTTCCTCAACGGCGACCTCACGGAGGAGGTCTATGTGCACCAGCCACCAGGTTACGTCAGCGTCGGCAACGAAAACAAGGTACTGCGGCTGCGCAAAGCACTCTATGGTCTTCATCAGGCACCCTCGGCATGGAACACAAAGCTGGACGACTCCCTCGTCTCACTTGGCTTCGAGAGGAGCCCGCTTGAGCACGCCGTGTACAAGAGGAGCAATGACAAGGCAACGCTCATCTTCGGCGTCTACGTCGACGACCTGATCATCACGGGCACCTGTGAGGAGGAGATTGCAGCGTCCAAGGAACAGACGCACCACTTGTTCGACATGAGCGATCTCGGCCTGCTAAGCTACTACCTCGGGCTGGAAGTGAAGTAGGAGGCAGGTGAGATCACAATTTGTCAAGGCTCCTATGCAGTGAAGATCCTTGAAGCGGCAGGGATGACTGGGTGCAATCCTTGCCACACCCCGATGGAATCACGCCTGAAGCTGTGCAAAGGGAATCCTGCTGACGCCGTCGACGCCACGCGCTACCGGAGCATCGTCGGGAGTCTCCGGTACCTCTGCAACACCAGGCCCGACATCACTCACGTCGTTGGGATGGTGAGCAGGTACATGGAGGCTCCCACAATGGCACACTGGGCGGCCGTGAAACATCTTCTGCGCTACATCAATGGAACGACATGATTCGGATGCTGCTATCTGAAGGGGAGGACACCAGATCCTGTTTTGACAGGGTTCAGTGACAGCGATCACGCCGGTGACCTCGACGATCGGAAGAGTACAACTGGGTACGTTTTCTTCCTCAATTCAGGCATCATCACATGGACGTCGCAGAAGCAGAAGCTCGTCGCGCTCTCGTCCTGCAAGGCGGAGTACATTGTGGCGGCAACAGCAGCGTGTCAGGGGGTATGGCTGAGTCGACTCCTCGGCGAGCTGATCGGCAAACCCCCGTCAACGGTGAAGCTGCGGATAGACAGCATGTCTGCAATCGAGCTCTGCAAGAACCCAGTTCATCACGAGCGGAGCAAACACATCGACACTCGCTATCACTACATTCGTGAGAAGGTGAGTGAAGGCAAGGTGGACGTAGAGCACATCAGAACTAACGGCCAGCTTGCCGACATTCTTACCAAGGCACTAGGGCGCACAAGGTTCGTAGAGATGAGGCTCAAGCTTGGAGTCATGGAGTTCTCATCAGGGTGTTAGGTTTAAGGGGGGATTTGTTGTCTCTATAAACCTGCACCTGTTTAGCTGTCAGTTTAAGTTTCAGTTAGAGAAAATAAAGCACCTGCTGGACGAGCATGTTCGTGCAGTAGCGGATCTGTTCTTTTCGCTAGGCTAGTTAGTCAGCTTGCTTGCCAAGTTAGTTAGATAGTTTCAGCCGCCATGCGCGCGTCGTGGGATGGCACGAGCTCAAGTGAGCATGGCGGCGTCATGGGAAGTGGCGAGTAGGCATGGGATGGCATGCCGAGAAGCTCGGATCATGACCCGATTTCCCTTGTATTCAGCAACATAAATAACGAAGAAGAAGAATAGAAAAGTTGCAAGTTTTTCGCAACGCAAACCACCTCTCTCTCTATCCGAATTCAGAGCAAAGTTGCCGTCATCGGCTGACAGGAAGGAGGTAGGGGTGGGGGTTTGGGGCGGCTGCGGACTGGGGATGAGGGAAGAGTGTGTGGCTGCGCAGGGGTGGTCGGTGGGTGGAAAAATGTGGAGAGGACAAAACTAGGGTTTCAGCTGGGGAGGCGAGGGCTACCGTTGGATCCGGGATCATCCGACGGTCTTTGTTGCATGATCCATATGACATACCCATTGACCAATCAAAACACGGTATGACATTGAGACCATTTGAATTGGTCATAAGAGCAACTCCAACCACGGGACTCCCACGAAAGCGAGTCAAATGATTAATCTTATGGCCGAATTCATGTCATAGTTTGTTAAAATGACATCATATTGCGTACAAGGGTGCATCTTGGAATTGCAAACAATGTTGGCTACGGAAGTTTTCATTTTCATTGGACGAAAAAATCATTTTCCATTTTTCGAGTGCCCAAAATGAGTTTTTTTGTGAAGGACATATAATATATTTGTTGTAAAATTGGACCAAATCATTTTTCTAAAATACTAGGCCATATTTAATGTACAATTGACCAAATGTTTGGGTGTCAAAACAATGTTTCTTCAGGAGGTTTCATTTTCCTTGTATGAAAAATTCATTTTCCATTTTTCAAGTGCCCGAAATGAGTTTTTTGTGAAGGACCTACCATATATTTGTTTCAAAATTGTACCAAATCATTTAAAAAAATACTAGGACATATTTAATGCACAATTGACCAAATGTTTGGGTGTCAAAAGATTTTATCCAGCTCTCGTGAAAAAGACAAATTGTCACCGATTCAGCACGAAGCGGGTCAAATTTGAACTAGAGGTGCCTCATAGTTTTCTCATAATTATTTCCTAAAATAATTTTTAGGTAAAGAAGTATCTGTTTAATCAGAGATCCAACAAAAGTTTGGCAAGATTCAACCCCTAGCTATGAACGGTCATGCGTGACGTTTTGACCGTATTTTGAAACGGGCATAACAAATTAAAAAAAACAAAAAATGCAAAACCTTCGCGTTGTGTCATAATATGTGATCAAGTTACCATAAAAAATAATAATCTTGTAATACAGTGATTATTTAAAAAAAGTGTTCTAAAAAATGGGCTATCGTGTGTGAAGATTCATGGTTTTCAAGCCAAATGATCAATCTTATGGCCACATTCATGGCATAGTTTGTTGAAACGATCTAATATTACGCACAAGGGTGCATATTGGAATGGCAAACAATGTTAATTAAGGAAGTTTTCATTTTTTTGTATTAAAAATTCATTTTCCATTTTTCAAGTGCTCGAAATGAGTTTTTTTGTAAAGGACCTACCATATATTTGTTTTAAAATTGTACCAAATCATTTTTTAAAAATACTAGGACATATTTAATGCACAATTGACCAAATGTTTTGGTGTCAAAATATTTTATCCACCTCTCGTGAAAAAGAAAAATTGTCGCCGATTTAGTAGGAAGCGGATCAAATTTGAACTAGAGGTGCCTCATAGTTTTCTCATGATTTTTTCCTAAAATTATTTTTAGGTAAAGAAGTATCTGTTTAATCAGAGATCCAACAAAAATTTGACAAGATTCAACCCCTAGCTATGAACGGTCATGCCTGACGTTTCAACCGCATTTTGAAACGGGCATAACAAATAAAAAAATCAAAAAAATGCAAAACCTTCGCGTTATGTCATAATATGTGACCTAGTTACCAAGAAAAATAAGAAACTTGTAATACGATGATTATTTTGAAAAAGTGTTCTCAGAAATGGGCTATCGTGTGTGAAGATTCATGGGCTTTCAAGTCAAATGATCAATCTTATGGCCACATTCATGGCATAGTTTATTGAAACGATCTAATATTATGCGCAAGGGTGCATATTGGAATGGCAAACAATGTTGATTAAGGAAGTTTTCATTTTCCTTGTATGAAAAATTCATTTTCCATTTTTCAAGTCCCCAAAATGAGTTTTTTTGTGAAGGACATACCATATATTTGTTTCAAAATTGTACCAAATCATTTTTCTAAAATACTAGGCCATATTTAATGTACAATAGACAAAATGGATGGGGTGTTAAAATCTTTTATCCACCTCTAATGAAAAAGACAAATTGTCGCCGATTCAGAAGGAAGCGGGTCAAATTTGAACTGCAACTGCATTATAATCTGCTATTTATTTTTCTCAAAAATCATTTATAGGTACATAAGTATCTATTTAATAAGAATTACATGGTGTGGTGACTTGATGCCGAGGTTTGGATGGTGGTCGAGGGCCCCAACTCCAGAGCGCGTGAACTTGCATGCGAGCCACGTGGTCACCGCGTTACCGTTGCGTTGCCACACATTCTGGGTGGAGTAGCCATGTCTGGTGGGTTAGACACTCCCTCGGTAGGTGTCAGGAAGAAGAATACAATAAAAGAATCTCACGAGGAGACCGAACTAAGCTCAAACGTGAATTAGCAGCCAAGTGTTTGATTAGCGGTGCGGGTAATGCACATAGACAATGGGCCTAAATTTTGGCTGAGGATGATCATCTACTAAGGAGACTCTCTTGCCAAATTTTTAGCTCAAATGGATGAACCTAGGTGACACTTGCTTTGCAAAGTACCACACTGTGCAGAAATATGGATGTTGAAGGTCGGATCAAATGAATCAATGGATTGAGCTAAAATTTGGTGTATGATGTTAATTAGGGCATATGAAGGCACTGTAAAAAATTTATACCATTTGGACATGCCAAAGTGACAATTCCTTCACAAAGTGCTATTCTGAAGAGAATAGGAAAATGAATGTTGCTGAATTATTTTCGAACTATGGAAGGAAGGATTTTCACATATTTGAGGAATATATGATCCAAAGTATTTATGAGAATTTTTTGAGAATTTTTGGAATGCCAGAATAGTAGGTTGCTTCACAAACTAGGCAAAAAATAACACATGGACATGACACGTAGGCAAAACTGATGATGTGGCACCTAGTCATAGCTATGACCATCTATATTGGTCGTAACTAGCTACAAATTAGGCAGCAAAACAGGGGTATCGGCTTTACGACCTTTTCCAGTAAGGAAGTTACGACCTTTCTGATGAGAAAGGTCGTTAGTTTTTGGGGTTAGGACCCCACCGGACAGCTTACGACCAATTGATCTCAAATGGTCGTAGATTTACGACCAATTCTGTGAGTGTCACTGACAGAAGGTCGTTAGTTGACATATTTCTTGTAGTGAAATCATAGCATAATTTGGATCTCTCATATGGGTGTGTACAGAAAGGTTTATTATGACAAACTAACCAGCAAAGCAAGTAAAGACTCACATAATACAATACGCTCCAAGCAAAACTCATGATATGTGACGAATAAAAATATTGCTCCAAGAAAAATTACCGATGGTTGTTAGAAGAAAGAGGGGATGCCTTTCGTGGCATCCCCAATCTTAGTTGCTTGGTACTATTTGGTTATTACCTTGGGGTGCCATGGGGCATCCCCAAGATTATGCTTTTATCACTCCTTATTCCTTCATCCATCGTGATCTCACGCAAAACTTGAAAACTTCAATCATATAAAACTCAACAAAACCTTCTTCAATTTAGGTACTATTGAAAACCAATTCCAATTTTATTTTTGCATTATACCTACTATATCCTAACTTTACCATGGCTTATACCCCCGATACAAACCATAGAATCATCAAAATAAGCATACAACCAAAAGAAAACAGAATATGTCAAAAACAGAACAGTTTGTAAAGATTCGAATTTTACTCATACTTCTCGAACTCTGAAAATTCTGTAAAATTAGGACAACTTAGCGAATTGGTATATTAATCTTAGTAAAAATATTCACACACTTTCATCCCTTTTGTGATTTTCTAAAATTCTTCTACTGGACGCAAAAGTTTGTGTTTTCCAACAAGATCAAAGCAGTTATCACCCAATATGATCCTAAAGGCTTTACTTGGCACAAAAACTAACTAAAACATAAAAAAACAATCATAATAGTAGCATAATTGTGCAAACACTCAAGAATATAAGGCAAAAGTGAAAAATAAAATCTATTCATTGGGTTGCCTCCCAACAAGCTCTTTCTTTATAGCCATCAAGATAGGCTAGAGATTTTATTGATGCTCACAAGAAAGATAGTATTTGAAACACAAAGAGAGCATCATGTAGCATAAGAAAAACATATTTAACTCTAACATACTTCCTATGCATAGGCATTTCATAAGAGAAGAATTTAACAAGAAAAGAAATATCTAACATATGCATGGAAGACAAAAGAAACAATAGCAATCTCAACATGAAGGAAGGTAATTTGGTGTATTGAATATTACTATACCAATATTTCCATGTCTCATAATAACTGCATGTAGTATCATATTCAAATTCAACAATATATCTATCACATAGAATATTATCTTCATGGACGACATGTGTAAAAGTCTTATAATCTTCCGAGGTAGTGGGATTAACATCATCTAAAGTCATGACCACGCTCCGAACCCACTTTCACTACTAGGAAAAGGCTTGCTAGTGGCGCACCTGTTTTGGCTACTAATGGCGCACTATAGGTGCGCCACTAGCATCACGCCATTAGATTTTTTTACTAATGGCGCACCAGGCAGTGCGTCATTAGTATAGCTCATGGTGCGCCATTAGTATGCCTCCCAGGTGCGCCATTAGTATGCCTCCCAGGTGCGCCATTAGTATGCCTCCCATGTGGGCCATTAGTATGCCTCCCAGGTGCGCCATTAGTATGCCTCCCAGGTGTGCCATTAGTATAGCTCATGGTGCGCCACAGGTTATACTACCAGCTCTAAAAATATTCAATTATTATCCTCACACCCACAAGAAGGTTCAAGATAAACACATATTACACCATAATGAAAATATGTTTATAAACATGCACATACATTGAACGCAAGTTGACAAACAAATTAACCTAGAGGAAGCATAGTTTTGACCATCTTAACAATCATCTAGAACACACAAGTCACAAGAAGATAAGGACTATTGGGTACTATGAGAGACTTCACATGGTCCAGAACACACAAGTTTGTATCTACATGCACAAAGTGCAAGCTCCAAAACACTCGAAACACCAAATGGTCTACAAGACAATAAGGTCCATGATTACAGGTTGGTTGGTCCATAAACGCTAGAGAGTCATCATGTCCATGTGCATCAATTGGTTGAGTACCTAAAAACATTTTGCACAAATTTGTCAAGAAAGTGGAACCAAATCAAGTTGTTAAAATCTCATATGCGTATTAAAAATATTCGATCAAAAGATTATCATGGTATCATAGTTAACAATATAGTTTCTATAAAAGTTATAATCATCTCACATGCTATTATATAGAACTATGTTCCAGTGCTTGTAGTTTTATCAACAATGAATGCATTGAGCATCTTAAACAAAGATTGTCATGATATCATAGTTAACAATATCGTTTCTATGTGGTTATTTTCACACGTTGACACACATTTGTCTTCTACTAATAAGAAACTAACATTTATTATCATGAAGTTAAGGAGTGTGTGCTCATCGTAGTAATCATATAAGTATGATGGCACCAACACATTCTGATGTAGGTGCAGTCATCATGACCTTCCACATAATTAAGGACAGAAACATCTATCTAAATAAATGACAAGAGTACAAAACAAAAGACAGATGAAATTAAGTTGATTAGCTTGTAGAATCAGGGATAGTGGTGAGCTTAGGCAGCTTTGAAATATGATTTTTTAGAATAAATTAAGTTGTGTATAATTGTATATACCACCTGAAAAATGATGCCTTTAGTATAAACCATGGAAGCCAGATTTCATAAGACATTGCTTCGGCCGAGTTTGGCATTGTATTTTTTTTCAAAATCACACTACTCTAAAATCACAGGATTATAATGATGATTTTAATCAACCACCACATACACTGGTATCTCGGAGGAAAAAAAATTAGTCGGCAATTATTTTTTATCTACAAAATCAGAACTTAAACTTTGTTGTTGCTTCAATAAAAACTTGCATATTCAGTTTTAATTCGCGAAAGATGGGTTTCATCTCTCTGTTCTGTTTCTAAAAGTGAATGGCACAACTAATCACAAACCTCCTACAATCTGACCAGTATATGATTTTCATCAACCACCAAATGAGTCATACTAAGCTATCATATGCGTATTCTCAAGATACAGTAGCAGGTGAACAAATATTCAGTGTTAATGAGCGTGATATATCACAGAAATTGCCATTGCTTTGCTTGGCAAATGATTTGGACAAACATAAAGTAAAAATGAACAATGTGCAAGTTTCTCCTACCGGCATTCACCCCATTGATATCCTCTGTGAGAATGAGATCAAGCGATGCATCAAAATCACTATGCCCAATCACCGAGAACAAAATCTCTTCCTTCAGAAAAACAATCAGGAGAAAAAGAACTTATGTTAACTAAGTAAATAAGCAACTCAGAGGACCTCAAAATATTCTTGTAAACTTAGTGCTTAGAACAAGATTCCATAAGGCTTACCAACGAAATGTCACGGTTAGTAACCAGAGTGTAATTTGTCTTCTTCTCAAAGTGTTTCTTTCAGCATATGCCAACTCTGAATAATTTAGAAATAACAAGATTATCAAATTTGAGAATGTTCAAGAGAAAATGTGCAATACTTGCTAGGCAAACTCATAATTATGGATTATCAGGTGAAAAAAACCAATTCACATAGCTAAACAACTGTTTTGGTCGTTAGATAAACAATCAGATAATCAGCTCGAAAATAGGCAGTACAGAGTAACAAGTTGAACTGTTTACATTTTATAGAACTTCCAGAGAACAAACTCATTATGTATACAAGTAAAAGCACTCCATGTATAGATTCACCGTTTCAACATAACAGAGGTAGCGACTTTGATGATGATCAGATTAAGCAAAACTATCATTTCAGAATTCACATTAGCAAAGATCAAACAAAATCATATGACAGCTCTATCAACTCCTTCTTAACAGTTGGGACGAACAACATCAAGATCAAACTCAAGAATAAGTAGGTCCATGAGTTCACCATCAATCATATTCGTAACACATCATACGCATCTCACATGTTACACTAAAAATGGAAATTATGCAGATATATGGCCTAAGTGATATAAAGATCCAGGACAGTTATACTTGAGCACTAACAGGAAACATGGTGTCATTTTGAAGAACAGATCAGTATTCAAGTCCCCCACAAACCACAATCCTAGTCAGACATAGCATTGTCCTTTATACAAATTACCAAACACCGGAAAATGGTGACAAGACTCAATTGTTTCGAGAACCAGAATTCACCATAACCAGTGTAGGTTCGTACTAGCAAAAATAATCATAATAAATCCTTTCACACATAATTGAATGGTATTTTAGCTCTGCACCTAAAGCCTTTAAGCATAGAATTTAACTTCACGAGCAACACTGAGTACAAATTAGAGATTTGTTTACATAGATTCCATTTTTTTAATTATTTGATCCTTTCATTTTTATTCTTGATTGAAGGTAACCGATCCTGATGATCGGTCTCATACATTGTATGACTACATGATTCGCCAGAATCCTTCGGTGGGTACAATGATGGAATTGTCATATAATTCCGTTGTGGGAATGAGTGATCATGAGAGCTTCATATGATTGAAATTAAACATACTGAAGTATTAAGCTCCTATTCTCACATTGCAAGAGTGGCCGATGCAGGAACAGACTTTGCAGCTTTTGTCCAGTACATTGGAGTCCCTTCACTTGACATATCTTATGGACTATGTATGTGTGCTCATTATTTTATCGGGTAATCATGCAGTGGCGAGCATCTGGTTTATCGGGTAATCATGTACTGGCGAGCATCTCGTGTCTGACTGCCTTGAGACTTGCAGATGATGAGATCAGATCATTCCCTTCAATTATGTCTCCTACGGGTCCAAACAGGAGGTATCTTTTCTTCTGGAAAGTGAGATATGCAACTTTTAGACACACAGGGTAGTTCCCTCATTTAGTTTCATCAAGGAAACTAAAACAGAATCATGATATAGACTCGCTTCTTATTGATTGGTACACAGGTTTTCATGAAATTATCATTAAGTGTGGTGTGTAGAAGTAGCTCCAAGAATTACAAGGGTGCAAGGGCCTTATTTCTTATGGAATTGTATTTTGTTATTCATATGTGGATTATTGACTTGCCAAATCATTGACCTCCTATAGTATGATTAGATCAATATAAAGAGTGTGGATTCTATTTTTTTAACAAACTCCCAAATGAAACCATTGTCCAGTGTTTATATTGGTTGGTGGTAACATCTACCTTATAGTTAGGTGGCTATTTGATCAAAATAGAAACTCTCAAGTCCGTAGATGACCTACAAACACAGAGGAACGTCTCAAAAGGCGCACCACACGTGCGCCCCTCCCCCTAGTCTAGTTTAAATGGACGCTACACAAGGATGATCTCAAGGTTTCGCATAGTGGAAACAAATGCTGAGATGCTGAATGCCCTGATCAAGTGTCATAAAAGAGGAACCATAAGTGTGCAAGCAATCAGCTAGCAACTTGACCATAGTCCTTGAAATTTTTCTTATGCAAATGTCACATGCTAAGGTATCTGTAAAGTACTTATCATAAATCAATAAACACTCAGTTGGCCAGCTGAGTCTACATCCGAAGGGTCAATCCAGAAGCTTGGATGGAAAATAAAAAAATAAAAAAGAGAAGAGAAAGGAGTACCGCGAGAGACGCTCTTTCAGATGTTCATGCCTTTTGAGAACACCCAACACTGCAAAATAAAAGGGCAAGTACGGGTAAGACAGTAAGTAAGTAGGGCAAGCTACTTCGTAGAATCGATAACACGTGGGTAAGAGGCAGATGATTCCTTGAGGGTACAAGATAATAATAGCTACAACTACTGAAGATAAAGGTCATTACGCCGTGTACACGTGGTCTCGAGTTTCGCATCGTCGTCTCTTGAATAAGTCTGCAAAAGTTCATGGAAGGGAAGGGGAGAGGCAATTAACACATATGCCGAAGATTTTACAATACCAATCCATCTGTAGATGATATGGTATACCAGTTCCGATAACGAGTGCTGCCGACGCCTCAGCTGCTGCCCGTGCTGGAAAATGTAATAATGGGATTAAACTGAAAGAACTGTGAAATTTGAGTTCCTGATGGATTTATCCGGCTAGACTAGACACGGTAAATGCAGCAGTAGCAACAAGCATCGTTGAGTAACGGGAGGGAGGTGGGTTTTCGGCCGGTCGTACGCACCTCCGTGGGGGAGCTCAGGGCCAGCGTGACGGAGAGGTCCATCCGGCCCGATGCCGGCCAGGGGCGGCGGATCTCGACAGCCGCACCAACGGCCGGGGCGGAGGCAGCAGGGGCGGCGCGACGGGGTAGAACGGGGACGGCGGTGGCGTCCACGCGCGCGAGGCGCGGTGGGGATGAGCTGTCGGCGGTGGCGCGGCGGCGGCGCTAGGGTGGACCCGCAGGAGGGATTTTAGGACGGCGATTTTGCGGATTACTAGGGCTTGGAGGCCGCGTTGTGGTCCACACACCCGTGGGAGAGATGGATGGCCGCCGGGGTGAAGACGACCGCCGGAGGTCGAGGTGGGGAATCCGCCGCTGGGCGTCGCCGGTTAGGGGTGAGCGCCGCCGGCGCTAGGAGCACAGGAGATCGATGACGACGGCCAAAGGAGGGCGGATCTGGGCGTGCCATGGCCGCCGACTAGGTGGAACTCCCTCCCTCCTCCCTCTTTTTGCTATTTTGCGGTCGCGATAGGAGCAGAGAGATAACTTTTTTTGCAAAACTACTTATGATGCACCACCTAAAAATGCGTGGTTACTAATGATGCACCAGCTGGTGGTGCGCCATTAGTAGTTTTGCAAAAAAAAATTATAGTAGTGGCGCACTGGGTGAGTGGTGCGCCAAGTAATGGCGCACCGTGCCCCGGTGCGTCATTAGTACTTTTGGAAAAATAAAAAAAAGTTTATTAGTAGTGGCGCACCGTGTGCGTGGTGCGCCATTAGTGTCCATCACACTAATGGCGCACCTGCACATGGTGTGCCACTGCTATATAGTTGTGGCACACCACTTGTCTGGTGCGCCATTAGTGTCTATATTATCTATAGCCCTTTTCCTAGTAGTGTTTTATCAAAAATATCACGAGATGGATAATTCTCCAAAATAGTGGGATCATTATTACCTAAACTTCTCACTCTTCCAAAGACACTTTAAATACTATTTCTGACATTATTATCAATATCACATTCATCACGAGGATTAAATAAAATTTCAAGATAATAAAAGCATCACCCCAATCATGATCATTACATTGAGTAGTGGACTTGACATGTCATCCCCAATCATGTAGTTTTGCATATTATTAACACGATTGACATTAATATAATTTGTAATAACATCATTGCAATCATGCTTTTCATTCAAGGAGATATCATGAATCACTTTATAAATTTCTTATTTTAATACTTCATCACAATATTCAGATTCACCATTTTCAAGCAAAACTTCACAAAAATAATCAAGAGCACTCAACACACTACCAATTGGTTCAAGATAATTAGATCTTATGTAAAGATTTGCAAGTGGATGAGGATCCATATGTCTTTGATTTTCCTATTTATTATTCTGTTTTCGAGTGTTGACATGATGGCAGTAGAGGCAAGCAAGCAAGAAAAGGGCAAATGGAAAGAATGCAAATAAAAAGGCAAATATTTCAATGAAGTGAGGGAGAGGAAAACGAGAGGAAAATGGAAAATAATGTAATTGCAAGGAGATGACAGATTATGTGTGGGAACCTACTAGATCTTGACTTGAACCTCCCGACAACGGCGCTAGAAATCTTGACTCCACACTGATTTGCGTTGGTCTCCCTCCAAGCTTAAAGGGTGATGTAGCATGCGACGACAAGTATTTTCCTCAGCTAAGAAACCGTTGTATCAATCTAGTAGGAAGATCCACAAGACCATGTAAGAGGTACGTGCACACAAGTACCAAATCCTCGTAACCCAACGCGTGAAGGGATTATTATTCCCTCGTGGGTAAAGTAAAAGGATAGATTGATAGATGCAAATAAAGTGATGGCGAAAAAAACACAACAATGTATTTCTGGGTTTTTCAATAATACAAATCTAAAAATCAAATAGGAAATAAAACGGAAACGCGAATAGCAAAATAGAGATTGCAAATAGATGATGTGAAGTAGACCTGGCGCCCATAGGTTTCACTAGTGGATTCTCTCGAGAAAATAGCAAACGGTGGGTATACAAATTACTGTTGGGCAATTGATAGAGGAGAAAATAATTATGAAGATATCCAAGACAATGATCATGTATATAGGCATCACGTGCAAGACAAGTAGACTAACTTCTGCCTGCATCTACTTCTATTACTCCATACTTCGACCGCTATCTAGCATGCAACTAGTGTATTAAGTTCATGGAGAAACGGAGTAATTCTTTAAGAATGATGGCATGATGTAGACAAGATCTATTGATGCAGGAATAGACCCCATTGTTTTATCCTTAATAGCAACGATACATGCATGTCATGTCTTCTTCTGACACTGAGATTGAGCACCACAAGATCGAACCCATCACAAAGCACCTCTTCCCATTACAAGATAAAAGATCTTGTTAGCTAGAAAAAACCAAATATTGGATCCCAAGGCTATAATAATCAAGAATGGATATAATTTCATACATCTGATCTAAACTCACAATTCATCGGATCCCAAAAAGCACACCACAAAATATTGAGTTACATCAAATGGATCTCCAAGAGACGATTGAGTTGAGAAGAAAAATGAGAGAGGAAGCAATCTAGATACTACCTACGGACCCGCAAGTCTGATATGAACTACTCACGTATCATCAGAGGAGCACCAATGAGGATGATGAACCCCTCCGTGGTTGTGTTCCTCTCCTGAAAGGGCTCTAGATTGGATTTCGTGGATTTTGGAACTTGTGGCAGCTGAAACTAATTTTCGTCGAATACTCTAGGGTTTCTGGAATATTGGGGTATCCATAGCGCTAACATGTGGTGGCGGAGGTGCCCGAGGCCCCCACTAGCCACCAGGTCGCTCTAGGGGCCCTGGGCATGCCCTGATGCCTAGTGGACCGCTTGGGCCTCCTCTGGTGATCATCCTTGGTCCCCTAGTTTCCTTCTGGACCAAATTAATTCTCCAAAAAGTTTTGTGGCATTTGGACTTCCTATGGTATTGATTTTTTGCGAAGGAAAAAACAACAACTAGCACTGGGAACTATGTCGATAGGTTATACCCAAAAAATGATTTAAAGTTGCTATAAACTGATCATAAAATATCCAAGAATGATAATATAATAGCATGGAACAATAAAAAATTATAGATATGTTGGAGACGTATCATGCCACGGCGTTCCATTACAAGGGCATTAGATGACTAGAACTACGAAAGTTACTAGTAACAACAACTCTAACTGTGGCGTTACTCGTAACGCTAGTCTTCACTATGCTTTATGCGAGATGTTAAGTCTCTTAGCCATTCTAGTCCTTTCGTCGTCCATGCTTGACCTGGTCCGAGTGCTGGTACACGTCCTACTGACTTTAGGGTGGCCGAGTGACTCGACACGTCCGATTATAACTTAAGTTGCGTCGGTAGACCTGGGACTTCAATGACTGTGTGGGACCATAGGTGGGTCTTGGATGACAGGTTATGACCCTACCCTTAGTAGGTAACCCCATCACTCAGCTCTGAGTGAACACTTCTCTTGCTCCAGATGCACGCTCTTGGACTTCTCGGTCTTCGGGCTGATCCTGAGGTCCCGCACCTCCTTCTCCACGGCATTGTACCGTGCTCCGAGCTCGCAGATACCCTGCGAGCGAGAAACAAATAGACACAAACAATGACAATCAGAAAAGATGGAAAAAACCATTTGGTCGGTCGAATGAAACAAGAATAAAGACTCTAAGACACCCGCCGACTGCAAGAATAGATGACAAACTCACGGACTACACCTAGTGGGTGCGCTTAGCGTGCCCCCACTCGAAGGATAGATGCACCACCACCGCATCCTCTTCAACAAGTAACACTCGGCTACTTTCACAAGCTGAGCAACAGGTTGTACGTCATGGTGGTCAATGCTGAGAAGCTCTCGTCCATGGACCATCACTGCATCCTCTTTGACAAGTACCATTCGGCTACATCCACAAGCTCAACAACATGTTCTACATAATAAAGACTCTAAGATTGCCATTGCCTGCAACAGTCGACGGCAGTCTTGGCGACTACACCCAATGGGTGGGCTCAGGGCTCCCCCACCGGAACTGACGAACGCCTAGTGGGTATGTCATGTGCAACCCACTCGAGATCAAAAATAAGAAACAATACTACATGTGGATCGTAACTTGCGCCAGAAGTTGGTACTTATGAGAGTATTTACTTTGACGTTCGGCTTCAAACTCTTGGAGGAATCATATGCCTCCTTGAGTGGGCTGCTCATCAGCTCCAGTTGAATCAAGGCCTCCTTCCCCATGCCCACGTGATGCAACATGAAGAGGTTGGCTGCTGGAGAGTCCAGCATAGGGCCCGATGCACTGGCTCCGAGTGCCGCTCTCGTCCTTCGGGTAGTACCTCAAATCGGAGTTGGAGCTTTTGTTGGATAGCTCCTGGTCACTTGGGGAGGATAAGCATCCTTGTTTACGATGTCCGCGTCGATGAAAAGGGTTTGGCGAGTCAGCCTTGTCGTCTCTGTCCGGCTCGATCACCTCACGCGCCCTGCATGCACTCAAGAACACTCGGGCATTGCAAGCCCAGAAAATACATGACAATCCAATGAAATCCAAACAAGTTCACAAATTAACTTTTAAGGATGCAGTGTCTGCCTCTGCTTGGCCTTTCTCTGGAGCCTTGGGATCAAGCGAAGCAATTGATGTATGAGCACTGCATCAAAAGTCATTCAAAAGATCAAACCATTCAGACAACTCTCTAAATTATCAGCTCGAAGTGAAAAAGGAACACACATCAAAAGATCAAAAGTCATTCAAAAGCACTTACGCTGATGCGACAGACACATCCACCTTGATCCATGGTACGACCGCCTTCTGGGTTTTGGCCACCAAAATCTTGGGTTGCTTGGCCGCCTTCTCAGGTGACCCAGTAGGTTCATCCCATCCATGCTCGGAGTTGCGATTCCTAAGTGGTGTTGCCGACGGCTTGGGGTCGCTCTACCCCTTGACACCGCTGGTGTGAGGCCTCGGGTCTTGGCACACCTTGGAGCGCTTCTTAGTCGGGACATTTTCCATCGGTGAGGACTCGACCTCTTCCCCGTCCACGGGGTCGTCGTCGTCCTAATCGGTCTCATCATCATCGTCATCGTCATCTCCATCTCCCGAGTCCTCGTGGTGCTCGGTGTCGCTCGCCATATCAACGGGTGCATGGTCAGCGATCGACACCACTCTCACCATCTCCGTGAAGGTCTGCCGAGTGAAAACAAAAAATTCAAGCAGGAAAAGAATAACCAACATCAAGATCACCCAAGTAAAGAATACTCAAGACTACCTCAATTGGCAAGTTCTCCTTGTCGAAGGGGACTATCACCCTGGTTCCCCGAGATTTGTCGCGCACTGAGGTGATGGCCATGAACTTCGCCTCCAACGCCATCGCATCAACCTCCTTCGGGTGATCCCGTGTGGGGTCACTCGGCCTCTCCTACATCCACATGGGATGAGCCCTTCCTGCAAAGGCTGGATCGTCCTCTAAAGGAAGAACTCTAAAAGGTCCATCCCATTGAGACCCTTCCTCACTATGGTCACCACAACCATCACTAGGATTTCTACATCAGTCTCCTCCTCCTTGGAGACGGTCAAGAAGGAGGGTATGTCCCTCGTTTGGCAAAGTACGAAGGGAAGCCCGACTGATCGCCGAGGCCTGCGACATCCTTACAATAGAACCAAGAGTCCGGCCAGCCCTTCACCTAGTTGGGGAATGATATGACGGTAAATTGACATTCCCCCTATGTTTTATTTCAAGGCCTCCGCCAAGCTCGTTCACATTGGTTTTCTCCCCTCTTAGGAAGGCCTTCCTCACAGTCATCGTGTCACACGTGAAGAGGTGCTTAAAGAGCCCCCAGTGTGAATGACACCTGATGTAGTTTTTGTAAAGGGAAATGAAAGCGGCCAAATAGGAAATGGCATTGGGGGGAGATGATTATGCTACGCTCCAAAATAGGCAAGAATGGCTGGGGAAAATGGATGCAGAGGCAAATAAAAACCTCGATCGATGTGGGTCATGAGGACAACCAGCTCGTCCCCTTGCAGCGACGGCTCGAGCTCGCTGGTCTCCAGTAGCCGCCAGCTCCCGGCAGCCAAGAAACCTTGGCTCTCCAGCTCCAACACGCGACCCTCTGTGACCCGCGAGGCTGTCCAATCGCCCTGGATCTGCCCACTCGGAGCGCCGAGGCACAAGGAGGACCTGTGTGAGCCCTTCTTCGCTCTCTCGGCCTACACCGTGGTGCTCCTCGTCATCCTTGGCCACTTGGAGAACGAACATATGGAGGGATTCAATGTATAGATTTAGCAGAGTGGTAAAGGAGACGAAAGGGGGGAAGTGAGATCCAATACTCTCGCTCCCTCTACACCCACTTCTTTATACCTCAATCTAATGTGTCTCCAGCCATCAATCACCAAGCGAGGCGAGATCTACGAAATCCCGCAAACAATGCCTCTGAGGCATGTGGCGGAAATCCTGGCGCATTAATCAAGGCAACACGCCACCACTTTCCCCACTAACGTGTCTCTCCCACGTTTCAAATCCACGATAATCCCACGACAATTTGGCCCGAATGGTCTCCGTGCCACTTGCCGAAAACAACGCATTTGGTCCGTCGTATACCCCCTGTGGGTCCTGGTTCACTTGGACGGATCCGAACAAGATCTAAAGAGTTCCCGTGGAACGCAAGAAGGATGAGTCCTCACTCTTATGGGATCACTCAGAGCTCCTAGCATGCATACACCCGAGTTAACATGATATATCCTCGAGAGACAACCAACTGCCACCAGGTGGTGCATAGCTTCCAAGCTATTCCGATCATTTGGAAATCTTCAATCCTGAATCTGTTGAGGCTTCATCTTCGGAACGAGTGAAAAAGCACTGATCTACTTTCAAGATGCCCCGAAGGTATTGGAGACACCCCCGAACCGTCTTTCACTCAACCAATTAAACCTCAACCAATTCGGGTGCTAACGATGGGTTCACCTATTAGTGGTAGGTCATGGACACCTAGGGCCCCTCACGACCACTAGAGTCTTAGGAGAATAGATGCATTCCAATGCATACACGGGACCCAGTCGGACCCATGGCATATCTGGGACGTCTTCCTGTCAGCCAGCCAGGCATGGACACTCGGACAGAAACAAGCATGGACGACGTGGTAGCTTCAACGGCCGAGGGACTTAAAACCATACATGAAGTGCCATAAAGACTAGTGTTATCTATGACATGCCTAGTTAAAGCAACGGTTTCTAGTAACACCTATAGTTACTCTCATTTAATGCCCTTGTAATGACACTCGACGGGTCCTCACGAAATCTATATAGGCCACCCCCGAGCTTTGTGCAAGGGTTCTGCATTCCTTGTAATCATACACCCACAGAGAAAACACGAACCTCCTCGGATGATACATAAGGTCTTTACCTCCTCCGAGAGGGGCCAGAACTTACTAAATCCGAATGACACTTGTGCCGTAGATAGGTTCCACCACTCATTCGTGCCGCTAGTACTCATCGTCAAGACAATTCCATCAACATGCCCTGATGGCTTGGGACCACCTCGTGGCTTTGTTTAGCTTGATTCCAACACCGAGGTAACAGGGCTTGATGACACCCTGTGGCTTTGTTTAGATTGATTCCAACACCTAGTATTAAACCGTCACCTTGAGTTCGTGGGCCATAGGGGTCCTATACCACACGACACAGATAAATCATCGGTGATGCTTCCGTCCAATCACACATACCAGGCAAAAATAGAGCATGTGTGGTTGGGAGGATGATCACAAATAGACATATTGCAGAACTCGTGTGAGATGTGCCTAGCATCCCAGAAAGGGAAACCCAAAGACACGTCTCCATTCGTATTGCACATCAGACACATTTCCCGCAAAACATCATTTGTGAAAGGGTTTTCCATCACACACGATAGTTATAATTATGTTGATTACATTATTGGATACATCACTCATGGTGCCTAGAAGAAACTATTTTGCATTAGGATGTCAATCACACACACTTGTTATGTGAAAACGTTTGTGATAGGGCGGCCTAACACACATAGTTATCTATGGGAGTGGTGTGTGATTGTTCACTAGTCCAACATGCCAACTTTCTTGAAACAGTGTGGGTTTGTTGAGGTCATCGCTCATGGTGTTGTCTTAGAAACCGTCTCCAATAGGAACCCTAATAATCAAAATAAATTCCCTGATATTTATAATCCATTTAGTAATGAAATTAACATTTCATATCAAGCACACAATATATTTCTTATTCATATTATGACAACCAGGATTTCATAATTGAATTACATCAGGGTACAACATCATATGGGCATATACTACCTACCTACCTACCATATTAAGACAAAGTTTCAAACGCAACATCTAAAACCATTGGAAATTAAGTATCATCATAGACGGAAAAAAGACAAATGAATATCGTTTGGAAAATTATTGAAGCGGAAGGCGAATATTGAGCCTTCAATGATGTGGAAGGTCCTCGCAACTTTAGGCCAGTGCATGTGGATGATTGCCCGCCCAACCTTTGTCCTCTTGAGGAAGACTTCAAGATTATACTGTGGGTGATGTATGAATACATTCCTCGCCTCTTGACCGTATAGGTTGTTTGAGACGTAGTCATCGGCGAACTACCTTGCAAAGGACTGAAAACAAACATATGCATAAATATATTTTCTAAAATTTGAAATGGCACAAAGGGAAAAGGACAAGGTGAAAGAGATGGTACCATCCCACAGTTCACTCATGTCTTCTTCATTGTGTAGACAAACATCTTGTTGTTTTTCGTAGGTAGTTTCTTTATCTTTACAATCTTCTTGAGTTTCTTGATTTGACTGATATTCAAGGACACCTCACTTCCTCACATGCAAAAAGGGTCGAACATTGGGTCTAAACCACTTACAGCGGGACCTACATGTACAAGAACTTATTATTAAAACATTAATATTAGAATGGTTCTTGCAATTGCACAATAATGTGTTATTAGCCAAAGGTCCATGGATGTGCAAACCTCGATGGTAAACTTCAGTGTCTCCCATGTTTCCCCTGCAACATATTTAAGATAGATATTGATCAGGTTATAAGTGATATTTGGCATACTATCAGTGAAATATGTTCTTGAAAAATGAACACATTGCAAATCGAAAAAGATTTATTTTAGCCACATGGAAAAGCGAGTTATCTAAACCAAGCGTGCTAAGAACTAGGAAATATAGCAATTGTATATGTTTCACATGTATTTAGTACATATAAATTTGGTTTATCTCTCACATGCATAACAATACAAAATTGTACCAACAACAATTGAACATCGCATTGCAGAATTGAACTAACTAGTTAAATGATCACCAAAACAAATGAACGAAACAGTTAACTAAGCACCACATTGCACAATAGAACATACTAGAAGGTTAGATTGCAAGTAGCATTACATTGGATATTTCACTGGAATTTCTAAATGGAAGGCAGGAGCAACACATGCAACATGTAAACCAAACATGCAACATAGTTAGGTGAACACAGGTCCTTCGTGATAAGGCTAAGAAAAACAATGTATTCCTCATCGCCGGAGATATCGATGACGATGGGCTCCTTCAACTTGGAAGAGGGTGAGGCCTCCACACCGTGGGTGCACCCATCGTAGTGGTGAGTGGCCTGATCTTGCCCCGACACCAACATGTCGACTCTGGAGGTGAGCTAAGCACGAGCACACTAATGAAACTCATTGTATTCTTCATGAAACTCACTGGTGGTGCCCTCAAGAAAAGACCATGAGTAGTCGTTTATAGCAGCAAACCGCGTGGTGACGGTCTCTAATGAGGCATCGACGGTGGCCTCAATGGCGAGGTGCTCCTCAAAGTTCTGGGGTCGGCATGCATGGCATCCATCGTTGCCTCATCCACGCGTGCAACTGTGATTTGCTTCTCCGCTGCCACATGTTCCTTGAGATCTTAGCTATACCGCTTGCACCATGGCTTTTGGCGGCAATTATTTGGAGGATGGGGCGATGATTTTGGTGGAAGTGTCGTGCAGGCGGTCAGGCCATGTGGTATGGAGGAAGAGGGGGTGGTAGAGAAGCGGTAATTGGGAGATGTCGATTACCTAGCTAGATGGAAGAGGCCGAACAACAGGAAGGTGCGCTACCGGAGAGGAGGCGACGTTTCAAGCAAGTAGTGAAGGTTTAAACTAGGAAAGGAGTGAGGGAAATGGGGAAATGTGGCTTTTTATTGGTACCATGGGGGTGAGGGAGGTAGATACTTACGCAGTATCCCAAAATTTTCATTCGACACTCCAAAAAACTGGCGCGAGATGTTTTATTGGACAGAGTCCCTTATTAAGAACTGTGTGATATCTAAACATCACAAATGAAGCATGTGCTATGCCTCACGCGTAATGAGCTTGAACATGCAAATTATCCAGAACAATTTGTGATATCTTCACATCACAAACAAAGCATGTGCTATACCCCATGGGTGATGAGCTTGAACGTGCAATTTTTTGTCTCCAAGCTTCCGACAAAAGATCAGATAATACATTGCAGAGTATTGATGCCAAACAAATTTTCAATTTCATTTTCGATTGGAAGGATGAATGGGGATATGGCAGAAAATTTTGGTCCAAATTTCCCTACTTAAAGTGGTCACCCACGTCGCCGCATAATTTAACATCAATTTCTAATTTGGGTACTACACAGAAGAGCCTACACTACAGTCCACACTTAATTATCTAGCAATTAAACATAGCTGGTTGACCTAAACATTAATCTAACAAAAGACCAGCGCTCAAAACAATGACTAATATTCCACCTCACGCTCGTCGATCTTTGACGCATCCTCCATGACGAGCTCGCGCTCGACGACCTCTAGGGGAAGGGGATCCATGTCATCCATCATCATATACTTCAGAAGCATCTCACAGTCTGCGTCCGCCATCTCTTTAGAAAAGGCCTCCACAAGACGGATGTGGATGGCCACAGTCCACGCATTCGCTGCCTCCATCTCGGGTAGGGAGGCTGATGACGAATGGATGCCTGCCCGAGTGCTCTGGGCAATTGCTAACTCTTCATACGTAGGTTGCCGACCGGTGTCGGAGAAGGCCGATGCTATTTGTGCAGTCCGACACGAGCTGGGCGTGGGCAGACGCCATGAGGGCCATGGAGGTTGTCGAGTAACAAACAACTGTTGTTCCATTCTCACCATTTGCTAACCCGGTCACAGATGTTGCTACCGCCATCTCAGATGCAACAACTTCCTTTTTGGCGGATGCAGTCACCCTTCGCTAGATTGCGGCCACAATCATGGATGTTGTGAGCGTGTTCATGGCTAATGTTGCTATGGTCGGGCCGGAGTGGGTCGTCGAAGTTGCCTTCACGATGCGGATCCACGTCCCTATATTTCATCAGCGACGTTTGAACAGTACAGTGGTCTTGGGAAGCAAGTGTGACTAAGTGGTGGATGCGCCGGCGGTGGACTGTAGCCGATGAAGATTCCTACATAAGCCATATATGAGGATTGGCCCAGGATATTCTATACCACATCATGCACGTTTCATTATGATGATCTGTTTGCGATGTATTTGATTTTGATATTATTTTGAAACTAAAAATGAGGTTACATCGGCAATTATTGGAATTTGGACTACAATAGCATTTATCTGTAGTGTAAGTGCAACTATATAAGTTTGTGCTAAATATGGAATTATTTGGGGTTGTTAGTCCTTTTAAAATACGTAAATAGTTTTTTAGACATTTCATGTGCATATATAGTTCAAATATGAACTGCACTTAAGCACATATCAGAGTGCACCTGATTGGGTTAAAAATCATATATGTATCACATGATACATGTTTTGGTCCCATGCAAGAAATGGAAATAAATTTCAAACATCTTTGTGTTTTGGCTCAGCCGTAGACATTGAAATCTGTGTTTTCAATTTCACTAAATCCAAATATCATCAGAAATTCATGGAACAGTGCATGGTGTCATGTCATGGTTCATGTGTGTTGTGGTACAAAAATTGCCCAATTTGGGACAAGGTTTCGCACAAACCTCTTACAAGCTGAAGATTCTCACAAGAAGACATGAGGTTCTGATATGGAATGTTCACCTTTTATATGTGAAACAACAGCCAATGTCTCTTCTCGCCTTGACTTTATTTCTAAAGTCACCATAGAGCAACATTACTGTCGTGCTACACTGTGGAAATTTCCAAGGTTCGTTTGGTGATCAGCCACAAGTATAGGCGATCGCAATAGTTTTCGAGGGTAGAGTATTCAACCCAAATTTATTGATTCGACACAAGGGGAGCCAAAGAATATTCTCGAGTATTAGCAGTTGAGTTGTCAATTTAACCACACATGAAAGACTTAATATCTACAACAAAGTATTTAGTAGCAAAGTTGTCGGATTTCGGGCTCCACAAAACCCTAAGGATTCGAACACACGGGCGTGTGCGGCAATCTCTCTCGGCTCGACCTTACGTAGTCCGCTACTCGATGGAAACGGCGAAGAACTCACTCGATGGTGAGGGGAACACATAACACAACAGTTTACCCAGGTTCGGGCCGCTACGAAGCGTCAAACCCTACTCCTGCTTTTGGTGAATTGCCTCTCACGGAGGTTGATGGATGAACTCGTACAGTGCTCTCGAGCCTACGGAGGCTAAGCGGCTAGGTGTGTTGTTCTAGGGTTTCGATCATCCCCCCTTTGCCAACTATCCTACCCTATGTATTTATCGTGGAGGCCCGGGTCCTCTTCCCTTATCGTTGGCGGGAAGGGATCCCACAATGCCAGTTTCAATGGGAGACAAGGGAACATGCTTCCCCTACCAAAAGTGGTCTTCACCTTTAAAGCAACTACCACCGCCGCACAGGTGGGAGCAGGGATGACGCTCGTCCTGCCGGCGGGCGTCCGTGGTCTTGTTGCACCGGAAGGGAAACCTTTGGAGGATGCCTTTGGGACCCTGATACGTTCCTTCCTCTTTTGCACCAAAGGGGAAATTGCCCCGTCCTGCCATCTACTGCTCGCCTGTTCTTCCATGGCATCATCCTTGACTCCCGAGGCCCGGTCTTGCCTTGGAATATCCTCCGCTCCGGAGGGGTCGTGAGGAGGCCCCCCATGGGTCTTGACGTCTCTCCTCCTCGCGAGGCTTGGCCCCTCTCGAGGGCCTTGTTCGGGGTGGTGCTGTTCCTTGTTGATCTTGCATTGATGAAGTGGGCCAGCCCTCGGTCACACGCAGGCAGGTGTGGGTACCCCCATTCCCAGAACGCTGATAGTAGCCCGCGGGCCCAAGGCGCGCCTGGGTTGGCTTCTCGGCGAAGCCTTGAAGACACCTGAACCGTCACAGGACCCATTTGCATGTGGGTCAGGCGACCCACATGTCTAGAAGCTACGCGACGATGCTCTCGCTCCTCGAGGCGCGCGGGTGGTGCCAGACCACGATGATGCGATTCCCAAGAGTCGCACAGGCCATCATGTTGCTCATTGAATGTGACCACACCCAACGTCCCTTGTGAATGTGACCGATTGGTGGACAGGTGAGGCGACGTGGGCGGCAGCGCTTCCGTCGGCCCACCTCGCAGCCCTCGTGGGGCGTGCGACGCCCACGCTCCCGCGATGGTTGCTGGCTAGGGCTCGCCTATAAATTCGCCCAGCCCCTGCGGGGAGGGGCACCACAACCTCGAGCTCCCTCTCTGCTTCATCCCTCTGCCGCGAGGGAACTTCTTCCCTTCCTTCGCTCTTCGTCTTCATGGCGTCCCCTGGAGATTGTTCTGGTCGGGGAAGGTGTGCGACGCCCCCTGCGCCTTCGTCCGCCCCCAAAGGTAGTGGCCGGGGCCTTTCAGGGCCTACGCTCGTCCGCCACCGCTGGGTGATGGCTCGCGAGTAAGTCCTTCATAGTGCTTCCTTTGCTTGTTGCTTCATCTGTTGTCCTTGGGTTCATTGTCCATCTTCTTCAGCATGCCCTCCTTCAAGAAGTCGAAGTTTGGCGTGTTCCAAGAGGAGGTGCAAGAGCTTCAGGCTCAGCTTTAGAGCGCCCATGTTGCTCTCAATGCCGCTCACCAAGGCGAGACCGAGGCCAAGGAGGAGCTAGCATCGCTGCAGCAGCAGGTCCGGGAGGTGGCGGACGCCATGCAAGTTGCTCATGACGAGGCGTCGTATGCACGGCTGATGGCGTCCTAGCGTGCCGTGCAGTTCGCCGGCATCGCCGACCGAGCGACCGCCGTGACTCGCCGGTTCGCGGGGAGGGCCCCGGTGCTGCCCAACGTGAGGAGCGATGGGGGCTACCTCGTCTTCTTCCAAGAGGTCGTGGATGCTCCTGGGCCTTTCCCTGACGCTCGTCTTCTCCAACCTACACCACCTCGCCCCGGAGCTCGACCTCCGGCGCGTAGTCGAACCGGTGCCTCTTGAGTCTCGCCGTCTTCTCCAGGATGAGGTCCACCCGCATGTGGACGCCATGGTTGGGAGGTACGTTGATGATGAGATGATGTATATACTTCTCGCACCTTGTTGGTTACCCCAAGTGGAAGGTTGAGATGTAGTCAGGAACAAGTTTTCCCTCACACGGCAACTGTAAGGTTTATCAAACCAGGAGGACTCCTAGGCTCAACAAGTAGGTGTCTTCCACCCTGGCGCTAGCAGAAGACGTGGACCTGCACACACAACAAATAACTTTTCTCCCAATGAGTACAAAGAGGTTCTCAATCTCTCCGGCCTTGTAGTTTGCAAAGGATAAAAACACAAGCGGCAAACGTATAGTGATTGCAACAAAAGACGATAAATGATGGAGGTGTGAACAATGATGATGATATGGACCGCAGTCACATGATGTTCACTAGTGATGTCTCTCTCCCAAAAGACGATAAACAACTATGCTTGGGTAAACAAATCACAGTTGGGCAATTGACGGAATTATGAATGCACCGCAATGCTAATTATGCTACGTGATAGTTAAAGGTTCAATAGTAATGGGCACTACGCCAAGACAAGTAGACCGTTTATTCATCAGCATCTACTTACTAATCATCCACCTTGAGATATATATCCAGAACATCTCGCCGGTATTAAGTTGCGAGCCACACCCAAAGTGTAAACTCAAAGCAACGGACAACTGCATTAATGAACTATATGTAAGGTAAACAATCCTTGCAACCGTGGTCACAAGCACCGTTGTTTTCTCCCTGGTGGCAACAGTACATCCCCTAGTCTCATGTTTCTGTCACTCAAGCTAGACATCGAGAGGCATGAACCCACGATCATGCATAACACTCCCTCTTGGAGTTACAATCTTCTACTCGGTGAATATGCATGAATAACTAAGGAACATAATATAAAAGGATAATCAAATATATAACTCAGAACAATCTGAACATAATCACATAATCCATCGGATCCCAACAAACTGAGCATAGCCATAGCAAGAGAATTACATAGATGCCTTGATCATGTAGGGCATCTCACAAGGACTAACCATTGAAGCACAAGATTGGAAACAAGACATCACATAGCTACTGGTCATGGACTCATGGTCCAAGGAGGACTACTCACGGCACGTCCAGGAAGCGTCCATGGCGGTGGAGAAGCTCCCGGAGGTCAATCCACCCTCCGACAGGGTGCCGGGAAGAGGTCTCCTGACACTCCCGATCTCGGAAGCGCTGCAGCGGCGAAACGATGGAGAAATTCACGATTCTGGAAATTGTGGAAGGGTTTCCTCCCGGGACTCTAAAATAGGCCAAAGGAGGGCACCAGAGGAGGTGGGGCCCACCCAAGCGGATTTCTGGCGCGACCTAGGGCCTGGCCGTGCCAGCACGTCGCGTGGACAGCCCTTGTCCCCCCTCTGGCCCATCTTCGGTGATTTGGAAGTTTTCGTTTCGCTGATTTTTTATATATTTTTCTTGGAATTTTTCGGGCTTCGGAAAATTGGGTAAAAGCCCCTGCAAAATAGACATCAGCAGGTAGAAATTGGCACTGGGTGCACTGAGTTAGTATGTTAGTCCAAATATGTGTAAAATTATGTAAAGGTGTAGTAAAACATATAACAATGTCACCCAAAATATCATGGAACAAGCAGAAATTATAGATACGTTTGGGACATATCAACATCCCCAAGCTTAATTTCCACTCGTCCTTGAGTAGATAAATTATAACACAATAATTTATGTGGTGACATGCTAACACGCATATAAGAACTTCAAAGTAAAGCAAGTAAGATATGAAATTCAAGTCAAGACAATAACAAGCAAGAGTTTATATCTAGTATTGAGATTAGCAAAGAACATAAAGGTGTAAGAGCTCTCGCTGTCCGTGACTCGAATGTCTCCAAATGTTGTTTGCGTGAAAGAAGTGGGAGATGGGTTGAGATCATAAAATCTTTTTTAATTGAGAACTCAATCTACTAAACTTCACACTTAGTCTCCTTCAGAATCTTATTTTGACTCATCCCGAGACCACTAGTCATGCACAAGTCAAAATGATCTTCTCCCTTTCGACTTTGAGCACTCATGCAATGGATGAGCGTAAGCAAGATATGTTAACACTTAGGATGGCAAATAGAATAATGATGGGGAAGGAATACAAAAAGGTGTGAAAGGATCACATCAATGAGGACAACCATAGGCGAGAGAAAGCCAAATGATAGATATGATATGAGGAGTAGGGATTGCCATGTAACAGATGCACATATGAGCTAATGTAAGCTCTCCAATGGAACTAGTGGGGGTGCATCCAAGTTGTTTTCTCATGAAGACCTAGAGCTCATTTGAGGAGGATCATCATTGGAATATGCATACCAAGTTCTATAGTGTAAGGGTCCCCACATAGTTATGCATGAATGATAATCTCTATGTAGTACCAATATAGCAATGGAGTACGAGTGTGGATCTTCAAAAGGAATAGTAGTGTTGCCCCCTTCTCTCTTTTTATTTTATTTTTATTTTTTGTGGCCTCTTTGGCTCTTTCTTTTTATCTCTCATTTGTCCTATTTAGGATCTTTTGTTTGTCCTCTTTGGGATCTTTTCCTCACTTAAGGGCAACACTCTATGTTTTACATGAATAAAAAGAAGATCATCACACTTTATAAGAAGTACTCAACATAAAGACAAGTGAAAACTATCATGATGTATGCAAATGTATGCCTCTGCCAGCGTAGCAGGATATGCAATGATACTAGCGCATCATGTAGCAACAATTGGAGCAAGGCCCAACTATCATGCGGCTCTACGATCAAGCAAAAGCATGTATGCCATGAAGATCAAGTCATGAGATGGTGGATGTTGCATGGCAATGTATCTCGGAAAGGCTATGGAAATGCCTTAATAGGTAGGTATGGTGGCTGTTTTGAGGAAAGATATAATGAGGCTTATGTATGACCGAGCGTATCATGTCATGGGTTTGGACCGGCGGAGTTTGCACCAACTCTCAATGTGAGAAAGGGCAATGCACGGTACCGAAGAGACTAGCTAAATATGGATGGTGGAAGTGCCAACAATCGAATAATCACATTAGTCCAAAGAACTCATACACTTATTATCGGTAACTCTTTATCTAGTTAGGAAATTCACAAAGAGACAAGTACCCCGAGGAGGAGTGTTTGGGGGTTTGGTTATCCTTGCGCATCCACGACTCATGGTAACGTGAGGGTACTCTATATATTCCAACCCCTCTAGAGGTTAGCGATCAATTTAGTAGCTAGAGTTCTCAACTAATTTTAGTTTTTGAAAAACACACGGATTTCCCAAAATACAACACCTATCACTAATAGGCTCAAGCTCTTGGCACCAATAGTCCAAACATTACTCAAATCAATACCTCAAAACAATTGCAAGTTACTACTATACTTAAATAGCAATCTTAATTACCTACTCATGCAAGACACACAACTGAGTGTAACGAGCCAACTCTCTAAACAAGATAAGCATGATAACTCAAGAGAGTTCCAAAAGCAACCTAAATAAAAGCTCTTAAAAAGATCAGCATGAAAACTAAGAGCTAAGCATGACAGTAGCTATGGAAAGATAGAGAACACACAAAAAGGATAAGCATGAAAACCTATGTTGTGTTCTAGAGTGAAATGGAGCGTGTTTCTCTCCCAAACAAGGTAGGCTAGGTTCCGACTTGTTTCGAACAACAAGGAAAACTAAAACAAACTAAAAAGCAAATAGTGGGACGCTTCAAGCATAGCACATGACATATGAAGTGATAAAAATATAGCATGGAGATGGACGAACTAATGATTGTTGATAGAGAAGGGGATGCACGGGGGCATCCCCAAGCTTAGACGCTTGAGTCTCCTTGAATATTTCTTGGGGTGCATGGGGGCATCCCCAAGCTTGAGCGCTTGATACTCCTGTATCTTCTTTCATCATCTCCCATCACATACTTGAAAACTCCCTGCTGGAAATAAAGATCTTCATGAAAATATACTGCTTCTCATGATTGCCAAAAGGTTTTTGCAAATAAAAATTACGCTCAGGGTTTGCAAAACTATGGAAATGCAAAACATGACAGAATCTGTGAAAAACAGAACAACATGTAGTAAATAATTTATTCGGGGCACTTCTACAACTCAAATAAAAAAACTCAGGACAGATGATAGAAAGGCAATTATATAGAGCATGCTGTCAAAACAATTCAGGTCAAAAAGATGATCTGGCGACTTTTGGCGAATTTTTCTGTCAAGCAGACAAAATCTGTTTCTGGACAGCATGTCACAATTTTTGAACTTTATTGCAATCGGAGGCTATAACTTGGCACAAAGCTTAAAAATAAAGATACAATGATGTTTCTATAGTAGTAAAAAGCATCAAGACCACTAAAACACAAATTAAAAACAAATTGGGTTGCCTCCCAACAAGCGCTTTCTTTTATGCCTTTGAGCTAGGCATAATGCAAGAAGATCAAGTGTTATCAACTCCAAAAGAATAACTTGTCTGAGTAACGGACTCATAAGGTAATTTAATATTATTTCTAGGGAAGTATTCCATTCCCTTTTTAAGAGGAAATTGTAATTTAATAATTCCCTCTTTCATGTCAATGATAGCACCAACGGTGCGGAGAAAAGGACATCCCAAAATAATTGGACATGAAGGATCACATTCAATGTCCATAATAAGAAAATCAACGAGCACGTAATAATCACATCATCAGTTCTCCCTAAAGGTTTCTTTATGGAAGAATCAACAAGACGAACACCAAAAAAACATGGATCATAAGGTTTCCAACGAAAATAAAGAGATATTATTCAATTTAATTTTGACCATAGGATCCCAACCATCTTCTAGTTTTCTAGGAATAGAAGTCTCTAGCTTGAGATTCTCCTCCCTAGCTTTGATAAGAGCATTGGTAATATGCTCGGTGAAGGGAATATTGAGTGTACTAGTGTGGGGGGATTTAGCCATTCTTTGCAAAAAGGTGATGACTTCGGAAAGACTACAATTGTCAAAATCAATAATATTGCTATTAAGTAAAATTGTAGTGTCATCCTATATGTTTGATTTCTATTATAAGAGTTTGGACGTCTTCCCGATGCAACCATGCCAAGGGCATAATTCTCCATAATGACTAGTATAGTCACAAGGTTCACTTGTAAAAAGACCCTTAGTGGTAACTGGAGCAATAGAAGAGAAGGTATAATCATTGTTTTTGATTAGTGAAGTCACCCAACTTGGTGTTCTCAGTGGAACCCATGGGAACAAGCAAGAACAAAGCAACTAATTTTTTTGTGGTTTTTGGTATAAGCCTCTAAAGCAAAAACTAGAAAGCAAACTAACAAGACTAAAAAGCAAAAGTAAAGGATAACATGCAACTCCCCTATCTTGAAGACTGGAGTCCCCGGCAACGGCGCCAGAAAACATTGCTTGATGACGAGATGATGTATATACTTCTCGCACCTCGTTGGTTACCACAAGTGGAAGGTTGAGATGTAATCAGCATCAAGTTTTCCCTCACACGGGAACTGTAAGGTTTATTGAACTAGGAGGACTCCTAGGCTCAACAAGTAGGTGTATTCCACCCTAGCGCTAGCAGAAGACGTGGACCTGCACACACAACAAATAACTTTGCTCCCAACGAGTACAGAGAGGTTGTCAATCTCTCCGGCCTTGTAGTTTGCAAAGGATCAAAACACAAGAGGGAAACTTATAGTGATTGCAACGGAAAAGTAAATGAAAGCGGTAAATGATGGAGGTGTGAATAATGATGATGATATGGACCGGAGTCACATAATGTTCACTAGTGATGTCTCTCTCCCGAAAGATGATAAACAACTATGCTTGGGTAAACAAATCACAGTTGGGCAATTGACAGAATTATGAACGCACCCTCTTACTAATGTCTCTCTCCCAATGCTAATTATGCTACTTGATAGTTAGAGGTTCAATAGTAATGGGTGCTACTAGGACAACAGACCTTCCCTGGTACGGCGCCAGGAATCCTGCTACTACGGCTACGCCTTTAGGGACTTCCTTGGAAAATATGCAAAGGATTTCCCCGCGGCCTTGGGGCCTTGCGTTGGTGTTCCCTTGAATAGGAAAGGGTGATGTAGCACAGCGGAGGTAAGTATTTCCCTCAGTTTTGAGAACCAAGGTATCAAACCAGTGGAAGATCTCTTAAACTCACAAGTACCTACACAAACACAAAGAGCTTGCACCCAACGCTATGAAGGGGTTGTCAATCCCTTATAGATTGTTTGCAAAGTGAGAACTGAAAGCAAAGAGTAAACATTGCAAAGTAAAAGTGAAAGTGGAAACGATAGTTGTGAATAGACCCGGGGGCCGTAGTGTTCACTAGTGGCTTCTCTCATGAAAGCAAGTAGACGGTGGGTGAACGAATTACTATCGAGCAATTGATAGAACCGCGCAAAGTTGTGACGTTATCTAAGGCAATGGTTATATCTATAGGCATCACGTCCAAAACAAGTAGACCGATACTTTCTCCATGTACTACTATTACTCCACACGTCGACCGCTACCCAGCATGCATCTAGTGTATTAAGTCCGAAAGAACAGAGTAACGCCTTAAGCAAGATGACATGATGTAGATGGACAATCTCATATCTACGATAAAAGCCCATCTTGTTACCCTTGATGGCAACAACATGATGCGTGCCTTGCTGCCCCTTCTGTCACTGGGAAAGGTCACCACACGGTATGAACCCAAAACCAAGCACTTCTCCCATTGCAAGAATCATAGATCTAGTTGGCCAAACAAAACCCAAGACTCGGAGAGACTTACAAGGATATCAAATCATGCAAATAAGAAATCAGCAAAGACTCAAATATAATTCATAGATAATCTGATCACAAATCCACAATTCATCGGATCTCGACAAACACACCGCCAAAGAGGATTACATCGGATAGATCTCCATGAAGATCATGGAGAACTTTGTATTGAAGATCCAAGAGAGAGAAGAAGCCATCTAGCTACTAACTACGGCCCGTAGGTCTAAAGTAGACTACTCACGAGTCATTGGAGAGGCGATGATGTTGATGTAGAAGCCCTCCAACTCCAAAGTCCCCTCCGGCAGGGCACCGGGAAGGGTGTCCAGATGAGATCTCGCAGAAACAGAAGCTTGCGGCGGCGGAAAAGTGTTTTCGTGGATGCCTTGATTTTTTTGGATTTTTAGGGAATTTATAGGCCAAATACCTAGGGCAGGGGAGCGCCAGGGGGGCCACAAGCTTGGTTTCCGCGGCCTCCCCCTGGCCGCGGCAACAGGGCTGGTGGGCCCCCTGTGGGCCCACTGCCTTGGCCCTCAAGCCTCCCGATCTTCTTCCATTCTGGGAAAATTTATTTCGGGGATTTTATTCCGTTTGGACTCTGTTCCAAAATCAGATCTGAAAAGAGTGAAAAACACAGAAAAAACAGGAACTGGCACTTGGCACTGGATTAATAAGTTAGTCCCAAAAAAAGATGTAAAAGGTAAACAAAACATCCAAAGTTGACAAGATAACAACGTGAAACCATCAAAAATTATAGATACGTTTGAGACGTATCAATGGGCAGTACACCAAGACAAGTAGACCATTTATTCATCAGCATCTACTTACTAATGATCCACCTTGAGATATATATCCATAATATCTCACTGGTATTAAGTTGCGAGCCCCACCCAAAGTGTAAACTCAAAGCAACGGACAACTGCATTAACAAACTATGCGTAAGGTAAACAATCCTTGCAACCATGGTCACAAGCACCATTGTTTTCTCCCTTGTGGAAACAGTACATCCCCTAGTCTCATGTTTCTTTCACTCAAGCTAGACATCGAGGGGCATGAACCCACAATCATGCATAATGCTCCCTCTTGGAGTTATAATCTACTAATCGACCAAAGGAATAAATAGCAACGGAGAACATGCATGAATCCCTAAGGAACATAATATAAAAGGATAATCAAATATATAACTCATAACAATCTGAATATAATCTTATAATCCATCAGATCCCAACAAACCGAGCATAGCAATAGCAAAAGAATTACATAGATGCCTTGATCATCTAGGGCATCTCACAAGGACTAACCATTGAAGCACAAGATTGGAGAGAAGACATCACATAGCTACTGGTCATGGACTCATGGTAAAAGGAGGACTACTCACGGCACGTCCGAGAAGCGTCCATGGCGGTGGAGAATCTCCCGGAGGTCAATCCTCCCTCCGGCAGGGTGCCCGAAGAGGTTTCCTCATGCTCCCGATCTCAAAAGCGCTGCCTCAGCGGAACGATGGAGAAATTCCCGATTCTGGAAGTTGTGGAAGGGTTTCTTCTCAGGACTCTAAATATAGCCCAAAGGAGGGCATCGGAGGAAGTGGGCCCACCCAGTCGGCCTCCTAGCGCGGCCTAGGGCCTGGTCGCACTAGCAGGTCACCTGGTCAGCCCTTGGCCCCCTCTGGCCCATCTTCGGTGATCTCGAAGTTTCCGTTTCACTGATTTTTTATATATTTTTCCTGGAATTTTTCAGGCTTCAGAAAATTGGGTAAAAGCCCCTGCAATATAGACATCAGCAGACAGAAACTGGCACTGGGTGCACTGAGTTAGTAGGTTAGTCCAAATATGTGTAAAATGATATGGAAGTGTAGCAAAACATATAACAATGTCACCCAAAAGATCATGGAACAAGCAGAAATTATAAATACGTTTCAAACGTATCATACGTCTAGGCGTCCGCCTCAAGCAAAGAGGGTGCCCCGGACGCCGGGTCAGCCGGCGCCGCGGGTGACATCAGCAGCCCCTCCCTTAGTGCGCCAAGCTTCTGTTTGCGTGCTCCTGTAACAGTGGACCAAGAACTCTGCCCTGATGGGTGTTAAGATTTTGTTGTTATTACCTTTGTTGCTCTCCTATTTTCCTTTGCTCCTGAGGTGATGGCTTGCATGTTGGTGGTCGTTGTAGCTAGGCTGCAAAGCTTAGGGCCCGTTGTTGCCGCTGTCGTGGCTTGGGACGGCTAGGGAAGCACGAGCTTCTGGGAGTTCTACCCTCCTGAGTCACCTCTCATGTCGCCGCGTGCTTGGGTGTTGGACTCGCTCCTTGCTGCCATCGAATCCGTAGGCCCTGCATCCTTTGCTAGTGCGCATGCTTTAATTCTTCGTTAGTTTGTTGTAGGCGAGAGGGTCCAGGTCAGGGCCTGTGAGGCACTTAGCTTGCGGATTTGCGTCGGCCCCTCGCTTAGTTCCTCTAGTGCAACTCTTGTTTCGTAAGCGGGACGAGGTGAAGACCGTTTCGGCACTCTATGTCTGCAGGTCCCGATCCCACACATTTCCCTACCGCCGTGAGGTTCAACCCTTTACCAAGGTTCTCCCTCATGGAGCAAAGCCCCGGCACCCTGTGGGCGGAGTGGCTTTGTGACCAGTAAGGCTCCTGAGGCGCACTGCTCAAGAGCCCCCTTTGACACTCAAGCCGCTCTGCGTCGTCAAGCCCCGGCCTTGACGGCCGGTAAGGCTCCTGAGGCGTGCCCAGGAACCCCCCCTTTCTAGCGCTCGAGCGATTCGTATCTCGTTCCTTAGGTCATCGCCCCAAGAGGCCCTGAGGCCTCCCGAGACTCTTTGTGGTGGTATCGAGTTTTGGTCCGGACGCTCCGAGCGGAGGTTGACCACTGAAAAACATTGCCCCTAAGGTGGCATGTCCTTGCATTCGTGCTCCTTGACTCATAGGGGCGGCGTGGAGCGGTTGTCTCAAAACACGTCCTGCGAGTAGGAGGTTTCAAAGCGAGTGAAATAAGAAACGCCACAGAAGGTTTTCGACCCTTTTTATTTTTCAAACGTCGGGCATTGAGGCTGGAAAAAGCAAATTAAAAATCAGCCAGTTCAAAATCAGCGGAAGACAGTTCGAATCCAAGAGAAAGCAAGCAAGTGTCGCGTCCGGCATTTAAAGCTGGCATAGTCATTGGCAGACTATATGGGTTTCCGTGCTAGCTGCGAGCATGGTCATTGGCAGGCCATGCTGATTGCCTTCGTCTTTGTACCCAGCGCGGAGCTAAGTTCTTCCACTAGGTGTGGGGTGGACCCCTTCCGCGTCCTCGGGCGGCCCTGAGTGTATACAACCTCGACTCGTCATTACGTGGGAGTATCACGGTGGGGGTGTATATGGGAGTTCGCCAGGATGCTTTGTCCTCGCGAGTGTCCCTACCCCGAGGCATCGGGCCTAAGCTTCTAGAGTCATTGGTGGACTATGTTGTACCCAGCGTGGAGCATAGGTCTTACACTAGGTGTGGGGTGGACCCCTTCCGTGTCCTCGGGGGGCCCTGGGCGTATACAGTCTCGGCTCTTTATTACGTGAGAGTGTCACGGGATGAAGTAGGTTCTGGATAGATTGAAGGACGATGCAGAGGTGTGACGGGTTGATACAGATCTTGCGCGCTCGTGCACCTTCCCGGGAGGCCTATTAAGGGCTTTTTATGACTCTACGTTGACAGGTCCTAGTCCTGCACATTTCCCTACCATCGCGAGGCGCCTCACGAGGCAAGGCCCCGACATCCCTCGATACTGACCAAGCCTGGACGACACCAGGGTGGTCAAGTGGCTTTGTGACCCTCCTGAGGCGTGATGCTCAGGAGCCCCTTTAAAGTTCGAGCGGCTCTACGTCACTAAGATCCAGTCTCGCACATTTCCCAACCGCCATTGCGTGTGACCGATTAAACGGATGTAGCTATGGGGTCAAGCCCTGCCACCCATGATAACGACCGAATGTCCGTGGACGATATCAAGGGCGGAAGGTGGCCTTATGACCGGTAAGGCCTTGAGGCCTGATGCTCAGGAGCCTCTCTTTGACGCTCAAGCAACTCTACGTAGCTAGGACCCAGTCCTGCACATTTCCTGACCGCCGCTGCTTGCGACCGAATGGACGATCTCAAGGACGGCAGGTGGCCTTGTGACCAGTAAGGCTCCTGGAGCGCCATGCTCTGGAGCCCCCTTAGAAGCTCAAGCGACTCTGATTTTATCCTGTCGACCGCGGTCCTGAGGGGCCGTGGGGCTCCCGAGTTCCCGCGTTGGGGAGATGCGTTGTGGCCGGTGCCCCCGAGCGAGGAAGGTGGATCGCCGAAGGACGCAAGCAAGGCAGCGTGTCAGGTCGCCAAGTGGATGCAATGGGAATTGGAAAAGATACGACTTGCAGGAGTACGCCTCGAGAAGTTGAAGTCCTTGCGGTTAGCATGCACTTCTTAAGGCAGTAAATCCAAAAAATTACCTCGAATAGCCCCCTTGCGCTTGAGGAGCACCTCATGAGGCTTGGCCCCCGACACCCACGCCTGCTTCGTGGTCGTCGCGGGTAATCCGTGTCGCTTGTGTCTCGTCACGGTATTCGACTCATCCTCATGAGGCTCGTGAGTTTGGCCTCACGTAGTCCTTCCGTGGGAGGGCGGTTGGTGCCGCGCCCCGCGGCTTGAGGGTGCCCCCCTGCCCGAGCCTCTTGGGCTCGGCTCAAGGAGGAGCCCCCAACCATTCCTCACTCCTGAGGTGGATAGACGACCTCGAGGGACGCCTGAAGCTCTTCCTTGTCGGGAGGATGAGGCAGTGCCGCATACTCTGGCACGTACGGCTCCATGTAGGCGCTTTCCCGTCCCCCACGGTCGGCCATCAGTGCGACGGTGGCGGCCCCTCTTGGTGGTGGACGGGGATCCTCCCCACCGTACTGCTCATAGATCTTCCTGCGATAAGCCTCCACGCGAAGTCGCTTGTTCCTGTTGCCACCATTGGCTGGTCCTGGCACCACCCGGTGCTGATTCCCTCCTTGGTGTCCTGCCATGTCTCCGTTGTCGTAGTTCATCCGCGCCATCGCCTCCGCCCTCTGCTCGCTGCATCGGAGGGAGTGCTCCTGTTTGGCTGCCCCGAGCTGTCGAGGGCCGACCTGGTCTCGATGATGCGTGATAGCGTGTGCGTCAGTCGTCCCGCCGTTCTCCTCGCGTCCCTAGTGGTTGTCGGCGTGGTGCCCTTCACGACCGGTCGCTGGGGTCTGGAGAAAGTGGAGGGCAGCGCGGAGCACGTCTCTCTTGGCCCCGGCCACGGCAGGAGGGGCCCTGAAGCTTGCAGGCTTGTGTGCCGGCATGCGGTGCGAACCCCCGGCACCCGACGCCTATGGCCTTGAAGATGCACCAGGCTGGATGGTCTTCTAGGCGATGGCGATTAGCTCCATGATGTGGTCCTCCCAGGCGGCGAAGCCCCCTGGTGTCAGTCGTTGGCAGAGCATCTCTCTTGCCATCCACAATGTGTCGTGGGCGCTGAGGTCTCCCAAGTTGATGTGACACACTACGAGTGCGTGGGCCACCGCACAGCCCCCATGCGCCTAGGTGGCATGGGTGGCTGCCACGATGGAGACGATGTTTAGGGCGTGGGATGAGCCGCCTGGTCCCGCAACGCCGGCATGCGAACTTCCAGCCGCCGTGACGTGGAGGTCGGAGACCAGCTCGACGAGGCTCGGAGAAGCTGGTTGGTTGCCGACCATCGGTGTAGCGGCGTGGGAAGGAGGAATCTAGGGGAAAGCCTTCACACGCCCCCTACCTGGCATGCCAAATGTTGGATTTGGGGCTCCGCAAAACCCTCAGGATTCGAACACAGGGGCGTGTGTGGCGATCTCTCTCGGCTCGACCTTACCTAGCCCGCTACTCGACAGAAATAATGAAGAACTCACTCGATGGTGAGGAGAACAAAGAACACAACAGTTTACCCAGGTTCGGGCCGCTGCGAAGCGTAAAATCCTACTCCTGCTTTTGGTGGATTGCCTCTCACAGAAGTTGATGGATGAACTCGTATAGTGCTCTCGAGCCTCTGGAGGCTAAGTGGCTAGGTGTGTTGTTCTAGGGTTTTGATCATCCCCCCTTTGCCAAGTTTCCTACCCTCTCTATTTATCATGGAAGCCCGGGTCCTCTTCCCTTATCGTTGGCGGGAAGGGATCCCACAACAGCCAGTTTTGGTGGGACACAAGGGAACATCCTACCCCTGCCAAAAGTGGTCTTCTCCTGCAAAGCAACTGCCAGCGCCACAGAGGTGAGAGCAGGGATGACACTCGTCCTGCCGGTGCGCGGTTGTGGTCTTGTTGCACCGGAAGGGAAACCTTTGGAGGATGCCTTTGGGACCCTGATACGTTCCTTCCTCTTTTGCACCAAAGGGGAAACTGCCCCGTCCTGCCATCTGCTGCTCGCCTGTCCTTCCATGGCGTCATCCTGGACTCCCGAGGCCCGGTCTTGCCTTGAAATATCCGCCGCTCCGGAGGGGTCCTTAGGTGGCCCCCCGCGGGTCTTGACGTCGCTCCTCCTCGCGAGGCTTGGCCCCTCGCGAGGGCCTTGTTCGGGGTGGTGCTGTTCCTTGTCATTCTTGCGTTGATGAAGTGGACCAGCCCTGGGCCGTAGGCACGCACGTCTGGGTACCCCATTTCCAGAACGCCGACAAAAGTAGTATGGAAGTAAAGGTAAAAGTGGAAAACGTGACAATAGCAGTTTTGTAGTGATTGTAACAATAGCAATGGAAAAGTAACTTAGCAAAGATCAATATGTGTTAAACTCGTAGGCAATGGATTTGTGATGGATAATTATGTCGGATGGCATTCATCATGCAATAGTCATAACATAGGGTGATACAGAACTAGCACAATTCATCAATGTAATGTAGGCATGTATTCCATATATAGTCGTACGTGCTTATGGAAAAGAACTTGCATCACATATTTTGTCCTACCTTCTCGTGGCAGTGGAGTCCTAATGGAAACTAAGGGATATTAAGGCCTCCTTTTAATAGAGAACCAGACCAAAGCATTAGCACTTAGTGAATACATGAACTCCTCAAACTACGGTAATCACCGGAAAGAATCCCAGTTATTGTCACCCTGGGGGATGCGGATCCTACCTCGTAATAGGTGTCTACAACTTGCAATATAGGATCAAAAACACATATATATTCATGAAAACATAATAGGTTCAGATCTGAAATCATGGCACTCGGGCCCTAGTCCATTGCATTAAGCATAGAAAAGTCGTAGCAACATCAATCTCAGAACATAGTGGATACTAGGGATCAAACCCTAACAAAACTAACTCGATTACATGGTAGATCTCATCCAACACATCACCGTCCAGCAAGCCTATGACGGTATTACTCACGAACATCAGAGAGCATCATGAAATTGGTGATGAAGGATGGTTGGTGATGACAACGATGTCGATTTCCCCTCTCCGGAGCCCAAATTAGACTCCAGATCTGCCCTGCCGAGGAAGAACAGGAGGTGGCGGCTGCTACGGCAAAAAAAGTCCTTCCCCGGCAATGGTCCCAGAGAACCTTCCGTCATCTCTTGAGCTTGCGTTGGTTTTTCCCTTGAAGAGGAAAGGGTGATGCAACACAGGAGCAGTAAGTATTTCCCTCAGTTTGAGAACCAAGGTATCAATCCACTAGGAGAGTCTCGTCAAGTCCAGAGTACGTGCGCAATCACAAAAGAGCTTGCACCCAACGCTTTAAAGGGGTTGTCAATCAATTCAAGATTGTTTGCAAAGTGAGATCTGAAGGCAGAAAGTGCAACGAAGTAAAAAGTGTAAGGCTGGAAATATGGTGTGGAGTAGACCCGGGGGCCACAGTGTTCACTAGAGGCTTATCTCAAAATAGCAAATATCACGGTGGGTGAACAAATTACTGTCGAGCAATTGATAGAACCGCGCAAAGTCATGACGATATCTAAGGCAATGATCATACATATAGGCATCACGTCCGAGACAAGTAGACCGATACTTTCTGCATCAACTACTATTACTCCACACATCGACCTCTATCCAGCATGCATCTAGTGTATTGAGTTCATGACGAACAGAGTAACGCCTTAAGCAAGATGACATGATGTAGAGGGATAAACTCAAACCAATGATGAAAACCCCATCTTTTTACCCTTGATGGCAACAACACGATGCGTGCCTTGCTACCCCTTCTGTCACTGGGTGAGGTCACCGCACGGTATGAACCCAAAACCAAGCACTTCTCCCATTGCAAGAACCATAGATCTAGTTGGCCAAACAAAAGCCACAACTCGAAGAGAATTACAAGGATATGAAATCATGCATAAGAGAGATCGGAAGAAACTCAAATAAGATTCATAGATAATCTGATCATAAATCCACAATTCATCAGATTTCGACAAACACACCGCAAAAGAAGATTACATCGGATAGATTTCCATGAAGATCATGGAGAACTTTGTATTGAAGATCCAAGAGAGAGAAGAAGCCATCTAGTTACTAGCTATGGACCCGTAGGTCTATGGTGAACTACTCACGCATCATCGGAGAGGTCATGGTGTTGATGAAGAAGCCCTCCGTATCCGAATCACCCCTCCGGCACGACACCAGAACGTGCCCCAGATGGGATCTTGCAGAGACAGAAGCTTGCGGCGGCGGAAAAGTACTTTCGATGATCTCCTGATTTTTTATGGAATTTATGGGAATATATAGGCGCAAAACCCAGGGCAACGGAGCCTCCGAGAGCCCACAAGCCAGGGGGCTGTGGGCCCCCCTGGCCGCACCGTGAGGGCTTGTGGGGTCCCTGGTGGCCCCTTCCCTGATTCTCCGGCTCCCCGATCTTTTTCTGTTCCGGAAAAAAATCTTTCTGGCAGTTTCATTCCGTTTGGACTCCGTTCAAAATCCTCCTCTGAAAGGGGTCAAAAACATGGAAAAAACAAGAATTGGCACTTCGCACTGAGTTAATAAGTTAGTCCCAAAAAATATATAAAAGGCATGCAAAACATCCAAAGTTTGACAACATAATAGCATGAAACCATAAAAAATTATAGATACGTTGGAGACGTATCAAGCATCCCCAAGCTTAACTCCTCCTCGTCCTCGAGTAGGGAAGTGATGAAGAATGAATTTTTGATGTGGAATGCTACCTAGCATAGTTTTGTTTTGCAACTTCTTTCACGTGACATGAATGTTCAGATCCATAAGATTCGAAACAATAGTTTGCTATTGACATGAAAACAATAATACTTCAAGCAAACTAGCAAAGTAATCATGAACTTTCAAAATAACAAGGCCAAGGAAAGTTATCCCTACAAAATCATATAGTCTCGCTATGCTCCATCATGCTCACACAACTAATGTAAATCATGCACAACCCCGGTATTGGCCAAGTAATTGTTTTCACACTCTTACTTTCTCAAACTTTTTATAGCTATCACGCAATACATGAGCGTGAGCCATGGATATAGCACTATAGGTGGAATAGAATGTGGTGGTGGTTGTGAGACAAAAAGGAGGAGATGGCACATTGACTCAGCGTATCAAAGGGCTATGGAGATGCCCATCGATAGATATCAATGTGAATGAGCAGGGATTGCCATACAAGAGATGCACTAGAGCTATAAGTATGTGAAAGCTCAAAAGGAAAACTAGTGGGTGTGCATCCAACTTGCTTGCGCACGAAGACCTAGGGCAATTTTGAGGAAGCCATCATTGGAATATACAAGCCAAGTTATATAATGAAGGTTCCCACTAGTATATGGTAGTGAAAAAGCAAGAAGCTCTCAATCATGAAGAACATGGTGCTATTATGAAGCACAAGTGTGGAAAAAGATAGTAGCATTGTCCCTTCTCTCTTTTTCTCTCTTTTTTTATTTGGGCTCTTGGGCCTCTTTTTTTTCTTTTTTCTCCTTTTTTGGGGATCTTTGGCCTTTTTTTTATTTCCTCACATGGGACAATGCTCTAATAATGATGATCATCACGCTTTTATTAACTCACAGCTCAAATCTCAAAACGATGATGACTCTATAGGAAATGCCTCCGGCAGTGTACCGGGATGTCCAACGATCTAGCTTGGTGTATGACGTTAAATCATCTCTCTAGCTATCTTACGATCATGCAATGGCAATATGAGAGTGACGGCACAAGTCATGAGACGGAACGGTGGGAGTTTCATGGCAATATATCTCGGAATCGCTATGAAAATGCCATAGTAGGTAGGTATGGTGGCTGTTTTGAAGAAGGCATATGGTAGGTTTGTGCACCGGCGAAAGTTGCGCGACACTAAAGAGGCTAGCAATGGTGAAAGGTGAAAGTGAATCTATACCATGGACTCACATTAGTCCTGAAGAACTCACATACTTGTTGCGAAAGTTTTTATTAGTAATCGAAACAAAGTGCTAAACGCATACTCCTAGGGGAAGGGTTGGTAGGTGTTAACCATCGCGCGATCCTGACCTCAACACAAAGGATGACAATCAATAGATCAAGTATGCTCCGACTTCCTAACATAGCGGTTCACCATACGTGCATGCTACGGGAATCACTAACTTCAACACAAGTATCTCTAGATTCGCAACACCCTACTAACATAGCTCTCAATATTACCGAATCCACATCTCAAAACTATTTGAGAGGAATCAAGACTTCTCTTTCTACTCAATGCACATGAAGATGGAGGTTTTTGTATCCTCTTTGGGTACCTATCACCTTTGGGACTACTTTCATAGCATAAGCCAACTACCAAGTCACGCACCGCCATGCTCTAAAAGATATAAGTGAAGCACATAGAACAAAAGTATCTAGCTCAAAAAATATAAGTGAAGCACTATGAGCATTCTAGCAAAATCACGATGAGTGCATGCCTCTCTCTCTCAAAAAGGTGTGCAACAAGGATGATTGTGACACAACAAAAATAAAAGACTCCTATGATACAAGACGCTCGAAGCAAAACACATATCATGTGGTGAGTAAAAATATAGCTCCAAGTAATGTTATCGATGGATTGAAGACGAAAGAGGGGATGCCTTCCCGGGGCATCCCCAAGCTTAGGCTTTTTGGTGTCCTTGAATTTGGCTTGGGATGCCTTGGGCATCCCCAAGCTTGAGCTCTTTCCACTCCTTATCTCTTTGTCCATGAGAACATCACCCAAAACTTGAAAACTTCACAACACAAAACTTAAACAGAAACTCGTGATAACATTAGCACAAGAAAACAAACTACCACCTCTTTTGGTACTGTAGCAACCTTGAATTCTATCTATATTGGTGTTGGGATACTGTATTCTCACTTTTTCATGGCTAGTACCCCCCGATACTAACCATAGTTTCATCAAAACAAGCAACCAACTCAACAAAAACAGAATCTGTAAAAACAGACCAGTGTGTAGCAATCTGTATACTTCTGGTACCTCAAAAATTCTGAAAAATTACGATTGCCTCGGAAAAAGGCACATCAACCAGCAGCAAAAAGAATCAACTCAAAAGCTCTTTCTGAATAAAAATAAAAAATCATCTCGTGAGCGAAAATTTTCTATCTTTTTCCAGCAGGATCAAACAACCATTACCAAGACTAGTCATAAAGGTTTTGCTTGGCTCAAACACAGAAAGAAACACACAAAACACAATCACAACAGAATTATGATGGTGTGGACGCAACAAAACAGAAAGAAAAAAGATAAATTCATTGGGTTGCCTCCCAACAAGCGCTATTGTTTAACACCCTTAGCTAGGCATTGATAAATCAATGATGCTCACACAAAAGACAAGAATTGAAGCACAATGAGAGCATCATAAAGCATGTGAAAATCACATCTAAGTCTAACATACTTCCTATGCATAGGCATTTTATAGGAAAATAGATTGTCAAGACAACCAATAATTTCCATATGCAAGGAAGAAGAAAGATACAATAGCAATCTCCACATAACGAGAGGTAATTTGGTAATATGAAAGTTTCTACCATAATATTTTCCTCTCCCATAGCAATTACATGTGGGATCATAATCAAATTCAACAATATAGCTATCACAAAGGATATTCTTTTCATGATCCACATGCATGCAAAGTTGATGCTCTTCAAAAATAGTGGGATTATCATCAAAGAAAGTCATGACTTCTCCAAACCCACTTTCAATCTTATTGCAAACATCATATTCATCATGAGGCTTAAACAAATTTTCAAGATTATAAGAAAAATCATTACCCCCATCATGATCATTGCAACAAGTAGTGGACATAGCAAAACTAGCATCCCCAAGCTTAGGGTTTTGCATATTTTTAGCATGATTGCCACTAATAGAATTTATAGTGAAACCATTGCAATCATGCTTTTCTTTCAAGGAGCCCTCGTGAATCACTTCATAAATTTCTTCATCACGATTTTCAGATTCATGCATATCAAGAAAGACTCCATAGAGAAAGTCAAGTGCACTCAACTCACTAGCAATTGGATCAACATAATTGGATCTCTTAAAGAGATTAGCAAGCGGATGAGGATCCATATCACTAGATTTTCAGCAAGCGAAGATGCAAGCATATTGAAGGCACATAGCTCACAAGCAAAGGAAAGACAAACGAAAAAGGCAAAGATTTTTTTGTAAATTTTTGTTTTTTAGAAGTGGGGGACAGGAAAACGAGAGGCAAAAAAGTAAATGCAAGAGATGAGTTTGCAACACTTACTTGGATGAGTTCTTGACTTGATCCTCCCCGACAACGGCGCCGGAATTTTTCTGCTACGGCAACAAAAGTCCTTCCCCGACAATGGTGCCAGAGATCCTTCTGTCGTCTCTTGAGCTTGCGTTGGTTTTTCCCTTGAAGAGGAAAGGGTGATGCAGCAAAGGAGCAGTAAGTATTTCCCCTCAGTTTGAGAATCAAGGTATCAATCCAGTAGGAGAATCTCATCAAGTCCAGAGTACGTGCGCAAACACAAAAGAGCTTGCACCCAACGCTTTAAAGGGGTTGTCAATCCCTTCAAGATTGTTTGCAAAGTGAGATCTGAAGGCCGAAAGTGCAACGAAGTAAAAGGTGTAAGGCTGAAAATATGGTGTGGAGTAGACCCGGGGGCCATAGTGTTCACTAGAGGCTTCTCTCAAAATAGAAAATATCACGGTGGGTGAACAAATTACTGTCGAGCAATTGATAGAACCGCTCAAAGTCATGACGATATGTAAGGCAATGATCATACATATAGGCATCACGTCCGAGACAAGTAGACCGACACTTTCTGCATCTACTACTATTACTCCACACATCGACCGCTATCCAACATGCATCTAGTGTATTGAGTTCATGACGAACAGAGTAACGCCTTAAGCAAGATGACATGATGTAGAGGGATAAACTCAAACCAATGATGAAAACCCCATCTTTTTACCCTTGATGGCAACAACACGATGCGTGCCTCGCTACCCCTTCTGTCAATGGGTGAGGTCACCGCATGGTATGAACCCAAAACCAAGCACTTCTCCCATTGCAAGAATCATAGATCTAGTTGGCCAAACAAAACCCTCAACTCGAAGACAATTACAAGGATATGAAATCATGCATAATAGAGATCAGAAGAAACTCAAATAAGATTCATAGATAATCTGATCATAAATCCACAATTCATCGGATCTCGACAAACACACTGCAAAAGAAGATTACATCGGATAGATCTCCATGAAGATCATGGAGAACTTTGTATTGAAGATCCAAGAGAGAGAAGAAGCCATCTAGTTACTAGCTATGGACCCGTAGGTCTATGGTGAACTACTCACGCATCATAGGAGAGGTCATGGTGTTGATGAAGAAGCCCTCCGTATCCGAATCCCCCCTCCGGCAGGGCACCAGAACGTGCCCCAGATGAGATCTTGCGGAGACAAAAGCTTGTGGCGACGGAAAAGTACTTTCGATGATCTCCTGATTTTTTATGGAATTTATGGGAATATATAGGCGCAAAACCTAGGGCAACGGAGCCTCAGGGAGCCCACAAGACAGGGCGCCGCGGGCCCCCTGGCCGCACTGCGAGGGCTTGTGGGGTCCCTGGTGGCCCCCTGCCCTGATTCTGTGGCTCCCCGATCTTTTTCCGTTCCGGAAAAAATCTTTTTGGCAATTTCATTCCGTTTGGACTCCGTTCAAAATCCTCCTCTGAAAGGGTTCAAAAACATGGAAAAAACAGGAACTCGCACTTGGCACTGAGTTAATAAGTTAGTCCCAAAAAATATATAAAAGGCATGCAAAACATCCAAAGTTTGACAAGATAATAGCATGAAACCATCAAAAATTATAGATACGTTGGAGACTGATACATCTCCGTCGTATCTATAATTTTTGATTGTTTCATGCCAATATTCTACAACTTTCATATACTTTTGGCAACTTTTTATACTATTTTTGGGACTAACATATTGATCCAGTGCCCAGTGCCAGTTCCTGTTTGTTGCATGTTTTTTGTTTCGCAGAATATCCATACCAAACGAAGTCCAAACGTAATAATGAGTTACGGGGATTTTTTTGGAATATTTATGATTTTTGGGAAGAAGAATCAACGCGAGGCGATGCACGGAGGGCCCACAAGCCCTGTAGCCGCCACCAGGAGGTACGGCGGCGGCTAGCAGGCTTGTGGCCACTCCTTAAGGCGGTTAGAGCCCTTCTTTCGCCGAAAGAAAGATAATATCCGGAAGAAAATCGTGTTAAAATGTCAGCCCAATCGGAGTTACGGATCTCCGGGAATTTAAGAAACGGTGAAACACAGAATGTGGGAGCGCAGAAAACGAAGGACACAGAGAGAGAGAGTTGCAATCTAGGAGGGGCTCTCGCCCCTCCACCCCCATGGAGACCATGGACCAGAGGGAAAACCCTTCTCCCATCTAGGGAGGAGGTCAAGGAAGAAGAAGAAGGAGGGGGGCTCTCTCCCCCTCTCTCCCGGCGGCGCCGGAACGTCGCCCGGGACATCATCGTGTGACGACGATCTACACCAACACCTCCGTCATCTTCACCAACATCTCCATCATCTTCCCCCATCTATATTCAGCGGTTCACTCTCCCGCAACCCGCTGTACCCTCTACTTGAACATGGTGCTTTATGCTACATATTATTATCCAATGATGTGTTGCTATCCTATGATGTCTGAGTAGATTATCGTTGTCCTATCAGTGATTGATGAATTGCTATGGTTGGTTTAATTTTCTTGTGGTTATGTTGTTGTACTTTGGTGCCCATCATATGATAGCGCGTGTGGATCACACCATAGGGTAAGTTGTATGTTGATAGGACTATGTATTGGTAGGCTAGAGTGATAGAAGCATCAAACCTAGCATAGAAATTGATGCATATGGGATTGAAGGGGGACCAATATATCTTATTGCTATGGTTGGGTTTTACCTTAATGAATGTTAGTAGTTGCGGATGCTTGCTAATAGTTCCAATCATAAGTGCATAGAATTCCAAGTAAGGGATGACATGCTAGCAGAGGCCTCTCCCACATAAAACTTGCTATCGATCTAGTAACGTAGTCAATTGCTTAGGGACAATTCCACAACTCCTACCACCACTTTTCCACACTCGTTAGACACTCGTAGTTGTTTATTTATCTAACCAGCCCCTAGTTTTATTTACGTGTTCTTTACTTTCTTGCAAGCCTATCCTATCCCTCCTACAAAGTACTTCTAGTTTCATACTTGTTCTAGGTAAAGCGAACGTAAAGTGTGCATAGAGTTGTATCGGTGGTCGATAGAACTTGAGGGAATATTTGTCCTACCTTTAGCTCCTCGTTGGGTTCGACATTCTTACTTATCGAGAAAGGCTACAATTGATCCCCTATACTTGTGGGTTATCAAGACCTTTTTCTGGCGCCGTTGCCGGGGAACAATAGCGTGTGGTGAATATCCTCGTGTGTGCTTGTTTGCTTTATCACTAAGTAGATTTATTTGCTGTTCTAAGTTGTTCTCTATCTTTAGTTATGGATATGGAACACGAAATACCAAAAAAATTAGGTGTACTTGCTACTCATGGAGATGGGGAACCTCCTAAAACCCTCGAGGCTCGTTATGTGGAAAATATTATGTACTTCTTTAATAATCCTGAGAAAGCCCCATTCAATTATATAATGGGATACACGTTGGATCAACGTGAATACTTTAGGGATTATCTCTTGACTCAAAAAGGGGAACTTTTATGGGATCAAATCCATTTGTTGAAATGGTATGCTTGGGAACTATGCAAGAGATATGGTGTTACTTGTTGCTCTAGGATAAAGGCTCCACACCTTCCCTTTTCTTGTGAGTTTAATGATCATAGAACCTTGGCTTCTTATGCTAATGGTATATATGATTACTGTGATGTGGATCAAAGAGAAGACTTTGTTGCTTTTATGGATGCTTATGAAATTGAGGCTCTCTTTAAAAGGTGTGATGATAATGATGACGCTCCTTACCGGTCTGAAAATTTGGCTATGCTTCGTTATTGTTATACTAATTATGAATATAATGCCCATATTGAACGATTTAAGGAGAAATCCTATGCTGCCCAAGAAGTGACTATTATTTTGCAGGAAACTATGGAAGAAGAAAATGCTGAAATTGTGAGCTCATTAGATGAAAAAGATGAGGAGGAGAGCGAATAACAAAAGGAGGAAGAACGGACTAGCTACCCGTGTCCACCTTCTAATGAGAGTAACTCTTCTACTCATACATTATTTAATTTCCCTTCATTCTTACCGAAGGATGAATGCTATGATCCATTGGATTCATTTGAAATATCCCTTTTTGATGAACTTGATGCTTGCTATGCTTGTGGCCATGATGCCAATATGAATGATGCTTATGAAGATGAGCTAGCTATAGTTACTTATGTTACACATGATGATTTTGATGAATATAATTTGTATGTGCTTGCTGCTCCTACTTGCAATTATTATGAGAGAGGAACTACATCTCCACCTCTCTATGTTTCCAATACAATAAAATTGCAAGAAACTGCTTATGCTATGTATTGGCCTTTACTTGATGTGCATGAATTGTTCTTTTATGACATGCCAATGCATAGAAAGAGAGTTAGACTTCATCATTGCTTGATATATGTTACCTTGTGCTCACTACTAAATTTCAAATCATTGCTAATTAAAATTGGCTTTGATATACCTTGGGATCCGAGTGGATCCATTACTTGAGCACTTTATGCCTAGCTTAATGGCTTCAAAGAAAGCGCTGCCTGGGAGACAACTCGGAAGTTTTAGAGAGTCATTTATTTCTGTTGAGTGCATTTATTTAGTTTAAAAACAAAAAAATATAGAGGGGAACTTGAAACTTTTTCAAAAAGACAAGTGATTGAAAGGTGATGCATTTTGGAAGTGAGGGTCGACCTTGAACACTTGTATTCATGCTCATGGAAACAATGTAGAATTTTTCATGGAAGTTTCTCACAAAAATAATGATCCCCTTGTACAATTCCTTTGTGTTTTTAAAAATAATGTGCCAAGCAAAGCCTTTACGATTAGTTTGGGTGATAGTTGTTTGATCACGCTGAGAAAAGACAGAAACTTTCTGCTCACGAAATAAATTTTCATTTTTATTATGGAAGAGCTTTTGAGTTCATTATTTTTGATTCTGATTTATATGCAAATTTTCCATACGTTCGTAATTTTTCAGATTTCGTGAGATATCAGAAGTATACGGAATATACAGATTGCTACAGATTGTTCTGTTTTGACAGATTCTGTTTTCTATGCATTGTTCTCTTATTCTGATGAATCTATGGGTAGTATCGGGGGGTATGAACCATGGTGAAGTTGGATTACAGTATATATAATGCTAATATGAATTTAGAATGAGTTCACAACATTACTTGAAGTGGTGATTTATTTTATTATACTAACGGATCTCACGAAGTTTTGTTGAGTTTTGTGTGATTGAAGTTTTCAAGTTTTGGGTGAGAGCATGATGGATGAAAGAATAAGGAGAGGCAAGAGCCTAAGCTTGGGGATGCCCGAGGCACCCGAAGGTAATATTCAAGGAAGACTCAAGCGTCTAAGCTTGGGGATGCCCCGGAAGGCATCCCCTCTTTCGTCTACAATCTATCGGTAATTTTACTCGAAGCTATATTTTAATTCGTCACATGATATGTGCAAATGCTTGGAGCGTCTTTTGTGTTTATTTTTCCTTTTTCTTTTATGCACCATGCTGGTATGAGATAGTCCTTGGTTGGATTTATAGAATGCTTCTTGTGCTTCACTTATATCTTTTGAAGTTTGGATTGCCTGTTTCCCGACACATAGGAAACCGCCATTTGTAGAATGCTCTTTTGCTTCACTTATATTTGTTAGAGCGGGGCATATCTTTTGTAGAAACAATTAAACTCTCATGCTTGAATTATACCTATTTAGAGAGTTAACAGGAGTTGGCCATTCACATGGTTAGTCATAAAATCCTACATAAAACTTGTAGATCACTGAATATGATATGTCTGATTCCTTGCAATAGTTTTGCGACATGAATATGTGATATTAGAGTCATGCTAGTGAGTAATTGTGTATTCGTAGAAATACTTGTGTTAAGGTTTGTGATTCCCGTAGCATGCACGTATGGTGAACCGTTATGTGATGAAGTCGGAGCATGATTTATTTATTGATTGTCATCCTTTGTGTGGAGGTCGGGATCACGCGATGGTTAACTCCTACCAACCTTTCCCCTAGGAGCATGCGTGTAGTACCTTGTTTCGATGACTAATAGACTTTTGTAATAAGTATGTGAGTTCTTTATGACTAATGTTGAGTCCATGGATTATACGCACTCTCACCCTTCCACCATTGCTAGCCTCTCTAGTATCGTGCAACTTTCGCCGGTGCATTACACCCACCATATATCCTTCCTCAAAACAGCCACCATACCTACCTATTATGGCATTTTCATAGCCATTCCGAGATATATTGCCATGCAACTACCACCGTTCCGTCTCATGACATGTCCCACCACTTCCATATTGCCATTGCATGATCGTAAGATAGCTAGCATGATGTTTCCATGGCTTGTCCGATTTTTGATGTCATTACTATGCTAGATCATTGTCACGATACACTACCGAAGGCATTTCATATAGAGTCATCATTGCTCTAAGTATTGAGTTGTAAGTGTGATGATCATCATTAATAGAGCATTGTCCCATGTGAGGAAATAAAAGAGGCGAGCGAAGCCCATTTATTAAAAAGAGGCCAAAGAGCCCACAAAAAAAGAGAGAAAAGAGAGAAGGGACAATTGCTACTATCCTCTTTCCACACTTGTGCTTCAAATAGCACTATGATCTTCATGACAGAGAGTCTCCTATGTTGTCACTTCCATATACTAGTGGGAAATTTTCATTATATAACTTGGCTTGTATATTCCAATGATGGGCTTCCTCAAAATTGCCCTAGGTCTTCGTGAGCAAGCAAGTTGGGTGCACACCCACTAGTTTCTTTTGTGAGGTTTCATACACTTATAAGCTCTAGTGCATCCGTTGCATGGCAATCCCTACTCACTCACATTGATATCTATTGATGAGCATCTCCATAGCCCGTTGATAGACCTAGTTGATGTGAGACTATCTTATCCTTTTTGTCTTCTCCACAACCACCATATTCTATTCCACCTATAGTGCTCTGTCCATGCCTCACGCTCATGTATTGCGTGAAAGTTGAAAAAAGTTTGAGAACACTAAAGTATGAAACAATTGCTTGGCTAAAACCGGGGTTGTGCATGATTTAAATACGTTGTGTGGGGAAGATGGAGCATAGCCAGACTATATGATTTTGTAGGGATAACTTTCTTTGGCCATGATATTTTGAGAAGACATGATTGCTTTGTTAGTATGCTTGAAATATTATTGTCTTTATGTCAAATGATAGACTATTGCTTCGAATCACTCATGTTTTAGTATTCATGCCATGACTAGATTATATGATCAAGACTATGCTAGGTAGCATTCCACATCAAAAATTATCTTTTTTATCATTTACCTACTCGAGGACGAGCAGGAATTAAGCTTGGGGATGCTGATACGTCTCCGTCGTATCTATAATTTTTGATTGGGGATGCAACTTTTTATACTATTTTTGGGACTAACATATTGATCCAGTGCACAGTGCCAGTTCCTGTTTGTTGCATGTTTTTTGTTTCGCAGAATATCCATACCAAATGAAGTCCAAACATAATAAAAACTTACGGGGATTTTTTTGGAATATTTATGATTTTTGGGAAGAAGAATCAACACGAGGCGATGCACAGACGGCCCACAAGCCGTGTAGCCGCCACGAGGAGGTACGACGGAGGCTGGCAGGCTTGTGGCCACTCTTTAAGTACGTTTGAGCCCTTCTTTCGCCGCAAGAAAAATAATATCCGGAAGAAAATCGTGTTAAAATTTCAGCCCAATCGGAGTTACGGATCTCCGAGAATTTAAGAAACGGTGAAACGCAGAATCTGGGAGCGCAAAAACAGAAGGATAGAGAGAGAGAGATCCAATCTAGGAGGGGCTCTCGCCCCTCCGCCACCATGGAGACCATTGACCAAAGGGGAAACCCTTCTCCCATATAGGGAGGAGGTCAAGTAAGAATAAGAAGGAGGGGGGCTCTCTCCCCCTCTCTCCCGGCGGCGCCGGAACGCCGCACGGGACATCATCGTGTGACGGCGATCTACACCAACACCTCCGTTATCTTCACCAACATCTCCATCATCTTCCCCCATCTATATTCAGCGGTTCACTCTCCCGCAACCCGTTGTACCCTCTACTTGAACATGGTGCTTTATGCTACATATTATTATCCAATGATGTGTTGCTATCCTATGATGTCTGAGTAGATTATCGTTGTCCTATCGGTGATTGATGAATTGCTATGGTTGGTTTAATTTGCTTGTGGTTATGTTGCTATCCTTTGGTGCCCATCATATGATTGCGCGCGTGGGTCACACCATAAGGTAAGTTGTATGTTGATAGGACTATGTATTGGCAGGCTAGAGTGACAGAAGCTTCAAACCTAGCATAGAAATTGATGCATATGGGATTGAAGGGCGACCAATATATCTTATTGCTATGGTTGGGTTTTACCTTAATGAACGTTAGTAATTGCGGATGCTTGCTAATAGTTCCAATCATAAGTGCATAGAATTCCAAGTAAGGGATGACATGCTAGCAGAGGCCTCTCCCACATAAAACTTGCTATCGATCTAGTAACGTAGTCAATTGCTTAGGGACAATTCCGCAACTCCTACAACCACTTTTCCACACTCGTTAGACACTCGTAGTTGTTTCTTTATCTAACCAACCCCTAGTTTTATTTACATGTTCTTTACTTTCTTGGAAGCCTATCCTATCCCTTCTACAAAGTACTTCTAGTTTCATACTTGTTCTAGGTAAAGCGAACGTAAAGTGTGCGTAGAGTTGTATCGGTGGTCGATAGAACTTGAGGGAATATTTGTCCTACCTTTAGCTCCTCGTTGGGTTTGACACTCTTTATTATCGAGAAAGGCTACAATTGATCCCCTATACTTGTGGGTTATCAGAGACGTATCAGTGGCGGCTCTATATCGTAAAACGCGATGAACTCTTCTCTCCGTTTTTTCTCCCCGAATAGGAATATATAGAAGTGTAAACAAGGTCGGAGGAGCCATAGGGGCCCCACAAGCCATGGGCACGCCCTAGGGGGTCGCCCTGTAGGCTCCTGGCTAGGTGGTGGCTCCCTCTCCGGTTGTGTATGATCGAAAGTATGTCTAGAGGGGGGGTGATTGGACTTCTTGACAAGATAACTTTTTTGTCTTTTCCCAATTTTACTTGAGAGGCAGCTACGACAGTTATAACAAGTCAAGTACATGCTACACATGCAGTTCTAATAGCATAGCAGCAGAAAGTAAACATCAAGTGTAAATAGAGGAGTAAGGTAGGGAGATCAAACACATGAGGTTGACACGGCGATTTTTGGCATGGTTTAGATAGGTGGCGCTATCATACGTCCATGTTAGTGGAGACTTCAACCCACGGAGGGTAACGGCCGCGAGATTCCACAGAGGGCTCCACGCACGGAGGGTCCACAAAGAAGCGGCCTTGTCAATCCCACCACGGCTTCCGTCCATGGAGTCTAGCCTTACTCACTGTAGATCTTCACGAAGTAGGCTATCTCCTTGCCCTTACAAACATCTTGGTTCAACTCCACAACACGAAGTAGTAGGCTCCCAAGCGACACCTAACCAATCTAGGAGGCACCACCCTCCAAAAGGTAATAGATGGGGTAGATCAATGAACTCCTTGCTCTTGTGCTTCTAAAGATAGTCTCGTCAACACAAATCACTCTCTCACAGAATATGCATGGGTAGGAGAGGTTGATTTGGTGGAAAGCAGTTTGGGGAGGCTAGAGGTCAAGTTTCAAATGATTGGATTGGAATATCTTGGTCTCAACAATTGATTACGTGGTTCTCTCTCCGAAAATGGATCTGGAAATGAAGTGTCTCTTCTGAGTGCTTCTCCCACGAATGAGAGGTGGGTGAAGGGGATATATTGGCAGCAGCCAAAATCCAACCATTACACACAAAAGAGCAAAGTCGGTGACACCGAAGTTGGAAACTCGGTGGTACTGACTAGCACTAAAGGTGTGAACTTTTGAATCTCGGTGAGACCGATATATACAACTCGGTGGCACCGAAAAGGTGACTAACGGTTAGATGGCCAAACTCGGTCGCACCGATACTCAAACTCATAAATTCTGATTTTTTGTATCTTGGCAACATAATGTTGGTCACACTGAACTCGGTAGCATCGATGCAGTTTCGGTTGCACCGATTTGGTTTGAATGGCTAGGGTTCTGTGTGAGGTTCAAACTCGGTGGGTCCGATGTGGAAATGTTGGTGACACCGAATTTGTGAATGTGGAACTTGACATAGTGGATATGTGGGAAAAATGACTGAGTGTTTTGGTGGCTAACTTTGAGCATTTGAGCAATCAGTTCATTTTACTACCTCACCCCCTTTTAATAGTATTGCCTTTCCTATGGACTCAAAAAGTGATTTCTCACAAATATAAAATGAAGAGCCTTCTAGCTTGAAGCTTGATCCAATATTATTCCTTTCTTGCATCAAGGGGTATCTCCATAAAAACCTTAAGCCATAGCATCTTTTGAAAATTTCTGAAATATACTTGGGAAACACATTAGTCCAATGATGCATATGTTGTGATCAATTAGCAAAACCACCCTAGGGAGAAATTGTGCTTTCAATCTCCCCTTTTTGGTAATTGATGACAACATATAGATCAAAGTTTCGATAAAAGATATAATCAATGATTAGCATCGATGCTTTGAGAAGTATGTGAAAAGCAAGAGCTCCCCCTAAATTTGTGGATTATTTAAAATTTGCGTTTGCAAGCAAATGCACAATCGATTAGGATCATGGGTTACTCTTCCATGTCACATACATCTTGGTGGTGCATAAAAATAATAGCAATGCAGATGACACCAACAAGATAAGTGAGTGATCATCACAAGGATAGCTAAGAGATGATATTGTAGCATCACATATGATAAAGCGTATGATGAGTCACACGAATAGGATAAAGTCATCCAATAACCAAAGTTTTTAAAACAAATTAGAGAAAATAAAATCAAAAGCTCTTTGTCACACAAAGTCTGTGATCTATACCTTTCTCCCCCTTTGGCAACAAGTTAACAAAAAGTTCAAAAATATAGAACTACTCGTCTCTCTGGGCAGCTGATGATGGAGTCGATAGAACAACGTTTGTGAAGTCGTCTGCTAATGTCCCATTCAAGAATTGTGGCTTTGTACTTGTGATAGCAGCCCATTCCGCAATTGTGGCTTCGTACTTGTGACCATTAGTCATCCACACTAAAGATTCATCATAGAAATGAACAGTTTTATAGAATTGCATGATCAGCTCGTCATTCCATGGGGTCATCTCTTTCCCAACAAATTCTTCTATGTCAACTAGCCTGAAGTTCTCTTGAACATGTGGAAAGAATTTTTCATTTTCTTTGATATATTCCCAGTTGACATACCTCATATCAGTGATAGCAGGACTCTTGTCATACAAGACAGTGTCGTAAAAATCTTGTTGTTCCTTGGTGTGAAACCTTGGACCAACAACAGTTCTTCTTCTGACTGTCGGGACCCCGATCCTAAGTCATAAGAACCCAGCCTGTAACACATCACATCACTTTGCCGCCTCACGCATGGTAAACTCCACGGCTGCCACCTTACCTTGGCCGGGACCGTTTACGTCTTTTGGCTCACGTATATGAACATGTTGCTAGCATTCAAACGACAAAGAACCCGGGTCGAGATGACTAGTTATAAACCCAAGCAGTACATCCGTACAGGGGCATGCATACATAACCCAGCAAGGCAGGTGTCGATCAACAGCGTGTGTAGACGAGTCGTAGCAAGCTAAAAGGACTCCATTACACCGCGTGACATTTCCCCGAGGGGACAGACACAACAGCAAAGAAGGATACATGCCGGTCAATCAATGTGTTTAGAGCAGTAGCAAGCTACCAAGGTTCCATAGAAGCACAAAGAGGCATTTCCCTGTAAAGAGTACTACTAAAGGCACACAACTAGGTGTCGAATCCCACACATATAATGCATTTCATAACATACACACAATATGCACGATATGTGTAGATACAACATGGCATCACAACATAACTCTATGACTCAAGCTTTTATTAAGGACTCATAAGAATCAACATAGTGTGTTATTACAAACAGGGGTACAGTGACCCGACACTCAAGTCATACAAACAACAAGCGGAAGCGAATCATGTCTGGGTACAGACATCTACTAAACGTGGCTGGAAGAGCCTGAAAGCTACTACGACCCTACCAAAGGAGCCAGACCTCTGTCTGGGATTCCCAAGCTATTCCGGTCAACATCGAACATGTCGCGTAGAAACCTTTAATGAGACTAAATCTTCTCTGCAAAAAACATAAATAAAGCAACCGTGAGTACAAAGGTACTCAGCAAGTCTTACATCAGAACTATCTACATATGCATCATGTTTCAATGAAAGGATTGTTGGGTTTGATTGCAGCAAGCCAGCTTTGACTCTTGGCTAACCTGTACTACGACTACAAGTTCTTTCTTTGAGGTGGGATAGCGCACACAAGTCCACATATTCACCAATTCAATACACCACTATGGATCCACTCTCGTCTCCCTACGAGAAGGCCTTCCATAGCACTCACGCTTATCTTGCATGTTTTAGAGTATCCATTTAAGTTGTCTATGTACCACGTAATGCTTCCAAGTAGTCCATATCCAAGGACGCGGCTATTCAAACAGATTGAATCACCCTACAGGGGTATACTTCTTCACACACGCTCCCACCACTTATCACCATGTGCACGTCATGCATCTCGGCAACCTTCAAGCGGAAGCACTGGCGTGGGTGTCGGCCATGAGTGTTAACCACACAAGACCCTAGTCCAGGTTTATCGCCTATTTGAGACTGAACCCGCAAGGAAGTCCGGCCGAGGTTTCCTCTACGGCCCCAAACGATGTGCGCAGGGTTCCCAAGCCCACCATCCGGGTGCCACTTGGTACACCGTGCCACTGTGTATCTACCGCAGAGAAGCCTACCTCGTCGGGCAGAGCTAAACACGTCCACCAACACTTTTCCTACAAACACCACAAACTAATTGCAACTCCTGGACAGGGATCTAGGCAATTAATAAGCCGAGCGGGTTCATATTTTAGGGCCCAATGCATGGTAGTATCTTTTCTTGGATAACATACACATAACTCAGTTTTTAAGGACGGTCCCAATGAGACAACCCACCATTTACTCCTACATGGCCTCTCATCGCTACCTTTACCAAATCAGATTCACACTTTTACTCTCACACTGCAGGACATGAACACAACCATTCCGATTCATCATCCAGATGGGTCAGACCCAACACGACTCTAAGCATAGCAGGCATTGTAAACAAGCATGGATGAGTAAGCACAACAAGGCTCAAGAAGTTGCTACTCATGCTAAGTGGTTTCAACTATTTACCGTGACAAAATCAGGTCATGCAGAGGAATGGGTTCATCTACCGATAACATGTACAGTTGAATCGTGATTGTCCTAATGCAGTAAAAGAGAGCAGGAGCGAGAGAGTTGGTTTATTTCAATATGCTCAAGGGGGTTTGCTTGCCTCACACATCTGAAGATAGCAATGAGTCTTCATCAATGTCAATGATCACATCATCGGAAACATCGTCTACCGAGAGGGAACAACACCGGCAAACAAGAAAGAACAACAATTACTTCACAGAAATGCAACACTATGATGCATGCTCAAGACATGAAATGAAAGGTGGCAGGGCTAATGTGGCTATCATTTCTTAAGTTGAAGTTGGATTTGAATTTGAATTCAAATATCACTTCAACAAGGTATTTTCCGGATAACCTTTTAATTGATTCGACCTGATGCTCAGGTAAACTTGTTTTAACATGCATGAAGATGGCATATTGGGGTGCTGAGTTTCTTGGATCATTGTTTGGTCATAACAATTGAAGTGGAATTCAAATAGGTATCAAATTCCAACTCCAAACTAATTATTAAATTTATCCTATTCACCATTTGTCCTATTTGGTGTTGTTCACTTTCTCAAACCGGCATGCAAATGTCATGATTAGATTCTTTGGATTTTTCTGATCCTTTTTCATATATAAATTATTTTCATTGGACTTACAGATTATTTTCTATGATTTTTAGAAGTTTTAGGCATTTTCTAGAATTATTTTATAATAGGAAATCAATTACTGTGTCAACATTGCGTCAGCAGTCAACTGGCCCAGGTGAGAGTCAAACCTGACGTGTGGGGTCCACACGTCAGTGACAGAAGTTAATTAAGAGGGTTAGATTAGTTTTAATTCCTGTTTTAGAATCGTAGGGCCCACTGTCAGTGAGTCTTTAGGTTAGTTAATGTGGTTAGTTATTTTTGTGATTGACTTAAGTTAAACAGGGCTAGGCCCCACCTGTCTGTGACTCAGGGGAGTCAACCCACGGTCACACGTGGTCGAGACCACCGGCGGCTCAACACCGGCGACTCCAGATGTGGCGGAGCTCATCGAAAAATCCCTACGGGCACCCATTTGGGTCGCGGTTTGGCTCTAGGATAGCTGATGAAGCGCAACATCTGTTCCGACCAAGACACAGGCCAGGAGGTGGCCGGAGCGAGGCCAGCGACGACCTCGGGTGGTGGCCGGAGTCGGCTATGGTGGGGATCGAGGCTACGGGGCACGGAAGAGCGTGGGGTGAGAGGGGAAAGGCTCGAGGGCTCACGACGATTCTTTTGAAGCTGAAGGCAGGGTCGTGGAGGACCAGGAGGCGGTAAATCAGCCTCGAGGTTGCCGGCGGCCGGAGATGGGGAAGATGGCGTAGCTGCGGCGACAGAGGACCTCGGCCCTTCTGGCTTCATTATGAGGATGAAGAGGAACACGGCGGAGCTTCTGAGCCTCTCAGGTAGGCCGAAGGGTGTGCGGTTGCCGGGGTAGCAGTGAGCAACGGCAGCGAGCTTGCTCGGTGGTCGCAGAGAGGGAGCTAGGGGAGAGGAGAGACGCGTGCGAGGAGAGGAATGAGAGGAGGGCACCTCGGGGCTTCTGAGCACGAGGATATAGGGTCGGAGGGGGTGCCTCCAGCGCGAAGAAGGAGGTGGCCGTGCCTCCTGTGCGCTCGCCACGCCCTCGTGCCTACTGGCACGAGGTTGAAGAAGGCGACAGGGAGGTGAGCTGGGCCAGGCGAGGAGCGCAGGTTAGTTTCCTTTTTTTCTTTTCCTGTTTTGTTTGCTTTCTTAGATTTGTGTTTATTTGTTTTGGCTCCAACTAATTCAAAGAAAATAGCTAAACAACTCTGGGGTGTTATTTGGAATATTTCCAACCCCATGTGAAGTTTTCAACATTTTATAAAACTAGGAAGTATTTGAAATCAATTAATTAATTGATTCCAGTGGCTTTTGAGTTTAAAATAAAATGCCAAAAGTATTTTGAAAATATATATCACCCCTGATATTTTCTTTCCGACATTTATCAAAAATGATGGACTTTTACGAAAACCATTTTGGTTCATTGATTTGTCACCACTTTTGAATTGTTTTGCATATAGAGTTGCTAGGGTTTTGTTTTGAATATCTAGTAGCTAGGATTTTTCTCTTGTTCAACCTATTTGGATGTTGTTTGGTGTTAGGGTTTGGTCATCCCCATTTGTAGATCATCCAAATTTGAGTTAAATTGATTTGAATGCATTCATGAACGCTTACTGATGCAACTAACTACAAGCTATAATCTAGGGCTGTGACACTGACAGCATATGGATCATTAGCTCTGCACTTTCTTAGTTCAGCATCCTTCCTCTTCTGTTGGAGAACGTCGCATGGGAAACAAAAATTTTCCTACGCGCACGAAGACCTATCATGGTGATGTCCATCTACGAGAGGGGATTTCCGATATATATACCCTTGTAGATCGCACAGCAGAAGCGTTAGTGAACGAGGTTGATGTAGTGGAATGTCCTCACGTCCCTCGATCCGCCCCGCGAACCGTCCCACGAACCGTCCCGCGATCTGTCCCACGATCTAGTGCCGAACGGACGGCACCTCCGCGTTCAGCACACGTACAGCTCGACGATGATCTCGGCCTTCTTGATCCAGCAAGAGAGATGGAGAGGTAGATGAGTTCTCCGGCAGCGTGACGGCGCTCCGGAGGTTGGTGGTGATCTAATCTCAGCAGGGCTCCGCCCGAGCTCCGCAGCGCCCGAGCTCCGCAGAAACGCGATCTAGAGGAAAAAACGTGGAGGTATGTGGTCGGGCTGCCGTGGCAAAAGTTGTCACAAATCAACCCTAAAACCCCACTATATATAGGAGGGAGGGAGGGGAGGATGCAGCCTCAAAACCTAAAGGTTTGGCCGAAATTGGAGGTGGAGGAGTCCTACTCCAATCCTACTTGGAGTAGGATTCCACCTTCCCACTTGGAAACTCTTTCCACCTTGTGTTTTTTCCTTCTCAAACCTTATGGGCCTTAGTGGGAACTTATTCCAGCCCACTAGGGGCTGGTTTTTCTCTTCCCATAGCCCATGAGACCCCTTGGGGCGTGACACCCCTCCTGATGGTCCCCGGCACCCCTCCCGGCACTCCCAGTACACTACCGATGAGCCCGAAACATTTCCGGTAATGCACGAAAACCTTCCGGTAACCAAATGAGGTCATCCTATATATCAATCTTCATTTCCGGACCATTCCGGAAACCCTCGTGACATCCGTGATCTCATCCGGGACTCCGAACAACATTCGGTAACCAACCATATAACTCAAATACGCATAAAACAACGTCGAACCTTAAGTGTGCAGACCCTGCGGGTTCGAGAACTATGTAGACATGACCCGAGAGACTCCTCGGTCAATATCCAATAGCGGGACCTGGATGCCCATATTGGATCCTACATATTCTATGAAGATCTTATCGTTTGAACCTCAGTGCCAAGGATTCATATAATCCCATATGTCATTCCCTTTGTCCTTCGGTATGTTACTTGCCCGAGATTCGATCGTCAGTATCCGCATACCTATTTCAATCTCGTTTACCGGCAAGTCTCTTTACTCGTTCCGTAATACAAGATCCCATAATTTACACTAAGTCACATTGCTTGCAAGGCTTGTGTGTGATGTTGTATTACCGAGTGGGCCCCGAGATACCTCTCCGTCATACGGAGTGACAAATCCCAGTCTTGATCCATACTAACTCAACGAACACCTTAGGAGATACCTGTAGAGCATCTTTATAGTCACCCAGTTACGTTCTGACGTTTGATACACACAAAGCATTCCTCCGGTGTCAGTGAGTTATATGATCTCATGGTCATAGGAACAAATACTTGACACGCAGAAAACAGTAGCAACAAATGACACGATCAACATGCTACGTCTATTAGTTTGGGTCTAGTCCATCACATGATTCTCCTAATGACGTGATCCCGTTATCAAGTAACAACACTTGCCTATCGCCAGGAAACCTTGACCATCTTTGATCAACGAGCTAGTCAACTAGAGGCTTACTAGGGACAGTGTTTTGTCTATGTATCCACACAAGTATTGTGTTTCCAATCAATACAATTATAGCATGGATAATAAACGATTATCATGAACAAATAAATATAATCATGGCTTATTAGGGCATATTTCCAACAGTCTCCTACTTGCACTAGAGTCAATAATCTAGTTCACATCACCATGTGATTTCAACGAATCCAACACCCATATAGTTCTGGGGTCTGATCACGTCTTGCTCGTGAGAGAGGTTTTAGTCAACGGTTCTGAAACTTTCAGATCCGTGCGTTCTTTACAAATCTTTATGTCATCTTATAGATGCTGCTAGTACGTGCTATTTGGAAATGCTCCAAATATCTACTCTACTATACGAATCCGTTTCACTACTCATAGTTATTCGGATTAGTGTCAAAGCTTGCATCGACGTAACCCTTTACGACAAACTCTTTAACCACCTCGATAATCGAGAAAAAATTCATTAGTCTATTTAGTTACTAAGGATAACTTTGACCGCTGATCAGTGATTCAATCCTGGATCACTCGGTGTACCTCTTAACAGACTTGCTGCAAGGCACACATCAGGTGCGGTACTCAGCATGGCATACTTTAGAGTCTACGGCTAAGGCATAGAAGACGACCTTCGTCTATTCTCTTTATTCTGCCGTGGTCGGGTTTTGAGTCTTACTCAAATTCACACCTTACAACACAGTCAAGAACTCCTTCTTTGCCGATCTATATCGAATTCCTTCAAAATTTGTCAAGGAATGCATCTTGTTAAAACTTCTATTAAGCGTTTTGATCTATCTCCATAGATCCTGATGCTCAACGTTCAAGTAGCTCAATCCAGGTATTCCTTTGAAAAACTCCTTTCAAACAACCTTTTATGCTTCACATAAATTCTACATTACTTCCGATCAACAATATGTCAACCACATATACTTATCAGAAATTCTATAGTGCTCCCACTCACTTCTTTGGAAATACAAGTTTCTCATAAACCTTGTACAAACCCAAAATCTGTGATCATCTCATCAAAGTGTATATTCCAACTCCGAGATGCTTGCACCAGTCCATTGAAGGATCGCTGGAGCTTGCATACTTGTTAGCTTTAGGATCGACAAAACCTTCTGGCTGTATCACATACAATGTTTGCTCAAGGAAACCGTCGAGGAAACAATGTTTTGACATCCTATGTGCAATATTTCAAAAATAATGCAGCAACTACTAACATAATTCTAAGAGACTTTTAGCATCGCTATGAGTGAGAAAGTCTCACCATAGTCAACTGTTTGATCATGTCAGAAACATCTTTGCGACAAGTCGAGCTTTTCTTAATAGTGACTTATCACCATCGTCGTCTGTCTTCCTTTTAAAGATCCATCTTTACTCAATAGTCCTACGACCATCAAGTAGTTCTTCCAAAGTCTACACTTTGTTTTGATACATGGATCCTCTCTCGGATTTCATGGCCTCCAGCCATTTGTCGGAATCCAGGCCCACCATCGCTTCTCCACAGCTCGTAGGTTCATTATTCTTCAACAACATGACCTCCAAGACAGGGTTACCATACCACTCTGTAGCAGTACGCGACCTTGTCGACCTACGAGGTTTGTAGTAACTTGATCCGAAGCTCAATGATCACCATCATCAGCTTCCACTTCAATTGGTGTAGGCGCCACAGGAACAACTTCCTGTGCCCCGCTACACACTAGTCGAAGTGATGGTTCAATAACCTCATCAAGTTCTATCACCCTCCCACTCAATTCTTTCGAGAGAAACCTTTCCTCAAGAAAGAACCCGTTTCTAGAAACAAACACTTTGCTTCCGGATCTGAGATAGGAGATGTATCCAACTATTTTGGATATCTTATGAAGATGCATTTATCCGCTTTGGGTTCGAGCTTATCAGATTGAAACTTCTTCACAGAAGCATCGCAGCTCCAAACTTTCAAGAAACGACAGCTTAGATTTCTCTAAACCTTAGTCTATATTGTGTCATCTCAACGGAAATACGCGGTGCCCTATTTAAAGTGAATGCGGTTGTCTCTAATGCATAACCCATAAACGATAGTGGTAATTCGATAAGAGATATCATAGTATGCACCATATCAAATAGGGCGTGGCTAAGACGTTCAGACACATCATCACACTATGGTGTTCCAGGTGGCATGAACTGCGAAACAATTTCCATATTGTCTTAACTACGTACCAAAACTCATAACTCAGATATTCATCTCTATGATCATATCGTAGACTGTTTATCCTCTTGTCACGACGATCTTCACTCTAAAATAGCTTTGAACTTTTCAACATTTCAGACTTGTGATTCATCAAGTAAATACTCCTGTATCTACTCAAATCGTGAGTGAAGTAAGAACATAATGATATCCACCGCGTGCCTTAGCACTTATTGGACTACACACATCAAAAATGCATTACTCCCAACAAGTTACTCTACTTGTTTCATGTGGCATGTTTTGCATGTCTCAAGTGATTCAAAATCAAGTGAGTCCAAACGATCCATCAGCATGGAGCTTCTTCATGCATTTTACACCAACATGACTCAAGTGGCAGTGCCACAACTAAGTGGTACTATCATTATTACTTTTTATCTTTTGGCACTAATATTATGAACATGTGTAACACTACGATCGAGATTCAATAAACCATTGAGGGTAATTATTCAAGCAAATAGAATAACTAATATTCTTTTAAATGAATAATCATATTGCAACAAACAGGATCCAAGCATGTTCATGCTCAACGCAAACACCAATAACAATTATTTGGGTTTCACCACCAATCCCGATGATAGAGGGTGCGTGCGACGTTTGATCATATCAACCTTGGAAACACTTCCAACACGTATCGTCACCTCACCTTTAGCTAGTCTCCGTTTATTCCGTAGCTTTCATTTCGTGTTACCAATCACTTAGCAACTGAACCGGTATCCAATACCCTCGCGCTACTAGGAGTACTAGTAAAGCACACATCAACATCATGTATATCAAATATACTACTTTCGACTTTACCAGCCTACTTATCTACCAAGCATCTAGGGTAGCTCCGCCTCAGTGACCGATCCCCTCATAACAGAAGCACTTAGTCTCAGGTTTGGGTTTAGACTTGGGTCTCTTCATTAGTGCAGCAACTGTTTTGCTTTTTCACAAAGTATCCCTTCTAGCCCTTGCCTTCCATGAAACTTAGTGGTTTTACTAACCATCAACCATTGATGCTCCTTCTTGATTTCTACTTTTGAAGTGTCATACATCACGATTCTCTCAAGGATCATTGTATCTATCCTTGATATGTTACAGTTCATCACGAAGCTCTCACAGCTTGGTGGCAGTGACTTTGGAGAACCATCACTATCTCATCTGGAAGATTAACTCCCACTTGATTCAAGTGATTGTCGTACTCAGACAATCTGAGCACACGCTCAACGATTGAGTTTTTCTCCTTTACTTCATGGACAAAGAATCTTGTCAGAGGTCTCATACCTCTTAACAAGGGCACAAGCATGAAATCACAATTTCATCTCTGTAGAACATCACTCATGTTCCGTGACGTTTCAAAACGTCTTCGGCGCCACGCTTCTAAGCCATTAAGTATTTTGCACCGAACTATCGCGTAGTCATCAGAAACGTGTATGTCGGATGTTCACAACATCCATAGACGATGCTCGAGGTGTAGCACACTGAGTGGTGCATTAAGGACATAAGCCTTCTGTGCAGCAACGAGGACAATCCTTAGTTTTACAGACTCAGTCCGCAAAGTTTGCTACTATCAACTTTCAACTAAATTTCTCTAGGAAGATATTAAAAATAGTAGAGATATAGCGCAAGCTACATCGTAATTCGCAAAGACCATTAGACTTCATGACAATTAGTTCAATTAATCATATTACTTAAGAACTCCCACTCAAAAAGTACATCTCTCTAGTCATTTGAGTGGTACATGATCCAAATCCACTATCTCAAGTCCGATCATCACGTGAGTCGATAATAGTTTTAGTGGTAAGCATCTCTATGCTAATCATATCAACTATACGATTCATGCTTTACCTTTCGGTCTCATGTGTTCCGAGGCCATGTCTGCACATGCTAGGCTCGTCAAGCTTAACCCGAGTGTTCCGCGTGTGCAACTGTTTTGCACCCGTTGTATGTGAACGTTGAGTCTATCACACCCGATCATCACGTGGTGTCTCGAAACGAAGAACTGTCGCAACGGTGCACAGTCGGGGAGAACACAATTTCGTCTTGAAATTTTAGTGATAGATCACCTCATAATGCTACCGTCGTTCTAAGCAAGATAAGGTGCATAAAGGATTAACATCACATGCAATTCATAAGTGACATGATATGGCCATCATCATGTGCTTCTTGATCTCCATCACCAAAGCACCGGCACGATCTTCTTGTCACCGGCGTCACACCATGATCTCCATCATCATGATCTCCATCAATGTGTCGCCATCGAGGTTGTCGTGCTACTCATGCTACTACTACTAAAGCTACGTCCTAGCAATATAGTAAACACATCTGCAAGCACAAACGTTAGTTTAAAGACAACCCTATGGCTCCTGCCGGTTGCCGTACCATCGACGTGCAAGTCGATATTAACTATTACAACATGATCATCTCATACATCCAATATATCACATCACATCGTTGGCCATATCACATCACAAGCATACCCTGCAAAAACAAGTTAGACGTCCTCTAATTGTTGTTGCATGTTTTACGTGGTGACCATGGGTATCTAGTAGGATCGCATCTTACTTACGCAAACACCACAACGGAGATATATGAATTGCTATTTAACCTCATCCAAGGACCTCCTCGGTCAAATCCGATTCAACTAAAGTTGGAGAAACCGACACTCGCCGGTCATCTTTGAGCAACGGAGTTACTCGTAGCGATGAAACCAGTCTCTCGTAAGCGTACGAGTAATGTCGGTCCGAGCCGCTTCGACCCAACAATACCGCGAAATCAAGAAAAGACTAATGAGGGTAGCAAAACACACATCACCGCCCACAAAAACTTTTGTGTTCTACTCGAGATTACATCTACGCATGAACCTAGCTCATGATGCCACTGTTGGAGAACGTCGCATGGGAAACAAAAAATTTCCTACGCGCACGAAGACCTATCATGGTGATGTCCATCTACGAGAGGGGATTTCCGATCTACGTACCCTTGATCGCATAGCAAAAGCGTTAGTGAACGCGGTTGATGTAGTGGAATGTCCTCACGTCCCTCGATCCTCCCCACGAACCGTCCCACGATCTAGTGCCGAACGGACGGCACCTCCGCATTCAGCATACGTACAGCTCGACGATGATCTCAGCCTTCTTGATCTAGCAAGAGAGACGGAGAGGTAGATGAGTTCTCCGGCAGCGTGATGGCGCTCCAGAGGTTGGTGGTGATCTAATCTCAGCAGGGCTCCGCCCGAGCTCCGCAGAAACGCGATCTTGAGGAAAAACCGTGGAGGTATGTGGTCGGGCTGCCGTGGCAAAAGTTGTCACAAATCAGCCCTAAAACCCCACTATATATAGGAGGGAGGGGAGGAGGCAGCCTCAAAACCTAAAGGTTTGGCCGAAATTGGAGGTGGAGGAGTCCTACTCCAATCCTACTTGGAGTAGGATTCCACCTTCCCACTTGGAAACTCTTTCCACCTTGTGTTTTTTCCTTCTCAAACCTTATGGGTCTTAGTGGGAACTTATTCCAGCCCACTAGGGGCTGGTTTATCTCTTCCCATAGACCATGAGACCCCTTGGGGCGTGACACCCCTCCTGATGGTCCCCGGCACCCCTCCCGGCACTCCCAGTACACTACCGATGAGCCCGAAACTTTTCCGGTAATGCACGAAAACCTTCCGGTAACCAAATGAGGTCATCCTATATATCAATCTTCGTTTCCGGACCATTCCGGGAACCCTCGTGACGTCCGTGATCTCATCCGAGACTCCGAACAACATTCGGTAACCAACCATATAACTCAAATACGCATAAAACAACGTCGAACCTTAAGTGTGCAGACCCTGCGGGTTCGAGAACTATGTAGACATGACCCGAGAGACTCCTCGGTCAATATCCAATAGTGGGACCTGGATGCCCATATTGGATCCTACATATTCTACGAAGATCTTATCGTTTGAACCTCAGTGCCAAGGATTCATATAATCCCGTATGCCATTCCCTTTGTCCTTCGGTATGTTACTTGCCCGAGATTCGATCGTAAGTATCCGCATACCTATTTCAATCTCGTTTACCGGCAAGTCTCTTTACTCGTTCCGTAATAGAAGATCCCGCAACTTACACTAAGTCACATTGCTTGCAAGGCTTGTGTGTGATGTTGTATTACCGAGTGGGCCCCGAGATACCTCTCCGTCATACGGAGTGACAAATCCCAGTATTGATCCATACTAACTCAACGAACACCTTAGGAGATACCTGTAGAGCATCTTTATAGTCACCCAGTTACATTGCGACGTTTGATACACACAAAGCATTCCTCCGGTGTCGGTGAGTTATATGATCTCATGGTCATAGGAACAAATGCTTGACACGCAGAAAACAGTAGCAACAAATGACACGATCAACATGCTACGTCTATTAGTTTGGGTCTAGTCCATCACATGATTCTCCTAATGATGTGATCCCGTTATCAAGTAACAACACTTGCCTATGGCCAGGAAACCTTGACCATCTTTGATCAACGAGCTAGTCAACTAGAGGCTTACTAGGGACAGTGTTTTGTCTATGTATCCACACAAGTATTGTGTTTCCAATCAATACAATTATAGCATGGATAATAAACGATTATCATGAACAAAAAAATGTAATAATAACTAATTATTATTGCCTCTAGGGCATATTTCCAACATCTTCTTCATATCTTTTGCTATTGGATGAGCAACATTGTGGAGTGGAAGGGTTGGTCTGAGCTTCCTTAGAATTTGTACATTCTCATCTTCTTCCTCCTCTGCAGCATGGGCACTAGGTGTAGGGCCTTTGCTCTTGGCAACTGCAGGTATGTCTTTGGAGGTCTTCGTGGAAGCTACAACCTTCTTTGCTTTAGCAGCAAGCTTAGGAGTAGACTTCATGGCATCAGCCATCAACTTCTTCTTCTTGGTAGGAATTGGGATCTCCTAAGGAGTTTCTTCCTTAGAATCTTATGGGTCTTCAAACATGTAAGTAGTTCTACGAACAAGTTGAACAGTTCTCTTCCTGGGCCTCTTCACACCATTCTTCTTTGCAGGAGCATCCTTGGAAAGTGTTGTACTTTTCCTGGCATACTCCTGTGCTCTCAGATTAGCACGGGTAGCAGTTACTTTCCTAACATATTTCCTTGGAGCCTTTGAAGGAGCTGGAGTTTCCTCTGGCATAAAATCTGAGTCCTCTTCATCAGAAACTAGCTTCTTCCTTTGCCTGGTGGCTGCCTTGGGCAAGCCATGAGAATTGGGAGAACTTTGGTCTGAAGCAGTCTTCTCTGGACTATTGCGTGAGTCCATCTCAACACTCTGCTCTCTGAAGTCATTATGACTATCTTCTAAACCTGACATACTGACAGACACGCTTAGCAGCAAACAGTGGAACCCTAGCTCGGTGGTGGTTCAGCTATGGCGAGGACGACGGGGTTGATTGAGTCAACGACGGCGAATCACAGTGGCGGCGCTGCTCGGGGATACAAAGGCGATGCCCTGTGGTCTCGAGGGGCAGCGAGGGTTTGGCGAACGAATGTTTTTGACAAAGTGAATTCAAAAGATTCGGTCTGCGGATATATATACCTGTGCACTATCGGTGTCGCCAAGATGGGAAAATCGGTGTCACCGAGTTCCTCAACTATCAGTAGCGACGGAAACTCGGTGTAACCGAGTTGGCGGTTTCGGTGGTACCGAGATAGGAAAACCTGATCAACTTTGAAAAATCGGTGGCGCCGAGTTTGTGGAGTTGGTCATACCGAGTTTTTCAAAGAGGTTCTCGAAGGCAGCCTTTGACGATACGGAACTCCAAGTGCACCTTCACACAGAGGGATCGACAAGTGCTTTTTCAAGTTTTGTGATGAAGCATTAATAGAACTTGAGATGAGATATCATAGATAGCTAGAGAAGGGTCCTAGGCATTCTTGTCCATCCAATTGGCAAAAGATAAATCAAAAGCCAAATAACAACAATTGGATGTCCTCGAATGATCAAACACATGCAGCAACATGCTCATACAATAAGAATGATGAATTAAACATGGTTAACATGCACAAACATCCTAGCAGCTATCAACCACTTGGGCAATGACAAAGTCATCTATATATGAGTATATTGACATAGGAGCCAAGTAAGAATACTTGATCATAGGTCATACTCACCGTTAAGCACAAGTAGGGTTACCACTTTTACATAAGCATTAATGTGTCCATATCCTTAGGAGATGCTTATACTCAAGTCTTAGAGTAAAGCTCCCCCTTGATATGATATCCCCACTAAGAGGGATCAACTAACCTTGGGTTTTGTCGTAGAATACTTCAAGTAGGTGAAGTAGTGGTGGATGCTCAATGTTGATGAAGATCATCTTGAGTTGGGAGCAATCTTGGTTGTTTTCATACTCCTTTCACCTAGATGGGTTAGTCCCAAAGCAAAAGGAAAATATGCAAGAATATCTATGCACATGGAGTGAAGCACACATGGGATGATGTACAAAGATGCATTAATTACCTTGTTCCTTGCTTACCTTTGAGGAAATGTGTGACTCCTTGAACTAATGCATATGGTTGAGGTTGATTCCGTATAGTTCTTGCCAAAATGAATAAGAGTTAATTTCATTGGCAGAGTCACCCCTCAATAACTTCTAGTTCTTTCTCTTATGAACCTACACGAAATTCATGGGAATCCTTGGAGTTGTGGTAGCACTTGTTGAGGTAGAGTTAGTAGTATCCATGGGAATCCACTTGACCTTGGCTTGGGGTACTTTTTCAAATAGGTCAATGTGATCCTGAAGCTTTCCCTTGCCTTTGTGGTCTTGTGGTAGAAGGTCATCTTGTGAGATTGTTCCTTTGGAAGGAGTGGAATCACACTTCTCTTCTTGGGGAACAAACTTGGGAGTGGGATATGGACCTTCTTCCCAAACATCTCCGCTGAGGTTGAAGTAGGCAACACCTTGTTTCTTCCAATGTCCTCCTTGCTTGCACACATTTTCCTCAAATTGCTTACTTCCGGCAAGACTCTTGAAGACACCATTCTATATAATCCCTTTCAATAGATCATTTTCTTGCTCAAGTGTAACTTGGCTAAGAGAATCATTAGTGGAACCAATAGAGCTACTAGCAACAACATTATTGGATTTAGCTTTAGTATTGTTGTTAATAGATGAAGACACCTTCTTGCCTTTGTTACTAGTGTTCCTAGGTTTAACTTGTGGAACAAAGTTAGACAATAGTAATCATTTGGCTAGATAAGAAGAACTCTTCTTCCGAAGATCATCATTGATTGCTTTTAAGAACTCATGCTCTTGCTCCAAGTTGAGCTTCTCAAAGCGTAGCTTCTCATGGGTTTTGCAAGCTCTCGATGATCTTCTAGACTAGTCTCATGAGCTAACTTCAGAGATTTTAATTCTTGGGTTAGTAGTTCAATTTCTTTCTTATCATCAACATTCGATTTCTCTTGACTAGCATGATAAATAGCAAGTTCATTTTCAGTGCATTCACTAGTTTTATCTAGAAGCAAGTCATCTTCTCCTAACAAGTCATCCTCATCACTATTGAAATCAAGATATACATGATGTGATACCTCGGGGCCTTTAGCCATGAAGCAGTTTCCGACTCCCTCATTTGGTGAATCAAATAAGTCGCATGAGTTGGTGGAAACAAGCGCAATCCCGGCAACACCTTGATCTTGACTACAGTCGGCGTTGGATTAATAGCTTCTCTCGGAGTGGTGATCAGACTCGGAGCAAGAGACCCATTCACCAACATGAGCTTGATGTTTTCTTCTTGAAATGCTCTTTGTGTATTTGTCCTTCTTCTCTGATTCCTTGCCTCTTCGTGAGTGTCTTCGTTCATAGTGATCTTCTCTACTCCTTCTCTCTCTACGAGGTGACTCATCTCTTGAGCTTCGTCTTCGAGGTGAATCCTCTCTACTTTTAAAGGGGGTCGAGCACTCATTTGAGTAGTGTCCGTGCTTCCCACAATTGTAGCAGTTTCGGTCACGTCTGGACGAACACTTCTCATCATATCTTGAACTTTAACTTCTATCTTTGCCTCTACTCTTGTAGAACTTGTTGAATTTCTGACCATGAGGCTTATCTCTTCATCAGTGACAAGATTGTCTTTTGAAGTAGCGGGAGCATCACATGAAGCTTTATAAGCACTGCATGACCTGTTGTGCAGCTCATCTTTGTCCTTGAGTGATATCTCATGAGCAACAATCCTACCAAGGACTTCAGTTGCCTTGGGATTTTTGTAATTTGGCATCATTTGGATCAATGTGCACATTGTGTCATACCTGCCATCAAGAGCTCTAAGTATCTTCTTAATGATGAATTTGTCAGTCATCTCTTCGCTTCCTGAGCAGGCAATATCATTGGTAATGAGAGCTAGGCTAGAGTACATTTCAGCGACTCCTTCACCATCCTTCATCTTGAACTTGTTAAGCTGACTTTGAAGCACATCCAACTTAGATTCTCTTAAAGAATGAGTACCTTCGTGCATATCAACCAAAGTATCCCAAATTTCTTTTGGATTCTCAAGACGACTGATTTTTTGATTTCTTCGGGGCAAAGGTAGTTGAAGATGATATCACAGGCTTGAGCATTAAGTTGCAACATCTTGAGTTCATCAACTGTCGCATCACGATCTAGTTCATGCCCATCTCCAAAGAAGTTACCATGCACACCAACACGAATAACAACCCAACCATGAGGATTAAAGCCAAGCATACACATTTTATTTTTATGCTTCCAACTAGAAAAATTAGTGCCATCGAAGTAAGGACCTCTATGATGGTAATTTTCCTCATTAGATGCCATACTCTCCTAGGTTGCTAAACCAATGAAATGGAGACCACAGCTCTGATACCACTTGTAGGATCGAAAGTATGTCTAGAGGGGGTGATTAGACTACTTGACAAGATAATTTCTTTGCCTTTTCCCAATTTTACTTGATAGGCGGCTACGGCAGTTATAACAAGTCAAGTACACCATACACATGCAGTTCTAATAGTATAACAACGGAAAGTAAACATGCAAGTGTAAATAGAGGAGTAAGGTAGGGAGATCAAACACATGAGGTTGACACAACGATTTTTGGCATGGTTCTGATCGGTGGCGCTATCGTACGTCCATGTTAGTGGATATTTCAACCCATGGAGGGTAATGGCTACGAGAGTCAACGGAGGGCTCCACCCACGGAGGGTCCACAAAGAAGCGGCCTTGTCTATCCCACCACGGCTTCCGTCCACGGAGGACTAGCCTTACTCACGGTGGATCTTCACAAAGTAGGCGATCTCCTTGCCCTTATAAATATCTTGGTTCAACTCCACGACATGGAGTAGGAGGTTCCCAAGTGACACCTAACCAATCTAGGAGGCACCACCCTCCAAAAGGTAATAGATCAGATCAATGAACCCCTTGCTCTTGTGCTTCTAAAGATAGTCTCCTAAACACAAATCACTCTCTCACAAAATATGCATCGGTAGGAGAGGTTGATTTGGTGGAAAGCGGTTTGGGGAGCCTAGAGATCAAGTTTCAAATGATTGGATTGGAATATCTTGGTATCAACACATGTGTAGGTGGTTCTCTCCTAGAAAATAGATCTGGAAATGAAGTGTGTGTTGTGAGTGCTTCTCCCGTGAATGAGAGGTGGGTTAAGGGGTATATACAGGCAGCAGCCAAAATCCAACCGTTACACACAAAAGAGCAAACTCAGTGTCACCGAAGTTGGAAACTCGGTGGTACCGACTAGCACTAAAGGTGTGAACTTTTGAATCTCTGTGAGACCTATATATACAACTCGGTGGTACCGAAAAGGTGACTAATAGTCAGATGGCCAAACTCGGCGGCACCGACACTCAAACTCGTAAATTCCAATTTTATGTATCTTGGCAAGAGAATGTTTGTCACACTGAACTCGGTAGCATCGATGCAGTTTCGGTTGCACCGATTTGGTGCGAATGGCTAGGGTTCTGTGTGAGGTTCAAACTCGCTGGGTCCAATGTGGAAATGTTTGTGACACCGAATTTGTGAATGTGGAGCTTGATAGAGTGGATATGTGGGAAAAATTATTGAGTGTTTTGGTGGCTAACTTTGAGAATTTGAGCAATCAATTCATTTTACTACCGCACCCCTGTTAATAGTATTGGCTTTCCTATGGACTCAAAAAGTGATTTCTCACAAATATTAAATGAAGAGTCTTCTAGCTTGAAGCTTGAGCCAATATTATTCCATTCTTGCATCAAGGGACATCTCCACAAAAACCTTAAGCTATAGTCAAAACCACCCTAGGGAGCAATTGTGCTTTCAGGTTGATTCTTTCCCCAATATTTTTATTAATTCCAAAAATATTCTCCATAAATTTTCAGGTCAATCCGAGAACTTTTATTTCTGCACAAAAATAACACCAAGGCAATTTTGCTGAAATAGCGTCAGTCCGGGTTAGTTCCATTCAAATCATGCAAATTAGAGTCCAAATCAAGGGGAAAAGAGTTTGGAAAAGTAGATACCTTGGAGATGTATCAACTCCCCCAAGCTTAAACCTTTGCTTGTCCTCAAGAAATTCAGTTGATAAACTGAAAGTGATAAAGAAAAACTTTTACCAACTTTGTTTGATCTTGCTATTGTAAATATGTCTAACTGATGTTCAGATTTTCATCAAATATTATAGACTAACCACATTCGTGATAATATTTATGTCTCATATTTACTTATATCCATGGCATAATCAACTAGCGAGCAATAATAATAAGTCTCGGATGACAACAATTTTATCAAAACAATCATAATACAATATGATAAACTCGTATCTCGCTAGCCCTTTCTGAGATCGCAAAACATAAATGCAGAGCACCTCCGAAGAACAAGGACTCACTCGACATTGTAATTCATGGTAAAAGAGATCCAGTCATACTCATACTCAATATCAATTAATAACAACCATACATATGACGGAGGTGCTCTCTAAATGGTGCCTTTTTGTAAGAAGAGGATGACTCAACAATAAAGTAAAATAGATAGGCCCTTCGCAGAGGGAAGCATTTATTTACTGAGGTGCGAGAGCTCGAGCTTTTAAAACAGGGATGAATCAAGATTTTCAGTAGTGTGCTTTCATTGTCAACATAACAACCAAGAGATCTCAATATCTTCCATGCTAGATACATTATAGGCGGTTACCAAACAGAATAGTAAAGCTTTTACCCCCCTCCACCAACCGAACACACTCCACGGCGGGCCGAATCCACGGGTACCGTCCATACAAACAACAATCCTGGGGGATTTTTGTTTCGTTTTACTTTGATTTGACTTTTGAGCATGGAACTGGGCATCCCGAATACCAGCCACTTTCTCGTGAATGATAGTGAATCAACACATATCGTGAGAATAACCCACCTAGCATGGAAGATATTGACAACCCCTAGTCAATACATGTGCGATTCGGGCATACAAAACACAATAGTTATTTGAAGGTTTAGAGTATGGCACATGCAAATTTACTTGGGACGGTAGGTAAATACCGCATATAGGTAGGTATGGTGGACTCATATGGAACAACTTTGGGTTTATGGAAGTGGATGCACAAGCATTATTCCCGCTTAGTACAAGTGGAGGCTAGCAAGAGACTAGCAAGCAACCAACTAGAGAGCGACAACAGTCATAAACATGCTTTGATTTTAACCAACATTGAATGCAAGCATGAGTAGGATATAAATCACCATGAACATAAACATCGTGGAGGCTATGTTGGTTTTGTTTCAACTACATGCGTGAACATGTGCCAAGTGAAGCCAGTCGAATCATTCATAGGAGGATACCATTCTATCATGCTACATCACAACCATTTTAATATGCATGTTGGCACTCAAGACAAACCATTATTCACTCCTAGCTCATTAAGCATGGCATAAGTAACTATAATCTCTAATTGACATTGCAAACATGTTCAGTCCACAACAAGCTCAATCCAAAACGATGAGCTAATCATATTTACAAAAACAAAATAGGTCAAGTTCATACCAACTTTTCTCCACCTCCGTCACTTCGTCATATATTGTCATTATTGCCTTTCACTTTCATGACCGAACGGTGTGAATAATAATAATAAGAGTGCACACGCATTGGACTAAGCTGGAATCTGCAAGCAGTACCTCAAAGGAGAAGACAAGATAATATGGGCTCTCTGATAGATAAACGATAATGCATATGAGAGCCATTCAACATGTCATTGTGATCTTCTCCTTATGACCTCAAAGAAGAAAGAAAAACTATTTACATCAGAAAGCCCCCAACAAACAAAAGAAGAACGAGAAATCTTTTTGGGTTTTCTTTTAACACTACAACTTATACAAACTAGAAGGTAAATCTAGAACTATTTTTTTTGGATTTTCTCGAGGTTAATGAAACACGCAAGAAGAAAACAAAAGAAGAAATAAACTAACATGGATGGTACAACGAAAAAGTATGAACACCGACACCTGGACCGAGTGTGTGAATATGAATGTACTATCAGTGAGAAATACGTACTCCACCAAGCTTAGGCTTTTGTCCTAAGTTGGTCTAGGGCCATGGCTAGAAATAACCCTCTCCTTGATACCCCAGAGGATACTGGTCACACTTATCATTAAGGAAGTCGGTGATACCTGCATTTTCTGCTAGATGGTCGAAATCTTCATAAATTCCGGCTTGAAGAGCCTCTCAACAATCCCCTCATCTTTTCTTTCTCTGAAAAATAAATCTGAAATTTTTAGTGACTCCACATAATAATGAACAAGACTCAATCAAAACTTATAGGAACTACTCCCATAAGTGCCTAGAAGCTATATCATGCATTGAAAACTACTTGGGACCCTACAAGTTTGACATGCAAGCTCAAGAACAAGGTCACCACAGCATCAAAAATTTGCAACATATAAAGCACTAGAAAAAAAACTAATTGGATCATTGGAGGAGTCACATACCGATGAACAATCCCCTCAATTAGTTTTGCAAATGGAGCTTTGAGTAAGGAGATCGAAAATGGCAGCAAGATGAGCTAAAATACAGGTTTGAGGAATGGTGTGATTTTTTCTCGAGGAAGACGAAGTGGATGGTTGCTTGAATAAGTGAAGGGGCCCACATGGAACCCACAAGCCAGGGGGCGTGCCCGGGGGGGGGGGGGGGGCTGTCGTGCCGTGTAGGCTTGTGGCCCACTGGTGTAGTCCCCTCATGTGTTCTCAGGGCCAATTTTTTTTAAATATTCCACAAAAAATCAAACTAAATTGTCAGGTCGTTGTGATAACTTTTATTTTTAGGTCATTTTTCTATTGCACGGATAAAACAGAAAACACATAAATAATAGCATTTTTACTAAATTGAAATTAAGGAACAGGAAATAAAAGTTGGGTACAGAAGGTTGTGGTTTCTAAATTCATCCACCTCATGCTCGTCAAAAAGAATCCATCAATAAGGTTGATCAAGTCTTATTGACAAACTTTTTTCGAATGACATGGATCGAGAGAACTTTCGAATAACACTAGGTTGTCTCAATGGGAATATGCATGTCCCCAACAATAAGTAAATCATATTTCTTTTTCTGAGTAGGGAGAGGGAATTCAGAGTCTCCAATAGTAAACACTGGATTTTTTTCAATGGAGTTGATACTATGAACTTGAGGTTGTTTCTTCGAAAAGTGTATTGTATGTTCATTAACATTAACATGAAAAGTGCCATTGCCTTTGTTGTAGTCAATAGCAGCCCCTATAGTATTCACAAAGGGTCTACCAAGGATGATCGACAAACTGTCGTCCTCGGGAATATCAAGAATAACAAAGTTCGTTAGGATAGTAAAGTTTGCAACCACAACAGGCACATCCTCACAAATACCGATGGGTAAAGTAGTTGATTTATCAGCCATTTGTAGAGAGATTTTAGTACGTGTCAACTTATTCAAATCAAGTCTACAATATAAACAGAACGGCATAACACTAACACCATCTCCGAACGTCACATAAAGCAGTTTTAACATAATTTTCTTTAATAGAGCAAGGTATAGTAGGTACTCCGGGATCTCCTAGTTTCTTTGGTATTCCACCCTTAAAAGTATAATTTGCAAGCATGGTGGAAATCTCAGCTTCTGGTATCTTTCTTTTATTTGTAGCAATATCTTTCATATACTTAGCATAAGGAGACATTTTCAGAATATCAGTTAAGCGCATACGTAAAAATACAGGTCTCAGCATCTCAACAAAGTGCTCAAAATCCTCATCATCATAATTCTTGGATGATTTTGGAGGAAATGGCATGGGTTTCTAAACCCATGGTTCTATTGCTCTACCATGCTTCCTAGCAATAAAATCTATTATTCCTAGGTTGTGGGTTATCAAGATCAACAACAGTTTCAATCTTCACATCATTGTCATTACTAGGTTGAGCATCGACATGAACATAATCATTAATATTATCCCTAGGTTCATGTTCATTACTAGATTGTCTCTCGGCATCAGAAATAGAGATATCATTTGGGTTTTCATGTGACTCTACAACAGGTTCACTAGCAGCAAGAAAAGTCCTATCATCATTCTTTTTCCTTTTATTAGAAGGACCAAGTGCATCAATATTAACTTTCTGAGAATCTTGCTCAATTCTCTTAGGATGGCCCTCGGGATACAAAGGTTCCTTGGCCATTCTACCACCTCTAGTCACAACTCTAACAGAATGATCATTGTTCTTACTAATCATCTCATTGAGCAAATAATTATGTGCCTTAAGTACTTGTTCTACTTGCGTAGTTACCATGGAAGCATGTATACTAATAAGCCTAAGATCATTAACCGTTCTACTCATATAATCACCCAAGCGATCAAGCATGTAAGTATTATGTTTCAATTGCCTACTAACATAAGCATTCAAATTTCCTTTCTTAACAATAAAGTTATCAAATTCAGCAAAGCATTGGCTGGCGGACTTATTATAAGGAATATCGCCTTCATCAAATCTACGGAGAGAATTTACCTCTACTACCTGTGTCGGGTTATCAAGACCATGTATTTCTTCAATAGTGGTAGATTCTTAACATCTTTGACTTTAATACATTTTTTTTTCAAAGATTTCTTTGCCTCTTGCATATCTTCACGACTGAGGAATAGGATACCCCTTTTCTTCGTAGTTGGTTTTAGAGGTGGTTCGGGAATAGTCCAATCATTGTCAATGCTCAATATATTATTCAATAGTAGTTCAGCTTGTTCAACATTTCGTTCCTTGTCGGGTTATTCAATAGTAGTTCGTTCCATTATAAAAGATATCAAGTATTTTATTTTTCTTGAGAGGGTGATTAGGCAAAGCACTAAGTTAGTGGAGAAGCCTCCCCCAAGCTTTTGGGAGACTCTCTTCTTCAATCTTCACAAAATTAAATATTTCCTGCAAGGCAGCTTGTTTCTTATAGGTAGTAAAATACTTTTCACGGAAGTAAAATATCATATCATGGGAACTACGCACAACGAGGAGCTAGAGAATTAAACCATATCTTAGCATCACCCTTTATTGAGAATGAAAACAACTTAAGAATATAGTAATAATGATTTTTTTTCCTATTGAGTAAATAGGGTGGCTATATCATTCAATTTAGTAAGGTGTGCCACAACAGTTTCACATTCATAACCATGGAAAGGATCACATACTACAAAAGTTATTAACTCAGGATCGACGGAGAATTCATAATCCTTATCAGTAACATAGATAGGTGAAGTAACAAACTTGGGATCATATTGCATTCTAGCATTCAAAGATTATTCCTTCCACTTGCATAGCAATTTATTAAGATCATCTCTATCTTTAAAAGCAAGAAAGTCCCTAACTACTTCTCCTGCCATAACATTACCCTTAGGTATATTAGGCAATTCATATCTAGGAGAGCTAGGTCTAGCAGGTGCATCATAGTGTTCAGTTTCAATAATTTCATCAGATTCAGAAATATGATCAGTTTCAACATTCACTCTAGCAATTTGTTCATCAAGAAATTCACCAAGTGGCACAATAGTATCAAGCAAAATATCATCATAAGCATCATGCATAGCAGAAGTAGCATCATCAATTACTTGCGACATATTAGATTCAGTAGCAGGTGGTGGTGTCGCAAATTAAGGTGAATCAAGTGCAGAGCTAAATGGCAATTCATTACCTGTCCTCGTAGTTGAGGGGTATATCTTGGTTTTGGCGTCTTTCAGATTCTTCATAGTGGTCAATAGATATAAATTCCAAGTGACTCAGAGAATAAAGCTATGCTCCCCGGCAACGGCGCTAGAAAAATTTCTTGATAACAGAAATTTATTGATTCGACACAAGGGGAGCCAAAGAATATTCTCGAGTATTAGCAGCTGAGTTGTCAATTCGATCATACCTGAAAGACTTAATGTCTACAGCAAAATATTTAGTAGCAAAGTAGTATGGAAGTAACGATAATGATGGTAAACATGATAGTAGCAGTTTTGTAGTGATTGTAACAATAACAATGGAAAAGTGATGGATAATTATGTCGGATGCCAATCATCAAGCAACATTCATAACATAGGGTGATACAGAACTAGCTCCAATTCATCAATGTAATGTACGCATGTATTCCATATATAGTCATACGTGCTTATGAAAAAGAACTTGCATGACATCTTTTGTCCTACCCTCTCATGGCAGCGGCGTCCTAATGGAAATTAAGGGATATTAAGGCCTCCTTTCAATAGAGAACTGGACCAAAGCATTAGCACTTAGTGAATGCATGAACTCCTCAAACTACGGTAATCACCGAAAAGAATCCTAGTTATTGTCACCCTTGGGGATGTGGATCATAACTCATAAAGGGTGTCTACAACTTGCAAGATAGGATCAAGAAAACATATATATCATGAAAACGTAATAGGTTCAGATCTGAAAACATGGCACGCGGGCCCTAGTGACAAGCATTAAGCATAGCAAAGTCATAGCAACATCAATCTCAGAACATAGTGGATACTAGGGATCAAACCCTAAAAAACTAACTCGATTACATGGTAGATCTCATCCAGCCCATCACCGTCCAGCAAGCCTACGATGGAATTACTCATGATGGAAGAGAACATCATGAAATTGGTGATGAAGGATGATTGGTGATGACGACGGCGTCGATTTCCCCTCTCCGGTGCCCAAATCAAACTCCAGATCTGCCTTCCCAAGGAAGAACAGGAGGTGGCAGTGGCTCCATATCATAAAATGCAATGAACTATTCTCTCTGAATATTTTCTCCCCGAATAGGAACATATATAAGTGGAAACGAGGTCGGAGGAGCCACAGGGGCCCCACAAGCCAGGGGCCGCGCCCTGTAGGCTTTTGGCCAAGTGGTGGCCCCTCTCCAGTTGATTCTTTCTCCAATATTTTTTATTAATTCCAAAAATATTCTGTGTAAATTTTTAGGTCCATCCGAGAACTTCTATTTCTACACAAAAATAACACCAAGGCAATTCTGCTGAAAACAACGTTAGTCCGGGGTAGTTCCGTTCAAATCATGCAAATTAGAGTCCAAAACAAGGGCAAAAGAGTTTGCAAAAGTAGATACGTTGGAGACGTATCATTTGGCCTTTTAAATACATTAATTGAGTTTTCTAGGTATTTTATGTGCATCATTGAAATTTGAACTACAATCATAAGGTCCAACACATGAAAATAGGTATAAAAATCATACGTTTCCCTCGATGCATGTTTAGGTCCTCATAAGAAATAGAAATGACATTCAAATATCTCAGTGTATTGGCTCGGCCACAAACATTTGGATTTTTTTTGTGAAATTCCTATAAATCCAAACCTCGTAAGAAATTCATAAAATTTGGGCACGCTGTCATGACCTTAGTTGTTGTGTGTTGCGGTAAAAAAATTGCCCAATTTTGGACAAGTTTTGAAACAAGCCTCTTACAAACTGGAGATCCTCACAAGAAAGTCATGTGGTTCCGATAGGGAACATTCACCTTTTATGTGCGAAAAAACATCCACTGTCTCTTATTGCCTTGAATTCATTTCTAGATTCATCATAGAGCAACATGACTGGCGTGCTATACTGTGGAATATTATGGGTTTGTTTGGCCTATTTAATACGTTAATTAAGTTTTCTATCCATTTAAGGTCCATAATTCAAATTTGAACTATAATCACAAGGTTAGGTGCACAAAAAGTGGTTGAAAATCATATATGAGTACCTTGCTGTATGTTTAGGCCCCATGCAAGAAATGTGAATGAATTTTAAACATCTAAGTGTCTTAGCTTGCCCGCAAACATTGAGAAACATGGTTTTCAAATTCTCGTAAATCCAAAACTCGTCGGAAATTCATGAAACTTGGCTTGGTGTCATGACAAGGGCACACATATTGCATGGTAAAAAATTGTCCAACTTGGACATGTTCTAGCAGAAGCCTCTTACAAAGCATTGCTTCTCACAAGAAGCTTTTGTGGTTTTGATAGGGAACATTATGCATGTCGCGTCTGTACGTGAAACGGCATCCGATGCCTCTGCTCTTCTTGATTTTTTTTTCTATAGAGACAACATAGAAAAATTGGTACGAAGTGCAAAGATATGAATAAATTAAGGGATCATATGGCTTTTTAATACATTAGTTGAGTTTTTATGCATTTAATGTGCATAATTCAAATTTGATCTGCAATCACAAGGTCCAGTGCACCAATTGGGTTGAAAAATCATATATGTATCCCTGGATGCATGTGTTAGGTCCCATGCAAGAAATGAGAATGAATTTCAAACATCTCAGCATCTTGGCTCGATCGAAGACATCAAACTTGGTTTTTGAATTCCCGTAAACCTAAAACTCGTCAGAAATTCATGAAACTTGGCATGGTGTCATGACAAGGCACATATATGCCGTGGTAAAAAATATACCAACTTGGACATATTTTGGCACAAGCCTCTTACAAATCGGAGCTTCTCACAAAGCTATGTGGTTCCAATATGTATGTTCTTAACCATTTGTGTTATCACGGCTAATCATAAATAGTTTCTAAGAACCAACTATATTCCACATACCACACACGCCTCTCTTTTTAGAATCATATTTGATGGATCCCCCATTGCACACACTTCGTGTCATTGGCGACGGATCTTGAACTATATCATTTGCGATTAATGGATCACACACAATTTCGTCGAAGGAGCCCTTTGAGATTTCGTTATGTTGGATTGAATATTTTGGATTAAAACACCAGTGTATGTCTTGCATGAGGATACCCGTGGTGATAATGGGGTGTTTTATTGATTCATTTGATATACGTTTTGGTACTCAACTTACGGATTCCCGTGGTGAGAATGGGGTAATCTATGCATATGGGTTGATACAAGTTCTTGTCCTACTTTCCCCGATAGAAATCCTGTGGTACTCTTTGAAGTTTTTTGTGTTGGATTGAATACGATGAATCTGAAATTGTTTAGTCCATGTCGAATAATTAACCCACTGATAATTGAGGTGACATTGGAGTACATAGGTGACATTAGAATTGATTGATGTGTATCATAGGTGTTATTACCGTATGAACTTTAGGGCTGTTTGTGACACTTATAGGAATAGCTGAATAGATTGATCGGAAATAATAGCTTTGAGGTGGTTCTAGTACCTACAACAATTTCATCTTATGTTCTCTGCTAGATATGAACTTTGGAGTGATTCTTTGTCAAACGTTGTGGGATGATCATATGATTCTATTATTTTAGCATTGTTGAGAGATTGCACTAGTGAAAGTATGAACCCTAGGCCTTATTTCCAAGCATTACAATACTGTTCATGTTCACTTTTACTACTTATCACCTTGCTGGTTTTATATTTTCAGATTACAAAAACATATATCTATTATCCATACTGCACTTGTATAACCATCTCTTCACCGAACTGGTGCATCTATACAATTTGCCATTATATTGGGTGATTTGGGGACACAAGATATTCCTTGTATTTAATTGCAGGGTTGTTTGAGAGAGACCATCTTCATACTACACCTTCCACAGATTGATAAATCTTAGGTCATCCACCCGAGGGAAATTTGATGTTGTCCTACAAAACTCTACACTTGGAGGCCCAACAACGTCTACGGGAATAAAGTTGTGTAGTAGACATCAAGCTCTTTTCTAGTGCCTTTGTTGGGGAGGTGAGTGCTTGAAGGTATATATTTAGATCTTGCAATTAAATATTTTAGTTTCTTGTTTATCACTAGTTTGGTTTATAAAAGAAAACTACCAAAAAATGGAATTGTGGTGGCCTCAAATGCTTTTTTATAATGCCTTTCAAGAAAATGATGGATCAAAAAATTGTGCCAAATTGTTAGAAGAAGAGTTCAATAAAATATCTGGCATTAAATCCTTGAATGACAAGCATGATTGCAATGTTGTTAGTATGAATTCTATGAATGTCTGTGGTGCTAATGATATACAAAGCCCCAATCTTGGGGATCCTATATTTGATGAAGATGATATTTCCAGTCCCCCAAATTTTGATGAGCAAATTTATTATGACGATATCATGCCTCATATTTAAGATGATTATATTGATGAAAGCGGGTTTAGAAGAGTGTCAACTCTAGGTACCAATGTTCCCACTAGTTTGGAGGTGTTGAATCTTATTGGAATAATAATAGAAGTGGATTTGGAGAGGTCTTTACTTTATTCATGATGACTCAATTATTTTGGAAGAGGTTTCAATTGAGTGTGACAAAAAAGTTGCTATCTATGATGGTTATTGTGATGACATGTATTTTATAAATAGTAATGATAACCATGAAACTTGTCATCATGATTTCAATTTTCAATTTGGTTATGTCGATCAAGTGTCTCATGATAGTTATTTTGTTGAGTTTGCTCCCACTATTATGAATGAGAAGAAATTTGCTTATGTGGAGAGTAATTAAAATTCTATGATTGTGGATCATAAAAATAATTCTTTATGTGATAGTAATATTGTTGAATTCCATCATGATGCTACTGACAATTATTATGAGAGGGGAAGATATGCGTGTAGGTATTCCAATAATATCAAGTTTCCTCTCTATATGTTCAAAGTTTTGAAGTCAAGCTTGTTTTGTCTTCCTCTGAAAGTTGATTTTTGCTACAATAAATTGTTTGCTTGAAAAGTCCCTATGCATAGGAAGTTGGTTAGATCGAAATGCGATTTTCATATTATTCATGATGCTCTCTTGCATGTTTCAATTGCTACTTTTTATGTCAGCATCATTGAAATCATCATATATATCTAAAAGGCAATAAAGAAACTCCCTTGTTGGGAGAAAACCCAATACTAATACCTACTATTTTGTATTTTAACATGATTAGTCTACTGTATTAATCATGTTTTGTGTCTTGTTTGTCATTAAGTTGCCAAGTAAAACATTTGGGATAGTCTACTATATTAATCATGATTAGTCTACTGTATTAATCATGATTAGTCGACTCGATACATGTTTGTTTGATTCTATCAAAAAACAGAAACTTTTACGTCCACTATATGAATTATGCAATTTTACTGGAGATTCGAAAAAATCTTAACTTTTTGCACAATATTTCTATGCAAATTATTCGCGCTTCCCTAATTTTGGAATATTCGTACATAGGTAAGTATGGTTTAAGTTCAGATGTTTACACACTGTTCTGTTTTTGAGAAATTATATTTTACGTGCATAGTTTGCTTGTTTCAATGTTTCCGTAGATTATATTTAGTGATATAAATTATGGGAATGATATACTATAGTAGGTATTATGTGAGAACAATTATTAATATGTTCTTTGCAGCACCTAAGTGATTGATCTATCTTTATTACACTAACTCATCTCATGAAGTTGCTGGCTGTTTTGTGTGTTTGAAGTTCTGAAGTTTTGGGTTAGATACCTAAACGAGGAGAATAAGGAGCAGCAAGAACCTAATCTTGGGGATTACCAAGGACGCCAATGTATCCAATGAAGACTCAAGCGTCTAACCTTGCGGATGCCCCGAAAGGCATCCCCTCTTTCATCTTCAACACTATAGGTATATCTTACTTGCAACTATATTTTATTTATCACACAATATATATTTTGTATGTAGCATCATTTTATTTTATTAGTATTTTATTCCTATTATTTATAATCATGTTTTCAATAAAAAATTCCAAAAATTACCTTTAGATTGCTTGAATTGCATGTCTGATGTGTGTTGTTCAAAACACAAACTTTTGTTGTACTATTTTAATTTATTGATATTACTGGAACATGGAAAGTTTCTGAAATTTTGACAGAGTACTTTCAAAAAAATTGTTATCATGTCCTCAATTTCTCAATTTTTGGAACTACAGAAGTACACTCTTTAAATTAATTACTACATATTTTTCTTTTTGGACAGATTGATGTCGTAGTTTGGTTATCCACTTATACTAGAGTTTTCATGGCTTATATTGGTAGATATAAATTGCGGAAATGATATTATACAGTACCTAACGGTGGAAAATTATTATGCAACTTCTCTTGGTAGTACATGAAGTGTTGATTTATTCTTATGTGTACTAACCTATCTCACGAGTTCTTAGTTTTATGTGGATGAAGTTTTTCAAACTTAGGTGAAATCGGGATATGAGAGGATTGAAAGAGATACAAAATGTCAAGCTTGGCATGCCCAAGGCACCCCAAAAAAATATTACCAGAATTCTCGAGCATGTAAGCTTGGGGATTCTACGCATCCCACCTCTGTTCAACAACAAATATCGGTTATCCTATGTTGACCCTAAGTTTTTATGTGTCCACATGATATGTGTTATTATTGGAGTGCATTTTTTTAGTTGTACGTTTGAATAAAATTCTCACATTTGTGTATCTTTATTTAGTGGGAGTCCTCACGTAGCTACCTAATTATTTGACTACTCATTGATCTTCACTTGTACCTTTCGAGAGTAGTTTGATGTTTACTCTTGTCCTTCACTTATATCTTGGGAGTAAATTGAGAATGGATGAAATATAATAAATCTGAAATTATCAATGTGCTTTATGCTTAGTTGTTGTTTCACATTTGGTTTGGAAAATAAAGTCTATTGAAGTTTGATAATCACAATATTGGTCAGACAAGCAATTCATGAATGATTAATATAAAAATAGAACTTTCACATTCAAATATATTATATTAGACATATTTTATGATTGTGGATACACATTACTTATTTTCAACCTTGATCTGATTGTTGAAGTTGGACACGGAAAACACGTAATGGTTATGTATGGGTATATATGCATAGAAGTTATATTGTTCTGGATCCTATAACATGTGTTGCTTGTTTGGAACCTTTTTCTAGGTAAAACTTCGTACTAAGTAGAGATACTACTTGTGCATTCAAATCCTTGAGCCAAGTTTATTCCATGAGACTATACCATACCAACCTATATATGGTATTTCACTGCCATTCCAACTAAAATTGCATGTGCCACCTCTAAAATCTTTGAATAAACATTCATTTTTTGTGCCCGTACCACTCATGGAGCAATCAGGGTGGTCAATATCTTCCATGGTTGAGGGGACCCCGACTTACGAGTCGAGATCGCCGTGCTCAGTGATCCTAGAGATCAATGCGCACCAAACACATATACTGAGTAAAAGAGTCTTACATCCATACATACCGTTCGATACAATAAATGACCACCTCAGTCGAGTCTTACATATATAGGGCCTTAAAGGCCAACACTCCAAACCGGACCAATAGCGGAATTATTGGTTGAAAGCGTGAACCCATGCCATCAGCCTTAACCTACAGGCATTCTGACTGGGAAGCGTCCTAGCTCGCAAGTACATCATCGAGTTACTCTCCACTATATCCTGCTCTTTTATACCTGGTCAATGAAATAAACAGTGGCAAGCCAATGAGTAGTTTTGATTGTACTCGCAAACAACCCATGACATGAACAATGAAAGTGAAGGATAACAATATCATGCATCTTTGGTGGAATTCATCGGGGTGGAATGGTCGTGAATATGCATCAAGTTAAAGAATTACTTTTGAAGACATGTTACATATATCAATGTATCTGTCGAAGGCTGGACCATCCAGGCTCACCTTATATGCCAAGTCACTGAACTTGGTCATATCGTTGCTTTCCATAACAACACCTTTTTAATCACCACACACACTCACACACACTTGGTTTATGCGGAAACAACTGGACGTAGTTTAAGCATGATTACCCAACTATCCTTGACCGTGGACACGGCTATTCGAATAGTTTTACACTCTGCAGAGGTAATACGCTAGACCAACGAGATCCGGGAAACTTCCGTGTCATCCACGACTCGCGGTATATAACATACCTGAGGTAAGTACCCGATCAAAGCCATTCCCCTGACGATACTAGACAAAGAGGTCCACTTGATTGGTACCCAGCCCACATGTTGTACGTCTTACGAGCACTGACTCTGGACAGTACCAACCATGCGGGGACCAACGGTGTGACTGGAACTCATAAAAATGGCATAGTCGTCCTACCTGGCACGACCCCATGACGAGAGTGACCACACATCACTCCCGCCACTAGTAATGTGGTTCTTTGCTAGCACCGACCAGAGTAATTAACATAGCCCCGTCCCATAAGGGGTAACGTGGTCGTACTGGTAAGGTTGGGACGGTCGACCCATCATAAATCAAATCCCATTTCCGAAACCATACTCACACAAATACCGGGTGCATCACTTCACCAAAAGTGACCACCTAAGTCATCATCACCCTTGGGCATTAGTGGCACCCGATGGGGTTTTCATAAACTCTTTCCTTATGTCATCAACATGCTTATGATAATACTAATGCTATCTTTACTTGTCAACGTGATATTAGCACGACCCTCAAGGGTAGGATCAAGCTCAATGCACGTGCTCCGGGGGAGCCATCGGTAAAATCATATCAAATGATTACCGGCACTTATGATCACATGCAATGGAAATACTTGCTATTTTAATCATGCATAGTAACATATGCTCACTCATGGTCAAAGGGCTGTTTGCCTTGCTCACGTAAGTCCTTGGGGTCTTCGAGGTCTTCTCCTCCAACTCCGAGTACTCCGTCTACCCGTCAACTATAGCCGGAAACAACCACGGTAAGCCACACAGTAGGCAGAAATAAAATTGCCACAAAAATAGAAGTTATATTTTTCTTGGACCTCTCTCGTCATAAGAAAAATACCTCAACCTTGCCATAGAGGTTTTGATCATCAAGGATTTTTGAATGGATGAAAGGAGGAATAGGTGATTATAGAAGAAGCCTACAGAAATCATTCTCTTTAAAATGAGTGGAGGCACTCAATAAACAGAGCATGATTTTAGAAATATTTAAGAAGTTGTTTCACTGGATTTGTAGTTTATATGAATATTCTAGAGATTTTCTAATACTGGATAAATAGCAAAAGGGGGATATTTATTTATAGGAGCAGAAATATGGTAGGCAAAAATGTTGAATAAAGTTAGGAATTTAGAACAATACTCTAGGATTCTCTAGAATTTGGAATCACTCCATTCGGGGTTGATTTGGAATCTATAGGATTTTTGAAAGGTGGGACAATAATATCCACATTTGGATTTGAATAATAACACTACTGAAAATCTTCTTGGAAAAATATGCAAATCACATATGTGGATAGAGCTTGAATTTAGGAACCTCTAGAAATTTGAATCATTAGAATCGGAGCCAAAATGAATTTGCTAATGATTTTTGAAGTTTCATAGAAAAAAGAAAGGATCAAAGGGAGGACTACCAGGGAGACTATTTCGCGCACGTGGAGACAGAAAGTCACAGGGCCGGGCCACCTGCTCGGTCTGCTAGAGAAAGGCCACACCAAAGGCGCCCTGCCTAGGGGCGCTTTCCCCACATGAAGGCGACATCTGCGAGGGGCACCTCCACTTATGGGGATGGGCCCGGCCAGTGGAGGCTTACAAGGGGCCCCACCCGTTAGAATCATCTCCTACCTCCCCCTCACACAGGGAGAAGCAGGGGCTCGATCTAGCTGGAGCTAGCACCGCCCCGGCTGCTAAGGCGGCCCCGACAACGGCCGGCGCTCCTGATGGCCCAAGGGGGTCGCGCCACCCCCCGTCCCACAACTTGGTGGTTGAGGGGAAGGGCCAGAGCGCCCCGGTGATGTAGCCGAAAAGGGAGCTGGCGCCCAGCCCGGCCTCGGTCGCACGATGCCACAAGGAGCCACAGGAGGGTGCTGAGGGATTTGGGAGAGAGGAGGATCTGAGGGAAAGGAGGAAGACACCATGGGATCGGTGAGGCCCTAAGTAGAGGGGCGACCGAAGGAAAAAGCTTGGGAGCTCCCGGAGCTCCAAGGGCACGGGAAAGATACGCGTCCCTGGGAGAGCTTGGCTGCTTCTAGGTGTTGGGAAGGGCTTGGACCAGTCAAATGGGATTCCCTGGTGCTCTGAGACATGCTGCAACGGTTGGAAACATGCTGCAGCAAGAGGACAAGGGGGAGAGCACCATTATTGCAGGCTGCAAACATGGTCACCATGGCCACTCGTGTCCATAGCATTGCAATGACCAGTCAAACATGTCCAGCACTCAAGGCACACATGTAGGAGAGTGACTCTGGAGTTTGGCAACTAGTGCAGGTGGTTTGAATGGACTTTGACCGAGGTTAAGTTTGTAACAACAAACTTAGGGCTAAATAAAGTGGGTCTCAAATGGGGTGTATTGGGGAAACATGATGTCTGGCAGTGCTACCTATGGAAGAACTACAACACTACCAAGTTTGAGCTCAAGAAATGAAGGGTGGCTTGTACTTGCTGTACAAAGCCATATCTCAGCCAAAAATGAACTTGTAGATGTGTTGCTCATTTTCTCCACGTGAGCATGCCATCTCTTGGTTTGAAATGAAGCATTGGCATACTAGAGATGCTCTGGAAAGAATTGGGGGCTTTGGGTTAAGCAGAAGTTTGGGAAGAGAGGTAAAACAATGCTGCCAAGGGTGAAAATGAGAGGTAGATACAAAGGATCTCTCTCCAATAATTGACCAGTGGCCATGGGAATGCTACTCAAGGTAAAATGTAACTAGAGATAGCTGTGGTAGAAAGTTGAGCTCAAGGGTAAAAGTGGAACGGGTCAAAGGAGCCAATTTAGTGAGTGCACACAAGGTGTTTGATTTGTGGTTGGACCATCAGATGAATTCCAATGGCTATGAAACTTAACATGATTAAATAATAGATGAAAATAAGCCTGGACACCAAATTTGGGATTTGTTGGATAAGTTTTCCAATGTAGTCTTGGAAAACCCATGAAATGGGTAGAAATGGCTTTCTGCTTACCAAACTATTCAAATCAATTGCCACAAATCCAATATTTGGTGTGAGGTCATTATTTGAGCATTAAGGCATACACAAAAAGTTTGGGCTCAATTGGAGAAACTTTATAATGTAAAGTTTCCCAAAGTCAGAAATTAACAAAGAGGGTTTTGAGGGTCTTAGTACAAGTTCTTCTATTCCCCTTGATGCACCACTTGGTGTGGATGCATTATTGGAGTATTAGAACATGTCTACCAAATTTGAGCACAATTGGAGACACTTCACAATGTAGAGTTGCTCAAACTTGAATCTGTACAGATAGGGTTTTTGTATAATTAGGGGAGTCAAATCAACTTGGATTGAGATGAAACTTGGCAAGATCATCAAACATATCATAGGTCACATGCTGGAATTTTACTGGAATTTATTGAGAATATTTCTAATAGAAATATTTCAAAAGCTTGAAATAGGCAGGACGGGTTTTGGAGGGATTTGCCAAATATTTTGAACATGGAATAAATATATCCAGTGAGTTTCCCTAAATTTTCTTAATTATCTTGAAAGCAATGAAATAACTTTCCTTTATAAGAGACCATTTCTGGCCTCGGAGAAAGGCATTTAAATAAAATTAAAAAATAACTTTTAAAATAATAATATTGTGGTTTTTGGAAGACATTTTGAGAATTGATTTTCAATAAAATAATTGGTGCGAAATATATTCCCTAATTGGAGGACTTGTAGTACAAATCTCATCTGAGGGGTTTGAAAGTTTAATTCAAAGAAATGCTTTTTGGTGAAAATAATATTTGGTAAAAATAGATACTCGTCCTAAACACATGGCATGATCATTAGGCAGGAGAACATGGGCTAAGGAGGTGAGTTGGAGAATAGCAAGAATTATTGGGGAGCAACCACATGCATACAAGCAAGCAGGCAAACAATAGTCACTTCAAGCATCACAAGCATTCACAAAAAAAATTTGGTCCTAATTTTTCAAATAAGTTAATTAGTCAGGAAAGCTAAACATAGGGTGTTACAGACCTTACCCCCTTAAGAAAATCTCGTTCCCGAGATTTCTAGGCTAGGGGTTGGAGAGATACAAAATCTTGAGTGGGAGGTAGTCTTCATGTCCCCATGTTGTTGTTGTGGTCTTGAGGTGTTTGATGATACAACTTCGAATGTTTCGCACGTCCTTACCTGGTCGTGGGCGGGGTCTGGCAATAAGTTATGCTTGACCGAGGTCAAGGGCTTGGTGAGCTAAGTTCATGCAAGGTTCTAGCTTGCAAGTGCATTCCAAGGTCGGAATACGTGGCAAGATGGTGTGTCTGGGTTCTGGTCCCGAGGCCTCGCATGCCGGTTAGTGACATCTATATGTCTCGCGCTAGCACATAAGGGTTAAGGCCTTCGCGTGGCTCCCGGCTGTTGAGGAAGTCCTTGAATCCCTTAAGGCAGACAAGCTATGGTCACAGGTGATCTTCGTCCTTGAGGGTGTTGTATTTGTCTTCGAAGGCTTCTCGCGAAAGGGTCTTGGTTGGGTCTTGCCCATGAGTCTAAGCTCGGAGACTCAGAGTCCAGAACGACTTCCACCACCTGGGGAGGTTGTGAGACTTCCTGGATGAACTGGCTACCCACTAGTATAGACCAGTCATCCACTCCCACGGTCTGCGGCTCGGCGAGCGGTTGAATCACCTTTGGCAGGTTTTCACTACGATCCAACTAGTACTCTCGTCCTTTATTTGGACCAAGGATATGTTGCCTTGTTCTTTCGCTTGCCCGAAGGCTTCATCATCTTGAATCGTCGAGGCTTCTTGATGTCGTTGATGTAGTCGGTGCACGGTCAGTGGTTGACTTTTATTGCTTCTTCGTCAATGTCGTGGCTTCCTCGCCACGCCGGTTCTTCGTCTTGAGTAGAGTAGGATAGACTTTCGTCGTCTTGGGTTGCTTTGAGAAGCCCACCTTCTCGAGATAACACTGTACCCTCGAGAGGCATAACAATCGGCGTTCCTGGGGCTCGTCCCAACAGGACTAAGGCGTGTTCTTCCTCTTACTGGGCGAATAAGTATATCACCAGTGAGGATGATAACATACTTTCCACAAACAGGACATAAGCACAGTGCTCAAGAGTGAGGTGAGGACAACGGGGACTCGCTATGGGCGGGGTACTGGCCATATTCCAACGACTGAGAGTCGTTTTCTATGGTCGTAATCCGACCACCTTATAGCCGGGTGAAGCTTTAGGATCTCAAGGAACTTAGGATGTGGGCGAACAATTATCATCTTATCTCTAAGCACATTCCTTAGATGCCAATAGTTCGACCTTTAACTCGGGACAACATCACCTCATCTCATCAAGGATACCATCCCACATGGCTCGTCTCCACACCTCTCATGCTAGCCAACTCCAGGGTTGAGGGAAGAACTAACCCAAACACTACAACTATCATACATTGCACATGCGTTCTTATACAAGAACCTCGGGGAGGCATACAAGCTCCTAAGCTTGAATTTAAGACACAACAAATCCATATGTCCATCTAAGTCATCCAATGGACATGGTACTGCATTACTATATTAAGGAAACACATAGTATACCAATCCAATATCTTGTTTCCCTGCTACGAATCCGATCAAGTGATCCATCAATCCTGATCAATCAGTACTGGACCTATCACTCCTACAAATCCAATATTGACGAGGTTCTACATAATTGCTTACGATCCTCATAATTCACATATTACTGCAAGGATTACGTCATATTATGTCCACCAACTTCAATAATCATGGCCATCTAATCTCCAAGGCAAAACCACATAGGTTTGTAAATCAATTTGACCACTCCAAGTATACGCACTCTCTATCCACCAAGAAACATGGTATCACGATCGAGATTATCAGGCGAAATCCAATTTACTCCGAACCATGTGGTCTCTGTCATCCTCGATACTCTATTAAGATTACCTATTTAAATCCAAGTTTCAAGTCCAATAAGAAGTCTACTTGATACTCCAAGTCATCTTGGTATTTATCGTCAAACCAGGGCAACTACCTGCTAAAGTCATGTATACCACCAAGAATAACGTTCGCGATCATAATCGTCCTAATAAATCCAACCTTACTCCAGGAATATGTAGGTTATGCCACTATATCAACTTGTTCCACCAAGTCCACCTACCTATGAGTGTCTCATGATCCACCAAGATAATCTAGCTATATCTTCAAGACAACTACCATCTATCTTTGCCTAACACTCTCATATCCGAGAACGATCCTTCTCATGGCATCAAGGTTATGGTTCTATCTTAAGATCGAAGGATACTTGTTCACTGTGATCACTCGTTCCATAAGGAACCTGGTGCTAAGCTGGGTTTATCGGGGATCTACACGTGTTCCGGCAAGTCCGTGTACTAGACACGTGACTAGAAAATTTGAGCCGGAAAGGCTTGTGGAGGTTAGTCTGGTCTAGTGTGTGTTTCCAATCTTGAGGGAAAAGCATAACTACTACGGGTTGCGTGTGGTTAAGCATAATACAGTCAGTGTCTACAGTATCAACCGTCCTTCAAAGTGGGTCCTTGGTGCATCTCGTCTTGCCGGTCTTCAGTTGTCAAAAGGGGTGAAGGAGAGAGAGTATCGTAGAGGGGAGTGTCTAAGGGTTTTTGCACAATCAACAAGCATTAGAAGTTCAACTCAAACAAGTGCCAAAATCGTTCTGAACATCAAAATAAGACAAGAAGTGATATAACCGCATGCTTGTTACCTAAGAAAAAGTGCGACTTATATCAAAGCACAAACAACAAAAACAAGCAACACACAACATGGTCCATCCGAACCATTTCACGGACTCGACTTCGCATAGGGGATTCATGACTCATCCTAACCTAGGTTCTTGGACTCGACAGTCATTCTTGCTTCGTGCCTCGGAGAGAAGTCCGCTAAGTCTTCTGGACCTTCTCATGGTGTTGTCACGCCTCTTGTTGTCGCTTGCTGAAGCAATTCGCTTGAATTGTAAAGAACTCTTGATGTATTCTCGTCTGGGGAGTTGCTGATGAAGGTGGTTCTTCATGGCTGTCAATGATAGGATCTTCCTTGTCTTCATGATCTTGTCATTATCTTCTTATCTTCTGAGGCTTCGAGAGTCTCAAGTGGACATCTTCATGCATCGATATTTGCAAGACATGATAGAGTTATGATCTGTCAATCATACTAATTGCGATATCGACACCTAGAGCGGGGGATGAAGAGAATCGTTTTCCTGCTCACTAAGGTGAGTCGGACCAAATGGCGAGGTTCTCATCCAACGGTGGTGGTCGACACAATCCTTATAATTGACAGGGTCGCTCTATTAGTGATGCAGATCATGGTTTGCATATATTATGTCTAGATTATCGTAGGTGAAAGTGGCATCACTCTGGAACAGTGCCCAGGGTGTCACCATCTTCTAAGCCTCGATGTCCTTGTTCCTCATGGAGGTACTTCTGTTGGCGTCGTCTGGTCGTAGTGTTGTCATCTTTGTCCTTTAGCACATTTGTTTGCGTGGAAAGGTAACTTCCTTCCAGGCAGCCCACGAGGATTTCAATTTATCCCGTGGTCAGAGGGCATAAGGTACTAGCGACCATTTGCAAGTTTTGAAAAAGTAGACGAGGAGTGTCAAGAAAATAAGAGTGGAATGCTAAAGTATAACCTTCACTTTCTTTGAAGATTTAGGAGAGTCGAGAAAATATATAGGTTTTGTAAGTATTTTGAAGGATCTGGAAAGCAATTTTATCCTAATTAACGTCTGTGCTAACTAAGGCTTCCTGCAGTCAGGATGGCTCTGATACCGGCTCTATGGGGACCCCGACTTACGAGCCGAGATTGCCATGCTCAGTGATCCCAGAGATCAATGCCCACCAAACACAGATACCGAGTAAAAGAGTCTTACATCCATAAATACCGTTCGATACAATAAATGACCACCTCGGTCGAGTCTTACATATATAGGGCCTTAAAGGCCAACACTCCAAACTGGACCAATAGCAGAATCGTTGGTTGAAAGCGTGAACCCATGCCATCAGCCTTAACCTACAGGCATTCTGACTGGGAAGCGTCCTAGCTCACAAGTATGCCACCGAGTTACTCTCCACCCTATCCTACTTTTTTATACCTGGTCAATGAAATAACCAGTGGCAAGCCAATGAGTACTTTTGATTATACTGCAAACAGCCCATGACATGAGCAATGAAAGTGAAGGATAACAATATCATGCCTCTTTGGTGGAATTCATCGGGGTGGAATGATCATGAATATGCATCAAGTTAAGGAATTACTTTTGAAGACAGGATACATATATCGATATATCTGTCGAAGGCTGAACCATCCAGGCTCACCTGATATGCCAAGTCACCAAACTTGGTCATATCATTGCTTTCCATAACAACACCTTTTTAATCACCACACACACTCACACACAGTTGGTTTATGCGGAAACAACTAGACGTAGTTTAAACAGTATTACCCAACTATCCTTGACCATGGACACGGCTATTCGAATAGTTTTCCACTCTGCAGAGGTAATACGCTGGACCCACGAGATCCAGGAAACTTCCGTGTCATCCACGACTCACGGTATATAACATACCCGAGGTAAGTACCCGATCAATGCCTTTCCCCTGATGATACTAGACAAAGAGGTCCACTCGATTGGTACCCAGCCCCCATGTTGTACATCTTACGAGCACCGACTGTGGACAGTACCAACCATGCGGGGACCAACGGTGTGACTGGAACTCATAAAAATGGCATAGTCGTCCTACCTGGCACGACCCCATCACGAGAGTGACCACACATCACTCCCGCCACTAGTAATGTGGCTCTTTGCTAGCACCGACCAGAGTAATTAAAATACCCCGTCCCATAAGGGGTAACGTGGTCGTACTGGTAAGGTTGGAACGGTCGACACATCATAAATCTAATCCCATTTCCGAAACCATACTCACACAAATACCGGGTGCATCACTTCACCAAAAGTGACCACCTAACTCATTATCACCCTGTGGCATTAGAGGCACCTGACGGGATTTTCATTAACTCTTTCCTTATGTCATCAACATGCTCATGATAATACTACTGCTATCTTTACTTGTCAACGTGATATTAGCACGACCCTCAAGGGTAGGATCAAGCTCAATGCACGTGCTCCGGGGGATCCATCGGTAAAATCATATCAAATGATTACTGACACTTATGATCATATGAAACAGAAATACTTGCTATTTTAATCATGCAAAGTAACATATGCTCAGTCATGGTCAAAGGGCTGTTTGCCTTGCTCACGTAAATCCTCAGGGTCTTTGAGGTCTTCCGCTCCAACTTCGAGTACTCCGTCTACCCGTCAACTATCGTCAGAAACAACCACGGTAAGCCGCACAACAGGCAGAAATAAAAATGCCATAAAAATAGAAGTTATATTTTTCTTGGACCTCTCTGGTCATAAGAAAAATACCTGAAGCTTGCCATAGGAGGTTTGGATCATCTAGGATTTTTGAATGGATGAAAGGAGGAATAGGTGATTATAGAAGAATCCTACAAAAATCATTCTCTTAAAAATGAGTGAAGGCACTCAATAAACAGAACATGATTTTAGAAATATTTAAGAAGTTGTTTCACTGGATTTGGAGTTTATATGAATATTCTAGGGATTTTCTAATACTGGATAAATAGAAAAAGGGGGCTATTTATTTATAGCACCTCAAATATGCTAAGCAAAAATGTTGAATAAAGTTAGGAATTTAGAACAATATTCTAGGAGTCTCTGGAATTTGGAATCACTCCATTCGGGGTTGATTTGGAATCTATAGGATTTTTGAAAGGTGGGACAATAATATCCCGATTTGGATTTGAATAATAACACTACTGAAAATCTTCTTTGAAAAATATGCAAAGCACATATGTGGATAGAGCTTGAATTTAGGAACCTGTAGAAATTTGAATCATTAGAATCGGAGCCAAAATGAATTTGCTAATGATTTTTGAAGTTTCACAGAAAAAAAAGAATCAAAAGGAGGACTACCAGGGAGACTGTTTCGCGCACGCGGCGACACAAAGTCACTGGGCCGGCCCACCTGCTCGGTGTGCTAGATAAAGGCCACGCCGAAGGCGCCTTCCTAGGGGCGCTTTCTCCACACGAAGGCGGCATCTGCGAGGGGTGCCTCCACTTATGGGGATGGGCCCGGCCAGTGGAGGCTTATTGAGGCCCCACCCGTCAGAATCATCTCCTACCTCCCCCTCACACAGGGAGAAGCAGCGGCTCGATCTGGCCGGAGCTAGCGCCGCCCCGGCTGCTAAGGCGGCCCCGGCAACGGCCGACGCTCCTGATAGCCCAAGGGGGTCGTGCGACCTCCCATTCCATAGCTTGGTGGTCGAGGGGAAGGGCCAGAGCGCCACGGCGGTGTAGCCGCGGAGGGAGCTGGCACCCAGCCCGGCCTCGGCCGCACGATGCCACGAGGAGCCACAGGAGGGTGCTGAGGGATTTGAGAGAGAGGATGAGCTCAGGGAAAGGAGGAAGACCCCAGGGGCTCGGGGAGGCCCTAAATAGTGGGGCGAACGAAGGAAAAAAGCACCATTATTGTAGGCTGCAAACGTGGTCACCATGGCCACTGGTGTCCATAGCATTGCAATGACCAGTCAAACATGTCGAGCACTTAAGGCACACATGCAGGAGAGTGACTCTGGAGTTTGTCAACTAGTGCAGGTGGTTCGAATGGACTTTGACTGAGGTTAAGTTTGTAACAACAACCTTAGGGCTAAATAAAGTGGATCTCAAATGGGTTGTATTGGGGAAACATGATGTCTCGCAGTGCTACCTATGCAAGAACTACAACACTACCAAGTTTGGGCTCAAGAAATGAAGGGTGGCTTGTACTTGCTCTACAAAGCCATATCTCAGCCAAAAATGAACTTGTAGATGTGCTGCTCATTTTCTCCACATGAGCATGCCATCTCTTGGTTTGAAATGAAGCATTGGCATACTAGAGATGCTCTGGAAAGAATTGGGGGCTTTGGGTTAAGCAGAAGTATGGGAAGAGAGGTAAAACAATGCTGCCGAGGGTGAAAATGAGAGGTAGATACAAAGGGTCTCTCTCCAATAATTGACCAGTGGCCATGAGAATGCTACTGGAGGTAAAATGTAACTTAACAATTTAGTGGTAGAAAGTTGAGCTCAAGGGTAAAAGTGGAAGGGGTCAAACGAGCCAGTTTAGTGAGTGCACACAAGGTGTTTGATCTGTGGTTAGGCCATCAGATGAATTCCAATGGCTATGAAACTTAACAGGATTAAATAATAGGTGAAAATAAGCCTGGACACCAAATTTGGGATTTGTTGGATAAGTTTTCCAATGTAGACTTGGAAAACCCATGAAATGATCAAAAATGGCTTTCTGCTTACCAAACTATTCAAATCAATTGACACAAATCCAATATTTGGTGTGAGGATATTATTCGAGCATTAAGGCATGCACAAAACGTTTGGGATCAATTGGAGAAACTTTATAATGTAAAGTTTCCCAAAGTCAGAAATCAACAAAGAGGGTTTTGAGGGTCTTAGGACAAGTTCTTCTATTCTCTTTGATGCACCACTTGGTGTGGATGCATTATTGGAGTATTAGAAAATGTCCACCAAATTTGAGCACAATTGGAGACACTTCACAATGTAGAGTTGCTCAAATTTGAATCTGGACAGATAGGGTTTTTGAATAATTAGGGGAGTCAAATCAACTTGGACTGAGATGAAACTTGGCAAGATCATCAAACATATCATAGCTGACATGCTGGAATTTTACTGGAATTTATTGAGAATATTTCTAATAGAAATATTTCAAAAGCTTGAAATAGGCAGGAAGGGTTTTGGAGGGATTTGCCCAATATTTTGAACATGACCATGTGTTGAAACTCATATACATGGAATAAATATATCCACTCAGTTTCCCTAAATTTTCTTAATTATCCTGAAAGCAATAAAATAACTTTCCTTCATAAGGGACCATTTGTGGCCTCACAGAAAGGCATTTAAATGAAATAACAAAATAAATTTTAAAATAATAATAATGTGGTTTTTGGAAGACATTTTGATAATAGGTTTTAAATAAAATAATTGGTGCCAAATAAATTCCCTAATTGGAGGACTTGTAGTACAAATCTCATCTCAGGGGTTTGAAAGTTTAATTCAAAGAAATTCTTTTTGGCGAAAATAATATTTGGTAAGAATAAATAGTGGTCCTAAACACATGGCATGATCATTAGGCACGAGAACATGGGCTAAGGAGGTGAGTTGGGGAATAGCAAGAATTATTGGGGAGCAACCACATGCATACAAGCAAGGAGGCAAACAATAGTCACTTCAAGCATCACAAGCATTCACAAAAAAAATTTGGTCCTAATTTTTGAAATAAGTTAATTAGTCAGGAAAGCTAAACACGGGGTGTTACAATGGTAAGTGGGTTATTCGCAAGATGAGTGTTTCTTTCACTTGTCATTTCATAGGAGAGACTCGTAAAAAAAGGATTCCCAATCCTGCATAATACAAAAATAAATAAACAAGAAATCCCCAAATATATTCATCTCTATTTTAAACACTGAGCTCTCGCACCTCTGTACATCGCCGCCTCCCTTTGCTAAGGGACAATCATTTATTTTTATGCTATTTACTTTCATGTTGAGTCAACTTCTTGTTCCAACCTCGATCTATTTGTTGGCAAGCATCATGTAGTGGAGAAAGATCGAGGCATATATATCTAGTCAAATATATCGGATCAAAATTCATTGTCGTTGACAATTATCTTCATGATAAGTGCATTGGGAGGCAAAACATTAAGCCCCTACCTTTAAATATGTTCAATCGATGTTGTTTGTTCTAAAAATATGTTTTGAGTACTAGCAATCATAGGAGACAATATGATAATTTACCAATTTATATTATTTTTTAGCACTAACCTATTGACCTAGTGCCGACTACTAGTTGTGGTTTTCTGCGTGTTTGTTACTTTTCAAGTTTTCCATACCAAAAGAAGTGCAATTGCCCTGAAACATTTTGGTGATTTTTTGGACCAAAAGAAGACCAACGAGCATCACAAGAAGGCTAGAGGCCTCACAAGGTGCGCACAAGGCAACCAAGCGTAGCCTGGGGGGCGCCGTGATGCCTTGTGCCTCACTCGTGGCCCTCGCAACTCCATTTTCTAGTTTATAAATTCTCATGCACCCTTAAAACATAAGAGGGAGACCCGAAACAATTTTATGCCGCCGCAAGTCTCTGTTCCGTCAGGAGGTCATTTGGAGCTCTGTTCTAGCACCCTGCCCGAGGGGGGTCGATCATGGAGGGCCTCATCATCAACCTTGTTGCCCTCACTATGATGTGTGAGTAGTTTACCACAGACCAACGGGTCCATAGCCAGTACCTAGATGGCAATCCCTCTCTCTTGCATCTTCAATACAAACATCATCACATCTTCGCTTTGATACATATGATGTAATTTCTTTTGTGCGGTGCGTTTGTTGGGATCTGATGAATTGTGGGTTTATGTTCAGATTATTCATGATAAATATTTGAGTTTCGTGTGAATACTTATATGATTCTTATGTGCATGATTCTTATAGCTTTGTAATTCTCTCTGATCTATGGGTTCGCTGAAGAGTGCCTCCAGAAGGGCTCTAAGATCAAGCAGATAGAAGTCACCGGGCTCGAAGAGTAGAAGAAGACAACAGATGCCGCAAAACTGCTTAGGTCAAAGAAGCCAACTACGGAGTCTGATTTCTAATTGGCCGGTTAGATGAAGCAATTCCTCATCAATCTGTCCCATCCGAGTGAGAAAGAGGAAGACGAGCTCATCCAGTTCCTCCATGAGTACTCGGGCATCTTTGCATGGGAGACGTCTGACATGTCGGGTGTTCCCAAGTATCTCATTGAGCCTCGACTCTGTGTCGACCCAAAGGTCAAGCCCATCAAGGAGCATATGTGTCACAACCTATGTTTGTACCACTTTTCTATGTTAAGAGTTTATGAAAAATTGGACCAACTGAAACTTTTTGTGTGCTTGTGCATGTTTGAATTGTTTATTATGTTCTTGTTTGCTTGATTGTGTTTTAATTCACCAAACTCTTCTTCTCTCAAAAACTCATATCCTTGACTCAATCTTTTTCTCAATGATCACGCCATATGTATATGACCTAAAATAATTTTTATAAAATATTATTTTGACCAAAAATCATTTATTCAATTTAGATTTTCAAAACCCCCTAAGTTGAGGTTTGTACTACAAGACCTAAAATAAGGGTGAATGTTTTCCCCAAAGACTTTATTTGTAGCCAACTATATGTAGGACTTCCCAAAACCACAAAATATTATTTTTAAAGATTATTGTCATATTTAATTTGAAGGATTTTTCTTACGGCCGTAAATGGCTTTTGATAGGAGAAAATTATGTTAAGGCTTTCAAAATAATTGAGAAAATTTAGGGAAACTCGGTGGGCATATATTTTTCATATATAACAGTTTCAACACATGGTCATGTTCAAACTATTGGATAAAACCCTCCAAAACCCTTTCTACCTATTTCGAGTATTTCAAGTATTTCTATAAGAAATGTTGTCAAATAAATGCAGGAAAATTCTAGGCTGTCACATATGCCATATGTGATGATATTGCCAAGTTTAATCCCCATGCCAATCATTTTGATTTGCCAAAATATGCTAAAACCCTCTCAGTCCAGACTCAAACTTGAGCAACTTTACATTCTCAAGTTTATCCATTTCCTCCCAAACTTTTTAGGCATGCTCTAAACCTCAAATGATGTGACCACACCAAGTGGTGCATTAAGGGGAATAATTATGCATGACTAGATCAGAAATAAATTTTGTCTCATTTCTAGGGTTTGCCAAGTTTGCATTAGCCACATTATTCAAATGAGCTTAGAAATTGGTGATCAAGCTTATTTAGTACCATCATCTCATATGGTTAAGTATCATAGCTAGTAGAGAGATTTACCTTGTTCAAAAATCATCAAACACATTCTGGCCATTTCAAAAATTTATTGTTTTCACCCTCTCAACCTATTTTCCTTGCTCAAATCTTTTTACCACAAGACCGGCAAGCCCCTCCACAGCTCTAGTAAGTTTCCGAGCGGCCAACGTGGGAATCCCACTTGCACCCCCTGAACAGTCCATTTCTCTCTTCTCTCTCTCTTCTTTCTCCAACTCATGACCATTTCCAGAGCATCCAAAGCTCCTCCCCATTTGTTCAATTCCTCCTACAACTCCTAGACGGAAGTGGGCACACTAGAGAGTGCAAAATTCCTGGCATGCCGACTAAAAGCAAGCTCTGGAGCATGCTACAGGACGGCCGAGGTTTGACCTCGTGCCCTGCCAATGCCCTCGCGACCTCGGGCCTTCCCATCGCAATAGTTGAGGCACCTTGGCTTCTGCAACACGCTGGACTGCTCACCCCCTCCTTTCTCTCCCTCTAACGGCTCCTAACACGTGCGCCATGGCCGCCCGCTCGGCCAACCAGTGGCCTGGCACGCGCAAGCACCAGAGTGCTTCCCCACTCCTTCTCTTCCCTCCCCTGGTCATAGACCACACCCAATAATGCCCCGGACACGCCCCCGCGAGCCCCCGTGCCCTATATCAATCGCCACAGCCTCCCCGACACATGGGTGCACAAAGAACCATAGGCAGGCTATAAACAACCACCCCGAGACCATCTCCCCCCTCTGCTGGAGCCCTCTCCCTTCCAATCGAACCCCTGAACCACCAGCTCCTCCCATAAGCCACCGAGGTCAAGATCGACTGGAGCTCCGCCAAGTTGGGACCATCGTTGATCTCCGAGTATGGCCACTCTCCGTCCCTCATTCTTGTTCCCTCGGTCCTCCCTTTCTCTCCTCACGCAATCCCATCTCTCTCCCGTTCTGATTGCAGCTTGTAACATTGACTAGGAGTTCGCCGGAGGCTCCTCCACTATAGCCTCCTTGTCGCCAGTGACTCGGGCCACCCCGGCGACCAACCCGACCACCATCTGAATGGCCGAAGCACGAGAAATCCATTCTTGTCCTCAGCCTCCCTTGCCATGGAAAGAGTCGATGTCGATGAGCTCGCCGCCCCTCTGGACAATCTCAAAGATTACCTTTTGAGGATGCAACGTCTGCCTCTTCCTGGCCTTTCTTCGGAGCATTGGGATCAAGCAAAGCAGTTGAAATATCAGCAGAGCATCAAAAGTCATTCAGAAGATCAAACCACTTAGATAGCTCGTAGAATTATCAGTTGGAAGAGTAAAAGAAATACACACTCGAAACACTTACGCTGATGGGACGGGCACATCCACCTTGATCCGTGGTAGGACCGCCTTCCGTGGTTTGGCCACTAGAACCTTGGGTTGCTTGGGCACCTTCTTGGGTGACCCAGCAGGTTCACCTCGTACATGTTCGGAGTTGTGATTATGAAGTGGTGCTACAATCGGCTTGGGGGAACTCAGACCCTTGACACAACTAGTGTGGGGCCCCGGGTCTTGGTGCACCTTGCACCGATTATTAATCAGGACATTATCCGATGACGACGGGTCATCATCATCCTCGTCGGTCCCGTATTCATCGTCGTCGTCATCTCCATCACCCGAGTTTTCGTGGTGCTCGATGTCGCTCGCCACATCAATATGTGTACGATTAACGACTGGCACTAGTCTCACCATCTTCCTAAAGGTCGACCGAGTGAAAACAAACAAATCAATCAGGAAAACAACAATCAACATCAAGATCACTCGGGTAAATAATACTCGAGACTACATCAATCAGCGGTGCTCCTTGTCGAAGGGTACTATCACCCTGGTTCCCTGAGAGTTGTTGCACGTTCAGGTGATGGCCATGAGCTTTGCCTCCAACGCCTTCACATCAATCTCCTTCGGGTGATCCTGCGTGGGTGATACGTCCCAAACGTATCTATAATTTCTGTTTGTTCCATGATCTTTTGGGTGACATTGTTATATGTTTTGCTACAATTTTATATCTTTTTACACATATTTGGACTAACCTACTAACTCAGTGCACCCAGTGCCAGTTTCTGTCTGTTGATGTCTTTTTTGCAGGGGCTTTTACCCCAATTCCGAGAGCCCCAAAAATCCCGAGAAAAATATATAAAAATAAGCATGACGGAAGCTTCGAGAGGCATCAGGATGGGCCAGAGGGGAGCCAGGGCCTTCCCATGCGGCCTCCCTGCATGGCCTACCCCATGGCCGCTACCACGGGTCGCCTTAGTGGGACCCACCTCCTCTGGTGCCCTACCTTGGCTCCTATTTTTACCCCTATGGAGGAAACACTGATTCCAGATCCCTTTTCTCCAAAAGCAATTCCTATCGCCACTGCCATTGCCAACAAGTTTCAGGGGACCAAAATTCCTGTGTCAGCACCCTGCCGGGATGGGGAAGTGCCTATGATTGAAGGAGAGAAGTACTGTAGGCAACATAAGCATGAAATAACAATCACTTGGGTTGGAGATTTAAATGAAATTGCTAGAGAATTGTGCGACCTTTATCCTTTTACTTGTGAACTTTGTGGTATAGAGGGTCACTTTAATTTTCAATGCATGTACTTTCAAAACAGAATTGTTAACCAGTTGTGTGATAACATGATCACTTCTGATCTTTATGATGAACTTATGTTATTTTTTATGTGTGAAGAGTTATCAGAAAAAACTTCTTGGTTAGATGATAATGCCTTAGGAAAAAACAACACTTTGCAAAAATGCCATCTCTATTGTGTTGTTAATTGGCATGAAAATGATTACATAAGTAAGATTAGAAAGGAGGGAACTTTACCAACGCATAAAAATGTCTCTTATGTTTCCACTAATAAAAAGGAGAGTTTCTCCCAAGTTTCCTCTATTGTTCCTAATGATAAACGAGAATATTTGGAGAAGTTTCCTCTCCAACCACTCCCTCCTAAGGTTAAGAAGAAGAAAAGGAAGAGGAGGAAGAGGAACAAGAAGGAAGAAGAATGGGTATCAACCTGGCCTGAGCATATTCCTCACATCAACTTTTATCCTAAGACACATAAATTTATGGAGGATGGTGTGCTTGATTGCATTCATTATTATGATAAGTCCGTAGGTACTATTGAAGATGATTTTGATTATGACATGCATGTTACTTAATGTTACTTATGATCTTGAAAATATTTTTGGTACCAACTTTGAAAATGATGATATGGAAAGCTCTAAGCTGGGGATGATGGGATTGCAAGTCCTTTACCCATTAGTGATGTGATAACTGATAAGTGTTAACGGCAGGCCTCCTCTCTTTGCCATATGCCCTCCCCCCTTTGTCATGTGGGGGCTGACGGCAAAGGGGGGGAACTAAGCCCCTCTCTCCCCTCTTTGCCATCTGCCATCCCCCTTTGCCATGTGGGGGCAGACGGCAAAGGGGGGAACCAAGCCCCTCTCTCTCCCCTCTTTGTCGTGTGCCATTCCCCCTTTGCCATGTGGGGGCAGACGGCAAAGGGGGAAACTAAGCCCCTCTCTCTCCCCTCTTTGCCGTCTCTCATCCCCCTTTGCCATGTGGGGGCAGACGGCAAAGGAGGGAACCAACCCCTTTTTATTTTATTTCTTATTATATCCAGCATTTTTCACAATAATTAGGATATATATATATATATATATATATTTGACAAAAATAAATTTGTTTTCGTACTCATAACCATATTAGAATAACTTCCATCCATAGTACATACATATTATGCAAGTTCCATCCGTACCAAACCATATATTACACCAGTTTCATCCACATGCATACAAAGTTTCATATATATCCATATACTACAATAGTTTCAATACAAGCTTCCGTGAAGCCATGGTACAAGAAATCATCTTCAAGCATTCCATCAATATAATCCAAGCTTCCCGTGAAGTGAATGTAATCTACAAAATGACAAATAAGAAAGTTAGAAGAATAATACTAGATGAAGAAGAATATAGGTTATTTCGGAGAGAACATAGCTAAGTATAGGCCATTTAATAGCTAAGTTAGGTGGAATAGGTCATCTTGGAGCTACATAGCCTTATTATGTCATTTAGGAGAGAACTTAGCTAAGTATAGGTCATTCTAGAGCTAACTTGGATAAAATATGTCATTTTGTAGCCAACTATGATTATTAATCCATTTTGACCTTATTATGTCATTTTGGAGCTAAATTAGTCATTTCTATGACCTAACCAAGGTTCTTATGATGTTTTTACCTAACTATGCTAATTATGTCATTTTAGAGGATAATTAGCTAAGTATGTCTTTGTTGGGGAAAATAACCTACGTAGAAGAAGAAAGAGAAGAAGCAAAAAGAGAAAAAGCAAGAAGAGAAGAAGAAGGAGAAGAAAAAGAAGAAGAAGAAGGTGGAGGAGGAGAAGGAGCAGGATAGGGCAAAGGAAGAGGAGAAGAAGAAGAAAAGAAGAAGGACAAGAAGAAGGAGAAGGAGGAGAAGAAGGAGAAGGAGCTTCTCTCCTCCTTCTCCTTCTCCTTCTTCTTCCTCCTTCTCCTTCTTCTTCTCTTCTTCTTCTTCTTCCTTCTTTTCATTTTTCCTCTTTCTTCTCCTCTTGTCCCCTTCTTCAGGCTAAATTAGCTAAGAATGACTTTTTGGAGCTAATTATGTCATTTCGAGGATAATTAGCTAAGTATAGGTCATGTTTTATTAAATAGACCATTTTGGAGCTAACTAAGCTATTATGTAATTTAGGTGGAAGCCTAGCTAACGATAGGTCATTTCGGAGCTACTTGGGTAAAATATGTCATTCCGAAGCAGACTATGCTTATTAAGCCATTTTGGATCTAGCTAAGCAAATTATAGGCCATTTAATACCTAAGTTAGAAGGAATAGGTCATCTTGGAGCTACGTAAGCCTTATTATGTCATTTAGGAGAGAACTTAGCTAACTATAGGTCATTTTTTATTAAATAGGTCATTTTGGTGCTAACTAAGCTAATTATGTCATTTAGGTGGAAGCCTAGCTAACTATAGGTCGTTTCGGAGCTCAGTTGGGTTAAATATGTCATTTTGGAGCTAACTATGCTTATTAAGCCATATTAGAGCTAAATTGGCTAATTATATCATTTAGGTGGAAGCCAAGCTAAGTATATAACATTCATGAGCTAACCAAGGTTATTATGCCATTTTGAGATTATTATTTCAGTTTTAGCTAAATTGGTCATTTTAATGAGCTAACCAAGGTTCTTATGATGCTTTCACCTAACTAAGCTAACTATGTCATTTTGTAGGATAATTAGCCAATTTAGTGTTTGTTGGATGAGTCTAAGCTATGTGGAAGAAGATAAAGAGAAGAAGCAAGAAGAGAAGAAGAAGCAAAAGAAGAAGGAGGAGGAGGAGGAGAAGGAGAAGGAAGAGGAGAAGAAGAAGAAAAGAAGAAGGAGAAGGAGAAGGAGGAAGAAGGAGGAAGAAGAAGGAGAAGGAGGAGCTCCTTCTCCTTCTTCTCCTCCTTCTCCTTCTTCTTGTCCTACTTCTTCTCTTCTTCTTCTTCTTCCTTCTTTTCCTTTTTCCTCTTTCTTCTCCTCTTGTCCCCTTCTTCGGGCGAAATTAGCTAAGAATGCCTATTTGGAGCTAATTATGTCATTTCGAGGATAATTAGCTAAGCATAGGTCATGTTTTATTAAACAGACCATTTTGGAGCTAACTAAGGCAATTATGTTATTTAGGTGGAAGCCTAGCTAACTATAGGTCATTTCGTAGATACTTGGGTAAAATATGTCATTCCGGAGCAAACTATGCTTATTAAGCCATTTTGGATCTAGCTAAGCTAATTATAGGCCATTTAAATACCTAAGTTAGCGGGAATAGGTCATCTTGGAGCTACGTAAGCCTTATTATGTCATTTAGGAGAGAACTTAGCTAACTATAGGTCATTTTTTATTAAATAGGTCATTTTGGAACTAACTTTGCTAATTATGTCATTTAGGTGGAAGCCTAGCTAACTATAGGTCGTTTCGGAGCTCACTTGGGTTAAATATATCATTTTGGAGCTAACTATGCTTATTAAGCAATATTGGAGCTAAATTGGATAACTATATCATTTAGGTGGAAGCCAAGCTAAGTATATAATATTCATGAGCTAACCAAGGTTCTTATGCCATTTTGAGCTTATCACTTCATTTTTAGCAAAATTGGTCATTTTAATGAGCTAACCAAGGTTCTTATTATGTTTTCACCTAACTAAGCTAATTATGTCATTTTGTAGGATATGTAGCCAATTTAGTCTTTGTTGGATGAGTCTAAGCTACGTAGAAGAAGAGGAAGAGAAGAAGTAAGAAGAGAAGAAGAAGTAAAAGAAGAAGAAGGAGGAGGAGGAGGAGAAGGAGAAGGAAGAGGAGAAGAATAAGAAAAGAAGAAGTAGAAGGAGAAGGAGGAAGAAGGAGGAAGAAGAAGGAGAAGGAGGAGCTCCTTCTCCTTCTTCTCCTCCTTCTTCTCCTTCTTCTTGTCCTTCTTCTTCTCTTCTTCTTCTTCTCTTCTTCTTCTTCTTCCTTCTTTTCATTTTTCCTCTTTCTTCTCCTCTTGTCCCCTTCTTCGGGCTAAATTAGCTAAGAATGCCTTTTTGGAGCTAATTATGTCATTTCGAGGATAATTAGCTAAGTATAGGTCATGTTTTATTAAATAGACCATTTTGAAGCTAACCAAGGTAATTATGTCATTTAGGTGGAAGGCTAGCTAACTATAGGTCATTTCGGAGCTACTTGGATAAAATATGTCATTCCGGAGGAAACTATGCTTATTAAGCCATTTTGGATCTAGCTAAGCTAATTATAGGCCATTTAATACCTAAGTTAGGGGGAATAGCTCATCTTCGAGCTACGTAAGCCTTATTATGTCATTTAGGAGAGAACTTAGCTAACTATAGGTTATTTCTTATTAAATAGGTCATTTTGGAGCTAACTAGGCTAATTATGTCATTTAGGTGGAAGCCTAGCTAACTATAGGTCGTTTCGGAGCTCACTTGGGTTAAATATGTCATTTTGGAGCTAACTATGCTTATTAAGCCATATTGGAGCTAAATTGGCTAATTATATCATTTAGGTGGAAGCCAAACTAAGTATATAATATTCATGAGCTAACCAAGGTTGTTATGCCATTTTGAGCTTATTATTTCATTTTTACCTAAATTGGTCATTTTAATGAACTAACCAAGGTTCTTATGATGTTTTCACCTAACTAAGCTAATTATGTTATTTTGTAGGATAATTAGCCAATTTAGTCCTTGTTGGATGAGTCTAAGCTACGTAGATGAAGAGAAAGAGAAGAAGCAAGAAGAGAAGAAGAAGTAAAAGAAGAAGAAGGAGGAGGAGGAGGAGGAGGAGAAGGAGAAGGAAGATGAGAAGAAGAAGAAAAGAAGAAGGAGAAGGAGAAGGAGGAAGAAGGAGGAAGAAGAAGGAGAAGGAGGAGCTCCTTCTCCTTCTTCTCCTCCTTCTTCTCCTTCTTCTTGTCCTTCTTCCTCTCTTCTTCTTCTGCTCTTCTTCTTCTTCTTCCTTCTTTTCATTTTTCCTCTTTCTTCTCCTCTTGTCCCCTTCTTCGGGCTAAATTAGCTAAGAATGCCTTTTTGGAGCTAATTATGTCATTTCGAGGATAATTAGCTAAGTATAGGTCATGTTTTATTAAATAGACCATTTTGGAGCTAACTAAGGTAATTATGTCATTTAGGTGGAAGCCTAGCTAACTATAGGTCATTTCAGACCTACTTGGGTAAAATATGTCATTCCAGAGCAAACTCTGCTTATTAAGCCATTTTGGATCTAGCTAAGCTAATTATAGGCCATTTAATACCTAAGTTAGGGGGAATAGGTCATCTTGGAGCTATGTAAGCCTTATTATTTCTTTTAGGAGAGAACTTAGCTAACTATAGTTTATTTTTTATTAAATAGGTCATTTTGGAGCTAACTAAGCTAATTATGTCATTTAGGTGGAAGCCTAGCTAACTATAGGTGGTTTCGGAGCTCACTTGGGTTAAATATGTCATTTTGCAGCTAACTATGCTTACTAAGCCATATTAGAGCTAAATTGGCTAATTATATCATTTAGGTGGAAGCCAAGCTAAGTATATAATATTCATGAGCTAACCAAGGTTCTTATGCCATTCTGAGCTTATTATTTCATTTTTAGGTAAATTGGTCATTTTAATGAGCTAACCAAGGTTCTTATGATGTTTTCACCTAACTAAGCTAATTATGTCATTTTGTAGGATAATTAGCCAATTTAGTATTTGTTGGATGAGTCTAAGCTACGTAGAAGAAGAGAAAGAGAAGAAGCAAGAAGAGAATAAGAAGTAAAAGAAGAAGATGGAGGAGGAGGAGGAGAAGGAGAAGGAAGAGGAGAAGAAGAAGAAAAGAAGAAGGAGAAGGAGAAGGAGGAAGAAGGAGGAAGGAGAAGGAGAAGGAGGAGCTGCTTCTCCTTCTTCTCCTTCTTCTTGTCCTTCTTCTTCTTCTTCTCTTCTTCTTCTTCTTCTTCCTTCTTTTCATTTTTCCTCCGTCTTCTCCTCTTGTCCCCTTCTTCGGGCTAAATTAGCTAAGAATGGCTTTTTGGAGCTAATTATGTCATTTCGAGGATAATTAGCTAAGTATAGGTCATGTTTTATTAAATAGACCATTTTGGAGCTAACTAAGCTAATTATGTCATTTAGGTGGAAGCCTAGCTAATTATAGGTCATTTCGGAGCTACTTGGGTAAAATATGTCATTCTGGAGCAAACTATGGTTATTAAGCCATTTTGGATGTAGCTAAGCTAATTATAGGTCATTTAATACCTAAGTTAGGGGGAATCGGTCATCTTGGAGCTACCTAAGCCTTATTATGTCATTTAGGAGAGAACTTAGCTAAGTATAGGTCATTGTTTATTAAATAAGTCATTTTGGAGCTAACTAAGCTAATTATGTCATTTAGGTGGAAGCCTAGCTAACTATAGGTCGTTTCGGAGCTAACTATGCTTATTAAGCCATATTGGAGCTAAATATATGTAATTTTTATTAAAACACTAGAAATAACATACCATTATCGTCAACATGGCAGTGAAGCACGATGGCTCTGACTTGTTTCACCTGGAGAAGGCTGCCGTGGAGAAGGCTCCACTGTAGAAGGGTCGTGCTATGCGTTTCGGGAGATATGCTACACCAAACATCGTTTGCAATGTGTCGTTAGCATGAGGACACTCTTAAGATCACTTTACTGAAATGAAACTCACCGTCCCCGCCATGTTAATGACTGGCATCGCCGGAGGGACTTGGCCCGTCTTCTCGCACATAGACTGTACATTTGGTTTTGACAAGTCAAACTTTTTAGTTATTAATGAAACGGGCATTAAAATGCAAGATTTGAAATAATATGAAGAATAAACTTACCACGAAGAGCTTGTATATGGCCCTGTTAGACGCATCATTCTGTGCCCTCTCCGCCTCCACCAATGCAGTCGTCCTCTCCTCCAGCTCCCTCATCTCCTTATCCTTCTCCGCCATAACCACCTGCATTGCCTCTCTCTTTTTCAGAATAGCAGCCTGCAACACAACTCATTGTTAGCATTGTAATAATATTGGTTCCAACGCACAACATATTGCGGAAAGATAGTTGAGTCCATTAAATTAACCTCTATGGCGAGCTCGACTGACCGTGGACGAGGTGTACTCCGGACAGGAGCTCGTTTGGCATGCCTTTATCTGCCGGAGAGTGCTAGAACAACGTATAAGGCCGTCTCCAATGGCGATCAAGCCATGGGGCCTCCCGTTGCCAGCTATCATCACCAGCTCTGGATCAATAGGCCCCTCGCTCGGGTTAAAGTCCTCCCCTTTCCTCGCTTTCCCGTGATCTCTGTACTTCACGAGCTTGTGGTCGGAGGAGATGTTGGTTAAGTTTTCTGGATGCTCGAGGTCAGACTCAGAGAATGCCTTGACCTTCTTGTACGAGGCAGTATGGGCCATCACATAGAGGTCGTACATCTATGGCACCTCCATCTTATTGTGACGCTCCTAAAAGAGAGAGAGAGATGAAAATTGTATTAGTAAATGGCTCAAGATAGCATTAAGAATGAATTCCATGAGGCATGAAGCAAACCACATACCCAGTTCTCGCCAAATTGGATTAAGTTGACGCTCCCTTGATGGTGTGGCACACCAACCATTTTGCCACGCCTCTCCCTGGCGTTGTTGTGCCTGGCCTCCCATGTTTCGGAGCACCACTGATCCACCAAGGCCTCCCAACTTTCCATCTTATCCACACACCATCTCGGGGGCACGTAAGTTAATAAAGAGAAATTTGAGCGCGTAAGAACCAAACCAAGGAAACTAATTACAAATCCTTAACAATATGTAATTACCTTCATGTAATGCTCCTTCTCCATCTTAGAATCACGTCACTTCGCCTTGTCCTTCCTAATACGCCGCGTGGCATAGTAGTCTCGAACAGCCTGCACACGAGCCTCGTGCCGAAAGTTTTGAAGTAGGCGGTGACATTCGGTTTCGATAACCTTTGGCACATCCTCCTCGTATCCCTCCTCACACATGTAGTAGGTCTGCAAACGAGACAACACCGATTAGTACAATAACTAGCTATGGTTGATTTATAATTGTGTGAAGGAGAAATTACCCAGAACTGTCGGATCATCATGTCGGCCCTCGTGTGGCACAAAACACCGTCGATCTCCACCTCCGGTGGGGCTGGGGCACCCAAGTAGTGCTCCCAGGTCATTCCTACCTCTCGCTCCCGACCGGGCAACGTAACAAACCCTGGGAAGTTTTTACGACAAAGCAGACCAAGGACGTTGTTGGGCTTGCGGACACCCTTGGCAACAATCCAACCCCTACGGTATGACAAATTAAAGCCAAAACATTAGATATTTGAGAAAACATGAAGGCAAAAGGTTAAATAAGAGTAAATTAAATTACTTGTCCCCATTTGGCCTAATCGACCACCTCTGCTCAGGGGTCGCCGGCACGAGCGGGAGCCCCGAACTACCACGCTGGTAGACGGTAGCCCCCTCAGCCAGCTCCTCGTCGCTACCAGCATGGCCATTTGGCTCAGCCCAGGTATCCCACTAGGTCTGTGGGGACGTACCCTCATCCCTGGTTTGCTCCGGAGTCGCCTGGAACGAAGCCTCTAGGACACGAGTCTCGTGGGTCGAAGGCTCGTCGACCCGAGGCTCGTGAACCGGAGACCCTGTAGCCTCCACCTTAGACGAATCCACCCTATAAGTCTTGTGCTCAGGTGAATCAGCTTGGGGTGGTGGCGAAGACCGTGTAGCCTCCACCTCAGAAGGTGTGGCAGCCACCGCCCTACCTCTCCCGCGGCCACGTGTACCTTTAGTACAACATAAATACCAACATGAGTAATAAAATGTATATAAATACCAATATGCATACAACATGAGTACAGCATAAATACGAACATGAATACAACGTGTACCTTTAGTACCTCTCAGCTTCGCGGGGGGTCGACCTCCTCTCACGGGGGTGCTCCTTGCAGAGTAGAGAGCAACGCTCTCCGAAGAGGCGAGGCAGGAATGGAAGTACCCATCCCACCACCCGCCGACGAAGAAGGAGCCGCGGAGTGCTTTCGACCCTTTCCCACCATCTTTCAACACCTATCATGACAAAGAGTAAATGAAATTAGTATAACATAAATACCAACATGAGTAATAAAATGTATATAATTTAAGTGTATCATCGTCATAAATACCAACATGACTAATAAAAATTGAATACCTAACATGAACTCAAAATTTATATATAGTATAATAGTTGAATACCTGACATGAACTAATAACAATCGTGATCGTCTATATATGCTTCGGGGTCAATAAATGCATGACGATCATCACTATCATCAATAAATGCATCATCATCATCACTATCAGGAAGAACATGTGGAAGGCCACCATTATGTAATCGGTCAAGAAGTGACAGGTCATCCGCAACAGTAACCTCTTCTTCTTCCAGCTCTTCCTGCTCGGGCTCAGGGGTTAAGACGGATTCACTGTTGCTATCTACTTCAATGTTCTGGGGTGAAGTAGAGCGGTTCTTGAAACATTTCTTGGACATACGTGTTTCTTGGAAGAATTCTCCTTCATATGTGTCTGGGTTAATGTGAGGTTCGGAATCCTCTTCATTGACGGTAGGTGGTCTAAAATGTGGTGGCACTTCATAAACGACATCCCAACCTTTGAGATTTGGATCAGTTTGGTAGGCCCACGGTAGATAGAAAACTTGTGTCGCCTGTTGAGCCGTAATATAGACATCAGGAACATCTAAGTGGGTGTTTTGCTTGATTTCGACTAGTCCTATATGTTCATGAGTCCTTCTAGTCTCCCTCAGCTCAAACCAATAACATTTTAAGACTACGACGGTCGGTGGGTTTTCACCATAGAATAGATGTTCATAAGTTGCTTCAACTCTTCCATAATACTCGGTGCCTCCTTCGCCGATAGCAGAGACAGAACAATTTGTAGTCTTTAGGTCGGGCATAGATAGCTCTTTGCCAAAGGTACGAAAGTGATACCCCATGATGTTGTATTTGTCAAATGAACGGACCTTATAGTCAAAACCATTAGCGCCTTGTCTCAACTCGGCGCCCATAGACTCTGCATGAGCCTAAAAGTTTAATACGAAAGAATGGATGCATTAGCCACAAATTAGACCAAGAAATCAAATGGGCCCTTAATGGTAATTAATTATCCTTTGTTTGAACCAAGAGATGAAACCGAGATAGTCGCCTCCATGCTTTGCGAGAAGCTCATACTCTTTGACGGAATCCTTTTCGATGACCGCTCCATCCGAGAATTCGGCGACGTATCGACTATATCAAATATCCGGGAATAAGAGTAGTTCAAAGCAATTAGAAGTTGCGGAACAATAATTTACCAAGAACTTACTCGATGTATGGCCGCACTTCTGTTAGCTTGGTGAAGATATACAATCAAATGGTCCGCCATACTTTGACATCCAATGATTTCCCTTTCGAAGCACCGGATGGTGCGAGCTTACCTTTGAATAGGCTGAGGTTGGATCGAACTTTTTTTGGATTGCCATCATTGTACCGATGCTTCGGGTTATGCAAGTGATGATTTTTGGCTTCGTAGTGTGCTGTCACGAAGTTTGCCGCCTCCTCAGTAATGAATGCCTCGGCCATCGGTGCTTCAATTCTACGTTTATTTTTACACTTAGCTCGAAGCGTCTTCTGCATCCTCTTAGTTGAGTAGCACCATCGATTTTGAACGGGCCCCCGTTCTTGCCTCGGTCGGGAGATCCAAAATCAAATGTTGCATTGGATTAAAGAAGCCCGATGGAAAGATATTTTGTAATTTGCAGATCAACTCCACCGCCAACTCTTCCATTTCATCGAGCACGCCAGGTGATAGTTCTTTCGCACAAAGAGAACGGAAGAAATAGCTCAGCTCTGCCAGTACTAGCCATTCATCCTTAGGGATAAAGCCATGCAACATCACCGACATTACCCGCTCAATCCATATGTGCCAATCATGACTCTTGAGACCAAATATTTTCAATTTCTCAAGACTCGCTCCCCTCTTTAGATTCGCAGCATACCCATCGGGGAACATCAACCGCATTTTCACCCACAATAGCATTTCCCTCATAGCTGGCCTTTCAAGATCGAACCATGCCTTTGGCTTCGCTATGCTTTGCTTTCCTTTTCGTTGTCGCAAGTTTTGCAACGGTCTATCACATAGAGCCTCCAGGTCGATTCTAGCCTTAGGATTATCTTTTGACTTCCCCTCTATGCCGAACAATGTACCAAAAATGGCCTCCGCAATATTCTTTTCAGTGTGCATCACGTCGCTGTTGTGTGGGCAAATGAGGTCTTTGAAGTAAGGCAGATCCCATAAGCATGACTTGTGAGTCCAGGCGTGTTCCGTATTATACCCTTTGAAGTATCCTGGATGCAAAGGATCAGGCTCGAGAGCGTTTAACTGATCAAGGGTCTGTTGGCCTGTCAACGCAGTTGGTGCAGTGTTTTTGACAACTCTACCTTTGATGAAATTCTTCTTGTCTTTTCTGAACTTATGGTCAGGATCCAGGAATTGTCTATGCATGTTGAAGCAAGAAAACTTGTGACCAGTCTGCAGCCAACGGAACTGAAGAGCTGCCTTGCCTTTGGTGCACGGGAACCTTCCATGCACACACCAGCGAGCGAATAGCGCAAACGCCGGATAATCATGCGTCGAGTACATGTACCACACATGCATTTTGAAATTTGTTTTGGTAGCCGCGTCGTAGGTCTTGATCCCATTATCCCAGGCTTCTTGCAACTCATCGTTAAGCGGCTGCATGTACACATTCATATTATTCCCCGGATAGTTGGGTCCTGGAATTATCAACGTTAGGAAAATGTTCTTTCTTTTCATAATCTCTCCGGGTGGCAAATTGCGTGGAATGACAAATACAGGCCAACAATTGTATTGTGCTGTCGTCATACCATACACATTGAACCCATCCGTGCTGATGGCAACTCTAGGTTGCCTTGGATCTTCCGATTTATCCTTATGTAATGCATCGAAGTGCCTCCATGAAAAACCATATGAAGTGTGTACCAACATCTTGTTCCCATCCGCATCTAGTTCGGTTCTTTTGCCCAATTTGTGCCATGTCATCTGTCTGGCCGTCTCTTCGACCATGAAAAGACGTTTCAACTCTTGGTACGATTGGCGGATACCAAAGAACACTAATGGGGATTTTGGTCTGATTCTTCTCACCCATACAGTTGACTACCACAATATACCTGGAAGAATTGCAAATGGGGCAATAGTTCAGGGCCGCATACTACTAACGGCAGTCCTCGACAACGACACTAGAAGAATGTTGTTGACGTGTCCATGACTTGATGCCTTCACGACAACAGAGCCATAACTGCTCCCAATTGCTCAACAATTAGCAATTGTCTTGCAATGGCCCACCAGCGCGTGGGTTCGCGGCAGTTTTCGAGGGTAGAGTATTCAACCCAAATTTGTTGGTTCGCCAGGCAGGAAGTGAGAGGATACTCTCGAGTATTAGCAGCTGAATGTGTCAGATTCGACCACACCTGAAAGATTAGTATCTACAAGCAAAGTATCAGCAGCAAAGTAGGATGATAACAACGGTGTCAAAAACGATCTGTTGACGGCATACTATTCCTAACTGTCGTATCAATGGCGCCAGAAGTTGCCCGTAGACGGAAATAGTCTTTTCCCGTCAACGTCAAGCAAACAAGTATTGTAGCAGGTAGCAGCAGTGTAACGAGTAACAGAAGTGGCAAGGAACAGCGGTAGTGACAGCAGTAACTAGTAGCAACAGTAGTAACAATAGTAGCAGTAGAGCAAGTAACAACTGCAGTGGGACAAACTCGTAGGCAATGGTTCGGTGATTCGTTTGGATGACATTCATCATGCAACAGTTATAACACGGAGAGATATCTGGCTAGCTCCCGTTCGTCAATGTGATGTAGGCATGCATTCCGTGTGTAGTCATACGTGCTTAGGGAAAAGAACTTGCATGACATCTATTGTCCATCCCTCCCGTGACAGCGGGGTCCAAAAGGATACTACAGGATATTAAGGTTCTCCTTTTAATAAAGAACCGGAACAACGCATTAGCACTTGGTCAACACATGAACTCCTCAAACTATGGTCATCACCGGTAGTGGTTCCGGTTATTGTCACTCCGGGGTTGCCGGGTCATAACACATAGTAGGTAACTACAACTTGCAAGATCAGATCTAAAACACACATATATTGGTGACAACATAATAATTTCAGATCTGAAATCATGGCACTCGGGCCCTAGTGAAAAGCATTAAGCATGGCAAAGTAGTAGCAACATCAATCTCAGAACATAGTGGATACTAGGGATCAATCCCCGTCAAAACTAACTCGATTACATGATTGATCTCATCCTACTCATCATCGCCCAGCGAGCCTACGAATAGATTACTCACGAACGATGAAGAGCTTCATGGAATTGGAGAGGGAAGAAGGTTGATGATGACGATGGCGACGATTTCCCCTCTCCGGAGCCCAAAACGGACTCTAGATCTGTCCTCCAGATGAAGAACTGGATGTGGCGGCGCCTCCGTATCGCAAACGCGACGAAATCATCTCTTCTGATTTTTTTCGTGACGAAAGTGAATTTATAGAGCTGAGTTTGGGGGCGGCAGAGCCACGTGGGCCCCACAAGCTTGGTTGCCGCGACAAGGGGGAGGCCGCGACAACAGGGCTTGTGGCCCACTGGTCCATCTCCTCCGGTGGATTTTTGCGCACATATTTTTCGTATTTTCCAGAAAAATTCTCCATAAATTTTCAGGACGTTCCGAGAACTTTCATTTCTGCACAAAAACAACACCATGGCAATTATGCTGAAAACAACGTCAGTCCGGGTTAGTTCCGTTCAAATCATGCAAATTAGAGTCGAAAACAAGGGCAAAAGAGTTTGGAAAAGTAGATACGATGGAGACGTATCAACTCCCCCAAGCTTAAAACCTTGCTTGTCCTCAAGCAATTCAGTTGGCAAACTGAAAGAGAAAGAAAAACTTTGACAAACTCTATTTGATCTTGTTGTTGCAACTATGTCTAACTCGTAACCAGAATTTCAGCAAGATCACAAGTTAACCACATAAGAAAGTGACACAAAGGTCTCACGGTAAACTAATATCAATGGCATAATCAGCTAGCGAGCAAATAATAATGAGTTTCCTATACCAACAATTCAATCAAACCAGGCATGAAGCAATATGAATAGGTGGTATCTCGCTAGGTCTTTCTGAGACCGCAAAACATAAATGTAGAGCACTTTCAAAGATCAAGGGGTGACTAAACGTTGTAATTCATAGCAACAAAGATCCAGTCATAGTCATACTCAATATCAATCAAAAGCAAAGCATAAAAATGACACAGGTGCTCTCTAATTGGTGCTTAAATAAGAAGAGGATGACTCAACAGGAAAATAAAGAGACAGGCCCTTCGCAGAGGGAAGCATTGATTTGTAGAGGAACCAGAGCTCAAGCTTTGAAAACAGAGACAATAATTTTGGGTGGCATGCTTTCATTGTCAACGAAATGACCAAGAGTTCTCAATATCTTCCATGCTACTCATGCTATAGGTGGTTCCCAAACAGAAAAGTAAAGTTTTAACTCCCACACCACCAATCAATCACACTCCATGGCTAGCCGAATCCTCGGGTACCGTCCATACTAACATCAATCCGGGGGGAGTCTTGTTTTATAGTTATGTTTTCAATTTAAGCATGGAACTGGGCATTCCAATTACCGGTCTCTTTCTCGTGAATGACAGTTAATAAACACATGTCGAGGATAACATACCTAACATGGAAGATACCAATAGCCCCCTGTCACCACATGAGCGGTTCGGGCATGCAAAACAGATTATTTGTTGAAGGTTTAGAGAATGGCACATGCAAATTTACTTGGAACGGCAGGTAAATACCGCAAATAGGTAGGTATGGTGGACTCTCATGGAATTTTTTTTGGGTTTATGGAAGTGGATGCACAAGTAGTATCCGCTTAGTACAAGTGAAGGCTAGCAAAAGACTGGGAAGCGACCAACTAGAGAGCGACAACAGTCATCAAGATGCAATGAGTTTGACTAACATGGAATGCAAGCATGAACAGGATATAAATGACCATAAACACGAACATCATAGAGGCTATGTTGATTTTATTTCAACTACATGCATGAACATGCGCCAAGTCAAGCCACTTGAATCATTCAAAGGAGAATACCATCCTATCATACTACATCATAGTCATCTCAAAATCTATGTTGGCATTCAAGACAAACCACTATAAGCTCCTAGTTAAATAAGCATGGCATCAGAAACTATGATCTCTAAGTTGTCATTGCAAACATGGTTCTCTCACAACAAAGCTGAATCTGGAACGACAAGCTAGTCATAATTACAAAAACAAAATAGATAGAGTTCATACCAGCTTTTCCAGTCTCACTCACTCTTCATCATATATCATCATTATTGCCTTTCACTTGCATGATCGAACAATGTGAACAATAATAAGCGTGCTCGTGCAATGGACTAAGCGGAATCTGCAGGCAAACACAAAGGAGAAGACAAAGTAATATGGCTCTTTGAAAGCTCAACAGGTATGCATGCAAGAGCCACTAAACATTGTAACCAATATCTTCTACCTTGACCCAAAGAAAAACAAAACTATTTACACGGGAAAACTCTCAACAAGCAAAAGAAGAAAGGAAAATATTTTTGGGTTTTCTCAAAAGGACACAAAAAACAAGAAAACAAGAAAACGAAAATAAACTAGCATGGATAATACAGTGGCAAAGTGTGAACACCGACGAACAAAGTGAAAACATAAGCATGAATGTAAGGTCGGTGAGAACACGTACTCCCCCAAGATTAGGCTTTTGGCCTAGCTTGGTCTACTCCCAAGGACGGTCCTGTCGAAATCCAAAATCATAATCGGGGTTATACGGGAGCGCTACAACCACTGCCTGAATAGCTGCCTCACGAAGACGAGCAGCCGTCGCCTCCCTCTCATACTCCTCTACCTCTCCTATGGTTACGTAGTATCTCCGTTTTACCTGAAGGTCAAAGAAAGCAGGAGCATGAAGGGTAATATGGAAGACACGCTGCCGATTAAATATCAACCGGTATAGGAGGGATTCATCATCCCTCTCAAGAAACTGGTAGTGTGTCAAAGCGACGCGGTCAATGAAAGTTGTATGGAGCGGGGGATCTCCTGCGCGGATGGGTACTCCAAGAAAATTTGCTATGCGAGTGGCATAGATGCCGCCAAAGAAATCTCCCTCAATAGCGTTCTTATTCAGCCTCCTTGCTATAATAGCTCCCATGTTGAAGCTTTTGTCACCCGTAACCGCACTCTTAAGGATACTAGGGTCGGATGCGCATAGGTGACAATGTTCAACCTTACCGTTAATGCATCTACCTATGAAGAGGGCAAAGTAGTGCAAGGCAGGGAAATGAATGCTTCCTATGGTAGCTTGCGTGATGTCTCTAGTTTCTCCAAAAGATATACTAGAAAAAAAATCTCTAACTGAATATTTAACAGGATCTTTAAGATTACCCCCATCGGGTATTTTGCAAATCCTATTGAAATCCTCCAAATCCATGGCATAGGATTTATCATACAAATCAAATAGTATGGATGAGTCACGGCCAACTAAAAATTTAAATCTACGCATGAAAGAGGCAGTGAGCATAGCATACTGTTCACATTTATCTGAGAGGAATTCTTCTAACCCGGCATTGCGGACAAGTGTATCAAACTCATCCTTGAAGCCTGCTTCGATCATGAACTCATGGGAAGGCCATTCACATGGTTGTACCGGTGCGTCCCTTAGTTGATAAGGATCGGGCTCCCGAATAGAAAGACGGGGACCCTTCTTACTTGAGGAACCACCATGAAACTTCCTCCTGAACATAATTTCTCTTTGCTAAAATTTTGAAGTTCAAGGGAAAAGTGAATAAAGACCAACCACACCTTGTAGCAACTACTCCTACTAGTGCCTAGAGACCGTATCACGCGCTAAAACTACTTGCGACCAGCTAAAATCAACATTTCAAACTCAAGAACAGGGTCACCAAGGTAGCAAGAATACATGAAGGATAAAGCACTAGAGCAAAAACTAATTGGACCGATGGAGGAGTCACTTAATGATGACCCACAAGTATAGGGGATCAATCATAGTCCTTTTGATAACTAAGAGTGTCGAACCCAATGAGGAGCAGAAGGCTCTGATAAACGGATTTCAGGAAGGTAATAACTGCAAGCACTGAAAGTAGCGGTAACAAGTGATTGTGTAGCGAGGTGAAACGTAGCAAGCAAAGAGTAACACGTAACATGTAGTAGCAATGGTGCAGCAAGTGGACCAATCCCTTTTGTAGCAAGGGACAAGCCTGAACAAAGTCTTATAGGAGGAAAAATGCTCCCGAGGACACACGGGAATTTCTGTCATGCTAGTTTCATCATGTTCATATGATTCGCGTTCGTTACTTTGATAGTTTGATATGTGGGTGGACCGGCGCTTGGGTACTGCCCTTACTTGGACAAGCATCCCACTTATGATTAACCTCTCTCGCAAGCATCCGCAACTACAAAATAAGAATTAAGACAAAGTCTAACCATAGCATTAAACTAGTGGATCCAAATCAGCCCCTCACGAAGCAACGCATAGACTGGGGTTTAAGCTTCTGTCACTCCAGCAACCCATCATCTACTTACTACTTCCCAATGCCTTCCTCTAGGCCCAAATATGGTGAAGTGTTATGTAGTCGACGTTCACAGATTAATCCAACTAACATCAACTAACATCAACTACATAGAGTAATCAACACTACTAGCAACCTTACAAGTACCAAACGGAGTTGCGAGACGAAGATTGGTTACAAGAGATGAACTAGGGATTGGAGAGGAGATGGTGCTGATGAATATGTTGATGAAGATGCCTCCCCTCCGACAAGAGGAGTGTTGGTGATGACGATGGCGACGATTCCCCCCTCCGGGAGGGAAGTTTCCCCGGTAGGATCGTCCTGCCGGAGCTCTAGATTGGATCTGCTCAAGTTCTGCCTCGTGGCGCGGGCAAAACCATGAAAAAGCTCCCAATTGATTTTTTCCAGACCAGGACGCTTCATATAGCAAAAGAGGGGGGCTAGTGGGCCTTCACGCAGCCCACAAGCCTGCCCTGCACCACGAGGGGGTGTGGTGGCGGTGGGCAAGCTTGTGGGGCCCTGGTGGCCCCCCTCCCGTAGTTCTTACGCCCAGTATTTTTAATATATTCCAGAAAAAATCCACGTAAATTTTCAGGTCATTTGGAGATGTGCAGAATAGTGGACTAGGATTTGCTCCTTTTCCAGTCCAGAATTCCAGCTGCCTGAATTCTCCCTCTTCAAATAATCCTTGCAAAATAAGAGATAAAAGGCATAAATATGGTACCACAAGTAATACAACAGCCTAAGAATCAATAAATATCAACATGAAAGCATGCTGCAAAATGGACGTATCACTTACCAAGGAGTAAGTTCCCCAAAACGGTTCGGAGAATGATTCTTTGAGCAAGGAGATCGAAAATGAAATCCAAATGAGCAAGAACACGGGTTTGAGCTGCGAAACAATTTTTTCTGGAGGAAGAAGAAGAGGATGGGAGATGGAATGAGTGGAGGGGGCCCCTGTGGGCCCCACAAGCTTGCTTGTCGAGGCCAGGGGTGATCGCGGTGACAGGGCTTGTGGCCCACTGGGGTGGCCCCCAGGCCAGCTCTCAGTCCTAGTATTTTTCAAATATTCCAGAAAAAATCATACTAGATTTTCAGGACCATCGGAGATCTTTTATTTTCGGGGTATTTTTCTCCGAGACGCTAAAACACAAAACAGGAAAAACTAAACTAAACCTATCATTTTTGTTCTAAGCAACATAAAGTGAAAGCTTAAAACAGAGGTAAGTGACTCTTTGATTCATCCATTTCATGGTCATCGAAAGAAATTCGTCAATGGGCTTGATCAAATCCTTATGACAAAACTTTCTCGAATCGCAAGAGAGAATGGAGAATTTTTGAATAGCCACTAAGTCACCTCAATGGGGATATGAATCTCCCCAACAAGAAAATCATACTTCATCTTGACACGAGGAATAGGGAATTCAAAGATCCCAATAAGAATTGATGAAGTTTTTTCGATAGCATTGATGCAATGTACTTGATATCGTTTCTTCGGAAAGTGCACGGTATGCTCATTACCGTTGACATGGAAAGTGACATCGCCTTTATTGCAGTCTATAACAGCCCCTGCAGTGTTAAAAAAGGGCCTGCCGAGGATGACAGCCAAGGCAACATCCTCGGGAATATCCAAGATAACAAAGTCTGTTAAGATAGTGGTATTAGCAACCACAACAGGCACATCCTCGGAAATGCCAACAGGGAAAGCAGTTGATTTGTTGGCCATTTGCAGAGAGATTTCAGTGGGTGTCAACTTATCCAGTTCAAGTCTACGATAAAGAGAGAGAGTCATAACACTAATCCGGCTCCAAGGTCACATAAGGCAGTTCTTACGTAGTTTCCTTTAATGGAGCAAGGTATAGAGGGCACTCTAGGATCACCAAGTTTCTTAGGAGTTCCACCTTTGAAAGTGTAATTGGCAAGCATGGTGGAGATCTCAAGATCTGGTATCTTCCGTTTATTGGTAACGATATCTTTCATGTACTTGGCATACAGAGACATTTTGAGCATATCAACTAACCGCATCTGCAGAAAGACGGGTCTTATCATTTCAATAAAGCACTCAAAATCCTCATCATCTTTTTTCTTGGATGGCTTAGGAGGAAAGGGCATAGGTCTCTGAACCCATGGCTCTCTTTCTTGACCATGCTTCATAGCAGTGAAGTCATTCTTATCGTATCTCTTAGGTTGTGGGTTATCAGGATTAACCGTAGGTTCAATCTCCACATCCTTATCATTGCTAGGTTGAGCATCATTATGACATCGTTGTCCATATTGTCACCAGGTCCATGTTCATCACCAGATTGTGTTTCTGCATCAGACGCAGAAATATCATTTGGTTCTTCAGGTGTGACAGTATTTGGTGAACTAACATGCAGGTTCGTATCATCCTTCTTCTTCTCCTTAGGATGACAAGGTGTATCAGCATTAATTCCTTGAGAATCTTGATCAATTCTCGTAGGATGACCTTCACGATACAAAGGTTCCTGAGTCATTTTGCTTCCTCTAGTAACGACTCTGACAGAGTTGTCATTTAATTCATTGATAAGGTCATTCTGAGCTTTAAGTACTTGTTCTACATGAGTAGTAATCATAGAGGCATGTTTACTCAGAAGCTTCAGATCATTGACATTTCTGTCTACACAAGCACTTAAATGACTAAGCATACGAGTACTTTGTTATAAATGTCTGCTAACATAATCATTGAAACTCTGTTGTTTGGCAACAAAGTTGTCAAATTCATCAAAGCATAGGCTAGCAGGTTTATCAAAAGGAATATCAATCTCATCAAACCTACGCAGAGAATTTACCTCTACTACCTGTATCGGGTTATCGAGACCATGGATCTCTTCGATAGGTGCTAGATTTTTGACAACTTCAGATCTAATGCCTTTTTCTTGCATAGATTTCTTGGCTTCTTGCATATCTTCGGGACTGAGGAATAGAATACCTCTTTTCTTAGGAGTTGGCTTAGGAGGTGGTTCGGGAATAGTCCAAGCATTATCGTTGATCAAGATGTTATTCAGTAGCGTCTCAGCTTGTTCTACAGTTTGTTCCCTAAAAACACAACCGACACAACTATCTAGGTGGTCTTTAGAGGCATCGGTAAGTCCGTTATAGAAGATATCAAGTATCTCGTTCTTTTAAAGAGGGTGATCAGGCAAAGCGTTCTGTAGCTGGACGAGCCTCCCCCAAGCTTGTGGGAGACTCTCTTCTTTGAGTTGAGCAAAGTTGTATATTTCCTGCAAGGCAACTTGCTTCTTATGGGCAGGGAAATATTTCTCACAGAAGTAATAGACCATATCCTAGGGACTACTCACACATCCATGACCAAGAGAAGTGAACCAGGCTTTAGCGTCATCCTTTAGAGAGAAAGGAAACAACTTAAGGATATAGTAGTGTCGGATCTTCTCCTCACTCGTGAAAAGGGTGGCTATATCGTGTAGCTTGGTAAGATGGGCTACGACCGTCTCAGATTCATAACCGTGGAAAGGATCAGATTCAACCAGAGAGATTATCTCAGGATCGACACAGAATTCATAATCCTTATCGGTGATAAAGATATGTGAAGTGGCAAACTTTGGGTCGTATTTCATCCTAGCTTTCAGAGATTTTTCCTTCCACTTGAGAAGTAATTTCTTAGCGTCATAGGCATCCTTACACTCAAGAAAATCCTCAGATATCTCTCCCTCCATAGCATAACCCTCAGGTATATCAGACAATTCATATCTAGGAGAGCTAGATCTAGCAGGAGCAAAAGCATGTTCTATCTCAATAGTATCGGCAGTTTCAGAAGCATCACGAGCATTGGCAGTAACTCTAGCAATATGAGCATCAAGGAATACCCCTAGTGGCATATCAGGCAAAGTAGTACCTCTAGCAGTATCAAGCATAGCATCATTAGGCAAAGCAGTATCTCTAGCATCATCAGGCAAAGAAGTGTCAAACATAGCATCTCTAGCAGTATCTGGCATAGTGATAGGTCTCAAACGTATCTATAATTTTTGATGGTTTCACGCTGTTATCTTGTCTTCTTTGTATGTTTTATGTACCTTTTTATATCTTTTTGGGGACTAACTTATTGATTCAGTGCCAAGTGCGAGTTCCTGTTTTTCCGTGTTTTTGACTCTTTTCAGATCTCATTTTGGAACGGAGTCCAAACGGAATAAAATCCCCAAAATGATTTATTCCCGAACGAAAGAAGACCAGGGAGCCTTTGGGCCAAGCCAGGTGGGCCCCAGGGAAGCCACAAGCTTGCACCATGCCACCAGGGGGGAAGCGGCGGTGGGCAAGCTTGTGGCTTCCCTGGCCGCCTCCTGACCTAGGTTTTGCGCTTATATATTCCCAAATATTCTGCAAAAATTCAGGGGAGCCTCGAAAATACTTTTCCTCCGCCGCAAGCTTCCGTTTCGCGAGATCTCATCTGGAGACCCTTCCCGGCGCCCTGCCCGAGGGGCCTTTGGAGGTGGAGGGCTTCTTCATCATCATCATCGCCCCTCCAATGACTCGTGAGTAGTTCACTTCAGACCTACGGGTCCGTAGTTAGTAGCTAGATGGCTTCTTCTCTCTCTTAGATCTTCAATACAAAGTTCTTCATGATCTTCATGGAGATCTATCCGATGTAATCTTCTTTGGCGGTGTGTTTGTCGAGATCCGATGAATTGTGGACTTGTGATTAGATTATCTATCATATATATTTGAGTCTTTGCTAATTTCTTATATGCATGATTTGATATCCTTGTAAGTCTCTCCATGTCTTGGGTTTTGTTTGGCCAACTAGATCTATGATTCTTGCAATGGGAGAAGTGCTTGGTTTTGGGTTCTGCCATGTGGTGACCTTTCCCAGTGACAGTAGGGGCAACAAGGCACACATCAAGCAGTTGCCATCAAGGGTAAAAAGATGGGGTTTTTATCATTGGTTTGAGATTATCCCTCTACATCATGTCATCTTGCTTAAGGCATTACTCTGTTCCTATGGACTTAATACACTAGATGCATGCTGGATAGCGGTCGACGTGTGGAGTAATAGTAGTAGATGCAGACAATATCGGTCTACTTGTTTCGGACGTGATGCCTATAGAAATAATCATTGCGTAGATATCATCAGGACTCTGCACAGTTCTATCAATTGCTCGACAGTAATTTTTTCACCCACCGTCTACTTGCTTTCATAAGAGAAGCCACAAGTAAACACTACCGCCCCCGGGTCTATTCACATCCATCGTTTACACCTCCGCTTTTACTTTGCTTTGTTACTTTGTTGCTTTCAGTTCTCACTTGGCAAACAATCTATAAGGGATTGACAACCCCTTCATAGCGTTGGGTGCAAGCTTTTGTTTTTGTGCAGGGTCTTGAGATACTCTTCCGCCGGATTGATACCTTGGTTCTCAAACTGAGGGAAATACTTATCGTCGCTGTGCTACATCACCCTTTCCGCTTCGAGGGAACACCAACGCAAGGCTCCAAGGCCATGGGGGAAATCCTTTGCATACTTTCCTAGGAAGTCCCTTAAGGCGTAGCCGCAACTGAAGAATTCCTGGTGCCGTTGCTGAGGAGTATCAAGCAACACTCCTATTTCTGATGTCGTTGGAAGGTCTTTTGTTCCAGTAGCAGAAGTATTTCTGGCGGCGTTGCCGGGGATACACATCAAACATCAGAAGTATTTCTGGCGCCGTTGCTGGGGAGGAGAAATCAAGATCTATCCAAGTAGGGCTCACAAACTCTTCTCTTGCATTTACTTTTGTTGCCAGTTGCCTCTCGTTTTCCTCTCCCTCACTTCACATTTGCCGTTTTCATTTGCCTTTCTCCTTTGCCGTTTTCATTTGCCTTTCTCCTTCGCCGTTTCCTTTTGCCTTTTTGATGTTTTCTTTTGCCCGTTTCACTCTCTCTCTTCCTGCTTGTTTGTGTCTGAGATAGTCCATCAATGGCTAGACCCACCACTCCAAACGACACCCCTGAAAATGAAGTTCTCAATTTCAGGCAGAATAAGGAAGAAAATTTGAAGGACGCTTGGTACAGGATTTGCAATGCTCGAAGTTGATCTACTCGTAAGCAATCCACTACTGTCCTCCTTCGCAGTTTCTATATTGGAATTTCTTCTTGGAATATGTATATCCATGATACCATTGTAGGCGGGAACTTTTTGGGGAGCCATACTGTTGACTCCTATAGAGCTATCATTAATTTGGTAGGCTCACCCCCGCTCATGGTTAATGGAACTATCTTGACCTTGGAACACGTGATGCAAAGGCTTGACACTATTGAAAACAAAATTGCCACAGTTGAACTTATTGAGGGTTTGGATAGTAAGATCCACAATCAAATTTCTCAGTACGGATCCAAGGTGGTTAACTTTTTGAAAAATTTAAAGGATAAGGAACTTATAGTTAATGATTCTTCTAGAATTGGCAAATTAGAAGATGGCATAACCAACTTGGGTTCCGCTTTTGCCGCTCTGCAAAATACTCCAAATCTTACTCTCAAAAAGACTGTCAAGCCTGTTTTTGTTCCTAAAGCTAGTGGTGAGTCATCTAATAAAGATGAAAATCTTAAGATGATAAATGATCACGCTACCTATGGTTTGAGCACCAAAGATGACTATACGTGATTCCATCACTTTCGCCTAGCTAAGGGCATTAAACAAAAGCGCTTGTTGGGAGGCAACCCAACGAATCTATCCTTTTTCTTTCTGTTTTGTGTTTTCCACACTTTCATAATTCTGTTATGCTTGTGTTTTTTGTGTTTCTTTTTGCGTTTGTGCCAAGCAAAACCGTTATGATTAGTCTTGAGGATGATCGTTTGGTCATGCTGGGAAAGACAGAAACTTTCTGCTCACGAAAATAATTTTCAGTTTTTTTCTGTAAGAGATTTTGAGTTGATTCTTTTCTCTGCTGATTGGTACGCAAATTATTCAGACTTTCGTAATTGTTCAGAATTTTTGAAGTACCAGAGGTATACGAAACATACAGATTGCTACAGACTGGTCTGCTGTTAACAGATTCTGTTTTTGTTGTGTTGGTTGCTTATTTTGATGAAACCATGGATAGTATCGGGGGGTATTAGCCATGGAAGATTGAAAGTACAGTAACCCAACATCAGAACAATTATAATTTAAGTTTTCTACAGTACCTAAGGAAGCGGTGGTTTGCTTTCTTGTACTAATGTTATCACGAGTTCCTATTTAAGTTTCGGGTTGTGAAGTTTTCAAGTTTTGGGTGAAGTTCTTATGGAAAAAAAGATAAAGAGTGGCAAGAGGTCAAGCTTGGGGATGCCCAAGGCACCCCAAGAGATTCAAGGATGCCATAAAATCCTAAGCTTGGGGATGCCCCGGGAAGGCATCCCCTCTCTCGTCTTCAATCCATCGGTAACGTTACTTGGGGCTATATTTTTATTCACCACATGTTATGTGTTTTTGCTTGGAGCGTCTTGTATCGTAGGAGTCTTTTATTTTTGTTGTGTCACAATCATCCTTGCTGCACACCTAGAGAGAGATACATGCACACGCCGTGATTTTGTCGAGCTTCACTTATATCTTTTGGTAGACAATTCAGCTCACATGTGCTTCACTTATATCTTTTGAGTTAGATACTTTTGCTCTATGTGCTTCACTTATATCGTTTTAGAGCGTAGCGGTGCATGGCTTGGTAGTTGATCTGTGCTTTGAAAGTAGTCTCAGAAGGGGTAGTTATCCAAAGGGATACGAAAACTTCCTCCTTCATGTGCATTGAATAGTTAGAGAAGTTTGATTCATCTCAATTAGTTTTGAGTTGTGGTTATGGTAATATTGAAATCATGCTAGTAAGGTGTTGTGGATCTAGAAATACTTGTGTTGAAGTTAGTGATTCCCATAGCATGCACATATGGTGAACCACTATGTGATGAAATCTGAGCATGATTAGTCTATTGATTGTCATCCTTTGCGTGACGGTCGGGATCGCGCGATGGTTTATACCTACCAACCCTTCCCCTAGGAGTATGCGTTGAATCCTTTGTTTCGATTACTAATAAAACTTTTGCAACAAGTATATGAGTTCTTCATGACTAATGTTGATTCCATGGTTTAGATGCACTTTCACCTTCCACCATCACTATCTTCTTAGTGCCGTGCAACTTTCGCCGGTGCACAAAACCCACCATTAGCCTCCCTCAAAACAGCCACCATACCTACCTACTATGGCTTTTTCAAAGTCATTCCAAGATATATTGCCATGCAACTACCACCATGACATGTGCCACCACGTCTACATTGCCATCGCATGATCGTAAGATAGCTAGCATGATGTTTCCATTGATGTCGATGCCATGCTAGATCATTGCCACGGTACACTACCGAAGGCATTCCATATAGAGTCATAATTGCTCCAAGTTTTGAGTTGAAAGTGTGATGATCATCATTATTGGAGCATTGTCCCATGTGAGGAAATAAAAGAGGCCAAAGAGCCCACCAAAAAAAAGAGAGAGAAAAAGAGAGAAGGGATAATGCTACCACTTTTTCCACACTTGTGCAAATTAAGCACCATGATCTTCATGATTGAGAGTCTCTCGTTTTTTCACCACCATATAGCTAGTGGGAAATTCTCATTATATAACTTGGCTTGTATATTCCAATGATAGGCTTCCTCAAAATTTTCTTAGGTCTTCGTGAGCAAGCAAGTTGGATGCACACCCACTAGTTTTCTTTAAGAGCTTCACATACTTGTAGCTATAGTGCATCATTTGTATGGCAATCCCTACTCATTCACATTGATATCTATTGATGAGCATCTCCACAACTCATTGATATGCCTAGTTAATGTGCCTATCTTCTCCTTTTTGTCTTGCAACCACCACCACATTCCACACCATCTATAGTGCTATAACCATGGCTCACGCTCATGTATTGCGTGAGAGTTGAAAATGTTTGAGAAATTAAAGGTGTGAAACAATTACTTGGCCAATACCGTGGTTGTGCATGATTTAAATTTGTCGTGCAATGATGATAGAGCATAGCCAGACTATAAGCTTTTGTAGGGATAACTTTCTTTTGGCCTAGTTATTTTGAAAGTTCATGATTACCTTGATAGTTTGCTTGAATTATTATTGTTTCCACGTCAATAGCAAACTATTGTTTTGAATCTAATGGATCTGAACATTCACGTCACATAAGAGGAAATACAAAGGACACCTATGCTAGGTAGCATGTAAGCATCAAAAATTCATTCTTATCACTTCCCTACTCGAGGACGAGTAGGAGTTAAGCTTGGGGATGCTTGATACGTCTCAAACTTATCTATAATTTTGATGGTTTCACGTTGTTATCTTGTGTTCTTTCTATGTTTTATGTACATTTTTATATGTTTTTGGGGACTGACTTATTGATTCAGTGCCAAGTGCGAGTTCATGTTTTTCCATGTTTTTGACTCTTTTCATATCTGATTTTTGAACAGAGTCCAAACGAAATAAAATCCCCGATTTTTTTTCCCGAACGAAAGAAGACCAGGGAGCCTTTGGGCCAAGCCAGTTGGCCCCCAGGGAACCCACAAGCTTGCACCACGCCACCAGGGGGGAGGTGGCGGTGGGCAAGCTTGTGCCTTCCCTGGCCACCTCCTGACCTAGGTTTTGCGCCTATATATTCCCAAATATTCCGCAAAAATCAGGGGAGCCTCAAAAATACTTTTCCGCCGCCGCAAGCTTCCGTTTCCGCGAGATCTCATCTCAAGACCCTTCCCAGTGCCCTGCCGGAGGGGCCTTTGGATGTGGAGGGCTTCTTCATCATCATCATCGCCCCTCCAATGACTCATGAGTAGTTCACTTCAAACCTACGGGTCCGTAGTTAGTAGCTAGATGGCTTCTTCTCTCTCTCTCGGATCTTCAATACAATGTTTTCCATGATCTTCATGGAGATCTATGCGATGTAATCTTCTTTGGCGGTGTGTTTGTCGAGATCCGATGAATTGTGTACTTGTGATCAGATTATCTATGATATATATTTGAGTCTTTGCTGATTTCTTATATGCATTATTTGATATCCTTGTAAGTCTCTCCGGGTCTTGGGTTTTGTATGGCCAACTAGATCTATGATTCTTGCAATGGGAGAAGTGCTTGGTTTTGGGTTCTGCCATGTGGTGACCTTTCCCAGTGACAGTAGGGTTAGCAAGGCACACATCAAGCAGTTGCCATCAAGGGTAAAAAGATTGGGTTTTTATCATTGGTTTGAGATTATCCCTCTACATCATATCATCTTGCTTAAGGCGTTACTCTGTTCATATGGACTTAATACACTAGATGCATGCTGGATAGCGGTCGACGTGTGGAGCAATATTAGTAGATGCAGACAGTATCGGTCTTCTTGTTTCGGACGTGATGCCTAAAGAAATAATCATTGCATAGATATCGTCACGACTCTGCACAGTTCTATCAATTGCTCGACAGCAATTTGTTCACCCACCGTCTACTTGCTTTCATGAGAGAAGCCACTAGTAAACACTACGGCCCCCAGGTCTATTCACATCCATCGTTTACACCTCCGCTTTTACTTTGCTTTGTTACTTTGTTGCTTTTAGTTATCACTTGGCAAACAATCTATAAGGGATTGACAACCCCTTCATAGCGTTGGGTGCAAGCTTTTGTGTTTGTGCAGGATCTTGAGATACTCTTCCGCCGGATTGATACCTTGGTTCTCAAACTGAGGGAAAAACTTACCGTCGCTGTGCTAGATCACCCTTTCCACTTCGAGGGAACACAAACGCAAGGCTCCAAGGCCACGGGGGAAATCCTTTGCATACTTGCCTAGGAAGTCCCTTAAGGCGTAGCCGCCGCTGAAGAATTCCTGGTGCCGTTGCTGAGGAGTATCAAGCAACACTCCTATTTCTGGCGCCGTTGGAAGGTCTTTTGTTGCAGTAGCAGAAGTATTTCTGGCGCTGTTGCCGGGGATACACAACAAACATCACATAGCATCTCTAGCAGTATGAGGCATACTATCTCTAGCAGTATCAGGCATAGTAGCATCAAGCATAGTAGTATCGTAAGCATCATCAAGCACAGGCGACATATCAAGATTTCTTGTAGGAGGTGATGTCGCAAACTTACTCATAACTGAAGGTGAATCAAGTGTAGAGCTAGATGGCAGTTCCTTACCTCCCCTCGTAGTTGAGGGCAAGACTTTAGTTTTTGGATCTTTCAGATCCTTCATAGTGATGAGCAGATACAAATCCCAAGTGACTCAGAGAATATAGAAATACCTCCCCGGCAAGGGCGCTAGAAAAATGCTGCTAACGGCAGTCCCCGGCAACGACACTAGAAGATTGTTGTTGACGTGTCCCTGACTTGATGCCTTTGAGACAACAGAGCCAGAACTGCTCCTAGTTGCCAAAAAATTAGCAATTATGTTGCAATGGCCCACGAGCGCGTGGGTTCGCGGCAGTTTTGGAGGGTAGAGTATTCAACCCAAATTTGTTGGTTCGCCAGGCAGGAAGTGAGAGGATACTCTCGAGTATTAGCAGCTGAATGTGTCAGATTCGACCACACCTGAAAGATTAGTATCTGCAAGCAAAGTATCAGCAGCAAAGTAGGATGATAATAACGGTGTCAGAAACGATCTGTTGACGGCAGACTATTCCTAACTGTCGTATCAATGGCGCTAGAAGTTGCCCGTAGACGGAAATAGTCTTTTTCCGTCAACGTCAAGCGAACAAGTATTGTAGCAGGTAGCAGCAGTGTAACGAGTAACAGCAGTGGCAAGGAACATCACTAGTGACAACAGTAAAAAGTAGCAACAGTAGCAAGCAACAATAGTAACAGCAGTAGCACCAGAGCAAGTAATAACAGCAGTGGGACAAACTCGTAGACAATGGGTCGGTTATTCGTTTGGATGACATTCATCATGCAATAGTTATAACACGGAGAGATATGTGGCTAGCTCCCGATCTTCAATGTGATGTAGGCATGCATTCTGTGTGTAGTCATACGTGCTTAGGGAAAAGAACTTGCATGACATTTATTGTCCATCCCTCCCGTGGCACCGGGGTCCAAAAGGATACTACAGGATATTAAGGTTCTCATTTTAATAAAGAACCGGAACAACGCATTAGCACTTGGTGAACACATGAACTCCTCAAACTATGGTCATCATCGGGAGTGGTTCCGATTATTGTCACTCCGGGGTTGTCGGGTCATAACACATAGTAGGTAACTACAACTTGCAAGATCGGATCTAAAACACACATATATTGGTGACAACATAATAATTTCAGATCCGAAATCATGGCACTCGGGCCCTATTGACAAGCATTAAGCACGGCAAAGTAGTAGCAACATCAATCTCAGAACATAGTGGATACTAGGGATCAATCCCTGCCAAAACTAACTCGATTACATGATAGATCTCATCCTACTCATCACCGCCCAGCGAGCCTACGAATAGATTACTCACGAATGATGAAGAGCTTCATGGAATTGGAGAGGGAAGAAGGTTGATGATGACGATGGTGACGATTTCCCCTCTCCGGAGGCCAAAACGAACTCCAGATCTGTCCTCCAGATGAAGAACAGGATGTGGCGGCGCCTCCGTATCGCAAACACGACGAAATCTTCTCTTCTTATTTTTTTTCGGGACGAAAGTGAATTGATAAAGCTGAGTTTGGGGGCGGCAGAGCCACGTGAGCCCCACAAGCTTGGTTGCTGCGGCCAGGGGGGAGGCCGCGACAACACGGCTTGTGGCCCACTGGTCCATCCCCTCCGGTGGATTTTTGCGCAGGTATTTTTCATATTTTCCAGAAAAATTCTCCGTAAATTTTTAGGACGTTCCGAGAACTTTCATTTCTGCACAAAAATAACACCATGGCAATTCTGCTGAAAACAGCGTCAGTCCGGGTTAGTTCCATTCAAATCATGCAAACTAGAGTCCAAAGCAAGGGCAAAAGAGTTTGGAAAAGTAGATACGATGGAGACGTATCACATACTCAAGCCTAAATAAGGCACATCCATTCTGAGAGGCATGTATCTTCTCATAGGGCATCTTAAGTACATGGAGGATTTTCTCTGACTGGTACAGGTTTGCAGGCAGTACATAGCCTTTGGGTACAAAGCGTCCAAATATCATCATCATCGCGTCGTAGCATTCTCTGCCTAGGTTGAATTGAGCCTTCAGAGGCATTACTTGCGCGATGGCATCCAGCTAACAAAGCTCAGTCTGCTCATGGAGAGGACGTTTTGAAGACTCCAACATTTCATAGAAGGCCTTTGCATATTCCTCCATCTCATCGTCCGAATACCGAGCATCATCAAAGTCTTGCACCATGTCTTCAATCCCGGTACAATGCTCATCGGTGCGACAATGAATCACCTCAGCTCTGGCACATTGGTCAGACTCACCATGAAAAGTCCACACCATATAATTAGGCGTAAAACCCCACTTCTGCAGGTGTTTACCCATTTCAAAATCTGTCTGCTTTTTCCAGTTGTCGCAGTTGGGATAGGGGCACCATGTTTTTTGCTGGCCATTTGCAAATGCGGCTCTCACAAACCCCGTGGTTTTTGTTAACCATTCATGGTTCATGTCCTTCTGACTAGGGTGACCAGTGTACATCCAAGCACGATCACTCATGTTTCCTAGCTACCTTTGGGCGCACAAGAAATAAATATATAATTCATCATCTATGTTCATACGCTAATCAAGTTTGTCAGTTTTATTACGTCCATGCGACCTACACGCTAATAGGTAAAGATAGGTCCTAATCCCACCCGAGTATGTGTAGATTGGGTTCGTTTTCCCATGCTCTGCTCTAGATGCGACGCAGAATTTCGGCAGCACCTCCCCGCTGTTCTGCTGATACACGTCTCGGCAATAAGGAGGGAGGACGTGTACCCGGAGAACAACAGGGAGGCACTGACGAAATTCTGCATCGGATCCAGAGCACAACATATGGGAAAACGAACCCATCTACACATACTCGGGCTGTCCATGGATAATGTTGGACAATTCGAAAGGATGGCGGTTATAAATATGCAAAGAAATGCATATTTATAGATGTCGCCCTTTCGAACGGGAGACGCATACTGTTCACGCATACTCATGATTGAAGAAACCTATAGCTAGCAAATTTCATCGGCATGAAGACCGAGACAGAGCAAATTAAGGGGGTAGGAGGAGAAGTCATTTTTGCTCACAAACAAACGCAAGGACGGAGCTCGTCCAATGCACGTGGAGGTCGTCGAACAACAGCACATTGAAATTCACACGATCAATGATACGTCTCAAACGTATCTATAATTTTTGATGGTTTCACGCTGTTATCTTGTCTTCTTTGTATGTTTTATGTATATTTTTATATCGTTTTTGGGGACTAACTTATTGATTCAGTGCCAAGTGCCAGTTCCTATTTTTCCGTGTTTTTGACTCTTTGTAGATCTGATTTTGGAACAGAGTCCAAACGGAATAAAATCCCCGAAATGATTTTTTCCTGAACGAAAGAAGACCAGGGAGCCTTTGGGCCAAGCCAGGTGGGCCCCAGGGAGCCCACAAGCTTGTGTTGGGTAACGTCGCATGGGAAACAAAAATTTTCCTACGCGCACGAAGACCTATCATGGTGATGTCCATCTACGAGAGGGGATGAGTGATCTACGTACCCTTGTAGATCATACAGCAGAAGCGTTAGAGAACGCGGTTGATGTAGTGGAACGTCCTCATGTCCCTCGATCCGCCCCACGAACAATCCCGCGATCAGTCCCACGATCTAGTACCGAACGGACGGCACCTCCGCGTTCAGCACACGTACAGCTCGACGATGATCTCGGCCTTCTTGATCCAGCAAGAGAGACGGAGAGGTAGAAGAGTTCTCCGGCAGTGTGAAGGCGCTCCGGAGGTTGGTGATGATCTTGTCTCAGCAGGGCTCTGCCCGAGCTCCGCAGAAACGCGATCTAGAGGAAAAACTATGGAGGTATGTGGTCGGGCAGCCGTGAGAAAGTCGTCTCAAATCAGCCCTAATTGCTCCATATATATAGGAGGAGGGAGGGGGACCTTGCCTTGGGGTCCAAGGGACCCTCAAGGGGTCGGCCGAGCCAAGGGGGGGAGGACTCCCCCCCCATACCGAGTTGGACTTGGTTTGGTGGGAGGAGTCCCCTTCCCTTCCCACTTCCTCCCTCTTTTTTTTTCTTTTCCTTTGATTTCTTTTTCTTGGCGCATAGGCCCCCTTGGGGCTGTCCCACCAGCCCACTAAGGGCTGGTGTGTCTCCCCAAAGCCTATGGGCTTCCCCGGGGTGGGTTTCCCCCCCGGTGAACTCCCGGAACCCATTCGTCATTCCCGGTACATTCCCGGTAACTCCGAAAACCTTCCGGTAATCAAATGAGGTCATCCTATATATCAATCTTCGTTTCCGGACCATTCCGGAAACCCTCGTGACGTCCGTGATCTCATCCGGGACTCCGAACAACATTCGGTAACCAACCATATAACTGAAATACGCATAAAACAACGTCGAACCTTAAGTGTGCACACCCTGCGGGTTCGAGAACTATGTAGACATGACCCGAGAGACTCCTCGGTCAATATCCAATAGCGGGACCTGGATGCCCATATTGGATCCTACATATTCTACGAAGATCTTATCGTTTGAACCTCAGTGCCAAGGATTCATATAATCCCGTATGTCATTCCCTTTGTCCTTCGGTATGTTACTTGCCCGAGATTCGATCGTCAGTATCCGCATACCTATTTCAATCTCGTTTACCGGCAAGTCTCTTTACTCGTTCCGTAATACAAGATCCCGCAACTTACACTAAGTTACATTGCTTGCAAGGCTTGTGTGTGATGTTGTATTACCGAGTGGGCCCCGAGATACCTCTCTGTCACACAGAGTGACAAATCCCAGTCTTGATCCATACTAACTCAACTAACACCTTCGGAGATACCTGTAGAGCATCTTTATAGTCACCCAGTTACGTTGCGACGTTTGATACACACAAAGCATTCCTCCGGTGTCAGTGAGTTATATGATCTCATGGTCATAGGAATAAATACTTCACACGCAGAAAACAGTAGCAACAAAATGACACGATCAACATGCTACGTCTATTAGTTTGGGTCTAGTCCATCACGTGATTCTCCCAATGACGTGATCCAGTTATCAAGCAACAACACCTTGTTCATAATCAGAAGACACTGACTATCATCGATCAACTGGGTAGCCAACTAGAGGCATGCTAGGGACGGTGTTTTGTCTATGTATCCACACATGTAAATGAGTCTTCATTCAATACAATTATAGCATGGATAATAAACTATTATCTTGATACAGGAATTATAATAATAACTATACATTTATTATTGCCTCTAGGGCATAATTCCAGTAGTCTCCCACTTGCACTAGAGTCAATAATCTAGCCTTCACATCACCATGTGAATTTACATTGTAATAAATCTAACACCCATACAGTTCTGGTGTCGATCATGTTTTGGCCGTGGAAGAGGTTTAGTCAGTGGGTCTACTACATTTAGATCCGTGTGCACCTTGCATATATTTACGTCCTCCTCCTCGACGTAGTCGCGGATGAGGTTGAAGCGTCGTTTGATGTGTCTGGTCTTCTTGTGAAACCTTGGTTCCTTTGCCAGGGCAATGGCACCAGTGTTGTCACAGAACAAGGTTATTGGATCCAGTGCACGTGGCACCACTCCAAGATCCGTCATGAACTGCTTCATCCAGACACCCTCCTTAGCCGCCTCCGAGGCAGCCATGTACTCTGCTTCACATGTAGAATCTGCTACGACGCTTTGCTTGGAACTGCACCAGCTTACTGCACCCCCATTAAGAATAAATACGTATCCGGTTTGCGACTTAGAGTCATCCGGATCTGTGTCAAAGCTTGCATCGACGTAACCTTTTACGGCGAGCTCTTCGTCACCTCCATACACGAGAAACATCTCCTTAGTCCTTTTCAGGTACTTCAGGATATTCTTGACCGCTGTCCAGTGATCCACTCCTGGATTACTCTGGAACCTACCTGCCATACTTATGGCCAGGCTAACATCCGGTCTAGTGCACATCATCGCATACATGATAGAACCTATGGCTGAAGCATAGGGGACGGAGCGCATATGCTCTCTATCTTCATCAGTTGCTGGGCACTGAGTCTTACTCAATCTCGTACCTTGTAAAACTGGCAAGAACCCTTTCTTGGACTGTTCCATTTTGAACCTCTTCAAAACTTTATCAAGGTATGTGCTTCGTGAAAGTCCTATCAGGCGTTTTGATCTATCCCTATAGATCTTAATGCCTAGAATGTAAGCAGCTTCTCCTAGGTCCTTCATACAGAAACTTTTATTCAAGTAACCTTTTATGCTCTCCAAAAGCTCTACGTTGTTTCCAATCAGTAATATGTCATCCACATATAATATTAGAAACGCCACAGAGCTCCCACTCACTTTCTTGTAAATACAAGATTCTCCAACCACTTGTATAAACCCAAATGCTTTGATCACCTCATCAAAGCGTTTGTTCCAACTCCGAGATGCTTGCACCAGTCCATAAATGGATCGCTGGAGCTTGCATACCTTGTCAGCATTTTTAGGATCGACAAAACCTTCGGGTTGCATCATATACAACTCTTCCTTAAGAAAACTGTTAAGGAACGCCGTTTTGACATCCATCTGCCAGATTTCATAATCGAAAAATGCAGCTATTGCTAACATGATTCTGACGGACTTAAGCATTGCCACGGGAGAGAAAGTCTCATCGTAGTCAATTCCTGGAACTTGTGAAAAACCCTTTGCCACAATTCGAGCTTTATAAACGGTCACATTACCGTCAGCGTCCGTCTTCTTCTTAAAGATCCATTTATTCTGAATAGCCTTGCGGCCCTCAGGTAGTATCTCCAAAGTCCACACTTTGTTCTCATACATGGATCCTATCTCGGATTTCATGGCTTCTAGCCATTTGTTAGAATCTGGGCCCACCATTGCTTCTTCATAATTTGCAGGTTGATTGTTGTCTAACAACATGATTGATAAGACGGGATTACCGTACCACTCTGGAGCAGCGCGTGATCTCGTCGACCTGCGTGGTTCAACAGAAACTTGAACTGGAGTTTCATGATCATCATCATTAACTTCCTCCTCAACCGGCGTCGCAATGACAGAGGTTTCCCCTTGCCCTGCGCCACCATCCAGAGGGATGAGAGGTTCGACAACCTCGTCAAGTTCTATCTTCCTCCCACTCAATTCTCTCGAGAGAAACTCCTTCTCGAGAAAAGCTCCGTTTTTAGCAACAAACACTTTGCCCTCGGATTTGAGATAGAAGGTGTACCCAACTGTCTCTTTTGGGTAACCTATGAAGACGCACTTTTCCGCTTTGGGTTCCAGCTTTTCAGGCTGAAGCTTTTTGACATAAGCATCACATCCCCAAACTTTAAGAAACGACAATTTTGGCCTCTTGCCATACCACAGTTCGTATGGTGTCGTCTCAACGGATTTTGATTGTACCCTATTTAAAGTGAATGCAGCTGTTTCTAATGCATAACCCCAAAATGATAACGGCAAATCAGTAAGAGACATCATAGATTGCACCATCTCTAACAAAGTACGATTATGACGTTCGGACACACCATTACGCTGTGGTGTTCCAGGCGGTGTTAACTGCGAAACAATTCCACATTGTCTTAAGTGAGCACCAAACTCAAAACTCAGATATTCACCCCCACGATCAGACCGTAGGAACTTGATCTTCTTGTTACGATGATTTTCCACTTCACTCTGAAATTGCTTGAACTTTTCAAATGTTTCAGACTTGTGCTTCATCAAGTAGACATAACCATATCTACTTAAATCATCAGTGAAGGTGAGAAAATAACGATATCCGCCGCGTGCCTCCACGCTCATTGGACCACACACATCGGTATGTATGATTTCCAACAAGTCACTTCCACGCTCCATTATTCCGGAGAACGGAGTCTTAGTCATCTTGCCCATGAGGCATGGTTCGCACGTGTCAAGTGAATCAAAGTCAAGTGACTCCAAAAGTCCATCAGCATGGAGTTTCTTCATGCGCTTTACACCAATATGACCCAAGCGGCAGTGCCACAAAAATATGGCGCTATCATTGTTTACTCTAACTCTTTTGGTCTCAATGTTATGTATATGCGTATCGCTATCAAGATTCAATATGAACAATCCTCTCACATTCGGTGCATGACCATAAAAGATGTTACTCATAGAAATAGAACAACCATTATTCTCAGACTTAAAAGAGTAACCATCTCGCAATAAACAAGATCCAGATATAATGTTCATGCTCAACGCAGGCACTAAATAACAATGATTTAAGTTCATCACTAATCCCGATGGTAGCTGAAGTGACACTGTGCCGACGGCGATTGCATCAACCTTGGAACCATTTCCTACACGCATCGTCACTTCGTCTTTCGCCAGCCTTCGTCTATTCCGCAGTTCCTGTTTTGAGTTGCAAATTTGAGCAACAGAACCAGTATCGAATACCCAGGCACTACTACGAGAGCCGGTTAAGTACACATCAATAACATGTATATCAAATATACCTGATTTTTCTTTGCCCGCCTTCTTATCTGCCAGATACTTGGGGCAATTGCGCTTCCAGTGACCCATACCCTTGCAATAGAAGCACTCTGTTTCAGGCTTAGGTCCAGCCTTGGGTTTCTTCGGCGGATTGGCAACAGGCTTGCCGCTCTTCTTCGAATTTCCCTTCTTGCCTTTGCCGTTTCTCTTGAAACTAGTGGTCTTGCTCACCATCAACACTTGATGCTCTTTACGGAGTTCAGACTCTGCGACTTTCAGCATCGCAAACAACTCGCCGGGAGACTTGTTCATCCCTTGTATCTTGTAGTTCAACACAAAGCCTTTATAGCTTGGCGGCAGTGATTGAAGGATTCTGTCAGTGATAGCCTCTTGAGGGAGTTCAATCCCCAGCTCAGCTAGACGGTTTGAGTACACAGACATTTTGAGCACATGTTCACTGACAGACGAGTTTTCCTCCATCTTAAAAGCATAGAATTTATCGGAGGTCTCATACCTCTCGATCCGGGTGTTCTTCTGAAAGATAAACTTCAACTCCTGGAACATCTCAAATGCTCCATGACGCTCAAAGCGACGTTGAAGTCCCGGTTCAAGCCATACAAGACTGCACATTGAACTATTGAGTAGTCCTCCTTACGCGCTAACCAAGCGTTCTTAACATCCTGATCAGCCGTAGCGGGTGGTTCATCTCCTAGTGCAGCATTAAGGACATAATCCTTCTTCCCAGCTTGTAAGATTAGCTTAAGATTACGAGTCCAGTCTACAAAGTTGCTTCCATCATCTTTCAACTTAGCTTTCTCTAGGAACGTATTAAAATTCAGGATGACACTCGCGTGAGCCATGATCTACAACACAAATATATTCAAAGTGGACTTTAGACTATGTTCAAGATAATTAGATTTTAACTTAATCAAATTATATGCTAAACTCCCACTCAAAAAGTACATCTCTCTAGTCATTTGAGTGGTTCATGATCCACTTACACTATCCCAAGTCCGATCATCACGTGAGTTGAGTATAGTTTCAGTGGTAAGCATCCCTATGCTAATCATATCAACTATATGATTCATGATCGACCTTTCGGTCTCACGTGTTCCGAGACCATGTCTGCACATGCTAGGCTCGTCAAGCTTAACCCGAGTGTTCCGCGTGCACAACTGTTTTGCACCCGTTGTATGTGAACGTTGAGTCTATCACACCCGATCATCACGTGGTGTCTCGAAACGACGAACTGTAGCAACGGTGCACAGTCGGGGAGAACACAATTTCATCTTGAAATTTTAGTGAGAGATCACCTCATAATGCTACCGTCGTTCTAGGCAAAATAAGGTGCATAAAAGGATTAACATCACATGCAATTCATAAGTGACATGATATGGCCATCATCACGTGCTTCTTGATCTCCATCACCAAAGCACCGGCACGATCTTGTTGTCACCGGCGCCACACCATGATCATCCATCAACGTGTTGCCATCGGGGTTGTCGTGCTACTTATGCTATTACTACTAAAGCTACATCCTAGCAAAATAGTAAACGCATCTGCAAGCACATATGTTAGTATAAAGACAACCCTATGGCTCGTGCCGGTTGCCGTACCATCGACGTGCAAGTCGATATTTCTATTACAACATGATCATCTCATACATCCAATATATCACATCACATCGTTGGCCATATCACATCACAATCATACCCTGCAAAAACAAGTTAGACGTCCTCTAATTTTGTTGTTGCATGTTGTACGTGGTGACCAAGGGTATCTAGTAGGATCGCATCTTACTTACGCAAACACCACAATGGAGATATATGAGTTTCTATTTAACCTCATCCAAGGACCTCCTCGGTCAAATCCGATTCAACTAAAGTTGGAGAAACCGTCACTTGCCAGTCATATTTGAGCAAAGGGGGTTACTCGTAACGATGAAACCAGTCTCTCGTAAGCATACGAGTAATGTCGGTCCAAGCCGCTTCAATCCAACAATACCGCGGAATCAAGAAAATACTAAGGAGGGCAGAAAAACGCACATCACCGCCCACAAAAAATTTTGTGTTCTACTCGAGAAGACATCTACGCATGAACCTAGCTCATGATGCCACTGTTGGGTAACGTCGCATGGGAAACAAAAATTTTCCTACGCGCACGAAGACCTATCATGGTGATGTCCATCTACGAGAGGGGATGAGTGATCTACGTACCCTTGTAGATCATACAGCAGAAGTGTTAGAGAACGCGGTTGATGTAGTGGAACGTCCTCACGTCCCTCGATCCGCCCCGCGAACAATCCCGCGATCAGTCCCACGATCTAGTACCGAACGGACGGCACCTCCGCGTTCAGCACACGTACAACTCGACGATGATCTCGGCCTTCTTGATCCAGCAAGAGAGACGGAGAGGTAGAAGAGTTCTCCGGCAGCGTGACGGCGCTCCGGAGGTTGGTGATGATCTTGTCTCAGCAGGGCTCTGCCCGAGCTCCGCAGAAACGCGATCTAGAGGAAAAACTATGGAGGTATGTGGTCGGGCAGCCGTGAGAAAGTCGTCTCAAATCAGCCCTAATTGCTCCATATATATAGGAGGAGGGAGGGGGACCTTGCCTTGGGGTCCAAGGGACCCTCAAGGGGTCGGCCGAGCCAAGGGGGGAGGACTCCCCCCCCCCCAAACCGAGTTGGACTTGGTTTGGTGGGAGGAGTCCCCTTCCCTTCCCACTTCCTCCCTCTTTTTTTTTCTTTTCCTTTGATTTCTTTTTCTTGGCGCATAGGCCCCCTTGGGGCTGTCCCACCAGCCCACTAAGGGCTGGTGTGTCTCCCCAAAGCCTATGGGCCTCCCCGGGGTGGGTTGCCCCCCCCCCCCCCCGGTGAACTCCCGGAACCCATTCGTCATTCCCGGTACATTCCCGGTAACTCCGAAAACCTTCCGGTAATCAAATGAGGTCATCCTATATATCAATCTTCGTTTCCGGACCATTCCGGAAACCCCCGTGACGTCTGTGATCTCATTCGGGACTCCGAACAACATTCGGTAACCAACCATATAACTCAAATACGCATAAAACAACGTCGAACCTTAAGTGTGCAGACCCTGCGGGTTCGAGAACTATGTAGACATGACCCGAGAGACTCCTCGGTCAATATCCAATAAGGGGACCTGGATGCCCATATTGGATCCTACATATTCTACGAAGATCTTATCGTTTGAACCTCAGTGCCAAGGATTCATATAATCCCGTATGTCATTCCCTTTGTCCTTCGGTATGTTACTTGCCCGAGATTCGATCGTCAGTATCCGCATACCTATTTCAATCTCGTTTACCGCCAAGTCTCTTTACTCATTCCGTAATACAAGATCCCGCAACTTACACTAAGTTACATTGCTTGCAAGGATTGTGTGTGATGTTGTATTACCGAGTGGGCCCCGAGATACCTCTCCGTCACACGGAGTGACAAATCCCAGTCTTGATCCATACTAACTCAACTAACACCTTCGGAGATACCTGTAGAGCATCTTTATAGTCACCCAGTTACGTTGCGACGTTTGATACACACAAAGCATTCCTCCGGTGTCAGTGAGTTATATGATCTCATGGTCATAGGAATAAATACTTCACACGCAGAAAACAGTAGCAACAAAATGACACGATCAACATGCTACGTCTATTAGTTTGGGTCTAGTCCATCACGTGATTCTCCCAATGACGTGATCCAGTTATCAAGCAACAACACCTTGTTCATAATCAGAAGACACTGACTATCATCGATCAACTGGCTAGCCAACTAGAGGCATGCTAGGGACGGTGTTTTGTCTATGTATCCACACATGTAAATGAGTCTTCATTCAATACAATTATAGCATGGATAATAAACTATTATCTTGATACAGGAATTATAATAATAACTATACATTTATTATTGCCTCTAGGGCATAATTCCAACAGCTTGCACCACGCCACCAGGGGGGAGGCGGCGGTGGGCAAGCTTGTGGCTTCCCTGGCCGCCTCCAGACCTAGGTTTTGCACCTATATATTCCCAAATATTCCGCAAAAAATCAGGGGAGCCTCGAAAATACTTTTCCGCCGCCGCAAGCTTCCGTTTCTGCGAGATCTTATCTGGAGACCCTTCCCAGTGCCCTGCCGGAGGGGCCTTTGGAGGTGGAGGGCTTCTTCATCATCATCATCACCCCTCCAATGACTCGTGAGTAGTTCACTTCAGACCTACAGGTCCGTAGTTCGTAGCTAGATGGCTTCTTCTCTCTCTCGGACCTTCAATACAAAGTTCTCCATGTTCTTCATGGAGATCTATCCGATGTAATCTTCTTTGGCGGTGTGTTTGTCGAGATCCGATGAATTGTGGACTTGTGATCAGATTATCTATGATATATATTTGAGTCTTTGCTGATTTCATATATGCATGATTTGATATCCTTGTAAGTCTCTCCGAGTCTTGGGTTTTGTTTGGCCAACTAGATCTATGATTCTTAAAATGGGAGAAGTGCTTGGTTTTGGGTTTTTCCATGTGGTGACCTTTCCCAGTGACAGTAGGGGCAGCAAGGCACACATCAAGCAGTTGCCATCAAGGGTAAAAAGATGGGGTTTTTATCATTGGTTTGAGATTATCCCTCTACATTATGTCATCTTGCTTTAGGCGTTACTTTGTTCTTATGGACTTAATACACTAGATGCATGCTGGATAGCGGTCGACATGTGGAGTAATAGTAGTAGATGAAGACAATATCGGTCTACTTGTTTCGGACGTGATGCCTATAGAAATAATCATTGCATAGATATCGTCAAGACTCTGCACAGTTCTATCAATTGCTCGACAGTAATTTGTTCACCCACCATCTACTTGCTTTCATGAGAGAAGCCACTAGTAAACACTACGGCCCCCGGGTCTATTCACATCCATCGTTTACACCTCCGCTTTTACTTCGTTTTGTTACTTTGTTCCTTTCAGTTCTCACTTGCCAAACAATCTATAAGGGATTGACAACCCCTTCATAGCGTTGGGTGCTAGCTTTTGTGTTTCTGCAGGATTTTGAGATACTCTTCCGCCGGATTGATACCTTGGTTCTCAAACTGAGGCAAATACTTACCGTCGCTGTGCTACATCACCCTTTCCGCTTCGAGGGAACACAAACGCAAGGATCCAAGGCCACGGGGGAAATCCTTTGCATACTTGCCTAGGAAGTCCCTTAAGGCGTAGCCGCAGCTGAAGAATTCCTGGTGCCGTTGCTGAGGAGTATCAAGCAACACTCCTATTTCTGGCGCCGTTGGAAGGTCTTTTGTTGCAGTAGCAGAAGTATTTCTGGCGCCGTTGCCGGGGATACACAACAAACATCAGAAGTATTTCTGGCGCCGTTGCCGAGGATACACAGCAAACATCAATCAACACAAATATGATGTTTTATAATCAACATAACTATGTGACCTAACTCATAACTATGTGGGTCAGTGTCGTCGGGGGTCGAGGGTCACTGGCGTCGGGGGTTGGGGTCTTTTCGGTCAACAAGAGGCCGTAGAGGTGTCGGAGCTCGGGAATAGGGGGTCAGTGGCCTCGGGGGTCGGGGTAGGCTGTCGGGGGTCGAGGGTGAGTGGCGTCGAGGGTCAGGGGTCGGGGGTCGAGGGTCAGTGGCGTCGGGCGTCGGGAGTCGGGGGTCGAGGGTCTGTGGCGTCGGGAGTTGGGGGTCGGGGGTCGAGGGACAGTGGTGTCTGGTGTCGGGTGCCGCGGCGCTCGGACGAGCGGAGGGGAGGCGGCCGGCGGGCAGGGGACGAGCAGAGAGAGCAGATGGGCGAGGAACTTTCGGAGATGGGGGGACGTCGGGTGAGGAGACGGCCGTTAGGGGGTTGCAGCGGGCTAAAGATATCTCAAGGCCTTTCTACCCGTGCGATCATCTACAGTTTTGAGTTACTACCGGCTACATCTACGTGCTTTCCAGTTTCCTTGTGCATTGCTGGTGAACAACTTAGTGTTATGTTTCTTTTTCTTTTGTGACTTCATACTATAGATGCAGTATCATGTATCTAAAATAGTTGGTGTATATAGGACACAAGCACGAGAATCCTGTTGTTTCATTATAACTATAATATCTACTCCAAATACTGAGTGATGGTATTACCTTGTCAAAAACTGAATGCAGCCAGTTTTTTTAATAGTTAATTTCCCTGACTAAAATAAGGATTTTCAGATTTGTTATAGTTTTGTGGCAATTCAATGATAGAATGCAATTATGAATCCAAAATTTATATGAGTGCTAGAAGACAATCGATGTGCACACGTTGCAGAAAACAATTCGCATATACAATATAACCTAACAAACTAATTACAATGAACCTAAAAATGACAAAAGATAAAAAAACAAAAAAGCAGAAATAAATTTACCTAGGGGAGGGCCAGCGCTGGCAGGAGCGGTCGTGGGGGAGTCCACGACAGAGGGGAGTGGTGCAGGGAGGAGCCGGGTGGATCCAACATGGGGGAGGGGCGCCGAGCGGCGCAGGGAGGGGTGGCCACGGGAGAGGGAAGGGTGCGGTGGAGGGTAGCGTAGGGAGGTGGGGCGTTGCGGAGCAGGGAGGGGCGATGCAGGGAGGGGGCCGTGTAGGGAGGAGGGGTGGAGCAGGGAGGGGCGGTACAGGGAGGGGCGGTGTAGGGAGGAGGGGCGGAGCAGGGAGGGGCGGTGCAGGGAGGGGCGTTGCAGGGTTGTGGCGGCGCAAGGAGGGGCGGAGCAGGGAGGGGCGGTGCACGGAGTGGCGGTGCAGGATGGTGGCGGCGCCGGGTGGGGAAGGCGCCACGGGAGGGGGCGGGCGTGCGGGAGGAGGGCGACGAGGTGGGAGCGGAGCCGGGTGGGGGAGGCATCGGGTGGGGGCAGCCATTAGTGGGGTTGGTGGGCCGCCGTCCCCTTCGCCGTCCGCCGTGCTCCGAGGGAGACGGCAAAGGAGTCCCAGGCAGACGGCGAAGGAGTTTTTGGTGGACGGCAAAGGCCCCCGGATGGCAAAGTTTGCCTTCCGTCGGACACGACACACATGGGACCCACCCGTCCTCTTTGTCGTCTGCCCTAGGTCACTTTGCCATCCGCTGGCAGACGGCAAAGGGCCGACACATGGCAAATAGTATGTTTGCCATCAGTCAGCCCTTTGCCATCTGCCTTGTGTCAACTGACGGCAAAGAGGTTCTTTTCCATCAGCCAGCAGATGGCAAAGAGCTGGCTGACGGCAAAGAACTGGATTCCAGTAGTGATTGTTGAGTTTATTCATGATCCCATTGAAAATTATTATGAGAAGGGAACATATGCTTATATATATTTCAATAATATCAAGTTCCCTCTCTTTATGTCGAAGGTTTTGAAGCTGCACTTGTGTTGCCATCCTATGCTTATTACTTTGTCTTTCAATGAATTATTCTATTGAAATATTCCTATGCATAGGAAGCATGCTAGACTTAAATTTGTTTGGTATTTCCTTCTTGATGCTCTCTTTTGTTCTAGAACTCTTATTCCTACGAGAGCATCATTAAAATCTTAAGCCTATCTTTATGGCGATAAAGAAAAAGCTCTAGGGAGACAACCCTTGTTATCTTTACTTCGAGTTTTTACTTTCAGTTTTTAGTGGTCTTGATGTGTGTTACTACTGTAGCAACATCATTGTATATTTATTTTTAAGCTTTGTGCCAAGTTTTAACCTACGATTGCAAGAAAGTTCAAAAGTTGTGACATGTTGTCCAGAAACAGATTCTCTCTCCTTGACGGACAAATTCACCAAAAATCGCCACATCATCTTTTTGATCTGAATATTTTTGATAGTATGCTCTATACAATTCACTTTCCGGCTTATGTTCTCAATTTTTTTATTTGAGTTGCAGAAGTACCCTGAACAAATTATTTACTACCCGTTGGTCTGTTTTTCACACGTTCTGCCACGTTTTGCGTTTTCATCGTTTTGCAAATCTTAAGCTTGCTTTTCCTTTGCAAGAACTTTTTGGCAATCTTTAGAAACAATAACTATTCATGAAAATCTATATTTCCACTGGAGAAAAATTAGTTTATTTTGGGTACTAACCATTCTAATCAGCTTATGATGAGTTTCGTATGAAGGGAGTTTTCAAGTATGCGATGGAAGATGATAAAAGAAGATCTAGGAGTGTCAAGCGCTCAAACTTGGGGATGTCCCCATGCACCCCCAAGAAATATTCTGCATTTTTAGCTATTAAGGACTTACTGAAAAAGCTAAAAAAACAGGAATCAGTTGGAGGAAACTAAGGACCAGGTTCACATTATCAGGAGACTCAAGAGCCTAAGCATGGGTATGCCCCCATGCATCCCCTTCTCCATCAACAATCATCAGTTTGTCCTTCTCCATGCTATATTTTTATCACTTCATATGTTATGTGCTATGGTTGGAGCATCTCTCTCTTTACATTTTAGTTTGTTTTAGTTTTGCTTGCTGTTAATAACAAGTTGGAACCTAGCCTTCTTTGTTTCGGAGAGAAACACGCTCCACTCCACCCTAGAACACAACATAGGTTTTCATGCATATCTTTTTTGTGTGTTCTTTATATTTTCATAGCTGTTGTCATGCTTAGCTCTTAGTTTTTATTGTTTATCTTTTTAAGAGCTTTTATTTATGTTGCTTTTGGAACTCACTTGAGTTATCATGGTTATCTTGTTTAGAGATTTAGCTTGTTGCACTGAGTTGTGTGTCTTGCATGAGTAGGTAAATGAGGTTGCTATTTAAGTATAATAGTAACTTGCAATAGTTTTGAGGTATTGTTTCAGTAGTGTTTGGACTTTTGGTGTTAAGAGCTTGAGCATATTGGTGATAGGTGTCGTATTTTGGGAAATCTGTGTGTATTTTCAAAAATAGAAAAAACATAGTTGATAACTCTAGCTACTAGATGAACCGCTAACCTCTGGAAGGGTTGGAATATATAGAGTACCCTCACGTTATCATGGGTCGAGGATGCGCAAGGATAAACAAACCCCCAAACACTCCTCCTTGGGGTACTTGTCTCTTTGTGAATCTCCTCACTAGATAGAGAGTTACCGATACTATGTGCATGAATTCTTCGGACTAATGCGAGTATTTGATTGTTGGCACTTCCACCATCCATATTTTGCTAGCCTCTTCGGTACCGTGCATTGCGGTTTCTCATCTTGAGAGTTGGTGCAAACTTCGCCGGTGCATCCAAACCCTTGGCATGATAAGCTCTTTCATCATAAGCCTCATTATATCCTTCCTCAAAACAGCCACCATAACTACCTATTAAGGCATTTCCATAGCCTTTCCGAGATACATTGCCATGCAACATCCACCATCTCATGACTTGATCTTTAGGTCATACATGATTTTTCTTGATCGAGGAACCACATGCTAGTTGGGTCGTGCCCTTGTTATTGCTACATGACGCGCTAGTATCATTGCATATCCTGCTACACTAGGAGAGGCATACATTTGCATACATCATGATAGTTTTAATTTATCTTTATGTTGAGTACTTCTTATAAAGTGGAAGATCTTCTTTTTATTCTTGTAAAATTTAGAGTGTTGCCCTTAAGTGAGGAAAAGATCCCAAAGGGGACAATTTAAAAGATCCCAAAAGAGGACACATGAAAAGATCCCAAAGAGGACAAATGAGAGATAAATAGAAAGAGCCAAAGAGGCCACACAAAATAAAGAGAGAAGGAGGCAACACTACTATTCTTTTGAAAGATCCACACTCGTACTCCATTGTTATATTTGTACTCCATAGAGATTATCATTCATGCATAACTATGTGGGGACCCTTACACTATAGAACTTGACTTGTATATTCCAATGATGAGCCTCCTCAAATGAGCTCTAGGTCTTCATGAGCAAGCAAGTCGGATGCAGCCCAACTAGTTCCATTGGAGAGCTTAACTTAGATCATATGTGCATCCATTGCATGGAAATCCCTACTCCTCACATCATATCTATCATTTTGCTTTCTATCGCTTATGGTTGTCTTCATTGATGTGAGCATTTCACACCTTTTTGTCTTCCTTCCCCATCATTATTCTATTTTCCATCCAAAGTGCCAACATATCTTGCTTGCGCTCATCCATTGCATGGGTGCTCAAAGTCGAAAGGGAGAGGATCATTTTGACTTGTGCATGACTAGTGGTTTGGGGATGAGTCAAAATAAGATTCTGAAGGAGACCAATTGTGAAGTTTAGTAGATTGAGTTCTCAATTAAAAATATTTTTATGCTCTAAACCCATCTCAAACTTCTTGCATGGAAACACTATTTGGACACATTTGAGGCACAGACAGCGAGAGCTCTTGCACCTTTATGTTCTTACTTTGCTATTTTCAATACTAAATATAGAGTCTTACTTGTTATTGTCTTGAATTGAATTGCATATCTTACTTACTTTACTTTGAAGTTCTTACATGTGTGTTAGCATGTTACCATAGAAATTATTTGTGTTATCATTTACCTACTCGAGGGCGAGCAGGAATTAAACTTGGGGATGTTGATACGTCCCAAACGTATATATAATTTATGTTTGTTCCATGATCTTTTGGGTGACATTGTTATATGTTTTGCTACACTTTTATATATTTTTACACATATTTGGACTAACCTACTAACTCCGTGCACCCAATGCGAGTTTCTATCAGCTGATGTCTTGTTTGCAGGGGCTTTTATCCCAATTTCCAAAGCCCCAAAAATCCCGAGAAAAAAAATAAAAATCAGCGTGACGGAAGCTTCGAGGGGCATCAGGATGGGCCAGAGGGGAGCCACAGCCTGCCAAGGCGGCCTCCCTGCATGGCCTGCCCCCTAGCCGTGCCCACAGATCGCCTCGGTGCTCCCATCTCCTCTGATGCCCTACCTTGGCTCCTATTTTTACCCCCGTGGAGAAAACGCTGATTCCGGAACCCTTTTATCCAGAAGCAATTCCGATCTCCACCACCATCGCCAACAAGTTTCGGTGGACTAGAATGCCTGTGTCGGCACCCTGCCGGGACGGGGAAGTGCCCCCGGATTCATCTCTATCGACGTTGCTTCCTCCCTCCATGAAGCGGGAGTAGTTCTTCCTCGGGGCTGAGGTCTTCTACACAAGCTGTGTGGTTAATTCTCTCACCCATGATATGATCTTGATTGTGATCATGGGCTATGTTAATCTAGGGTGATCCCATGATGTTTCCCCTTCTTCTATGTATTGGATATATGTACTCACTTGATCTTATCTAGTATAATCCCCGAGACCATGGTGACAGGGGTCTACTGGACATGGATTAGAAGAATATTTTCATGAATGATTTCCTCTTTTGTGAATTGATTGAAGATTGAGAGTCTCTTGGTGCTTGTCATTGACTATCCTTGAGATACGTTGTGGTGATTGTGGTACTCTCTTTGGATGGCCGCTGTGACATTGGGAAATCCATAGATGAGAACAAGAACACTGAGGTATGCTTTTGTAGCCATACATAATTCTCATCCTCTCTAGATCACAAAGGAATGACCTTCGAGTACGTCTCCATTGCATGTTTTAGTGGAAATATCATGTGATTAGACTATGTTGATGTTGTTAGGAGTTTCCACTAGTGAAAGTATGAAGCCTAGGCCTTGTTTTCAACCATTCAACGCCGTTTACTTTCAGTTTTGTTTCATGTTTGCTTCCTGCCATTTTTATTTCAGATTTACAATACCTTGTTTTACCATCCATATCACTTGTCTTTTAACATCTCTTCGCCGAACTAGTGCACCTATACAACTCACATTTGTATTAGGTGTGTTGGGGAAAATAGACTTCTTGTATCTTAATTGCAGGGTTGCTTGAGAGAGACCATCTTCAGCCTCAACTTCCCTGAATTCGATAAACCATAGGTCATCCACTTGAGGGAAATTGTTGTTGTCCTACAAACTTGTGCGCTTGGAGGCCCAACATAGTCTACAAGAATAGAAGCATGTGTAGACATCAGTGGGGTCGCTCGACCCCTCATACAACCACATGGGATGAGCCCTGGCCTACACAAGCTGGATTCTCATCTAAAGGAGGAACTCTAGAAGGTCCATCCCATTGAGGCCCTTCCTCACTATGGTCATCACAGCCATCACTAAGATTTCTACATCAGTCTTCTCCTCCTTGGAGACTCTCAACGAGGAAGGGTATGTCGCTCGTTCGGCCGAGTACGGCTGGAGGCCCGACTGATCACCGGGTACTACAACATCCTTGCAATAGAACCAAGAGTCCTCCAAGCCCTTCACCTAGTAAGGGAATGACATCGACGGGAAACTGACATCCCCCCGAAGCTGTATTCTGAGGCCTCCGCAAAGCTGGTTCACATAGGTTTTATCCCCTCTTTAGAAGGCCTTCCTCATGGTCATCGAGTGACACGTGAAGAGGTGCTTACAGAGCCCCCCCTAGTGTGGATGACACCCAATGAAGTTTTTGTAAAGATAAAATAAAGCAGCCAAATAGAAACGCCATTGGGGGAGATGATGAAGTCACACTCCGAAATAGGCAAGAAAGGCTCGGGAAAATGGATGTAGAGGCAAAGAAAAACCTCGACCAAAGTGGGTCACAAGGAGGACTAGCTCGTTCCCCTACGGCAATGGCTCGAGCTCACCGACCTTTAGTAGCCACTAATACATCCTAAACGTATCTATAATTTCTGCTTGTTCCATGATCATTTGGGTGACATTGTTATATGTTTTGCTACCCTTTTATATCTTTTTACACATATTTGGACTAACCTACTAAATCAGTGCACCCAGTGCCAGTTTCTGTCTGCTGATGTCTTTTTTGTAGGGACTTTTACCCAAATTTCTAGAGTCCCAAAAATCCTGAGAAAAAAATATAAAAAACAGAGTGACGGAATCTTTCGGAGCACCAAAGGTGGGCCAAAGGGGATCTAGGAGCTGCCCAGGCGGCCTCCCTGCATGGTCTGGCCCATGGGCGCGCCCACAGGTCGCCTGGGTGGGCCCTACCTCCTCTCACGCACTCCTTTGCCCTATATTTACCCCTCTGATCGGAAACCCTTCCATCATATCTAGAATCGCGAATTTCTCCATCGTTCCGCCGCCGCAGCGCTTCCGAGATCGGGAACGTCATGAGACCTCTTCCCAGCACCCTGCCGAAGGGAGGATTGACCTCCGGGAGCTTCTCCACCGCCATGGAAGCTTCCCAGACGTGGTGTGAGTAGTCCTCCTTGGACCATGAGTCCATGACCAATAGTTATGTGATGTATTTTATTCAATCTTGTGCTACAATGATTAGCCCTTGTGTGCTTCCCTACATGATCAAGGAACCTATGTAATTTTCCTGCTATTGGTATGCTTGGTTTGTGGGGAGCCGATGGATTATGATATTATGTTCAGATTGTGATGAGTTATATAATTGATTATCCTTTTATATTATGTTCTTTAGTGATTCATGCATGTTCTCCATTGGTCTTTATTGCTTTCAATGAGTAGTAGATTGTAACTCCAAGAGGGAGTGTGATGCATGATTGTGGGTTCGTGCCCCCTGATGTCTAGCTTGAGTGATAGAAACATGAGACTAGGGGATGTGTTGTTGCCACCAGGTAGAAAACAACGGTGCTTGTGACCACAGTTGCAAGGATTGTTTACCATATGCAAAGTTCGTTAATGCAATTGTTCGTTGCTTTGAGTTTTAACTTTGGGTGGGGCTCGCAACTTAATACCAGCGAGATGTTCTGGATAGATATCTCAAGATGGATGATTAGTAAGTAGATGCTGATGAATAAATGGTCTACTTGTCTTGGCGTACTGCCCATTACTATTGAACATCTAACTTTCAAGTAGCATAATTAGCATTGCGGTGCGTTTATAATTATGTCAATTGCCCAGCTGTAATTTGTTACCCATGCATAGTTGTTTATCGTCTTTTGGGAGAGAGACATCACTAGTGAACATCATGTGACTCAGGTTCATATTACCACCATTGCTTACACCTCCATCCTTTACTGCTTTATTTACTTTTCGTTGCAATCATAATCACTATTCCCGCTTGTGTTTTGATCCTTTGCAAACTACAAGGCCGGAGAGATTGACAACCTCTTTGTACTCATTGGGAGAAAAGTTATTTGTTGTGTGTGCAGGCCCACGTCTTCTGCTAGCGCGAGAGCAGCGGACACCTACTTGTTGATCCTCGGAGTCCTCCTGGTTCGATAAACCTTATTGTCCCTGTGTAAGGGAAATCTGCTGCTGACTACATCACCACCTTCCACTTGTGGTAACCAACGAGGGGCGATAAGTATATCCATCAACTCGTCATCAAGCAAATTTCTGGCACCGTTGTCAGGGACTCCAGTCTTCAAGATAGGGGAGTTGCACACTATTTTTTACCTTTGCTTTTTAGTCTTTTTAGTTTGCTTTCTAGTTTTTACTTTAGAGTCTTATACCAAAAACCACAAAAATAGTTGCTTCGTTCTTCCTTGTTGCTGCTCCTATGGGTTCCACTGAAAACACCAAGTTGTGTGACTTCACTAGTCACAACAACAATGACTTCATCTGCACTCCTATTGCTGCTCCCACCACTAGGGCTACGCCCTATGAGATTAAACCTGCTTTACCGAACCTTGTTATGAAAGATCAATTCTCCGATGCTGGAGATGCTGCTGCTTTGCATTTGAATAATTTTGTTGAGCTTTGTGATATGCAAAAGTACAAAGACGTAGATGGTGATATTGTTAAACTTAAGCTTTATTTCCTTTCTCCCTGAGGGAAGGAGCTAAAGTGTGGCTTCAATCTTTGCCTAGGAATAGCATAGATTCTTGGGATAATTGCAAAGATGCTTTTATTGGGAAGTATTACCCGCCTGCTAAGATTATCCAGTTAAGAAGTAACATTATGAATTTTAGGCAACTCGATAATGAACACGTTGCTCAAGCTTGGGAACGTATGAAATCTCTTTTTAAGAATTGCCATACACATGGTTGGACTACTTGGATGGTTATACAAACTTTCTATGCATGACTGAATTTTACCTCGCGGAATCTGTTAGACTCGGTCGTGGGAGGAACCTTTATGTCAACTACACTTGGTGCTGCCACGAAACTATTGGATGAGATGATCACAAATCATTCTCAATGGCACACCGAGAGAGCTCCAATAGGTAGGAAGGTAAACTCTGTAGAGGAGATCTACTCCCTTAATGATAAGGTTGACATGATCATGACTTTACTTACTAAGCAAGCTCCTATTGATCCTCGTGATGTTCCTTTAAATGCTTTGGTTGCTCAAGAAAGAGAGCAACTTGATGTTAATTTTATCTCTAGGAACAACATCAATAATAATGCTTATAGGAGTAATTTTGGTAGCAATCCTAGACCGTTCACATCCAACAACTATGGGAACAACAACACTTATCCTAGCACCAAAAACTCCACTTCTGAATTAGAGAGCATGGTTAAAGACTTTATCACTTCTCAAAAAGCCTTCAACAAGAGTGTAGAAGACAAATTAGAAAAATTAGATAGTCTCTCTTTGAAGGTAGACAACATAGCTCATGATGTAGAGATGCTTAAAATTAGAACTTCCCCCCTTGACGAAAGGAACACCACACCCATGAATGTTATCCAAGTCCAAATTAATGAGAACATAAGAATGCTAGCCAAACTTAAAGATAGATGGGCTAGAGAAAAAGAAGAGGAAGATAGGATTAAGAGCCTTCCTACACACACTACCCTTTCTACTATACAAGTTGTTGAGGATCTCAAAACTTTTAGCACCTATCACACCCCTAGTCCCAATGGACCTATTAATGGTGATGCTAATACCTCAACTAAGCGACAAGAAGGTCCATTGAACTTAGAGACTGCCAAAATTATGAGCTCAGATGACATCACTACCACTTTGTTTAATGGTAGTAATCTTGATTTTGATAATTGTAGTCTTTCCGAAGTTATCACCTTTTTGCAAAGAATGGCTAAAGACCCCCACACTAGTATACTCAATATTGCCTTCACCGAGCATATTACCAATGCTCTTATCAAAGCTAGGGAGGAGAAGCTCAAGCTAGAGACTTCTATTCCTAGAAAACTAGAAGATGGTTGGGATCCTATGGTCAATATTAAATTGAATAATATCTCTTGCTTTGCTCTATGTGATGTTGGAGCTAGTGCCTCCCTTATGCCCAAAAGAATGTACGGTATGCTTGATTTGAAACCTTTTGATCAATGTTCTTTTGGTGTTAGTCTTGTTGATTCTTCCATAAAGAAACCTTTAGGAAGAATTGATGATGTTCTTATTGTTGTCAATGATAATTATGTGCCCGTTGATTTTCTTATTATGGACATTGAGTGTGATCCCTCATGTCCAATTATTTTTGGGACGTCCTTTTCTCCACACCGTTGGTGCTATCATTGACATGAAAGAAGAGACCACTAGATTCCAATTTACCCTTAAAAAGGGAATGGAACACTTCCCTCGAAAGAAGATTAAGTTACCTTATGAGTCCGTTATTCGGGCAAGTTATTCTGATGGAGTTGATAACACTTGATCTTTTTGCATCATGCCTAGCTCAAAGGCATAAAAGAAAGCGCTTGTTGGTAGGAACCCAATTTGTTTTTACTTTCAGTTTTAGTGGTCTTGATTCTCTTTACTACTATAGACACGTCATTGTACCTTTATTTTCAAGCTTTGTGCCAAGTTTTAGCCTTCGATTGCAAGAAAGTTCAAAAGTTGTGACATGCTGTCGAGAAACAGATTATGTCTGCTTGACGGGAAATTCGCCAAAAAACACCAGATCATCTTTTTGATCTCAATTTGTTTGACAGTATGCTCTATATAATTTTGTTTCTGGCATCTGTTCTGAGTTTTTTGATCTGAGTTGCAAAAGTGCCCCGAATATGTTATTTACTACCTGCTATTCTGTTTTTCACAGATTCTACCACGTTTTGCGTTTTCATCATTTTGCAAATCTTAAGCTTGCTTTTCCTTTGCAAAAACCTTTTGGAAATCATGATAAATAGTAGCTTTTCATGAAAATATTTATTTCCAATAGATAATGAAATATTTTATCATGGGTACAAACCACTCTAATCAGCTTATCATGAGTTTCGTATGAAGGGAGTTTTCAAGTATGCGATGGAAGATGATGAAAGAAGATCCAGGAGTGTCAAGTGTTCAAGCTTGGGGACGCCCCCAGGCACCTCCAAGAAATATTCAAGGAGACTCAAGCATCTAAACTTGGGGATGCCCCCGTGCATCCCCTTGTCTATCAACAATCATCAGTTCGTCCATCTCCATGCTATATTTTTGTCACTTCATATGTTGTGTGCTATGCTTGGAGAGTCCCGCTCTTTAGTTTTTTAGTTTGTTCTAGTTTTGCTTGCTGTTCATAAAAAGTAGCAACCTAGCCTTCCTTGTTTGGGAGAGAAACACGCCCACTCCACCCTAGAACACAACATAGGTTTTCATGCTTATCTTTTTGTGTGTTCTTTATCTTTTCATAGCTGTTGTCATGCTTAGCTCTTAGTTTTCATGCTTTCTATTTTTAAGAGCTTTTAATTAGGTTTCTTTTGGAACTCTCTTGAGTTATCATGCTTATCTTGTTTAGAGAGTTGGCTCGTTGCACTGAGTTGTTTGTCTTGCATGAGTAGGTAATTGAGGTTTCTATTCAAGTATAGTAGTAACTTGCAATAGTTTTGAGGTATTGATTTCAGTAATGTTTGGACTATTGGTGCCAAGATCTTGAGTCTATTGGTGATAGGTGTCATATTTTTGGAAATCCGTGTGTTTTTCAAAAACTAAAAATTAGTTGAGAACTCTAGCTACTAGATTGATCGCTAACCTCTGGACGGGTTGGAATATATAGATTACCCTCACATTACCATGGGTCGAGGATGCGCAAGGATAACCAAACCCCTAAATACTCCTCATTGGGGTACATGTGTAGTTGTGAATCTCCTAACTAGATAGAGAGTTACCGATAGTAAGTGTATGAGTTCTTCAGATTAATGCTAGTATTCGATTGTTGGCACTTCCACCATCCATATTTTGCTAGCCTCTCCGGTTCCGTGCATTGCCCTTTCTCACCTTGAGAGTTGGTGCAAACTTCGCCGGTGCATCCAAACCCTTGGAATGATACGCTCTGTCATTAGAAGCCTCATTATATCTTTCTTCAAAACTTCCACCATACCTACCTATTAAGGCATTTCCATAGCCTTTCTGAGATCCATTTTCATGCAACATACACCATCTCATGACTTGATCTTCATGTCATACATGCTTTCGCTTGATCGAGGAGTCGCATGCTAGTTGAGCCTTGCCCTTATTATTTGTACATGACGCGCTAGTTTCATTGCATATCCTTCTACACTTGCAGAGGCATACATTTGCATACATCATGATAGTTTTCATTTGTCTTTATGTGAGTACTTCTTATAAAGTGTGATGATCTTCTTTTTATTCTTGTAAAATATAGAGTGTTGCTCTTAAGTGAGGAAAATATCCCAAAGAGGACAAATTAAAAGATCCCAAAGAGGACAAATGAGAGATAAATAGAAAGAGCCAAAGAGGCCACAAAAATAATGAAAGAAAAGAAAAAGAAAAAGAAATAAAGTAATAAAAAGAGAGAAGGGGGCAACACTACTATTCCTTTTGAAAGATCCACACTCGTACTCCATTGTTATATTTGTACTACATAGAGATTATCATTCGTGCATAACTATGTGGGGACCCTTACACTATAGAACTTGGCTTGTATATTCCAATTATGAGCCTCCTAAAATGAGCTCTAGGTATTCATGAGCAAGCAAGTTGGATACACCCCCACTAGTTCCATTGGAGAGCTTATCGTAGCTCATATGTTCATCCGTTGCATGGCAATCCCTACTCCTCACATCATATCTATCGTTTGGATTTCTCTCGCCTATGGTTGTTCTCATTGATATGAGGCTTTCACACCTTTTTGTCTTCCTTACCCATCATTATTCTCTTTGCCATCCTAAGTGCCAACATATCTTGCTTGTGCTCATCAATTGCATGAGTGCTCAAAGTCGAAAGGGAGATGATCATTTTGACTTGTGCCTGACTAGTGGTGTGGGGATAAGTCAAAATAAGATTCTGAAGGAGATCAAGTGTGAAGTTTAGTAGATTGAGTTCTGAATTAAAAAATATTGTTATGCTCTAAACCCATTTCCAACTTCTTGCACGCAAACACCATTTGGAGACATTCGAGTCATGGACAGTGTTGGGGATATTACATGCGGGTAACTGTTGACGTGCAACTATTCCTGACTTCATGCCTCCACGGCAACGGAGCCAGAAAAGAGCTGCTTCCAGTTGCTCAACAATTAGAAATTGTCTTGCAATAGCCCACCAACGCGTGGGATCACGACAGTTTTCGAGGGTAGAGTATTCAACCCAAATTTGTTGGTTCGCGCAACGGGAAGTGAAAGAATATTCTCAAGTATTAGCAGCTGAATTTGTCAGATTCAACCACACCTGAAAGATTAGTGTATGCAAGCAAAGTATCAGTAGCAAAGTAGCATGATAACAACAGTGCCAGAAACGATCTGTTGACAAGGCAGACTATTCCTAACTGTTGTATCAATGGCGCCAGTAAGTTGCCCGTGGACGGGAAATATTCTTTCCCGACAAGGGTGCCAGAAAAAGTATTGTAGCAGGTAGCAGCAGTGTAACGAGTAACAACAGTGGAAAGGAACAACAGTAGTGACAACAGTAGCAAGTAGCAACAGTAGCAAAGAATAGCAGTAGCAACAGTAGTGGCAGCAGCACCAGGACAAAGCAAGTAACAGTAGCAACAAGTAAAAGTAGCAGCAACAGTAGTAACAGCAGCAGAGCAAAGCAAGTAACAGTAGCAGCAATAGTAGTAACAGCAGCAGAGCAAAGCAAGTAACAACGGCAGTGGGACAAACTCGTAGGCAATGGATTGGTGATTCGTTGGATGACATTCATCATGCAACAGTTATAACACGGAGAGATATGTGGCTAGCTCCCGTTCGTCAATGTGATGTAGGCATGCATTCCGTGTGTAGTCATACGTGCTTAGGGAAAAGAATTTGCATGACATCTATTGTCCATCCCTCCCGTGGCAGGGGGGTCCAAATGGATACTATGGGATATTAAGGTTCTCCTTTTAATAAAGAACCAGACCAACGCATAAGCACTTGGTGAACACATGAACTCCTCAAACTATTGTCATCACCGGGAGTGGTTCCGGTTATTGTCACTCCGGGGTTGCCGGATCATAACACATAGTAGGTAACTACAACTTGCAAGATCGGATCTAAAACACACATATATTGGTGACAACATAATAATTTCAGATCTAAAATCATGGCAGTCGGGCCCTAGTGACAAGCATTAAGCTTGGCAAACTAGTAGCAACATCAATCTCAGATCATAGTGGATACTAGGGATCAATCCCCGTCAAAACTAACTCGATTACATGATAGATCTCATCCTACTCATCACCGCCCAGCGAGCCTACGAATAGATTACTCACGAACGATGAAGAGCTTCATGGAATTGGAGAGGGAAGAAGGTTGATGATGACGATGGCGACAATCTCCTTGATCCGGAGCCCAAAACGGACTCCATCTGCCCTCCAGATGAAGAACAGGATGTGGCGGTGCCTCCGTGTCGCAAACGCGATGAAATCTTCTCTCTTGATTTTTTTCAGGACGAAAGGGAATAAATAGCGTTGAGTTTGGGGGCGGAAAAGCCACGTGGGCCCCACAAGCCCTGACGCCACGGCCTGGGGGGTGGCCGCGGCCACAGGGCTTGTGGCCCACTGGCTCACCCCCTCCAGTGGATCTTTGTGCAGGTATTTTTCATATTTTCCAGAAATATTCTCCGTAAATTTTTAGGATGTTCCAAGAACTTTCATTTCTACACAAAAACAACACCATGGCAATTCTGCTCAAAACAGCGTCAGTCCGGGTTAGTTCCATTCAAAGCATGCAAATTAGAGTCCAAAACAGGGGCATAAGAGTTTGGAAAAGTAGATACGATGGAGACTATCGAACTCCCCCAAGCTTAAAACGTTGCATGTCCTCAAGCAACTCAGTTGACAAACTGAAAGAGAAAGAAAAACTTTGACAAACTCTATTTGATCTTGTTGTTGCAACTATGTCTAACTCATAACCAGAATTTCAGCAAGATCACAAGTTAACCACATAAGCAAGTGACACAAAGGTCTCACGGTAAACTAATATCAATGCCATAATCAGCTAGCGAGAAAATAATAATGAGTTTCGGATACCAACAATTCAATCAAAACAAGCATGAAGCAATATGAATAGGTGGTATCTCGCTTGATCTTTCTGAGACCGCAAAACATAAATGCAGAGCACTTTCAAAGATCAAGGGCTGACTAAACATTGTAATTCATAGCAACGAAGATCCAGTCATAGTCATACTCAATATCAATCAAAAGAAAAGCATAAAAATGACACAGGTGCTCTCTATTGGTGCTTATATAAGAAGAGGATGACTCAACAGGAAAATAAATAGACAGGCCCTTCGCAGAGGGAAGCATTGATTTGTAGAGGTGCTAGAGCTCAAGCTTTTAAAAACAGAGATAATAATTTTGGGTGGCATGCTTTCATTGTCAACGCAATGACTAAGAGTTCTCAATATCTTCCATGCTACTCATGCTATAGGGCGGTTCCCAAACAAAAAAGTAAAGTTTTAACTCCCCCACCACCAATCAATCACACACCACGGCTAGCCGAATCCTCGGGTACCGTCCATACTAACATCAATCCAGGGGGAGTCTTGTTTTATAGTTATGTTTTCGATTTAAGCGTGGAACTGGGCATTCCAATTATCGGACCCTTTCTCGTGAATGACAGTGAATAAACACATGTCAAGGATAACACGCCTAACATGGAAGGTACCAATAGCCCCCTGTCAGCACATGAGCGGTTCGGGCAAGCAAAACGGATTATTTCTTGAAGGGTTAGAGAATGGCACATGCAAATTTACTTGGAACGGCAGGTAGATACCGCACATAGGTAGGTATGGTGGACTCATAAGGCACAAATTTGGGTTTATGGAGGTGGATGCACAAGCTGTATTCCCGCTTAGTACAAGTGAAGGCTAGCAAAAGACTAGGAAGCAACCAACTAGAGAGCGACAACAGTCATCAACATGCAATGAGTTTGACTAACATTGAGTGCAAGCATGAGCAGGATATAAATCACCATGAACACGAACATCATAGAGGCTATGTTGATTTTGTTTCAACTACATGCATGAACATGCGCCAAGTCAAGCCACTTTAATCATTCAAAGGAGAATACCATCCTATCATACTACATCATAGTCATCGCAAAATCTATGTTGGCATTCAAGACAAACCATTATAAGCTCCTAGCTAATTAAGCATGGCATCAGAAACTATGATCTCTAAGTTGTCATTGCAAACATGTTTTCTCACAACAAAGCTGAATCTGGGACGACAAGCTAGTCATATTTACAAAAACAAAATAGATAGAGTTCATACCAGCTTTTCCAGTCTCAGTCACTTCATTATATATCATCATTATTGGCTTTCACTTGCATGATCGAACGATGTGAACAATAATAAGAGTGCTCGTGCATTGGACTAAGCTGAATCTGCAGGCAAACACAAAAGAGAAGACAAAGTAATATGGCTCTTTGAAAGCTAAACAGGTATGCATGCAAGAGCCACTAAACATTGTAACCAATATCTTCTACCTTGACCCAAAGAAAAGGAAAAGTATTTACACGGGAAAGCTCCCAACAAGCAAAAGAAGAAAGGAAAATCGTTTTGGGTTTTCTCAAAAGGACACAAAACAAGAAAACAAGAAAACGAAAATAAAAGAAACTAGCATGGATAATACAGTGGCAAAGTATGAACACCGGCTAACAAAGTGAAAGCATGAGCATGAATGTAAAGTCGGTGAGAACACGTACTCCCCCAAGCTTAGGATTTTGGCCTAGCTTGGTCTACTCCCAAGGAGGGAAATAACCAGCTCGAAGATACTCCGGAGCGGACTGTGGATGCCACTGCTGTGTGAGCTCCTCTGGCTCCCACTGATAAACTGGCGTCTGGTACTCGACTGGCGGCTTGGGCATGGGCACCTATGGTTGGGCCCAGCCCCAATACATGTAGATGTCCGAGGGCATAATAATGTATGGGCCTACATAAAGGTTGAACAAAGAAGGAGCTAGCAAAGTAATAGTCTCTCGAGTGCCCTCACTAAATACCAGGTTATAAATCATTCGTCTACTAGCATCTCTATCCAGAAAATCATGGCGAACCATGCTGTCATAATCCAGATATTTCTGAGGAAGAAGCATTTCTTCTTCCTCGCGAAGTCTAATAGGTATCTCAAAGTGTCTAGCAGGACGAGTAGCATAGATACCTCCATAGACGACGCCTTTCGAACGGTTTGTGTTCAATCGCTGAGCTACTATAGCACCTAGGCTATAAGTCTTATTGTTATAAAGGCCTTCGCGCAAAACCGCAAGGTCTGGAGAGTTAAGTGATCCAGCCTCCCCACGGACAATCAAACATTTTCCACAAATAATGAGAAGCACCGAAGCACAGGAAAATGTATGCTAGCAATTCTAGCGCGAGACACTCCTCTCTCCTCTCCAACAGTAATAGTACCTATGAAATCCTCCAAGTTCCGTGGACGAGGATCATGAATATCCCCAACATAAGGTAATTTGCATACAATGCAAAAATCGTATAGTGTCATGCACTGGGGGATATCGTATAACATGAACTCAACCATAGGAGGATTCTTCCTCGGATAAAAGTTGAAGCTTTGAATGAAGATATTGGTGAGGAGGAGGTATTGTGGGCACTTATCTTCAACGAACGCGGTAAGACCTGCGTTCTCCACCAAGTAATAAAAGTCTTCATAAAGCCCAGCGGTGCGCAAAAAATCATCACTTGGCCACTCGCACGCTCGAACTTCTGTGACTCAAGGAACCACGTACTTGGGGAGGTTCTTCTCATCCTCCTTGGGGTTACGACTTGAAGAACCTCTCAAGAACCTCCTCATCTTTTATTTTTCTAACTCTGAAAAATTCTGAATTTTTTAGAGACGTCGAAAGAAAGGTGAGTAAGGATTAACCCAACTCGAAGCAACTACTCCTACTAGTGCCTAGAGACCGTATCACGCGCTAAAACTACTTGGGACCAGCTAAAAGCAACATTTCAAGCTCAAGAATAGGGTCACGAAGGTAGCAAGAATACGCGAAGGATAAAGCACTAGAGTAGAAACTAATTGGACCAATGGAGGAGTCACTTACCAAGGAGTAATTTCCCCAAAACGGTTCGGAGAATGGTGCTTTGAGCAAGGAGATCGAAAATCACAGCCAAATGAGCAAGAACACGGGTTTGAGCTGCGAAACGATTTTTTCTGGAGGAAGAAGAAAAGGATGAGAGCTGGAATGAGTGGATGGGGTCCCTGTGGGCCCCACAAGCTTGGTGGCCGCGGCCAGGGGAGCCCGCGGCGTTAGGGCTTGTGGCCCACTGGTGTGGCCCCCAGGCTAGCTCTCAGTCCCAGTATTTTTCAAAAAATCCAGAAAAAATCATATTTGATTTTCAGGACCATCAGAGAACTTTTATTTTCGGGGTACTTTTCTCCGGGACGCTAAAACAGGAAACAGGGAAAACTAAACTAAATCTATTATTTTTCTTCTAAGCAACAGAAAGTGAAAGCTTAAAACAGAGGTATGTGACTCCTTGATTCATCCATTTCATGGTCATCGAAAGAAATCCGTCAATGGGGTTGATCAAATCCTCATGACAAAACTTTTTCAAATCGCAAAAAGGAAATGGAGAATTGTCGAATAGCCACTAAGGCACCTCAATGGGGATATGAATCTCCCCAACAAGCAAATCATACTTCAACTTGACATGAGGAATAGGGCATTCAAAGCTCCCAATAAAAATCAATAAAGTTTTTTCGATAGCATTGATGCAATGTACTTGATATCGTTTCTTCGGAAAGTGCACTGTATGCTCATTACCGTTGACATGGAAAGTGACATTGCCTTTGTTGCAATCTATAACAGCCCCTGCAGTGTTTAAAAACGGTCTTCCGAGGATGACAGCCATGGCATCGTCCTCAGGAATATCCAAGATAACAAAGTCTGTTAAGATAGTGGCGTTAGCAACCACAATAGGCACATCCTTGCAAATGCCGACAAGGAAAGCAGTTGATTTGTCGGCCATTTGCAGAGAAGTTTCAGTGGGTGTCAACTTATCCAATTCAAGTCTACGATAAAGAGAGAGAGGCATAACACTAACACCGGCTCCAAGGTCACATAAGGCAGTTCTTACGTAGTTTCCTTTAATGGAGCAAGGTATAGTGGGCACTCCGGGATCACCAAGTTTCTTAGGAGTTCCACCTGTGAAAGTGTAATTGGCGAGCATGGCGGAGATCTCAAGATCTGGTATCTTCCGTTTATTAGTCAATTAACCGCATCTGCAGAAAGACGGGTCTTATCATTTCAATAAAGCGCTCAAAATCCTCATCATCCTTTTTCTTGGATGGCTTAGTAGGAAAGGGCATGGGTCTCTGAACCCATGGCTCCCTTTCTTTACCATGCTTCCTAGCAGTGAAGTCATTCTTATCATTGCTAGGTTGAGCAGTATTATGAACATCGCTATCCATATTGTCACCAGGTTCATGTTCAGCAACAGATTGTGTTTTTGCATGAGACGTAGAAATATCATTTGGTTCTTCAGGTGTGACGGTATTTGGTGAACTGACATGTAGGTTTCTATCATCCTTCTTCTTCTTCTTATGATGACTGGGTGTATCAGCATTAATTCCTTGAGAATCTAGATCAATTCTCTTAGGATGGCCTTCAGGATACAAAGGTTCCTGAGTCATTTTGCCTCCTCTAGTAATGACTCTGACAGAGTTGTCATTTAATTCATTGAGCAAGTCATTCTGAGCTTTAAATACTTGTTCTACCTGAGTAGTAATTATGGAGGCATGTTTACTCAGAAGCTTCACATCATTGACATTTCTGTCTACACAAGCACTTAAATGACTAAGCATACGAGTACTTTGTTCCAAATGTCTGCTAACATAATCATTGAAACTCTGTTGTTTGGCAACAAAGTTGTCAAATTCATCAAAGCATAGGATAGCAGGTTTGTCAAAAGGAATATCACTCTCATCAAACCTAGACAGAGAATTCACCTCTACTACTTGTATCGGGTTATCGAGACCATGGATCTCTTCGATGAGCGGTAGATTTTTGACATCTTCAGATTTAATGCCTTTCTCTTGCATAGATTTCTTGGCTTCTTGCATATCTTCGGGACTGAGGAATAGAATACCTCTTTTATTAGGAGTTGGCTTAGGAGGTGGTTCAGGAATAGTCCAAGCGTTATCGTTGATCAAGATGTTATTCAGTAGAATCTCAGCTTGTTTTACAGTTCGTTCCCTAAAAACACAACCAGCATAACTATCTAGGTGGTCTCTAGAAGCATTAGTAAGTCCGTTATAGAAGATATCAACTATCTCGTTCTTCTTAAGAGGTTGATCAGGCAAAGCATTTTGTAGCTGGATGAGCCTCCCCCAAGCTTGTGGGAGACTCTCTTCTTTGAGTTGAGCAAAGTTGTATATTTCCTGCAAGCCAGCTTGCTTCTTATGGGCAGGGAAATATTTCTCACAGAAGTAATAGACCATATCCTGGGGACTACTCAGACATCCAGGAGCAAGAGAAGTGAACCAGACTTTAGTGTCATCCTTTAGAGAGAAAGGAAACAACTTAAGGATATAGTAGTAGCGGATCTTCTACTCACTAGTGAAAAGGGTGGCTATATCGTGTAGTTTGGTAAGATGGGCTATGACCGTCTCAGACTCATAACCGTGGAAAGGATCAGATTCGACTAGAGAGATTATCTCAAGGTCGACAGAGAATTCATAATGCTTATCGGTGATAAAGATAGGTGAAGTGGCAAACTTCGGGTCATATTTCATCCTAGCTTTCAGAGATTTTTCCTTGCACTTGAGAAGTAATTACTCAGCGTCATAGGCATCCTTACACGCAAGAAAATCCTCAGCCATCTCTCCCTCCATAACATAACCCTAGGGTATATGAGGCAATTCATATCTAGGAGAGCTAGATCTAGCAGGAGCAAAAGCAGGTTCTATCTCAATACTATCGGCAGTTTCAGAAGCATCACGAGCATTGGCAGTAACTCTAGCAATATGAGCATCAAGGAATGCCCCTAGTGGCATATCAGGCAATGTAGTTTCTCTAGCAGTATCAAGCATATCATCATCAAGCATAGTAGCATCTCTAGCATCATCAGGCAGGCAGTATCAGGCATAGCATCTCTAGCAGTATCATGCATAGCATCTCTAGCAGTATCAAGCATATCATCTCTAGCAGTATCAGCCATAGCATCTCTAGCAGTATCAGGCATGGCATTTCTAGCAGTATCAGGCATATCATCTCTAGCAGTATCAGGCATAGTAGCATCATAAGCATCATCAAGCACAGGCAACATATCAAGATTTCTAGCAGGAGGTGGTGTCGCAAACTTACTCATAACTGAAGGTGAATCAAGTGCAGAGCTAGATGGCAGTTCCTTACCTCCCCTCGTAGTTGAGGGCAAGACTTTGGTCTTTGGATCTTTCAGATTCTTCATAGTGATCAGCAGATATAAATCCCAAGTGACTCAGAGAATATAGCTATCCCTTCCCCGGCAACGGCGCCAGAAAAATGTTGTTGACGTGCAACTATTCCTGACTTGATGCCTCCACGACAACAGAGCCAGAAAAGAGCTGCTTCCAGTTGCTCAACAATTAGAAATTGTCTTGCAATAGCCCACCAGCGCGTGGGATTGCGGCAGTTTTTGAGGGTAGAGTATTCAACCCAAATTTTTGGTTCGCGCGATAGGAAGTGAAAGAATATTCTCAAGTATTAGCAGCTGAATGTGTCAGATTCAACCACACCTCAAAGATTAGTGTCTGGAAGCAAAGTATCAGTAGCAAAGTAGCATGATAACAACGGTGCCAGAAACGATCTGTTGACAAGGCAGACTATTCCTAACTGTTGTATCAATGGCGCCAGTAAGTTGCCCGTGGACGGGAAATATTCTTTCCCGACAAGGGTGCCAGATAAAGTATTGTAGCAGGTAGCAGCAGTGTAACGAGTAAAAACAGTGGCAAGGAACAACAGTAGTGACAACAGTAGCAAGTAGCAACAGTAGCAAAGAATAGCAGTAGCAACAGTAGTGGCAGCAGCAGCAGGACAAAGCAAGTAACAGTAGCAACAAGTAAAAGTAGCAGCAACAGTAGTAACAGCAGCAGAGCAAAGCAAGTAACAGTAGCAACAATAGTAGTAACAGCAGCAACGGTGCCAAAAAAAGTATTGTAGCAGGTAGCAGCAGTGTAACGAGTAACAGTAGTGGCAAGGACCAGCAGTAGTGACAACAGTAGCAAGTAGCAACAGTAGCAAGTAATAGCAGTAGCAACAGTAGTGGCAGCAGCAGCAGGACAAAGCAAGTAGCAGTAGCAGTAGCAGAGCAAAGCAAGTAATAGTAGCAGCAAGAGTAGTAACAACAGCAGAGCAAAGCAAGTAACAGCAGCAGTGGGACAAACTCGTAGGCGATGGATCGGTGATTCCTTGGATGACATTCATCATGCAAGTGGCTAGCTCCCGTTCGTCAATGTGATGTAGTCATGCATTTCGTGTGTAGTCATACGTGCTTAGGGAAAAGAACTTGCATGACATCTATTGTCCATCCCGCCCGTGGCAGCGGGGTCAAAATGGATACTAAGGGATATTAAGGTTCTCCTTTTAATAAGGAACCGGACCAACACATTAGCACTTGGTGAACACATGAACTCCTCAAACTATGGTCATCACCGGGAGTGGTTTCGGTTATTGTCACTCCAGGGTTGCCGGATCATAACACATAGTAGGTAACTACAACTTGCAAGATCGGATCTAAAACACGCATATATTGGTGACAACATAATAATTTCAGATCTGAAATCATGGCACTCGGGCCCTAGTGACAAGTATTAAGCATGGCAAAGTAGTAGCAACATCAATCTCGGAACATAGTGGATACTAGGGATCAATCCCAGTCAAAACTAACTCGATTACATGATAGATCTCATCCTCCTCATCACCGCCCAGCGAGCCTACGAATAGATTACTCACGAACGATGAAGAGCTTCATGGAATTGGAGAGGAAAGAAGGTTGATGATGACGATAGCGACCATCTACTTGATTCGGAGCCCAAAAGGGACTCCAGATGAAGAACAGGATGTGGCGGCGCCTCCGTGTCGCAAACACGATGAAATCTCCTCTCTTGATTTTTTTCGGGACGAAAGGGACTAAATAGCGCTGAGTTTGGGGGCGGTAGAGCCACGTGGGACCCACAAGCCCTGACGCCGTGGCCTGGGGGGGGTGGCCGCGGCCATAGGGCTTGTGGCCCACTAGCTCACCCCCTCCGGTGGATCTTTGCGCGGGTATTTTTCTTATTTTCCAGAAATATTCTCCGTAAATTTTCAGGACGTTCCGAGAGCTTTCATTTCTGCACAAAAACAACACCATGGCAATTCTGCTGAAAACAACGTTAGTCCGGGTTAGTTCCATTCAAATCATGCAAATTAGAGTCCAAAACAAGGGCAAAAGAGTTTGCAAAAGTAGATACGATGGAGACGTATCAGTAACCTGCCCTTAGTGGGCCGGGTCACCAAAGGGGCAACTTACCATTTACCGCGCGTCCCGTGGCCCAGAAGCTGGATGGCAGTTCAAGAGGTCGTGCGGATGATGGATTACCAAGAAAGCTCCGCTCGGGGAGGACACGGCGGCTTAGAGATAAGGAAAGCCACAAAGAGTAGCATGGCAGGACTTTGTAAACCCTAGGGCCTCGACCTGTATATAAAGGCGAGTCCCAGGGAGAGGTCAGGCGAGTTAGAGAGAATCGAGAGCTAGGTCAGGCGAGTTACGCCCTCCTTGTAATCGAAACCACCATTAATCCACACAAAGCAGGACGTAGTCTTTTACCTCCTCACGAGGGGCCGAACCTAGGTAAATCTGAGTCTCGCTTTTGCTCACCCCCTTTGAGTCGCCACCAAGGTGCGATGGCTCCATCTCTAAGTCCTTTCACAAGGACATCTGCCGTGACAAAAGCACGACAGTAGGCGCCCACCGTGGGGCTAGCGCACGAAGGAGTTGAGTTCTCGAAGGGAGCCCTACCGGGGTTAGAAAGCTATGTGGTTGGCATCATGACAAAGAGCCGCCGCGGGAGGTACTACATTGACAACTCGCTATGGGAGACGGAAGCCAATTCAGTCGAAAATGGCTACCGAGTCCCCGTCGGCAGGATCAACGTCTTCATTAGCATGATTGGGACGCCCGTGCCTGAGTCGGACAGCTCCACCGACAACATCGGGCCGGCCAGGTACGTCCTCCCCATCACACGGTGGGCCAGGAGTCACCACGCTTTCGTCGGTTTTACGCAGGGAAACGAAATGCAAGATGAGACGGCGGTCCAGGAGACCACCCCCGTTAATTCCGACGGCGAGTCATCCATGGGTGAGACAGGGTCAATCCACCCTCTTCAGGAAGGACAGATCAGAGGACTGTCGCTGGCGATGGATTCCGAGGTCCTTGAGAGATCCCGTTGACAAATCGCCATCTGCATGGCACGGTCGGCTCAGCCTCAGCAAAATCCAGCCGGTAACAACGAGACCGCCGGGACGTCCAAACCTCCGGCACAAACCATGGCGGAGCTAGCAGCGGAGGTCGCCCGCCTTATGGCAACTACCATCACAACCGAGAATCAGGAGTATATTAATGCCGAGCTAGCAAAGTAGTAGGAGGCGATGGCCAAGGCGCGGCGAGACATGGAAGTAGAAGCCGCCAGGGTGGAGACGCAACACGCTACGATCGCAGCAGAGACGGAGCGGTTGAACACCGAGGGATGGCGGCTCGAGAGATGGCAGCACACGTCCTACGCTGTTCACCAAAGGAGGCACCACGGGCGCATCCCGGTCGACCTACATCCAACTCGCCTTTTGACACCCCGCGCACCCTCGGGACGAGTCCTGATCGGCCTTTACAAACTGTACCGAGGGGAGGAGCGGGTCCATCGCCCAATCCGCCGCCGCCTCAGCCAATGGATGCCCATGCGACTCGGTTCCAGACGCCACGGGGTCACTTCTCAAATCCCGTAGACAACGTGCTGGCGTCAACCGTCCACCTAGAGTCCCTTCCGATCTACGAAAACACCCCAGCTGAAATAGAAGCCAGAAACGCCATCGAGATGCTAAAGACGGCCGTGGTCCAGCATGCTCAATATTCTCATAGCCTCGACCGGCTGCACTCCACGCCTCAAGCGAGTCACACCAGAAGACACCATGAGGACTTGCCCGCAGTAACCAGTGGGCCACGGGGATTCCCTCAACACGACCCACTCGGGATGCCCGACACGCGAGCCCAAGATATCATGGATGCAGCGCGAGCAGAGCGTCAAGTAGAGCCAACAGCCGCGGCGGGTCAGGTTTACCCGGCTTACATGCCATCACCTCCCGCGCTCCTGGACGCCAGGGGCAAGCACATCGGGGTATCGTGTCTTGCACCGGTTTTGCGCAACGAGCGAATGCCGAAGGACTTCAAAGGGCCCCGGAAGGTCCCCAATTACTCGCCGAATCTCGAATCAGGGTCATGGATCGAGAGCTACGAACTCGCGATGGACATGCTCAACGTAAGCGAGGCGGTTTGCGCTAAGTACTTCACTATGATGCTCAAAGGGACGGCACACACGTGGTTGAAAAACTTGCCGCCCAACTCCATCAACACTTGGGCGGAGCTAAAGGAGCGCTTTATCAAGAATTTCAGAGGGACTTGCAACTGCCCGATGACCATCGTCGACCTACAGCACTGCGTCCAGCGGCCGGATGAGTCGGCCCACCATTGGACCCAGCGAGTCGCGGAAGTTATTCATTCGTCGGAAGGCATCTCGATGGCTCAGGCGGTGTTGATCCTGGAGAAGAACTGCTATTACGAACCTCTAGTACTAAAGCTAGGACGACTTAAGCGAAAATTACAGGACACGGGCGAGTTAATGGATACCCTTACAAGGTATGCTGAGTCAGATGACACCAAAGATCCTGGGGAGGACGACGACAAAGTTAGTACCGCCAGGAAGGGCGAGTTACACAAGGGCCATTCTCTGTTTCAAGGCTGGGGCAACCACCACCATGGTGGGCACAGCAAGAAGAGACAACAGGAAGGTCCTACGGAATTTGGTGCTAATACTAATACAGGCAACGGAAACCTGCGTCACAAGAAGCGGGGCTTTAGCAGGAAGAAACCATGCAATTATCACGAGATGCTCAAAGGCCCTTGTCCGCAACATGCCACGGCAGAAGGACCGGCGACTCACTCGTGGGAGGATTGCTATGTGATGCAGGAATTTCGGGCCGAGGCGCTCACGAGAGGTCAAGGTGGCGAACAGGGCTAGCGACAGGAACAACCCGGCGCATCCAGGTCACACCAGGTCACGTTCGGTGGTTTTCCTAAACCAGGACCACATGGCGGGTCACAGCCCAACGCTAGCCAGTACCAAGTTAACAACCAACAGTACCACCCGTCGGGAGTGTTCGAGCAACCCCCCCCCCCCCCCGCAAGGGGATCCCCAACGACATGAAGATCGAGGAGGGTTCCAGAATAACCCCAAACAATTGAACAGCATGTAGTACCACGTGTTCATCGCGAGCACGTGTAAGCGGGATCATAAGGTGAACATAGAACCTTCAACATAGTTGAGCCGGCGCTCCCCCGGTACCTTCACTGGTCTGAGCAACCCATAACCTAGAGCAGGGAAAACCACCCCCCCCCCCCCCGAGTAGACAATCCTGCGACTTGGATTTGGTCGTGGCTCTCCAAGTCGGAGGATACACCCTCTCCAAGGTCCTCATGGACGGAGGCAGCAACATCAACATCTTATATTTCGACACTTTCCGGCGGATGAACCTCTTGGAGAAAGACCTGATGCCATCATCCATGGTCTTCCACGGCATCGTCCCCGGTAGGTCGGCATATCCAATTGGGCGGGTTAAGCTTAACGTTGCTTTTGGCACAGAGTCAAATTACAGGAGCGAGTCCCTCCTGTTCGAAGTGGTCAAAATCAAGAGCCCCTATCATGCGTTGTTTGGACGGCCGACGTACGCTAGATTCATGGCCCACACATACTATGTTTATCTAAAACTCAAGATGCCCGGACCTAAGGGTCTTATTACCATCAGCGGCGACACGAAGATAGCTCAAGAATGTGAAGAAGGAGATGATACGCCTCCATCGTATCTACTTTTCCAAACTCCTTAGCCCTTGTTTTGCACTCTAATTTGCATGATTTGAATGGAACTAACCCGGACTAACGCTGTTTTCAGCAGAATTGGCATGGTGTTGTTTTTGCGCAGAAATAAAAGTTCTCGGAATGATCTGAAAATTTACGGAGAATTTTTGTGGAATATATAAAAAATACTTGCGCAAGAATCAACGGAGGAAGTGGAGCGTGGAGCCCACAAGCCCACTAGGAGCAGCCCCCTTGGCCGCGCTTGGCAAGCTTGTGGGGCCCACAAAACTCCACCGCCTCCAATCTCAGGTCTATTTAGTCCCTTTCGTCCGGAAAAAAATCAAGGAGAAGAGTTCATCGCGTTTTACGATACGGTGGCGCCGCCACCTCCTGTTCTTCATCTGGAGGGTACATCTGGAGTCCATTCTGGGCTCCGCAGAGGGGAGATTGTCGCCATCGTCATCACCAACCTTCCTTCATCGCCAATTCCATGATGCTCTTCACCGTTCGTGAGTAATCTCATCGTAGGCTTGCTGGACGGTGATGGGTTGGATGAGATCTATCATGTAATCAAGTTAGTTTTGACGGGGATTGATCCCTACTATCCACTATGTTCTAAGATTGATGGGGCTACTACTTTGACATGCTTAATGCTTGTCACTAGGGCCCGAGTGCCATGATTTCAGATCTGAACCTATTATGTTGTCGCCAATATATGTGTGTTCTTTATCCTATCTTGCAAGTTGCAGTCACCTACTATGTGTTATGACCCGGCAACCCCGTAGTGACAATAGCCGGTACCACTCTCGGAGATGACCATAGTATGAGGAGTTCATGTATTCACTAAGTGTTAATGTGTTGGTCCGGTTCTTTATTAAAAGGAGAACCTTAATATCCCGTAGTTTCCATTAGGACCCCGCTGCCACGGGAGGGATGGACAATAGATGTCATGCAAGTTCTTTTCCCTAAGCACGTATGACTATATACGGAATACATGCCTACATTACATTGACGAACTGGAGCTAGTTACATATCTCTCCTTGTTATAACTGTTACATGATGAATAGTATCCGGCATAATCATCCATCACCGATCCAATGCCTACGAGTTTTTCCTACTGGTCCTTGCTACGTTACTTTGCTGCTGCTACTGTTACTCTGTTGCTACTGTTGTTACTTTGCTGCTACTGCTGGCACTGCTGCTGGTGGTTATAGTTGCTACTGCTGCTATCATACTACTCTTCTACTGATACTTTAGTGCAGATACTAAATCTTTCAGGTGTGGTTGAATTGACAACTCAACTACTAATACTTGAGAATATTCTTTGGCTTCCCCTGGAGTCGAATCAATAAATCTAGGTTGAATACTCTACCCTCGAAAACTGTTGTGATCCCCTATACTTGTGGGTTATAAAGACTATTTTCTGGCGCCATTGCCGGGGAGGCATAGCTATATTTTCTTAGTCACTTGGGATTTACGTCTGCTGATCACTATGAGGAATCTGAAAGATCCAAAAACTAAAGTCTTGCCGTCAACTACGAGGACAGGTAAGGAACTGCCATCTAGCTCTGTACTCGATTCACCTTTAGTTATGAGTAAGTTTGCGACACCACCTCCTGCTAGAAATCTTGATATGTTGCCTGTGCTTGATGATGCTACTTCTGCTGTCCATGATGCTTGTGATGATGCTATGCTTAATACTGCTTTGGCACTAGGTGCATTCCTTGATGCACAAATTGCTAGACCTGATGCTAGATGTGATAATACTTCTGAAACTTCTGATACTATTGAAGTAGAACCTGCTATTTTGCCTGTTAGAACTAGCTCTCCTAGATATGAATTGCCTGATATGCCTAAGGGTTATGTTATTGAGGGAGAGATAGCTGAGGACTTTCTTGCTTGTAAGTATAGCTATGATGTTGAGAAATTACGACTCAAGTGGAAAGAAAAATCTTTGAACGCTAGGATGAAGTACGACCCGAAGTTTGCTACTTCGCCTATCTTGGTGACCGATAAGGATTATGAATTTTGTGTCGACCCTGAGTTAATCACTCTGGTCGAATCTGATCCTTTTCACAGTTATGAGTCTGAAACGGTTGTAGCCTATCTTACCAAACTGCACGATATAGCCACCCTATTCACTAGTGAGGAAAAGATTCACCACTACTATATCCTCAAGTTGTTTCCTTTCTCGCTAAAGGATGATGCTAAGACCTGGTTCACTTCTCTTACTGCTGGTTGCGTGCTTAGCCCCCAGGATATGGTCTACTACTTCTCTGAAAAATATTTCCCTGCCCATAAGAAGCAAGCTGCCTTGCAGGAAATATACAACTTTGCGAAGTTGAAGAAGAGAGTCTCCCACAAGCTTGGGGAAGGCTCGTCCAGCTCCTGAATGCTTTGCCTGATCACCCTCTTGCGAAGAATGCAATACTTGATATCTTCTATAATGGACTTACCGATGCTTCTAGAGACCACCTAGATAGTTGTGTTGGTTGTGTTTTTAGGGAACGAACTGTAGAAAAAGCTGAGATCCTATTGAATAACATCTTGTGCAATGAGAATGCTTGTACTATTCCTGAACCACCTCCTAAGCCAACTCCGAAGAAAAGAGGTATGAAATCTATGAAGATATGCAAGAAGCTAAGAAATCTATGAAAGAGAAAGGCATTAAATCTGAAGATGTCAAAAATCTACCACCTATCCAAGAGATCCATGGTCTTGATAACCCGATACAAGTAGTAGAAGTAAATTCTCTTCATAGATTCGATGAGAGTGATATTCCTTTTGATAAACCTGCTAGCCTATGCCTGGATGAATTTGATAACTTTTTTGCCAAACAACAGAGTTTCAATGATTATGTTAGCAGACAATTGGAACAGAATGCTCGTATGCTTAGTCATTTAAGTGCTTGTGTGGACAGAAACGTCAATGATCTTAAGCTTCTGAGTAGACATGCCTCTATGGTTACTACTCAGGTAGAACAAGTACTTAAAGCTCAAAATGACTTGCTCAATGAGTTGAATGACAATTCTGTTAGAGTCGTCACTAGAGGCGGTAGAATGACCCAGGAACCCTTGTATCCTGAGGGTCAGCCTAAGAGAATTAAACAAGATTCTCAAGGAGTTAGCACTGATGCACCTAGTCATCCTAGGAAGAAGAAGAAAGATGATAGGAACTTGCTCGCTAGCAACCCTGATGCTGTTACACCTGAGAATCCAAATGATGTTTCTGTCTCTGATACTGAAACACAATCTGGTGATGAACATGAGCCTAATGATAATATCAATAGTGATGTTCATGATGATGCTCAACCTAGCAATGATAAGGATGTGTAGATTGAACCAGTTGATCTTGATAACCAACAGCCTAAGAATAGAAGATACGATAAGAATGACTTTGCTGCTAGGAAGCATGGTAAAGAAAGGGAACCATGGGTTCAGAAACCCATGCCCTTTCCTCCCAAACCATCCATTAAAAAGGATGATGAGGATTTTGAGCGCTTTGTTGAAATGATTAGACCTGTCTTTCTGCAAATGCGTTTGACAGATATGCTCAAAATGTCTCCGTATGCTAAGTACATGAAAGATATTGTGACTAATAAGAGGAGGATACCTGAGGTTGAGATTTCCACCATGCTCGCTAATTATAACTTCAAGGGTGGAACTCTTAAGAAACTAGGTGATCCCAGAGTGCCCACTATACCTTGCTCCATTAAAGGTAACTACGTTAGAACTGCTTTATGCGACCTTGGAGCTGGTGTTAGTGTTATGCCTCTCTCTCTTTATCGTAGACTTGAATTGGATAAGTTGACACCAACTAAAATCTCTCTGCAAATGCCCGACAATTCAACTGCTTTCCCTATCGGCATTTGCGAGGATGTGCCTGTTGTGGTTGCTAACGTCACTATCTTAACAGACTTTGTTATCTTGGATATTCCCGAGGATGATGCCATGGCGGTCATCCTTGGAAGGCACTTTCTAAACACTGCAGGGGCTGTTATAGATTGCAACAAAGGCAATGTCACTTTCCATGTCAACGGTAATGAGCATACGGTCCACTTTCCAAAGAAACAATATCGAGTACATTGCATCAATGCTATCGAAAAAACTTCATCGATTCTTATTGGGAGCTTTGAATGCCCTATACCTCCTGTCAAGATGAAGTATGATTTGCTTGTTGGGGATATTCACATCCCCATTGAGGTGACCTAGTTACTATTCAAAAATTCTCCATTCTCTTTTGCGATTCGAAAGAGTTTGTCAAGGAGACATGATCAACCTCATTGACGGATTTCTTTCGATGACCATGAGATGGATGAATAGAGGAGTCACAAACCTCTGTTCCAAGCTTTCACCTTCGGCTCCTTAGACGAAAATTGATAGATTTATTTTAGTTTTCCCTGTTTTCTGCTTTTAGCGTTCCGTAGAAAAGTTCCCCGAAAATAAAACTTCTCCGAACGTCCTCAAAATAAAGTATGATTTTTTCTAGATTTTTTTTCAAATACTGAGACGAAGAGCTAGTCTGGGGGCTGCACTAGTGGGCCACAAGCCCTGGAGGCGCGGGCACCCCCCTGGCCACACCACCAAGGCTTGTGGGGCCCACGTGCACCCTCTCCACTCATTCTAGCTCCCATATGCTTCTCCTACCTCCAGAAAGAATCGTTTCGTAGCTCAAACCCGTGTTCTTGCTCTTCTTGCTGGGATTTTCGATCTCCTTGTGCAAAGCACCATTCACCGAACTGTTTTGGCGAAATTGCTCCTTGGTAAGTGACTCCTCCATTGGTCCAATTAGTTTTTTCTCTAGTGCCTTATACTTCGCCTATTTTTGCTGCCTTGGTGATCATGTTCTTGAGCTTTGCATGCTAATTTTAGCTGGTCCCAAGTAGTTTTGATGCGTAATATGGCCTCTAGGCACTTGTGAGAGTAGTTGCTACGAGTTTCGCTGGGCCTTGTTCACTTTTCCTTGGAGTCACTGAAAATTTCAGAAAAGGAAGGTGTTCAGGAGAAACTATCATGGTGGTTCCTCAAGCAAGAGAGGTCCCCGTCTCGCGATTCGGGAGCTCGATCCTTACCAACCAAGGAACGCGCAGGTACAACCATGTGAATGGCCTTCTGATGAATTCATGATTGAGGCAGGTTTCAAACACGAGTTTGATACACTTGTTCACAATGTCAGACTCGAAGAATTCATCCCCGATAAATGTGAACAGAATGTTGCTCTCACTGCCTCTTTTGTTCGTAGATTCAAATTGTCAGTTGGCCGTGACACATCCGTACTATTTGATCTCTATGACAAATCATATACCATGAATTTAGAGGATTTCAATAGAATTTGCAAGATAGCTATTTGGGGTAGTCTCAATGATCCTCCTAAATCTTCGGTTAGAGATTTTTTTTCTCTGGTATAACTGTCGGAGAAACTAGAAACATTACGCAAGCTACCATGGGGAGCATTCATTTTCCTGCCTTGCATTACTTTGCCCTCTTCGTAGGTAGATGCATTAACGGCAAGATTGAGCATTGTCACCTCTGCGCACCCGACCTTAGTATTCTTAAGAGCACAGTAACGGGTGATAGAAGTTTCAACATGGGAGCTATAATAGCAAGGAGGCTGAATAATAATGCTAATGAAGGGGATTTCTTTGGTGGGATCTATGCCACTCGCATAGAAAATTTTCTTGGAGTACCCATCCGCGAAGGAGATCCCCCGCTCCATACAGCTTTCCTTGACCGCATCGCTTTGACACGCTATCAGTTCCTTGAGAGGAATGATGAATCCCTCCTATACCGTTTAATATTTAACCGGCAGCGTGTTTTCCATATTACCCTTCCTACTCCTGCCTTCTTTGACTTTCAGGTAAAACAGAGATATTACATAACCAGAGGAGAGGCAGAGGTGTATGAGAGGGAGGCAAAGGTTGCTCGCCTCCGTGAGGCAGCTATTCAGGCAGTGGCTGCTACGCTCCCGTACAATCCCCATTATGATTTCGGATATTGCCCAGACCATCCATGGGAGTAGACCAACTTAGGCCAAAAGCCTAAGCTTGGCGGAGTACGTGTTTCTCACCGACTTTATATTCTAGCTTATGCTTTCACCTGTTTGTCGGGGTTCACACTTTGCCACTGTATCATCCATGCTAGTTTATTTATTTTTCTCGTTTTCTTTTCGTGTGTCTATCTAGTTTGAGAAAACCCAAAAATATTTTCTTGTTCTTCTTTTGTTTGTTGGGAGCTTTCCCGTGTAAATAGTTTTCTTTTTTCTTTGGGTCAAGGTAGAAGACCATGGTTACAATGTTTAGTGGCTCTCGCATGCATATATGTTTATCTGTTAAAGAGCCATATTTCTTTGTCTTCTCCTTTGTGTTTTCTTGCAGATTCCAGCTTAGTCCAATGCACGAGCACTCTTATTATTGTTCACATCATTCGATCATGCAAGTGAAAGGCAATAATGACGATATATGATGAAGTGAGTGAGCCGGGAAAAGCTGGTATGAACTCGATCTATTTTGTTTTTGTAAATATGACTAGCTCATCGTTCCTGATTCAGCTTTGTTGTCAGATAAACATGTTTGCAATGACAACTTAGAGATCATAGTTTCTGATGCCATGCTTAATTAGCTAGGAGCTTATAATGGTTTGCCTTGGATGCCAACATGAATCTTGAGATGACTATGATGTAGTATAATAGGATGGTATCCTCCTTTGAATGATTTGAGTGGCTTGACTTGGCACATGTTAACGCATGTAGTTGAAACAAAATCAACATATGCTCTATAATATTCATGTTCATGGTGATTTATGTCCTACTCATGCTTGCACTCAATGTTAGTTAATCTCAATGCATTTTGATGACTGTTGTCGCTCTCTAGTTGGTCGCTTCCCAGTCTTTTCCTAGCCTTCACTTGTACTAAGCGGGAATACTGCTTGTTCATCTACTTCCGTAAACCCAAAGTTGTTCCATATGAGTCCACCATACCTACCTATATGCGGTATCTACCTGCCGTTCTAAGTAAATTTGCATGTGCCACTCTCTAAACCTTCAAGAAATAATCTGTTTTGCATGCCCGAACCGCTCACGTGGTGAGAGGGGGCTATCAGTATCTTCCATGCTAGGCGTGTTATCCTCGATATGTGTTTATTCACTATCATTCACGAGAAAGGGGCCGGTAATTGGAATGCCCAGTTCCATGCTCAAATCGAAAAGATAATTGCAAACAAAACTCCCACCTGGATTGATGTTGGTATGGACGGCACCCGAGTATTCGGCTAGTTGTGGAGTGTGCTTGATTGGTGGTGGGGGAGTCAAAACTTTACTTTTCTGTTTGGGAACCGCCTATAGCATGTGTAGCGTGGAAGATGGTGAGAACTCTTAGTCATTGCATTGACAATGAAAGCATGCCACCCAAAATTATTATCTCTATTTTTAAAAGCTTGAGCTCTGGCACCTCTGCAAATCAATGCTTCCCTCTGCGAAGGGACTATCTATTTATGTTCCTGTTGAGTCATCCTCTTCTTATAAAAGCACCAATTAGAGAGCACCTCTATCATTTTTATGCTTTGCTTTTAACTATGTTAAGTATGGCTATGACTGGATCTTGTTTGCCATGAATTACAATGTTTAGTCAGCCCTTGGTCTTTGAAGGTGCTCTGCATTTATGTTTTGCGGTCTGAGAAAGAGCTAGCGAGATACCATCTATTCGTATTGCTTCATGATTGTTTTGATTGAAGTGTTGACGTTTGAGACTTATTATTATTTTCTTGCTAGTTGATTATGCCATTGATATGAGTTTACCGTGAGACCTAGATGTCATTTTCTTATGTGGTTTGCTTGTGATCTTGCTGAAATTCTGGTTATAAGTTAGACATAGTTGCAACAACAAGATCAAACAGAGTTCGTAAAAGTTTTCCTTTTGTCTCTTTCAGTTTGTCAACTGAATTGCTTGAGGGCAAGCAAGGTTTTAAGCTTGGCGGAGTTGATACGCCTCCATCGTATCTACTTTTCCAAACTCTTTTGCCCTTGTTTTGGACTTTAATTTGCATGATTTGAATGGAACTAACCCGGACTGACGCTCTTTTCAGCAGAATTGCCATGGTGTTGTTTTTGCGCAGAAATAAAAGTTCTCGGAATGACCAGAAAATTTATGGAGAATTTTTGTGGAATATATAAAAATACTGGTGCAAGAATTAACGGAGGAAGTGGAGCATGGAGCCCACAAGCCCACCAGGCACGGGCCCCCCTGGCCGCGCCTGGCAGGCTTGTGGGGCCCACAAAACTCCACGCCCCCAATCTCAGGTCTATTTAGTCCCTTTCGTCCGGAAAAAAATCAAGGAGAAGAGTTCATCGCGTTTTACGATACGGAGGCGCCGCAACCTCCTGTTCTTCATTTGGAGGGCACATCTGGAGTCCGTTCTGGGCTCCGCAGAGGGGAGATCGTCGCCATCGTCATCACCAACCTTCCACTATCATGTAATCTCATCGTAGGCTTGCTGGACGGTGATGGGTTGGATGAGATCTATCATGTAATCGAGTTAGTTTTGACGGGGATTGATCCCTAGTATCCACTATGTTCTGAGATTGATGTTGCTACTACTTTGCCATGCTTAATGGTTGTCACTAGGGCCCGAGTGCCATGATTTCATATGTGAACCTATTATGGTGTCACCAATATATGTGTGTTCTTGATCCTATCTTGCAAGTTGTAGTCACCTACTATGTGTTATGACCCGGCAATCCCGGAGTGACAATATCCGGTACCACTCCCAGAGTTGACCATAGTATGAGGAGTTCATGTATTCACTAAGTGTTAATGCGTTGGTCCGGTTCTTTATTAAAAGAAGAACCTTAATATCCCGTAGTTTCCATTAGGACCCCGCTTCCACGGGAGGGATGGACAATAGATGTCATGCAAGCTCTTTTCCCTAAGCACGTATGACTATATACGGATTACATGCCTACATTACATTGACTAACTGGAGCTAGTTACATATCTCTCCGTGTTATTACTGTTACATGATGAATAGCATCCGACATAATCATCCATCACCGATCCAATGCCTACGAGTTTTTCCTACTGGTCCTTGCTACGTTACTTTGCTGCTGCTATTGTTACTCTGTTGCTACTGTTGTTCCTTTGCTGCTACTGTTGTCACTGCTACTGCTGGTTACTGTTGCTACTGCTGCTATCATACTACTTTGCTACTGATACTTTGCTACATATACTAAATCTTTCAGGTGTGGTTGAATTGACAACTCAACTGCTAATACTTGAGAATATTCTTTGGCTTCTCCTTGAGTCGAATCAATAAATTGGGGTTGAATACTCTACCCTCGAAAACTGTTGCGATCCCCTATACTTGTGGGTTATCAGGAGACGCGACTTATGCCGAGTCATCTTGTGCGGCCGAGGAGCTCAAGTTTCACCAATCTAATGATGACCCGGTGGACATGACGCTGCTCAAGAGGCCGACCATCGATTCTGAGCCGCCCCTCGAGTTTAAACCAACGGACGACACCAAGGTTATCGAGTTTACGCCTGGCGACTCCACCAAGCAGTTCACTATTGGGGCGGGTCTCGACCCCAAATAGGAAAGCGTGCTCATCGAATTCATTCTTGAGAATTGGGACATCTTTGCTTGGAAACCTTCTGACATGCCGGGTGTACCGAGAGAATTCGCTGAGCACCATCTTAATACTGACCCTAAAGTTAAGCCAGTTCGACAGTACCTTCACAGATTTAATGAAGAGCGTTGTAAGGTGATTGGAGAGGAAGTAGCCCGGCTCCTTGCCGCCGGGTTCATCATCGAGGTTTTCCACCCTGAATGGCTGGCTAACCCGGTCCTGGAGCTCAAGAAGAACGACACTTTCCGCATGTGCATCGACTACACTGACCTCAATAAAGCCTGTCCGAAGGATCCCTTCACCCTTCCTTGCATTGATCAAATTATCGACTCGATGGCGGGTTGTGAATGTCTGTGTTTCTTGGACGCTTATTCGGGATGCCATCAGATCAAGATGGCAGTGGCGGATCAGGAGAAGGCATCCTTCATAACCCCATTTGGAGCTTTCTATTACGTGTCCATGCCGTTTGGGCTCAAGAGTGTTGGGGCGACTTACCAGTGTTGCATCCAAAACTGCTTGCACAGCCAGATAGGCCGTAACGTCCACACTTATGTGGACGACCTCGTGGTCAGGTATCACCGAAAGGACTCCCTCTTGGAGGATCTCAAGGAAACCTTTGACAACTTGCATGTTTACCAGATGAGGCTTAACCCCACCAAGTGCATCTTTGGTGTCCCTGCGGGGAAGTTACTGGGTTTGTTGGTGTCGGAGTGTGGCATTGAGGTCAACCCGGACAAGATTGAGGCAATTACCTCATTAGGGAAACCAGCCAACGTTAACCAGGTCCATCGTATGGAGGGTCGAATCGTAGCTCTGAGCCACTTTATAAGTCGCCTTGGGGAGAAGGCCATCCCTCTGTACCAGTTGCTCAAGAAAGCTGATCGTTTTGTATGGACAGACGAAGACAATGAAGCTTTTGAAGCCTTGAAGCGGCAATGAGCTAACCCGCCAGTGTTGGCAGCTCCGGCAGACAAGGAACCTATGCTCCTGTACATTGCAGCCAATTCCAAGGCAGTCAGCGTGGCAGTAGTTGTCGAGCGAAAGGAAGAAGGAAAGGAGTATCTAGTCCAACGACCGGTGTATTTCATCAGCGAGGTCCTCACCCTCTCCAAGCAACGTTACCCACATTGGCAAAAGCTGGTTTTCGAGGAGTTCATGGCGAGTCGAAAGCTGAAGCATTACTTCCAGGAACACCCGATCACGGTCGTCAGTTCCGCCCCTCTCAGCGACATCATACATAATTGAGAGGCTACTGGACGGATTGCTAAGTGGGCCACCGAGCTTGGATCCCATCATATGCGATATACGCCTCAGACGGACATCAAATCTCAAGCACTCATGGACTTCAGCATTGATTGGACCGAGTTACAAATCCCGGAGGAGAGACCCGATCTTACTTATTGGACCATCTATTTCGATGGGTCCAGGCAATTGGAAGGCTCGGGGGCTGGTGTGGTGATAACTTCGCCTCAAGGTCAAAAGTTTTGCTGTGTGCTTCGACTCATGTTTCCATGTACCAATAATGCAGCAGAGTACGAAGCCTTGCTCCATGGTTTGTGACTCGCCAAAGAGATGAACCTCACACGAGTCAGGTGCCTAGGCGATTCAGATCTTGTTGCACAGCAGGTTTCTAGCACCTGGGATTCACGAGACCCTCTGATGGCGGCTTACAAACGAGTTGTGTCAGATGTAGAGGGTCACTTCAATGGATATCAAATGGATCACATCGACCGGCGGCTTAACGAAGCAGCGGACGCTCTTTCCTGTCTTGGTTCACAACGTAAGCCAGTTCCCCCCAATGCCTTTCTGGATGTATTGCAGAACCCTTCGGTGAAACTCCCTTCAGAGGAAGATTTAGCGGTACGGGACCCCGAGTCTCAACTCGTGGTGGCTCTTCACGCTACTCCAGACTGGGTGATTCCTTAAATGGCATATCTCACCAGAGGCGAGTTACGAGCCGACGAGTTATTAGCTCGCAAAATCGTCCGTCGGTGTAAATCCATGGTCATACACAATGGCGAGTTACACAAACGAGGCACCTCGGGGGTATTTCAAAGATGCGTCTCTTCTGAAGAAGGATGTCTGATCCTCAATGAGATTCACGTGGGCGACTATGGTCATCATGCCGGGTCCCGATCCTTGGTCTCTAAGGCCGTCAGACATAGGTTCTATTGGCTGACGGCTCATGCAGACGTAGAGGAGATCATTCGCCGATGTTATGGCTGCCAAAAGTTTGGAGGCGAGATGCATGTGCCGGCTCAGGAATTGCGGATGATACCAATCACTTGGACGTTTGCAGTCTGGGGGCTTGATATGGTTGGCCCTTTCAAGATGTCTTCCACCAAAAAGACTCATCTATTGGTGGCGGTTGAAAAATTTACCAAGTGGGTTGAGGCGGAACCTGTTAGCAGTTGTGATGCAGATACGGCCGTCAAATTCTTGAAGAAGCTGATTTTCAAATTCGGGTATCCTCATAGTATCATTACTGACAATGGTACTAATCTATCCAAAGGTGCAATGCAAGAGTTTTGTTCACGAGAGCATATCCGGCTTGATGTTTCCACGGTTGCACATCCCCAGTCTAATGGACAGGCATCGAGGGCGAATCAGGAAATATTGCGGGGGATAAAGCCTCGGCTAATGGTACCTTTGGAACGCACTCCAGGATGTTGGGTCGAGGAGTTGCCCTTAGTACTGTGGAGTATCAGGACAACTCCAAACCACTCCACGGGTTTTACTCCTTTCTTTCTGGTCTACGGAGCAGAAGCGGTGCTACCAAGTGTCATCAAACACGATTCCCCATGAGTCGCCACCTACGTGGAACAGGACAACAAGCTCACACGACAAGACTCGCTGGATGCCTTGGAGGAGGAACGTGACTTGGCTGCATCACGATCAGCGATTTACCAACACGACTTGCGACATTACCATAGTCGCCGGGTCAAGAGTCGGGCTTTCCAAGAAGGTGACTTGGTGCTCTGTTTGATTCAAGATCATACTGGTATGCACAAGCTATCACCTCCATGGGAAGGACCGTTTGTCATGAGCAATAATCTTCAGAACGGCTCATACTATTTGGTGGATCTTCCCCCAGATCGGCAGACTACAAAGGTTGAGACAACTCTCCCCTAGAACATAGCCCATTTGTAGCCTTACTACACTTAAAGCCATGAGCTCCCCATTTATTTACCAGTTTTCAGAAAATTGTAATCCATGAATTATGAAAGCAATAAAGCCGACACCCACAAATTTGGGGTTCCTTTGTCGTTTCAGCTTTTGAAAGCATGAGTCTTTATTTTTCTATAAGTCGCCCAAACATGGACGCTATCAAAGTCAAAGAGCGTAAGTCGCCATGCTGCACTTACTTCAAACCTGGGCTTTGATAAAGCCAAAGAGGACCAACGTTGCCATGTTGCACGGTTCAAATATAGGCGCCTTATGTGGTTTCGAGAATTAAGCCGGCTTACTTGGGGGCTACTAGTCCCCAAGTCGTTTTGCAGTAAGAGCATATACGCTTATGTGATCCTATGCCTGGTTTCTTCATAAATCATATGTCACTTGGGGGCTTCCACTTATTGAGTTCAGCCTGAATACCCTCTTGACTAGCGAAAAATTACCGCATTACAAATGGTTATACTGCACTATGTGTTGAACAAGTCGCCACATGGACCTATGTACTCAGGGCGAGTCAATCCGTTATTTGGACCCTGAACTCGCCTTGGTTAAAACATAAAAGGTACCGGCCAGAGTCACACATGTGAAATAGAGAAACCATTGGTTCATTGAACCTGCTTCATGGACGGTTGAATCTCGCCTGATCAGCCGGTCTAAAACAACATGGCTTTTTGCAAAAGCTTTCTAAGGGTAACACTAGAATTTTGCAAACTCGTCTTATCCTATCGTAACTCACCGAGTCGATAAAATTTTCTTTCTTGATGGCAAGACCACAAGGTTCCATAATATATTTGAGTCGGCTTTTGATTGTAACTCGCCCCGACTCATTTTTTAACCATTATTTGCCATAACCCGGGGACTGGTCTATTTTTTGACATAACGGGGGCTGATCTACTTTTTGGCATAATCCACGGGGCTGGTCTATTCTTTGTCATGCACTCACTGAGTCGGCTGATGTTTTTCCTTACACATAAGGTGAAAACTTGTTTGTCAACTTATGATATTCCCTGGTTCATCAAACTTGCAGACGAGTCATGCATATATTCAAGGAATAAAAGTGGTTCCATCAAAAGGTACTACTGACTGATTGTTTTTCCACAAACACTAGCAAAGCTATTACATGGCTCGCGTGGCCAAAATGGGTGTCATCCCCTAGTGAAGAAAGGATCCATGGACGAATCAGGCCGCCGCCGAGTCACCTTGCCTTGAGCTCTCCCCGCCTTCGATTCGTAAGTCGCCCACTTTCCAATTACACTTGGACAGGGCAATGAACTCGTCTTCATCATCAAGGAAGAGAGATAGGTCCATGTCAAGATCAAAAGTATTCTTGGATCGGCAAGGAACCAAGCTAGCAGTTTCATATGAGGGAGGCGTCACCTTCTTTTTCTTCTCGTCATAGGTGGCTTGGTATTTACTCAAATCCAAGCTGGCTGCTAGTTGAGTCGCCACATAGCGAGATTCTATGATAACTCGGTGATAGTCCACCTCGGTGAATTCTGACCTGTCATCCTTCAGCTCGGGGTAGCCGGCGGCTATTTCTTCTGGTTTGAGCTCCGGGGCATAGGCAGTCGTCTGGAAGATTGGCAAATCGTGCACCTGCAAAGGCCATATTAGTATTTCATAATTTTCGAAATCAGATTAATTAGTCAACAGTGGAGGGTTAACGCTTACCAAACATAGCGACAGTCAGGGCGGCTTCCAATTTTTCTTCAGACTGCTGAGCACGCTTCAGAATGGCGGCTTGGTCAGCTTTAGCTTTCTTCTAAAAAATTTGCTCGTCAGCTTTCATCTTCTCCAACTCAGCCTGAATTAAGCAGTATTTCCTTTCCAACTCAGATTGGGTGTCTTGTTGTTCAGCCAGATTTTTTCTTAAGTCAGCTATAGCCGACTCAGTCTGGGTCACAGACTCCTACACATCAAATTTGGGGAAACAAGTTTCAGCATTACTGCAAGCAATACTCCTGATACTTGGGGGGCTAATGTATGATTTTCTTCAAAATCATACCATATTCAAGACCCAGCTCATCTTTCAAAATATGACCCGTCCCTTGCGGGCTACAGGTTAAAGATTTTTATTCAAGACCCGACTCATCTTTCAAAATATGACCCGGCCCTTGGGGTCTACAGGTTGAAGATTTTTTATTCAAGACCTGGCTCATCTTTCCAAAGATGACCCGGCCATTGGTGGATAGAGGTTGAAGATTTTTTATTCAAGACCCGGCTCATCTTTCAAAAGATGACCCGGCCCTTGGGGGCTACAGGTTAAAGATTTTTTATTCAAGACCCGACTCATCTTTCAAAAGATGACCCGGCCCTTGGGGGCTACAGGTTGAAGATTTTTTATTCAAGACCCGTCTCATCTTTCCAAAGATGACCCGGCCCTTGGGGGCTACAGGTTGAATATTTTTTATTCAAGACCCGGCTCATCTTTTGAAAGATGACCTGGCCCTTGGGGGCTACAGGTTGAAGATATTTTATTCAAGACCCGACTCATCTTTCCAAAGATGACCCGGCCCTTGGGGGCTACAGGTTGAAGATTTTTTATTCAAGACCCGGCTCATCTTTCAAAAGATGACCCAGCCCTTGGGGCTACAGGTTGAAGATTTTCTATTCAAGACCCGACTTATCTTTCAAAAGATGACCCGACCCTTGGGGTTATAGGTTGAATATTTTTTATTCAAGACCCAGCTCATCTTTCAAAAGAAGTCCCGACCCTTGGGGCTACAGGTTGAAGATTTTTTATTCAAGATCCGGCTCATCTTTCAAAAGATGACCCGGCCCTTGGGGCTATAGGTTGAAGATTTTTATTATATTAAAAAGACCCGGCTCATCTTTCAAAAGATGATCCAGCCCTTGGAAGGCTAACGGGTGAAGGAAAATATATAAATAGGCGTACCTCATGCCTAACCCTCATAAGATGAATCAAGCTCTTGTTCATCTCATAGTCCCTTTCCAGATGACTTGCGAAGCCAGAACAAAGTTGGTCGAATTCCAGCTTCTCATACTAGGGGAGCTCAAATTTACTTGTGTCTTGATCAGGAGAAGGGCGAGTTTCCTTGGAGGTATGCTTGGAAAGTACTGCAACCGAAGGAGTGGAATAGCCAGTACCGGTGACCACGACGTCGTCTGGATCTTCAATCGCCTTGAGAGGGCTTAGCGGGTGACCCTCATCAGCGGTTTCCTTTAAAATTATGGGCGAGTCATCCCGGGCATCGGGAATATCGTCCATTAATCTCTGGGACAGGGGTGCTCGTGCCTAAGGCGTCAGTAGTTTTGGGAGCAGAAGATAGGTCGCCGGTTTTTCTTCTCTTCGCTTGTGCTCTGAGACAAAGGCACCAAGATTAAAAGCACATATCATTGTTTAGAAAAAAATGGGATTAACAAAGATACTCACTCTTGTATACGAATCATCGGCGGGAGAGCTAATATTGCCGAGTCGCCAGATGTAGGGGGAGAAGTCTGATAGAACAAAGGCTTGAAGTTAACGAAGTGGCGAGTCACATTTTACACAAGAAAGGGTATGATAAAACTAAATTGTACCTCGCTGGTGCGTTTCTAACCGGTTGTCTTCTCGGGCTGTCCAGAGATTAAGTCGCCAGAACAACTACGGGTCTTGCGCTTGGAGGTATATCTTGCTTTCTTCAAAAGGAAATCAGGATCCATATAAGCATATGGGTGAGACATGGGCACTTTTCCACAGATCCGCCTGGCTGGTCTAGGAGAAGGAGAAGGTGAGTCGGAAGAAATAGAAATTACCTCGACCACATCATCTTGGCTCTCGTTGTCCTCGCCCTACACATAAAGACGCATGGTATAAGCATAAGTCGGAATACAGAGGTAATGAGTGAGGGGGAAGCCTTACCTCTGAGTGTGCTTCGTCAGCTCATGACTCGCCAACAAAAGAAGAATCCCTGGTGGCGGCTTTGCTTTTGCTGGCTTTCTTCTTGTTCTTTGGTGGCGGCTTGGTGGTCTTTTGGGCTGTCACTTTAGGGCCCCGTCGCCAAAATGGATCATGTTTCTGGTGAATAAAAGTGAATTTCAAACCAAGAGGATTGATGAGCATGGAGAAAGGAAAGGCGACTTGGATTCTTACTGGCGGCACCGGGTTGGAGCGGCAGAAGGCCTTAAGCCCGATCTTGGCACATTCCTCCAAAGTTTCACCAGTTAGTTTCTTGATAATTCTGACAATTTCACTCTCGAGAGTCTTTTGCAATTGAATCGCTGCGAATGATCTACCGTACCATCATAGTCATACATCAGCCCGTCTCGGCGACTCAAGGGAAGAATGTTACACTCTATCCAGCAGCGGAACAGATTAATCCTGATGAGCCCATTGTTGGTCAGAGACTTTAACTCGGAGAAAACAGGGATAAACTCTGACTCTTCTTCTTCAGTGAGCTTCTCAGGCAGTTTGAATTCCATTGGCAGGTGATCTTCTCTGAAACCCGGGAGTTGGTTTTCGCCGGGTGGAGAGGTGTCCCGGCAATAAAACCATGACTCGGCAAAGCCCTTAGGATGGCTGAGCAGAAGAACTAATGGAAATCCATGATCGTGGCGCCTTTGAACGTTGACTCCTCCGAGCTCGTGGTTGGGACCGTTGGGAAACTCGGTCTGGCGATTCAAATGGAAGAAGTTCCAAAATAAAGGAACTATGGGCTCACTCTGCAAATATACCTCACAAAAGACCTGGAACTAACACAGGTTGCTGATGCAGTTGGGTCCCAGATCTAGAGGATGAACATTAAGGAAATGCAGAATGTCTCACAAAAACTTTGATTCGGGCGGTTTAAAACCTCGTTCGATATAATCGGTAAAGATGACTACTTCTCCCGTAGCAGGATTGGGAATCAACTCGCCCGGGGCGGTTCTCCAACCGATGGTTTCCTTATTGTCAAGATGACCCGCCTTAACGAATTTCTCAAGAGTGGCATCATCGATTTTTGTCGGTAACCAGTCGCACTTCGTAATGGCCATGACTACAAAAGAACAAGGAATGAGGCGATTAAGTAACAGCTAGGAAGTATTCTAACTCCCTAGTATGGGTTTATGGTATGTTCGAAAAGGATTTGGTGACTCGCCAAATGGGTGACATACATCATAACCCGCTATTCGGGCGATTGATGGAAGTATCTTGGAAGTACTGTAACTTGCACCTCAAATTGGAAAGAAAGGGGCCATAGCTATGGTGATAAGTTTAAGTCTATATGGAAGCTGGAGCTAAACGGCGACTCTCAGGGGTGATTTTTTCCTTAGGAGTATTATCGAGGAGACGAACAAACATATTTCTAAAAACAGGAAGTAAACTATGGATCTACTAGTGGATCAAAATAAAGGGATATTTCTCGAAACAATGGAGGAAACCTATGAGCGTAAGGCAGTGACAGCGTTGGATCTACGGCATGAAGACATAAGATAGCAAAAAGACGCGATAAAGTGGCCATAGTTTGCTACTGCCTAAAGTCTATTGCGAAAATATGAAATGGATCTAAGGCAGGTAAGGGCGTTCGTCGCGTCACGGAAGCTAGCTCACAGGAAGCAATGGTCATGGTGTTCTCGGCATAACCCTAATAGGGGAATGTGTGTACCTGGGAAAAGTAGATCGGTGCCGGGGACGAAGGCGTAGTACTTTGTGCTTCTTGGCGCCCGAAAGTGTTGGGGAACGTCAGAAAGACCACGGTCGATGGAGGAGCTGCACGAGCCGGTGACGATGCCAGGGCACTGGTGCTCGAAGAGGAAGAGCGCGAGGAAGTCGAGGAAGAGATGGAGGTAGGTGACGGGGTTTCCTCCCCCCCCATTTCTTCTCTTGTTATTTAAAGGGAAAGAACAGAAATCAAGGCTGTCAAAGCGGAGATCGAGGCAACAAGTCACACACTGCGATGATGGCGCCTAGATTTTCGGGATAAGTGATTATGAACGAAAGATCCATTGATGGTCGCAGTGTTAAAAGCCCCGGAACTAAGGGGATGAGGTGATGTCATCCAAGATTACACGGCAACTTAGATTACAACGGGTGGCGACTTATCGTTCGTCAAAGGATAGAAATGGTAAGAGTCACCCCAAATTGGTGGAGGTTTATTGACATGAATGAATTCAAGACAATCTGGGGCCTAATGTTGGGGATATTACCTGCGGGTAACCCGCCCTTAGTGGGCCGGGTCGCCAAAGGGGCGACTTACCATTTACCGCGCGTCCCGTGGCCCAGAACTGGATGGCGCTTCAAGAGGTCTTGCGGATGATGGATTACCAAGAAAGCACCGATCGTGGAGGACACAGCGACTTAGAGATAAGGAAAGCCACAAAGAGTAGCATGGCAGGACTTTGTAAACTTAGGGCCTCCATTTGTATATAAAGGCGAGTCCCAGGGAGAGGTCAGGTGAGTTAGAGAGAATCGAGAGCTAGGTCAGGCGAGTTACGCCCTCCTTGTAATCGAAACCACCATTAATCCACACAAAGCAGGACGTAGGCTTTTAGCTCCTCATGAGGGGCCGAACCTGGGTAAATCTGAGTCTCGCTTTTGCTCACCCCCTTCGAGTTGCCACCAAGGTGTGATGGCTCCATCTCTAAGTCCTTTCACGAGGACATCTGCAGTGACAAAACCACGACAGACAGCGAGAGCTCTTGCACCTTTATGTTCTTACTTTGCTATTTTCAATACTAAATATCGACTTTTGTTTCTTATTGTCTTGAATTGAATTGCATATCTTACTTTCTTTACTTTGAAGTTCTTATATGTGTGTTAGAATGTCACCACAGAAATTATTTGTGTTATCATTTACCTACTCGAAAGGAATTAAGCTTGGGGATGTTGATACGTCCCAAACGTATCTATAATTTCTGCTTGTTCCATGATCTTTTGGGTGGCATTGTTATATGTTTTGCTACACTTTTACATCTTTTTACACATATTTGGACTAACCTACAAACTAAGTGCACCAAGTGCCAGTTTCTGTTTGCCGATGTCTTTTTTGGAGGGACTTCTACCCAAATTTCCAGAGTCCCAGAAATCCCGAGAAAAAAATATAAAAACTAGCATGATGGAAGCTTCCAGAGCACCAAAGGTGGGCCACAAGGGAGCCAGGGGCTGCCCAGGCGGCCTCCCTACGCGGCCTGGCCCCTGGCCACGCCCATAGGTCGCCTGGGTGGGCCCCACCTCCTCTGACGCCCTCCTTTGGCCTATATTTACCCCTCCGAACGGAAACCCTTCCATCATATCCAGAATCGCGAATTTCTCCATCGTTCCGCCGTCGCAGCGCTGCCGAGATCGGGAGCGTCAGGAGACCTCTTCCCGGTACCCTGCCGAAGGGAGGATTGACCTCTGGGAGCTTCTGCACCGCAATGGACGCTTCCCGGACGTGCCGTGAGTAGTCCTCCTTGGACCATGAGTCCATGACCAGTAGTTATGTGATGTCTTCTCTCCAATCTTGTGCTTCAATGATTAGCCCTGGTGAGCTGCCCTACATGATCAAGGCACATATGTAATTTTCGTCCTATTGCTATGCTTGGTTTGTTGGGATCTGATGGATTATGAGATTATGTTCAGATTGTGATTAGTTATATATTTGATTATCATTTTATATTATGTTCTATAGTGATTCATGCATGTTCTCCATTGCTCTTTGTTGCTTTGGTCGAGTTGTAGATTGTAACTCCAAGAGGGAGCGTTATGCATGATTGTGGGTTCATGCCCCGTGATGTCTAGCTTGAGTGACAGAAACATGAGACTAGGGGATGTGTTGTTGCCACCAGGGAGAAAACAACGGTGCTTGTGACCACTGTTGCAAGGATTGTTTACCTTACGCAAAGTTCGTTAATGCAGTTGTCCATTGCTTTGAGTTGACACTTTGGGTGGGGCTCGCAACTTAATACGAGCGAGATGTTCTGGATAGATATCTCAAGGTGGATGATTAGTAGGTAGATGCTCATGAATAAACGGTCTACTTGTCTTGGCATACTACCCATTACTATTGACCCTCTAACTTTGAAGTAGCATAATTAGCATTGCGGTGTGTTTATAATTCTTTGAATTGCTGAGCTGTAATTTGTTACCCATGCTTATTTTTTATCATCTTTTGGGAGAGAGACGTCAGTAGTGAACATCATGTGACACAAGTCCATATTACCACCATTGCTTACACCTCTATCATTTACTGCTTTATTTACTTTTCCGTTGCAATCACTATCACTATTCCCGCTTGTGTTTTGATCCTTGGCTAACTACAACGCCGGAGAGATTGACAACCTCTCTGTATTCGTTGAGAGCAAAGTTATTTGTTGTGTGTGCAGGTCCACATCTTCTGCTAGCGTCAGAGTAGCGGACACCTACTTGTTGATCCTCGGAGTCCTCCTGGTTTCATAAACCTTATCGTCCCCGTGTAAGGGAAATCTGCTGCTGACTACATCTCCACCTTCCACTTGGGGTAACCAACAAGTGGCGAGAAGTATATCCATCAACTCGTTAGCCACCAGGTCCCGGCAACCAAGAACCCTTGCTGATGTCTTCTTCAGTGTGTAGACAAACATCTTATTGTTTTTTGTAGGTAGTTTGTTTATCTTGAGAATCTTCCTGAGTTTCTTGAATCGAATTGTATTCAAGGACACCTCATTTCCCCATATGCAAAAGGGTCGAACAGTGGGTCTAAACCACATACAGCAGGATCTACATGTACAAGAACAAATTATTAAAAACCTTAATATTAGAATGTTTCTTGCAATTGCGCAATAATGTGTAATTATCCAAAGGACCATGGATGTGCAAACCTCGATGGTAAACATCAGTGTCTCCCATGTTTCCCATGCAACATATTTAAGATAGATATTGATTAGGTTATAAGTGATAATTTGGCATACTATCACTGAAATATGTTAATGAAAAATGAACACATTGCAGATCTAACAAATTAATTTGATCCACATGGAAAAGCGAGTTATCTAAATCAAGCGTGCTAATAACTAGGAAATATAGCAATCGTATATGTTTCACATGTATTTAGTACATCTAAATTCGATTTATTTGTCATATGCATAACAATACAAAATTGTACCAACAACAATCGAACACCACGTTGCAGAATTGAACTAAGTAGTTAACTGTCCACCACAACAAATGAATGAAACAATTAACTAAGCACCACATTGCACAATAGAATATACTAGAAGATCAGATTGCAAGTAGCATTACATTGGACATTTCACTGGATTTTCTAAATGGATGGCAGGAGCAACACATGCAACAGGTAAACCAAACATGCTTAATTAGTGTAGCTAGCTGAACATAGGTCCTTCATGATAAAGCTAAGAAAAACAAGCTATTCATCATCGTCCGAGATATCGATTACAATGGGCTCCTTCAACTTGGAAGAGGGTGAGGCCTCCACACCATGGGTGCACCCCTCTAGTGGTGAGTGTTGTGATCTTGCCCCGACACCAACATGTCAGCTCTGGAGCTGACCTAAGCACGGGCACACTAAGAAACCTCATCGTATTCTTTGTCAAGCGCATAGGCAGTGCCCTCAAGAAAAGACAATGAGGTGTCATTTATAGCAGCCAACCACATGGTGATGGTCGCCCATGAGGTGCCAACGGTGGCCTCGACGGTGAGGTTCTCCTCCAAGATCTAGGGGTCGGCATGCATGGCATCCATCGTTGCCTCATCCACGCGTGCAACTGCGATTTCTTCTCCCCTTCCACATGCTCCTTGAGATCCTAGATATACTGCGTGCACCACGGCTTTCGGTGGCAATTATTTGGCGGATGGGGCGATGATTTTGGTGGATGGTGTCGCACCGGCTATCGGGCCATGTGGAATGGAGGAAGAGGGGTGGGAGAGATGGGGTAATTGGGAGGTGTCAATTACGTGACTAGATGCACGAGGTCGAGCAGCAGGAAGGAGCACCACTGGCAAGGAGGCGACGCTTCAAGAAAGTAGTGAAGATTTAAACTGGGAAAGGAATGAGGAAAAAGGGGAAATGTGGCTTTTGATTGGTACCATGGGGGTGAGGGAGGTAGATACTTCCAAAGTAGCCCAAAAGTTTCACGCAGCGAAAAAGTGGTGCGGGAAGTTTCATCGGACGCAGCAAAAAAGTGTGCAATGTCTAAACATCACAAACATAGCTTGTGCTATACCCCACGTGTGATGAGCTTGAACGTGCAAACTATTCAAAACAATTTTCGATATCTTAACATCACAAACGAAGCATGTTCTATACCCCGTGCGTGATGAGCTTGAACGTGCATTTTTTTGTCTCCAAGCTTCCGATGTAAGATCGGATAATACATTGCACACGATTCGTGCCAAGAAAATTATGTGTAATGACCTTTATTTTCATTTTCAATTGGAAGGCTGAATGGGGATATGACACCAAAGTTTCGTCAGAATTTCCTGGCTTACAATGGTCATCCACGTCGTCGCATAATTTAACATCAATTGCCAATTTGGGTACTACACAGAAGAGTCTACAACAGAGCCCGTACTTAAGTATCTAGCAATTAAACACAACTTGTTGATCTAAACATTACTCTAACAAATGACCAGTGCTCAAAACAAAAACTAATATTATGCCAGATTCTTGTCGATCTCTACCGCATCCTCCATAACAAGCTCGCGCTCGATCGATGACCTCCAAGGGAAGGGGCTCCATGGCATCCATCATCACATACTCCAGAAGCATCTCGAAGTCCGCTTCCACCATCTCTTTGGAAAAGGCTGCCACAAGACAAGGGTGGGCAGCCGCGGTCTAGGCATTCACGGCCTCCATCTCAGCTAGGGAGGCTGCCGACAAATGGACGGCTACAAAGGTGCTTTGAGCGATTGCCAACTCTTCGTACGTAGGTTGCCGACCGGTGTCGGAGAAGGCCACTGCTATTTGTGTAGTCCAACACTAGCTGGGCGTGGGCAGCTGCCATGAGGGCTATGGCGGCTGCCGAGGAATGGACAACTGTTGTGCCGTTCTCACCATTTGCTATCCCGATTGCAGATGTTGCTTCCGCCATCTCAGCTACAACATTTTCCCTTTTGGCGGATGCAACCGCCCTTTCGGAGAATGCGGCCACGCTCATGGACGTTGTGAGCGCGTTCATGGCTGATGCGGCCGTGGTCGGGACGGAGTGGGTCATCGAAGTTGCCTTCACAATGCGGATCTACTTCCCCATCTTTCACCGGCGATTTTGAATAGTATAGTGGTCTTAGGAAGCAAGTGTGACTGTGTGGTTGACGCGCCGGCAGTGGAATGTAGCCGATGTAGGTTCCTCCATAAGCCATACTAGATCATGAAAGGCGCGCGTTGCTGCGCCTGTCTATTATGAATTTAGGATGAAAATATTATTGATATATTTGTATAACAGTAATTATTTTATTGTGGTTTGCGATGTTTATTTTGTTGCATTTTATTTGTTGTTTTTTTTGAAATATTTGTGGTGTTATGGGCCACATAATAGTAAATTTCTTATTTGTGTGTAATATTTAAATTAGGCTGATAGGGGCCTGCATAGGTATTAATACTTTTGCAGCAGCAGTTTTTGTGTATTGATGTGTATGTTGAACGTTTTTAGTGAGGGTTTAATTCTGTATATTTATGTAGGATCATAATCGCTTAAGATATATTTGTATTATATTAATTATTTTCTTGTGGTTTGCGATCTTTATTTTGATGTAATTTTTTTGTTTTACTTTTTGGAAAATTTGGGGTGTTATGGGCCACATAATAGTAATTTTGTAATTTGTGTGTAATATTGTAATTGGGGTGATATGGGCCTGTTTAGCTATTAATACTTTTGCGTCAGCATTTTTTGTGTATTGATGTGTATGTTGAACGTTTTTAGTGAGGCATTAATTTGGCATTGATCTAGGATAGGAATGGCTATAGGTTTTGCATTAGCATTTATAACTTTGTTGACCTCTGTATTTATGAACAGTAGTTATAAGTAGAGGGACGTTAGTAGCTTAGTTGCTCTATATATATACACCATCCTTTGTGTTTGTCTCGATGTTGGTGTATGCAGTTCTTAGTTTGTGAGCTGGACTTAATTCTTTTGCAGTTGTGTTGGTTGTAGGTACGATTATATTTGTTAAATTTTGTTGTCTTTAATTCTGTATTTTTTTCAATAATGAGTAATACTTGTATGTTAAATTTGTTGAAATTTATTGTGTATTGTAGGTTTGTTGTTCGAATAAAATTAGCGTGAATGGATGGTGTTGAAACAGGTAATATAAATTTATTTGTTTAATTATGTATGTTTCATTCGTGTACTCGCATATATTTTGTAGATAACATATGGAAAATATGAATTTTTTTGACCCTGGATGGGCTGAGAAAATAGGCCCATTTCACCGGATAATACGGTTTCGGCCACCGCAGCAGCGGCCCATTAGGACAGTCGGGCCGACGATGAAAAAGTGTGCTGGAGGTGGCCGTATACATCACATCCGACGGCTAGAAACGACCCGATCGTTAAAATAGACGGCTAAAAAAGCAAAACGCTGAGAGGGCTCGCTTTAGGTTCAGTTTTGCTGTCCTAAATATGAGGATTGGTCCAATATATTTTATACCACATCACGCATGGTTCATGATGATGAACTGTTTGTGATGTATTTCATTTTGATATTATTTTGAAACGAAAAATGAGGTTACATCGACAATTAATGATGTTTGGACTGCAATAACATTTATCTGCAATGGAAGTGCAACTATATAAGTGTGTGTTAAATATGGAATTATTCAGGGTTGTTTAGGCCTTCTAAAACATTTAAATAGTTTTTTTAGACACTTCATGTGCATATATAGTTCTAATATGAACTACAGGTAAGCACATGTTAGAGTGCACCGGAATGGGTTAAAAAATCATATATGTGCTATATGATACATGTTTTGGTCCCATGAAAGAAATGTAAATGAATTTCAAACATCTGTGTATTTTGGCTCGACCGTAGACACCGAGAATGTGTGTTTTCTAATTCCACTAAATTGAAATATCATGAGAAATTCATGAAACATTGCATGGTATCATGTCATGGCTCATGTGTGTTGTGGTACAAAAATTACCCAATTTGGGACAAGTTTTGGCAGAAACCTCTTACAAACCGAAGATTCTCACAAGAAGCCACGTGGTTCTAATAAGGAATGTTCACCTTTTATGTGTGAAACAACATCCGCTGTCTCTTCTCGCCTAGAATTTATTTTTAGAGTCACCATAGAGCAACATCACTATTGTGCTACACTATGGAATTTTTCATGGTTCATTTGGCCTTTAAATACATTACTTGAGTTTTCTAGGCATTTTATGTGCATAATTGAAATTTGAACTACAATCACAAGGTCCAATGCATGAAAATAGGTTTAAGAATCATATATGTTTCCCTAGATGCATGTTTAGGTCGTCACAACAAATGGGAATGAATTTCAAATATCTGAGTGTATTGGCTCGGCCGCAAATATTTGGAAACTTCTTTTTTTAATTCTTGTAAATCCAAATCTCGTAAGAAATTCATGAAACTTGGGAACAGTGTCATGACCTTAGCTGTTGTGTGTTGTCGTAAAAAAATTGCCCAATTTTGGACATGTTTTGGCACAAGCCTCTTACAAACTGGAGATTCTCACAAGAAAGCCATGTGGTTCCCATAGGGAACGTTCACCTTTTATGTGCATAAAATCATCCACTCTCTCTTATTGCCTTGAATTTATTTCTAGAGTCACCATAGAGCAACATCACTCTCCTGCTACACTTTAGAATTTTCCAGAGTTCGTTTGGCCTTTAAAATACATTAATTGAGATCTCTAGTAATTTTATGTGCATAATTGAAATTTGAACTACAATCACAAGGGCCAACACATGAAAATAAGTTTAAGATCATATATGTTCCCTGAATGCATGTTTAGGTCCCTCGCAAAGAATGTGAATGAATTCCAAATATCCCAGTGTATTGGCTCGGCCGCAAATATTTGGAAACTATTGTTTTCTAAATTTGTGTAAATCCAAACCTTGTAATAAATTCATGAAACTATGGAATTTGATAGGGTATGTAATAAATCCAAGGTCAGGGCACGGTGTCCTGACCTTGGATGTTGTGTGTTGTGGTAAAACAAATTCCCAATTTTGGACAAGTTTTGACACAAGCCTCTTACAAACTGGAGATTATAGCAAGAAAGCCATGTGGTTCCTATAGGGAACATTCACCTTTTATGTGCGAAAGACGTCCGCTGTCTCTGATTGCCTTGAATCTATTTCTTGATTCACCATAGAGCAAAATGACTATCGTGCTAAACTATGGAATTTGATAGGGTTTGTTTGGCCTATTTAATACATTAATTAAGTTTTCTAGTCATTTAATGTCCATAATTCAAATTTTAACTATAATCACAAGGTCCGACGCGTGAAAAGTGGTTGAAAAATCATATATGAGTCCCTCGTTGCATGTTTAGGCCGCATGCAAGAAATAAGAATGAATTTCAAACATCTCAATATATTGGCTTGGCCGCAAACATTGAGAAACATGGTTTTCAAATTCTCGTAAATCAAAAACTCATCACAAATTTATGAAACATGGCTTCGTGTCATGACAAGGGCACACATATGTCATGGTAAAAAATTGTCCAACTTGGACATGTTCTTGTACAAGCCTATTAAAAACCGGAGCTTCTCACAAGAAGCTTTCTGTGGCTTCATTAGGTGAAACGAAATCCGATGCCTCTCCTCTAGTTGATTTTTTCTATACAAACAACATAGCAAAATTGTTATGAAGTGCAAAAATATGAATAAATTAAGGGATCATCTGGCTTTTAATACATTAATTTAGTTTTCTGTTCATTTAATGTGCATAATTCAAATTTTATCTACAATCACAAGGTCTAGTGCACCAAAATGGGTTAAAATCGTATATGTGTTCCTGGATGCATGTGTTAGGTACCATGCAAGAAACGATAATGAATTTCAAACATCTCAGCGTCTTGGCTTGACCGCAAACATAGAACTTGGTTTTCAAATTCACGTAAACCTAAAAATCGTCAGAAATTCATGAAACTTGGCATGGTGTCATGACAAGGCACACATGTGTCGTGGTAAAAAATATACCAACTTGGACATATTTCGGCACAAGCCACTTATAAATAAGAGCTTCTCACAAAGCTACGTGGTTCCGATATGGAACATGTGTCACATTTGCGGGTGGAACGATATGTGATGCCTCTTCTCTCCTTGATTTTTTTCTAGAAATAACATAGACCAATAGGTGTGAACCACAAAAATATGAAATTATCAAGGTTCGTCTAGATTTTTTATACACTAATTGTGTTTGATGTGCATTTAATGTACATAATTCAAATTTGAACTACAATCACAATGTCTATGTTGCGCACAGCCTCGTCATATAGCACTAATATGATGTGGTATCTTTTGTGTCCACTTTGATATAAGGCGCAAACATTATTAATAACCAACAAAGGACTTTTGGAACAAAAAATTGTCATGTTACAATCAAAACATGCATATTAATTATAAATCATGGACATTCTTTTGACCATTTATGTGCTGCCATGCGTTGCACTCCGTATTGGCTAGGAGGTAGAGTTCCGACAAGTCTTTGAGTAGACTGGAGGCATGCGAGCAGTCCTCTGCATGTTCATTCCTCATCGGGGACGCATGTCCTTTGACCATCATCACAAAAGTTTTAGATTGTATACCCGTATGCAGACCGAGGGCAATGGTTATTTCGCTACTAAGCAAACCCAAAATCTGGCGCCAAGGATGTTTTTCATTGCGTCATCGCAAATGGTTGTGTATGATGACCCGTGTTCTTAGTACGGACAATGAGTTTGGATTTGCACCTGTCATATTGGTTAAATTGCCATTTCTCAAATTGGAAACATGGCATTGGTCGATCTATTAACATGGACATTTAACATAATTGAAGCACTAACATTTGTCATGTTTTCCAGGAACAAAATCACTATTACAGTGCAATTTTTTAACTGAAATTCAATAAACGTTGATTTCATTCATAGATTAAGCAGTTGTCTTTGTACAAAACATTCAACTCGATAGCTGAACCAAACAAACTTTTCCCCCGTTGTTGCCAACCACGTACTAAAATGGCTAGTTCAACTATATATACTAGCTAATTTAGACTACCTGGTGCAGTTCAACCATATTCGTCGTTATATGAGCTGGACAAAATACCCCCTAAATACTACTATAGAGTGGATTTGTACTATTTCTAGTAGCCTCTCCCCTATCGAGGGCATTCAATAATAGTTAGAGGAGGATGAGCCTACCGATTAGATGGAGGAGTTGAATTCGTCGTCTACCGCTGCGGCCCTCCGCCGCTCCTGACGTGCCTCCTCCAGGCGGCGAGACTCGATGTAGATCTACTCATTCTGCACCACAACTGCAGCATCTGTTGTGGCCACGGTGGCGGTGATCCTCTTTGCATGCTCGATGTGACACTCCTCCTCCTCATGTAGGAACTTGATGTAGTGCGCAAGGACGGTGATGCAAAAGCCGACCGACTAGTCTTCGGTGGTTGCCTCCTCCTGCCGTATTTGGGCCGTGATGGTGGAGCGAGTGATGGCCCCGGTGGCTTATGATGAGGTGGTTGTCAAGGAGGACGATAGTGTGGTGGCAGCCAAGGCGATCGCTGATGGCGTGGCGATAATGGCAGTCAGCGATGAGTTAGCAGCCATGGTAGTCACCGTGTAAGTGCATCTAGTGCCCCTTAGTGATTTTGGTGGTTTGAAGACTTATAGGTTAAGTATCTAATGTGTTCATGAGTGTACACAGGATCTGTAAGTCGCTGAGGAGTTTGAAATATTCGATGAATATCGACCCCTAAAAATGTATATCTTCGGCTGAAGAAATTGGTCTTCTGCTGAAGACTTTGATCGTGAAGAAATTGCGATGAAAATGATATTCCTCATGAAGATATTGAAGATGACGAATTCGGTGTGTCCTAAAGGAAAATAATTCGAAGACTTTGAAGCATGAAGATTTATTCTTTCTGTTTCATTTTCTTCACTCTTGAGTCATAGTAACACCGTACTGTTAAAGGGGTTCGAGGTAACACTCTGGAATGAATTTCCTCATGATGTTCAACCCAAGCCTAATCCTACCAAAAGCCTCAAGTGAGAAATATGAGAGACATGAGGACTCTCACAGTTGAGGGTCCCGACCATTACCGCAATTCGCACCACATCACTGATCTTGTCCACACCAACGGTCATATTATTTAAGGGCATTAATGTCAAATCATGTCGGGATGCTCCCAAGCTATAAATAGCCGCTCCCCACAACCATTAGCTGGTTGGCTGCTCCATGAGAAACTGACACCAGTCATTTAGAGCAACCCAAATTCCTCAGAATCTTCGAGAGTAAATCATCAGTGAGGAAATAACCCAAACAACAAACCACAAACTAAACACCAAGTTATTGAGCATCACTGAAGAATTTGTTCATGTGTGGGACCGAAGCATTTTACCTTTGAGGAATCTACATCCTCCAGACGGTTCGGCGTCATGGTCTAGAGAAATCTAGCAGTCAATTGTGGATCGCCGGGTGACCAAGTTTGTGAGGGTTTGGAAGTCTGCCCTGAAGACTTACCACGAGTGTTGGGTGAGGACTGTGTGTTCTAGCTCAAGTAGAATATGGTAGGGATTGTGTGTCCTTTGGTTTCAATACCCAGCCGCTCCAAACCATATGTACAACTATCAGAGCAGTTGGAACTGGGTTATCAACCATTGTCTTCAGTGTGAAACAGGTTTTATTTCTTCAACTCTTTAAATTCCTCAATATTGTATGTTGAAGATTTTCATTGTCCCTGTTTGAAGAATTTGCTAAATACTTTCCCGGAATTTCCTCAACCTCAAATTATTCACTCGAGTTAATCATCACCTTCTTACTCTGTGCCTGCGTACAGTGCAAACTGCTTTTCATTTTCCTCATCTTGAAAACTGTTGTAGTGATACTTTGCACTCCTGATCCTGTGTTGTTCCGCTGCAAGTTAGTCACCGGTGAGGAATTTCCTCAAAAGGAATTTCCTCAGTGATGGAATTCTAAAAATCTCCTATTCACCCCTCTAGTCGATATAATGCAGTTTCAATTGGTATCAGAGCAAGGTACTCCCTTGTTCTGTGTGATTTTGGTTTAACCACCTCGAGTTTTAGTTATATCGACTGCAGGCATGTTCAAGGTTACCGCAGGATGTCCTTCCTTCGAATGAAAGGACTTTCCCTTCTGGAAGACCAAGATGCAGATGCATCTATAAGCTATTGACAATGATCTCTGGTATATTGTGGAACATGGTGTCCCTATGATCACTGGTACTGTCTGTGCCGCCGATGTGAACAAATTCAAGCAACTCGATTCTCAAGCGAAGAATATCATTTGTGGCCATCTGAGCAAAGGTCAGTCAGTGAGTGCTTTGGGCTCAGCAAAACTAATCTAGAAAGGTTGTCCAAAGTAAATGAAGGAGTATCAACCCAACGTGATTCTTGTGTTGATGTTCTTCACAATCTCTTCAATCGCTTCAAGAGGCTTGACAACGAAAGCTGCCAAGATACCTTTGATCGCCGCATTGACATATCAGATGAACTGCAAGCATTGGGAGCTCGAGACATTACTGACCATGAAGTTGTGAAGAAACTGCTAAGATCTTTGGATTCATCATTTGATACTTTGGTTCTGATGATTCAAGAAAGACCAGACTACAAGATGCTTGATCATGTTGATATACTCGAAAGACTTAATACTCATGAATTCCAACAGGAAGAAAAGAGAGATCTATATGGACCAAGCTACTCTAGACCTCGTGCACTTAAGGCCAAAGCAATTTCCTCATCTGAAGAAGAAGACTCGGATTGCAGCATTCGTGATCCTGAAGAATTTGGACAGGAGCTTGCAATGCTCGTGAGGAAATTCCAGAAGTTTACAAGACGTGACCAGTTTGGTAAATCTTCAAGAAGAGATATGAGGAAATCACAATCTACAAATGCAAGAAGTCAGGTCACTACATTGCTGATTGTCCTTGTCGGGTGAAGGAATCAAAGAAGAAGAAATACAAGGATGAAAGTTCTGATGACTCGAAGAAAAAGAAGAAATATTCAAAATCCTCATCCTCAGAGTCCTCATCGCACTAGAAGACTAGTTTCAGAATGGCTCGGGCACTTATTGGCAACGAAATGTATTCTGAGGCAGAATCTGAGGAACGTGATGAAGAGGAGGGTTCTGAAGAAGACTCGGAATCTGGACACGTTAGTCTTGCACTAGCAATCACATTCGTTAGCAAGTCAATCTTCAACATTGCAGAAAATGACAACACCATCCACACTGATGACTATGCTGATGACTTCGCTCCAACCTATTGCTTCATGGCAAAAGGTTCAAAGGTACCGAATGATGCTTCCTCCTCTGATTCAAGTGACTGTGAACCCTTTGATTATAAAAAACCCAGTTATAATAAACTTGCTATCATTGCAACTAAACAACAAACTGCCCTCGAAAAGCTTCAGAAACTGCTAGATAGAAGCGATGACGTGTTGAATGATGAAATGAATTTTACCCAAATCCTCACTGAAGATATGAAAAGTCTTCACTCCAGATTTGATAATCTTCAAGATCCTCATGGCACACTCCTCGCTGATCATCAGAAACTTTCCTATGAATTTCTTCAAACGAAACTTGATCTTGAGAAGCTGAGGATTACTCATGATGATCTTCGTATGCAAAATGATTCATTATTCGCTCAACAGATCAGTGCCGCTCAGGTTGAATTCATTCCTCCATGTCTTAAATGCATCAAACGTGAAACTGCTAATTCTTCACCAGAATCATCAAATGCTTCTATTGCTACAAATTCTTCAACCGCTCCTGTGGTATGAAATTCCTCACTTGAGGAAACCACAAATGTCACTGATGAAAATGCAGGGCTAAAGGAATTGTATGTGACAGGCATGTAAAAAAGTCTCAAAGGGCACCAAACCCTTTGCGATGTGCTCAAAAAGAAGATTTTGAACAGGAACCCGAGGAAAGAAGGAAATGTGTTTGAGAAGAAATGAAATGTTGATGGATCATACTGGAAACCTGAGCAATATCCCAAAACCTCATGGGTTGCAGCTAAAGGGCCTCCGATTGATCCATCCAATCTAAGAGGCTTTGCATGTGAATTATCCTATTCCTCAACCGAGTCATTTGACTCCAACTATAAACTGTTTAAAAATCAATCTGGTGAAGTATTTGCTCGATATGTTGGAACTAACTGCAGGAATGGACCACCCCTGAGGAAAATCTGGGTCCCCAAAAGTTTCCTTGATAATCTTGAGGTGAATGTCGTCATGACACCACCTATGAAGAATCTGAACCCCAGATCAAATTCCTCAGGAGGACCAAAATCTTCAAGAGGAACAAAATCCTCAACTGGTCAAAACTATGCCCGTACCCGTGCTAATGTTTCTAATATGCAGGGAAATTACAAGGGATATGAATATGAGCATTACTCTTCAAATCATTATGTTCACAAATCCTCAAAGAATTTCTCTGCCTATTCATTTGAGTACTCTAACCCCCCTATTGTGAAGAGAAGTGCATTAGCTTCAATGCCCCCTTTCTCATATGGTGCTCGTAGCATGATGAATTCTTTACCACCCCTTCAGATGTGGGTGGTCAAGAAATTGAACTAATCACTTCTGCAGGTCAGGTCTCCAGATGAAAATCATCATCTGAAGAATTCGCTGGAGACCTGAGGAAAATTCTTGATAGGACGCAAGCTAACATTGATGAAATGAAAAACATTTCACACGTCCTCATAATTATTGTTTATGACGATATTCCTATATTATTAAATTGATATCATATTCTTGAAGTCTGAAGCATATGAGATGGTAAGATGTACTAATTCATCTGCAGGATGACAAACCCAAGAGTACTGAGTGGGTTCTTGATAGCGGCTGCACACACCACATGACTGGTGACAAAAGCTTGTTGATGAATATGCCGCTAATTCCATCACCCGTGAAGCAAATCACTTATGCTGACAAAGGTAAAAGCAAGGTATTGGGACTTGGCAAAGTGGCTATTTCCAAGGACAGGCACATGGACAAAGTGATTCTTGTTGAATCCCTTGGGTTTAACCTCATGTCAGTATCAATGCTTTGTGAGCTTGATATGGTTGTTATCTTTGGAAAATATAGATGTGTTGTCATCATGGAATCTGACAAATCCAAAGTCTTCAAAGGTGTTAGAAGAGGGGATTTGTACATTGTTGATTTCTCTACACATCCTCAACCAGCCACTTGCTTACTAGAAAAAACCTCAGAAGGATGGATGTGGCATCGAAGACTTGGTCATGGAGGCATGAGGAATTTGCACACGCTGGCGCAGAAGAAGCATGTCATCGACATCGAATCAGTCAAATTCCTCAAGGACCACCTCTGCGGTGCTTATGAGTCAGGAAAAATGACCAGATCCAAACACCCCTCAAAGACTATCATGACTACTACTCGTCCATTTGAATTGCTTCACATGGATTTATTTGGACCTACTCATTATGCAACTCTAAAAAATGCTGCATCTTTATATGGCTTTGTCATAGTTGATGATTATTCCAGATACACTCGGGTGCATATCATTCTGTATAAAACTGAAGTGCAGGAAGTCTTAAAACAGTTTTCCTCAAGGTCCTCAACAAACTTCGGCGTCAAGATCAAACACATCAGGAGTGATAATGGAAAAAAATTCAAAAACACTGGTCTTGATGATTATCTTGATGAACTTGGTATTACTCACGAATTGTCTGCTCCTTATACTCAGCAGAACGGCATCGTCAAAAGAAAGAACAGGACTATGGTTGAGATGGCATGAACCATGCTTGAATAATATCAGACTCCTCGTCGTTTTTGGCCTGAAGCAATCAACACTGCTTGCCCTATCATCAACAGGGTATATCTTCATTAATTCCTCAAGAAAACCTCTTATGAACTCCTCACTGATAGGAAATCCAATGTAAGTTATTTCAAAGTCTTCGGTGCAAAATGCTGGATTAGAGATCCTCACCATAGGTCAAAGTTTGCACCTAAGGCACATGAGGGTTTTATGCTTGGTTACGGAAAGGACTCGCACACCTACAGAGTCTTCAACACCTATCACAACAAGGTTGTTGAAACTGTAGATGTGCGGTTCGATGAAACTAATGGCTCACAAAGAGAGCAATTGCCTCCTGATCCATATAATCTGTCTCCTGAGGAAGCAATAAAGCTCAAAGCTACTGAAGACATTGTTCCTACAGAGGAAATTGCTGAAGAAATCATTCCCAGCACTGATGAAAATCAAGAAGATGCTCCTGAGGAAATTGCTCCAGAACCAATTCCTCAGCCGAGACGAAATCCTCAACCATCTCATCCGAGGATTGCAAATGAAGTAGAACTTGACAAAATCCTCGATGACATCAACGCGCCAGGTCCTCTCACTCGCTCAAAAGCTTCACACTTACTTAACTTTTGTGGGCATTCTTCTTTTGTGTGTATAAAAGAACCTTCAAAAGTTGCTGAGGCTTTCATGGAACCTGAGTGGATTCAAGCCATGCAAGGCGAACTTCTTCAATTCAAGCTGAATGACGTATGGGAATTCTTCAAATGACTAGATCCTCGCAAGCACAATATCATTGGCACCAAGTGGATTTTCCAAAACAAGCAAGATGAGGATGGTCAAGTGGTGAGGAATATGGCACGACTTGTAGCCCAAGGCTACACAGAGGTTGAAGGAATTGATTTCGATGAAACTTTTGCACCTGTTGCTAGACTTGAAGCTATTCGAATACTACTTGCTTCTGCTAATCATCATAACATTATCTCATATCAAATGGATGTGAAAAGTGCATTCCTCAATGGTAAGCTTGAGGAAGAAGTATATGTTGCTCAGCCCCCAGGTTTCGAGGATCCGACGAATCCAGACAAAGTCTTCAGACTCAAAAATGCACTCTATGGCCTCAAGCAAGCCCCTCGGGCATGGTATGATACATTGAAGGAATACCTCATGAAGAAAGCCTTCAAACCTCGTTCACTCTATCCAACTCTTTTCAGAAAACCCTATGAAAATGAACTATTTGTGTGTCAAATATATGTTGATGACATCATATTTGGCTGTACTGGCAAACGTTACAGTGATGAATTTGCTTACATGATGAGTGAAGAATATCAGATGTCTATGATGGGGGAGCTGAAATTCTTCTTAGGTCTTCAAATTCGTCAACAACGCAATGGTATCTTCATATTACACGAGAAATACCTCAAGGATGTTCTGAGGAAATTCAACATGCATGAATGCAAAGACGCCAAGACTCCCATGCCTACCAACGGCCACCTCTGCATTGACGAAAATGGTAAAGAATTCGATCAACAGGTATATCGCTCCATGATTGGCTCTTTACTGTATTTGTGTGCATGTGGGCCAGATATAATGCTTAGTGTTTGCATGTGTGCATGTTTTCAAGAAAAACCGAAGGAATCACACCATAAGGCTGTTAAGCATATTTAGCTCACACACCAACACTACGATTATGGTACCCCAAGGGCTCAAATCTTCATCTTGTGGGGTATTATGATTCTGACTATGCTGGTGACCGTGTGGATCGCATGTCAACTTTTGGTACCTATCATTTCCTTGGAAGATCATTAGTCTGTTGGTCCTCAAAGAAGCAGAACTGCGTTTCTCTCTCCACTGCCGAAGCTGAGTACATTGCTGCTGGTTCATGATGTGCTCAATTGCTATGGATGAAGCAAACCCTCAAGGACTACGACATCAACATGAAGAATGTGCCTCTCTACTGCGACAATGAGAGTGCAATCAAGATTGCATACAACCCAGTACAACATTCGAAGACTAACCACATCGAGATTCGTCATCATTTTCTTCGGGACCATGTCCTCAAGGGAAATATCCTCATCGACCATGTGAAGGCTGACGATCAACTTGCAGATATTTTCACTAAGCCCTTGGATGAGAAAAGGTTTTGCAAGTTGCCGTGTGAGCTAAATATCTTAGAATCGTCAAATGTTTTCTAAAAACATGCACACATCCTAACACTTATGCAAAATTGATGACTTAGATGTGCAACACACGAAGAATCAATTTTCTTCAACCAATGAAGAATATCACTCTTAGTGTGAGGAAATTAATGAAGAATTTGGTTATCACGGCCCTACGACAATTGTACGCGGCGCCTGAAATCATCATTCTTATATGGTGGGTCACGCCACCACCCAACTTTGAAATTCCTCATGTTGATTTTTCTTCAAAGTTTATTTTCCTCAAGCTGATTTTCTTCAAAGTTGATTTTCTTCAAAAATGTTTTTCTTAAAAGCTGAAATTCATCAACATGACGCTAGTCACAAAATCCTCAAGTTAGTCAAAATCTTCAAAACACTTGATGATTTTCATTTGCCTAGATATATATATAGACTGTGATTTCAAGTCCTCAACAACATTGAATTATAGCTATTTCTTCAACTTGATATTTCATCTAAGTGAATTTGGTGGGACCCTACTCCCCTCTATGCTATACTCACCCAGTCTATTCAATTCTTCATATGCGTTCTACTTGAAACTTTGTTCAAAATCCTCACTGTGTTCTTGTCAGCTGATGACTTTGCAAAAAAAATCCTCAAATCTTCAAAAATAATTTTTAAATCGTTACACAGTAACTGATCCCCTCTTCCAACAATCAGATAAGCATGATATCCACCTTGTTAAACTCAAATTATACGTGTCATGCGGAGACGAAAGGGCAAGGGCACTTCGGTTCGAAAAAATCGGTCGGATAGTTTTCACCTGAGCTATAAATGCGTCCTTACCCCCCTCGGTCAAAACTCTTCGTTTCTTCTCGACCTTCTCTCCGCTACAAAAAAAACCTAGCGCCACTTCTAGAAGTTTCATCGCCGGCGAGGAACTCCTTCACTGCCTCGACCTCTCCGTCGCCGAAATCATGCCGGAGCCGGAACATCTTCTTCCGCCACCGTCGTAGCCGTCTTCTGCCACCAAGTGAAGGCGCAGTGGACTCCCACCGAAGAGCATCTACTGTTGCTTCTTCTGTTCTTCGTGCTTTCTATATAGGGTAAATAAAATCCTATTTTTATAGTCCCTTTCAATCTACTATTTTACCTTAGATTCGTGAAATCTGTTTTTCCTGAGTGTCTATGAGTCTCTATTCCTCAAACACTGCTTATTCCTCAAACACTTGATTAATTTCACTAAGCAACTAAAATTCTTCACGTGATTCCTCAATTGTGCAAATTTTCAAATCTGTACAACTCTAGAACCCAAGATCAAAGTGCTTAGACAAATTCCTCAACCCACTGGTCAAATTCCTCAACTTTAATTTGTTTTCAATTTCTTCAAATCTGAGAACGCATATGACCTCTCCAAATTCCTCGCACCTATACTATGTTCACAGGTACAAAAATGTCAGCTGATGAATCTCTAGGTTCTCATCAACTTAACTCATTTGCAGTGTTTCTTGAAGAAAATCTGCGAGTGTCATCAGAATCCCCAAGAGCTCAAATTCCTCAGCAAAAGCCTCAGCTAAAGAAAAATGGAAGATGACAGGAAGCAAAAGGGTGGCAACAAAGTCGAACAAAACACTGCAATTGATGTCCCTGAGAATATATACTTGGACTATTGCACGTCAGATGAGCAAGAACCAATGCCTAAGAGGAAAATCAGGCTCCAAAAGATAGAACACAGGTGGGCTAAGGAGTGGAAGGAATACCGCCTCGTCACTCCAAAGTACGCGAAGAAATTCGCCCTTAAGCCACTTGGCAAAAGGCCTCCTCCCGAGGATCATCAGAATGCACATCCTTCAAGTCTAAAGACTATTGATGATTATCCTGAGGAAAAGGACAAACACTTGTCAAAGCTTGAGAAGCAAGCAGAAGCTGCAGTGAGGAAATTCAATGAAGAATCTGTTGTTGCTGCAGCCACCTCCTCTGCTGCTGAAACTTCAGGCACGGCTATTCCTCAAGTGAAGCGTGTGCCACAGAAATCGAAGGCTTCAAAGCCTAATGAGCAATTGCTTCAGAAGGCTGCTCCTACGACTGCACCAAAACCCTCAACAACCACACATGCTTCAAAGCCTGAACACAAGAAGATTGTCAAGCAACTGCCTACTCACTCCAGCACCTCTGTTCCATCTGCCACGAGCTCGGAGACAAAGTCTTCACCAAACCGTTGAAGACTAAGATGACTGGTGGAAGAGGAAACAGACCCGGCCCAAGAAAAGTCATCAAAGTCCCTTCTGCATCAAAAGGAAGTGATGAATATGATGATAGAACACTGCAAGCCATCATCAGAAACAAGCAGGAACGGGTCGCTCAAGCTTCAGGCAGCGCCATTCCTCTTGCCATGGACCCAAAAGCTCTGTTGGACTACAACAATGTCTGGTATGATGATCCTAACACACCCACTGATGACTTGAAGCTTCACCCGGGTATCAGCCATATTGTGGCCACATTCATCAATGAGGCCAAATGGAAGGAGACGCAAGCCAAACAAGCAAAGGTTGCAAAGCTGAAGAAGGGGAAATTCCTCAAACAGAATCTCCTAAGTCTCACGCCTGATGCTCTTGTGTCAACCCAGGCAGAACTAAAGACTTTGACTGACAAGTATACCAAACTATCTGATCGTCAAAGTCTCAAGACCAATTTCATCAAATTTGCAACCAATGCAGTTGATGATTACAACAAGAAGGCTGCTCCTCCAACAAAACCACAGCAGCATGAGCAGTCTGAGCCTAGCTATTCTGTTCAGCACACAGAGGAAGATGAAAAACAAGCAACTCCTGCTGAGGAAATGCCTCAAGAAAGTCGTGCTGATGCTCCGGCTATTGAGGAAATAGCTAAGGATATTCCAGCTGATGCATCTATGCCAGCTGATGAATTTGCTCCAGCTAAAGAAAATGCTTCAGCTGAGGAAACTGCCAGGACGGATACTGCTCCACCTCCTCAAGAGAAAATACCTTCACCAAATTCCTCAAAGGTGAAGAAAAATGACTCCGTCTGCATCAGACGTGAAGAAAACCAGGGCTCTAGAAAAAGAAGCAAAGAAAAGAAAAGCTTCTTCAAGCACAGAATCATTAGAGGCCAAGCGCCTCAAATCTCTTGATGAAAATGCTCCTTTGGATGCTGTGCCTCTCAAGATAGCTCCATCCTACACTATGATTCCCTTCGAAAGCGAAGATAAGGAAAATCTGACTGAAGAGGAAACGAAAACTGTTGAGTCTGAAGAACACACAGATGAGGAAAATCAAATTGATGATATTCCTCAGACTTTCATTCCTCCTGAAGAACCTGCTCAAGGATCAGCTACAACAGCTGAAGAATTTGGCTCCTCCTCCAAGCAAATTTCTCAAGCTGAGGAAAACAAAGGAGAAGATCCTAAGCCCGAGGAAAATCCTAATACTGAGCAAGACCCTCAACGTGAGTTTCAGGCTGAAGAAAACCCTCACCCTGAGCAAAACCCTCAGCCTGAGGCACAAGCTGATGAAATTCCTCAACCTGAGGAACATGCTGAAGAAAATACTTCCTTCACCCAATACAGAAATTGCTATTGTGGTTGTCAGCACGGAGACTGCAATGATCGTATCTCCTCAAGATAAGTAGAAAAATCTTCAACCAATGCAAAATAAGCCTTTTTAAAAGAGGCCAAAGTTTCGGAAGGAGGCGTTCTATGAAGAACGCATGTATTTCATCGGCGACAATCCTTATGACAAGCTTCGCATCAGGCACTCGACGTTTTGGACAAGGACTGAGCTCAACTATTATGCATCTGTGCTCTGTGGAAGAAACAAATATTTCAGCACACGCATATTCCTCATGTTGAGTTAGAAGAAATTCCTTGCTTCGCCCCAGTCCTCAACATTCTTCATGAAGCCGGACTGCTGCCACTTTGCACTCATATCTATGATTGGAATAGCGACATCATTCTTCAATGCTATGGAAATTTTCACATCTATGGAGATCCAACAGATATCAACACTTGGGTGCTGGACTGGATGACACAACACACACACGACAAGGCCCCTGCGAATGAGCTGTTGGGAGTACTTCTGGTTTCAGTTCCCTCACAACATGATGTGAAGATGTATGATGAATGGGAGTTGCCCAATAAGCTGATGGAAGTCCTCATGAAGCCTTTGGCCAAGGATCAACCACCAAGAACGAATTTTCTGGTCCAAGATCTGAAGTATGAACCTAGGACTGTCTACATGATTCTGTGCAGTGTCATTGCTCCAATCAAGGGCCACGATGATGAAGAATATGTTGTAGGCATCATGAAGAATATCCTCTTCAACATCATCCATGGCATCCCCATAAACCTTCACGACTTCTTCCTGAGGACTCTGGCTGACAATGCTATGTCACCTTTCGACCTAAAAAATTTACGCTCCATGGATCATGAGATTCATCAGACGCATGTCACGCATCAACTATCATGCTGATTTCAATAATCACATTGGATATAGGCCTTCGATCAGAGTCAACAAGAAGATTTTTGAGCCAGTTGAAGGAAAAGGTAAGTCTGTGATCGATGAAGGAAGTCGGCCCCTTGATAGCCAGTTTTGTGAACCAGATGGATATTCTTCATGGGATAATAGTGAAACTCAAGAGCCGCCTAGCCCAATTGCCCCAAGGGTGATGACTAACAGAGAGCTACTCCTCAGGCTTCATCAGAAGGTCGATCGCAATCACAAATGGGTCAAACGTTAATTTGGTGCCACTGTGAAAACCCTCAATGAAACTTAGAATGAAGTGAAGGTTAATCACGACTATCTTCATGAGGTTTTTGATCGCACGTGGGCCACACTGGCTCATTTGAAGACTCAAGAAGAACTTGATGAATTGGAGTTTACATAGGACTTTGACTGGTCGTGGCCACCAAAGAAGAAATTCAAGCCAATTCCAGTTATAGACCTTGAGGACAGTTCATTTTCTTCATTCCGCACTGCAGAACCTGATGAAGATCCAGAAGGCACTACGACTGGCGCAAGGAGGAAGCCCACACCCAAGAATCCTCACGCGTCTTCCTCAACTGCCAAGAAGTGAAATTCTTCAAGGGGCGATAGTCCTCAGTTTTGTCCCTTTTCGTCACTTGATGACAAAGGGGGAGAAATCTGAGAGTTAGTCTTCATGCGTGATATATTTTGGGGCTTATGAACTTTATTAAGTTACAAACTCTTGGTTCTTCTAAAGTGTTTTATGTAATGAGTTGTAACTTAAGCCCGATGGTACTTTGACGCTTTTGAACGTTTTTATTCGCATGCTTATTCCTCAAAATATTAATGCACGCATGCTGAAATTTGTCATATACCATTTCTCATCATGCATTCTCAAATTCTTCATATTATATGTCATATGTATGCATGATTTACAAGACTCAGGGGGAGATCTCCATGATATAGCTCATCAATGTGCATTTGCTATGAAAAGCAAAATCATCAAGATATGCACATCTTTAGGGGGGTCTCTCTGTATCTTGATTTCAAATTCCTTAAAATGAGTATTTACACTTCATATTTTTATCCCCGTTGAAGACTTAACCTAATTTTCATTAACCACCAAAAACGGGGATATTGTAAGTGCATCTAGTGCCCCTTAGTGATTTTGGTGGTTTCAAGAGTTATATGTTAAGGATCTAATGTGTTCATGAGTGTACACATGATCTATAAGTCGCTGAGGAGTTTGAAATATTCGATGAATATCGACCCCTAAAAATGTATATCTTCGGCTGAAGAAATTGGTCTTCTGCTGAAGACTTTGATTGCGAGGAAATAGTGATGAAAATGATATTCCTCATGAAGATATTGAAGATGAGGAATTCGGTGTGTCCTGAAGAAAAATTATTCGAAGACTTTGAAGCGTGAAGATTTATTCTTTCTGTTTCATTTTCTTCACTCTTGAGTCATAGGAACACTATACTATTAAAGGGGGTCGAGGTAACACTCCGGAATGAATTTCCTTATGATGCTCAACCCAAGCCTAATCATACCAAAAGCCTCAAGTGAGGAATATGAGAGACATGAGGACTCTCACAGTTGAGGGTCCCGACCGTTACCGCAATTCGAGCCACATCAGTGATCTTATCCACACCAACGGACATATTATTTAAGGGCATTAATGTCAAATCATGTCGGGATGCTCCCAAGCTATAAATAGCCGCTCCCCACAACCATTAGCTGGTTGGCTGCTTCGTGAGAAACTGACACGTGTCATTTAGAGCAACCTAAATTCCTTAGATTCTTCGAGAGTAAATCTTCAGTGAGGAAATATCCCAAACACCAAACCACAAACCAAAAACCAAGTGATTGAGCATCACTGAAGAATTTGTTAATGTGTGGGACTGAAGCCTTTTACCTTTGAGGACTGTGCATCCTCTAGATGGTTAGGCGTCATGGTCTAGAGCAATCCAGCAGTCAATTGTAGATCGTCGGGTGACCAAGTTTGTGAGGGTTTGGAAGTCTGCCCTGAAGACTTACCACGAGTGTTGGGCGAGGACTGTGTGTTCTTTGCTCAAGGAGAATACGGTAGGGACTGTATGTCCTTTGGTTTCAATACCAAGCCGCTCCAAACCAGATGTACAACTATCACAACAGTTGGAACTCGGTCATCAACCATTGTCTTCACTGCGAAACGGGTTCTATTTATTCAACTCTTTAAATTCCTCAATATTGTATGTTGAAAATTTTCATTGCCCCTGTTTGAAGAATTTGCTGAAGACTTTCTCTGAATTTCCTCAACCTCAAATTCTTCACACGAGTTAATCATCACCTGCTTACTCCGTGCGTGCGTACTGTGCAAATTGCTTTTCATTTTCCTCATGTTGAAAACTGTTGTAGTGATACTTTGCACTCCTCATCCTGTGTTGTTCCGCTGCAAGTTAGTCATCAGTGAGGAATTTCCTCAAAAGGAATTTCCTTAGTGATGAAATTCTAAAAATCTCCTATTCACCCCCCTCTAGTCGATATAACGCACTTCCACACCGGCATTAGTTGCCTTTAGGAAAAGGTGGCGGAGTGTGTGATGGGTGGCGTGCACACACCCAACAAGGATGCCACGCACACTAAACCGTTCCGGGGACTGCATCACCTACGTGGAGCAACCTCCGAGCTATGGTTGTCCTTTGGCGGAGTGGCAGAGCGACGAAGACGGGCAGGCGCCATTGGCAATTGGGAGAAGAAAACTAGAGAAGCTACGCGCAGGGAGGGGATGAATTGAATGTGGAGTTGCCGTCGTGAGGGTTTATAAAGGAGGCGGCGAAACATTGGGATTAGGGGGCTTTCAGCGAGCCGGGCGGGAAGCTTGCACGGGAACTTGCATGGTTACACGGGAACGGGTAGGCAAAATAAACGCATGTGCGACCCCGAAGCTTGCATTGGAATCCTCAGCTGGCAACACGGTGAAAACACAGGATGGAGGAGGGAGAAATGAGAATTGCATAAATGGTTAATAATAATAAAAATGTTTGTGCTTTGTTACATGGAAAACTATATTTCTGTACGCACCATCATGAGCTGCAGTACACACGAGGCGGTTGAGGCGGACACGACGCACTCTACTCGCGTATGTGTGCGTGTGCTCTGTCGATGTCCCTCCATGCGTGAACGACCACACATTTTTGGGGCATCATATGCATGCAGTTGTGCCGCACCCGGTGCCACCATGCAGTTATACATGCACCACCATTCAGTTAAGCGCTTCAAAAACTACCATGCGGACGTGCCAAAATTCCAGGCCATCCGACGTCCACCCATTTATTCCCGTGGCCATTTACCTTCATCTCTTGCACCTTACGATCGTGCGACAAGACACAAAAATCACACCCACGACGAAAAATAATAGAGAGAGGATGCACATCTTCTCATCTCTTCAACTTTCCTGCGTGGATCTGATGGCGGGTGCCAACGTCGAGTGGTAGTTCACCATTATTGTCGAAGTGTACACCCACATCAGAAAGACGTACCTCTTTGTGGTGTACACCAACAACCCGGTCGTGGTGGAGAACTCCATCAACATGTTGTTTCAGCAGCTTAAGGATGACAAGCACAAAGTGGTGAGCTTTGACCTCGAGTAAACTGGTGGTCGTGCCAGACATGATCAGAAGGTTGTCCTTGCCCACTTGTGTGTGGGCAATAACATGCCCGTCTAACACTAAAGCCTAAACACTAGGCCTTGCGAGCGTTTCACCTAGTTTTTCAACAGCCCCGACTACTGGTTCGCAACGGTGGACACCACCAATGATCTAAAGGTGCTCAAGACTTCGGGATTGTCCTCTGAGAAGCTTGTCAACATCCAAGGTCAATAAAGGGTTTGGGCGGTGTGAACAAGAAGCAGAAGGACTCCCTGGTTGACCTCGCCGGGGCCATCATCGACCCCTACTATAGATATATGAAGGCTGACTGCGACAATGACAAGTCCATCTAGCACAAGGCCTGGGTGAATGAACTGGATGAAGAACACATGAAGTATGCGGCCAAGGATGCATACGCAAGCTACGAGATGTACAAGAGGATCGTTGACATGATAAAGTTCCTCCTTAATGCACACGACGGGGGATAGCCACAAGAAGAGCAGTTGCGATCACCATCGTCATAAGAGTAATATGATTTGGTGATTGTCTATTTCTTGTATATTATATTAAGGTATGTACATGTGTCGTGTAGTCACTTATGTGATTGGATGTTCAAGTTGGTTATACAACAATGTTGGTATTCTATAGACAAAGCATAGCTGTTGTGCAAACAGAGCAAGTCACATCTCATACAATAGTTTAGCAGCAATCGTGTGCCCACAACACACACAACTTATCAGGATGAATCGTTCGGTTTACAATTGGTATTCCCACACAATTCTAATGAATGAAATGTTTGTTCGGTATCACACGCACATTTTTATGCTAACTTGTTTGTGTTCTGCTGAATCGACACAAATAGTTTTTCTGAGTGAGTTGTATGTCGTACTTTGCACACATATGTATTTTCTTAACCATTTGTGCTATCTCGGCTAATCACAAATAGTTCCTAAGAACCAACTATATGACACATATCACACACGCATCTCTTTTTAGAATCATATTTGATGGATCCACCATCGCACACGGTTCGTATCGTTGGCGACGGAGCTTGAACTATATCGTTTTTGATTGATGGATCACAAACAGTTACGTCGAAGGGCCTCTCTTTGATGTGTCGTCTTTGGAGCATCCTACAGTTGTGCTCTCTTGTGTTCTTGAGATGTCACGATCTTGATGTATCACGGGCTTTGTTAATATAGTTGGATCATATGGTTTTTCTCCATTGCTATCTTGATGTGATGATTTGAATGTTTCCCTTTGAGATTAAGTTATGTTGGATTGAATATTTTCAATTAGAACACTTGATATATATCCTGCATGTGGATACCCGTTGTCACAACCCTAGTTTAGACTTTCTTGTCATTGCATATTCATGCATGCATTTTATATTTTAATTGAAAATTAATAGAGGGTCTAGTAAGCGTGAGAAAGCATTCTTTACAAAAATGACCAAGATAACATTGCCTCAAACAACTCCAAGAAAATGTTCCTGTTGTTCTGTGAAAATATTGGCAATAGGAAAACTTAAACCAATATTTTTGGAATCATAGTAATATATTTTTGGAATTTGAGTTAATCCAATAAGTTTTTTCATTGGATCTATTAGTACTATGAATAGTTTTATACATCCTAAAATTCTGAAAGGTGGCAAGGGGATCTAAATATATTCCAATAAGCCACATAAATATTTTCAGAAGGTTTTCAAATGATTTGGTTTTTGAATCAAATCAAAACAGAATAAGATAAATAAAAACAGAAAATAAATAAAGAAAGCCTACCTAACTTACCTCTAGCCAGCCCAGCCCACCACGCCACTGCCGCCTTCTTCAACCTCGTGCGAGTAGGCACGAGGGCGTGGCACACGCACAGGAGGCACGGCCATCTCCTGCTTGCCACCTCCCAGCCTCCACACCTCTGGGGTTCCCCTCCCACGCTCTCTCGCTCGCCCTCGCCATGGCCGACCGCCCCCGTCGGGGCCACTCATTGCTGCCACAACACCCACCCATCCCTAGCCTCTTTGGAATGCCTTAGAGCCCCACCGTGTCTCTCCAATCGTCTACATGGAAGAACCCGAGCAATGGAGCCCGACGACGATTGAATCGACGTCTTCTTCAACCTCAGACTCGCCGGTCACCGTTGTTCGATTCGTCCCCAATAGAGCTTCCCCAAGAATGCTGACCTCCTCCCTCTCACCGAGGTGAGCTGTTGAACCCATTCCCCCTCTGCCCAGGGTTGGTTGTGCCATCTCGCTCCGGTTTCGGTGAACCCGAACTCCGGCCGCCGTAGAAGAGGACGCCGCCGTCGATTTAGGTCATCCCAAGCGAGGCTCTCTACTCCATTCGATGCGCGGGGTCTCCAGCTCTGCATAGATGCTCCGAGCCGCCCAAATGGTCGCCGGAGGTGGAGTTCCGACCACCTCTGTCGTGACTAGTGACGCCGACGCCTCAATGACGGTGAAGCGGACCCTTTTGTCGAAGGTTTGACCCCCGTGGGTCACCTACAGGTGGGGCCTAGCCCATGGTCAAATTTCGTTAACCACCAAAATTATTTAATTATATTAATTAACCTAATGTCCAAGTGACAGTGGGCCCAGACCCCTAATTAGGAATAAAAGGTTAAAATTAAACTCTGTTTAGCGCCTGTGTCACTCACTAGTGGGACCTACTCGTCAGGTTTAACCTCGCAACGGTGTGTTGACTAGTTGACACAATGATGACGCAGAGCTGACGCAATAACTGAACTTTCAATTTATTTACTTCCAAAAAATATTTAAAACTTATAAAAATCATGGAAATTCAACTGTAACTCCAATGAAAATAATTTATATATGAAAAATTATCACAAAAATGTAAGGAATCTGTTTATGGCATTTTCATGGATGTTAGAACAACTTATGTCCTCTGTTTTTGGAAAATTCAATTAAATGCCATTTAAATAACCACATTCGAAATTTGAATTTGAACCTTGGTTCATACCAACTTCATTTAATGTTGTTGCTACATGCATTATCTCAATAAACAACATATTGCCATGTCATGATCATGCACGATAATGTTGCAATTCTGTGAAGTAAATGTTTTTATTTTTCTGTTTGCCGGTGTTGTTCCCTCTCGGTAGACGATGGTTTTGATGATGTCGTCATTGCCATTGACGAAGAGCTTTGCTATCTTCAGAACTGTCAGGCAAGCAAAACCCCTTCAGCATACTGATATTAACCCACTCTCTCGCTCATGCTCTCTTTTACTGCATTAGGACAATAGTGATTCAATTGTTACATGTCTTGGTAGTTGAACCATTCCTTTGCATGACCTATTTTGGCCACAATAAATAGTTGAAACCACTTAGCATCAGTAGCAACTTCTTGACCCTTTATGTGCCTACTCATCCATGCATGCTTACTATGCCTGCTATGCTTAGAGTTGTGTCGGGTCTGATCCATCTAGACGATGAATCCGAATGGTTGTGTTCATGTCCTACTGTGTGAGAGTAAAGTGTGTGAATCTGATTTGGTAAAGGTAGCGATGAGAGGCCACGTAGGCGTACATGGCGGGTTCTTTCATTGAGACCGTCCTTAAGAACTGAGTTATGTGTATGTTATCCAGGACAAGATACTACGACTCATTGGGCTCAGGTAACTCGACGCCTCTTGGCTTATTAATCGCCTAGATTTCTGTCTAGGAGTTGCAACTAGTTTCTGGTGTTTGTAGGAAAAGTGTTGATAGTCGTGTTTAGCTCTGCTCGACGGGGTAGGCTTCAGTGCGGTAGATACACAGTGGCACGGTGTACCAAGTGGCACCTGGATGGTGGGCTTGTGGAACCCTGCGCACATTGTTCGGGGCCGTTGAGGAAACTTCGGCCGGACTTCCTTGTGGGTTCAGTCTCAAATAGGCGATAAACCTGGACTAGGGTCGTCGTGGCCGACACCCATGCTACTGCTTCACCTTGAAGGTTGTCGAGATGCATGACATGCATATGGTGATAAGTGGTGAGAGCATGTGTGAAGAAGTATACCCGTGCAGGGTGAATTAATCTGTTCAAATAGCCGCGTCCTCGGATATGGACTACTTGGAAACATTATGTGGTACATAGACAACTTGGAATGGATACTCTAAAATACGTAAGATAAGTGTGAGTGCTATGCATGGCCTTCTCGTAGGAAGACGAGAGTGAATCCATAGTTGTGTATTGATTGGTGAATATGTGAATTCGTGTGCGCTACCCCACCTGAAAGATAGTGTTTGCGGTCGTAGTACAGGTTAGCCAAGAGTTAAAGCTGGCATGCTGCAATTAAACTCCACAACACCTTTGTTGACAATGATGCATATGTAGATAGTTCTCTCATATAAGTCTTGCTGAGTACCTTTGTACTCACGGTTTCTTAATTATGTTTTTGCAGAGGAGATCTTAGTCTCGCTAAAGGTTTCTACGCGATGAGTTTAATGTTGACCGGAATAGCTTGGGAATCCCAGACATTGGTCTGGCTCCTTTGGTAGGGTCGTTGTAGATTTGCAGGCTCCTTCAGCCACTTTTAGTAAATGTATGTACTCAGACATGTTGTGCTTCCTCTTGTTGCTTGCATAACTTGAGTGTTGGTCATGTGACCCGTGTTTGTAATACCACTCTACGCTGACTCTTATGAGACTTTAATAAATGATTAAGTCATAGAGTTGTGTTGTGCTGCCATGTTGTATATACACGTATCGTGCATAATGTGTGTATGTTTTGAAATGCATTGTATGTGTGGGATTCGACACCTAGTTGTGTGCCTCTAGTAGTACTCTTTGCAGGAAAATGTCTGTCGTGGTTTTGTTACGGCACATGTCCCTGTAAAAGGACTGAGAGATGGAGCCATCGCACCTTGGTGGCGACTAAAAGGGGTTGAGCAAAAGTGAGGCTCGGGTTTACCCAGGTTCGGCCCCTCCGATGGAGGTAAAAGCCTACGTCATGCTTTGTGTATATTGATGGTGGAATCAGTTACAAGAGTGTGTAACTCGCCTGACCTAGCTCTTGATGGTTTGTAACTTAAGTTTCTCTACCCTAGAGACTCATCTTTATATACACGTCGAGGCCCTAGGTTTACAAGAGTACAGGCCACATCATAAGCCGTGACCTGACATATCTCTAAGCCGTCTTGTCTGCCAATCAAGGAAACTGCCAGCGAGTCTTCCTCTTATTGGCCCTCGAGTCGCCACTTGGGCCCTTGGGCACGACCGGCTCTTTGATGGAGATCACCTTACGCCTTCCGTGTCCTAGGTCTAAACCCATCTTGAATCATGAATGTTGAGTCGCCTTGAACCTGACCCAGGTTCCAATAGGGCGGGTCATACAGCGGGTAATATCCCCAACATTAGGCCCCATGTCGACATGAATTTATTCATGCCAATAAACCTTTATTCTTGACCATGGCAACTCACATGGAATCTCTAATCTAGCTTCTTAGAAAGTGACAAGCCGCCAACCTTCTTGCTCCATCTAAATCACCGGATCACTTATGGATAACGTCATCTGCCCCATCATTTCAGGGATCTTAGTGATGTCATCTCAATGGATCTTCTGACTTATCCTGTTACCCCGAAAATCCAGGCGCCATCATTTCCGATTTTTAATGCCCTCCTTGACTCCCGCGCTCGTCGTTTCAGTTTCGGCCTTGGGTCTTTAAATAGTCACATGGGGGTTCCTCACCTTCGTCTGCATCGTTGTTCCACTTCTTCTTCCTCCTCGATATCGTGCTACGAACGGTCCACCGTCACAGAGCTTCCAGTTCAGATCTTCCGCCTACCGGATTGGTCGGGCGCGAAACTCGCCTCAGATCTCAGCGGGCTACCTCTGCCAACGTGTGAACTTATCAGGTGAGTTTCTTCTCCCATGTCGATCTGGTTCGCAAATCACCCTTGTTCTTAGGGCGACGCTGTAGTTCTTCAAGCATCCGTCCATCCCGCCATTAACCTCATAGGCATTATTTGAATCCCGTAGTTTAGTAAAAAACCGCGGTAGATCCATCAATAGTTTGCAATAGATCTGTTGCTCCCTTTATTTCTTCGCAAGATCACCACATAGATTTTACAGTGCTCCTATATCCTCGGTGTTCTTGAAATTGCGAATTAATTTTCTTTTTAGAACCACTCGTAGATCCATAATTTCTGGCACCCTGTTGGAAATGTGTTTGTGTTAGATCCAGGAAACTTTATAAGGGAGATTTAAAATGTAACCCGTCCTTAGGTTGCGGCGAGTCATAATTTTTTTAGATGTCTCCCCAGCCACTTGTTGGCGAGTTAATACTTCTGTAGATCCCTACAATCCGCCAATCGGCTTTATGCAGATTTCTGTCCCCGTCTCTCGAGTTTGCGGTCATGGGTACCATCACTAAAAGTAATTGGTTGCCATCAGAGACTACTGCCACCGTCCTTGAAGACTTTGTAAAGGTGGGAACTCTAGCACCACAGGAAATAGTCAGTTGGCGAACCACCTTAGGAGAGCGACGGCCACAACCCGCCAATGGAGATGTGGTGGTCTTTACTGACCACATTGGGCGGGGCTTCACACCGCCCGGCTCAAAAGTCTTCAAAGATGCCCTGCACTTTTTTAATCTTGATCCCCAAGACTTAGGCCCAAACTCCATCAGCAACCACTGTCAATTCCCAGTATTTTGTGAAGCTTACTTGCAAATGGATCCTACCGTCCTCCTGTTTAGGAAATTCTTCTACTTGAACCAGCAAACGGAGTTTCGCAACGGCCCCTGCCTAGAACTCGGAGGGGTCAACATTCAGAGACGACGAGAATGTGAGTTCCCGGTTGTTGCTCTGCCCAGTCACCCCAAAGGTTGGGGGAAGACTTGGTTTTATTGCCGCAACACTGCTTCAACCACTGAGAACCCCTTACATGGCTTTAGGCAGGAACGTGTGCCTATGGATTTTAAGTTGCCCGAGAAGCTGACTAATGAGGAAGAAGTTCCAGTTGCCCGTGTCTTTGCAAAGCTTAGGGCCTTGATCGCCAACGGTCTTACCGGTGTCGATTTGATCCGCTGCTAGGTGGACTGGCGGATAATTCCTTTAAGTCATCGGGAGGGCATAATGTGTGAATACAACGGCGACTTAAACCATCAGCAATGCTTCTCCAACGTCATGCTTGACAAAGAAGATATTGACAATATTGTGAAAAAGTTATGTGGCGAACCACTTGAGACTTGCTCCAAGATTGGTTTAAAGCCATTCTGCCTCTCCAATCCGGCTCCAGAGGTGAAATAATTCAACTCGTTTGTCTTGCTTTTTATAACCTTGAGCTTGTTTCTGACCTGGGTTCCAATTACGTTAATCAGAAGAACTCGCCTTTCTGGAAACGAAAGCCGAAAACCGACATCAAGAAGGTGCCGACGAAAGCCGCCCCAAAGAAGAAAACCAAGGGCAGAGCCACCATAATAGAGTCATCCGTTGTGGGCGAGTCTCGGGCTGCAGAAGAACACTCAGAGGTGAACACATTTGTCCTGTTTCTTGTTCCAACAGAGTCTGTACTGAAACATTGTTGTCTTCGTTTAGAGGGTGATGACATGGAGAGCCAAGATGAAGACGTCGAGGTAATTTCCGTTTCTTCCGACTCAAATTCTTCTTCTCCCAAGCCGGCAAGGTGAGTCTGTAGAAAAGTCCCCCTATCTCACCCAGACGCTCATCCGGATCCCGATTTCCTTTTGAAGAAGGAAGTTTATACACCAAAACGTCACACTCAATGCCATTCATGGATCTCTTATCCGACTTGTGTGTGAAAATGTCCGGTCACAAGCGACACACCGAGGTATGTTTTATATTAAATGTCCTTCTTTCCTATGCAGCCGACCCTCACGACTTACACAATCTTTTGAATCTTATGTCTAACAGGTATCACCTCCTTCATCTGGCGACTCAGCTGCTTTTGCTCTCCCTCCTTTAATCCGCCTCCAGGGGTAAGTCCTCTTGTCAATATGTTCTTTGGAGGCCAGTCTTTCAATTTTAACATAATTAACACCCCTTGTAGGGATCAAGCAAAAAAGAGAAAAATCGACGAGTCATCGTCTAACCCCAAGGCGGTTCAGAAAGTGGGAATAAGTACTTCCATTCCAGAAGCTCAGCACATGTGGCGCTCCGCCTGATTACCACTGTAGCCAGACGGTCGCCCGCACACCAGCCCAGGAAATCACTCTCGCATGCACTTTTACAACAAGTATCATGAACACATGCATTTCTATTAATGAATATACGAGTTTTACATGACGAACTACAAGGGTGATGGCAGCGAGAAAATCTCTATCTAAGGCAACATGGTCCTGGTGCGGCTCCAATCTACATGGATCTGACTCGGTTACGCTCCTAGCCTCCGAACGCTGCAGTTCCTCGCTGACGGACGTCGGATCCTTATGTGAACCTGGCCATGTTAAAAGCCGCTGAGTACTTTTCAATGTACTCGCAAGAAAACCAAAACTAACATATACACTAAGCAAAGCAATCCATGGTACTCAAGAATGCATTTTTTATTAGAGCATTATGAATTAGTATAACATAACATACCTATCTAGCAATATCAATTATCAAGGTATAACGGGATTATTCAGCAAGGTAACTTCTAAAATAAATACAATAAGGTAAAGCGTATTAGATAAATGATTTATACTCCGAATATTCTCATGATCCAATCTGAATCTGATCCAACTCATGTGTTCATCCGACCACTCATCTCATAGCCATCCCATGGCTAACATGTCCTATACCGGACATCTTCTGATGTCTGCACAAGATGAGTTCTTCCATCATTATCATCACTATTATGGTTGACCACCTACTGAGGTCTGGTCGGGCTGTCCAATACCGTGGACTCGGCTATTCGAATAGATTTGACACTCTGCAAAGGTTGCACACATTACCCACACTATGGAGCACTGACCTCGTGATCCCATTCGGGTGGACCAGCATTGCTGCAATGAAACATGTCTGACCCGTGACTCTTTCATCGTACCACCGGCATTCATCCTCCCCCAGAGTCCTGCCCTGGGTGGCCATGTGTCCTCATGACACCTGCCACCATCGTGGCCAAACTAAACTGTCCCAACCGGGGACGGGTACCCAAACAACTTAATTGGGCTCACATGATTATCACCTACCTGATCAGGGTAGAACGCGTGCATAATCCTCCCTCTTTGGAGGTACCGGTGAAAGGTCACGCGATCAGCCCAAGTCATGGTCGTCCCATATCGGCAAATGTGGCTGCACGGATAATCCCGTACAGGTGACTCTAGATCAACCCACTTAAGTTTGGTTTTGTCAACATATCTATTAAGCATGGATGTTCATCAATAATAACTTAACATGATGATAACTATGTATGAAACAGCAATGGTAGAAATACCACAACATATCTCTGTATGATGAGTCATTAATAAGACAGGATGTAGATGACAGGTTATTACTATTCAAGTTCTAGCCATAGTTAGACCCTCGGAACCCTCACATAAAACCGGCAAATAAATTGGTAGCCACCAGAACGGTCTTTACAACACAGATCTGGGACATTACCGGAATAACTCAACCCCGACTCAAGACGGCTAGAAAGAAGCACAGAGCATGTGGCGGTGTTGATAAGAAGAATGTAGGAGTTCCCTAAGACGGCCGAAGAACAGCTCAGAGCATAGGGTCACTGCCATGGAAAGAAATTCAACAGCTGCCTGCGACGGCCGAAAAGCAGCTCAGAACACGAGCTAGCTGCTGACAAGAGAACTATAAAGTTGGCATCCACCCCTGTGGCCGGAAGCAGCTCAAACTCCGGCGTGGTGCCGTCATTGAAGAGAATGCAAGCAAGGGTTCGTCAGAGTGACCTATTACAAATTCCTATACATACAATCACAAACATATTAATTAAACATGCAGGAACAACACAGAGCAGAGCTTTAGGGCATATGTCAGGTGGTCAGCTTGCCTGGGGTCGATGAATACTCCCGGAAGAGGTCCGGGGAATCCGCGGAAAGGATCGTTGGATACTGCTCTCTCTCGAAGGGGGCTGATTGGAGACAAGGGAAAAAGGGTCATTTTCATTGTCTAACCACCTTGTGAAAATGATACCAACATGACGGGCTCGACGAGACGAAGACGTGGACTTTGGAATCACCTCAATCGGAGTCCCGAAACAAAAAGATACAAGGGTTTCTCTGTCAGGGATCTATCAGCAAAAATAATATTTTCAACAGGGTCGCTAATAGCTCGGCCAGTTGCCCACTCTAGCGAAATATGATTTCCCATGGGGAAAACATAAACGCAACGAATGCGCTTTCACTTATCCACGTCACTAGGCCGGCTAGGTCACTGACTTGCGGGGCCCGCCTCGTTCTCTCTCTCTCTCCTCCCTCCTCCTGTCAACTTCTTCACCACAACAAAGAGTAGGGGAGGGACTTCGCCGCTGGCGTAGACGGCGCCCGGCAACGAGGGAGGGCCGACCAGCGAGCCGAGGAGGTCGGGCCCTCCTTGCCGCACCCGGAGGTAGCTGCGGGGCCAGCTGGGACCGCCCACAGCGGTGGCTCCACGGGAGGCCGCGGCAGCCGGACGATGCACATAGGAGGGCCGCGCCGGCGAGGCTTCCCCGACCAAGAGAAGTACAACGGCGACCTTGCAGGCTCCGGTGGTGCTGTGTCAGAGGAAAGAGGAGAGGGGGAGTGCCACGAAGCTGGAACCTTCGTTGGGGTCCGGCGCCGGCCTTCAACCATTGAGGAGGAAGAGAACTCCACGATCTCAATTAGGAGGGGGCTGGGGCTGCTCTCGAAGAGGAGGGACTCAGGGACTCGCTTATATAGCCGCGGGGAGGGCTTCTTGACGATAGCCGAATCTCTAGGATCTTACCATTGCCGTAGCGAGATTTGGGGGTGAATCCATGTCGGCATAGGAGGCTGAGAGCAAGGGGACAAGGGGGAGAGAGCTCGAGAGGGTTCTGGCACGCGGAGGGAATCTCTCTAACGCTCATGGCATGCGGGGGAGGGCTCTGGAGGCCTCTGTTGCATAGAGCATGCATGTGGCACGTTTTGCCCATGGTCACCACGAACCAATAGTGCCCTAGCCCACGTCTGAATGTCACACCTTGTCCAACAGGTTCTTCGCTGCTCCACGAGATATGAATGGTCACTGGAACCGGCCAGGTGGCTCTGGGAAGAAGAAAACTACCAAAACAATTTGTGGCAGGAACTGTTTGTAGTGGTTTCTGGAGAAATGAATGGATAAATGGAGTTGAATCTTTGTCACGATGAAATATGGTAGGGATGTGTATAAGCTTGCAAAATTTGAAGTCATTTAGACCTAATTTGCATACACTTCCTTCACAAACCAAAAATTGGACCAGAAGCTAGAATTTGAAGCTGGGCTCAAATGGCTAGATGGATTTGGTTCAAATTTGGTAGAGAGGGATATATTTGAATATATGGAGATGCTGGGAAAATTTTAGCTCATTTGGGAAAGCCTACACGGTACTTCCTTCACAACACTTCCAAAGGGGCAGAAACTTAGGAATATTATTGGGAAAAGATTGATAGAGGTATTGAGCTGATTTTTGGTATTCATTAGTGATTTATCAATTTAAACTACCATGAAAAGTTTCAGCTCAAGGAGATCAAGGAATAGAGCATTTCCTTTGCAAATTTCCCTTGTGGACAAAATTTGCAAATTGATGTTGTGCTCAAAATTTGAACTACACGGCTTGGGATCTTGATTGGAATGGGGAATATATGGATAGGAGAAGCTCCATAAATTATTTGGGATTTTTCCTGGCTACCAAAATGGTAGTTCCTTTAGAAAGTGCCCAAAATGCAATATTGGCATTAAATAGGAAAAAGGCAATTTTCCCTCATCTAATAATAGCCAATATTTTATCGGAGCTCAATATGATCACAAAGAATATCTCCACAAGTTTTCATGAACTTTCGAGATGGATAGATATTTTCTTGGATTTAATTCCTTCATGTGACAAAAAAAGGAATTAATTATAAATGATAAATATTGCAAATGACATAGCAATATTTTTGCATATCTAGGGTTTAGAGATAAGGGATGATCATTGGGAAAAGGTTAGGGAGGCAGCAGGGCAAAAGAAATTCGGGTTCCTTTGAAACTGAAAGGATTAGGGTTTCCCTTCCGGCAATTCGGAAGGTAGGTTTTTGACGGCAACACCCTGAGAAAAGATCTTGGGAGGAAAGGTTGGACTGAGGAGAATCTCTGGTTGGATGGGGAAGGCAAGGCTAGATGACTGTCTTCACATACCCAGGAGTGAATGAAATACGATAACACCGAGAAAAAAGACAGGGGTCAAATCCTGCAAATGAAAAAAAACAGGGAGCGAAAACCAGGGTGTTACAACCCTACCCCCCCTTAAGAAAAACTCGTCCTCAAGATTTCCAGGCTTACCTCCCGCGGAAGGGGGACTTACCTGTGTGTGACTTGGATCCATCAGTTGTCATGCCTTCGTTGGTTCTCTGACCTTATAAATGCCTCTTCAGAGGGACCAGGTGTTGTCTCTACACACAATTCTCTTGAATCCTTCTCTTTCCTGTCAGGTGTACTCTTTGTTATGATAGTAGTGTTGCGGGGTGGGGTAGCGGGTACTGCCAACAAACATCGTAGTTCTAGGTCCTGGTAGTACCTTCTTCGGTCTTCATTGTAATGCTTCTTATCCTAGCTGTGATGGGTAATTCATTCGTTCCTGGTGCCAGGCTCATGTGCTCGTATGTCCTCAAGTGAATGGGATTGGCTTTCTTTTTGCTGTGTCTGAATGCTCAGTCTGGATGTGTGTTTCGTTCTGATGTTTCCTTCTGTCTTATGCATCCTATCTTTGCCCTTAGATGATCCATCACTCAAGGAATTCACATGACCGAGCTATTGCTGCTATATCTTCAACTGCAGTGTCAAGCACGATCACAAAGTGATCATAAATAGTAATCTCTTATTCTACTGATGTCATGATGTCTATGAGGTGTTAATGCTGATGCACCTTGAGCCATTCTGTCTTAATGTATTGTTCAGACTCTGTTGCTAGTGGAGATGGCTCTATCATATATAGCTTCTGTAGTCCTTGTTGTGACCACTGAGATGTGCATAGTATGCCTATCACTTGGGGTATCTTTTAGGGCATAACCTCTTATCTGGGTGATGGCCCATATTCGTGAGGAGTGAAGAAACTTGCTTGTAACTGCAGGTACTGCATTGTTGTGGCCGCATATGCAAGAGTCTCATAAGAACTAGTAATACCTCTCTGTCTGTGGAGTTGTATCTTGCTGACCGTCACGAAGGTTGTTTGTCCACAACTCCTTTGGTTCTTGAAGGTTCCTTTGATATATTTTTCATGTCTAGCCAACACTATTTCTTGATGGTCTTCCCTCTTTGTTGGCTTGTTCTCACAACTTACTCTTGCATATCTTATAGAGGTTGCGGTGCTCATGTTCTTCTGTTCAACATAGGGTCGTTGTTTCTCTGAACACAGTCATTCCCGTGTCTGAGTGGCTTGCATGAATTGATCCGCTAGGTTGTATGTTCACAACATATGCAAGTGTAGGATAGTTCCTTTTGTCACCACTGGGTTCTGAGGTGGATGTGTGTCCGGACTAGTTCATGCTCCTGACAATATTGTTGTAGGCACGATGGCATGTTGAAGAAGACTGAATTCCTTATGCTCGAAGCTTTTGCTAGAGTAGCGTGCTGAAGAAGGCTGGTATCATACCTCAGAAGTTTTCCTTCATGTGGCTTGTTGCGGAAGTTCGGGTTCCTTATGCCAAAAGCTTTCCGCCGTAGCACGCTGTAGAAGATGGAAATGTCGTACCCCAGAAGGATTTCTCACCGAGTGGCGTATCGACGAAGATTGGCAGGAAGCTCTTCTTGGTAGCTTGTGAGGGAAGGCTAGGTTACTTATTCCAGAAGCCTTTTGCTATGATGTATCGTAAGATCTAGGGCTGGTTCTGGCTTCCTTTTGAAGTATCCGAAACTTTCCCCATAGCAGAGCCATAACTTGATATAGGCTATACCTTGGCTGAAGATATTCCATTGGTCATGCACATCGCTTGTTCTTTCGCTGGTCTGGTTATTGTTGTTGTAAAGGTTGCATAACACGTGCAGACCTCATGTTGACAATTGATTCAGAAGGCCATATGTTCAAACCAGGTGTTGCCAATAATAAGCAATTTATGGATAATTCAATTTGGTTCAGCTAGGTTTCCAAGCATGGTAGGTGCTCCTTGATTTGGAAAACCGTGAACTTATCCATATTCCTTGTAGACCTTTGTTCAATGTACTAAGAAAATTTTATATTTGCACCGTTGAGCTTCAAGATTTGCCCTGAAATTTGTACCAACATATCGGAGTTTTGTTGCTGCTTTTGGCTCATTCACATTCTTGAAATATATCCTTGGTGGGTGATAAATGATTCTTGGGTCCATAAAGTCTGAGGGTTCAATTTCACTTACTGAAATAATCCTTGTATCGCGGACAGAATAATTTGTCCTTACTGGTGTTCCTTCTTGGTAGCTCATCTGCCTGTTCCTTAGGCATGATTTGTTCCGAGGCAAACTCTCTCAGGTATATTCTGGCCTTGTCGGTTGCACATATATTCCGCTTCTGATCCCTTCTTCATTCTTGACACATCCGGTGGTAATGTTCTGAATATCAGGCGGTTGGCGTGACTTGACTTTTGTTGAAATGGGGATTATTGGGTATTATCCCAGTTGCTTGCTGATCTTCTTAGACAATCCTTGCAGATGGATCCAGTCGGAGCGGAAAAATATAATTGACAAAATAAACAAGAACCGCGAAAAACCAAAAATCAAATAAATCAAGTGTTGCGGACCTTAAACATGGCCAAGGATCCACTAGTATAACTAATATAGCGCACTTGATGCATCTCTAAGGATTTAGAAGCGAAACCACATAATGCTCCTGGTAGCACTGGTGCCCAGCTCCTACAACTTCCTTAGGGAACATCACTCTGGACACCGGATCATAGCCAAAATTGCTTAGTCAACGTTCCTAAGGTTGTCGAGGAGGGGTAGAATTTATAAGCGTCTCCCAAATGAAACTAGAATAAGGAGAGAAATGTCATGGCTAGCAAGCAGGGGTAAGGATATCTGGTTTACCTAGGGGTTTCATGGCTCACGGGTCATTGCCGGGTGCGAGCATTTCACATCGGAGGCAAGGGCCACGAGAGTTGGGGTCTAATGGAGCCGAAAACCTATGGGGTTGCCTTATGATCAATAGTAGCCGTGCCAAGTGGCAAAGATAGCTGAAATCCATCTGGGCTCCCTACTGAGAACAAGACAGTGGGGTCTGGCTAGGGTAACCTATAGTCAGCCTGGATGCTTTGATACCATTCGTTGTGGCACTCCGCCTGATTACCACTGTAGCCAGACGGTTGCCACACACACCAGCCCAGGAAATCACTCTGGCATGCACGTTTACAACAAGTATCATGAACACATGCATTTCTATTAATGAATATACGAGTTTTACATGATGAACTACAAGGGTGATGGCAGCGGGAAAAGCTCTATCTAAGGCAGCATGGTCCTGGTGCGGCTCCAATCCACACGGATCCGACTCGGTTACGCTCCTAGCCTGCGAACGCTCCAGTTCCTCGCTGACGGACGACGGATCCTTATGTGAACCTGACCATGTTAAAATCCACTAAGTACTTTTGAATGTACTCGCAAGCAAACAAAACTAACATATACACTAAGCAAAGCAATCCATGGTATTCAAGCATGCATTTGTTATTAGAGCAATATGAATCACTATAACATAGCATACCTATCTAGCAATATCAATTATCAAGGTATAATAGGATTATTCAGCAAGATAACTTCTAAAGTAAATATGATAAGGTAAAGCGTATTAGATAAATGATTTATACTTCGGATATTCTCATGATCTAGTCTGAATCTGATCAAACTCATGTGTTCATCTGACCACTCATCCCATAGCCATCCCATGGTTAACATGTCCTATACCGGACATCTTCTGATGTCTGCACAAGAGGAGTTCTTCCATCATTATCGTCACTTTTACGGTTGACCACCTACTGAGGTCTGGTCGGGCTGTCCAATACCATGGACTCGGGTATTCGAATAGATTTGACACTCTACATAGGTTGCACACTTTACCCACACTATGGATCACTAACCTCGTGATCCCATTCGGGTGGACCAGCATTGCTCCAATGAAACATGTGTGACCCGTGACTCTTTCATCGTACCACCGACATTCATCCTCCTTCGGAGTCCTGCCCTCGGTGGCCCCGTGTCTTCATGACAACTGACACCGTCGTGGCCAAACTAAACTATCCCAACGGGGACGGGTACCCAAACAACTCAACTGGGTTCACAGGATTATAACCGCCTACCTGATCAGCCCAAGTCACGGCCGTCCCATATCGGCAAATGTGGTTGCACGGATAAGCTCGGACAGGTGACTCGAGATCAACCCACTTAAGTTTGATTTTGTCAACATATCTATTAAGCATGGTTGTTCATCAATAATAACTTACCATGAGGATAACTATGTAGAAAACACCAATGGTAGAAACACCACAACCTATCTCTGTATTATGAGTCATTAGTAAAACAGGATGTAGATGACAAGTTATTACTCTACAAGTTCTAGGCATAGTTAGACCCTCGGGACCCTCGCATAAAACCGGCAAATAAATAGGTAGCCACAAGAACGGTCTCTACAACACAGATCTGGGACATTACCGGAATAACTCAACCCCGACACAAGACGGCTGGAAAGCAGCACAAAGCATGAGGCGGTGTTGATAAGAAGATTGTAGCAGTTCCCTAAGATGGTCGAAGAACAGCTCAGAGCATAGGATCACTGCCACGGAAAGAAATTCAACAGCTGCCTGCGACGGCCGAAAAGCAACTGAGATCACGAGCTAGCTGCTGACAAGAGAAATATAAAGTTGGCATCCACCCCGGACGGCCGAAAGCAGCTCACACTCACGCGTGGTGCCGTCATTGAAGAAAATGCGAGCAAGGGTTCGTCAGTGTCACCTACTACAAATTGCTATACATATAATCACAAGCATATTAATTAAACATGGAGGAACAACACAGAGCAAAGCTTTAGGGCATATGTCAAGTGGCGGTCGGCTTGCCTGGGGTTGATGCATACTCCCGGAAGAGGTCCGGAGAGTCCGCGGAAAGGTGCGGAGAGTTCTTGGAAGAGGTGCATACTCCCGGAAGGGCAAAAGTGTCATTTTCACAGTGTAACCACCTTGTGAAAATGATAGCAACATGACGGCTCAACGAGACAAAGACGTGGGCTTTGGAATCACCTCAATCGGAGTCCCGAGCAAAAAGATACAAGGGTTTCTCTGTCACGGACCTATCTACAGAAATAATATTTTCAACAGGGTCCCTAATAGCTCGCCGGTTGCGCACTCCAGCGAAATACGATTTCCCAAGGGGAAAACATAAACGCAACGAATGCGCTTTCACTTATCCACGTCACTAGGCCGGCTAGGTCACTGACTTGCGGGGCCCGCCTCGTTCTCTCTCTCCTCCCTCCTCATGTCTTCTTCTTCACCGTAGCAGAGAGTGTTGGAAATATGCCCTAGAGGCAATAATAAAATGGTTATTATCATATTTCCTTGTTCACGATAATTGTCTATTGTTCATGCTATAATTGTATTAACAAGAAACAGTAATACATGCATGAATAAATAGATCACAATGTGTCCCTAGCAAGCCTCTAGTTGGCTAGCTCATTGATCAATAGATGATCATGGTTTCCTGATCATGGAAATTAGATGTCATTCATAACGGGATCACATCATTAGGAGAATGATGTGATGGACAAGACCCAATCCTAAGCATAGCACTAGATCGTGTTGTTCGTATGCTAAAGATTTTCTAATGTCAAGTGTCTTTTCCTTCGACCGTGAGATTGTGCAACTCCCGGATACCATAGGAGTGCTTTGGGTGTATCAAACGTCACAATGTAACTGGGTGACTATAAAGGTGCGCTACGGGTATCTCCGAAAGTGTTTGTTGGGTTGGTATGAATCGATATCAGGATTTGTCACTCCGTGTGACGGAGAGGTATCTCTGGGCCCACTCGGTATAATATCATCATGATCTCAATGTGAGTAAGGAGTTAGTCACAGGATGACGTGCTACAGAACGAGTACAGAGACTTATCGGTAAGGAGATTGAACAAGGTATAGGTATACTGACGATCGAATCTCGGGCAAGTTCTATACCGACAAACAAAGAGAATTGTATACGGGATTGATTGAATCCTTGACATCGTGGTTCATCCGATGAGATCATCATGAAACATGTGGGAGCCACCATGGGTATCCAGACCCCGCTGATGGTTATTGGCCGGATAGGTGTCTCGGTCATGTCTGCATGCCTCCCGAACCCATAGGGTCTACACAATTAAGGTTTGATGACGCTGGGGTTATAGGGAATTGTTGTACGAGGTTACCGAAGGTAGTTCGGAGTCCCGGATGAGATCCCGGACGTCGCAAGGAGCTACGGAATGGTCGGAGGTAAAGATGGATATATAGGATGGATGGGTTTGGACGCTGGAAATGTTTCGGGCACCATCGACAAAGTGTCGGGACCACCGGAAGGGTTCCGGAGGCCCACCGGGAGCGGCCACCAGCCCGAGGAGGCTACATGGGCCAAGTGTGAGAGGGAACCAGCCCCTGGGTGGGCTGGTGCGCCCCCACACCCAGCCCATGGCGCCTAAGAGGGGAACGGGGGGAACCCTAGCGCAGCTGGGCCTAAGGCCCACGAGGGGGTGCGCCACCCCCTCCTCCCCTCCTGGCCGCCACCTCCTCCCCCCATCTAGGGTTGCCGCACCCCTTAGGGGTGGGAAACCTAAGGGGGGATGATGACCCACAAGTATAGGGGATCAATCATAGTCCTTTCGATAAGTAAGAGTGTCGAACCCAACGAGGAGCAGAAGGATCTGACAAGTGGTTTTCAGCAAGGAAATATCTGCAAGCACTGAAATTGTCGGTAACAAGTGATTGTGTGGTGAGATGATTCGTAGCAAGCAACAAGTAACAAAAGTAGCAACGGTGTAGCAAAGTGGCCCAATCCCTTTTGTAGAAAGGGACAAGCCTGGACAAAGTCCTATAGGACGAAAAACGCTCCCGAGGACACACGGGAATTTCTTTCATGCTAGTTTTCCTCATGTTCATTTGATTCGCGTTCGTTACTTTGATATGTGGGTGGACTGGCGCTTGGGTACTGCCCTTACTTGGACAACCATCCCACTTATGATTAACCCCTCTCGCAAGCATCCACGACTACGAAAGAAGAATTAAGACAAAGTCTAACCATAGCATTAAACTAGTGGAACCAAATCAGCCCCTTACAAAGCAACGCATAAACTAGGGTTCAAGCTTCTTTCACTCTAGCAACCCATCATCTACTTACTACTTCCCAATGCCTTCCTCTAGGACCAAATAATGGTGAAGTGTTATCTAGTCGACGTTCACATAACACCACTAGAGGAAAAACAACATACAACATATCAAAATACCAAACGAATACCAAATTCACATGACTACTACTAGCATGACTTATCCCATGTCCTCAGGAACCAAAGTAACTACTCACAAAGCATAATCATATTCATGACCAGAGAGGTAATGAGTAGCATCAAGGATCTGAACATAAACTCTTCCACCAAATAATCCAACTAGCATCAACTACAAAGAGTAATTAACACTACTAGCAACCTTACAAGTACCAATCGAAGTCGCGAGACAGAGATTGGTTACAAGTGATGAACTAGGGTTTGGAGATGAGATGGTGCTGATGAAGATGTTGATGGTGACGAGTCCCCTCTGATGAGTGGAGTGTTGGTGATGACGATGGCGACGATTTCCCCCTCCGGGAGGGAAGTTTCCCCGTCAGGATCGTCCTGCCGTAGCTCTAGATTGGTTCTGGTCAAGTTCCGCCTCGTGGCGGCGGCGAAACCACGAAAAAGCTCCTCCTCGATTTTTTCCTGGACGAAACCCTTCATATAGCAGAAGAGGGTGGCAAGTGGGCCAGCAGGCTTCCCACAAGCCCTCATGGCGCGACCTGGGGGGTGGCCGTGCCGTGCAGGCTTGTGGCCAACCCCTGGCGCCCCTCTCGCGCTTCTTTGGCCCAGTATTTTTTATAAATCAGGAAAAAAATCCTCGTTGATTTTTACGGCGTTTGGAGTTGCGCAGAATAGGTATCTCAACTTTGCTCCACTTTCAGGCCAGAGTTCTAGTTGCCGGCATTCTCCCTCTTCATGTAAACCTTGCAAGATAAGAGAGAAAAGGCATAAGAATTGTACCGTGAAGTGAAATAATAGCCCAAGAAGCGATAAATATCAACATGAAAACATGATGCAAAATGGACGTATCAACTCCCCCAAGCTTAGACCTCTCTTGTCCTCAAGCGAAAACCTAGCTCAACAAATATATCCACATGTTTAGGGAGAGAGGTGTCGACAAAACGAGATACGAACATGCATGCATCATGATCAAGATCAGAACAACAATACCAACATATAATCTCTCATGCTAAAGTGATAATTCCTTCACAAAGTAAAGCGTGGATCAAGTACCTTACCGAGAAGTAACAACCGATAGCCTTTAGTCATTGAAGCAATTGCAATTTATCACAACATCAGAAAGAGTCAAATAAGAGCTTGTAAAGCAAATCCACATACTCAATCATTCTTTCGTTCTCTACAATTGCTACAACTCACGTGGTACTCATGAGATCAAAGTTTCAGCTGGACACAGAGAAAGATAGGGGCTTATAGTTTCGCCTCCCAACTGCTTACCTCAAGGGTAATGTCAACAATAATATGAATATAGATCTTTCCCAAGCATATGACGTTATGAATATAGATCTTTCCCAAGCATATGACGTTAGCCAAGATGAAGGTGAAATAAGGAATTGGTGAAGATCACCATGACTCTTTCAAGGGTAAAAAGTAAAGGAACAAGATAGGCCCTTCACAGAGGGAAGCAGAGGTTTTCATGCGCTTTTGAGGTTTGGATGCGTGTCCTCTTAGTGCGGAGGAACGTCACTTTACATTGCCTCCTGTGATAAAGAACTTTATTATGCAGTTTCTCGCTTTTATGTCTTCCTCATCACAAGTTCGTATAAAGCTTATTTTCCACACACTAATAGATCATACGTATTAGGGAGGAACTTTTATTGATTGCACCGATGACAACTTACTTGAGGGATCCTATTAAATCCATATGTAGGTATGGTGGACATTCATGGAAAAACTGGGTTGAAGGTTTATGGATGCACAAGTAGTATCTCTACTTAGTGCGGGAGGTTTGGCTAATGTCAGGTGTAAGAAATCGTCACATGCTAAGGGATCTCTAATCATATAACATTGTTCGGAGCCAAGCAAACACAATTCATTATGTTGTCTTCCTTGTCCAACATCTACTTCTAGGCATGTAATAGTTTAGTGAGTGTTCACAATCATAGATGGTGTCAGAGATGTGAACGTCTCCTTCTTTATCACTACCTATTAATTGAAACAATGACCAAGGTCTACGTTTGCCTACCCTCAAAAAGTTTCAATCCTCGTTCTTTTTATATGTGAAGCCATCACTTCCCATAAGATCATTACATGATCTTTCATGATTTTGTTCTATTCTCACTCTTTTGATCATGGCAAGAGGCAAAGCCCTTCAGCTAAGACACTCTTTATTATATGGCTCACCAGCTCGAATACATCGGGGGTGACACAAAGCAAAACTCAAGACTAAAACACTAAGACTTTTAATCTACTAGAAAAAGAGAAAATTGAAAAGGAAAACTAGAACAAAGGTAAAGGCAAAACATGTGATGGTGATACGATACCGGGGCAACTCCCCCAAGCTTGGCATAAGCCAAGGGGATTGCCCATACCAATGCGCAGTTGTCTTCCTTTGGCGGTGATGGTGGAGTTGTTGCAACATGAGTTTGATCCTCCGTCTTCCAAGGCATAGGTGCTCCATCATGGAAAGATGAACGAGTCTCCGGAATCCTCAAATCTGCAGCCAACCGTATTGATTTAAGTCTATACTCATACTCACAGTTTTGGTTCTGCAGGTCATAGATCTGGGCCTGGAGTTGATTAATCCTATCATAGAGCCGGGAGAGGTGCTTCCCAATGTCATTGGCATCAATCCTGTGCTTTCTAGTAAACTCCATGATCATCATGTGGTTGGCGTTGAGTCCATGCTCCACCATCCCTTGGCACTTGAAGACTTGTTTCTCTATTGCTTCGAACCTCGTCTCCACGCTTCCGGTCTTCTTAGGCCCCTCAACATCACGGATGTGCAACATCCCCTCATGCATCTCGATAGATTGAGGGTGTTGCAGCACTCTCGTGAGGTAGGGATTGATGACCTTCTCGAAGATCTTTTCTTTCGGAGCTTTTGGAGAAGTCATAGCAATCTTTATCTGCAACAGAAACAGGCTCGAACGAAAAATAGAGGAAATCTGCGTGACGCACGGGTCAGACCAAACGGGAGTATATATAATGATTTTTTTCCAGACCAGAAGGAGTACCCTGCATGAAAACGGAGTCCGGGAGGCGCACGAGGTGGCCACAAGCCCTCACGGCACGGCCAGGGGGTGGGCCCGCGCCGTGCAGGCTTGTCACCTCCTCGCGCACTTTCCGGACTACTTCCAATTTTTGTATTTTTTCAAAAACTCCAAAACGGAGAACATTTCCTACTGGAAAAGTTTCGGACTCTGTTTTCTTACCGAATCACATACCTCTTCGTTTTCGAAGTCTGAAACAGGCTGATAAATATCCCTTAGGTATTCTTCTAGAGTTATGGTATTGATAATATTGCGTTCAACATTTATGGGAGTACCTGAGATATAATGCTTGATTCTCTGCCCATTTACAACTCTCGGACAATTACCTTCTGTGTTGTTGATCTTGATAGCACCAGAACGATATACTTCCTCAACAACATAGGGACCTTCCCATTTAGAGAGAAGCTTGCCTGCACAGAATCTTAAACGAGAGTTATATAGCAAGACATAATCACCTACATTGAACTCATGCTTTTGTATCCTCTTATCATGCCACCTCTTAACCTTTTCTTTGAACAACTTGGCATTCTCATATACCTGAGTTCTCCATTCATCAAGCGAGCTAATATCAAACAACCTCTTCTCACCGGCAAGTTTGAAATCAAAGTTGAGCTCTTTGATTGCCCAATAAGCTTTATGCTCTAGCTCAAGAGGTAAATGACATGCTTTACCGTACACCATTTTGTACGGAGACATGCCCATGGGATTCTTATAGGCAGTTCTATAAGACCAGAGTGCATCATCGAGCTTCTTAGACCAATTCTTTCTAGACCTGTTGACAGTCTTTTGCAGAATTAGTTTAATATCTCTGTTGCTTAGCTCTATTTGATCACTAGACTGAGGGTGATAGGGAGACACAATTCTATGGTTGACATCGTACTTAGCAAGCGTTTTATGGAAAGCACCATGAATGAAATGTGAACCACCGTCGGTCATTAGATATCTAGGGACTCCAAATCTAACTTCTTGAAGCATCCTCATAGAGGTGTTGTGATCAACACTAGTAGTGGGAATAGCTTCTACCCACTTAGTGACGTAATCAATGGCAACTAGGATATGAGTATACCCGTTGGATTTTGGAAAAGGTCCCATATAATCGAAGCCCCAAACATCAAATGGTTCAATGACAAGTGAATAGTTCATAGCCATTTCTTCACGTTTGCTAATATTACCTATTCTTTGACATTCGTCACAAGACAAGACAAACTTATGGGCATCCTTGAAGAGAGTGGGGCAATAGAAACCTGTTGCAATACCTTGTGTGCAGTTCTATCTCCATCATGGTGTCCTCCGTAGGCTTCGGAGTGACACTTCTGTAGGATCTGTCCCTGTTCATGTTCAGGTACACAACGTCTAATAACACAATCTACTCCTTCCTTATAAAGGTGAGGATCATCCCAAAAGTAATGTCTCAAGTCAAAGAAGAATTTCTTCTTTTGCTGGTATGTGAAACTAGGTGGTATATATTTGGCAACAATATAGTTTGCATAATCAGCATACCATGGTGCACTACGGTAAGCATTGATGACATTCAATTGCTCATCGGGAAAGCTATGATCAATAGGTTGTGGGTCATCAAGAACGTTCTCCAACCTAGACAAGTTATCTGCTACGGGGTTATCAACACCCTTTCTGTCGACAACGTGCAAATCAAATTATTGTAGCAAGAGAACCCATCTGATAAGTCTAGGTTTAGCATCGTTCTTCTCCATGAGGTACTTAATAGCAGCATGATCAGTGTGAATAGTGACTTTGGAATCAACTATGTAAGACCTGAACTTTTCACATGCAAACACGACTGCTAAAAATTCCTTTTCCATAGTAGCATTGTTTCTTTGGGCACTGTCTAGAGTTTTACTAGCATATTGAATAATATTCAACTCTTTGCCCTAGGACAGCACCAACAACATAATCGCTAGCATCACACATGATCTCAAAAGGTAGGTTCCAATCAGGTGGTTGAACAATAGGTGTAGTTATCAAAGCCCTCTTAAGTATTTCGAAGGCTTCCTCACAATCATCGTCAAAAACAAAAGGAATATCCTTTTGCAAGAGATTGGTAAGAGGCCTAGAAATCTTAGAGAAGTCCTTAATGAACCTTCTATAGAAACCAGCATGACCAAGGAAACTTCTTATACCTTTGATATCTGTGGGGTATGGCATTTTCTCGATTGCATCAACCTTAGCCTTATCGACTTCAATACCTCTTTCAGAAATTTTATGTCCTAAGACGATGCCTTCATTAACCATAAAGTGGCACTTCTCCCAATTCAAGACAAGATTGGTGTCTTTACATCTCTGCAAGACTTGATCAAGGTTGCTGAGGCAATCATCAAAAGAAGACCCGTAAACGGAAAGGTCATCCATGAAAACCTCGACAATCTTTTCACAAAAGTGAGAGAATATAGCCATCATACATCTTTGAAAGGTGGCAGGTGCATTACATAAGCCAAAAGGCATATGTCTATAAGCAAAGGTACCGAAAGGGCAGGTGAAAGTGGTTTTCTCCTGATCAGATTGTGCAACTGGTATTTGGGAGAAACCAGAATAACCGTCTAGAAAGCAGAAGTGTGTGTGTTTAGACAGCCTTCCTAGCATTTGGTCGATAAAAGGCAGAGGGTAATGATCTTTCCTAGTGGCCTTATTCAGTTTCCTGAAATCGATCACCATCCTATAGCCAGTAATAATCCTCTGTGGGATCAATTCATCCTTATCATTGGGGACAACGGTAATGCCTCCTTTCTTAGGAACTCAATGCACCGGACTCACCCAATCGCTATGAGCAACAGGATAGATAATATCCGCTTCCAGGAGCTTTAGTATTTCTTTTCTTACTACTTCTTTCATCTAAGGATTCAATCTCCTTTGATGATGAGCAACTGGTTTGAAGTCAGGATCAGTTTTAATCTTGTGCTAGCATAGAGTGGGACTAATGCCCTTAAGATCATCAAGAGTATATCCAATAGCAGCACGGTGCTTCGTCAGAGTTTTTAGTAACTTCATTTCTTCATGCTCGGAGAGGCTAGCACTAATAATGACAGGATATATCTCTTTTTCATCAAGATAGGCATACTTAAGAGTATCAGGCAACTATTTAAGCTCGAACACAGGATCACCCTTTGGTGGGGGTGGATCCCCAAGAATTTCAACAGGCAGATTATTCTTAAGGATAGGATATTGTTTTAAGACAACTCTATCTATCTCATCCCTTTCATCCATATGCATATCATTTTCATGCTCAAGCAAGTATTGCTCTAAGGGATCAGTAGGAGGCACTGCAACCGAAGCTAAGGCAATAATTTCATACCTACTAGGCAACTCTTTTTCATGAGGTTGTCTACCAAACATGGAGAAATGGAACTCATGTGACACACCTTCAAAGCCAACAGTGACAGTTTGCTTCTCACAATCAATATGAGCATTGACAGTATTGAGGAAGGGTCTGCCAAATATGATGGGACAAAAGATATCTTGAGCGGTAGCAAGAACGAGGAAATCAGCAGGATACTTCATTTTACCACACAAGACTTCAACATCCCAAACAATTCCCATAGGGCAGATAGTATCTCTATTGGCAAGCTGAATAGTGACATCAATAGGCTCTATCTCAACAGGTGCAATCTCATCTTTGATTTCATCATATAAGGATTGAGGTATTGCACTAACACTAGCACCCACGTCACATAAACCATGATAACAATGATCTCCTATCTTAACAGAAACCACAGACATGCCAACAACAGGGCTATGTTTGTCTCTAGCGTGAGGTTTAGCAATTCTAGCAGCATCTTCACATAAGTGAATATTATGTACCTCAACATCGTCGGACGGAAGACATTCATAATAGCAATGCTAGGTTCAACTCTAATTTGCTTAGGGGGTGTAGGTCTTCTAATATAGCCTCCACGTATCACAGTTGAAGCTTTAGAATGATCCTTTATCCTAACAGGGAAAGGTGGTTTCTCAATGTAAGCACTGGGAACCACAGGATCATTATAGGCAATGACTTTCTCATCAACTGGAGTGGGTTTAACTACATTGACTTCTAAAGGAGGAGGATATTTAAACCACTTCTCTTTGGTGAGATCAATATGACCAGCAAAGAATTCACACAATGAAGCTATATCTCAGAGTCAAGTCCATACTTACCGCTAAAGTCACAAAAAGGATTTGTCTCAACAAAGGATTTAACGCAATCAAACGTGAAATTCATACCTGACTCCTGACGTTCTTCAAGCTCCCAATCTTCAGAGTTGCGTTTAATTCTCTCCAACAAATTCCATTTGAAGTCAATATCTCTCTTCATAAAAGAACAGGTAGAAGAAGTGTCAAGCATCGTGCGATCATCATGAGAAAGCCGAGCATAGAAGTTCTGAATGATAATTTCTCTCGAGAGCTCATGATTGGGACATGAATATAACATTGATTTAAGCCTCCTCCAAGCTTGAACGATGCTTTCTCTGTCACGAGGCCAAAAATTATAAATATAATTCCGATCACGATGTACTAAATGCATAGGATAAAACTTTTGATGAAATTCCAATTTCAACCGATTGTAGTCCCATGATCCACTATCATCATATAGCCTATCCCATGTCAGCGCCTTATCCTTCAAAGATAAAGGAAATACCTTCTTCTTGACCTCATACTCGGGCAAACCTGCAAGCTTAAATAAACCACAAACTTCATCTACATAGATCAGATGCAAGTGTGGATGTGATGTTCCATCTCCCGTAAAAGGATTAGCCAGCAGTTTCTCAAGCATACTCGAAGGAAATCCAAAATAAATATTTTCAGTAGGTGCAGCAGGTTGAGGAGCAACTCTTTGTGCTTAAGTTCGAGGTGAAGATACCCTGAACAAGCCCCTCAAAGGATTAGTATCCATAGTGACAAGTGACAACAAATTTCAGCACACTATATGAATGTTTCCTTACCAAGTTCTACTTACCAAAGGCGCTTCACTCCCCGGCAATGACGCCACAAAAGAGTCTTGATGACCCACAAGTATAGGGGATCAATCGTAGTCCTTTTGATTAGTAAGAGTGTCGAACCCAACGAAGAGCAGAAGGATCTGACAAGTGGTTTTCAGCAAGGAAATATCTGCAAGCACTGAAGTTGTCAGTAACAAGTGATTGTGTGGTGAGATGATTCGTAGCAAGCAACAAGTAAAAAAAGTAACAACGGTGCAGCAAAGTGGCCCAATCCCTTTTGTAGCAAGGGACAAGCCTGGACAAAGTCTTATATAAGGAAAAACGCTCCCGAGGACACACGGGAATTTCTATCATGCTTATTTTCATCATGTTCATATGATTCACGTTCGTTAATTTGATAGTTTGATATGTGGGTGGAGCGGCGCTTGGGTACTGCCCTTACTTGGACAAGCATCCCACTTATGATTAACCCCTCTCGCAAGCATCCGCAACTACGAAAGAAGAATTAAGACAAAGTCTAACCATAGCATTAAACTAGTGGATCCAAATCAGCCTCTTACGAAGCAGCGCATAAACTAGGGTTTAAGCTTCTGTCACTCTAGCAACCCATCATCTACTTACTACTTCCCAATGCCTTCCTCTAGGACCAAATAATGGTGAAGTGTTATGTAGTCGACGTTCACATAACACCACTAGAGGAAAAACAACATACAACGTATCAAAATACCGAACGAATACCAAATTCACATGACTACTATTAGCATGACTTATCCCATGTCCTCAGGAACCAAAGTAACTACTCACTAAGCATAATAATATTCATGACCAGAGAGGTAATGAGTAGCATCAAGGATCTGAACATAAACTCTTCCACCAAATAATCCAACTAGCATCAACTACAAAGAGTAATTAACACACTAGCAACCTTACAAGTACCAATCGGAGTCGCGAGACGGAGATTGGTTACAAGTGATGAACTAGAGTTTGGAGATGAGATGGTTCCGATGAAGATGCTGATGGTGACGAGTCCCCTCCGATGAGAGGAGTGGTGGTGATGACGATGGCGACAATTTCCCCCTCCGGGAGGGAAGTTTCCCCGGCAGGATCGTCCTGCCGGAGCTCTAGATTAGTTCTGCTCAAGTTCCGCCTCGTGGCGGCGGCGAAACCACGAAAAAGCTCATCCTCGATTTTTTCCTGGACGAAACCCTTCATATAGCAGAAGAGGGGGGCAAGTGGGCCAGCAGGCTGCCCACAAGCCCTCATGGCGCGGCATGGGGGGTGGCATCATCGTGCAGGCTTGTGGCCAACCCCTGGCGCCCCTCTGGCGCTTCTTTGGCCCAATATTTTTTATAAATAAGGAAAAAAATCCTCGTTGATTTTTACGGCGTTTGGAGTTGCGCAGAATAGGTATCTCAACTTTGCTCCACTTTCATGCCAGAATTCCAGTTGCCGGCATTCTCCCTCTTCATGTAAACCTTGCAAGATAAGAGAGAAAAGGCATAAGAATTGTATCATGAAGTGAAATAACAGCCCAAGAAGCGATAAATATCAACATGAAAACATAATGCAAAATGGATGTATCAGGGGACACCACCCTCCCTTCCCCCTATATATAGCGGGGATTTTGGCCATTGGAGAGACGCAATTTCATCTCTCTCTCGGCGCAACCCTCCTCCTCTTCTTCCTCCTCTCCCACGGTGTTTGGCGAAGCCCTGCCGGGAGACCTCGTTGCTCCATCGCCACCACGCCGTCATGCTGCCGGAGCTCTTCCCCAACCTCTCCCTCCTCCTTGCGGGATCAAGGTGCGGGAGACGTCACCAGGTTGTACGTGTGTTGGACGCGGAGGTGTCGTGGTTCGGCACTAGATCTGAATCACACCGCGATCTGAATCGCAACGAGTACGACTCCATCAACCGCGTTCTAGCAACGCTTCCACTTAGCCATCTTCAAAGGTATGAAGATGCACTCACCCCTCTCTCGTTGCTGGTCTCTCCATAGGAAGATCTGAATATGGCGTAGGAATATTTTTGATTTTGCTACGTTACCCAACAGTGGTATCAGAGCCAGGTTTTCTATGCGTAAATTCTTTGCACGAGTAGAACACAAAAAGGTTGTCGGCGCTAATTTTGTAAGTTTCTTGCCGCTACTAGTCTTTTTCTTTTCCGGTCGTATTGTGGGATGAAGCGGCCCGGACCGACCATACACGTACGCTTACATGAGACAGGTTCCACCGACTAACATGCACTAGGTGCATAAGGTGGCTAGCGGGTGTCTGTCTGTCCCACTCTAGTCTGATTGGGTTTGATGAAAAGGGTCCTTATGAAGGGTAAATAGCTTTGGCATATCATCGTTGTGGCTGTCACGTAGGTAAGAAGGCGTTCTTGCTAGAAACCCAAATCAGCCACATAAAACTTGCAACAACAATTAGAGGACGTCTAACTTGTTTTTGCAGGGTTTGACATGTGATGTGATATGGCCAAAGGATGTGATGTTACATGTGTGATGTATGAGATGATCATGTTCTTGTAATAGGATTCATGACTTGCATGATGATGAGTATGACAACCGGCAGTAGCCATAGGAGTTGTCTTAATTTATTGTATGAGATGCAACGCCATGTGTTTACTACGTTTACTTCATTGCTAACGGTTAGCTGTAGTAGTAGTAGTAGTAGCAGTAGGCGTGATGACTTCACGGAGACACGGTGATGGAGATAATGGTGTCACGCCGGTGACGATGATGATCATGCGATGTCCGAAGATGGAGATCGAAGGAGCAAAGATGATAATGGCCATATCATGTCACTGTATGACTGCATGTGATGTTTATCATGTTTTTCATCTTATTGCTTAGAACGACGGTAGCATAATAAGATGATCCCTCATAAAAATTTCGAGAACGTATTCCCCTAAGTGTGCACCGTTGCGAAGGATCGTTGTCTCGAAGCACCACATGATGATCGGGTGTGATAGATTCAAACGTTCGCATACAACGGGTCTAAGCCAGATTTACACATGCGAAACACTTAGGTTGACTCGACGAGCTTAGCATGTACAGACATAACCTCGAGTACGAGAGACCGAACGGTCGAACATGAGTCGTATGGTTGAATACGATTAGCATGAAGTTGCTCACCATCGACGACTAGTCGGTCCCACGTGATGATCGAACACGGGTTAGTCGACATGGATCATGTATCACTTAGATGACTAGAGGGATGTCGATTTAAGTGGGAGTTCATACTTAATTTGATTAAATGAACTTAATTATCATGAACTTAGTCTAAAAGTTGTCTTTACAAATATTGTAGATCCAATGGCCAACACACCTGTCAACCTCAATTTCAACGCGTTCCTAGAGAAAAACAAGCTGAAAGATGATGGTGGCAACTATGCGGATTGGGTCCGTGATGACCCACAAGTATAGGGCATCAATCGTAGTCCTTTCGATAAGTAAGAGTGTCGAACCCAACGAGGAGCAGAAGACTCTGATAAACGGATTTCAGCAAGGTAATAACTGCAAGCACTGAAAGTAGCGGTAACAAGTGATGGTGTAGCGAGGTGAAACGTAGCAAGCAAAGAGTAACAAGTAACAAGTAGTAGCAACGGTGCAGCAAGTGAACCAATCCCTTTTGTAGCAAGGGACAGGCCTGAACAAAGTCATATGAGGGAAAACGCTCTCGAGGACACACGGGAATTTCTGTCATGCTAGTTTCATCATGTTCATATGATTCGCGTTCGTTACTTTGATAGTTTGATATGTGGGTGGACCGGCACTTGGGTACTGCCCTTACTTGGACAAGCATCCCACTTATGATTAACCTCTCTCGCAAGCATCCGTAACTACAAAAGAAGAATTAAGACAAAGTCTAACCATAGCATTAAACTAGTGGATCCAAATAAGCCCCTCACGAAGCAACGCATAGACTGGGGTTTAAGCTTCTGTCACTCCAGCAACCCATCATCTACTTACTACTTCCCAATGCCTTCCTCTAGGCCCAAATATGGTGAAGTTTTATGTAGTCGATGTTCACATAACACCACTAGAGGAAAAACAACATACAGCATATCAAAATACCGAACGAATATCAAATTCACATGACTATTATCAGCATGACTTATCCCATGTCCTCAGGAACAAAAGTAACTACTCACAAGACATAATCATAATCATGACCAGAGGTGTAATGAATAGCATCAAGGATCTGAACATAAACTCTTCCACCAAATAATCCAACTAGCATCAACTACAAAGAGTAATCAACACTACTAGCAACCTGACAAGTACCAATCGGAGTCGCGAGACGAAGATTGGTTACAAGAGATGAACTAGGGATTGGAGAGGAGATGGTGCTGATGAAGATGTTGGTGAAGATGCCTCCCCTCCGACGAGAGGAGTGTTGGTGATGACGATGGCGACGATTCCCCCCTCCGGGAGGGAAATTTCCCCGACAGGATCGTCCTACCGGAGCTCTAGATTGGATCTGCTCAAGTTCCGCCTCGTGGTGGCGCGAAACCACGAAAAAGCTCCCGTATGATTTTTTCCAGGTCAGGACGCATCATATAGCAAAAGAGGGGGGCTAGTGGGCCTTCAGGCAGCCCACAAGCTAGCCCACCGCCACCAAGGGGGTGGCGGAGTGGGGGCTTGTGGGGCCCTGGTGGCCCCCTCCGGTTGTTCTTTCAACCAGTATTTTTAATATATTCCAGAAAAAATCCACGTAAATTTTCAGGGCATTTGGAGATGTGCAGAATAGTGGACTAGGATATGCTCCCCTTCAAGTCTAGAATTCCAGCTGCCTGAATTCTCCCTCTTCAAATAATCCTTGCAAAATAAGAGAGAAAAGGCATAAATATGGTACCACAAGTAATATAACAGCCCAAGAAGCAATAAAAAATCAACATGAAAGCATGATGCAAAATGGACGTATCAGACCGCAACTTGAAGCTCAACCTCATTGCATCCAAGAAGGCTTATGTCCTTGATGCGCTGCTAGGTGACCCCCTGTTCCCGCGAAAGCCCAAGATGTTCAGAACATCTAGCAAGCGCGGAGTGATGACTACTCTCTGGTTAGGTGTGTGATGACCCACAAGTATAGGGGACCTATCGTAGTCCTTTCGATAAGTAAGAGTGTCGAACCCAACGAGGAGCAGAAGGATCAGACAAGTGGTTTTCAGCAAGGTAATCTCTGCAAGCAATGCAATTATCGGTAACAAGTAGTTGTGTGACAAGATGATTCATAACAAGTAGCAAGTAACGATAGTAACAGCGGTTTAGCAAAGTGGCCCAATCCCTTTTGTAGCAAGGGACAAGCCTGGACAAACACATATAGGAGGTAAAGCGCTCCCGAGGACACATGGGAATTTCTGTTAAGCTAGTTTTCATCATGTTCATATGATTCGTGTTCGCTATTTCGATAGTTTGATATGTGGGTGGACCGGCTCTTGGGTAATGCCCTTACTTGGACAAGCATCCCACTTAGGATTAACCCCTCTCGCAAGCATCCGCAACTACGAAAGAAGAATTAAGACAAAGTCTAACCATAGCATTAAACAAGTGGATCCAAATCATCCCCTTACGAAGCAACACATAAACTAGGGTTTAAGCTTCTGTCACTCTAGCAACCCATCATCTACTTACTACTTCCCAATGCCTTCCTCTAGGCCCAAATAATGGTGAAGTGTTATGTAGTCGACGTTCACATAACACTAGTTGAGGAAAAACAACATAAAATACATCAAAATATCGAACGAATACCAAATTCACATGACTACTTATAGCATGACTTATCCCATGTCCTCAGGAACAAAAGTAACTACTCACAAAGCATAATCATATTCATGACCAGAGAGGTAATAATTAGCATCAAGGATCTGAACATATAATCTTCCACCAAGTAATCCAGCTAGCATCAACTACAAAGAGTAATTAACACTACAAGCAACCTTACAAGTACCAATCGGTGTAGCGAGACGGAGATTGGTTACAAGAGATGAACTAGGGTTTGGAGATGAGATGGTGCTGATGAACATGTTTATGGTGATGAGTCCCCTCCGATGAGAGGAGTGTTGGTGATGACGATGGCGACGATTTCCCCCTCCGGGAGGGAAGTTTCCCCGGCAGGACGGCCCTACCGGAGCTCTAGATTGGTTCTGCTCAAGTTCCGCCTCGTGGCGGCAGCAATTCCTCCCGAGAGCCTCCTCTTAATTTTTTCTGGAACGAAACCCTTCTTGTAGCAAAAGAGGGGGGCCAGAGGGCCAGCTCGAAGCCCACAAGCCCCCTAGGCGCGGCCAGTGGGGAGGCCGCGCCTAGCAGGCTTGTGGCCTCCTGCTGGCTCCCCTCTGGTACTTCTTTGGCCCTGTATTTCTTATAAATTCCAAAATAAATCCTCGTTGATTTTCACGGCTTTTGGAGTTGCGCAAAATAGATATCTCAAACTTGCTCCCTTTTCAGGCCAGAATTCCAGCTGCCAGCATTCTCCCTCTTCATGTAAACCTTGAAAAAGAAGAGAGAAAAGGAATAAGTATTGTACCATGAAGTGTAATAACATCCCATAAAGCGATAAATATCAACATGAACGCATGATGCAAAATGGACGTATCAGTGTGGCATGTTATACAGTTTAGAATCGGGGCTCCAAAGGCGTTTTGTGCAACACTGAGCATATGAGATGTTCCAGGAGCTGAAGCTCTTTTTTCAAGCTCATGCCCGGGTCGAGAGGTATGAAGTCTTCGACAAGTTCTTTAGCTACAAGATGGAGGAGAACAGTTCTGTTAGTGAGCATATTCTCAGAATGTCTGGGTTGCACGGTCGTCTGACTCAGCTTGGAGTCGAACTTCCGGATGACGCTGTAATTGACAAAATCCTCCAGTCTCTCCCACCAAGCTACAAGGGTTTTGTGCTGAACTACAACATGCAAGGGATGGAGAAGACCATTCCCGAGTTGTACTCGATGCTGAAATCTGCAGAAGTAGAAGTCAAGAAAGAGCATCAAATGTTGATGGTCAACAAGACCACCAGTTTCTTGAAGGGCAAGGGTGAGAAGAACTTCAAGAAAGATGGCAAAGTCGTTGCTGCGCCCGGTAAGCCAGATGCCGGGAAGAAGAAAAAGAATGGACTCAAGCATGAGACTGAGTGCTTCTATTGCAAGGGAAAAGGTCACTGGAAGCGGAACTGCCCCAAGTACTTAGCGGATAAGAAGGCCAGCAACGTTAAAGGTATATATGATATACATGTTATTGATGTGTACCTTACCAGCACTTGTAGTAGCTCCTGGGTATTTGATACCGGTGTTATTGATCACATTTGCAACTCAAAGCAGGAACTACGGAATAAACGGAGGCTAGCCAAGGACGAGGTGACGATGCGCGTCGGGAATGGCTCCAAGGTCGATGTGATCACCGTCGGCACGCTGCCTCTACATCTACCTTCGGGATTAGTTTTAAACCTTAATAATTGTTATTTAGTTCCAGCTTTGAGCATGAACATTGTATAAGGGTCTTGCTTAATGCGAGACGGCTACTAATTTAAGTCAGAGAATAATGGTTGTTCTATTTATACGAGTGATATGTTTTATGGTCATGCTCCGCTGGTGAATGGTTTATTCTTGATGAATCTTGATCGTGATGTTACACATATTCATTGTGTGAATACCAAAAGATGCAAAGTCGATAATGATAGTCCCACATACTTGTGGCACTGCCGCCTTGGTCATATCGGTGTTAAGCGCATGAAGAAACTCGATACAGATGGACTGTTAGAGTCTCTTGACTTTGAATCATTTGACACATGCGAGCCGTGCCTCATGGGCAAGAGAACTAAGACTCCATTCTCAGGAATAATGGAGAGAGCAACCGACTTATTAGAAATAATACATACCGATGTGTGTGGTCCAATGAATGTTGAATCTCGCGGTGGCTATCGTTGTGTTCTCACTCTCACCGATGATTTGAGTAGGTATGGGTATATTTACTTGATGAAGCACAAATCTGAAACGTTTGAAAACTAATAGGAATTTTAGAGTGAGGTTGAGAGTCAACATGACAGAAAAATAAAATGTCTACGATCTGATCATGGAGGAGAATATTTGAGTCACAAATTTGGCACACACCTACGGAAATGTGGAATCGTTTCACAACTGACGCCACCTGGCACACCGCAATCTAACGGAGTGTGTGAACGTCGTAATCGCACTTTATTAGATATGCTACGATCTATGATGTCTCTTATCGACTTACTGCTATCATTTTGGGGATACGCATTAGAAACTGCAGCATTCACTTTAAATAGGGCACCGTCTAAATCCGTTGAGATGACACCGTATGAACTATGGTTTGGCAAGAAACCTAAGGTGTCGTTTCTAAAAGTTTGGGGCTGCGATGCTTATGTGAAGAAACTTCAACCAGAGAAGCTCGAACCCAAAGCAGAGAAATGTGTATTCATAGGATACCCTAAGGAAACTATTAGGTATAACTTCTATCTTAGATCCGAAGGTAAAATCTTAGTTGCCAAGTACGGATCCTTTCTGGAGAAAGAGTTTCTCTAGAAAGAAGTAAGTGGGAGGAAAGTAGAACTTGATGAGGTAATTACACCCCCTCTCGAACCGGAGAGTAGCACAATGCGGGAAATTGTTCGTGTGGCACCTACGCCAACTGGAGAGGAAGTTAATGATGATGATCATGAAGCTTCAGATTAAGTTGCTACTGAACCACGAAGGTCCACAAGGACACGTTCTGCACCAAAGTGGTACGGCAACCCTGTGATGGAAATCATGTTGTTAGACAATGGTGAACCTTCGAACTATGAAGAAGCAATGGCGGGCCCGGATTCCAACAAATGGCTTGAGGCCATGAAATCCGAGATAGGATCCATGTATGAGAACAAAGTATGGACTTTGGTGGACTTGCCAGATGATCGGCGAGCCATAGAAAATAAATGGATCTTCAAGAACAAGACTGACGCAAACGGTAATGTGACCGTTTATAAAGCTCGACTTGTCGCAAAGGGTTTTTGACAAATTCAAGGAGTTGACTACGATGAGACTTTCTCTCCCGTAGCGAAGCTGAAGTCAGTCTGAATCATGTTAGGAATTGCCGCTTTTCATGATTATGAAATTTGGCAAATGGACGTCAAAGCAGCATTCCTTAACGGGTATCTTAAGGAAGAGTTGTATATGATGCAACCAGAAGGTTTTGTCGATCCTAAGTGTGCTAACAAGGTATGCAAGCTCCAGCGCTCGCTGGTGCAAGCATCTCGGAGTTGGAACATTCGCTTTAATGAGGTGATTAAAGTGTTTGTGTTCATACAGGTTTATGAAGAAGCCTGTGTGTACAAGAAAGTGAGTGGGAGCTCTGTAGCTTTCCTCATATTGTATGTGGATGACATACTATTGATGGGGAATAATATAGAGTTATTGGAGAGCATAAAGGCCTACTTGAACAAGAGTTTTTTAATAAAGGACCTAGGAGAAGGTACATACATATAAGGCATCAAGATCTATAGAGATAGATCGAGACGCCTCATAGGTCTTTCACAAAGTACATACCTTGACAAGATATTGAAGAAGTTGAATATGGAAAACTCAAAGAAGGGGTTCTTGCCAGTTTTGCAAGGTAAGAGATTGAGTAAGACTCAGTCACCGACCACGACAGCAGATAGAGAGAAGATGAGTAATGTCCCCTACGCTTCAGCCATGGGCTCTCTAATGTATGCCATGTTGTGTACCAGACCTGATATAAACCTTGCCATAAGTTTGGTGGGGAGGTACCAAAGTGATCCCGGTATGGAACACTAGACAGCGGTCCAGAATATCCTTAAGTAACTGAAAAGGACTAAGGAGATGTTTCTCGTTTATGGAGGTGACGAAGAGCTCGTCGTAAAGGGTTACGCTGATGCTAGCTTCGACACAGATCCGGATGACTCTAAGTCACAAACCGGATATGTGTATGTTTTGAATGGTGGGGCAGTGAGCTGGTGCAGCAACAAGCGAGACATTGTGGCAGCATCTACATGTGAAGCGGAGTACATAGATGCTTCGAAAGAGGCTCATGAAGGGATCTGGATGAAGGAGTACATCACCGACCTTGGAGTGGTTCCAAGCACGTCAGGTCCGGTGACACTCTTCTGTGATAACATTGGAGCGATTGCCATAGCCAAGGAGCCCAAATTTCACCGGAAGACCAAGCACATCCAACGCCGCTACAACTCCATCCAGGACCAGGTCCAGAGAGGAGTCATAGATCTTTGAAAAGTACACACGGATCTGAATATTGCAGACCCGTTGACTAAACCTCTGCCTCGAGAAAAACATGATCAACACCACAATGCTATGGGTGTTCGATACATCACAATGTAACTAGATTATTGACTCTAGTGCAAGTGGGAGATTGTTGGAAATATGCCCAAGAGGCAATAATAAAATGGTTATTATCATATTTCCTTGTTGATGATAATCATCTATTGTTCATGCTATAATTGTATTAACAGGAAACAGTAATATATGTGTGAATAAATAGATCACAATGTGTCCCTAGCAAGCCTCTAGTTGGCTAGCTCGTTGATCAATAGATGATCATGGTTTCCTGATCATGGACATTAGATGTCATTGAGAACGGGATCACATCATTAGGAGAATGATGTCATGGACAAGACCCAATCCTAAGCATAGCACTAGATCGTGTTGTTCGTATGCTAAAGCTTTTCTAATGTCAAGTGTCTTTTCCTTCGACCGTGAGATTGTGCAACTCCCGGACAGCGTAGGAGTGCTTTGGGTGTATCAAACGTCACAACATAACTGGGTGACTATAAAGGTGCACTACGGGTATCTCTGAAAGTGTCTGTTGGGTTGGCACGAATCCAGATCGGGATTTGTCACTCCGTGTGACAAAGAGGTATCTCTGGGCCCACTCTGTAGGACATCATCATGAGCTCAATGTGACTAAGGATTTAGTCATAGGATGACGTGCTACGGAGCGAGTAAAGAGACTTACCGGTAACGAGATTGACCAAGGTATAGGTATACCGACGATTGAATCTCGGGCAAGTTCTATACTGACACACAAAGGGAATTGTATACGGGATTGATTGAATCCTTGACATCGTGGTTCATCTGATGAGATCATCGTGGAACATGTGGGAGCCACCATGGGTATCCAGACCCCGCTGATGGTTATTGGCCGGAGAGGTGTCTCGGTCATGTCTGCATGCCTCCCGAACACGTAGGGTCTACACACTTAAGGTTCGATGCGCTGGGGTTATAGAGAATTGTTGTAAGAGGTTACCGAAGGTAGTTCGGAGTCCTGGATGAGATCTTGGATGTCGCGAGGATCTCTGGAATGGTCCGGAGGTAAAGATTGATATACAGGATGGATGGGTTTGGACGCCGAAAATGTTTCGGGCACCACCGGCAAAGTGCTGGGACCACCGGAAGGGTTCCGGAGGCCCACCGGGGAGGCCACCATCCCGAGGAGGCTACATGGGCCAAGTGTGAGAGGTAACCAGCCCCTGGGTGGGCTGGTGCACCCCCCACACCCAGCCCATGGCGCCTAAGAGGGGAAGGGGGAACCCTAGCGTAGGTGGGCCTAAGGCCCACCACGGGGTGCGCCACTCACTCCTCCCCTCCTGGCCGCCACCTCCTCCCCCCATCTAGGGTTGTTGCCCCCCTTAGGGGTGGGAACCCTAAGGGGGGCCATCCTCCCTTCCCCCTATTTATAGAGGGGGTTTTGGCCATTGGAGAGACGCAATTTCATCTCTCTCTCTCGGCGCACCCATGCTCCTCTTCTTCCTCCTCTCCCACGGTGCTTGGTGAAGCCGTGCCGGGAGACCGCGTCGCTCCATCGCCACCACGTCGTCGCGCTGCCGGAGCTCTTCCCTAACCTCTCCCTCCTCCTTGATGGATCAAGGTGCGGGAGATGTCGCCGGGTTGTACGTGTGTTGAATGCGGAGGTGCCATGGTTCGGCACTAGATCGGAATCACACCGCGATCTGAATCGCAACGAGTACGACTCCATCAACCGCGTTCTAGCAACGCTTCCGCTTAGCCATCTTCAAAGGTACGAAGATGAACTCACCCCTGTCTCGTTGCTGGTCTCTCCATTGGAAGATCTGAATATGGCGTAGGAAATTTTTTGATTTTTCTACATTACACAACACAGAGCAGGGGAGGGACTTGGCCACCGGCGTAGGCGGCGCCCAGCGACGAGCGAGGGCCGGCCAGCGGGTTGAGGCGGTAGGGCCCTCATAGCCACACCCAAGGGTTGCTGCGGAGCCAGATGGGACCGCCCACAGCGGTAGCTCCACAGGAGGCCTCGGCGGCCGGACGCTGCACAGAGGAGGGCCACGCCGGCGAGGCTTCCCCAACCAAGAGAAGTACGGCGGCGACCTTGTGCGCTCCGGGGGTGCTACCTCAGAGGAAAGAGGAGAGGGGAAGTGCCACGAAGCTGGAACCGCCGTGGGGGTCAGGCGGCGGCCTTCGGCAATTGAGGAGGCAGAGAGCTCCACGAGCTCAATTAGGAGGGAGCTGGGGCTGCTCTCGAAGAGGAGGGACTTGGGGACTTGCTTATATAGCCGTGGGAGGGCTTCTCGACGAGAGCTGAAGCTCCGGGAGCTTGCCTTCGTTGTAGCGAGATTTGGCGGCGAATCCATGTCGGCAGAGGAGGCTGAGAGCAAGGGGATAAGGGGGAGAGAGCTCCACAGGGTTCTTGCACGAGGAGGGAAGCTCTCCAACACTCATGGCGTATCAGGGAGGGCTCTAGAGGCCTCTAGTGCACAGAGCACGCATTTGGTGCATTCTGCCGGTGATCACCACGGACAAATAGTGCTCTGGACCGCGTCTGAATGTCACACCTTGCCCAACAGGTTCTTCACTGCTCCACGAGATAAGAACGGTGACTGGAACCGACCAGGTGGCTCTTGGGAAGAAGAAAACTACCTGAATAGTTTTTGGCAGCAACTGTTTGTAGTGGTTTCTGGAGAAATGAATGGATAAATGTAGTTGAATCTTTGTCACAATGAATTATGGTAGGGAGGAGTATATGCTTGCAAAATTTGAAGTCATTTAGACCCAATTTGCATACACTTCCTTCACAAACCAAAAATTGGTCCAGAAACTAGAATTTGACGCTGGGCTCAAATGGCTAGATGGATTTGGCTCAAATTTGCTAGAGGGGGTTTATTTGAATATATGGAGATGGTGGAAAAATTTCAACTCATTTGGGAAAGCCTACATGGTACTTCCTTGACAACACTTCCAAAGGGGTAGAAAATTAGGAAAATTGCTCGGAAAAGATTGATAGAGGGATTGAGCTGATTTTTGGTATTCATTAGTGATTCATCAATTGAAACCACCATGAGAAGTTTCAGCTCAAGGAGATCAAGGAATAGAGCACTTCCTTTGCAAATTTCCCTTCTCGACAGAATTTACAAATTCATGTTGTGCTCAAAATTTGAACTATGGGGCTCGGGATCTTGATGGAAATGGGGAATATATGGATAGGAGAACTCCAAAAATTATTTGTGATTTCTCCTCGCTACCAAAATGGTAGTTCCTTTAGAAAATGCCCAAAATGCAATATTGGCATTAAATAGAAAAAGGCAATTTTCCCTCATCTAATAATGGCCAATATTTTATGAGAGCTCGGTATGATCACAAATAATATCTCCACAAGTTTCCATGAACTTTGTAGATGGATAGATATTTTCCAGGATTTAATTCCTTCATCTGATAGAAAAAAGGAATTAATTATAAATGATAAATATTGCAAATGACTTAGCAATATTTTTGCATATCCAGGGTTTAGCTATAAGAGATGGTCATTGGGAAAAGGTTTGGGAGGCAACACGGCAAAAGAAATTGGGTTTCCTTTGAAACTGAAAGGATTAGGGTTTCCCTTTCGGCAATTCGGAAGGTAGGGTTTTGACGGCAACACCCTAAGAAAAGATCTTGGGAGGAAAGGTTGGACTGAGGAGAATCTCTGGTTGGATAGGGAAGGCAAGGCTAGATGACCATGTTCACATACCCAGGAGTAAAAGAAATCCGATAACACCGAGAAAAAGATGAGGGCAAAATCCCGCAAATTAAAAAAAAACAGGGAGCGAAAACCAGGGTGTTACAACATGAGCCGGTTGAGACTCACGCCGAAGCTCCTGACGATCTCCCTGATATTCAAGATGAGCTACCGAGCCCACAGAAGGAAGCTGCTGAGAATCTCAACCCGCCAAGCCCTCAAAAAGCGGCTGAAGACATGACACCAGATCCAGATCAAGTCTTCATTGTTGGAATAGGCTATTCTGAACCTGCATCCGTAGTGTTGACCAAGCATACGCCCAACGATACCCCAATCCTTATAGAGAAGGGCATGACCAAGTTGAAGCTTCCCAATATTAAGAAGCTAGACTTTGACGAATAACATTCTGGCTATCTGAGTCGCGTGGCGGCGAGTCATGACATGGAAAAAAGCCTGCTCAATACGATGATGAAAAAACATTAGGTATGATACCTGTTATTCTCCTTCACACGGATTCCCATTAGCCTTCCAAAAGGCGAGTCGTCTTTGTAATGATGAGTCAGAGTTTTGTGACGAGCTTTGTAGACAGCTTCAACCTGTAGCCCCCAAGGGTCGGGTCATCTTCTTGGGGGTGAATCGGTTCTTGGGTGTAAATGTATAAGAAAGCTTAAACCTGTAGCCCCAAGGGTCGGGTCATCTTCCTAAGATGAGCAGGGTCTTCTGTTTAAATTCAAGAAAACTTCAACCTGTAGCCCCCAAGGGCCGGGTCATCTTCTTGAAGATGTGTCGGGTCTTCAGTTTAAATTGAAGAAAACTTCAAATGTAGCCCCCAAGGACCGGGTCATCTTCTTGAAGATGAGTCGGGTCTTCAGTTTAAATTGAAGAAAACTTCAACCTCTAGCCCCAAAGGGTTGGGTCATCTTTTTGAAGATGAGTTGGGTCTTGCTTTAAGGTATTACCATGGAAAATTTGAATCACACATTAGCCCCCAAGGGCCAGGGATATTGCTTGCAATGTGCATCGAACTTGTCATAAACGTCTAGATTTTTGTAGGAATGGTTGATCCGTGCCGACTCAACCGTGTCCGGCTTGAAGCAAAGCTTAGCACAGCAACAAGATGCTCGAGCTAAGCCTGAAGAAAAACTCCGCTTTGCACTGGTTGATATGGAGAAAATGAAGGTGGATCATAAAGAATTTGAAGAAAAAGACAAGGCTGAGCGTGCTGTCTTGCTGAAAAGGGACAAACAAGCCGAAGAACAAATGAAAGTCGCCGTGTCAGGAACTGACTGGGCTGAAACTTCATATCTCCTAGATGGCTACTACTGTGTTTGGTAAGCATCCGCCGCTTTCCCTATTTGTAAAGTGATGTGTTAAAACATATCGTCGACTTATGACTATGTATCCTTGCTACAGGTCCTCGATCCACCAATGTAACATCCCAAATTTTGGAATGTTAATAAAATTATTAGATTGATTGTTTGTTTGTTTGAGTGATTGAACTTGAGTGAAATTTGGAACTTTTCAAAAACTTTTGAATGAGAGGGAATAAAATGAGTTCCCCATTTCCTATGAGTTCAAATTCATCTTTTCAAAACCAGCGAGAGGAGATAGCATGACTTCTTCAACTACACAGAATTTGAACCAAGGTGTCACTTGAATTTCCTTTCGATTTTTTCATTTGCATTTGGTTTTCTTCTTCACTCACGGAATGTCGGGAACAATACTTTGTCAAACAAGAGAAAAAGAGAGGAGAAACATGACCCTCCAAACCCGGGGATATTCTTTGAAATATTTGAGCCATGACACCCAAGATTTATTTGAGTAATTATTTGCAAAAAGAAATAAAGCATTTAGGGGATTTTTTGAAAAAACATTTTTTTGAAGTATTTTGGCCGTGGAAAAATGTCCATCTTTTTGAATTTATTTTTCTGAAAATTTTAATATATTATATCCCTATATTCCAAGGATATTCTATTTCCTTTTAATCGTATTAATTCCTGTTTTAATAAAAAGGGAAAGAGATCTCTTATTTTAGGAATGTACTTGGGCCACGTTAGGAAACCAATCTCGCCCAATCCCACCTTCTTCTTCCTCCTCACAAGCTTCCTTTTGTGGCCATGGCAGAAGCTTCCCAGGAAGCTTCCCTCCCCCGATTCGCGGGCTACACTTCCTTCCCGAGCCACTCACCACCCCTATAAGAACGCCCCTCCTCTCCTCGTTCCATTATCCCCATCACCTCGCCCTCTCCCTGCCCGTAGCCACGACGCCCCCACCATTGTTGTTCGTGCAAGGAGCCGAACAGAAGAACGCCCAGGAGCCCGTGACGCCCCCTTCCTCGCCTCCGGGACCCCCTCCACCGTTCCCCCTCCCTGCCGGCGACCTCCCCACCTCGTCGGAGTAGCTACCTCGCCGGAGTTCTTCCTCTCTGTCACCCATGGTGAGATTCACGAAATCCCGTATTGCAGTTTTTTCAGAAAAGTGCAATCTTAGAAAATTCATATCTATTAGTCTATAACTCCGAATTAGGTGATTCTTTTTGTCTTGGATCACAAATTTTATATAGTTTCTGTAGATATATAATTTGTCTATCTTTGGATTTATAAAATTTGAATTAGATCAGATTTGATTTAAAGCTTGTTTTGCTTATACCGGGAGTTTAAAAAGAGCTTTTAAATTAATTCTTTTTGCTACTGTTTCCTATTGATCATATATTTCAGTAGTTTAAGTTTCATTTTTTAAATATTTTTACTTAGGGTTTTAAGTAAAACAGATTCTGTTTTAGCCTTTTTTTGTTTTCTTGCTATTTCTTTTGTATTAATTGTTCTTAATTTGTTTTTTTTTGTAATTGTGACAAGTTATATTTTGTTTTTGATATTTACCAGTAACTTTTCAACAACAACAAAATTTTATTTTATTTATTCTTATTTGTTTGCATGGAATCAATTCTAGTTCTATACTAACTTGCGAATTGATTGCATTGCTAGTTTGATTTCCTATTTTGAAAATACTTATAAAATAATATTGTTTTGTAAATTTTACTTCTGTTATTTTAGTTATTTTATATTTTGTTTTCAGTTATTTTTTCTATTTTAGTGTTTTATTTTCAGTTAGAACAAAAACTATATAGTGTTTGATGTAGTAGAAGGCTTCCTAGCTTCTTTGAAGTTTCCTTTGGATTTTATCCGCTCTCTCTTATTGATTTTTGATTGCATCAACTTTTATTGCTGTTTGTTAATTGATTGCTAGAATGATTGCTAGTGTGAGTGCTTATTTGAATTCTATGTTTCATTATATAGATTTCATCGGAGAGTGACGAATAGTTCTATCACGTATTTCCCGAGAACGAAAATTCTTCTCCGTCAACATCACCAGGCAAGTCATTTGATCATGTATCACCTATGTTTTATGCATCGTAGTTCTACCATCCTATGCCCAATTGCATGCTCAATAGGTACTTGGAAATTATGGTTACATATTGTAGTATCATGTGGTAGGCACCCAACAACCCCGTTACTTGGCCCGGGACGACAAATTTCATATTGCTATGCTTGAGTAGACGGGATTCTGGTTGAGAGTTTACCACGAGTGATGCGAGAATAATTTAATAACCAAGACTGGTTAAGTCAAGACTTTTCAAGACCTCGTGATGCAATGCAACTCTGGATGAAGGACGGTTGATCGGCTCGCTGGAGAAACCAGTGGATGACCCGGGATGCTGGAGACGGCCATGACATCTTGCGGAAAGCTTCACCCAGGCTCTAAGAGATGGACGGATATTTTCAAGACCCAAGGCTTACCTCCACAGCCACAAGTCATTATGGGCTCTGGCTTGGTTGGACAACGCGGCGACTCTGGACAGACGGTGCTAGAAGATGTAGAAGAACGGTAGGAATGGATGGGCACCGACAGGGATTCAGAGGGACCCGTTGAAAGACCATGTTTTGATCATCCGGTCTTCAAACACCCTGAAGTGCGAGGACATACACAGAGGCGATCAAATCTTGTGGGGAACGTGTGCAAAACTCTGTAGAGTACTCAAACCTAATCGATTAGCCGTGTCCACGGTCATGGACAACTTGAGCCAAAGGAAATGAAGTTATCTGAAATTCTCAACACAAATAATAATATTGATGTGGGAATTATTGACAACTCGGGTATGAGAACTGGTTGGCGGAACCATCTCATTAACAACCAACTGTGTAGTAATATTTTGCTTTTAGCCCCTCTTGTTGTAGGAGAAAATTTTGCTTTATGCTAAAACTTACAACACCACCTGCCATATATGCATATAGTATAGATGACATTTTACCCCCTCTCATATGTGACTTGCCGGCATATTCAATATGCTGACCTACACGGCTGCAACGTCTTATGTTGCAGATATTTTTCTTCGACGAGTAAGAGTACGATGCAAGGTTACGGTCTACACTCAACTTGCCGTTGGTGTTTATTGGGACTCCACTCCCTTGACTGCTTCCGCTGAGATACTTAAGGTATATATCAGTTTTACGCTATTTCCATGTGATTGCACTTTGATATATACATTGATGTACTGTGTGTACCAGCATACTGATCCAGGGATGGCACAGATACATAGAGGCTTGACTCATGTTGAGTCGGGTCGCTACAACCAATCTCCATGATGATTGTGTATTGAAGCTAAAGGCAATATACACTTTAACAGAGCAACTTTATGCTCGCGGCGTGATGACTATTAACGCTGTCATGGGTGATAAGGAGCCCATGAAGACAATCAAGTATATGTTGGGGTGCTTGTCCACAATGCGAAAGCAGATTGAAGAATTGAAAAGATTAGCCACCCGGAAAGGAGTACTGACCACCCTGAGCCGATGCTTGGCTTACGCTCCAGAGCATAAGCCGGAGGAGATAACTGGCGGCTTTCCAGAATATAAAGACAACGGGTCAGAATTCACTCAAGAGGATTATCCTCGGTGTGTGAAGGAATCTCGCCTATCGGCGACTCAACTGGCAGCCAGTCTTGACTTAGCCAAGTATCAGGCGGCTTATGATGAGAACAACAAACGTCTCACTCCTACATCTTTTGAAATCACAGTTCTGACTGTGCAGCGCCGTAAGCACCTTTTTGACTCTAATGTTGACCCATCCACCATCTTGACCGACGAGGCTGAGTTCCACGCCTTAACCAATTGCAATTGGACAATGGACGACTTACAGATCCAAGACAACAAAGGGTCGACGCAGGATAACCCGGAGGCGGCTTGAACAGGGTGTTACTTGAAGACTTCCCATGGAGATCTGTAGGGGAATGTCGCATGGGAAACAAAAAATTCCTACGGGCACGAAGATCTATCATGGTGATGTCCATCTACGAGAGGGGATTTCTGATCTACGTACCCTTGTAGATCGTATAGCAGAAGCGTTACTGAACGCAGTTGATGTAGTGGAACGTCCTCACGTCCCTCGATCCGCCCCGCGAACCGTCCCACGATCTAGTGCCGAACGGACGGCACCTCTACGTTCAGCACACGTACAGCTCGACGATGATCTCGGCCTTCTTGATCCAGCAAGAGAGACGTAGAGGTAGATGAGTTCTCCGGCAGCGTGACGGCGCTCCGGAGGTTGGTGATGATCTAATTTCAGCAGGGCTCCGCCCGAGCTCCGCAGAAATGCAATCTAGAGGTAAAACGGTGGAGGTATGTGGTCGGGCTGCCTTGAAAAGTTGTCTCAAATCAGCCCTAATTGCTCCATATATATAGGAGGGGGGAGGGGAGGCTTGCCTTGAGGCTCAAGGAGCCCCAAGGGCTGCGCCACCAAGGGAGGAGGAGTCCTCCTCCAATCCTAGTCCAACTAGGATTGGAAGGTGGAGTCCTTCTCTCTTTTCCCACCTTTCCTTTTTTTTTCTTTCTCTTCTTTTGGTTTTTCTTTCTCTTGCGCAAGACAGCTTTGGGCTTACCCCACCTACTTGGTGCTCCACCCCCAATGTCCTTGGGCCCTCCCGGGTGGGTGGTCTCCCCTCCCGGTAAAGATCCGGAACCCATTCGTCATTCCCGGTACATTACCGAGAATGCCCCAAAACCTTCCGGTAACCAAATGAAGTCATCCTATATATCAATCTTCGTTTCCGGACCATTCCGGAAACCCTCGTGACGTCCGTGATCTCATCCGGGACTCCGAACAACATTCGGTAACCAACCATATAACTCAAATACGCATAAAACAACGTCGAACCTTAAGTGTGTAGACCCTGCGGGTTCGAGAACTATGTAGACATGACCCGAGTGACTCCTCGGTCAATATCCAATAGCGGGACCTGGATGCCCATATTGGATCCTACATATTCTACGAAGATCTTACCGTTTGAACCTCAGTGCCAAGGATTCATATAATCCCGTATGTCATTCCCTTTGTCCTTCGGTATGTTACTTGCCCGAGATTCGATCGTCAGTATCCGCATACTTATTTCAATCTCGTTTACCAGCAAGTCTCTTTACTCGTTCCGTAATACAAGATCCCGCAACTTACACTAAGTCACATTTCTTGCAAGGCTTGTGTGTGATGTTGTATTACCGAGTGGGCCCCGAGATACCTCTCCGTCACACGGAGTGACAAATCCCAGTCTCGATCCATACTAACTCAACGAACACCTTCAGAGATACCAATAGAGCATCTTTATAGTCACCCAGTTACGTTGTGACGTTTGATACACAAAAAGCATTCCTCCGGTGTCAGTGAGTTATACGATCTCATGGTCATAGGAACAAATACTTGACACGCAGAAAAGAGTAGCAACAAAATGACACGACAACATGCTACGTCTATTAGTTTGGGTCTAGTCCATCACATGATTCTCCTAATGATGTGATCCCGTTTATCAAGTGACAACACTTGCCTATGGTCAGGAAACCTTGACCATCTTTGATCAACGAGCTAGTCAACTAGAGGCTTACTAGGGACAGTGTTTTGTCTATGTATCCACACATGCACTGTGTTTCCAATCAATACAATTATAGCATGGATAATAAACGATTATCATGAATTAAGAAATATAATAATAACTAATTTATTATTGCCTCTAGGACATATTTCCATTAGTCTCCCACTTGCACTAGAGTCAATAATCTAGTTCACATCACCATGTGATTTCAACGAATCCAACACCCATATAGTTATGGGGTGTGATCGCGTCTTTCTCGTCAGAGAGGTTTTAGTCAACGGTTCTGGAACTTTCCGATCCGTGCGTTCTTTACAAATCTTTATGGCATCTTAAAGATGTTGCTACTACGTGCTATTCGGAAATGCTCCAAATATCTACTCTACTATACGAATCTGTTTCACTACTTATAGTTATTCGGATTAGTGTCAAATCTTGCATCGACGCAACCCTTTACGATGAACTCTTTAACCACCTCCATAATCGAGAAAAAAATCCTTAGTCTATTTAGTTACTAAGGATAACTTTGACCGTTGATCAGTGATTCAATCTTGGATCACTCTGTGTACCTCTTAACAGACTTGCTGCAAGGCACACATCAGGTGCGGTACTCAACATGGCATACTTTAGAGTCTACGGCTAAGGCATAGAAGATGACCTTCGTCTATCCTCTTTATTCTGCCGTGGTCGGGTTTTGAGTCTTACTCAAATTCACACCTTACAATGCAACCAAGAACTCCTTCTTTGCTGATCTATTTTGAACTCCTTCAAAAACTTGTCAAGGCATGCATTTTGTTGAAACTTCCATCAAGCGCTTTTGATCTATCTCGATAGATCTTTGATGCTCAACGTTCAAGTAGCGCAATCCAGGTATTCCTTTGAAAACTCCTCTCAAACAACCTTGTATGCGTCACAGAAATTCTACATTACTTCTGATCCACAATATGTCAACCACATATACTTATCAGAAATTCTATAGTGCTCCCACTCACTTCTTTGGAAATACAAGTTTCTCATAAAGCTTGTACAAACCCAAAATCTTTGATCATCTCATCAAAGTGTATATTCCAACTCCGAGATGCTTGTACCAGTCCATTGAAGGATCACTGGAGCTTGCATACTTGCCAGTATCTTTAGGATCAACAAAACCTCCTGGTTGTATCACATACAATGTTTGCTCAAGGAAACCGTTGAGGAAACAATGTTTGACATCCTACGTGCAATATTTCATAAATAATGCAGCAACTACTAACATAATTCTAACAGACTATTAGCAACGCTACGAGTGAGAAAGTCTCATCATAGTCAACTGTTTGATCTTGTCGGAAACATCTTTGCGACAAGTCGAGCTTTACTTAATAGTGACTTATCACCATCATCGTCTGTCTTCCTTTTAAAGATCCATCTTTACTCAATAGTCCTATGACCATCAAGTAGTTCTTCCAAAGTCTACACTTTGTTTTCATACATGGATCCTCTCTCGGATTTCATGGCTTCCAGCGATTTGTCGGAATCCGGGCCCACCATTGCTTTCTCCATAACTCGTAGGTTCACTGTTGCTCAACAACATGACCCCCAAGACAGGGTTACCGTACCACTCTGCAGTAGTACGCGACCTTGTAAACCTATGAGGCTTGTAATAACTTGATCCGATGCTCGATGGTCACCATCATCAGCTTTCACTTCAATTGGTATAGGCGCCACAGGAACAACTTCCTGCGCCCTGCTACACACTGGTCGAAGTGATTGTTCAATAACCTCATCAAGTTCTACCACCCTCCCACTCAATTCTTTCGAGAGAAACCTTTCCTCGAGAAAGGATCCGTTTCTAGAAACAAATACTTTGCTTTCGGATCTGAGATAGGAGATGTTCCCAACTGTTTTGGATATCCTATGAAGATGCATTTATCCGCTTTGGGTTCGAGCTTATCAGACTGAAACTTTTTTCACAAAAGTGTCGAAGCCCCAAACTTTAAAGAAACGACAGTTTAGATTTCTCTAAACCTCAGTCTATACTGTGTCATCTCAACGGAAATACGCGGTGCCCTATTTAAAGTGAATGCGGTTGTCTCTAATGCATAACCCATAAACGATAGTGGTAATTCGATAAGAGACATCATAGCATGCACCATACCAAATAGTGCGTGGCTATGACGTTCAGACACATCATCACACTATGATGTTCCAGGTGGCATGAACTGAGAAACAATTTCCACATTGTCTTAACTGCGTACCAAAACTCGTAACTCAGATATTCATTTCTATGATCATATCGTAGACATTTTATCCTCTTGTTACGACGAACTTCACTCCGAAACAGAATTGAACTTTTCAATATTTCAGACTTGTGATTCATTAAGTAAATACTCTTGTATCTTCTCAAATCGTCATTGAAGTAAGAACATAATGATATCCACTGCATGCCTCAGCACCCATTGGACTGCATACATCAAAATGTATCACTTCCAACAAGTTACTATCTTGTTTCATCTCAATGAAAACAAGGCCTTGCTCATGTGGTATGATTTGCATGTCACTAGTGATTCAAAATCAAGTGAGTATAAAGATCCATCAGCATGGAGCCTCTTCATGCAATTTATACCAACATGACTCAAGCGGCAGTGCCACAAGTAAGTGGTACTATCATTACCTCGTATATTTTGGCACCAATATCATGAACATGTGTAACACTACGATCGAGATTCAATAAACCATTGAAGGTGATTATTTCAAGCAAATAGAGTAACCATTATTCTCTTTAAATGAATAATCGTATTGCAATAAACACGATCCAATCATGTTCATGCTTAACGCAAGCACCAAATAACAATTATTTAGGTTTAAGACCAATCCCGATGGTAGAGGGATCGTGCGATGTTTTGATCATATCAATCTTGGAAACACTTCCAACACGTATCGTCACCTCGCCTTTAGCTAGTCTCCGTCTATGCCGTAGCTATCATTTCGTGTTACTAATCACTTAGCAACCGAACCGGTATCCAATACCCTCATGCTACTAGGAGTACTAGTAAAGTACACATCATGTATATCAAATATACTTCTTTCGACTTTTGCCAGCCTTCTTATCTACCAAGTATCTAGAGTTGCTCCGCCTCAGTGACTGTTCCCCTCATTACAGAAGCACTAAGTCTCAGGTTTGGGTTTAATCTTGGGTCTCTTTATTAGTGCAGCAACTGTTTTGCCATTTCACGAAGTATCCCTTCTAGCCCTTGCCTTTCTTGAAACTTAGTTGTTTTACAAACCATCAACTATTGATGCTCCTTCTTGATTTCTACTTTCGCAGTGTCAAACATCGTGAATCGCTCAAGGATCATTGTATCTATCCTTGATATGTTGTAGTTCATCACGAAGCTCTCACAGCTTGGTGGCAGTGACTTTGGAGAACTGTCACTATCTCATCTGGAAGATTAACTCCCACTTGATTCAAGCGATTGTCGTACTCAAACAATCTGAGCACACGCTCAATGATTGAGCTTTTCTCCTTTACTTTGTGGACAAAGAATCTTGTTGGAGGTCTCGTACCTCTTAACAAGGGCACAAGCATGAAATCACAACTTCATCTCTTTAGAACATCACTTATGTTCCGTGACGTTTCAAAACGTCTTCGGCGCCTTGCTTCTAAGCCATTAAGTATTTTGTACTGAACTATCGTGTAGTCATCAGAAACGTGTATGTCGGATGTTTACAACATCTACAGACGACGCTCGAGGTGCAGCACACCGAGTGGTGCATTAAGGACATAAGCCTTCTGCGCAGCACCGAGGACAATCCTCGGTTTTACAGACTCATTCTGCAAAGTTTGCTACTATCAACTTTCAACTAAATTTTCTCTAGGAACATATAAAAACAGTAGAGCTATAGCGCAAGCTACATCGTAATTCGCAAAGACCATTAGACTATGTTCATGACAATTAGTTCAATTAATCATATTACTTAAGAACTCCCACTCAAAAAGTACATCTCTCTAGTCATTTGAGTGGTACATGATCCAAATCCACTATCTCAAGTCCGATCATCACGTGAATCGAGAATAGTTTCAGTGGTAAGCATCTCTATGCTAATCATATCAACTATACGATTCATGCTCGACCTTTCGGTCTCATGTGTTCCGAGGCCATGTCTGCACATGCTAGGCTCGTCAAGCTTAACCCAAGTGTTCCGCGTGTGCAACTGCTTTGCACCCGTTGTATGTGAACGTTGAGTCTATCACACCCGATCATTACGTGGTGTTTCGAAATGAAGAACTGTCGCAACGGTGCACAGTCGGGGAGAACACAATTTCGTCTTGAAATTTTAGTGAGAGATCACCTCATAATGCTACCGTCGTTCTAAGCAAGATAAGGTGCAAAAAGGATTAACATCACATGCAATTCATAAGTGACATGATATGGACATCATCATGTGCTTCGTGATCTCCATCACCAAAGCACCGGCACGATCTTCTTGTCACCGGCGTCACACCATGATCTCCATCATCATGATCTCCATCAACGTGTCACCATCGGGGTTGTCATGCTACTCATGCTATTACTACTAAAGCTACGTCCTAGCAATACAGTAAACGCATCTGCAAGCACAAACGTTAGTTTAAAGACAACCCTATGGCTCCTGCCGGTTGCCGTACCATCGACGTGCAAGTCGATATTAACTATTACAACATGATCATCTCATACATCCAATATATCACATCACATCGTTGGCCATATCACATCACAAGCATACCCTGCAAAAACAAGTTAGACGTCCTCTAATTGTTGTTGCATGTTTTACGTGGTGACCATGGGTATCTAGTAGGATCGCATCTTACTTACGCAAACACCACAACAGAGATATATGAATTGCTATTTAACCTCATCCAAGGACCTCCTCGGTCAAATCCGATTCCACTAAAGTTGGAGAAACCGACACTCGCCGGTCATCTTTGAGCAACGGAGTTACTCGTAGCGATGAAACCAGTCTCTCGTAAGCGTACGAGTAATGTCGGTCCGAGCCGCTTCGATCCAACAATACTGCGGAATCAAGAAAAGACTAAGGAGGGCAGAAAAACACACATCACCGCCCACAAAAACTTTTGTGTTCTACTCGAGATTACATCTACGCATGATGCCACTGTTGGGGAACGTCGCATGGGAAACAGAACTTTTCCTACGCGCACGAAGACCTATCATGGAGATGTCCATCTACGAGAGGGGATTTCCGATCTACGTACCCTTGTAGATCGCACAGTAGAAGCGTTAGTGAACGCGGTTGATGTAGTGGAACGTCCTCACGTCCCTCGATCCGCCCCGCAAACCGTCCCACGAACCGTCCCGCTATCCGTCCCTCGATCTAGTGCCGAACGGACGGCACCTCCGCGTTCAGCACACGTACAGCTCGACGATGATCTCGGCCTTCTTGATCCAGCAAGAGAGACGGAGAGGTAGATGAGTTCTCCGGCAGCGTGACGGCGCTCCGAAGGTTGGTGATGATCTAATTTCAGCAGGGCTCCGCCCGAGCTCCGCAGAAACGCGATCTAGAGGTAAAACTGTGGAGGTATGTGGTCGGGCTGCCTTGAAAAGTTGTGTCAAATCAGCCCTAATTGCTCCATATATATAGGAGGAGGGTGGGGAGGCTTGCCTTGAGGCTCAAGGAGCCCCAAGGGCTGCGCCACCAAGGGAGGAGGAGTCCTCCTCCAATCCTAGTCCAACTAGGATTGGAAGGTGGAGTCCATCTCTGTTTTCCCACCTTTCCTTTTTTTTCTCTTCTTTTGGTTTTCCTTTCTCTTGTGCAAGACAGCCTTGGGCTGACCCCACCTACTTGGTGCGCCACCCCCAAGGTCCTTGGGCCCTCCCGGGTGGGTGGTCTCCCCTCCCGGTAAAGATCCGGAACCCATTCGTCATTCCCGGTACATTACCGATAATGCCCGAAAATCTTCCGGTAACCAAATGAAATCATCCTATATATCAATCTTCGTTTCCGGACCATTCCGGAAACCCTCGTGACGTCCATGATCTCATCCTGGACTCCGAACAACATTCGGTAACCAACCATATAACTCAAATACGCATAAAACAACATCGAACCTTAAGTGTTCAGACCCTGCGGGTTCGAGAACTATGTAGACATGACCCGAGTGACTCCTCGGTCAATATCCAATAGCGGGACCTGGATGCCCATATTGGATCCTACATATTCTACGAAGATCTTATCGTTTGAACCTCTGTGCCAAGGATTCATATAATCCCGCATGTCATTCCCTTTGTCCTTCGGTATGTTACTTGCCCGAGATTCGATCGTCAGTATCCGCATACTTATTTCAATCTCGTTTACCGGCAAGTCTCTTTACTCGTTCCGTAATACAAGATCCCGCAACTTACACTAAGTGACATTGCTTGCAAGGCTTGTGTGTGATGTTGTATTACCGAGTGGGCCCCGAGATACCTCTCCGTCACACGGAGTGACAAATCCCAGTCTCGATCCATACTAACTCAACGAACACCTTCGGAGATACCTGTAGAGCATCTTTATAGTCACCCAGTTACGTTGCGACGTTTGATACACAAAAAGCATTCCTCCGGTGTCAGTGAGTTATACGATCTCATGGTCATAGGAACAAATACTTGACACGCAGAAAACAGTAGCAACAAAATGACACGATCAACATGCTACGTCTATTAGTCTAGGTCTAGTCCATCAGATGATTCTCCTAATGATGTGATCCTGTTTATCAAGTGACAACACTTGCCTATGGTCAGTAAACCTTGACCATCTTTGATCAACGAGCTAGTCAACTAGAGGCTTACTAGGGACAGTGTTTTGTCTATGTATCCACACATGCACTGTGTTTCCAATCAATACAATTATAGCATGGATAATAAACGATTATCATGAACTAAGAAATATAATAATAACTAATTTATTATTGCCTCCAGGGCATATTTCCAACAAGATCGACCCAGAAGATCCAATTCCGGGTCATGTAAAATTTGGTGGCTTTCTGAGCCATGTAATAGGTTAGACATGAAAATACTATTGTTTTGCACCGTACCTTTATTGACTCTGAAGTCTCACCCCTTTGAGAATATGAGCCGTGTTACTAGGCGTTTTGCTATGTCTTCATGAAAGTAATTATACTTCATGTGATCAGAGAAGAATATTGAGCCGACTCAATGAGACGCAGCGAGTAATCACGAGTCTTGAAAACTCTAACTATACCACAAAGATACGTTGTATTCATAAAATTTGCGGGCTCAAGGAGTCGCGACAGGGTAGGACAAGCTTGCAAGTCTCTAGTTCTACCTTAGAGAGGCTTTTGCAATAGCCTTAGTTGTTTAGACCGGCTGATCAGGCGTGAGTCAAGCTTCGGTGAAGTAGGTTCAGTGAACCCATGGTTTGTCTATTTTCCATATGTCGGCTCTCGCAAGCACCCTTCATGTTTTAACCAAGGCAAGTTCAGGGTCCAAAACTGGATTGAGTCGCCAAGAGTACATGGACCATAGGGCAAGTCTCCAAACATACAGTCCAGTATAACCATTGTAAGGCATTAATTTTTCGTTAGCCAAGAGGGTATTCAGGCTGAACTCAGTGAGCAGAAGCCACCAAGTGACCTATGATTAGGGAAAAGTCGGACATAGGATTCCAGAAGCGTTTACGCTCTTACTGCAAAATGACTTGGGAACTAGTAGCCCCCAAGTAAGACGGCTTAATTCTCAAAATCATATAAGACGCCCATGTTTGAACCGTGCAACATGGCAACTTTGGTCCTCTTTGGCTTACCAATATCAAGTTTTGAAATAAGTGCAGCATGGCGACTTATGCTCTTTGATACTAATAACATCCGTGCTTGGACGACTTGTGAAACAATAAAGACTCATGATTTCAATAAGCTGAAACGGTGGAGACCCCGAATTTCGTGGGCACCGGCTTTATTGCTATATATATAAAAAGAGTACAAGAACTAAACTTATGTACGACGATAAGGAGCCAATGGCTCTAGGTATAATAAGGCCACAAGTGGGCAATGTTCCACGGATGGGTTATTTCTACCTCTGTCGTTGGCCTATCTAGACAAAGGACCACTAGGCAGTAAGAACTATTATGAAGACTTTTGCTGATGACAAAAGGTCCTTCCCATGGAGGCGATAACTTGTGCATACCAGTATGATCTTGAATCAATCGAAGCACTAAGTCACCCTTCTGAAAGACCCGACTTCTGACAAGGCGGCTATGATAGCGTTGCAGGTCTTGCTGATAAATTGCCGACCATGTTGCGGCTAAGTCACACTCCTCCTCCAAAGCATCCAATGAATCTTGACGCGCCAGCTCGTTGTCCTCCTCAACATAAGCGGCGACTCGTGGCGAGTCATGCCTGATGTCACTTGGTAAGACTGCCTCAACTCCGTAGACCAAGAAAAAGGGTGTGTAACCAATGGACCTGTTGGGGTAGTCCTTATGATCCAAATTACTGAAGGAAGCTCATCAACCCAGCAACCCAGAGTGCGCTCCAGAGGAACCATGAGTCGGGGTTTGATCCCACGCAAGATTTCTTGATTCGCTCTTTCCGCCTGTCCATTGGATTGGGGATGTGCAACCGCAGAGACATCTAGCCAGATGTGGTTCTTTTCACAAAATTCTTGCATGGCACCTTTGGATAAATTAGTACCATTATCAGTGATGATACTATGAGGATACGTGAAGCAAAAGATCAACTTCTTGAGGAATTTGACGGTCGTGTCTCAATCGCAACTGCTGACTGGCTCTGCTTCAACCCACTTGGTAAACTTGTCAAACGCCACTAGTAGATGAGTCTTTTTGTTGGAAGACATTTTGAAGTGACCAACCATGTCAAGCCCCCATACTGCAAAAGGCCACGTAATTGGGATCATCCGCAACTCTTGAGCCGACACATGCATCTGACGCCCAAATTTCTGACACCCATCACACATGTGCACTATGTCCTCAGCATGTGTGTGCGCTGTCAACCAATAGAATCCAAGTATAACGGCGTTTGATACCAAAGATCGTGACCCAGCGTGATGACCATAGTTGCCAACGTGAATCTCGTTAAGGATCGCATGCCCTCTTCGGGCGAGACGCATCTTTGAAAAATTCCACAAGTGCATCGCTTCTGTAACTCGCCTTTATGTATGACCATGGACTTGCATCGCCGGATACTTTGGCAAGCCAGCAACTCCTCAGCGGGTAAGTCTCCCCGTGCCAAATAAGCCATGTAAGGGACCACCCAATCCGGAGTGGCACGAAGAGCCACCACAAGTTGAGATTCCGGGTCAGGGACCGCTATATCCTCCTCAGACGTCAACTTTACCGACGGGTTATGCAAGGTATCCAAAAATATATTTGGAGGAACCAGCTTACGCTGTGACCCGAGTTGCGAAAGAGCGTCAGTTGCCTCGTTGAGCTGGCGGTCAATGTGATCAACATGATAACCATGGAAGTGACCCGCCACATCTCATACGGCACGCGTGTAAGCCGCCATCAACGGATCCCTGGAAACCCACGTTCTGAAAACTTGTTGCGCCACCAGATCCGAGTCGCCCAGTGATACGTCTCCGTCGTATCTACTTTCCGAACTCTTTTGCCCTTGTTTTGGACTCTAATTTGCATTATTTGAATGGAACTAACCCGGACTAACGTTGTTTTCAGCAGAATTGCCATGGTGTTGTTTTTGCGTAGAACTAAAAGTTCCCGGGATGACCTAAAAATTTACGGTGAATTTTTGTGGAATATATAAAAAATACCGGCGCAGGAATCAACAGAGGAAGTGGAGCTGCGAGCCCACAAGCCCACCAGGCGCGGGGCCCCCCTGGCCATGCCTGGCAGGCTTGTGGGGCCCACAACGCTCCACCGCCTCCAAGTCCAGCTCTATTTAGTCCATTTCGTCAGGAAAAAAATTGAGGAGAAGAGTTCATCGCGTTTTACGATACGGAGGCACCGCCATCTCTTGTTCTTCCTCTAGAGGGCAGATCTGGAGTCCGTTCTCGGCTCCGGAGAGGGGAGATCGTCGCCATCGTCATCACCAACCTTCCTTCATCGCCAATTCCATGATGCTCTTCACCGTTCGTGAGTAATATCATCGTAGGCTTGCTGGATGGTGATGGGTTGGATGAGATCTATCATGTAATCGAGTTAGTTTTGACGGGGATTGATCCCTAGTATCCACTATGTTCTGAGACTGATGTTGCTACTACTTTGCCATGCTTAATGCTTGTCACTAGGGCCCGATTGCCATGATTTCAGATCTGAACCTATTATGTTGTCGCCAATATATGTGTGTTCTCGATCCTATCTTGCAAGTTGTAGTCACCTACTATGTGGTATGACCCGACAACCCCAGAGTGACAATAGCCGGAACCACTCCCGGAGATGACCATAGTATGAGGAGTTCATGTATTCACCAAGTGTTAATGCGTAGGTCCGGTTCTTTATTAAAAGGAGAACCTTAATATCCCGTAGTTTCCATTAGGACCCCGCTGCCACGGGAGGGATGGACAATAGATGTCATACAAGTTCTTTTCCCTAAGCACGTATGACTACATACGGAATACATGCCTACATTAGATTGACGAACTGGAGCTAGTTACATGTCTCTCCGTGTTATAACTGATGCATGATGAATAGCATCTGGCATAATCATCCATCACCGATCCAATGCATGCGAGTCTTTTCCTACTACGTTGCTACTGATACTTTGCTGCAGATACTAAATCTTTCAGGTGCGGTTGAATTGACAACTCAACTGCTAATACTTGAGAATATTCTTTGGCTTCCCCTTGAGTCGAATCAATAATTTTGGGTTGAATACTCTACCATCAAAAACTATTGCGATCCCCTATACTTGTGGGTTATCAAGACCTTTTTCTGGCACCGTTGCCGGGGAAGCACAACTATATTCTCTGAGTCACTTGGGATTTACATCTGTTGATCACTATGAGGAATCCGATAGATCCAAGAACAAAAGTCTTGCCCTCAACTACAAGGACAGGTAAGGAACTGCCATCTAGCTTTGTACTTGATTCACCTTCCGTTATGAGTAAGTTTGCGACACCACCTCCTCCTAGAAATCTTGATATGTCGCTTGTGCTTGATGATGCTACTTCTGCTGCCCATGATACTTATGATGATTCTATGCTTGATACTGCTTTTCCACTAGGTGCCCTTGATGCACAAATTGCTAGAGTTGCTGCTAGATGTGATGATACTTCTGAAACTGGTGATACTATTAAAGTAGAACCTGCTATTTTGCCTGCTAGAACTAGCTCTCCTAGACATGAATTGCCTGATATGCCTGAGTGTTATGTTATGGAGGGAGAGATAGTTGAGGACTTTCTTGCTTGTAAGGATAGCTATGATGTTGAGAAATTACTGCTCAAGTGGAAAGAAAAATCTTTGAATTCTAGGATGAAATACGACCCGAAGTTTGCTACTTCGCCTATCATTGTGACCGGTAAGGATTATGAATTCTCTGTCGACCCCGAGTTAATCACTCTGGTCGAATCTGATCCTTTTGACGGTTATGAGTCTGAAACGGTTGTAGCCCATCTTACAAAACTGCATGATATAGCCACCCTATTCACTAGTGAGGAAAAGATCCGCCACTACTATATCCTTAAGCGGGGATGAGTTTCCTTTCTTGCTAAAGGATGATGCTAAGACTTGGTTCACTTCTCTTGCTCCTGGTTGTGTGCGTAGCCCCCAGGATATGGTCTACTACTTCTCTGAAAAATATTTCCTTGTCCATAAGAAGCAAACTGCCTTGCAGGAAATATACAACTTTGCGCAAGTTGAAGAAGAGAGTCTCCCACAAGCTTGGGGGGGGCTCGTCCAGCTACCGAATTCTTTGCCTCATCACCCTCTTGAGAAGAATGAAATACTTGATTTCTTCTATAATGGACTTACCGATGCTTCTAGAGACCACCTAGATAGGTGTGCCAGTTGTGTTTTTAGAGAACGAACTGTAGAAAAAGCTGAGATCTTGTTGAATAACATATTGTGCAATGAGAATGCTTGGACTATTCCCGAACCACCTCCTAAGCCAACTCCTAAGAAAAGAGGTATTCTATTCCTCAGTCCTGAAGATATGCAAGAAGCTAAGAAATCTATGAAAGAGAAAGGCATGAAATCTGAAGATGTCAAAAATCTACCGCCTATCAAAGAGATCCATGGTCTTGATAACCCGATACAGGTAGTAGAAGTAAATTCTTTGCGTAGGTTTGATCAGAGTGATATTCCTTTTGATAAACCTGCTAGCTTATGCCTGGATGAATTTGATAACTTTGTTGCCAAACAACAAAGTTTCAATGATTATGTTAGCAGAGAATTGGAACAGAATGCTCGTATGCTTAGTCATTTAAGTGCTTGTGTGGACAGAAATGTCAATGATCTTAAGCTCTTGACTAAACATGCCTCTATGGTTACTACTCAAGTAGAACAAGTACTTCAGGCTCAAAATGACTTGCTCGATGAGTTGAATTACAATTCTGTTAGAGTCGTTACTAGAGGAGGTAGAATGACTCGGGAACCTTTGTATGCTGAGGGTCATCCAAAGAGAATTGAACAAGATTCTCAAGGAGTTAGCACTGATGCACCTAGTCATCCTAGAAAGAACAAAGATGATAGGAACTTGCACGCTAGCAACCCAGTTGCTGCTACACCTGAGAGTCCAAACGATGCCTCTATTTCTGATGCTGAAACACAATGTGGTGATGAACATGAGCCTAATGATAATATCGGTAGTGGCGTTCATGTGGATGCTCAACCTAGCAATGATAAGGATGTGGAGATTGAACCTGTTGATCTTGATAACCCACAGCCTAAGAATAAGAGATACAATAAGATTGACTTCACTGCTAGGAAGCACGGTAAAGAAAGGGAACCATGGGTTCAGAAACCCATGCCCTTTGCTCCTAAACCATCCAAGAAAAAGGATGATGAGGATTTTGAGCGATTTGTTGAAATGATTAGACTTGTATTTCTGCAAATGCGTTTGACAGATATGCTCAAAATATCTTCATATGCTAAGTACATGAAAGATATTGCGACTAATAAGAGGAGGATACTGGAGGTTGAGATTTCCACCATGCTTGTTAATTACACCTTCAAGGGTGGAACTCCTAAGAAACTAGGTGATCTCGGAGTGCCCACTATACCTTGCTCCATTAAAGGTAACTATGTGAGAACTGCTTTATGCGACCTTGGAGCCGGTGTTAGTGTTATGCCTCTCTCTCTTTATCATAGACTTGAACTGGATAAGTTGACACCAACTGAAATCTCTCTGCAAATGGCCGACAAATCAACTACTTTCCCTATATGCATTTGCGAGGATGTGCCTGTTGTGGTTGTTAACGTTACTATCTTGACGGACTCTGTTATCCTTGATACTCCCGAGGATGATGCCATGGCGGTTATCCTTGGAAGACCCTTTCTTAACACCGTAGGGGCTGTTATAGATTGCAACAAAGGCAATGTCACTTTCGATGCCAACGGTAATGAGCATACGGTGCACTTTCTGAAGAAACAATATCGAGTACATTGCATCAATGCTATCAAAAAGACTTCATCGATTCTTATTGGGAGCTTTGAATGCCTTATACCTCGTGTTAAGATGAAGTATAATTTGCTTGTTGGGGAGATACACATCCCCATTGAGGTGAACTAGTGACTATTCGAAAATTCTCCGCTCTCTTTTGCGATTCGAAAAAGCTTGTCAAGGAGAATTGATCAACCTCATTGACGGATTTCTTTCGATGACCATGAGATGGATGAATCGAGGAGTCACAAACCTCTGTTCCAAGCTTTCACCTTCGGTTGCTTAGAACAAAAATGATAGATTTAGTTTAGTTTTCCAAGTTATCTGTTTTAGCGTCCCGTATAAAAGTACACCAAAAAAAAAAGTTCTCCGAATGCTGTGAAAATCAATTATGATTTTTTCTGGAATTTTTGAAAAATACTGAGACGAAGAGATTGTCTGGGGGCTGCACCAGTGGGCCACAAGCCCTGGAGCCGCGGGCACCCCCTGGCCGCGCCTACAGGCTTATGGGGCCCACGTGCGCCCCCTCCACTCATTCTAGCTCCCATCTGCTTCTCCTACCTCCTGAAAAAATTGTTTTGCAGCTCAAACCCGTGTTCTTGCTCTTCTTGCTGCGATTTTCGATCTCCTTGCTCAAAGCACCATTCTCCGAACTGTTTTGGGGAAATTACTCCTTGGTAAGTGACTCCTCCATTGGTCCAATTAGTTTTTGCTCCAGTGCCTTATACTTCGCGTATTTTTGCTGCCTTGGTGACCATGTTCTTGAGCTTTGCATGCTAATTTGAGCTAGTCCCAAGTAGTTTTGATGCGTAATATGGCCTCTCAGCACTTGTTGGAGTAGTTGCTACAAGTTTAGTTGAGCCTTGTTCACTTTTCCTTAGTCAATGAAAATTGCAGAAAAAGAAGATGTTCAGGAGAAACTATCATGGTGGTTTCTCAAGCAAGAGAGGTCCCCGTCTTGCGATTCGGGAGCCGGATCCTTACCAACCGAGGAATGCACAGGTACAACCATGTGAATGGCCATCTGATGAATTCATGATTGGGGCAGGTTTCAAAGACGAGTTTGATACACTTGTTCACAACGTCGGACTCGAAGAATTCATTTCCGATAAATGTGAACAGTATGTTGCTCTCACTTCCTCTTTTGTTCGTAGATTCAAATTTTCAGTTGGCCGTGATACATCTGTACTGTTTGATCTCTATGACAAATCGTATACCATGGATTTAGAGGATTTCAATAGAATTTGCAAGATACCTGTTTGGGGTAGTCTCAATGATCCTCCTTAACCTTCGGTTAGAGATTTGTCTCTGGTATAACTGTTGGAGAAACTAGAGATATTACACAGGCTACCATGGGGAGCATTCATTTTCCTGCCTTGCATTATTTTGCTCTCTTCGTAGGCAGATGCATTAATGGCAAGACTGAGCATTGTCACCTTTGCGCACCCGACCTTAGTATTCTTAAGAGCGCAGTTACGGGTGATAGAAGTTTCAACATGGGAGCTATAATAGCAAGGAGGCTGAATAGTAATGCTAATGAAGGGGATTTCTTTGGTGGGATCTATGCCACTCGCATAGCAAATTTTCTTGGAGTACCCATCCGCAAAGGAGATCCCCCGCTCCATACAGCTTTCCTTGACCGTGTCGCTTTGACACGCTACCAGTTCCTTGAGAGGGATGATGAATCCCTCCTGTACCGTTTAATATTTAATCGGCAGCGTGTTTTCCATATTACCCTTCCTGCTCCTGCCTTCTTTGACTTCCAGGTAAAACGGAGATATTATATAACCAGAGGAGAGGCAGAGGAGTATGAGAGGGAGGCAAAGGCTGCTCGTCTCTGTGCGGCAGCTATTCAGGGAGTGGGATCAGCGCTTCCGTTTAACCCCCATTATGATTTTAGGTATCGCCCGGACCATCCTTGGGAGTACACCAACTTGGGCCAAAAGCCTAAGCTTGGGGGAGTACGTGTTTCTCACCGACTTTATATTCTTGCTTATGCTTTCACTTTGTTAGTCGGTGTTCACACTTTGCCACTGTATCATCCATGCTAGTTATTTTCTTTTTCTTGTTTTATTTTCATGTGTTTGTCTAGTTTGAGAAAACACAAAAATATTTTCTTGTTCTTCTTTTTCTTGTTGGGAGCTTTCTCGTGTAAATAGTTTTCTTTTTCTTTGGTCAAGGTAAAAGGCATGCATATCTGTTTGTCGCTTAAAGAGCCATATTACTTTGTCTTCTCCTTTGTGTTTGCCTGCAGATTCCATCTTAGTCCAATGCACGAGCACTCTTATTATTGTTCACATCGTTCGGTCGTGCAAGTGAAAGGCAATAATGACGATATGTGATGAAGTGAATGAGCCTGGAAAAGCTGGTATGAACTCGATCTATTTTGTTTTTGTAAATATGACTAGCTCATCGTTCCTGATTCAGCTTTGTTGTGAGAGAAACATGTTTGCAATGACAACTTAGAGATCATAGTTTCTGATGCCATGCTTAATTACCTAGGAGCTTATAATGGTTTGTCTTGGATGCCAACATGAATGTTGAGATCACTATGATGTAGTATGATAGGATGGTATCCTCCTTTGAATGATTCAAGTGGCTTGACTTGGCACATGTTTACGCATGTAGTTGAAACAAAATCAACATAGCATCTATGATATTCATGTTCATGGTGATTTATGTCCTACTCATGCTTGCACTCAATGTTAGTTAATCTCAATGCATTTTGATGACTGTTGTCGCTCTCTAGTTGGTCGCTACCCAGTCTTTTGCTAGCCTTCACTTGTAATAAGCGGGAATACTGCTTGTGCGTCCGCTTCCATAAACCGAAAGTTGTTCCATATGAGTCCACCATACCTACCTATATGCAGTATCTACCTACCGTTCCAAGTAAATTTGCATGTGCCACTCTCTAAACCTTCAAGAAATAATCTGTTTTGCATGCCCGAACCGCTCATGTGGTGACATATCAGTATCTTCCATGCTAGGCGTGTTATCCTCGATATGTGTTTATTCACTATTATTCACGAGAAAGGGGCCGGTAATTGGAATTCCCAGTTCCATGCTCAAATCGAAAAGATAATTGCAAACAAAACTCTCCCTGGATTGATGTTGGTATGGACGGCACCCGAGTATTCGGCTAGTCGTGGAGTGTGATTGATCGGTGGTGGGGGAGTCAAAACTTTAGTTTTCTATATGGGAACCGCCTATAGCATGTGTAGCATGGAAGATGGTGAGAATTCTTAGTCATTGCGTTGACAATGAAAGCATGCCACCCAAAATTATTATCTCTGTTTTCAAGCTTGAGCTCTGGCACCTCTGCAAATCAATGCTTCCCTCTACGAAGGGCCTGTCTATTTATGTTCATGTTGAGTCATCCTCTTCTTATAAAAGCACCAATTAGAGAGCACCTCTGTCATTTTTATGCTTTGCTTTTAACTGTGTTGAGTATGATTGTGACTGGATCTTCTTTGCCATAAATTACAATGTTTAGTCAGCCATTGGTCTTTGAAGGTGCTCTGCATTTATGTTTTGCGGTCTCAGAAAGATCTAGCGAGATACCATCTGTTCGTACTACTTCATGATTGTTTTGATTGAAGTGTTGACGTTTGAGACTTATTATTATTTGCTCGCTAGTTGATTATGCTATTGATATGAGTTTACCATGAGACCTAGATGTCATTTTCTTATATGGTTTGCTTGTGATCTTGCTGAAATTCTGGATATGAGTTAGACATAGTTGCAACAACAAGATCAAACAAAGTTCGTAAAAGTTTTTCTTTTGTCTCTTTCAGTTTGTCAACTGAATTGCTTGAGGACAAGCAAGGCTTTAAGCTTGGGGGAGTTGATACGTCTCCATCGTATCTACTTTTCCGAACTCTTTTGCCCTTGTTTTGGACTCTAATTTGCATGATTAGAATGGAACTAACCCGGACTACCGATGTTTTCAGCAGAATGGCCGTGGTGTTGTTTTTGCGCAGAAATAAAAGTTCTCGGAATGACGTGAAAATTTACGGAGATTTTTTGTGGAATATATAAAAAAATACCGGCACAAGAATAAACGAAGGAAGTGGAGCTGTGAGCCCACAAGACCACCAGGCACGGGCCCCCCTGGCCGCGTGTGGCAGGCTTGTGGGGCCCACAACGCTCCACCGCCTCCAAATCCAGCTCTATTTAGTCCGTTTCGTCCGGAAAAAGATCGAGGAGAAGAGTTCATCGCGTTTTACGATACGGAGGCGCCGCCACCTCCTGTTCTTCCTATGGAGGGCAGATCTAGAGTCCGTTCTGGGTTCTGGAGAGGGGAGATCGTCGCCATCGTCATCACAAACCTTCCTTCATCGCCAATTCCATGATGCTCTTCACCGTTCGTGAGTAATCTCATCGTAGGCTTGCTGGACGGTGATGGGTTGGATGAGATCTATCATGTAATCAAGTCAGTTTTGACGGGGATTGATCCCTAGTATCCACTATGTTCTGAGATTGATGTTGCTACTACTTTGCCATGCTTAATGCTTTTCACTAGGGCCCGAGTGCCATGATTTCAGATCTGAACCTATTATGTTGTCGCCAATATATGTGTGTTCTCGATCCTATCTTGCAAGTTGTAGTCACCTACTATGTGTTATGATCCGGCAACCCCGGAGTGACAATAGCGGGAACCACTCCCGGAGATGACCATAGTATGAGGAGTTCAAGTATTCACCAAGTGTTAATGTGTTGGTCGGTTCTTTATTAAAAGGAGAACCTTAATATCCCGTAGTTTCCATTAGGACCCCGCTTCCATGGGAGGGATGGACAATAGATGTCATGCAAGTTTTTTTTCCTAAGCATGTATGACTACATACGGAATACATGCCTACATTAGATTGACGAACTGGAGCTAGTTACATATCTCTCCATGTTATAACTATTGCATGATGAATAGCATCCCGCATAATCATCCATCACCGATCCAATGCCTACGAGTCTTTTTCTACTACCTTTCTACTGATACTTTGCTGCAGATACTAAATCTTTCACGTGTGGTTGAATTGACAAATCAACTGCAAAGACTTGAGAATATTTTTTGGATCCGTGGAGTCAATCAATAAATTTGGGTTGAATACTCTACCCTCGAAAACTGTTGCGATCCCCTATACTTGTGGGTTATCACCTAGGCATCTAACTCGGTTGAGGTTCATCTCTTTGGCGATCCTAAGCCCATGGAGCAAGGCCGCGTACTCCGTTGCATTGTTAGTACATGGAAATATGAGTCGTAGGACGTAGAAAAACTTGTCACCCTACGGGGAGGTCAATACCTGATGACCCACAAGTGTAGGGGATCTATCGTAGTCCTTTTGATAAGTTGGAGTGTCGAACCCAACGAGGAGCAGAAGGAAATGACAAGTGGTTTTCAGCAAGGTATTCTCTGCACGCACTGAAATTATCGGTAACAGATAGTTGTGTGATAAAATAATTCGTAACGAGTAACAAGTAACAATTGTAACAAAGGTGCAGCAATATGGCCCTATCCCTTTTGTAACAAGGGACAAGCCTAGACGAACTCGTATGTAAGGTAAAGCGCTCCCGACGACACATGGGAATTTCTGTCAAGATAGTTTTCATCATGTTCATATGATTCCCGTTCGCTACTTTCATAGTTTGATATGTGGGTGGACCGGTGCTTGGGTGTTGTCCTTACTTGGACAAACATCCCACTTATGATTAACCCCTTTCGCAAGCATCTGTAACTATGAAAGAAGAATTAAGACAAAATCTAACCATAGCATTAAACTAGTCGGTCCAAATCAGCCCCTTACGAGGCAACGCATAAACTAGGGTTTAAGCTTCTGTCACTCTAGCAACCCATCATCTACTTATTACTTCCCAATGCCTTCCTCTGGGCCCAAATAATGGTGAAGTGTCATGTAGTCGATGTTCACATAACACCACTAGAGGAAAGACAATAGACAACGCATCAAAATATCGAACGAATACCAAATTCTCATGACTACTATTAGCATGACTTATCCCATGTCCTCAGGAACAAACATAACTACTCACAAAGCATAATCAAGTTCATGATCAGAGAGGTATTGAATAGCATTAAGTATCTGAACATATTATCTTCCACTGAGTAATCCAACTAGCATCAACTACAAGGAGTAATTAACACTACTAGCAACCTTACAAGTACCGATTGGAGTCGCGAGACGGAGATTGGTTACAAGAGATGAACTAGGGTTTGGAGATGAGATGGTGTTGATGAAGATGTTGATGGAGAGGAGTCCTCTCCGATGAGAGGAGTGTTGGTGATGACGATGGCGACGATTTCCCCCTCCGGGAGGGGAGTTTCCCCGGCAGGACGGCCCTGCCGGAGCTCTAGATTAGTTCTGCTCAAGTTCCGCCTCGTGGCGGCGGCGTCTCTTCCCGAAAGCCTCCTCTCGATTTTTTTCTGGGACGAAACCCTCCTTATAGAAGAAGATGGGAGCCGAAGGGGTAACAGGGGGCCCACAAGCCACCTAGGCGCGCCCAGGGGGGTAGGGCGCGCCTGGCAGGCTTGTGGCCTCCTGGTGGCTCCCCTCCAGTATTTCTTCCGCCCAGTATTTTTTATAAATTCCAAAATAATTACTTGCTGATTTTCACGGCTTTTGGAGTTGTGCAGCCGGCACTCTCCCTCTTCATGTAAACCTTATAAAATAAGAGAGAAAAGGCATAAGTATTGTACCATAATGTGTAATAACATCCCATAATGTGATAAATATCAACATAAAAGAATGATGCAAAATGGACGTATCAACTCCCCCAATCTTAGACCTCGCTTGTCCGCAAGCGGAAGCCGAGATCAATAAATATGCCCACATGTTTAGAAATAGAGGTGTCGATAAAATAAAATACGGACATGCGGGCATCATGATCATATTTAGAACAGCAATATCATCATATAATCTCTTATGCTAAAGTGACAATTCCTTCACAATGTAAAGTATGGATCAAGAACCTTATTGAGAATTATCAACCAATAGTTTGTTGTCATTGAAGCAATTGCAATTTATCATAACATCGGAAAAATTCAAATAAGTGCTTGTAAAGCAAATCCACATACTCAATCATCCTTTAGTCTTCTACAATTGGTAAAAATCACGTGGTACTCATGAGATCAAAGTTTCAGTTGGACACACAGAAAGATAGGGGCTTACAGTTTCGCCTCCCAACTATTTACCTCAAGGGTAATGTCAACAATAATAATTCATGATTACTTACTTCCAAGTTGATATAAGAATATAGATCTTTCCCTAGCACATGATGCTAGCCAAGATAATGGCGAATTAAGGAATTGATGTCGATCACCATGACTCTTTTAAAGATAAAAAGTAAAGGTACAAGATAGGACCTTCACAGAGGGAAGCAGAGGTTGTCATGCGCTTTTGAGCTATGGATGTGTGATCTCTTAGTGTGAAGGAACGTCACTTTATATTGCCTCCTGTGATAAAGAACTTTATTATGCAGTCTGTCTCTTTTATGTCTTCCTCATCACAGGTTCGTAGAAAGTTTATTTTCCACACACTAATAGATCATACATAATTAGGGAGCAATTTTTATTGCTTGCACCGATGACAACTTACTTGAGGGATCTTATTCAATCCAAAGGTAGGTATGGTGGACACTCATGGCAAAATTGGGTTGCGGGTTTATGGATGCACAAGTAGTATCTCTACTTGGTGTAGAAGTTTTGGCTAATATGAGGTGGAAGCAAGCGTCACATGCTAAGGGATCTCTAGTCATATAACATGGTTCGGAACCAAGCAAACATAATTCATTATGTTGTCTTCCTTGTCCAACATATACTTCTTACCATGTAATAGTTTAATGAGTGTTCACAATCATAGACGGTGTCAAAGATGATATATTTATATGTGAACCCCTCTTTCTTTATTACTTCCTATTAATTGCAACAATGACCAAGGTCTACGTTTGTCCACCCACAACAAGTTTCAATCAACATTCTTTTTATATGTGAAGCCATCACTTCCCATAAGATCATTACATGATCTTTCATGCCTTTGTTCTTTTATTATTCTTTTCTTTAGATCATGGCATGAGGCAAGGCCCTTAACTAAAACACTCTCTATTATATAACTCACAAACTCGAATACATAGGGGGGTAACACAAAGCAAAACTCAAGCCTAGATCATACTAAGAACTTTATTCTACTAGAAAAATATATTACCAAAAAGGATCGAACTAAGATAAAGGTAAAGGAAAAATATGTGATGGTGATACGATACCGGGGCAACTCCCCCAAGCTTGGCACAAGCCAAGGGGAGTGCCCATACCCGTGCTTAATTGTCTTCCTTTGAGGGTGATGGCGATGGAGTTGTTGCAGAGTTCTTGAACTTGTTTAGTTTCCTCTTAAGCACAAAATTCTGCTCCTTCAGATTGTTAATTTCCTCTTCAAGCCTCAACACCCTTTGGCATAATTCTTGCTTACTCTTCTGCAAAAGACGAGAAGGGGTAAACAAAATCTTAGGCTTCTTCCTTGAGTCGGGGAGGCTCGACTTCTTGAACTCCACATGCATGTCTCCAGGTTGGGGTAGAGGAGCCTCCTCTTCATCGGAACTTGTTCCTTCCTTTCCCTTGGGATCATAATCTTCTTCCTCCTCAGTGGTCCAACCGTAAGGATCCAAGTCCCCATAGACCTTGGGGTTAGCAAGGTAATCGTCCACATAGCTCTCCCCCTCTTAATCTTGAGAAGACATCTTGATTTAAAATTGCGGCAGAAACAGGCTCGAAACGAAAACAAAGGATATTTGCGTGATACGAGGGTCACACCTTTCAGGAGAATAAATAATGAATTGTTACCGACCAAAAGGAGTATTCCACAAGAAAACGGATTCCGGGAGAAACACGAGGTGCTCACGAGCCCCCCAGGCGCGCCCAGGGGGGTAGGGCGCGCCTGGCAGGCTTGTCGCCTCCTCGTGCGCTTTCCGGACTATTTTAAATTTTTCTGTTTTTCTAAATATTCCAAAAGGGGGAAAATTCCTATTGGAAAACTTTTGGAGTCGGTTTACTTACCGCATCACATACCGCTTCGTTGTTGGAGTCTGAAACAGGCTGGTAAATATCCCTTATGTACTCCTCCGGAGTTATGGTATTAATAATATTGCTTTCAACATTTATGGGAGTACCTAAGATATAATGCTTGATTCTTTGCCCATTTACAACTCTCCGAAAAATTCCCTTCCGTGTTGTTGATTTTGATGGCACTGGAACGATACACTTCTTCGACAATGTAAGGACCTTCCCATTTAGAGAGAAGCTTGCCTGCAAAAAATCTTAAACGGGAATTGTATAGCAATACATAATCACCTACATTGAACTCACGTTTTTGTATCCTTTTACCATGCCACCTCTTAACTTTCTCTTTAAACAACTTGGCATTTTCATATGCCTGAGTTCTCCATTCATCAAGTGAGCTAATATCAAATAACCTCTTCTCTCCAACAAGTTTGAAATCAAAGTTGAGCTCTTTGATTGCCCAATAAGCCTTATGCTCTAGCTCAAGAGGTAAATGACATGCTTTACCGTAAACCATTTTGTACGGAGACATGCCCATGGGATTCTTATAAGCAGTTCTATAAGCCCACAGTGCATCGCCAAGTTTCTTAGACCAATTCTTTCTAGACCTATTAACAGTCTTTTGCAGAATTAGTTTAATTTCTCTATTACTTAGCTCTACTTGACCACTGGACTGAGGATGATAAGGAGATGCAATTCTATGGTCGGCATCATACTTAGCAAGCATTTTACGGAAAGCACCATGAATAAAATGTAAACCACCATTAGTCATTAAATATCTAGGGACTCCAAATCTAGGGAAAATAACTTCTTTAAGCATCCTAATAGAGGTGTTATGATCAGCACTACTAGTTGGGATAGCTTCTACCCGCTTAGTAACGTAATCAACAGCAACTAGAATATGAGTATACCCGTTGGACTTTGGAAAAGGTCCCATATAATCAAAACCTCAACATAAAATGGTTCATTAACAAGTGAATAATTCACAGGCATTTCCTGACGTTTACTGATATTACTTACTCTTTGAAATTCATCACAAGACAAGACAAACTTACGAGCATCCTTGACGAGAGTAGGTGATACGTCTCCAACGTATCTATAATTTTTGATGGTTCCATGCTATTATCTTGTCATCTTTGGATGTTTTGTATGCATGAATATGTTATTTTATATCCTTTTTTGGGACTAACCTATTAACTCAGTGCCAAGTGTTAGTTCCTGTTTTTTCCGTGTTTCTGACCTTTTTCAGAGGAGAATATCAAACGGAGTCCAAACGGAATAAAACCTCCGAAAAGATTTTTTCTGGAACAGAAGACACGCGGCAGACTTGAGAACCAAGGCAGGGGACCTCGGAGGAGGTCATAACCACCCAGGCCCGGCCTAGGGGGCGGACCTAGCAGGCTTGTGGGGCCCCTGTGGCTCCCCTGCCCTAGTTCTTCCGACTATAAATTCTCTAAAAGTCTGAAACCACGGAAGGGAGCCACGAAAATACTTTTCCGTCGTCGCAAGCTTCTGTCTCCGCAAGATCCCATCTGGGGTTCGTTCTGGTGCCCTGCCGAAGGGGGGATTCGGACACAGAGGGATTCTCCATCAACACCATTGCCTCTCCGATGATGCGTGAGTAGTTCACCATAAACCTTCGGGTCCATAGCTAGTAGCTAGATGGCTTCTTCTCTCTCTTGGATCCTCAATACAAAATTCTCCATGATCTTCATGGAGATCTATCTGATGTAATCTTCTTTTGCGGTGTGTTTGTCGAGATCCGATGAATTGTGGACTTATGACCAGATTATCTATGAATCTTATTTGAGTTTCTTCTGATCTCTTATATGCATGATTTCGTATCCTTGTAATTCTCTTCAAGTTGTGGGTTTCGTTTGGCCAACTTGATCTACAGTTCTTGCAATGGGAGAAGTGCTTAGTTTTGGGTTCATATCGTGCGGTGAACTCACCCAGTGACAGAAGGGGTAGCGAGGCACGTATCGTGTTGTTGCCATCAAGGGTAAAAAGATGGGGTTTATATCTATTGTATGAATTTACCCCTCTACATCATGTCATCTTGCTTAAGGCGTTACTCCGTTTGTCATGAACTTAATACACTAGATGCATGTTGGATAGCGGTCGATGTGTGGAGTAATAGTAGTGGATGCAGAAAGTATCGGTCTACTTGTCTCAGACGTGATGCCTATATGTATGATCATTGCCTTAGATATTGTCATGACTTTGCGCGGTTCTATCAATTGCTCGACAGTAATTCGTTCACCCACCGTAATATTTTCTTTCATGAGAGAAGCCTCTAGTGAACACTATGGCCCCCGAGTCTACTTCACATCATATTTTCAGCTCTACACTTTTACTTTGTTCCACTTTCCGCCTTCATATCTCACTTTGCAATCAACCGTGAAGGGATTGACAACCCCTTTATAGCGTTGGGTGCAAGCTTGTTTGTTTTTGTGTAGGTACTCTGGACACTTGCCTTGATACTCCTACTGGATTGATACCTTGGTTCTCAAACTGAGGGAAATACTTACTGCTATTGTGCTGCATCACCGTTTCCTCTTCAAGGGAAAAACCAACGCAAGCTCAAGAGGTAGCAAGAAGGATTTCTAGCGCCGTTGTCGGGGAGTATCAAGTCAAGAATAGTCTTCCTCCAACGTGTCAATTTCTGGCACCCGGGACTATTCTAAGTGAAGCTTATCCAAGTAACTGTCGCAAACTCATCTCTTGCATTTACCTTTTTTGCCTCTCGTTTTCCTCTCCCCCACTTATGAAAAACAAAAATTACAAAAATATTTGCCTTTTTCGTTCGCCCTTTTCTTTCTATTGCTTTTTGTTCGCTTGTGTGCTTGTCTGCTTGCTGAAGTCACCATGACTAAAAACACCAAACTTTGTGACTTCTCGAATACTAATAATAATGATTTTATTAGTACTCCGATTGCTCCCGCCACTAGTGCGGATTCATATGAAATCAATGCTACTTTGCTGAATCATATTATGAAAGAGCAATTTTCTGGCCTTCCTAGTGAAGATGCTGCATCCCATCTTAATACCTTCATTGAGTTATGTGATATGCAAAAGAAGAAAGATGTGGATAATTATGTGATTAAATTGAAGCTATTTCCGTTCTCATTGCGAGATCGAGCAAAAATTTGGTTTTCATCTTTGACCAAAAATAGTATTGATTCGTGGAACAAGTGCAAAGATGCTTATATATCCAAGTATTTTCCCCCGGCTAAGATTATCTCTCTCTGTAACGATATCATGAATTTTAAGCAACTAGATCATGAACATGTTGCACAATCTTGAGAGAGAATGAAATTGATGATTAGAAATTGTCCCGCTCATGGCTTGAGTCTTTGGATGATTATACAAATCTTCTATGTTGCATTGAATTTTTCTTCTCGAAACATCTTGGATCCCGCCTCTGGTGGAACCTTCATGGAAATCACATTAGGAGAAGCCACAAAACTCCTAGACAATATCATGACAAACTATTATCAATGGCACACTGAAAGGTCACCTACCAGTAAAAAAGTGCATGCTATAGAAGAAATTAACTCTCTGAGTGCCAAGATGGATGAGTTAATGAAATTGTTTGCTAGTAAAGGTGCTCCTTTAGATCCAAATGATATGCCCTTGTCTTCCTTGATTGAGAGTAGCAATGAGAGCTTGGATGTTAATTTTGTTGGTAGGAATAATTTCGGCCACAACAATGCTTTTAGAGGTAACTATATTCCAAGGCTTTTCCTAGTAATCCGTCTAATAACTTTGGAAATTCCTACAACAATGCTCATGGAAATTACAACAAATTACCCTCTGATTTATAGAGTAATATTAAAGAGTTTATCAACTATCAAAAGATTTTCAATGCGTCCATAGAAGAAAAACTACTCAAAATTGATGACTTAGCTAGGACCGTTGATAGAATGTCTCTTGACATTGAAGCTTTTAAAGTGAGATATGCTCCTACCAAGATCTATATGGATGAAACTTTGAAATCTATGCATGTTTCCATGAATGAGAGTAAAGAAAGAACCGCCCAAATTCGTGCTAGACATGAATGGCTTAAAAGGCGTGTTCTCGTGATGAGAATCACGAAGATCTTAAAGTGTTTGGTGTGACTCCCATTGAATCCTTGTTTTCTAGTGTCAAACCTAATGATGATGGGGTTGGATATGAATCCACTTTGGTTGAAAAATGCCCCAATGATTCGGAGTCTATCTATCTTGATGCTAAAAGCATTGAAAGTAGAGTGGAAGATATCAAAACTTTGAGTAGTAATGAAACTTCTACTTTGGATTTCAAGGAATTCAATTATGATAGTTGCTCTTCGATTGAATGTATTTCCTTGATGCACTCCATGCTAAACTCTCCACACGCTTATAGCCAAAACAAAGCCTTTACCGATCATATCGTTGATGCTATGATGAAATCTCTTGAAGAGAAACTTGAATTGGAAGTTTCTATTCCTAGAAAACTTCATGATGACTGGGAACCTATTATCAAAATAAAGATCAAAAACTATGAATGCAATGCTTTGTGTGATTTGGGTGCTAGTATTTCCGCGGTTCCAAAGTATTTATGTGATGTTCTAGGCTTCAATGAGATTGATGAGTGTTCTCTTAATTTGTATCTTGCGGATTCTACTGTTAAGAAACCTATGGGAAGGATCAATGATGTTCTTATTATTGCAAATAGGAACTGTGTACCCGAGGATTTCATTGTGCTTGATATTGATTGCAATCCTACTTGTCCCATCATTCTTGGTAGACCTTTCCTAAGGACTATTGGTGATGTCATCGATATGAAGGAAGGGAATATTAGATTTCAATTTCCATTATAAAAGGGCATGCAACATTTTCCTAGAAAGAAAATAAGATTTCCTTATGAATCCATGATGAAGGCTACTTATGGTTTGAGCACCAAAGACGACGACACGTGATTCTATCGCCTTATGCCTAGCTAAGGGCGTTAAACAATAGCGCTTGTTGGGAGGCAAGCCAATGAATTTATATTTGCTTTTCGCTTTCTGTTTTGTTGCGTACACACCATCATAATTCTGTTATGATTGTGTTTTTTTGTTTCTTTTTGTGTTTGAGCGAAGTAAAACCTTTACGACTAGTTTTGGTGATGGTTGTTTCATCGTGCTGAAAAAGACATAAAATTTTTGCTCACGAAATTATTTTTACTTTTTATCCAGAAAGAGCTTTTGAGATGTATGCCAATTGTCCAAATTGTCGTAATTTTTCAGAATTTTTGAGATACCATAAGTATACGAAGTATATAAATTGCTACAAACTCGTCTGTTTTTGACACATTCTGTTTTGTTGTGTTGATTGCTTATTTTGATGAAGCTATGGATAGTATCGGGGGTACTAGCCATGGAAAAGTGAGGATACAGTAATATAACACCAATATAAATAGAAATCAAGTTTGCTACAGTACCTAAAGAGGTGGTAGTTTGTTTTCTTGTGCTAATGATATGACGAGTTTCTTTTCAAGTTTTGTGTTGTGAAGTTTTCAAGTTTTGGGTGATGTTCTCATGGAAGATGATATAAAGAGTGGAAAGAGCTCAAGCTTGGGGATGCCCAAGGCACCCAAAGACAAATTCAAGGACACCAAAAAGCCTAAGCTTGGGGATGCCCCGGGAAGGCATCCCCTCTTTCGTCTTCAATCCATCGGTAACGTTACTTGGAGCTATATTTTTATTCACCACATGATATGCGTTTTGCTTGGAGCGTCGTGTATTATAGGAGTCTTTTCTTTTTGTTGTGTCACAATTATCCTTGCTGCACCCCTTTTTGAGAGATACATGCACTCATCGTGATTTTGCTAGAATACTCCTTGAGCTTCGCTTATATCATTTGAGCTAGATAACTTTACTCTAGTGCTTCACTTAGATCTTTTTAGAGCACGGCGGGATCATATTTTGGAGAAATAAGAACTCTCGATCTTCACTTCTATCTTTTTGAGAGTTCTCTCTTTGAGTAACTTGATAATTGGCTTGTGCTATGAAAGTAGTCCTAAAGATGATAGGCATCCAAAGAGGATACAATAAAAACTTCCATATTCATGTGCATTGATTAGTAGGAGAAGTTTGATTCCTCTCAGTTAGTTTTGAGACATGGATTTGGTAATATTAGAGTCCTGTTAGTAGGGTGTTCTGAATCTAGAAATACTTGTGTTAAAGTTAGTGATTCCCGTAGCATGCACGTATGGTGAACCACTATGTTAGGAAGTCAGACCATAATTGACTTATTGATTGTCATCCGTTGTGTGGCGGTCGGGATCGTGCAATGGTTATCAACCTACCAACCCATCCCCTAGGAGTATGCGTTTAGCACTTTTTTCGATTACTAATAAAACTTTCGCAATAAGTATATGAGTTCTACATGACTAATGTGAGTCCATGGTATAGATGCACTTTCACCTTCCACCATTGCTAACCTCTCTAGTGTCGCGCAACTTTTGCCGGTGCACAAACCCACCATAAACCTTCCTCAAAACAGCCACCATACCTACCTATTATGACATTTCCATAGCCATTCTGAGATATATTGCCATGCAACTCCCACCGTTCCGTCTCATGACATGTGTCGTCACTTTCATATTGCCATTGCATGATCGTAAGATAGCTAGCGAGATGTTTCAACGTCATACACTAAGCTAGATCGTTGCACATCCTGGTACACTGCGGGAGGCATTTCCTATAGAGTCATCATTGTTCTAAGCATTGAGCTGTGAGTAAATAAAAGTCTGATAATCATCATTATTAGAGCATTGTCCCATGTGTGGAAATAAAAAAGAGAGGCCAAAGTTGCCCACACAAAAAAATATGGAAAGAGGCCAAAGAGCGCAAACAAAAAAATGAGAGAAAAAGATAGAAGGGACAATGCTACTATCTTTTTCCACACTTGTGCTTCGAAATAGCACCATGTTCTTCATGATAGAGAGTCTCGTGGTTTGACACTTCCATATACTAGTGGGAATTTTTGTTATATAACTTGGCTTGTATATTCCATTGATGGGCTTCCTCAAAATTTCCCTATGTCTTCGTGATCAAGCAAGTTGGATGCACACCCACTAGTTCTTCTTTCCAGCTTTCACATACTTATAGCTCTCGTGCATCCGTTGCATGGTAATCCCTACTCATTCACATTGATATCTATTGATGGGCATCTCCATAGCCCTTTGATACGCCGAGTTGATGTGACCATCTCCTCTTTTTTGCCTCACAACCTCCACGACACTCTATTCCACCTATAGCGCTATATCCATGGCTCACGCTCATGTATTGCGTGAGAGTTGAAAAAGCTTGAGAAAGTAAGAGTGTGAAAACAATTACTTGGCCAATACCGGGGTTGTGCATGATTTAAATTTGTTGCGTGGGGATGATGGAGCATAGCCAGACTATATGATTTTGTAGGGATAACTTTCTTTGGCCTTGTTATTTCGAAAGTTCATGATTACCTTGCTAGTTTGCTTGAAGTATTATTGTTTTCATGTCAATAGCAAACTATTGTTTTGAATCTTACGGATCTGAACATTCATGTCACAAGAAAGAAGTTACAAAGGACAAATAAGTTAGGTAGCATTCCACATCAAAAATTCAGTCTTTATCACTTCCCTACTCGAGGACGAGCAGGAGTTAAGCTTGGGGATGCTTGATACGTCTCCAACGTATCTATAATTTTTTATGGTTCCATGCTATTATCTTGTCATCTTTGGATGTTTTGTATGCATGAATATGCTATTTTATATATTTATTGGGACTAACCTATTAACTCAGTGCCAAGTGCCAGTTCCTGTTTTTTCCGTGTTTTTGACCTTTTTCAGAGAAGAATATAAAACGGAGTCCAAACGGAATAAAACCTCCGAAAAGCTTTTTTTTCTGGAACAGAAGACACGCGGGAGACTTGAGAACCAAGGTAGGGGACCTCGGAGGAGGTCACAAACCACCCAGGCCCGGCCTAGGGGGCGGGCCTAGCAGTCTTGTGGGGCCCCTGTGGCTCCCCTGCCCTAGTTCTTCCGCCTATAAATTCCCTAAAAATCTGAAAGCACGAAAGGGAGCCACGATAATACTTTCTGCCGCCGCAAGCTTCTTTCTCCACAAGATCTATCTGGGCACGTTCTGGTGCCCTGTCGGAGGGGGCTTCAGACATGGAGGGCTTCTCCATCAACACCATTGCCTCTCCGATGATGCGTGAGTAGTTCACCATAGACCTTCGGGTCCATAGCTAGTAGCTATATGGCTTCTTCTCTCTCTTGGATCTTTAATACAAGGTTCTCCATGATCTTCATGGAGATCTATCCGATGTAATCTTCTTTTGCGGTGTGTTTGTCGAGATTCGATGAATTGTGAATTTATGATCAGATTATCTACGAATCTTATTTGAGTTTCTTCTGATCTCTTATATGCATGATTTCATATCCTTGTAATTCTCTTCGAGTTGTGGGTTTCTTTTGGCCAACTTGATCTACAGTTCTTGCAATGGGAGAAGTGCTTGGTTTTGGGTTCATACCATGCGGTAAACTCACCCAGTGACAGAAGGGGTAGCGAAGCACGTATCGTGTTGTTGCCATCATGGGTAAAAAGATGGGGTTTATATCTATTTCATGAATTTATCCCTCTACATCATGTCATCTTGCTTAAGGCGTTACTCCATTTGTCATGAACTTAATACACTATATGCATGTTGGATAGCGGTCGATGTGTGGAGTAATAGTAGTAGATGCAGAAAGTATCGGTCTACTTGTCTCGCACGTGATTCCTATATGTATGATCATTGCCTTAGATATCGTCATGACTTTGCGCGGATCTATCAATTGCTCGACTGTAATTCGTTCACCCACCGTAATATTTGCTATCATGAGAGAAGTTGTAACACCCCAAAAATTGGGTTATCTATTCTTATGTTGATATGCCTTCCTAGCTTTTCTCTCCCGGGTTTTTCCTCTGGAATTTGGCAAATGACCAGGTGAATCTAGTCTATCCTCAACCTCTCAATGCTTTGCCATATCCTTGTGCCAGCCTGCCCTTGTTGAGTAAACCCCGAACCCCCTTTTGAAACCCTAGCTCCGAAATATTGGAACCGGGAATCCTGTCTTTGTGTTTTCAAAGAAGCCATCATTTCCATTGCTCTGTTGCTCCTCCAAGTCTTCCCATAGATCCTTATTCCCTCATAGACCCCAGATGTGCAAAAATATTGCAAAGTCATATGCAATATTTTGTCCTTTAGAATTAATTCCTGTTTCTACTTGTCTGAGGAATTAAATCCAAGAAAATAGTTATCCATCTCCAATGCTCATGAAATCTTGTAGAGATGTTCTTTGTGATCCTATGAAGCTCCCATGAAATATTGGCCATCATAGAATAAAGGAAACTTGCATTTTCCTATTTTTTGCCAATATAGCATTTTGGGGCCTTTCCAAAGGAACTACCATTTTGGTAGCTAGGTAAAATCCAAAATAATTTGTGGAGCTTCTCATATCCATATTATCATCATTTCCATCAAAAGATCAAGTTGCCCAATTCAAAAATTGAGCACAATATCCCTTTGCAAATTCTATCCAGATCTCCTGATTGCAAAGGAAGTGCTTGATTCCTTCTTCCCCTTGAGTTTCAATTTTTCAGAGTGGTTCATCATGTTAAATCATATTTCTCCACCAAAATTTAGCCCATTTCATCATTCCATTCTTCCCGAGCAAATTATTTAAGATCCTATCCAGAATGAAGCATTGTGAAAGAAGTACCATTTGTATTTGTACAAATGGTATGAGTTTTTGCCAGTGCCTTCATATGCCTAAATCATGAGTCTCCTCCAAATTTCAGCCATTTCCACCTAGCCATTTGACCCCAGCAACAACTTCTTCATTTCTAGTCAGTATGCGAAGTTGCAAAGGTAGTGCCCCATAGACTTATTAGATGGAGCTGCATTTTGGCGAGTATAGTGACCTTAGTGAGTGGTCAACCTCAGCCAAGTACCATGGCAAGAGCTGCACTGTTGTGGTGACACCACAGCACAAACACCTTGCTGTTGGAACCTATTTGACCCTTGTGTGGTCACCTCAGTGCTCCCCAGTGGTGTGTGGTGTGTCATGTCACCTTAGAACAGTATGTAGATAAGCTTTCACAAGGTGTGACAGCTTGAGGGGCAAAGCAAGGCCATGGCCACATGGTGACCATGGGGAGAGCATGCCAAAACAGAGCTCTGTGCGTTCGAGTTGATGCGAGCTTGATCATAGTGGGTTATAGCTTGTCTTGAGGTGTCATCAAGGTTCCCACTGCTCTCCCGCACACTCTAGAGCTCTCTCCCCCTCGATTGCTTGCCAAGGAGGCCGTTGCCATGGCCTCGAAGCTTCAGTTGCCATTGTAGAGCTTCGGCCACCTCCGCGAAACTTCCTTCCAAGTGTATTTGAGGTGTCCCTGAGTCCTCCCTGTCGACCATCGAGTTCCCACAGTCCCATTCCCCCTCCTAATCAAGCTCCTGGAGCTCCCTGCCTCTACAATGGCCGAGAGCCCCATCTGAGCATCATGGTGGTGCCAGCCCCAAGGTCCTCCCACTCTCCCCTCCCCACGAGCAGAGCCCCACCTAGCCGTGGTGCAGCCGCCGCCGCCCTCTGCTTCTCCGAGGAAGCCCCGAGGCACCGGCGCCCTGGGTGCCCGTCGGCCAACGCGCCTCCTACTGTCGAGGTGGTGTTGTGGGTCGCACCCGGCCCTCCCTGAGGCCACCCTCGGGCACGGCGAGGGGTGCCCGACCCCGTCGGCCCACCGACCGGTGCTCCAGCGGCCGTCAGTCGTCGGCGCTCCCGCGACCGACCTCCTCTGCTCCAGCGGCGAGAGGTAGGAGCAGGCAACGGACAGGAGAGGAGAGGACAGAGAAAGAGGGGTGAGCCCCGGGTGTAAGTGAGATAGAGAGGAGACAAAGAAGAAAGTCAACCCCCCCCCCCCGGGCCCGTGCGCGTAAGTGGAGAAGTAAAGGGGTGGAATGCGCTTTCGGTTTACCGAAAGCGTATTTCCACGAAAAGTGCGTTCGGTTTCAGCCCTAGGGACCTATTTGCAGATATTCTTTTTACAGATTGGTCCCTTGTGCTCTAACGGGTGTATCTTTGCGCTCGTAACTCGGATTGAGGTAAAACCAACGCCCACGTCTTCGTCTCGTTGAGCCCGTTTTGATAGTGTTATTTTCATAAGATGTTTGTGGAGTAAAAATGACCATTTTCCCTTGCCTTTGTTTGAGCCTTCTGAGAGGGAAACCCTCTCCGGCAAAGCTTTCATGCGTGTTATTGCGCTTCTTCCCGGAGTATTCATCGACCCCCAGGCAAGCCAACCTCTTACTAGGAGCGTTGGACCTGCGTGATAACATTGCTTGCACTTTGTGTGTTTATCTATATCACTTGTTAGCCTGCATTTGCATATAACTGCGATGATATTAATAGTAGTTCTTAGTTCTACTTTTCATCCTACATACACCATCAGATGTCGCTCTTGCATATTTAATTTATAATGCTCATATCTGAGTACATACTGAGGTGATGTGTGTGACGCTGACGAACCCTTGCTCGCATTTCCTTCAGTAATGGCACCATGCCTGAGTCTGTGTTGTTTCCAGCCGTCCGGGGTGGATGCCAAGTTTATATTTCGTTTGTCAGCAGTTGTCCCGTGTTCTGAGCTGCTTTTCGGCCGTCGCGGGCAACTGTTGAAATTCTTTCCGTAGCGGTGACCCTATGCTCTGCGCTGTGCTTCGGCCGTCTTAGGGAACTGCTACTTTCTTCTTATCATCACCGCCTCATGCTGTGAGCTGCTTTCCAGCTGTCTTGAGTCGGAGTTGAGTTATTCCGGTAACGCCCCAGATCTGTGTTGTAAAGACCGTTCTGGTGGCTACAGATTTATTTTCTGATTTTATGCGAGGGTTCTGAAGGTCCCACCTGTAGTTATTATCGGTAAAGTAATAGCTTGTTATTTATATTATACTGTTGAGATTATTGTCTATGATTACTTTGTGTTTTATCCGACAGTTTATGATTGTAGCTTAGTAGTAGTGGTTTAATCCTATTGATTATCGGATTGTGGTGACATCGGAGTGTCAGCTATGACAAAAATAATATTCAGGATAAGATACCTAGCTGGTTGGTTAGAGTCACCTGTTCGGTCCCATCCGCACAACCACCTCTTGCCGATATGGGACGGCCTTGACTTGAGTTGATTGCATGATCTCTCACCGATACCTCCAAAGAGGGAGGATTATGCACGCGCGCTGACCCTGATCAGGTAGGCGGTGATAATCCTGTGAGCCAGTTGAGTTGTTTGTGTCGGCGTCCCCGTTTGGGACAGTTTGTTTGGCTACGATGGTGGCAGGTGTCATGAGGCCACGGGGCCACCCAGGGCAGGACTCCGGAAGGGAGTGGTTGCCGGTGGTACATTGAGAGAGTCACGGGTCAGGAAAGTCTCGTTGGAGCAATGCTGGTCCACCCGACTGGGATTAGGAGGTCAGCGTTCCAGAGTGTGGGTAAAGTGTGCAACCTCTGCAAAGTGGCAAACCTATATGAATAGGCGTGTCCACCGTAATGGACAGGCCGATCAGACCTCAGTAGATGGTCAACCATATCTATGATAGTAATGATGGAAGAACTTGTCTCGTGTGAACATCAGAGAATGTTGATAACATGATGTGTTAGCGAAGAGAAGGCTATATGATGAGTGGTCAGATGACCGTGTGATGTGATCCATTCAGGCTGGATTACGAGTATGTCGAGGATTGTGGTAATAACCCAGAAGAGAGTAAGTTGATATTCGGTAACAGTGAGCTGGTTAAGTAATTTTTGTGATATTTGCCATGCTAGTAAGGTAGATTACATGTTTAGTCCATGTCATGCCATGCTTGATTTATGTTTGCTATTCATACCATGCCATGCTTAGAATAGCTATTAAATAACTATTATGCTTACTATGTTATCTGCTTGTTTGGATGCCATGTATTTGGTTGTCTTGCGAGTACATTCAAAGTACTCACCTGGCCTTGCACGTGGCCAGTTGCACGAGTAGACTCGTCGTGCTAGACCATAACCAAGACAGTCCTGCAAGTTATGGAACCCAGCCAGGGACGTCGATGCCGCTGTATCACGACCTCTGCTGCCATTTAGCTAGCCTTTGAGTCATGTAATATTGTTGTAAGCAACAATATTGTAATAGTCCATCATATTAATAAAGCCATATTTGCCTAGAATTTCTGTATCATGCTCTTGACGTGCATCCGGTCTTAGCCTGGGGACAGACGTGTGACGGCCCTCTATCGGGGTGCCACAAGAGTTGGTATCACAACTAGGCGGCTATAGGTTACCCTAGCACCCAGACCACCTAAGGATCGACCAGTGGTGAGCCCGATAGATTTGACCCATCTCTGGCATCCGACATGGCCACTATTGACCAATAGATGGCGCAGTCGGAATGGACGTATCCCTACCCAGTTGCCCGCCCACCCAGCCCCTCTAGATTGGACCGTGACCCTACCCAGTTGTCGGTCGTGCCAGTGTATCTTCTACCCGGCATGAGAAGGATCTACGCCATCTTGGTGTGATCCAGCCCGACTGCCTATTTAAACACTTCCCACTTTTGAGTCGTAGCTCTCCTCACCCAGTAAGCGAGAGCCTTGCAAGAGAACCCAGACCAGTACCCCCAAACCTGCAGCCATGGCCAGTTCCTCCAAGACACCCACTTTCCACAGCCGAACCCTAGCTAAAGGTTATGCTGGCTTCCCGCCCATCCTTTCTAGCATGCTCTCCCGAGCCTTTGGCCTTAGTAAGCCCCCAGTGTATTTGGTGTTCTAGTCGGAACCCGTCCCTCATCTTTGCCGGTTTTATGCAAAGGTGCATATCAACCTAGGGCCAACGGAGGATGGGAAACCCATGAATATTCGTGGCCATCCCATGCCCACTCTTGAGTTGGTTGTTCAGATAGCCGCGGCGGAAGCTATCACCCGTCTTCGGCTTCAGTTTCCGCAAGTGGCGGAGATGCAGGAGCTTCCCTATTGTCCCCCTGCATCGGACACAGGCTGCAATTCCTCCAGCACGATCAAAGATGCAGACCCAGCAATAGCTTGGCTGACCCAGTTTGCTGCTGCCCAGGGATTATTGCTCTTCGGCATTCTCAAAGAGCTGAAGGCCGTGGATCAGGACGCCACGCGGGTTGTTGCGGAAGCATACCGTGCGGCCCGTCAAGCTGAGCCCCAGTCAACCCAGTCCCTATTGCCAGGCTCAGTGCCACCTTCGCAACTGGTACTGCCATCGCAACTAGTGGACCCATATCAGCCCGGAGACATCCACCGTAACTCCATTCTGGGAGCTATCAGGAGACTTCATCGTCGGGATGTGTTCCGTCAAGCCCCCCTTGCAGCTCCAGCAGATGAGTCCGAGCCTATAGCAGTGCCCGAAGACCTAGACAAGAGTTGGCTCAGCCTTCGTCCCCCAGGAGAGCCCCGGCAGGAGTAAGCCCATTTGTGGCTTCGGCAGTAAACGAAGCCAGGAGATGCCGCGCGTAGGCGTGCTCCGAAGACTATTTCTTCGCCCGCACATAGGACTAGGATGTTGTTGTTTGGAGTGTGTTGTAGGTAGCCGCCCAGTAGGGCAATGTGTTGTTGTACTGCTTGCATTGCTTGTACCTGTGTGTTATTGTAATGATATGTATGCCTGTTTGCTTTGTGTGCTTGGAATCATTTGACACCCTGTTAAGCAGAAATGTGTAATAGAGCTGGCATCGGATTTCTTAACAAGATTTTGATCGATAGAGAACTTACACCTAATAAACTTGGACTCGTCCAGAGTCCCTAACAAATGTGAGCTGGTGTAGGTGTATGTATGCCAGGAGTATATACACCCACTAACAATAAAACACCTTAGTATAATCGGCTCGTTGTGATTCTTTCTTTGCCTGCATTTTGCCATCATGTGCATTCTGCATCTGCTTGCATATTAATCTAAATGGATTGCATGCGCATCGTGTGAGCAGTGTTGCAATCTCAGAGAGATTATGAGAGATTTTATTGCAGCATAGACCGTTACAACCGTTTCCAGACCAATACCTAGACCCTAGTTCTACCCCTAGTGCCCACTTGTTGTGGATGTTGTTCAGTCAGGAGCTACGAGTAGCGTGGTCTCCACACTGATAGAGCTCCACTGACTGCACCCGCTCCCCAAACCCAGCAGCGCCTCTGTCATCATCTGGTGCGATGTAGACAAGCCGCCCTTGCCGCCCCGCCAACGTTTATTTCGCCTGCTTTAGCCACGGCATCGCGACGATCATCAAGGATCATTGCGCACAGTAGCACCGAGCCGCCGACCAGCGCCGCCAGTAGACCAACCAAAAGGATTGTGAGCAGCTCCGACCCCATGCCCGCCATTAGCGCCTTGCCTCGTGCTCCGGCAATCAGGAAGAGTAGGAGAAGAGGAGGAAGTAGTGAGCTGCATGCGAGGTAGAAGACAGAGAGACCGAGGTCGGTTTTATAGCCCCGGTCCAGCGTACAATGAGTGAGGTCCAGGAGGCCGCGCGCTGCTCGATCGCCGGCGTCCAGGAGGGAATCCAAGAGCAGTGTCGACCGACGTTGGCCCACGATGGCAGTGCTCTCTGCGTCGGCCTCGTGCACACCGCACACTATCGTCTTAGGGTGCTTTACAACCTAGGATCTAGGCGTGCGCAGTGCCTAGCCGCACTCGGAGCGGCGCAGGAGCGAGAGAGAGTGAGAGCCGTTGGCTGGAGAAGAAGAGAAGAAGGCTGCCAGTGGACCCTGGCCCCACTCGTCAGCGAGAGGAGGCCACTGTTCATGAGGGTACCCCCAGCATTTTTGGAAAAAGGAAATTTTGCTTTTTCTAAAAATGATAGGGCTACCCAGTGATCCCCGCGTGTATAGAGTAGACCACGCGGTGGTTGTGTATCGCTCTAGGTGTACCAGCTTTGGTACTATTGGCCCGGTTGTTTTCAACCACATGGTTAAGACAGATCCCCAAACCGTTCTAGGAGGCGTAGCAGTAATAGTTGTAGTGCTAAGCTAACCCTGGGAATCTCGAGGACGAGATTCTTCTAAGGGGGAAGGTTTGTAACACCCCAAAAATCGGGTTATCGATTTTTGTGTCGTTATGCCTTCCAAGCTTTTCTCTCCCGGATTTTTCCTCTGGAATTTGGCAAATGACCACGTGAATCTAGTCTATCCTCAACCTCTCAGTGCTTTTCCATATCCTTGTGCCAGCCTTCTCTTGTTGAGTAAACCCCGAACCCCCTTTTGAAACCCTAGCTCCGAAATATTGGATCTGGGAATCCTGTCTTTGTGTTTTCAAAGAAGCCATCATTTCCATTTTTCTGTTGCTCCTCCAAGTCTTCCCAGAGATCTTCATTCCCTCATAGACCCCAGATGTGCAAAAATATTGCAAAGTCATATGCAATATTTCTCCTTTAGAATTAATTAATGATTTTGCTTGTCTAAGGAATTAAATCCAAGAAAATAGTTATTCATCTCCGATGCTCATGAAATCTTGTAGAGATGTTCTTTGTGATCCTATGAAGCTCTCATGAAATATTGGCCATCATAGAATAAAGGAAAATTGCATTTTCCTATTTTATGCCAATATAGCATTTTGGGGCCTTTCCAAAGGAACTACCATTTTGGTAGCTAGTAAAATTCCCAAATAATTTGTGGAGCTTCTCATATCCATATGATCATCATTTGCATCAAAAGATCAAGTTCCCCAAGTCAAATATTGAACACAATATCCCTTTGCAAATTCTATCGAGATCTTCTGATTGCAGAGGAAGTGCTTGAGTCCTTGTTCCCCTTGAGTTGCAATTTTGTAGAGTGGTTCATCATGTTAAATCATCTTTGTCCACCAAAATTTAGCCCATTTCATCATTCCATTCTTCCCCAGAAAATTATTTAAGATCCTGTCCAGAATGAAGCATTGTGAAAGAAGTACCATTTACATTTGTGCAAATGGTATGATTTTTTGCCAGTGCCTTCATATGCCTAAATCATGAGTCTCCTCCAAATTTCAGCCATTTCCACCTAGCCATTTGACCCCAGCAACAACTTCTTCATTTCTGGTCAATATGCCAAGTTGCAAAGGTAGTGCCCCATAGACTCATAGGATTGAGCTGCATTTTGGCCAGTATAGTGACCTTAGTGAGTGGTCAACCTCAGCCAAGTATCATGCCAAGAGCTGCATTGTAGTGGTGACACCACAGCACAAACACCTTGCTGTTGGAACCTATTTGACCTTGGTGTGGTCACCTCAGTGCTCCCCAGTGGTGTGTGTTGTGTCATGTCACCTTAGAACAGTATGTAGATAAGCTTTTACAAGGTGTGACAGCTTGAGGGGCAAGGCAAGTCCATGGCCACGTGGTGTCCATGGGGAGAGCATGCCAAAACAGAGCTCTGTGCGTTCCAGTTGATGTGAGCTTGATCATAGTGGGTTATAACTTGTCTTGAGGTGTCGTCAAGGTTCCCACTACCCTCCCGCACACTCTAGAGCTCTCTCCCCCTTGATTCCTTGCCAAGGAAGCCGCTGCCATGGTCCTGAAGCTTCGGCCGCCATTGTAGAGCTTCGGCCACCTCCGTGAAACTTCCTTCCAAGGGTATTTAAGGTGTCCCCGAGTCTCCCCCCCCCTGTCGACCATCGTGTTCCCGCAGTCCCATTCCCCCTCCTAATCAAGCTCCTGGAGCTCCCTGCCTCTCCAATGGCCGAGAGCCCCATCTGAGCATCATGGTGGTGCTAGCCCCAAGGTCCTCCCCCTCTCCCCTCCCCACGGGCAGAGCCCCACCTAGCCATGGTGCAACCGCCGCCGCCCTCTGCTTCTCCGGGGAAGCCCTGAGGCACCGGCGCCCCGGGTGCTCGTCGGCCACCGCGCCTCCTACCGCCGGGGTGGTGCTGTCGGTCGCCCCCGGCCCCTCCTGAGGCCACCCTCGGGCACGGCGAGGGGTGCCCGACCCCGTCGGCCCGCCGGCCGATGCTCCCGCGACCGCCAGTCACCGGCGCTCCCGCAGCTGACCTCCTCTGCTCCAGCAGCGAGAGGTAGGAAAAGGCATCGGGCAGGAGAGGAGAGGAGAGAGAAAGAGGGTTGGGCCCCGGGTGTAAGTGAGATAGAGAGGAGAGAGAGAAGAAAGTCAACCCCCCCGGGGCCCGCGTGCGTAAGTGAAGACGTGAAGGGGCAGAATGCGCCTTCGGTTTACCGAAAGCGTATTACCCCGAAAGGCGCGTTCGGTTTCTTCCCTAGGAACCAATTTGCACATATTCTTTTTACATATTGGTCCCTGGTGCTCTAACGGGCGTATCTTTGCGCTCGTAACTCCGATTGAGGTAAAACCAGCGCCCACGTCTTCGTCTCGTCGAGCCCGTTTTGATAGTGTTATTTTCGTAAGATGTTTGTGTAGTAAAAATGACCATTTTTCCCTTGCCTTTGTTTGAGCCTTCCGAGAGGGAAACCCTCTCCGGCAAAGCTTTCCGGTGTGTTATTGCGCTTCTTCCCGGAGTATTCATCGACCCCCAAGCAAGCCAACCTCTTACTATCATCACCGGACCTACGTGATAACATTGCTTGCACTTTGTGTGTTTTTCTGTATCACCTGTTAGCCTGCATTTGCATATAACTGCGACGATATTAATAGTAGTTCTTAGTTCTACTTTTCATCCTACATACACCCTGAGATGTCGCTCTTGCATATATAATTTATAACGCTCATATCTGAGTACATAGTGAGGTGTTGTGTGTGACGCTGACGAACCCTTGCTCATATTTTCTTTAGTAATGACACCATGTGTCGGGACCCCGATCCTAAGTCATAGGAATCCAGCCTGTAACACATCGCATCTCTTTGCGGTCTCACGCACGGTTAACTCCACGGCTGCAGCCTTACCTTAGCCGGGACCGTTTGCGTCTTTTGACTCATGTATGCAATAGGTGTCGCTAGCATTCCAATGTCAACGAACCCGGATCGACAAGTCTAACCACAAACCAAAGTGGCAGTACCGCACAAGGACAGGCATACATGACCCAACAAAGCAGGTGTCGGTCACCAGCGAGTGTAGACGAGTCGTAGCAAGCTACAAGGACTCCACTACATCGCGTGACATTTCCCCAAAGGGGACGAACACAACAGCTAAGAAGGACAAATGCCGGTCAACCAATGTGTCCGGAGCAGTAGCGAACTAACAAGGCTCGTTGGATCACAAAGGGGCATTTCCTTGTAAGGAGTGCTACCAAAGTTCACGACTAGGTAATCGAAGCCCATACATATCAAGTACGACACACGTACGCACGGCATACCGATATGTATAGATACATCGATGGCATCACAACATAACCATAAACATACAAGCTTTATTTAAGAGGCTCGGAAGAGCCACACACATAATATTACACATTAAGGGTCTCACGACCCATAATAGCAGTCATTCAGTTACAAGCCAACGGAAGAGTTTAAAGCTGTCTGAGTACAGACAGGTGCAACTAGAAGGCAAATGGCCTGACTATACTATAGACCCAACGTAGGGCCAGATTGTAACTGGGACACCAGCTACTCGTCGTCGTCGATGTCTACGAAGAACCCTCCATTAGGGTCATTAGCAACCTCTGCAACAATTATTAAGCAAACATGAGTACGAAGGTACTCAGCAAGACTTTAGGATAGCTAACTACTCATGCAATGTATCAATAAGGTATTGTGGGGTGTCATGCGGAAAGCCAGCATTCGACTCGTGGCTAGACAACTTGCATTTTTAAATAATTTTAACAACTTGATTTCTCGCACACGAGTCCACTAACACCACAACAATACACCATCGTGGAATCATTCCGTCTCCATACGGAAATTCCGTCCACGACACTCACGCTTATCTTGACAATTTTATGAGTAGCCATTTAAGTTATCTATGAACAACGTATGTTTCCAAGTAGTCCATATCCGTGGACGTGGCTATTCGAATAGATCATAACCCTGCAGGGGTGTACTTCGTCACACACGCTCTCGCCACTTATTGCCATGTGCACGTCATGCACCTCGGCAACCTTCAAGCGGAAGCCCAGCGAGGTAGTCGGCCACGACCGTTAACCACACTAGTACCTAGTCCAGGTTTATCGCCTATCTGAGAGTAACCCGTACGGAAGTCCGGCCGAGGTTTCCGCCACGACCTCAAACGATGTGCGCAGGGTTCCCAAGCCCACCATCCGGGTGCCACTTGGTACACCGTGCTGCTGCTTACCGCATCATAGCCCACCTCTTAGGTCAGCACTATGCACGGCCTCCAACATGACTATAAACACCAGAAACTATTTGCAACTCCTGGACCGAGTACTAAGCAATTAATAGGCCGAGCGGGGTCATATTTCAGAGCCAACATGTGGTAGTATCTAGTCTTGGATTACATACACGGAACTCAGTTCCTAAGGACGGTTTCAATGAAACAACCCGCCATGTACTCCTACACAGCCTTTCACCGGTACCTTTACCAATTCAAGTTCAACACACAACCTTTGCTTACCGAACACATTCTCACAATTCTGTTCATCTCCCAGATGACAGACCATACACAACTCTAAGCGTAGCATGCATAGCAGGATAAAACACATCATGGCTCAAGCAACTACCAGGTATGCTAGGATGCAAGGTTCGGCTATTTACCGTGACAAGGATAGGTCATGCAGAGGAAGTGGGTTCAATTAACGTGGCAAAAGCAGTTGAAGCATTTGATCCTAATGCAATAAGTAAGTGCAGGCGCAAGAACATGGGATTTATCGGGATGATCAAAAATGGTTGCTTGCCTTGTTGCTCAGAGGAGGGACAATATCCGTTAGACGGATATTCGGTGGAATCCGGGGGAGCGGAGCCTACCGAAAGGAATGAGCACAATCAATAGCAACCATATGCAATCAAGATGATGCATGAGCATGGCATGAGAATGCAAGGTGATAAACTATTATAACCAACATGTATTAGGTTTGAAGTTGATTTGAATCACATTCGAATAACACTTCAAACGAGGTATTCTCGGATACCGTTTTAATTGATTCGACCTAATGCTCAGACCAACTTGATGTTAACATGCATGGGATGACATGTTAAGTTGCTGGTTTGTAATTAGAACAGTGTGTGATCATGTCATTCATTGAGAAAATTAAATATTTTCCATATTCCATTTATAAAGTATTTATAAGAATTGACATAATCATTAATCTACATGTTTGGGTTCTGTAACTTTTTCAAACATGATTGAGAATAGCATATTCAGATTCCTTGAATTTTTCTGATACTTTTTCATATATAAATTATTTTCATTGGAGTTACAGATTAATTTCTATGAATTTTTGAAATTTAAAACATTTCTGGAATTATTTTTATACTGGAAAATCCTTTTACTGCATCAGCATGACATCAGCAGGTCGAACTGGCCGTTGAAAGTCAAACCTGACCAGTGGGACCCACTGGTCAGTGTCTCTGGTCAATTTTAGATTAGGATTAATCTTATTTAGTTAATTAAACTCACTGGACCCACATGTCAGTGTCTTATTAATTTATCTGATTTAGTTTTATTATTTCTAAACTATCCAGAGGCTGGCCCCACCCGCAGTGGCTCAGGCCAGCTGAGGTCCACCGGCGGCGAGGTTGTCCTCGCCGCCGGGGAGCCTCCGGCGAGCACCAGAACGGCGGAGGGGCTCGGAAACGGCTCACAGAGGGCCAAACGCTGCGCGGAGAGCACCAGAAGAACGACACTTCTCCCGCGGTTCCATTTCTGCACTTAGCCGGGGCTAATCTGGCCGGAGATGACGCCGGCGACGAGCTTGGCGGCGGCCAAGGTTCGGGCGTCATCGGGGTCATCGATACTGAGGGAGTTGCGCACGGGACTTAGCTCCTACGGCATCTACGCGACGGCCTGAAGCTGCTGGTGCCCTCAGAAGGACGAGCTGATCACCGGAGGGCCACCGGCGACGAGCTGCAGCGGCGGATCTCGTCGGGCTCCGATGGAACTGGGCCTAGAGGAGGGGATCGATTGGGAGATCTTGGGGGAAAGAAGCGCAAGCTCACGAGGAGTGCAGTGGTGGCGCTAGTTTGCTCGGCGACGGACTGGAGAGGGAGAACGTCGGCGACGATCTTCGGTGAGCCGAGGAAGAAGACGACTGCTTCTCGTCGCTTCAGTGCATCTGGGCATCGGGCTCGTGGCTAGGGAGCTTCAGGGAGTTGCGGTGGAGCTAATGCGCGGTTCAGAAGGAAGGAAGGGAGGCTAGAACGACGACGAGCTCGAGCTCTGCTCGGGCTCCAATGGCGGTAGAAGGAAACGGGGCAGAGGGGGAGAATGGGCACGGGGATGGATAGGGACGGGCTCGGGGAGCTTATCCCCGTGCTTGCCAGCGCGAAGCGGCGGCCAGGCAGCCAGGGAGCTGCGTGGAGGCGCGCGGCGACGCGGCGGCCACCTCCTGCTCCTACTGGCGAGGAGGAAGACGACAGGGGCAGCTGGGCCGGGCTGAGGTGAGCGACAGGTAAGGTTTTTCCCATTTCTTTCTGTTTTATTTCTGTTTTAATTGCTGACATTGATTTACTATTTATTTCAGCTCCCATATAAATTGTAAAAACTATGTTAAGCACCCTAGAATATTTGTTGGAATATTTCCAACCATTCCTAAAGTTTTCAAATGCTTAAATTGATTTACTTTTTGCATTTATTTAAAATGCTTAAAGTGTTAAGAAAAAGGTTTTCTTCATTGCTCATTTGCTTTCATGATTTATCAAAAAGATTGAACTTTTCTTGAGGCCATTTTGAGTTCATTGATTTTAACTAGTTTGAGACTTCCTTTATTTAAAGAAGTGGCTAGGGTTTTGAGTTTTTCCTTTACCATTTGCTTTGTTCTTGTTGAGAAATTCCTAGATGCAATGCAAAGAAAAACATGAGCACAAGCTAACTTGCTCAAGGTGTCACGGATGTGACAACTCACCCCCACTCAAAACAATCTCGTCCCGAGATTTAGAAGTCGTCGGGAATAACGCAGGATACTCAAGTCGGAGACGATCCTCTCTTTCCCAAGTTGCCTCCTTTTCAGAATGATTTGACCATTGAACTTTAAGAAACTTGAGGTTTCGACGTCGAGTGGTACGCTCAGCTTGATCAAGAATACGCACGGGGTATTCTCGGTATGAAAGGTTATCTTGGAGATCAAGCGTTTCGTGGTCCACTTCACGGATAGGATCCGAGAAGCAACGCCTGAGTTGTGAGACGTGGAAAACATCATGAACCTTGGAAAGATGCGGAGGAAGTTCCAACTGGTAGGCAACTTCTCCTCATTTGGCAAGAATGCGAAAAGGACCAATGTAACGAGGAGCCAATTTTCCCTTGATACCGAATCGATGGGTACCCTTCAAAGGTGTAACCCGAAGGTAAGCCTTCTCGTCAACTTCAAAGGTCACAGCCTTATGATGACGATCATATTGGCTCTTTTGACGAGACTGGGCTGTTTTCAACTTTTCTCGAATAATGCGAACCTGCTCTTCTGCATCCTGGATCATGTCCGGGCCAAAGAGTTGCCTCTCTCCGGTTTCTGACCAATTAAGAGGTGTTCGACATCTTCATCCATAGAGAACTTCAAAAGGGGCTTTGCCCAAGCTTGATTGATAACTATTGTTATAAGCGAATTCGGCGAATGGAAGGCACTCCTCCCAATTCATACCGAACGAAATAACACAAGCTCGGAGCATATCTTCTAGGATTTGATTCACTGTTTCTACTTGACCACTTGATTGAGGATGGAAAGCAGTGCTAAAAGATAAGTGAGTCCCCATGGCATTCTGAAAACTTTCCCAGAAGCGAGAAGGAAAGATACTTCCACGGTCCGAGTTAATTTCCAGGGGAACACCATGAAGAGACACTATTCGAGAGATATATAACTCTGCTAGCTGGCTAGCTGTTATACTCTCACGAACAGGAAGAAAATGAGCCACTTTGGAAAGACGGTCAATGACCACAAAGATAGCATTATTTCCTTTCTTGGTCTTGGGAAATCCGGTAATGAAATCCATGCTAACTTTATCCCATTTCCATTCAGGAATAGCTAGAGGCTGAAGGGTGCCAGCAGGCCTTTGATGTTCTGCCTTAACTCGACGACAAACGTCGCAGTTAGCAACGAACTCAGCAATTTCTCTCTTCATCCTAGTCCACCAGAACCTCTGGCGTAGGTCCTGATACATCTTAGTACTACCGGGATGAATGGTGAGAGGAGAATCATGAGCCTCCTTAAGGATTAACTGCCTTAGATGTGGGTTCTTAGGAACCACTAGACGATTCTGGAAGAACACAACACCTTGATCGTTCATGGAAAAATCTTTAGCGTTTCCGCAAAAATTATTCTCCTTGATCCGTGATATACCCTTGTCATGCTTTTGGCCAGCTATTATTTGATCCTTAACAGTAGGCTTCGCCACCAGGGTAGAAAGGAATCCTTGAGGAACAATATGAAGATTCAAGTTCCGAAAGTCCTCATAGAGATGTGGTTGACCTTGTTGTAGCATCAAATTGTTACAATAAGATTTACGACTTAGTGCATCGGCCATAACATTGGCCTTCCCCGGGGTGTAAGTTATCCCTAAGTCATAATCCGAGATCAACTCAACCCACCGTCTTTGCCTGAGATTGAAATCCGGCTGGGTGAAGATATATTTCAGACTTTGGTGATCAGTGAATATTTCGCAACGATTACCCAAAAGGTAATGTCGCCAGGTTTTTAGTGCATGGACCACAGCTGCAAGCTCAAGGTCATGTGTGGGATAATTATCCTCATGTGGACGCAACTGTCGAGATGCGTATGCGATCACATGACGATCTTGCATGAGAATGCAACCTAATCCTTGTCGCGAGGCGTCGCAATAGATAACAAAGTCCTTAGAAAAATCTGGTGGTAGCAACGCAGGTGCGGAAGTCAGGCGTCTTTTCAGTTCCTGAAAACTATGCTCACACTGTGGTGTCCACTTGAACTTTTTATCCTTCTTGAGGAGTTCAGTTAGAGGCTTTGAAACCTTGGATAAATTCTCGACAAAGCGGCGACAATAGCTCGCTAGACCATGAAAACTCCTAACTTGCTTAACCGATTCAGGTTGAGTCCAATCAAGGACAGCTTGAACTCTCTCGGGATTGACAGCAATACCCTTACCAGAGATTACGTGACCCAGATAGGTCACTTCTGGTAACCAGAATTCACATTTTGAAAACTTGGCATAAAGGCGATGCTCTCAAAGTTTCATCAATACCAGCCTTAGATGCTCGGCATGTTCTTGTCCGTTCTTCGAGTAGATGAGAATATCATCGAGGTATACCACGACGAATTTATCCAAATACTCTATGAAGATTGAATTCATCAGACGAGAGAAGGTGGTTGGGGCATTGGTTAAACCGAAGGACATGACGGTGTACTCGTATTGGCCATAACGAGTAACAAAAGCCGTTTTTGGAATGTCCCCGTTCTTGATCTTGATTTGATGGTATCCCAACCTCAAATCCATTTTGGAGAAGACTGAGGATCCAGCGAGCTGATCGTATAGGTCGTTGATCCTGGGGAGCGGATACTTGTTCTTTACGGTGACCAGATTAACTCGTCGGTAATCTACAACCATCCGATCCGTTCCGTCTTTCTTCTTGACGAAGAGGACGGGGCAAGCCCAAGGAGAAGAGCTAGGACGAATAAAACCTTTGTTCAAGGCCTCATCTAATTCCTTCTTAAGTTCGGCTAGCTCCAGGGGTGCCATCTTATAAGGTCTTCTGGCTATTGGGACAGTTCCCGGAACAAGATCTATCACAAACTCTACATCTCTGTCAGGTGGAATTCCTGGCAGTTCCTCTGGAAAGACATCCGGAAAGTCACGGACTACCGAAATGTCTTCAAGTTCCGGAAGAGGGTTGGCGTTTAAGGAATAGAGTTGGCATTTGGCAACTCGAGTAGAGACATTTACTATCTCACCCGAGGGATGGGTAAGCTGGACATTTCTAAAATGAGTATCAATCTTGGCATAGTGAGCTGACATCCAGTCCATGCCCAAGATGATATTAATATCCGAAGATTTCAAAGCTATCAATGAGGCTAGAAAAACTAGCCTGTCTACTAGAATTTCATTGTCATTGGTTATCCTAGAGGTTTGCCATTTACTACGAGGAGTTTGGACAACCAATGGAATTGGCATATCACAAAAAGACATGTTATGCAACTGTGCATAACTTTCTGAAATGAAGGAATGAGAAGACCCAGTGTCAAAGAGAATGGACGCTGGGTGATGATTGACAAGAAGCGTACCCAGCATGACGTCGGGATCCTCTGCAGCTTCTTCTGCTGACACATAGTTCACACGGCCACGTGCAGGAGTTGGCTTCACATAGTAAGCTTTGCCCGACTTGGCTTGCCCGACGGACTTTCCGGGTTGCTTGGCACCCACATTTTGAGGACACACACGGGAATAGTGCCCTGGTTCTCCACACTTGTAGCATATCACTTGGTTGGCACGTGGTGCAGCATTGCTAGCTGGACCACCATAAGCTTTTGCTGGAGGGTTGGCCTGATTCGTCTGAGGCGCCACGTAGGATGGCCTCGGAGTGTATCTTGGCGGCAGAGAACTGTTCGGAACCCACAACCTGCGTTTTCAAAACGCGGAACCAGAAGATGAGCCAAAGTCACGGGAGTGCTTCCTTGTGGCTTCAAAGTCAGTATGACCAGTATCGGCACTGATCGCCTTGTTGACCAGGGCTTGAAAGCTTGCACACTCGTGGAGGCGCACATCACGACGAAGCTCAGGGCTCAGACCCTTACGGAATCTTGCTTGCTTCTTGGCGTCAGTAGACACCTCCTCTGTTGCATAGCGGGCGAGGTTACCGAACTCGCGGCTATAGGCATCCACAGTCAAATTTCCCTGAGTGAAGGCACAGAACACCTCTCTCTTTCTGTCCATCAGGCCCTCTGGAATATGGTGCAGACGAAAGGCTGCACTGAAGTCTGCCCATGTGGCTGCTGGTTCAGCGGGACGCATTGCTTCAAAATTCTCCCACCATAGATTGGCGGGTCCTTCCAGGAAATTTGCCGCAAAGGTCACCTTGTCGGCCTCAGACACATTCGCAGAGCGAATCTTGCGTGAGATGCTGCACAGCCAGTCATCAGCATCGAGGGGATCGACAGAATGATGAAACTTTGGAGGATTCAGCTTCACAAAGTCGTTGAGGGACACTGCAGCATTCCGAGGCTGACGAGCCGTATTCTGCTCAATACGCTCTAACAGTCGGTTGGTCTCCCTTTTGTTTCTCTCTGCCTCAAGCATTACTTCCGCCAGAGAGGACGGGTGAGGCAGCTCTTCCTGCGACGCTTGACTACCCTCGCCTTGCTCATGACCAGGGGCACGGTTCAACCTAGTGAACACCATCCTGACAAACAAACTCACAGCTTAGACCAATATCATATCAATACTAGCTATGGATTAAGAATGTACTGAACACACGGAATGCGGAAATGAATATCCGAACAGCATGGTAACAAGCAACTGCTATATATACACCATGGTTCATACACACCCTTACATAGTTCAGTACAACCTTAACCGAAGAGCAAACTACTGAAATTATGAAACTACTCATCAGAGGCTTACAAGCTTCCTATACATTATTTATCTAGGCCTCCGGAATTCATTTCACATTACAGGCATACTTCACAAGTCACGCAGGACTGTGAACGTACGGCTACTACCATACTATCCTTCTGCTCACAGCTCAGGCATCCGCATAGAACAGCTCATAGAGATTACCTCCATGACCTGGAAGCTCAACCTGCGGATCAGGAAACACTCTAGCCTGAGATCCCTGGGATCCATAAGGACACGGATGTGGCCGTGGTCCCCTGACTGGTGGTAAGAGGGGTCCCCGAAGAGGTGTGACTCCTCCTATAGCTGGCCAGTCAACGTGGGCCGGAAGATGGATCCTAATAGGGTTCAGCATCTCCATATCTCCGTACCCTGTCTGGACTACCGGTGCAAGCTGCGTCAAAGCCATCCACAGACGGGCACGGGTAGCATAAAGCTCCATGCGGAGAGCACGAGCATCCCTGTCTCTGTTCTCTAGCATCTCAACAGTGGACTGCAATAATGGATCCTCCATAGAAGAATCAAAATAGACTCCACTGAGGTATCCCTCTTCACCAGGCTGAGAGGCCGGAACATAGCAGAACTCTGAATTATGCAGCAGTGCATGTCTCGCTCTCATAATGGTCAGCATTGAATAGGCGGCATCTTGTACTGCCATGTCAACAGCGACTCCCAACCCATAGGACCAATGGATTGGCTCCTCAGCTCCAGGGTAGTCTGGAAATACCCTAGCAGTGCAGATGTACTGGCTCTGGTTGAAGTCTCGGTACTGTTCCTCCACTGTGTACTCGGGGTACCAGCGGTAACTGCACACCGACATTACCCTGACCAGCATAGCCGTATGACCCGGCACATCAATGCACCTAGTCAGACGTACCACCTGACAAGAAGGATGGCCAGGCATCTATAAATAGAGAGTAATGCAAAAGCATTAGAGCTCTGAATGCAAAATTGGGCAGTATAACGGCTGTAAATGCTCAAAAACAAATTTTGAGACAACCCAAAAATGGAATAGCATAACCACTCAACTATCAAGTTCAACTCTCTGATCATCAAACTTACTTCCCTTTTTCCTAGGATGTAAGAAAACCCAATATCTCTTGACTCGTAGTCCTATAATCTACCGATCAGAAACACGAGCCTAGAAGAAGATGAGTAACCTAGTCCTTAATTCCCACAGAAAAGACGAGGATGACCAGAATAGAATAACTTGAGAAGAGAACAAGAGTCTTATGTTCCCTTCCACAAAAAATTCCCTTATATATAACTAAAGCAATTCTAGACTCAACTTCGACCAGTTTGGCTTAGTAATCCTATAGTCAGTCAGGCTCTGATACCAAAGCTGTCGAGACCCCGATCCTAAGTCATAGGAATCCAGCATGTAACACATCGCATCTCTTTGCGGTCTCACGCACGGTTAACTCCACGGCTGCAGCCTTACCTTAGCCGGGACCGTTTGCGTCTTTTGACTCACGTATGCAATAGTGTCGCTAGCATTCCAATGTCAAAGAACCCGGATCGACAAGTCTAGCCACAAACCAAAGTGGCAGTACCGCACAAGGACATGCATACATGACCCAAAAAAAGCAGGTGTTGGTAACCAGCGAGTGTAGACGAGTCGTAGCAAGCTACAAGGACTCCATTCCATCACGTGACATTTCCCCAAAGGGGACGGACACAACAGCTAAGAAGGACACATGCCGGTCAACCAATGTGTCCGGAGGAGTAGCGAACTACCAAGGCTCGTTGGATCACAAAGGGGCATTTCCTTGTAAGGAGTGCTACTAAAGTGCACGACTAGGTAATCGAACCCCATACATATCAAGTACGACACACGTACGCACGGCATACCAATATGTATAGATACATCGATGGCATCACAACATAACCATAAACATACAAGCTTTATTTAAGAGGCTCGGAAGAGCCACACACATAATATTACACATTAAGGGTCTCACGACCCATAATAGCAGTCATTCAGTTACAAGCCAGCGGAAGTAGATAAACTGTCTCAGTACAGACAGATGAAACTAGAAGGCACATCGCCTGACTATACTACAGACCCAATGTAGGGCCAGATCGTAGCTGGGACACCAGCTACTCGTCGTCGTCGATGTCTACGAAGAACCCTCCATTAGGGTCATTAGCAACCTCTGCAACAATTATTAAGCAAACATGAGTTCGAAGGTACTCAGCAAGACTTTAGGATAGCTAACTACTCATGCAATGTATAAATAAGGTATTGTGGGGTTTCATGCGGAAAGCCAGCATTCGACTCGTGGCTAGACAACTTGAATTTTTAAATAATTTTGACAACTTGATTTCTCGCACACGAGTCCACTAACACCACAACAATACACCATCATGGAATCATTCCGTCTCCATACGGAAATGCCGTCCACGACACTCACGCTTATCTTGACAATTTTATGAGTAGCCATTTAAGTTATCTATGAACAACGTATGTTTCCAAGTAGTCCATATCCGCGGACGCGGCTATTCGAATAGATCATAACCCTGCAGGGGTGTACTTTGTCACACAAGCTCTCGCCACTTATCGCCATGTGCACGTCATGCACCTCGGCAACCTTCAAGCGGAAGCCCAGCGAGGGAGTCGGCCACGACCGTTAACCACACTAGTACCTAGTCCAGGTTTATCGCCTATCTGAGAGTAACCCGTACGGAAGTCCGGCCGAGGTTTCCGCCACGGCCTCAAACGATGTGCGCAGGGTTCCCAAGCCCACCATCCGGGTGCCACTTGGTACACCGTGCCACTGCCGACCGCATCATAGCCCACCTCTTAGGTCTGCACTATGCACGGCCTCCAGCATGACTATAAACACCAGAAACTACTTGCAACTCCTGGACCGAGTACTAAGCGATTAATAGGCCGAGCGGGGTCATATTTCAGGGCCCAGCATGTGGTAGTATCTAGTCTTGGATTACATACACGGAACTCAGTTCCTAAGGACGGTTAATGAAACAACCCGCCATGTACTCCTACACAGCCTTTCACCGGTACCTTTACCAAATCAAGTTCAACACACAACCTTTGCTTACCGAACACATTCTCACAATTCTGTTCATCTCCCAGATGACAGACCATACACAACTCTAAGCATAGCATGCATAGCAGGATAAAACACATCATGGCTCAAGCAACTACCAGGTATGCTAGGTTGCAAGGTTCGGCTATTTACTGTGACAAGGATAGGTCATGCAGAGGAAGTGGGTTCAACTAACGTGGCAAAACCAGTTGAAGCATTTGATCCTAATGCAATAAGTAAGTGCAGGAGCAAGAACATGGGATTTATCGGGATGATCAAAAATGGTTTCTTGCCTTGTTGCTCAGAGGAGGGACAATATCCGTCAGACGGATATTCGGTGGAATCCGGGGGAGCGGAGCCTACCGAAAGGAATGACAACAATCAATAGAAACCATATGCAATCAAGATGATGCATGAGCATGGCATGAGAATGCAAGGTGATAAACTATTATAACCAACATGTATTAGGTTTGAAGTTGATGTGAATCACATTCGAATAACACTTCAAACGAGGTATTCTCGGATACCGTTTTAATTGATTCGACCTGACGCTCAGACCAACTTGATGTTAACATGCATAGGATGAAATGTTAAGTTGCTGGTTTGTAATTAGAACAGTGTGTGATCATGTCATTCATAGAGAAAATTAAATATTTTCCATATTCCATTTATAAAGTATTTATAAGAATTGACATAATCATTAATCTACATGTTTGGGTTCTGTAACATTTTCAAACATGATTGAAAATAGCATATTCAGATTCCTTGAATTTTTCTGATACTTTTTCATATATAAATTATTTTCATTGGAGTTACAGATTAATTTCTATGAATTTTTGAAGTTTTAAACATTTCTGGAATTATTTTTATACTCGAAAATCCTTTTACTCCATCAGCATGACATCAGCAGGTCCAACTGGCCGTTGAAAGTCAAACTTGACCAGTGGGACCCAATGGTCAGTGTCTCTGGTCAATTTTAGATTAGGATTAATCTTATTTAGTTAATTAAACTCACTGGACCCACATGTCAGTGTCTTATTAATTTATCTGATTTAGTTTTATTATTTCTAAACTATCCAGAGGCTGGCTCCACTCGTCAGTGGCTCAGGCCAGCTGAGATCCACCGGCAGCGAGGTTGTCCTCACCGGCGGGGAGCCTCCGGCGAGCACCAGAACGGCGGAGGGGCTCGGAAACGGCGCACAGAGGGCCAAACGCTGCGCGAAGAGCACCAGAAGAACGACACTTCTCTCGCAGTTCCATTTCTGCACTTAGCCGGGGCTGATCTGGCCGGAGATGACGCCGGCGACGAGCTTGGCGGCGGCCAAGGTTCGGGCGTCATCGGGGTCATCGATACTGAGGGAGTTGCGCACGGGACTTAGCTCCTATGGCATCTACGCGACGGCCTGAAGCTGCTGGTGCCCTCAGAAGGACGAGCTGATCACCGGAGGGCCACCGGCGACGAGCTGCAGCGGCGGATCTCGTCGGGCTCCGATGGAACTAGGCCTAGAGGAGGGGATCGACGACGAGATCTTGGGGGAAAGAAGCGCAAGCTCACGAGGAGTGCAGTGGTGGCGCTAGTTTGCTCAGGGACGGCCTGGAGAGGGAGAACGTCGGCGACGATCTTCGGTGACCCGAGGAAGAAGACGACTGCTTCTCGTCGCTTCACTGCATCTGGGCGTCGGGCTCGTGGCTAGGGAGCTTCAGGGAGTTGCGGTGGAGCTAATGCGCTGCTCAGAAGGAAGGAGGGGAGGCTAGAACGACGGCGAGCTCGAGCTCTGCTCGGGCTCCAATGGCGGCAGAAGGAAACGGGGCAGAGGGGGAGAATGGACACGGGGATGGATAGGGACGGGCTCGGCGAGCTTATCCCCGTGCTTGCGAGCGCGAAGCGGCGGCCAGGCAGCCAGGGAGCTGCGTGGAGGCGCGCGGAAACGCGGCGGCCACCTCCTGCTCCTACTGGCGAGGAGGAAGACGACACGGGCAGCTGGGCCGGGCTGAGGTGAGCGACAGGTAAGGTTTTTCCCATTTCTTTATGTTTTATTTCTGTTTTAATTGCTGACATTGATTTACTATTTATGTCAGCTCCCATATAAATTGTAAAAACTATGTTAAGCACCCTAGAATATTTGTTGGAATATTTCCAACCATTCCTAAAGTTTTCAACATTTTTGAAAGTTTAAAGTTTCTGATTTCAAATTTAAAACATGAAACCAGTAGCTTTTTGCATTTATTTAAAATGCTTAAAGTGTTAAGAAAAAGGTTTTCTTCATTGCTCATTTGCTTTCATGATTTATCAGAAAGATTGAACTTTTCTTGAGGCCATTTTGAGTTCATTGATTTTAACTAGTTTGAGACTTCCTTTATTTAAAGAAGTGGCTAGGGTTTTGAGTTTTTCCTTTACCATTGGCTTTGTTCTTGTTGAGAAATTCCTAGATGCAATGCAAAGAAAAACAAGAGCACAAGCTAACTTGCTTAAGGTGTCAGGGATGTGACACCATGCATGAGGCTGTGTTGTTTCCGGTCGTCCGGGGTGGATGCCAAGTTTATATTTCTTTTGTCAGCAGTTGTCCCGTGTTCTGAGCTGCTTTTCGGCCGTCGTGGGAAACTGGTGATATTCTTTCCGTAGCGGTGACCCTATGCTCTGAGCTGTGCTTCGGCCGTCTTAGGGAACTGCTACTTACCTCTTATCAACACTTCCTCATGCTCTGAGCTGCTTTCCACCCGTCTTGAGTCGGAGTTGAGTTATTCCGGTAACGCCCCAGATCTGTGTTGTAAAGACCATTCTGGTGGCTACCGATTTATTTGCATATTTTATGTGAGGGTTCCGAAGGTCCCACCTGCAGTTATTATCGGTAAAGTAATAGCTTGTTATTTATATTATACTGTTGAGATTACTATCTATGATTGCTTTGTGTTTTATCTGACAGTTTATGGTTGTAGCTTAGCAGTAGTGGTTTAATCCTATTAATTATTGGATTGTGGTGACATCGGAGTGTCAGCTATGAAAGAAATAATATTCAGGATAATATACCTAGCTGGTTGTCAGAGTCACCTATCCGGGCCCATCCGCACAACCAACTCTTACCGATATGGGACGGCCTTGACTTGAGCTTATTGCGTGATCTCTCACCGGTACCTCCAAAGAGGGAGGATTATGCACGCGCGCTGACCTTGATCAGGTAGGCGGTGATAATCCTGTGAGCCAGTTGAGTTGTTTGTGTCGACGTCCCTGTTTGGGATAGTTTGTTTGCCTACGATGGTGGCAGGTGTCATGAGGACACAGGGCCACCCAGGGCAGGACTCCGGAAGGGAGTGGTTGCAGGTGGTACGTAGAGAGAGTCACGGGTCAGGAAAATCTCGTTGGAGCAATGCTGGTCCACCTGAATGGGATTACGAGGTCAGTGTTCCAGAGTGTGGGTAAAGTGTGCAACCTCTGCAGAGTGCCAAACCTATTTGAATAGACGTGTCCACGGTAATGGACAGGCCGATCAGACCTCAGTAGATGGTCAACCGTATCTTTGATAGTAATGATGGAAGAACTCGTCTCGTGTGAACATCAGAGAATGTTGATAACATGATGTGTTAGCCAAGAGAAGGCTATATGATGAGTGGTCAAATGACCGTGTGATGTGATCCATTCAGGTTGGATTACGAGTATGTCGAGGGTTGTGGTATAACCCAGAAGAGAGTAAGTTGATATTCGGCAACAATGAGTTGGTTAAGTAATTGTTGTGATCTTTGCCATGCTAGTAAGGTAGATTACATGTTCAGTCCATGTCATGCCATGCTTGATTTATGTTTCCTGTTCATACCATGCCATGCTTAGAATTGCTATTAAATAACTATTATGCTTGTTGTGTTATATGCTTGTTTGGATTCCATGTATTTGGTTGTCTTGCGAGTACATTCAAAGTACTCACCTGGCCTTGCACGTGGCCAGTTGCAGGAGAAGACTCGTCGTGCTAGATCGTAACCAAGCCAGTCCTGCGAGCTATGGAGCCCAGCCAGGGACGTCGATGCCGCTGTATCACGACCTCTGCTGCCATTTAGCTAGCCTTGGAGTCATGTAATATTGTTGTAAGCAACAGTATTGTAATACTCCATCATATTAATAAAGCCATATTTGCCTGGAATTTCTGTATCATGCTCTTGACGTGCGTCCGGTCTTAGCGTGGGGACGGACGTGTGTCGGCCCTCTATCAGGGTGCCACAAAAGCCTCTAGTGAACACTATGGCCCCCTGGTCTACTTCACATCATATTTTCGGCCCTACACTTTTACTTTGTTGCACTTTCCACCTTCAAATCTCACCTTGCAATGAATCTTGAAGGGATTGACAACCCCTTTATAGTGTTGGGTGCAAGTTTGCTGTTTTTGTGCAGGTACTCTGGACACTTGCCTTGATACTCCTACTGGATTGATACCTTGGTTCTTAAACTGAGGGAAATACTTACTGCTACTGTGCTGCATCACCCTTTCCTCTTCAAGGGAAAAACCAAAGCAAGCTCAAGAGGTAGCAGTAGGCCAATAAAAACCGGATTGCAATACCTTGTGTGCAGTTCTATCTCCAGCATGGTGTCCTCCGTAAGCCTCGGAGTGACACTTCTGTAGGATCTGTCCCTGTTCATGCTCAGGTACACAACGTCTAATAACACCATCTACTCCTTCTTTATAAAGGTGAGGATCATCCCAAAGGTAATGTCTCAAATCGAAGAAGAATTTTTTTCTTCTGTTGGTATGTGAAACTAGGCGGTATATATTTAGCAACAGTATAATACGCATAAATCAGCAAACCATGGTGTACTAAGTGAAGCATTAATGACATTCAGTTGTTCATGAGGAAAGCTATCATCAATAGGTTGTGGGTCATCAAGAACATTCTCCAACCTAGATAAGTTATCTGCTACGAGGTTCTCAGCACCCTTCCTATCAACAACATGCAAATCAAATTCTTGTTGCAAGAGAACCCATCTAATAAGTCTAGGTTTAGCATCTTTCTTTTCCATGAGATACTTAATAGCAGCATGATCAGTGTGAATAGTAACCTTGGAATCAACAATATAAGATCTGAACTTATCACATGCAAACACAACTGCTAAAAATTCTTTTTCAGTAGTAACATAGTTTCTTTGGGCACTGTCTAGAGTTCTACTAGCATAATGAATAACATTCAATGTCTTATCAACTCTTTGTCCTAGAACAGCACCAATAGGTTGGTTCCAATTAGGTGGTTGAACAATAGGAGCAGTTATCAATGTCTTCTTAAGTATTTCAAATGCTTCCTCACAATCATCATCAAAAACAAATGGAATATCTTTTTGCAAGAGATTGGTAAGAGGCCTAGAAATCTTAGAGAAGTCCTTAGTGAACCTTCTATAGAAACCAACATGACCAAGGAAACTTCTTATACCTTTAATGTCTGTAGGGCATGGCATTTTCTCGATCGCATCAACTTTAGCCTTATCTACTTTAATGCCTCTTTCATAAATTTTATGTCCTAAGACGTGTTGGGTGACGCAGCATAAATTCAAAAAAAATCCTACGCATGTTCAGATCTTCCTATGGAGAGACCAGCAACGAGAGAGGGGTAAGAGCATCTTTGTACCTTTGAAGATCGCTAAGCGGAAGCGTTGCTAGAACGCGGTTGATGGAGTCGTACTCGCACCGATTCCGATCAAGTGCCGAACAACGGCACCTCCGCGTTCAACACACGTGCAGCCCGGTGACGTCTCCTGCACCTTGATCCAGCAAGGAGGAGGGAGAGGTTGGGGAAGAATTCCAGCAACACGACGGCGTGGTGTCGATGGAGATACGAGGTCTCCCGGCAGGGCTTCGCCAAGCGCCGGCAGAGAGGAGGAGGGAGAGGAGCAGGGCTGCGCCGAGAGAGAGATCAAACCGTGTCTCCAACAGCCCCGAGTCCTCATCTATATATAAGGGGAGAGGGAGGGGGCGCAGCCCTTAGGGTTCCCACCCCCAAGGGGTGCGGCAGCCCCAGATGGGAGAGGGGGCGGCGGCCAGGGCAGGGAGGAGGGGTGGCGCACCCCTCTGGTGGGCCTTAGGCCCACCTATGCTAGGGTTCCCCCCTTCCCCCTTTCTCTAGTGCGCATGGGCTGGGTGGGGGGCGCACTAGCCCACCTAGGGGCTGGTTCCCTTCCCCACTTAGCCCATCTAGCCTCCCGGGGTCGTTGCCCCCCTTCGGTGGTCCCGGTACGTTACCGGTGACGCCTGAAACACTTCCGGTGTCCAAAACCATCCGTCCTATATATCAATCTTTACCTCCGGACCATTCCGGAGCTCCTCGTGACGTCTGGGATCTCATCCGGGACTCCGAACAACTTTCGGTAACCTCGTACAACAATTCCCTATAACCCTAGCGTCATCGAACCTTAAGTGTGTAGACCCTACGGGTTCGGGAGACAGGCAGACATGACCGAGACACCTCTCTGGCCAATAACCATGAGCGGGGTCTGGATACCCATGGTGGCTCCCACTTGCTCCACGATGATCTCTTCGGATGAACCACGATGTCAAGGATTCAATCAATCCCGTGTACGATTCCCTTTGTCTGTCGGTATAGAACTTGCCCAAGATTCGATCGTCGGTATACCTATACCTTGTTCAATCTCGTTACCGGTAAGTCTCTTTACTCGTTCTGTAGCACGTCATCGTGTGACTAACTCCTTAGTCACATTGAGCTCATGATGATGTTCTACCGAGTGGGCCCAGAGATACCTCTCCGTCACACGGAGTGACAAATCCCGATCTCGATTCGTGCCAACCCAACAGACACTTTCGGAGGTACCCGTAGTGCACCTTTATAGTCACCCAGTTACGTTGTGACGTTTGATACACCCAAAGCACTCCTACGGTATCCGGGAGTTGCACAATCTCACGGTCGAAGGAAAAGATACTTGACATTAGAAAAGCATTAGCATACGAACAATATGATCTAGTGCTAGGCTTAGGATTGGGTCTGTCCATCACATCATTCTCCCAATGATGTGATCCCGTTATCAATGACATCTAATGCCCATGACCAGGAAACCATGATCATCTATTGACTAACGAGCTAGCCAACTAGAGGCTTGCTAGGGACACATTGTGATCTATTCATTCACACATGTATTACTGTTTCCTGTGAATACAATTATAGCATGAACAATAGACGATTATCATGAACAGGGAAATATGATAATAACTATTTTATTATTGCCTCTAGGGCATATTTCCAACAGTCTCCCACTTGCACTAGAGTCAATAATCTAGTTACATTGTGATGTATCGAACACCCATAGCATTATGGTGTTGATCATGTTTTGCTCGTGGAAGAGGTTTAGTCAACGGGTGTGCAATATTCAGATCCGTGTGTACTTTACAAATATCTATCACTCCACTCTGGACATGGTCCTGGATGGAGTTGTAGCGGCGCTTGATGTGCTTCGTCTTCCGGTGAAACTTGGGCTCCTTGGCTATGGCAATGGCTCCAGTGTTATCACAGAAGAGTGTCATAGGACCCGACGCGCTTGGAACCACTCCAAGGTCGGTGATGAGTTCCTTCATCCAAATTCCTTCATGAGCCGCTTCTGAAGCAGAGATGTACTCCGCTTCACATGTAGATGCTGCCACGACTTCTTGCTTGCTGCTTCACCAGCTCACTGCCCCACCGTTCAACACATATACGTATCCGGTCTGAGACTTAGAGTCATCCGGATCTGTGTCGAAGCTAGCGTCGACGTAACCCTTTACGACGAGCTCTTCGTCACCTCCATAAACGAGAAACATTTCCTTAGTCCTTTTCAGGTACTTAAGGATATTCTTGACCGCTATCCAGTGTTCCGTACCGGGATCACTTTGGTACCTCCCTACCAAACTTATGGCAAGGTTTATATCAGGTCTGGTACACAGCATGGCATACATTAGAGAGCCCACGGCTGAAGCGTAGGGGACAGAACTCATCTTCTCTCTATCTGCTGTCGTGGTCGGCGACTGAGTCTTACTCAATCTCATTCCTTGCAAAACTGGCACGAACCCTTTCTTTGAGTTCTCCATATTGAACTTCTTCAATATCTTGTCAAGGTATGTACTTTGCGAAAGACCTATGAGGCGTCTCGATCTATCTCTATAGATCTTGATGCCTAATATGTATGCAGCTCCTCCAAGGTCCTTCATTGAAAAACTCTTGTTCAAATAGGCCTTTATGCTCTCCAACATCTCTATATTATTCCCCATCAATAATATGTCATCTACATATAGTACGAGGAAAGCTACAGAGCTCCCACTCACTTTCTTGTATAGACAGGCTTCTCCATAAACCTGTATGAACCCAAACGCTTTAATCACCTCATTAAAGCGAATGTTCCAACTCCGAGATGCTTGCACCAGCCCATAGATGGAGCGCTGGAGCTTGCACACTTTGTTAGCACCCTTAGGGTCGACAAAACCTTCTGGTTGCATCATATACAACTCTTCCTTAAGGTTCCCATTAAGGAACGCTGTTTTGACGTCCATTTGCCAAATTTCATAATCATAAAAGGCGGCAATTGCTAACATGATTCGGACTGATTTCAGCTTCGCTACGGGAGAGAAAGTATCTTCGTAGTCAACTCCTTGAATTTGTCGAAAACCCTTTGCGACAAGTCGAGCTTTGTAAACGATTACATTACCGTTTGCATCAGTCTTCTTCTTGAAGATCCATTTATTTTCTATGGCTCGCCGGTCATCGGGCAAGTCCACCAAAGTCCATATTTTGTTCTCATACATGGATCCTATCTCGGATTTCATGGCCTGAAGCCATTTGTTGGAATCCGGGCCCGCCATCGCTTCTTCATAGTCCGAAGGTTCACCGTTGTCTAACAACATGATTTCCATCACAGGGTTGCCGTACCACTCTGGTGCGGAGTGTACCCTTGTGGACCTTCGAGGTTCAGTAGTAACTTGATCCGAAGCCTCATGATCATCATCATTAACTTCCTCTTCAGTCGGTGTAGGCGCCACAGGAACAACTTCCTGCGCTGCGCTACCTTCCTGTTCGAGAGGGGGTGTAATTACCTCATCAAGTTCTACCTTCCTCCCACTTACTTCTTTCGAGAGAAACTCTTTCTCTAGAAAGGATCCGTTCTTGGCAACAAAGGTTTTACCTTCGGATCTAAAATAGAAGGTATACCCAATAGTTTCCTTAGGGTATCCTATGAATACGCATTTCTCCGCTTTGGGTTCGAGCTTTTCTGGTTGAAGTTTCTTCACATAAGCATCGCAGCGCCAAACTTTAAGAAACGACAACGTAGGTTTCTTGCCAAACCATAGTTCATACGGTGTCGTCTCAACGGATTTAGACGGTGCCCTATTTGAAGTGAATGCTGCAGTTTCTAATGTGTATCCCCAAAATGATAGCGGTAAGTCGGTGAGAGACATCATAGATCGCACCATATCTAATAAAGTGCGATTACGACGTTCAGACACTCCGTTGCGCTGCGGTGTGCCAGGCGGCGTCAGTTGTGAAACGATTCCACACTTTCTTAGGTGTGTGCCAAACTCGTGACTCAAATATTCTCCTCCATGATCAGATCGTAGACATTTAATTTTTCTGTCACGTTGATTCTCAACCTCACTCTGAAATTCCTTGAACTTTTCAAACGTCTTAGATTTGTGCTTCATCAAATAGGTATACCCATACCTACTCAAATCATTGGTGAGAGTGAGAACATAACGATAACCACCGCGAGCTTCAACGTTCATTGGACCACACACATCAGTATGTATTATTTCCAATAAGTCGGTTGCTCTCTCCATTATTCCTGAGAATGGAGTCTTAGGCATCTTGCCCATGAGGCACGGTTCGCATGTGTCAAATGATTCAAAGTCAAGAGACTCTAACAGTCCATCAGTGTGGAGCTTCTTCATGCGCTTAACGCCGATATGACCAAGGCGGCAGTGCCACAAGTATGTGGGACTATCATTATCAACTTTGCATCTTTTGGTACTCATACTATGAATATGTGTAACATCACGATCGAGATTCATCAAGAATAAACCATTCACCAGCGGAGCATGACCATAAAACATATCACTCATATAAATAGAACAACCATTATTCTCTGACTTAAATGAGTAGCCGTCTCGCATTAAGCAAGACCCTGATACAATGTTCATGCTTAAAGCTGGTACTAAATAACAATTACTAAGGTTTAAAACTAATCCCGACGGTAGATGTAGAGGCAGCGTGCCGACGGCGATCACATCGACCTTTGAACCATTCCCGACGCGCATCGTCACCTCGTCCTTGGCCAGTCTCCGCTTATTCCGCAGTTCCTGCTTTGAGTTGCAAATGTGAGAAACAGCACCGGTATCAAATACCCAGGAGCTACTACGAGCGCTGGTAAGGTACACATCAATAACATGTATATCACATATACCTTTAACGTTGCCGGCCTTCTTGTCCATTAAGTATTTGGGGCAGTTCCGCTTCCAGTGACCTTTTCCCTTGCAATAGAAGCACTCAGTCTCAGGCTTGGGTCTGTTCTTTTTCTTCTTCCTGGCATCTGGCTTACTGGGCGCGGCAACAGCTTTGCCGTCTTTCTTGAAGTTCTTCTTACCCCTGCCTTTCTTGAAACTAGTGGTCTTGTTGACCATCAACACTTGATGCTCCTTCTTGATTTCTACTTCTGCAGACTTGAGCATCGAGTACAACTCGGGAATGGTCTTCTCCATCCCTTGCATGTTGTAGTTAAGCACAAAGCCTTTGTAGCTTGGTGGGAGAGACTGGAGGATTCTGTCAATTATAGCATCATCCGGAAGTTCGACTCCAAGTGAAGTCAGACGACCATGTAACCCACACATTTTGAGTATGTGCTCACTGACAGAACTGTTCTCCTCCATCTTATAGCTGAAGAACTTGTCGGAGACTTCATATCTCTCGACACGGGCATGAGCTTGAAAAACTAGCTTCAGCTCCTGGAACATCTCATATGCCCCGTGTTGCTCAAAACGCCTTTGGAGCCCCGTTTCTAAACTGTATAACATGCCACACCTGACTAGAGAGTAGTCATCACTCCGCGCTTGCCAGACGTTCAGAATGTCCTGGGCTGCTGCGGGAGCGGGAGGGTCACCTAGCGGCGCATTAAGGACATAAGCCTTTTTAGCTGCTTCAAGGATGAGCTTCAGGTTGCGAACCCAGTCCGCATAGTTGCTACCATCATCTTTCAGCTTGTTTTTCTCTAGGAATGCGTTGAAGTTGAGGTTGACGTTGGACATCTACAATATTTATAAAGACAACTTTTAGACTAAGTTCATGACAATTAAGTTCATTTAATCAAATTAAGTATGAACTCCCACTTAAATCGACATCCCTCTAGTCATCTAAGTGATACATGATCCATGTTGACTAACCCGTGTCCGATCATCACGTGAGACGGACTAGTCACCATGGTGAGAAACTTCATGCTGATCGTATTCAACCATATGACTCATGTTTGACCTTTCGGTCTCTTGTATTCGAGGTCATGTCTGTACATACTAAGCTCGTCGAGTCAACCTAGGTGTTTCGCGTGTGTAAATCTGGCTTACACCCGTTGTATGCGAACGTTAGAATCTATCACACCCGATCATCACGTGGTGCTTCGAGACAACGAACCTTCGCAACGGTGCACACTTAGGGGAATACGTTCTCGAAATTTTAAGAGGGATCATATTATTATGCTACCGTCATTTTAAGCAATAAGATGTAAAACATGATAAACATCACAATGCAATCATATAGTGACATGATATGGCCATTATCATCCTTGCTCTTTCGATCTCCATCTTCAGGCATCGAATGATCATCATCGTCACCGGCATGACACCATGATCTCCATCATCGTGTCTCCGTGAAGTCGTCACACCAACTACTACTATCACTACTACTATAGCTAACCGTTAGCAATGAAGTAAAAGCAGTAAGCACATGGCGTTGCATCTCATACAATAAATTAAGACAACTCCTATGGCTCCTGCCGGTTGTCATACTCATCGACATGCAAGTCGTGAAACCTATTACAATAACATGATCATCTCATACATCACACATGCAACATCACAACTTTGGCCATATCACATCACATGTCAAACCCTGCAAAAACAAGTTAGACGTCCTCTAATTGTTGTTGCAAGTTTTACGTAGCTGATTTGGGTTTCTAGCAAGAACGCCTTCTTACCTACGTGACAGCCACAACGATGATATGCCAAAGCTATTTACCCTTCATAAGGACCCTTTTCATCAAATACAATCCGACTAGAGTAGAAGAGACAGACACCCACTAGCCACCTTTATGCACGATGTGCATGTCTGTCGGTGGAACCAGTCTCACGTAAGCATACGTGTAAGGTCGGTCCGGGCCACTTCATCCCACAATACCGCCGGAAAAGAATAAGACTAGTAATGGCAAGCAAATTGACAAATCATCGCCCACAACTTTTGTGTTCTACTCGTGCATAGAATCTACGCATAGAAAACCTGGCTCGGATGCCACTATTGGGTGACGCAGCATAAATTCAAAAAAATTCCTACGCATGTTCAGATCTTCCTATGGAGAGACCAGCAACGAGAGAGGGGTAAGAGCATCTTCGTACCTTTGAAGATCGCTAAGCGGAACCGTTGCTAGAATGCGGTTGATGGAGTCGTACTCGCAGCAATTCCGATCTAGTGCCGAACAACGGCACCTCCGCGTTCAACACACGTGCAGCCCGGTGACGTCTCCTGCACCTTGATCCAGCAAGGAGGAGGGAGAGCTTGGGGAAGAAGTCCAGAAATACGACGGCGTGGTGTCGGTGGAGATACGAGGTCTCCCGGCAGGGCTTCGCCAAGCGCCGGCAGAGAGGAGGAGGGAGAGGAGGAGGGCTGCGCCGAGAGAGAGATCAAACCGTGTCTCCAACAGCCCCGAGTCCACATCTATATATAGGGGGAGAGGGAGGGGGCGCATCCCTTAGGGTTCCCAGCCCCAAGGGGTGCGGCAGCCCCAGATGGGAGAGGGGGCGGCGGCCAGGGCAGGGAGGAGGGGTGGCGCACCCCTCTGGTGGGCCTTAGACCCACCTATGCTAGGGTTCCCCCCCTTCCCCCTTTCTCTGGTGCGCATGGGCTGGGTGGGGGGCGCACCAGCCCACCTAGGGACTGGTTCCCTTCCCCACTTAGCCCATGTATCCTCCCGGGGTCGTTGCCCCCCTACGGCGGTCCCCCGGGACCACCTCCGGTGGTCCCGGTGGTCCCGGTACGTTACCGGTGACGCCCGAAACACTTCCGATGTCCAAAACCATCCGTCCTATATATCAATCTTTACCTCCGGACCATTCCGGAGCTCCTCGTGACGTCCGGGATCTCATCCGGGACTCCGAACAACTTTCGGTAACCTCGTACAACAATTCCCTATAACCCTAGCGTCATCGAACCTTAAGTGTGTAGACCCTACGGGTTCGGGAGACAGGCAGACATGACCGAGACACCTCTCTGGCCAATAACCATCAGCGGGGTCTGGATACCCATGGTGGCTCCCACTTGCTCCACGATGATCTCATCCGATGAACCACGATGTCAAGGATTCAATCAATCCCGTGTACAATTCCCTTTGTCTGTCGGTATAGAACTTGCCCGAGATTCGATCGTCGGTATACCTATACCTTGTTCAATCTCGTTACCGGTAAGTCTCTTTACTCGTTCTGTAGCACGTCATCGTGTGACTAACTCCTTAGTCACATTGAGCTCATGATGATGTTCTACCGAGTGGTCCCAGAGATACCTCTCCGTCACACGGAGTGAAAAATCCCGATCTCGATTCGTGCCAACCCAACAGACACTTTCGGAGGTACCCGTAGTGCACCTTTATAGTCACCCAGTTACGTTGTGACGTTTGATACACCCAAAGCACTCCTACGGTATCCGGGAGTTGCACAATATCACGGTCGAAGGAAAAGATACTTGACATTAGAAAAGCATTAGCATACGAACAATACGATCTAGTGCTAGGCTTAGGATTGGGTCTGTCCATCACATCATTCTCCTAATGATGTGATCCCGTTATCAATGGCATCTAATGCCCATGATCAGGAAACCATGATCATCTATTGACTAACGAGCTAGCCAACTAGAGGCTTGCTAGGGACACATTGTGATCTATTCATTCACACATGTATTACTGTTTCCTGTTAATACAATTATAGCATGAACAATAGACGATTATCATGAACAGGGAAATATGATAATAACTATTTTATTATTGCCTCTAGGGCATATTTCCAACAAGACGATGCCTTCATTAACCATAAAGTGGCACTTCTCCCAATTCAAGACAAGATTAGTATCGTTACATCTCTGCAAAACTCGATCAAGGTTGCTCAACCAATCATCAAAAGAAGATCTGTAAATGGAGAAATCATCCATGAAAGCCTCAACAATCTTTTCACAAAAGTCAGAGAATATAGCCATCATACATCTTTGAAAGGTAGCAGGTGCATTACCTAAACCAAAAGGCATACATCTATAAGCAAAGGTACCGAAAGGGCAAGTAAAAGTGGTTTTCTCCTGATCAAATTGTGCAACTGGTATTTAGGAGAAACCAGAATAACCATCTAGAAAGCAAAAGTGTGTGTGTTTAGACAATCTTTCTAGCATTTGGTCAATAAAAGGCAAAGGGTAATGATCTTCCCTAGTGGCTTTATTTAGTTTCCTAAAATCAATTACCATCCTATAGCCAGTAACAATTCTCTATGGGATCAATTCATCTTTATCATTAGGGACAACGGTAATACCTCCCTTCTTAGGGACACAATGCACCGGACTTACCCAATCACTATGAGCAACATGATAGATAAGACATGTTTCCAGAAGCTTTAGTATTTTTTTCTTACCACCTCTTTCATCTTAGGATTTAATCTTCGTTGATGATCGGCAACTGGTTTGGAATCAGGATCAGTTTTAATTTTATGCTGGCATAGAGTGGGACTAATGCCCTTAAGATCATCAAGAGTATATCCAATAGCAGCACGGTGCTAGCTCATAGTTTTCAATAATTCCTTTTCTTCATGCTCTGAAAGGTTAGCACTAATAATAATAGGATATATCACTTTTTCATCAAGATAAGCATACTTAAGAGTATCAGGTAACTGTTTAAGCTCAAACACGGGATCACCCTTTAGTGGAGGTGGATCTCCAAGTAATTCAACATGCAAATTATTCTTAACGATAGGATGTTGTTCAAATATAACTCTATCTATATCATTCCTTTCATCCATATGCATATCATTTTCATGATCAAGCAAGTATTGCTCTAAAGGATCAGTAGGAGGCACAACAATAGAAGCTAGAGCAACAAGTTCATCCTTACTAGAAAATTCTTTTTCATGAGGTTGTCTACCAAACTTGGAAAAATTAAATTCATGTGACACACCTTCAAAGCCAACAGCAACAGTTTGTTTCTCACAATCAATCTGAGCATTGACGGCATTGGGAAAAGGTCCACCAAATATGATGGGACAAAAGCTATCTTGTGTGGTAGCAAGAATGAGAAAATCAGTAGGATACTTAGTTTTACCACACAAGACTTCAACATCTCTAACAATTCCCACAGGGCAGATAGTATCTCTATTGGCAAGTTGAATAGTAACATCAATAAATTTCATCTCGACAAGTGCAATCTCATCTTTAATTTCGTTATATAAAGATTGAGGTATTGCACTAATACTAGCACCCATGTCACATAAACCATGATAACAATGATCACCTATCTTAACATAAATAACAGGCATGCCAACGACAGGCTTGTGTTTGTCTCTAGCATGAGGTTTAGCAATTCTAGCAGCATCTTCACAGAAGTGAATAACATGCCCATCAACATTATCGGCCAAGAGATCTTTAATAATAGCAATGTTGGGTTCAACTTTAATTTGCTCAAGGGGTGTAGGTGTTCTAATGTAGCCCTTAAGTATCATAGTTGAAGCTTTAGCATGATCCTTTATTCTAACAGGGAAAGGTGGTTTCTCAATGTAAGCACTAGGAACAATAGGATCATTATAAGCTATAACTTTCTCTTCAACTCGAATGGATTTTACTACAATGACTTCTAAGGGAGGATGATATTTAAACCACTTCTCCTTAGGGAGATTAATATGAGCAGAAAATGATTCACATAATGAAGCTACTATCTCAGAGTCAAGTCCATGTTTAGCGCTAAAATCACAAAAAGTATTTGTTTCAACGAAGGATTTAACGCAATCGAACTTAAGATTCATACCTGACTCCTTACCTTAATCAAACTCCCAATCTTCGGAGTTGCGTTTAATTCTTTCCAATAAATCCCATTTGAAGTCAATATCTCTCTTCATAAAAGAACCGGTACAAGAAGTGTCAAGCATGGTGCGATTATCATGAGAAAGTCGAGCATAGAAGTTCTGAATAATAATTTCTCTCGAGAGCTCATGTTTGGGGCATGAATATAACATTGACTTAAGCCTCTTCCAAGCTTGAGCGATACTTTCTCTCTCACGAGGCCAAAAATTATAGATATAATTCCGATCACGATGTACCAAATGCATAGGATAAAACTTTTGATGAAATTCCAATTTCAGTCGGTTGTAGTTCCATGATCCAGTATCATCACATAGCCTATACCATGCCAATGCTTTATCCCTGAACGATAAGGGAAAGACCTTCTTCTTGACCTCATCCTCGGGCAAACCTGCAATCTTAAATAAACCACAAACTTCATCTACATAGATTAGATGCAAGTCAGGATGTGATATTCCATCTCATGTAAAAGGATTAGCCAACAGTTTCTCTAGCATACCCGAAGGAATTTCATAATAAATATTTTCAGTAGGTACAGTAGGTTGAGGAGCAACTCCTTGTGCTTCCAGACGAGGTGAATATACCCCGAACAAGCTCCTCAAAGGATTAGTTTCCATAGTGACAAGTGACAATAAATTTCATAATACTATATAAATGTTTCCTTACAAAATTCCACTTACCAAAGGCACTTCACTCCTCGGAAACGGCGCCAGAAAAGAGTCTTGATGACCCACAAGTGAAGGGGATCTATTGTAGTCCTTTTGATAAATAGGAGTGTCGAACCCAACGAGGAGCAGAAGTAAATGACAAGTGGTTTTCAGCAAGGTATTCTCTGCATGCACTGAAATTATCGGTAACAAATAGTTGTGTGATAAGATAATTCGTAACGGGTAACAAGTAACAATAGTAACAAAGGTGCAACAAGATGGCCCAATCCCTTTTATAGAAAGGGACAAGCCTGGACGAATTCTTATGTAAGGTAAAGCGCTCCCGAGGACACAGGGGAATTTATGTCAAGCTAGTTTTCATCATGTTCATATAATTCGCGTTCGCTACTTTGATAGTTTGATATATGGGTGGACCGGTGCTTGGGTGCTTTCCTTACTTGGAAAACATCCCACTTATGATTAACCCCTCTCGCAAGCATCTGCAACTACGAAAGAAGAATTAAGACAAAATCTAACCCTAGCATTAAACTAGTGGATCCAAATAAGCCCCTTACGAACCAACGCATAAACTAGGGTTTAAGCTTCTGTCACTCTAGCAACCCATCATCTACTTATTACTTCCCAATGCGTTCCTCTAGTCCCAATTAATGGTGAAGTGTCATGTAGTCGATGTTCACATAACACCACTAGAGGAAAGACAACATACAACACATCAAAATATCGAACGAATACCAAATTCACATGACTACTTATAGCAAGACTTATCCCATGTCCTCAGGAACAAACGTAACTACTCACAAAGCATAATCATGTTCATGATCAGAGAGGTATTGAATAGCATTAACAATCTGAACATATGATCTTCCATCGAGTAATCCAACTAGCATCAACTACAAGGAGTAATTAACACTATTAGCAACCTTACAAGTATCGATCGGAGTCACGAGACGGAGATTGGTTACAAGAGATGAACTAGGGTTTGGAGATGAGATGGTGTTGATGAAGATGTTGACGAAGATAAGTCCCCTCCGATGAGAGGATTGTTGGTGATGACGATGGCGACGATTTCCCCTCCGGGAGGGAAGTTTCCCTCGCACGACGACCCTGTCGGAGCTCTAGATTGGTTCTGCTCAAGTTCCGCCTCGTGGCAGCGACGTCTCTTCCCGAAAGCCTCCTCTTGATTTTTTTTTCTGGGATGAAACCCTCCTTATAGCAGAAGATGGGAGCCGGAGGGGTAACAGGGGGCCCACAAGCCACCCAGGCACGCCCAGGGGGGTAGGGCGCGCCTCGCTGGCTTGTGGCCTCCTGGTGGCTCCCCTCCAGTATTGCTTCCACCCAATATTTTTAATAAATTCCAAAATAATTCCTCGCTGATTTTGACGGCTTTTGGAGTTGTGTAGAATAGGTATCTCAAACTTGCTCCTTTTTTAGCCTAGAATTCCAGCTGCCGGCATTCTCTCTCTTCATGTAAACCTTATAAAATAAGTGAGAAAAGGCATAAGTATTGTACCATAATGTGTAATAACAACCCATAATGCGATAAATATCAACATAAAAGCATGATGCAAAATGGACGTATCAATACCACGCCAGTCCCCGAGCCTTCAGGCTTCCTCGGCCCATCAAAGTGGATAGTCCAATATGTGTGATCAGGTCTATCTTTTGGAATTTGCAACTCGGTCCAGTCATTGATGAAATCAACTAAGGCCTAAGACTTGATGGCTGTGCGGGGCATATACTTCACGTGGTGAGGTCCAAGCTCGATAGCCCACTTAGCAATCCGCCCAGTCGCTTCAGAGTTTTGTATGATGTCGCCAAGTGGCGCGGAACTGAGCACCATGATTGGATGCTCCTGGAAGTAGTGCTTCAGCTTCCGACTCGCCATGAAGATCCCGAAAACCAGCTTCTTCCAGTGTGGATAATGTTGTTTGGAGAGGGTCAAGACTTCGTTGACAAAGTATACAGGACTCTGGACCAGATACTCCTTTCCTTCTTCCTTGCGTTCGACAAGCACTGCCACGCTTACTACTTTAGAGTTAGCAGCAATGTACAGGAGCATAGGCACTTTGTCGGTGGGGATGGCTAAAACGGGCGGGTCAGCCAACTCCTTCTTCAGGGCCTCAAAGGCTTCGTTGGTAGCGTCTGTCCACACAAAACGGTCTGTTTTCTTGAGCAGCTGATAAAGAGGGATGGCCTTCTTGCCAAGGCGGCTTACGAAGCGACTCAAAGCTGCGATACGACCCACCATACAATCGACCTGGTTGATATTAGCCGGCTTGCCAAGGGAAGTAATCGCCTTAAACTTGTCCGGGTTGGCCTCAATACCTTGCTCTGGTACCAAGAAGCCCCATAACTTCCCTGCAGGGACATCGAAGACACACTTGGTCGGGTTAAGCTTCATCTGATACACACGCAAACTGTCAAACGTCTCCTTGAGATCCTCCAGAAGTGACTCCTTCTTCTAAGATTTCAACAATATGTCATCAACATAGGCGTGAACGTTGCGCCCGATCTGGTTGTGCAGAAATTTTTGGATACAGCGCTGTTAAGTCGCCCTGCACTCTTAAGGCCAGTTCTTTTGGTAGCTTTTTTGGGCTTCTAGAATAAGCTACCCCTACCCAGCTTATTCTAGAAGCCCAACTAAAAATATTTATCTAGAAGCCTAGTAATCAAGTCTTAATTAATAGGCTTCTAAAAGAATAAATTTGATTGGGCTTCTCGAATAAGCTGGGTAGGGGGCAACTTATTTCAGCTTATTCTAAAAGCTACCAAAAGAACTGGCCCTTAAGCCCAAATGGCATGGAGACATAGCAAAAATCACCAAAAGGAGTTATGAAGGCCGTCTTCTCTTGGTCCTCCAGAGCCATCTTGATCTGTTGATAACCTGAGTATGCATCCAAAAATAACAGCCGCTCGCAACTGTTGGGGAACGTTGCATGGGAAACAAAAATTTCCCTACGCACACGAAGACCTATCATGGTGATGTTCATCTACGAGAGGGAGATTGGATCCACATACCCTTGTAGATCGCTAAGCGGGAAGCGTTAAGAAACGCGGTTGATGTAGTGGAACTTCTTCGTTATTCAAATCACCGTCGTCCCACGATCTGTCCCGATCTAGCACCGAACGGACGGCACCTCCGCATTGAGCACACGTATAGCTCGATGACGATCTCCGCCTTCTTGATCCAGCAAGAGAGACGGGGAAGTAGATGATTTCTCCGGCAGCATGATGGCACGCGGTGATGGTGATGATCTTATTCCTGTAGGGCTCTGCCCGAGCTTTGTAGAAATCCAATCTAGAGGAAAAACTACGAAGTAGAGTTTTAGGGTTGCACGTGGCAAAGTTATGTCTCAAAAAGCCCTAAACCTCTAGTATATATAGGAGGAGCCAAGGGGTGGGGCTTGCCTCCTAGGAGGGTGCCGGCCGAGAGATGGAGGAGGTACTCCTACTCCAATTTGGTTTGGAAGGAGGAGTCCCTTCCTTCCTTCCCACCTCCTCTTTTTTTCTCCTTTGATTTTTTCTTCTTGTCCGAAATAGTCCTATCGGGCTGGCCTCACCAGCCCACCAAGGTCTGGTGCGCCACCCATGGGCCTATTAAGTTCTCTCCCAGGTGGGTGGACCCTCCCGGTAAAAACCCACAACCCATTCGCCACTCCCGGTACACTGCCGTTAATGCCCGAAATCTTTCCGGAAGCCAAATGAAACAATCCTATATATCAATCTTAGTTTCCGGACCATTTCGGAAACCCTTGTGACATCCATGATCTCATTCGGGACTCCAAACAAAACTTCGGTCACCAGCACCTATAACTCAACTATACCGAAACGTCACTGAACCTTAAGTGTGCAGACCCTGCGGGTTCGAGAACTATATATGCAGACATGACCTGAGACACTCCCCGGTCAATATCCAATAGCGGGACATGGATCTCCATATTGGATCCTACATATTCTACGAATATCTTATCGGTTGAACCTCTGTGCCAAGGATTCATATAATCCCATATACCATTCCCTTTGTCCTTTGGTATGTTACTTGCCCGAGATTTGATCGTCGGTATCCCTATACCTATTTCAATCTCGTTACCAGAAAGTCTCTTTACTCGTTCCGTAATACAAGATCCCGTGACTAATGCATTAGTCACATTGCTTTCAAGTCTTATATGTGATGTTGTATTGCCGAGTGGGCCCCGAGATACCTCTCCATCACACGGAGTGACAAATCCCAGTCTTGATCCATGCTAACTCAACGGACACCTTCGGAGATACCTGTAGAGCACTTTTATAGTCACCGAGTAACGTTGCAACATTTGATACACACAAGGTATTCCTCCAGTGTCAGTGAGTTACATGATCTCATGGTCATAGGAATGAATACTTGACACGTAGAAAACAATAGCAACAAAATGACACGATCACATGCTAAATTTATAGTTTGGGTCTTGTCCATCACATCACTCCCCCAATGATGTGATCCAGTCATCAAGTGACAACACTTGTATATGGTCAAAAAATGTTAACCATCCTTGATCAACTGGCTAGTCAACTAGAGGCTTACTAGGGACATAGTTTTGTCTATATATCCACACATGCATTTCTGTTTTCATTCAATACAATTATAGCATGGATAATAAATGATTATCTTGAAACAGGAAATATAATAATAACTATTTTATTATTGCCTCTAGGACATATTTCCAACAGCCACCCGCCATAGAGTCAATGATTTGATCGATACGAGGGAGAGCGAAAGGGTCCTTCGGGCAGGCCTTGTTAACGTCGGTGTAGTCAATGCACATCCGAAAAGTGCCATTCTTCTTGAGGACCAAGACTGGATTGGCCAACCACTCTGGATGAAAAACTTCCACAATGAACCCAGTAGCCAAGAGCCGGGCTACCTCTTCCCCAATTGCCTTACGCCTCTCCTCGTTGAAACGACGGAGGTACTGCCGAACCGGCTTCATCTTGGGATCTATATTAGGGTGGTGCTCAGCGAACTCTCTCGGTACACCTGGCATGTGAGAAGGTTTCCATGCAAAAAAGTCCAGATTCCCACGGATGAATTGGATGAGCATGCTTTCCTATTTGGGATCCAGGCTCGTCCCAATAGTGAATTGCTTGGAAGAGTCGCTAGGTGTGAAATCAACCTGCTTGGTGTCATTTGTAGGTTTAAACTTGAGGGCGGCTCTGAATCGATTGTGGGCTTCTTGAGTGGAGTCATGTGTGTCGGGTCAACATTTGCCTGATGAAACTTGAGTTCCTTAGCAGCGCAAGCCAACTCACCATAAGGAGCATCTCCTTCTTCACACACCTGAGCTATCTTCCGTTCTCCACTTATCGTGATGGTTCCTCTAGGGCCTGGCATCTTGAGCTTAAGGTAGACATAACACGACCGGGCCATGAAGCGGGCGTAAGCCAGCCGACCAAAAAGCACATGATAAGGGCTCTTAATATTGACCACCTCAAACGTGAGAGACTCGCTCCTATAGTTAGACTCGGTGCCAAAGGCCACATTGAGTTTAATCCGCCCAACAGGATACGCCAACTTACCTAGGACGATGACGTGGAAGACCGTGTAGGAAGGCATCAAGTCGCCTTCAAAGAAACTCATTCTCCGGAAAGTGTCATAGTATAGGATGTTGATACTACTGACACCGTCCATGAGGACTTTGGAGAGGGTATAGCCCCCCACCTGTGGTCCCACAACCAATACCAAGTCGCCAGGGTTATCAACCCGGGGCGGGTGGTCCTCCTTACTCCAGGTAACAGGCTGCTTAGACGAGTTGAGATACCTGGGAAGCGCCGGCTCAGCTATGTTGAGGGCTCTCTGCTTAACCTTCTTGTCCCTCTTGCAAGCATTAGTGGTAAACACGTGATACAGCCCGCTATTCAACTGCTTGGGGTTGTTTTGTAATCCGTTGTTTTCATTCTGCTGCTGAGAGCCGCCCTGGTGAAGCTGCTGCTGAAAGCCGCCCTGAGCATTATATTGTTGGTTACTCTGGACCGGGTACTGCCCAACGTTGGAGTGCGACCCGCCCTATGGACCAGGGTTCGAAAAAACGCCAAATGCATTCCCGTGTGAGCCGCCCGAACAAAATTGATCCGGGTGTCCGCCACTACTCCCTCCTTGGTTGTTCTTGAGGGCCTCGGCACGAAACTCCTGCATCACAAAACAATTTTCCCAAGAATGGGTGGCTGGACCTTCCATTGTGCTATGTTGTGGACAGGGACCCTTGAGCATCTCGTGACGCTGATTCCCGGTCCCGGTGTTAGTATTGGTAACGAAATCAGTAACGCCTTCCTGCTGCCTTTTCTTCCCTTGGTTCCCAGAGTTGTTGTTGTTACGTCCCTGGACCTGAGAATGGCCTCTAGATGACTCTCCCTTCCTGGCGTCGCTGACTTTGTCGTTTTCCTCTCCGGGATCTTTGGTACCATCTGACTCGACATATCTAGTTAGAGTGTCCATCAACTCGCCCATATCCTGCACTTTCCGCTTGAGTCGACGAAGTTTCAACACCAAGGGCTGGAAGTGGCAATTTTTCTCCAAAATCAGCACAGCCTGAGCCGCCGTGATACCATCCGATGAATGGATTATCTCTGCAACTCGTCGCATCCAATGATGGGCCGACTCATCTCAGCGTTGGACACAGTGCTGTAAGTCGACAATAGTCATTGGGCGATTGCAAGTTCCGCAGAAGTTCTTGACAAAATGCTCCTTTAGCTCGGCCCAGGTGTTGATGGAGTTGGGCGGCAAATTCTTCAGACAAGTGTGTGTCGTCCCTTCGAGCATCATTGTGAATCACTTGGCACACACGGCATCGCTAACATCGAGGATGTCCATCACAAGCTCGTAACTCTCAACCCACGCTCCTGGCTCAAGGTCAGGCATGGAGTTGGGAACTTTGCATGGACCCTTAAAGTCCTTGGTCATATGCTCATTGCGGAGGGCAGGTGATAAACAAGAAACCCCTATGTTCCTGCCTCCAAGCTCGCCGTGCGCCGGGGGTGGAACATAAGCCTGATAGCCTTGACCCGCCGTTGTGGCCACCTCAGCCACACGGGCGGCTCGCGCTGCATCCATAAGGTCTTGGACATGTGTGCCTGGCAACCCAGGCGGGTTGGTCTGCGGATGTCGACGCTGCTCACCGCTAGACACCGCGGGCGAGTCGACACGGCGACTCCTAGTATGACTTGCGTGGGGTGTAGAGTGCAGTCGATCACGACTATATGAGTACTATGTCTGTTGTACCACTGCAGTTTTCAACATCTCGATGGCGTTCCTTGCTTCCACATCAGCTATGGACTTTCCATGGATGGGAAGAGTCTCTAAGTTGCGGGTCGCGGCCAGCACATTGTCAACGGTTTTAGAAAAGTGACCCTGCGGCGTTTGGAAGCGTGGCGGCTCCGCCGGCATCGGCCGAGGCGACTGTGGATTGGGCGGCGGCTGAGCTGGCTCAACCTGCTTAGTGACTCGCCATAGCGGGTTAGGTTCCATCCCAGGAGTATGTGGGCTGTCAAAGAGTCGGGTAGGGTTTAGATCGGCCAGTAGACGATTGTGATGCCTCCTCTGGTGCACCACATCGGAAGTGTGTTCTTGGCGTTCAAGCCGCCATCCATGAACCCTTAGCCGTTCTCTATCTGCGACGATCTGGGCCTGTTGGCTCGCAATCCTGGTGGCCTCGACTTCGATCTCATGCTGGATCTTGGCGATCTCCTCCCTCAGCTTTGCCAATTCGGTGTTAACCTCTTCTTGGTTCTCCGTGGTCACGGCGACCGCCGTGAGTTTGGACATCTCTACCACTAGATCTGCCATGGCTTGAGCCAGAGTCTTGCCAGACCCGCTGGCTCCGTTGTTACCCGCCGCAATCGGCTGAGCCGCCGTTGCTCCTGCCATGTAGGTGGCAACCTGACGATGAGGTTCCTGGAAGTCCTCGGAAATCGCTGTCTCGAACAAATCCCCAAGCCGCCCTTCATGGAGGGGATAGATTGAATCTGTATCGTCCATGGATGACTCATCATCCGAGTTGACAGGGGTGCTCTCCTCAATCACTGGCTTATCCGGTAAGTCAACCCCATGCATAAAACCAACAAAAGCGTGGCGCAGCCTAACCTGACATTTGGCGGGTTGGGCGAACCGAGTCGGCTCGACAATGTCGGTGGAGCCGTCCGACTCAGGTACGGGAACCCCAAACTTGCCGATGAAGACGTGGATCTTGCCGAAGGGGACACGGTAACCAGATTCTATTGAATCGGTGTTAGGCCCCCACTGGGAGTTATCGATGTAGTACTTCCTGCGGCGGCTCTTAATCATGAGGCCGACCGCGTAGCTCCCAAACCCCGGAAGGGCTCCCTTTGAGAACTCAACTCCAGCATGCGGTTGCCCCATGGTGGGCGCCAACTGTCGTGGTTTTGTCACGGCAGATGTCCTCGTGAAAGAACTTAGAGATGGAGCCATGGCATCTTGGTGGCGACTCAAAGGGGTTAACCGGAAGCGAGACTCAGGTTTACCTAGGTTCGGCCCCTCCGATGGAGGTAAAAGCCTGCGTCCTACTTTGTGTATATTGATGGTGGAATCGATTACAAGGGTGTGTTACTCGTCTGACCTAGCTCTCGATGGATTGTAACTTAAGTTTCTCTACCCTAGAGACTCACCTTTATATACAGGTCGAGGCCCTAGGTTTGCAAGAATCCAGGCCACATCATAAGCCGTGACCTGACATATCTCTCAGCCGCCGTGTCTCTCAAGCAAGGAAACTACCCGACGAGTCTTCCTCTTCTTGGGCCACGAGTCGCCACTTGGGCCCTTGGGCATGGCCGGTTCTTTGATGGAGATCACCTTAAGACTTCCGCATCCTGGGTCTATGCCCATCTTGAATCATGAATGTTGAGTCGCCATGAACCTGACCCGGATTCCAATAGGGCAGGTCATACAACGGGTAATATACCCAACAATGCCCCTTTGTGCTTCAACTGAGCCTTGGTAGCTTGCTACTCCTTAGGACACCTTGGTTAACCGGCATGTATCCTTCTTTGCTGATGTTCCTGTCCCTTTGGGGAAATGTCACGCGGTGTAATGGAGTCCATGTATCTTGCTACGACTCATCTACACTCGATGTTGGCGCATTCCTGCTTTGTTGGGTTATGTATGTCTGTCCCTGTACGGATGTGCCACTTGAGTTTATAACTAGTCATGTCGACCCGGGTTCTCTGTCGTTCGAATGCTAGAGACATATACACATACGTGAGCCAAAAGACACAAATGGTCCCGGACTAGGTAAGGTGTCAGCCATGGGGTTAACCATGCATGAGGCCGCAAAGTGATGTGTTGTATTACATGTTGGGTTCTTATGAGTTAGGATCGGGGCCCTGACATCTTTGGCATTAGAGCTTGACTGCTTGTAGGACAACCAAGCCAAACTAGTCGATGTTGAGTCTATCAACTCTTTAGTTATATAAAGGAATTGCTTGTGGAAGAGAATGTAAGGCTCTTTCACTCTTTTCCTCGTGTCATTCTAATTCCGAGTCACCCTCTTCTTTATTCTACGGGGATTAAGAATCAGGCTTCTCATCTATCTACCAGGATGACGGGTTACTATGCTGGAGACCTATAGGAAAGTTGTTTCCTTCCAGTATCAGTGTCTCCATAAGAATTCAGTTCATATATTGTTAGTTTCATGCATGTTGACTCATATTTCATTCCCGTACAGCCGTTATGTTGTCCTAGTCATCCAAGGGTTATAAAATCTGATGCAATTGGAAACTCCTTCCTCCTAGTTCTCGATGCCTTTTTGGCCAGACAAAGAACACTAATTATTGTGCTAAGGTAGTCTAATACCTCGACGTTGTATATGTTATGAAACCATATTATCAAAGAGAACCACCCAATAGTCTAACTATGTCTTGTGTTTCTAGTGTGATAATTCTGGCCCTCGTTATTGAAAGCATTATGTGATGTTATATAATAGTAGGTATTCGAAATTTTTCTCACTCATGTTGATAGTGTTTTCTCGTTCCTTTAGGATGGTTAGTAACTTTGTAATAGCCTTCCACATCCGTGGTATATCATTCTTCCAATACCATGGTCCATCTCCGGAAGAAATTTTTAGTGAACTAAAGATCACAACAAGAGTGCTCGATGAGTTCTCCAATCTAATTGTGACTCTGCCAATCCAACCTTTCTGCATGGGTTATCTGGAAGAATTATGTTGAACTCGGTCGACATGCTAATCTATGCATCTACAACTCAGAAAAATCATGTGCTCTTGAGTTGCCCCTCTTCATTTGTATTCTGACCTTCATCTATTAGAGGATAGTCAAGAGTAGTTGTGCATTCATGTCATCAATGCCTATTATTCTTGTGGTCTATCGGGCCATACTATTTCAGAATGACTCAGAGAATCAAACTACAGTGCCTTGTCCATTTCTTGGATTGGGTCAAAGCAGTTGTATTCCGCACATCAAAATGCCAATCTAGCTTTTGTTTTGTTCTACCTTGGAGTATTACCCTCTTATGTCAAGAATGTTGTGAGAATTGCACCATCTATTATGAACTCTTGATGTAGTGATACTTCTCGCCATCATTATTCATTTCTCGGTCTCTGTGTTGGGTGTGACTGGAATATCGACAAGTGAACTGTGATGTGTGTAAACAATACTTCTAGCAATCCTATTGATTGGGAGTTAATGGACAATAATTTCATTCCTAGCATGTTGATTATTGAATCACCATTTGAAGTTTGATCATGCTACCTAGTCCATCTTTCTTGGTGCACTTTTCGATCAATGAGTTAGGATTGTGTCAATCCCTCGCTCTATTGATCATATCATCTTGCCTTGAAAAGCGAGATTGTTCTCCAGCTTAATAACATATCGGTGGTTTGTGATTTTCCAAATATCTTCTTGGAAGTATTACCAGGTTGTTCTTTGAATGTTATGTTGAGCTCGTGATCAAGTTGTTTTTCCTATAAACCACCCCTTCTCCAAGAATCCATGTTGGATTCCCGTGAAACTAGTTGGTTAAGCTAAGCAATAACTTGGAGAGTTAAAAGATAAAATCTTTGCCTAACTTAGTTCATCCAAAAGGGATATCTTTCGTGTTGTGTGAGTCTTGAAGAAAGAGGATATCTGCATTGGTTTATCATTGTGATCAATTTTTGCACCTATCGTCTTGTTCAACCTTTAATTTGAGTGTGGGCTATCGTCAAATCAAAGTGAGAACTAAAGATCTTCTTAAAGGTGTTTTACTCATGGATATTTCCTCGAGCATACACCATTACATCTTCTGGTCTGACCAATACTACCACATTGTTCACATAGTAGTGGAATTTCCTTTATATATGGAAACCTTGAGGAACTGTTGTTGAGCCCATCGCTAACATTGCTTATCCCCTCCATGTTTGTTGAACATCATGCTAGTGTTGGAAACTTTCATAGGCACTATCATTATGTCTAGTACATGAAGTATATGTTAGGCGTAAGAAGTGACTTCCTCTCCATTCACGTGCAATTGATGCAAGTTGCTGCCGTGAATTCGAGAAAATTTACTTTGTTTTTTTTAAATCATCCCCAATCAGTCATGCGCGTGCGAAGTATTCTATGGTTTGATAGACTCATCATCTCCATTCCATATGTATCTCCTAGCACACCAAGCCACTGATTGATTTGTTCATGGAAAATAAGTTAAGTGTTATTCCTGAAGGGCCCAGACAGACTAGCACATGGCTTCGTTCTCCATAACGATGGTTCCACGCAGAACTCGGTAGCGTTTTGTTGTAAAAATTTCCATGTGGTCATCATTGCCTTGGACAGTGTGTTCACATGGGTCTTGCAATCCAACTCATGTTTTGGAGTTAGCTTCCGTAGTTCATCTTCCGAGAATTTTGCATTGTCATCTTGTCGATTTGTGTTGCAAACCTTCTCTTTTATACATGTTGAATCTGAAACATCCTATCACCAACCAGATCTGAATCTCAGACAGATATGATGGTTGGAACGCTTCCCAAGGATTATAATATTGGTCTCTTTATAACCCGGTAAAGTGATATTGTGGCTAACACGCCTAGCCGGAAGACCTGGTATTATAATATCTTTTATCAGCAACCTTAGCCATTTCCCTATGAGAACTTCATATTTCTTGTTCTAGAAGTTGTTCCTCATGGACCACCATTGGAGCCCCGAAGTCCGACCTTTACTTGATGTTCTAAATACCAAACGTTACCTTTAATTTGGTTACGCTAGTACATCAAGGAGAACATTAGAAGTGGAGTGCTAAATGTCTCTCAGTCGATCATCCAGATTTCGTTCCCTTGGTATAGCTATGGTGAAATCTAAGGAAGTGTTGTCTTCCATTGCATCTGCATCCTCCATCATTGTTCATCATGGTAGTATGATGTGTCGCCAAGATCATGGCATAGATGTTGGTAGAACCCTGATGAATATGGAAATTCTCAAGTTCTTGAGAGCGCGCTCAAACACTAGGTTATATCCTCGGTATCTATTGGAATATGATCTTCATTTGCCGAGTTGTCTTATACCTCTAGTTCTTTTTCCATGCTGAGTATGCCATTTCTTTGAACTCCTTCAAATGATCATTTGTGAATTGCCTTACCCTCGTATGAAGACTTTAAATGATCTCTAGATCAAAAGTAATTCCTTTAGCCACTTAAAGGAATAACTCTACGAGTCACCTTCTTAAGGTGCCCCGTTATGGTATGAAGGGCTACTTAACCCCTGGCTACTTTGAAACCTTTCACCATTAGTTTTTGCATGGAATTGTTACCTACAAATTGAACCTTTGCCATATGCCTCATTTCCTTATTCCTGTCATGGGTTTTGTAACTTAGCTCAAGGGACGTTCCTACGTCTCATTCCATGAGTTGATCATGAGTCGCTCGATCTTTGTGGAGATCGATTCTGGTAGAGTTCATCGATCCTTCGTCATCTTATTGAGTGAAGGTCCTGAAGGCAAAGACGTTGGGATCAACATGATGCAATGAATAAACATCTTTGAGAAGGACAATTCGATCGTGAAGATTGTAATAGTTTAGTGTCCCTTCTTCCTCTTACCCTACACCTGAATCTCGGGACGAGATTCTTGTTTAGTGGGGGTGAGTTGTCACAACCCTCGTTTAGACTTTCTTGTCATTGCATATTCATGCATGCATTTTAAATTTCAATTGAAAATGAATATAGGATCTAGTAAGCCTCAAAAAGTATTCTTCATAAAAATGACCAGGATAACATTGCCTCAAACAACTCCAAGAAAATGTTTCTGTTGTTCTGTGAAAATATTGGCAATAGGAAAAACTTAAACCAATATTTTTGGAATCACACTAATATTTTTCTTTGGAATTTGAGTTAATCCAGTAAGTTCTTGCATTGGATCTATAAGTACTATAAATAGTTTTATAGATCCTAAAATTCTGAAAGGTTGCAAGTGGCTCTGAATATATTCCAATAAGCCACATAAATATTTTCAGAAGGTTTTCAAATGATTTGGTTTTTGAATCAAATCAAAATAGAATAAGAGAAATAAAAACAGAAAATAAATAAAGAAAACCTACCTAACTTACGTGTAGCCGGCCCAAGTGGATAGCCTAGCCCACCAAGCCCATGCCGCCTTCTTCAACCTCGTGCGAGTAGGCATGAGGGTGTGGCGCACGCATAGGAGGCGCGGCCACCTCCTGCTTGCCACCTCCCAGCCTTCCCCCGAGCATATCTCCTCGCCTGGAGATGCCCCAGAGCCCCCTCTCGCTTCTCCACTCCTCTATGGTTCCCCTCCCTTGCTCTCTCGCTCGCCCTCGCCATGGCCGACCGCCCCCGTCGCTGCCACTCATCGTTGCCACAGCCACCGTCCACCCCTTGCCTCTCTAGAGTGCCTTCGAGCCCCACTGTCTCTCCACTATTGTCTCCACGAAAGAACCCGAGCAATGGAGCCCGACGACTATTGAATCGATGTCTTCTTCAACCTCGTACTCACCGGTCACCGTCATTCGATTCGTCCCCAACAGAGCTTCCCTGAGCATGTTGACCACCTCCCTCTCACCGTGGTGATCTGTTGAACCCATTCCCCCTCTCCCCGCGGTCTATTGTGCCCTCATGCGCCGGTTCCGGTGAACCCGAACTCCAGCCGTCGTAGAAGAGGACGCTGCTGTCGATTTAGGTCATCCCCAGCGAGGCCATCTGCTCCATTCGACGTGCGGAATTGCCAGCTCTGCGTAGATGCTCCCAGCCAACAAAATGGTCACCAGAGGTTGAGTTCCGACCACCTCGGCCATGTCTAGTGACGCCGGTGGCTCAACGCCGGAGAACCCAACCCTGTTGTCGATGGTTTGACCCCCGTGGGTCACCTACAGGTGGGGCCTAGCCCCTCGTCAAATTTGGTCAACCACGAAAATTGTTTAATAAGGTTAATTAACCTAATGTGCCACTAACAGTGGGCCCAGACCCCTCATTAGGAATAAAAGGTTACAATTAAACTATGTTTAGCGCCTGTGTCACTAACTAGTGGGACCTACTAATCAGGTCTGACCTCGCAACGGTCTGTTGACTAGCTGACGCAATGATGACGCAGAGCTGACGCAATAAGTGAACTCTAGATTTATTTAATTCCAGGAAATATCTAAAACTTATAAAAAATCATAGAGATTCAATTGTAACTCCAATGAAAATAATTTATACATGAAAAATTATCAGAATAATGTAAGGAATCTGTCTATGGCATTTTCATGCATGTTAGTAAAACTTATGTCCTCTATTTTGGACAATTCAATTAAATGCCATTTAAATAACCACATATGAAGTTTGAACTTGAACCTTGGTTCAAACCAACTTCATTTAATGTTGTTGCTAGATGCATTAGCTCAATCAACCATATATTTCCATGCCATGATCATGCACCATAGTGTTGCATTTCCGTGAAGTAAATGTTGTTCTTTTTCTGTTTTTCGGTGTTGTTCCCTCTCGGTAGACGACGGTTCCGATGATGTGATCATTGACATTGACGAAGAGCTTTACTATCTTAAAAACTGTCAGGCAAGCAAACTCCCTTGAGCATACTGATATTAACCCATTCTGTTGCTCCTGCCCTCTTTTACTGCATTAGGACAACATCGATTCAACTGTTACATGTCTTGGTAGTTGAACCATTCCTTTGCATGACCTGTTTTTTCCACAGTAAATAGTTGAAACCACTTAGCATGAGTAGCAACTTCTTGAGCCTTGATGTGCCTACTCATACATGCTTGCTTACTATGCCTGCTATGCTTAGAGTTATGTCAGGCCTGATCCATCTGCACGATGAATCAGAATGGTTGTGTTCATGTCCTACTGGGTGAGAGTAAAGTGTGTGAATCCGATTTGGTAAAGGTAGTGATGAGAGGCCATGTAGGAGTACATGGCGGGTTGTCTCATTGGGACCGTCCTTAAGAACTGAGTTATGTATATGTTATCCAAGACAAGATACTACCACTCATTGGGTTCCGGTAACTCGACCCCTCTCGGCTTGTTAATCGCCTAGATCTGTGTCCAGGAGTTGCAACTAGTTTGTGGTGTTTGTAGGAAAAGTGTTGGTAGCTGTGTTTAGCTCTGCCCGACGGGGTAAGCTTCAGTGCGATAGATACAAAGTGGCATGGTGTACCAAGTGGCACCCCGATGGTGGGCTTGTGGAACCCTACGCACACCGATTGAGGCTGTTGAGGAAATTTCGGTCGGACTTCCTTGCGGGGTCAGTCTCAAATAGGCAATAAACCTGGACTAGAGTCTTGTGTGGTTAACGGTCGTGGCCGAGACCCACGCCAGTGCTTCCGCTTGAAGGTTGTCGAGATGCATGACGTGCATATGGTGATAAGTGGTGAGAGCGTGTGTGAATAAGTATACCCCTGTAGGGTGAATTAATCTGTCTGAATAGCCGCGTCCTCGGATATGGACTACTTGCAAACATTATGTGCTACATAGACAACTTGGAATGGATACTCTAAAATAAGCAAGATAAGTGTGAGTGCTATGGATGGCCTTCTCGTAGGAAGATGAGAGTGAATCCATAGTGGTGTATTGATTGGTGAATATGTGAACTCGTGTGCGCTACCCCACTTCAAAGAAAGTGTTCGTGGTCGTAGTACAGGTTAGCCAAGAGTCAATGCTGGCTTGCTGCAATTAAACTCCACAACCCCTTGGTTGAAAATAATGCATATGTAGATAGTTCTCTCATGTAAGTCTTGTTGAGTACCTTTGTACTCACGGTTTCTTAATTATGTTTTTGTAGAGGAGACCTCAGTCTCGTTAAAGGTTCTACGCGATGAGTTTGACATTGACCGGGATAGCTTGGGAATCCCACATAGAGGTCTGGATCCTTTGGTAGGGTCACTCTATATTTTCACGGTCCTTCAGCCACTTTTAGTAGATGTCTGTACTCATACATGTTATGCTTCCGCTTGATGCTTGTATGACTTGAGTGTTGGTCATGTGACCCATGTTTGTAATATCACTCTATGTTGACTCTTTTGAGTCTTTAATAAATGCTTGAGTCGTAGAGTTGTGTTGTGATGCGATGTTGTATCTACACATATCGTGCATACTGTGTGTATGTTTTGAAATGCATTGTATGTGTGGGATTCGACACCTAGTTGCATGCCTCTAGTAGTACTCTTTACAGGGAAATGCCCATTTGTGCTTCCACTGAGCCCTGGTAGCTTGCTACTGCTTTGGACACCTTGGTTGACTGGCATGTAGCCTTCTTTGTTGTTGTGCATGTCCCTTCGGGGAAATGTCACGCGGTGTAATGGAGTCCATGTAGCTTGCTACGACTCGTCTACATTCATTGTTGATCGACACCTACTTTGTTGGGTTATGTATGCATGTCCCTGTACAGATGTGCCACTTGGGTTTATAACTAGTCATGTCGACCTGGGTTCTCTGTCGTTTGAATGCTGGTGACAAATACACATGCGTGAGCCAAAAGACACAAACGGTCCCGGCCGAAATAAGGTGGCAGCCATGGGGTTAACCGTGCATGAGGCCACAAAGTGATGTGTTGTGGTACAGGTTGGGTTCTTATGACTTAGGATCGGGGTCCCCACACACATGGTGACAATGGGGTGTTTTATTGATTCACTTGGTATATGTTTTGGTACTCAACTTGTGGATTCCTGTGGTGAGAATGGGGAAATCTATGCATATAGGTTTATGCATGTTCTTCCCCTACTTTCTCCGATAGAACTCTGGGGTTGTTTGTGACACTTATGGGAATAGCTCAATAGATTGATCGGAAAGAATAGATGTAGGATCGAAAGTATGTCTAGAGGGGGTGATTAGATTACTTGACAAAATATATTTTTCGCCTTTTTACCAATTTTACTTGAGAGGCAACTACGGCAGTTATGACAAGTCAAATACACCCTAGACATGCACTTCTAATAGTATAGCAGCTAAAACTAAACATGCACGTCTAAATAGAGGAGTAAGGCAGGGAGATCAAACACATAAGGTTGACGCGACGATTTTTGGCATGGTTCCGATAGGTGGCGATATCGTACATCCATGTTAGGGAGACTTCAACTCACGGAGGGTAACGGCTGCAAGAGTCCACGGAGGGCTCCACCCACGGAGGGTCCACAAAGAACCGACCTTGTCTATCCCACCACGGCTTCCATCCACGGAGGACTAGCCTTACTCACGGTAGATCTTCACGAAGTAGGCGATCTCCTTGCCCTTACAAACATCTTGGTTCAACTCCACAACACGAAGTAGGATGCTCCAAGCGACACCTAACCAATCTAGGAGGCACCACCCTCCAAAAGGTAATAGATGGGATAGATCAATGAACTCCTTGCTCTTGTGCTTCTAAAGATAGTCTCCTCAAGGCAAATCTCTCTCACACAGAACATTCATGGGTAGGAGAGGTTGATTTGGTGGAAAGCAGTTTTGGGAGTCTAGAGATCAAGATTCAAGTGATTGGATGGGACTATCTTGATCTCAACACATGAGTAGCTGGTTCTCTCTCAGAATACGGATCTAGAAATGAAGTGTGTGTTCTGAGTGCTTCTCCCACGAATGAGAGGTGGGTGAAGGGGTATATATAGGCAGCAGCCAAAATCCAACCGTTACACACAAAAGAGCAAACTCGGTGACACCGAAGTGGACAACTCGGTGGTACCGATTAGCACTAAAGTGGTGAACTTCTGAATCTTGGTGAGACCAATATATAGAACTCGGTGGCACCGAAAAGGTGACTAACGGTTAGATGGCCAAACTCGGTGGCACCGATACTCAAACTCGGAAATTACGATTTTGTGTATATTGGCAACATAATGTTGGTCACACTAAACTCGGTAGCATCGACGCTGTTTCAGTTGCACCGGTTTGGTGGGAATGGCTAGGGTTCTGTCTTAGGTTAAAACTCGGTGGGTCGATGTGTCAATGTTGGCGACACCAAATTTGTGAACGTGGAACTTGACAGATTCGATATGTGGGAAAAATGACTGAGTGTTCTGGTGGCTAACTTTGAGCATTTGAGCAATCAGTTCATTTTAGTACCTCGCACCCTTTTAATAGTATTGGCTTTCCTATGGACTCCAAAGTGATTTATCTCAAATATAAAATGAAGAGTCTTCTAGCTTGAAGCTTGAGCCAATATTATTCCTTTCTTGCATCCAGGGGCATCTCGACATAAACCTTAAGCCATAGCATCTTTTGAACTTTTCAGAAATATACTTGGAAAACACATTAGTCCATTGATGCATATGTTGTGATAAATTATCAAAACCACCCTAGGGAGCAATTGTGCTTTCAGTATCCCCCTTTTTGGTAATTGATGACAACATACAGATCAAAGCTTCGACAAAAGATATAATCAATGATTAGCATCAATGCTTTAAGAAGTATGTGAAAAACAAGAGCTCCCCCTAAATTTGTGCATTATTTAGAATTTGCGTTTGAATGCAAATGCACAATCGATTAGGATCATGGGTTACTCTTCCATGTCACGTACATCTTGGTGGTGCGTAAAAATAATGGCAGTGCACATGTCACCAACAAGATAAGTGAGTGATCATCACAAGGATAGCTAAGAGATGATATTGTAGCATCACATAGGATAAAGCGTATGATCAATCACACAGATAGGATAAAGTCATCCAACAACCAAAGTTTGTAAAACAAATTAGAGCAAATAAATTCAAAAGCTCTCTCTCACACAAAGTCTATGATCTATACATTTCTCCCCCTTTGTCAACAAGTTACCAAAAACTTCAAAAGTATAGAACTACTCGTCTCTCTAGACACTTGATGATGGAGTTGATAGAACGGTGTCTATGAAGACGTCTGCTGAAGTCCTTGGAGCCGGAGGAGTTGATACTAGAGGTGCTTGAGCTGGAGCTCGTGCTGAAGGTGTTGAAGCTTGTGTTAAAGATGTCTGACCTGTCTCCTGAGCAGGAACAACACCCGATCGAGGCCTGGTCCTGAACCTAGTAGTAGTGGGAGGAGGAGACTCATCCTTGTCGTCATCATCATCTTCATCTTCATCCTCTAAGCGTGGAATCTCCATAGAGTCAACTTCATGTTGAAGTTGTCTAACGATGGTGGTCAACTCAGTTACCTTCACACCCTTGTTGTGGAACTTAGTTTCCACAACCCTCTCAAGACTCTTCTAGCTTTGCATAATCTCCTCGATGTTATTCTCCATGCCTTGGAAAGCGCTCACTAGAAATGTCATTTGCTCAACTTGAGTTCTGAGGTGTGGAACTAGATGTGGCCTGTTTCTAGCAGCTTCAGCCTCTGCTGCCTCTGCTTACAATCTTGCCGGAGCTGAGTTGGGATCATTGTCATCCATCACAACCTCATTATCTTCAAACTCTGGCTGAAGAGGTAGATGGGGACGATCAAGTAGATATGCATGCTTGCCTAGCTTGGCATTGATAAGCATCTGAACGTAAGGAGCATATCCACAGGATCTCTTTTGATCCGCAACAGTTCTCCGGATAGTCTCAACTATCAAGTCCATCACACTAAATCTGGTATGTGTATCTATCAGGTCCAGCAGGTTGATAGAATGTCCTTTGGTCATCTTCTCGTCACCTAATTTAGGCATGAGGGTGTATCGTAGTATAGTGTTTGTCGTGGGAATGCCAGCTTGCACAAAGTACACAGAACCCATCTTTTGATTGGCGAAGTACTGGTGTGGAATAGTCTTGTACATAATGGCCATTGAGTTGTGACTCTACTTTGCTTCTGCATACACATCTACATTTGAATCTTCCTGCTTGAGTGCACCAATGATAGCAGCCCATTCAGCAATTGTGGCTTCATATATGTGTCCATCTGTCATCCACACCAAGGAGTCTTCATAGAAGTGCACAGTTGCATAGAATTGCATTATTAGCTCGTCATTCCAAGCGGTCATTTCTTTGCCAACAAACTTCTCAATGTCCACTAGCCTAAAATTCTCTTGTACATGGGGAAAGAAATTCTCATTTGCTTTGATATATGCCCAGCCGACATACCTCATATCATTGACAGCAGGACTCTTGTCATACAAGACAGTCTCATAAAAATCTTGTTGTTCCTTGGTGTGAAACCTCGGATCAACATCAGTTCTTTTTCTGACAGCATATGGGTCAAGACCTCTCCATTTCCTCAGTTTGGCATCCTTGCTTTTCTTCATGTCCTCTACAACCAGATGAGCAGCATTGTTGAGTGGAATGAACAGTCTGAGCTTCCTGAGAACAGGAGCATTCTCATCAGCTTCTTCCTCTGTAGGAGGGGCACTGGATGCACGGCCTTTTGCTTTAGCAGTTGTAGGTATATCTTTAGTGGTCTTCCTGGAAGCAGGAACCTTCTTTGCTTTAGCAGCATGCTTTAGAGTATACTTTATGGTGTCAGCCATCAACTTCTTCTTCTTGGGAGGAACTGGGATCTCCTCAGGAGCGTCTTCCTCAGCAGCTTCCGGGTCTTCATACATTGAAGTCCTTCTGCCAGCAAGATGAATAGTTCTCTTCCTTGGCCTCTTCACACCATGTGCATGCTTGGAAAGCTTTGTGCTTTTCCTCGCTTATTCAGGTGCTCTCAGATCAGCTGGAGTAGAAGTGACTTCCCTGACAGCCTTCTTAGGAGGGTCCTTGGAAGGAGCTGAACTTTCTTCCGGCATAAAATTTGAATCCTCCTCCTCAGAATTTAGCTTCTTTCTCTGCCTCGTGGCTGCCTTGGGCAAGCCATGGGTGCTGTAGGATCTAGGGTCAGAAGCGGATTTGTCTGGACTAGTGCCAGCTTCGCAGTCAACACTCTGCTCTCTAAAGTCATTCTGACTGTCATCTGAACCTGACATACTGATAGGCAAGCACAACAGCAAACAGCAGAACTTGTGAAGTGCATGTAGGAAAGACAGACTGGATGAGCATCACAAAATTCAGATATTTTTGGAAAATTCAAAGTCTGAAACTCAGGGTATGATCTTCTGCACGATGTAAATCGGTGGCACCGAGTTGGCATTTTCGGAGTCACTGAGAAAATAGACTCGGTTAATAGAAACTTGGCAGTCATTTTTGGTGGCACCGAAAATAGCTTCTCGGTCTCACTGAGTTGCTTCTGAGGAACCCTAAAACAGGAATTGGTGGAAGCAATTTTACAAACTCGGTCTCACCGAGTTGCATTCTGTAGTAGATCAGATCCAAAATTTCCTACTTCTCCTAATCTATAGATTTTATCTGGTGGACAGGAGGTTTGCACAAAGTGGAAAGAAGAATTAAAAGATCCAACGCGTGAGAAACAGACGGGGAACGCCAAGGGGATCGAACCGTACCCAAGCTCGGTGGCGGTTCGGGTACGACAATGACGAAGGAGCAAATTTCATCGATGATGGCGAGTTCCAGCAGCGGTGGCACTCGGGGAGTCAAGGCGATGACCTGGGGTCTCGGGGGGTAGGGAGGATTTGGCGAATGAAACGTTTTGACAAAGTGAAATCAAAAGGTCCGGTCTGCACGTATATATACCCGTGCGCTGTCGGTGTCACCGAGATGGCAAAATCGATGTCACCGAGTTCCTCAACTATCAGTAGACAGGGAAACTCGGTTTAACCGAGTTGGCGATTCGGGTGGTACCGAGATGAGAAAACCTGATAAACTTTGGAAAATCGATGGCTCTGAGTTTTTGGAGTTGGTCACACCAAGTTTTTCAAAGATATTTTGGAAGGCAGCCTTTGACGATACTGAACTCCGAGTGCACCTTCACACAGAGGGATCGACAAGTGCTTGTTCAAGTTCTGTGATGAAGCATGAATATAACTTGAGATGAGATAGCATATATAGCTAGAGAAGGGTCCTAGGCATTCTTGTCCATCCAATTAGCAAAAGATAAAACAAAATCCATATAAAAACAATTTGATGTCCTGGAATGATTAAATTCATCCAGACCAACATGCTCACACAATAAGAATGATGATACAAACATGGTGAACACGCACAAACATCCTAGTAGCTATCAACCACTTGGGCGATGACAAGGTCATCTATATATGAGTATATTGACATAGGAGGGAGGCAAGAATACTTGATCATAGGTCTTACTCACCGTTAAGCACAAGTGGGGTTACCACTTTTACATAAGCATTAATGTGTTCATATCCTTAGGAGATGCTTATACTCAACTATTAGAATAAAGCTCCCCTTGATATGATATCCCCACAAAGAGGGACCAAATAACCTTGGGTTTTGTCGTGGAAGACTTCAAGTGGGTGAAGTAGTGGAGAATGCTCAAAATTGATGAAGATCATCTTGAGTTGGGAGCAATCCTTGTTGTTTTCATACTCTTCTCACCTACATGGGTTTGTCCCAAAGAAAAAGGGAACATATGCAAGTATATCTATGGACATGGAGTGAAGCACAAATGGGATGATGTCCAAAGATGCATTGATTAAATAGTTCCTTGCTTACCTTTGAGGGAATGTGTGACTCCTTGAACTAATGCATAAGGTTGAGGTTGATTGCATATCGTTCTTGCCAAAATGAATAAGAGTGAATTTCATTGGCAGAGTCACCCCTCAAGAACTTCTAGTTCTTCCTCTTGGGAATCCACATCAAATTTATGGGAATCCTTGGAGTTGTTGTTGCACTTGTTGAGGTAGAGCTAGCAGTATCCTTGGGAACCCACTCGACCTTGGCTTGGGGTTCTTCTTCAAATATTAAGCTTTCCTTTGCCTTTGTGGTCTTGTGGTGGAAGGTCATCTTGTGAGCTTGTTCCTTCGGAAGGAGTGGACTTCTCCTCTTAGGGAACAAACTTGGGAGTGGGATATGGACCTTCTTCCCAAACATCTTCGTTGACGTTGAAATAGCCCACACCTTGTTTCTTTCGATGTCCTCCTTGCTTGCGCAAAATTTCCTCGAATTGCTTACTTCCGGCAAGACTCTTGAAGACACCTCTCTCTATAATCCCTTTTAATAAATCATTTTCTTGCTCAAGAGTAACTTGGCTAAGAGAATCGTTAGTGGAATCAATAGAGTTACTAGCAACAACATTATTGGATTTAGCTTTAGCATTGTTGTTACTAGATGAAGAAACCTTCTTGCCTTTGTTACTAGTGTTCTTAGGCTTAACTTGTGGAACAAAATTATACAAGAGTAATCGTTTGGCTTGATAAGAAGAACTCTTCTTTTGAAGGTCATCATTGATTGCTTTTAAGAACTCATGCTCTTGCTCCAAGTTGAGCTTCTCGAAGCGTAGCTTCTCATGGGTTCTTGCAAGCTCTCTATGATCTTCTAGAGTAGTCTCATGAGCTAACTTAAGAGTTTTTAATTCTTGAGTTAGTCGTTCCATCTCTTTCTTATCGTCATCATTCGAATTCTCTTGACTAGCATGATAATTAGCAAGTTTATTTTTAGTGCAATCACTAGTTTAATCTAGAAGCAAGTCATCTTCTCCTAACAAGTCATCCTCATAACTATTGAAATCAAGATACTCGGGGTGTGATACCTTGGGGTCTTTATCCATCAAGCAGTTTCCGACTTCCTCATTTGGTGAATCAAATAAGTCATATGAGTTGGAGGAAACAAGTGCAATGCCGGCAACACCTTCATCTTGACTATAGTCAGAGTGGGAGTGATAGCTTCTCTCAGAGTGGTGGTCAGATTCGGAGCCAAAAACCCATTCACCAACGTGAGCTTGATGTCTTCTTCTTGAACGTCTCTTGGTGTATTTGTCCTTCTTCTCTGGTTCCTTGCATCTCCGTGAGTGTCTTCATTCATAGTGATCTTCTCTACTCCTTCTCTCTCTATGAGGTGACTCATCTCTTGAGCTTCGTCTTCGAGGTGACTCACTCTTCTTTTGTAGGGATACGAGCACTCATTTGAGTAGTGTTCGGGTTTCCCACAATTGTAGTAGTTTCGGTCACGACTGGACGAACGCTTCTCATCATGTCTTGAACTTGAGCTTCTATCTTTGCCTCTACTCTTGTAGAACTTGTTGAATTATTTGACCATGAGGCTTATCTCTTCATTAGTGATAAGATTGTCTTTTGAAGTAGCAGGATCATCTCAGGAAGCTTTATAAGCACCGCTTGACTTGTTGTGCAGCTCATCTTTTTCTTTGAGTGACATCTCATGAGCAACAATCCTACCAATGACTTCAGTTGGCTTGATATGGTCTACTAGTTCTCTGAAAAATATTTCCCTGCCCATAAGAAGCAAGCTGCCTTGCACGAAATATACAACTTTACGCAAGTTGAAGAAGAGAGTCTCCCACAAGCTTGGGGGAGGCTCGTCCAGCTGCTGAATGCTTTGCATGATCACCCTCTTGAGAAGAATGAAATACTTGATATCTTCTATAATGGACTTACCGATGCTTCTAGAGACCACCTAGATAGTTGTGTTGGTTGTGTTTTTAGGAAACGAACTGTAGAACAAGCTGAGATCCTATTGAATAATATCTTGTGCAATGAGAATGCTTGGGCTATTCCCGAACCACCTCCAAAGCCAACTCCAAAGAAAAGAGGTATTCTATTCCTCGGTCCTGAAGATATGCAAGAAGCTAAGAAATCTATGAAAGAGAAAGGTATTAAATCTGAAGATGTAAAAAATCTACCACGTATCAAAGAGATCTATGGTATCGATAACCCGATACAGGTAGTAGAGGTAAATTCTCTTCCTAGATTCAATGAGAGTGATATTCCTTTTGATAAACCTACTAGCTTATGCTTGGATGAATTTGATAAGTTTGTTGCCAAACAATAAAGTTTCAATGATTATGTTAGCAGACAATTGGAACAGAATGCTCGTATGCTTAGTCATTTAAGTGCTTGTGTGGATAGAAATGTCAATGAACTTAAGCTTCTGAGTAAGCATGCCTCTATGGTTACTACTCGGGTAGAACAAGTACTTAAGGCTCAAAATGACTTGCTCAATGATACGAATGACAACTCTGTCAGAGTCGTCACTAGAGGTGGTAGAATGACCCAGGAACCTTTGTATCCTCAGGGTCATCCTAAGAGAATTGAACAAGATTCTCAAGGAGTTAGCACTCATGCACCCAGTCATCCTAGGAAGAAGAAGAAAGATGATAGTAACTTGCATGCTAGCAACCCTGTTGCTGTTACACCTAAGAATCCAAACGATGTCTCTGTTTCTGATGCCGAAACACAATCTGGTGATGAACATGAGCCTAGTGATAATATCAATAGTGATGTTCATGAAGATGCTCAACCTAGCAATGATAAGGATGTGGAGATTGAACCAGCTGATCTTGATAACCCACAGCCTAAGAATAAGAGATATGATAAGAATGACTTCGCTGCTAGGAATCATGGTAAAGAAAGGGAACCATGGGTTCAGAAACCCATGCCCTTTCCTCCCAAACCATACAAGACAAAGGATGATGAGGATTTTGAGCGCTTTGTTGAAATGATTAGACATGTCTTTCTGCAAATGCATTTGACAGATATGCTCAAATTGTCTCCGTATGCTAAGTACATGAAGGATATTGTGACTAATAAGAGGAGGATACCTGAGGTTGAGATTTCCACCATGCTCGCTAATTATACCTTGAAGGGTGAAACTCCTAAGAGACTAGGTGATCCCGGAGTGCCCACTATACCTTGCTCCATTAAAGGCAACTACGTTAGAACTGCTTTATGCGACCTTGGAGCCGGTGTTAGTGTTATGCCTCTCTCTCTCTCTTTATCATAGACTTGAACTGGATAAGTTGACACCCACTGAAATCTCTCTGCAAATGGCCGACAAATCAACTGCTTCCCTATCGGCATTTGCGAGGATGTGCGTGTTGTGGTTGCTAATGTCACTATCATAACAGACTTTGTTATTCTGGATATTCCCGAGGACGATGCCATGGCGGTCATCCTCGGAAGACCCTTTTTAAATACTGCAGGGGTTGTTATTCATTGCAACAAAGGCAGTGTCACTTTCCATGTCAACGGTAATGAGCATACGGTGCACTTTCCGAAAAAACAATATCGAGTACATTGCATCAATGCTATCGAAAAGACTTCATCGATTCTAATTGGGAGCTTTGAATGCCCTATACCTCCTGTCAAGATGAAGTATGATTTTCTTGTTGGGGATATCCACATCCCCATTTAGGTAACCTAGTGACTATTCGGAAATTCTCCGTTTCCTTTTGCGATTCAAAAAAGTTTGTCAAGGAGACTTGATCAACCTCATTGACGGATTTATTTCGATGACCATGAGATGGATGAATCGAGGAGTCACAAACCTATGTTCCAAGCTTTCACCTTCGGTTTCTTAGAAGAAAAATGATAGATTTAGTTTAGTTTTCCCCGTTTTCTGCTTTTAGCGTCCTGTAGAAAAGTACCCCAAAAATAAAAGTTCTCCGATTGCCGTGAAAATCAAGTATGATTTTTTCTGAAATTTTTGAAAAATTCTAAGACGGAGAGCTAGTCAGGGGGCTGCACCAGTGGGCCACAAGCCCTGGAGGTGCGGGCACCCCCACCTGGTCGCGCCTACCAGGCTTGTGGGGCCCACGTGTCCCCCCTCCACTTATTCCAGCTCCCATCTGCTTCTCCTACCTCCAGAAAAAATCGTTTCACAACTCAAACCCGTGTTCTTGCTCTTCTTGCTGGGATTTTCGATCTCCTTGTGCAAAGCACCATTCACCAAACTGTTTTGGGGAAATTGCTCCTTGGTAGGTGACTGCTCCATTGGTCTAATTAGTTTTTGCTCTAGTGCCTTATTCGTCGCGTATTTTAACTGCCTTGGAGACCCTGTTCTTGAGCTTTGCATGCTAATTTTAGCTGGTCCCAAGTAGTTTTGATGCATGATATGGCTTCTAGGCACTTGTAGGAGTAGTTGCTACGAGTTTAGTTGAGCCTTGTTCACTTTTCCTTAGAGTCACTGAAAATTTTAGAAAAGGAAGATGTTCAGGAGAAACTATCATGGTGGTTCCTGAAGCAAAAGAGGTCCATGTCTCGCGATTCGGGAGCCCGATCCTTACCAAGAGAGGAACGCACAGGTACAACCATGTGAATGGCCTTCTGATGAATTCATGATTGAGGCAGGTTTCAAAGATGAGTTTGATACACTTGTTCACAACGTCAGACTCGAAGAATTCATCTCCGATAAATGTGAACAATATGTTACTCTCACTGCCTCTTTTGTTCGTAGATTCAAATTTTTACCTAGACGTGACACATCTGTACTATTTGATCTCTATGAAAAATCGTATACCATGGATTTAGAGGATTTCAATAGAATTTGCAAGATACCTGTTTGGGGTAGTCTCAATGATCCTCCTAAATCTTCGGTTAGAGATTTTTCTCTAGTATAACTGTTGGACAAACTAGAGATATTACGCAGGCTACCATGGGAAGCATTCATTTTCCTGCCTTGCATTACTTTGCCCTCTTCATAGGTAGGTGCATTAACGACAAGATTGAGTATTGTCACCTCTACGCACCCGACCTTAGTATTCTTAAGAGCGCAGTAACGGGTGATAGAAGTTTCAACATGGGAGCTATAATAGCAAGGAGGCTAAATAATAATGCTAATGAAGAGGATTTCTTTGGTGGGATCTATGCCACTCGCATAGCAAATTTTCTTGGAGTACCCATCCGCGAAGGAGATCCCCCGCTGCATACAGCTTTCCTTGATCGCGCCGCTTTGACACGCTATCAGTTCCTTGAGAGGGATGATGAATCCCTCCTATACCGTTTAATATTTAACCGACAACGTGCTTTCCATATTACCATTCTTGCTCCTGCCTTCTTTGACTTTCAGGTAAAACAGATATATTACATAACCAGAGGAGAGGCAGAGGAGTATGAGAGGGAGGCAAAGGTTGCTCATCTCCGTGAGGCAGCTATTCAGGCAATGGCTGCAGCACTCCCGTACAACCCCCATTATGATTTTGGGTATTGCCCGGACCATCCATGGGAGTAGACCAACTTAGGCCAAAAGCCTAAGCTTGGGGGAGTACGTTTTTCTCATCGACTTTATATTCATGTTCACACTTTCACTTTGATAGTCGGTGTTCACACCTTGCCACTGTATGATCCATGCTAGTTTATTTTCCTTCTTTTTCTCGTTTTCTTCTCGTGTGTTTGTCTAGTTTGAGAAAACCCCAAAAGATTTCTCGTTCTTCTTTTGCTTGTTGGGAGCTTTCCCGTGTAAATAGTTTTCTTTTTCTTTGGGTCAAGGTAGAAGACCATGGTTACAATGTTTAGTGGCTCTCGCATGCATATCTTTTTATCTGTCAAAGAGCCATATTACTTTGTCTTCTCCTTTGTGTTTGCCTGCAGATTCCAGCTTAGTCCAATGCACGAGCACTCTTATTATTGTTCACATCATTCAGTCGTGCAAGTGAAAGGCAATAATGACGATATATGATGAAGTGACTGAGCCTGGAAAAGCTGGTATGAACTCGATCTATTTTGTTTTTGTAAATATGACTAGATCATCGTTCCTGATTCAGCTTTGTTGTGAGAGAAACATGTTTGCAATGACAACTTAGAGATCATAGTTTGTGATGCCATGCTTAATTAGCTAGGAGCTTATAATGGTTTTTCTTGGATGCCAACATGAATTTTGAGATAACTATGATGTAGTATGATAGGATGGTATCCTCCTTTGAATGATTCAAGTGGCTTGACTTGGCGCATGTTTATGCATGTAGTTGAAACAAAATCAACATAGCCTCTATGATATTCATGTTCATGGTGATTTATGTCCTACTCATGCTTGCACTCAATGTTGGTTAATCTCAATGCATTCTGATGAGTGTTGTCGCTCTCTAGTTTTCGCTTCCCAGTCTTTTGCTAGCCTTCACTTGTACTAAGCGGGAATACTACTTGTGCATCCAGTTCCATAAACCCAAAGTTGTTCCATATGAGTACACCATACCTACCTATATGCGGTATCTACCTGCCGTTCCAAGTAAATTTGCATGTGCCACTCTCTAATTCTTCAAGAAATAATCTGTTTTGCATGCCCGAACCGCTCATGTGGTGACAGGGGGCTATGAGTATCTTCCATGCTAGGCGTGTTATCCTCGATATGTGTTTATTCACTATCATTCACGAGAAAGGAGTCGGTAATTGGAATGCCCAGTTCCATGCTCAAACGAAAAGATAATTGCAAACAAAACTCCCCCTAGATTGTTGTTGGTATGGACGACACCCGAGTATTCGGCTAGTCGTGGAGTGTGATTGATCGGTGGTGGGGGAGTCAAAACTTTACTTTTCTCTTTGGGAACCGCCTATAGCATGTGTAGGGTGGAAGATGGTGAAAACTCTTAGTCATTGCATTGACAATGAAAGCCTTCCACCCAAAATTATTTGTCTCTGTTTCAAAGCTTGAGCTCTAGCACCTCTGCAAATCAATGCTTCCCTCTACGAAGGGCCTGTCTATTTATGTTTCTGTTGAGTCATCCTCTTCTTATAAAAGCACCAATTAGAGAGCACCTCTGTCATTTTTATGCTTTGCTTTTAACTGATATTGAGTATGACTGTGACTGGATCTTCTTTGCCATGAATTACAATGATTAGTCAGCCCTTGGTCTTTGAAGGTGCTCTGCATTTATGTTTTGCGGTCTCAGAAAGAGCTAGCGAGATACCATTTGTTCGTAGTGCTTCATGATTATTTTGATTGAAGTGTTGACGTTTGAAACTTATCATTATTACTCGCTAGTTGATTATGCCATTGATATGAGTTTACCATGAGACCTAGATGTCATTTGCTTATGAGGTTAGCTTGTGATCTTGCTGAAATTCTGGATATGAGTTAGACATAGTTGCAACAACAAGATCAAACAGAGTTCGTAAAAGTTTTCCTTTTGTCTCTTTCAGTTTGTCAACTGAATTGCTTGAGGACAAGCAAGGTTTTAAGCTTGGGGGAGTTGATACGTCTCCGTCGTATCTACTTTTCCAAACTCTTTTGCCCTTGTTTTGGACTCTAATTTGCATGATTTGAATGGAACTAACCCGGACTAACGCTGTTTTCAGCAGAATTGCCATGGTGTTGTTTTTGCGCAGAAATAAAAGTTCTCGGAATGACCTGGAAATTTACGGGGATTTTTTGTGGAATATATAAAAAATACTAGCACAAGAATCAATTGGAGGGGTGGAGCTGAGAGCCCACAAGCCCACCAGGCGCGGCCCCCCTGGTTGCGCCTGGCAGGATTGTGGGGCCCACGTTGCTCCACCGCCTCCAATCTCAGCTCTATTTAGTCCCTTTCGTCCGGAAAAAAATTAAGGAGAAGACTTCATCGCATTTTACGATATGGAGGCGCCGCCACCACCTGTTCTTCCTCTGGAGGGCAGATCTGGAGTCTGTTCTGGGCTTCGGAGAGGGGAGATCGTCGCCATCGTCATCACCAACCTTCCTTCATCGCCAATTCCATGATGCTCCTCACCTTTCGTGAGTAATCTCATTGTAGGCTTGCTGGACGGCGATGGGTTGGATGAGATCTATCATGTGATCGAGTTAGTTTTGACGGGGATTGATCCCTAGTATCCACTATGTTCTGAGATTGATGTTGCTACTACTTTGTCATGCTTAATGCTTGTCACTAGGGCCCGAGTGCCATGATTTCAGATCCGAACCTAGTATATTGTCACCAATATATGTGTGTTATTAATCCTATCTTGCAAGTTGTAGTTACCTACTATGTGTTATGACCCGGCAACCCCGGAGTGACAATAGCCGGAACCACTCCCGGAGATGACCATAGTATGAGGAGTTCATGTATTCACTAAGTGTTAATGTGTTGGTCCAGTTCTTTATTAAAAGGAGAACCTTAATATCCCGTAGTTTCCATTAGGACCCCGTTGTCACGGGAGGGATGGACAATAGATGTCATGCAAGTTCTATTCCCTAAGCACGTATGACTACATACGGAATACATGCCTACATTACATTGACGAACTGGAGCTAGTTACATATCTCTTCGTGTTATAAATGTTGCATGATGAATAGCATCCGACATAATCATCCATCACCGATCCAATGCATACGAGTCTTTTCCTACTGGTCCTTGCTACGTTACCTTGCTGCTACTGCTGTCACTTTGCTGCTAGTGTTTACTGTTGCTACTGTTGCTATCACACTACCTTGCTACTGATACTTTGCTGCAGATACTCAATCTTTCAGGTGTGGTTGAATTGACAACTCAACTACTAATACTTGAGAATATTCTTTGGCTTCCCGTTGTGTCGAATCAATAAATTTGGGTTGAATACTCTACCCTCGAAAACTGTTGCGATCCCTTATACTTGTGGGTTATCAGCCATGGCCCAGGCTGGAGAGGGGGGCCGGGTGGGCTGACGAAGCGGAATGGGCCGGCTCGGGGAGGCCGGCTGGGGCGCTCGCTAGGCGGGGGTTGGGGCTGGGCGCGGCTGGCCGAGGAGCGGCGGGCGGCTCGGTCGCGCGTGGTGTGCCGAGCTCACGCGTCTGGAGGCGGAGGCTGGCGGTAGAGGCGCGCTGGGCCGGGGCTAGCAGGCCCACGAGGCACGACGCAGAGGAGCGCTCAACAGGGGCTCAACCTTCTCGTCTCCTACCTTTGGCAGAGGTTGCATCTCACAGTGTCGGCAGGCAGCGACGAGGACCGGCCGGGATGGCCGGAATAGGCGACGGTTGGCCGGATCTAGGCGAGGGGTGCCATGCCTGACGACGGACAAGACCGGCGGCGAGTCCCGAGCAGGGGTGGGGTATGCTGCGGGTAGGCAGTGGCTCGGCGGGCTCTCGGTCGGCGACGACGCTCCATGGAAGTTCTGGTGGCCGGTGGGCGTTGCGGAGCAGGCGCGGGGCGCGACGCTTGGGGCAGGTTGGCACAGAACCCACATCGGGTGCAGCTACGAAGCAAGGTGCTTGGGGGAGCTATAGGCGGCTAGCGGCGGCGCGACACGGGCCCGAGGAGGGCCGAATCTAGGACCGAATGGGCCTGGCGGCCGAGGGAGGAGGAGAGGCTGCAATGTGGAGGTTGTGGCACGGATATCGATGTGGGGATTAGGGTTAGGCTAGAATAGGCAGGTTCGGGGTCTATTTATAGCAGTTTTAGCTAGGGTTAGGGGATTGGTTCCGTTTTCGGACCGTTGGATCGCAATCCTACGGCTCTGATCGGAGAGGTTGGCTCGGTGGGTTGCGGTGGTTTTGTAGAGGGGCTAGGCGGAGATGAGAGGGAAAACAAGCACCCGAGACAAAGTTTAAAAACACCGAAAGCGTCCGACGATAACCCGATGACGGTACCGCTACGGTCGACCGTTCGGGTATCAAACAGACTCTGATTGCAACAAAATTTGGCAAGCGGCCTACCTACATTAAAATAAAACTGCGTGCCAAGTTTCAAACAAATCCGAGAAAGTTTTATACACACTTTTAAAAACAAGATTTTAATGATGTCGCGGGCGCGGGCGAGTGTGGTCGGGCTCAAAATGGTCAACGACAAAAACAGAGAGAACCGACAGCTAATAATGGATGCTGTTTTGAAAACTGACGGCAATGGAGTGCTGATGCAATGCGCATGATGCGCATGATGCAATGATGAATGTGACAGACAATCTAATCGCACGACGGCAATGGAATCAGAGGGGAATCTTCTGGAGCGTCGGTCTCGGGCTGTCACAATTCTCCTACACTAACAAGAGGTCTCGCCCCGAGATCTAAGAATGAAAGGATGAGAAAGAAAGAGGTGGAATTTAGTTGCTTATTAACAAACGAGTGAAACCAACGATCTTTGAAGGTCTCAAAGAGATGAAGAATGATATGAGGAACAATCGAGAATTCACACAAAATTTCGGCAGCACTTCGGTAGGAAAGAGGGCAAAAATTTGATAAGATAGAAAGATCTAGACAAGATTCACAATGAACTTACTAAATTGAACAAGCAAGGAGAGAACATGATCTTGATAGAACAAGATGATAGGTTCAAAGAGAGCAACATCACAAAGCCCCCGGAACAAGAATAAAAACTAGATCATTGAGATGAAGAGAATCGAGAAGCAAATGACAACTTCCACCATGATTGAATTTGAGAAGCATCTTACAAGAAGGATAGAACGGAGTTGTTGGAAAACTAACAACGAAAGAACAAGCTTGCAGTGGACTTATGAAAACCATTTCAATTAATGAGTTCACAACCAGCCACTAACGAAATAGGGACTGATTGGATGCAACAAGAGAGGCAAAACTTCTTACACCAAGAGGATATATTGAGAACTTGGATCAACAAATAATCACCATAAAAGCAACAATCCTTAGGAAAAGTTTTAGGTGAAATCTAAACCAAGATAGCTCAATGAAGAAACCATGGATCAAAATATCTCATGATCAAAGGATTTGGTGGGTTTACATATTTAATTCTTGAATCAACTTCTCTTCGAGACTCCTCCACTAACAAGAACGCTATACACCACCTCAAAGGATAAAGGAGGAAGAATTGCTATTTGTAATGCAAGAGAGAGAAAACTTGAGGTTCTCCAACAAGAATCTTGAAGAACACATTGAGAATGAATAGATCATGATCCACCTAGAAGAAACTTCAACAAGGCACCAGAATAATTGAGGGACGAACGAAGAGACAACAATTGAGAAGAATTTGAGAATGAAAGCTGAAAGCTGAGAATGAAGAAATCTTTTGAAATGATGGCCTTCGGAGGATCGAGAATGAAACAAATCTAAAATGCACCAGATAGACATGGAAGAAATCTCTCATGATCGACAACAATGAGAGGACACACAAGCTGAGATGAAAATCTTCAAAAGAATGGAGCAAGATTTTTGAGAGAAACACTCCTTCGGTCTTCAAAGCTGAAAATGATGAGGAGAGCACCACCTAGAATAACTAAGACACTCCCGAATAAAGAATAAGTAAAAGTTGAGCCAACGAAGGTAATTAATTCAGATCGGTCTTGAAGAAGAAATAAGACTGATGGAAATCATACTTATGTTCCATTTAAAAAGATTTAGAGATCTCCAGGAAAGATTAGAAGAGCGAGATAAGATCCTGGGGAAGAACCTGTGGGTTATGGGCCCACTCAAAAGAAACACCGTTGAAAAGATTGCTCAAAAAGAGAGATCCTGCACCTGTACAAATGAAAACTAGATGAGGTGAGACCCTTGAAATAAAAGAAAGGATTGAGAACAAGAAACTCTGAGATAACTTGAACACTCCGGATAGAACAACGATGGATGAATAACAAGAGAGGCTTGATAAGAATTTCCAACATGGGAAAGAATTTAAAAGATGAAAAAGATATGATGAACACGGAGAACTTGAATTGAGTTCATTGAAAAAGAGAACAAGAATGAAAAATGATGAACTCAAAACTCCTGAGAACCTTCACAAGAATCACTGGATATGACACAGAAGAGAAAATAGCGGAAGCAACACTGCTAAGGAAGGCACTTGGATGAGAATTGAATCACTGAAGAAAAGGGTGGGAGGGCGGGGAAAACAAAGACAACTAGGGACAAGCGAGAAGAACTCCGGAAAGAATGATAGATTGATCCTGCACTATTGAGAAGACTAAATTAAGTTTAAGAGAAGCACATCAGTTGAAAAGAATTGATATGACGACTCCGGTTGAAAAGAATTGAAAAGACAACTTGATTGAGAAAAAGAATTAGCATTCCCATAAAAATATGAGAACACCTCTTGGAAAGTTATGAATTCACCACTTGACATGGAAGCAACTCGAATTACCATACTCCAACAAAACAAAGGATGAGGCTTACGAAACAAGCCGGAACAAATTCATGACAGAGATTTCGTTCGGTATTTTCATGGATAGGATCGCACGGGCTCTATCCTACAGTAGCCATCATGTACAAGGCAGTGCACACGATATACGAAGCGTCTCCGAGTCGTAGCAAGCTACAAGTACTCTTTAAGACACAACGAGAACTGTTGTAAGACGACCGCGAACAAACGAATCCACTAGATGTCGAACCCCAACCTCACATCATGCATCTGTTGGAAGATTGTCCTATAAGTAACTACTTGAATTCCCACCTAAGAACTCCCGAAATTTCTGGTCATGCAATTGGGTCCACAGATACAAGGAGTAAAATCCATCACTCAACTCCTAGCAATAATACTACCCGTCCAGTGTATCACATCCGTCAACACATAACCAGAGATCTCGGAAACTCATCTATCTTAGATCCTCGAAAACTGAACGATACTAAGTATGGTAGTACCCCCGAACTCTCTGCACCAGTACTGGGGATGCCGAGATTATCTCGCCACTACTAGTATTGAAGCAATTTCGAACATACTTCGTCCTGAGATACTAAGTAATGTTAATGATAACGATGTGCTCAAGAATCCCCTGGAGCTCAACTCCCTGGAATAAAATCAACACAGCAGGAGGCACCAAGTCAAAACTCCGTCACATCGGCATCATATAGATTCCAAAAATATCCGCATGATCCTAAAAAAATTGAGTGGGAAGAGGAGTGGAATTAAAATTATTACGTCTAGATTCCTCACCAGAGCATAGCAGAGGAGAAAAAAGAATCCTACTCTCCGATATATAACTCGACTCAAAATAGTTTTTCACTAGACTCGACTCGGCCAAGTTCGATCAAACAAGGGGCTCCTAGGAGGGTACTTCTCTGATACCAACTTGCAACGCCCAAGATGCGGTCCTATCCTTATTTTGGCACGAGGGCCTCGACAGGGATAGAAATGCATCTCGTCGTTTCGCAAGAATGGATATCGTTACAAGTACATGTACTGAAAATATGAGTATAAGGAGTTGGCTTACGCTCACCACAGCTACATCAGAGTCACATCAGTACAATACATACAAAGATCATGAAGAAGAGCAGGGTCCGTTTACGGACAAAAGCAAACGATAAACGAAAGACGTACATCCTTTCTATCCCAGGCTGACGGCCTCAAACCCATCCTAGATCGAAGAAGAAGAAGAAGAAGAAGAAGAAGAAACTCCAAATAGAACAATCAGCGTGCTCACGTCAAAGTAACTCTTTACCTGTACCTGCAACTAGTGTTGTAGTAATTTGTGAGCTACACGGACTCAGCAATCTCATTTCCAAAGGTATCAAGACTAGCAAAGCTTAATGGGTGAGGTATGGTTAAGTGGTGAGGCTGCACCAAGTGACTAAGCATTTATTTGAGGTGGCTAACTTACGAGTACAAGAATAAAAGAGGGGGAAGAACTACTCATAGCGGACGTGAACTACTGATGATGAAATGAATAATCCTAAACACCTACTTACGTCACACATAACCCCACCGTATCCTCGATCGGAGAAGGAGGTCACGAAAGAGATAATCACGGTTACACACTCAGTTGGCAAGTTTTAATTAAGTTAACTTCAAGTAATCTAGAACCAGATGTTGAACAAAGTATCCACGTTGCCACATAACCGCGGGCACGGCTTTCCAAAAGATTTAACCATGTAGGGGTTCTCCAACTAGTCCATCACAAACTACCACACGTTGCGACCAACACCATGTAGGGAAACCCGTGATCTCCTTGGGTTCCTATTGGAAAACCTCAACCTCGAAATAACCCCAAGCATCCTCAGAATCCCTCGCACAAGACTCTCAAGAAAGGTAAAACAAGTCCAGCAAGGCCGCCCCGCGTGTCGACGATCCTGATAGGAGCCGTGTATCTAGTTCTATGGACACGACAGATGAGCTATGGTTACCATGCCAGACGTCGTGTTGCCCCGGGTAGCGTTAATAAGCTACTCTGTTTGGGACCAACACCATCAGCACTGGCCCCCTTATTATGTTGAATTACTCCTCGGGTTTATGACGCCCTATGTTTTTCAGTATTAACAGAATTGTTATGTTGGGCAAATATAGTACCAATGTTGGGCCTTGCCAGACGAGCTTTATCCCAAAACGAGAATCTAGGGGGTTCCCATAACAACCCCAAGCATGTTAGGAGCGCTCATTTATGGAACATAACACCGGTAGCCAAAACTAAGGCGACAAAGGTGGAACAAAACACCAGGCTAAAAAGGCCGAGCCTTCCACCTTTTAGCAAGTGTATAGGTGCATTAAGTTACTTAGCATTTAATAGGATGATATAACAAGGAACCTATGTTATCACTTGGAAGGAACTGCACCTGCAACTAGCAACGCTAACACATGGTTAAGAAAGCGGTTACATAGCCAATCACTGGTTTGCTAGGTTGTGATCAGGTTGAAGGTTTCATGGAAATGTTGAGAGGCTGACATATAACAGGTGGTAGGCAGCGAGACATAACAAAAGAAATGAGATGACTAGCATGGCAATGATAGTAATGGTATCTAGGGAAATGATCATCTTGCGTGAGACCCCACTTGGAAGAAGAACGACTCCGTGAAGCAGACGAACTAACGTAGTCGAACAGATCTTCACATTCTGACACGTTTGCAAAACTCTATCGAGTCGAAGCAAACCGGAAACAAGAATCAACACACGATATTCACCACGGCACATGCACGATATGATGCACAACACATATGATGCATGATTGGTTTTAAATATGCAAGGCATGGCATGGCAATTCACACAATCAAACGCTACACATTAAGTGAAGCTCAATATGCACGAGTTGCATATTGATGGAACTCCAACATTTAATTATTTAGTTCACACATGTTTATCAACATGGCAATATTAAAATGTTGTTAACATGGCAAGGGGTGAAGCGCAATTAAACTACCTATTTAGGTATATTAAATGAGGCCGGAAACGACATATAGCATCTCCAAAATGACCACAGGTGTTAACATCTGAATATGTCCAGATTTTTTCTAATCACATTTTATGTTTGTTAAACGGCAAAACAAAGTGGTTCACGTGATTCTACTCGTCATTCTAGTCCATTTACATACATGGCTCATCTCCAACGGAGCTACGGTTAATTAACTACGACCTAAACCGTTTCTATCACGTCAACACGCAAACCGATGCAAACATCATGCTAAACAACCTTAAATATGCATGAGAGTTGGAAAATATTAATATACGCGAAATTCTATACGTTTTACATATACAACTTGTCGTGATCCGATGCACGGTTTAGATACTATGGGCGTTTCAAAAAATATGCTAGTTTCTGAAATTAATAAATTTGTGGGAACCTAAAAAAACTAAGATGCCGAATCTGCTATGCGCATTATAACAAAATCTCGCCGGGGCGAGGGATAGATGGGCTGGAGGGATGCTCACCTTGTGGGCCATGGCTCAGGCTCGAGAGGAGGGCCAGTTGGGCAGACGAAGCGGAACGGGCCGGCTCGGGGAGTCCGGCTGGGGCGCTGGCTGGGCCAGGGTCGGTGCTGGGCGCGACTAGCCCAAGAGCGGCGGGCGGCTGGGCCGCGCGTGGCAAGCCAGGCCCATGCGGCTGGAGGCTGAGGCTGGTGGTGGAGGCGCGCTGGGCCGGGGCTGGCAGGCCCACGAGGCACGACGCATGGGAGCGGTCAACGGGGGCTCGACCTACTCGTCTCCTACCTTCGACGGAGGCTGCATCTGGTAGTGTCGGCGGGCACCTACGGCGGGCAGCGACGAGGACCAGCGGGGATGGCCAGACTGGGCGATGGCTGGCCGGATCTCGTCATGGGGTGCCATCCCCGACGACGGACGGATCCGGCGGCGAGTTCCGAGCAGCGGCGGGGCATGTTGCCGGTAGGCAGCGGCTCGACGAGGCCTCAGTCGGCGGCGACGCTCCGGGGAAGCTCCGGTGGCTGGTGGGTGTCGCGGAGGAGGCGCGGGGCATGGCGCTTGGGGTCGGCTGGCGCAGAAGCTACATCGGGTGCGGCTGCCAAGCAGGGTGCTTGGGGGAGCTTCAGGCGGCTGGCTGATACATCTCTAACGTATCTATAATTTTTTATGGTTCCATGCTATTATCTTGTCAAACTTTGGATGTTTTGTATGCATTTTATATCATTTTTGGGACTAACTTATTAACTCACTGCCAAGTGCCAGTTCCTGTTTTTCCGTGTTTTTGACATTTTTCACAGGAGAATATCAAATGGAGTCCAAACGGAATAAAACCACCGAAAAGATTTTTCCGGAACACAAGATACGTAGGGAGCTTGAGAACCAAGGCAAAGGGTCCCGGGGGAGGCCACAAGCCCCCTAGCCGCGGCCTGGGGGGGCGCGCCTAGCAGGCTTGTGGGCCCCCGTGGCTCCTTTGCCCTACTTCTTCTGTCTATAAATTCCCGAAAAATCTGAAACCACGGGAGGGAGCCACAAAAATACTTTTCCGCCGCCGCAAGCTTCTGTCTCCGCAAGATCCCATCTGGGGCATGTTCGACACGGAGGGCTTCTTCATCAACATCATTGCCTCTCTGATGATGCGTGAGTAGTTCACCATAGACCTTCAGGTCCATAGCTAGTAGCTAGATGGCTTCTTGTCTCTCTTGTATCTTCAATACAAAGTTCTCCATGATCTTCATGGAGATATATCCGTTGTAATCTTCTTTTGTGGTGTGTTTGTCGAGATCCGATGAATTGTGGATTTATGATCAGATTATTTATGATTATTATTTGAGTCTTCTCTGATCTCTTATATGCATGATTTCATATCCTTGTAATTCTCTTCGAGTTGTGGGTTTCGTTTGGCCAACTTGATCTATAATTCTTGCAATGGGAGAAGTGCTTGGTTTTGGGTTCATACCGTGCGGTGACCTCACCCAGTGACAGAAGGGGTAGCGAGGCACACATCGTGTTGTTGCCATCAAGGGTAAAAAGATGGGGTTTATATCTATTGCATGAATTTACCTCTCTACATCATGTCATCTTGCTTAAGGCGTTACTCCGTTTGTCATGAACTTAATACACTAGATGCATGTTGGATAGCGGTCGATGTGTGGAGTAATAGTAGTAGATGCAGAAAGTATTGTTTTATTTGTCTCGGACGTGATGCCTATATGTATGATCACTGCCTTAGATATTGTCATGACTTTGCGCGGTTCTATCAATTGCTCGACAGTAATTCGTTCACCCACCGTAATATTTGCTATCATGAGAGAAGCCTCTAGTGAACACTATGGCCTCCGGGTCTAGTTCACATCATATTTTCAGCTCTAAACTTTTACTTTGTTCCACTTTCCGCCTTCATATCTCACTTTGCAAACAATCGTGAAGGGATTGACAACCCCTTTATAGCGTTGGGTGCAAGCTTGTTTGTTTTTGTGCAGGTACTCTGGACACTTGCCTTGATACACCTACTGGATTGATACCTTGGTTCTCAAACTGAGGGAAATACTTATTACTACTGTGCTACATCACCCTTTCCTCTTCAAGGGAAAAACCAACGCAAGCTCAAGAGGTAGCACTGGCGGCAGCGCGACCCGGGCCCGGGGAGGGCCGAATCTGGGCCTGGATGGGTCTGGCGGCCGAGGGAGGAGGAGAGGCTACAATGTGGATGTTGTGGTGCGGATCCCGAGATGGGGGTTAGGGTTAGGCTAGAATAGGCAGGTTTGGGGGTCTATTTATAGCAGTTTTAGCTAGGGTTAGGGGGATTTTTCCGTTTTCGGACCGTTCGATCGCAATATGATGGCTCTGATCGAAGAGGTTGGCTCGGTGGGTTGCATTGGTTGTGTAGAGGGGCTAGGCAGAGATGAGAGGGAAAACAGGCACCTGGCGACAGAGTTTTGAGACACCGAAAGCGTCCGACGATAACCCGATGACGGTACCGCTACGGTCAACCGTTCGTGTATCAAACGGACTCCGATTACAACAAAATTTGGCACACGGCCTACCTACATTAAAATAAGACAGTGCGCCAAGTTTCATCCCAATTCTAGAAAGTTTCATATGTACTTTTAAAAACAATATTTTAGCGATCTCGCGGGCACGTGCGAGTGTGGTCGGGCTAAAAACGGTCAACGACAAAAACGGAGAGGACGAACAACTAATAACGGATGCAGTTTTGAAAACTGACGGCAACGGAGTGCCGATGCAATGCGGGTGATGCGCATGATGCAATGATGAATGCGACAGACAATCTAATCGCACGACGGAAATGGGATCAGAGGGGAATCTTCTAGAGCGTCGGTCTCGGGTTGTCACATGAGGGTACACAAAGAAGCGGCATTGTCTATCCCACCATGGCTTCCGTCCACGGAGGACTAGCCTTACTCACGGTAGATCTTCATGATGTAGGAGATCTCCTTGCCCTTACAAACATCTTGGTTCAAATCCACAACACGAAGTACGAGGCTCCCAAGCGATACCTAACCAATCTAGGAGGCACCACCCTCCAAAAGGTAATAGATGGGGTATATCAATGAACTCCTTGCTCTTGTGCTTCTAAAGATAGTCTCCTCAACACAAATCTCTCTCACACAGAATATGCATGGGTAGGAGAGGTTGATTTGGTGGAAAGCAGTTTGGGGAGGCTAGAGATCAAGATTCAGATGATTGGATTTGAATATCTTAGTCCCAACACATGAGTAGGTGGTTCTCTCTCAGAAAATGGATCTGGAAATGAAGTGTGTGTTCTGAGTGCTTATTCCACGAATGAGAGGTGGGTGAAGGGGTATATATAGGGAGCAGCCAAAATCCAACCATTACACACAAAAGAGCAAACTCGGTGACACTAAAGTGGACAACTCGGTGGTACCGATTAGCACTAAGGTGGTGAACTTTTAAATCTCGATGAGACCGATATATATAACTCGGTGGCACCATGATGTTAGTTGTGCTTCCCCGGCAACGGCGACAGGAATAGTCGTGTCGACGGCACCAGGAATCCTTCTGCTACGGCTATGGAGCCTTGCGTTGGTGTTCCCTCGAAGCAGAAAGGGTGATGTAGCACAGCGGTGGTAAGTATTTCCCTCAGTTTAAGAACCAAGGTATCAATCCAGTGGAGGAGTATCACAAGATCCTGCACAAACACAAAAACTTTCTCCCAACGCTATGAAGGGGTTGTCAATCCCTTATAGATTGTTTGCCAAGTGAGAACTGAAAGCAACAAAGTAACAAAGCAAAGTAAAAGCGGAGGTGTAAACGATGGATGTGAATAGACCCGGGGGCCGTAGTGTTTACTAGTGGCTTCTCTCATGAAAGCAAGTAGACGGTGGGTGAACAAATTACTGTCGAGCAATTGATAGAACCACACAAAGTCGTGACGAAATCTATGGCAATGATTATATCTATAGGCATCACGTCCAAAACAAGTAGACCGATACTTTCTGCATCTACTACTATTACTCCACACGTCGACCGCTATCCAGCATGCATCTAGTGTATTAAGTCCAAAAGAACAGAGTAACGCCTTAAGCAAGATGACATGATGTAGATGGACAATCTCATATCAACGACAGAGCCCATCTTGTTACCCTTGATGGCAACTACTTAATGTGTGCCTTGCTGCCCCTACTGTCACTAGGAAAGGTCACCACATGGTAGAACCCAAAACCAAGCACTTCTCCCATTGCAAGAATCATAGACCTAGTTGGCCAAACAAAACCCAAGACTCGGAGAGACTTACAAGGATATCAAATCATGCATATAAGAAATCAGCAAAGACTCAAATATATATCATAGATAATCTGATCACAAATCCACAATTCATCGGATCTCGACAAACACACCGCCAAAGAAGATTACATCGGATAGATCTCCATGAAGATCATGAAGAACTTTGTATTGAAGATCCAAGAGAGAGAAGAAGCCATCTAGCTACTAACTCCGGACCCGTAGGTCTGAAGTGAACTACTCATGAGTCATTGGAGGGGCGATGATGATGATGAAGAAGCCCTCCAACTCCAAAGTCCCCCCCCCCCGGGAGGGCGCCGGGAAGGGTCTCCAGATGAGATCTCGCGGAAACGGAAGCTTGCGGCGGCGAAAAAGTATTTTCGAGGCTCCCCTGATTTTTTGCTGTATTTTAGGGAATATATAGGCCAAGGATCTAGGTCAGGGGGCGCCCAGGGAGGCCACAAGCCCTGCCACCGCTGCCTACCCCCTGGTGGCGGAGTGGGGGCTTGTGGGCTCCCAGGAGCCCTCCTGGCTTGGCCCACAGGCCCCCTGATCTTCTTCCGTTCGGGAAAAAAATCATTTCGGGGATTTTATTCCGTTTGGACTCCGTTCCAAAATCAGATCTGAAAAGAGCCAAAAACACATAAAAACATGAACTGGCACTTGGCACTGAATTAATAAGTTAGTCCCAAAAAGATATAAAAGGTACATAAAACATCCAAAGATGACAAGATAACAGCGTGAAACCATCAAAAATTATAGATACGTTTGAGACGTATCACACCATAAAGGTGACTAACGGTCAGATGGCCAAACTCGGTGGCACCGATACTCAAACTCAGAAATTTTGATTTTTGTATCTTGGCAACAGAATGCTGGTCACACTAAATTCGATAGCACCGATGCAGTTTCGATTGCACTGATTTGCTGGGAATGGCTAGGGTTTTGTCTTAGGTTCAAACTAGGTGGCTCCGATGTGGCAATGTTGGTGACGCCGAATCTGTGAATGTGGAACTTGACACAGTGGATATGTGGGGAAAAATGACTGAGTGTTTTGGTGGCTAACTTTGAGCATTTGAGCAATCAGTTCATTTTACTACCTCACCCTCTTTTAATAGTATTGGTTTTCCTATGGACTCAAAAGTGATTTCTCACAAATATAAAATGAAGAGTCTTCTAGCTTGAAGCTTGACCCAATATTATTCCTTTCTTGCATCCAGGGGCATCTCCACATAAACCTTAAGCCATAGCATCTTTTGAACTTTTCTGAAATATAATTGGAAAACACATTAGTCCAATGATGCATATGTTGTGATCAATTATCAAAACCACCCTAGGGAGCAATTGTGCTTTCAATAGCTTTGAGGTGGTCTTAATACCTACAACAATTTCATCTTATGTTCTCCAATAGATATGAACTTTGGAGTGATTCTTTGTCGCACGTTATGCGATGATCATATGATTCTATTATGTTAGCATTGTTGAGAGATCGCACTTGTGAAAATATGAACAGTAGACCTTATTTCCAAGCATTGCAATACCTTTCATGCTCACTTTTACTACTTATCACCTTGTTGGTTTTATATTTCCAAATTACAAAACATATAACTATTATCCATATTGCACTTGTATACCACCCTCTTTGCCGAACTAGTGCATATATACAATTTGCCATTATATTGGGTGTGTTGGGGACACAGGCGATTTCTTGTATTTAATTGCAGGGTTGTTTGAGAGAGACCATCTTCATACTACACCTTCCACAAATTGATAAACCTTAGGTCATCCACTCAAGGGAATTTGATGTTGTCCTACAAAACTCTGCACTTGAAGGTCCAACAATGTCTACAAGAATAAAGTTGCGTAGTATATATTAAACTCTTTTCTGGCGCCGTTGCTCGGTACGGGACTGGCTCGAGAGATCCACTCGGGTGCGAGAGGAGACTGGAGAAGAGGGACGGGCGTGGCGGCCAATGCGGGGAGCCGGTGCTGCCCCTCTGGCGATGCGGCAGCTAGGCAGGTAAACGACGTTGCCCTCGGGCACTACAGGAGAACCACATTGAGATGGAGGGGGAGAAAAATGAAGAGTTCACAGGATGGGTCAACGCATCAGGGTCTCCTCTCAATCAATCTGGATCGAGGCGACTCAACGAGCATGCGGGGCGATAGGCGGCTCTCCCGCTCGATCCGGTCGAGTGAGGTCTACGCAGGGCGGCGGCGAACGGGCTGGACACACAAAATGACGGCGACAGACGGATCAAGTCGAGCGGTGGTGGGGCCTTGCGAGCCGATGTGCTGTTGGTTGCTCTGGTGAAGACGATATGGGCACGACCCTCCTATCATGGTAAAACAATAAACAAGTGTGAAGATTCTGCCGAGATTTATTTGTTTAACTTCTCAGTTCATGGAGACTTGTTTAAGGTTTTTTAAGAGGCCATGAACACAGATATACAAAACAGAGTGGGGATTGAAAAAATCGGATTAAAACTAGCAACGGAGATGGATCTTACTAACCAAGAACCCGAAAAAGTTGGATTCATGTGTGTACAGACTAATCCTAGAAATCAAATGACAACACATAGGAAAAAGGCCAGAGAAAGAGAGTGAGCAAATTCGTCAAATGCAGGGGACACACCTTTCTCCTCCTGTGCATAGACGTTAAACTTTTTTATAGGATGTGGTGGGCAATTGACGATTTACCGTTGCTCACGGGTCAGCAAAAGTGCATGTTGATGCACGATACTCTAGATCAATTTAATGAATGAAAGATATGGGATCGTTAAATTCACATTCCGTTTGCTCCTTGGAGGTTGCATCGTGCATCTTGATGAGTAATTTGAATGATTTATTTTTGCAGAAGTTTATACAAAGATTTGCTTGATCCTCATGTGCAGAGGTAATTCTGTATTTTGGAGGAGTTTTTTCTTCTTGGAGACAGAGATAGTTGATTTTGATCCAAATCCAGTAATGTTTTTATTTACCTTGTGAAATCTGTGGAAGTGGTATGTACCTGGTAAAAAACTTTCTTTACTAATGTTATATACATGTACTAGCAAAAGGGTTTGTGTGTTGCAAGGAAAGAAAAAAATACCACACGCTTTTAATTTTTTATAATCATTTTGATTTATTAAAATAATAAGCTAACTAACTAATGTAGTTAGTCCAGGCCTCAGCACAGGTCAGGATGGCCCAGGGTCGACGGGGGAGGTGATGCGTACGGGTATAATTTTTGCGGCGAATCGTTTTTTTTTCTTTTGCCTTGCAGATAAATGATGAAGCGCGGGTTGAATAAAAAAATTACAGGGACTTTTTTATAAAAATGTCGTGGTGATTTTTTTAAGGGACCGTGGTGGGTTTTCCGACGGAAGCAATAGCCGCTTTATTATTACATAGACTAGCAAAAGGGCCCATGCGTTGCAACGGGAGAAAAAAATACCGCACAGCACACGTTCTTAATTTATAAAAAATGTCTATAATTTGAGAATTTATAGTTACGATACAAATAAATATGGTCTTATCCTACAAAAATGCAGTTCAAAATTTCACAGGTCTTCTATTTTAACACGGCTTGCATGTAGATTTAATACATACAAAGAATCAGTCAAATGACCTTCAGTTTCATCTCTAATCCTGATTTTGTTGACGTGTTCATCCCCAACCCGGATGAGTACCGGTATGAAAGAAAGACGAATAATGACTTATTTATTAAGATTGCACCCTAGATAGTATTTTTATTAAACGTTTAACAGATAAAATAATATCATATTTAAATTCTACATATTTTTCTAATCAAATTCCATGTATAATATGTTAAATTTGGAGTTACGGTTTAAAAGATAAGAGTATTTAAAAAAATATTTAATATATACTACGAGTTTAATGTCATAAACAGTAAGGACTTTTTTGTAAAATCACCTCGATGGGTTTTCCGACAGAAGCGATAGCCTCTTTATTATTAGGTAAAGATATAGATATAGATATAGATATAGATAAAAAGTATCATTTTTTTAAGGATCAGCCCGACAGTTTCACACCAATGGCCTCATAATGGATGTATTATGCACGATGATGGGTAAACTCTCGAATACTATACAAGCTCTCAAATATATTTCATGATATCCATTGCAACACATGGAATTTGCACGCATAATTCTAATGTACTCCCTTTGTACCTAAATATAAGTCATTCTAAAAGTTTCACTAATGTACTATATACGGATGTATATAGACATATTTTAAGGTATAGATTTACTCATTTTATTTCGTATGTAGACATCTAGTGAAACATCTTAAAAGACTTATATTTAGGTACGGAGGGAGTACAATAAATGTGTTTACACTAATATAAACATAAAAAATTCTTCCATTATAACGCAGATACAATTTTAATGAACAACTAATAACACTAGGAAGAAGGACCACCCAAGGCCCAGGGCCTACCGACGTGTATTGGGTTGGGTTGGAGGGCGATGCAAGGTAATAAACCATCGAGGCCGAGCCCAAAACCTCGACGATTCCATGAACACAAAATGCAGACAGCATGGCAAAATTGTAAATACGACCATACCCCGATGGCGAAACCCGAAACGCCCCTTAAAAATATCTGGCATCGGCACGAACTCTGGAACCTTCACTGGCCCCAATCTCCGACGACCAAAAACTCTATTTAGATATTTTTTTTTCCCACGCCCCCCGACTCCCTACGGGAATAAACGCCTCTTTGCTGGTACCCGGCTCCCCCCTCATCAAAATTCTCAAATCCACCGTCTCCATCCCAATTCCATGGTGCAATAGCAGCACAGCCGCGTTCCGTTTCCTCGCCGTCGCGTCGTCGACGGTCGGCCTCATCCCATGGACGCCTCCGCCGGATCCGGCAATGCCCCCGGCGCCGGCGCCGGCGCGTCGTCTTGCTGCTACTACGCCCTGCTCGGCATCCGTAAGAACGCCTCCTCCACCGACGTACGCGCTGCCTACCGACGGCTCGCCATGGTACGCACGCTCCTCTCCTCTCCTCCGCTTCCCTTGGCGCGCATGGGCGTTTGTTTGGTTTCCTGGTCTGGTCACAAGGATCGGAGTGCTCATAATCCGATGTCTCGCTCTGGCCGTCCAGAAGTGGCACCCGGATCGGTGGGCGAGCGACCCCGGCGCGACGGGCGAGGCGAAGCGGCGGTTCCAGCGGATCCAGGAGGCCTACTCCGGTAAGGCGTCGCGAGCTTCTTCCCATCAGCCCTTGCCTTTGCCGCGCGAGGTTTTGATCGAATTCTCTCTTGGCGGCGTTGCAGTTTTGTCCGACAAGGGGAAGAGGGCCATGTACGACGCCGGGCTCTTTGATCCCCTCGACGACGACGACCAGGTGGGCGCTCTGCTTTCCCTCCCTCCCCGCTTATTGTCTCGTCCATATTCTCTCGATTATTATATTGTTTTATTTATTGATTGAAACAAAAAAAAAACAAGTGGGGAATTACCCGCTCGTGTCCGGGGACAGACCGACGTACATTGCCCCTGAAAATTTTGCTCTGGTTCTGGACGGCCAGGATTTCTCCGACTTCATGCAGGAGATGCTGGTGATGATGGATAGCGTGAAAAACGAGGTAGCCGCAACCGCTGACCCAACCACCACTAGTTTTATCCTGATTACTACCTTTTCTTGAACGATCTGGTATTACATCTCGTGCAGAAGCCGGACACGCTCGAAGACCTGCAGAAGATGCTGGATGACATAGTTAACGGCGACGGCGGTAGCCGCGCCACTGCAGGTGCTGGTAGCGCCGGCGGCGGCGGCGGCGGCGGCTGCGGCGGTCGCGTTCCACCGGAGGCCAACCGGAGAACTCGTGTCGCCCCTTACCCGCAGCCTTCGCGAAGGTGATGGACGCTCCGGTGTACGAGATGTGCACACACCGTTGCGCTTGTAGAAGAGAGACCAGAGCAACAAGAGAGCAATCAGCATGAAAAAAAAACAATAAAAATTTGGCAAACCAGAATTGTTGCTCAATCCCCTTGCCGGGGTGGTTACAACTTGAGTACAGTAGTTTTTAGTTCCTCTGTGATGACAATTGACGCCGTCGATCTGCTGAATTGTGTTACTTTGGCTGGTTCGTGCTTCGGTCGCGGCCCAAGAATTGGCCGCCCAGCGGCGATTCCATTATCTTTCGGGCCCTCTCGTCCCTTTCAGTTAAATTTGATCTCCCAATTGCTGCTGGAATATACACACACTACCTTATCTCCATTAATGTTTCCCCTTGTGGTGAGTCCTGTCCTGACTCGTGAGTTGTGCGTCGTCTTTTTGACCTGCCATTTACGAGTAGCACAGGCACAAACCTCCCCATTGTCTTCTCTGCCAAGCGGCTTGCCGACTTCGGCAGTCAGTTGTAACCAGAGATGATTCTCTTGCTTGACGCTCTTGTCTCGTGCCGTGTCGTGGTGCTCGGATGCCCTTGTACTGGGACGATGGTTCTAGCGAGCCGATAGTAACACTAGCGCACTGGCTGTGGTGACATACTGGGATTTGCATCTTGGCGTTTGCGAGTCGGGATCAGCGGCGGCGACGACGTTTCTCTTCTGGATGGCTCGTAGTACCAACGAAAACAACGAGACGGTCCCGTCCCGTGGAACGCCCTAGCAAGTTGTGTGGCGCCATCATACCAAGCTGTATGTATGATGCTCCTCCAATTTGCTGGGACGCGGGATGGTTTTGGACCAGAGGATTTCTCCGGGAACGAATCGTGGGGCTTCGGCGTGGAGAAATATCATCCGAAAATGGCCGGTCGGTCGCCTATCATGTCATGCCCAGGGACGGACGGAGCATCTCTCGTACGTATCGTGGATTGGTTTTAGACCTGGAAAAAAGCAAAGCGATGGACGCGAGCGTTTGGTGGTCCACCGATGAAACCGAACCTCAATGGACGACGTATGGACGGGGTTTTTTTAATGGTTCTTTTTAGTTTTCGCTTTAGAAAAGGCAAGATTAGGACGGGCTGATTCGAGATACTTCCGGCGCTGGATCTCCTTTGTTGGGCTGGGCAGGTTCAGCACCTTTCCCCCCTACTGTTGATTATTGATACTAGTACTATATCGAGAGGCGTACAGCGCCGGTGTTTCTTGAAGTATCCGTACGAGGGAATACAAAATATCCACGCCCATGCTCCCGTAGGAAGCGAACCAACATTGCTCCCATGACTCACCTCGAACAATCTGCCCGGAACAGTTTATTTTATTTTTTGGGAGGAGGCGTCGGCTTAACTCGAGACTGGAACGCTCTCGCTCTCGCTCCTCTTGCCGTCATATGCCCCGATTTAGTAACGCGAGCTTTGTTGTCCGCGAGTGGCAACTTGCATCGCGTCATACTCCGTTCTCTCTTTTTTCTTTTGAAATGTCATACTCCGTTCTCGAACCTACAGATATGAGCTCCTACTAACGTCTCCCGTTAAATCTGAGATCACTTCTGTTGCTGTCGCCTCTGGCGTGTCGTTGCTTGACGTCGGTCGTTTGCCGTCGCGCCTTAAACTTTCCGCCCTTGTGCAACTTGACCCGTCCATTTTTTGCAGCGGGGGCCGAGGTCGATGTCTACGTGAACGCGCTTGTGTATTGCACTGCGCGAGAACATGCATGCACGAGGTGAGCCACCGCCACACGTTGTACTACACCATGGCAACTTGCGTGCTTTCCCGCAAAAAAGAAAGGGTAAAATAGAGGGGGGAAAACGACAACAAATTGGCACTTTTAAGTTTTACGATGAGGATGAGCACAAAACAGCTCGTTTTCTCACTCTGCAGGGGCGGGGCCAAGTTGTGGTGTGCTGTGTGCGCGGTGTTGGCTGTCGGCAAGGTTTTCTTCGATCGATTTAGTTTTGTCGGTGAAACAAAAATAAACGTGAGCAATCAACGGATTCTTTGGTCTGCAGGATTCAAAGCAGAAAACTGGCACTGGCGTGTATTCGGGTCAGTTCCCTTGGCCATGGACTTCCTCTGGCGTGTATTCGGCGAGCTCGAGCTACGGGCTGCTCTGTCAAGTGTCAAGGCATGACTCTTTCATTGGCTGCGACTGCTGTCTACAGGAGTTTGGCTCATGTGAAATGTAAGATTTCTGTCTGTCTGGCGATTCAACGTAGGATTTGGATCTCAGTCTCTCATATAACTTTATCATGGTTTAGAGCAACTTCAATGGGATGACCCATTTCGTCCGACGTCTTTCGTTTGGATCGGTACGGACAAAAAGACGGTCTAATGCGTCGATCCATTTTCAAATCACGTCCGCTTTGCGTCTGCGTCGACCCATTTCCGTCCGTTTCGCGTCCGCCTTCTCGGAGACCGGCCCCAACCACCGCGGTCACATTATTTATGACGGCCGTCCTCCTCGGGCCCATGCGTTAGCGACCGCAGTCGGTCTTTTTTAATCCGAGTGTGCGGTGGGGTTCGGCCATCTGCTTTGAGAACCATCCCCCCGTCCTGATCTCACCATCCCTCTGTTTCCTCGTTGACGACCCATCAGCCATGGACGACGGCAACAATCTCGTCGTCTATGCCCGCGCGATGCTCCCACAGGAGGTCGCCTACCTGCAGGCTAATAGGACGATGCGATGGGTGCACGAGTGCGCCCGTGCTACGCCATGCTTTGCCCAGAACACCCTCGTTGTCTACTCCCGCGCGCTGCTTCCTGGGGAGGCCGCCTACCGTTAGGGAACGTAGTAATTTTAAAAAAATTACTACGTCACACAAGGATCTATCTAGGAAAAACCAGCAACGAGCAAAGAGGTAGAGCATCTTCATATCGTTGAAGACCGCATAGTGGAAGCATTACCGTGAACGCGGTCGATGGAGTCGTACTCGCGGCGATTCAAATCGCGGAAGATCCGATCCAAACACCGAACTTACCGTGTCTCCGCGTTCAACACACCTACAGCCCGGGGACGTCTCCTCCTTGATCCAACAAGGAGGGAGGAGAAGTTGAGGGAGAACTCCGGCAACACGACGGCGTGGTGGCGATGGAGTATGTGGCTCTCCGGCAGGGCTTCGCCGAGCATCGCGAAGGAGGAGAAAGAGGTGGAGGTAGGGCTCCACCATGGGGTGATCAAATCATGTGTGTTGCGGCCCCAAAACCTAGCATATATATAGGAGGGAGGGGGAGGGGGTTGCGCCACCCCTAGGGAAACCCTAGGAGGTGGTGCGGCAGCCCTAGAGGAGGAGGTGGAGGCGCCCTAGGTGGCTTGCCACCCAAGTCAGCCCCTAGGCTTTGGCCTTGGGTCCCTTCCCTTGCGCACTAGGCCTCCTCCCCTTGGCGCACCAGCCCACCAGGGGCTATTTCTTCTCCCCTTTCAGCCCATGTGGCCCTCCGGGACAGGTGGACTCTCCCGGTGGACCCCCGATACCCTTTCGGTGATCCCGGTACAATACCAATAAATCCTAAAACCCTGCCGGTGATCGAAATTGAACTTCCTATATATAAATCCTTACCTCTGGACTATTCTGGAACTCCTCATGATGTCCGGGATCTCATCCGGGACTCTGAAGAACCTTCGATAACCACATATACGATTCCCATAACAACTCTAGCGTCACCGAACCTTAAGTGTGTAGAGCCTACGGGTTCGGGAAACATGCAGTCATGATCGAGACATCTCTCTGGCCAATAACCAACAGCAGGGTGTGGATATCCATGTTGGCTCCCACATGTTCCACGATGATCGCGTCAGATGAACCACGATGTCGAGGATTCACTCAATCTCGTATGCAATTCCCTTTGTCTATCGCTCTGACACTTGCCCGATATTCGATCGTCGGTATCCTTATACCTTTCAATCTCGTTACCGGCAAGTCTCTTTACTCGTTTCGTAGCACACCATCCCGTGGCTAACTCCTTATTCACATTGAGCTCATTATGATGATGCATTACCGAGTGGGCCCAGAGAGGTATCCGTCACACGGAGTGACAAATCCCAGTCTCGATTCGTACAACCCAACAGACACTTTCGGAGATACCTGTAGTGCACCTTTATAATCACCCAGTTACGTTCTGACGTTTGATACACCAAAAGCACTCCTACAGTATCCGGGAGTTGCACAATCTCATGGTCTAAGGAAATGTTACTCGACATTAGAAAAGCTTTAGCACACGAACTACACGATCTTGTGTTATGCTTAGGATTGGGTCTTGTCCATCACATCATTCTCCTAATGATGTGATCCCGTTATCAATGACATCCAATGTCCGTGAACAGGAAACCATGACCATCTATTGATCAACGAGCTAGCCAACTAAAGGCTCACTAGGGACATGTTGTGGTCTATGTACTCACATATGTATTATGGTTTCCGGTTAATACAATTATTGCACGAATAATAAACAATTATCATGAACAAGGAAATATAATAATAACCATTTTATTATTGCCTCTAGGGCATATTTCCAACAGTCTCCCACTTGCACTAGAGTCAATAATCTAGTTCACATCACTATGTGATTGCAATGAATCCAACACCCATATAGTTTTGGGGTTCGATCATGTCTTGCTTGTGAGAGAGGTTTTAGTCGACGGGTCTGAACCTTTCAGATCCGTGTCTGCTTTACAAATCTTTATGTCTTCCTATAGATACTACTACCATGCACCATTTGGAACTATTCCAAACGACCGCTCCATTATATGAATCCGGTTTACTACTCACAATTATCCGGATTAGTGTTAAAGCTTGCATCAACGTAACCCTTTACGACGAACTCTTTAATCACCTCCATAATCGAGAAAAATTCCTTAGTCCGCTAGTTACTAAGGATAACTTTGACCACTGTCTAGTGATCCATTCCTGGATCACTCTTGTACCCCTTGACTAACTCATGGCAAGGCACACTTCAGGTGCGGTACACAACATAGCATACTTATAGAACCTACGACTGAAGCATAGGGGACGACCTTCGTCCTTTCTCTTTCTTCTGCCGTGGTCGGGCTTTCGAGTCTTACTCAATTGAACACCTTACAACACAGCCAAAAACTCCTTCTTTGCCGATCTATTTTGAACTCCTTCAAAAACTTGTCAAGTCATGCATTTCGTTGAAAGTTTTATTAAGCATTTTGATCTATCTCCATAGATCTTGATGTTGGAAATATGCCCTAGAGGCAATGATAAATAGTTATTATTATATTTCCTGTTTAAAGATAACCGTTTATTATCCATGCTATAATTGTATTGAATGAAAACATAGATACATGTGTGGATACATAGACACAACAATGTCCCTAGCAAGCCTCTAGTTGGCTAGCAAGTTGATCAAGGATAGTCAAGGTTTTCTGATTATGTGCAAAGTGTTGTTGCTTGATAACTGGATCACATCATTATGAGAATCATGTGATGGACTAGACCCAAACTATGAACGTAGCATATTGATCGTGTCGTTTTGTTGCTATAGTTTTCTGCATGTCAAGTATTTGTTCCTATGACCATGAGATCATATAACTCACTGGCACCGGAGGAATACCTTGTGTGCATCAAATGTCACAACGTAACTGGGTGACTATAAAGGTGCTCTACAGGTATCCCCGAAGGTGTCCGTTGAGTTAGTATGGATCAAGAGTGGGATTTGTCACTCCGTGTGACGGAGAGGTATCTCGGGACCCACTCGACAGTACAACATGACACACAAGCCTTGCAAGCAATGTGACTAAGTGTAAGTCACAAGATCTTTTATTACAGAACGAGTAACGAGACTTGCCGGTAACGAGATTGAAATAGGTATGCGAATACCGACGATCGAATCTTGGGCAAGTAACATACCGAAGGACAAAGGGAATGACATACGGGATTATATGAATCCTTGGCACTGAGGTTCAACCAATAAGATCTTCGGAGAATATGTAGGATCCAATATGGGCATCCAGGTCCCTCTATTGGATATTGACCGAGGAGTACCTCGGGCATGTCTACATAGTTCTCAAACCCGCAGGGTCTGCACACTTAAGGTTCGGCGATGTTTTAGTATAGTTGAGTTATATGTGTGGTTACCGAATGTTGTTCGGAGTCCCGGATGAGATCACGAATGTCACGAGGGTTTCCAGAATGGTCCGGAGACGAAGGTTGATATATAGGATGACTTCATTTGGTTACTGGAAGGTTTTCGAGCATTACCGGGATTGTACCGGGAGTGGCGAATGGGTTCCGGATGTTCACAGGGAGGGGGGCAACCCACCCGGGGGAAGCCCAAAGGCCCTAGGGGTGGCGCACCAGACCTTGGTGGGATGGTGGGGCAACCCAAAGGGACCTATGCGCCAAGGAAAAAAACCAAAGAAAAAAAAAGAAAGGTGGGAAGGAAGAGAAGGTCTCCACTTTCCAATCCTAGTTGGAATAGGATTGGAGTAGGACTCCTTCTCCCTAGCCGGCGCACCCTTGAGGGCTTGGCCCTCAAGGCAAGCCTCCTCCCCCTCCCTCCTATATATAGTGGTGATTTAGGGCTGATCTGAGACAACTTTTGCCACGTGCAACTCAGATCTAGACACCATAGTTTTACCTCCAGATCGTATTTCTGTGGAGCTCGGGCGGAGCCCTGCAGGAGTAGATCCTTCACCACTACTGGAGCGCTGTCATGCTGCCGGAGAACTCATCTACTTCTCCATATTGCTTGTTGGATCAAGAAGGCCGAGATCATCGTCGAGTTGTACATGTGCTGAACGCGGAGGTGTCGTCCGTTCGGCACTAGATCGGAACGGATCGTGGGCCGGATCACGGGATGGTTCGTGGGATGATTCGCTTGGCGGATCGAGGGACGTGAGGATGTTCCACTATATCAACTGCGTTTCTTAACGCTTCCTGTTGTGCGATCTACAAGGGTACGTAGATCCAAATCTCCTCTCGTAGATGGACATCACCATGATAGGTCTTCGTGTGTGTAGGATTTTTTTGTTTCCCATGCAACGTTCCCCTACAGTGGGATCATGAGCTAGGTTCATGCGTATATGTTATCTCGAGTAGAACACAAAGGGTTTTGTGGACGGTGATGTTCGATTTGCTTCCCTCCTTAGTCTTTTCTCGATTCAGCGGTATTGTTGTACCGAAGCGGCCCGAACCGACATTATTCGTACGCTTACGAAAGACAGGTTTCATCGATTGACATGCAACCTCGTTGCATAAAGATGACCGGTGGGTGTCGGTTTCTTCAACTTTAGTTGAATTGGTTTTGACCGAGGCGGTCCTTGAAGAGGTTAAATAGAAATTTGCACATCTCCGTTGTGGTTTTTGCGTAAGTAAGATGCGATCTACTAGATACCCACAACAGCCATGTAAAACATGGAACAACAAATTAGAGGACGTCTAACTTGTTTTTGCAGGGTATGCTTGTGATATGATATGGCCAATGAGGTGATGTGATATATTGGATTTATGAGATGATCATGTTGTAATAGTTAATATCGACTTGCACGTCGATGGTACGGTAACCGACAGTAGCCATAGGGTTGTCTTTAAACTAACGTTTATGTTTGCAGATGTGTTTACTATATTGCTAGGACGTAGCTTTAGTAGTAATAGAATAAGTAGCACGACAACCCCGATGGCGACACGTTGATGGAGATCATGATGATGGAGATCATGGTGTGGCGCTGGTGACAAGAAGATCGTGCCGGTGCTTTCGTGATGGAGATCAAGAAGCACATGATGATGGCCATATCATGCCACTTATGAATTGCATGTGATGTTAATCCTTTTATGCACCTTATTTTGCTTAGAACGACGGTAGCATTATGAGGTGATCTCTCACTAAAATTTCAAGATGAAATTGTGTTCTCCCCGACTGTGCACCGTTTCTACAGTTCGTCGTTTCGAGACACCACATGATGATCGGGTGTGATAGACTCAACGTTCACATACAATGAGTGCAAAACAGTTGCACACGCGGAACACTCGGGTTAAGCTTGACGAGCCTAGAATGTGTAGACATGGCCTCGGAACACATGAGACTGAAAGGTCGAGCATGAATCATATAGTTGATATGATTAGCATAGAGATGCTTACCACTGAAACTATTCTCAACTCACGTGATGATTGGACTTGAGTTAGTGAATCTGGATCATGTACCACTCAAATGACTAGAGAGATGTACTTTTTGAGTGGGAGTTTAGCAAGTAATTTGATTAGTTAAACTCTAATTATCTTGAACATAGTCCAAGTCCACTTTGAAAATATTTGTGTTGTAGATCAATGGCTCACGCGAGAGTCACCCTGAATTTTAATATGTTCCTAGAGAAAGCTAGGTTGAAAGATGATGGAAGCAACTTTGTAGACTGGGCTCGTAATCTTAAGTTGCTCCTGCAAGCTGGGAAGAAGGATTATGTCCTTAATGTTGCGCTAGGAGATGAACCACCGCCGCGGCTGACGAAGATGTTAAGAACGCTTGGTTAGCACGCAAGGAGGACTACTCAGTAGTTCAATGTGCAGTCTTGTATGGCTTAGAACTGGGACTTCAACGTCGCTTTGAGCGTCATGGAGGATTTGAGATGTTTCACGAGTTGAAGTTTATCTCTCAGAAGAATGCCCGAATCGATAGGTACGAGACCTCCGATAAATTCCATGCTTGCAAGATGGAGGAAAATTCGTCTGTCAGTGAACATGTGCTCAAAATGTTTGGGTACTCAAACCTTCTAGTTGAGTTGGGGATTGAACTCCCGCAAGAGGCTATCACTGACAGAATTCTTCAATCACTGACACCAAGCTACAAGAGCTTTGTGTTGAACTATAACATGCAAGGGATGAACAAGTCACTCGGCGAGTTATTCGCGATGCTGAAAGTCGCTGAGTCAGAACCCCGTAAAGAGAATCAAGTGTTGATGGTGAATAAGACCACTAGTTTCAAGAGAAGTGACAAAGGAAAGAAGGGTAATTCAAATAAGAGCGGCAAGCCTGTTGCCAATCCGATGAAGAAACCCAAAGTTGGACCTAAGCCTGAAACGAAGTGTTATTATTACAAGGGTCTGGGTCACTCGAAGCGCAACTGCCCCAAATATCTGGCTGATAAGAAGGCGGCCAAGGAAAAATCAGGTATATTCGATATACATGTTATTGATGTGTACTTAACCAGCTCTCGTAGTAGTGCCTGAGTATTCGATACCGGTTCTGTTGCTCATATTTGCAACTCGAAAGAGGAACTGCGGAATAAATGAAGACTCGCGAAAGATGAAGTGACGATGCGTGTGGGAAATGGTTCCATGGTTGATGCAATTGCCGTCAGCATAATTTCACTTCAGTTACCATCAGGATTAGTTATTAACTTAAATAATTGTCATTTAGTGCCTGCGTTAATCATGAATATTATATCTGGATCTTGTTTATTGCGAGACGGTTACTCGTTTAAGTCAGAGAATAATGGTTGTTCTATTTCTATGAGTAATATCTTTTATGGTCATGCACCCAATGTGAGAGGATTGTTCATATTGAATCTTGATAGCGATAATACACATATACATAACATTGAGCCCAAAAGAGTTAGAGTTAACAATGATAGCACCATGTCTTTATGGCAGTGCCGCTTAGGTCATATTGGTGTAGAGCGCATGAAGAAACTCCATTCCGATGGACTTTTGGATTCACTTGACTTTGATTCACTTGACACGTGCGAACCATGCCTCATGGGCAAGATGACTAAGACTCCGTTCTCCGGAACAATGGAGCGTGCAAGTGACTTGTTGGAAATCATACATACTGATGTATGCGGTCCGATGAGTGTGGAGGCGCGCGGCGGATATTAGTATTTCTCACCTTCACTGACGATTTGAGTAGATATGGTTATGTCTACTTGATGAAACACAATTCTGAAACGTTTGATAAGTTCAAGCAATTTCAGAGTGAAGTTGAAAATCATCGTAACAAGAAGATCAAGTTCCTACGGTCTGATCGTGGGGGTGAACATCTGAGTTTCGAGTTCAGTGCTCACTTAAGACAATGTGGAATTGTTTTACAGTTGACACCGCCTGGAACACCACAGCGTAATGGTGTGTCCGGACGTCGTAATCATACTTTATTAGAGATGGTGCGATCTATGATGTCTCTTACCAATTTGCCGTTATCGTTTTGGGGTTATGCATTAGAGACAACTTCATTCACTTTAAATAGGGCACCATCAAAACCCATTGAGATGACACCATACAAACTGTGGTATGGCAAAAGACCAAAGTTGTCGTTTCTTAAAGTTTGGGGATGTGATGCTTATGTCAAAAAGCTTCAGCCTGAAAAGCTGGAACCCAAAGCGGAAAAGTGCGTCTTCATAGATTACCCAGAAGAGACAGTTGGGTATACCTTCTATCTCAAATCCGAGGGCAAAGTGTTTGTTGCTAAAAACAGAGCTTTTCTTGAGAAGGAGTTTCTCTCGAAAGAATTGAGTGGGAGGAAGATAGAATTTGATGAGGTTGTCGAGCCTCTAATCCCTCTAGATGGTGGTGCAAGGCAAGGGGAAACCCCTGTTGCTGCGGCGCCGGTTGAGGAGAAAGTTGATGATCATGATCATGAAACTTCGGATCAAGTTGCTATCGGACCTCGCAGGTCGACAAGATCACGTAGTGCTCCTGAGTGGTATGGTAATCCTGTCTTAACGATTATGTGGTTGGACAACAATGAACCTGCGAATTATGAAGAAGCAATGGTGGGCCCAGGTTCCAACAAATGGCTGGAGGCCATGAAGTCCGAGATAGGATCCATGTACGAGAACAAAGTGTGGACTTTGGAAGTACTACCTGAAGGCCGCAAGGCTATTCAGAACAAATGGATCTATAAGAAGAAGACAGATGCATATGGTAATGTGACCATTTATAAAGCTCGACTTGTGGAAAGGGTTTTTCACAAGTTCAAGGAGTTGACTACGATGAGACTTTCTCACCAGTAGCGATGCTTAAGTTCGTCCGAATCATGTTAGCAATAGCTGCCTTTTACGATTATGAAATCTGGCAGATGGATGTTAAAACGACGTTCCTTAACAGTTTTCTTAAGGAAGAGTTGTATATGATGCAACCCGAAGGTTTTGTCGATCCGAAGAATGCTAACAAAGTATGCAAGCTCCAGCGATCCATTTATGGACTGGTGCAAGCATCTCGGAGTTGGAATAAGCGCTTTGATGAGGTGATCAAAGCATGTGGGTTTATACAAGTGGTTGGAGAATCTTGTATTTACAAGAAAGCGAGTGGGAGCTCTGTGGCGTTTCTAATATTATATGTGGATGATATATTACTGATTGGAAACAACGTGGAGCTTTTGGAGAGAATAAAGGATTACTTGAATAAAAGTTTCTTTATGAAGGACCTAGGACAAGTTGCTTACATTCTAGGCATTAAGATCTATAGGGATAGATCGAGACGCGTGATAGGACTTTCACAAAGCACATACCTTGATAAAGTTTTGAAGAAGTTCAAAATGGATCAGTCCAAGAAAGGGTTCTTGCCAGTATTACAAGGTATAAAATTGAGCAAGACTCAGTGCCCAACAACTATTGAAGATAGAGAACAAATGAGTTCCGTTCCCTACGCTTCAGCCGTAGGTTCTATCATGTATGCAATGTTGTGCACTAGACCAGACGTCAGCTTGGCCATAAGTATGGCAGGCAGGTTTCAGAGTAATCCAGGAGTGGATCACTAGACGGCGGTCAAGAATATTCTGAAGTACCTGAAAAGGACTAAGTTAATGTTTCTCGTTTATGGAGGTGACAAAGAGCTCGTCGTAAAGGGTTACGTCGACGCAAGTTTTGACACCAATCCGAATGACTCTAAGTCTCAAACCGGATACGTATTTATTCTTAATTGGTGTGCGGTAAGCTGGTGCAGTTCCAAGCAGAGCGTCGTAGCAAATTCTACATGTGAAGCGGAGTACATGGCTGCCTCGGAGGCATCAAAGGAGGGTGTCTGGATGAAGCAGTTCAAGACAGATCATGGAGTTGTGCCGAGTGCACTAGATCCTTTAACTCTGTTGTGTGACAACACTGGTGCCATTGCCTTAGCAATGGAACCAAGGCTTCACAAGAAGACCAGACACATCAAATGACGCTTCAACCTCATCCGCGACTACGTCAAAGGAGAGAACGTGAATATTTGCAAAGTGCACACGGATCTGAAAGTAGCAGACCCGTTGACTAAACCTCTTCCACGGGCAAAACATGATCAACACCAGAACTGTAAGGGTGTTCGATTTATTACAATGTAAATCGCATGGCGATGTGAGGACTAGATGATTGACTCTAGTGCAAGTGGGAGACTGTTGGAAATATGCCCTAGAGGCAATGATAAATGGTTATTATTATACTTCCTGTTTAAAGATAATCGTTTATTATCCATGCTATAATTGTATTGAATGAAAACATAGATAAATGTGTGGATACATAGACACAACAATGTCCCTAGCAAGCCTCTAGTTGGCTAGCCAGTTGATCAAGGATAGTTAAGGTTATCTGACTATGTGCAAAGTGTTGTTGCTTGATAACTGGATCACATCATTAGGAGAATCATGTGATGGACTAGACACAAACTATGAACGTAGCATATTGATCGTGTCGTTTTATTGCTATAGTTTTATGCGTGTCAAGTATTTGTTCCTATGACCATGAGATCATATAACTCACTGGCACCAGAGGAATACCTTGTGTGCATCAAACGTCACAACATAACTGGGTGACTATAAAGGTGCTCTACAGGTATCTCCGAAGGTGTCCGTTGAGTTTGTATGGATCAAGACTGGGATTTGTCACTCTGTGTGACGGAGAGGTATAAGTCTCGCAACATGACACACAAGCCTTGCAAGCAATGTGACTAAGTGTAAGTCACGGGATCTTGTATTACAGAACGAGTAAAGAGACTTGTCGGTAACGAGCTTGAAATAGGCATGCGGATACCGACGATGGAATCTCGGGCAAGTAACATACCGAAGGACAAAGGGAATGACATACATGATTGTATGAATTCTTGATATTGAGGTTCAACCGATAAGATCTTCGGAGAATATTGATACGTCTCCGACGTATCTATAATTTTTGATGGTTTCATGCTATTATCTTGTCAAACTTTGGATGTTTTGCATGCCTTTTATATATTTTTTGGGACTAACTTATTAACTCAGTGCCAAGTGCCAGCTCCTGTTTTTTCCATGTTTTTGACCCCTTTCAGAGGAGGATTTTGAACGGATTCCAAACGGAATGAAACTACCAAAAAGATTTTTTCCGAAACAAAAAAAGATCGGGAAGCCGGAGAATCAGGGCAGGGGGCTGCAGGAACCCCACAAGCCCTCATGGCGCGGCCAGGGGGGCCCTGCGCCTCCCTGGCTTGTGGGCTCCCTGAGCCACCTCTGTCCTAGGTTTTGCGCCTATATATTCCCTAAAATCCCAGAAACAATCACGAGTTCATTGAAAGTACTTTTCCGCCACCGCAAGCTTCTGTCTCCGCAAGATCCCATATGGGGCACGTTCTGGTGCCCTGCCGTAGGGGGGTTCGGACACGGAGGGCTTCTTCATCAACACCATGACCTCTCCGATGATGCGTGAGTAGTTCACCGTAGACCTACGGGTCCATAGCTAGTAGCTAGATGGCTTATTCTCTCTCTTGGATCTTCAATACAAAGTTCTCCATGATCTGAATGGAGATCTATCCGAGGTAATCTTCTTTTGCAGTGTGTTTGTCGAGATCCGATGAATTGTGGATTTATGATCAGATTATCTATGAATCTTATTTGAGTTTCTTCTGATCTCTCTTATGCATGATTTCATATCCTTGTAATTCTCTTCGAGTTGTGGGTTTTGTTTGGCCAACTAGATCTATGAATCTTGCAATGGGAGAAGTGCTTGGTTTTGGGTTCATATCGTGTGGTGACCTCACCCAATGACATAAGGGGTAGCGAGGCACACATCATGTTGTTGCCATCAAGGGTAAAAAGATAGGGTTTTCATCATTGGTTTGAGATTATCCCTCTACATCATGTCATCTTGCTTAAGGCGTTACTCTGTTCGTCATGAACTCAATACACTAGATGCATGCTGGAGAGCGGTCGATGTGTGGAGTAATAGTAGTAGATGCAGAAAGTATCGGTCTACTTGTCTCGGACGTGATGCCTATATGTATGATCATTGCCTTAGATATTGTCATGACTTTGCGCGGTTCTATCAATTGCTCGACAATAATTTGTTCACCCATCGTAATACTTGTTATTTTGAGAGAAGCCTCTAGTGAACACTATGGCCCCCGGGTCTACTCCACACCATATTTTGAGCCTTGCACTTTTTACTTCGTTGCACTTTACGCCTTCAGATCTCACTTTGCAATCAATCTTGATGGGATTGACAACCCCTTTAAAGCGTTGGGTGCAAGCTATTTTGTGTTTGCGGAGGTACTCTGGACTTGACGAGATTCTCTTACTGGATTGATACCTTGGTTCTCAAACTGAGGGAAATACTTACTGCTCCTATGCTGCATCACCCTATCCTCTTCAAGGGAAAAACCAACGCAAGCCCAGTCTCCTTCAACGTGTCAATTTCTGGCGCTATTGTCTATTGCCATAGCAGAAGAATTTCTGGCGCTGTTGCCGGGGAGGATCAAGTCAAGAACTCACCCAAGTAAGTGTCGCAAACTCATCTCTTGCATTTACTTTGTTTGCCAGTTGCCTCTTGTTTTCCTCTCCCCCACTTCACCAATTTGCCTTTTTCGTTTGCCTTTTTTCGTTTGCCTTTCCTTTGCTTGTGTGCTTTGTGCCTTCAATATGCTTGCATCTTCGCTTGCTGAAAATCTATTGATATGGATCCTCATCCACTTCCTAATCTCTTTAAGAGATCCACTTGTGTTGATCCAATTGCTAGTGAGCTGAGTGCACTTGAATTTCTCTATGGAGTTTTGCTTGAAATGCGTGAATCTGAAAATTGTGAGGAAGAAATTTTTGAAGTGATTCACGAGGGCTCCTTGAATCAAAAGCATGATTGCAATGGTTTCACTATAAATCCTATTAGTGAAAATCATGCTAAAAATATGCAAAACCCTAAGCTTGGGGATGCTAGTCTTGCTATATCCACTACTTGTTGCAAAGATCATGATTGGGGTGATGATTTTTCTTTTGATATTGAAAATTTGTTTAAGCCTCATGATGAGTATGATATTTGCAACAATATTGAAAGTGGGATTGGAGAGGCCATGACTTTATTTGATGATAATCCCACTATTTTTGCAGAGCGTCAACTTTGCATGCATGTGGATCATGAAAAGAATATCCTATGTGATAGTTACATTGTTGAATTTGATTATGATCCCACATGTAATTGCTATGAGAGAGGAAAATATTGTGGTAGAAACTTTCATGTTACCAAATTACCTCTCGTTATGTTGAGATTGATATTGTCTCTTTCTTGTTCCTTGCATATGGCAACTATTGGTTGTATTGACAATCTGTTTTCCTATAAAATGCCTATGCATAGGAAGTATGTTAGACTTAGATGTGATTTTCACATGCTTTATGATGCTCTCGTTGTGCTTCAATTCTTGTATTTTGTGAGAGCATCATTGAATGCCTAGCTAAGGGCGTTAAACAATAGCGCTTGTTGGGAGGCAACCCAATAAATTTATCTTTTTCTTTCTATTTTGTTGCGTTCACACTTTCACAATTCTGTTGTGATTGTGTTTTTTGTGTGTTTCATTTTGTGTTTGAGCCAAGCAAGCCTTTATGACTAGTCTTGGTAATGGTTGTTTGATCTTGCTGAAAAAAGACAAAAACTTGTCGCTCACGAGATGATATTTCATTTTTATTCAGAAAGAGCTTTTCAGTTGATTCTTTTTGCTGCTGATTGATATGCTTTTTCCCTAGACCATCGTAATTTGTCAGATTTTTTGAGGTACCAGAAGTATACGAAGTATATAGATTGCTACAGACTGGTCTGTTTTTGACAGATTCTGTTTTTGTTGAGTTGGTTGCTTGTTTTGATGAAACTATGGTTAGTATCGGGGGGGTATTAGCCATGGGAAAGTGAGAATACAGTAGCTCATCATCAATATAGATGGAATTCAAGTTTGCTACAGTACCAAAAGAAGTGGTAGTTTGTTTTCTTGTACTAATGTTATCACAAGTTTCTGTTTAAGTTTTGTGTTGTGAAGTTTTCAAGTTTTGGGTGACGTTCTCATGGACAAAGAGATAAGGAGTGGAAAGATCTAAATCTTGGGGATGGCCAAGGCACCCCAAGCCAAATTCAAGGACACCAAAAAGCCTAAGCTTGGGGATGCCCCGGGAAGGCATCCCCTCTGTCGTCTTCAATCCATTGGTAACATCACTTGGAGCTATATTTTTATTCACCACATGATATGTGTTTTGCTTGGAGCGTCTTGATCATAGGAGTATTTTCTTTTTGTTGTGTCACAATCATCCTTGCTACACACCTTTTTGAGAGAGAGACATGCACTCATCGTGATTTTGCTAGAATGCTCATTGTGCTTCACTTATATCTTTTGAGCTAGATACTTTTGCTCTTGTGCTTCAATTATATCTTTTGAGCTAGATACTTTTGCTCTTGTGCTTCACTTATATCTTTTGAGCTAGATACTTTTGCTCTTGTGCTTCACTTATATCTTTAGAGCACGGCGGTGCGTGATTTGGTAGTTGGCTTATGCTATGAAAGTAGTCCCATGTGCTAGGTACCCAAAGAGGATGCAAAAACCTCCATCTTCATGTGCATTGAGTAGAAAGAGAAGTTTTGATTCCTCTCAATTAGTTTTGAGACGTGGATTTGGTAATATTAAAAGTTATGTTAGTAGGGTGTTGTGAATCTAGAAATACTTGTGTTGAAGTTAGTGATTTACGTAGCATGCACGTATGGTGAACCGCTATGTTAGGAAGTCGGAGCATAATTGATCTATTGATTGTCATCCTTTGTGTTCAGGCCGGGATCGCGCGATGGTTTACACCTACCAACCCTTCCCCTCGGAGTATGCGTTTAGCACTTTGTTTCGATTACTAATAAAAACTTTCGCAATAAGTATGTGAGTTTTTTATGACTAATGTTGAGTCCATGGTATAGATGCACTTTCACCTTCCACCATTGCTAGCCTCTCTAGCGCCGCACAACTCTCGCCGGTGCACAAACCCACCAAATTCCTTCCTCAAAACAGCCACCATACCTACCTTCTATGGCATTTTCATAGCCATTCCGAGATATATTGCCATGCAACTCCCACCGTTTCGTCTCATGACTTGTGCCGTCACTCTTATATTGCCATTGCATGATCATACTAGATCATTGCACATCCCAGTACACTGCCGGAGGCATTTCCTATGGAGTCATCATCATTGTGATCTTCGAGCTTTGAGTAACTAAAAAGTGTGATGATCATCATTATTAGAGCATTGTCCCATGTGAGGAAAAAAAGAGCCCAAAGAGCCCAAAAATAAAAACAAAAAAAATGAGAAAAGAAAAAAAGAGGCCAAAGAGCCCAAATAAAAAAAAAGAAATGAGAGAAAAAGAGAGAAGGGACAATGCTACTATCTTTTTCCACACTTGTGCTTCATATTAGCACCATGTTCTTCATGATTGAGAGCTTCTTGCTTTGTCACTACCATATGCTAGTGGTAATCTTCGTTTTATAACTTGTCTTGTATATTCGAATGATGGGTTTCCTAAAAATTGCCCTAGGTCTTCGTGAGCAAGCAAGTTGGATGCACACCCACTAGTTTTCCTCTTGAGCTTTCACATACTTATAGCTCTAGTGCATCTTTTGTATGGCAATCCCTACTCATTCACATTGATATCTATTAATGGGCATCTCCATAGCCTATTGATACGCTGAGTCAATGTGACCATCTCCTCCTTTTTTGTCTCACAACCACCACCACACTCTATTCCACCTATAGTGCTATATCCATGGCTCACGCTCATTATTGCGTGATAGTTATAAAAAGTTTGAGAAAGTAAGAGTGTGAAAACAATTACTTGACCAATTCCGGGGTTGTGCATGATTTACATTAATTGTGTGAGGATGATGGAGCATAGCCAGACTATATGATTTTATAGGGATAACTTTCTTTGGCCTTGTTATTTTGAAAGTTCATGATTGCTTTGCTAGTTTGCTTGAAGTATTACTGTTTTCATGTCAATAGCAAACTATTGTTTTGAATCATACAGATCTGAACATTCATGCCACGTGAAAGAAGTTGCAAAGGACAACTATGCTAGGTAGCGTTCCACATCAAAAATTCAGTCTTTATCACTTCCCTACTTGAGGACGAGCAGGAGTTAAGCTTGGGGATGCTTGATACGTCTCCAACGTATCTATAATTTTTTATGGTTTCATGCTATTATCTTGTCAAACTTTGGATGTTTTGCATGCCTTTTATTTATTTTTTGGGACTAACTTATTAATCCAGTGCCAAGTGCTAGTTCCTGTTTTTTTTCATGTTTTTGACCCCTTTTAGAGGAGATTTTGAAACGGAGTTCAAACAGAAGAAAATCCCCGAAAAGATTTTTTCTGGAAGGGAAGAAGATCGGAGAGCTTGGGGGCCAAGCCAGAAGAGCCCCAGGGGCCCCACAAGCCCCCACCCCACGGCCAGGGGGGCGGGACATGCAGGCTTGTGGGCCCCCTGGAGGTCCCCTGACATAGATCTTGCACCCATAAATTCCCAAATATTCCCAAAATAATCAAGGGAGCATCGTAATCACTTTTCCGCCGCCGCAAGCTTCTGTCTCCGCAGATCCCATCTGGGGCACGTCGTGGTGCCCTGCCGGAGGGGGGATTCGGACACGGAAGGCTTCTCCATCAACACCATGACCTCTCCGATGATGCGTGAGTAGTTCGCCATAGACCTACGGGTCCATAGCTAGTAACTAGATGGCTTCTTCTCTCTCTTGGATCTTCAATACAAAGTTGTCCATGATCTTCATGGAGATCTATCCGATGTAATCTTCTTTTACGGTGTGTTTGTCGAGATCCGATGAATTGTGGATTTATGATCAGATTATTTATGAATCTTATTTGAGTTTCTTCTGATCTCTCTTATGCATGATTTCATATCCTTGTAATTCTCTTCGAGTTGTGGGTTTTGTTTGGTCAACTAGATCTATGATTTTTGCAATGGGAGAAGTGCTTCGTTTTGGGTTCATACCGTGCGGTGACCTCACCAAGTGACAGAAGGGGTAGCGAGGGACGTATCGTGTTGTTGCCATCAAGGGTAAAAAGATGGGGTTTTCATCATTGGTTTTAGATTATCCCTCTACAACATGTCATCTTGGTTAAAGCGTTACTCTGTTCGTCATGAACTCAATACACTAGATGCATGCTGGATAGCGGTCGATGTGTGGAGTAATAGTAGCAGATGCAGAAAGTATCGGACTACTTTTCTCGGACGTGATGCCTATATGCTAGATCATTGCCTTAGATATCATCATGACTTTGCGCGGTTCTATCAATTGCTCGACAATAATTTGTTCACCCACCGTAATACTTGCTATTTTGAGAGAAGCCTCTAGTGAACACTATGGCCCCGAGGGTCTACTCCACACCATATTTTCAGCCTTACACTTTTTACTTCGTTGCACTTTCCGCCTTCAGATCTCACTTTGCAAACAATCTTGAAGGGATTGACAACCCCTTTGAAGCGTTGGGGTGCAAGCTTGTTTGTGTTTGTGTAGGTACTCTGGACTTGACGAGAGCCTCCTTCTGGATCGATACCTTGGTTCTCAAACTGAGGGAGATACTTACTGCTCCTGTGCTGCATAACCCTTTCCTCTTCAAGGGAAAAACCAACGCAAGCCCAATCTCCGTCAACATGTCAATTTCTGGCGCTGTTGTTTGAGAAGTAGCAGGTCTCCTTTTATAGGCAAAGGGGTCAATAACAGTGCTCAACAGTGGGTTCATGAGCTGCACAGTGAACATGGTTCACTGTTATTTGTATACCGTGCGTCAGGGGCAGTAAATGCTTCGATAGTCTCCTGACCTGCATCAGGATGGTATCGATGCGTACCCAGGTGTTTCGACACCTGGGTGTTGTGTTGGCACATGAGGGATGCGTTGGCGCTGTGGTAGTCGATGGCATTGTGGAAGGAGGGAACACCTAGCGGCGAAGGGGGCTTGCCGGGCTGGTGCCCTCGCGAGTGGTCTAGTACGCCTTCCTGGCAAGGAAGGCTTGCCGGGGCCTTGTCTACTTTCCTCGCAAGGAGGACTTGTCGGGGCCTTGGATATCTTCCCGGCAAGAAAGGCTTGTCGGGGTCTTGGACGTCTTCTCGGAAGAAGGGCTTGCGGGGCTTGTAACTTAGACTTGTTCCTCACACCCTTGGAGGGGTGTGGCCTTGGTGAGCTTGGGGGTTAATCTTTCTGCCAGCCTTTGTCGTGCCTTGCCGTCAAAGGGGTTGCAGGCGCCCGTGCACAAGTCTGGGGCACAGGAGACCCCAGTCTTCAGTGCACTGAAAGGAGCCCCCGGGCCTGGGCCACACACGCGTGCAAGGCGTTGTTGGGCCAGGCCCAAAGTGGTGCACGACCCCCTGTGAAATGGTAACTTGTAGGTTGGAGCCATTGCTAGTGGTCTTTCTCCACCTCGCGCATTGAACGCACGAAGCGGAGAGGCGTGCGTGTTGGAATTATGCCCTAGAGGCAATAATAAATGTATAGTTATTATTATAATTCCTGTATCAAGATAATAGTTTATTATCCATGCTATAATTGTATTGAATGAAGACTCATTTACATGTGTGGATACATAGACAAAACACCGTCCCTAGCATGCCTCTAGTTGGCTAGCCAGTTGATCGATGATAGTCAGTGTCTTCTGATTATGAACAAGGTGTTGTTGCTTGATAACTGGATCACGTCATTGGGAGAATCACGTGATGGACTAGACCCAAACTAATAGACGTAGCATGTTGATAGTGTCATTTTGTTGTTACTGTTTTCTGCGTGTCAAGTATTTATTCCTATGACCATGAGATCATATAACTCACTGACACCGGAGGAATGCTTTGTGTGTATCAAACGTCGCAACGTAACTGGGTGACTATAAAGATGCTCTACAGGTATCTCCGAAGGTGTTAGTTGAGTTAGTATGGATCAAGACTGGGATTTGTCACTCCGTATGACGGAGAGGTATCTCGGGGCCCACTCGGTAATACAACATCACACACAAGCCTTGCAAGCAATGTAACTTAGTGTAAGTTGCGGTATCTTGTATTACGGAACGAGTAAAGAGACTTGCCGGTAAACGAGATTGAAATAGGTATGCGGATACTGACGATCGAATCTCGGGCAAGTAACATACCGAAGGACAAAGGGAATGACATACGGGATTATACGAATCCTTGACACTGAGGTTCAAACGATAAGATCTTCGTGGAATATGTAGGATCCAATATGGGCATCCAGGTCCTGCTATTGGATATTGACCGAGGAGTCTCTCGGGTCATGTCTACATAGTTCTCGAACCCGCAGGGTCTGCACACTTAAGGTTCGACGTTGTTTTATGCGTTTTTGAGTTATATGGTTGGTTACCGAATGTTGTTCGGAGTCCCGGATGAGATCACGGACGTCACGAGGGTTTCCGGAATGGTCCAGAAACGAAGATTGATATATAGGATGACCTCATTTGATTACCGAAAGGTTTTCGGAGTTACCGGGAATGTACCGGGAATGACGAATGGGTTCCGGGAGTTCACCGGGGGGGGGGGGGGCAACCCACCCCGGGGAAGCCCATAGGCTTTGGGGAGACACACCAGCCCTTAGTGGGCTGGTGGGACAGCCCCAAGGGGGCCTATGCGCCAAGAATAAGAAATCAAAGGAAAGGAAAAAAAAAGAGGGAGGAAGTGGGAAGGGAGGGGTACTCCTCTCACCAAACCAAGTCCAACTCGGTTTGGGGGGGGAGTCCTCCCCCCTTGGCTCGGCCGACCCCTTGAGGGTCCCTTGGACCCCAAGGCAAGGCCCCCCTCCCTCCTCCTATATATATGGAGCAATTAGGGCTGATTTGAGACGACTTTCTCACGGCTGCCCGACCACATACCTCCATAGTATTTCCTCTAGATCGCGTTTCTGCGGAGCTCGGGCGGAGCCCTGCTGAGACAAGATCATCACCAACCTCCGGAGCGCCGTCACGCTGCCGGAGAACTCTTCTACCTCTCCGTCTCTCTTGCTGGATCAAGAAGGCCGAGATCATCGTCGAGCTGTACGTGTGCTGAACGCGGAAGTGCCGTCCGTTCGGTACTAGATCGTGGGACTGATCGCGGGATTGTTCGCGGGGCGGATCGAGGGACGTGAGGACGTTCCACTACATCAACCGCGTTCTCTAACGCTTCTGCTGTACGATCTACAAGGGTACGTAGATCACTCATCCCCTCTCGTAGATGGACATCACCATGATAGGTCTTCGTGCGCGTAGGAAATTTTTTGTTTCCCATGCGACGTTCCCCAACAGTGCGCCCAGTGGCCGTCCCACCTCCCAAAACATTTCTACCACGCTTGAGGCATGCGTAGTAAGGGTCAGGCAAGTGGCGATCGTGGCCTTAAAAGTCGCAGCCGTGGCAGGGCCCGCCCTTAATGCATTGGTGTAGCAGGGCGGGTCCCTGTTCATCCATGACTATGGGTGATTGGGCGAGAGGGGCGGCGGTTTTCTGGAGTGAGGAGGGCTAGCCCCCGTGCCTCGCCCTATAAATTAGGGGGTTTGCGAGAGGGTTTTGCTCATCCATCCAACTCCTCAAATGCACAACACCCCTAGCTTGTTCTGCAGTATCTTCTTCAGCTTCAGGTGGCGCTCGCCCCTAATCATGGCTAGGGGACGAGGGCGGCAACCATCAACCGCCAGAGCGGCGAGAGTATCCCGTTCGGATCATGCCACAACTTCGGGAGCCGTAGGTGCGAAGGACAGCTTGAGCGCCCGAGGTGGCGGAGGGGCGAGGTGTCGTGGTTGCCGAGGAGGCCGTGGCCGGGGAAGGCGGGATGCTACTCCAGCACCCACACCTTCGCCGAGGCTTGTCCCCGCAGGGATTCATGTTGAAAGGACTCTGTTGGAGTTTCTTGTCAAGCTGCAAGGCCGCATGAGGACTCACCTTCAACTCTGCAGCGCCTTCGCCAAGGCGATAGACGAAGAGAAGCTCCCAATGCCGTGGCTCCGGGTGCATGGCTGGAGCAACGACGCTGTACCGGTGCCCGTGGAGCATCTAGGGTCTCGGCTCCTATATCTTGGCCGTGGGTGCAAGAGCTTCGCACATGCCCACAATCTCTGGGATGGGCATGTTCTCCGCTTAAAGATGATGGCGGACAACCTGCTCTTCGTCAAGCTATATGGGAGCTCAAGTGTAGGACTCGGCTGTTGCGAAGAAAGCTCGAGCGGGACTGAAATCCCTTCCTCGCATGGGAGCGTTGAGGAACGGATAGATGGGAGCGACAGCGGGTACGGGTCAGACCCTTGGCACGCTAAGCCTGGGTATGAGGATCTGACCTCAAACTGACTGCCTGCTGCACCATCACCGTCAGTCCGCGGCTCTCCTCCTCTCGAGTTGGGACCGACGCGCTGGAAGAACCGACACTGCCTCATATTCCTAGCAAGGCCTGGTTCCTAGCTTTGCCGTCCCTTGTGGCCCCGTTCTACTTTGCGCAGTGCTGGTCAAGAAGGAGCCACCCTGGGTTGCGCCGCGGGCCTCGCCGTTTTTTGTTTTCTTGAACTTCTGTCCGGCAAGCATTGTCCCTCGCCAAAGACAGTATCATAGGTTAGAGTAGTAAAATTCATCCATGTAATATGTTTGAATTTGCCTCAATAAATGTATAAATATTGTTTCCCTTTTGTCTGATCCCCCTGTTTGTATGATACATCCTTTGCGTTTTCCGGAAGCTTGTTGGCTAGACTGGTTGTGCCGCTAGTGCTTCGAGGAACGGATCCTTAGCAGTTTTTCGGAGGGGTTGTTACCGGCAAGACTCCTTGCCGCACTCAGTGCAACCGTTAAATCGTCGAGCGCGACTCGAGGCGAAATAAGGCGCTACGTAGCCGCTTGGTCTGTTGAGAAAGTTCAAAACAGTGTGAAGGTGCTCTGTGGCCGTTCACCTCGTTGAACGAGTTCGAAACAGAACCAAGGTGCACTGATCCTAGCAAGGTTCCTCTACGCGCAGGTTTCTCATACAAACATCGAGATCTTTAGAAGGGAAACAATCTATCTACTCAAAAATCTCATCAAGAGTTATTGTCACTTATTTGTCGAGCCACGACACTTCTTCTCGCGACATCTGAATCTTTTGCCGGGGCCTTAGATCCCCGGCAAGCCGGATGTTACACCCCCCGGCAACCTCCTCGCCGGCAAGGTTCTTGTCAATAGTCTTTGACCATTGCATAGGCAAGGGGTTTGCCGGGGTATAACTCCTTTTTCACCTTTGCCAGACCGTGCTGACAGATCCCCCGAGCACATCTTTGGCGGCGACGCGACACTTCCAAGGGAGAAAACGTTTCCGCTAGAGTGCGTGTGATACATCTCCATCGTATCTACTTTTCCAAACTCTTTTGCTCTTGTTTTGGACTCTAAATTGCATGATTTGAATGGAACTAACCCGAACTGACACTGTTTTCAGCAGAATTGCATTGGTGTTGTTTTTGCGTAGAAATAAAAGTTCTCGGAATGACGTGGAAATTTACGAGGATTTTTTGTGGAACATATGAAAAATACTAGCGCAAGAATTACCTGGAGACGCGGAGCCAGGAGCCCACAAGCCCAGGAGGCGCGGCCCCCCTGGCCGCGCCTCGCAGGCTTGGGAGGCCCTCGTGGCTCCGCAACCTCCAACTCCAGCTCTATATATTCTCTCTTGCCCAGAAAAAATTAAGACAGAAGAGTTCATCGCGTTTCGCGATACGGAGCCGCCACCACCACCTGTTCTTCCTCTGAAGGGCAGATCTGGAGTCCGTTCTGGGCTCCAGAGAGGGGAAATCGACGCCGTCGTCATCGCCAAGCATCCTTCATCACCAATTACATGATGCTCTTCGTCGTTCGTGAGTAATCTCATCGTAGGCTTGCTGGACGGTGATGGGTTGGATGAGATCTATCATGTAATCGAGTTAGTTTTGATGGGGTTTGATCCCTAGTATACACTATGTTCTAAGATTGATGTTGCTACTACTTTGCTATGCTTAATGCTTGTCACTAGGGCCCGAGTGCCATGATTTCAGATATGAACCTATTATGTTTTCATCAATATATGTGTGTTCTTGATCCTATCTTGCAAGTTGTAGTCACCTACTATGTGTTATGACCTGGCAACCCCGGAGTGACAATAGCCGGAACCACTCCCGGAGATGACCATAGTATGAGGAGTTCATGTATTCACTATGTGCTAATGCTTTGTTCCGGTTCTCTATTAAAAGGAGACCTTAATATCCCTTAGTTTCCATTAGGACCCCGCTGCCACGGGAGGGATGGACAATAGATGTCATGGAAGTTCTTTTCCATAAGTACGTATGACTAAATACGGAATACATGCCTAAATTACATTGACGAACTGGAGCTAGTTACATATCGCCCTATGTTATAACTGTTACATGATGAATGTCATCCGACATAATTATCCATCACCGATCCAATGCCTACGAGTCTTTTCCTACTGGTCCTTTCTAAGTTACTTTACCACTACTGCTGTCATTGCTGCTGCTGTCACTACTGCTACCTTTACTATCACACTACTTTGCTACTGAAACTTTGCTGCAGATACTAAGTCTTTCAGGTGTGGTTGAATTGACAACTCAACTGCTAATACTCGAGAATATTCTTTGGCTTCCCCTTCTGTCGAATCAACAAATTTGGGTTGAATAATCTACCCTCAAAAACTGTTGCGATCCCCTATACTTGTGGGTTATCAAGACCTTTTTCTGGCGCCGTTGCCTGGGAGGCATAGCTCTATTCTCTGAGTTACTTGGGATTTACGTCTATTGATCACTATGAGGAATCCGAGAGATCCAAAAACTAAAGTATTGCCCTCAACTACGAGGAAAGGTAAGGAACTTCCATCTAGCTGTGCACTTGATTCACATCCAGTTATGAGTAAATTTGCGACACCACCACCTATTGGTAATTCTGATATGTCGCATTTGCTTGATGATGCTACTTCTGCTATCCATGATGCTTATGATGATGCTTTGCTTGATAATGATTTGCCACTGGGTGCATTTCTTGATGCACAAATTGCTAGAGTTACTGCTGAATGTGATGATACTTCTGAAACTGATGAAATTAATGAAGTAGAACCCGTTGTTACACCTGTTAGACCTAGCTCTCCTAGATATGAATTGCCTAATAAACCTAAGGGTTATGTTATGGAGGGAGATGTAGCTGAATACTTTCTTGCTTGTAAGGATAGCTATGATCTTGAAATTTATTGCGCAAGTGGAAAGAAAAATCTGTGAATGCTAGAATGAAATACAATCCTAAGTTTGCTACTTCGCCTATCTTTGTTACTGATAAGGATTATGAATTCACTGTCGATCCTGATTTAATCACTTTGGTTGAATCTGATCCTTTTCATGGTTATGAGTCTGAAACGGTTGTAGCACATCTTACCAAACTGAATGATATAGCCACCGTATTCACGAATGAGGAAAAGATTCGCCATTACTATATCCTTAAGTTGTTTCCTTTCTCACTAAAGGGTGATGCTAAGACTTGGTTCACTTCTCTTGCTCCTGGTTGTGTGTGTAGTCCCCAGGATATGATTTACTACTTCTCTGAGAAATATTTTCCTGCCCATAAGAAAAAAGCTGCCTTGTAGGATATATATAACTTTGTGCAAGCTTGGGGGAGGCTTGTCCAGCTACTTAATGCTTTGCCTGATCACCCTCTTGAGAAAAATGAAATACTTGATATCTTTTATAGTGGACTAACTAATGCTTCTAGGGACCACCTAGATAGTTGTGCTGGTTGTGTTTTCAAGGAACGAACTATGGAACAAGCTAAAGTTCTATTGAATAATATCTTGAGCAATGATAATGCTTGGACTATTCCCGAACCACATCTGAAGCCAACTCCAAAGAAAAGAGGTATTCTATTCCTCAGTCCTGAAGATATGCAAGAAGCCAAGAAATCTATGCAAGAGAAAGGTATTAAATCTGAAGATGTTAAGAATCTACCACCTATTGAAGAAATACATGGTCTTGATAACCCGACACAGGTAGTAGAGGTAAATTCTCTTCGTAGATTCAATGAGAGTGATATTCCTTATGATAAACCTGCTAGCTTATGCTTAGATGATTTTGATAACATTGTTGCCAAACAACAAAGTTTCAATGATTATGTTAGCAGACAATTGAGACAAAATGCTCTTATGATTAGTCATAGAAGTGCTTGTGTGGATAGAAATGTCAATGATCTTAAGATTTTGAGTAAACATGCCTCTATGGTCACTACCCAATTAGAACAAGTACTTAAGGCTCAAAATGACTTGCTCAATGAGTTGAATGACACTTCTATTATAGTTGTCACTAGAGGTGATAGAATGACTCAGGAACCTTTGTATCCTGAGGGTCATCCTAAGAGAATTGAACAAGATTCTCAAGGAGTTAACACTAATGCACCTAGTCATCCTGGTATTAGGAAGAAAAAGAAAGATGATAGGAACTTGCATGCTAGCAAACCTATTGCCGTTACACCCGAGAATCCAAATGGTGTCTCTGTTTCTGATGCCAAAACACAATCTGGTGATGAACATGAGCCTAGTGATAATATTGATAGTGGTGTTCATGTTGATGCTCAACCTAGTAATGATAAGGATGTGGATATTGAACCTGTTGTTGATCTTGATAACCCACAACCTAAGAACAGGAGATACGATAAGAACGACTTTATTGCTAGGAAGCATGGTAAAGAAAGAGAACCATCGGTTCAGAAAGCCATGCCCTTTCCTACCAAACCATCCAAGAAAAAGGATGATGAGGATTTTGAGCGCTTTGTTGAAATGATTAGACCTGTGTTTTTGCAAATACGTTTGACACATATGCTCAAAATGTCTCCTTATGCTAAGTACATGAAAGATATTGTGACTAATAAAAGGAGGGTACCTGAGGTTGAGATTTCCACCATGCTCGCTAATTACACCTTCAAGGGTGGAACTCCTAAGAAACTAGGTGATCCAGGAGTGCCCACTATACCTTGCTCCATTAAAGGAAATTATGTTAGAACCGCTTTATGCGATCTTGGAGCCGGTGTTAGTGTTATGCCTCTCTCTTTATATCGTAGACTTGAATTGGATAAGTTGACGCCTGCTACGGCGACATGAATCTTCTGTCGTCTCTTGAGCTTGCGTTGTTTTTTCCCTTGAAGAGGAAAGGGCGATGCAGCACAGGAGCAGTAAGTATTTCCCTCAGCTTGAGAACCAAGGTATCAATCCAGTAGGAGAATCTCGTCAAGTCCAGAGTACCTGCGCAAACACAAAAGAGCTTGCACCCAACGCTATAAAGGGGTTGTCAATCCCTTCAAGATTGATTGCAAAGTGAGATCTGAAGGCGGAAAGTGCAACGAAGAAAAAGTGTAAGGCTGAAAATATGATGTGAAGTAGACCCGGGGGCCATAGTGTTCACTAGAGGCTTCTCTCAAAATAGCAAATATTACGCTGGGTGAACAAATTACTGTCGAGCAATTGATAGAACCGCACAAAGTCATGACGATATCTAAGGCAATGATCATACATATAGGCATCACGTCCGAGACAAGTAGACCGATACTTTCTGCATCTACTACTATTACTCCACACATCGACCGCTATCCATCATAAATCTAGTGTATTGAGTTCATGACGAACAGAGTAACGCCTTAAGCAAGATGACATGATGTAGAGGGATAAACTCAAACCAATGATGAAAACCCCATCTTTTTACCCTTGATGGCAACAACATGATGCGTGCCTTGCTACCCGTTGTGTCACTGGGTGAGGTCACCGCACGACATGAACGCAAAACCAAGCACTTCTCCCATTACAAGAATGATAGATCTAGTTGGTCAAACAAAACCCACAACTCGAAGAGAATTACAAGGATATGAAATCATGCATAAGAGAGATCAGAAGAAAATCAAATAAGATTCATAGAATATCTGATCATAAATCCACAATTCATCGGATCTCGACAAACACACCGCAAAAGAAGATTACATTGGATAGATCTCCATGAAGATCATGGTGAACTTTGTATTGAAGATCCAAGAGAGAGAAGAAGCCATCTAGCTACTAGCTATGGACCCGCAGGTTTGTGGTGAACTACTCACGCATCATCAGAGAGGTCATGGTGTTGATGAAGAAGCCCTCCGTATCTGAATCCCCCTCCGACAGGGCACCAGAACGTGCCCCAGATGGAATCTTGCGGAGACAGAAGCTTGCGGCGTCGGAAAAGTACTTTCGATGATCTCCTGATTTTTTCTGGAATTTATGGGAATATATAGGCGAAAGACCTAGGGCAAAGGTGGCCCAGGGAGCCCACAAGCCTCGGAGGCGCGGGCCCCCCTGGCCGTGGCTAGGGGGGTTGTGGGGTCCCTGGTGGGCCCTAGCCTTGGTTCTCAAGCTTCCCGATCTTCTTCTGTTTTGAAAAAAATCTTTTTGGAAGGTTCGTTCCATTTGGACTCCGTTTAAAATCCTCCTCTTAAAGGGGTGAAAAACATGGAAAAAACAGGAACTCGCACTTGGCACTGAGTTAATAAGTTAGTCCCAAAAAGATATAAAAGGCATACAAAACATCCAAAGTTTGACAGGATAATAGCATGAAACCATCAAAAATTATAGATATGTTCGAGACGTATCAAGCATCCCCGAATTTTTGATAAAGACTGAATTTTTGATGTGGAATGCTACCTAGCATAGTTGTCCTTTGCAACTTCTTTCGTGTGACATGAATGTTCAGATCCGTAAGATTCAAAACAATAGTTTTCTATTGACATGAAAACAATAATACTTTAAGCAAACTAGCAAGGTAATCATGAACTTTCAAAATAACAAGGCCAAATAAAGTTATCCCTACAAAATCATATAGTGTGGCTATGCTCCATCATCCCCACACAACTAATTTAAATCATGCACAACCCCGGTATTGGCCAAGTAATTGTTTTCGCACTCTTACTTTCTCAAACCTTTTATAACTAGCACGCAATACATAAGCGTGAGCCATGGATATAGCACTATAAGTGGAATAGAGTGTGGTGGTGGTTGTGAGACAAAAAAGGAGGAGATGGTCACATTGACTCGGCGTATCAAAGGGCTATGGAGATGCCCATTAATAGATATCAATGTGAATGAGTAGGGATTGCCATACAAAGGATGCACTAGAGCTATAAGTATGTGAAAGCTCAAAAGGAGAACTAGTGGGTGTGCATCCAACTTGCTTGCTCATGAATACCTAGGGCAATTTTGAGGAAGCCCATCATTGGAATATACAAGCCAAGTTATATAATAAAGATTCCCACTACCATATGGTGGTGACGAAACGAGAGGCTCTCAATCATGAAGAACATGGTGCTATTATGAAGCACAAGTGTGGAAAATATAGTAGCATTGTCCCTTCTCTCTTTTTCTCTTTTTTTATTTGGGCTCTTGGGCCTCTCTTTTTTTCTCTTTTTTTTATTTGGGATCTTTGGCCTCTTTTTTTCCTCACATGGGACAATGCTCTAATAATGATGATCATCACACTTTTATTTACTCATAGCTCGAAGCTCAGAACAATGATGACTCTACAGGAAATGCCTCCGGCAGTGTACCGGGATGTGCAACGATCAAGATTGGCGTATGACGTTGAAACATCTCGCTAGCTATCTTACGATCATGCATTGACAATATGAGAGTGACGACACAAGTCATGAGACGGAACGGTGGGAGTTGCATGGCAATATATGTCGGAATGGCTATGAAAATGCCATAATAGGTAGGTATGGAGCTGTTTTGAGGAACGCATATGGTGGGTTTGTGTACCGGCGAGAATTGCGCGGCACTAGAGAGGCTAGCAATGGTGGAAGGTGAAAGTGCATCTATACCATGGACTCACATTAGTCATGAAGAACTCACATACTTGTTGCGAAAGTTTTTATTAGTAACCGAAACAAAGTGCTAAACGCATACTCCTAGGGGAAGTGTTGGTAGGTCTTAACCATCGCGCGATCCTGACCTGAACACAAAGGATGACAATCAATAGATCAATTATGCTCCGACTTCCTAACATAGAGGTTCACCATATGTGCATGCTACGGGAATCACTAACTTCAACATAAGTATTTCTACATTCACAACACCCTACTAACATAACTCTTAGTATTACCAAATCCACGTCTCAAAACTAATTGAGAGGAATCGAAACTTCTCTTTTTACTCAATGCACATGAAGATGGAAGTTTTTGTATCCTCTTTGGGTATCTATCACCTTTGGGACTACTTTCATAGCATAAGCCAACTACCAAGTCACGCACCGCCGTGCTCTAAAAGATCTAAGTGAAGCACATAGAGCAAAATTATCTAGCTCAAAAGATATAAGTGAGGCACGATGAGCATTCTAGCGAAATCACGATGAGTGCATGTCTCTCTCTAAAGGTGTGCAACAAGGATGATTGTGAGACAACGAAAAGAAAAGACTCCTACGATACAAGATGCTCCAAGCAAAACACATATCATGTGGTGAATAAAAATATAGCTCCAAGTAATGTTACCGATGGATTGAAGACGAAAGAGGGGATGCCTTCCCGGGGCATCCCCAAGTTAGGCTTTTTGGTGTCCTTGAATTTGGCTTGGGATGCCTTGGGCATCCCCAAGCTTGATCTCTTTACACTCCTTATCTCTTTGTCCATGAGAACATCACCCAAAACTTGAAAACTTCACAACACAAAACTTAAACAGAAACTCGTGATAACATTAGCACAAGAAAACAAACTACCACCTCTCTAGGTACTTTAGCAGTCTTGATTTCTATTTATATTTGTGTTAGATTATTGTATTCTCACTTTTCCATGGCTAGTACCCCCCCCCCCCGATACTATCCATAGTTTCATCAAAACAAGCAACCAACTCAACAAAAACAAAATCTGTCAAAAATAGACCAGTCTGTAGCAATCTGTGTACTTCGTATACTTATGTTACCTCAAAAAATCTGAAAAATTATGACTGCCTGGGCAAAAGGCATATCAACCAGAAGAAAAAAGAATCAACTCAAAAGCTCTTTATGAATAAAAATGAAAAATCATTTCGTGAGCGAAAAGTTTCTGTCTTTTTCCAGCAGGATCAAACAACCCTTACCAAGACTAGTCATAAAGGTTTTGCTTGGCTCGAACACAAAAAGAAACACAAAAGACACAATCATAACATAATTATGATAGTGTGGACGCAACAAAACAGAAAGAAAAAGAAATAAATTCATTGGGTTGCCTCCCAACAAGCGCTATTGTTTAACGCCCTTAGCTAGGCATAAGGCGATAGAATCACGTATCGTCGTCTTTGGTGCTCAAACCATAAGTAGCCCTCATCATGGATTCATAAGGAAATCTTATTTTCTTTCTAGGAAAGTGCTCCATGCCCTTCTTTAAAGGAAATTGAAATCTAATATTCCCTTCCTTCATATCGATGATAGTACCGATAGTCCTTAGGAAAGTTCTACCAAGAATAATACGGCATGTAGGATTGCAATTAATGTCAAGCACAATGAAATCCACGGGTACATAGTTCCTATTTGCAATAATAAGAACATCTGATCCTTCCCATGGGTTTCTTGACAATAGAATCCGCAAGATGCAAATTAAGAGAACACTCCTCAATCTCATTAAAACCCAGAACATCACATAAAGACTTTGGAATCACGAAAACACTAGCACCCAAATCACACAAAGCATTGCATTCATAGTTTTTGATTTTGATTTTGATAGTAGGTTCCCACTCATCATGAAGCTTTCTAGGGATAGAGACTTCCAATTCAAGTTTCTCTTCAAGAGATTTTATCATAGCTTCGACGATATGATCAGTAAAGGCTTTGTTTTGGCTATAAGCGTGTGGGGAGTTTAGCATGGATTGCATCAAGGAAATGCATTCAATCAAGGAGAAACTATCATAATGGAATTCCTTGAAATCCAAAGTAGTAATTTCATTACTACTCAAAGTTTTAATGTCTTCTACTCCACTTCCAATGCTTTTAGCATCAAGATAGATGGACTCCGAATCATTGGGGCGTTTTTCAACCAAAGTGGATTCATATCCAGCCCCATCATCATTAGGTTTGACACAAGAAAACAAAGATTCAATGGGAGTCACACCAAGCACTTTAAGATCTCCGTGATTCTTATCACGAGAACACGCCTTTTTAAGTCATTCATGTCTAGCACGAATTTGGGCGGTTCTTTCTTTGCTCTCACTCATGGAAACACACATAGCTTTCAATGTTTCATCCATATTGATCTTGGGAGGAGCACATCTTACTTTCAAAGCATCAATATCACTAGACATTCTATCAACGCTCTTAGCCAAATCGTCAATTTTGAGTAGTTTTTCCTCTATGGACGCATTGAAATTTTTTTGCGAGTTGATAAACTCTTTGATATTACTCTCTAGATCGGAGGGTAATCTATTGTAATTTCCATGAGTATTGTTGTAGGAGTTGCCCAAGTTATTAGAGGAGTTACTAGGAAAAGGCCTAGGAACGTAGTTTCCTCTAAAAGCATTGTTGTTGCCAAAATTATTCCTACCAACAAAATTAACGTCCAAGCTAGCGTTGCTACTCTCAATCAAGGAAGACAAGGGCATATCATTAGGATCTAAAGGAGAACTTCTACTAGCAACCAAATTCATTAACTCATCCATCTTATCACTCAACGCATTAATTTCTTCTATAGCGTGTACCTTCTTACTAGTAGGTGACCTTTCAGTGTGCCACCGAGAGTAGTTCGTCATGATATTGTCTAGGAGTTTCGTGGCTTCTCCTAACGTGATTTACATGAACGTTCCACCTGAGGCGGAGTCCAAGATATTTCTAGAAGCAAAATTCAAGCCAACATAAAATATTTGTATAATCATCCAAAGACTCAAGCCATGAGTGGAGAATTTCTAATCATCAATTTCATTCTCTCCCAAGATTGTGCAACATGTTCATGATCAAGTTGCTTAAAATTCATGATATCATTACGGAGAGAGATAATCTTAGCCGCCGGAAAATACTTGGATATATAAGCATCTTTGCACTTATCCCAAGAATCGATACTATTTTTGGGCAAAGACGAAAACCAATTTTTTTCTCGGTCTCGCAACGAGAAAGGAAAAAGCTTCAATTTAATCACATCATTATCCACATATTTCTTCTTTTGCATATGGAAAAGCTCTATGAAGGTATTAAGATGGGATGCGACATCTTCACTAGGAAGGCCGGAAAATTGCTCTTTCATAACAAGATTCAGCAAAGCGGCATTGATTTCGTATGAATCCGCACTAGTGGCGGGAGCAAGCGGAGTACTAATAAAATAATTATTATTAGTATTCGAGGAGTCACAAAGTTTGGTGTTTTTAGTCATGGTGACTTCGGCAAGCAAGCAAGCACACAAGCGAACAAAGAGCGAGCGAGAGAAAAGGGCGAACGAAAAGGCAAACGAAAAAGGCAAATATTTTTGTAAATTTTTGTTTTTCAGAAGTGGGGGAGAGGAAAACGAGAGGCAAAAAAGTAAATGCAAGAGATGAGTTTGCGACACTTACTTGGATGAGTTCTTGACTTGATCCTCCCCAACAACGGCGCCAGAAATTCTTCTATTACAGCGACTGGAATCTTCTGCCATCTCCTGAGCTTGCGTTGGTTTTTGCCTTGAAGAGGAAAGGGTGATGCAGCACAAGAGCAGTAAGTATTTCTCTCAATTTGAGAACCAAGGTATCAATCCAATAGGAGAATCTCGTCAAGTCCAGAGTACCTGCGCAAACACAAAAGAGCTTGCACCCAACGCTATAAAGGGGTTGTCAATCCCTTCAAGATTGATTGCAATGTGAGATCTGAAGGCGGAAAGTGCAACGAAGAAAAAGTGTAAGGCTGAAAATATGATGTGAAGTAGACCCGGGGGCCATAGTGTTCACTAGAGGCTTCTCCCAAAATAGCAAATATTATGGTGGGTGAACAAATTACTGTCGAGCAATTGATAGAACCGCGCAAATTCATGACAATATCTAAGGCAATGATCATACATATAGGCATCACGTCCGAGACAAATAGACCGATACTTTCTGCATCTACTACTATTACTCCACACCTCGACCTCTATCCAGCATGCATCTAGTGTATTGAGTTCATGACGAATAGAGTAACACCTTAAGAAAGATGACGTGATGTAGAGGGATAAACTCAAATCAATGATGAAAACCCCATCTTTTTACCCTTGATGGCAACAATACGATGCGTGCCTCGCTACCCCTTCTGTCACTGGGTGAGGTCACCGCACGGTATGAACCCAAAACCAAACACTTCTCCCATTGCAAGAATCATAGATCTAGTTGGCCAAACAAAACCCACAACTCGAAGAGAATTACAAGGAGATGAAATCGTGCATAAGAGAGATCACAAGAAACTCAAATAAGATTCATAGATAATCTCATCATGAATCCAGAATTCATCGGATCTCGACAAACACACCGCAAAAGAATATTACATCGGATAGATCTCCATGAAGATCATGGTGAACTTTGTATTGAAGATCCAAGAGAGAGAAGAAGCCATCTAGCTACTAGCTATGGACCCGTAGGTCTGTGGTGAACTACTCACGCATCATCGGAGAGGTCATGGTGTTGATGAAGAAGCCCTCCGTAGCCGAATCCCCCCTCCGGCAGGGGACCAGGATGTGCCCCAGATGGGATCTTGCGGAGACAAAAGCTTGCGGCGGCGGAAAAGAACTTTCGATGATCTCCTAATTTTTTCTGGAATTTATGGGAATATATAGGCGAAAGACCTAGGGCAGAGGTGGCCGAGGGAGCCCACAAGCTTGGGAGGCGCGGGGCCCCGTGACCGTGGCTAGGGGGCTTGTGGGGTCCATGGTGGCCCCGTGCCTTAGTTGTCAAGCTTCCTGATCTTCTTCTGTTTCGGAAAAAATCTTTTTGGAAGTTTCGTTCCGTTTGGACTCCGTTTAAAATCCTCCTCTAAAAGGGGTCAAAAACACGGAAAAAACAGGAACTGGCACTTGGCACTGAGTTAATAAGTTAGTCCCAAAAAGATACAAAAGGCATACAAAACATCCAAAGTTTGACAAGATAATAGCATGAAACCATCAAAAAATATAGATACGTTGGAGATGTATCAACGCCTACTGGAATGTCTTTGCAAATGGCGGACAAATCAACTGCTTTTCCTATCGGCATTTGCGAGGATGTGCCGGTTGTGGTTGCTAACATTACTATCTTAACGGACTTTGTTATTCTGGATATTCCCGAGGATGATGCCATGGCGGTCATCCTTGGAACACCCTTTTTAAACACTGCAGGGGTTGTTATTGATTGCAACAAAGGCAATGTCACTTTCCATGTTAATGGTAATGAGCATAAGGTGCACTTTCCAAAGAAACAATATCGAGTTCATTGTATCAATGCTATTGAAAAAACTTCATCAATTCTTATTGGAAGCTTTGAATGCCCTATACCTACTGACAAGATGAAGTATGAGTTACTTGTTGGGGATATGCACATCCCCATTGAGGTAACCTAGTGATTATTCGAAAATTCTCCGGTTTTATGTGATTCGAAAAAAGTTTGTCAAGGAGACTTGATCAACCTCATTGATGGATTTCTTTTGATGACCATGAGATGGATGAATCTAGGAGTCACAACCTTCTGCTCCCAACTTTTACTTTCTGTTGTTTAGAAGAAAAATGATAAATTTAGTTCTATTTTTCTTGTTTTCTGCTTTTTCCATCCCTTAGAAAAGTGACCCGAAAATAAAAGTTCTCCAAATGCCCTGAAATTCAAGTATGATTTTTTCTGGAATATTAGAAAATTTCTGAGCTAGAGAGCTGGTCAGGGGGATGCACCAGTGGGCCACAAGCCCAGGAGGTGCGGGCACCCCCTGGTCGCACCTGGCAGGTTTGTGGGTCCCACGTGGCCCCCTCCACTTATTCCAACTCCCATCTCCTTCTCCTACCTCCGAAAAAAATCATTTCACAACTCAAACTTGTGTTCTTGCTCTTCTTGCAGCATTTTTCGATCTCCTTGTGCAAAGCCCCATTTCCGGTTCCTCTTTTGCTCGTTGGGAGCTTTCCTGTGTAAATAGTTTTCTTTATCTTGGGTCAAGGTAGAAGACCATGGTTAAAATGTTTAGTGGCTCTCACATGCATAATTGTTTACCCGTCAAAGAGCCATATTACTTTGTCTTCTCTTCTGAGTTTGCTTGCAGATTCCAGCTTAGTCCAATGCACGAACACCCTCATTATTATTCACATAATTCGGTCGTGCAAGTGAAAGGCAATAATGATGATATATGATGAAGTGACCGAGCGTGGAAAAGCTGGTATGAACTTGACCTATTTTGTTTTTGTAAATATGACTACCTCATCGTTCCTAATTCAACATTGTTATGAGAGAAACATGTTTGCAATGACAACTTAGAGATCATAGTTTCTGATGCCATGCTTAATTAGCTAGGAGATTATAATGGTTTGTCTTGGATGCCAACATGAATTTCAAGATGATTATGATGTAGTATGATAGGATGGTATCCTCCTTTGAATGATTCAAGTGGCTTGACTTGGCACATGTTCACGCATGTAGTTGAAAAAAAATCAACATAGCCTCTATGATATTCATGTTTATGGTGATTTATATCCTACTCATGCTTGCACTCGATGTTGGTTAATTTCAATGCATATTGATGACTGTTGTCGCTCTCTAGTTGGTCGCCTCCCAGTCTTTTGCTAGCATTCACTTGTACTAAGCGGGAATACTGCTTGTGCATCCACTTCCATAAACTCAATATTGTTCCATATGCGTCCACAATACCTGCCTATATGCGGTATCTACCTGCCGTTCCAAGTAAATTAGCATGCGCCACTCTCTAAATCTTCAAGAAATATTATGTTTTGTATGCCCGAACCTCTCATGTGGTGACAAGGGGTGGTCAATATCTTCCATGCTAGGCGTGTTATCCTCAATATGTGTTTATTCACTATCACTCATGTGAAAGGGGTCGGTGATTGGAATGCCGAGTTCCATGCTCAAATCGAAAATATAATTGCAAACAAAACTCCCCCTGGATTGTTGTTGGTATGGACGACACCTGAGGATTTGGTTAGTCGTGGAGTGTGATTGATTGGTGGTGAGGGAGTCAAAACTTTACTTTTCTGTTTGGGAACGACCTATAATGTGTGTAGCATGGAAGATGGTGAAAACTATTGGTCATCGCATCGACAATGAAAGCATCCCACCCAAAATTATCTATCTCTGTTTTAAAAAGCTTGAGCTCTGGCACATCTGCAAATCAGTGCTTTCCTCTGCAAAGGGAATATCTATTTACGTTTCTGTTGAGTCATCCTCTTCTTAAAAAAAGGCACCAGTTAGAGAGCACCTCCATCATTTTTATGCTTTGCTATTAATTGATATTGAGTATGACTGTGACTAGATCTTCTTTTCCATGAATTACAATGTTCAGTCAGCCCTTGGTCTTTGAAGGTAATCTAAATTTATGTTTTTTGGTCTCAGAAAGGGCTAGCGAGATACCATCTGTTCATATTGTTTTCATGTTTGTTTTGATTGAAGTGTTGACGTTTGAAACTTATCATTATTGCTCGCTAGTTCATTATGCCATTGATATGAGTACACCATGAGACCTAAATGTTATTTCTTATGTGGTTAGCTTATGATCTTGATGAAAATGTGAATATGAGTTAGAAATAATTACAACAACAAGATCGAACAGAGTTCGTAAAAGTTTTTCTTTTGTCTCTTTCAGTTTGTCAACTGAATTGCTTGAGGACAAGAAAGGCTTTAAGCTTGGGGGAGTTGATACATTTCCATCGTATCTACTTTTCCAAACTCTTTTGCCCTTGTTTTGGACTCTAAATTGCATGATTTGAATGGAACTAACCCGGACTGGCGTTGTTTTTAGCAGAATTGCCATGGTGTTGTTTTTGCGCAGAAATAAAAGTTCTCGGAATGACCTGGAAATTTACGAGGATTTTTTCTGGAATATATAAAAAATACTGGCGCAAGAATTACGTGGAGACGCGGAGCCAGGAGCCCACAAGCCCAGGAGGCGCGCCCCCCCTGGCCGCGCCTAACAGGCTTGTGAGGCCCTCGTGGCTCCACAGCCTCCATGTGAGGCCCTCGTGGCTCCACAGCCTCCAACTCCAGCTCTATATATTCTCTCTCGCCCAGAAAAAATTAGGAAAGAAGAGTTCATCGCGTTTCACGATACGAAGCCATCGCCACCACCTCTTCTTCCTCTGGAGGGCAGATCTGGAGTCCGTTCTAGGTTCCGGAGAGGGGAAATCGACGCCGTCGTCATCGCCAACCATCCTTCATCGCCAATTCCATGATGCTCTTCATCGTTCGTGAGTAATCTCATCGTAGGCTTGCTGGACGGTGATGGGTTGGATGAGATCTATCATGTAATCGAGTTAGTTTTGATGGGGTTTGATCCCTAGTATCCACTGTGTTCTAAGATTGATGTTGGTACTACTTTGCTATGGTTAATGCTTGTCACTAGGGCCCGAGTGCCATGATTTTAGATCTGAACCTATTATGTTTTCATCAATATATGTGTGTACTTGATCCTATCTTGCAAGTTGTAGTCACCTACTATGTGTTATGACCCGACAACCCCGGAGTGACAATAGCTGGAACCACTCCCGGAGATGACCATAGTATGAGGAGTTCATGTATTCACTATGTGCTAATGCTTTGTTCCAGTTTTCTATTAAAAGGAGACCTTAATATCCCTTAGTTTCCATTAGGACCCCGCTGCCACGGGAGGGATGGACAATAGATGTCATGCAAGTTCTTTTCCATAAGCACGTATGACTAAATACGGAATACATGCCTACATTACATTGACGAACTGGAGCTAGTTACATATCACCCTATGTTATAACTGTTACATTATGAATGTCATCCAACATAATTATCCATCACCGATCCAATGCCTACGAGTCTTTTCCTACTAGTCCTTGCTAAGTTACTTTACCGCTACTGTTGTCACTTCTGCTGCTGTCACTATTGCTACCGTTACTATCACACTACTTTGCTACTGAAACTTTGCTGCAGATACTAAGGCTTTCAGGTGTGGTTGAATTGACAACTCAACTGCTAATACTCGAGAATATTCTTTGGCTTCGCCTTGTGTCGAATTAACAAATTTGGGTTGAATACTCTACCCTCAAAAACTGTTGCGATCCCCTAGACTTGTGGGTTATCACCGTGTCGGGGCTTCGGGACCTGTTTGCGCATCCTTCACGGCTATGCATCACTCCACAGAGGTGCGTCCGATGGAGTTTCTGTAGGAGGGCTCGCCGAAGCTCCCAGGCACACGCTCGACATCTAAGTATTGTCCTGGAGCGGCGCATCAGCCTGATGGCGTCAGACTTGGGGTCTCCGCCTCCCCGGCCTGTGCTTGTGCAGCAACGCGCCCGCACAGGCGCTAGGAGGCCATAGCACAGTGGAGCAACCATCGCTGTGTCCCGCTTCGGGGAACTGCGGCGGTGCGCTGAACTTCTAAAAATCCGACACAGAGCTTGCTCAGATTAGCACAAATGCTCTCACTCCCTACATGGCGCACCAAAGATGTCGGGGACGACACCTATGGGAACCTCCACGGGTCCCTTGATCCTTCGGCGGGGAGAGGGGTGGCGCCAAGAGCAGAGCTAGCGATCAGCATCGAGAACATTTTTACCCAGGTCCGGGCCGCTTAGTGCGTAAAACCCTACTCCTGCATTGTTTGTTGTATTAGGTGTTTGTTGTAGGATTACTTGCTACAGTGATTGCTTACTGGCTAATGCCCAAAGTGTCTAACCCCTTAGAACTGAGCCTTGGGCCTCCTTTTATAGGCAAAGGGGTCACCAACAGTGCTCAACAGTGGGTTCATGAGCTGCACAGTGAACATTGTTCACTTTATCTATCTACCGTGCGTCAGGAGCAATAAATGCTTCGACAGTCTTCTGACCTGCATCAGGATGGTATCGAAACGTACCCAGGTGTTTCGACACCTGGGTCTTGTGCTGGCGCATGAGGGATGCGCTGACGCTGTGGTAGTCGGTGGCACTATGGCATGAGGGAACACGTGGTGGCAAAGGGGGCTTGCCGGGCTGGTGCCCTTGCGAGTAGTCTAGTCCGCCTTCCCATCAAGGAAGGCTTTCCCATCAATGTGGCAGGAGCGAACACCTGGCGGTGAAGGGGTCTTGCGGGGCTGGTGCCCTCGCGAGTGACCTAGTCTGCCTTCCTGGCAAGGAAGGCTTGCTGGGGCCTTGTCTACCTTCCCGGCAAGGAGGACTTGTCGGGGCCTTGGATGTATTCCCGACAAGAAAGGCTTGACGGGGCCTTGGACGTCTTCTCGGCAAGAATGGCTTGTCGGGGCTTGTAGCTTAGACTTGTTTCTCACACCCTTGGAGGGGTGTGGCCTTGGTGAGCTTTGGGGTTAATCTTTCTACCAGCCTTCATCGTGCCTTGCCGTCAAAGGGGTTGCCGGCGCCCGTGCACAAGTCTGGGGCACAGGAGACCCCAGTCCTTAGTGCACTAACAGGAACCCCCGAGCCTGGGCCACACACGCGTGCGAGGCGTTGTTGGGCCAGGCCCAAAGTGGTGCACGGGCCCGTGTGACAGGGTAACTTGTAGGCTAGAGCCGTTGCTAGTGGTTTTTCTCCACGTCGCGCATTGAAGGCACGAAGCGGAGAGGCGTGCACCCAGTGGACGTCCCACCTCCCGAAACATTTCTGCCACACGTGAGGCATGCGTAGTAACGGTCAGGCAAGTGGTGATCGTGGCCTTAAAAGTCGCAGCCGTGGCAGGGCCCGCCCTTGCATTCAATGGTGCAACATGGCGGGTCCCTGTTCGTCGTGACCATGGGCGATTGGGCGAGAGGGGTGGCGGTTTCTGGAGTGAGGAGGGCTAGCCCCCGTGCCTCGCCCTATAAATTAGGGGGTTTGCGAGGGGTTTTTTCTCATTCATCCTACTCCTCAAACGCACAACACCCCCAGCCTGTTCTGTAGTATCTTCTTCAGCTTCAGGTAGCGCTCGCCCCTAATCATGGCTAGGGGATGAGTGCGGCCACCATCAACCGCCAGTGCGGCGAGTGGATCCCGTTCGAATCATGCCACAGCCTCAGGAGCCGCAGCTGCGGAGGACGGCTTTAGCACCCGAGGTGGCGGAGGGACGAGGGGTCGTGGTCACCGCGGAGGCCGTGGCTGGGGAAGGCGAGATGCTACTCCAGCACCCACACCTTCTCCGAGGCTCATCCCTATGGGGACTCATGTTGAAAGGACTCCGTTGGAGTTTTCTTGTCAAGCTGCGAGGCCACATCAGGACTCAGCTTCAACTCCGCAGCGCCTTCGCCAAGGCGATAGAGGAAGAGAATCTCCCGATGTTATAGCTCCGGGTGCATGGCTGCGGCAACGGCGCCGTACCGGTGGCCGTGGAGCATCCGGGGCCTCGACTCCTATTTCTTGGCCGAGGGTGGAAGAGCTTCGCACGCGCCCACAATCTCTGGTATGGGCACATTCTCCGCTTCAAGATGATGGCGAACAACCTGCTATCCATCAAGCTATACGAGAGCTGAGGTGTACGCCTCAGCTGCTGCGAAGACAGCTCGAGCGGGACTGATATCCCTTCCTCGTGTGGGAGCGACGAGGAAGGGACATATGGGAGCGAGAGAGGGTACGGGTCAGACCCTCGGCAGGCTAAGCCTGGGTATGAGGATCTGACCTCGGACTGATTGTCGGCTACACCATCACCTTTAGTCCGCGGCTCTCCTCCTCCCGAGTTGGGACCGACGCGCGGGAAGAACCGATGCTGCCTCATATTCCTAGCAGCGCCTGGTTCCTAGCTTCGCTATCCCTTGTGGCCCCGTTCTCCTTTCTATAGTGCTGGTCAAGGAGGAGCCAACCTGGGTTGCACCGCGGGCCTCGCCATTTTCTGTCTTCTTGAACTTCTGTCCGACAAGCATTGTCCCTCGCCAAAGACAGTATCATAGGTTAGAGTAGTAAAACTCATCCATCTAATATGTCTGAGTTTGCCTCAAAAATGAATAAATATTGTTTCCCTTTTGTCTGATCCCCCTTTTTGTATGATACATCCTTCGCGTTTTCCAGAAGCTTGTCGGCTACACTGGTCCTGCCGCTAGTGCTTTGAGGACCGGATACTTAGCAGTTCGTCGGAGGGGTTTTTACCGGCAAGACTCCTTGCCGCACTCAGTGCAACCATTAAATCGTCGAGCATGCCTCGAGGCGAAATAAGGCGCTGCGTAGCCGCTTGGTCTGTTGAGCAAGTTCGAAACAGTGTGAAGGCGCTCTGTGGCCGTTCACCTCATTGAACGAGTTCGAAATAGAACCAAGGTGCACTGATCTTAGCAAGGTTCCTCTGCGTGTAGGTTTCTCATACATAAATCAAGATCTCTTGAAGGTAAACAATCTATCTACTCAAAAATCTCATCTAGAGTTATTCTCACTTATCTGTCGTGCCTCAACACTTCTTCTCGTGACATCTAAATCTTTTGGCAGGGCCTCTGATCCCCGGCAAGACGGATGTTACACCCCCCCGGCAACCTCCTCGCCGGCAAGGTTCTTGTCGATAGTCTTTGACCATCGCGTAGGCAAGGGGTTTGCCGGGGTGTAACTCCTTTTTCACCTTTGCCAGACCGTGCTGACAGAGCCCCCAAGCACATCTTTGGCGGCGACGCAACACTTCCAGGGGAGAAAACGTTTCCGCTCGAGTGCGTGTTGGGGCTTCGGGACCTGTTGGCGCATACTCGATGGCTATGCATCACTCCAGAGAGGTGCGTCCGCCGGAGTTTGCGCCGGAGGCCTTGCCGAAGCTCCCAGGAACACCCTCAACATAAACGTAGCGCATCAGCCTGATGGCATTGGACTTGGGTCCTCCGCCTCCCCGGCCTGCGCTTGCGCAGAAATGCGCTCACACAAGCGCTAGGAGGCAATAGCAGAGTGGAGCATCCAACGTTGTGTCCCGCTTCGGGGAAGTGCGGCGCTGCGCTCAACTTCTAAAAATCTGGCGCAGAGCTTGCTCATATTAGCGCAAATGCTCTCACCCCCTACCTGGTGCGCCAGAGTTGTTGGGGACGAAACCTTTGGGAACCTCCACGGATCCCTTGATCGTTCAGCGGGGAGAGGGTGGCACCAAGAGCAGAGCTAGCGATCAGCACCGGGAAGTTTTTTACCCAGGTTCGGGCCACTTAGTGCGTAAAACCCTACTCCTCCATTGTTTGTTGTATTAGGTGTTTGCTGTAGGATTACTTGCTATAGTGATTGCTTACTCACCAATGCCCAAAGTGTCTAACCCCTTAGAACTCAGCCTTGGGCCTCCTTTTATAGGCAAAGGGGTCACGAACAGTGCTCAACAGTGGGTTCACGAGCTGCACAGTGAACATGTTTCACCGTTATCTATCTACCGCGCGTCAGGGGCAGTAAATGCTTCGACAGTCTCCTGACCTGCATCAGGATGGTATGGACACATACCGAGGTGTTTCGACACATGGGTATTGTGCGTGCGCATGAGGGATGCGCTGGCGTTGTGGTAGTCGGTGGCAATGTGGCAGGAGCGAACACCTGGCGGTGAAGGGGTCTTGCGGGGCTGGTGCCCTCGCGAGTGACCTAGTCTGCCTTCCTGGCAAGGAAGGCTTGCCGGGGCCTTGTCTACCTTCCCGGCAAAGAGGACTTGCCGGGGCCTTGGATGTCTTCCCGCTAAGAAAGGCTTGCCGGGGCCTTGGACGTCTTCTCGGCAATAAGGGCTTGCCGGGGCTTTTAGCATAGACTTGTTCCGCACACCCTTGGAGGCGTGTGGCCTTGGTGAGCTTGGGGGTTAATCTTTTTGCCAGCCTTCATCGTGCCTTGCCGTCAAAGGGGTTGCGGCGCCCGTGCACAAGTCTGGGGCACAGGAGACCCTAGTCTCCAGTGCACCGACATCATGAAATCCCAATTTCATCTCTTTGAACATCTCGGATGTCCCTCGACGTTTGAAGCGCCTCAATTCTAAGCCATTTAAGCATTATGCACTGAACTATCATGTAGTTATCAAAAACGTGTATGTCAGATGTTCGCAACATCCACAGACGACGCTTGGGGTTTAGCACACCGAGCGGTGAATTAAGGATATAAGCCTTCTGTGCAGCAATGAGGACAATCCTAAATCAACGGATCCAGTCCACATAATTGCTACTTCTATCTTTCAACTAAGTTTTCTCTAGGAACATATCAAAAACCCGTAGAGCTATTAGCGCAAGCTACAAGATAATTTGCAAAGACCTTTTGACTATGTTCATGATAATTAAGTTCATCTAATGAACTCCCACTTAGATGGATATCCCTCTCGTCATCCAAGTGATACATGATCCACGTCGACTAGTGTTGGAAATATGCCCTAGAGGCAATAATAAAGTTGTTATTATTATATTTCCAGTTCATGAAAATTGTCTATTATTCATGCTATAATTGTATTAACCAGAAAATGTAATACATGTGTGAATATACAGATCACAATGTGTCCCTAGTGAGCCTCTAGTTGGCTAGCTCGTTGATCAATAGATGATCATGGTTTCTTGATCATGGACATTGGATGCCATTAATAACGGGATCACATCATTGGGGAATGATGTGATGGATAAGACCCAATCCTAAGCATGACACTAGATCGTGTTGTTCGTGTGCTAAAGCTTTTCTAGTATCAAGTATCATTTCCTTAAACCGTGAGATTGTACAACTCCCAGATACCGTAGGAGTGCTTTGCGTGTACCAAACGTCACAACGTAACTGGGTGATTATAAAGGTGCACTACGGGTATCTCCGAAAGTGTCTGTTGAGTTGTACGAATCAGGACCAGGATTTGTCACTCCGTGTGATAGAGAGGTATCTCTGGGCCCACTCGGCAATCCATCATCATAATGAGCTTAGTGTGACTAAGAAGTTAGTCACGGGATGATGCATTATGGAAAGAGTAAAGAGACTTGCCGGTAACGAGATTGAACAAGGTATAGGGATACCGACGATCGAATCTCGGGCAAGTATCATACCGGTAGACAAAGGGCATTGTATACGGGATTGACTGAATCCTTGACATCATGGTTCATCGGATGAGATCATTATGGAACATGTGGGAACCGACATGGATATCCATACCCCGATGTTGGTTATTGGCCGGAGAGATGTCTCGGTCATGTCTGCATGTCTCCCGAACCCGTAGGGTCTAGAGACTTAAGGTCCGATGACGCTAGGGTTATAGGGAAATAGTGTACGTGGTTACTGTAGGTTGTTCAGAGTCCCGTATGAGATCCCGAACGTCATTACGAGCTTCGGAATGGTCCGTAGGTAATGATTGATATATAGGACATGAGGTTTAGGACACCGGAAGTGTTTCAGGCATCACCGGTAACGTACCGGGACCACCGGAAGGGTTACGGGTGTCCACCGGGAGGGGCCACCAGCCCCAAAGGCTAGCATAGGCCAAAAGGTGGAAGGGAACCAGCCCAGAGTGGGCTGGTGCGCCTCCCACCAAGGCCCAAGGCGCAGCAAGAGAGGGAAAGGGGAGAAACCCTAGCGCAGGAGGCCGAAGGCCCACCTAGTGTGCGCCTCCACCTCTCTGTGCCCTGGCCGCCACATCCCTGGCGCAGATGGGGCTGCCGCACCCCTTAGTTTGGGGACCCTAAGGGTGGGCACCTCCTCCGTCTCCCCTATATATATTAGAGGGGTTTTGGCCTTTGGAGGACGTGAAAACTCTCTCTCTTGGCGCAAACCTTCCTCTCTCTATGCTCGTCCTCCGCATAACTTAGCGAAACTCTGCCGGAGAACCACGTAGCTCCATCGCCACCACGCCGTCGTGCTGCTGGAGCTCTCTCCCACAACCTCTCCTTCCTCCTTGCTGGTTCAAGGTGTTGGAGACGTCACCGGGCTGCACGTGTGTTGAACGCAGAGGTGCCATAGTTCGACACATAGATCGGAATCCACTGCGATCTGAATCGCTGTGAGCACAACTCCATCAACCGCGTCCATAATAACGCTTCTGCTTAGCGATCTTCAAAGGTATGAAGATGCTCTAGAACCTCTCTCGTTGCTGTTTTCTCCATAGATAGTGTTGGGGAACGTCGCATGGGAAACAAAAAATTTCCTACGCGCACGAAGACCTATCATGGTGATCTCCATCTACGAGAGGGGATATTCAATCTACGTACCCTTGTAGACCGTACAGCAGAAGCATTAGTGAACGCGGCTAATATAGTGGAACGTCCTCACGTCCCTCGATCCGCCCCGCGAACCGTCCCACGATCAGTCCCATGATCTAGTGCCGAACGGACGACACCTCCGCGTTCAGCACACGTACAGCTCGACGATGATCTCGGCCTTCTTGATCTAGCAAGAGAGACAAAGAGGTAGATGAGTTCTCCGGCAGCGTGACGGCGCTCCGGAGGTTGGTGATGATCTTATCTCGGCAGGGCTCCGCCCGAGCTCCGTAGAAACGCGATCTAGAGGTAAAACCGTGGAGATATGTGGTCGGGCTGCCGTGGCAAAGTTGTCTCAAATCAGCCCTAAAACCTCCGTATATATAGGGGGAGGAGGGGGAGCCTTGCCTTGGGGTCCAAGGACTCCCAAGGGGCTCGGCCGAGCCAAGGGGGGGCAACCCTCCCCTTCCAAACCGAGTCCAACTAGGTTTGGAAGGAGGAGTCCTTCCCCCTTTTCCCACCTCCTCCTTTTTTTTCTTTTCTCTTTCATTTTATTTCTATGGCGCATAGGGCCTTCTTGGGCTGTCGCACCAGCCCACTAAGGGCTGGTGCGCCAATTCCAAGGCCTATGGGCTTCCCCGGGGTGGGTTGCCCCCCCGGTGAACTCCCGGAACCCATTCGTCATTCCCGGTAACTCCGAAAACCTTCCGGTAATCAAATGAGGTCATCCTATATATCAATCTTCGTTTCCGGACCATTCCGGAAACCCTCGTGATGTCTGTGATCTCATCCCGGACTCCGAACAACATTCTGTAACCAACCATATAACTCAAATACACAGAAAACAACGTCGAACCTTAAGTGTGCAGACCCTGCGGGTTCGAGAACTATGTAGACATGACCCGAGAGACTTCTCGGTCAATATCCAATAGCGGGACCTGGATGCCCATATTGGATCCTACATATTCTACGAAGATCTTATCGTTTGAACCTCAGTGCCAAGGATTCATATAATCCCGTATGTCATTCCCTTTGTCCTTCGGTTTGTCACTTGCCCGAGAGTCGATCATCAGTATCCGCATACCTATTTCAATCTCGTTTACCGGCAAGTCTCTTTACTCCTTCCGTAATACAAGATCCCGCAACTTACACTAAGTCACATTGCTTGCAAGGCTTGTGTGTGATGTTGTATTACCGAGTGGGCCCCGAGATACTCTCCGTCACACGGAGTGACAAATCCCAGTCTCGATCCATACTAACTCAATGAACACCTCTGGAGATACCTGTAGAGCATCTTTATAGTCACCCAGTTACGTTGCGATGTTTGATACACACAAAGTATTCCTCCGGTGCCAGTGAATTATATGATCTCATGGTCATAGGAACAAATACTTGACACGCAGAAAACAGTAGCAACAAAATGACACGATCAACATGCTACGTCTATTAGTTTGGGCCTAGTCCATCACGTGATTCTCCTAATGACGTGATCCAGTTATCAAGCAACAACACCTTGTTCATAATCAGAAGACACTGACTATCTTTAATCAACTGGCTAGCCAACTAGAGGCTTGCTAGGGACAGTGTTTTGTCTATGTATCCACACATGTATATAAGTCTTCATTCAATACAATTATAGCATGGATAATAAACGATTATCTTGATACATGAATTATAATAATAACTATATTTATTATTGCCTCTAGGGCATAATTCCAACAGTCTCCCACTTGCACTAGAGTCAATAATCTAGCCCTCACATCATCATGCGAATTACATTGTAATAAATCTAACACCCATACAGTTCTGGTGTTGATCATGCTTTGCCCGTGGAAGAGGTTTAGTCAGTGGGTCTGCTACATTCAAATCCGTGTGCACTTTGCATATATTTACGTCCTCCCATTCGACGTAGTCGCGGATGAGGTTGAAGCGTCGTTTGATGTGTCTGGACTTCTTGTGAAACCGTGGTTCCTTTGCTAGGGCAATGGCACCCGTGCTGTCACAGAACAAGGTTATTGGATTCAGTGCGCTTGGCACCACTCCAAGATCCGTCATGAACTGCTTCATCCAGACACCCTCCTTAGCCGCCTCCGAGGCAACCATGTACTCCGCTTCACATGTAGAATCTGCTACGACGCTCTGCTTGGAACTGCACCAGCTTACCGCACCCCCATTAAGAATAAATACGTATCCGGTTTGCGACTTAGAGTCGTCCGGATCTGTGTCAAAGCTTGCATCGACGTAACCTTTTACGGCGACCTCTTCGTCACCTCCATACACGAGAAACATCTCCTTAGTCCTTTTCAGGTACTTCAGGATATTCTTGACCGCCGTCCAGTGATCCACTCCTGCATTACTCTAGAACCTACCTGCCATACTTATGGCCAGGCTAACGTCCGGTCTAGTGCACAACATTGCATACATGATAGAACCTATGGCTGAAGCATAGGGGACGGTGCTCATATGCTCTCTATCCTTATCAGTTGCTGGGCACTGAATCTTACTCAATTTCGTACCTTGTAAAACTGGCAAGAACCCTTTCTTGGACTGTTCCATTTTGAACCTCTTCAAAACTTTATCAAGGTATGTGCTTTGTGAAAGTCCTATCATGCGTTTTGATCTATACCTGCAGATCTTAATGCCTAGAATGTAAGCAACTTCTCCTAGGTCCTTCATAGAGAAACTTTTATTCAAGTAATCCTTTATGCTCTCCAAAAACTCTACGTTGTTTCCAATCAACAATATGTCATCCACATATAATATTAGAAACGCCACAGAGCTCCCACTCACTTTCTTGTAAATACAAGATTCTCCAACCACTTGTATAAACCCAAATGCTTTGATCACCTCATCAAAACGTTTGTTCCAACTCCGAGATGCTTGCACCAGTCCATAAATGGATCGCTGGAGCTTGCACACCTTGTTAGCATTCTTAGGATCGACAAAACCTCCGGGTTGCATCATATACAACTCTTCCTTAAGGAAACCGTTAAGGAACACCGTTTTGACATCCATCTGCCAGATTTCATAATCGAAAAATGCAGCTATTGCTAACATGATTCTGACGGACTTAAGCATCGCTACGGGTGAGAATGTCTCATTGTAGTCAACTCCTTGAACTTGTGAAAAACCCTTTGCCACAAGTCGAGCTTTATAAACGGTCACATTGCCGTCAGCGTCCCTCTTCCTCTTAAAGATCCATTTGTTATGAATAGCCTTGCGGCCCTCAGGTAGTACTTCCGAAGTCCACACTTTGTTCTCATACATGGATCCTATCTCGGACTTCATGGCTTCTAGCCATTTGTTGGAATCTGGGCCCACCATTGCTTCTTCATAATTTGCAGGTTCATTGTTGTCTAACAACATGATTGACAAGACAGGATTACAATACCACTCTGGAGCAGCATGTGGTCTCGTCGACCTGCATGGTTCCATAGAAACTTGAACCGGAGTTTCATGATCATCATCATTAACTTCCTCCTCAACCGGCGTTGCAACGACAGAGGTTTCCCCTTGCCCTGCGCCACCATCTAGAGGGATGACAGGTTCGACAACCTCATCAAGTTCTATCTTCCTCCCACTCAATTCTCTCGAGAGAAACTCCTTCTCGAGAAAAGCTCTGTTTTTAGCAACAAACACTTTGCCCTCGGATTTGAGATAGAAGGTGTACCCAACTGTCTATTTTGGGTAGCCTATGAAGATGCACTTTTCCGCTTTGGGTTCCAGCTTTTCAGGCTGAAGCTTTTTGACATAAGCATCGCATCCCCAAACTTTAAGAAACGACAACTTTGGCCTTTTGCCATACCACAGTTCGTATGGTGTCGTCTCAACGGATTTTGATGGTGCCCTATTTAAAGTGAATGCAGCCGTTTCTAATGCATAACCCCAAAACGATAACGGCAAATCGGTAAGAGACATCATAGATCGCACCATCTCTAATAAATTACGATTACGACGTTCGGACACACCATTACGCTGTGGTGTTCCAGGCGGTGTCAACTGTGAAACAATTCCACATTATCTTAAGTGAGCACCAATCTCGAAACTCAGATATTCACCCCCACGATCAGATCGTAGGAACTTGATCTTCTTGTTACGATGATTTTCAACTTCACTCTGAAATTGCTTGAACTTTTCAAATGTTTCAGACTTGTGCTTCATTAATTAGATATAACCATATCTACTCAAATCGTTAGTGAAGGTGAGAAAATAACGATATCCGCCGCGTGCCTCTACGCTCATAGGACCACACACATCGGTATGTATGATTTCCAACAAGTCACTTGCACGCTCCATTGTTCCGGAGAACGGAGTTTTAGTCATCTTGCCCATGAGGCATGGTTTGCACGTGTCAAGTGAATCAAAGTCAAGTAACTCCAAAAGTCCATCGGCATGGAGTTTCTTCATGCGCTTTACACCAATATGACCTAAGCGGCAGTGCCACAAAAATATGGCGCTATCATTGTTAAGTCTAACTCTTTTGGTATCAATGTTATGTATGTGTGTATCACTATCAAGATTCAATATGAACAATCCTCTCACATTGGGTGCATGACCATAAAAGATGTTACTCATAGAAATAGAACAACCATTATTCTCTGACTTAAAAGAGTAACTGTCTCACAATAAACAAGATCCAGATATAATGTTGATGCTCAATGCAGGCACTAAATAACAATGATTTAAGTTCATAACTAATCCTGATGGTAACTGAAGTGAAACTGTGCCGACGGCGATTGTAGCAACCTTGGAACCATTTCCTACGCGCATCGTCACTTCATCTTTTGCTAGCCTTCGTCTATTCCGCAGTTCCTGTTTCGAGTTGCAAATATGAGCAACAGAACCGGTATCGAATACCCAGGCACTACTACGAGAGCCGGTTAAGTACACATCAATAACATGTATATAAAATATACCTGATTTTTCTTTGGTCGCCTTCTTATCAGCCAGATACTTGGGGCAATTGCGCTTCCAGTGACCCATACCCTTGCAATAGTAACACTCTGTTTTAGGCTTAGGTCCAGCTTTGGGTTTCTTCGTCGGATTGGCATCAGGCTTGCCGCTCTTATTTGAATTACCCTTCTTGCCTTTGCCGTTTCTCTTGAAACTAGTGGTCTTATTCACCATCAACACTTGATGCTCTTTACGGAGTTCAGACTCTACGACTTTCAGCATCGCAAACAACTCCCTGGGAGACTTGTTCATCCCTTGCATGTTGTAGTACAACACAAAGCCTTTATAGCTTGGCGGCAGTGATTGAAGGATTCTGTCAGTGATAGCCTCTTGCGGGAGTTCAATCCCCAGCTCAGCTAGACGGTTTGAGTACCCAGACATTTTGAGCACATGTTCACTAACAGAAGAGTTCTCCTCCATCTTGCAAGCATAGAATTTATCGGAGGTCTCATACTTCTCGATCCGGGCGTTCTTCTGAAAGATAAACTTCAACTCCTGGAACATGTCAAATGCTCCATGACGCTCAAAGCGACGTTGAAGTCCCGATTCTAAGCCATACAAGACTGCACATTGAACTACAGAGTAGTCCTCCTTACGTGCTAACCAAGCGTTCTTAACATCCTGATCAGCCGTAGCGGGTGGTTCATCTCCTAGCGCAGCATTAAGGACATAATCCTTCTTCCCAGCTTGTAAGATTAGCTTAAGATTACGAGCCGAGTCTACAAAGTTGCTTCCATCATCTTTCAACTTAGCTTTCTCTAGGAACGTATTAAAATTCAGGGTGACTATCGCGTGAGCCATGATCTACAACAGAAATATATTCAAAGTGGACTTAGACTATGTTCAAGATAATTAGAGTTTAACTTAATCAAATTACTTGCTAAACTCCCACTCAAAAAGTACATCTCTCTAGTCATTTGAGTGGTTCATGATCCACTTACACTAGCTCAAGTCCGATCATCACGTGAGTTGAGTATAGTTTCACTGGTAAGCATCCCTATGATAATCATATCATCTATACGATTCATGATCGACCTTTCGGTCTCATGTGTTCCGAGGCCATGTCTGCACATGCTAGGCTCGTCAAGCTTAACCCGAGTGTTCCGCGTGCGCAACTGTTTTGCACCCGTTGTATGTGAACGTTGAGTCTATCACACCCGATCATCACGTGGTGTCTCGAAACGACGAACTGTAGCAACGGTGCATAGTCGGGGAGAACACAATTTCGTCTTGAAATTTTAGTGAGAGATCACCTCATAATGCTACCGTCGTTCTAAGCAAAATAAGGTGCATAAAAGGATTAACATCACATGCAATTCATAAGTGACATGATATGGCCATCATCACGTGCTCCTTGATCTCCATCACCAAAGCACCGGCACGATCTTCTTGTCACCGGCGCCACACCATGATCTCCATCAACGTGTCGCCATCGGGGTTGTCGTGCTATTCATGCCATTACTACTAAAGCTACATCCTAGCAAAATAGTAAACGCATCTGCAACCACAAACGTTAGTATAAAGACAACCCTATGGCTCCTGCCGGTTGTCCTACCATCGACGTGCAAGTCGATATTATCTATTACAACATGATCATCTCATACATCCAATATATCACATCACATCGTTGGCCATATCACATCACAAGCATACCCTGCAAAAACAAGTTAGACGTCCTCTAATTTTGTTGTTGCATGTTTTACGTGGTGACCATGGGTATCTAGTAGGATCGCATCTTACTTACGCAAACACCACAAAGGAGATATATGAGTTGCTATTTAACCTCATCCAAGGACCTCCTCGGTCAAATCCGATTCAACTAAAGTTGGAGAAACTTACACCCGCCTGTCATCTTTGAGCAACGGAGTTACTCGTAGTGATGAAACCAGTCTCTCGTAAGCGTACGAGTAATGTCGGTCCGAGCCGCTTCGATCCAACAATACCGCGGAATCAAGAAAAGACTAAGGAGGGCAGCAAAACGCACATCACCGCCCACAAAAATTTTTGTGTTCTACTCGAGAAGACATCTACGCATGAACCTAGCTCATGATGCCACTGTTGGGGAACGTCGCATGGGATACAAAAATTTTCCTACGCGCACGAAGACCTATCATGGTGATGTCCATCTACGAGAGGGGATATTCAATCTACGTACCCTTGTAGACTGTACAGCAGAAGCGTTAATGAACGCGGTTGATGTAGTCGAACGTCCTCACGTCTCTCGATCCGCCCCGCGAACCGTCCCGCGATCAGTCCCACGATCTAGTGCCGAACGGACGACACCTCCGCGTTCAGCACACGTACAACTCGACGATGATCTCGGCCTTCTTGATCCAGCAAGAGAGACACAGAGGTAGATGAGTTCTCCGGCAGCGTGACGACGCTCCGGAGGTTGGTGATGATCTTATCTCGGCAGGGCTCCGCCCGAGCTCCGCAGAAACGCGATCTAGAGGTAAAACCGTGGAGATATGTGGTCGGGCTGCCGTGGAAAAGTTGTCTCAAATCATCCCTAAAACCTCCGTATATATAGGGGGAGGAGGGGGAGCCTTGCCTTGGGGTCCAAGAACTCCCAAGGGGGTCGGCCGAGCCAAGGGGGGCAACCCTCCCCTTCCAAACCGAGTCCAACTAGGTTTGGAAGGAGGAGTACTTCCCCCTTTTCCCACCTCCTCCTTTTTTTATTTTCTCTTTGATTTTCTTTCTATGGCGCATAGGGCCTTCTTGGGCTGTCCCACCAGCCCACTAAGGGCTGGTGCGCCACCCCCAAGGCCTATGGGCTTCCCCGGGGTGGGTTGCCCCCCCCCCCGGTGAACTCCCGCAACCCATTCGTCATTCCCGGTAACTCCGAAAACCTTCCGGTAATCAAATGAGGTCATCCTATATATCAATCTTCGTTTCCGGACCATTCCAGAAACCCTCGTGACGTCCGTGATCTCATCTGGGACTCCGAACAACATTCCGTAACCAACCATATAACTCAAATACGCATAAAACAACGTCGAACCTTAAATGTGCAGACCCTACGGGTTTGAGAACTATGTAGACATGACCCGAGAGACTCCTCGGTCAATATCCAATAGCGGGACCTGGATGCCCATATTGGATCCTACATATTCTATGAAGATCTTATCGTTTGAACCTCAGTTGCAAGGATTCATATAATCCCGTATGTCATTCCCTTTGTCCTTCGGTATGTTACTTGCCCGAGATTCGATCGTTAGTATCCGCATACCTATTTCAATCTCGTTTACCGGCAAGTCTCTTTACTCGTTACATAATACAAGATCCCGCAACTTACACTAAGTCACATTGCTTGCAAGGCTTGTGTGTGATGTTGTATTACCGAGTGGGCCCCGAGATACCTCTCCGTCACACGGAGTGACAAATCCTAGTCTGGATCCATACTAACTCAACGAACACCTTCGGAGATACCTGTAGAGCATCTTTATAGTCACCCAGTTACGTTGCGACATTTGATACACACAATGTATTCCTCCGATGTCAGTGAATTATATGATCTCATGGTCATAGGAACAAATACTTGACACGCAGAAAACAGTAGCAACAAAATGACACGATCAACATGCTACGTCTATTAGTTTGGGCCTAGTCCATCACGTGATTCTCCTAATGACGTGATCCAGTTATCAAGCAACAACACCTTGTTCATAATCAGAAGACACTGACTATCTTTGATCAACTGGCTAGCCAACTAGAGGCTTGCTAGGGACAGTGTTTTGTCTATGTATCCACACATGTATATAAGTCTTCATTCAATACAATTATAGCATGGATAATAAATGATTATCTTGATACAGGAATTATAATAATAACTATATTTGTTATTGCCTCTAGGGCATAATTCCAACAGATAGATCCTTGTATGGCGTAGAAATTTTTTGAATTTACTACGATCCCCAACAGTGGCATCCGAGCCAAGGTTCTATGCGTAGATTCTATGCACGGGTAGAACACAAAAGTTGTGGGCGCTGATTTGTCAACTTGCTTGCCGTTACTAGACTTATACTTTTTCGGCGGTATTGTGGGATGAAGCAGCCCAGACCGACCTTACACGTACGCTTACGTGAGACTGGTTCCACCGACAGATATGCACTTGGTGCATAAGGTGGCTAGCGTGTGTCTGTCTCTCCCACTTTAGTCGAATTGGATTCGATGAAAAGGGTCCTTATGAAGGGTAAATAGCATTGGTATATCAACACTGTGGCTGTCACGTAGGTGAGAAACATTCTTCCTAGAAATCCTAACCAGCCACGTAAAACTTGCAACAACAATTAGAGGACGTCTAACTTGTTTTTGCAGGGTATGCTATGTGATGTAATATAGCCAAAAGGATGTGATGTATGAGATTGATCATGTGCTTGTAATAGGATTCACGACTTGCATGTCGATGAGTATGAAAACCGGTAGGAGCCATAGGAGTTGTCTTAATTTATTGGATGAGATGCAACGCCATGTTGATTACTTCACTTTATCGCTAACGGTTAGCTATAGTAGTAGAAGTAATAGTTGGCGTGACGACTCCACGGAGACACAATGACGGAGATCATGATTATGGAGATCATGGTGTCATTCCAGTGATGATGATGATCATGGTGCCCCGAAGATGATGATCAAAGGAGCAAGATGATATTGGCCATATCATTTCACTATATGATTGCATGTGATGTTTATCATGTTTTACATCTTATTGCTTAGAACATAGGTAGCAAATATAAGATGATCCCTCATTAAAAAAATCGAGATAAGTATTCCCCTAAGTGTGCACCGTTGCGAAGGTTCGTTGTCTCGAAGCACCACGTGATGGTCGGGTGTGATAGATTCTAACGTTCGCATACAACGTGTGTAAGCTAGTTTACACACGCAAAACACTTAGGTTGACTCGACGATCCTAGCATGTACAGACATGGCCTCAAATACGGGAGACCAAAAGGTCGAACATGAGTCGTATGGTTGATACGATCAGCATGGAGATGCTCACCATTGATGACTGGCCCGTCTCACGTGATGATCGGACACGGCCTAGTCGACGTGGATCATGTAACACTTGGATTAGTAGAGGGATGTCGATCTAAGTGGGAGTTCATTAGTAATTTGATTAGATGAACTTAATTATCATGAACTTAGTCTAAAATTGTCTTTACAAATACTGTAGATCCGATGGCCAACGCAAATGTCTCATTCAACTTCAATGCGTTCCTAGAGAAAACCAAGCTGAAAGACGATGGTAGCAATTATGCGGATTGGGCTCGTAACTTGAAGCTCATCCTCATGGCTTCCAAGAAGGCATATGTCCTTGATGCACCGCTAGGTGATCCTCCTGTTCCCGTGGTAGACCAGGACGCTAGAAACGCCTGGCAGTCGCGGAGTGATGTATACTCTCTCGTTCAGTGCAGCATGCTTTACAGTTTAGAACCAGGGCATCAAAGGCGTTTTGAGCAACACGGAGCATATGAGATGTTCGAGGAGCTGAAACTTGTTTTTCAAGCTCATGCCCGGGTCGAGAGATATGACGTCTCCGACAAGTTCTTTAGCTGTAAGATGGAGGAAATAGTTCTGTCAGTGAGCACACACTCAGAATGTTTGGGTTGCACAACCGCTCGACTCAGCTCGGAGTTGAATTTTTGGATGATGTGGTCATTGACAGAATCCTCCAGTCGCTTCCACCTAGCTACAAAGGCGTTGTGATGAATTACAACATGAAGGGATGGAAAAGACTATTCCCGAGTTGTATTCAATGCTGAAATCTGTGGAGGTAGAAATCAAGAAAGAGCATCAAGTGTTGATGGTGAATAAGACCATCAGTTTCGAGAAGGGCAAGGGTAAGAAAAGCTTCAAGAAATACGGCAAAGTTGTTGACGCGACCGGTAAGCCTGTTTCCGGGAAGAAGTCAAAGAAAGGACCTAAGCCTAAGACTGAGTGCTACTACGGCAAGGGAACCGGTCACTGGAAGCGGAATTGCCCCAAGTACTTAGCGGACAAGAAGGCCGGCAACGTCAAAGGTATATGTGATATACTTGTTATTGATGTGTACCTTACCAGTGCTCATAGTAGCTCCTGGATATTTGATACCGGTGTTGTTGCTCACATATGCAACTCTAAGCAGGAACTACGGAACAAGCGAAGGCTGGCTAAGGACGAGGTTACGATGCGCGTGGGAATGGTTCCAAGGTCGATGTGATCGCCATCGGCACGCTACCTCTACATCTACCTTCGGGGTTAGTTTTAAACCTTAATAATTGTTATTTAGTATCAACTTTGATCATGAACATTGTATCAGGATCTCCCTTGTTGCAAGATGGCTATTCATTTAAATCTGAGAATAATGGTTGTTCTATTTATATGAGTGGAATGTTTTATGGTCATGCCCCGCTGGTTAATGGTTTATTCTTGATGAATCTCAATTGTAATGTTACATATATTCATAGTGTGAGTACCAAAAGATGTAAGGTTGATGATGATAGTCCCACATACTTGTGGCACTGTCGCCTTGGTCATATCAGCGTAAAGCGCATGAAGAAACTCCATACAGATGGACTTTTGGAGTCACTTGATTTTGAATCATTTGACACATGCGAACTGTGCCTCATGGACAAGATGACCAAGACTCCGTTCTCCGGAACAAGGGAGCGAGCAACTAACTTGTTGGAAATAATACATACCGATGTATGCGGTCCAATGAGCGTTGAAGCTCGCGGTGGCTATCGTTATGTTCTCACCCTCATTGATGATTTAAGTAGATATGGGTATGTCTAATTAATGAAGCACAAGTCTGAAACCTTTGAAAAGTTCAAGGAATTTCATAGTGAGGTGGAGAATCAACGCGACAAGAAAATAAAGTTTCTACGATATGATCGTGGAGGAGAATATTTGAGTCATGAGTTTGGCACACACCTAAGGAAATGTGGAATTGTTTCACAACTCATGCCGCCTGGCACACCGCAGCGCAACGGTGTGTCTGAACTTCGTAATCGCACTTTATTGGATATGGTGCGATCTATGATGTCTCTTACCGATTTACCGCTATCATTTTGGGGATATGCATTGAAAACTGCCGCATTCACTTTAAATAGGGCACCGTCTAAATCCGTTGAGACGACACCGTATGAATTATGGTTTGGCAAGAAACCTAAGCTGTCGTTTCTTAAAGTTTGGGGCTGCGATGCTTATGTGAAGAAACTTTAACCAGATAAGCTCGAACCCAAAGCGGAAAAATGCGTCTTCATACGATATCCTAAGGAAACTATTGGGTACACCTTCTATCTTAGATCCGAAGGCAAGATCTTTGTTGCTAAGAACAGATCCTTTCTAGAGAAAGAGTTTCTCTCGAAAGTAGTAAGTGGGAGGAAAATAGAACTTGATGAGGTAATTGTACCTCCTCTCGAACCGGAGAGTAGCGCAGCACATGAAAATGTTTCTGGGGCGCTTGTACCGGCTAGAGATGAAGTTAATGATGATGATCCTCACACTCCAGATCAAGTTGCTATTGAACCTCGAAGGTCGACAAGGGTACGTTCCTCGCCAGAGGGGTATGACAACCCTGTCATGGAAATCATGTTGTTAGACAACAGTGAACCTTCGAACTATGAAGAAGCGATGGCGGGCCCGGATTCCAACAAATGGCTTGAGGTCATGAAATCCAAGATAGGATCCATGTATGAGAACAAAGTATGGACTTAGGTGGACTTGCCCGATGATCGGCGAGCCATAGAAAATAAATGGATCTTCAAGAAGAAGACTGACACGGATGGTAATGTGACCATTTATAAAGCTCGACTTGTCGCTAAGGGTTATCGAGAAGTTCAATTGACTAAGATGAGACCTTCTCACCCGTAGCGATGCTAAAGTCGGACCGAATCATGTTAGCAATTGCTGCATTTTATGATTATGAAATCTGGCAAATGGATGTCAAAACAGCATTCCTGAGCGGCTTTCTTAAAGAAGAATTATATATGATACAACCAGAATGTTTTGTCGATCCTAGCAGTGCTAACAAGGTATGGAAGCTCCAATGCTCCATCTATGGGTTGGTGCAAGCATCTCGGAGTTGGAACATTCGCTTTGATGAGGTGACACTACAAGAAATATTCTCATACATGACGTTCTTTAAGATGTCGTTGATGAATTCGCCATAAATCTATGACGATTTCATCCGAGATTGTTGTAAGCCGTTCGGGGGGATCAAATCTACATATAAATTATGAGGATGTGAGTCAAAAACATCGTAACTCCATAATATGAGATTGTCATAAACTTTACGACGATTATAAAAATGTCGTAAAATGTTCTAACTATGTTGACATGTCACCCGTGGGTCAATTCTATCCCACCTCATCCTAGTTTGTGAAGCAACCTACTATTCTGTCATTGTAAAAATTCCCGAAAAATTCTCATAAATACTTTGGACCATATATTCCTCAAATATGTGAAAACCCTTCCTTCCATAGTTCAAAAATAATTTAGCAATATTCATTTTCCTATTTGTTCAGAATAGCACTTTGTGAAGGAATTTCTATTTATATTTCTTTTATTACCCTCATATTTTTTGGGTACTCTTTCCTATCCAAATCATTGCCTCATGAAATCTTTCGTAACCATTTTCCTAGTAAATCTTTCTCAGAAAATTTCCAAAGTTTGTATTCAGCTAACATCTTTGTGAAGGAAGTACTAGATAGGAATATCCTGATGACTTGAACTTTTTCCACATCTTCTATGTGCCCAAAACATAGCTCTCCACAAAATTTCAGCCCCATCTAACAATCCATGTGAGCTCATCATCCAATCTTTGTTTCTGGTAATATTTTCAGTTTATGAAGCAACTACATTTTATTGTGCATTATAGTTGATGAAAACTTACCACAGAATAAAACTGACCATATAACCTCACTCCACCAAATTTTAGCTCATTTAATTAGCCAATTTCCCTAATATTTTTCCCAATATTATGTTTAGTAGAGAGCACTGTGAAGGAAGTACAATTTTTTTATCCAAAATTTATCAAAATTTTACATTGCCTTAATGTGCCCAAATTATCATCCTCCTCCAAATTTCAGCTCAATACAATCATCTATGTGAGCCCAGTTTCAAGTACCATTTTCTGTGCAAATTGGCACATTGTGAAGGAAGTGTCACTTTGGCATGTCCAAATGGTATAATTTTTTACAGTGCCTTCATATGCCCAAATTAACATCATAAACCAAATTTTAGCTCAATCCATCCATTCATTTGATCCCAGCTTCAACATCCATATTTCTGCATAGTGTGTTACTTTGCAAAGCAAGTGCCACCTAGGTTCATCCATTTGAGTTAAAAATTTGCCACGAGAGTGTCCTTAGTAGATAATCATCCTCAGCAAAAATTTAGGCCCATTGTCTATGTTCATTACCCGCACCGCCAATCAAAGACTTGGCTGATAATTCATGTTTGAGCTTAGTTCAATCTCCTCGTGAGATTCTTCTATTGTATTCTTATTCCTAACACCTACTGAGGGAATGCCCAACCCACCAGACATGCCTATTCCACCCAGAACGCATGGCAACGCCATGGTCAGGCGGTGACCATGCGGCTGCAATGCAAGTTCACGCGATCTAGAGTTGGGGCCCTCGACCACCATCCGAACCTCAACATCAAGCCACCACACCATGTATTTCTGATTAAATAGATACTTATGTACCTATAAATGATTTTTGGAAAAAATAAAGAGCAAACTATAATGCAACTGCAGTTCAAATTTATATTGATTCTCCCGCTTCGAGCTGAATCGACATAAATTTGTCTTTTTACGAGAGGTGCATAAAAGATTTTAACACCCAACCATTTTGTCAATTGTACATTAAATATGGCCTAGTATTTTATAAAGTGATTTGGTCCAATTTTGAAACAAATATGTGGTATGTCCTTCACAAAAAAAAATCATTTTAGACACTTGAAAAATGGAAAATAATTTTTACATACAAGGAAAATGAAAACTTCCTTAATGAATATTGTTTGGCATTCCAATATGCACCCTTGTGCATAATATTATATCATTCCAAAAAACTATGTCATGAATGTGGCCATAAGATTGATCATTTGGCTTGAAAGCCATGAATCTTCATACATGATAGCCCATTTCTAAGAACACTTTTTAAAAATAATTGTCATATTACAATTTTATTATTTTTCCTGGTAACTTCGTCACATATAATGACACAATGCAATGGTTTTCCATTTTTTTGTTTTTTTTGAATTTTTCATGGTCATTTCAAAATGCGGTCAAAACAACGGGTATGACCGTTCCTACCTAGTGGTTGAATCTTGAAAATATTTTGGTGTTTCTCTGATTAAATAGATACTTGTGTACATAGAAATGACTTCTCGGAAAAATAAAGAGCAAACTATAATGTAGCTGCAGTTCAAATTTGACCCACTTCCACCTGATTCAACGAAAAATTGTCTTTTTCACGAGAGGTCGGTAAAAGCCTACACCCAACCATTTGGTCAATCGTACATTAAATATGTCCTAGTATGTTAGAAAAATGATTTGGTCCAGTTTTGCAACAAATATATGGTAGGTCCTTCATAAAAAAAATCATTTTCGGTACTCGAAAATGGAAAATATATTTTCCGTCCAAAGAAAATGAAAACTTTCTTAGGCAACATTGTTTGCCATTCCAATACGCACCCTTGTGCACAATATGAGATCATTTCAACAAACAATGCCATGAATGTGGCCATAAGATTGATCATTTGGCTTGAAAGCCATGAATCTTCACACATGATAGCCCATTTCTAAGAACACCTTTTCAAAATAATTGCTATGAACACAATGCGAAGGTTTTCCAATTTTTTTGAGTTTTTTTTGAATTTTTCATGCCCATTTCAAAATGCAGTCCAAACGGCGGGTATGACTGCTCGTAGCTAGGGCTTGATTTTTGCAAATATTTTGGAGTATCTATGAAGAAATAGATACTTTTGTACCTATAAATGTCTTTTGAAAAAAATAAATAGCAAACTATGAGGCAGCTGCAGTTCAAATTTGACCTCCTTCCAACTGAATCGGTAGAAAGATTTCTTTTTCACGAGAGGTAGATAAAATATTTTGACACCCAACCATTTGGTCAATTGTATATTAAATATGTACTAGTATTTTAGAAAATTGATGGAGTCCAATCTTGCAACAAATATTTGGTAGGTTCCTTACAAAAAAACCCATTTTTGCCACTCGAAAAATGATTAAAAATAGCTAGAAAGATGAGAAATGCATACAAATTGGTCCTCATCCATAAAATGTGGTCTAACTCTAGTGAAAAATTTTGTGATGCCCTTTTGCAAAATATTTTTGATAGATGCTTCACAAAATTCCTCTATTTTAGTACTTGGAAACTATTTTAAATCACTGATTTTTTGAACCAATGAGAACTCTTCCCACGGATCGATGACATGGCGCCCATCCATCCATCCATCTATCTCACCATCTCACATCCATCCATCCATGTATCTACACGAAAAAAATGAAAAAAAGATAACCCCACCTGCAGCCCAAACCCTAGCCCTCTTCCTCCCTCCCTCCCTCCCCCCCTCTGCTGCGTCCGCTACCGGCCCTCTCCCTAGCTTCAGCTTGTGCAGGCTGCATGCCCTCTCTCTCCCTCGCTTTCGGCTCCTTCCTCACCCTAACGCTCCACGCCCCCCTTCCTGCCGCCTGCTGCCTCTTGAGCTTGCGTTGGTTTTCCCTTGAAGAGGAAAGGGTGATGCAACACAAGAGCAGTAAGTATTTCCCTGAGTCTGAGAACCAAGGTATCAACCAGTAGGAGAATCAAACCAAGTGTCCAGAGTACCTGCGCAAACACAAACAAGCTTGCACCCAACGCTATAAAGGGGTTGTCAATCCCTTCAAGATTGATTGCAAAGTGAGATGTGAAGGCGGAAAGTGCAACGAAGTAAAAGTGTAAGGCTGAAAATATGATGTGAAGTAGACCCGGGGGCCATAGTGTTCACTAGAGGATTCTCTCAAAATAGCAAATATTATGGTGGGTGAACAAATTACGGTCGAGCAATTGATAGAACCGCGCAAAGTCATGACGATATCTAAGGCAATAATCATACATATAGGCATCACGTCCGAAACAAGTAGACCGATACTTTCTGCATCTACTACTATTACTCCACACATCGACCGCTATCCACCATGCATCTAGTGTATTGAGTTCATGACGAACAGAGTAACGCCTGAAGCAAGATGACATGATGTAGAGGGATAAACTCAAACCAATGATGTAAAACCCCATCTTTTTACCCTTGATGGCAACAACATGATGTGTGCCTCGCTACCCCTTCTGTCATCGGGTGAGGTCACCGCACGGTATGAACCCAAAACCAAGCACTTCTCCCATTGCAAGAATCATAGATCAAGTTGGCCCAACAAAACCCACAACTCGAAGAGAATTACAAGGATATGAAATCATGCATATAAGAGATCAGAAGAAACTCAAATAAGATTCATAGATAATCTGATCATAAATCCACAATTCATCGGATCTCGACAAACACACCGCAAAAGAAGATTACATCGGATAGATCTCCATGAAGATCATGGAGAACTTTGTATTGAAGATCCAAGAGAGAGAAGAAGCCATCTAGCTACTAGCTACGGACCCGAAGGTCTATGGTGAACTACTCACGCATCATCGGAGAGGTCATGGTGTTGATGAAGAAGCCCTCCGTATTCGAATCCCCCCTCCGGCAGGGCACCAGAACGTGCCCTAGATGGGATCTTGCGGAGACAGAAGCTTGCGGCGGTGGAAAAGTATTCTCGTGGATCTCTCACGCAGTTTTGGATTTCTCAGGAATTTATAGGCGGAAGAGGTAGGGCAGACGAGCCACATGGGGCCCACAAGCCTGCTAGGCGCGAGCCCCCTGGCTGCGCCTAGGGGGCTTGTGGCCTCCCCTGGTGGCCTCTGCCTTGGTTCTCACGTCCCCTACGTATCTTCTGTTCCAGAAAAAATCTTTTTGGAAGTTTTATTCCTTTTGGACACCGTTTAAAATTCTCCTCTGAAAAGGGTCAAAAACATGGAAAAAACACGAACTGGCACTTGGCACTGAGTTAATTAGTTAGTCCCAAAAATATATGAAAGGCATACAAAACATCCAAAGTTTGACAAGATAATAGCATGGAACCATCAAAAATTATAGATACGTTGGAGACGTATCAAGCATCCCCAAGCTTAACTCCTGCTCGTCCTCGAGTAGGGAAGTGATAAAGACTGAATTTTTGATGTGGAATGCTACCTAGCATAGTAACTTCTTTCATGTGACATGAATGTTCAGATCCGTAAGATTAAAAACAATAGTTTTCCATTGACATGAAAACAATAATACTTCAAGCAAACTAGCAAGGTAATCATGAACTTTCGAAATAACAAGGCCAAAGAAAGTTATCCCTACAAAATCATATAGTCTGGCTATGCTCCATCATCCCCACACAACTAATTTAAATCATGCACAACCCCTGTATTGGCCAAGTAATTGTTATTGCACTCTTACTTTCTCAAACCTTTTTCAACTCTCACGCAATACATGAGCAGCCATGGATATAGCACTATGGTGGAATAGAGTGTGGTGGAGGTTGTGAGACAAAAAGGAGGAGATGGTCACATTGACTCGGCGTATCAAAGGGCTATGGAGATGCCTATTAATAGATGTCGATGTGAATGAGTAGGGATTGCCATACAAAGGATGCACTAGAACTATAAGTATGTGAAAGCTCAAAAGGAGAACTAGTGGGTGTGCATCCAACTTGCTTGCTCACGAAGACCTAGGGCAATTTTGAGGAAGCCCATCACTGGAATATACAAGCCAAGTTATATAATAAAGATTCCGACTAGTGTATGGTGGTGACAAATTGAGAGGCTCTCAATAATGAAGAACATGGTGCTTATATTAAGCACACGTGTGGAAAGAGATAGTAGCATTGTCCCTTCTCTCTTTTTCTCTTTTTTTGTTTGGGCTCTTTGGCCTCTTTCCATATATTTTTTTTTATGTGGGCAACTTCGGCCTCTCTTTTTTATTTCCTCACATGGGACAATGCTCTAATAATGATGATCATCACACTTTTATTTACTCACACCTCAAAGCTTAGAACGATGATAACTCTATAGGAAATGCCTTCGGCAGTGTACCGACATGTGCAACGATCTAGCTTGGCGTATGACGTTGAAACATCTCGCTAGCTATCTTACGATCTTGCAATGGCAATATGAGAGTGACGGCACAAGTCATGAGATGGAACGGTGGGAGTTGCATGGCAATATATCTCGGAATGGCTATGAAAATGCCATAGTAGGTAGGTATGGTGGCTGTTTTGAGGAAGGCATATGGTGGGTTTGTGCACCGGCAAAAGTTGTGCGGCACTAGAGAGGCTAGCAATGGTGGAAGGTGAAAGTGCGTCTATACCATGGACTCACATTAGTCATGAAGAACTCACATACTTATTGCAAAATATTTTATTAGTACTCGAAACAAAGTACTAAACGCATACTCCTAGGGGAAGGGTTGGTAGGTGTTAACCATTGCGTGATCCCAACTGCAACACAAAGGATGACAATCAATAGATCAATTATGCTCCGACTTCCTAACATAGCGGTTTACCATACGTGCATGTTACGAGAATCACTAACTTCAACACAAGTATTTCTAGATTCACAACACCCTACTAATATAACTCTTAATATTACCAAATCCACGTCCAAAACTAATTGAGAAGAATCAAACTTCTCTTTCTACTCAATGCACATGAAGATGGAAGTTTTATTGTATCCTCTTTGGGTACCTATCACCTTTGGGACTACTTTCATAGCACAACCCAACTACCAAGTTACGCACCGCCGTGCTCTAAAAGATCTAAGTGAAGCACATAGAGCAACATTTTCTAGCCCAAAAGATATAAGTGAAGCACGAAGAGTATTCTAGCAAATTCATGTGATGGACAAGACCCAAACTATGAACGTACCATATTGATCGTGTCATTTTATTGCTATTATTTTCCGCGTGTCAAGTATTTGTTCCTATGACCATGAGATCATATAACCCACTGGCACCGGAGGGATACCTTGTGTGTATCAAACGTCACAACGTAACTAGGTGACTATAAAGGTGCTCTACAGGTAACTCCGAAGGTGTCCGTTGGGTTAGTATGAATCAAGAATGGGATTTGTCACTCTCTGTGACGGAGAGGTATCTCGGGGCCCACTCGGTAATACAACATCACACACAAGACTTGCAAGCAATGTGAATTAGTGTAAGTCACGGGATCTTGTATTCGGAACAAGAAAAGAGACTTGCCGGTAACTAGATAGAAATAGGTATGCAGATACCGACGATCGAATCTCGGGCAAGTAACATACCGAAGGACAAAGGGAATGACATACGGGATTGCTTGAATCCTTGACACTGAGGTTCAACCTATAAGTTATTCGGAGAATATGTAGGATCCAATATGGGGATTACCTCGGGGCATGTCTGCATAGTTCTCGAACCCGCAGGGTCTGCACACTTAAGGTTCCGCGATGTTTTAGTATAGTTGAGTTATATGTGTGCTTACCGAATGTTGTTCAGAGTCCTGGATGAGATCACATACGTCACGAGGGTTTTTGGAATGGTCCGTAGACGAAGATTGATATATAGGATGACCTCATTTGATTGCCGGAAGGTTTTCGGGCATTACCGGGAATGTACCGGGAGTGACGAATGGGTTCCGGATGCTCACTAGGAGGGGGCCAACCCACCCGGGGAAGCCCATAGACCCTAGGGGTGGCGCATCAGCCCTTGGTGGGCTGGTGGGACAGCCCAATAAGGCCTATGCGCAACGGATAAGAAAATCATAGAGAAAAGAAAAAAAAGAGGTGGGAAGGAAGGGAAGGACTCCACCTTCCAATACATGTTGGACTAGGATTGGAGGTGGACTCCTCCACCTCCTTGGCTGGCGCACCCTTGGGGTCTTGGACCCCAAGGCAAGCCTCCCCTCCCCTCCTCCTATATATAGTGGAGTTTTAGGGCTTATTTGACACAACTTTTGCCACGGCAGCCCAACCACAAACACCACGGTTTTTCCTCTAGATCGTATTTCTGCGGAGCTCGGGAGGAGCCCTACACGAGTAGATCCTTCACCACCACCAGAGCGTCGTCACGCTTCCGGAGAACTCATCTACTTCTCCGTCTTGCTTGATGGATCAAGAAGGCTGAGATCATCGTCGAGTTGTACGTGTGCTGAACGCGGAGGTGCCGTCCGTTCGGCACTAGATCGGAGCGGATCGTGGGACGGATCACGGGACGGTTCATGGGACGGTTCGCAGGGCGGATCGAGGGACTTGAGGATGTTCCACTAAATCAACCGTGTTTCTTAATGCTTCCTGCTATGCGATCTACAAGGGTACGTAGATCCAAATCTCCTCTTGTAGATGGACATCACCATGATAGGTCTTCGTGCGCGTAGGAAATTTTTTGTTTCCCATGAGACGTTCCCCAACAGTGGCATCATGAGCTAGGTTCATGCGTAGATGTCTTCTCGAGTAGAACACAAAAGTTTTTGTGGGCGGTGATGTGTGTTTTGCTGCCCTCCTTAGTCTTTTCTTGATTCCGCGGTATTGTTGGATTGATGCGGCCCGGACCGACATTATTCGTACGCTTACGAAAGACTGGTTTCATCGCTTGACATGCAACCTCGTTGCATAAAGATGACTGGAGGGTGTCGGTTTCTTCAACTTTAGTTGAATTGGTTTTGACCGAGGCGGTCCTTGGAGAGGTTAAATAGCAATTTGCACATCTCCGTTGTGGTATTTGCGTAAGTAAGATGCGATCTAGTAGATACCCACTGCAACGACGTAAAACATGCAACAACAATTAGAGGACGTCTAACTTGTTTTTGCAAGGTATGCTTGTGATATGATATGGCCAATGACGTGATGTGATATATTGGATGTATGAGATGATCATGTTGTATTAGTTAATATCGACTTGCACGTCGATGGTACGGCAACCGGCAGGAGCAATAGGGTTATCTTTAAACTAACATTTGTGCTTGTAGATGCGTTTACTATATTGCTAGGACGTAGCTTTCGTAGTAATAGCATGAGTAGCATGACAACCCCGATGGCGACACGTTGATGGAGATCATGGTGTGGCGCTGGTGACAAGAAGATTGTGCCGGTGCTTTGGTGATGGAGATCAAGAAGCACATGATGATGGCCATACCATGTCACTTATGAATTGCATGTGATGTTAATCCTTTCATGCACCTTATTTAGCTTAGAACGATGGTAGCATTATAAGGTGATCTCTCACTAAAATTTCAAGACGAAATTGTGTTCTTCCCGACTGTGCACCGTTGCTACAGTTCGTCGTTTCGAGACACCACGTGATGATCGGTGTGATAGACTCAACGTTCACATACAACGGGTGCAAAACAGTTGCACACGCAGAACACTCGGGTTAAGCTTGACGAGCCTAGCATGTGCAGACATGGTCTTGGAACACATGAGACCGAAAGGTCGAGCATGAATCATATAGTTGATATGATTAGCATAGGGATGCTTACCAATGAAACTATCCTCGACTCACGTGATGATCGGACTTGAGCTAGTGAAATTGGATCATGTACCACTCAAATTAATAGAGAGATGTACTTTTTGAGTGGGAGTTTAGCAAGTAATTTGATTAGTTAAACTCTAATTATCTTGAACATAGTCTAAGTACACTTTGAAAATATTTGTGTTGTAGATCAATGGCTCACGCGACAGTCACCCTGAATTTTAATACGCTCCTAGAGAAAGCTAAGTTGAAAGATGATGGAAGCAACTTTGTAGACTGGGCTCGTAATCTTAAGTTGCTCCTGCAAGCTGGGAAGAAGGATTATGTCCTTAATGCTGCGCTAGGAGATTAACCACCCGCCACGGCTGACCAAGATGCTAAGAACGCTTGGTTAGCACGCAAGGAGGATTACTCAGTAATTCAATGTGCAGTCTTGTATGGCTTAGAGCCGGGACTTCAACATCGCTTTGAGCGTCATGGATCATATGAGATGTTCCAGGAGTTGAAGTTTATCTTTCAGAAGAACGCCCGGATCGAGAGGTATGAGACCTCCAATAAATTCTATGCTTGCAAGATGGAGGAGAATTCGTCGGTTAGTGAACATGTGCTAAAGATGTATGGGTACTCAAACCGTCTAGCTGAGCTGGGGATTGAACTCCCACAAGAGGCTATCTCTAACAGAATGCTTCAATCACTGCCACCAAGCTATAAGAGCTTTGTGTTGAACTATAACATGCAAGGGATGAACAAGTCACCCGACGAGTTATTCGTGATGCTGAAAGTCGCAGAGACAGAACTCCGTAAAGAGCATCAAGTGTTGATGGTGAATAAGACCACTAGTTTCAAGAGAAGCGGCAAAGGGAAGAAGGGTAATTCAAAGAAGAGCGGCAAGCCTGTTGCCAATCCGACGAAGAAGCCCAAAGCTGGACCTAAGCCTGAAACGGAGTGCTATTATTGCAAGGGTATGGGTCATTGGAAGCGCAACTGCCCCAAGTATCTAGCTGATAAGAAGGCGGCCAAGGAAAAATCAGGTATATTCAATATACATGTTATTGATGTGTACTTAACCAGCTCTCGTAGTAGTACTTGGGTATTCGATACCGGTTCTGTTGCTCATATTTGGAACTCGAAATAGGAACTGCGGAATAAGCGAAGGCTGGCGAAGGATGAAGTGACGATGCACGTGGGGAATGGTTCCAAGGTTGATGCAATCGCTGTCGGCACAGTTTCACTTCAGTTACCAACAAGATTAGTTATGAACTTAAATAAATGTTATTTAGTGCCTGTGTTAAGCATGAACATTATATCTGGATCTTCTTTATCACGAGACGATTATTCGTTTAAGTCAGAGCATAATGGTTGTTCTATTTCTATGAGTAATATCTTTTATGGTCATGCACCCAATGTGAGAGGATTGTTCATATTGAATATTGATACTGATAATACACATATACATAACATTGAGACCAAAAAAGTTAGAGTTAACAATGATAGCGCCATGTTTTTATGGCACTGCCGCTTAGGTCATATTGGTGTAAAGCGCATGAAGAAACTCCATACTGATGGACTTTTGGAGTCGCTTGACTTTGATTCACTTGACACGTGCGAACCATGCCTCATGGGCAAGATGACTAAGACTCCATTCTCCGGAACAATGGAGCATGCAAGTGACTTGTTGGAAATCATACATATCGATGTGTGTGGTCCGATGAGTGTGGAGGCACGCGGTGGATATCATTATTTTCTCACCTTCACTAATGATTTGAGTATATATGGTTATGTCTACTTGATGAAGCACAAGTCTGAGACATTTGAAAGGTTCAAACAATTTCAGAGTGAAGTCAAAAATCATCGTAACAAGAATATCAAGTTCCTACGGTCTGATCGTGGGGGTGAATATCTGAGTGTCGAGTTTGGTGCTCACTTAAGACAATGTGAAATTGTTTCACAGTTGACACCGCCTGGAACACCACAACGTAATGGTGTGTCCGAACGTCGTAATCATACTTTATTAGAGATGGTGTGATCTATGATGTCTCTTACCGATTTGCCGTTATCATTTTGGGGTTATGCGTTAGAAACAACTGCATTCACTTTAAATAGGGCACCATCAAAATCCGTTGAGACGACGCCATACGAACTGTGGTATGGCAAAAGACCAAAGTTGTCATTTCTTAAAGTTTGGGGACGTGATGCTTACATCAAAAAGCTTCAGCCTGAAAAGATGGAACCCAAAGCGGAAAAGTGCGTCTTCATAGATTACCCAAAAGACACAGTTGGGTATGTCTTCTATCTCAAATCCGAGGGCAAAGTGTTTGTTGCTAAAAACGGAGCTTTTCTTGAGAAGGAGTTTCTCTCGAAAGAATTGAGTGGGAGGAAGATAGAACTTGATGAGGTTGTCGAAGCTCTAATTCCTATTGATGGTGGCGCAGGGCAAGGGAAAACCCCTGTTGCTGCGGCACTGGTTGAGGAACAAGTTGATGATGATGATCATGAAACTTCGATCAAATTACTGTCGGACCTCGCAGGTCGACAAGATCACGAACTGCTCCCGAGTGGTACGGTAATCCTATCTTGACAATTATGTTGTTGGACAACAATGAACCTGTGAATTATGAAGAAGCAATGGTGTGCCCGGATTCCAACAAATGGCTGGAGGCCATGAGGTCCGAGATAGGATCCATGTACGAGAACAAAGTGTGGACTTTAGAAGTACTGCCTGAAGGCCGCAAGGCTATTCAGAACAAATGGATCTATAATAAGAAGACAGACGCAGACGGTAATGTGACCATTTATAAAGCTCTACTTGTGGCAAAGGGTTTTTCACAAGTTCAACGAATTGACTATGATGATACTTTCTCACCGGTAGCGATGCTTAAGTCTGTCTGAATCATGTTAGCAATAGCTTCCTTTTACGATTATGAAATTTGACAGATGGATGTTAAAACGGCGTTCCTTAACGGTTTTCTTAAGGAAGAGTTGTATATGATGCAACCCGAAGGTTTTGTCGATCCTAAGAATGCTGACAAAGTGTGCAAGCTCCAGCGATCCATTTATGGACTGGTGCAAGCATCTCGGAGTTGGAATAAGTGTTTTGATCAGGTGATCAAAGCATTTGGGTTTATACAAGTGGTTGGAGAATCTTGTATTTACAAGAAAGTGAGTGGGAGCTCTGTGGCGTTTCAAATATTATATGTGGATGACATATTGCTGATTGGAAACAATGTGGAGCTTTTGGAGAGCATAAAAGGTTACTTGAATAAAAGCTGCTTATATTCTAGGCATTAAGATCTATAGGGATAGATCAAAACGCGTGATAGGACTTTCACAAAGCACATACCTTGATAAAGTTTTGAAGAAGCTCAAAATGGATCAGTCCAAGAAAGGGTTCTTGCCAGTGTTACAAGGTATAAAATTGAGTAAGACTCAGTGCCAAGCAATTGAGGAAGATCGAAAGACAATGAGTTCCGTCCCCTACGCTTCAGTCGTAGGTTCTATCATGTATGCAATGTTTTGCACTAGACCAAACGTCAGGCTGGCCATAAGTATGGCAGGCAGGTTTCAGAGTAATCCAGGAGTGGATCACTGGATGGCGGTCAAGAATATTCTGAAGTACCTCAAAAGGACTAAGGAAATGTTTCTCATGTATGGAGGTGAGAAAGATCTCGTCGTAAAAGGTTACATCGACAGAAGTTTTGACACCGATCCGAATGACTCTAAGTCTCAAACCGGATACGTATTTATTCTTAATGGGGGTGCGGTAAGCTGGTGCAGTTCCAAGCAAAGCGTCCTAGCAGATTCTACATGTGACGCAGAATACATGGCTGCCTCTGAGGCGGCAAAGGAGGGTGTCTGGATGAAGCAGTTCATGACAGATCTTGGAGTTGGGCCGAGCGCACTGGATCCATTGACTCTGTCATGTGACAACACTGGTGCCATTGCCTTAGCAAAGGAACCAAGGTTTCACAAGAAGACCAGACACATCGAACGACGCTTCAACCTCATCTGCGACTACGTAGAGTTATAGGACGTGAATATTTGCAAAGTGCACACAGATCTGAATGTAGCAGACCCGCTGACTAAACCTCTTCCACGTGAAAAACATGATCAACACCAGAACTGTATGGGTGTTTGATTTATTACAATGTAAATCGCAGGCGATGTGAGGACTAGATTATTGACCTTAGTGCAAGTGGGAGACTATTGGAAATATGCCCTAGAGGCAATGATAAATAGTTATTATTATATTTCCTGTTTAAAGATAATCGTTTATTATCCATGCTATAACTGTATTGAATGAAAACATAGATACATGTGTGGATAAATAGACATAACAATGTCCCAAGCAAGCCTCTAGTTGGCTGGCCAGTTGATCAAGGATAGTCAAGTTTTTCTCACTATGTGCAAAGTGTTGTTGCTTGATAAGTGGATCACATCATTAGGAGAATCATGTGATGGACTAGACCCAAACTATGAACGTAAAATATTGATCGTGTCATTTTATTGTTATTGTTTTCTGCGTGTCAAGTATTTGTTCCTATGACCATGAGATCATACAACCCACTGGCACCGGAGGGATACCTTGTGTGTATCAAAGATCACAACGTAACTCGGTGACTATAAAGGTGCTCTACAGGTATCTCCGAAGGTGTCCGTTGGGTTAGTATGGATCAAGACTGGGATTTGTCACTCCGTGTGACGGAGAGGTATCTCGGGGCCCACTCGGTAATACAACATCACACACAAGCCTTGCAAGCAATGTGACTTAGTGTAAGTCACGGGATCTTGTATTACGGAAAGAGAAAAGAGAATTGCCGGTAACGAGATTGAAATAGGTATGCAGATACCGACGATCGAATCCGGGGCAAGTAACATACCGAAGGACAAAGGGAATGACATACAGGATTGCCTGAATCCTTGACACTGAGGTTCAACCGATAAGTTATTCGGAGAATATGTAGGATCAAATATGGGCATCCAGGTCCCGGTATTGGATGTTGAACGAGGATTACCTCGGGGCATGTCTGCATAGTTCTCGACCCCGGAGGGTCTGCACACTTAAGGTTCGACGATGTTTTAGTATAGTTAAGTTATATGTGTGGTTACCGAATGTTGTTCGGAGTCCCGGATGAGATCACGGACGTCATGAGGGTTTCCGGAATGGTCTGGAGACGAAGATTGATATATAGGTTGACCTCATTTGATTGCCGGAAGGGTTTTGGGCATTACCGGGAATGTACCGGGAGTGACGAATGGGTTCCGAATGTTCACCGGGAGGGGGCCAACCCACCCTGGGAATTTCATAGGCCCTAGGGGTGGCGCACCAGCCCTTGGTGGGCTGGTGGGACAGCCCAATAAGGCCTATGCGCAAGGGATAATAAAATCAAAGAGAAAAGAAAAAAAATAGATGGGAAGGAAGGGAAGGACTCCACCTTCCAATCCTAGTTGGACTAGGATTGGAGGTGGACTCCTCCACCTCCTTGGCCGGCGCACCCTTGGGGTCTTGGATACCAAGGCAAGCCTCCCCTCCCCTCCTCCTATATATAGTGGAGTTTTAGGGCTGATTTGACAGAACTTTTGCCACGGCAGCCCGACCACAAACACCACGGTTTTTCCTCTAGATCGTATTTCTGCGGAGCTCGGGCGGAGCCGTGTAGGAGTATATCCTTCACCACCACCGGAGCACCGTCACACTGCTGGGGAATTCATCTACTTCTCCGTCTTGCTTGCTGGATCAAGAAGGCCGAGATTATCGTCGAGTTATACGTGTGCTGAACGCGGAGGTGCCATTAGTTCGGCACTAGATCAGAGCGGATCATGGGACGGATCGTGGGACGGTTCGCGGGGCGGATCGAGGGACGTGAGGACGTTCCACTACATCAACCGCATTTCTTAACGCTTCCTGCTGTGTGATCTACAACAGTACGTACATCCAAATCTCCTCTCGTAGATGGACATCGCCATGATAGGTCTTCGTGCGCGTAGGAAATTTTTTGTTTCCCATGCGACGTTCCCCAACACTCTGGGCCCACTCGGTAATCCATCATCATAATGAGCTTAGTGTGACTATGGAGTTAGTCACGGGATGATGCATTATGGAAAGAGTAAAGAGACTTGCTGGTAACGTGATTGAACAAGGTATAGGGATACCGACGATCGAATCTCAGGCAAGTATCATACCGATAGACAAAGGGAATTGTATACGGGATTGATTGAATCTTTGACATCGTGGTTCATCCGATGATATCATCGTGGAACATGTGGGAACCAACATGGATATCCAGATCCCGCTGTTGGTTATTGGACGGAGAGATGTCTCGGTCATGTCTGCATGTCTCCCGAACCCATACGGCCTACACACTTAAGGTCCGATGACGCAAGGGTTATAGGGAAATAGTGTACGTGGCTACCGAAGATTGTTCCGAGGAGCTCCGGAATGGTTCAGAGGTAAAGACTGATATATAGGATTTGAGGTTTAGGACACCAGAAGTGTTTCGTGCATCACCGGTAACGTACCGGGACCATCAGAAGGGTTTCGGGGGTCCACCGGGAGGGGCCACCAGCCCCCAAGGCTAGCATGGGCTAACATGTGGAAGAGAACCAGCCCACAGTGGGCTGGTGCGCCTCCCACCTAGGCCCAAGGCGCAACAAGAGAGGGAAAGGGGAGAAACCCGAGCGTAGGAGGCCCAAGGCCCACCTAGGGGTGCGCCTCCACCTCTCCCTGCCCTGGCCGCCATCTCCCTGGCGCAGATGGGGCTGCCGCACCCCTTAGGGTGGGAACCCTAAGGGTGGGCGCCTCCTCCCTCTCCCCTATATATATTGGAGGGGTTTTGGCCTTTGGAGGACACGAAAACTCTCTCTCTCTCTCTCTCGGCGCAGCCCTTCCTCTCTCTATCCTCATCCTCCGCATAGCTTAGCGAAGCTCTATCGAAGAACCACTTAGCTCCAAGGACACCATGTCGTCGTGATGCTGAAGCTCACTCCCTCAACCTCTACTTCCACCTTGCTGGTTCACGGTGTTGGAGACGTCATCGGGCTACACGTGTGTTGAACACGGAGGTGCCGTAGTTCGGCACATAGATCGGAATCCACTGCGATCTGAATCGATGCGAGTACGACTCCATCAACCGCATTTATAATAACGCTTCCGCTTAGCGATCTTCAAAGGTATGAAGATGCTCTACAACGTCTCTCGTTGGTGGTTTCTCCATAGATAGAACCTTGTATGGCATAGGAAAATTTTGAATTTACTACGATCCCCAACAACTAGCCCGTGTCCGATCATCCCGTGAGACGGACTAGTCATCAATGGTGAACATCTCCATGTTGAACGTATCCACCATATGACTCATGTTCGACCTTTCGGTCTCCCATGTTTCGAGGCCATGTCTCCACATGTTAGGCTCGTCAAGTTAACCTAAGTGTTTCGCGTGTGTAAATCTAGCTTACACCCGTTGTATGAGAACATTAGAATCTATCACACCCGATCATCACGTGGTGCTTAGAAACAACGATCCTTCGCAACGGTGCACACTTAGGGGGGACACCTTTTCTTGAAATTTTAGTGAGGGGTCATCTTATTTACTATTGTTGTTCTAAGCAAATAAGATATAGAAAAATGATAAACATCACATGCAATCATATAGTGACATGATATGGCCAATATCGTCTTGCTCCTTTGATCTCCATCTTCGGGGCACGACATGATCATCATTGCCACCGGCATGACACCATGTTCTCCATCATTGTGTCTCCTGAAGTTGTCTCGCCAACTATTACTTCTACTAGTATAGCTAACAGTTAGCAATAAAGTAAAGTAATCACATGGTGTTGCATCTCATACAATAAATTAAGACAACTCATATGGTCCTGCCGGTTGTCATACTCATCGACATGCAAGTTGTGAATCCTATTCCAAGAACATGATCGATCTCATACATCACATATGTAACATCAGATCGTTTTGGACATATCACATCACATAACATACCCTGCAAAAACAAGTTACACGTCCACTAACTGTTGTTGCAAGTTTTACGTGGCTGATTTGGGTTTCTAGCAAGAACACTTCTTACCTACGTGACAGCCACAACGTTCATATGCCAATGCTATTTATCCTTCACAAGGACCCTCTTCATCAAACCCGATCCGACTAAAGTGGAAGAGATAGACACCCGCTAGCCACCTTATGCAACAGGTGCATGTCGGTCGGTGGAACCAGTCTCACGTAAGAGTACGTGTAAAGTCGGTCCGGGCCGCTTCATCCCACGATGTCGCCGAATCAACATAAGACTAGTAACGGCAAGCAATTGACAAAATTATCGCCCACAACATTTGTGTTGAACTCGTGCATATAATCTACGCATAGAACCTAGCTCTCATACCATTGTTAGGGAACGTAGTAATTTCAAAAAAATTCTATGTCGCACAAGGATTTATCTAGGAGAAACCAGCAACGAGCATAGGGGTAGAGGATCTTCATACCGTTGAAGATCACGTAGAGGAAGCATTACTGTGAACGCGGTTGATGGAGTCGTACTCACGGCGATTCAAATCGCGGAAGATCCGATCCGAACACCGAATGTACGGTGTCTCTGCGTTCAACACACCTACAGCCCGAAGACATCTCCTCCTTCTTGATCCAGCAAGGAGGGAGGAGAAGTTGAGGGAGAACCCCGACAGCACGATGGCGTGGTGGCAATGGAGTATGTGGCTCTCTGGTAGGGCTTTGCCGAGCACCGCGGAGGAGGAGAAAGAGGTGGAGGTAGGGCTGCACCATGGGGTGATCAAATCATGTGTGTTGCAGCCCCAAAACCTAGCATTATATAGGAGGGATAGAGAGGGGTTGCGACACCCCTAGGGAAACCCTAGGAGGTGGTGCGGCAGCCCTAGAGGAGGAGGTGTAGGCGCCCTAGGTGGCTAGCCACCCAAGTCAGCCACTAGGGTTTGGCCTTGGGCCCCTTCCCTTACGGCTTGGGCCTCCTCCCCTTGGCGCACCAGCCCACCAGGGGCTGGTTTTTCTCCCCTTTCAGCCCATGTGGCCCTCCGGGACAGGTGGACCCTCTCGGTGGACCCCGGGTACCCTTTCGGTGATCCCAGTACAATACCGATAAATCCCGAAACCCTGCCGGTTACCGAAACTAAACTTCCCATATATGAATCTTTACTTCCGGACTATTCCGGAATTCCTCGTGATGTCTGTAATCTCATCCGGGACTCCAAACAACCTTTGGTAACCACATATACGATTCCCATAACAACTCTAGCGTCATCGAACCGTAAGTGTGTAGACCCTACGGGTTCGGGAAAAATGCAGTCATGACCGAGACATCTCTGTGGCTAATAACCAACAACGGGTTCTAGATATCCATGTTGGATCCCGAATGTTCCACGATGATCTCATCGGATGAACCACGATGTCGAGGATTCACTCCATCCCGTATGCAATTCCCTTTGTCTACCGGTATGATACTTGCCCGAGATTCGATTGTCGGTATCCTTATACCTTGTTAAGTCTCGTTACCGGCAAGTCTCTTTACTCGTTCCGTAGCACATCATCCCATTGTTAACTCCTTAGTCACATTGAGATCATTATGATGATTCATTACCGAGTGGGCCCAGAGATACCTCTCCGTCACACGGAGTAACAAATCCCAGTCTCGATTCGTACAACCCAACACACACTTTCGGAGATACCTGTAGTGCACCTTTATAATCACCCAGTTACGTTGTGACGTTTGAGACACCCAAAGCACTCCTACAATATCCGGGAGTTGCACAATCTCATGGTCAAAGGAAATGATACTCGACATTAGAAAAGCTTTAGCAGACGAACTACACGATCTTGTGCTATGCTTAGGATTGGGTCTTGTCCATCACATCATTCTCCTAATGATGTGATCCTGTTATCAATGACATCCAATGTCCATGATCAGGAAACCATGACCATCTATTTATCAACGAGCTTGCCAACTAGAGACTCACTAGGGACATGTTGTGGTCTCTGTATTCACACATGTATTACAGTTTCCGGTTAATACAATTACAGCATGAATAATAGACAATTATCTTGAACAAGGAAATATAATAATAACCAATTTATTATTGCCTCCACGGCATATTTCCAACACCTACCTCCATGCTAAGATGGCACTGCGCCTCGCGAACAAGCGTGCCCATGCTACGCCACCGCCGACTCCAACACTGCATGCGCCGGCACAGCCCGCCCTCGCTCCGGCGCAGCCCGACCTCGCCGCCGCCGACGATGCATAGGTTTTTTCTTTTTCATTTATAATGTAATCGTCTTTCGTGTCCGGATTTCTTGGCTAACTTTTAATGAATATGCTTGATTATTATTTTCTCACGCGCCGACAAAAATGGGTCGAATCAGCATTGGGCGCATGCGTTGATCCAAACGCCGCGGACATTCGTGTCAAACGAACAAAAAACGGACAAATTCTCCGTTTGTTTGGGTGAGCCTGTTGGAGTTGCCCTTAGGCCAACTCCAGCGGCGACGCCGTCCGAACGTCCGTTTGGCCCGGATTCTGTCCGTTTGGGGCGGGCGGTGGGAGCGTGTCCGGACCTGTCCTGGGATGCGGTGGCCGTGCGCCCAACACACGGACGCATCCTTCGGCCGCATCCTGTTCGACATGGCCAATATGCCCATATATTCATATTTATCAATGTTTTAAACAAGTTTGCACGTCCAAATATCAATTGTCTCGAATAAAAATAGTTTCACAACCCAATCAAAATTGTCTCGAATAAAATAGTTTTACAACCAAGTCGAAGTTGTCTTCAATAAAGATAATTAACCAATACGTCTATTGGTTTCCAATGTGATCCCACATATGCTCAACCAAGTCATTCTGAAGCTGCAAATGAGTGTGCCAATCATGAATTTCATGATGGAATTGGGTAAACTGCTCAAATTTGGCCTGTTCTTGGTGTAGGGGCTTGATACGTCCCAAACGTATCTATAATTTCTGCTTGTTCCATGATATTTTGGGTGACATTGTTATATGTTTTGCTACACTTTTATATATTTTTACACATATTTGGACTGACCTACTAACTCAGTGCACCCAGTGCCAGTTTCTGTTTGTTGATGTCTTTTTTGCAGGGGCTTTTACCCAAATTTCAAGAACCCCAAAAATCCCGAGAAAAATATATAAAAAACAGCGCGACGGAAGCTTCCGGAGCACCGAAGATGGGCCAGAGGGGAGCCAGGGGCTGCCTAGGCAGCCACCCTGCGCGGCCTGGCCCCTCGCCGCGTCCACAGGCCTCCTGGGTGGGCCCCACCTCCTCTGGCGCCCACCTTTGGCCTATATTTACCCCTCCGATCGGAAACCCTTCCATCATATCCAGAATCACGAATTTATCCATCGTTCTGCCACCGCATCGCTTCCGAGATCGGGAGCGTGAGGAGACCTCTTCCTGGCACCCTACCGGAGGGAGGATTGACCTCCGGGAGCTTCTCCAACACCATGAACGCTTCCCGAACGTTCCACGAGTAGTCCTCCTTGGACCATGAGTCCATGACTAGTAGCTATGTGATGTCTTCTCTCCAATCTTGTGCTTCAATGATTAGCCCTTGTGAGCTGCCCTGCATGATCAAGGCATCTATGTAATTTTCTTGCTATTGCTATGCTCGGTTTGCTGGGATCCGATGGATTATGAGATTATGTTCATATTGTGATGAGTTATATATTTGATTATTCTCTTATATTATGTTCTTTACTGATTCATGCATGTTCTTCGTTGCTCTTTATTGCTTTGGCCGAGTAGTAGATTGTAACTCCAAGAGGGAGCGTTATGCTTGATTGTGGGTTCATGCCCCGTGATGTCTAGCTTGAGTGTCAGAAACATGAGACTAGGGGATGTGTTGTTGCCACCAGGGAGAAAACAACGGTGCTTGTAACCGCGGTTTCAAGGATTGTTTACCTTACACATAGTTCGTTAATGCAGTTATCCGTTGCTTTGAGTTTACACTTTGGGTGGGCTCGCAACTTAATACCAGCGAGATGTTCTGGATAGATATCTGCTACGGCGAAAGAAATCTTCTGTCGTCTCTTGAGCTTGCATTGGTTTTTTCCCTTGAAGAGGAAAGGGCGATGCAGCACAGGAGAAGTAAGTATTTCCCTTAGTTTGAGAACCAAGGTATCAATCTAGTAGGAGAATCTCGTCAAGTCCAGAGTACCTCCACAAACACAAAAGAGCTTGCACCCAACGCTATAAAAGGGTTGTCAATCCCTTCAAGATTAATTGCAAAGTGAGATCTGAAGGCGGAAAGTGCAACGAAGAAAAAGTGTAAGGCTGAAAATATGGTGTGAAGTAGACCCGGGGGCCATAGTGTTCACTAGAGGCTTCTCTCAAAATAGCAAATATTACGGTGGGTGAACAAATTACTGTCGAGCAATTGATCGAACCACGCAAAGTCATGACGATATCTAAGGCAATGATCATACATATAGGCATCATACTTTCTGCATCTACTACTATTACTCCACTCATCGACCGCTATCCAGCATGCATCTAGTGTATTGAGTTCATGACGAACAAAGTAACGCCTTAAGAAAGATGACATGATGTAGAGGGATAAACTCAAACCAATGATGAAAACCCCATCTTTTTACCCTTGATGGCAACAACATGATGCGTGCCTCGCCACCCCTTCTGTCACTGGGTGAGGTCACCGCACGGTATGAACCCAAAACCAAGCACTTCTCCCATTGCAAGAATCATAGATCAAGCTGGCCAAACAAAACCCACAACTCGAAGATAATTACAAGGATATGAAATCATGCATAAGAGAGATCAGAAGAAACTCAAATAAGATTCATAGATAATCTGATCATAATACCACAATTCTTCGGATCTCGACAAACACACCGCAAAAGAAGATTACATCGGACTCATCTCCATGAAGATCATGGAGAACTTTGTATTGAAGATCCAAGAGAGAGAATAAGCCATATAGATACTAGCTATGGACCCGTAGGTCTATGATGAACTACTCACGCATCATCGGAGAGGTCATGGTGTTGATGAAGAAGCCCTCCGTATCCGAATCCCCCCTCCAGCAGGGAACCAGAATGTGCCATAGATGGGATCTTGCGGAGACAGAAGCTTGCGGCAGCGGAAAAGTACTTTCGATGATCTCTTGATTTTTTTTCTAGAATTATTGGGAATATATAGGCGCAAGACCTGGGGCAGAGGTGGCCCAGGGAGCCCACAAGCCACGGAGGCGCGAGCCCCCCTGGCTGCGGCTAGGGGGCTTGTGGGGTCCCTGGTGGCCCCTGACTTGGTTCTCAAGCTGCCCGATCTTCTTGTGTTTCGGAAAAAATCTTTTCGGAAGTTTTATTCCGTTCGGACTCCGTTTAAAATCCTCCTCTGAAAAGGGTCAAAAACACGGAAAAAACAGGAACTGGCACTTGGCACTGAGTTAATAGGTTAGTCCCAAGAAAGATATAAAAGGCATACAAAACATCCAAAGTTCGACAGGAAAATAGCATGAAACCATAAAAAATTATAGATAATTTGGAGACGTATCAAGCATCCCCAAGCTTAACTTCTGCTCGTCCTCGAGTATGGAAGTGATAAAGACTGAATTTTTGATGTCGAATGCTAAATAGCATAGTTGTCCTTTGCAACTTCTTTCGTGTGACATGAATGTTCAGATTCATAAGATTCAAAACAATAGTTTGCTATTGACATGAAAACAATAATACTTCAAGCAAACTAGCAAGGTAATCATGAACTTTTGAAATAACAAGGCCAAAGAAAGTTATCCCTACAAAATCATATGGTCTGGCTATGCTCCATCATCCCCACACAACTAATTTAAATCATGCACAACCCCGGTATTGGCCAAGTAATTGTTTTCGCACTCTTAATTTCTCAAACCTTTTACAACTATCATGCAATACATGAGCGTGAGCCATGGATATAGCACTATAGGTGGAATAGAGTGTGGTGGTGGTTGTGAGACAAAAAGCAGGAGATGGTCACATTGACTCGGCATATCAAAAGGCTATGGAGATGCCCATTAATAGATATCAATGTGAATGAGTAGGGATTGCCATACAAAGGATGCACTAGAGCTATAAGTATGTGAAAGCTCAAAAGGAGAACTAGCGGGTGTGCATCCAACTTGCTTGCTCACGAAGACCTAGGGCAATTTTGAGGAAGCCCATCATTGGAATATACAAGCCAAGTTATACAATGAAGATTCCCACTAGCATATAGTGGTGACGAAACGAGAGGCTCTCAATCATGAAGAACATGGTGCTATTATGAAGCACAAGTGTGGAAAAAGATAGTAGGATTGTCCCTTCTCTGTTCTCCTTTTTTTATTTGGGCTCTTGGGCCTCTTTTTTTCTCTTTTTTTATTTGGGCTCTTTGGCCTCTTCTTTTTATTTCCTCACATGGGACAATGCTCTAATAATGATGATCATCACACTTTTATTTACTCACAGCTCAAAGCTCAGAACGTTGATGACTCTATAGGAAATTCCTCCAGCAGTATACCGGGGTGAGCAACGATCTAGCTTGGTGTATGACGTTGAAACATCTCGCTAGCTATCTTACGATCATGCAATGGCAATATGAGAGTGATGGCACAAGTCATGAGATGGAACGGTGGGAGTTGCATGGCAATATATCTTGGAATGGCTATGAAAATGACATAGTAGGTAGGTATGGTGGCTGTTTTGAGGAAGGCATATGGTGGGTTTGTGCACCGGCGAGAATTGCGCGGCACTAGAGAGGCTAGCAATGGTGGAAGGTGAAAGTGCATCTATACCATGGACTCACATTAGTTATGAAGAACTCACATACTTGTTGTGAAAGTTTTTATTAGTAATCGAAACAAAGTGCTAAACGCTTACTCCTAGGGGAAGGGTTGGTAGGTGTTAACCATCGCACGATCCTGACCACAACACAAAGGATGACAATCAGTAGATCAATTATGCTTCGACTTCCTAACATAGCGGTTCACCATACGTGCATGCTACGGGAATCACTAACTTCAACACAAGTATTTCTAGATTCACAACACCCTACTAACATAACTCTTAATATTACCAAATCCACGTCTCAGAACTAATTGAGAGGAATTAAAACTTCTCTTTCTACTCAATGCACATGAAGATGGAGGTTTTTGTATCCTCTTTGGGTACCTATCACCTTTGAGACTACTTTCATAGCACAAGCCAACTACCAAGTTACGCAATGCCGTGCTCTAAAAGATCTAAGTGAAGCACAATGAGCATTCTAGCAAAATCACGATGAGTGCATGTCTCTCTCAAAAGGTGTGCAGCAAGGATGATTGTGACACAACAAAAAGAAAAGACTCCTACGATACAAGACGCTCCAAGCAAAACACATATCATGTGGTGAATAAAAATATAGCGCCAAGTAATGTTACCGATGGAATGAAGACGAAAGAGGGGATGCCTTCCCGGGGCATCCCCAAGCTTAGGCTTTTTGGTGTCCTTGAATTTGGCTTGGGATTCCTTGGGCATCCCCAAATTTGATCTCTTTCCACTCATTATCTCTTTGTCCATGAGAACATCACCCAAAACTTGAAAACTTCACAACACAAAACTTAAACAGAAACTCGTGATAACGTTAGCACAAGAAAACAAACTACCATATCTTTAGGTACTGTAGCAATCTTGATTTCTATTTATATTGGTGTTACGTTACTGTATTCTCACTTTTCCATGGCTAGTACCCCCCGATACTATCCATAGTTTCATTAAAACAAGCAACCAATTCAACAAAAACAGAATCTGTCAAAACAGACCAGTCTGTAGAAATCTGTATACTTTGTATACTTGTGGTACCCCAAAAATTCTGAAAACATACGACTGCCTGGGAAAAAGGAATATCAACCAGAAGAAAAAAGAATCAACTCAAAATCTCTTTCTTAATAAAAATGAACAATAATATCGTGAGCGAAAAGTTTCTATTTTTTCCAGCAGGATCAAACCACCATCACCAAGACTAGTCATAAAGCTTTTGCTTGGCTCAAACACAAAAAGAAACACAAAATACACAATCACAACAGAATTATGATGGTGTGGACGCAACAAAACAGAAAGAAACAGATAAATTCATTGGGTTGCTTCCCAACAAGCTCTATTGTTTAACGCCCTTAGCTAGGCATAAGGTGATGGAATCACGTATCGTCGTATTTGGTGCTCAAACCATAAATAGCCCTCATCATGGATTCATAAGGCAATATTATTTTCTTTCTAGGAAAGTGCTCCATGCCCTTCTTTAATGGAAATTTAAATCTAATATTCCCTTCCTTCATATCGATGATAGCACAGATAGTCCTTTGGAAAGGTCTATCAAAAATAATAGGGCATGTAGGATTGCAATCAATGTCAAGCACAATGAAATCCACGGGTACATAGTTCCTATTTGCAATAATAAGAACATAATTGATCCTTCCCATGGGTTTCTTGACAGTAGAATCCACAAGATGCAAATTAAGAGAAAACTCCTCAATCTCATTAAAACCCAGAACATCACATAAAGACTTTGGAATCGCGGAAACACTAGCACCCAAATCACACAAAGCATTGCATTCATAGTTTTTATTTTGATTTTGATAGTAGGTTCCCACTCATCATGAAGCTTTCTAGGGATAGAGACTTCCATTTCAAGTTTCTCTTCAAGAGATTTAATCATAGCTTCGACGATATGATCGGTAAAGGCCTTGTTTTGGCTATAAGCGTGTGGAGAGTTTAGCATGGATTGCATCAAGGAAATACATTCAATCAAGGAGCAACTATAATAATTGAATTCCTTTAAATCCAAAGTAGTAATTTCATTACTCCTCAAAGTTTTAATATCTTCTACTCCACTTTCAATGCTTTTAGCATCAAGATAGATGGACTCCGAATCATTGGGGCGTTTTTCAACCAAGGTGGATTCATATCCAGCCCCATCATCATTAGGTTTGACACAAGAAAACAAAGATTCAATTGGAGTCACACCAAGCACTTTAAGATCTTCGTGATTCTTATCACAAGAACACGCCTTTTTAAGTCATTCATGTCTAGCACGAATTTGGGCGGTTCTTTCTTTGCTCTCCCTCATGGAAACACGCATAGCTTTTAAAGTTTCATCCATATTGATCTTGGGAGGAGCACATCTACCTTTCGAAGCATCAATATCACTAGACATTCTATCAACGCTCCTAGCCAAATCGTCAATTTTGAGTAGTTTTTCCTCTATGGACGAATTGAAAATCATTTGTGAGTTAATAAACTCTTTGATATTACTCTCTAGATGAGAGGGTAATCTATTGTAATTTCCATGAGTATTGTTGTAGGAGTTGCCAAATTTATTAGAGGAGTTACTAGGAAAAGGGCTAGGAACATAGTTTCCTCTAAAAGCATTGTTGTTGCCAAAATTATTCCTACCAACAAAATTAACGTCCAAGCTAGCGTTGCTACTCTCAATCAAGCAAGACAAGGGCATATCATTAGGATCTAAAGGAGCACTTCTACTAGCAACCAAATTCATTCACTCATCCATCTTAGCACTCAACGAGTTAATTTCTTCTATAGCATGTACCTTCTTACCAGTAGTTGACCTTTCAGTGTGCCACTGAGAGTAGTTCGTCATGATATTATCTAGGAGTTTTGTGTCTTTTCCTAACATGATTTCCATGAACGTTCCACCGGAGGCGGAGTCCAAGATGTTTCTAGAAGCGAAATTCAAGCCAGCGTAGAAGATTTGTATAATCATCCAAAGACTCAAGCCATGAGCGGGACAATTTCTAATCATCAATTTCATCCTCTCCCAAGATTGTGCAACATGTTCATGATCCAGTTGCTTAAAATTCATGATATCATTACGGAGAGAGATAATCTTAGCCGGCGTAAAATACTTGGATATGTAAGCATCTTTGCACTTATTCCAAGAACAAATACTATTTTTGGGCAAAGACGAAAACCAAGTTTTTGCTCGATCTCGCAACGAGAAAGGAAAAACGCTTCAATTTAATCACATCGTTATCCACATCTTTCTTCTTTTGCATATCGTAAAGCTTAATGAAGGTATTAAGATGGGATGTGTCATCTTCACTAGGAAGGCCGGAGAATTGCTCTTTCATAACAAGATTCAGCAAAGCGGCATGGATTTCATATGACTTTGCACTAGTGGCAGCAGCAATCAGAGTACTAATAAAATCATTATTATTAGTATTCGAGAAGTCACAAAGTTTGGTGTTTTCAGTCATGGTGACTTCACCAAGCAAGCAAGCACACAAGCGAACAAAGAGCAAGCGAGAGAAAAGGGCAAACGAAAAAGGCAAATATTTTTTTGTAAATTTTTATTTTTCAGAAGTGGGGGAGAGGAAAACGAGAGGCAAAAAAGGTAAATGCAAGAGATGAGTTTGCGACACTTACTTGGATGAGTTCTTGACTTGATCCTCCCCGGCAACGGCGCCAGAAATTCTTCCGCTACGGCGACATAAATCTTCTGTCGTCTCTTGAGCTTGCGTTGGTTTTTCCCTTGAAGAGGAAAGGGCGATGTAGCACAGGAGCAGTAAGTATTTCCCTCAGTTTGAGAACCAAGGTATCAATCTAGTAGGAGAATCTCGTCAAGTCCAGAGTACTTGCACAAACACAAAAGAGCTTGCACCCAACGCTATAAAGGGGTTGTCAATCCCTTCAAGATTGATTGCAAAGTGAAATCTGAAGGCGGAAAATGCAACGAAGAAAAAGTGTAAGGCTGAAAATATGGTGTGAAGTAGACCCGGGGGCCATAGTGTTCACTAGAAGCTTATCTCAAAATTGCAAATATTATGGTGGGTGAACAAATTACTCTCGAGCAATTGATAGAACCGCGCAAAGTCATGACGCTATCTAAGGCAATGATCATACATATAGGCATCACGTCCGAGACAAGTACGCCGATACTTTCTACATCTACTACTATTACTCCACACATCGACCGCTATCCAGCATGCATCTAGTGTATTGAGTTCATGACGAACAGAGTAACGCGTTAAGCAAGATGACATGATGTAGAGGAATGAACTCAAACCAATGATGAAAACCCATCTTTTTACCCTTGATGGCAACAACATGATGCGTGCCTCGCTACCCCTTCTGTCACTGGGTGAGGTCATCGCACGGTATGAACCCAAAACCAAGCACTTATCCCATTGCAAGAAGCATAGATCAAGCTGGCCAAACAAAACCCACAACTCGAAGAGAATTACAAGGATATGAAATCATGCATAAGAGAGATCAGAAGAAACTCAAATAAGATTCATAGATAATCTGATCATAAATCCACAATTCATCGGATCTCGACAAACACACCGCAAAAGAAGATTATATCGGATAGATCTCCATGAAGATCATGCAGAACTTTGTATTGAAGATCCAATAGAGAGAAGAAGCCATCTACCTACTAGCTATGGACCCGTAGGTCTATGGTGAACTACTCACGCATCATCGGAGAGGTCATGGTGTTGATGAAGAAGCCCTCCGTATCCGAATCCCCCTCCGGCAGGGCACCAGAACGTGCCCTAGATGGGATCTTGTGGAGACAGAAGCTTGCGGCGGCGGAAAAGTACTTTCGACGATCTCTTGATTTTTTCTGGAATTATTGGGAATATATAGACGCAAAACCTAGGGCAGAGTTGCCCAGGGAGCCCACAAGCCTAGGAGTCGCGGCCCCCTGGCCGCGGCTAGGGAGCTTGTGGGGTCCCTGGTGGCCCCCTGCCTTGGTTCTCAAGCTTCCCGATCTTCTTCTGTTTCGTAAAAAATCTTTTCGGAAGTTTTATTCCGTTTGGACTCCGTTTAAAATCCTCCTCTGAAAAGGGTCAACGACACAGAAAAAACAGGAACTGGCACTTGACACTGAGTTAATAGGTTAGTCCCGAAAAAGATATAAAAGGCATACAAAACATCCAAAGTTTGACAGGATAATAGCATGAAACCATCAAAAATTATAGATACCTTGGAGACGTATCAATACCTCAAGGTGGGTGATTAGTAAGTAGATGCTGATGAATAAACGGTCTACTTGTCTGGGCGTACTACCCATTACTATTGAGCCTCTAACTTTCAAGTAGCATAATTAGCATTGCGGTGCATTTATAATTCTGTCAATTGCCGAGCTGTAATTTGTTTACCCAAGCATAGTTGTTTATCGTCTTTTGGGAGAGAGACATCACTAGTGAACATTATGTGACTGAGGTCCATATCACCACTATTGCTTACACCTCCATCATTTACCGCTTTCATTTACTTTTCCGTTGCAATCACTATCACTATTCCCGCTTGTGTTTTGATCATTTGCAAACTACAAGGCCGGAGAGATTGACAACCTACTTGTTGTGTGTGAAGGTCCACGTCTTCTGCTAGTGCCAGAGCAGCAGACACCTACTTGTTGATCCTCGGAGTCCTCCTGGTTCGATAAACCTTACAGTCTCCGTGTAAGGGAAACTTGTTGCTGACTACATCTCCACCTTCCACTTGGGGTAACCAACTAGGGGCGAGAAGTATATTCATCAACTTGTCATCAAGGCTCAACATTGTTACCTTGAAAATCAAATCCTTGGTCGAAAATGGAGTCATCACGCTCGTCCTCGACTATCATGTTGTGCATGATCACACAAGCAGTCATCACCTCCCAAAGCTTTCCTTCATCTCATGTCAATGCAGGGTTTCAAACGATACCCCATCGGGATTGAAGCACACCAAAGGCACGCTCCACATTCTTTCTAGCACTCTCTTGCATTTGGGCAAATCTCTTTCTCTTCTCTCATTGGGGGTTTGAGATTGTCTTCACAAAAGTTGACCACTGAGGATATATACCATCAGCTAGGTAGTATCCCTTGTTGTAGTGGTGGCCATTGATCTCAAAGTTGATAGGTGGGGAGTGGCCTTCTGCAAGCCTAGCGAACACTAGGGAACGGTGCAGATGTTGATATCATTGTGAGAACCGGCCATCCCGAACAAAGAATGCCATATCCAAAGATCGTCCGAAGTCACCGCTTCTAATATGACAGTGCACGCTTTCACTTGCCCCTTGTACTGGCCCTGCCAAGCAAATGGACAGTTCTTCCACTCCTAATGCATACAAACTATGCTGCCTAGCATGCCTCGAAAGCCTCTATCGGCGTTGATCGCCAACAGCCTTTCGGTGTCCGCGGCATTTGGCTGCCTCAAGTACTCGGGGCCAAACACCGCTACCACGGCCTTGCAGAAGTTGTACATTGACATCAGACATGTGGACTCACTCATGCGCATGTACTCATACACAAGATCGCATGAATTCCATATGCAAGCATGCGAATGGTGGCGGTGCATTTCTGATAAGAGGAGAATCCAAGCCTGCCAAGGGCATTCGTTTTGCACTCAAAGAATGGGTCATGCTGAACCACTTTATCACGGATGCGACTGAACACATGCCTTGACATACGAAAATGGCGACGAAATTTCTCCGGTTTGAAGAATGCGGAATTCTCAAAGTAATCAACATAGAGCAAGGCGTGGCCTCTCTATCTCTGGCGGTTCAGGTTGGGCGCACGGCCACGCACTAACCCCCTGGACCGAGGCCGCTGCCATTTAATGTGGTCATGAATGACCAGTGCAGCCACCACAAGTTCTTCGGCATCCGAGGAAAAATCATCCGATGAACAAATGAAGTGGTTGAAGAAAAATTCATCTCCACAGTTCATACCTTTGTGGGCAAAGTGTCAAACACCTTGCTATCGTGATGGCGAAAAGGCCACGAATCACCTCGAGGCAGCGGGGGCGGATGGCGACCGGCTACAGGTCGCTGTGTAGCACCCCCGACGGAAGCTGTCGTTGCCGATGGGCGTCGTCGGCGGTCGTATCCCCTCTATGACCGGATCCGACGGCGACGGCCAAAACTCTTCCGAACAACGACCAAAACTCCTAGCAAAGTGCGGGTAAGGTGGCAGCCATGGTGAGACGTGGTTTGGTATGGACGGCCGGGGGCGAGCGGCGAGGAGGCGACCGGATAATTGTGGCAGCGTCGATGGCGTGGTTGGGAGGGGAGAGGCCGGTGAAGGCTTGGGGGAATGAATCGGCAGAGTCCCCGACAGGCGGCTAGGGAAGAACAAGAGCGTGCGTCCGCCCGTCCGCGCGTTGTCCGTTTCTTCCCAAATGTCGCACAAGTTAAGCTGGGAATGGGTCGAAAACGGACGAAAAGGTCTACACTCGAGATCCAAAGTTTACAGCTCTTATACAAACAGCCACCCCGACACCTGATGTTTGTCTTAAGGATTGGTGCAATGGAGCCAACCGGCCAGGTTTTGACTCACTGGTCCCTTTAATCGCATGGAGCCCGTGAAAGCAGTGTAACGCTAGGGTCTTTCATAGTTTGAGGAGTAAAATGTCTAGTCAGTGCATTATTAATCACATCATAAATGAACCGCATGACTGAAAGGAGGCCGGCTCAGTGTGTTTAGATTGTTTTGCAAGAGTGTAAGAGCTATAAGAAATAAAGTAGTACTCCGTCCGTCCCAAATGAAGTGACTTAATTTTGTATTAACTTTATACAATAGTTAGTACTCCCTCCGTCACAATTTAGAAGGCGTTTTTGGAAATTCTCTGAAACCTAGGTGGTTATTGATTGGTTTAAAAATAGCATTAACACTATGCATGCAGATAGAAATAATACATCAGAGTATTAATTAGCTACTAGGAGTATATGCAATACGCCTTAAACCTTGTCTATTATAAAAACACACGTAAATTTAACCGTGTCATCTAAACCGTGACAGAGGGAGTACAAAGTTGTGTCACTTATTTTGAGACAGAGGGAGTTCATTTTTGCTTAGTTAGAGTAAAGATGAGAGGAGAGAGAAGGTAAGTGGACTCTTAGTTAAGAGCCAGCTCTAGCACGTGCTTCTAGTTTGTGAGAGTGAAAGGTGGACCATATAGTAAAAAAGTAGTACACTTTTGTAACCAACTATTATACATGATAGCTATAAGATGGACTATAGATGACATGGCAATGCCTTATAGCCAACGGTTGGATATACTATTAACCATGCTCTAGGAGCATCTACAACCGGACCACTTATTTCCGTCTCAAACGTCCACACATGCCATCTGAACATCGTCCGGTTAGAAAAAAACAATCTAGACGAATGCCCTAAACGGGCCTCAAACGTCCGGCCTCAGCGGCATCCGTCATATCTAGCCCAAATATATGGCGAATATGAGGCTGCTCCATCACGATCCTACAAATACCCTAGTCCGGAAATCCTAGACATCTGTCACTTCATTCTTCGTCCACTCCACTTCCATTTCCTCTCCCTTTCGATTCGACGGCCCTGACGGAAGTAGGTCAGACACATTGAACATCGATGTAGAGGAGGTGGCCCTCCTCATCGTGTTGTGCCAGTCGCTGCAGGAGCAAGGCGGTCTAGGTGGCGACTGATCTTCTTCCTCCGGGCCCATCGCCCGTCGCCCACCTCCATCACCTTCTACTCTGAAACCGGTGCCAGGCCACCGTTGGGTCCTTGTGCCCGCGTCGAGGCCTAGGCGCAAGAGGAAGTCGGATTTCGAGGCACGTGCAACCAGCCGCGAGTGGCAACGGGCGAGGGAGAGGGGGAGCCGCTGGCCGCTGCCGTTCAACCGCGAGCGCACCGGTCGATCCCGAGGACGCGCTCTGCCTTTGTCGCAAGAATCACGTTCTAACTTGCCATCCTATTGCCGAAGCGCGATGCAACAAAAGAGGAGGTGGTGAAGGCGAAGGTGGCCTGCCATGCGAAGGAGCAGAACCGCGTGCTCCGCATGCTGTCTAGCATGCGGCGCAACTCCGACTCCGAAGATGATGACGCTTCCACCTCCTTCTACGACAACGACGATGATGAAGCTCCATCGCACGTTGATGCCTACACAGAGGAGGGGCACAACCGCGTGGACGATCGGAAGGGGAAGGGGCCGGCAAGGAAATGGTGATTTCCTCCACCCTTCTATTGCAAATATGCCCTAGAGGCAATAATAAATTGGTTATTATTATATTTCCTTGTTCATGGTAATCATTTATTATCCATGCTATAATTGTATTGAATGGAAACTAAGATACATGTGTGGGTACATAGACAACAAAAAGTGTTCCTAGTATGCCTTTACTAGACTAGCTCGTTGATCAAAGATGGCTAAGGTTTCCTAGCCATGGACACGAGTTTCATTTGATAACGGGATCACATCATTAGGAGAATGATGTGATGGATAAGACCCAAACCTTAAGCATAGCCTTTGATCGTATCAATGAATCTGTTCCTATGACCATGAGTTCATGCAACTCACTGACACGGGAAGAATGCCTTATGTGTATCAAACTCTGCAACGTAACTGGGTGACTATAAAGATGCTCCACAGGTATCTCCGAAGGTGTTTGTGGAGTTCGCATGGATCAAGACTGGGATTTAACACTCCGTGTGACAGGGAGGTATCTCGGGGCCCACTCGGTAATACAACATCACACCAAGCTTGCAAGCAATGTGGCTAAGGAGTTAGTCACGAGACCTTGTATTACAGAACGAGTAAAGAGACTTGTTGGTAATGAGTTTAAACTAGCTATGGAGGTACCGACGATCGAATCGCACGCAAGTAATATACCGATGGACAAAGGGAACTACACATGGGATGAACTAAATCCTTGACATCGTTGGTTTGACCGATATAGATATTCGTAGAATGTGTGGGAACCAAGATGGGCATCCAGGTCCCACTATTGGTTATTGACCATAGAGGTGTCTCAGTCATGTCTCCATAGTTCTCGAACCCGCAAGGTCTTCACACTTAACGTTCGGTGATGATATAGATATAGTTGAGTTATTGTGTTGGTGACCGAAGGTTGTTCAGAGTCGTGGATGAGATCCGGTACATGACGAGGAGCTTCAGAATGGTCCGGGGGTAAATATTGATATATGGGAACTTCCGTTTTGACAACCGGAAAAGTTTCGAGCGTCACCGTATTGTATCGGGTGTGTCAAGAGGGTTTCCGGATCCACCGGAAGGGGTCCACCCACCTTAGGGGGCACATGTGCTGAAAGGGGGTGCGCACCACCCCTGGTGGGCTGGGCGCCCCTCCCAACTAGGCCCTAGGGGGGCGCACACCCTAACTTGGAGGCCAAGCCACCCTTGGCCACCGCCCCACCTCTTGGGCGCAGCCCTAGGGCTCGCCACCCCACCCTCCCTCCTATATATATGAGTGGAGAGAGGGAAGTCGTACCATAAGCCACATCGCAGCCCTGCCTCTCTCTCTCTCTTTTAGTACTTCTCCTTCGTCGCGATCGCTGCAGCACTTGGCGAAGTCTTGTTAAGATCACACCACCACCACCACCACGTCATCGTGCTTCCGAAGAACTCAGCCTCTACTTCACCATCGCTCGCTGGATCGAGGATGTGAAGGCGTCGTCCGTTCGGCACTTGATCGGGACGTTCGTGATCGGATCGTAGAGACGTACGACTACATCAACGGTGTTTCTCAATGCTTCCGCTTAGCGATCTACAAGGGTATGTAGATGCACTCCCTCTCTCTTAGATGTTAGTCTCCATAGATTGATCTTGGTGAGTGTATTTTTATTTCCCACGCAACGTTTCCCAACAGTGGTATCAGAGTCAGGCCTATGCGTAGACATATGCATGAGTAGAACACAAAAGAGTTTGTGGTTTTGATGTTTAGATTGCTTACTTCCTTAGTATTATTTTGATTCGGTGGTATTGTGGGATGAAGCGGCCTAGACCAACCTTACTCGTCCACATACGAGAGACCGGTTCCATCGACTGACATCTAACTTGTTGCATAAAGATAGTTGGCGAGTGCCAGTCTCTCCCATTTTAGTTGAATCGGATTTGAGAGAGATGATCCTTGTAGAAAGTTAAATAGCAACTTGAATATCACCGTTGTGGCTTTGCATAGGTAAGAAAGGTTCTTGCTAGTCACCCATAGCAGCCACGTAAAACATGCAACAACAAAGTAAAGGACGTCTAACTTGTTTTTGTAGGGTATGTCATGATATGATATGGCCAAGAACATGATGAGATATATGTGATTTATGAGATGATCATGCTTTGTATAAATTATCACGACTTGCATGTCGATGAGTACGGCAACCGGCAGGAGCCATAGGGTTGCCTTTAATTATTTGTGACTTTTTGCTTTACTTTATTGTTATGAGTTAACAATAGTGGTAAAAGCATAGTTAGCGCAATAACCTCAATGGTGACACGATGATGGAGATCATGATGATGGACATCATGGTCTCATGCCGATGACGACAAAGAACATGTCGGTGCTTTGAAGATGGAGATCAAAAGCACAAGATGATGATGGCCATATCATGTCACTATTATGATTTGCATGTGATGTTAATCCTTTTATGCATCTTATTTTTCTTAGGACGACGATAGCACTATAAGATGTCCCCTCACTAAAATTTCAAGATAAAATTGTGTTCTCTCCAAGTGTGCGCCAGTGCGAAGGTTCGTTGTTTCGAGGCACCGCGTGATGATCGGATTGTTGGAATTATGCCCTAGAGGCAATAATAAATGTATAGTTATTATTATAATTCCTGTATCAAGATAATAGTTTATTATCCATGCTATAATTGTATTGAATGAAGACTCATTTGCATGTGTGGATACATAGACAAAACACCGTCCCTAGCATGCCTCTAGTTGGCTAGCCAGTTGATCGATGATAGTCAGTGTCTTCTGATTATGAACAAGGTGTTGTTGCTTGATAACTGGATCACGTCATTGGGAGAATCACGTGATGGACTAGACCCAAACTAATAGACGTAGCATGTTGATCGTGTCATTTTGTTGCTACTGTTTTCTGCGTGTCAAGTATTTATTCCTATGACCATGAGATCATATAACTCACTGACACCGGAGGAATGCTTTGTGTGTATCAAACGTTGCAACGTAACTGGGTGACTATAAAGATGCTCTATAGGTATCTCCGAAGGTGTTAGTTGAGTTAGTATGGATCAAGACTGGGATTTGTCACTTCGTGTGACGGAGAGGTATCTCGGGGCCCACTCGGTAATACAACATCACACACAAGCCTTGCAAGCAATGTAACTTAGTGTAAGTTGCGGGATCTTGTATTACGGAACGAGTAAAGAGACTTGCCGGTAAACGAGATTGAAATAGGTATGGGGATACTGACGATCGAATCTCGGGCAAGTAACATACCGAAGGACAAAGGGAATAACATACGGGATTATACGAATCCTTGGCACTGAGGTTCAAACGATAAGATCTTCGTAGAATATGTAGGATCCAATATGGGCATCCAGGTCCCGCTATTGGATATTGACCGAGGAGTCTCTCGGGTCATGTCTACATAGTTCTCGAACCCGCAGGGTCTGCACACTTAAGGTTCGACATTGTTTTATGCGTATTTGAGTTATATGGTTGGTTACTGAATGTTGTTCGGAGTCCCGGATGAGATCACGGACGTCACGAGGGTTTCCGGAATGGTCCGGAAACGAAGATTGATATATAGGATGACCTCATTTGATTACCGGAAGGTTTTCGGAGTTACCGGGAATGTACCGGGAATGACGAATGGGTTCCGGGGGTTCACCGGAGGGGGGCAACCCACTCCGGGGAAGCCCATAAGTATTTGGGGGGGTCACACCAGCCCTTAGTGGGCTGGTGGGACAGCCCACCAAATCCTATGCGCCAAGGAAGAGAAAATATCAAAGGAAAGAAAAAAAAAGGGAAAGGTGGGAAAGGGGAAGGACTCCCTCCCACCAAACCAAGTAGGACTCGGTTTGGGGGGGGGGGGGGAGAGTCCTCCCCCCTGGCTCGGCCGACCCCTTGGGGTTCCCTTGGACCCCAAGGCAAGGCCTCCCTCCCTCCTCCTATATATATGGGGCTTTTAGGGCAGATTTGAGACGACTTTCTCACGGCTGCCCGACCACATACCTCCATAGTTTTTCCTCTAGATCGTGTTTCTGCGGAGCTCGGGCGGAGCCCTGCTGAGACAAGATCATCACCAACCTCCGGAGCGCCGTCACGCTGCCGGAGAACTCTTCTACCTCTCCGTCTCTCTTGCTGGATCAAGAAGGCCGAGATCATCGTCGAGCTGTACGTGTGCTGAACGCGGAGGTGCCGTCCGTTCGGTACTAGATCGTGGGACTGATCGCGGGATTGTTCGCGGGGCGGATCGAGGGACGTGAGGACGTTCCACTACATCAACCGCGATCTCTAATCGCTTCTGCTGTACGATCTACAAGGGTACGTAGATCACTCATCCCCTCTCGTAGATGGACATCACCATGATAGGTCTTCGTGCGCGTAGGAAATTTTTTGTTTCCCATGCGACGTTCCCCAACAGTGGCATCATGAGCTAGGTTCATGCGTAGATGTCTTCTCGAGTAGAACAAAAAAGGTTTTGTGGGTGGTGATGTGCGTTTTGCTGCCCTCCTTAGTCTTTTCTTGATTCCGCGGTATTGTTGGATTGAAGCGGCTTGGACCGACATTACTCGTACGCTTACGAGAGACTGGTTTCATCGTTACGAGTAACCCCCTTTGCTCAAAGATGACTGGCAAGTGACGGTTTCTCCAACTTTAGTTGAATCGGATTTGACCGAGGAGGTCCTTGGATGAGGTTAAATAGCAACTCATATATCACCGTTGTGGTGTTTGCGTAAGTAAGATGCGATCCTACTAGATACCCTTGGTCACCACGTAAAACATGCAACAACAAAATTAGAGGACGTCTAACTTGTTTTTGCAGGGTATGATTGTGATGTAATATGGCCAACAATGTGATGTGATATATTGGATGTATGAGATGATCATGTTGTAATAGAAATATCGACTTGCATGTCGATGGTACGACAACCGGCAGGAGCCATAGGGTTGTCTTTATACTAACATATGTGCTTGCAGATGCGTTTACTATTTTGCTAGGATGTAGTTTTAATAGTGATAGCATAAGTAGCACGACAACCCCGATGGCGACACGTTGATGGAGATCATGATGATGGAGATCATGGTGTGGCGCCGGTGACAAGAAGATCGTGCCGGTGCTTTGGTGATGGAGATCAAGAAGCACGTGATGATGGCCATATCATGTCACTTATGAATTGCATGTGATGTTAATCCTTTTATGCACCTTGTTTTTCTTAGAACGACGGTAGCATTATGAGGTGATCTCTCACTAAAATTTCAAGACGAAGTTGTGTTCTCCCCGACTGTGCACCGTTGCTACAGTTCGTCGTTTCGAGACACCACGTGATGATCGGGTGTGATAGACTCAACGTTCACATACAACGGGTGCAAAACAGTTGCGCACGCGGAACACTCGGGTTAAGCTTGACGAGCCTAGCATGTGCAGACATGGCCTCGGAACACATGAGACCGAAAGGTCGATCATGAATCATATAGTTGATATGATTAGCATAGGGATGCTTACCACTGAAACTACTCTCGACTCACGTAATGATCGGACTTGGGATAGTGTAAGTGGATCATGAACCACTCAAATGACTAGAGAGATGTACTTTTTGAGTGGGAGTTTAGCATATAATTTGATTAAGTTAAACTCTAATTATCTTGAACATAGTCTAAGTCCACTTTGAATATTTTTGTGTTGTAGATCATGGCTCACGCAAGTGTCATCCTCAATTTTAATACGTTCCTAGAGAAAGCTAAGTTGAAAGATGATGGAAGCAACTTTGTAGACTGGGCTCGTAATCTTAAGCTAATCTTACAAGCTGGAAAGAAGGATTATGTCCTTAATGCTGCGCTAGGAGATGAACCACCCGCTACGGCTGATCAGGATGTTAAGAACGCTTGGCTAGCACGTAAGGAGGACTACTCAATAGTTCAATGTGCAGTCTTGTATGGCTTAGAGCTGGGACTTCAACGTCGCTTTGAGCGTCATGGAGCATTTGAGATGTTCCAGGAGTTGAAGTTTATCTTTCAGAAGAACGCCCGGATCGAGAGGTATGAGACCTCCGATAAATTCTATGCTTGCAAGATGGAGGAAAGCTCGTCTGTCAGTGAACATGTGCTCAAGATGTCTGGGTACTCAAACCGTCTAGCTGAACTAGGGATTGAACTCCCACAAGAAGCTATCACTGACAGAATCCTCCAATCACTGCCACCAAGCTATAAAGGCTTTGTGTTGAACTACAACATGCAAGGGATGAACAAGTCTCCCGGCGAGTTGTTTGCGATGCTGAAAGTCGCAGAGTCTGAACTCCGTAAAGAGCATCAAGTGTTGATGGTGAGCAAGACCACTAGTTTCAAGAGAAACGGCAAAGGCAAGAAGGGCAATTCGAAGAAGAGCGGCAAGCCTGTTGCCAATCCGCCGAAGAAACCCAAGGCTGGACCTAAGCCTGAAACAGAGTGCTTCTATTGCAAGGGTATGGGTCACTGGAAGCGCAATTGCCCCAAGTATCTGGCAGATAAGAAGGCGGGCAAAGAAAAATCAGGTATATTTGATATACATGTTATTGATGTGTACTTAACCAGCTCTCGTAGTAGTGCCTGGGTATTCGATACCGGTTCTGTTGCTCACATTTGCAACTCGAAGCAGGAACTGCGGAATAGACGGAGGCTGGCGAAAGACGAAGTGACGATGCGCGTAGGAAATGGTTCCAAGGTTGATGCAATCGCCGTCGGCACCGTGTCACTTCAACTACCATCGGGATTAGTGATGAACTTAAATCATTGTTATTTAGTGCCTGCGTTGAGCATGAACATTATATCTGGATCTTGTTTATTGCGAGACGGTTACTCTTTTAAGTCTGAGAATAATGGTTGTTCTATTTCTATGAGTAACATCTTTTATGGTCATGCACCGAATGTGAGAGGATTGTTCATATTGAATCTCGATAGCAATACGCATATACATAACATTGAGACCAAAAGAGTTAGAGTAAACAATGATAGCACCATATTTTTGTGGCACTGCCGCTTGGGTCATATTGGTGTAAAGCGCATGAAGAAACTCCATGCTGATGGACTTTTGGAGTCACTTGACTTTGATTCACTTGACACGTGCGAACCATGCCTCATGGGCAAGATGACTAAGACTCCGTTCTCCGGAACAATGGAGCGTGCAAGTGACTTGTTGGAAATCATACATACCGATGTGTGTGGTCCAATGAGCGTGGAGGCACGCGGCGGATATCGTTATTTTCTCACCTTCACTGACGATCTAAGTAGATATGGTTATGTCTACTTGATGAAGCACAAGTCTGAAACATTTGAAAAGTTCAAGCAATTTCAGAGTGAAGTGGAAAATCATCGTAACAAGAAGATCAAGTTCCTACGGTCTGATCGTGGGGGTGAGTATCTGAGTTTCGAGTTTGGTACTCACTTAAGACAATGTGGAATTGTTTCGCAGTTAACACCGCCTGGAACACCACAGCGTAATGGTGTGTCCGAACGTCGTAATCGTACTTTATTAGAAATGGTGCGATCTATGATGTCTCTTACTGATTTGCCGTTATCGTTTTGGGGTTATGCATTAGAAACAGCTGCATTCACTTTAAATAGGGCACCATCGAAATCCGTTGAGACGACACCATACGAACTGTGGTGTGGCAAAAGGCCAAAGTTGTCGTTTCTTAAAGTTTGGGGATGTGATGCTTATGTCAAAAAGCTTCAGCCTGAAAAGCTGGAACCCAAAGCGGAAAAATGCGTCTTCATAGGTTACCCAAAAGAGACAGTTGGGTACACCTTCTATCTCAAATCCGAGGGCAAAGTGTTTGTTGCTAAGAACGGAACTTTTCTCGAGAAGGAGTTTCTCTCGAGAGAATTGAGTGGGAGGAAGATAGAACTTGACGAGGTTGTCGAACCTATTATCCCTCTGGATGGTGGCGCAAGGCAAGAGGAAACTTCTGTCATTGCGACGCCGGTTGAGGAGGAAGTTAATGATGATGATCATGAAACTCCAGTTCAAGTTTCTGTTGAACCACGCAGGTCGACGAGATCACGCGCTGCTCCAGAGTGGTACGGTAATCCCGTCTTATCAATCATGTTGTTAGACAACAATGAACCTGCAAATTATGAAGAAGCAATGGTGGGCCCAGATTCCAACAAATGGCTAGAAGCCATGAAATCCGAGATAGGATCCATGTATGAGAACAAAGTGTGGACTTTGGAGATACTACCTGAGGGCCGCAAGGCTATTCAGAACAAATGGATCTTTAAGAAGAAGACGGACGCTGACGGTAATGTGACCGTTTATAAAGCTCGACTTGTGGCAAAGGGTTTTTCGCAAGTTCCAGGAATTGACTACGATGAGACTTTCTCTCCCGTAGCGATGCTTAAATCCGTCAGAATCATGTTAGCAATAGCTGCATTTTTCGATTATGAAATCTGGCAGATGGATGTCAAAACGGCGTTCCTTAACGGTTTCCTTAAGGAAGAGTTGTATATGATGCAACCCGAAGGTTTTGTCGATCCTAAAAATGCTGACAAAGTGTGCAAGCTCCAGCGATCCATTTATGGACTGGTGCAAGCATCTCGGAGTTGGAACAAGCGCTTTGATGAGGTGATCAAAGCATTTGGGTTTATACAAGTGGTTGGAGAATCTTGTATTTACAAGAAAGTGAGTGGGAGCTCTGTGGCGTTTCTAATATTATATGTGGATGACATATTACTGATTGGAAACAACGTAGAGCTTTTGGAGAGCATAAAAGGTTACTTGAATAAAAGTTTCTCTATGAAGGACCTAGGAGAAGCTGCTTACATTCTAGGCATTAAGATCTATAGGGATAGATCAAAACGCCTGATAGGACTTTCACAAAGCACATACCTTGATAAAGTTTTGAAGAGGTTCAAAATGGAACAGTCCAAGAAAGGGTTCTTGCCAGTGTTACAAGGTACGAGATTGAGTAAGACTCAGTGCCCAGCAACTGATGAAGATAGAGAGCATATGCGCTCCGTCCCCTATGCTTCAGCCATAGGTTCTATCATGTATGCGATGTTGTGCACTAGACCGGATGTTAGCCTGGCCATAAGTATGGCAGGTAGGTTCCAGAGTAATCCAGGAGTGGATCACTGGACGGCGGTCAAGAATATCCTGAAGTACCTGAAAAGGACTAAGGAGATGTTTCTCGTGTATGGAGGTGACGAAGAGCTCGCCGTAAAAGGTTACGTCGATGCAAGCTTTGACACAGATCCGGACGACTCTAAGTCGCAAACCGGATACGTATTTATTCTAAATGGGGGTGCAGTAAGCTGGTGCAGTTCCAAGCAAAGCGTCGTAGCAGATTCTACATGTGAAGCAGAGTACATGGCTGCCTCGGAGGCGGCTAAGGAGGGTGTCTGGATGAAGCAGTTCATGACGGATCTTGGAGTGGTGCCAAGTGCACTGGATCCAATAACCTTGTTCTGTGACAACACTGGTGCCATTGCCTTAGCAAAGGAACCAAGGTTTCACAAGAAGACCAGACACATCAAACGACGCTTCAACCTCATCCGCGACTACGTCGAGGAGGAGGACGTAAATATATGCAAAGTGCACACGGATCTGAATGTAGCAGACCCGCTGACTAAGCCTCTTCCACGGCCAAAACATGATCGACACCAGAACTGTATGGGTGTTAGATTTATTACAATGTAATTCACATGGTGATGTGAGGGCTAGATTATTGACTCTAGTGCAAGTGGGAGACTGTTGGAATTATGCCCTAGAGGCAATAATAAATGTATAGTTATTATTATAATTCCTGTATCAAGATAATAGTTTATTATCCATGCTATAATTGTATTGAATGAAGATTCATTTGCATGTGTGGATACATAGACAAAACACCGTCCCTAGCATGCCTCTAGTTGGCTAGCCAGTTGATCGATGATAGTCAGTGTCTTCTGATTATGAACAAGGTGTTGTTGCTTGATAACTGGATCACGTCATTAGGAGAATCACGTGATGGACTAGACCCAAACTAATAGACGTAGCATGTTGATCGTGTCATTTTGTTGCTACTGTTTTCTGCGTGTCAAGTATTTATTCCTATGACCATGAGATCATATAACTCACTGACACCGGAGGAATGCTTTATGTGTATCAAACGTCGCAACGTAACTGGGTGACTATAAAGATGCTCTACAGGTATCTCCGAAGGTGTTAGTTGAGTTAGTATGGATCAAGACTGGGATTTGTCACTCCGTGTGACGGAGAGGTATCTCGGGGCCCACTCGGTAATACAACATCACACACAAGCCTTGCAAGCAATGTAACTTAGTGTAAGTTGCGGGATCTTGTATTACGGAACGAGTAAAGAGACTTGCCGGTAAACGAGATTGAAATAGGTATGCGGATACTGACGATCGAATCTCGGGCAAGTAACATACCGAAGGACAAAGGGAATGACATACGGGATTATACGAATCCTTGGTACTGAGGTTCAAACGATAAGATCTTCGTAGAATATGTAGGATCCAATATGGGCATCCAGGTCCCGCTATTGGATATTGACCGAGGAGTCTCTCGGGTCATGTCTACATAGTTCTCGAACCCGCAGGGTCTGCACACTTAAGGTTCGACATTGTTTTATGCGTATTTGAGTTATATGGTTGGTTACCGAATGTTGTTCGGAGTCCCGGATGAGATCACGGACGTCACGAGGGTTTCCGGAATGGTCCGGAAACGAAGATTGATATATAGGATGACCTCATTTGATTACCGGAAGGTTTTCGGAGTTACCGGGAATGTACCGGGAATGACGAATGGGTTTCGGGGGTTCACCGGAGGGGGGCAACCCACTCCGGGGAAGCCCATAGGTATTTGGGGGGGTCACACCAGCCCTTAGTGGGCTGGTGGGACAGCCCACCAAATCCTATGCGCCAAGGAAGAGAAAATATCGAAGGAAAGAAAAAAAAAGGGAAAGGTGGGAAAGGGGAAGGACTCCCTCCCACCAAACCAAGTAGGACTCGGTTTGGGGGGGGAGAGTCCTCCCCCCTGGCTCGGCCGACCCCTTGGGGTTCCCTTGGACCCCAAGGCAAGGTCTCCCTCCCTCCTCCTATATATATGGGGCTTTTAGGGCAGATTTGAGACGACTTTCTCACGGCTGCCCGACCACATACCTCCATAGTTTTTCCTCTAGATCGTGTTTCTGCGGAGCTCGGGCGGAGCCCTGCTGAGACAAGATCATCACCAACCTCCGGAGCGCCGTCACGCTGCCGGAGAACTCTTCTACCTCTCCGTCTCTCTTGCTGGATCAAGAAGGCCGAGATCATCGTCGAGCTGTACGTGTGCTGAACGCGGAGGTGCCGTCCGTTCGGTACTAGATCGTGGGACTGATCGCGGGATTGTTCGCGGGGCGGATCGAGGGACGTGAGGACGTTCCACTACATCAACCGCGATCTCTAATCGCTTCTGCTGTACGATCTACAAGGGTACGTAGATCACTCATCCCCTCTCGTAGATGGACATCACCATGATAGGTCTTCATGCGCGTAGGAAATTTTTTGTTTCCCATGCGACGTTCCCCAACACGGATGTGATACTCTACGTTCGCATACAACGGGTGTAAGCCAGTTTTACACATGCAGAACACTTGGGTTAAGCTTGACGAGCCTAGCATGTACAGACATGGCCTGAGAACACAGGAGACTCGAAGGTTGAACATGAATCATATAGTAGACATGATCAACATGGAGATGTTCACCATTGAAACCACGTCATCTCACGTGATGATCGTACTTGGGTTGGTGGATTAGGATCATGTCACACTCGAACAACCTGAGGGATGTTGAGCTCACTGGGAGTTCTTAAGTAATATGATTAACTGAACTCATTATCATGCACAATAGTTTAAGTTCTCTTTGCAAATTATGTTGTAGATCAATGGCTCGTGCGGTAGCTTCCCTAAATTTTAATGCGTTCCTAGAGAAAGCTAAAATTAAAGATGATGGAAGCAACTTTGTGGACTGGGTCCGTAATCTGAGGATTATCCTAACGGCTTCGCAAAAGGCTTATGTCCTTGATGCACCACTTGGTGCGCCACCTCCTTCGGTGTCGTCTAGGGATGTTGTGAATGTCTGACAGACTCGTGTTGATGACTACAAAATAGTTCAGTGCGCCATGATGCACGGCTTAGAATCGTAACTTCAAAGATGTTTTGAACATCATGGTGCATACGAGATGTTCCAGGAGTTCAACTTTGTTTTTTAAGCAAATGCCCATATCGAGATGTATCAGACCTCCGATAAATTGATTGCGTACAAGATGGTGTTAGTGAGAACATACTCACAATGTCTGGGTACTACAACCGTTTGACACATCTAGGAGTTGAGCTTCCGCGTGAGACGGTCACTAACAAAGTTGTTCAGTCATTGCCACGTATTCATCTGGTCAACTTGCACTAATTGTCATTAACCATCCAGCTTCCATTTTCACCTTAAAAAGCATTTTTTGGTATCCCTTCCTCTTCTCCCATGCACCAATGCACAAGCCAATAAAGAGTTGACACATTCTATTTCGCTCGCATGCTTGCATGGAGGAAGTGGACGAACATGACGAGAGGAACTTGGGCACATACATATATGCCTTGATCCCTTGCAGTGATAACTCATGATGAAAGGGGGCGGTCCATGACACCCGACTCTCAAAAGAACCTGGGTTGTTTTGCTTCCTTGCTAACATTCATTTTATGATTTGAATAATTCAGGTAACTTCTAAGTTACAATTGGTTAGTTGGTCTACTTACATAGCTCAATTGACTTCTATTTTATGTTTCATATAGCTCTATTAACTTTTGGGCTGCAGTTGGTCTTTTCGTCAATTGGCGCAACGGCTCACCTAATAGATATAGATAGAGATATAGATAGGCATAAAGATATAGTCCCTTCGTTTTTAAATATAAGTTTTTTAAGAGATTTCACTAGAGGTCTACATACGAAGCAAAATGAGTGAATCTATACTCTAAAGTATGACTATATACATTCGTATGTAGTTTATTAGTGAAACCTTTAAAAGACTTATATTTAGGAACAGAGGAAGTAGATAGATACAGATATAGATTTGTGGAACCTTTGATAGTCAGCAAGAATTAATAGCACAAACCTTCTTTGATATTTGTGGAATATTTGATTTTGTGGACGGATTAATAGAACTCTGGAAGGATTAATTGCATAGACCGTTGAACTCCAAAAATTTACATGTCAAACAACAAGTTTACATTATTTTTATGCAAGAAATATGCATGATCATTTGCAAGATATGATGTAAACAAAAAGGGATATGATATGTACGAAAAAGGGTGAAGAACGGCATTGGAGACGCGCTGCTCCCTCTCAAGTTCAACGATAAAGAGAAAGCTTTTTTCTTTTTTGAATTGAAGACAAAAATTTTGCCTCATCGATTAATTAAAAAGAAGAAAATTGCTCAGTTATTAACGAAAAACTAGACGAAAATCAATACAAACGAAACACATACAAACTAATCACACGGTATGAAACCCTACAACCGCACTTGCAGCCCGTCACTCGCTGAATACACAAAATTCACAACACTGAGGCACCTCCCAACCCACAATAACAACTCAATCAAGCAGCTAGAGACATCAAGCCTTGGCGCCACTCTTGTCATTGTTGATCATCTTTTGTTTGTCCCTTATTGGTGTCCCTCTCACAAAGCAAGCGATCGATCTGCCCAAACCAGGTCTAGCAGCCTCCACACTCACTAGCAAGAGCACTTGAATTTGAAGTAGGTGCTAAGGGCAACTCCAACGCATGACCATAAATCGTCCGCGTACATCCGTTTGGGTCAAAACGGATCGATCAAATGGTCCAACGCACGACCCCATCCTCATTCCCTGCTTGTTTCGCATCCGTCCAACCCCATTACCAGCCCAAACTTGCGCTAAGTTTGCGGCCACACGAACGTCCACGGGTCCGCCTTGGGCTCACGTGGCAGCCGCCCACCCACCACTCACCGCCCGCATTAACGTCGAGGACCCACCTAACAGCCAACCTACCGAGCGGTTGTCGTCCTTCTTTATGAGGAAGTCATGGACCGGTGGGGTGCACAGTTCCACTTCCCCACTTCGTCCAGGCTTGCCTCCTCGAAGCCCAACACGCCCGAAACCCAAGCTCCACATCACCACCGGTCGCCATGGGTCTCGCCCTTGGCCGCAAGGGCAAGAACGACAATGAGGCCAGCTCTTCCTCGAGTCGTCGTCCTCGCCCCACCACCCCTCCACCTCCGCTGCCACACGCATTCCACATCGCGTCGCCAGCGACCCCCTCTTGCCTGAGGTCATATGTGTCGTAGGAGGTGTGCCAGCGTTATTAGGAGACGACCACGCTGGTGCCATGGTCGGACGTGCACCTCTCCAACAATTGAAACCTCTCTGTCGACCATGTGCCCATCCCACAAATCCCGGTGAGCGGCCGCGCTCGACGTGAGGAGATTGGCCTGGCGCCGAGCCCGTCTGTCGCCTGCTCTTGTGAATGACTGGAGGTGTGTGACCTCCTCACCTCTCTGGGACCAATGGCTGCACGACGAGCACAATCTGCGCCGACAGTCATACTTTGTTGTTCGTGCTCGGAGCCTGCCACGCCGCGCGCGCAGCAATCCCTCCCTAGCTCGTGGACGTAGGCTGGTCCGCGGCCTGACGCCGTCCCCTTTGTCTTCCTCGCCACCACCCGATTCGATGACGGTCGAGGAGGAGGAGGAGTTGGTCAGGAGCGTCATGAAGGACTCCATGAACACCCACGACGAGGCCCAGTGGGAGGGCCTCCAAGAGATGATAGCCATCTCCACGGCTCGCGACATCGCCATCCCGGAGTATGACATCGTGGTGAAGGAGGAGGCCATGGACGGCGTGCAACAACAAGAGGAGGAGGGAACCACGCCGTGGAACCCCGCACTGGTCGGCCAGAGGTAGTCGTGGATGGAGACCATCCCGTGCACGCAGAAGCCCATGCACGTCGCGGCATGGTCACCGTCACTGCAACGGGAAGAGGTGGTGCAGGCTCCAATGCAGGCGCCTCCAGCCATGCCTCCCGCCTGGCAAGGGTCGGCGGCCCACCTGTGACAGCCCCCGTCCTACATCGACCTCGCGGACAACGAGGATGACGATAGTGCCGGCAAATGGTGGCGGCCACGACGGCGACGAGCTTCAACTTTTTTTTATGTCGTTTGAGTTTTAAATTTATGATAGAAATCGCTGAAGTTGACTTCGGGTCGCTTTTATATTTTTATTTTAGGTTTTTAAATTTTGTTGCCATGTCTATTTAGATTATCTATGCAACTAAACGATCATCTAGAGTTAGGGTTTGGCTCACTGACATGTAGAACAGTTTGAGATGAAACGGTCATGTTGGACGCACCGACGGACGTGTCCGTTTTCCTGCCCCATATAAACGAAATTCAAACAAAACAAACCTTCGGACAGGGAATGAGGTTGGAGTTGCCCTAACACAAGTGGCTCAACAGTCATGCCACTCACAGACATCATTTTTCCAATGGTCACAGACGAGGGAATGTAAGAAACTACTACAGTAGTAACTAGAAAGAAAGCTCCGCGAAACAGAGTTGAACGCGAGAAACGCACGATTGAACATAAGAAGTGTTTGGACCCCCGTCGTCCTCGGCGTGCGGCTCTCCTGTAACCTCGGCTTGTTTGCGAGCTCAAGGCCCATGCGCAACCCTCATTCTCGGGCTTGTCCCAAATTAGCACGCGCTTATAAAACGAGTAATCATCTCCGGCTCCTATTTAATCCAATTTGCAAGAAATAAAGTAGACCCCTTCCATCAATTGGTTGAGGGGCTCACACCTCCTAACACCTCCCATTTGATTAATTGTATCAATTGATCGGGAGGTGTTGATCGTCGTAAACCATGAGCAAAGGCGCCGTCATCGGCGCGTCGACCGTCCTGGTGGTGGCGGTTGTCGCTGCCGTCTGCGTCGTGTCCTTCAAAGAAGCTAGCAATGAGAAGGACAGCAACGAGCTGACGACGTCGTTGAAGTCGATCAAGTCCTTCTGCCAGCCCGTGGACTACAAGGTGGCGTGCGAGAAGACGCTGGAGGAGACGGCCGGCAATGCGACGACCACGACGGAGCTGGCCAAGGCCATCTTCAAGGCCACCTCGGAGCGGATCGAGAAGGCCGTGCGCGAGTCCAGCCTGCTCAACGACCTCAAGCATGACCCACGCACGTCGGGCGCGCTCAAGAACTGCAAGGAGCTGCTCCACTACGCCATCGACGACCTCAAGACGACCTTCGACCAGCTCGGAGGCTTCGAGATGACCAACTTCAAGCACGCCATGGACGACCTCAAGACGTGGCTCAGCTCCGCGCTCACGTACCAGGAGTCGTGCCTGGACGGCTTCGACAACACCACGACGAACGCCGCCGCCAAGATGCGCAAGGCGCTCAACGTGTCTCAGGAGCTCACGGAGAACATCCTGTCCATCGTGGACGAGTTCGGGGACACCATCGCCAACCTGGACCTGTCCATCTTCAGCCGGCGTCTGCTCGGGCACGACGGCGCGCCCAGGTGGATGTCGGACGCCAAGCGGAGGCTGCTGGAGGTGTCTCCCAGCGAGCCCGACTTCAAGCCGGACGTGACGGTGGCGGCGGACGGCAGCGGCGACTTCACGACCATCAACGAGGCGCTGGCCAAGGTGCCGCTCAAGAGAGAGGACACGTACGTGATGTACGTCAAGGAGGGCACGTACAAGGAGTACGTCTCCGTGCCGCGCAACGTTTCGAACCTCGTCATGATAGGCGACGGGGCCGACAAGACCGTGATCACGGGGGAGAAGAGCTTCATGATGAACATCACCACCAAGGACACGGCCACCATGGAGGCGATCGGCAACGGCTTCTTCATGCGCGGCATCACCGTGGAGAACACGGCGGGCGCCAAAAACCACCAGGCCGTGGCGCTCCGGGTGCAGAGCGACCAGTCGGTGTTCTACGAGTGCCAGTTCCACGGGTACCAGGACACGCTGTACACGCACACGAGCCGGCAGTACTACCGCGACTGCACCGTGAGCGGCACCATCGACTTCATCTTCGGCAACGCGCAGGTGGTGTTCCAGAACTGCCTCATCCAGGTGCGCAAGTGCATGGAGAACCAGCAGAACATCATCACGGCGCAGGGGCGCAAGGAGAGGCACTCCGCCGGCGGCATCGTCATCCACAACTGCACCATCGAGCCGCACCCGGAATTCAAGGACCACATGGGCAGGCTCCGGACGTTCCTGGGGCGGCCGTGGAAGGAGCACTCCCGCACCCTCTACATCCAGTCCGAGATCGGCGACTTCGTCGACCCGGAGGGGTGGCTGCCATGGCTCGGTGAATTCGGCCTCAACACCTGCTACTACGCCGAGGTCGAGAACCGGGGGCCGGGGGCCGACATGAGCAACCGCGCGACGTGGAAGGGCGTCAAGCACATCACCTACCAGCAAGCGGAAGAGAAGTACACCGTCGAGAGGTTCATCCAGGGGCAGCTATGGATCTCCAAGTACGGCGTGCCCTTCATCCCGGGGTTGCTGCCGCAGGAGGAGGCCGGCCGGTTACACTGAGCGAGCTAGCGTTCGTCCGGGGTCGAGGAAGGTGGCTTGTGGGTAAGGGTTGCTAATTTTATCCATCGGTTGTACGTACACTGACTGTTGTTGATGTGTATCATCTGTGTATCGTACTATATGTGAGATGCATGTCAATGTAGAATGTACACTGCTCTTTCGGACACCCGTGCTCACAATTGGACAACTCACGACTCTAATAGAAGAGGATTTAACACAGTTTACGACAGTTCGATGTTTCTACTTGCAAAAATGCAAAACATACAAAGACTTATAATGTTTCTGCTTGCAAAAATGCTAAACATACAAAGACTTACACAGGGTTACACGCTGATTACAATTTTTCCTTTCTAACTAACATCTCCCCTTCTGATTTTAAGGGGGTGAGGCCGTCATCCCTCTTAATCTCTAATTAAAATCCACCTTCCTGTAAAACCCATGTAAACTTATGTAGCATTATTTCCTGCTTATGTTTCTACCACTGAAAATAAAGCGTTATAACGTAGTTAATAGCATGCTATAGTGTGTAGAAAATTATCTCGTTAAATTAATCAGTGTACAATGTCTCGTTAATAGCATATTTCATATTTTTAAAATCAACGCTATTTTCTATAAGGCATTATTTTTTTCATTGGCTTGAACCCATCTGTAGCTATGGCAATTCCATCATTTGGGGGCTTTTCAATATTTTTGTCGTAATCTCAGGACTGGCTATGTGTCAATCGACTGTTTTTGTATTTAAGGTATGCCTCTCTTTTTTCTTTTTACATGGTAGGGTTCATCAATTAACCTTTCCTATTTGTAAAGATTAAAGTTCATGATGAGTTAGTTATAAAGATTGAAGTTAAAGATGAGTTCACATGTGACTCCAACAACTTTTTTAAATAAACAATGCATCCCATGTGTAGAACTAGTAAATAAACAAGTGTATTTCATTTACATGTGGAAACTATATCATAAATAAATAGATGCACTACTTTCATGTTAGACCAACTTTTTTTAAAAGGCACAAATAACAAACACAAAAATGTGACTGCAACTGCAACTGAAAATCGATGTTGATTTTCTTTTTTGTTCCCAACCTACTATGGTCATTTAAAACTCTATGATGTTGCATGCCTCACACTGTAAATTTTGATCTTTTATTAATCATAAATAAGGCAACGGCCATAAGAACAGTAGTACTATTTAACCACCTTAAGCCAATGTCTCAACATCGTGCTAATAATAGAAAAGACCAAGACTATGGAAAGTGTGCTTCTCAGCCCGAACTAAAATGAGCTCAGGGTGAACAGTAAAATTCAAAAAAAATCAAAAATATTCAAAAAAATATGAAATTTTTTGGTGACAAACATTGAAAAAAGTTCTAATAGCCAGCAAAAGTACATTACGAACACATTTGTTGAAGCCGTGGCAAAAAACTGAATTGATACTCCAAAATGCTTTTGAAAGTAGCATTTTCAGAGTCTCGATTTTTTTTTTGCCACGCCTCACAAAAATGTGATTTTCTGATGAAATTTCGCAAGATATTAGAACTTTTATCAATGTTTTTTGGAATTATTTCGATTTTACTGTTCACCCGAGCTCATTTGAGCTCAGGCTGAGAAACTTTATGTCCCAAGACTATCCTTGTGGCAACACTATGCTTTGTTGGATACATACATCTACATGAGACATAAAACAGTGCACATATTTGTATAAATCTTTAGTAATTGTATATGAACATAAAAAATAAGTTTTCTAAGAAAAAATGAATTTTTGCCATTGCTATTGCCCTTTAAGAAGAAAGAAAAAAAACTTGCGCACAACTTGACACTCAAATTGCACTTTTTGTAATACACAGAGAATAAACATATGGTGAAATTTTCACAATCTAGTGTAATTTACACACTATTATATAATATCTGCGTGTATACCTACACACATAAGTAAATAGTGAAGTTGTTTAAAAATATGAATTATTGGCATTGGTATTACCCTTTAAAGAGGTGATGATGAAAATGATAATACTGAAATAGTGAAAATATTTGCAAAGCATTTTACACATAAATTGTGCTTTCTATAATACACAAGAATAAGCATATAATAGTAGAACAATGTTGTTATTAACCTTAAAGAAAGAAAATGAAATAAAATAAAAACTAAAACAAACATACAATAATGAAGTTTTATAGGAAAGAATGAAACACTTTAAGAAGAAAGAAAATAAAATAATGAAGTTTGTCAGAGACGAATGAAACCCTTTAATAAGAAAGAAAATAAAATTAAACAAAATACTGAAGTTTATTAGGGAAGAATTAAACCATTTAAGAAGGAAAAACTACTATAGTTTTCTAGGGAAGAATGAAACCCTTTAAGAAGAAAATAAATTTAAAAAATAAAACAAAGTAATTAATTTTTCTAGAGAACAAGTAAACACTTCTTAAAAAATAAATTAAAATAAAAACAAGATAATGAAGTTTCTTAGGAAGAATCAAACCCTGTAAGAAGAAAGAACATGGAAAAAAACTTGCACATAAGTTCGCCATAAAATTGCACTTTTTACAATATGCAAAAAATAAGCGTATATAGTGCAACTTTCGCTCTCTGTTATACTTTACAAATATGGTGTATCATACTTGCGTGTATATTTACTTATGAACACAAAAATAAATAATAAGATTTTCTAAGAAGAAATGAAGTATAGTGGCATTGGCACTACCTTTTAAGAAGAAAGAAAGAAGAAGAAAACTGCTAAAAATTGCATACCATTTACATGTAAATTGATTTTTTTAATAATATGTTAGTATAAAAATATAATATTGAACTAAGTAAAAAGAAGTTTTAAACATGAAATGAATTAGTGGCACTAGAATTATACTTAAAAGAATAAAACATAATAAAACAAATAATTCTTGTAATAGAGAATGAACTAATGACATCGGTATAACTCTTAAGAAAAAAGAAAATGAAAAAAACTGCACATAACTTTTCACTAAAATTGGACTTTTTGTATGTGCAGCGAATACACATATAATAATGTAAGTTCTGCAATCTAGTATAATTTACACACATAATTGTATAGTACTAGGGTGCATACATAAAAACATTCTAGGAAAGAATGAATTAGCAAAAACATAGCACAAAAAAATCAGCATTGGTATTACCCTGAAAGAAGAAAGAAAATGAAAAAACAATCCACACAATTAGCACCAAAATTTGAACTTTTTATAATAGATGGGAAATAAACATATAAGAGTGAACTTTTCCGTACTCATTTTTGTGAAGAAAAAACTCAACTGAAGTTTCCCTACTTTAGTGTAATCCCTACATGCACTACTTGGGTGCATACATTTACACACACTCAACATCCAAAAATACACGTAGCGAAGAAAAAGAGAATTCAACTAAAAAATAAAAGATAAAAGCAAACACAAGGGAAAAGAGCATGCACACACACTAAAATTGGGATGCATCTCATCCATGCATGTGAGTGCAAGACCAAAGAACCGGAGACATGCATGCATGAGGTGCATCGTGCACTCAGCAAGGAAAGGCAAAATCGACTCAAGAAATAACAGTCGACTGTTGAAATTTGAGATGGACTTAGGGCCGATGAGATAATTTTAAAAAAAACTCTAAGGATTCACGTAGGTGGTGGTGGAAAGTTTAGTTTCACCCCATTAATGGAGAAGGAATTAAACCTCTTTATACGGGTCAGAAACGAAGAATGTGTAAAAGGTGCACCACGAGCCACCCAGTTGCGCCTATATAAGGGTTCATCGGAAGGTATGACTTGTTTATTCCGTTTATGTTTATTTCGGTATGTCATTAATTTAGTTAAAGTCGTATATTTACTCAACCTCGATCTCCTTCCAAAAATAAAAGTTAGTCGCATATACTGGGTAAGAGGTGTAAATTGATGCGCCAACACACTATCGCTTCCTATACTTTCAGTTCCAAATATTTCCTTTTATTCCCGTGCAAAACCATGAGGAAGATACATAAGCAAGCAACAACATCATCAAACAACATCACCCTTTGATGGTTACAAATACTGAATAGACAACATTTTGGACTTGTCAAGTCCACACTCTGCTCGGTGCTCTCTGTGACACTACTTCGAGATAGGAGCGGCTTTATTGGATCAGCAAGAAAACACACAAAAATCAAAGCAGGGGTAGCATGATTCAGTTGTAGGCGTCCGGGTTGGCAACGAGGAAGGCCTCAACGGCCTTGAAGATCGCGGTGACAGACTCCTTGGCTTTGGTGATCTCATCGTTCACCTCCACGCCCGGCAACAGCTTGTATGTCGATTGCACCTTGACGACGCTTCCGCCGTTGGCCGTCGGCTCCACCTTGATGTGCGACGTAGCCGTCTCGATCGCGGTGCCGATGCCGCCGCCCTCGATGAGGGTGGACTTGCACTCGCATTTTTCGACGTCGATGAACTCGAGTCTCTCCTTCATGAGGTTGAAGGGCATGGCTGCAACATCAATCATGTGTTATACTTTGATCAGGTGTACGAGACTGTAGGTGACATGAATTGTGCGTACCTGCGGTGAAGTTAAACTGCCTGACACTGCCTATGCCGCCTTCGCCCTCAACAGGATGGGCACTGGCGACGATGTGTGGTGCGAGCTTAGGGGCCAGTGTGTGCCAGTCCATGACGCCGGCACGGAAGAGGCGCGGTGCGGCGACCGGCGATTCGATCTCGTGGGTCCAGCTGTTGGTGGAAGCCATTGTTATGATGACCGGTGCAAATGGAAATGATGTGTTGAGTTGTGTAACTGTTGTGATGGCTTGGTTTCCTTGAGAGCGGAAGTGAGCGCTATAAATAGGGGCTGGAAAGCGGAGGTTGGTTAAGTTTGGCCTGATCGGTTTGGTGAGTGGAGACTGGTGAACATGTCGAGTTTTTCCAAACTGGATGGCACCGTCGGTCGCCTAAGCTTCTATCATTACAGTGTCTGAAAGCATCAAAGGACACGTATGAAAGCTCGCGCTTTTCTAAATGTATAAGAGAAGAATGTGTTGTCAAATTGGTACCACGGGCCATGTGGCCATATTGTTCCAGAATTTTTAATTAAAGAAGAAGAATGACGGGACTCCTGGTCTCCTAGATCAAAAGCAAGAGATGGATAGTTGGGGTTGGTGTGGTTAGAACGAAGAAACACTGAAGTAATGCGTACAGCACGCCGACGACGCGAGCGACGACCACACATAGCATCGCCGCCTGCGGCGGACGGCGGCGAACACACAACGCGTCCACTGGCGGCGATCAACAGCTCCAAAAGGACCCATGACTTGCAACCTCACGTGCTACCTATAGAGCTAGCCGGACCGAGTACATGTGCTTAGAGCATCCATAATCGGACTCGACTAATCCGGTTCTTTTTTTATAAAGGACTTTTATTACTTAAACGATTTTAAACATTACATCTGACATCTGCATATTTAAGATGCACACAATCACATACCAAAAGTATAAAAAATAAAACAGCAACACACGTAATACAATTGTGTAGACGAAAATCGTTGTCGTCTATGAAGGGCCTATCCGAAGATCACGTTGACATTCATGTGGGATAAAAATATCCCTCTTCACCTTCTCGAGTCGTACAGAAGCCTCCGTAAAAAGGTTTCGAAACTCCGTCCATTGTAAGGTGGACCACGAATGGAGAATACATGTGCATCGAAAAAGAACCTGAAGACGAGAAAAAAAATTATCATTAAAAACCTTGTCATTTCTACTTAGCCACAACGACCATATAACGGCAAGCGCTCCTACACTTAAAATGATTCTAAACTTATTATCTATCACAAATAACGAGTTATCAAAAACAATGGCAACTAAACTAGGTGTGTACAAGTTGGAAGCCATTTGGATAGCTGACCAAATAGACCATGCAAACTGGCAATCGAAGAATAAGTGTTTTATTGTCTCTTCTTGAGGACAAAATACACACTTCGTGCTTCTATACCAATTTCGTTTGACGAGGTTATCTTTAGTTAAAATGACACTTTGCGAAGGTACCACGCGAATCTATACCTATACTAATTAGGCACTTCCTAAAAAATCCCATGTTAATTAGTAATTAGGAGCCGTTAATTTGCTGGGGCCAAGTTATTACGGTGTAGATTAATCCTAGATATTTCCATGGTAATAAAAAATGAACATGTGTTGTTTCTATCTCTCCCAATCTCTTACGACTCCCATCTCCCAATATCACCTCTAGGGCAGCCAAAGAAAAAAAAACACTTATGATCCAACAAACATATTGCCCTCCTTCGCAAAAACACTCAAATAGAAATCATGCAGAGTAAGAAACGAAGGAAACAATCCCATCTAACTCTCATCACCAGCATCCAGTTGATTCATCTCCGTGGCCTTCAGGTGCTCATCTGCTTTCACGAGGGGCATCGGTAGTCATATTTTCGATCTACCAGTAATGTATGGCAGCCATGGATCTAACCCTAGAGCAACCCACAAGAAGACATGCATCATATTTTGATTCACGGAGGATGACCATTATAATTGATGTATACTGAATCCGGTAAGCATCAATGAGCTTTTCAATTGTATGTTTTCTTATCAACGTCGCATATATACTTCATGCTTCTGGCCAATTTATTCTTAAACTAAGATTTGACTGTGGTCTCCATGTGAATTATGGATTTTCTGCAGTCCAATTGCCCATGAGATTTGATTTCATCCTCCTCCTGTATCCTCTCCAGACCTCACGGGACAGTCTACAACCTTTTAATCTCTGTTGCCCCAACCATGCACGCTACGCTCCTGCCTATTCATAACCCTAACTCCCTAAGTGGCGGCTGGCCCCATAGCATTGCGGGTATGCAGCAAGCAAGCATAGCCTAAGGTGTGCCACTGTTGTAGGGAGCAGACGGGTGATGGCTCCAACAGCAAGTTTCTCTAACCCTAGGTAGCGATGTAGTGGTGGCCTGGTGCGTGCAACACAATAGCGGCCAACGACATGGACAGCATTAATGCTCGCATGGATAATAATGTCAATAATGAGAGATGTGTGTTCTTAATATGGGGATTAAAGCTAAAAATATTTGAACTCAGAACTATAAAAGTACTCCCTCTGTCCCAAAATAACTGTCTCAACTTTGTACTAGCTCTAGTACAAAGTTGTACTAAGCTTAAGACACTTATTTTGGGACGGAGGGAGTACTTAAATATTAGTTGAATCGTCCGTGGAGCTGAATTAGCATCTTTGGGTATTTACTTTTTGATTATTTCATCAAGGCAATAGGAAATTGGAACGTGGTTACTCACTATGGGAGCTGTAATTTTGCCAAATAATTTATTATCGCAATGCAATAGGACATTGGGACGTGGTTACTGACTATGGGACCTGTAATTTTGCCAAATAATTTACTATCGCAATGCAATACTGCAGATTTTACCATATTTCTAATGTGCGATCATCCTCATGCATATCTCTAAGTACGCGGCTTAGCTCTGCAGCGTCCGATCATCACGCGGCGATGTATATCTAGCATTTTGATGAGGAAATGGATGAAAATGTGCAGAATGGTGTGTGTAATGTGGATATGCCGTCATGCAGTAGCATGACCGCAATTTTATTGAAATTCAGTCTCCGGTCCCGAAAATAAAATATTAGTATTATGGATGTATAGTGAGCAATTCACAATTCTCGTCTATGTAGAACTTATTTCTATTCGGTTTTATTAAATAAATGATTTATAACATTTTCTATAAAATGTTCTTCGTTATTAAGCAGGATGGCAAAGACCTTAAGCAAAAAATCAGGCGCCCTTCTTATAAATCAGGTATGAGCCATATGTTATATATGTAGTAGTATGGATTATGTGACATGAAATAGTGTCGTACAACCTTTATAGATGTTGGAATGTCTAAAAAAACGCAGTTCTGATATATCTGCTTCACATAAATCTAAATATGTTTTTTTGATGCCAATGAAGTAATATGATGACATCCATTGTGGGTAACAAATTAGTAGAAAGAAAGCAGTAGTAGTATCTTCGGTATGATGACTTGATGACAAAGATTTTGAAGGTATTTTTTCTGACAGTTGCTCGGGCCAATGCTTAATGAGCAAAAACAGTTTTTAGTGTGTATATATTCTGGGGATTTTGTACCCGAATTTAAGTGTGCAAAATTTGCCTTTGTTTTGTTTCGAGTAGTGCGTTTGATATGGCCCAAGGACTGATGATGCTCAATGATCGGACCGATGCAATACTGGTATATGTATTATCCAACTGCATGTAAACGTGAGAATGGTTATTGAAAAACTGGGTGTAACGGTTCGGTCCTTATTTTGAGTTTGATTGGTTCAGGTTTTATTGGGTTGAGATTTTTTTAGTTTGGTTTTGGTTTGGGTATGTGGAGAAACCAGTTTGGGTATAGTTGGTTATGGGTTTAAACGGTTTGGTTATTAGCGGTTATAAACTATGGGTCCAAACCGGTTTCTATGCATTGGTTATATGCAATAATCAACGACGACCGAAAACGAGTATCTTTGATCCGCGTGCATGCTGTAAGCACTATGTAATTATGTATTATGGGGAAACAACAGATGAAAATGGAAAGTGTTTTCTTGTGCTTTTGCTAAGCAATTTGGTTTTAATACACTTGTTAGTGAGCTTTTCAACCATGGGCATGTTCTTTTTGCCTCTTACTGTGTGTTGACTGTATCTCAAGGATTACTTTGTTTCTAAACCGTTGTAGATGCACTTATGCCTTTTCTATCTCATTTGTTTCTTAACAAGTCAATTTGTGTAATCATATGTACATTAAAGCAAACCCATGGTTATGTACTGGGTTTAAACCCACGGTTATGTTTTGGGTTTAAATTGGTTTGGGTGGAAAAAATAGTGGGTTTGGTTTTGGTTGGGCTAAAAATGACACTAAATGGGTATGGTTCAAGTATGGTTTTGAGAGATAAATGAATGGGTATGGTTCAAGTATAAAACCATTCTCAGGTTTAACTGCATGCATTCTTTACCGTCAACAGAAGAAGTGCATTTGTTTACGTCTCTCCTCTTTTACTTTTACAAGATATGAGGTTGTGTTAATCATTTTAGTTCTTCTGGACATTGGTCATGTCCCGTTAATTTAAGAGGAAACAATCATTTTAAGTATCGGTTCTTTTGCCGGTTGATTAGCTAAGTACCTTATTTTTGGTTCACACGTTCTCCTACTAGAACTATAGTTTCTCTTTGAAATTTAAATTTCGTATTGTATTGGAGACATGCTATCTGGCAACATATGCAATTCATGTAGACCGCAGAAATATTGGCATGTAATCCAGGTGATAGTAATTGAATTGGTGGAACCATCCGTGCAATCATTTTCTAGAATTCATTTTCCGATAGTTGAGTTTGCGGAACCATCTGTCTGTTCATTTTCTTGCATGAAGTTTCAGTATCATTACTATTCAATACAATATGTTGGAGCTCACTTAATATATCATCCTCAAGGTTGAGTTACAAATTACCATATGTGTTCCATAATTCATTGAACTGCGTCACAAAATTTTAAAACCAACTTCCATCAAATGCATTATATTTACATACCCTTGATCATCTATATGAAATAAACCATGTTGCCTACACTTGGCCTTTCTTCAACACTACTCTTTTGATAAATCAAATGGCTATTTGTAACTCACCATTTGTGTTATACTCTATTTTGTTTGATAGTTTTAGATGTTCAAAAATATTTTAGTATCTACTATTCCAATTTTCGAGCCCGTGCAGATGCACGGGTTGACGACTAGTATCTTTAATTTTTCAACCGGTACATCGGAGTGTGTCATCGCCCTATACATGGAATCCACCGAGAATTTCCCATTCGCACATATATTCCAACGAAACTCATCAGCACCTAGTGACAGCTGAAACAATGACACGCGTCCCAACAAGGCATCTCAAGACTGTAGTCTCGTACCAATTAAGTCCCGTCTAAACGTCACATCTGGTGGCGAACCTTGCAGAACAGAAGCAAGCATAGCAACTTTGTGTCGCACAATATTGTATAGAGCCGGATATTGTTCTCAAAGGGTGGTATTCCCTAACAACTTGTCCTCCCAGAATTGAATTTCCGATCCACCCTTAATCTTAAATACCCCAAAGCGAAAGGAATGTTTCTTAGTCGCCATTAGGCCAGCCCAAAATTTTGGGGAACGTTGCATGGGAAACAAATTTTTCCTACGCACACGCAAGACCTATCGATGATGATGATCATCTATGAGAGGGGAGAGTGCATCTACATACCCTTGTAGATCTCTAAGTGAAAGCGTATATAATGCGGTTGATGTAGTGGAACATCTTCGTGATCCAAATCGTATCCCGTCTCGCAATCTCATCACGATCCGTCTCGCGATTCCATCACGGTCCATCCCGATCTAGTACCGAACGGACGGCACCTCCGCGTTCAGCACACGTTCAGCTCGATGACGATCTCCGCCTTCTTGATCTAGCAAGAGAGACGAAGAGGTAGTTAAATTCTCCGGCAGCACGACGACGTGGCGGCGATGGTGGTGGAGCTACTCCAGCAGGGCTTCATCGTACCGTATCGAAGTAGCTATGGGGTGTCATGAAGTGGTGGAGGGAGAGAAGCTTGCGCCTTGGCTTCACGTGCCAAAAGCCTCTCTCACCTCCACTATATATAGAAGGGAGGGGTGGCGCCCTAGGGAAAGGCCCTAGGGTTCGGCCGAACCAAGAGGAGAGGGAGGAGTCCTCCTCCAACACAACTTGGAAGGAGTCCTCCTTCCCAATTCGGTTTTGGCCCTTCCTCCTTTTCTCCCTTGGCCGAAATAGCCTCTTTGGGCTTTCCACCAGCCCACTAAGGGCTGGTGCGCCACCCTTGGGCCTCTTTGGTTCTCTCCCGGGTGGGTGGCCCCTCCCTGTAGAACTTCGGAACCCATTCGTCACTCCCGGTACTTTATCGGTAATGCCCGAAAACCTTCCGGAAGCCAAATGGATACTTTCTATATATCAATCTTCATCTCCGGACCATTCTGGAAACGCTCGTGACGTCCAGGATCTCATCCGGGACTCCGAACAACCTTCGTTTACCAACATCAATAATTCAACTATACCGAAACATCACCGAACCTTAAGTGTGCAGACCCTGCGGGTTCGAGAACTATGCATACATGACATGAGACACTCTCTGGTCAATAACCAATAGCGAGACCTGGATGCCCATATTGGCTCCTACATATTCTACAAAGATATTTATCAGTTGAACCTCTATGTCAAGGATTCAGTTAATCCCGTATGTTGTTCCCTTTGTCCTTCGGTATGTTACTTGCCTGATATTCGATCGTTGCTATCTCTATACCTAGTTCAATCTCGTTACCGGCAAGTCTCTTGACTCATTCCGCAATACAAGATCCCATGACTAACTCCTTAGTTACATTGCTTGCAAGGCTTATTGTGATGTTGTATTACCGAGTGATCCCCGAGATACCTCTCCGTCACACGGAGTGACAAATCCTAGTCTTGATCCACGCCAACCCAACAGACACCTTCGGAGATACCTATAGAGCACCTTTATAGTCACCCAGTTACGTTGTGATGTTTGATACACACAAGGTATTCCTCCGGTGTCCGGGAGTTGCATGATCTCATGGTCATAGCAACAGATACATTGACATGAAGAAAACAATAGCAATAAACTAACCCGATCATATGCTACGTTTATAGTTTGGGTCTTGTCCATCACATCATTCTCCTAATGATGTGGCCCCATTATCAAGTGACAACACTTTTCTATGGCCAGGAAACCTTGACCATCTTTGATCAACGAGCTAGTCAATTAGAGGCTCACTAGGGAAAGTGTGTTGTCTATGTATCCACACATGTATTTGAGTTTCCAATCAATACAATTCTAGCACGGATAATAAAAGATTATCATAAACAAGGAAATATAATAATAACCAATTTTTTATTTCCTCTAGGGCATATTTCCAACAATCTCCCACTAGCACTAGAGTCAGTAATCTAGTTCACATCACTATGTGATTGTAATGAATCTAACACCCATGGGGTTTATCATATCTTGCTTGTGAGAGAGATTTTTAGTCAACGGACCTGAATCTTTCAGATCCCTGTGTGCTTTAAAAATCGCTATGTCATCCTATAGATGCTGCTACCACGTGACATTTGGAGCTATTCCAAATGACTGCTCCACTATACGAATCCGCTTTACTACTCAGAGTTATCCGGATTAGTGTCAAAGTTTGCATCGACGTAACCCTTTACGACGAACTCTTTTATCACCTCCATAATCGAGAAAAAGTTCCTTAGTCCACTAGTTACTAAGGATAACTTTTGACCGTTGTCCAGTAATCCATTCCTGGATCTTTTTTGTATCCCTTGACAGATTCATGGCAAGGCACACATTAGGTGTGGTACACAGCATATAATACTAGAGAGCCTACGACTAATGCATAGGGGACGACCTTCGTCCTTTCTCTTTCTTCTGTCGTGGTCGGGTTTTGAGTCTTACTCATACTCACACCTTATAACACAGCTAAGAACTCTTTCTTTGACTGATCTATTTTGAACTCCTTCGAAATCTTGTCATGGTATGTATTCATTTGAAAGTTCTATTAAGCTATTTGATCTATCTCTATAGATCTTGATGCTCAATGTTCAAGTAGCTCAATCCAGTTTTTTCTTTTGAAAAACTCCTTTCAAACAACCCTTTATGCTTTCCAGAAATTCTGCATTATCTTCGATCAACAATATGTCAACCACATATACTTATCAGAAATTCTATAGTGCTCCCACTCACTTCCTTGGAAATACAAGTTTCTCATAAACTTTGTATAAATCCAAAAGCGTTGATCATCTCATCAAAGCACATGTTCCAACTTCGAAATGCTTACTCCAGTCCTTAGAAGGATCGTTGGAGCTTGCATACTCGTTAGCATCCTTTAGGATAGACAAAACCTTCCGGTTGTATCACATACAGCCTTCCCTCAAGGAAACCGTCGAGGAAATAATGTTTTGACATCCTATCTGCAAGATTTCATAAATAATGAGCAACTACTAACATAATTCCAACAGACTTTTAGCATCGCTACGAGTGAGAAAGTCTCATCATAGTCAACTCTTTGAACTTGTCGGAAACATCTTTGCGACAAGTCGAGCTTCCTTAATGGTGACATTCACCATCATCATCTGCCTTCCTTTTCAAGATCCATCTGTACCTAACAGCCTTACGACCATCAACTAGTTCTTCCAAAGTCTACACTTTGTTTTCATACATGGATCCTACCTCGGATTTCATGGCGTCCAACCATTCATCGGAATCCAGGCCAACAAAACTTCTCCATAGATCGTAGGTTCATGTTGTCTAGCAACATGACCTCCAAGACAGGGTTACCTGTAACGCCCAAGATGCGATCCTATCCTTATTTTGGCGTGAGGGCCTCGATAGGGATAGAAGCGCATCTCGTCGTTTCGCAAGAATGGATATCGTTACAAGTACATGTACTGAAGAGATGAGTATATATGGAATTGGCTTACACTCGCCATAGCTGCATCAGAGTCACATCAGTACAATACATATGATTATCATGACGAAGAGCAGGGTCTACGGACGAAAACAAATGATAAAAGAACGACGTGCATCCTTGCTATCCAAGGCTACCGGCATGGAACCCATCCTAGATCAACGAAGAACAAGAAGAAGAAACTCCAAATAGCACAACTAGTGTGCTCACGTCAAAGTAACTCTTTACATGTACCTGCAACTGGTGTTGTAGTAATCTGTGAGCCACAGGGACTCAGCAATCTCATTTCTAAAGGTATCAAGACTAGCAAAGCTTAATGCGTGAGGTAAGGTTAAGTGGTGAGGCTGAGCAAGTGACTAAGCATTTATTTGAGGTGGCTAACTTACAAGTATAAGAATAAGATGGGGATGATCTACGCATAACGGACATGTCTAGTGATGATCAAATGAATGATCCTGAACACCTACTTACGTCAGACATAACCCCAGCGTGTTCTCTTTCGGATACAGAACTCACGAGAAGAGACAGTCACGGTTACGCACTCAGTTGGCAAGTTTTAATTAAATTTACTTCACGTTATCTATGATCGGATGTTAAACAAAGTTTCCACGTTGCCACATAACCGCGGGCACGGCTTTCCGAAAGATTTAACCCTGCACGGGTGCTCCAACTAGTCCATCACAAATTACCACAAGCCGCATAGAAATCCTCAATCACGAAGCTCGCGATCTCGTCGGATTCCCTAGTGGAAAACCTCAACTCTGAGATTACCCAAAGCATCACCGGAATCCCGATGCACAAGATATCTCGTCAAAGGTAAAACTAATCCAGCAAGGCCGCTCGGCGTGTCGATGATCCCGATAGGAGCCGCGTATCTCGTTCTCAGGACACGACGGATAAGCACAGCGTACGGTGGCCTGATAGAAATCTCCCGAGTTGCCCCGGGTTGGCTCCAACAAGTCCATCACAAACTACCACACGCTGCGACGGAATGACCTCGATCAGGGAAACCCGTGATCTCCTCGGGTTCCTATTGGAAAACCTCAACCTCGAGATAACCCAAAGCATCCTCGGAATCCTCGCACCAGACGCTCGAGAAAGGTAAAACAAGTTCAGCAAGGTCGCCTGGCGTGTCGACGATCCCGATAGGAGCCGCGTATCTCATTCACATGACACGACGGATGAGCACTACGTACGGTGGCCGGATAGACATCCCTAGAGTTGCCCCGGGTGGTCCCGCAAGTGGCTCTGTTTTGGACCAACACCATCAGCACTGGCTCTCCCTGTATTATGTTGAATTACTCATCGGGTTCATGACGCCCTATGTTTTCAGTATTAACAGAATTATTATGTTGGGCAAATATAGTTCCAATGTTGGGCCTTGCCAGACGAGCTTTATCCCAAAACGAGAATCTAGGGGGTCCTCGTAACAACCCCAAGCGTATTAGGAGCGCTCATTTATGGAACATAACACCGGTAGCCGGAACTAAGGTGGCAAAGGTGGAACAAAACACCAGGCTAGAAAGGCCAAGCCTTCCACCTTTTCTGAAGTATATAGGTGCATTAAATTAATTAGCAATAATATGGTGATATAACAAGGAAACCATGTTAGCACATGGAAGTAACTGCACCTGCAACTAGCAACGCTATCCAATGGTTAAGCAAGCGGTAACATAGCCAATCAGTGGTTTGCTAGGTTGTAGAAAGGTTGAAGGTTTTTCATGGAAATGTTGGGGCTAATATTTAAAAGGTGGTAGGCAGCGAGACATAACGAAAGAACGAGACAACTAGCATGGCAATGATAGTAATGGTATCTAGGAAAATGATCATCTTGTCTATGATCCTGCTTGGAAGAAGAACGACTCCATGAAGCAGACGAACCAACGTAGTCAAACGGATCCTCACATTCCTACACGCATGCGGAACTCCATCGAGACAAAACAAACCGGAAACAAGAATCAACACAAGATATTCACCACGACGCATGCATGATATGATGCACGCCCTAATATGATGCATGTTGAGTTTAAATTATGCAAGGCATGACATGGAAATTCACAGGATCAGACACTACACATTAAGTGAAGCTCAATATGCAACAAGTTGCATATTGATGAAACTCCACGTTTAATTATGTAGTTCACTCCCGTTTATTTACACAACAATATTAAATGTTATTAAACATGGAAAGGGGTGAGTCGTAATTAAACTACCTATCTAGGCAGTTTAAATGAGGCTGGAAACTACATATAGCATCTCCGAACTCACCCATGCACTAACTTTGTAATCTGTCCAGATTTGTCCTAATCACATATTATGTGTGTTAAACAGCAAAACAAAGTGGTTCACGTGATTCTACTCATCGTTCTAGTCTATTTACATATATGCCTCAACTCCAACGGAGCTACGGTTAAATAACTACGAACTAAACCAATTTTAACACGTCAACATGCAAGCCAATGCAAACAACATGCTAAACAGTTTTAAATATGCATGAGAGTTGGATAATATTAATATATTCAAAATTCTACATGTTTTACATATACAACTTGTCGCAATCCGACGTACGGTTTTAAGACTACGGTCGTTTGAAAATATGTTTTTTTCCGAAATTCTTCGTAAATGGGAAAAATCGCACACATTAAAAAATCTACACGGGTCGAAATAGTGAGCGCTAGATAACTAAGGAACGCTCGGGCGCAATATAACACAGAGGGGGCTGGATCTCACCACGGGCCTGGCCCGACTGGAGAGGAGGCAGGCTGGCTCGGTGGATCTGCCAGCTGGGCTGACGACGGAGCTGGGCGGTTGGTCGGTGAGCCTGGCCCATGGGCCACGGGAGCTGGGCCTCGGGAAGAGGTTGGCCCGACTGGAGGCCCTGGCGAGCAAGGGGACTCCTCCTCCTGATCCTGATCGGGATCGAGGGGAGCGGTGGCGGCTGCACGCAGTGGGGAAACCGACGGGGCTGGTAGGCGACGGATCTGGTCGGACCTTGCCAGATTTGGGCCGGACGGCGGCGATGCGGTGACGAATGGTGATAGCGAACGGGGACCAGTGACGGTGGCTCGGGCACATCTGCCATCCGAGGCTGCGGCGGTGAGGGGCTCGTGGGAAGACGGCTTGAAGCGGCCATGAGGGCTATGTGCGGAGGAAGCCGGTTGCAGGGACTGCTCAAGGATGGTGCGACCTCTCGCGAGCGGGCGGCCAGGCTGTTGGGGAACGTCGCATGGGAAACAAAAAATTTCCTGCGCGCACGAAAACCTATCATGGTGATGTCCATCTACGAGAGGGGATTTCCGATCTACGTACCTTTGTAGATCGCACAGCAGAAGCGTTAATAAACGCGGTTGATGTAGTGGAACATCCTCACGTCCCTCGATCCGCCCCGCGAACCGTCCCACGATCTAGTGCCGAACGGACGGCACCTCCACGTTCAGCACACGTACAGATCGACGATGATCTCGGCCTTCTTGATCCAGCAAGAGAGACGGAGAGGTAGATGAGTTCTCTCGCAGCGTGACGGCGCTCCGGAGGTTGGTGCTGATCTAATCTCAGCAGGGCTCCGCCCGAGCTCCGCAGAAATGCGATCTAGAGGAAAAACCGTGGAGGTATGTGGTCGGGCTGCCGTGGAAAAGTTGTCTCAAATCAGCCCTAAAACCTCCGTATATATAGGTGGGAGGGGAGGAGCCTTGCCTTGGGGCTCAAGAGGCCCCAAGGGGTTCGGCCGATGGGGGGAGGAGGATTCCTCCTCCAATCCTAGTCCAACTAGGATTGGAAGGTGGAGTCCTTCCCTTCCTTCCCACTTCCCCTTTTTTCTCTTTGATTTTATTATCTCCTGCACAGGGGCCTCTCTGGGCTTGCCCACCAGCCCACTAAGGGCTGGTGCGGCACCCCTAAGGCCTATGGGCTTCCCCGGGGTGGGCTGCCCCCCGGTGAACTCCCGGAACCCATTCGTCATTCCCGGTAACTCTCAAATCCTTCCGGTAATCAAATGAGGTCATCCTATATATCAATCTTCGTTTCCAGACCATTCCGGAAGCCCTCGCGACGTTTTTCATCTCATCCGGGACTCCGAAAAACATTCGGTAACCAACCATATAACTCAAATACGCATAAAACAACGTCGAACCTTAAGTGTGCAGACCGTGCGGGTTCGAGAACTATGTAGACATGACCCGAGGGACTCCTCGGTCAATATCCAACAGCGGGACTTGGATGCCCATATTGGATCCTACATATTATACGAAGAGCTTATCATTTGAACCTCAGTGCCAAGGATTCATATAATCCCGTATGTCATTCCCGTTGTCCTTCGGTATGTTACTTGCCCGAGATTCGATCGTCAGTATCTGCATACCTATTTCAATCTCGTTTACCGGCAAGTCTCTTTACTCGTTCCGTAATACAAGATCCCGCAACTTACACTAAGTCACATTGCTTTCAAGGCTTGTGTGTGATGTTGTATTACCGAGTGGGCCCCGAGATACCTCTCCGTCACACGGAGTGACAAATCCCAGTCTTGATCCATACTAACTCAACGGACACCTTCGGAGATACCTGTAGAGCATCTTTATAGCCACCCAGTTACGTTGTGACGTTTGATACACACAAAGCATTCCTCCGGTGTCAGTGAGTTATATGATCTCATGGTCATATGAATAAATACTTGACACGCAGAAAACAGTAGCAACAAAATGACACGATCAACATGCTACGTCTATTAGTTTGGGTCTAGTCCATCACATGATTCTCCCAATGATGTGATCCAATTATCAAGCAACAACACCTTGCTCATAGCCAGAAGACCCTGACTATCCTTGATCAACTGGCTAGCCAACTAGAGGCTTGCTAGGGACGGTGTTTTGTCTATGTATCCACACATGTATCTAAGTCTTCATTCAATACAATTATAGCATGGATAATAAACGATTATCTTGACACAGGAATTATAATAATAACTTATTTATCATTGCCTCTGGGGCATAATTCCAACAGTCTCCCACTTGCACTAGAGTCAATAATCTAGCCCTCACATCACCATGCGAATTACATTGTAATAAATATAACACCCATACAGTTGTGGTGTTGATCATGCTTTGCCCGTGGAAGAGCTTTAGTCAGCGGGTCTGCTACATTCAGATCCGTGTGCACTTTGCATATATTTACGTCCTCCCCTTCGACGTAGTCGCGGATGAGGTTGAAGCGTCATTTGATGTGTCTGGTCTTCTTGTGAAACCGTGGTTCCTTTGCTAAGGCAATGGCACCCGTGTTGTCACAGAACAAGGTTATTGGATTCAGTGCACTTGGCACCACTCCAAGATCCGTCATGAACTGCTTCATCCAGACACCCTCCTTAGCCGCCTCTGAGGCAGGCATGTACTCCGCTTCACATGTAGAATCAGCTATGCCGCTTTGCTTGGAACTGCACCAGCTTACCGCACCCCCATTAAGAATAAATATGTATCCGGTTTGTGACTTAGAGTCGTCCGGATCTGTGTCAAAGCTTGCATCGACGTAACCTTTTACGGCAAGCTCTTCGTCACCTCCATACACGAGAAACATCTCCTTAGTCCTTTTCAGGTACTTCAGGATATTCTTGACCACCGTCGAGTGATCCACTCCTGGATTACTCTGGAACCTGCATGCCATACTTATGGCCAGGCTAACTTCCGGTCTAGTGCACAACATTGCATACATGATAGAACCTATGGCTGAAGCATAGGGGACGGTGCTCATATGCTCTCTATCTTTATCAGTTGATGGGCACTGAGTCTTACTCAATCTCGTACCTTGTAAAACTGGCAAGAACCCCTTCTTGGACTGTTCCATTTTGAACCTTTTCAAAACTTTATCAAGGTATGTGCTTTGTGAAAGTCCTATCAGGCGTTTTGATCTATCCCTATAGATCTTAATGCCTAGAATGTAAGCATCTTCTCCTAGGTCCTTCATAGAGAAACTTTTATTCAAGTAATCCTTTACGCTCTCCAAAAACTCCATGTTGTTTCCAATCAACAATATATTATCCACATATAATATTAGAAACGCCACAGAGCTTCCGCTCACTTTCTTGTAAATACAAGATTCTCCAACCACTTGTATAAACCCAAATGCTTTGATCACCTCATAAAAGCGTTTATTCCAACTCCGAGATGCTTGCACCAGTCCATAAATGGATCGCTGGAGCTTGCATACTTTGTTAGCATTTTTAGGATCGACAAAACCTTCGGGTTGCATCATATACAACTCTTCCTTAAGGAAACCGTTAAGGAACGCCGTTTTGACATCCATCTACCAGATTTCATAATCGAAAAATGCAGCTATTGCTAACATGATTCTGACTGACTTAAGCATCGCTACGGGTGAGAATGTCTCATCGTAGTCAACTCCTTGAACTTGTGAAAAAACCCTTTGCCACAAGTCGAGCTTTGTAAACGGTCACATTACCGTCAGCGTTAGTCTTCTTCTTAATGATCCATTTGTTCTGAATAGCCTTGCAGCCTTCAGGTAGTACTTCCAAAGTCCACACTTTGTTTTCATACATGGATCCTATCTCGGACTTCATGGCCTCCAGCCATTTGTTGGAATCCGGGCCCACCATTTCTTCTTCATAATTTGTAGGCTCATTGTTCTCTAACAACATAATTGATAAGACGGGATTATAGTACCACTCTGGAGTAGTACGCGGTCTCGTCGACCTGCGAGGTTTGATAGGAACTTGATCCGGAGTTTCATGATCATCATCATTAACTTCCTCCTCAACCGGCGTTGTAATGATAGGGGTTTCCCCTTGCCCTGCACCACCATCCAGAGGGATGAGAGGTTCGACAACCTCATCAAGTTCTATCTTCCTCCCACTCAATTCTCTCGAGATAAACTCCTTCTCAAGAAAAGCTCCGTTCATAGCAACAAACATTTTGCCCTCGGATTTGAGATAGAAGGTGTACCCAACTGTCTCTTTCGGGTAACCTATGAAGATGCACTTTTCCGCTTTGGGTTCCAGCTTTTCAGGCTAAAGCTTTTTGAAATAAGAATCACATCCCCAAACTTTAAGAAACGACAACTTTGGTCTTTTGCCATACCATAGTTCGTATGGTGTCGTCTCAACGGATTTTGATGGTGCCCTATTTAAAGTGAATGCAGTTGTTTCTAATGCATAACCCCAAAACGATAACGGTAGATCGGTAAGAGACATCATAGATCGCACCATCTCTAATAAAGTACGATTACGACGTTCGGACACACCATTACGCTGTGGTGTTCCAGGCGGTGTCAACTGTGAAACAATTCCACATTGTCTTAAGTGAGCACCAAACTCGAAACTCAGATATTCACCCCCACAATTAGACCATAGGAATTTGATCTTCTTCTTACGATGATTTTCAACTTCACTCTGAAATTGCTTGAACTTTTCAAATGTTTCAGACTTATGCTTCATTAAGTAGACATAACCATATCTACTCAAATCGTCAGTGAAGGTAAGAAAATAACGATATCCGCCGCGTGCCTCCACGCTCATCGGACCACACACATCGGTATGTATGATTTCCAACAAGTCACTTGCACGCTCCATTGTTTCGGAGAACGGAGTTTTAGTCATCTTGCCCATGAGGCATGGTTCGCACGTGCCAAGTGAATCAAAGTCAAGTGACTCCAAAAGTCCATCGGTATGGAGTTTCTTCATGCGCTTTACACCAATATGACCTAAGCGGCAGTGCCACAAAAACATGGCGCTATCATTGTTCACTCTAACTCTTTTGGTCTGAATGTTATGTATATGTGTATTATTACTATCAAGATTCAATATGAACAATCCTCTCACATTGGGTGCATGACCATAAAAGATACTACTCATAGAAATTGAACAACCATTATTCTCTGACTTACACGAGTAACCGTCTCGCAATAAACAAGATCCAGATATAATGTTCATGCTCAACGCAGGCACTAAACAACAATTATTCAAGTTCATAACTAATCCTGATGGTAACTGAAGTGAAACTGTGCCGACGGCGATTGCATCAACCTTGGAACCATTTCCCGCGCGCGTCATCACTTCATCTTTCACCGGCCTTCGCCTATTCCACAGTTCCTGTTTCGAGTTGCAAATATGAGCAAGAGAACCGGTATCGAATACCCAGGCACTACTACGAGAGCTGGTTAAGTACACATCAATAACATGTATATCAAATATACCTGATTTTTCTTTGGCCGCCTTCTTATCAGCCAGATACTTGGGCAGTTGCGCTTCCAGTGTCCCATACCCTTACAATAATAGCACTCCGTTTCAGGCTTACGTCTAGCTTTCGGTTTCTTCGTCGGATTGGCAACAGGTTTACCGCTCTTCTTTGAATTGCCCTTCTTTCCTTTGCCGTTTCTCTTGAAACTAGTGGTCTTATTCACCATCAACACTTGATGTTCTTTACGGAGTTCTGACTCTGCGACTTTCAGCATCGCGAACAACTCGCCGGGTGACTTGTTCATCCCTTGCATGTTGTAGTTCAACATAAAGCCCTTATAGCTTGGCGGCTGTGATTGAAGAATTATGTCAGTGATAGCCTCTTGCGGGAGTTCAATCCCCAGCTCAGCTAGACGGTTTGAGTACCCAGACATTTTGAGCACGTGTTCACTGACAGACGAATTCTCCTCCATCTTGCAAGCATAGAATTTATCGGAGGTCTCATACCTCTCGATCCGGGCGTTCTTCTAAAAGATAAACTTCAACTCCTGGAACATCTCATATGCTCCATGACGCTCAAAGCGACGTTGAAGTCCCGATTCTAAGCCATACAAGATAGCACATTGAACTACTGAGTAGTCCTCCTTACGTGATAACCAAGCGTTCTTAACATCTTGGTCAGCCGTAGCGGGTGGTTCATCTCCTAGCGCAGCATCAAGGACATAATCCTTTTTCCTAGTTTGTAGGATCAACTTAAGATTATGAGCCCAGTCTACAAAGTTGCTTCCATCATCTTTCAACTTAGCTTTCTCTAGGAACGTATTAAAATTCAGGGTGACTGTCGCGTGAGCCATGATCTACAACACAAATATATTCAAAGTGGACTTATACTATGTTCAAGATAATTAGAGTTTAACTTAATCAAATTGCTTGCTAAACCCCCACTCAAAAAGTACATCTCTCTAGTCATTTGAGTGGTTCATGATCCAGTTCCACTAGCTCAAGTCCGATCATCACGTGAGTTGAGGATAGTTTCAGTGGTAAGCATCCCTATGCTAATCATATCAACTATATGATTCATGATCGACCTTTCGGTCTCATGTGTTCCGAGGCCATGTCTGCACATGCTAGGCTCGTCAAGCTTAACCCGAGTGTTCCGCGTGTGCAACTGTTTTGCACCCGTTGTATGTGAACGTTGAGTCTATCACACCCGATCATCACGTGGTGTCTCGAAACGACGACCTGTAGCAACGGTGCACAATCGGGGAGAACACAGTTTCCTCTTGAAATTTTAGTGAGAGATCACCTCATAATGCTACTGTCATTCTAAGCAAAATAAGGTGCATAAAAGGATTAACATCACATGCAATTCATAAGTGACATGATATGGCCATCATCACGTACTTCTTGATCTCCATCACCAAAGCACCGGCACGATCTTTTTTGTCACTGGCGCCACACCATGATCTCCATCAACGTGTCGCCATCGGGGTTGTCGTCCTACTCATGCTATTACTACTAAAGCTACATCCTAGCAATATAGTAAACGCATCTGCAAGCACAAACGTTAGTTTAAAGACAACCCTATGTCTCCTGCCGGTTGTCGTACCATCGACGTGCAAGTCGATATTATCTATTACAACATGATCATCTCATACATCCAATATATCACATCACATCGTTGGCCATATCACATCACAAGCATACCTTGCAAAAACAAGTTAGACATCCTCTAATTATTGTTGCATGTTTTACGTGGTGACCATGGGTATCTAGTAGGATCGCATCTTACTTACGCAAACACCACAACGGAGATATATGAATTGCTATTTAACCTCATCCAAGGACCTCCTCGGTCAATTCCGATTCAACTAAAGTTGGAGAAACCGACACCCGCCAGTCATCTTTGAGCAACGGAGTTACTCGTAGCGATGAAACCAGTCTCTCGTAAGCGTACGAGTAATGTCGGTCCGAGCCGCTTCGATCCAAGAATACCGCGGAATCAAGACATAATCAGAATCTCGGAAACTCATCTATCTCAGATCCTCGCAATCACAATGATACTAAGTACGACGTGTGACAGCCCGAGACCGACGTTCCAGAAGATTCCCCCTTTATTTTGTTTTCTTCGTGTCGTTATTTTTATTTGTCGCATCATCATCGCATCATGCACATCATCTGCATTGCATCGCCATCTCCGTTGCCGCCAGTTTTCAAAAGTTGCATCCGTTTTTAGTTGCCGGTTCTCGTCGTTGTCCGTTGTGAGCCCGACCACACACGCACGCACCCGCGACATCGTTCGAACCTTGTTTTCAAAATTGTGTGTAAAACTTTCTCTGATTGGGTTGAGATTTGACGTGTGGTCTTATTTTAATATAGGTAGGCCGCCTGTCAAGTTTCGTCGCGATCGGAGTCCGTCTGGTACCCGAACGGTCGACCGTAGCGGCACCGTATTCGGTCCATCGTCGGGCGTGTCCCGGTGTTTTAAATCACATTTCCGCGCCGCTCGTTTTACCTCTCGTCTTCGGATAAACACTCTACACAGCCCACTAGTTCCACCTAGCCACTTCCTCCGTTCGTGGTCATCGGATCGCGATCGTACGGACGAGGTCCACCCCACCCGAGACCAACCCTATATAAGTAACACTCCCTAGAGAGAGCCCTCTTACTTAACTAGGGTTTCCCCTAGTCATTTTTGCAGCCACCCCCCTCAAAAACTCCACCTGCTAGCCTCACCCTTCTAAATCCCGCAGCCCAAACCCCTCTGGACAAATCTGGTCATTGGATTCACATCTAATGGCTCAGATTCGCCCAAAACCCCACCTACCGGACAATGTCCATCCAAGTGGACAATGTCCGGGCGACCATAGGAGCTCTCACATGCCCGCAACTCCTCCCCGAGCTGCCCCGAGCCCTCCATGACAGCGCCAAGGATGCCTCCCGCGGCTCCTCGTCGTCGCCGGCTGGAGCTCGCCGGAGCGGTGCCCCGCCGGACCTCCTCCTCCCGGCTCCTTCTTCCTTCCCTCTCCTCTCCCTCTCACTTCTTCTTCCTCTCTGTGTCCCGCACGGGATCCATGGCGCCGGCCCCAACCTGCGACCCCGCCGCCGGAGAACCTCGTCTCGGTCCGGTCTATCCCGGATCCGGCCGACCCCGCCGCCGCAGGACCTCGCCGGTCTGCCCGCTGGCGCTCGGCCAGGCTCCGCCGCCTTGTCTCGGTCCTGATCTGGACCGAGACAAGGAGCTCCTCGTTAGCGCGTTCCGCCTCACAGCGATTGCCTGGCCGCATGGGCCTCCTGCCCGACCGGCTTCGGCCCAGCAACCCCCCCCCCCCCCCCCGCCGGCCCATCTCTGCTGCCGCATCCCAACCGGCCCAGGTGAGCCTATTCCCGCCCCCAGCGCTAGTTAGTATCCCGCGCCCACTGTTAGGCCCATTTAGATTAGGTTTTTTTGTGAGGATATTTTTTTCCAGGAAATAGACGATATTTAGAACGCCCGTAATTTTTATTTCGTAAGTTGGATCAGAACGTGTAGTATATGGTTTTCGTGTAGTTTTACGCGTAGATTACGTTTGTGCAACTTGCATAATTGTTTGACGTTGTTCAGTGTGATGTATGCATAGATTAACGTGATGTTTCCATAGGTCACGTCCCATAATAATTTCACGTGCGTGTCCGGATTGCTCGTGTGTCGTAGTAGAAATGCCCATGTTTTACGAACCACTTTTCCATGTATTTTAGAGTAGACGTTGGTATTTTTGTGTGTAGGGATTTGCCACTAGTTTATTTTCTGTGTATAGGTTATTATCTCGCATTTACGTGCGGCGATATTATTGTTGTGCAACCCCACATATTTTATATGTTTTCGGGGTAGAAAAATTCATGGGATTTTTCTGTGTATTCAGTTTTAGCTTTTGAGCAAGTTAGTTCGCGCGATATTTTGCTATGTTGCCCTCTTGTCTTTTTCGTAGGATTTAATCCATGCTTCATTTGAAGGAGGTGTCAACTAGAGAGTTGCCCTTTGATGTTTAGTCTAGCCCCTGGTATTTTTGGTTGCAATAGAAATGCATGTTTAGGTGTGGTTTGCTTGCTCTCAAGTTGCTAGAAAAAGTGTTGTTTTAGAGATGCTGAAATATTTCTAAGTTTGAGATCTGTTATATTTTGTTGCTGTTTTGTTTTGCTTCTATCTTGTGATCTGTAGCTCTTTTGAGGTTGGTCCAATGGAGTTAATTGTAGCCTTTGTATTTATCTAGCATGCTATGAATTTTCATGCCATTTGGAGTCTTGTAGCTTATGGTTTTGCTGCTGTCAATATGGCTTCAGATCGAAAACTGCACTTTCATGAAGTGTAATTTTCGCTAAGTCTGAAACTGTGTGTGAGAAGCCATTTTGTGACTTATTTTCCTAGTGATCCTTGATGTCATGTGTCGGGACCCCGATCCTAAGCCATAGGAATCCAGTCTGTAACACATCACATCTCTTTGCGGTCTCACGCACGGTTATCCCCACGGTTGCAGCCTTACCTTAGCCGGGACCTTTTGCGCCTTTTGACTCGCGTATGCAGTTGTTTTGCTAGCAATCCCATGACAAGGAACCCGGATCGACATGTCTGTTCATAAACCAAAGTGGCAGTTCCGCACAAGGACAGGCATACATGACCCAGCAAAGCAGGTGTCAGTCACCAGCGAATGTAGACGAGTCGTAGCAAGCTACAAGGACTCCATTACATCGCGTGACATTTCCCCAAAGGGGACAGACACAGCAGCTAAGAAGGACACATGTCGGTCAACCAATGTGTCCGGAGCAGTAGCGAACTACCATGGCTCGTTGGATCACAAAGGGGCATTTCCCTGTAAGGAATGCTACTAAAGCCTACAGCTAGGTAATCGAACCCCATACATATCAAGTACGACACACGTACGCATGGCATACTGATATGTATAGATACATCGATGGCATCACAACATAACCATAAACATACAAGCTTTATTTAAAAGGCTCGGAAGAGCCTCACATATAATATTACACAGTAGGGGTCTCACGACCCATCATAACAGTCATTCAAGTTACAAGCCAGCGGAAGTAGATAAACTGTCTCAGTACAGACAGATGAAACTAGAAGGCACATGGCCTGACTATGCTACAGACCCACCCTAGGGCCAGATCGTAGCTGGGATACCAGCTACTCGTCGTTGTTGATGTCTAGGTAGAACCCTCCATTAGGGTCATTAACAACCTCTGCAACAAATTATTAAGCAAACATGAGTACAAGAGTACTCAGCAAGACTTTAGGATAACTATCTACTCATGCAATGTATCAATAAGGAATTGTGGGGTTCATGCGGAAAGCAAGCATTTGACTCGTGGCTAGACAACTTGCATTTTAAAATAAATTTTGACAACTTGATTTCTCGCACACGAGTCCACTAACACCACAACAATACTCCATCATGGAATCATCCCGTCTCCATACGGGAATGCCGTCCACGACACTCACGCTTATCTTGACAATTTTATGAGTAGCCATTGAAGTTATCTATGAACAACATATATCTCCAAGTAGTCCATATCCGCGGACGCGGCTATTCGAATAGATCATAACCCTGTAGGGGTGTGCTTCTTCACACACGCTCTCGCCACTTATCACCATGTGCACGTCATGCACCTCGGCAACCGTCAAGCGGAAGCCCAGCGAGGGAGTCGGCCACGACCGTTAACCATGCTAATACTTAGTACAGGTCTATCGCCTATCTGAGGGTAACCCGCACGGAAGTCCGGCCGAGGTTTCCGCCACGGCCCTAAACGATGTGCGCAGGGTTCCCAAGCCCACCATCCGGGTGCCACTTGGTACACCGTGCCACTGCCTACCGCATCACAGCCCACCTCTCAGGTCAGCGCTATGCACGGCCTCCAGCATGACTATAAACACCAGAAACTACTTGCAACTCCTGGACCGAGTACTAGGCGATTAATAAGTCGAGCGGGGTCATATTTTAGGGCCCAACATGCGGTAGTATCTCGTCTTGGATTACATACACGGAACTCAGTTCCTAAGGACGATTCCAATTAAACAACCCGCCATGTACTCCTACATAGCCTTTCACCGGTACCTTTACCAAATCAAGTTCAACACACAACCTTTACTTACTGAACACATTCTCACAATTCTGTTCATCTCCCAGATGACAGACCATACACAACTCTAAGCATAGCATGCATAGCAGGATAAGGCACATCATGGCTCAAGCATCTATCAGGTATGCTAGGTTGCAAGGTTCAGCTATTTACTGTGACAAAGACAGGTTATGCAAAGGAAGTGGGTTCAACTAACATGGCAAAAGCATTTGAAGCATTTGATCCTAATGCAATAAGTAAGTGCAGGAGCGAGAACATGGGATTTATCGGGATGATCAAAATGGTTGCTTGCCTTGTTGCTCAGAGGAGGGGCAATATCCGTCAGTCGGATATTCGGTGGAACCCGGAGGGGCGGAGCCTACCGAAAGAAATGACCACAATCAATAACAATCATATGCAACAAAATGATGCATGATCATGGCATGAGGATGCAAGGTGGTATGCTAATGTAGCAATCATTTATTAAGTTCGAAGTTGCTTTGAATCAGATTCAAATATCACTTCAAACGAGGTATTCTCGAATACCATTTTAATTGATTCGACCTGATGCTCACAGCAACTTGTTTTTAACATGCATGGGAATGATATGTTAAGTTGCTGGTTGTGATTGAACAATGTTTGATCATAGCATTTGAAGTCGAGTTCAATGATTTTCAAATTCTATCTCCAAAGCATTTATTAAATTTGACCTATTCATTATTTGACATGTTTGGTCCAGTAACATTTTCAAACATGTTTGAAAATGCCATATTCAGATTCCATGGATTTTTCTGATACTTTTTCATATATAAATTATTTTCATTGGAGTTTCAATTAATTTCTATGATTCTTAGAAATTTTGGGGATTTTCTCGAATTCTTTTAAATCAGAAAATCCACTTATTACGTCAGGCTCACGTCAGCATGGCGTCAGCCGTCGGCTGACCTGGTCAGGTCAAACCCGACAGGGGGGACCCACTGGTCAGCCTCATAGGGTTAACCCCCGCGCTGACCAGCCCCTGATTGCGTTTGACTTAGGCCTGGGCCCACTGGTCAGTGACTACTTAACATTTTAAACATGGATTAACGAGGCCAGGTCATCCCCTGCCGGAGACTGACCGGCGGCGACCAGATCCACGGCGGATCTTTGCCGGAGAGTCGCGGGAGATGGCTGTAGTTCTCGGGATCGAGAGCCGAGAGCACTAGGAGGATCCCCAAGCTTGGCCTCATCGAGTACTGGCCTCAGGGAGGGCTGGGAAGGACCGGAGGTCACCGGCGACGAGCTGAGGCGACGGCCGGACCTCGGGCTCGTCGGTCAAGTGGCAAGGGGGCACGAAACCGAGGGGAGGAAGAGGGAAAACGAGCGCAAGCTCACGGGGAGTGCAGTGGAAGGCTTAGACGGCTCGGGGAGGCGCTGTGGGCGACGAATCGAACGAAGCTCGCCGGCGGCCGAAGCTTGAAGACGACGGTGTCGTGGGCGTTGCAGGGCTCGGGGGATATTCCTCTTCTGCAGGAATGACCAGCTCGTCAAGGCGGAGCGAATGGAGCACTCGAGGGGGGGAGATCATGTGGCTAGAGGGCTCGGGCAGCTCGAGCTCGAGCTCCTGTCAATGGCGGCAGAGGGGAACACAGCAACCGAGAGGAGAGGGGAGGAATGGGTCGCGGGGATGGATAGGGCCGTGCTCGGGGAGGTTATCCCCGTCTTGCCAGCGCACCGGGACGTCCAGGCAAGCAGGGAGCTACGTGGAGGCGCCGGGCGTCGCGGCGGCCACCTCCTGCTCCTACTAGCGAGAAGGAAGACGACACGGGAGCTGGGCCTGGGCCAGGTAAGCGACAGGTAGGTGTTTTGCCTTTTTTTCTTGTTTTGTTTTCTGATTTACTAACTATTTTGATTTGCTATTTATTTCAGCTCCAAAATAGTTTATAAAATTATTTTGAACACTCCAGAATATTAGTTGGAATATATCCAACCATTCCTGAAGTTTTCAACATTTTTGAAAACTTAAAGTTTTTGAATTCAAATTTAAACTTGAATCCAGTGGCTTTTTGCATTTAAATAAAATGTCAAATGTGTTATGAAAATAGTTTTCTTCACTGCTTATTTGCTTTCAAGAATTATCAGAAAAGTTGAACTTTTCTTGAGGCCATTTGGGGTTCATTGATTTTAACAAGTTTGGAATTTCCTTTAAATTGAGAAGTGGCTAGGGTTTTTGAGTTTTCTTCACCACTTGCTTTGATTTTGTTGCAATTTTCTTTTGTTAGGGTTCCAGGGATGTGACAACTCACCCCCACTCAAAAGAATCTCGTCCCGAGATTTAGAAGTCGTCGGGAATAACGCGGGATACTCAAGTGGGACACGATTCTCTCTTTCCCATATTGCCTCCTTTTCAGAATGATTTGACCATTGAACTTTAAGAAACTTGAGGTTTCTGTTGGAATTATGCCCTAGAGGCAATAATAAATGTATAGTTATTATTATAATTCCTGTATCAAGATAATAGTTTATTATCCATGCTATAATTGTATTGAATGAAGACTCATTTACATGTGTGGATACATAGACAAAACACCGTCCCTAGCATGCCTCTAGTTGGCTAGCCAGTTGATCGATGATAGTCAGTGTCTTCTGATTATGAACAAAGTGTTGTTGCTTGATAACTGGATCACGTCATTAGGAGAATCACGTGATGGACTAGACCCAAACTAATAGACGTAGCATGTTGATCGTGTCATTTTGTTGCTACTGTTTTTCTGCGTGTCAAGTATTTATTCCTATGACCATGAGATCATATAACTCACTGACACCGGAGGAATGCTTTGTGTGTATGAAACGTCGCAACGTAACTGGGTGACTATAAAGATGCTCTACAGGTATCTCCGAAGGTGTTAGTTGAGTTAGTATGGATCAAGACTGGGATTTGTCACTCCGTGTGACGGAGAGGTATCTCGGGGCCCACTCGGTAATACAACATCACACACAAGCCTTGCAAGCAATGTAACTTAGTGTAAGTTGCGGGATCTTGTATTACAGAACGAGTAAAGAGACTTGCCGGTAAACGAGATTGAAATAGGTATGCGGATACTGACGATCGAATCTCGGGCAAGTAACATACCGAAGGACAAAGGGAATGACATACGGGATTATACGAATCCTTGGCACTGAGGTTCAAACGATAAGATCTTCGTAGAATATGTAGGATCCAATATGGGCATCCAGGTCCCGCTATTGGATATTGACCGAGGAGTCTCTCGGGTCATGTCTACATAGTTCTCGAACCCGCAGGGTCTGCACACTTAAGGTTCGACGTTGTTTTATGCGTATTTGAGTTATATGGTTGGTTACCGAATGTTGTTCGGAGTCCCGGATGAGATCACGGACGTCACGAGGGTTTCCGGAATGGTCCGGAAACGAAGATTGATATATAGGATGACCTCATTTGATTACCGGAAGGTTTTCGGAGTTACCGGGAATGTACCGGGAATGACGAATGGGTTCCGGGAGTTCACCGGGGGGGGGCAACCCACCCCGGGGAAGCCCATAGGCTTTGGGGAGACACACCAGCCCTTAGTGGGCTGGTGGAACAGCCCCAAGGAGGCCTATGCGCCAAGATAAGAAAATCAAAGGAAAAGAAAAAAAAAGGAGGGAAGAAGTGGGAAGGGAGGGGGACTCCTCCCACCAAACCAAGTCCAACTCGGTTTGGGGGGGGAGTCCTCCCCCCCTAGGCTCGGCCGACCCCTTGGGAGTCCCTTGGACCCCAAGGCAAGGTCCCCCTCCCTCCTCCTATATATATGGGGCTTTTAGGGCAGATTTGAGACGACTTTCTCACGGCTGCCCGACCACATACCTCCATAGTTTTTCCTCTAGATCGTGTTTCTGCGGAGCTCGGGCGAAGCCCCGCTGAGACAAGATCGTCACCAACCTCCGGAGCGCCGTCACGCTGCCGGAGAACTCTTCTACCTCTCCGTCTCTCTTGCTGGATCAAGAAGGCCGAGATCATCGTCGAGCTGTACGTGTGCTGAACGCGGAGGTGCCGTCCGTTCGGTACTAGATCGTGGGACTGATCGCGGGATTGTTCGCGGGGCGGATCGAGGGACGTGAGGACGTTCCACTACATCAACCGCGTTCACTAATGCTTCTGCTGTATGATCTACAAGGGTACGTAGATCACTCATCCCCTCTCGTAGATGGACATCACCATGATAGGTCTTCGTGCGCGTAGGAAAATTTTTGTTTCCCATGCGACGTTCCCCAACAGTGGCATCATGAGCTAGGTTCATGCGTAGATGTCTTCTCGAGTAGAACACAAAAGGTTTTGTGGGCGGTGATATGCGTTTTGCTGACCCTCCTTAGTCTTTTCTTGATTTCGCGGTATTGTTGGATTGAAGCGGCTTGGACCGACATTACTCATACGCTTACGAGAGACTGGTTTCATCGTTACGAGTAACCCCCTTTGCTCAAAGATGACTGGCAAGTGACGGTTTCTCCAACTTTAGTTGAATCCGATTTGACCGAGGAGGTCCTTGGATGAGGTTAAATAGCAACTCATATATCCCCGTTGTGGTGTTTGCGTAAGTAAGATGCGATCCTACTAGATACCCTTGGTCACCACGTAAAACTTGCAACAACAAAATTAGAGGACGTCTAACTTGTTTTTGCAGGGTATGATTGTGATGTGATATGGCCAATGATGTGATGTGATATATTGGATGTATGAGATGATCATGTTGTAATAGAAATATCGACTTGCACGTCGATGGTACGGCAACCGGCAGGAGCCATAGGGTTGTCTTTATACTAACATATTTGTGCTTGCAGATGCGTTTACTATTTTGCTAGGATGTAGCTTTAGTAGTAATAGCATGAGTAGCACGACAACCCCAATGGCAACACGTTGATGGATGATCATGGTGTGGCGCCGGTGACAAGAAGATCGTGCCGGTGCTTTGGTGATGGAGATCAAGAAGCACGTGATGATGGCCATATCATGTCACTTATGAATTGCATGTGATGTTAATCCTTTTATGCACCTTATTTTGCTTAGAACGACGGTAGCATTATGAGGTGATCTCTCACTAAAATTTCAAGACGAAATTGTGTTCTCCCCGACTGTGCACCATTGCTACAGTTCGTCGTTTCGAGACACCACGTGATGATCGGGTGTGATAGACTCAACGTTCACATACAACGGGTGCAAAACAGTTGCGCACGCGGAACACTCGGGTTAAGCTTGACGAGCCTAGCATGTGCAGACATGGCCTCGGAACACATGAGACTGAAAGGTCGATCATGAATCATATAGTTGATATGATTAGCATAGGGATGCTTATCACTGAAACTACTCTCGACTCACGTGATGATCGGACTTGGGATAGTGTAAGTGGATCATGAACCACTCAAATGACTAGAGAGATGTACTTTTTGAGTGGGAGTTTAGCATATAATTTGATTAAGTTGAACTCTAATTATCTTGAACATAGTCTAAGTCCACTTTAAATATATTTGTGTTGTAGATCATGGCTCACGCAAGTGTCATCGTGAATTTTAATACGTCCCTAGAGAAAGCTAAGTTGAAAGATGATGGAAGCAACTTTGTAGACTGGGCTCGTAATCTTAAGCTAATCTTACAAGCTGGAAAGAAGGATTATGTCCTTAATGCTGCGCTAGGAGATGAACCACCCGCTACGGCTGATCAGGATGTTAAGAACGCTTGGTTAGCACGTAAGGAGGACTACTCAATAGTTCAATGTGCAGTCTTGTATGGCTTAGAGTCGGGACTTCAACGTCGCTTTGAGCGTCATGGAGCATTTGAGATGTTCCAGGAGCTGAAGTTTATCTTTCAGAAGAACGCCCGGATCGAGAGGTATGAGACCTCCGATAAATTCTATGCTTGCAAGATGGAGGAAAACTCGTCTGTCAGTGAACATGTGCTCAAAATGTCTGGGTACTCAAACCGTCTAGCTGAACTGGGGATTGAACTCCCGCAAGAAGCTATCACTGACAGAATCCTTCAATCACTGCCGCCAAGCTATAAAGGCTTTGTGTTGAACTACAACATGCAAGGGATGAACAAGTCTCCCGGCGAGTTGTTTGCGATGCTGAAAGTCGCAGAGTCTGAACTCCGTAAAGAGCATCAAGTGTTGATGGTGAGCAAGACCACTAGTTTCAAGAGAAACGGCAAAGGCAAGAAGGGCAATTCGAAGAAGAGCGGCAAGCCTGTTGCCAATCCGCCAAAGAAACCCAAAGCTGGACCTAAGCCTGAAACAGAGTGCTTCTATTGCAAGGGTATGGGTCACTGGAAGTGCAATTGCCCCAAGTATCTGGCAGATAAGAAGGCGGGCAAAGAAAAATCAGGTATATTTGATATACATGTTATTGATGTGTACTTAACCGGCTCTCGTAGTAGTGCATGGGTATTCGATACCGGTTCTGTTGCTCACATTTGCAACTCGAAGCAGGAACTGCGGAATAGACGAAGGCTGGCGAAAGACGAAGTGACGATGCGCGTAGGAAACGGTTCCAAGGTTGATGCAATCGCCGTCGACACAATGTCACTTCAACTACCATCGGGATTAGTGATGAACTTAAATCATTGTTATTTAGTGCCTGCGTTGAGCATGAACATTATATCTGGATCTTGTTTATTGCGAGACGGTTACTCTTTTAAGTCTGAGAATAATGGTTGTTCTATTTCTATGAGTAACATCTTTTATGGTCATGCACCGAATGTGAGAGGATTGTTCATATTGAATCTCGATAGCGATACACATATACATAACGTTGAGACCAAAAGAGTTAGAGTAAACAATGATAGCGCCATATTTTTGTGGCACTGCCGCTTGGGTCATATTGGTGTAAAGCGCATGAAGAAACTCCATGCTGATGGACTTTTGGAGTCACTTGACTTTGATTCACTTGACACGTGCGAACCATGCCTCATGGGCAAGATGACTAAGACTCCGTTCTCCGGAACAATGGAGCGTGCAAGTGACTTGTTGGAAATCATGCATACCGATGTGTGTGGTCCGATGAGCGTGGAGGCACGCGGCGGATATCGTTATTTTCTCACCTTCACTGACGATTTAAGTAGATATGGTTATGTCTACTTGATGAAGCACAAGTCTAAAACATTTGAAAAGTTCAAGCAATTTCAGAGTGAAGTAGAAAATCATCGTAACAAGAAGATCAAGTTCCTACGGTCTGATCGTGGGGGTGAATATCTGAGTTTCGAGTTTGGTGCTCACTTAAGACAATGTGGAATTGTTTCGCAGTTAACACCGCCTGGAACACCACAGCGTAATGGTGTGTCCGAACGTCATAATCGTACTTTGTTAGAGATGGTGCGATCTATGATGTCTCTTACTGATTTGCCGTTATCGTTTTGGGGTTATGCATTAGAAACTGCTGCGTTCACTTTAAATAGGGCACCATCAAAATCCGTTGAGACGACACCATACGAACTGTGGTATGGCAAAAGACCAAAGTTGTCGTTTCTTAAAGTTTGGGGATGTGATGCTTATGTCAAAAAGCTTCAGCCTGAAAAGCTGGAACCCAAAGCGGAAAAGTGCGTCTTCATAGGTTACCCAAAAGAGACAGTTGGGTATACCTTCTATCTCAAATACGAGGGCAAAGTGTTTGTTGCTAAGAACGGAACTTTTCTCGAGAAGGAGTTTCTCTCGAGAGAATTGAGTGGGAGGAAGATAGAACTTGACGAGGTTGTCGAACCTCTCATCCCTCTGGATGGTGGCGCAGGGCAAGGGGAAGCCTCTGTCATTGCGACGCCAGTTGAGGAGGAAGTTAATGATGATGATCATGAAACTCCAGTTCAAGTTTCTCTTGAACCACGCAGGTCGACGAGATCACGCGCTGCTCCAGAGTGGTACGGTAATCCCGTCTTATCAATCATGTTGTTGGACAACAATGAACCTGCAAATTATGAAGAAGCAATGGTGGGCCCAGATTCCAACAAATGGCTAGAAGCCATGAAATCCGAGATAGGATCCATGTATGAGAACAAAGTGTGGACTTTGGAGATACTACCTGAGGGCCGCAAGGCTATTCAGAACAAATGGATCTTTAAGAAGAAGACGGACGCTGACGGTAATGTGACCGTTTATAAAGCTCGACTTGTGGCAAAGGGTTTTTTCACAAGTTCCAGGAGTTTACTACGATGAGACCTTCTCACCCGTAGCGATGCTTAAGTCCGTCAGAATCATGTTAGCAATAGCTGCATTTTTCGATTATGAAATCTGGCAGATGGATGTCAAAACGGCGTTCCTTAACGGTTTCCTTAAGGCAGAGTTGTATATGATGCAACCCGAAGGTTTTGTCGATCCTAAAAATGCCGACAAGGTGTGCAAGCTCCAGCGATCCATTTATGGACTGGTGCAAGCATCTCGGAGTTGGAACAAACGCTTTGATGAGGTGATCAAACCATTTGGGTTTATACAAGTGGTTGGAGAATCTTGTATTTACAAGAAAGTGAGTGGGAGCTCTGTGGCGTTTCTAATATTATATGTGGATGACATATTACTGATTGGAAACAACTAGAGCTTTTGGAGAGCATAAAAGGTTACTTGAATAAGAGTTTCTCTATGAAGGACCTAGGAGAAGTTGCTTACATTCTAGGCATTAAGATCTATAGGGATAGATCAAAACGCCTGATAGGACTTTCACAAAGCACATACCTTCATAAAGTTTTGAAGAGGTTCAAAATGGAACAGTCCAAGAAAGGGTTCTTGCCGGTGTTACAAGGTACGAGATTGAGTAAGACTCAGTGCCCAGCAACTGATGAAGATAGAGAGCATATGCGCTCCGTCCCCTATGCTTCAGCCGTAGGCTCTATCATGTATGCAATGCTGTGCACTAGACCGGATGTTAGCCTGGCCATAAGTATGGCAGGTAGGTTCCAGAGTAATCCAGGAGTGGATCACTGGACGGCGGTCAAGAATATCCTAAAGTACCTAAAAAGGACTAAGGAGATGTTTCTCGTGTATGGAGGTGACGAAGAGCTCGCCGTTAAAGGTTACGTCGATGCAAGCTTTGACACAGATCCGGACGACTCTAAGTCGCAAACCGGATACGTATTTATTCTTAATGGGGGTGCAGTAAGCTGGTGCAGTTCCAAGCAAAGCGTCGTAGCAGATTCTACATGTGAAGCGGAGTACATGGCTGCCTCGGAGGCGGCTAAGGAGGGTGTCTAGATGAAGCAGTTCATGACGGATCTTGGAGTGGTGCCAAGTGCACTGGATCCAATAACCTTGTTCTGGTGCCATTGCCTTAGCAAAGGAACCGAGGTTTCACAAGAAGACCAGACACATCAAACGACGCTTCAACCTCATCCGTGACTACGTCGAGGAGGAGGACGTAAATATATGCAAAGTGCACACGGATCTAAATGTAGCAGACCCGCTGACTAAACCTCTTCCACGGCCAAAACATGATCGACACCAGAACTATATGGGTGTTGGATTTATTACAATGTAATTCACATGGTGATGTGAGGGCTAGATTATTGACTCTAGTGCAAGTGGGAGACTGTTGGAATTATGCCCTAGAGGCAATAATAAATGTATAGTTATTATTATAATTCCTGTATCAAGATAATAGTTTATTATCCATGCTATAACTGTATTGAATGAAGACTCATTTACATGTGTGGATACATAGACAAAACACCGTCCCTAGCATGCTTCTAGTTGGCTAGCCAGTTGATCGATGATAGTCAGTGTCTTCTGATTATGAACAAAGTGTTGTTGCTTGATAACTGGATCACTTCATTAGGAGAATCACGTGATGGACTAGACCCAAACTAATAGACGTAGCATGTTGATCGTGTCATTTTGTTGCTACTGTTTTTCTGCGTGTCAAGTATTTATTCCTATGACCATGAGATCATATAACTCACTGACACCGGAGGAATGCTTTGTGTGTATGAAACGTCGCAACGTAACTGGGTGACTATAAAGATGCTCTACAGGTATCTCCGAAGGTGTTAGTTGAGTTAGTATGGATCAAGACTGGGATTTGTCACTCCGTGTGACGGAGAGGTATCTCGGGGCCCACTCGGTAATACAACATCACACACATGCCTTGCAAGCAATGTGACTTAGTGTAAGTTGCGGGATCTTGTATTACGGAACGAGTAAAGAGACTTGCCGGTAAACGAGATTGAAATAGGTATGCGGATACTGACGATCGAATCTCGGGCAAGTAACATACCGAAGGACAAAGGGAATGACATACGGGATTATACGAATCCTTGGCACTGAGGTTCAAACGATAAGATCTTCGTAGAATATGTAGGATCCAATATGGGCATCCAGGTCCCGCTATTGGATATTGACCGAGGAGTCTCTCGGGTCATGTCTACATAGTTCTCGAACCCGCAGGGTCTGCACACTTAAGGTTCGACGTTGTTTTATGCGTATTTGAGTTATATGGTTGGTTACCGAATGTTGTTCGGAGTCCCGGATGAGATCACGGACGTCACGAGGGTTTCCGGAATGGTACGGAAACGAAGATTGATATATAGGATGACCTCATTTGATTACCGGAAGGTTTTCGGAGTTACCGGGAATGTACCGGGAATGACGAATGGGTTCCGGGAGTTCACCGGGGGGGCAACCCACCATGGGGAAGCCCATAGGCTTTGGGGAGACACACCAGCCCTTAGTGTTCTGGTGGGACAGCCCCAAGGAGGCCTATGCGCCAAGAAAAGAAAATCAAAGGAAAAGAAAAAAAAGGAGGGAAGAAGTGGGAAGGGAGGGGGACTCCCACCACCAAACCAAGTCCAACTCGGTTTGGGGGGGGAGTCCTCCCCCCCTAGGCTCGGCCGACCCCTTGGGAGTCCCTTGGACCCCAAGGCAAGGTCCCCCTCCCTCCTCCTATATATATGGGGCTTTTAGGGCAGATTTGAGACGACTTTCTCACGGCTGCCCGACCACATACCTCCATAGTTTTTCCTCTAGATCGTGTTTCTGCGGAGCTCGGGCGAAGCCCTGCTGAGACAAGATCATCACCAACCTCCGGAGCGCCGTCACGCTGCTAGAGAACTCTTCTACCTCTCCGTCTCTCTTGCTGGATCAAGAAGGCCGAGATCATCGTCGAGCTGTACGTGTGCTGAACGCGGAGGTGCCGTCCGTTCGGTACTAGATCGTGGGACTGACCGCGGGATTGTTCACGGGGCGGATCGAGGGACGTGAGGATGTTCCACTACATCAACCGCGTTCACTAACACTTCTGCTGTACGATCTACAAGGGTACGTTGATCACTCATCCCCTCTCGTAGATGGACATCACCATGATAGGTCTTCGTGCGCGTAGGAAAATTTTTGTTTCCCATGCGACGTTCCCCAACAGTTTCGACGTCAAGTGGTACACTCAGCTTGATCAAGAATACGCACAGGGTATTCTCGGTATGAAAGGTTATCTTGGAGATCAAGCGTTTTGTGGTCCACTTCAAGGATAGGATCCGAAAAGCAACGCCTGAGTTGCGAGACGTGGAAGACATCATGAACCTTGGAAAGATGCAGAGGAAGTTCCAACTGGTAGGCAACTTCTCCTCGTTGGCAAGAATGCGAATAGGACCAATGTAACGAGGAGCCAACTTGCCCTTGATACCGAATCGATGGGTACCCTTCAAATGTGTAACCCGAAGGTAAGCCTTCTCGTCAACTTCAAAGGTCACAGCCTTATGATGACGATCATATTGGCTCTTTTGACGAGATTGGGCTGTTTTCAACTTTTCACGAATAATGCGAACCTACTCTTCTGCATCCTGGATCATATCTAGGCCAAAGAGTTGCCTCTCTCCGGTTTCTGACCAATTAATAGGTGTTCGACAACTTCGTCCATAGAGAACTTCAAAAGGGGCTTTGCCCAAGCTTGATTGATAACTATTGTTATAAGAAAATTTGGCGAATGGGAGGCACTTCTCCCAATTCATACTGAACGATATAACACAAGCTCAGAGCATATCTTCTAGGATTTGATTCACTCTTTCTACTTGACCACTTGACTGAGGATGGAAAGCACTGCTAAAAGATAAGTGAGTCCCCATAGCATTCTGAAAACTTTCCCAGAAACGAGAAGTAAAGATACTCCCACGATCTGAGTTAATCTCCAGGGGAACACCATGAAGAGACACTATTCGAGAGATATATAACTCTGCTAGCTGGCTAGCTGTTATACTCTCACGAACTGGAAGAAAATGAGCTACTTTGGAGGGATGGTCAATGACCACAAAGATAGCATTATTTCCTGTCTTGGTCTTGGCAAATCCGGTAATGAAATCCATACTAACTTTATCCCATTTTCTTTCAGGAATAGCTAAAGGTTGAAGGGTGCCAGCAGGCCTTTGATGTTCTGCCTTAACTCGACGACAAACATCGCAGTTAGCAACGAACTCAGCAATTTCTCTCTTCATCCTAGTCCACCAAAACCTCTGGCGTAGGTCCTGATACATCTTAGTACTACCGGGATGAATGGTGAGAGGAGAATCATGAGCCTCCTTAAGGATTAACTACCTTAGATGTGGATTCTTAGGAACCACTAGACGATTCTGGAAGAACACGACACCTTGATCATTCATGGAGAATTCATTAGCGTTTCCGCTAATAATATTCTCCTTGATCCGTGATATACCCTTATCACGCTTCTGGCAAGCTATAATTTGATCCTTAAGGGTAGGCTTCGCCACCAGGGTAGAAAGGAATCCTTGAGGAACAATATGAAGATTTAACTTTCGAAATTCCTCATAGAGATGTGGTTGACCTCGTTGTAGCATCAGATTTTTACAATAAGATTTACGACTTAGTGCATCATCCATAACATTTGCCTTCCCGGGGTGTAAGTTATTCCTAAGTCGTAATCCGAGATCAACTCAACCCACCGTCTTTGCCTGAGATTCAAATCCGGCTGGGTGAAGATATATTTCAGACTTTGGTGATTAGTGAATGTTTCGCAATGATTACCCAGAAGGTAATGTCGCTAGGTTTTAAGTGCATGGACTACAGCTGCAAGCTCAAGATCATGTGTGGGATAATTATCCTCATGTGGACGCAACTATCGAGATGCGTATGCAATCACATGACGATCTTGCATGAGAATGCAACCTAATCCTTGTCGCGAGGCGTCGCAATAGATAACAAAGTCCTTAGAAAAATCTGGTGGTAGCAACAGAGGTGCGGAAGTCAGGCGTCTTTTCAGTTCCTGAAAACTATGCTCACACTGTGGTGTCCACTCGAACTTTTTAATTTTCTTGAGGAGTTTAGTTAGAGGCTTTGCAACCTTGGAGAAATTCTCGACAAAGCGGCAACAATAGCTCGCTAGACCAAGAAAACTCCTAACTTGCTTAACCGATTCAGGTTGAGTCCAATCAAGGGCAGCTTGAACTCTCTCGAGATTGACAACAATACCCTTACCAGAGATTACGTGACCTAGATAGGTCACTTCTGGTAACCAAAATTCACATTTTGAAAACTTGGCATAAAGGCGATGCTCTCGAAGTTTCATCAATACCAGCCTTAGATGCTCGGCATGTTCTTGTTCGTTCTTCGAGTAGATGAGAATATCATCGAGGTATACCACGATGAATGATGGGGTTATAGTCCTAGGGTAGGGTCATAGGCCTGCCCTATAGGTCCTACCCAAGGACTACCCTTCATAAGGGACAAGGCCCTTAGTCAGTTCCGACTGAATTAAGGACTTCCCATCATCCAGTCGGTGACGATTCCTCCATCATCCAGTCGGAAATGAGCATTCGAAGCGTATCAAACTTACCGACTGGATTCCACTCTGTACATTGTAACCCCCCTGGAGGGCAACGGTCATACATTTTCATGTACCTTTATTAGCATTTAAGGCATACGTTACCTGTAACGTAGGCATTTATTCGCCACTACTCCACCCCTGTGCACCGAACCGTTGTGAAGGGCAGCGCACTCTATATAAGCCGCCCTTCCCCACTAGTGCAGGGGTTAGCAATTCACTGTAATCCATATTCCACTCGACATCAAGCTCCCAAGAGCACTGAGACATAGGGCTTTTACCTCCACCGTAGAGGGGCCTAAACTCATACAACCTCGCCGTAGCTAAGGCTCTGCCCATCCTTTCGTACCCTACACATCTACTGTCAGACTTATACCCACGACAGTTGGCGCCCACCGTGGGGCAGGCGTCTAAGCGACATCGAGCGAGTTTGCGACTACATCTTTTCATCATGTCATCTGGTGGAGATTTGTGCATGGGTCATGAGATCCTCTTCGGCGCTCTCTCCTTCATCGTCGATGATTCGGCATGGCTTCGGGATGCCCCTCTCGACGTCGAGGTGCTTACCAGTCGCGGGGCTATGCACTTCCGTGCCGGCGCCCGCGGCATCCTTCTTCTCCAGCAGTCGGCTCCGGTGTCGATCTACGCCCCCATCGCGCGCCGCAACAAGCGGTCCCGCCATCCGCGGCTCCAGCGTTGGGTGCAACACGCCCAGGCGCGCCAGAACGCGTCTTCACAAGTGGCGGTCCTCGAGTCGGTTGTAGTTGCGCCGCCATCCCAGCGCTCGGACTCAGTTCCAACTGAGTTTCCTTCCGAGTATTTGGGTCGCGGGCCTGCACCCGAAGTGCACATGGCCAACTCCCATGAAAGTCCCCGCCAAACAGGCCGGAACGAGCACGAGGTCGGCAAAACATCCGGCGCTCGCCGTCAGCCCCGCCGTTCTGCCAGTCGGCGCACTCGTCAGAGCAACGTGGAGGTGTTCCGCACACCCGTCCTCAACGTGGCTGCCACTGCCAAGATAGCCGACTCCCTCCAGCTGACTGATTCAGAGGCTGGCAGAGGGATCGAGCAGATCCGTGCCCTGCTGCACACGGCGCAGCAGCAAAATTCGGCGGTCTCCGAGTCGCACAACATGATCCACAATAGTTCTGTTCACGCAAACACGCATCGGTCAGTTCACAGCCCCGGTTCTCATCAGCGACACAAGGGAGGCAGCCGTTCCACGAATCCCGAAGATCGTCGCCGTTCACGCACCCCTCCGCGGGGTGGGCCCTACGGGCCCCGACATCATGATGATCGGCGTTCGGTCGGTGACACTTAGGATCCAAGGCCCGACGCAAGAGGATATATCGCCCAGAGGAGGGTCGACAGGGGCCGAGCCCACCGCGATGGTCACGATATAGACCATCCGAGTGGAAGCAGGACCATCGTCTCTGGCCCCAAGTGTTTTAGTCGAGCCATCCGTTCGGTTGACATCCCTCCCAACTTCCGATTGGCGACGGGGATCAGCAAGTTTACAGGAGAATCCAAGCCAGAAACATGGCTGGACGACTACCGAGTGGCAGTCCAGATCGCCGGTGGAGACGACCAGATTGCCATGAAACATCTCCCCCTGATGCTCGACGGCTCGGCACGAGCGTGGCTGAACCAGTTGGCTCCTTCAAGCATCTACAGCTGGGCAGATCTGGCCCGAGTCTTCATCAGGACCTTCGAGGGGACGTGCAAATGCCCTGCCGGTCTTGTGGAGCTCCAGCACTGTGTCCATAAGCAGAGTGAGCCCCTGCGCGATTTCATCCAGCGTTGGACAATCCTCTACCACACGGTGGAGAACGTCTCAGAGCACCAAGCAGTCTGCGCCTTCAAGGCAGGCGTGCGGTACACAGATCTGTACCTGAAGTTCGGTCGAACAGGCGACATCTGCATGAGCAAGATGATGGAGATAGCGGCATGCTATGAAAATGGCGAAGAAGAGGACCGCATTCGTAGCGGCAAGAACAAGGCAGTCACCAATGGAGATGGGAACATCACTCGGAAGCAGAAGCAGAAAGCTCCGTCCACTCCGCAGGCAAAGGCCGCAGCCGTTACCAATGCAAAGTTCAAGGGCAAGGGGAAGGCTCAGTTCACCCCCAAGAAGAAGCACTTCGGAAACCACATCCTGGACCAGCCATGTCCAATCCACACGAAAATGGATGAAGAGGGCAACGCCATATTTCCGAAGCATACCACTCGGCAATGTCGCCTCCTGATCCAGGGGTTCGGCGAAGGGCAGCCGAGTGAAAAGGACAATGAACAGGATGAGGAGGACAAGGAGGATCCGTTCCCCCAAGTCCATGCAACACTGATGATTTTTGCTGACGTTGAAAGCAAGAGTCGACTGAAGCTGGTGAACAGGGAGGTGAACATGGCCACCCCGACCAACCCCACGTTCCTCAAATGGTCTCAGACTGCGATCACTTTTGACCAGTCGGATCATCCAACACACGTACCCACCCCAGGGAGGCAGGCCCTGGTCGTCGACCCGGTGGTGGAAGGAGTCCGACTGCGCAAAGTCCTCATGGACGGCGGGAGCGGCTCGAACATCATGTACGCTGACACTCTCAAGGGGATGGGCATTCCGATGTCCAAACTTAGCGAGAGCAGCATGCAGTTCCATGGAGTCGTCCCCGGACGAAAGGCCAAGTCACTCGGCCAGATCGCGTTGGACGTCGTCTTCGGCTCTGACAAGAACTTCCGCAAGGAAAAGCTGACGTTCGAGGTGGTGGACTTCCAGAGTGCATACCACGCAATTCTCGGCCATCCGGCGTATGCGCGTTTCATGGCCCGTCCATGTTACATATACCTGAAGCTGAAGATGCCAGGTCCCAAAGGTGTGATCACTGTAACAGGCAATCGGCAGCGGGCCGAGGAGTGTCTGCAGCAGGGATCGAGGATCGCCGATCAGCAGATGGCTGTCCTCGAGCTCGACGAGTACAAGAAGACAGTCGACCCCGCTGACTTGATGCGTTCGAAGAAGCCAGCTTCGGAGTCCGCATTCCAGTCGGCGGGAGAGACGAAGAAGGTTAGCATCCACCCGACGGATGACACCGCTGCCCCAACGAACATCTCCACCACCCTCGATCCTAAATAGGAAGCCGAGCTCATCCAATTCCTCCGTGAGAACTGAGACATTTTCGCATGGAAGCCCGCTGACATGCCAGGTGTACCCAGGGAGTTGGCTGGGCACCGACTGCATGTGGATCCTGCTGCTCGGCCTGTCCGAGAACGCCTGCGTCGGTCCGCCGCGCACAAGAGGAAGGCAATCGGAGAAGAGGTGGCTATGCTTTTGGCAGCCAAATTCATTCGCGAGGTACACCACTCCGAGTGGCTCGCCAATGTTGTCATGGTGCCGAAGAAGGACAAGTCTCTCCGAATGTGCATCGACTTCAAGCATCTCAATAAGGTCTGCCCGAAAGACCATTTCCCGCTCCCCCGCATTGATCAAATTGTCGATTGTCGATTCGACTATGGGTTGCGAGCGTTTGTCATTCCTTGATGCCTACTCGGGCTATCATCAGATCCGTCTGTATGGCCCCGATGAATTAAAAACAACCTTCATCACCCCATTCGGGTGCTTCTGCTACATCACTATGCCATTTGGTTTGAAGAATGCAGGAGCAACATTTATGCGCATGATCCAAAAATGCCTCCTCGACCAGATCGGTCGAAATGTGGAGGCGTATATGGATGATATCGTAGTCAAGTCACTCAAAGGTTCCGACCTGCTGACTGACTTGGCAGAAACATTCGCCAACCTTCGTAGGTACAATATCAAGCTCAACCCAGCCAATTGTTCATTCGGTGTTCCCAGCGGAAAGTTACTGGGTTTCTTCATTTCCGAACAAGGGATCGATGTCAACCCCGAAAAGATCGGGACCATCGTCCGAATGGAGCGGCCGGTCAGAATACACGATGTTCAAAGGCTCACATGTTGCCTAGCGGCTTTGAGCAGGTTTATCAGTCGACTCGGCAAGAAGGCACTTCCTCTGTACCGACTCATGAAGAAATCAGATACTTTTGAGTGGACAGATGAAGCCCAAATCGCATTCGACGACCTCAAAGTCCTACTTTCCACCCAGCCGGTTCTTACTGCTCCGCTCAGTAAAGAACCCCTTCTTCTGTACATCGCGGCTACAAATCAAGTCGTCAGCACTGTTCTCACAGTCGAATGCGAAGAAGAAGGCAAAGCATACAAGGTTCAGCGGCCAGTGTATTATGTCTCCGAAGTCCTGACTCCTTCCAAGAAGAGGTACCCCCACTATCAAAAACTTATCTACGGGATTTACATGACTGCGAAGAAGGTGGCTCATTATTTCCAAGACCACTCGGTGTCTGTCGTTTCTGATGCTCCGGCATCGGGCCGAGTGGCGAAGTGGGCAATGGAGATGTTATACTACGACATCAAGTTCGAGGCCCAGAAAGCTATAAAGTCTCAAGCTATGGCTGACTTCATAGCAGAATGGGTAGAACAACAGCAACCGACCCACATCTACTCGGCTCATTGGACAATGTTCTTCGATGGGTCCAAGATGTTGAATGGCTCCGGCGCTGGCGTTGTGATCATATCGCCAAAGGGTGACAAACTCAAGTATGTGTTGCAGATACACTTTGATTCCTCCAACAACGAGGCAGAGTATGAAGCTCTCCTTTATGGACTGCGCATGGCCATCGCACTCGGCGTCCGTCGCCTGATGGTCTATGGCGATTTGGATTTGGTGGTTAATCAAGTGATGAAGGAGTGGGACGTGAGGAACCCCACCATGACCACATACTGCAATACGGTGAGGAAGCTCGAGAAAAAGTTTGAAGGTCTCAAACTCCACCATGTTCCGCGACTGAAAAACCAAGCAGCTGATGAATTGGCGAAACTCGGATCCACTCGGAGACCAGTCCCGAGTGACATCTGCCTCGAGCACCTTCACCTTCCCTCAGTTAAAGAAGATCCTTTCACAGAGGAACCAGTACAACCAAAGAGCTAGGCAGATCCAACTGAAGTCAAAGTCCCTGCTGTGGTTGATTTGATCATGGAGATTCTTGCTGTCATCCCCGATTGGACTGTGTCGTTCACTGCATACATCTTGAGGCAAGAATTACCAGAAGACGAAGTCCAAGCCAGACAGATCGTCCGCAGGTCAAAGTCGTTCACTGTCATTGATGGCCAGTTGTACAAGGAAAGCGTTTCAGGCCTCCTTCAACGATGCATCTCCCCTGAGGAGGGACAGTTAATCCTGGAAGAAATTCACTCGGGAACCTGCGGTCATCACGCCTCCTCAAGGGCGATCATCGCCAAAGCATTCAGAGCTGGCTTCTTCTGGTTGCAGGCGAATGAAATGGCGAAGGATATGGTCGACCGATGCGAAGGCTGTCATTTCTACTCTAGCAAGTCCCACAAGCCAACATCTGCGTTGAAGACAATCCCTCTTGTTTGGCCGTTTGCAGTGTGGGGATCAGATACAGTCGGTCCATTCAGGACAGGCCAAGGGGGATTCACACATCTGTTGGTGGCAGTCGACAAGTTCACAAAGTGGATTGAAGCCAAGCCCATCAAGAAGCTCGAAGCCGTTACGGCCATCAAGTTTGTCAGGGACATCATCTCCAGATTCGGGGTACCGCACAGCATAATCACTGACAATGGCACAAACTTTGACTCAGACAGATTCAAAGGTTTTTGTACAGGCCAAGGTATCCGAGTGGATTTTGCATCTGTGGTGCATCCCCAAACAAACGGGCAAGCAGAGCGGGTGAATGGACTTATTCTTCAAGGGTTGAAACCGCGACTCTTGCGAGAAGTGGGACATGCTGTCGGCGCATGGGTCACCGAGCTGCCTTCGGTGCTGTGGGGTCTCCGCACAACCCCAAATAGATCTACAGGGCGATCCCCTTTCTTCCTCGTTTACGGAGCAGAGGCGGTCCTTACGAGTGACTTGCTTCACAATGCTCCACGAGTTGAACTCTTCTCCGAAGCCGAAGCAGAGCAAGCAAGGCAAGACAGAGTGGATCTTTTAGAGGAGGAGCGCGAGATGGCACTGACTCTCTCAACCATTTATCAACAAGATCTACGGCGTTTTCACGCGCGACACGTCAGGAGTCGTACATTCCAAGTAGGCGACCTGGTGCTCCGAGTGGATCAGCACAGACCTCACAAGTTGGCTCCCGCCTGGGAAGGACCCTTCATGATCTCCAAGGTGTTGAACAACGGAGCATATCGACTCTACAACCTCGACAGGGAAACGGAAGAGCCGCGAGCATGGAACGGAGATCTCCTGAAGCGCTTCTACACGTGACCGTCGACTGAAGCAATGTAAAGAACAAGTATCATTGAAGTAATACAAAGCAGATTGAGTTTTTGCAGATTCAAAATTCTTCCGCGTTCGCAGACTCCGGTCTCAAAAAAAAAATAAAAAAAAAACTTAGCTGCAATCCAGAATCGCCTAAGTACTAACTTTCTCTGAGTGTGCACTAAACGTCGCACTCGGGGACTTAGCTGCGATCCAGCATCACCTAGGTACAAACTTTCTCCGAGTGTGCACTAAACGTCGCACTCGGGGCCTTAGCTGCGATCCAGCATCGCCTAAGTACTAACTTTCTCCGAGTGTGCACTAAACGTCGCACTCAGGGACTTAGCTGCGATCCAGCATCGCCTAAGTACTAACTTTCTCCGAGTGTGCACTAAACGTCGCACTAGGGGACTTAACTGCGATCAAGAATCGCCTAAGTACAAACTTTCTCCGAGTGTGCACTAAACATCGCACTCGGGGACTTAGCTGCGATCCAGCATCACCTAAGTACTAACTTTCTCCGAGTGTGCACTAAACGTCGCACTCGGGGACTTAGCTGCGATCAAGAATCGCCTAAGTACAAACTTTCTCCGAGTGTGCACTAAACGTCGCACTCGGGGACTTAGCTGCGATCAAGAATCGCCTAAGTACTAATTTTCTCCGAGTGTGCACTAAACGTCGCACTCGGGGACTTAGCTGCGATCAAGAATCGCCTAAGTACAAACTTTTTCCGAGTGTGCACTAAAACGTCACACTCGGCGACTTAGCTGCGATCCAGAATCGCCTAAGCAACAACTTTCTCCGAGTGTGCTCTAAACGTCGCACTCGGGGACTTGTCTGCATCAAGAATCGCCTAAGTAAAAAAGCTTCCTTCGAGTGTATCTTACAGTTCCACTCGGAGGCTTAGCAGACCCTCATTAAGGCTCATGTAGATGTCAAGACAACTGACAATTACATGAGTAGCAGACCCTCATTGAGGCTCATGTAGATGTCAAGACAACTGACAATTACATGAGTAGCAACTCGCTCCGAATGCGACCTTACAGTCGCGCTTTAAGACTTAGCTGCGATAACGAATCGCCTAAGTAAAGAACTCCCTTCGAGTGTATCCTAGATATCCACTCGGAGGCTTAGCAGACTCATGCAGATCTCAAGACAACTGACAATTACATGCTCCGCATGTTTGCCACTGGCTTCACCAAGAAACGCCAAACAGAAACCACGAGCCAAAATCGTGTCAAGAATTCTTTGGCAAAGGAAGAGCAAAATATTCGATTCAAATTCAAAGTTGGTTTAAGGATACTCGGTTCGGTGTAGATCAAACTTATCCACACCGAACCACGAATGTGACGGCCAACAGCAGTGGCCAAAGTTTGATACAAGTACCACTCGGCATACCAAGGTAAAGTTTTTTAAGCATCGTCAGGACTGGCACTGGGACTGGCAGGCTCCACGAAAGTGTCGAGGTCGATCCCGTGTGCAATGCGAGTGGCGCTCTCAAGGAAGGTCTCCATGAAATCTTCGAATCGAAGCTTCTTGGTGTTGGCGACCTTCAGCGCCTTCAGCTTCTCTTCGCGAGCTTCCTTGCAGTGCACTCGGACCAGCGACAGCGCTACGTACGCACCACAGCGAGCAGCAGACTTCTTCCACGCCTGCACTCGGTTCGGGACGTCCTCCAGCCGAGTCATCAACCCTTCCATCTCCCGCCGGGACTCGTCTTCGGGCCACAGCTCCTTGTCGATTCGGCCGACGACCTCTCTCAGGCGACCGATGAAAGGTCTCACTTTGCCCAGGCGAATGTGCGCTCGGAGCATGTCTCGATTGGCGGCGTCGCCGAGTGGAACGTTCGGAATAACCGACCGCTCAACGTCAGCTGCTTCAGCCTCAGCGTCCATACAAAAATCTGCAAAGACAAGACGAGCAGAAAGTAAGCGCAGAATGAAATACATAGTCAAGAGACACTCGGAATAAACTTACCACCGAGCAGCGCAATCATCTTCCTAGCCCAGTCACTGACGTACTTCTCCTGCGATATGCACCGACTGTTCAACGACCTCATCTGACCCATCAGCTCAGTTCTTTGTTTCCCCATTTTCTCCATTTTGGCCACCAATGCCTTGTTTGCCTCACGGGACTTCTCCAAGGACTTCTCTCGTTCAGCCAGAGCACCCTTCACACCAGCCAAGTCATGTACAGCTGCCTCCAGTTCCGCAGCAAGCTGAATCTTTTCAGCCTTCAGAGCGTTGTACGTTGATCCCATCTCGCAAGTCTTCTGCAAATCAACGCGAAGAGAAGATCAGACAAATTCAACAAGGAAAACAATAAAAGCTCAACGTTCTTCAGACCCCTGCCGACGCAAGCAGTCGACAGCGGTCTCGGGGACTACACCCAGTGGGTTCACTAAGAGTGACCCCACTGGCATGAAGCTCGAACAGGTCCGTCCTATTGAGCTACATAACAAAAAACAAGCCTACGAGGCTACTTCTACCCGACCTGAGTAAAATTACTCTCGGGGACTACTTCCAGTAGGACCACTCGGAGTGCCCCCACCGGTACCATTCGGACAGATTAGTTTTGATCCGATCAAGTTAAAGAAAAGGTATATAAAGACAACTGCCGGTGCAAGCACTCGACAGAAGTCTCCGGGACTACACCCACTGGGTTCACTAAGAGTGAACCCACTGCAAAATAATCATACTGTATCCAAGTATATTGCTTAAACACCCACTGGGTTACAAGAGGAAAGTAAATACTTACTAGCCCACTTACTCGGACATCGTCCCGGAGTTCCAAGCTTCGCTTGTACACATATGCGATGGAGTCGTACGCACTCTTGGCATCACCCGCCATCAACTCCGCCTGCACCATGTCCCCCTTGGCAGCTCCCACCTGATCATCCGGGAGGCGTTGGGCGTCATACTGGACGGTCGATGGACTTGGCACCACAAGAGACTCCTTGGGCATCCCAAGTCCTGCTCCAGTCGGTGCAGCAGCGATGAGCGCCGTTTCAGTCGACGGCATCGTCTCGGTTGGCGGCGCGTCCATGGCGGGAGTAGTAGCAGATGGAACAGCCTCAAGGACAGGCACCGCAGCTTGCTCGGACCTCTTCTGGTCGTCCTCCTCCACATGAATCACCTCTGAAGGAAGCCCGACCGAACGACGTGAGACCACAGGAAAAAGGGCAAGATTAGAGACAGAATTCGTGAAACAATAATGTAAGCTCTCGGAGTCGCCACGACGTACCTTGCTGGGATGTGGCAACGTTGTCCGTATCCATGGGATCGTCTTCCTGGCGTGGCAGAGAAGTGGCGGAGGTGGCTGCTCTGTCGAGTAAAATTCACTCGACCAATAAGCATGAGTTCAACCAAATACTGGAAGAAGATAGGAGAACAATACACTTACGCCGAGGCAACGGGAACGACAATCCTCATCCGCGGCAAAGCCTTCCGAGGCTTGGATCCACTCGGTTTGGCCACCTTAGAAGGCTGGCCCGCAGGCTCAGCAGCAGAGTCCCTGGTCCTCTTTGTGCTCCGAGCACTCGAAACCACAAGAGTAGCTGGCAAGGCACTCGGAACCACAGGAGGAGCTGGCGGGGCACTCGGGGCCGCTGGAGGAGCCGACGGGGTCACGGGTTCGTGACGGCGCTTATTTCGATGCTCTGGTGGTGGGGGTGGCGAGTTCTGTTCCTCCTCTTCCCCTATTCCTCTTCGGACTCCTCCTCCGTCTCCCCACTGTCAGAGACGTACTCGACGCTCTCCACACTACCCTCCTGGCTGTCTTCCTCTTCCTCAGCCGGAGTCCCGTTCGAGACGGGAGAAAACCAGTTGGTCCACGCCTGCACGAGACACAGTCGACAACATCATATGTCAGACAGTGATACAAGAAAAAGCGATAAATCTAAGACAATTGTGAGCACTCGACAAGTTATACTCACCTCATTCGGAGGAGGGTTGTCCGCACGGAAGGGCTTCACTCACCGGGCTCCTGTGGGGTTATCGCAGGCGCGTGTGATGCTGCGGACCCACGCCGTCACAACCTCCCCGGTCACGCACTCGGGGTGAGTCGGAGTGGAGTCCTCAGGCCCCGTGTAGTGCCACATGGCGTGGTGTCGAGCTTGCAAAGGATGGATACGCTGACCCAGAAAAATCTCCAGCAAACCTATGCCGGTGACTCCCTTGCGGACGACATCTACCAGCGCGTCGACCAGAGGCTGGATCTGGATCTTTTCCATCTTTGTGAGCGCAAACTGCCTAGGCAGAGCCGGTCGGTCTAGGCTAAAAGGTGGCAGTCCAGTTGCGGCATTCGGACAAGCGACGTCCTGGTAGTAGAACCAAGTCGACTGCCAGTTCCTAACGGATTCAGACAACTGAAGAGCGGGATACCTACTTTTGCTTTTCTTCTGGAAGCCTAAGCCTCCGCAGAGCTGGAGGAGATGAGTTTTGTCGTCCGACTGGCTAAGTCTTTTGATGGTTTGGGATCTAGCGGAGAAGATGTGCTTAAAAAGCCCCCAATGGGGAGGACAACCGATAAAACACTCTCAAAGCACGACGAAGGCAGAGAGATGAGATATTGCGTTGGGAGGAAAATGGTGGAGCTGCGCCCCGAAGTGGTTCATTATACCTCTGAAGAAGGGATGAGGAGGCAGAGAGAAGCCTCGGTACACGTGACTGAGCAGCAAGACGCGCTCCCCCTCCTGGGGTGCCGGCTCCGTCTCGCCCTCCGCCGGCGGCCTCCACGTCTTGTTGTCGATCATGCCTTGCTCCACCAGCTCCAGCATGTCCGTCACCGTCACCGTGGAGGGGAGGAAATCCCCCTGGATCCAACCCGCCGGCAGCGCCCGCTGTCGCCGCTGAGCAGGAGCCGCCGCCTTCTTCTTCTTCTGCGCCTCGAGCTTGCTCGTCTACCCCTTCGTCATGGTGGACGCTGCAGATCCGCGGGGGAGGAGAGGAAGGAAGGAGCTTGGGGTGCGCATGAAGCCACGGGAGAAGCAGGGCGAGTGCGAGTTATCAGGTGAGTGCAACGAGAAACCCTCGCTGGACAGGTTTAAACAAGGTTCCGACTGGGTCACTAGCAGGTGGCCCCGAAATCTTATCCCCCGACCGGTTGCTGCGATATTAGTGGAGGATATGAAGGCGCGGAAATCGAGGCGGCAGATACTACTCGATGACGATGTCGTCATCCCCGCTGAGCACGCGGCAACCGAAATTTGAGGTTCCCAGAAAATCCGCCGCTGTCAGTTGACTGGTCACGTTAAAAGATTCCACGGAAGCACTCGGTCTCTGACGGTTCGTTTCACAGATATATCCACTCAGATCACTGGTCAAGAGGATAAAATGGATCGAGGCAAACAACGCCAAAGTTGCATCCATACCAATCGGATCCGTACTCCAAGCATCGCTTCGTCATTCCAACCCCGATCCATTCGGGGACTAATGATGGGGTTATAGTCCTAGGGTAGGGTCTTAGGCCTGCCCTATAGGTCCTACCCAAGGACTACCCTTCATAAGGGACAAGGCCCTTAGTCAGTTCCGACTGAATTAAGGACTTCCCATCATCGAGTCGGTGACGATTCCTCCATCATCCAGTCGGAAATGAGCATTCGGAGCGTATCAAACTTACCGACTGGATTCCACTCTGTACATCGTAACCCCCCTGGAGGGCAACGGTCATACGTTTTCATGTACCTTTATTAGCATTTAAGGCATACGTTACCTGTAACGTAGGCATTTATTTGCCACTACTCCACCGCTGTGCACCGAACCGTTGTGAAGGGCAACGCACTCTATATAAGCCGCCCTTCCCCACTGGTGCAGGGGTTAGCAATTCACTGTAATCCATATTCCACTCGACATCAAGCTCCCAAGAGCACTGAGACGTAGGGCTTTTACCTCCATCGTAGAGGGGCCTGAACTCATACAACCTCGCCGTAGCTAAAGCTCTGCCCATCCTTTCGTACCCTACACATCTACTGTCAGACTTATACCCACGACAATGAATTTATCCAAATACTCCATGAAGATTGAATTCATCAAGCGAGAGAAGGTGGCTGGGGCATTGGTTAAACCGAAGGACATGACGGTGTACTTGTATTGGCCATAACGAGTAACAAAAGCCGTTTTTCGAATGTCCCCGTTCTTGATCTTGATTTGATGGTATCCCAACCTCAAATCCATTTTGGAGAAGACTGAGGATCCAGCGAGCTGATCATACAGGTCGTTGATCCTGGGGAGCGGATACTTGTTCTTTATGGTGACCAGATTCACTGGTCGATAATCTACAACCATCCGATCCGTTTTGTCCTTCTTCTTGACGAAGAGGACGGGGCAAGCCCAAGGAGAAGAGCTAGGACGAATGAAACCTTTATTCAAGGCCTCATCTAGTTGCTTCTTAAGTTGGGCTAGCTCCAAGGGTGCCATCTTATATGGTCTTCTGGCTATTAGAACAGTTCCTCAAACAAGATCTATCACGAACTCTACATCTCTGTCAGGTGGAATTCCTGGCAGTTCCTCTGGAAAAACATCCGGGAAGTCACGGACTACCGGAATGTCTTCAAGTTCCGGAAGAGGGTTGGCATTGAGGGAATAGAGTTGGCATTTGGCAACTCGAGTAGAGACTTTGACTATCTCACCCGAGGGATGGGTAAGCTGAACATTTCTGGAATGAGTATCAATCTTGGCATAGTGAGCTGACATCCAGTCCATACCCAAGATTATATTAATATCCGAAGATTTCAGGGCTATCAATGAGGATAGAAAAACTAGCATGTCTACTAGAATTTCATTGTCATAGGTTATCCTAGAAGTTTGCCACTTACTACCAGGAGTTAGGACAACCAATGGAATTGGCATATCACAGAAAGACATGTTATGCAATTGTGCATAACTTTCTGAAATGAAGGAATGAGAAGACCCAGTGTCAAAAAGAAGAGACGCTGGGTGATGATTAACAAGGAGCGTACCCAGCATGACGTCGGGATCCTCTGCAGCTTCTTCTGCTGAAACATAGTTCACACGGCCACGTGCAGGAGTTGGCTTCACATAGTAAGCTTTGCTCGACTTGCCTTGCCCGACGGACTTTCCGGGTTGCTTGGCACCCACATTCTAAGGACACTCACGGGAATAGTGCCCTGGTTCTCCACACTTATAGCATATCACTTGGTTGGCACGCGGCGTAGCATTTCTAGCTGGACCACCATAGGTTTTTGCTGGAGGGTTGGTCTGATTCGTCTGAGGCGCCACATAGGATGGCCTCGGAGTGTATCTTGGCGGCAGAGAACTGTTTGGAACCCACAGCCTGCATTTTGGAAACGCGGAGCCAGATGATGAGCCAAAGTCACGGGAGTGCTTCTTTGTGGCTTCGTAGTCGGTATGACCACTCTCGGCACTGATCGCCTTGTTGACCAGGGCTTGGAAGCTTGTACATTCGTGGAGGCGCAAATCACGACATAGCTCAGGGCTCAGACCCTTACGGAATCTTGCTTGCTTCTTGGCATCAGTAGACACCTCCTCTGTTGCATAGCGGGCGAGATTACCGAACTTGCGGCTATATGCATCCACGGTCAACTTTCCTTGGGTGAATGCACAGAACTCCTCTCTCTTTCTATCCATCAGGCCCTCTGGAATATGGTGCACATGGAAGGCTGCACTAAAGTCTGCCCATGTGGCTGCTGGTTTAGCAGGACGCATAGCTTCAAAGTTCTCCCACCACAGATTGGCGGGTTCTTCCAAAAAATACGCCGCAAAGGTCACCTTGTCGGCCTGAGAAACATTCGTAGAGCGAATCTTACGTGAAATACTGCACAACCAATCATCAACGTCGAGGGGGTCGATGGAGTGATGGAACTTTGGAGGATTCAGCTTCACAAAGTCATTGAGGGACACTGCAGGATTCCTAGGCTGATGTGCCGTATTTTGCTCAATACGCTCTAGCAGTCGGTTGGTCTCCCTTTTGTTTCTCTCTGCCTCAAGCATAACTTCCGCCAGAGAGGGCGGGTGAGGCAGGTCTTCCTGCGACGCTTGACTACCCTCGCCTTGCTCATGAGCAGGGGCACGGTTCAACCTGGTGAACACCATCCTGACAAACAAACTCACAGCTTAGACCAATATCAATCATCAATACTAGCTATGGATTAAGAATGCACTGAACACATGGAATGCGGAAATGAATATCCGAACAACATGGTAACAAGCAACTGCTATATATACACCATGGTTCATACACACCCTTACATAGTTCAGTACAACCTTAACCGAAGAGCAAACTACTGAAGTTATGAAACTACTCATCAGAGGCTTACAAGCTTCCTATACATTATTTATCTATGCCTTCGGAATTCATTTCACGTCACAAGCATACTTCACAAGTCGCACAGGACTGTGAAAGTACAACTACTACCATACTATCCTTCCACTCACGGTTCAGGCATCCGCATAGAACATCTCATAAAGGTTGCCTCCATGGCCTGGAAGCTCAACCTGCGGATCAGGAAATACTCTAGCCTGAGATCCCTGGGATCCGTAAGGAGACGGATGTGGCCTTGGTCCCCTGACTGGTGGTAGTAGGGGTCCCCGAAGAGGGGTGACTCCTCCTATAGCGGGCCAGTCAACATGGGCCGGAAGATGGGTTCTAACAGGTTTCAGCATCTCCATATCTCCATACCCTGCCTGGACTACCGGTGCCAGCTGCGTCAAAGCCGTCCACAGACGGGCACATGTAGCATAAAGCTCCATGCGGAGGGCATGAGCATCCCTGTCTCTATTCTCTAGCATCTCAGCAGTGGACTGCAGCAGCGGATCCTCCATAGAGGAATCAAAGTAGACCCTGCTGAGGTATCCTTCTTCACCTGGCTGAGAGGCAAGAACATAGCAGAACTCTGAATTCTGCAGCAGTGCATGTCTCGCCCTCATAATGGTCAGCATTGAATAGGCAGCATCTTGTACTGCCATGTCAACAGTGACTCCCAATCTATAAGACCAATGGATTGGCTCCTCAGCTCCAGGGTAGTCTGGAAATACCCTAACAGTGCAGATATACTGGCTCTGGTTGAAGTCTTGGTACTGTTCCTCCACTATGTACTCTGGGTACCAGCGGTAACCGCACACCAACATCACCCTGACCAGCATGGCCGTATGACCCGGCACATCAATGCACCTGGTCAGACGAACCACCTGACGAGAAGGACGGCCAGGCATCTGAAAATAGAGAGTAATGCAAAAGCATTAGAGCTCTGAATGCAAAATTGGGCAGCATAACGGCTGTAAATGCTCAAAAACAATTTTGAGACAACCCAGAAAATAGAATAGCGTAACCACTCAGCTATCAAGTTCAACTCTCTGATCATCAAACTTACTTCCTTTTCCTAGGGATAAAAGAAACCCAAAATATCTCTCGACCCGTAGTCTTATAATCTACCGATCAGAAACACGAGCCTAGAAGAAGATGAGTAACCTAGTCCTTAATTCCTGTAGAAAATACGAGGATGACCAGAATAGAATAACTTGAGAAGAGAACAAGAGTCTTACGTTCCCTTCCACAAACAATTCCCTTATATATAACTAAAGCAATTCTAGACTCAACTTTGACCAGTTTGGCTTAGTAGTCCTACAGTCAGTCAGGCTCTGATACCAACGCTGTCGGGACCCTGATCCTAAGCCATAGAAATCGAGTCTGTAACACATCGCACTCTTTGCGGTCTCACGCACGGTTATCCCCACGGCTGCAGCCTTACCTTAGCCGGGACCGTTTGCACCTTTTGACTCGCGTATGCAATTGTGTCGCTAGTAATCCCATGAAAAAGAACCCGGATCGACATGTCTAGTCATAAACCAAAGTGGCAGTTCCGCACAGGGACAGGCATACATGACCCAGCAAAGCAGGTGTCGGTCACCAGCGAATGTAGACGAGTCGTAGCAAGCTACAAGGACTCCATTACATCGTGTGACATTTCCCCAAAGGGGACAGACGTAGCAGCTAAGAAGGACACATGATGCCGGTCAACCAATGTGTTCGGAGCAATAGCGAACTACCATGGCTCGTTGGATCACAAAGGGGCATTTCCCTGTAAGAAATGCTACTAAAGCCTACAGCTAGGTAATCGAACCCCATACATATCAAGTACGACACACGTACGCATGGCATACTGATATGTATAGATACATCGATGGCATCACAACATAACCATAAACATACAAGCTTTATTTAAAAGGCTCGGAAGAGCCTCACACATAATATTACACAGTAGGGGTCTCACGACCCATCATAACAGTCATTCAAGTTACAAGCCAGCGAAAGTAGATAAACTGTCTGAGTACAGACAGATGAAACTAGAAGGCACATGGCCTGACTATACTACAGACCCACCCTAGGGCCAGATCGTAGCTGGGATACCAGCTACTCGTCGTCGTCGATGTCTAGGTAGAACCCTCCATTAGGGTCATTAACAACCTCTGCAACAAATTATTAAGCAAACATGAGTACAAGAGTACTCAGCAAGACTTTAGGATAACTATCTACTCATGCAATGTATCAATAAGGAATTGTGGGGTTCATGCGGAAAGCCATCATTTGACTCGTGGCTAGACAACTTGCATTTTAAAATAAATTTTGACAACTTGATTTCTCGCACACGAGTCCACTAACACCACAACAATACTCCATCGTGGAATCCTCCCGTCTCCATACGGGAACACCGTCCATGACACTCACGCTTATCTGGACAATTTTATGAGTAGCCATTGAAGTTATCTATGAACAACATATGTCTCCAAGTAGTCCATATCCGTGGACGCGGCTATTCGAATAGATCATAACCCTGCAGGGGTGTACTTCTTCACACACGCTCTCGCCACTTATCGCCATGTGCACGTCATGCACCTCGGCAACCTTCAAGTGGAAGCCCGGCGAGGGAGTCGGCCACGACCGTTAACCACGCTAACCCTTAGTCCAGGTCTATCGCCTATCTGAGGGTAACCCGCACGGAAGTCCAGCCGAGGTTTCCGCCACGGCCCCAAACGATGTGCCCAGGGTTCCCAAGCCCACCATCCGGGTGCCACTTGGTACACCGTGCCACTGCCTACCGCATCACAGCCCACCTCTCAGGTCAGCGCTATGCACGGCCTCCAGCATGACTATAAACACCAGAAACTACATGCAACTCCTGGACCGAGTACTAGGCGATTAATAAGTCGAGAGGGGTCATATTTCAGGGCCCAGCATGTGGTACTATCTCGTCTTGGATTACATACACAGAACTCAGTTCCTAAGGACGGTTCCAATGAAACAACCTGCCATGTACTCCTACATAGCCTTTCACCGGTACCTTTACCAAATCAGGTTCAACACACAACCTTTACTTACTGAACACATTCTCACAATTCTGTTCATCTCCCAGATGACAGACCATACACAACTCTAAGCATATCATGCATAGCAGGATAAGGCACATCATGGCTCAAGCATCTACCAGGTATGCTAGGTTGCAAGGTTCAGCTATCTACTGTGACAAAGACAGGTCATGCAAAGGAAGTGGGTTCAACTAACGTGGCAAAAGCATTTGAAGCATTTGATCCTAATGCAATAAGTAAGTGCAGGAGCGAGAACATGGGATTTATCGGGATGATCAAAATGGTTGCTTGCCTTGTTGCTCAGAGGAGGGGCAATATCCGCAAGTCGGATATTCGGTGGAATCCGGAGGGGCGGAGCCTACCGAAAGAAATGACAACAATCAATAACAATCATATGCAACAAAATGATGCATGAGCATGGCATGAGGATGCAAGGTGGTATGCTAATGTAGCTATCATTTATTAAGTTTGAAGTTGCTTTGAATCAGATTCAAATATCACTTCAAACGAGGTATTCTCGAATACCATTTTAATTGATTCGACCTGATGCTCACATCAACTTGTTTTTAACATGCATGGGAATGATATGTTAAGTTGCTGGTTGTGATTGAACAATGTTTGAAGTGGAGTTCAATGATTTTCAAATTCTATCTCCAAAGCATTTATTAAATTTGACCTATTCATTATTTTACATGTTTGGTCCAGTAACATTTTCAAACATGTTTGAAAATGCCATATTCAGATTCCTTGGATTTTTCTCATACTTTTTCATATATAAATTATTTTCATTAGAGTTTCAGATTAATTTCTATGATTTTTAGAAGTTTTGGGCATTTTCTGGAATTCTTTTAAATCAGAAAATCCACTTATTGCGTCACGCTCACGTTAGCATGGAGTCAGCCGTCGACTGACCTGGTCAGGTCAAACCCGACAGTGGGGACCCACTGGTCAGCCTCATAGGGTTAACCCCTGCGCTGACCAGCCCCTGATTGCGTTTGACTTAGGCCTGGGCCCACTGGTCAGTGACTACTTAACGTTTTAAACATGGATTAGCAAGGCCAGGTCATCCCCTGCCGGAGACTGACCGGCGCCTACCAGATCCACGACGGATCTTTGCCGGAGAGTCGCCGGAGATGGCTATAGTGCTCGGGATCGAGAGCCGAGAGCACTGGGAGGATCCCCAGGCTCGGCCTCATCCAGTACTGGCCTGAGGGAGGGCTGGGAAGGACCGGAGGTCACCGGCGACGAGCTGAGGCGACGGCCGTACCTCGGGCTCGTCGGTCCAATGGCAAGGGGGCACGAAACCGAGGGGAGGAAGAGGGAAAAAGAGCGCAAGCTCATGGGGAGTGCAGTGGAAGGCTTAGACGGCTCGGGGAGGCGCTGTGGGTGACGAATCGAACGAAGCTCGCCGGCGGCCGAAGCTTGAAGACGACGGTGCCATGGGCGTTGCAGGGCTCGGGGGATATTCCTCTTCTGCAGGAATGACCAGCTCGTCGAGGCGGAGCGAATGGAGCACTCGGGGGGGAAGATCATGTGGCTAGAGGGCTCGAGCGGCTCGAGCTCGAGCTCCTGTCAATGGAGGCAGAGGGGAACAGAGCAACCGAGAGGAGAGGGGAGGAATGGGTCGCGGGGATGGATAGGGCCATGCTCGGGGAGGTTATCCCCGTCTTGCCAGCACACCGGGACGTCCAGGCAAGCAGGGAGCTGCGTGGAGGCGCCGGGCGTCGCGGCGGCCACCTCCTGCTCCTACTGGCGAGAAGGAAGACGACACGGGAGCTGGGCCTGGGCCAGGTAAGCGACAGGTAGGTGTTTTGCCTTTTTTTTCTTGTTTTGTTTTCTGATTTACTAACTATTTTGATTTGCTATTTATTTCAGCTCCAAAATAGTTTATAAAATTATTCTGAACACACCAGAATATTAGTTGGAATATATCCAACCATTCCTGAAGTTTTCAACATTTTTGAAAACTTAAAGTTTTTGAATTCAAATTTAAACTTGAATCGAGTGGCTTCTTGCATTTAAATAAAATGCCAAATGTGTTATGAAAATAGTTTTCTTCACTGCTTATTTGCTTTCAAGAATTATCAGAAAAGTTGAACTTTTCTTGAGGCCATTTTGGGTTCATTGATTTTAACAAGTTTGGAATTTCCTTTAAATTGAGAAGTGGCTAGGGTTTTTGAGTTTTCTTCACCACTTGCTTTGATCTTGTTGCAATTTTCTTGGATGCAATGCAAAGAAGATATGAGCACAATGCTATACTTTGGTTAGGGTTCCAGGGATGTGACAACTCACCCCCACTCAAAAGAATCTCGTCCCGAGATTTAGAAGTCGTCGGGAATAACGCGGGATACTCAAGTCGGACACGATCCTCTCTTTCCCATATTGCCTCCTTTTCAGAATGATTTGACCATTGAACTTTAAGAAACTTGAGGTTTCGACGTCGAGTGGTACGCTCAGCTTGATCAAGAATACGCACAGGGTATTCTCGGTATGAAAGGTTATCTTGGAGATCAAGCGTTTCATGGTCCACTTCACGGATAGGATCCGAAAAGCAACGCCTGAGTTGCGAGACGTGGAAGACATCATGAACCTTGGGAAGATGCGTAGGAAGTTCCAACTGGTAGGCAACTTCTCCTCGTTTGGCAAGAATGCGAAAAGGACCAATGTAACGAGGATCCAACTTGCCCTTGATACCGAATCGATGGGTACCCTTCAAAGGTGTAACCCAAAGGTAAGCCTTCTCGTCAACTTCAAAGGTCACAGCCTTATGATGACGATCATATTGGCTCTTTTGACGAGATTGGGCTGTTTTCAACTTTTCACGAATAATGCGAACCTACTCTTCTGCATCTTGGATCATATTCGGGCCAAAGAGTTGCCTCTCTCCGGTTTCTGACCAATTAAGAGGTGTTCGACAACTTCGTCCATAGAGAACTTCAAAAGGGGCTTTGCCCAAGCTTGATTGATAACTATTGTTATAAGCAAATTCGGCGAATGGGAGGCACTTTTCCCAATTCATACTGAACGATATAACACAAGCTCAGAGCATATCTTCTAGGATTTGATTCACTCTTTCTACTTGACCACTTGACTGAGGATGGAAAGCAGTGCTAAAAGATAAGTGAGTCCCCATAGCATTCTGAAAACTTTCCCAGAAACGAGAAGTAAAGATACTCCCACGATCTGAGTTAATCTCCAGGCGAACACCATGAAGAGACACTATTTCGAGAGATATATAACTCTGCTAGTTGGCTAGTTGTTATACTCTCACAAACTGGAAGAAAATGAGCTACTTTGGAGAGACGGTCAATGACCACAAAGATAGCATTATTTCCTTTCTTGGTCTTGGGAAATCCGGTAATGAAATCCATACTAACTTTATCCCATTTCCATTCAGGAATAGCTAAAGGTTGAAGGGTGCCAGCAGGCCTTTGATGTTCTGCCTTAACTAGGCGACAAACATCGCAGTTAGCAACGAACTCAGCAATTTCTCTCTTCATCCTAGTCCACCAAAACCTCTGGCGTAGGTCCTGATACATCTTAGTACTACCGGGATGAATGGTGAGAGGAGAATCATGAGCCTCCTTAAGGATTAACTGCCTTAGATGTGGATTCTTAGGAACCACTAGACGATTCTGGAAGAACACAACACCTTGATCACTCATGGAGAATTCATTAGCGTTTCCGCTAATAATATTCTCCTTGATTCGTGATATACCCTTATCACGCTTCTGGCCAGCTATAATTTGATCCTTAAGGGTAGGCTTCGCCACCAGGGTAGAAAGGAATCCTCGAGGAACAATATGAAGATTTAACTTTCGAAATTCCTCACAGAGATGTGGTTGACCTTGTTGTAGCATCAGATTGTTACAATAAGATTTATGACTTAGTGCATCAGCCATAACATTTGCCTTCCCCGGGGTGTAAGTTATTCCTAAGTCGTAATCCGAGATCAACTCAACCCACCGTCTTTGCCTGAGATTCAAATCCGGCTCGGTGAAGATATATTTCAGACTTTGGTGATTAGTGAATGTTTCGCAATAATTACCCACACGTTTGTGCAACTTGCATAATTGTTTGACGTCGTTTAGTGTGATGTATGCATAGATTAACGTGCTATTTCTATAGGTTACGTCCCGTAGTAATTTCTCGTGCATGTCCGGATTGCTCGTGTGCCGTAGTAGAAATGCCCATGTTTTAGGAACCACTTTTTCATATATTTTAGAGTAGACGTTAGTATTTTTGCGTGTAGGGATTTGCCGCTAGTTTATTTTCCGTGTATAGGTTATTATCTTGCATTTACGTGCGGCGATATTATTGTTGTGCAACCCCACATATTTTATATGTTTTCGGGGTAGAAAAATCCATTCTGTGTATTTAGTTTTAGCTTTTGAGCAAGTTAGTTCACGCGATATTTTGCTATGTTGCCCTCTGGTCTTTTTCGTAGGATTTAATCCGTGCTTCATTTGAAGGAGGTGTCAACTAGAGATGTGCCCTTTGATGTTTAGTCTAGCCTCTGGTATTTTTGGTTGCAATAGAAATGCATGTTTAGGTGTGTTTTGCTTGCTCTCAAGTTGCTAGAAATAGTGTTGTTTTAGAGATGCTGAAATATTTCTAAGTCTGAGATCTGTTATATTTTGTTGCTGTTTTATTTTGCTTCTATCTTGTGATCTGTGGCTCTTTTGAGGTTGGTCCAATGGAGTTAGTTGTAGCCGTTGTGTTTCTCTAGCATGCTGTAAATTTTCATACCATTTGGAGTCCTATAGCTTATGGTTTTGTTGCTGTCAATATGACTTCAGATCGAAAACTGCATTTTCATGAAGTGTAATTTTCACTAAGTCTGAAACTGTGTGTGAGAAGCCATTTTGTGACTTCTTTTCCTAGATCCTTGATGCCATGCTAGTTGCTGTTAGTTGTTTCTGGTAGTGCTTCTTGCTGTCTTTCATGACATGCCTTGGTTGATCATATTGGAGTTGAGTAGCTCGTAGTTGTGGGGCGTAGAAAATGCTATGTGGCTGATTTTGGCAGATTGTAGTGATTTCTTGTTTTGCTCGTAGTTGTTGATCCGTAGCTCCGTTTTGATCGTGTCCTACATGAAACTTGCTTAGAATCTCGTGTAGTTTCATTTTCTCTTGCTGGTTGTATGTTTTGAAGTGCTCGTGACCGTCGTTGCACACATATTGCATTCATGCCATCATATCTTGCGGTGCTTGTATCTTTTGAAACGTAGCTCCGTTGGAGATGATATCTATGTGTAAATTTCTTGTAACGATGCGTAGAATCACATGAACCTATTTGTTTTTCTGTTTAACAACTAATTAAATGTTTTTGGTTCAGATCTGGACAGAATTGTAAATTAACATGTGAGGTCATTCCGGAGGTGCTATATGTCATTTCCGATCTCATTTAAAATGCCTAGATAGGTATATTAAATTACGCTTCACCTCTTGCCATGTTTAACCACATTTAATATTGCCGTGTATCTAATCGGGATAGAACTAAATAATTAACATGGAGTTTCGTCAATATGCAACTCGTTGCATATTGAACTTCACTTAATGTGTAGTGTATGTTTGTGTGAATTGTCATGCCGTGACTTGCATGTATTCAGCTGCTCATGCATCATTTGTGTTGTGCATCGTGTGGTGAATATCGTGTGTTGATTCTTGTTTCTGGTTTTCCCCATCTCGATAGAGTTCCGCAAGCGTGTCGGATTGTGAGGACCCGTTCGACTACGTCGGTTCGTCTGCTTCACGGAGGCATTCTTCTTCCAAGCGGGATCTCAGGCAAGATGACCATTTCCCCCAGATACCATTACTATCATTGCCATGCTAGTTATTTCGATGCTATCGATTATGTCTCGTTGCCTACCACATGTTAAATATCAGCCTCTCAACAATGCCATGAAAACCTTCAACCTGTTCAACCTAGCAAACCAATGATTGGCTATGTTACCGCTTGCTTAACCCTGTGTTAGCATTGCTAGTTGCAGGTGCAGTTGCTTCCATGTGTTAACATGGGTTCCTTGTTATACCACCATATTTAATGCTATTAAATTTAATGCACCTATATACTTGGTAAAAGGTGGAAGGCTTGGCCTTTCTAGCTTGGTGTTTTGTTCCACCTTTGCCCCCTTAGTTTCGGCTACCAGTGATATGTTCCATAATTGAGCGCTCCTAACACGATCGGGGTTGTTATGGGGACCCCCTCGATAATTCGTTCTAGATTAAAGCTGATCTGGCAAGGCCCAACTTTGGTACTACATTTGCCTAATAACCTAATAATAATGCATAGGGACCCGCGGAGTAATTTAATCAACCCCCGGGCCAGTGCTCCTCATGAGTGTTGGTCCAAATTGGCAAACTACGGGGCCACCGCGGGGCAACCCGAGGTTTGGTTTCTCCTAGTGTGACCCATCCGTCGTGTCCTGAGAACGAGATATGCGGCTCCTATCGGGATCGTCGACACGTCGGGCGGCCTTGCTAGATTAGTTTTACCTTTGACGAAATATCTTGTGCATCGGGATTCAGGTGATGCTTTGGGTAATCTCAGAGTTGAGGTTTTCCACTAGGGAATTCGACGAGATCGCGAGCTTCGTGATTGAGGATTTCTATGTGGCTTGTGGTAATTTGTGATGGACTAGTTGGAGCACCCCTGTAGGGTTAAATCTTTTGGAAAGCCGTGCCCGCGGTTATGTGGCAACGTGGAAACTTTTTTTAACACTCGTTCTAGATAACTTGAAGTTAATTAATTAAAACAGGCCAACTGTCTCTTTTGTGAGTTCTTTCTCCGATCGAGGACACGGTGGGGTTATGTCTGACGTAGGTAGGTGTCCAGGATCAGTCATTTGATCATCAGTAGTTCACGCCCGTTATGCGTAATTCATCCCCCTCTTATTTTTTGTACTCGTAAGTTTAGCCACCAAATATATGCTTAGCCGCTGCTGCAACCTCACCACTTAACCATGCCTCGCCTATTAAGCTTTGCTAGTCTTGATACCTTTGGGAATGAGATTAATGAGTCCCCTGTGGCTCACAGATTACTACAACACCAGTTGCAGGTACAGGTAAAGGTTACTTGACGCGAGCGCGTTGATTGTTCATTTGGAGTTGCCTCTTCTTCTTCTTCTTCATCGATCTAGGATGGGTTCCAGGCCGGCAGCGTGGGATAGCAAGGATGGATGTCGTTCTTTTTTTCTCGTTTGTTTTCGTCCGTAGTCGGACCCTGCTCTTCATCATGATGTTTATGTATTGTACTGTTGTGACTCTGATGTCGCTTGTGGCGAGTGTAAGCCAATTCTATATCTTCTTTTCAGTACATGTACTTGTAACTATATCCATTCTTGCGACACGACGAGATGCGCTTCTATCCCTGACGAGGCCCTCGTGCCAAAAGAGGATAGGGTCGCATCTTGGGCGTGACAAGTTGGTACCAGAGCAGTACCGACCTAGGAGCCCCCTTGATTGATCGAAGTTGGCCGAGTCGAGTCTAGTGAAAAACTATTTTGAGTCTTAGTTATATCGGAGAGTAGGATTCTTTTTTCTCCTCTTCTATGCTCTCGTGAGGAATCTTGACATAATATTTTAATTCTACTCCTCTTCTCACTAAAAAAAATTAGGATCACGCAGATATTTTCGGAATCTATATGATGCCGATGTGACGAAGTTCTGTCTTGGTGCCTCCCTCTGACTTGATTTTCTTTCGGGGAGTTGAGCTCCAGGGGATTCTTGAGCACATCGTTATCATTCAGGTTTCTTAGTATCTCAGAACGAAGGATGTTCGTAATTGCTTCAATACTAGTAGTGGCGAGATAACCCCGATGTCCCCGGTACTGGTGCAGATTGTTTGGGAGTACTGCCATACTTTGTATCGTTGTGATCACGAGGGTCCGTAGTAGATGAAGGTCCGAGATTCTGGTCGTGTGTTGACGGATGTGATACAGGTGACGGGTTAGTATAGGAGGTGCCTTGCACTTGATGGCTACTGTAAGGTTTGAGCCCGTGCGATCCTGTCCACGAAAATATCGGACAAAATCTTTCTCATGAGTTTGTTTTGGCTTGTTTCATAAGCCTCACCCTTTGTTTTGTTGGAATATGGTAATTCAAGTTGCTTCGATGTCAAGTGGTGATTTCAAATCTTTTTTTAAGTAGTGTTCTCATATTCATATGAGACTGCTAATCCTTTTGCTCAATCAGTTGTCTTATCAATTCTTTTTCAACCAGAGTCATCTTATCAATTCTTTTCCAACCGGTGTGTCTCTCTTCAAGTAATTATATCCTCTCCAACTTTTGCAAGGTAATTCTCTCTTTTATTCCGGAGTTTCTCTCATCTGTCCCAAGTTGTCTTTGTTTTTACCGCCCTCCCGCCCTTTCCTTCGGTGATTGGATTTCATCCAAGTGCCTTTATTTTCAGTAATGCTTCCGCTATCTCTTCTTCCTTTCGTAGCCGGTGATTCATTTTGAAGATTCTCAGGAGTTCTAGTTCATCATTCCTTCAACCTCGTTATATTTTTTCGGTGAATTTAATTCAATTGTCCGTGTTCATCATATCCTTTTCATCCTTGTAATTCTTTCCCATATTGGGAATTCTTATCAGCCTATGTTGTTCATTTATTCCTCTCTTGTCGATCCGGAGCGTTGAAGTTATCTCAGTAGTTCTTGTTTTTATTCTTTTCAACTATTTGGAGGTGCTAACCTCATCTAGTTCTCTTCATACCGGTGCAATATCTCTCTTCTAAGCAATCTTTTCTAATGGTGGTTTCTTTGAGTGGGACCATAGCCCACAGATTTTTCCCAGGATCTTATCTGGCTCTTGTAATCTTTTCCGGAGATCTCTAATTCTTTTCAACTATGACGTAAGCATGATTTTCATCAGTCATATCCCTTCTTCAAGATCTATTTGAATTAATTATAATATTGGCTCAACCTTTCATTATTCGTTCTTCCGGAGTATCTCAGTAATTCTTGGTGTTGTTCTCGTCATCATTCTCAGCTTGCAATTCGAAGGAGTGTTTCTCTCAAATCTTTGTTCATTCTCTTGCAGATTCATCATTTCAGCTTTGTGCCATCATCTTAATTGTTCCCAATCATGGGTAATCCCTTCTTGCTATTCGGTGCATTTTTGAGTTGTTTTTATTTCTCGTTCCTCCGAAGGCCATCATTTCAGAAGAATCTTCGTTCTCAGCTTTCAGCTTCATCCTCAATTCTTCTCAATTGTTGTCTCTTTGTTCGTCTCTCGTTTATTCGAGTGCCTTATTCAAGTTTTCTGTTAGGTGGATCATGATCTCTTCATTCTCATGTATATCCATTAATTCGTGGTGTTCCCATTCAATTGTGAATTCTTACCGGTACTTCCGTCAATTATGCTTCAAGTGGTGTTTTTCTCTCTGTCTCTCCAAGATTCTTTCTGGAAGAATAAGGGGTATGCTAAATCCGTTGCTTGTCATCAATTCAATTTGATGAAGGATAAGCATAACATAATTCTTATTCTTGCTTCATCAGATGGTTTCAATTCTTCTTCCGGAGTGGCTCATGATATCAATTCTTTTCTCAAGTGTTCTTATCTTTTCTTTTCCGGAGTTCCAAGTTTTATCAAGTATCTCTTTGTGAAGCTTCACCTAAATCTTGGCAAGGTCATAATCTTATTCTTTTCTACCTTCATATCTCTGCATCATTCATTTGTACACGGAGGCTCGTCATGGTGGTTCTTCAAGGATGTGATTCATTCTCAAGTGTTCTTCAAGATTCCTGTTGGTATACCTCAAGTATCCTTTCTCTTGCATTTCTATGTGCAATTGTTCTCCTTTATCCTTTGAGGTGGTATTATAGCTTTCTTGTTAGTGTAGGAGCCTCGAAGAGTTTTCCTTTCAAGTATGAGATAATTAAACCCACCAATTCTATGATCATGAGATATTTCAACCCATGATTTCTTCATTGAGCTATATTGGTTTGGATTTCACCTAAAGGTTTTCCTATGGATTGTTGCTATTATGGTACTTGTCATTAATCCAAGTTCTCAATGTATCCTCTTGGTGTAAGAAATTGTTCATATCTTGTTTCTCCCAAACAATCCTTGTTTCCGTTAGTGGCTGGTTGTCACTTCATTAGTTTGAAAAGGTTTCCATAAGCCCACTATTGTCTTGTTCTTTTCGTTGTTGTTTTTCCAACAACTCCGTTCAATTCTTCTCGCAAGGGTTCTTGTCAAGTTCATTTGTGATAATAGTTGTCATTCTTTTCTTCATTCTCTTCTTCCGTACGAGCTAGTTCATATTCTCTTCTTCCGGAGGCTTGTGATGTTGCTCTTTTGGGTCTAGCTTCTTGTTCTGTCAAGATCATGGTGTTCCCTTGTTCTATTTAGTTGTTTGTTATGAATATTGTCTATTTCTTCCATCTTATCAGTTTTTTGTCCCATTTTCCTACCGAAGTGCTACAGAATTTTTCCGTGAATCCTTGCTTCTTTCCCATATCATTCCTCATCTCTTTCCAACCTTCAAGGATCATTGGTTTCACTCGTTTGTCAAAGAAGCGACTAAGTTTTACCTCGTTTTCTTTCTCATCCACTCCCCTTTTCATTCTTGGATCTCGGGGTGAGATCCTCTTGTAGTGTAGGAGAGTTGTGACAGCCCGAGACCGATGTTCCAGAAGATTCCCCCTTTATTCCGTTTTCGTTGTGTCGTTATTTTTTTTGTCGCATCATCATCACATCATGCGCATCATCTGCATTGCATCGGCATCTCCGTTGCCGCCAGTTTTCAAAAGTTGCATCCGTTGTTAGTTGTCGGTTCTCGTCGTTGTTCGCTCTGAGCCCGACCACACACGCACGCGCCCACGGCATCGTTCGAACCTTGTTTTCAAAAGTGTGTGTAAAACTTTCTCTCATTGGGTTGAGATTTGACGTGCGGTCTTATTTTAATATTGGTAGGTCGCCTGTCAAGTTTCGTCACGATCGGAGTCCGTCTGGTACCCGAACGGTCGACCGTAGCGGCACCGTATTCGTCCATCGTCGGACTTGTCCCCTTGTTTTAAATCGCGTTGCCGCGCCGCTCGTTTTCCCTCTCGTCTCCGGATAACCAGTCTACACAGCCCACTAGTTCCACCTAGCCACTTCCTCCGTTCGTGGTCATCGGATCGCGATCGGACGGACGAGGTCCACCCCACCCGAGACCAACCCTATATAAGTAACACCCCTTAGAGAGAGCCCTCTCACTTCACTAGGGTTTCCCCTAGTCATTTTTGCAGCCACCCCCCTCAAAAACTCCACCTGCTAGCCTCACCCTTCTAAATCCCGCAGCCCAAATCCTCTAGACAAATCTGATCGTTGGACTCACATCTAATGGCTCAGATTTGCCCAAAACCCCACCTACCGGACAATATCCACCCAAGTAAACAATGTCCGGGCGACCAGAGGAGCTCTCCCATGCCCGCAACTCCTCCCCGAGCTGCCCCGAGCCCTCCATGACAGCGCCAAGGACGCCTCCCGCGGCTCCTCGTCGTCGCCGGCTGGAGCTCACCGGAGCGGTGCCCCGCCGGACCTCCTCCTCCCGGCTCCTTCTTCCTTCCCTCTCCTCTCTCTCTCTCTCACTTCTTCTTCCTCTATGTGTCCCGCAGGGGATCCATGGCGCCGGCCCCAACCTGCGACCCCGCCGCCGGAGAACCTCATCCCGGTCCGGTCTAGCCCGGATCCGGCCGACCACGCCGCCGCAGGACCTCGCCGGTCTGCCCGCTCGCGCTCGACCAACCTCCGCCGCCTTGCCTCGGTCCCTATCTGGACCGAGACGAGGAGCTCCTCGTTAGCGCGTTCCGCCTCGCAGCGATTGCCTGGCTGCGTGGGCCTCCTGCCCGACCGGCTTCAGCCCAGCTCCCCCCCCCCCCCGCCGGTCCATCTCTGCTGCCGCATCCCGACCGGCCCAGGCGAGCCTATTCCAGCCCCCAGCGCTGGTTAGTATTGTGCGGCCACTGTTAGGCCCATTTAGATTAGGTTTTTTTCTGAGAATATTTTTTTTCCAGGAAATAGACAATATTTAGAATGCCCGTAATTTTTATTTCGTAAGTCGGATCGAAACGTGTAGTATATGGTTTTCGTGTAGTTTTACGCGTAGATTACGTTTGTGCAACTTGCATAATTGTTTGACATCGTTTAGTGTGCTTTATGCATAGATTAACGTGCTGTTTCTATAGGTTACGTCCCGTAATAATTTCTCGTGCGTGTCCGGATTGCTCGTGTGCCGTAGTAGAAATGCCCATGTTTTAGGAACCACTTTTTCATGTATTTTAGAGTAGACGTTGGTATTTTTGCGTGTAGGGATTTGTCGCTAGTATATTTTCCGTGTATAGGTTATTATCTCGCATTTACGTGCGGCGATATTATTGTTGTGCAACCCCACATATTTTATATGTTTTCGGGGTAGGATTTTTCTGTGTATTTAGTTTTAGCTTTTGAGCAAGTTAGTTCGCACGATATTTTGCTATGTTGCCCTCTTGTCTTTTTCGTAGGATTTAATCCGTGCTTCATTTGAAGGAGGTGTCAAGTAGAGAGGTGCCCTTTGATGTTTAGCCTAGCACCTGGTATTTTTGGTTGCAATAGAAATGCATGTTTAGGTGTGATTTGCTTGCTCTCGAGTTGCTAGAAATAGTGTTGTTTTAGAGATGCTGAAATATTTCTAAGTCTGAGATCTGTTATATTTTGTTGCTGTTTTATTTTGCTTCTATCTTGTGATCTGTAGCTCTTTTGAGGTTGGTCCAATGGAGTTAGTTGTAGCCATTGTGTTTCTCTAGCATGCTGTGAATTTTCATACCATTTGGAGTCCTGTAGCTTATGGTTTTGCTGCTGTCAATATGGCTTCAGATCGAAAACTCCACTTTCATGAAGTGTAATTTTCACTAAGTCTGAAACTGTGTGTGAGAAGCCATTTTGTGACTTCTTTTCCTAGTGATCCTTGATGCCATGCTAGTTGTTGTTAGTTGTTTCTGGTAGTGCTTCTTGCCCTCTTTCGTGACATGCCTTGGTTGAGCATATTGGAGTTGAGTAGCTCGTAGTTGTGGGGCGTAGAAAATGCTATGTGGTTGATTTTGGCAGATCGTAGTGATTTCTTCTTTTGCTCGTAGTTGTTGATCTGTAGCTCCGTTTTGATTGTGTCCTACATGAAACTTGCTTAGAATCTCGTGTAGTTTCATTTTCTCTTGCTGGTTGTATGTTTTAAAGTGCTCGTGACCATCGTTGCACACATATTGCATTCATATCATCATATCTTGCGGTGCTTGTATCTTTTGAACCGTAGCTCCGTTGGAGATGATCTCTATGTGTAAATTGCTTGTAACAACGCATAGAATCACGTGAACCTATTTGTTTTGCTGTTTAAGAACTAATTAAATGTGTTAGTTCATATCTGGACAGAATTGTAAATTAACATGTGAGATCGTTCCGGAGGTGCTATATGTCATTTCCGACCTCATTTAAAATGCCTAGATAGGTATATTAAATTACGCTTCACCTCTTGCCATGTTTAACCACATTTAATATTGTCGTGTATCTAATCGGGATAGAACTAAATAATTAACATGGAATTTCGTCAATATGCAACTCGTTGCATATTGAACTTCACTTAATGTGTAGTGTCTGTTTGTGTGAATTGTCATGCTGTGACTTGCATGTATTCAGCTGCTCATGCATCATTTGTGTTGTGCATCATGTGATGAATATCGTGTGTTGATTCTTGTTTCCGGTTTTCCCCGTCTCGATAGAGTTCCGCAAGCGTGTCGGATTGTGAGGACCCGTTCGACTACGTCGGTTTGTCTGCTTCACGGAGGCATTCTTCTTCCAGGCGAGATCTCAGGCAAGATGACCATTTCCCCAGATACCATTACTATCATTGCCATGCTAGTTATTTCGATGCTATCGATTATGTCTCGTTGCCTACCACATGTTAAATATCAGCCTCTCAACAATGCCATGAAAACCTTCAACATGTTCAACCTAGCAAACCACTAATTGGCTATGTTACTGCTTGCTTAACCGTGTGTTAGCGTTGCTAGTTGCAGGTGCAGTTGCTTCCATGTGTTAACATGGGTTCCTTGTTATACCACCATGTTTAATGCTATTAAATTTAATGCACCTATATACTTGGTAAAATGTGGATGGCTCGGCCTTTCTAGCTTGGAGTTTTGTTCCAACTTTGCCTCCTTAGTTTCGGCTACCGGTGTTATGTTCCATAATTGAGCGCTCCTAACACGATCGGGGTTGTTATCCGGACCCCCTTGATAATTAGTTCTAGATTAAAGCTGGTCTGGCAAGGCCCAACTTTGGTACTACATTTGCCTAATAACCTAATAATAATGCATAGGGACCCGCCGGCACCCGCGGAGTAATTTAATCAACCCCCGGGTCAGTGCTCCTCATGAGTGTTGGTCCAAATTGGCAGACCACGGGGCCACCGCGGGGCAACCCGAGGATTGTTTTCTCCTAGTGTGACCCATCCGTCGTGTCCTGAGAACAAGATACGCGGCTCCTATCGGGATCATCGACACGTCGGGCGGCCTTGCTGGATTAGTTTTACCTTTGACGAAATATCTTGTGCATCAGGATTCCAGTGATGCTTTGGGTAATCTCAGAGTTGAGGTTTTCCACTAGGGAATTCGACGAGATCGCGAGCTTCGTGATTGAGGATTTCTATGTGGCTTGTGGTAATTTGTGATGGACTAGTTGGAGCACCCCTGCAGGGTTAAATCTTTCGGAAAGCCGTGCCCGCGGTTATGTGGCAACGTGGAAACTTTGTTTAACACTGGTTCTAGATAACTTGAAGTTAATTAATTAAAACATGCCAACTGTGTGCGTAACCGTGACTCTCTCTTTCATGAGTTCTTTCTCTGATCGAGGACACAGTGGGGTTATGTCTGACGTAGGTAGGTGTTCAGGATCATTCATTTGATCATCAGTAGTTCACGCCCGTTATGCGTAATTCATCCCCCTCTTATTTCTTGTACTCGTAAGTTTAGCCACCAAATATATGCTTAGCCGCTGCTGCAACCTCACCACTTAACCATGCCTCACCTATTAAGATTTGCTAGTCTTGATACCTTTGGGAATGAGATTGATGAGTCCCCTGTGGCTCACAGATTACTACAACACCAGTTGCAAGTACAGGTAAAGGTTACTTGACGCGAGCGCGTTGATTGTTCATTTGGAGTTGCCTCTTCTTCTTCTTCTTCGATCTAGGATGGGTTCCAGGCCGGCAGCCTAGGATAGCAAGAATGGACGTCGTTCTTTTTTTCTCGTTTGTTTTCGTCCGTAGTCGGACCCTGCTCTTCATCATGATGTTTATGTATTGTACTGTTGTGACTCTGATGTAGCTTGTGGAGAGTGTAAGCCAATTCTATATATATATATATATCTCTTCTTTTTAGTACATGTACTTGTAACGATATCCATTCTTGCGACACGACGAGATGCGCTTCTATCCCATACGAGGCCCTCGTGCCAAATTGAGGATAGGGTCGCATCTTAGGCGTGACATGGCGGTACCCCCAAACTCTCTGCACCAGTACTGGGGATGTCGGGCTTATCTCGCCACTACTAGTATTGAAGAAATTTCAAACAGCCTTCGTCTTGAGATACTAAGAAATCTGAATGATAACGATGTGCTCAAGAATCCCTTGGATCTCAACTCCCTGGAATACAATCAACACAGCAGGAGGCACCAAATCATAACTCCATCACATCAACATCATATAGATTCCAAAAATATCCGCGTGATCCTAAAAATAATTGAGTGAGAAGAGGAGTAGAATTAAACTTCTTACGTCAAGATTCCTCACGAGAGCATAGAAGAGGAGAAAAAAGAATCCTAATCTCCGATATATAACTAGACTCAAAGTAGTTTTTCACTAGACTCGACTCGGCCAAGTTCGCTCAATCAAGCGAGCTCCTAGGTCGGTACTGCTTTGATACCAACTTGTAACGCCCAAGATGCGATCATATCCTTATTTTGGCGCGAGGGCCTCGACAGGGGTATAAGTGCATCTTGTTGTTTCGCAAGAATGGATATCGTTACAAGTACATGTACGGAAGAGATGGGTATATATGGAATTGGCTTACACTCGCCACAGCTGCATGAGAGTCACATCAATACAATACATACGATCATTATGAAGAAGAGCAAGGTCCGTGTACGGACGAAAACAAATGATAAAAGAACGACGTGCATCCTTGCTATCCCAGGCTGCCGGCCTGGAACCCATCCTAGATCGATGAAGAACAAGAAGAATAAACTCCGAATAGCACAATCAGCACGCTCACATCAAAATAACTCTTTACCTGTACTGCAACTGGTGTTGTAGTAATCTGTGAGCCATAGGGGACCCAGCAATATCATTTCCAAAGGTACCAAGACTAGCAAAGCTTAATGGGTGAGGTAAGGTTAAGTGGTGAGGCTGCAGCAAGTGACTAAGCATTTATTTGAGGTGGCTAACTTACGAGTATAATAATAAGAGGGGGATGATCTACGCATCACGGACGTATCTAGTGATGATCAAATGAATGATCCTGAACACCTACTTACGTCAAACATTACCCCATCGTGTTGTCTTCCGGATACAGAACTCACGAGAAGAGACAGTCACACTTACGCACTCAGTTGGCAAGATTTAATTAAATTTACTTCATGTTATCTAGAACTGGATGTCAAACAAAGTTTCCACGTTGCCACATAACCGCGGGCATGGTTTTTTGAAAGATTTAACCCTGCAGGGATGCTCCAACTAGTCCATCACAAACTACCAAGCGCTGTGACGGAATGACCTTGATCAGGGAAACATGTGATCTCCTCGGGTTCCTATTGGAAAACCTCAACCTCGAGTTAACCCAAAGCATCCTCGAAATCCCTCGCACAAGACGCTCGAGAAAGGTAAAAAAAGTCCAGCAAGGCCGCCCGGCGTGTCGATGATCCCGATAAGAGACGCATATCTCATTCTCAGGACATGACGGATGAGCACTACTACGATGGTCGGATAGACATCCCCAGAGTTGCCCCGGGTGGCCCCGCAAGTGGCTCTGTTTTGGACCAGCACCATCAGCACGGGCCCTCCCTCTATTATGTTGAATTACTCCTTGGGTTCATGACGCCCTATGTTTTCATTACTAACAGAATTATTATGTTGTGCAAATATAGTACCAATGTTGGGCCTTACGAGACGAGCTTTATCCCAAAACAAGAATCTAGTGGTCCCCATAACAACCCCAAGCATGTTTGGAGCGCTCATTTATGGAACATAACACCGGTAGCCGAAACTAAGGCGGCAAAGGTGGAACAAAATACCAGGCTAGAAAGGCCAAGCCTTCCACCTTTTACCAAGTATATAGGTGCATTAAATTAATTAGCAATAATATGGTGATATAACAAGGAAACCATGTTAGCACATGGAAGCCACTGCGCGTGCAACTAGCAACGCTATCCAATGGTTAAGCAAGCGGTAACATAGTCAATCAGTGGTTTGCTAGGTTGTAGAAAGGTTGAAGGTTTTTCATGGCAATGTTGGGAGGCTGATATTTAACAGGTGGTAGGCAGCAAGACATAACGAAAGAAACGATACAACTAGCATGGAAATGATTCTAATGGTATCTAGGGAAATGATCATCTTGCATGTGATCCCGCTTGGAAGAAGAACGACTCTGTGAAGCAGACGAACCAGAGTAGTCGAACGTATCCTCACATTCCGACACGCTTGTGGAACTCTATCGAGACGAAACAAAACGGAAACCAGAATCAACACACGATATTCACCACGACACATGCACGATATGATGCACACCCTAATATGATGCATGTCTAGTTTAAATTATGCAAGGCATGGCATGGCAATTCACACAATCAAACACTAAACATTAAGTGAAGCTCAATATGCAACGAGTTGCATATTGCCGAAACTCCACGTTTAATTATTTAGTTCACTCCCGTTTATTTACACGGCAATATTAAATGTTGTTAAACATGGAAAGGGGTGAAGTGCAATTAAACTACCTATCTAGACATTTGAAATGAGGCCGGAAACGACATATAGCATCTCCGAACTAACACCATCCACTAACTTTGTAATCTGGCTAGATTTGTCCTAATCACATTTTATGCTTGTGAAACGGAAAAACACAGTGGTTCACGTGATTCTACTCGTCGTTCTAGTCCATTTACATATATGGCTCAACTCCAACGGAGCTACGGTTAAATAACTATGAACTAAACCAACTTTAACACGTCGGCACGCAAACCAATGCAAAAAAAATGCTAAACCTTTTTAAATATGCATGAGAGTTGGAAAATTTTAATCTATGCAAAATTCTACACGTTTTACATATACAACTTGTCGCGATCCGACGCACGGTTTTAAAACTACGGGCGTTTGAAAATATGCTTTTTTGTGAAATTCGTTGTAAATGGGAAAAATCGCAAGCATTAAAAAAATCTGCACGGGCCAAAATACTGAGCATGAGATAACTAAGGAACGCTCGGGTGCTATATAACACAGAGGGGGCTGGAGCTCACCACGGGCCTGGCCCGGCTCGAGAGGAGGCGGGCTGGCTCGGTCGATCTGCCAAGTTGGGTTGACGACGGAGCTGGGTCGCTAGGCCTGGCCACGGGAGATGGGCCTCGGGCAGACGCTGGACCGACTGGAGGCGCTAGCGAATGGGGGACTCCTCCTCCCGATCCCGATCGGGATCGAGGGGAGCGGCGGCGGCTGCAGGCGACGGGGTTCCACGTCGGCGAGGCGACGGGGCAACCGACGGAGATGGTAGATGGCGGATCTGGCTGGACCTCGCCGGATCGGGGCCGGACGGCGGCGGCGCAGCGACGAATGGCGAAGGCGAACAGGGATCAGCGACAGCGGCTCGGGCACATCTCCCATGCGAGGCTGTGACGGCAAGGGGCTCCGGGGAAGACGGCTTGAGGCGGCCACGAGGGCTACGGGCGGAGGAAGCCGGGCGTAGGGGCTACTCCTGGCTAGTGCGGCCTCCGCGAGCGAGCGGCGAGGCTCGGGCCTCGATCGGACGCCATGGGAGGATCTCCCGCTTGGAGATGCAGCGACGGACGGGATCCAGGCTCGGGCGGGCATGTGATGGGCTCGGGAGGGCCCTGGCGGCTGAGGCTAGGATGAGGAGCTGCGGGGGCTAGGGTTAGACACGAAAATCGAGGTGGGAGAGGGGTTAGGGTCCAGATTAGGCAGGTGAGGTTGTATAAATAGGGTAGGGGCTAGGTTAGGGGGATTTTAACACCGATTTCAACCATACGATCATGATCGAATGGCCTCGGTAACACCCTAGAGTTAGGTGGCTGTGTTAGATAGGCTAGGTGGGGAAGATAGGGAGGTTTGCGGCCCCGCAACGAGATTTTAAACACCGAAAAAATGTTCGGCGATAGACCAATGACATTGCCGCTACGGTCGACCGTTCGGCTATCAAACTAACTCCAATTGCGATGAAATTTGGCACGCAGCCTACCTACACTAAAATAAGACCGCACGCCAAGTTTGAACCCAATCAGAGAATATTTTTCCAACACATTTAAAAGCAATATTTTATCGATGTTGCGGGCGCGTGCGTGTGTGGTTCGTCTCGAAACAGTCAACGGCGAAAACGGAGAGAACCAACAACTAATAATGGATGCAAGTTTTGAAAACTGGCAACAACGCAGTGCCGAAGCAATGTGTATGATGCGAATGATGCGATGTTGAATCCGACAAACAAACGAACCACACGACAAGAACGGAATAAAAGGGGAATCTTCTGGAGCGCCAGTCTCGGGCTGTCACATTACCGTACCACTCGGGAGTAGTATGTGACCTTGTCGACCTACGAGGTTTGTAGTAACTTGATGTGAAGCTTCATGATCAATATCATCAGCTTCCACTTCAATTAGTGTAGGCGCCACAAGAGCATCTTCTTGCACCCTGCTACTCATTGGTTGAAGTGACGGTTCAATGACCTCATCAAGTTTCCACCATCCTCCCACTCAATTCTTTCGAGAGAAAATTTTCTCGAGAAAGGACCGGTTTCTAGAACAAACACTTTGCTTCCAGATCTGAGATAGGAGGTATATCCAACTATTTTGAGTGTCCTATCAAGATGCATTTTATCCGCTTTAGGTTCGAGCTTATCAGGCTGAAACTTTTTCACATAAGCGTTGCAGCCCCAAACTTTTAAGAAATGACAGCTTAGGTTTCTCCAAACCATAGTTCATACGGTGTCATCTCAACGGAATTATGTGGTGTCCTATTTAAAGTTAATGTGGTTGTCTCTAATGCCTAATCCCAAAACGATAGTGGTACTTCAGTAAGAGACATCATAGTATGAACCATATCCAATAGGGCGCGCCTATGATGTTCGGACACACCATGACACTATGGTGTTCCAGGTGGCATGAGTTATGAAACAATTTTCACATTGTCTTAAATGTATACCAAACTCGCAACTCGGATATATATTTACCTCCACGATCATATCGTAGACATATTATATATTCTCTTGTCACGAGGATCTTCAACTACACTCTGAAATTGCTTGAATCTTTTTCAATATTTCAGACTTGTGATTCATCAAGCAAATACACCAGTATCTAATCAAATAATCAGTGAAGCAAGAACTTAACGATATCCACTCCATGCCTCTGCACTCATTGGACTACATACATCAAAATGTATTATTTCCAACAAGTCACTTGCTCGTTCCATCTCACGGCAAACGAGGCCTTCAGTCATCTTGCCCATGTTGCATGATTTGCATGTCTCAAGTGATTCAAAATCAAGTGAGTATAAATAATCCATCTGCATGGAGTTTCTTCATGCGTTTACACCAATAGGCATGGTTCGCATGTCTCAGACGATTCAAAAATGAGTGAGACCAAAGATCCATCAGCATGGAGCTTCTTCGTGCGTTTTATACCAATATGACTCAAGCGGTAGTGCCACAAGTAAGTGGTACTATCATTACTACTTTGTATCTTTTGACATCAATATTATGAGCATGTATATCACTACGATCGAGATTCAATAAACCTTTCATTTTAGGTGCAAGACCATTGAAGGTATTATTCAAGTAAACAGAGTAACTATTATTCTCTTTAAATGAATAACTGTATTGCAATAAACACAATCTAATCATGTCTATGCTCAATGCAAACACCAAATAACAATTATTTAGGTTCAACACTAATCCCGATGGTAGAGTGTAGTGCCCCAGATGTAACCTTGCCTTATTTGGAACCTATTGCAAGTGGGTCCACCTTGTCAGGGATATGATGATATCATTTGTGCCATGACCTCATGTGGTGTCCCTTGTATTTTCCTTCCTTCCCATGCATGCATGCATAGCATATCATTGCATGCCCTTGTCTTATGTTGTTGCCATATGATCTTAGCATTTCATGTGATGTGGTGGTCTTGGGAATAGTTACTTTGTGATGTTGTGTGATGTTGAGGTTTTCTACGATGCCATGTGATGATGGTCCTAAATGTAGTGAGCTTGTCTTGTTTGCAACCTCTCTCTCTCTTTTAATTCCCCAATTCAAAATTCACTTGTCCCAACCTTGTTTCAAAAATGCCCAGGATTTCGTGTATTTTGTGGAGGATGCCAAGGTGTGTATTTGCTGATTTGTTTCTTAGTTTTAAGGGTGAAAATAAATCCAAAACAGTAAATAAATTACTGTTTTGCATTTATTCAAATTGCTCCAAATATTGCTTTTCTATTTTATTCAATTAGGTCATAATTCCTTATGGCCAGGGGCATTTTGTTTTGATTTTTACCCCAACAGTATTGCCACTTGTTTTAAAACCTTTGATGTGTTTATTTAAAAGAACAAAACCCCTCTCAGGCCCCCTCCTCTATCTGTCGCCAGTGGCAAAGTCACCAGCGCGGCCCAGCCCAACTCCTCCCCAGCTCACGCGCGCGGTGTGTCATCCTCCTCCCTTTCCAGCGAGGCAGGCGGCCCCACATGGCATCCTCTCTAACCCTCCCCTCTGCTCCACCGAGAGGAACGGCAGCACATGGCCGACGGGACGCCCTCGCGTTCCTCCTCTCCTGCTATTTAACCCCCTTGGCGTCCATGCAGTCGTGTTAGGGTTCCTCCCCGTCGCCGCAACGCCCAGATCACGATCCCCCTCTCTCTCTCTCGTCGCAGCAAGGTGGGGAGCGCACGGGATCGCCATGGCCGACGGGTAGGAGCTCGTCGTCGTCGTTGATCTACTTCCCCTACCTCCTCTACGACGGCACCAGCAGCTCAAGGGCGCCTCCAGGAGCTCGTTCCCGGCGCAAGATCGACCTTCCCCGCGCTGTGTCCACTGCTTCCCGGCGGCGCACCCCCTCCGACGAGAAGCTTCCCCGACGGCCTTCCTCCACTACTTACTCTACGAGCCGCTCCTTCCTCGACTCGTGTGCGAGGTAGTGCTTCTCCTCCCTCCTCCCTGTCCCAGATCGGGTGCAGTAGCCGTAGGTTTGTCGCGCGCTTGCTCTTTGTCGCCGGCGCCGCCGCTCGCCGTCGCTGCGCCGTAGTAGAGCCCCTCGGATGCAGTTAGCACATGAAATGAGCCCGTGCGTGTGTGGGCTTACTCCCCTCCACGAGCCGTTGCTCGATTTGCACCATGTCGCCGGCGAGGGCCTTCCCCTGTTTCGGTCTGCCGCCGGCAGTAGATCAGCAGAGGGAACCTCCTACAGTTCGTTTGTTGCGCATGTTAGACTAGACTCGGTAGCGTAGCCCAGTGGTTTGTGTTCTGTGTGCCTGTTGCGAGGTGCTGGGTTCGATCCCCCCTCGGCACCTTTTTGCACTTGTTTTTCTCGGCACAGTGTCCTGCAGAGAGGCTACCTTGCCTGAACTCTCTGTTCTGTCGATTAGTTGATAGTAGCAGAGTGGTAAGGGTAGGTTTGTTGCACCAGTAGGTTCTGGGTTTGAACCCCAGGGAGCCTCCTTTTGTTTTTTTTCTCTTTTGCTGCAATTTTATTTCCTCTTTGCTAGTGCTGATCCTATTACAACCATAGGTGGCCATGGCATCTTGTTTCTATTTTTTTTCCTTTGCTGATATAGTCATGCTAGGTGATGTAGTGTGTGTGGATGTGCTTGTGAGAGGTGCATGTGTGTGTGAGGACATACATATGGAGTTAGCTTTACATGTTGTGTGTGCATGGTGGTGCTTCCTAGTAGTTTATCCTAGGTGATGCTAGCAAGTGTAGTGGTAGCTTGTGTAGGTTCTATGTAGGTACTAGCATTTGTTGTTGCACTAGGTTGTGTGTGTATAAGTATAGTAGTCCATGTTCTAGTTGGTTGCTAAGATATCATGTGTATGTGTAGGTGTTGGTACTTCCATGATGTGAGGCTTACTAGATGCCTTGCAATTTTGTGTGTGGTTCAAGAGCATGTGTAGTGGGTGTTGCGGAGTTGATGTGTTAGTGAGGATCAACCCCACCTTTGCAAATCATTCTTGCACCTTCACATTTCCAAACGTGAGAGGGCATAGTGACTATTGTGTGTGTGATCTACTTGGTAGATGTGCTTGTGGGTTGATGTGCATGACACAAACATGGGGTTCAAACCCCCATGTCACTTTGTCATTGTGCATATGATCTCAACCTTTGTAGTTGTTGTTATACTGGAACTACATGAAATGATGCCCATTCACTAGGCATGATTTGGGGTAGTTTCCTCTCCCTTAATTTGTGGTCACTTGTTCCAAGTAGGTGCCCACATTTTATATATGATTTTGGGGTAGAATCTCCCAAGGAATCTAGTGGTGAAGGTAGTTTTGCCATTGGAATACTTTATGGAGTTGACATATTCAGATTTGTTGCAAGTTTGCTCTTTGTTTCCTTGGAATAGGTGGAGCCCAAGGGCATGAGTTTTTGTGTTATGGTAGTAGTAGTTTTGCTCTACACCATAGTGGTGTCATTTATCACTTGGTGTTATTTGTGTGAAAACTATGCCTAGACAAAGTGGGCATGTGGCTGGAAAAAAGTCCAGCTTAGGGAAATCTGGAATTTCACTAAGTCTGAGATTCTGGAAACATTTTCTTCTCCTATAGATGAGGATGTGCTGGTCATTGTGTTGTGAACTAGCCTTAGTTCAGTGCTAGGATTTTGGACCTGATATGTTGGTGAAGCTCCCTGTAAAATTTCATCTCATTTGGAGTCCAGTAGGTTGTGTTTTGATCGCTGTCAAAAAGCTTCAGAACAAAGATAGAAAGTCGGGTGCAGGAATTTTAACTAAGTCCCTGAGATCTGATGGTTTTGTGAAAGTTTGTGGCCTTGTATCTTCTAGAGTTTAATTCCTTTTGGTGTCATTATTGCTGGTGCTTGTATTTTTCTTGGTTGGCTACAGCCACATATATTATTTGTCATATTTGGAGGGCTTTAGCTATGTTGCATGTAGCTCACAAAGAGCTAAGATGCAGATTATGGTAGATTGAGTAGGATAGTCATTTTGATCATTGGGTGTGCTTAGTTGATGTTGTGGTGTTCTTCCTTGCTCTAATCCATTCATGTTGGGTTTTTATATGTCTTGGCAACCTGGGAATACCAGATTTGTGCCAATTGTGGGTGTAGTGTTGATTCTTCCACGTAGAGCTTCATATCTTGTTTCGTTGATTCCCGTTGATCCGTAGCTCCGTTTGCAATGTTCTTTATATGGTTTTTCATAGTTTTCACGAGCCGCATCTGTTCATGCCATCGTCATGCATGTCAAAATAGCTTAGTGTACAGTTCTGTCCAGAAACTTGCAGTAGTTTCTTTTGCTTGTACTAGTGATAGAAATAGTGATGCATGCTCATTTTTCATCTCATGCATCATGTGTTTGTTGCATCTTGTGGTGATGCTGTTCATTGGTTGTTATTCTTATGTTGGGTAGCACCGGGATCGGAGAACGAATACGTGGAGTCAGGATAGTACGCGCAGGACGAACCAGAACCATTCCAAGTTGAGGATATCACAGGCAAGATGATATGACCTTCATTCCATCTCTAGACTTTTTATGCTAGTTTCGTTTCCATGTCATATTGCTCGTTGCCTACCACTGAATTAAATCGCCCCTTGATATGCCATGAGCCCAAACATCGTTCCCCTTCCTAGCAAAACTTGTATGGCTAAGTAGGCTTTGCTCAGCTACTAATGATAGCGTTGCTAGATGCAGGTGCTTTGACTCATGTGATAACATGAGCTTGATATCATTATCTTAAATTCTGTTATTTAATTAATGCACCTATATACTTGGTAAATGACGGAAGGCCTAGCCTTTTGTCGGGTGCCTTGTTCCGTTATTGCCGCCTTAGTTACCGGTTACCGGTGTTTGATTCCATAACGATCGCTCCTAACACGTTCGGGGTTGTTATGGGGACCCCCTTGATAAACCGCGTAGTGCTAAGGCTTGTCCGGCAGGACCCAATATTGGTTTTAATCTGCTAATCACATAATAATCTACATAGGGAATAGCTACCCCGAGGAATTTAATCAACAACCCGGGCCAGTGCTCCTCATGAGTGTTGGTCCCACCTGAGCGATGTCCGGGGCCCCACTGGTCACCCAGAGGTTTAGCCATCCCGACGTCTAGCTCATCCGTCGTGTCCTGAGACTGAGATACGCGGCTCTTATCAGGGTCGTCGACACGACGGGAGGTCCTGCTAGCCTTGTCTTACCTTAGCGGTATATCTTGCGTATAGGAATTCCAGTGAGGCTTTGGTTTCCCCCAGAGTTGAGGTTTTCCTCCAAGGAATCCGACGAGATCACGAGATTCGTGATAGAGGATGCCTTTGCGGCCTGTGTACGTTTGTGATGGACTAGTTGGAGCGCCCCTGCATGGATTAATCTTTCGGAAAGCCGTGCCCGCGGTTATGTGGCAACTTGGAATATTTTGTTAACATCTGGTATTAGAGAACTTAAACATAAGCTAATAAAATTGCCAACCGTGTGCGTAATCGTGACTGTCCCCCTCGAAGATCTCTCTTCGATCGGGAACATGGTGGGGTTATGGATGTCGTACGTAGGTGTTCAGGATCACTTAGTGATCAAGTAATCACGACCGCTAGTGTAGACCACATTTATAACTGTTTACGTAAGTTAGCCACTAAATCAAGCTTAGGATGTTGCAGTCTTATACAGTTCACCCTTATCCTACCCAATAACATGACTAGTTCTGGCACGAAGGTCTTAGATTGCTGAGTCCCCGTGGCTCACGGATTCTTCCGAAACTCCCAACAGGTACAGGTACCCCAGAGACAGATGATCCTGAGGGCACCCAGCTGGCGTGGCAGTACGACGAGGAGACAGACCGCCTCTACGTGAACTATCCAGAGGACTGAGGCGTGGTCGTGATCGTGGGCCTGCAGGCAGGGTAGCATAGCATTTCTATGTTTATGTAGTCCGTAGCGGAACTACCTTGATTGTATATGTGATGTACTCTGAGTTATTAATGAGAATACAGTTGAATCCCGAATTGTCTACTTTTATTATTATTTGTGCTATGTTACTTGCTTGTGAAACGCTTAGATGCGCTTCTTTCCTATTCGGGGGCCTCGACCCCCAAATCGGAAAGGACCGCATCTTGGTCGTTACAAGTTGGTAATCAGATCCTTACGACCATAGGAGCCTTTGTGTGATCGTATTTGGCCGAGTCGAGTCTAGAAAATGTTTTGTGTCTTAGTTATATCGGAGAGTAGGATTCTTTTTTTCCCTCTTCTATGCTCTGGTGAGGTTCCCGTCTTAGGAAATCTTTAACTCTACTCCTTTTCTCACTCAAAATGTTTTCTAGGATCACGCGAGTATTTGTGAAATCTATATGATTTCGATGTGACGGAATCCTGTCCAGGTGCCTCCTATCTGCTCTAAGTATTAGGGGAGTTGAGCTCCAGGGATTATCGCGCACATCGACATCATTCAGATTTCTGAGTATCTAAGAACGGAGGGTGTTCGTTATTGCTTCAATACTGGTAGTGGTGAGATAACCCCGATGTCCCCAGTACTGGTGTAGATTGTTCGGGGGTACTACCACACTTGGTATCATTGTGATCACGAGGATCTGTTGTAGATGAAGGTCCGAGATGTTGGTTGTGTGTTGAAGGATGTGATACAGGTGACGGGTTAGTTTAGGAGTTGTGTGAAATACTCCTTGTATCCGTGTACCTGATTGCATGACCAGTTATTTCGGGAATTCATAGGTGGGATATCTAGTAGTATCTTATAGGGCTATCTTCCTACACACGCTTGATTGAGGTTTGGGAAATCTCGGTCATATGTTTGTTCCGAGCAGTTCTAGCTTACACTTGTTTGCAGTGGTCCTTATCGGAATTTTGTCGTCTGTTACTTTGAGGATGCACTCTTTCTATGTTGTTCGAGTGCAATGCTAAATTCTGTTCAGATATTTTGTCTTTTGATTCAGCAATATCTTCAATTATTCTGTGGACTAATATGTTGTCCGTCTTCAGGATGGCTCCGCCGACTCGTCAGACCCGAGGGCGTGAGGATATGCCGCCTCCACCACCTCCTCCGCCGCCACCGCCGCCTCCTCCTGCAGAGGCCTGGCAGGCGATGATGGCAGCTACTAATGCAAACACTCAGATGTTGTTGCAGTTGATCCAGGAGAGAGCCAATCATCAGCACGGCAATTTCCAGCAGGGTGGCAATCACTTCGCTAACCTGAGTCAGTTCCTGTCAAACCAGTTTAAGACGTTCACTTCTTGCGACCAGCCTTTTGATGCAGAAGATTGGATCCGTGATATGAACAAGCATTTCGAGTGTAGCAATGTGCGTCCGGAGGACTATGTCAAGTTTGCTACGTTTCAGTTGAAGGGACAGGCTTCTATATGGTGGCAGCGGCTCAAGGACTCCAGAGGCGACAGTGTGATGTCTTGGGATGAGTTTTGTCGTGACTTCAGGTCCCACTACATTCCTTCCAGTTTTGTGGAGGAGATGCATGAGAAGTTTAGGCGTTTGAAGCAGGGCAGCAATTCTGTGTACAAGTACAATGTCGAGTTCCACGAGCTGGCCCGTTATGCGCTGCAGGATGTCCCGGATCAGAAGAGCAAGATTTACCAGTTCAGGGGTGGCTTGAAGGAAGACCTGCAGTTGGCTCTTGCATTGCACGATCCTGAGGAGTTTGACAAGTTCTACAACTTAGCTCTCAGAGTAGAGGCAGCCTTGCTCAGGGTGGAAAACTCCAAGAAGCGCTTCAGAGATTCCAGCTCTTCTTTGACTCAGGTGCTTCAGAAGCAACAGAGGTTTTGGGTTTCTCCTCCTCCTCCTAGGCACTCACAGCAGCTGAAGCACTCAGGTGGACGTGGTTCTTCCCACCCACCCAACCCTGGCTTCCAGCAGAGATACCAGCTTCAGAAGCAAGGGCCTCCTCGGACTCAGTTCCGGCAGCCAGCAGATGTCACTTGTCACAAATGTGGGCAGAAGGGTCACTATGCCAACAAATGTACTTCTCAGCTCCGTCTGCCGCCTCCTCCTCCAAGCAAACCTCCAAGCAACGCTCTTATCAAATTCAACCCCAGATCAGCTCGAGTCAACATGGTGAATGCAGCTGAAGCAGACAACTCCTCTGATGTGATCATGGGTAACCTCCTCGTCAATGATATTCCTGCTAAAGTGTTATTTGATTCTGGTGCTTCGCATTCGTTCCTCTCCATTCCATTTGCATCCAAGCATAATGTTCCTGTTGAAGAGCTTCCTAGTCCGTTGTCAGTAGTTTCACCAGGCAAGTTCATGCATGCTAGTACTCGTGCTCCCGATGTTTCTATCAAGATGGGCAATTATTCTTTTCTGGCCTCTCCGTATGTCTTGGGCAAGTCCGACATCGACTTGATTCTTGGTATGGACTGGTTGGTCGTGAACAAGGCGTCAATTGATTGTGAAGCTAAAGAAGTCAAGCTTACCCACTCTTCGGAGGATTTGATTATATTCGCGGCGCGCGATGATACAATCCGTCCGTTATCCTTGAATGAAAAGGGTGAGATCAATCCTATTGAGCAAGTTCCAGTGGTCTGCGAATATCAAGATGTGTTTCCTGAAGAGCTTCCAGGCATGCCTCCGCACCGTGAACTTGAGTTTGTCATTGAGCTTGAGCCAGGCAGAGAGCCAGTGTGCAAACGGCCGTACAAGCTGGGTCCAGAAGAATTGAAGGAACTCAAGAGGCAACTCGATGAGCAGGAGCGTTTGGGTTTGATCAGACCAAGCTCGTCTCCGTGGGGATGTGGTGTTCTATTTGTCAAGAAGAAGGATGGTTCGGACCGGTTGTGTGTCGATTACCGCCCATTGAACAAGAAGACAATCAAGAACAAATATCCACTTCCGAACATAACTGAGTTGTTCGAACAGTTGAAAGGTGCTAAAGTATTCTCCAAGCTTGATCTCAGAATGGGCTATCATCAGATTCGAATTCGCGAGGAAGACATTCCGAAGACGGCATTCAGGACTAGTTTTGGCTCGTATGAGTATACGGTCATGTCTTTTGGTCTGGCTAATGCTCCTCCGACATTTTGTCGATTGATGAACTATATTTTCTCCCCATACAAGAATGAATTTGTCTTGCTCTATCTCGATGACATTCTAGTCTTTTCTGAGACAGAGGAAGAACATGAAAGACATCTCAAGTTGGTGCTTGATAAACTGAGAGAGTACAAGTTGTATGCCAAGTTTTCCAAGTGCGAGTTCTGGCTGAAAGAAGTGGTTTATCTTGGGCATATTATCTCTGCCGAGGGCATTAAGGTTGATCCATCCAAGGTTCAAGACATTGTTGAATGGGAACCTCCGCAGAATGTGAAGGAGCTTCGAAGCTTTCTCGGGCTTGCCGGATATTGCAGAAGATTCGTTGAGAACTTCTCCAAAATCGCCAAGCCGCTCTCTAGTCTTCTTCAGAAGGGTGTTAAGTATGTTTGGTCGGCTTTCGATACACTCAAAGAGAAGCTTATCTCCACTCCGGTCTTGGCCCCTCCGGATGATTCCAAGCCGTACCAGGTCTTTTGTGATGCTTCTCTCCAGGGTCTCCGTGCAGTCTTGATGCAAAATAGGAAGGTGGTTTCTTATACCTCTAGGCAGTTGAAGCCTGCAGAGAAGAACTATCCTGTGCACGATCTCGAGCTAGCAGCTGTTGTGCACACCTTGATGACTTGAAGACATCTCTTTTTGGAACGTAAGGTTGAAGTTTTCACCGATCACAAGAGTCTCAAGTATATCTTCACTCAGCCTAACTTGAATCTTCGGCAAACACGTTGGGTGGAAATGCTCCAGGATTTTAATCCGAGTGTTGAGTAGACGCCAGGCAAAGCAAATGTTGTGGCAGATGCATTGAGCAGGAAGGCATATTGCAACAGTCTGATTCTGCAACCTCTCCAGCCGGGTCTTTTGGAGTCTTTTAGGAAGCTCAATCTTCAGCTAGTTCCTCAGGGTTTTCTTGCAAACCTTCAGATCTCTCCTACCTTGGAAGATCGGGTCATAGCAGCTCAGCTACTTGACGCTATGGTGAAGAAGGTCAAGATTGGCGTGGGAAAGAGTCTCCCCAAGTATAAGTGTTTCACTGTTGATGCCAGGGACACGTTGTTTTTCGAGGATCGCCTTGTCGTCCCGGAAGGTGATCTCAGGAAGGTGGTCATGGAAGAAGCTCATAACTCTCTGCTCTCTATTCACCCTGGAAGCTCCAAAATGTACCATGACTTGAAGCAGACGTTCTGGTGGACTCGTATGAAACGTGAAATTGCTCAGTTCGTAAACGAGTGTGATGTATGTCGAAGGGTGAAAGCAGAACATCAACGACCAGCAGGCCTCTTGCAGCCTTTGCCGATTCCCGAGTGGAAGTTTGATCACATTGAGATGGATTTCGTCACCGGGTTTCCGAAGTCCAAGAAGGGCAATGATGCTATCTTAGTCGTCATCGACAAATTGAGGAAAGTGGCTCATTTCCTTCCAGTCAAGGAGTCCATTTCAGCAGCTCAGCTGGGAGAGTTGTACACCTCCAGGATTGTCTCTTTGCACGGCGTACCTATGATGATCTCGTCAGATCGCGGAAGTATCTTCACTTCCAAGTTCTGGGACTCCTTTCAGTCTGCTATGGGCACGAAGATCCTCTTCAGCACAACGTTCCACCCTCAGACTAGTGGTCAAGTGGAGAGAGTGAATCAAGTTCTTGAGGATATGCTGAGAGCCTGTGTTATCTCTTTTGGTATGAAGTGGGAAGATTGTCTGCCTTTCGCGGAGTTCTCGTATAACAACAGTTATCAAGCTAGTTCTGGCAAGGCTCCGTTTGAAATTCTCTATGGTAGAAAGTGTCGTACTCCGCTCAACTGGTTCGAGACCGGCGAGCGTCAGATCCTTGGCAATGATATGATAGAAGAAGCTGAGGAGATGTGTCGGATCATTCGCGACAACCTCAGAGGAGCTCAGTCCCGTCAGAAGAGCTATTACGATAGCAAGCACCGTGACATGTCTTATGAGCTTGATGATTTTGTCTATCTCAAGGTGTCTCCTATGAAGGGTATGCAGCGCTTTGGCATCAAAGGCAAGCTTGCGCCTCGTTTCGTTGGTCCGTTCAGAGTGGTTGGCAAGAGGGGCGACCTTGCATACCAGCACGAGCTTCCGTCTACCTTTGCAAATGTCCATGATATGTTCCATGTTTCTCAGCTTCGGAGGTGTTTCAAGACCCCCGAGCGCACTGTGCATCTTCAAGATATCGACCTTCAGCCTGACCTTTCTTATCGTGAGCATCCAGTTGCGGTTCTCGAGGCGACTGAGCGCAAGACCCGTAACAAGACTGTCAAGTTTCTCAAAGTGCAGTGGTCTCACCATTCCGATAAAGAGGCTACGTGGGAACGTGAGGATCACCTCCGTTCCGAATTTCCTGATTTCTTTCAGTCTTAGATCTCGAGGGCGAGATCTTCTTTGTAGTGTGGGAGAGTTTGTAGTGCCCCAGATGTAACCTTGCCTTATTTGGAACCTATTGCAAGTGGGTCCACCTTGTCAGGGATATGATGATATCATTTGTGCCATGACCTCATGTGGTGTCCCTTGTATTTTCCTTCCTTCCCATGCATGCATGCATAGCATATCATTGCATGCCCTTGTCTTATGTTGTTGCCATATGATCTTAGCATTTCATGTGATGTGGTGGTCTTGGGAATAGTTACTTTGTGATGTTGTGTGATGTTGAGGTGTTCTATGATGCCCTGTGATGATGGTCCTAAATGTAGTGAGCTTGTCTTGTTTGCAACCTCTCTCTCTCTTTTAATTCCCCAATTCAAAATTCACTTGTCCCAACCTTGTTTCAAAAATGCCTAGGATTTAGTGTATTTTGTGGAGGATGCCAAGGTGTGTATTTGCTGATTTGTATCTTAGTTTTAAGGGTGAAAATAAATCCAAAACAGTAAATAAATTACTGTTTTGCATTTATTCAAATTGCTCCAAATATTGCTTTTCTATTTTATTCAATTAGGTCATAATTCCTTATGGCGAGGGGCATTTTGTTTTGATTTTTACCCCAACAGTATTGCCACTTGTTTTAAAACCTTTGATGTGTTTATTTAAAAGAACAAAACCACTCTCACGCCCCCTCATCTATCTGTCGCCAGTGGCAAAGTCACCAGCGCGGCCCAGCCCAACTCCTCCCCAGCTCACGTGCGCGGTGCGTCGTCCTCCTCCCTTTCCAGCGAGGCAGGCAGCCCCACATGTCATCCTCTCTAACCCTCCCCTCTGCTCCATCGAGAGGAATGGCAGCACATGGCCGACGGGACGCCCTCGCGTTCCTCCTCTCCTGCTATTTAACCCCCTTGGCGTCCGTGCAGTCGTGTTAGGGTTCCTCCCCGCCGCCGCAACGCCCAGATCCCGATCCCCCTCTCTCTCTCTCGTTGCAGCAAGGTGGGGAGCGAACGGGATCGCCATGGACGACGGGTAGGAGCTCTTCGTCGCCGTCGATCTACTTCCCCTACCTCCTCTACGACGGCACCAGCAGCTCGAGGGCGCCTCCAGGAGCCCGTTCCCGGTGCAAGATCGACCTTCCCCGCGTTGTGTCCACTGCTTCCCGGCGGCGCACCCCCTCCGACGAGAAGCTTCCCCGACGGCCTTCCTCCACTACTTCCTCTACGAGCCTCTCCTTCCTCGACTCGTGCGCGAGGTAGTGCTTCTTCTCCCTCCTCCCTGTCCCAGATCGGGTGCGGTAGCCGTAGGTATGTCGCCCGCTTGCTCTCTGTCGCCGGCGCCGCCGCTCGCCGTCGCTGCACCGTAGAAGAGACCCTCGGATGCAGTTAGCACATGAAATGAGCCCGTGCATGTGTGGGCTTACTCCCCTCCACGAGCCATTGCTCGATTTGCACCATGTCGCCGGCGAGGGCCTTCCCCTGTTTCGGTCTGCCGCCGGCAGTAGATCAGCAGGGGGACCCTCCTTCAGTTCGTTTGTTGCGCATGTTAGACCAGACTTCGTAGCATAGCCCAGTGGTTTGTGTTCTGTGTGCCTGTTGCGAGGTGATGGGTTCGATCCCCCCCCCTCGGCACCTTTTTGCACTTGTTTTTCTCGGCACAGTGTCCTGCAGAGAGGCTACCTTGCCCGAACTCTCTGTTCTGTCGATTAGTTGACAGTAGCAGAGTGGTAAGGGTAGGTTTGTTGCACCAGTAGGTTCTCGGTTCGAACCCCAGGGAGCCTCCTTTTGTTTTTTTTCTCTTTTGCTGCAGTTTTATTTCCTCTTTGCTAGTGCTGATCCTGTTACAACCATAGGTGGCCATGGCATCTTGTTTCTATTTTTTTCCTTTGCTGATATACTCATGCTAGGTGATGTAGTGTGTGTGGATGTGCTTGTGAGAGGTGCATGTGTGTGTGAGGACATACATATGGAGTTAGCTTTACATGTTGTGTGTGCATGGTGGTGCTTCCTAGTAGTTTATCCTAGGTGATGCTAGCAAGTGTAGTGGTAGCTTGTGTAGGTTCTATGTAGGTACTAGCATTTGTTGTTGCACTAGGTTGTGTGTGTATAAGTATAGTAGTCCATGTTCTAGTTGGTTGCTAAGATATCATGTGTATGTGTAGGTGTTGGTACTTCCATGATGTGAGGCTTACTAGATGCCTTGCAATTTTGTGTGTGGTTCAAGAGCATGTGTAGTGGGTGTTGTGGAGTTGATGTGTTAGTGAGGATCATCCCCACCTTTGCAAATCATTCTTGCACCTTCACATTTCCATATGTGAGAGGGCATAGTGACTATTGTGTGTGTGATCTACTTGGTAGATATGCTTGTGGGTTGATGTGCATGACACAAACATGAGGTTCAAACCCCCATGTCACTTTGTCATTGTGCACATGAGCTCAACCTTTGTAGTTGTTGTTATAGAGGAACTACATGAAATGATGCCCATTCACTAGGCATGATTTGGGGTAGTTTCCTCTCCCTTAATTTGTGGTCACTTGTTCCAAGTAGGTGCCCACATTTTATATATGATTTTGGGGTAGAATCTCCCAAGGAATCTAATGGTGAAGGTAGTTTTGCCATTGGAATACTTTATGGAGTTGACATATTCAGATTTGTTGCAAGTTTGCTCTTTGTTTCCTTGGAATAGGTGGAGCCCAAGGGCATGAGTTTTTGTGTGATAGTAGTAGGAGTTTTGCTCTACACCATAGTGGTGTCATTTATCACTTGGTGTTATTTGTGTGCAAACTATGCCTAGACAAAGTGGGCATGTGGCTGAAAAAAAGTCCAGCTTAGGGAAATCTGGAATTTCACGTAGTCTGAGATTCTGGAAACATTTTCTTCTCCTATAGATGAGGATGTGCTGGTCATTGTGTTGTGAACTAGCCTTAGTTCAGTGCTAGGATTTTGGAACTCATATGCTTTTGAAGCACCCTGTCAAACTTCATCTCATTTGGAGTCCATTAGGTTGTGTTTTGATTGCTGTCAAAAAGCTTCAGAACAAAGACAGAAAGTCGGGTGCAGGGATTTTCACTAAGTCCCTGAGATCTGATGGTTTTGTGAAAGTTTGTGGCCTTGTATCTTATAGAGTTTAATTCCTTTTGGTGTGATTCTTGCTGGTGCTTGTAGTGTTCTTGGTTGGCTACAGCCACATATATTATTTGTCATATTTGGAGGGCTGTAGCTATGTTGCATGTAGCTCACAAAGAGCTAAGATGCAGATTATGGCAGATTGAGTAGTATAGTCATTTTGATCATTGGGTGTGCTTAGTTGATGTTGTGGTGTTCTTCCTTGATACAATCCATTCATGTTGGGTTGTTATATGTCTTGGCAACCTGGAAATACCATATTTGTGCCAATTGTGGGTGTGGTGTTGATTCTTCCACGTAGAGCTTCATATCTTGTTTCGTTGATTCCCGTTGATCCGTAGCTCCGTTTGCAATGTTCTTTATATGGTTTTGCATCGTTTTCACGGGCCGCATCTGTTCATGCCATCCTCATGCATGTCAAAATATCTTAGTGTACAGTTCTGTCCAGAAACTTGCAATAGTTTCTTTTGCTTGTACTAGTGATAGAAATAGTGATGCATGCTCATTTTTCATCTCATGCATCATGTGTTTGTTGCATCTTGTGGTGCTGCTGTTCATTGGTTGTTATTATTATGTTGGGTAGCACCGGGATCGGAGAACGAATACGTGGAGTCAGGAGAGTACGTGCAGGACGAACCAGAACCATTCCAAGCTGAGGATATCACACGCAATATGATATGACCTTGATTCCATCTCTAGACTTGTTATGCTAGTTTCATTTCCATGTCATATTGCTCGCTGCCTACCACTGAATTAAATTGCCCCTTGATATGCCATGAGCCCAAACACCGTTCCCTTCCTAGCAAAACTTGTATGGCTAAGTAGGCTTTGCTCAGCTACTAATGATAGCGTTGCTAGATGCAGGTGCTTTGACTCATGTGATAACATGAGCTTGATATCATTATCTTAAATTCTGTTATTTAATTAATGCACCTATATACTTGGTAAATGATGGAAGGCCTAGCCTTTTGCAGGGTGCCTTGTTCCGTTATTGCCGCCTTAGTTACCGGTTACCGGTGTTTGATTCCATAACGATCGCTCCTAACACATTCAGGGTTGTTATGGGGACCCCCTTGATAAACCGCGTAGTGCTAAGGCTTGTCCGGCAGGACCCAACATTGGTTTTAATCTGCTAATCACATAATAATCTGCATAGGGAATAGCTACCCCGAGGAATTTAATCAACAACCCGGGCCAGTGCTCCTCATGAGTGTTGGTCCCACCTGAGTGATGTCTGGGGCCCCACTGGTCACCCAGAGGTTTAGCCATCCCGACGTCTAGCTCATCCGTCGTGTCCTGAGACTGAGATATGCGGCTCTTATCAGGGTCGTCGACACGATAAGAGGTCCTTCTAGCCTTGTCTTACCTTAGCGGTATATCTTGCGTATAGGAATCCCAGTGAGGCTTTGGTTTCCCCCCAGAGTTGAGGATTTCCTCCAAGGAATCCGACGAGATCACGAGATTCGTGATAGAGGATGCCTTTGCGGCATGTGTACGTTTGTGATGGACTAGTTGGAGCGCCCCTGCAGGGATTAATCTTTCGGAAAGCCGTGCCCGCGGTTATGTGGCAACTTGGAATATTTTGTTAACATCCGGTATTAGAGAACTTAAACATAAGCTAATAAAATTGCCAACCGTGTGCGTAATCGTGATTGTCCCTCTCGAAGATCTCTCTTCGATCGGGAACACGGTGGGGTTATGGATGCCGTAGGTAGGTGTTCAGGATCACTTAGTGATCAAGTAATCACGACCGCTAGTGTAGACCACCTTTATAACTGTTTACGTAAGTTAGCCACTAAATCAAGGTGAGGATGCTAGTCTTATACACTTCACCCTTATCCTACCCAATAACATGACTAGTTCTGGCACCAAGGTCTTAGATTGTTGAGTCCCGGTGGCTCACGGATTCCTCCGAAACTCCCAACAGGTACTGGTACCCTAGAGACAGATGATCCCGACGGCACCCAGCTGGCGTGGCAGTACGACGAGGAGACAGACCACCTCTACGTGAACTATCCAGAGGACTGAGGCGTGGTCGTGATCATGGGCCTGCACGCAGGGTAGCATAGCATTTCTATGTTTATGTAGTCCGTAGCGGAACTACCTTGATTGTATCTGTGATGTACTCTGAGTTATTAATGAGAAGAGAGTTGAATCCCGAATTGTCTACTTTTATTATTATTTGTGCTATGTTACTTCCTTGCGAAACGCTTAGATGCGCTTCTTTCCTATTCGGGGGGCTCGACCCCCAGATCGGAAAGGACTGCATCTTGGTCGTTGCATAGAGGGAGCGTGCGATGTTTGATCACATCAACCTTGGAACTACTTCCAACACACATCGTCACCTCACCCTTGGCTAATCTCCGTTTATTCTGTAGCTTTTATTTCAAGTTACTAACACTTAGCAACCGAACCGGTATCTAATACCTCGGTGCTACTAGGAGTACCAGTAAGGTACACATCAATATCATGTATATCCAATACACTTTCGTGACTTTGCCAGCCTTCTCATCTACCAAGTATCAAGGGTAGTGCTGCTTCAATGATTGTTCCCCTCATATGAGAAGCACTTAGTCTCGGGTTTGGGTTCACCCTTGGGTTTCATCACTAGAGCGGCAACTAGTTTTCCATTCATGAAGTATCCCTTCTTGCCCTTGCCCTTCTCGAAACTAGTGGTTTCACTAACCATCAACAATTGATGCTCCTACTTGATTTCTACTTTCGCGATGTCAAACATCGCGAATAATCTCAGGGATCATCATATCTATCCCTGACATGTTATAGTTCATCACTAAGCTCAGTAGCTTGGTGGCAGTGACTTTGGAGAACTATGTCAATCACTATCTTATCTAGAAGATTAACTTCCACTCGATTCAAGCGATTGTAGTACCCAGACAATCTGAGCACATGCTCAACGATTGAGATTTTCTCTCTTACTTCGCAGGACAAGAATCTTGTCAGAGGTCTCATACCTCTCAACATGGGCACGAGGCTGAAATCCCAATTTTAGCTCTTGCAGCATCTCATATGTTCCGTGATGTTCAAAATGTCTTCGACGCCTCGATTCTAAGACATTAAGCTTTACTCACTAAACTATCACGTAGTCATAAAAACGTGTATGTTAGATGTTCGCAACATCCACAGATGATGCTCGGGGTTCAGCACACCGAGCGGTGCATTAAGGACATAAGCCTTCTGCACAACAATGAGGACAATCCTCAGTTTACGGACCCAGTCCACATAATTGCTACTATCATCTTTCAACTAAGTTTTCTCTAGGAACATATCAAAACAGTGGAGTTATAGCGCAAGCTACAACATAATTTGCAAAGCCATATTGACTATGTTCATGATAATAAGTTTAATTAATCATATTACTTAATAACTCCCACTCAAATTGACATCCCTCTAGTCATTCGAGTGACACATGATCCAAATTCACCAACTCAAGTCCGATCATCACGAGTTGAGTTGACTACAATGGTGAACATCTCTATGTTGATCATATCTACTATATGACTCATGTTCGACCTTTCGGTCCCTTGTGTTTCAAGACCATGTCTGTACATGCTAGGCTCGTCAAGTTTAACCCGAGTGTTCCGCGTGTGCAACTGTTTTGCAACCGTTGTATGTGAACGTAGAGTCTATCACACCCGATCATGATGTGGTGTCTCGAAACGATGAACTGTCGCAACGGTGCACAGTCGGGGAGAACACAATTTTATCTTGAAATTTTAATGAGGGGTCACCTTATAATGCTACCGTCGTCCTAAACAAAATAAGGTGCATAAAAGGATTAACATCACATGTAAATCATAAATGACATGATATGGCCATGAACTTGTGCTTCTTGATCTCCATCACCAAAGCACCAACATGATCTCCAGCATCACCGGCGCCACACCATGATCTACATCATTGTGCTGCCATCGAGGTTGACGCGCTAACTATGTTGTTACTACTAAAGCTACTCACTAGCGATAAAGCAAAGCATCTCCAAGCGCAAAATAATTAAAGACAGCCCTATGGCTCCTGTCGGTTGTCGTAGCATCGACATGCAAGTCGATATTTAACTAATACAACATGATCATCCCATACATCCAATATATCATATCATGTCATTGGCCATATCACATCACATGCATACCCTGCAAAAACAAGTTAGACGTCCTCTAATTTGTTGTTGCTTGTTTTATGTGGCTGCTATGGGTATCTAGTATGATCGCATCTTACTTACGGAAAACCACAACGGTGATATGCAAGTTGCTATTTAACCTTCTCCAAGGACCGCCTCGGTCAAATACGATTCAACTAAAGTTGAAGAAACAGACACCCGCCAGTCATCTTTATGCAACATGTTGCATGTTAGTCGATGAAACCAGTCTCTCGTAAGCGTATGAGTAATATTGGTCCAGTCCGCTTCAATCCAACAATACCACCAAATCAAGAAAAGACTAATGAGGGCAGCAAATTGAAAATCAATGCCCACAAACTCTTTTGTGTTCTACTCGAGATATCATCTACACATGAACCTAGTTGTGATACCACTTTTGGGGAACTTTGCATGGGAAACAAAATTTTCCTATGCACACGCAAGACCTATCCATGGTGATGATCATCTACGAGAGGGGAGAGTGCATCTACATACCCTTGTAGATCGCTAAGCGGAAGCATATATAACGTGGTTGATGTAGTGGAACAACTTCGCGATCCAAATCGCATCCCGTCCCGCGATCTCATCATGATCCATCCCGCGATCCCATCATGATCCATCCCGATCTAGTGTCCAACGGACGGCAGTTCTGCGTTCAGGACACGTGCAGCTCGATGACGATCTCCGCCTTCTTGACCCAGCAAGAGAGACGAAGAGGTAGCTGACTTCTTTGGCAACACTACAGCTTGGCGGCGATGGTGGTGGAGCTACTCCGACACGGCTTCGACGTGCCTTATCGAACTAGCTACGGGGTGTCACGAAGTGGTGGAGGGAGAGAGGGTTGTGCCTTGCCTTGAGGTGCCAAAAGCCTCTCTCACCTCCACTGTATATAGGAGGGAGGGGAGTGTGGCTCCCTAGGTCAAGGCCCTAGGGTTGGCCGAACCAAGAGGAGAGGGAGGAGTCCTCCTCCAACACAACTTGGAAGGAGTCCTCCTTCCCAATTCGGTTTTGCCCCTTCCTCCTTTTCTCCCTTGGTCGAAATAGCCTCTTTGGGCTGGCCACCAACCCACTAAGGGTTGGTGTGCCACCCTTGGGCCTTTTTGGTTCTCTCCCGGGTGGGTGGCCCCTCCCGGTAGAACTCCGGAACCCATTCGTCACTCCCGATACTTTACCGCTAATGCCCGAAAACCTTCCGGAAGCCAAATGGATACTTCCTATATAAAATCTCCATCTCTGAACCATTCCGGAAACCCTCGTGACGTCTGGGATCTCATCCGGGACTCCGAACAACCTTCGGTTACTGACATCAATAATTCAACTATACTGAAACGTCACCGAACCTTAAGTGTGCAGACCCTGTGGGTTCGAGAACTATGCAGACATGACCTGAGACACTCTCCGGTCAATAACCAATGGCGGGACCTGGATGCCCATATTGGCTCCTACATATTCTACGAAGATCTTTATCGGTTGAACCTCTATGTCAAGGATTCAGTTAATCCCGTATGATGTTCCCTTTGTCCTTCGGTATGTTACTTTCCCGAGATTCGATCATTAGTATCTCTATTCCTAGTTCAATCTCGTTACTGGCAAGTCTCTTTACTTGTTTCGTAATACAAGATACCGTGACTAACTCCTTGGTCACATTTCTTGCAAGGCTGATTCTGATGTTGTATTACCGAGTGGGCCCTGTCGGGGATATACCCCGCAGTGTAACCCGGCTTCGAGTATGACCCGCCAAAGGACTTGGCGACTCACCGGCGACTCAGCAGTGACCTGGCGGGCGACTCATATTTGTCCCCACAGGCGACTTAGATAAATGACGAAGGCCCAAGGCCCGGCGTACACCCTGGCATAAGGCGGCTCATAGAGAGGCCAGGAGGGCCGACTCACAAGAGAAGGCCCAAGAAGAGGAGAGACTCCCTCACAAAGGAAACAAGACCCGGATTAGGATTCAAGAGAGACTAGTCCTATTCCTACTTCTAGTAGGACTCTACATGTAAACCTACCCCTTTCACCTATATAAGGAGGGGTAAGGCTCCCCAAGGGGGGGGGGACAACTTAGGTCTAGACAAGACAAATCATGAGATAGACAGATTAGAGACCCACGAGATTAGAGGTGCCGAGTCTGCACCCTTGTAATTGAGATCATCATCTTCATCAATGAAGCACAAGCAGGACGTAGGCTTTTACCGCCATCTGAGGGGCCGAACCTGGGTAAACTTGCGTCTCTCGATTCCGACCAACCCCTTCAAGCCGCCACATGGTTGCGATGGCCTCACACCTATGTTCTCTCACGAGGACATCTGCCGTGACAAAACCACGACAGGCCCCGAGATACCTCTCCGTCACACGGAGTGACAAATCCCAGTCTTGATTCACGCCAACCCAACAAACACTTTCGAAGATACATCTAGAGCACCTTTATAGTCACCCAGTTACGTTGTGACGTTTGATACACACAAGGTATTCCTCCAGTGTCCTAGGGTTGCATGATCTCATGGTCATAGGAACAGATACATTGACATGCAGAAAACAACAGCAATAAACTGGCCCGATCATATGCTACGTTCATAGTTTGGTCTTGTTCATCACATCATTCTCCTAATGATGTGATCCTGTTATCAAGTGACAACACTTGTCTATGGCCAGGAAACCTTGACCATATTTGATCAACGAGCTAGTCAATTAAAGGCTCACTAGGGACAGTGTGTTGTCTATGTATCCACACATGTATTTGAGTTTCCAATCAATACAATTCTAGCATGGATAATAAACGATTATCATGACCAAGGAAATATAATAATAACCAATTTATTAATGCCTTTAGGCCATATTTCCAACACAAAAATGTGAGTCCCTAGGTTTCCATAGGACTTGTCATAATGGTTTTGTACCAATGTATTTTCATTTAAGGAGTGTTCACCACACACCTTCCTCCGTAAGTAACTTGAAAAGCCACTTACCCAAGAGGGTTGAGTTCTTAACCTGTAGGTCATGGATACCTAGTCCTTCCTGGTCTTTTGGTCGGCAGACGACATTCCATATAGGACAAGGGACGCTATTTCGAATCATGATCGCTAACATATCAGCCACTATTTAGAAACTAACATTAAGAAGGCATATAGGTCTATATTGTTGTATCCTTTCTGCCTTCGAAATTTTAGGTAACAAAATGATCTCCCCAAAGTTCAGGCGAAACAAATTTAGTTGCCTCAAATGCAAGCATCCGAATAATTCTAGAAGATTCGGCTTAATGACTTCCCCAAAGTGCTCGTAAAACTCAGCATGGCAGCCATCTGGGCCAGGTGCCTTATTGCGTTCCATTTAGAAAACTGCCTTTCTAATCTCCTCTTCGGTGAAGGGAGCATTTAGGAAGGAGTTCTCCTTAGCGGAGACGTGGGGGATATCATATGTTTCTGACTCGTCCATGGAAATATTTTCGTTCTCCGGAGCCCAAACAGACCTTTATAGTACTTTGTGATATATGCCTTGAGTTGTTCTTGGGCTTCGATCCGGCCCTCCTCCTGATTAAGGAAGTGAATACATTTTTTCCTATATCTGCCATTGGGAAGATAAATTTGGCTCCTATACGTCTGTTCGAACACGTTTGTGCGCGTTCGCGAACAGCGTCCAGCGATCTTTTATATGGGTTGTCATACATTCACACATCGTAAGTGCTGATATAATCAGTGCACGTCGATCATACAATACAAATTGTCTCAATTTAACCTTTCAAAACAAAGCAAAATAAATATAGTTTAATAATCTAGACATTTTTTGGAAAAGGGGGATCACCCCCGACCTCTGCATCATAATGATCATGCAGCCATATTATTAAATAAATAAGGTTCCAAACAGGTTCAGTAATCCAAAAAAGAGCACAGATAGCTCATAAAAGATAATGAAACCAAATACCACATCTGACAATGTAAAGAAAAAATAGGCTACGATGACTAAACACCTAGCCTATAGTGTGTCGTCATCCATATCGGTTGACGATTGCCTGCGCTGTCATCTCCCACCGGCTGCACCCACTAACCAAAAGCTCCCTCGAGTCCGTTGGCGTGAGTAACGACCACATACGAATCCAAGCCATAGCTCTGTAAATGACCTGCAAAAAATTGGTGAAGTTCTTCTTATTAAAAGTCATGTTGTTTCTGCACTTCCATATAGCCCAAAGCATGGCACAAATTCCTATTCGAATGTATCTCGTTGTGTTAACATTCACTCCATTAAGCCACGTCCCAAATAACATATTCATACTCGTTGCAGGGTTTATATTGAAAGCTATATGAATACTACGCCATAAAACTCTTGCAAAAGGGCATTCGAGAAAGAGGTGTTTGATGGTCTCATTTTGATCACAAAAGCGACATCTAGAATTACCCACCCATCTTCTTTGAAGTTATCTTTCGTTAATATGACCCCTTTGTGGACAAACCACGTAAAGATCTTTATCTTCAGAGGTACTTTTACTTTCCAGATGTGTTGGGATGTAGGTAACTGTAACACCCAAGATGCGACCCCATCCTTATGTTTGGCACGAGGGCTTCAACAGGGATAGAAGTGCATCTCGTCGTTTTGCAAGAATGGATATTGTTACAAGTACATGTACAAAAGAGATGAGTATATAGAATCGGTTTACACTCGTCACAAGCTACACTCCTCAAATCTGTATCACACCTGTCAATGGAAGTCTCTCCGCTATGGTCTCAACTACACAAGCAGGTAACGATAATTTGTATCTGGATTTACGAATTACCTCTCTGAGCCTTGGATGGATTTCACCTCAATCTCCTAGCCAAGGGGGTGGATCCACCGAATGACAGAGCTCCCCTCGTCCACTGCGGCATGACTCAGGCCGCCTACGTCCACAGGGATCCCCCCCCCCCACACACACATCATGGGATGGGGGGGGGGGGCGCTGACCCCCGGGGGCAGCATGCCCGATGGAATGTTGGCGAGCTCGACCACCGATGGCGGTCAGATATTGAGCCTAGATGGATTCGTCGTCTTGAACCGACACCACTTTGTTGCCTATGCCGGATTTATCGACTCCGCTTCCTGGATGGCCCAGAAAATCGTGTCGAAGTCCATTCCGTTGTCGTCGCCGGCGAAGCGGCAGCGCTCCACAAACGAGCTGTTGCGAATGGCCTCGACGCAAATCTCGGGCCACTTTCCCCAATTGGGGAAACGCTCCCGCACGACCCGCAACATCAACTGGGTTGAAAATGTCATGAATCAGCTCCTCGTTCCAACTTATTGTTACTGGATCGATCAAATCATTCACTCTTGTGACCAAATCATTCACACACACGGTCGCTTCCTATTTGAAAAGAGCAAACGTAATTCTCGTTCAGTCGAGGAAACAAATGTTTCCTTTTATTCCCGGGGAAACCACGAGGAAGGTAGAAATGCGAGCAACAACATCATCAAACGACAACACGGCACCCTTTGTTAGTCACAAATACGTACTGAATACACAGCTTTTTAACTCTCAAGTCCACACTCTGATTGTGCTCTCGCGTCACTACTTGGAAGGCTGGAGCGGCTTTATTAGATGGTGAAGAAAGCTCACAAAAATCAAACCAGGGATAGCATAATCATAATCATAACCATATGTGTTTCCTTTCGACTGGTTCAGTTGTAGGCGTCCGGGTTGGCGACAAGGTAGGCCTCGGCGGCCTTGAAGATAGCGGTGACAGACTCCTTGGCCTTGGTGATCTCATCGTTCACCTCCACACCCGGCAGCAGCTTGTACGTCGACTCCACCTTGACGACGCTCCCGCCGTTGGCCGCCGGCTCCACCTTGATGTGGGACGTAGCCGTCTCAATAGCGGTGCCGACGCCGCCGCCCTCGATGAGGGTGGACTTGCACTCGCATTTTTCGGCGTCGATGAACTCGAGCCTCTCCTTCATGAGGCTGAAGGGCATGGCTGCAAGATCAACTGTGTTATGCATGCTTTGGCAACGTATACCAGCAGCTGAATAGCGGGCATGAATTGTGCGTGGTGCGTGGTACCTGAGGTGAAGTTGAACTGCCTGACGCTGCCGATGCCGCCTTCGCCCTCAACGGGATGGGCACTGGCGACGATGTGTGGTGCAAGCTTAGGGGCCAGTGTGTGCCAGTCCATGACGCCGGCGTGGAAGAGGCGCGGTGCGGCGACCGGTGATTCGATCTCGTGGGTCCAGCTGTTGGTGGAAGCCATTGCTGTGGTGATCAACTGTGCAAATGATGTGTTGAGCTGTGAGGCTGTTGTAATGGCGCAGAGCTGTTTGGTTTCCTGGAGAGTGTAAGTGGGCGCTATAAATAGAGGCTCCAAGCCGGGGGTTGGTGAAGCTTGGCCTGAACGGATACATGTGGTGAGTAGTGGAGGCTGGTGAAGTCGCCAAGCCAGGCGTCGAGTTTTTCCAAATTGGGTGGCACCGTCGGTTAAGCTTTTATCATTGCTTTGGTGAGTCTGAAAGTTCACCCTTTTTCAGTATATATGATAAGATATTAAAGGAGAAGAATGTGTTGTTCAATTGACACCACGGTCCGCGTGGGCAGATTGTTCGAGAATGTTTATATTTAGTTAAAAGAAGAGTGACAGGACCCTTCACCAAAAGAAAAAGATAGTTGGGGTTGGTGTGGTTAGAACGAAGAAACAAACTAACGCCATGCATAGAGCACCCCGACGACCGCACACAGCAGCAGCCGACGGGTCGCCTGCCTCTCGGGCCGGAAATGAAGCCGCCGACTGTCTTTCAATCCAAGGGGATTTACTGCAGAAGACGCGGTGACTGAAGAATCCAGTGGGGGGTGTTTAACTGCAAATTCATGATTGTTTCGATGTTCCACCTGCAATTCAGATGCATGGATACAGTCTCTAGGATGCATACATAGGATATAAGTTGCTTACAAAAATTCCTTTCAGATATTACCTCAGTTGTCAAAATTATGTGCAACCTTCCATGGTTGCGCGGTTTTAAAAACTCAACTACTGGCTCTAAGCTTGAAAAATACATCTTCACCGTACACAAAGTCACGAAGTCTCTCGGAGACATGGCAACAATGCTGCGATTCTACTCAGCATCATCGTCACTATTTTTCTCAGACAAATCCACGTCTTCACCATACACAATTTCATCAATTTCGTCTTCTTCCTCTTCATCAGATTGGACTGCCACCTTCGCGGATACATCTATTGAATCCTTGTCAACCTGAGGAAAGTGAGACACATCTTTAACATTGATGCCTGTAGCAGTAAGACTAACTATTAATTTATTTTCAGCCTTATAAATGAATGAAAACCTGAGCCATTATCAGCCGAAGGCGGCCAGAAAGCTTCAGTAAATCTTCAGTTGCTGCGTATCTTTCTGCACACATCTGCAAAAGAAAGAACAGTCAGTTCTACTTTTTGTTCCCTTCGGCTTATTTTTATAATTCACATGATGGATATTGGTTTGTAGGCTCGCAGTCAGAGTTCTCAAGTTGCAAACATCAATGCCCCGAATTTGGTAGCGTTGATTGGATGGGACAGTATCTGTTTGTGCTTAGATTAGTGGCATCCAACTTGTGTCATATTTTGGCCAATACATGTCCAAACATCTAGCAGAAAAACCATCCCATGGTTGGCCAAACACATTGGTTAGTGGCTTGTTCAAATCAATCATGATATATACATAACTACAGTTCATAGTGTCCACGAAATTAAGGTGAGGCACTGTTGTTGCATTTCTAATCTAAATAGATTAGGAGGTGAAAACAAATGGCAGAAGTAGTTACTCGTAACTACCATCTCCTAAATCTATCTAAACCGCGCTTGCTCTTTTAAACCTCAAGGCCTTAACTCTATGATCATTTGCTAGATATGAAGCGATCGTATAACTGGGCACTATCAACTGCAGATACAACTTGAGATCCTAAATGAAAATCCATCTTTCAAATATGACATAATGATTCGCAATCTAAGCTGGACAATATCATCAGCACCATAATGTGTTTCACCTTCCAGACTGTATGCTCTATAACAACATTAGCACCATTTAATTTAGTTTTGGCTAGTGGTTCCTCACGCTGATTACAAGGCTCAAACCATGAGTTTGCATGTGGGCTTTTGCACTAATAGGTTTCATTTTCCACCACATATCTCTTAGTTGCTAAGTCTGTTCAATTGCTGCAGGTGAGTTCTCACTGCCGTCGATGTATCTTTCTCAAAGAGGTTGTAGTGATAGTCTTAAGTTTAAAATATGTTATCCTCATTGTGCATCATCTAATACCAAACAGATAGAAGATCAGACGCTAATAGCACAACCCTTCTCCATACCAAGAACAATAGTACTTCATACATATAGTAAACAGAAGTACTCAACATTTGCCAATCATTAAGATGCCAATTTAACCACAACATTTTGTTTTCATCTATTTGGAAATTCCAGAAGTCTAATATCAAGAAAAAATAAAACAAATTCATTTATATGACTTTCACATACATAAACTACAAATCTAGACAATATCACCCCTCTTATGGGAGGGAGTGTTTGAGTGCTCGACAAAGCTCATGATAGAAACAAAGAGACACATAAAGATATGCAAGTTATGCAATGCAACATGCTCCAACTAGTACTGGTAAGTGGTAAGAAGAAACAATACCTTCTCCAGGTCGCTAATTAGTTTTCTTGATTTCTCCGAGGGGATAAAACGACCATGAGTTACCAATAAACAGTATATCCAACGCAAAACAAACTCAGCACTACCAGACCTGTGGAGAGATACATATCAGGAACCAACAGAGAACATACAGTTATACATAGCATGCAAAAGACATGGATGTAGGTTCATAAGCACCTTGATCTCCATGCAGATACTAAATTCTCTAGAAGTTTGCAAGCATCTCCAGGCTTCAGAGATCTTAGATGTGCTCGAATCTATTGAACAACAACACAAAACATCAAAATGTACCCTTTCACATGAATTAACTTTCATAGCTATACGTACATAGTAAAGATAAATCAGTATTAGAACTTTAAACTGAAACAGAGTAACCACAAACCTTCTTGCTGGGTAAATTAGCGTCAATTGTTATGCCACTGCTACTGAACAGATCTGATAAGATTTTAGTGGCCATGTCAGGATGGCCCGTGAGATTCTTATCAATGATGCCATATTTCCTCATCATGTCTTCGATGCATATACTGTCATCTTCAATTCTTTGAACAGGAACTAAACAAGGAAAATGGTTTTTTAGTGAAGTGATCAAGCTGTATATTAGAACATTCTGAAAACAACAGACACTGAAAAGTAAATATAATAAGCACTAAAGGCATCCTGGTTCTTCCCACAAAAATGTAATAAAACATAAATATGCTAATAAATAGCAATCCATGACTCATGTGTCACAGAATTAATTGCTACACTGTCACACGTGGAGAATACAACCATGTTATGCTCCAACTGTTGGCTGTGTTTCACCCCTTGTCGAGAAGGAGAAGACATGGCAAGAGATGATTTACCTCTTTTCTCGGTTGATCTTGAAGTGGTACCAGTGTCACTATCAATCGCAAGCTTGACACCACTCGGTTTTGTTACGCTATGTTTTCTTTTCTTTTCCTGTGTATGAAGCTTCGGAAGAGGAAGGATGGCATCTTCTGCATTCGCCCGGTCTAGGGCAGTGATAGTTACTACAAAAAAAAGAGACGAGGTTCAGACCAAGATTCGGAATTGATAACCTTCTCAAATGAAGGCAATAATAATATAATTCCTACCAAAATCCCCTGGTTGACCCAGTAGGATATTCATATGAATAACAAACGCACAAGTTGAATTACCACCATAACTAATGAACACTAGCATACCTTTTGTTTTAGCAGATTGACCTATCTGGGGCATGGTGGGTTGAACTGTAGGTAAGAGAACTCCATCTTCAGATACACCCAAATTAATATCATTACCATAACGAACCTTTAGCTTATCGAAAGATGGTTTCACCACGGATCCATATGCCAGAAGGACATGGGCTGTAGTAGGTCCATTTATTCCTTGAAATTTTGCGGCAAATATCGCAAAATCCTGATTAGTTCTTGAAAGAGAGGGCTCGGACAAGGCAATCTTAGTAGGCTTCTTATTGCGTAGGTCATCCATGCTATTCCCAGACCAGAAATAGCAGATACCAACCTCAGAGATAGCCAACACACCTATTACTGCTTCAGTACCATTAGTATCTAAACACCTGCAGTCCACAAAGATTGCTGGGTGTTCCATAGAGAGTATACAGCTTGAACTCTGAGTTTTACCACTGCCCAACTTCCAAATGGCAACATAGCGTTCCCCAACTCCAGATGACAGAACATATTTGCCAGTGTTACTAAAAATCACGTTTCTCACAGCCACCTAAATGTTCATGTAGCCAATAGCAACAGGTGTGCACTTAGAGAAAGCAATACAATTGAAATCATAACAAATTTCAGAAGAGGATCACAGTACAGGAGGGCATACAAGACACTCACCGGATGCCCAGAGAACTTTTGAATCTTTTTGTTGTCAGAAGCATCAAAGGTCCTCAACTGACCAGCTGCTGTTGCTAAAATTGTTCCATCTGATAAGACCAAATACAAAGTGCATTTCATTTCTTTGAACTGGGATGGAAATAGATTGGTATGGAGGAGAGCAGATACAAGCAAAACAAAATGGGCATGCATACCTCATTGCAGCATAAGATTATCTTTACTACTTATTAAAAAAGCAAACATTATCTTTTTTAAGCACACCCCGTCTAACGTACACAGAACAACACGGTCACTGGCGGAGCTTGGTCAAATGTTTTGGAGGGGCCAAACAGAAAATATGGATGCTTAAGGGGGCCAAAAGTCTATATTTTCCCTAATCTTCTACTCTATTTTTTTTTTCACGAAATTTTCCCAGCCTGGGGGGGGGGGGGGGGCCATGGCCCCTGCAGCATACAACGTAGCTCCGCCGCTGAACACGGTGCAATTAGAGCCTCACGATCAGGGTCAGTCATTTATATCTAACTGTCAAGATAATAACTAGCCCTTGCCAAAATTCAATTAGCAATTTAAGATGGCAGACGAGAACTCTGTCGTCCGCCTGCCACCCACATCCAACTCCCAACCTACCGGCCACCTCGGGCAGACCTGCATCTCTTCCGTCTGCCCCGTCCCTCACTTCCCGATCGACACACAACCCTACAATGTGGAGGCCGCGCAACCTGGGGCGAACGGTCCAAGACCTTAGACTGATTTGGCGGCGCATCACCAGCAGATGATGGCGGAGATCCCGTGCGTGCAGGTGGACCCCGAACCGGCTAGGGCTCTCCTCGCCCCCACGCTCCTGCCACGCTCGATGTTGCCAATGCCACCTCTTCCTGGGACGGAACTGCCACACGGTTCCCACCGGCACCTCCTCTCGATGCAACCCCGCGATGTCACCGCCTTGCTGTCACCACTGCGGTCGTGCTGGCCGCAGCCTCCCCAACCCTCCCCTCCAGTCACCACTTTCACATGGTCTCCCCAGCTGCGGCAACCATGGTCGGTCCTGGATTGACGCCGCAGGGGCAGCAGCTGGACGCCGTCATCAACCAGGTAATACAAATCCGCCTCTGCTTCTTCCATTCTTAATCACTGTTTCTACACAATTTGATGGCGAAAGTGAGTTCGTGCTGGCTGCGTTATTCACCGCTGAGAGGAAGAGAAGAGGGGGCTTGGCCGGCGTGCTCGAATGAAACATGCCCGTTTTAGTGTGGGTCGAGGCACTAGGGCACGTTGTCGGTGTGGCTTGGTCGGCCATTTGCTAGCTGAATCGTCATGCGTTTGGCTGAGGAAGCGATCACTACCACCAACTGGTACCCCGGCAGGCAAGTACTGCAATAATTAGTGTGACAGTCAGCATCAGACTGGGCAAGAAGACGGTTCTGCTCCAGCCTAAATGCTGGGGCCTGTACTCATGTCTTCTGCAAGGACAACAGCCTCTAGCAGTGTAGGGCGACAGCAGCCTCACAGCGTCAACGACGTCCAGGCGATGGCCAAATTCGGCATTAGCCTAGCTGCTAGCTAGAAGTTGGACATGAAGGAGGCAGGGGTCAGCAAAGGCAAAAGGGCAGGGGTCACCATAGTTGGTAATTCATTTTTTCTGAATTCATGGCGATGCAATATAAGTTTCTGAATTTATGTCAAAGTGTCAATTGTAGGTCGTGCATAGTAGTGGTCTAATGGTAGTACTGGTCAAGCTGTCATATACTTTGGTTTTGCTTTGCATCAAACAATTTCTTTTGTGCTTTGGAGTTTAGAGTCAGCCCCACCTTGATTTTCATCTGTCCTCCGCCACTGCTCCTAAACAATGTCTTGGAATTCAGCAGCTCATGAATGTGATAGTGAAGGAACCAAAGGGAATGATACTACTGTATCAGCAGTGGTGTTGATACGTAAGTACTCCACCTATTCTAAATATTTGTATCTTTTCAGAAAAAAACTATCAAACTTGTGTACTGTCATGCCTTCTAATTTGTCTTCTTAGTTTGAACACAGTTAGAAGAAAAAAATGAGGAAAATACTAAAAGGTGCATAGATGAGTAACACTGATGAAAAATTCATATACCCATCATGTCTTGGATGAGAAATAGTATGAGAACTTCAATGAAAAAATCAGCACTGCCAAACCATCTGGAAATGCCACCAGAGATGAGACAAATTTAGGAGGTAGATGCGCTAGAGGAGGAAGAGGAGCTCCAGTTTGATCCCATACTTTGTGTCATAATTTCATATTGATAAGTTCTTTGGACTCAATAATTCACTATATAATTCTGGTTGATGGACTTTGGGCGGTACATTAAAGGTAGGTTTTGGTTTGGCATGTTCGCCTCCTACGCTAAATGAGACCTTTCCATCATTTTCATTTTCAATTTATTAAATATATTTTTTCTCTTTTTATTTAATTTAATTATGCAGGAAGAGGAGGAATACATAGTTTTGCTACATAATAGTATAACTAAGATAAGGAAGAAGGTATTGCAACTAGCAAGGTAGCACGTTCATAGTATGACCGTGAACTTCCTTAAAATATTTATGGTTGTTGTATCCTATCAAACAATATAATTTTCCATGATTTTTGTTGGTTTGCAAGACTCAAATCTTCAAAAAACACATGTCTTTTCATATTGAAAATGTACCTCTGTTGAAACTTTGTGCGTCAGTTATTCAGTTAGAAGAGAAAACACAGAGAAAACCGTACTGTTAAGAGGTGTTTTCTCCTGTGCATGTATCAACCTGGATGGAGGGCGGTGAATCGGGGACGTAGCCGCAGCGGCCAGGTCTGGTATAGTTGCCAGTTATCTTCAATTCAGGCCATGAAATCTCAATATCTGAATGACCAGAATCTTCCTTTCAGTTGAGTGCATGAGATTCTTCGGAAGCAAACTGCAACTTTCTCGATGTGCCAGTACTAAACTGGGAGGCGCTGGGAGGCTAATGTTTAACTATCTCCAGATGAAACTAACATCGAGGTGAGTGGACACATGCTTTCCTACTTTATTCTTTTAGTATGAACTTGATTAGCATTTCACAGAAACATGATGTATGTGATATATTTGATTCAACAAGCTATGCGATTTTTTTCGTTGCGCAATACAAAAGTATGTTGCTACACCTTATTCTTAAGGAATACAGAATATATTGTTATACCGTATTTTCAGCAGTCATAAAATACGCATTCAGTTTAATTGTTTTGATAGAATGCTCATGTGGTTGGGCAGAGAAAATATATATTGAATTTAGTTGTTTTCAATAGGCAGCGTGATTTATTATTAATTAGGAAATACAGAAAAAATTGTGTAGGTATCTCGATTCTCTTAGATGCCACTTCTGGTCATGTAATTTTCAACATTACTTAACTTTTTAGAGTTCTGTTTCGATTGTATTTCATAGAGAACTTGCAAACTGAAGAAGTAGAGCAATCCTCATTGTATTTATATAGGTTACTTAAATTGGGTTAAAAAAATCTTCCATTACGAATTTTCTTCACCAACAAATATAAATCTATAATGTTCTAAACTCGCCCTGCACTCTGTAATGACCTCCTAGCGATGCTAATACCTCAATTTTCATTTTACACCACCCATATATTCATTTTTTGGAGGATTTTTTGTGGTGATGATAGCTACCCTTTGTATTGGAGAAGACGCGAGGAGGATAGATAGTCAATGGCGCAGGCTCCATGACTTGGCTGTAGATTGGCGCAAGTGTCCATGGGGCCAGAGAAACGGGAGTTGGGACTTCCGAACAATGCTTTTAACTGGCATCTATTGTAGCCCCACAAGCTTCAAATGAGAGTACGGTTGTGCCAAACATTGTCCCATATTTTGATTTTTTGTCAGTTCCTCTCATGATTAAAAAAATTGTATGCCCCTTACAACCCTTTTTATGATACATTTCTCTCCACTATACTATTTGCATGAAAAAAATGGGTTTTGTACATTTGCTTTCGCTTTAAAACTTGAAAGAGCAATTTGAGTTGGTGGTGTGCTTTAAAATTGCATATTATTGTTGGATGGTTTCTCCATAGTCGTTCTTTGTTCCATTTTTTTTTGAACTTCCAGCATAAGAACCATCACTAGAATTTCATTTGCATTGGTCGAGACGTGCATGTTTACTAGTAATATACATACAGATGAATATTATATACTACCAAGCCCTTAGCTCAAAGGATATACTCCCTCTATGCCTAAATAATTGTAGTTGGGGAGAATTAGATTAGTTCTCCCCAACTACAATTATTTAGGTAGAGAGGGAGTATAATGTTAAAAATAGCATATACATTTGCACATATATTGTATTAAGAAATGGATAAAGTTCTGATTTCACGAAAAAAGGAATATATACAAGTAAGCATTTTTCAGAACAGTGGGATTTTCTTTAATGGATCCATGTGTGTGGTAGATAATAGGTGTGTTACAGTTTGAAAAGCAAACTGTGAAGATTAATTAGAGATTCTATAGGCTGTGACTCGGCCAACACCATGAGGGCGCCAACATGATAACACGTATAAAAGATGGTCAAAGAATTTTATCTATTTGTTAATATAATATAAAGGTCACTGCGATCGTCAACTATTTACTATTGTAAGGGTCAGTCAGAGCAGTTAAACTATGTCGAGAATTGACTGAAGGAGAAATCATAACACAGATGCAAAAAACATCCATAGTGCAGATGAAATGGCGAGACATGGACGATTTAGCAACATAGAGAGTAGTGAAACACTGAAAATAGATATAAATCAAGAAGAGATACCTGATGATACCGCCATGGCGGATACTGCCTTGGAGGAAGATCTAAATTTCCCTGCAACAGATCCATCTGAGGCATCAATCTTACAGACCATGCCATCGGCGCCTGCTGTGTACACACTACGCCCATGCCTCGAGTATGCTACAGCTGTCACACCCCTGAAGAAATACAAAAGCACACCAACATAAGTGAACACATGTGAGCTCGAGCTCTGCAAGATTAACCCTAACAGGAAATAGCAAACAAAGCCAAGATTACAGCTGTGGCTATGTGCTTCATGTGAAAAAGATTTTCGTAATTGGCATGGTATTATGAGCATTTCGTACTAAGAAGATGTTGTTTCCACAAATGCACTGAACCACCAGCCATACCCAGGATGACAATCGCTGATCCTCCACTTCCACTGGCCCGCAGCAACGTCGAGCGCAAGGACATCCCCACTGCCCGTCCCAAGCACGAGCAGCAAGCTCCCAGCCTTCCGCTTCCTCTGCTAGGCAAAAACACAAGCAATGACGCATGCGCACACACAGGGGCACAGCGGCAGATAGCAACAGCTCGAAAAATGGGGGTGATTCCTCACCTTGAAGGAGAGCTGCACCCACTTCATGCAGGTGTAGTCGAGGGCGAGGTGGCCGCGCTTCGTCTCGGGGAGCGCCCCGACCTCCACCGCGGGGAGGTCGGCGAACTCGGTCTGCAAGTGGCCGCGCACGGCGTCCCATACCTGCGACAGGGGCAAACACCATCGGGTTAACGAGGAAGCGGCAACACGAGCCGCTCCGTCGTGTGGATGGGCAGCGTTTGATTCCGCACCTTGATGCGGCCGTCGCCGGACGAGAGGGCGAGGAAGTCGGAGGAGTGGCTGAAGCAGGTGAGGAGGTCGCGAATCGGCGCGGGGGCGGGCGCCATGACCCGCGCTGGGCGGCGGTGGCGGCGGGGGGTGGGGAGGGAGAAGAAGGGTTTATGCGGCGGCGCGGCAGGGGGGGAGGGTTTTGAGGGAGCTCCCGTCCGAGCGAGTGGTTGGACCCTATATCTATCTCGGTCGGTTTCGCTTTATGTGGCGCTTCGGACGCGGCTGAGCCGGACCAGGAGGACGGGCTAGGGTTTTCCTTTCTGCCCAACAGAAACAGCAAACCGTTTCGCTATTTCTTTGCCCCGCCGCCATCCCCCCTGGCTCGAGCTCCCACGCGACCTCGACGGCTGCTGCTGCTCGCCGCCCACGCCGTCCAGAAGCTGCTCGCCGCCCTCGACTGAGAACTGAACCACGCCGACGCCTCTGCCCGTGGGTACTGCTGGACTTCGACCGCGTCGCCACGCCTGCACCGACTCGCTGCCGGCCTGCCGCGACCTTCAGCGGCCAAGTATGATTATCTTTTCCTGTTTTTTTTTTCGTTCAGCGTAGTATTCTTCACGGCCATGTGCAGCGAATTTAGAAATGATTCTCATCTGCTGCTGAATTGGAAGTAGAGTATGGCGTGTGAAGGGGCAAATGCATATGCCTTTCTCAATTTTGAGTATGTTAGACAGACGCTAGTGGTATTTTGTCATGTAAACTGAACTGGCTGCACTTTGGTTTCCACTGGTTGTCTAGTTGTATGTTGAAACCTTTGATTTTTGACTTGTGGTATTTTGGCCATTTTCCCAACCCTGTCAGAAAAGCCGCACGAATCCCCCCTCATCCATCTCTTTCCGCCGCAGCTGAGTTGATGGAACCCAACGCCGACAAGCTACGTGGTCTTCGCATCACCTCCCTGGATGATGAAGACGATGATGAGACAGAACTGCCCAACCAACCTCTGCCCGCCTCCACCATGGACGTGGCTGCGGCCGCCTCGGGCTATGATGACGATGACGAGGACGAGGACGAAGATGAAGAAGCAGAAGTCATGCTTGGTTTCCTGGAGAAGCCGAAGCATCCAGGCCTCCTCCTCCGCCACCTCTTTCCCAGCAAGGCCGGAGGCATCCCGGTCCGTGCAATAACGCCATCATATTAAGTGGCGCACTTTGATTTTTATGCGATTGGAGCAGGTACTAATGTGAGGTGTTTGTGTATTTTGTCCAGGCATGGTTGGATCCCGTGAACTTGCCCTCGGGGAACTCCAGATGCTGTGGCTTCTGCGGCGAGCCCCTGCACTTCGTCCTCCAGGTGCTTGCTTTGTGCCTAGAAGCAATTGTACCCGTTGTTTTCTTTCGAGAACTTGTACCAGTTAATTCGATGAAAACTTCATCTCAAACTGGGTTTCAATCTCTGTAGATTTATGCTCCGATTGAGAGCAATGCAGCAGCATTCCACCGCACTCTGTTCATGTTCATGTGCCCGTCGATGGCGTGCTTGCACCGAGACCAGCACGAACAGTGGACACGTAACCAAGGCAATCCTCGTAGAAGGTGAAGCCAGTCCCGTGGCTGCTGTGTTGGCTTTTAAACTTTCGAGTAGAGACTGAAAATATTTTGCTGATCCTGACTGCCTCGTTGGATTGCAGTGTGAGGGTTTTCCGGTGCCAGCTGCCTCGTACCAACGCGTTCTACTCAAGTGAACCTCCAAGTCACAATAACTCCGACAAGCCACTATGTGCCGGAGGTAGTTTTCCTTTTTGTTCAGTTGCATGGCATCTTAGACTTACTGTGCCTAATAAGTTTGGTATGCTATTAGTGCCACATTTCCTGCATTACATAGCAATTAGCTAGTTATCCTAGAGGAAAAGGTGCTTATGTGCAGCACATCTCTTTCACTCTATCTAGCTATTGCATAAATATTTTCTTCATTTAGCACTTATGAATTCCTAGATCATATCTTCAATATGCTAAAACCTTGGAAGTTATCATCTTCATTTGTTGATGTTGGTTGCTCCACACAGCGGCACCTTGCTTCTAATGTCTTCCTTAGGAAACATATATAATCTTTTGCTTTCTGTTTTTTTTCCCAGAAAAGCTTCGTACTGTCAATGTGCTGACTGCTGAGACTAAATTTGATGGGGGTTTGTAAGATGCTGATTAATTTTGTGGGACATTTCTTTCGACGGCTTAAAAAAAAGCCTCCTTCCCAGCTTTCCTCATAAGCCGCTTCTCTTATTCATTGGGGCTTCTAAACTAGTTATGGGATAACTAATTTAGAAGTCCCAGCAAATTTAGGCGGCTTATCTTTTAAGCTGGGAAGAGGCGGCTTAATTTTTAAGCCGCCCAAAAGAACTGGCCCTGTATATTGAAGCGCTTACATTCATAGGCAACAATGGCCTTCTTCTGTCAGTCAAACTGATTATGTTAATAGATGGCCATATTCCAAGCAAATTATATTGATTTCCTTCGTTTACTTGACTGTGAGTTGCCAGCTGCTCTCTGTCATTGGTGTGGTACATGGAAAGGGGATAAAATATGTGGTAGCTGCAAGAAATCACGTTACTGTTCTGAGAAACATCAGGTATATATTCCCATGTCATTTAAGCATCGTAGAGATCTCTTGGGTATCTCATGTTTGTGTTAAATCTACCCCTTTGTCATGTCCATATGTACAGCCTTTGTTTTGATCCTTGCCAATTTTTGGACACACACATGCCCCTTTGCCCACCTCCAATACAATAAAGCATTGGCTGGCTTGGACACCAATCAAACAGACCCTACATATCCCTTTGGCAGCCAGGTCCTACTTTGGATGAACAAATTTTCATGACTCTTTCTCAGGCACTGCACTGGCGCTCTGGTCATAAAATTGATTGCCTACAGATAATCAATTCTTCTGAAGCTTCAAGTTCTGTGCTGCCAGCTGTAGGAAAAGGTAATCATGTTTGAAGGCTAATAATACTATTAAGGTCGTAATTGTTGAATTGTGTCTTTATCCTCTTACAGTTCCTCTCTATTTGCAGTTCCTGCTAGGAGTTCTTGGCCGGAATATCAGATAGCAATTGACGATGAAGTTGATTTGGATTCTGATAGTTGTGATGAAAACAGCTCAAAGTCCTTGGTGATCCAAAAGCATGGTAAACCAGATGATACAATGCAGTCATGGATGGATCAATTTGAGGTTTTTAGCCGTACATTCTCTCTTTATGCTTGCAAATATAGCACCCACTGTTTATTCACTGCTATGTTATGTAGGCTGATGCTGACAACCGATGCTGGGCATATTTTCAAGAGCGTATCACAAGAGGGCCAAAGCAAGTATTGAGGTATGCATAACTTGCATGAATCCTCTCCTATGTTTGGTGATGTTTTCAATTTACTTTTGCCTGTTTGGGAAAATAGTAGTTCAATGTTGTTTGAATCATTTTGTAATTGAGTTTATTCAGTTGGCTTGCATATTTATTCTCAACAATGTGTGTTATATGCATATTACTAATAAAAGTCTCAATTACTCAGATACTGTCGAGATCCAAATGCAAAACCTCTGTGGGCTTTATCAGCTGGGCGTCCATCAAATGCTGATATCCCTAAATGTAGCTACTGTAAAGGTCCGCTGTGCTATGAATTTCAGGTTGGTCAATTTGTTTAGGGCCAAAAATATTTACATTTCTGATATAGCAACACATCTCCACACAATTAGTATACTCAGAAACCCAATTGTTTTTCCATGATAACTCCCCCTCGTAGCAGTAATAGGTTTATAGTCAATATTGTGTTGCCACAAAAATAATAGACTGAAAAACTTACAATATTCATGCCCAATATTTTGTTAATGCCCATATGCTTTATAAAATGTCTGTCGGGCAAATGCTCTGTGTGTGAGCCATCACTACCATCAGTTTTTTAAATAATGATAACAATAACAAGACATGATTCAGAAGTTATCAAACACTAGCACTAGGGACTGTGTAATCAGTTATGCTACTAGTTAGGCTGTTCCAGGGTATGCATGGCATGGTTTGTGCCTTTAAGTTATGACCAAGTTATTTTTCCTTCTGTCCGAACAGGAAACCAGAAGAATGTTGTTAATGAATTACTTGTGTGGACTTATTGTATCATGTTTCCTTTCAACCCCCATGAGAGCAATGTCCAAATAATTGTACCTATGGAACTTCATATGTGTGAAGTTTCTGCTTAGTCAGTGATGCCTCGAACATGCTTATCAGTTCTCATTACATTTCCCTCCCCGTGTTTGCGGATGCACAATCATGTGCTTACATATCCTTACACTGTGTTCACTGTATCTCCAGATAATGCCACAATTGCTTTATTACTTTGGTGTGAGAAACGAACCAGACTCTCTTGATTGGGCAACAGTTGTTGTGTACACATGTCAAGGATCATGTGATGAAAGTATTAGCTACATGGAAGAATTTGCATGGGTTCAGTTATATCCTACGTCAATCACAAGGCCGTAGTAATGTTCGCGTGTTCCACAGAGTAGCGTCTGCTGCTGCAGGTTTGTAACTCCCCCCATTTATTAACTTTATTGTTAGTCTACAAAAGCTCATGCATATGATCCGCTAAAAAGCAACGGCTCGCGTTGGCATGCTTCATTGTGTTTTACCAGTATACACTACCTAGTGTCAAATGTGTATTATGATACGAGTAATTTCAGTAAATGCACTAGTTCTGAGAGAATTTTTTAATAGAATGTTCCAAGGGCTGAGAACTTTCCTATGCCCATTGATGCATCTATTGCTTGAACAAGTGCAGTGCCAATAGTCATTGTAAAAGTTAAATAGGTATAAGAGTATTTGATGTTGCGTTTTTGGATTCTGATGCTATGCTGTATGCATCTGCATGTGCAATGTATGGGCATGTTCCTTTGGAAAACAAGTTAGCCAAAAACCAATGAAGTTTGAATCTGTTCTCTTGATCGTGTTGTTAGGTTTGTTGTTTTATCTGCCTGGTCTTTTAGCGGGAGCAAAGATACAGATGCAAGGGAGTCCTAGTAACCTATATTTTGCTCTGTAATCTGTGTTAATCAAAGATGGTCCTAGTAACCCATATTTTGTTCTGTTGTTTCACCAGGGGAGTTGGAACTTGAAAGTGATGGTCTACCTTGCATTTCAACCCGAAGACAAGCGATTAATTCAAAAGAATAAAAAATGAAGACAGGCGTTCCAAGCCAGATAGATTTTTTTTAGATGTCAACTTCAATGCAGTGCCATGGTCTGGTCCCAATTAGCTCGCTCGTGCTTGGTCTACTATTTAGCCACTGGGGCCATCTACAGAGCATTTGATGTGAAATAGCTGTGGTCGCCAACATTGCCGGTTCAGTGGGCATCTTTATTTCGTTAGGATTATCCGTCTCTTTATATGAGCCACCTTGGACGGTTTTTTGGATTGCTCATTAGGGTTCTGGTATATCTCGTTGGTTTGTTATTTGAGGCCTCTTGCATTTTTTGCTTTCGGCATTGACCCTTCTTTTAGGAGTTGAAATTTTGAATGCTACTCTACGTTTTATCTGTTCCATGCACATAGGATATTCCATGAACATATTTTATTTTTCTAGATAGGATATTCCATGAACATTGTGTGTTAATTTTGCAACGACAAATTTGTGCGTTTGGCATGGTCCCATGTGCCACTTCCTCCATGGTTTTAAGTTGATGGCTGCACGTTTTGGTGAGCCAGATACGCGTAGAGGCGTTGCTTGCACGACCCAGTTGCTGGCTGTCCTCATAGAAACATCCTCAAGATGAGGATGATTTCACTGTTTTGATCCTTTTCTGAAGGGTGATCCAGATCCTAGTTTGTTAAAATTTTAGGATCATCCGCTGTGACGGTAGACATACACATCTTACCATCATTTTCTGTGATGATAGGGTTTGTGTCAATGCAGACAGCGTTGTTGACGTGGATAAGTGGCTACCGTCACACGGAGTGGCGGTCAGGTATGTATGTTTATCTTTCTGTGACGAAATTAACTGTCTAAACATCCTAACGTCTTCCGTTGTGGCGGTAGGCATACATACCCTATCGTCACTCCTTGTGGCCGTAGTCACTTAGAGCAACTACAATGCGCCGATCCATTTCGTCTGCGAGCATGCGTTTGGGTCGCGGCGGGTAGATGTCGTACGGACCGGCGGGTAGATGTCGTACGGACGTGCTTCTGCTTTTTCATTCGTCTGTTGACCCAAATTTGATCCATGTTTTAGCCTGGTTTACGTTGGCGCGGACACGAGACAGACACGCGTGCCGTGCGCCAACTACTCCCCCTCACGTGTCAGTCGGTGTGCAGAACCTCTACTTTCCCCAACCCCCCCCCCCCCCCCCCCCCCCCCGCGCGCGTTCCCGACTGCTCGCCATGGACGACGACCTCGATGTCGCCGCTGGCCTCGGCTCATCTGGCATCATGATCGCCCCCTCCGGCAAAGGCAAGCCCCCCCCCCTCTCGCAGACCGCCACCCCACCCAATAAGAAGAAGAAGAAGCTGACGCCCGAGGAGCGGGCGAGAGAGTCGGTGAAGAGAAAGGGTCGGAGGCACGCGACAGACGCAAGGGATGAAGCAATGGCCGCCGCGGCAATAGCCGTTGTCACGCAACAGGAGGATATCGTCGTCTGCATCATGGTGGCAACGAGGGAGGCGCTATTGTACCTAGCGTTAAACCCTGGGCAGCACAGGCTTGTCAACATCGTCGTGGCCGGATGGTGCTGCAAGAGTCGCCCCGCGCGTTGGCGACTCATCCGATTCCCCGCTTCCACGTCTATGTGCAAGCCTCCCGACCCTCCGAGGAATGCTCGTAGGAGGTGAGCATGGGGCGCCTTCCACGCCAGCGCCCATACCCATCGACCTCAACGCCACACCGGTAGCAGGTGGCTCGCCATCCGGTGGGCCAAGGAAACGCGCGCAGGAGATGTCAGCCAATATGCTCTTTGACGCCTGCTACCTATTCGACAGAATGCCGGCGGGCATCGACGATGAGAGGGCCAACCGTGAAGGGCATGATGATCAAGAAGGACTCAAGGGAAGAGAAGCATCGATAAAACAAGGAAGAGCATATGAACGACTTCATGGAGATTTTGGATCTTGAGATGAAGACGGAGAAGCAAACCAAGATGCTTGAGATGAAGGTGGAAAAGCAAGCCAAGATGCTAGAGATCGATGTCGTCAATGCCAAGGCCAAGACGAAAGAAGTGGCTATCGCTAGCATGATGACAGGGGTGGAGATCATGAAGGTTGGTCTCAACACCGTGTAGCCAAGGAAGATGCCGTGGTTCGATAAGATGTAGGCTGTCGTGCTCAAATTCGACGACGAGTGATCTATGACGGTGATCGTCATATTTTTTGTATGCCGGTAAGCGTGCTAGCATGACCACGACCGCGATGGTTTTGGATCAAACTCTCGTTTGTATTGATCTGAATCCTACCGCCACAAAAAGTAACGATAGGATGTGTATGCTTAGCGTCACAGCAGATGACGGTGGGAAAAGAGTTAGATAAAAAAATCAGGAACAAGATCGGGCTAAACTATACTAAGAGCATCTTTAGTAGAGCCCTCAAACCCTTAAAAATAACCGCTTTTTTACAGTTTTCATCGGAAAAACGGCGTAGACTAGAACCCTTAAACCCGTAAAAAAAATAGATGTCCAACCCTCAAACCCCTTCCCAGCCTGTAGAAGTGAGGGTTGGGGGGGGACTGCCCCCAACCCGCACTCATTTTCTCACCTCGTGCAGGAGGCAGTTGGTTCCCCCGCGCGGGAGGAATTCGCCTCGGCCGCCGCCGCCCCGCGCTCCGGACGTCGCCCCGCCGCCCCTCCGCGCCCGCCGCCCTCCGCATCTCGCCCCGCCGCCGCCCCGCGCTCCGACCGTCGCCCTGCCGCCCCCGCGCCCCGGACGTCGCCCCGTCGGCCCGCCGCCCCCGCGCTCCGGCCGTCGCCGCGACGCCACCCACCGCGCCCCGGTCGCCGCCCCGTCGGCCCATCGCGCCCTGGCCGCCGCCCGTCCGCTCCTCGGCCGCGTCCCCGCCCCGCTCCGACACCGCCCGCCCGCGACCCGCCTCGGCCGGCCGTCCCCGCCCCGCCGGGTGAGATTTTTTTTTTACCTTTTTAAGTTTTAAATTTTTGCTTCATTTGCACTAATTTTAGCCGCTTGGTATGTAGATGGACTCGTTGTCGGATTCGTCAGATTGGTCGTCATCCGACGATTCGTACATTGACGAGTTGTTGCAAGACGACGACGTCGAGATGATGAGCCTCCTCGTCGACGTGCAAGCGTTTGAAGACCGCGTGAAGCTTTTGGATCAGAGGAGAGGGTCGAAGATGGGGCGACTCACCATCTACCGGAACCGCGCTCTCGGACACGAGCATTTGATGCGAGACTACTTCGCGGAGGTACCTACATACCCTCCTCGTCTCTTTCGCAGAAGGTACCGGATGCGTCGTAGTTTGTTTGTGAAGATTGTCATCGATTGTGAGGCCGCCTCCTATTATTTTAAACGTGAAGCACATCGTGAGATTGAGGATGGAACCACTCATGGTCGGCCCCGGGATGATCTAGTAGAGCACCACTGGCATTTGGATGGGCGGCGCATTGGCCCATGATGTATCTTTGTTTTACTTTTCTATGTCCTATTTGATTCGAACAATTGTTGTAATTTGCTCAAACATTGTTGTAATGATTTGAATGATTATTGTTTTATTCAGTGTTGTAATAATAACTAGAATTATTATTGTTTTATGTCAAATGTGATTGAATTTGTGATATGTCATATGATTAAATGTGTGATATATGAAATGACAGTTTTAAGGTTTGGGGTTGGGGCAAAGATTAAATGCGTGATATAACTAGAATTATTATTTCATTATAAGGGTTGGGTTTGAGGATTCTAGTCTTTGCCCATGTTTTTCAACCCTTCAAGTGTTAAAAATAAACAATTCTCAACCCTTAAAACTGATTTATATTTAAGGGTTCTAGGGTTTTACTAGAGATGCTCTAAATGGTCAAAACATTGAAATCGTCCTTGAGACGAACCATCACGGCGGCGTGCTGTGCTGCCTTTTGTTGCAGTGCAGAAGAAAAGATGATCGAGGTAAAGGGGAAAGCATGGCACCGGAACCGCCGCTGCCGCGTTTCGTCGTCAGCGGGACGCGGCGTGCCCGGTGTGACCATGCTGCCGATTCCCCCGTAACATTTGGCGAGCAGGGGCAGCACGGCAAGTATCCATCAGCTTGGTTCCACTGGCCGCTCGTCATTATTCCTTTTTCTTTCCTTGGTTGCGCTCGCCATCACTCCATGTGCCCGTGGCAATGGCATGGCCCTGCCTGGCAAGTGGCCGGCCAGAGGAAACAAAACAAAACAAATCAACTTTTCCTGCCTACATACGTGCGAGTTTCTGGGCGGCACTGGGCCGCTTCCGTTGACGGCGACCGGCACCGGCCGCTTCTGCTTACAATAATAATAATGGGATGGGATGGATCCCTGCAGTGTTCGCCGGCAATCGAGGGTCCATGCCGCACCACACTCTTGCACTCTGGAGGAGGAATCACCCCAGAGATCCATCGTAATGAACTATCTTCTCTCCCTCTCCTCTCTCTCTCTCTGTGGCTCTAAGGAGATCGGATCTGCTGGTCTGCGTCACCGACACCGCGTATACAGTATCAGTGCAAAACTAGCGTCGGTTTTGGTTACTGCGGTGGTGTATTAGAACGGCCGTGAAGCCTCGTTTAAAACGTACGTACTGCGCGAAGACTAGGTTCGTTCTGTGTTGCATGCTTGGGCAGTCCAAGGTGAGGTCACGTGGTTGAACAGATTATAATCTTGCTTTTCGCTCACGTAGGCGGACGATAATTTACTCGCTTAATCAGGGTCTCTTAATTGCCGTCGCCATCACACGGCGAAGCAAAATCCCGATCGAAACAACAGTGAAAGGCCCCTCGACCGACACAGGCCCGGCTCCCAAGCTACGCGGCATGTTTAGCCACCGTACCACTGACGGCCGGGACCGCAGCCGTGTGTGGACCCGCATGTCAGGGAGGAAGGAGGAACGAGGCGATGCATTTTGAGCCCCCGAGCCGCGGATGAGAGGAGGAGGAGACGGGGACGCGGGTTTAAACGTGGGAAAAAGTCACCGCGTCATGTGCAGGCTCTATACTCCTAGTCAATTCAATCTCCTCTCCTCCCCAGCTGCGACGTTGCTGGCTACAACTGGCCGCCACTGGGAGTGTGGAGTGATGGCGCTCACGCCCGTTTTGACATCACGGGCTATCGGATCCGCTACTCCCCGCGGGCGGGCCTCCAATCACGACTTCACCACGCGGTTTTACAGACGGCACACCAATCCTGAATTTTATATAAGTTAAATTGACGATTTACGTATACGTACATGTCCTCTAAACTGTAACGGAGGGAGTGGCAGTTTTCTTCTTCTTTTCGTGAAAGCCATTTTATTCTTTTCAGACCTAAATTCTTAAAAGTACACGCACACTTTTTTTTGAAAAGGAGCGACCAGGATACACAATCATGCACTGGCTTGATGTTTTTTTGTTTATGCTTATCGCTACCGGCATTAAATATGTTCATACTGGTCACTTTGGTTTGAAAGAAAATAATTCTATATACATTTATTTGGATTTAAAAATTTTAAAAGGCATATTTTTTAAACCACGTGTTAGAAATCAGATCCATTTTCATTGTTGAAATCTTTGCAACGGGATTTTTAAAACTAGATCTTGTATGAATATGTTTTGACGGAAAAGTTTTATGCCAACTTTGATGTTATATGATGCAACTCTATTTTTACATGATGCTAGTAATGCATTGTGCAACTTTTTTCAAACCCAATTTTAGAGCTGCATGTTTCAACCTCCTATGAGGTTGCATCCTCGCAACCTAGCAACCATGACAATCATTTTTCGTAATGTGCAACTAGTCTTCTATCGTGACCAAGTAGGCAATGTGCAATTCCCTCCTTGTAGACGTCTAGTTTTTCACTACTAGCACACCTCGACCCACCTAATGTACCAATATGTGCAAGTTAGTCTATTGTTATAGCCAACTGCTTAGTAGTCGATGTGCAATTTCTTCTCCCTCCTATTTGTGGATGTTTAATTTCAGTTGACGGGGGCAACAGGCAGAGTTGCACATAGCCTGCTAGGTAGTTGGTCGGGACAATAGACGAAGTTGCACATGCACTCGCACGATAGTTGGATGATGAAAACTTCACATTCATGAGGTGTATTGAAAAAATGCACATAGACGGGGCGCTAAAGTTACACGTCTCACTAATAGGATGATACTCGTGATCTGCGTTAGGTTTTCCATAAAGAGGAATGAGTTATCGCAGCACAAAGTGGGTAAGTATTTCCCTCACTTATGAAACCAGGGTTTATGAACCAATAGGAATATCAACCACAACTGTCTTCAAGAGCTGCACACAAAAGAACAAACAACTTGCATCCAACGCGGGCAAGAGAATTGTCAATCCTCTTGTCTTGTTATTTGCAAGCAAGTGAGGTATGTGGATACTTGTAGATAGTAAGGTAAAATAAAAACAAGTAAATAACAACAAGGTGTTGAAGGTTTTATCAATATGTTGTGAATAGACTCGGGGCTCATAGTTTTCCCTAATGTCATCCCTCATGGAAAAATAGCATACGATGGGTAAACAAATTACTGTTGGGCAATTGAAAGAAAAGCGGATAGTTATGCGATATTCACGACAATGATCATGTCCATAAACAAATAGGCCGACTCCTGCATGCACCTATTACTATTAATTCACTTCAAGAGCGCTTATATGCTTGCCTCTCTATGTATTAACTTCATGACGAATGAAGTAATGCATGGAGTAAGATGACATGATGTAGACAAAGTAAACTCAAGCAATATGAATAAACCCATCGTTTTCTCCTTAGTATCAGCAACACATATACGCATCTTGTCCCATTCTGTAACTGGGATATAGAAACTCGCCAGGTTGAACCTACCATAATGCACCTCTCTCACCGAAGAAATACTGATCTAGTTGGCCAAACTATTTCAATAGATCAGAGAGAATTACAAATCTATCATAATCATGCACATAAGAATCATATAAGTATTTAGAGGTGACTCAAATATTTATCATGAATAATCTAAAAATCAACCCACAATTCATCAGATTCCAACAAACGCGCACAAAAGGAATTACATCGTATGGATCAAAGTGAAGATGCGATGATGATTGTATTGAAGATCAAAGAGAGAGATTGCCATCTAGGTATTGACTATGGACCCATAGGTCTGTGGTGAACTACTCACACATCATCGTGATGGAGGCAAGGTTAATGAAGAGGCCCTTCGTGATCGATCCCCCTCCGGCACGGTGCCGGAACGGAGCTCCAGATGGCCTTCCATCAAAACAGAGACTTGCGGCGGCGTAAAAAGTGTTTCGGGACTCCCTCTGGTGTTTTTAGGGTAAATAGGAATTTATACTGAAGAACGTAGCCGGGAGATCCTCGAGGGGGGCACAAGCTATCAGCCACCCCTCCTGGTCGCGTCCTGATAGCTTGTGGGGCCCTCGTGAGGCCTCCATATTTCTTCCGATGCTCGTTGGTCTTCTTTTGGTCCAGGAGAAATCATCAAAATGTTTCGGGGCAACTGGACCTCGTTTGGTATTGAAAACCTGCAAAGTGAAAAAACGCGCACAAAACAACAACTGGCACTGGGCACTCGGTCAATAGGTTAGTGCTCGAAAATAATATAAAATGGTAAATAAATACCCGAAAATCATAATAGAATGATAATATATCATCACAGAACAATCAAAAATTATAGATACGTTGGAGACGTATCAAGGATCCCCAAGCTTAATTCCTGCTCGTCCTCGAGTAGGTAAATGATAAAAACAGAATTTTTGATGTGACATGTTATCCATGATGTGACCTTATGCATGTATGCTCATTGAGAAATGATGGATTAACAAACATTAACATAGCAATACTTATAGGTATAAGTAGCAAATCATTAATCTTTCAAAGTATACGATCCTCAAATATTGTTTTACCCCCATCCATATTTATTATATTAGCAAGGCATGGCTCCATCTTCACCATGATAATACAAATGTCAAGCACCACGGTGTTCAAGTTGGGCAATTGGATCGTACTTTTTTAATATGCATCAACTTTTTTATTCTTCACGTAATACATGAGCGTGAACCATTGGACATAGCATAAAGGTGGAATGGAATATGGTGGTAGGTTTAAAAGGGGTAAAAGTGGAGAAGATAGTCTCACATCAACCAGGCGTACCAACGGGCTATGGAGATGCCCATCGGTAGATATTGATGCGGGGACTACGGATCTCCATGCAAACGATGCAGAAGAGCTATAATTGTATGAAAGCTCCACTGAAGCTAAGTGAGGTGTGCATCCAACTTGCTTTCTCATCAAGACCTCGGAATTTTAGGACGCCCGTCATCCGAATATACAAGCCAAGTTTATGAAAAAGTGATTCCCACTAGCATAAGAACGATATACATGAGACTCTCTATATGAAGAATAATGTGTCACTTTGAGGCACAAGTGTGGTAAAGGATAGTAGCAAAGTTCCTTCTCTCTTTTTTTTAATTTTAATTTGGTGGGCTCATTTGGACCCCCCATGTTTATTTACTCACTCAGACAATGCTCTAATAATGACGATCATCATACTTTTATTTACTTACAACTCATCATGAAAACTGATAGGACGATATGACTTTGAATGAATGCTTCTGGCAGTGGACCAGGATGTGCAAAGATCTAGCGTGACATGTATCAAAAACATAATAAATGGTGGCTTTGCCACAAATACTATGTCAGCTCTATATGATCATGCAAAGCATTATGGTGATGAACGAACTAGTCATGTGAAGTGACGGTGGCATTTGCATGGCAATATATCTCGAAATGGATATGAAAATGCCATGATAGGTAGGTATGGTGGTTGTTTTGAGGAGGATATAAAAAGGTTTATGTGCAACAGAGTGTGTCATGTCACGGGGTTTGGATGCACAGCCGAAAGTTGCACCAATCCTTAAGGTGAGAGCGGGCGATGCGCGGTACCGAAGAGGCTAGCAAATATGAGGTGGTGAAAGTGCGTATGTCCATGGTGTCACATTAGTCATGAAGAACTCATATACTTATTGCAAAGTTTTATTAGTTTTATCACAAACCAAAGTACTACTCGCATGCCCCAAGGAGATGGTTGGTAGGAGTTAACCATCGCGCGACTCCGACTCAAAACAACACACGGTTTTCAACGAGGAATAAGAATGCTCACATATCATCACCATGTCTTTTTAATTTTTTAGATGAACAATAATTTTAACATCTATTAATATCTACACCTATATGAATTAATAATAATGCACTCGCACCTTTTTCATATCACCACGTCAATATCATTAACCCAAAATTTCACTATATGTGCTACACGATGGTTTTATCATCATTCATTGGATACTCATTATTTTTGATCTAGTCTTATGACCCATGCAAATTACCCTCACTATTTGTCCAGCTGTCAAACAAATATAAGTAAAGAATGAGATCGTAATATTTCTATAAAATCTACACGCCACTGTGCTCGAAAAGATATAAGTGAAGTACTAGAGCAACTCCTAAGCTCAAAAGATATAAGTGAAGCACATAGAGTATTCTAACAAATTGTGGTAATGTGATATCTCTCTCAAATAGGTGTGTACAGCGAACAATGATTGTGGTGATCATAAAATAAAAGCAAACAAAATCAAACGATGCTCCAGGCAAATCGTATATCATGTGACCAATAAAAATATAACTCCAAGCAACATACTGATGGATTGAGAGAAAAGAGGGGATGCCTTCCGGGGCATCCCCAAGCTTAGACGCTTGAGTATTCCTAGAATATTACCCTAGGGTGCCTTCGGCATCCCCAAGCATAGGATTTTTCTGCTCCTTGGTCCTTTGTCCTTGGGAACAATACCCAAAACTTGAAAACTTCAATCACATAAAACTCAACAAAACTTCATGAGATCCGTTAGTATAAGTAACATATCAAATACTTTCAGGTGTTGTTACATATTCATTATTATTTTATTTTAGCAGAGGTTACTGTATCTTAACTCCTCCATGGCTTATGCCCCTGATACTATCCATAGCATCATAAAAAGAAGCAAACTATACATGCAAAAGCAGAATCTAACTAAAACAGAACAGGCTGTAGTAATATGTAATGAACCTATACTTTTGTAACTCCAAATCTTCTGAAAAATTAGGATGACCTGAGGAATTTGTGTAGCAATAGTGCATAGAAATCAGTTTTGAAACACGTTCCAGTAAAATCAGAGAAATTCTGCATCGGGCGTCAAAGTTTCTGTTTTTGCACCGTGCCAATTCTACTTATCATGCAAATCATCCCAAAGGCTTTACTTGGCACAAACACTAATTAAAACATAAAAAAAAATTTACAGAGGAAATAATCATGTTGTCACACACTAACAGAAGTAAAAAAGCAAAAGTTAAAGACAACTATTGTGTTGCCTCCCAACAAGCGCCATTGTCTTACGCCCCTAGCTAGGCATATTGCATAGTTTCAAGTGTTGTCATCTTAGACACTCAAACCATAAGTGGCCCTCATGATAGATTCATAAGGTGGCCTGATTCTATTTCTAGGGAAGTATTCCATTCATTTCTTTAATGGGAATTGGAACCATATGTTGCCCTCTTTCATATCAATGATTGCACCTATAGTTCGTAAGAAATGTCTTCCAAATGTAATAGGACAAGTAAGATTACAATCAATATCAAGCACAATAAAATCTACACGCAAATAATTTTTATTTGCAATGATAAGAACATCATTAATTTTACCTAAGGGTTTCTTAATGGTAGAATCCGCAAGATCCAAGTTAAGGGAACATTCTTCAATATCAGTGAGACCAAGCACATCACATAAAGCTTTAGGAATAGTTGAAACACTAGCACCAAGGTCACACAAAACATTGCATTCATATTTATTTATATTGATTTTGATAGTAGGTTCCCACAAATCATGCAGTTTTTTGGAATAGAAACTTTAAGCTCAAGTTTCTCATCATAGGCTTTCACCATAGCTTCCACTATATGTTGAGTAAAAGCTTTGTTTTGTTCATAAGCATTGGGTGAGATAATAATGGATTGCAACAAGGAAATACATTCTACTAAGGAGAAATTGTCATAATTAAAGTCCTTGTAATCCAAAATAGTGGGCACATCACTAGTTAAAGTTTTGACCTCTCCAAACCCACTTTTCCGGTTTTAGCATTAAAACAATCACCCTCCAAGCAAACGTGACGCTTATTTACTCGAGTTGACTCGTCTCTAGTACCTTTATAATTATCATTCAAATATGTAAACAAATATTCAATTGGAGAAGTACCAATCATTTTAACATCTTCATTAAGATTCTGGTAAAAACCGGGTGGAAGAGCTTTTTCTAGGAATTCCCGCTTAGCTTTTAACTTAGCGGCCCTCTCCTTACTTTCATTCACAGAAACTTGGATATATTTAATAATATAATTAAAATAATGCTTAGGAGGCAAAAATTTTTAAAATTTTCTACATCAAGAACAATCCTATCCATGTTTTTAGACAAAGTATGAACACCATGCAATTTTTCTTCTACCATAGTATTGAAAACCTTTTGAGAATTAATGAATTACTTTATTGTATTCTCAAGATCATAGGGTATCCTATTGTAACTTTTAGAGGAATTTCCATAAGAATTACCATAATAATTTCCATAACCATTAGGATTATTACCGGAATACGGCCTAACATTGAAATTACCCCTATAAGCATTGTTGTTGAAATTATTTCGCGAGACAAAGTTCACATCAATAGCATCATTGTTTTGTTCAATCAAGGTAGACAAAGGCATATCAGTGGGATCGACATGAGTATTTTTATTAGAAACCAAGTTCATAAGAGCATCTACGTTTTCACTCAAAGTAGCGATTTCCTCAACAGAATTTTCCTTCTTACCACTTGGAGCTCCCTCGGCATGCCATTGAGAATAGTTGGCCATGATGTTGTACACAAGTTTGGTGGACTCTCCTAAGGTCACCTCCATGAAGGCATCAAGGTTTAGTCCCGCATAGAAAATTTGGATAATCATCCACAAATTTAAACCATGAGTTGGACAATTTCTTATCATCAATTTCATCCTCTCCCAAGCTTGTGGAACATGTTCATGATCTTTTTGTTTAAAATACATAAATTGATTTATAAGGGAGATGATCTTAGCAGGAGGGAAATACATGGCAATAAAAGCATCTTTACACTTATCCCATGTCCCAATACTATTACATGGTAAAGATGAAAACCAAGCTTTAGCTTTATCTCTTAGTGAAAAAGGAAACAATTTTAACTTCACAATATCATTATCCATGTACTTTTTATTTTGCATGTCATAAACTTCAACAAAGGTATTGAGATGTGAAGCGAGATCCTCATTAGGACTTCCCAAAAATTGCTCTTTCATGAGAAGATTTAGTAATGCAGCATCAATATCAAAGGCATCTACACTAGTGGCGGGTGGTATAGGAGTACTAATAAAATCATTACTATTAGTATTTGAGAAGTCACAAAATTTAGTAGTATCTTGAGACATGGTGACCGAGCAAGCAAAGTAACAAGCAAGACAAGCAAACTAGAGAGCGAAGATGCAATCTAGCGGCAAGCTAAACCGGCAAAGATAAATATTTTTTTATAAGATAAACTAAATATACGAGAAAATAAAAACTGGAAAAAGTGAATGAAATTTTGTGTGGAGTTACTTGGTAGTTGGTGATGATATTCCCCGGCAACGGCGCCGGAAATCCTTCCTGATGCTCTTGATCTGCGTTGGGTTTTCTATGAAGGGGAACGAGTTATTGCAGCACAAAGTGGGTAAGTATTTCCCTCAGTTATGAAACCAAGGTTTCTTGAACCAATAGGAATATAAACCACAACCGTCCTCAGCGGCTGCACACAAAAGAACAAACAACTTGCACCCAACGCGGGCAAGAGGGTTGTCAATCCTCTTGTCTTGCTATTTGCAAGCAAGTGAGGTGTGTAGATAATTGTAGATAGTAAGATAAAGTAAAAAAGCAAATAAAAGCTAGATATTGAAGGTTTTATCAATATGTTTTGAATAGACCCAGGGGCCATAGATTTCCATAATGGCATCTGTCATGGAAAACTAGCATACGATGGGTAAACAAATTACTGTTGGACAATTGACAGAAAAGCGGATAGTTATCAATATTCACGACAATGATCATGTCTATATAGGCATCACGTCCATAAAAAAATAGGCCAACTCATATATGCGCCTATTACTATTAGTTCACTTCAAGAGCACCTCTATCCTTGCCTCTCTACATAATAAGTTCATAACGGACGAAGTAACGCATGGAGTAAGATGAAATGATGTAGACAAAGTAAACTCAAGCAATATGAATAAACCCCATCACTTTATCCTTAGTATCAGCAACACAAAGACGCATCTTGTTCCCTTTTGTCACTGGGATATAGAAACTCGCTAGGCTGAACCTACCACAATGCACCTCTCTCACTGAAGAAATACCGATCTAGTTGGTCAAACTATTTCAATAGATCGGAGAGAATTATGAATCTATCATAATCATGCACATAGGAATCATATAAGTATTCATAGGTGGCTCAAATATTTACCATCAATAATCTGAACATAAACCCACAATTCATCGGACCCCAACAAATGCACCTCACAAAAGTAATTACATCATATGGGTCAAAGTAAAGATGTAATGACCATTGTATTAAAGATCAAAGAGAGAGGTAGATTGCCATATAGGTATTGAATATGGACCTGTAGGTCTATGGTGAACTACTCAAACATCATCGTGAGGGCATCAAGGTTGATGAAGAGGTCCTCCATGACCGATCCCCCCTCCGACAGAGTGCCGAAATGGAGCTCGAGATGGCTTCTCGTTGGAACAAAGACTTGCGGAGGCGTAAAATGTGTTTCGGTACTCCCTCTAGTGTTTTTAGGGTAAATTGGAATTTATAAGCCAAAGTAAGAAGTCGGGAGAGCCTTGAGGGGGGCACAAGCTATCTAGCCACACCCCGAGGTCGCGCCTAGGGATGGCAATGTGTACCCATTACCCACGTACCCTGCGGGTAAAAACCCTATTAGGGTTAGGGTATGGGACAAAAATTTACCCATGGGTATATAAATAAGAAAATATGAATCCCATCGGGTAGAGCGGGTATGGGTATGGGATCATATAACCCATACCCATATACCCGTGTACCCATATAAAATCCATGTAAACTCAAAATTATCTCTACAATCTACACGATGTCAATAATTTATGAATTAAAAGTGTATGCCTATGTGTTGTTGTTTATGACTATATGATGTTGTTTTATAAGTATGTGTTGTAGTTATAATCTATCTTTGTAAACTATATGATACAATGCAGTTTACAACTATAAGTTTTATAAATTGATGTTTTGCAGATATGGGTAATTTTACCCGCGGGTACCCGTCTACCCTGTCGGGTGATACGTCTCCAACGTATCTATATTTTTTTATGGCTCCATGCTATTATCTTGTCAACTTTGGATGTTTTATATGCATGAATATGCTATTTTATATCTTTTTTGGGACTAATCTATTAACTTAGTGCCAAGTGCCAGTTTCTATTTTTTCGTGTTTTTGACCTTTTTCAGACGGAGTCCAAATGGAATAAAACTTTCGCGATGATTTTTTTGGGACCAAAAGAGACCCCCGAAGCTTTGGAAGAAGGCCAGAAGAGCCACGAGGGAGTCACAAGCCAGGAGGCGCCCCACCCCCTAGGCCGCACCTACCAGGGTTGTGACCTCCTCGTAGGCCCAACCGATGTAATTCCACCGCCATAAATTTCTATAAATTCAGAAACCCCCGAAAAGAAACCTAGATCGGGAGTTCCGCCGCCGCAAGCCTCTGCCGGAGGGGGAATCCATCTTCGGTGGCCTTCTTCATCATCCTGGCGATCTCCATGACGAGGAGGGAGTAGTTCTCCCTCGGGGCTGAGGGTATGTACCAGTAGCTATGTGTTTGATCTCTCTCTCTCGTCTTCTTGAGATGACTTGATATCGATGTACCGCGGGCTTTGCTACTATAGTTGGATCTTATGATGTTCTTCCCCTCTCCCTTCTTGTAATGAATTGAGTTTTCCCTTTGGAGTTATCTTATCGGATTGAGTCTTTAAGAACACTTGATGTATGTCTTGCACGTGTCTACCTGTGGTGACAATGGGATATTCATGTGAGTACTTGATGTATGTTTGGGTGATCAACTTGCGGGTTTCGTGACATTGGGAACCTATGCATATGGGTTGGCACACGTTTTGACTCTCCGGTAGAAACTTCGGGGTACTCTTTGAAGTTCTATGTGTTGGTTGAATAGATGATTCTGAGATTGTGTGATGCATATCGTATAGAGGTGACAATGGAGTATCTAGGTGACATTAGGGTCTTGGTTGATATGTGTCTTAAGGTATTATTCTAGTACGAACTCTATGATGGATCGAAGGAAAGAATAGCTTCGTGTTATTTTACTACGGACTCTTGAATAGATCGATCAGAAAGAATAACTTTATGGTGGTTTCGTACCCGACAATAAACTCTTCGTTTGTTCTCCGCTATTAGTGACTTTGGAGTGACTCTTTGTTGCATGTAGAGGGCTAGTTATATGATCCAATTATGTTATCATTGTTGAGAGAACTTCACTAGTGAAAGTATGAACCCTAGGCCTTGTTTCCACGCATTGCAATACCGTTCGTGCTCACTTTTACTATTAATTACCTTGCTGTTTTTGTAGTTTCAGATTACAAAAGCCTATATCTACCATCCATATTGCACTTGTATCACCATATCTTCGCCGAACTAGTGTACCTATACAACTTACCATTCTATTGGGTGTGTTGGGGACACAAGAGACTCTTTGTTATTTGGTTGCAAGTTTGCTTGAGAGAGACCATCTTCATCCTACGCCTCCCACGGATTGATAAACCTGTGGTCACCCACTTGAGGGAAAATTGCTACTGTCCTACAAACCTCTGCACTTGGAGGTCCAAAAACGTCTACAAGGAGAAGGTTGTGTAGTAGTCATCAAGCTCTTTTCTGGCGCCGTTGCTGGGGAGGTTAGCGCTTGAAGGTATATCTTTAGATCTTGCAATCGAATCTTTTAATTTCTTGTTTTATCACTAGTTTAGTCTATAAAAGAAAATTACAAAAAAAGGAATTGAGTTGGCCACATATGCTTCATCTTTATCATGTATTTCGTGAAAATGATGGAAAGGAAAATTGTGCTCAAGTGGTAGAAGAAGAATTACATAGAATGCTTGGCATAAAATATGTGAATGATGAGCATGATTGCAATGTTGTTGGTATGAATACTTTGAATATCCATGATGCCAATGATAATTGCACCATTCATGGTGAAAATGTTTCCTATAAGCATGTAGATTTCTGTGGAGTGCCTAGAGTTTGCAAAAATATACCAAAAAGGGAAAATAGATTTTGCAAGAGGCATAAGTATTTAGAAACTAAATGGTTGCATGAAAGGCTAGCTTATTGTGCTGAAGAATTTTATTTTCTTCGCATTACTTGTGATCTTTGCAATGAAAGAGGCCATTTTAATTTCCAATGCAAATTCTTTCATGATCAAGTGGTGTCCAAAAATTGTGATAACTTCATTACCCTCGAGCATCGTAATGAACTTAGTCTACTTTTGGGGTATGAAGACATGAAACATAAAACTAAGAGCCTTCCAGATTGGGCTATCATGAAAGTGCTTGATTTTGATCTAGGAGAAATCTATTTATATTGTGCAGTGAATTGCATTGAGAATCCCTACATTGCCAATTACTTAAAGACGAGGAAACAAATAGAAGATAAAGATAATACTAACGAAGGGGAAGTTGTTTCCCAATACCCTCCTATTATCTCTTATGATGAATCAGGTAACAAGGAGGAGCTTTCTATTCAACCAACCTCTCCAAAAAGAAGCTTGGAAGAATTAAGTAAATCTTCACATGTGGTGAAGAAGAAGAAGAAAATAAGAAAAAGTAAAGGTAAAGATGTATCTCTCCCAAATAATGTTGCTCCTACTATTGATATGCCTCATGAGAATGAATTAAAAATAAATGTGGAGGATGACAATAATTGCTATACTCTTGGTGCTATTCATACTATTAATGATGAGAGTGATTATGTCTATGATATGCAAAAGCACAAGCTTGGGGATGCTATGTTGGACGAGAATGACATGTTTGAGAATATATTTGCTACAATTAAAGTTTGTCCCAAGCTTGGGGATGCTTCGTTAAATGAAGATGATCCTTTTAGTCCCCCCACTTTGAGTGATCAAATTTACTATGACTTTTGCATACCTCCTATCTATGATGATTATTGTGATGATACTTATGCTACAGAGAAAAATGATGATAAAACTTGTCACAATTATGAGTACCCCTTTTCTAAACCTTGCTTTTTCAATGTGGAAACTATTTGTAGTATCCAAGTCTTTTATGGTACCCCACTACTATTGATGAGAATGAATTTCCTTATGTGGAGAGTAGTAAAATTTCTATGCTTGTAGATCATGAAAAGAATGCTCTAGGTGCTGGTTATATTCTTGAATTCATTCATGACGCTACTGAAAATTATTATGAGAGAGTATCATATGCTTATACATATTGCAATAATATCAAGCTTCCTCTCCATGTGTTGAAACTTCTGAGGTCATGCTTGTTTTATCTTCCTATGCTAGTTGATTCTTGCTCTAATAAATTGTTTGATCACAAAATCACTATGCATAGGAAGTGGGTTAGACTTAAATGTGCTAGTCATATGCTCCATGATGCTTCCATTATGTTTGAACTCTTATCTTCTATGTGAGCATCATTGAAACCATCATGCCTAGCTTGAAAGGCATTAAAGAAAAGTGCTTGTTGGGAGACAACCCAATATGTATCCTTACTGTCTTTGTGTGTTCACATGATTAAGCTACTGTATTAATCATGTTTTATTGCCTTAGTTTCAATAAAGTGCCAAGTAAAGCCTTTATGATTAGTTTGGGTGATAGTTGTTTGATCATGCTGAAAAACACAAAAACTTTGTGCTCGCGAAATCATTTCTAATTTCTATCCAGAGAGTGATTTTAGGTTTATTCATTTTGCTGCTGGTTGATATAAAAATTGCCTTAATTTTCATATTTGTTTCAGAATTTTTGGAGGTGCAGAAGTATGGTCATTGTTCAGATCATTACAGACTGTTCTGTTTTTGACAGATTACGTTTTCAATGCATAGTTTGCTTGTTTTGGTGTTTCCATAGAATATATTGAGTAATATAAATTGTGGAAATAGTAAGATGCAGTAGGCATTGTGTGAAAATAATTACGAGTCTTGTTTTTACAGTACCCAAGTGATTGATTTTCTCGTTATCATACTAACCCATCTCACGAAGTTCCGTTAAGTTTTGTGTTGTGAAGTTTTCAAGTTTTGGGTAGAGTTTCGATGGACTATGGAACAAGGAGTGGCAAGAGCCTAAGCTTGGGGATGCCCAAGGCACCCCAAAGCCATATTCAAGGACACCAAAAAGCCTAAGCTTGGGGATGCCCCGGGAAGGCATCCCCTCTTTCGTCTTCAATCCATCGGTAACGTTACTTGGAGCTATATTTTTATTCACCACGTGATATGTGTTTTGCTTGGAGCGTCGTGTATTATAGGAGTCTGTGCTTTTTGTTTTGTCGCAGTCATCCTTGCTGCACACCTTTTTGAGAGGGACATGCACTCATCGTGAATTTGCTAGAATACTCAATGAGCTCCACTTATATCTTTTGAGCTAGATAACTTTGCTCTAGTGCTTCACTTAGATCTTTTTAGAGCACGTCGGTGTCATATTTTGTAGAAATAAAAACTCTCAATCTTCACTTATATCTTTTTGAGAGTTCTCTCTCTCAATAACTTGGTAATTGGCTTGTGCTATGAAAGTAGTCCTAAAGATGATAGGCATCCAAAGAGGATATAATAAAAACTTCCATATTCAAGTGCATTGATTAGTAAGAGAAGTTTGATTCCTAACAGTTAAGTTTTGAGATATGGATTTGGTAATATTAGAGTTATGTTAGTAGGGTGTTGTGAATCTAGAAATACTTGTGTTGAAGTTAGTGATTCCCGTAGCATGCACGTATGGTGAACCACTATGTTAGGAAGTCGGAGCATAATTGATTTATTGATTGTCATCCTTTGTGTGGCGGTCGGGATCGCGCGATGGTTAACACCTACCAACCCTTCCCCTAGGAGTATGCGTTTAGCACTTTGTTTCGATTACTAATAAAACTTTGGCAGTAAGTATATGAGTTCTTCATGACTAATGTGAGTCCATGGTATAGATGCACTTTCACCTTCCACCATTGCTAGCCTCTCTAGTGCCGCGAAACTTTCGCCGGTGCACAAACCCACCATATACCTTCCTCAAAACAGCCACCATACCTACCTCTTATGGCATTTTCTTAGCCATTCCGAGATATATTGCCATGCAACTCCCACCGTTCGGTCTCATGACGTGTGACGTCACTGTCATATTGCTTTGCATGATCATGTAGTTGACATCGTATTTATGGCAAAGCCACCATTCATATCTTTCATACATGTCACACATGAGTCATTGCACATCCCGGTACACTGCCGGAGGCATTTCCTAGAGAGTCATCATTGTTCTAAGTATTGAGTTGTGAGTAAATAAAAGTGTGATGATCATCATTATTAGAGCATTGTCCCATGTGAGGAATAAAAAAAAGAGGCCAAAGATGCCCACCAAAAAAAGAGGCCAAAGAGCCCAAACAAAAAAATGAGAGAAAAAGAGAGAAGGGACAATGCTACTATTCTTTTCCACACTTGTGCTTCAAAATAGCACCATGTTCTTCATGATAGAGAGTCTCTTGTTTTGACACTTCCATATACTAATGGGAATTTTCATTATATAACTTGGCTTGTATATTCCAATGATGGGTTTCCTCAGAATTGCCCTAGGTCTTCGTGAGCAAGCAAGTTGGGTGCACACCCACTAGTTTTCCTTTTGAGTTTTCACACACTTATAGCTCTTGTGCATCCGTTGCTTGGCAATACCTACTCACTCACATTGATATCTATTGATGGGCATCTCCATAGCCCGTTAATATGCCTAGTTGATGTGACCATCTCCTCCTTTTTGCCTCACAACCTCCACCATATTCTATTTCACCTATAGTGCTATATCCATGGCTCACGCTCATGTATTGCATGAGAGTTGAAAAAGTTTGAGTAAGTAAGAGTGCGAAAATAATTACTTGGCCAATACCAGGGTTGTGCATGATTTAAATTCGTTGTGTGGGGATGATGGAGCATAGCCAAACTATATGATTTTGTAGGGATAACTTTCTTTGGCCTTGTTATTTCAAAAGTTCATGATTACTTTGCTAGTATGCTTGAAGTATTATTGTTTTCATGTCAATAGTAAACTATTGTTTTGAATCTCACGGATCTGAATATTTATGCCACAAGAAAGAAGTTACAAAGGACAAATATGTTAGGTAGCATTCCACATCAAAAATTCAGTCTTTATCACTTCCCTACTCGAGGACGAGCAAGAGTTAAGCTTGGGGATGCTTAATACGTCTCCAACGTATCTATAATTTTTAATGGTTCCATGCTATTATCTTGTCAACTTTGGATGTTTTATATGCATGAATATGCTATTTTATATCTTTTTTGGGACTAACCTATTAACTCAGTGCCAAGTGCGAGCTTCTGTTTTTTCCGTGTTTTTGACCTTTTTTAGACGGAGTCCAAATGGAATAAAACTTTCGCGATGATTTTTTTGGGACCAAAAGAGACCCCCGAAGCTTTGGAAGAAGGCCAGAAGAGCCACGAGGGAGTCACAAGCCCAGGAGGCGCCCCCACCCCCTAGGCCGCACCTACCAGGCTTGTGACTTCCTCGTAGGCCCAACCGACGTAATTCCACCGCCATAAATTCCTATAAATTCAGAAACCCCCAAAAAGAAACCTAGATTGGGAGTTCCGCCGCCGCAAGCCTCTGTAGCCACCAAAAACCAATCTGGAGCCCGTTCCGGCACCCTGCCGGAGGGAGAATCCATCTCCGGTGGCGTTCTTCATCATCCCGGCGATCTCCATGACGAGGAGGGAGTAGTTCTCCCTCGGGGCTAAGGGTATGTACCAGTAGCTATGTGTTTGATCTCTCTCTCTCTCGTGTTCATCTCCATGACGAGGAGGGAGTAGCTCTCCCTCGGGGCTAAGGGTATGTACCAGTAGCTATGTGTTTGATCTCTCTCTCTCTCGTGTTCTTGAGATGTCTTGATCTCGATGTACCGCGGGCTTTGCTACTATAGTTGGATCTTATGATGTTCTTCCCCCTCTCCCTTCTTGTAATGAATTGAGTTTTCCCTTTGGAGTTATCTTATCGGATTGAGTCTTTAAGAACACTTGATGTATGTCTTGCACGTGTCTATCTGTGATGACAATGGGATATTCATGTGAGCAATTGATGTATGTTTTGGTGATCAACTTGCGGGTTCCGTGACATTGGGAACCTATGCATATGGGTTGGCACACGTTTTGACTCTCCGGTAGAAACTTCGGGGCACTCTTTGAAGTTCTATGTGTTGGTTGAATAGATGATTCTGAGATTGTGTGATGCATATCGTATAATCATGCCCATGGATACTTGAGGTGACAATGGAGTATCTAGGTGACATCAGGGTCTTGGTTGATATGTGTCTTAAGGTGTTATTCTAGTACGAACTCTATGATGGATCGAACGGAAAGAATAGCTTCGTGTTATTTTACTACGGACTCTTGAATAGATCGATCAGAAAGAATAACTTTGTGGTGGTTTCGTACCCGACAATAATCTCTTCATTTGTTCGCCGCTATTAGTGACTTTGGAGTGACTCTTTGTTGCATGTTGAGGGCTAGTTATATGATCCAATTATGTTATCATTGTTGAGAGAACTTCACTAGTCAAAGTATGAACCCTAGCCCTTGTTTCCACACATTGCAATACCATTCGTGCTCACTTTTACTATTAGTTACCTTGCTGTTTTTGTAGTTTCAGATTACAAAAACCTATATCTACCATCCATATTGCACTTGTATCACCATCTCTTCGCGGAACTAGTGCACCTATACAACTTACCATTGTATTGGGTGTGTTGGGGACACAAGAGACTCTTTGTTATTTGGTTGCAGGGTTGCTTGAGAGATACCATCTTCATCCTACGCCTCCCACGGATTGATAAACCTTAGGTCACCCACTTGAGGGAAAATTGCTACTGTCCTACAAACCTCTGCACTTGGAGGCCCAACAACGTTTACAAGGAGAAGGTTGCGTAGTAGACATCATCCGGTAACGGGTATGGAAAAAAATTGTACCCATTGACGGATATGGGTAAGGGTGATGGGTAATATGAGACGGGGCGGGTAAGGGTATGGGGAGGCTCCACCCGTACCCATACCCTCCGGGTGCCATCCCTAGTCGCGTCGTGATAGCTTGTGCCCCCCCGTGAGGCCTCCAGCTTTCTTCCGATGCTCGTTGGTCTTCTTTTGGTCCAGAAAAAATCATCAAAAAGTTTCGGGGCAATTGGAACTCGTTTGCTATTAAAAACCTGCAAAGTGAAAAACACGCAGAAAACAGCAACCGACATTAATTGTGCACTGGGTCAATAGGTTAGTGCTCAAAAATAATATAAATAGTAAATAAATACCCCAAAATCATACCGGAATGATAATATATCAGCATGGAACAATAAAAAATTATAGATACATTTGAGATGTATCAGAGGGGTGCTTTGAACACGGTACTAGCAAAGAAACTACACATCCACGGGGTAGAGTGGAAAATTGCACATCACTCAGCGGTACCGTTAGGTGCTATAAAAATGGTTTCTTACCTCTTTCTGCGACGCAGCTCCAAACCGTTGCCTTGCAAGTGTGGAGATAGGGGGCCCATCTCACACGATAGTGAAACATCGTGTGCGATGTGGTGAGCGCCTACTGACGATTCGCCTAACGTAAGTGTATGCAAAGTCGTAGCCTATCCCGGACACCACACTTTGACGTTATGTTTGTGATCAACCACACATCTGAGATGATGGCGCAGATATATTCCTGTGCAAAATATGGATATCACAAACATTTAATTCCATGACCAGTTTGCGATAGGATGACACAGTCCGAAACTTTTAACTTTGTGTGGTGGCTCTACTATCGCCAATTTAATAATTGTGCACGATAGTTATTGTGATCGCACATGCGCTTCGTATGTCAACCATCTTCTTATCGTCCTACACTACACACACACACTGACGATTGGAACCGTTTGTGTTATTAACGCCAATAGCACACGGTTACGGCTTGTGAAAGCATGTGTGACATAGCGCACATCCCACACGCGCAAAATGTGCGATCATATGTTGTAAAGCACATAATGACACATGCTATGCTACAACAATCGTGTGTAGCATATGACACCATCGCACACGGTTTATTCGTTCTAACTGTGTGCACTGTAAATTATTACCTAATAGCTTATTTTTGTTAAATTATAATTATAATTGGAAATTTAATTTTTTTATATTATGAAATATGAATTTCACATCCATCAATACATACCATAATTACAGTGGTTGAACAACCAATGCATAAATCAAAAACTCAGTACATGTGACACGTCTCCAACAAATCTATATTTTTTTATTTTTCCATTCTATGATGTTATCATTTTAGAACACTTTTTGTGAACTTATCTACCAATTTATATTATTTTGGAGCACTAACCTATTGACCGAGTACCAAGTGACAACTGCTGTTTTCTGCGTGTTTTCCCACTTTTCAGGTTCCAATACCAAACGAAGCTCAATTGACCTGAAACTATCTGTGATTTTTTATGGACCAAAAGAAGACCGTGGAGCATCGGAAGAAGGCCGGGAGGCACACGGGGCCCCCACAAGACATCAGACCGTGGCCTGTGGGGCGTGGCCCGATGGCTTATGGCCGCCTCGTGGCTCTCCCGGCCCCGTTCTTTGGCTTAAAAATTCCTATTTACCCTAAAAACTCCAGAGGAGGCCCGAAAACACTTTTTACGCCACCACGAGTCTCCGTTCCAATGCGAGGCCATCTAGAGCTCTGTTCCGGCACTCTGTCGGAGGGGGATCAATCACGGAGGGCTTCTTCATCAACCTTGCTGCCCTCATGATGATGTTTGAGTAGTTCACCATAGACCTACGGGTCCATAGCAGTACCTAGATAGCATATCTCTCTCCTTTTGATCTTCAATACAATGATCATCGCATCTTTGCTTTGGTCCATTTGATGTAACTCTTTTGTACGGTGCGTATGTTGGAATCCGATGAATTGTGGGTTTATGTTCAGATTATTCATGATATATATTTGAGTGTCCTCTAATATATAATATAATTATTATGTGCATGATTATGGTAGCTTTGAATTCTCTCTGACTTATTGAAATAGTTTGGCCAACTAGATCGATATTTCTTCGGTGAGAGAGGTCTGTTGTAGTAGGTTCAACATGGTGAGTTTTTATATCCCACTAACAGAAGGGGACAAGTTGTGTCTTTGTGTGTTGCTGCTACTAAGGGCAAAACGATGGGGTTTATTCATATTAGTTGAGTTTACTTTGTCTACATCATGTCATCTTACTCCAAGCATTACTTCGTTCGTCACGAACTTAATACGTAGAGAGCCAAGCATAGAAGCGCTCTTGAAGTGAAGTAATAGTAATAAGTGCAGGCAGGAGTAGGCCTATTTGTTTATGGATGTGATGCCTATATTTACATGATCATTGATGTGAAAATCGCATAACTATCAACTCTTCAATCAATTGCCCAACAGTAATTTGGTTTATCCGCCGTATGCTTATTTTCATGAGAGATGCCACCAGGGAAACCTATGGCCCCGGGGTCTATTCACAACATATTGATAAAACCTCCAACACCTTGCTTCCATTTATTTTCTTTTTTGCATTTTACAGTTATCTACAATTATCTATACACCTCATTCGCTTGCAAATAACAAGACTAACGGGATTGACAACCCTCTTGCCCGTGTTGGGTGCAAGGTGTTTGTTCTTTTGTGTGCACCCATTGAAGACGGTTGTGAATTGATATTCATATTAGTTCGATAAACCTTGGTTTCATAACTTAGGAAAATACTTACCCACTTTGTGTTATGATTATCCGTTCCTCTTCACGGAAAACCCAACGGAGATCACGAGTATCAGGAAGGATTTTTGGCGTCGTTGCCAGGGAATGTCATCACCAACTATCAAGTAACTCCACACAAAATTTCATTCACTTGTTCCTATTTTTATTTTCTGTTATATTTAGTTTGTCTTATAAAAAATTAAAATACAAAAATGTTTATCTTTGCTTGCTTAGCTAGCCATTAGATTGCATCTTCGCTCTCTAGTTTGCTTGTTACACGTGTTACTTTGCTCTTGTAGTAACCATGTCTCAAGATACTACTAAGTTGTGTGAATTTTAAAATACTACTAATAATGATTTTATTGGTACTCCTATACCACCCGCCACTAGTGCGGACGCTTTTGATATTAATGCTTCATTGCTATATCTTGTCATGAAGGATCAATTTTCGGGAAGTCCTAATGAGGATCCTGCTTCACACCTCAATACTTTTGTGGAACTTTGTGATATGAAAAATAAAAAGGACCTGGACAATGATATTTGGAAATTTAAATTATTTCCTTTTTCACTTATATATAAATCAAAAGGTTGGTTTTCATCTTTGCCACGTAATAGTATTGGAGCATGGGATAAGTGTAAAGATGCTTTCAGTGTCAAGTATTTTCCTCCTACTAAGATTATCTCCCTAATAAATCAAACAACCAATTTTAAACAGCAAGAACATGAACATGTTTCTCAATCTTGGGAGAGAATGAATTTGATGATAAGAAATTGTCCAACTCATGCTCTAAACTTACAAATGATTATCCAAAATTTCTATGCGGGACTAAACTTTTCATCCAGAAATCTTCTAGATTCTACCGTAGCTGGTACCTTCATGGAGGTCACCCTAGGAGAGGCCACCAAACTTCTAGACAACATCATAGTCAACTATTCTCAATGGCATACCGAACGAGCTCCAATAGGTAAGAAGGTAAATTATGTTGAGGAAATGGCTACTTTGAGTGAAGAGGTGGATGCTCTTATGAACTTGGTTGCTGATGACCCACAAGTATAGGGGATCTATCGTAGTCCTTTCGATAAGTAAGAGTGTCGAACCCAACAAGGAGCAGAAGGAAACGACAAGAGGTTTTTAGTAAGGTATTCTCTGCAACAACTGAAATTATCGTTAAAAGATAGTTTTGTGATAAGGTAATTCGTAATGGGTAGCAAGTAGCAAATGTAACAAAGGTGGAGCAAGGTGACCCAATCCTTTTTATAGAAAAGGACAAGTCTGGAGAAACTCTTATATAAAGCAAAGCGCTCCCGAGGACAGATGTGAATTTCTGTCAAACTAGTTTTCATCATGCTCATATGATTCCATTCGTTACTTTGATAGTTTGATATGTGGGTGGACCGGTGCTTGGGTGCTGCCCTTACTTGGAGAAACATGCCACTTATGATTAACCTCTATTGCAAGCATCCGCAACTATGAAAGAAGAATTAAGATAAATCTAACCATAACATGAAATATATGGATCCAAGTAAGCCCCTTACGAAGCAACGCATAAACTAGGGTTTAAGGTTCTGCCACTCTAGCAACACATCATCTACTTATTACTTTCCAATGCCTTCCCCTAGGACCAACTAATGGTGAAGTGTCATGTAGTCAAAGTTCACATGACACCACTAGAGGAGAGACAACATAGATCTCATCAAAATATAGAACGAATACCAAATTCACATGATTACTTATAGCAAGACTTATCCCATGTCTTCGGGAACAAACGTAATTACTCAAAAAGTATATTCATGTTCATAATTAGAGGAGTATTAATAATCATGAAGGATCTGAACATATAATCTTCCACCAAGAAAACAAACTAGCATCAAGAGAAGGAGTAATCAACACTACTAGCAACCCACAGGTACCAATCTGAGGTTTGAGACAAAGATCGGATACAAGACATGAACTAGGGTTTGGAGAGGAGATTGTATTGGTGGAGATTGACTCCCTCTCGATGAGAGGGTCGTTGGTGACGACTATGGCTTTGATTTCCCCCTCCGGGAGGGAAGTTTCCCCCGCAGAATAGCTCCGCCGGAGCTCTAGATTGGTTATGTCGAAGTTCCGCCTCGAGACGCGGCGCCTCGTCCCGAAAGTTCTGATATGATTTTTTTCTAGGTCAAAACCCTTCATGTATCAGTAGATGGGCACCGGAGGCCTCCCAGGGGGGCCACAATCCTGCAGGGCGCGCCTAGGGGGAGGTCGCGCCCCCTGGCTTGGGGCCACCTGGTGGGTCCCCTGATGCATTTCTTTCGCCCAATATTTTTTATATATTCCAAAATAATTATCCGTAAGTTTTTAGGACTTTTGGAGTTGTGCAGAATAGGTTTCTCAAATTTGCTCCTTTTCTAGTCCAGAATTCCAGTTGCCGGCATTCTCCCTCTTCATGTAAACCTTGTAAAATAATAGAGAAAAGGCATAAGTATTGTACCATAATGTGTCTTAACAGCCGTAATGCAATACATATCGATATAAAAGCATGATGTAAAATGGACTTATCAACCCCCAAGCTTAGACCTCGCTTGTCCTCAAGCGGAAGCCAAGATCAATAAATATGCCCACATGTTTAGAGATGGAGGTGTCAATAAAATAAAATACGGACATGAATGCATCATGGCTACCTTTAGAACAACAACACATATTGACATATAATTTCTTATGCTAGAGTAACAATTCATTCACAAGGTAAAATACGAATCAAGAACTCTGTTAAGAACTAACAAACTATGAACTGAGTCACTGATGCAATTCCAATTTATCATAACGTAGGAAAGAGTCAATATAAGAGCTTGTAAAAGAAAAGCAAATACACATACTCAAATATCTTATAGTCTTTCATAATTGCTAACACTCACGCGATACCTATGAGGTCAAAGCTTCAATCGGGCACAGAGAAAGATAGGGGATTATAGTTTTGCCTCCCAACTATTTACCTCAAGGGTAATGTCAACAATAATAACTCATGATCACCCACATCCGAGTGGATATATTTGTCTAGGTCATTCCCCAACACATGATGCTTGCCAAAAGATAATAGCGAAAAAAAGGAAATGGTGAAGATCACCACGACTCTTGCATAAAGGTAAATACTAGAAAGTAAAGGTAACAGATAGGCCCTTCGCAGAGGGAAGCATAGGTTTTCATGTGCTTTTATAGTTGGACGTGCAATCCCTTAATGCAAAAGAACGTCACTTTATATCGCCCCTTGTGATAAAGAAATTTATTATGTAGTATGTCACTTTTATTTCTTCTATATCACAAGTTCGTATAATGTTTATTTTCCTCACACTAGTAGATCACACATATTTAGAGAGAAATTTTTATTGCTTGCACCGATGAGAACTTACTTGAAAGATCTTACTCAATCCATAGGTAGGTATGGTGGACTCTCAAGGCAAAACTGGGTTAAAGGTATTTGGATGCACAAGTAGTATATCTACTTGGTGCGGAAGTTTTTGGTTAATATGGGGTGGAAGCAAGGGACACTTGTTGAAGGATCTATAACCATATAACTTCTATTCAGAAATGAGCAAACATAACTCATTATGCTGTCTTTCTTGTCCAACATCAACTTCTTAACATATAATATTTTAATGAGTGCTCATATTCACAAGAGATGTCTAAGATAATATATTTGTATGTGAACCTCTCTTTCTTTATTACTTCCTTTTAATTGCAACAATGACCAATACCTTTGTTTGTCAACTCACAACAAATTTTAATCGACATACTTTTTATATGTGAAGTCATCACTCCCCATAAGATCACTATATATACTCTTTTGCTTTTATTCTATACTTCTCTCTATTTCTATTTCTCAAGATCATAGCAAGCAAGCAAAGCCCTCAACTCAAAACTACTCTTTATTATATAACTCTCGGACTTGCTTACATAGGGGGAACATAAAGCAAAAATCAAAAGTATATCACATTAAAACTTTATTTTACTAGATCAAGATATAACTGAAAGGATCGAATGAAGAAAAACGAGAAAGTTAAAGATGTGATGGTGATATAATACTGGGACACCTCCCCCAAGCTTGACACAAGCCAAGGGGAGTGCCCGTACCCATGTGTTTAGTTGTCTTTCTTCGTAGGTAGTGATGTTGGAGTTGTTGGTGAGATTGAAAGCTTATCAAGTTTCCTCTTAAGCATGAAATTCCATTCCCTCAGATGGTCTACTACCCGCTTGAGCCTCAATATCTTTTGACACAATTCATCCTTTCTCTCCTGCGGAAGACGAGAAGGGATAAATAGAACCTTGGGTTTTCTCCTTGTATTTGGGAGGCTCGACTTCTTGAACTCCACATGCATATCTTCGGGGTCGAGGCAGGGGAATCTCCTCTTCGTCCAAGCTTTCTTCCGCATACTTGCATATCTCCAGTTCCTCCTCCAAGAACAATCCATAAGGATTTAAGTCTTAGTAGATCTTGGGATTGGCAAGATAATGCGATACATAGCTCTCCCCATCGGAATCTTGGGCCGACATTTTACTCTAAATCTGCTACAGAAACATCTCAAAACAAAAACAAGAGATAATGTCGTGATATGAAGGTCAAAACCTTCGGGAGATTATATAATGAACTTTTGCCGACACGAAAGAGTATACCACAAGAAAACGGAGTCTGTAGGGTACACAGGGTGGCCAGAAGCTTGCAAGGTGCGCCCAGGGGGTAGGTCGCGCCCTCTTGGCTTGTCGCCTCCTCGTGCACTTCTCGGACTGCTTTAAATTCTCCTAATTTTTTAAATATTCCAAAACTTATAAAATTTGCCATGGGGGAAGTGTTGGAGTCGGTTTGCTTACCGTAACACATACCTATTCCCTTTTGGAGTCTGAAACATTCTGATAGGTCTCCCTAATGTACTCCTCCAGAGTTATGGTATTGATAATACTGGTTTCAACATTTATGGGAGTACCTCAGATATAATGTTTGATTCTTTGCTCATTTACCACCTTCGGATTTGTGCCTTCGGCGTTGTTGATCTTGATGGCACCGGAACGATATACCTCCTTGATAATGTAAGGCCCTTCCCATTTAGAGTGAAGTTTTCCTGCAAAAAATCTTAAAGGAGAGTTGTATAGCAAGACATGATCACCTACATTGAATTCACACTTTTGTATCCTTCTATCATGCCATCTCTTAACCTTTTTTTAAACAACTTGGCATTCTCATAGGCCTGGGTTCTCCATTCATCAACTGAGCTAATGTCAAATAACATCTTCTCACCAGCTAGTTTGAAATCATAGTTAAGCTCTTTAATTACCCAATAAGCTTTATGTTCTAGCTCTAGAGGTAAATGACATGCTTTACCATAAACCATTTTATACGGATACATACCCATAGGGTTTTTGTAAGCGGTTTTATAAGCCCATAATGCATCATCAAGTTTCTTATACCAATTCTTTATAGATCTATTAACGGTCTTTTGCAAGATCAATTTAATTTCTCTATTTCTCAATTCTACTTGACCACTAGGCCGAGGATGATAAGGAGATGCAATCCTATGATTAACATCATACCTAGCAAGAAATTTACGGAAAGCACCATGAATAAAGTGTGAACCACCATCAGTCATTAAATATCTAGGGACTCCAAATCTAGGGAAAATAACTTCTTTCAGTATTTTAATAGAAGTGTTATGATCAACACTACTAGTTGGAATTGTTTCTACCCAATTAGTAACATAATCAACAACAACTAGAATATGAGTATACCCATTGGATTTTGGAAAAGGTCCCATATAATAAAAACCCCAAACATCAAATGGTTCAATAACAAGAGAGTAATTCATAGGCATTTCCTCATGTCTACTAATATTACCAATTCTTTGACATTCATCACAAGACAAGAAAAACTTATGAGCATCCTTGAAGAGAGTAGGCCAATAAAAACCAGATTGCAATACCTTGTGTGCAGTTCTATCTCCAGCTTGATGTCCTCCGTAGGCCTCGGAGTGACACTTGTGTAGGATATGTCCCTGTTCATGCTCAGGTACACAACGTCTAATAATACCATCTACTCCTTATTTATAAAGGTGTGGATCGTCCCAAAAGTAATGTCTTAAATCATAGAAGAACTTTTTCTTTTGTTGGTATGTGAAACTATGCGGTATAAATTTAGCAACAATGTAGTTAGCATAATCAGCATACCAAGGAGCATTGCGTGAAACATTTATGACAGCTAATTGTTCATCAGGAAAGCTATCATCAATAGGTAGTGCGACATCTAGAACATTCTCTAATCTAGACAAGTTATCTACTACGGGGTTATGAATGCCATTTCTATCAATAATATGCAAATCAAATTCTTGTAGCAGAAGAACCCATCTAATAACTCTAGGTTTGGCATCTTTATTTTCCGTAAGGTACTTAATAGCAACGTGATCAGTGTGAACAGTTACTTTGGAATCAACAATATAAGGTCTCAACTTATCGCAAGCAAACACAACTGCTAAAAAATTCTTTTCAGTGGTAGCCTAGTTTCTTTCAGCACTGTCTAGAGTTTTGCTAGCGTAATGGATGACATTTAATTTCTTATCAACTCTTTGTACTAGAACAACACCAACAACATAATCACTAGCATCACACATAATTTCAAAGGGTAGGTTCTAATGAGGTGGTTGAACAGCAGGAGCAGTGATCAAGGCTCTCTTAAGAATTTCAAATGCTTCTACACAATCATCATCAAAAACGAATGGAACATCCTTTTGGAAAATATTAGTGAGAGGCTTAGAAATCTTACAGAATTCTTTAACAAACCCCCTATAGAAACCAGCATGACCAATGAAACTTCTTATACCTTTGATATCTATTGGACACGACATTTTTTCAATAGCATCAACTTTAGATTTATCAACTTCAATACCTCTTTAGGAGATTTTGTGTCCCAAGACAATGCCTTAATTAACCGTAAAGTGGCACTTCTCCCAATTCAAGACAAGATTAGTTTCTTCACATCTCTGCAAAACTCGATCAATGTTGCTCAAGCAATCATCAAAAGAAGTTTCGTAAGAGAAAAAATCATCCATGAAAACCTCAACAATCTTTTCACAAAAGTCACAAAATATAGCCATCATACATCTTTGAAAGGTAGAAGGTGCATTGCATAAACCAAAAGGCATACGTCTATAAGCAAAGGTACAGAAAGGACAAGTAAAAGTGATCTTCTCTTGATCCTCTTTTGGCACAAGTATTTGAGAGAAACCAGAATAATCGTCTAGAAAGCAAAAATGTGTATGTTTGGATAGTCTTTCTAGCATTTGATCAATAAAAGGTAGCGGGTAATGATCTTTCCTAGTAGCCTTATTTAATTTCCTAAAATTAATTACCATTCTATATCCTGTAACAATTCTTTGCAGGACAATTCATTTTTATCGTTAGGAACAACGGTAATACCTCCCTTTTTAGGGACACAATGAATGGGACTAGCCGATCTACTATCAGTAATAGGATAAATTATACCTGCCTCCAGAAGCTTTAGTGTTTCATTTCTTACCACTTCCTTAATTTTAGGATTTAATCGTCGTTGCTGATCAACAGCTGGTTTACCATCAGGCTCCATATTGGTTTTGTGCTGACAAAGAGTGGGACTAATGCCCTTAAGATCATCAAGAGTATATCCAATAGCGGCACGATGCTTCCTCAAAGTTTTCAATAATCTATTTTCTTCATGCCCTGAAAGGTTAGCACTAGTAATAACATGATATATCTCTTTTTCATCAAGATAATCATACTTCAAAGTATCAGGTAATTGTTTAAGCTCAAACACGGGATCACCCTTGGTTGGAGGAGGATCCCCAAGTATTTCAACACGCAGGTTGTGTTTCAAGGTAGGCTGCTGATCAAAGAAAATGTTATCTATTTCATTCCTTTCATTCATATGCATATCATTTTCATGATCTAGCAAATATTTTTCTAAGGGAATAGTAGGATGCATAGAGTTAGAAGTGAGACCAATAATTTCATCTTTGCCAGGCAATTCTTTGTCATGGGGTTGTCTATGAAATTTAGAGAAATTTAACTCATGAGACACATCCCCAAAACTTACAGTAACAATTTCTTTCTCACAATCAATCTTAGCATTAACCGTATTCAAGAAGGGTCTACCAAATATAATGGAAAAAAATCATCTTGTGAGGAACCAAGAACAAGAAAATAAGTAGGATACTTTATTTTCCCACACAAGACTTCAACATCTCTAACAATCACAATTGGTGCAATATAACTCTATTAGCAAGCTTTATGGTAACATCAATTTCTTCTAATTCAGCTCGTGCAATATCATTCATAATTTCTTGGTATAAGGTAAAGGGAATTGCACTCACACTAGCACCCACATCACATAAGCCATGATAACAATGATCTCCTATTTTAACAGAAACAACAGGCACACCAACAATAGGTCTATATTTACCTTTAGTATCAGGTCTAGCAATTCTAGCAGCTTCATCAGAGAAATGAATGACATGCCCATCAATATTATCAAGCAAGAGATATTTAACCATAGCAATATTAGGTTCAACTTTAATTTGTTCAGGAGGTATAGGTGTTCTAGTACAACTCTTACGAACCACAGTTGAAGCTTTAGCATGCTCCTTTATCCTAACCGGAAAGGGTGGTTTCTCAATATAAGCATTAGGAATAAGAGGATCAACATTATAAATAATAAGGAACCATCACAAAAATTATCGAGCATGGATTGATCATTACGAGAGAGCCGAGCATAATAATTATGAACAATAATTTCTCTCGAGAGCTCATGATTGGGGCATCAATATAACATTGACTTAAGCCTCCCCTAGCTTGACCGATTCTTTCTCCTTCACGAGGCCAAAAATTATAAATATAATTCCGATCACGATGAACCAGATGTATAGCATAAAACATCTGATGAAATTCCAATTTCAATCGGTTGTAGTTCCATGATCCAATATCATCACATAGCCTATACCACGTCAATGCCTTTTCCTTCAAAGATAAAGGAAAGACCCTCTTCTGGACATCATCCTCGGGCAGACCTGCAAGCTTAAATAATCCACAAACTTCATCCACATAGATTAGATGCAAATCAAGATGTAGTGTTCCATCTCCTCCATAAGGATTAGCTAGCAGTTTTTCTATCATACCCGAAGGAATTTCATAATAAATATTTTTAGTAGGTACAACAGGTTGAGGAGCATGTCTTTGTGCTTCCAGTCGGGGTGAAGATACCCCAAACAAGCCCATCAAAGGATTATTTTCCGTAGTGACAAGTGACAGTAAATTTTAGCACAATATATAATTTTTTCCTTACCAAGTTCCACTCACCAAAGGCGCTTCACTCCCCGGCAACGACGCCATAAAATAGTCTTGATGACCCACAAGTATAGGGGATCTATCTTAGTCCTTTTGATAAGTAAGAGTGTCAAACCCAACGAAGAGCAGAAGGAAATGACAAGCAGTTTCCAATAAGGTATTCTCTGCAAGCACTGAAATTATCGTGAACAGATAGTTTTGTGATAAGGTAATTCGTAACAGGTAGCAAGTAACAAATTTAACAAAGGTGCAACATGGTGGCCCAATACTTTTTATAGCAAAGGACAAGCCTGGACAAACTCTTATACAAAGCAAAGCGCTCCCGAGGACACATGGGAATTTCTGTCAAACTAGTTTTCATCATGCTCATATGATTTGGGTTCGTTACTTTGATAGTTTGATATATGGGTAGACCGGTGCTTGGGTGCTGCCCTTACTTGGACAAACATCCCACTTATGATTAACCTCTCTCGCAAGCATCCGCAACCACGAAAGAAGAATTAAAATAAATCTAACCATAGCATGAAACATATGGATCCAAATCAGCCCCTTACGAAGTAACGCATAAACTAGGTTTTAAGCTTCTGTCACTCTAGCAACACATCATCTACTTATTACTTCCCAATGACTTCCCCTAGGCCCAATTAATGGTGAAGTGTCATGTAGTCGACGTTCACATGACACCACTAGAGGAGAGACAACATACATCTCATCAAAATATCGAACGAATACCAAATTCACATGATTATTTATAGCAAGACTTATCTCATGTCCTCGGGAACAAACGTAATTACTCACAAAGCATATTCATGTTCATAATCACAGGAGTATTAATAATCATTATGGATCTGAACATATAATCTTCCACCAAGTAAACCAACTAGCATCAACTACAAGGAGTAATCAACAATACTAGCAACCCACACATAGCAAACTAAGGTTTGATACAAAGATCGGATACAAGAGATGAACTAGGGTTTGGAGAGGAGATGGTGTTGATGAAGGTGCAGATGACGATGGCTTCGATTTCCCCCTCCAGGAGAGAGGTTTCCCCCGCAGAACAGCTCTGCCGGAGCTCTAGATTGGTTTTGCCGAAGTTACGCCTCGAGACAACGGCGCCTCGTCTCGAAAGTTCTGATATGATTTTCCAGGTCAAAACCCTTCATATAGCAGAAGATGGGCACCGGAGGCCTGCCAGGGGCACAAGCCTGCAGGGCGCACCTAGGGGGGAGGTCGCGCCCCCTGGCTTGTGGCCACCTGGTGGGTCCCGTGATATATTTCTTTCACCCAATATTTTTATATATTTTGAAATAATTCTCTGTGAGTTTTCAGGACTTTTGGAGTTGCAATAAATATTGATATAAAAGCATGATGCAAAATGGACGTATCAGTTGCCAATAAAAATGCTCATTTGATCCCAATGATATGCCTTTTTCTACATTGATTGAACAAAATAATGATTCTATTGATGTTAACTTTGTCTCTCGAAATAATTTTAACAATGATGCTTATAGAGGTAATTTCAATCCTAGGTCGTATCCCGGTAATTCTTCCAACAACTATGGAAATTCTTATGGTAATTCCTATGGAAATTCTTCTACAAATTCTAATTGTATGCCCTCTAATCTTGAGAACACAATTAAGGAATTTATCAATTATCAAAAGATTTTCAATACTATAGTAGAGGAAAAATTGCATATTGTCGATTCTTTGGCTAAAAATTTGGATAAAATTGCTCTTGATGTAGAAACTCCTAAAAATAAAACTTTGCCTCCTAAACATGATTTTAATGAGACTATTAAATCTATCCAAGTTTAAGTCAATGAGAGTAAGGATAGGACCGCTAAATTGAAAGCTAAGTGATAATTCCTAGAAAAGGCTCTTCCGCTCGGTTTTTACAATAATCATGATGATGACCTTAAAACAATTGATGCCTATCCTATTGACTATTTGTTTACTTCTCTGAATACTAATGATAAAGGGACTCGAGATGAGTCAACTTTAGTTAAGGAGCATCTGTTTTCTTGGAGGGTGATGATCCTAATGATAAAATTGGAAAAAGTGTGTTTGGAGAGGTCAAAACTTTAACTAGTGATGTGCCCACTATCTTGGATTACAAGGACTTTAATTATGATAACTGCTCTTTAGTAGAATGTATTTCCTTTATGTAATCCATTATTATCTCACCCAATGCTTATGATCAAAATAAATCTTTTACTCAACATATAGTAGAAGCCATGGTAAAAGCTTATGATGAGAAACTTGATCTTGAAGTTTCTATTCCTAGGAAATTGCATGATGAGTGGGAACCTACTACCAAAATCAAGATAAATAGATATGTATGCAATGCTTTGTGTTACCATGGTGCTAGTGTTTCAACTATACCTAAAGCTTTATGTGATGTGATTGGCCTCACTAATATTGAAGAATATTCCCTTAACTTGCATCTTGCGGATTCTACCATTAAGAAAACCTTAGGTAAAATTAATGATGTTCTTATCATTGAAAATAAAAATTATGTGGCTGTAGATTTTATTGTGCTTGATATTGATTGCAATCCTACTTATCCTATTATATTTGGAAGACCTTTCTTACGAACTATAGGTGCAATCATTAATATGAAAGAGGGCAACATAAGGTTCCAATTCCCAATAAAGAAAGGGATGGAACACTTTCCTTGAAAGAGAATCAAATCACCTTATGAATCTATCACGAGGGACACTTATGGATTAAATGTCAAATATGACAACACTTGAAACTATGTAATATGCCTAGCTAGGGGAGTAAAACAATGGCGCTTGTTGGGAGGCAACCAAATAGTTATGTTTAAAAATCCTTTATTTTATGTAAGTGTGTGATAACATGGTTATTTCCTATGTAATAATTGTGTTTTTATGTTTTATTTAGTGTTTGTGCCAAGTAAAGCCTTTGGGATGATTTGCATGATGAGTAGAATTGATACGGTGCAAAAACAAAAACTTTGACGCCTAGTGCAGAATTTCTCAGATTTTACTCGAACGTTTTTAAGATGATTTTTTACATAGTACTGATATAAAAATTCCCCAGGTCTTCCTAATGATTCAGAATTTTTGGAGTTACAAAAGTATGGAAATTAAATATATTACTACAGAGTATTCTGTTTTAAACAGATTTTGTTTTTTGCATGCATAGTTCACTTGTTTTGATTATGCTATGGATTATATTGGGGCGGTATAAGCCATGGAGAAGTTAGAATAAAATACCTTATGCTAAAATAAAAGAGTAATAAATTTATAACAGTACCTAAAAGTGTTTATTATGTTGCCTATACTAACGGATCTCACGAAGTTATGTTGAGTTTTCTGTGATTGAAGTTTTCAAGTTTTGGGTATTGTCCCTATGGACAAAGGACTGATGAGCAGCAAAATACTAAGCTTGGGGATTCCCAAGGCACCACAAGGTAATATTTTAGGAATACTCAAGCATCTAATCTTGGGGATGCACCGGGAAGGCATCCCCTCTTTCGTCTCAATCCATTGGTATGTTACTTGGAGCTACATTTTTATTCATCACATGATACGAGTTTTGCTTGGAGCATCGTTTTCTTTTGTTTGCTTTTAATTTAAGTTTGCCACAATCATTGTTTCTGGACTCACCTAGTTTATAGGGAGACACCATCATCATGATTTGTTAGAATACTCTATGTGCTTCACTTATATCTTTTGAGCTTAGCAGTTGCTCTAGTACTTCACTTATATCTTTTTGAGCACGGTGGCGTGTAGATTTTTCAGAAATAATATGCTCTCATTCTTCACTTATGTTTGCTTGAGAGCTAGAAAAATAGTGACGGTATTTGCATCGGTCATAAGACTAGATAAAAAATGAGTGCTCAATAAGTGATAATTAAAATCATCATGTAGCACATATAGAGAAATTGTGGTTAATGATATTGATGTGGTGATATGAAAAGGTGTGTGTGCATAAATGTTAATTCAAAGAGGTGTTGATATTAAGAGATGTTAAAAATTCTTGAACCTGAAAAATTAAAAGGGCATGGTGATGATGTGGGAGCATTTCCATTCCTCGTTGAAAACCTAGTGTTGTTTCGAGTGGGAGTCATGCGATGGTTAATTCCTACCAACCCACCCCGCGGGTTCGAGAACTATGTAGACATGACCGATACACTCTCCGATCAATAACCAATAGCGGGACCTGGATGCCCATATTGGTTCCTACACATTCTACGAAGATCTTTATCGGTTGAGCCTCTATGTCAAGGATTCAGTTAATCTGTATGTTGTTCCCTTTTTTCTATCGGTATGTTACTTGCCCGAGATTCGATCATCGATATCTCCATACCTAGTTCAATCTCGTTACCGACAAGTCTCTTTACTCGTTCCGTAATACAAGATCTCATAACTAACTCTTTTGTCACATTGCTTGCAAGCTCATTGTGATGTTGTATTACCGAGTGGGCCTTAGAGATACCTCTCCATCACACAGAATGACAAATCCATTCTCGATTCACGCCAGCCCAATAGACACCTCCGGAGATACTTGTAGAGTACCTTTATAGTCACCCTGTTACGTTGTGATGTTTGACACACACAAGGCATTCCTCCGGTGCCCGGGAGTTGCATGATCTCATGGTCATAGAAATAGATACTTGACATGCATAAAACAGTAGCAATAAGCTGACATGATCACATGCTACATTCATAGTTTGTGTCTTGTCCACCACATCATTCTCCTAATGATGTTATCCTGTTATCAAATGGCAACTCAAGTCTATGGTGAGGAAACCTTACCATCTTTGATCAACGATCTAGTCCTTAGAGGCTCACTAGGGACAGTGTGTTGTCTATGTACCCACACATGTATTTGAGTTTCCAATCAATACAATTATAGCATGGATAATAAATGATTATCATGAACAAGGAAATATAATAATAACTTATTTACTATTGCCTCTAGGGCATATTTCCAACAGTCTCCCACTTGCACTAGAGTAAATAATCTAGTTCACATCACTATGTGATTCACACCCAATAAGTTCTGAGGTTTATCATGTTTTGCTTGTGAGAGAGGTTTTAGTCAACGGGTCTGAACCTTTCAGATCCAAGTGTGGTTTACAAATCTCTATGTCATCCTATACATGTCGCTACCACGGTCCATTTGGAACTATTCCAAATGACTGTTCCATTATACCAATCCGATTTGCTATTGAGAGTCATCCGGATTGGTGTCAAAGCTTGCATCGACGTGATACGTCTCCAACGTATCTATAATTTTTGATGATTCCATGCTATTATCTTGTCAACTTTGGATGTTTTGTATGCATGAATATGCTATTTTATATATTTTTTGGGACTAACCTATTAACTCAGTGCCAAGTGCCAGTTCCTGTTTTTTCCGTGTTTTTGACCCTTTTCAGAGAAGAATATTAAACGGAGTCCAAACGGAATAAAACCTGTGGAATGATCTGTTCCGTAATAGAAGATACGCAGGGAACTTGAGAACCAAGGCAAAGAACCCCGGGGGAGGCCACAAGCCCCTAGCCGCGGCCTGGGGGGTGCCTACCAGGCTTGTGGCCCCCCCGTGGCTCCTTTGCCCTACTTCTTCCGCCTATAAATTCCCTCAAAATCCAAAACTGTTGGAGAGAGCCACGAAAATACTTTTCCGTCGCTGCAAGCTTCTGTCTCCGCAAGATCCCATCTGGGGCACGTTCTGGTGCCCTGCCGGAGGGGGATTCGGACACGGAGGGCTTCTTCATCAACACCATTGCCTCTCCGATGATGCGTGAGTAGTTCACCGCACCTTCGGGTCCATAGCTAGTAGCTAGATGGCTTCTTCTCCCTCTTGGATCTTCAATACAAAGTCCTCCATGATCTTCATGGATATCTATCCGATGTAATCTTCTTTTGCAGTGTGTGTGTCGAGATCCGATGAATTATGGATTTATTATAAGATTATCTATGAATATTATTTGAGTTTCCTCTGATCTCTTATATGCATGATTTCATATCCTTGTAATTCTCTCCGAGTTGTGGGTTTCGTTTGGCCAACTTGATCTATAATTCTTGCAATGGGAGAAGTGCTTGGTTTTGGGTTCATACCGTGCGGTGTCCTCACCCAGTGACAGAAGGGGTAGTGAGGCACACATCGTGTTGTTGCCATCAAGGGTAAAAATATGGGGTTTATATCTATTGCATGAATTTATCCCTCTACATCATGTCATCTTGCTTAAGGCGTTACTCTGTTTGTTTTGAACTCAATACACTAGATGCATGATGGATAGCGGTCGATGTGTGGAGTAATAGTAGTAGATGCAGAAAGTATCGGTCTACTTGTCTCGGACGTGATGCCTATATGTATGATCATTGCCTTAGATATCATCACGACTTTGCGCGATTCTATCAATTGCTCGACAGTAATTCGTTCACCCACCGTAATATTTGCTATCACGAGAGAAGCCTCTAGTGAACACTATGGCCCCCGGGTCTACTTCACATCATATTTTCAGCTCTACACTTTTACTTTGTTGCACTTTCCACCTTCAGATCTCACCTTGCAATTAATAGTGAAGGGATTGTCAACCCCTTTATAGCGTTGGGTGCAAGTTTGTTTGTTTTTGTGCAGGTACATTGGTGACTTGTCTTGATACTCCTACTGGATTGATACATTGGTTCTCAAACTGAGGGAAATACTTACTGCTACTGTGCTGCATCACCCTTTCCTCTTCAAGGGAAAAACCAACGCAAGCTCAAGAGGTAGGAAGTAGAATTTCTGGCGCCGTTGCCGGGGAGTATCAAGTCAAGAATAGTCTCCGTTCAACGTGTCAATTTCTGGCACCGGGGACTATTCTAAGTGAAGCTTATCCGAGTAACTATCGCAAACTCATCTCTTCCATTTACTTTTTTTTTGCCTTTTGCCTCTCGTTTTCCTCTCCCCCACTTCTGAAAAAAAAATTACAATTTTTTTGCCTTTTTCGTTCGCCCTTTTCTTTCGCTTGCTTTCTGTTCGCTTGTGTGCTTGTCTGCCTGCTAAGACCGGTATGGCCCAACCAAATGATTTTGATGCTTACAATAAAAGGTTGGAAGAGATTGAAACTAGTGTTAAAGGCTTCACGTCTACACAGTTTGATCATAATAGATACTCCCGTAGAGAACTAAGGGAGCAAAATTGTTTTATGGCTTATATGAATAAAGAGGTTGATGATATGGCCAAAGAATTCCTTGCATTAAATTCTCACGTTGCTTGTCTTGAAAAATTGGTAGGCCAGATTTCTGATAAACAGGCTACCTTAGTCAATAAAATTGATGCTAAACCTGAAATATGTGATGAGAATCATGAAGATCTTAAAATGATGAGTGTTCACCCTACTTATGGTTTGAGCACCAAAGACGATGATACTTGATTCTATCGCCTTATGCCTCGCTAAGGGCGTTAAACAATAGCGCTTGTTGGGAGGGAACCCAATGAATTTATCTTTGCTTTTTGCTTTCTGTTTTGTTGTGTCCACACCATCATAATTATGTTATGATTGTTTTTTTGTGTTTGAGCCAAGTAAAACCTTTATGACTAGTTTTGGTGATGGTTGTTTGATCTTGCAGAGAAAGACAGAAACTTTGTGCTCACGAAATTATTTTTAATTCCTATCGAGAGAGAGCTTTTGAGTTGATTCTTTTTGCTTCTGGTTGATATGCCAATTTTCCTAATTTTCATAAGTTTTCAGAATTTTTGAGATACCATAAGTATACAAAGTATACAGATTGCTACAGACTGGTCTGCTTTTGACAGATTCTGTTTTTGTTGTATTGATTGCTTATTTTGATGAAACTATGGATAGTATCGGGGGGTACTAGCCATGGAAAAGTGAGAATACAGTAATATAACATCAATCTAAATAGAAATCAAGTTTACTACAGTACCTAAAGAGTTGGTAGTTTGTTTTCTTGTGCTAATGATATCACGAGTTTCTGTTTAAGTTTTTTGTTGTGAAGTTTTTTCAAGTTTTGGGTGATGTTCTCATGGACAATGGGATAAAGAGTGGAAAGAGCTCAAGCTTGGGGATGCCCAAGGCATCCCAAGCCAAATTCAAGGACACCAAAAAGCCTAAGCTTGGGGATGCCCCGGGAAGGCATCCCCTCTTTCGTCTTCAATCCATTGGTAACGTTATTGAAGCTACATTTTTATTCAGCACATGATATGTGTTTTGCTCGGAGCGTCTTGTATTATAGGAGTCTTTTCTTTTTGTTGTGTCACAATCATCCTTGCTGCACACCTTTTTGAGAGAGACATGCACTCATCGTGAATTTGCTAGAATACTCAATGAGCTTCACTTATATCTTTTGAGTTAGGCAATTTAGCTCGCATGTGCTTCACTTATATCTTTTGAGCTAGATAACTTTGCTCTAGTGCTTCACTTAGATCTTTTTAGAGCACGGCGGTGTCATATTTTGGAGAAATAAAAACTCTCGATCTTCACTTATATCTTTTTGAGAGTGCTCTCTCTAAGTAACTTGGTAATTGGCGTGTGCTATGAAAGTAGTCCTAAAGATGATAGGCATCCAAAGAGGATACAATAAAAACTTCCATATACAAGTGCATTGATTAGTAAGAGAAGTTTGATTCCTACCAATTAGTTTTGTGATATGGATTTGGTAATATTAGAGTTATGTTAGTAGGGCGTTGTGAATCTAGAAACAGTTGCGTTGCAGTTAGTGATTCCCATAGCATGCACGTATGGTGAACCACTATGTTAGGAAGTCGGAGCATAATTGATTTATTAATTGTCATCCTTTGTGTGGTGGTCGGGATCGTGCGATGGTTAACACCTACCAACCCTTCCCCTAGGAGTATGCGTTTAGCACTTTTTTTCGATTACTAATAAAACTTTTGCAATAAGTATATGAGTTCTTCATGACTAATGTGAGTCCATGGTATAGATGCACTTTCACCTTCCACCATTGCTAGCCTCTCTAGTGCCGCGCAACTTTTGCCGGTGCACAAACCCACCATATACCTTCCTCAAAACAGCCACCATACCTACCTATTATGGCATTTTCATAGCCATTCCGAGATATATTGCCGTGCAACTCCAACCGTTCCGTCTCATGACTTGTGCCGTCACTTTCATATTGCCTTTGCATGATCTTAAGATAGCTAGCGAGATGTTTCAACATCATATGCCAAGCTAGATCGTTGCACATCCCGGTACACTGCCGGAGGCATTTCCTATAGAGTCATCATTGCTCTAAGTATTGAGTTGTGAGTAAATAAAAGTGTGATGATCATCATTATTAGAGCATTGTCCCATGTGAGGAAATAAAAAAGAGAGACCAAAGGTGCCCAGAAAAAATGAGAAAAAAAGAGGCCAAAGAGCCCAAACAAAAAAAAATGAGAGAAAAAGATAGAAGGGACAATGCTACTATCTTTTTCCACACTTGTGCTTCACAATAGCACCATGTTCTTCATGATTGAGAGTCTCTTGTTTTGACACTTCCATATACTAGTGGGAATTTTCATTATATAACTTGGCTTGTATATTCCAATGATGGGCTTCCTCAAAATTGCCCTAGGTCTTCATGAGCAAGCAAGTTGGGTGCACACCCACTAGTTCTCCTTTTGAGCTTTTACACACTTATAGCTCTATGTGCATCCGTTGCATGGTAATCCCTACTCATTCAAATTGATATCTATTGATGGGCATCTCCATAGCCCGTTGATACGCCGAGTCGATGTGACCATCTCCTCCTTTTTGCCTCACAACCTCCACCACACTCTATTCCACCTATAGTGCTATATCCATGGCTCACGCTCATGTATTGCGTGAGAGTTGAAAAAGTTTGAGAAAGTAAGAGTGCGAAAACAATTACTTGGCCAATACCGGGGTTGTGCATGATTTAAATTCATTGTGTGGGGATGATGGAGCATAGCCAGACTATATGATTTTTAGGGATAATTTTCTTTGGCCTTCTTATTTCAAAAGTTCATGGTCACCTTGCTAGTTTGCTTGAAGTATTATTGTTTTCATGTCAATAGTAAACTATTGTTTTGAATCTTACGGATCTGAACATTCATGTCACAAGAAAGAAGTTACAAAGGACAAATATGTTAGGTAGCATTACACATCAAAAAGTTAGTCTTTATCACTTCCCTACTCGAGGACGAGCAGGAGTTAAGCTTGGGGATGCTTGATACGTCTCCAACGTATCTATAATTTTTTATGGTTCCATGCTATTATCTTGTCAACTTTGGATGTTTTGTATGTATGATTATGCTATTTTATATCTTTTTTTGGGACTAACCTATTAACTAAGTGCCAAGTGCCAGTTCCTGTTTTTTTCCATGTTTTTGACCCTTTTCACAGAAGAATATTAAACGGAGTCCAAATGGAATAAAACCTGCGGAATGATTTTTTCCGTAACAGAAGATACATAATTTTTGTCCAAAAGGACCCCAAACCCAGTGTATATGTCGGAAAGGACCAACTCTGAAAGAAATGTGCCGAAAAGACCCCCTCCCCCTGTGGCGGCAGGCGTGCCAGGCGACACGCGTCACCTGCCGCCACCGCCCGAAGCGGCTGGGGCCTGCCGCCACGAGCCCAGGCGACCGAAGCAGCTTCTCGTTTTAGCGACGCGGCAACGGAACGATGACATCGTTGTGGGTCCTGCCTCCTCGGTAGCAGCCGGCCACGCGGGCTCTGTAGCCTCGGGAGGAGGCGGCCGATACTGTTTCCACACGGACAGACATATTGCAATGTTGCTGACTGCGCTGATTTCCATAGTCGCTCATTCCCATGCTGAGACAGATTTTTCCCGCTCCCACCGACGAAACAGTGGGAATTTTTCCCGCTCCCACTGAGGAAACGGTGCGAAACTTCTTCTTTATAAGCGAACTGCGTCGCTGCCTCCGCTCTCACTCTCTTCTCCCGCCGTTGCCTCCTGTGTTACTCTCTTCTCTTTCTCTTTCTCACTCTCTTCTCTTTCTCTCAAGAGCTACTCCGTAAGAAGGTTTAAGTGGCGATTTAGGATGGTTTAAAGTTAGATTTTGAAGACGTCGTAGTTGAAGAAAAGATAGATCAAGGTAAGAGCTTTCCATTTCTGTTGGTCGTGTTTGCATGCATGATGTTTTTAGTTTGTTTGAATAGTTTCTAAGTACGTTTTACTTTGTGTTAGGGAGTGTATTAATTATCACTTCTGTGGAACTATTTTGAAGATGTTGTAGTTGAAGAAAAGATAGATCAAGGTAAGAGCTTTCCATTTCTGTTGGTCGTGTTTGCATGCATGATGTTTTTATTTTGATTGATTAGTTTCTAAGTATGTATTTTTTCTGTCTTAGGGAGCGTATTATCACTTTTGTGGAACTATTTTGTCATGCGATATGAACTACTAAGTTGAAGATCAAGGTATGAGACTCTATTCATATTTGTGTTCATGTGATAATAGGTCGACTCTGTTCATATATTATCGGTGATTTGTTCGTGTTTTCATGCAACTGGTATTTGAAAGCACCCGAAAAAATGCCTGTGTAACTAGCATTTTTGTTAAACATGTAATAATATGTTAACTCCATTAGTATTATTACATGCAAGACGCGTGTGTAATATGTTTTTATCTGATAATTTGTCAACCCCGTAGATATATGACTCGTGATATATATATGCATGCAGTATGTATTTTAAAACTTTTGCTAGCAGGGAAATAATTGTGTGTGTAATATATTTGTTTATGTGATAATTTGTCAACTCCGTAGATATATGATTCGTGATATGTATATGCATGCACTATGTATTTTAAAACTTTTGCTAGCAGGGAAAAAATTATGTGTGTAATATTTTTGTTCATATGATAATAGGTCGAATTCGCTGATATTATACTGGTGATATTTTGTATTCAGAAGGATATCCTTATTAAACCAGAGGTATGAATGACATATTGTAATTTATCTTGTGTTTATTTTGTAGATGTAGTGTCGCGACAAATGGTACAATATAAATTATTATGTGTAGATGTACAGTCGTTTGTGAGTATTTGTTAAATTGTTATATGTAAAAAAAGATAAGTAATGGATGTTATTACAATATAAATAAAATAATATGATGGTACAATATAAATTATTATGCGTAGATGTACAGTCGTTTGTGAATATTTGTTAAATTGTTATATGTAGAAATAGATAAGTAATGGATGTTATTACAATATAAATATAATAATATGATTTTTAATGGACTAATGATGTAAATATGGCTGCTCGTTAGGTACTATGGAAAATTTGCTAGTGTTTTATGGGCACATCGTACGTGAGGGTCCTTCTGGTGTGGATGTGTCTAGGTGCGGGATGACTACGGTTGTAGTAAGAGACATGGTTAATGTAGAGTATGCGACAGTTAGAAGGTGCATCCGAGCGGTGTTTGGTTCAGCGATGAATGGAAAAAATGACCATGGAGGCTTTCGTGGTTGAGGGAGGAAATCATTGGGTTCTGCGGCGGGTTACTGGTGAAAGAGCATGGGCGTCGTACATGGGGTTTGCAAGCAATCCAATAACTCCATGTATGGATAACCCATGGTTTATGTGGAGTTCATTTCTGCCAGTGATGTCGCCCAGTGCAGTAGCGGTGCCGGTGAGGCCGAGTTGGCCATAACTGTAGCCCCCGACGCCGGCCCATCGGAACCAAGGGGTGGCCAACAAGAGGCCATAACTGTAGCCCCCGACACCGGCCCATCGGAACCAACAAGTGTATGACACGGGATATTGGTCTGCGGTCGTTGACATGAGCGAACATGTCGAGGGATTGCCAGAGGCGCTAGATGATGACGATGATGGTCATTCTTCTGCCTCTTCGGAATCAAATGATGATGAATTTGTTCCTCCTGAGAAGGCGGCCGCTGCACCAATCAACCCAGAGTTTTTGCAGGTTATGAGCATCACCTATGAATTCCACTCTTTTGCTGGCCTAGAAGCGGGAAGTCTGGCTGTTGGATAGATATTCCCAGATAAGAAATCTGCTAAACAAGCAATACATAGCTATGCAATTTCCATATACATGCAATATAGAGTGAAGCAGTCTGATAAAAAGGAGTTGAAGCTCATATGCATCCATCTAGAAGCGGGTTGCCGCGGAAGAGTTATTGCTCGCCAGAAGCCTGGGGTATGTCAGCCATGGCATGTCACAAAAATAGAGCAACATGGCTGTGAGCAAACCGGCACTCTTTCAGAGCACCGCAATGTGACTGCAGAATATGTGTCACAGGTCATGGAAACCATTGTGCAGGAAAGTCTTAATATTAGTATTAGGGCTTTGCGGGCAACTGCATCTGATCTGATTGGTTTTCCTGTCAGCTACAGCAAGGCTCGGCATGCAAAGGAAAAGATATTTCAGAGGTTGTATGGAACCTATGAGGAGGCATACTCTTTTGCCCCCAGAATGCTGCATAAGATTTCAGTTGTTAACAGGGGGACTCAAGTTTTCCGGAAAGAACGTCCAAATCCATTGAACCCGGACGAGCAAATCCTGGACCGCTTATTCTGGGCATTTGCCCAGACTATACAAGCATTCAGGCATTGTCATCCGGTTGTATCAATTGATGGTACATTTCTCACTGGAAAGTACAAGGGCACACTCTTAGTGGCGATGGCAGCTGATGCAAACAAGCAACTTCTTCCTATTGCCTATGCACTAGTCGAGAGTGAAAACAAACATAGTTGGATGTGGTTCCTGTGTTGCCTGAAGAGGGGGGTCATCAAAGATCGGGAAGGAGTTTGCATCATCTCTGATCGCAAAACCGGACTATTAAGCGCGCTTGAGATAATTAAGGCTTCACAAGATCCAGATTGGGGGTGGCCCGATCTGGAGACAAGGTGGTGCATGAGGCATTTGGTAGCTAATTTTTATTCGAAATTCAAAAACAAAGATTGGTTCAAGATATTCAAGAGGATGTGCATGCAGAAACTGTAGCAAAAATGAATGCTATCTGGGCAGGTATCAATGGTGAGATCGAGCGCGCATCCGTCCTGGCGATAGAAGACCGGAGGGGTCGTCAGAGAGCAATAAATTTGAGCCAGTGGATCAGTGAGAATTGTCCCAATTTGTACAAGTGGGCGTAGTCTCACGACACTGGCGCTCGATACGGTATAATGACAAGCAACATATCCGAGGTGTACAATGGTGTTCTTAAAGGTGTGAGGGCACTACCTATCAAAGCACTAATTGATGAAACTTGGAACCGGACTGTGTCATACTTTGCAGACAGAGTCACTGTCACCAAGGCACTAGTTGATTTGAACAAGCCCTGGTCTGAGAAGATGCAAAGACATCTTGATGAGAAAGCAAAGAAGTCGCAAAGACATGGATGCAAGAAGGTAGATGCACTTAGGAATAAATGGGAAGTTAGTGTTCGAGCAAAGTTTGTTAAGGGTCACCACAGGAGAGCAAAAAAACAAGCTGTGACCCTTTGGCACAACCTCGTGTGACTGCACTTGCAGCAAGCCCAAGCTTCTGGGATACCCTTGCAGTCACGTATTGTGGGCAGCTGCAGATCAAAAAGTTAGTGTCGAGCCATACGTATCATCGTACTTCAACATGCACAATTTATACAACACTTGGAACGGTGAGTTCTGGGCATGGGGCATTGATATGAACTACATGCAATTGTGGTCAGAAGGGACCACATGGGTTCCAGATCCCGCATTGATGTGAACCACCAAGGGACGGCGTCGGTCTAGGCGTCATCGCAATGACATGGACCACAACCAGTTGGGAGAACCAAGGCGATGCCGCGTTTGTAGGTGTGCTGGTCACTAGCGTAGGGAGTGTCCGTATCGTAACAACAAAATTTCATGATATGTAATCATGCTATGTATTTTAACAAAAAACATTGCATCATGATGTAATCTTCGGAATATTTAATTTCATGTCGTCGTGATGTAATCTTCGGAATATTTAATTTCATTTCGTCGTGATGTAATCTTCAGAATATTTAATTTCATTTCGTTGTGATGTAATCTTCGGAACATTTAATATCATTTAATCGTGATTGCAGGTTATGGCTGAAATGCCCCAGCTTTTGCATGGGTATCACGACAACCACCACCGTTGCCAGCTTTTCTTAAATCCAAATCATGAAAATCCTCCTCAGACCTGGTCTCATCTTTTTTGCCGCAAAGATAGTGGACGAACCATTACCCCAAAATCCACTGATACGTCTCCATCGTATGTACTTTTCCAAACTCTTTTGCCCTTTTTTGGACTCTAATTTGCATGATTTGAATGGAACTAACCTGGACTGACGCTATTTTTAGCTGAATTGCCTTGGTGCTATTTTTATGTAGAAATCAAAGTTCTCCACACGTCCTGAAAATTTACGGGGAGCAGTTTTGGAAAATAAGAAAAATATCTGCGCCAAGTTCCACTTGAGGGGGTGGGCCAGTGGGCCACAAGCCCTGGCTCCGCGACCACCCCCCTGGTGATGGTGGACAGGCTTGTGGGGCCCACACGGCTCTGCCGCCCCAACCTCAGGTCTATAAGTCCCCTTTCGTCCCAAAAAAATAAAAAGAGAAGTTTTCGTCGCGTTTACGATACGGAGGCGCCGCCACCACCTGTTCTTCATCTGGAGGGCAGATCTGATGTCCGTCTTGGGCTTCGGAGAGGGGAAATCATCGCCATCATCATCATCAACCTTCTTCCCTCTCCAATTCCATGAAGCTCTTCGTCGTTCGTGAGTAATCTATTCGTAGGCTCGCTGGGCGGTGATGAGTAGGATGAGATCTATCATGTAATCGAGTTAGTTTTGATGGGGATTGATCCCTAGTATCCACTATGTTCTGAGATTGATGTTGCTACTACTTTGCCATGCTTAATGCTTGTCACTAGGGCCCGAGTGCCATGATTTCAGATCTGAAATTATTATGTTGTCACCAATATATGTGTGTTTTAGATCCGATCTTGCAAGTTGTAGTTACCTACCATGTGTTATGATCCGGCAACCCCGGAGTGACAATAACCAGAACCACTCCCGGTGATGACCATAGTTTGAGGAGTTCATGTGTTCACCAAGTGCTAATGCGTTGGTCCGGTTCTTTATTAAAAGGAGAACCTTAATATCCCATAGTTTCCTTTTGGACCCCGCTGCCATGGGAGGGATGGACAATAGATGTCATGCAAGTTCTTTTCCCTAAGCACGTATGACGACACACGGAATGCATGCCTACATCACATTGACGAACGGGAGCTAGCCACATATCTCTCCGTGTTATAACTATTGCATGATGAATATCATCCAAACAAATCATCGACCCATTGCCTACGAGTTTGTCCTACTGCTGCTACTACTATTGCTACTGCTGTTACTTGTCTTGCTCTGCTGCTACTATTGCTACTACTATCGCTTGCTACTGTTGCTACTTGCTACTGCTGTCACTACCGCTGTTCCTTGCCACTGCCGTTACTCGCTACTTTGTTGTTACTACTTTGCTTGCAGATACTAATCTTTCAGGTGTGGTTGAATCTGACAATTCAACTGCTAATACTTGAGAGTATTCTCTCACCTCCCGTCGTGCGAATCAACAAATTTGGGTCGAATACTCTACCCTCGAAAACTGCTGCGATCCCATGCGCTTGTGGGCCGTCAACAACATTCTTCTAGTTTCGATTGGCGGAGAGTGCTAGCGTCATTCTTCTGGTCCCGTTGCAAAGGGGAAGAACAGTTGACATCAAGCATTTTTCTGGCGTTGTTGCCGGGGAGGTATTGCTATATTCTCTGAGTCACTTGGGATTTATATCTGCTGATCACTATGAAGAATCTGAAGGATCCGAAGACCAAATTCTTGCCCTCAACTACGAGGCGAGGTAAGGAATTGCCATCTAGCTCTGCACTTGATTCACCTTCAGTTATGAGTAAGTTTGTGACATCACCTCCTGCTAGAAATCTTGATATGTCGCATGTGCTTGATGATGCTTTTGATACTACTGCTAGAGATGCTATGCTTGATACTATGCCTGATACTGCTAGAGATGCTATGCTTGATACTGCTTTGCCTGATGATGCTAGAGATGCTATTTTGCCTGATGATGCTATGCTTGATACTGCTAGAGATACTACTTTTCCTGATGTTCCACTAGGGGTATTCCTTGATGCTCATATTGCTAGAGTTACTGCCAATGCTCGTGATGCTTTTGAAACTGCCGATACTATTGATATAGAACCTGCTTTTGCTCCTGCTAGATCTAGCTCTCCTAGATATGAATTGCCTGATATACCTGAGGGTTACGTTATGGATGGAGAGACAGCTGAGGATTTTATTGCGTGTAAGGATGCCTATGACGCTGAGAAATTACTTCTCAAGTGGAAGGAAAAATCTCGGGAAGCTAAGATGAAATATGACCCGAAGTTTGCCACTTCACCTATCTTTATCACCAATAAGGATTATGAATTCTCTGTCTGCCCTGAGCTAATCTCTCTAGTCGAATCTGATCCTTTTCACGGTTATGAGTCTGAGACGGTCGTAGCCCATCTTGCCAAACTACACGAAATAGCCAACCTTTTCACTAATGAGGAGAAGATCCGCCACTACTATATCCTTAAGCTGTTTCCTTTCTCTCTAAAGGATGATGCTAAAGCCTGGTTCACCTCTCTTGCTCCTGAATGTGTGCATAGTCCCCAGGAGATGGTCTATTACTTCTGTGAGAAATATTTCCCTGCCCATAAGAAGCAAGCTGCCTTGCAGTAAATATACAACTTTGCTCAACTCCAAGAAGAGAGTCTTCCACAAGCTTGGGGAGGCTCGTCCAACTACAGAATGCTTTGCCTGATCACCCTCTTAAGAAGAACGAGATACTTCATATCCTCTATAACGTACTTACCGATGCCTCTAGAGACCACCTAGATAGTTGTGACGGTTGTGTTTTTAGGGAACGAACTGTAGAACAAGCTGAGACTCTACTGAATAACATCTTGATCAACGATAATGCTTGGGCTATTCCCGAACCACCTCCTAAGCCAACTCTGAAGAAAAGAGGTATTCTATTCCTCAGCCACGAAGATATGCAAGAAGCTAAGAAATCCATGCAAGAGAAAGGCATTAGATCTGAAGATGTCAAAAATCTACCACCTGTCGAAGAGATCCATGGTCTCGATAACCCGATACAGGTAGTAGAAGTGAATTCTCTGCGTAGGTTTGATGAGAGTGATATTCCTTTTGATAAACCTGCTATCCTATGCTTTGATGAATTTGACAACTTTGTTGCCAAACAACCGAGTTTCAATGATTATGTTAGCAGACATTTGGAACAAAGTACTCGTATGCTTAGCCATTTAAGTGCTTGTGTAGACAGAAACATCAATGATCTGAAGCTTCTGAGTAAACATGCCTCTATGATTACTACTCAGGTAGAACAAGTACTTAAAGCTCAGAATGACCTGCTCAATGAATTAAATGACAACTCTATCAGAGTCATTACTAGAGGAGGCAAAATGACTCAGGAACCTTTGTATCCTGAAGGTCATTCTAAGAGAATTGATCAAGATTCTCAAGGAATCAATGCTGATACACCTAGTCATCCTAAGGAGAAGAAGAAGGATGATAGAAGCCTACACGCCAGTTCACCAAATACTGTCACACCTGAAGAACCTAATGATATTTCTGCGTCTGATGCAGAAACACAATGTGGTGATGAACATGAACCTGGTGACAATATGGACAGTGATGTTCATAATAATGCTCAACCTAGCAATGATGAGGATATGGAGATTGAACCTTCGGTTAATCCTGATAACCCACAACCTAAGAAGTACGATAAGAATGACTTCACTGCTAGGAAGCATGGTAAAGAAAGAGAGCCATGGGTTCAGAGACCTATGCCCTTTCCTCCTATGCCATCCAAGAAAAAGGATGATGAGGATTTTGAGCGCTTCGTTGAGATGATAAGACCCATCTTTCTGCAGATGCGGTTAACTGATATGCTCAAGATGTCTCCGTATGCCAAGTACATGAAAGATATCGTGACTAATACACGGAAGATACCAGATCTTGATATCTCCACCATGCTTGCCAATTACACTTTCAAAGGTGGAACTCCTAAGAAACTTGGTGATCCCGGAGTGCCCACTATACCTTGCTCGATTAAAGGAAACTACGTAAGAACTGCCTTATGTGACCTTGGAGCCGGTGTTAGTGTTATGCCGCTCTCTCTTTATCGTAGACTTGAATTGGATAAGTTGACACTCACTGAAATTTCTGTGCAAATGGCCGACAAATGAACTGCTTTCTCTATCGACATTTGCGAGGATGTGCCAGTTGTGGTTGCTAACACCACTTTCCTAACAGACTTTGTTATCTTGGATATTCCCGAGGACGATGCCATAGCTGTCATCCTTGGAAGACCCTTTTTAAACACTGCAGGGGCTGTTATAGATTGCAACAAAGGCAATGTCACTTTCCATGTCAACGGTAATGAGCACACAGTGCTCTTTGCGAAGAAACGATATCAAGTACATTGCATCAATGCTATCGAAAAGACTTCATCGATTCTCATTGGGAGCTTTGAATGCCCTATTCCTCGTCTCAAGATGAAGTATGATTTGCTTGTTCGGGTGATACATATCCCCATTGAGGTGACTTAGTGGCTATTAGAAAATTCTCCGTTCTCTCTTGCGATTCGAGAAGGTTTTGCCATAAGGACTTGATCAATCCCATTGATGGATTTCTTTCGATGACCATGAAACGGATGAATCAAAGAGTCACATACCTATGTTTTGAGCTTTCATTTTCTATTGCTTAGAAGAAAAATGATAGAATTAGTTTAGCTTTTTTCTGTTTTCTGTTTTAGCGTCCCGGAGAAAAATACCTCGAAAATAAAAGTTCTCCGATGGTCCTGAAAATTTAGTATGATTTTTTCTGGAATTTTTGAAAATTTCTGGGCCTGAGAGCTGGCCTGGGGCCTGACCAGTGGGCCACAAGCCCTGCCACCGCCACCTACCCCCTGGTGGCGGGGTGCAAGCTTGTGGGTCCCACAGGCACCCCCTCCACTCATTCCAGCTCTCAGCCTCTTCTTCCACCTCCAGAAAAAATTGTTTCGCAGCTCAAACCCGTGTTCTTGCTCATTTGGCTGTGATTTTCGATCTCCTTGCTCAAAGCACCATTCCCTGAACCATTTTGGGGAAATTACTCCTTGCAAAAGGAAATTATGTTCAGGAGGAAGTTTCATGGTGGTTCCTCAAGTAAGAAGGGTCCTCGTCTCTCTTTTCGGGAGCCCAAAACTTTTCAACTAAGGGACGCACCGGTACAACCATGTGAATGGCGTTCCGATGAGTTCATGATCGAAGCAGGTTTCAAGGATGAGTTTGATGCACTTGTCCGCAATGACGCGTTAGAAGAATTCCTCTCAGATAAATGTGAACAGTATGCTATGCTCACTGCCTCTTTCGTGCGTAGATTTAAAATTTTTAGTTGGCCGTGACTCATCCATACTGTTTGATCTGTACGATAAATCCTATACCGTGGATCTGGAGGATTTCAATAGGATTTGCAAGATACCCGATGGGGGTAGTGTTAATGATCCTTCTAAGTCTTCGGTCGGAGATTTGTCTCCAGTATAACTGTTGGAGAAACCAGAGATATCACGCAAGCCACCATAAGAAGCATCCACTTCCCTGCCCTGCACTACCTTGCCCTCTTCATAGGTAGGTGCATTAACGACAAGGGTGCACATTGTCACCTATGCGCTTCCGACCTAAGTATCCTTAAGAGCGCAGTAACAGGTGACAGGAGCTTCTATATGGGAGCTATAATAGCAAGGAGGTTGAATAAAAATGCCAGTGAGGGGGATTTCTTTGGTGGAGTTTATGCTACACGCTTAACAAATTTTCTTGGAGTATCCATCCGTCCAGAAGACACTCCTCTCTGTACAACCTACCTTGATCGTGTCTCTCTAACACGCTACTAGTTCCTTGAGAGAGATCATGGATCCCTCCTATACCGCTTGATATTTAACCGGCATCGTGTTTTCCATATTACCCTTCCTTCTCCTGCTTTCTTTGACTTTCAGGTAAAACGAAGATACTACATAACCATAGGAGAGGCAGAGGAGTATGAGAGGGAGGCGACGGCTGCTCGACTTCGTGAGGCAGCTATTCAGGCAGTGGCTGCAGCACTCCCGTATAACACCCATTATGATTTTGGGTTTCGCCAGGACCATCCATGGGAGTAGACCAAGCTAGGCCAAAAGCCTAAGCTTGGGGGAGTACGTGTTCTCACCGACTTTACATTTATGCTTATGCTTTCACTTTGTTAGCCAGTGTTTACACTTTGCCACTGTATTATCCATGCTAGTTTATTTCCGTTTTCTTGTTTTCTTGTTTTGTGTCCTTTTGAGAAAACCCAAAAAGATTTTTCTTTCTTCTTTTGCTTGTTGGGAGCTTTCCGGTGTAAATAGTTTTCTTTTTTTCTTTGGGTCAAGGTAGAAGATATTGGTTACAATGTTTATTGGTTCTTGCATGCTTACCTGTTTAGCTTTCAAAGAGCCATATTACTTTGTCTTCTCCTTTGTGTTTGCCTGCAGATTCAGCTTAGTCCAATGCGCTTATTATTGTTCACATTGTTCGATCGTGCAAATGAAAGGCAACAACGATGATATATGATGAAGTGACTGAGACTGAAAAGCTGGTATGAACTCTATCTATTTTGTTTTTCTAAATATGACTAGCTTGTCGACCCAGATTTAGCTTTGTTGTGGGAGAACCATGTTTGCAATGACAACTTAGAGAACATAGTTTCTGATGCCATGCTTATTTAGCTGAGAGCTTATAATGGTTTGTCTTGAATGCCAACATAGATTTTGAGATGACTATGATGTAGTGTGATAGGATGGTATTCTCCTTTGAATGTTTCAAGTGGCTTGACTTGGCGCATGTTCATGCATGTAGTTGAAACAAAATCAACACAGCCTCTATGATGTTCGTGTTCATGGTGATTTATATCCTGTTCATGCTTGCATTCAATGTTAGTCAAACTCATTGCATCTTGATGACTGTTGTCGCTCTCTAGTTGGTCGCTTCCCAGTCTTTTGCTAGCCTTCACTTGTACTAAGAGGAATACTGCTTGTGCATCCACTTCCATAAACCCAAAAGTTTTTCCATGAGAGTCCACCATACCTACCTATTTGCGGTATCTACCTGCCATTCCAAGTAAATTTGCATGTGCCATTCTCTTAACCTTCAAGAAATAACCTATTTTGCATGCCCGAACCGCTCATGTGGTGACAGGGGCTATTGGTATCTTCCATGCTAGGAGTGTTATCCTCGACATGTGTTTATTCACTGTCATTCACGAGAAAGGTGCCGGTAATTGGAATGCCCAGTTCCATGCTTAAATTGAAAACATAACTGTAAAACAAGACTCCCCCCGGATTGATGTTAGTATGGACGGTACCCGAGGATTCGGCTAGCCGTGGAGTGTGATTGATTGGTGGTGGGGGAGTTAAAACTTTACTTTTCTGTTTGGGAACTGCCTATAGCATGAGTTGCATGGAAGATATTGAGAACTCTTGGTCATTGCGTTGACAATGAAAGCATGCCACCCAAAATTATTATCTCTGTTTTCAAAGCTTGAGCTCTGGCACCTCTGCAAATCAATGCTTCCCTCTGCGAAGGGCCTGTCTATTTTTTTTCCTGTTGAGTCATCCCCCTCTTATTTAAGCACCAATTAGAGAGCACCTCTGTCATTTTTATGCTGTGCTTTTGATTGATATTAAGTATGACTATGACTGGAACTTCGTTACTATGAATTACAATGTTTAGTCAGCCCTTGATCTTTGAAAGTGCTATGCATTTATGTTTTGTGGTCTCAGAAAGAGCTAGCGAGATACCACCAATTCATATTGCTTCATGCTCGTTTCGATTGAAGTGTTGGTATTTGAAACTCATTATTATTTGCTCGTTAGCTGATTATGCCATTGATATTAGTTTACCGTGAGACCTTTGTGTCATTTGCTTATGTGGTTAACTTGTGATCTTGCTGAAATTATGGTTATGAGTTAGACATAGTTGCAACAACAAGATCAAACAGAGTTTGTCAAAGTTTTTCTTTCTCTCTCAGTTTGTCAACTGAGTTGCTTGAGGACAAGCAAGGTTTTAAGCTTGGGGGAGTTGATACGTCTCCATCGTATCTACTTTTCCAAACTCTTTTGCCCTTGTTTTGGACTCTAATTTGCATGATTTGAATGGAACTAACCTGGACTGACGCTGTTTTCAGCAGAATTGCCTTGGTGTTATTTTTGTGCAGAAATCAAAGTTCTCCAAACATCGTGAAAATTTATGGGGGGAAGTTTTGGAAAATAAGAAAAATATTTGCGCCAAGTTCCACCTGAGGGGGTGGGCCAATGGGCCACAAGCCCTGGCTCCGCCAGCACCCCCTGGTGGCGGTGGACACGCTTGTGGGGCCCACATGGCTCTGCCGCCCCCAACCTCAGGTCTATAAGTCCCCTTTCATCCCAGAAAAAATAAAAAAGAGAAGTTTTCATCGCGTTTACGATACGGAGTCGCCGCCACCACCTGTTCTTCATCTGGAGGGCAGATCTGGATTCCGTCTTGGGCTCCGGAGAGGGGAAATCGTCACCATCGTCATCATCAACCTTCTTCCCTCTCCAATTCCATGAAGCTCTTCGTCGTTCGTGAGTAATCTATTCGTAGGCTCGCTGGGCTGTGATGAGTAGGATGAGATATATCATGTAATCGAGTTAGTTTTGATGGGGATTGATCCCTAGTATCCACTATGTTCTGAGATTGATGTTGCTACTACTTTGCCATGCTTAATGCTTGTCACTAGGGCCCGAGTGCCATGATTTCAGATCTGAAATTATTATGTTGTCACCAATATATGTGTGTTTTAGATCCGATCTTGCAAGTTGTAGTTACCTACTATGTGTGATGATCCGGCAACCCCGGAGTGACAATAACCTGAACCACTCCTGGTGATGACCATGGTTATGGAGTTCATGTGTTCACCAAGTGCTAATGCGTTGGTCCGGTTCTTTATTAAAAGGAGAACCTTAATATCCCGTAGTTTCCTTTTGGACCCCGCTGCCACGGGAGGGATGGACAATAGATGTCATGCAAGTTCTTTTTCCTAAGCATGTATGACGACACACGGAATGCATGCCTACATCACATTGATGAACGAGAGCTAGCCACATATCTCTGTGTGTTATAACTGTTGCATGATGAATATCATCCAAACAAATCACCGACCCATTGCCTACAAGTTTGTCCTACTGCTGCTACTACTGTTGCTACTGCTGTTACTTGTCTTGCTCTGCTGCTACTGTTGCTACTATGGTCGCTTGCTACTGTTGTCACTACCGCTCTTCCTTGCCACTGCCGTTACTCGCTACTTTGCTGTTACTACTTTGCTTGCAGATATTAATATTTCAGGTGTGGTTGAATCTGACAATTCAACTGCTAATACTTGAGAGTATTCTCTCACCTCCCGTCGTGCGAATCAACAAATTTGGGTCGAATACTCTACCCTCAAAAACTGCTGTGATCCCATGCGCTTGTGGGCCGTCAACAACATTCTTCTAGTTTCGATTGCCGGAGAGTGCTAACAGCATTCTTCTGGTGCCGTTGCAAAGGGGGAGAACAGTTGACATCATCCACCATATAGCTTTGGTTATGCTATGCTTTCTTGCATATACCGAGGGTTGTGTGATGCCAGCCAAAAAACTTCATTCACATCTAAAGCTCCATTACTTTGTGTCTCCTACGAGTTTCTAGAGTTGTGGTCCTGGGAATACTAACCTGTAGGACGACCCCAGATAGTAGAACTGGCAACCCCATACGACTATGGTGCGGGCATTGTAACTATGTCCAGCCGCTGGATGCTGGGTCGAAAAAAATGGTCTACTAAAATTGCGAAAAATTGTTACCCCATATACCATGATCAGTTTGAGCTTCTTAACAACTCACTAATAACATGGAACCCATGGATTGAGGCACACATTGATATGGTATTTGGTTTGCAACGCATCCGAGTTGAATGCGTGAGAGATAGTGCCTTCTGGATAACTCGCTGCAATTTACTCTATCTGTGGTTTGTGGAACCGTACAATCCTGACCGTGTCATGAGACAGTTCGGTCTACATCAAGATATTCCACCACCGGTTCCAAGATGTATTGACGAAGAAACTCATAAGTAAGTAAGATATGACCTAGCTAAATAGATATTCCATTCCCGGTTCATGAATTTTTTGTTTTGTTATCTAAATTTCAGGATGAGCAATATGGGCAGATCTGGTGTCGATTGGAATGCAGAAAACATTCAATGGATAAACCAGTGGAATAATGAAGCTCTACAAAATATAGTGCCTCAGCAAGTGTAATTTTACTCATGTTAATTTAATTATGTACTTATAAAATACAGAATGTGATGTAATTATTTATTTATGCAGACCATACGATGCAACTACGACACAAGCATGCTATAATTGGTATCGCATGAGCACGCGTACTAGACTGACGAGTGAACCACCTACGATGCCAACACATCCCACACATATGGAACAGTTGCAGAGACGGATAGACACATCATCAGCTTACTATCGTGACTCCACGGTAATCATCAACATCTTGCTATTCAGGTCCATCATTTCATGAACAATTCAACCAACCAACAACGATTTTTTTCAGATTGATATTTGCACCGAAGTACAAGCGATGGCGAGGGAAAGAATGCGAGCCCAGGGAATTGATCCTAAAGGAAGGTCCTTCTTTAAAAGAATTAGCGAATTCATCACCACAAGGATTATGAGTTGTGGTACAGAGAACGATGTTGCCACTGGAGCGTACAACATTCCGAAACCGAGGTCAGCTAGACCGAGTGCGGCGCCGTTGTCGTCCATGTGGTGGGGAGAGGGTCCTAGTACTACACCGACAGTTCCACGACATGACTCGTCTCTACCACTATGCAGACATCCCAGGTACATGCTCCAGATTTAGGTTCGATGCCCGACCAGACTCATTTCATGGAGCAGGATGCATATTCAGTATATGGCGCACACACTCAAGGATCTCAGCCATATCCGCCCACACGAGGGATTAGGATGCCCGAGGAGACTCGTTGGCATGAGACAAGCGAGGCAGCACAAATCTTCAACAGTGGTCGAGTATGTACAATTATAATAAGCAATTACATAACTTTTATTTACACATAATTTTTCAGCTTACATAACTTTTATTTACACACAATTTTTCTGTACAGGAAATTAATGATCCATCATGGGGATATGAAGAAACCCAGCGTGGCGTACACAAAGAAATACTCACAGAAAACCATGATACTCAATGCACGCTCCCAGGAATGGTAAATGATTTTTTCAGGGAGGACGTTATTGGTCCATCTTATATCAATTCTGAGTCACAGCCATTCACCTACAATTTTGAGTCATCATCTCAATATGGATTTCAGACTCCACCACCTATGCATTAGTCGCAGACACATGAACACGAGGGACAGTACGACCGTGGTCTTCGTGAACACAGACCCCCTGATCGCTTGTCACCCTCCGGTCGTCAGGAAGGGCCAGCTGGTCGTCGTCGCATAGGGTGATTCGTCTATCTATGTGTGCGAACTATTGTATCTCTCTATGTCTGTTTCAAACTTTCATATGTACGTACAAGACATCTATGTAGTTTGATGAAATAAAAATTATCGATATGTTTCGACACATTTTTTCAATTTAAAGTTGATTGCATAAAATAAGATACATAAAATAAGATACGTAAAATAAGATACATTAAGATGTAGAGTTCATACAAAAACTACATAAAGTCGTCGTCATCCTTCGACGAGGCAGAGCTCTCGCCCTTTGACGAAGCGCTACTCTTGCCTTCGTCGATGATGCGCTCTTGTCCTTCGATGATGCAGCAATATTGGCCTTGGTACTCGGCATGAAGATATCGTCTTCGTCCTCACTATCGTCAATCCATAAAAAGGGATGTTTTACTCCACCTCCACCGCGTATGTGTTGGCCTTTCTTCTTCCATCTTTCATTCAACCGCAAAAGTTCTTTCCGAATCTCCTCATATGTCCTTGCATGCCACCCCTTCCTAGCTAATGCATGGGCAACCTCATTCAGTAGCGTGTCACTACTGATGAGTTCGTCCCATGAAACTATTCTATAGTCTATCTTGAAATTGCTAGCTAAGCGCGGAAGACACTCGGACATACCACTGTGAAAACTACGATCGAAAGGATAATGAGACATTTTGAGGACACTCCTTCCCCACCTTGGTTTGGAGGGGGTTTTATAGGTGCAGCAGAGCGAGACGAATAACTAATGGCGGGAAAGCGAGGCGGGAAATAAATGGCGGGAACAAAATGGCGGCAAAGCTATATGCGGGAAAAAATGGCGCGAAAGCGAGGCGGGAAATAAATGGCGAGATAAAATGAAGATACACGTAGCTGAAATTAAGATTCACATTGCGGAAATGAAGATACAACTTGCCAAAATTAAGATACACATTGCTGAAAATAAGATACAACTTGCCGAAATTAAGATACAACTTGCATAAATTAAGAAACAACTAACACAAATTAAGATACAATAAAATAAATCTAATGAGTCCAATGTGGATATTTTCCTTTTCCATCACCAGCTTCTTCTCCTGCCTTGGCTGCACGAGCGCTTTCTCTCTTTCTCTCCCTCTCAGCTTCACGGGCCTGTTCCCGCTGTCTGTAAACCTCCTCCAGCCGAAGTTTCTCTTCTTGGTTTTTCCTTATCATCTCATCAAGAAAAGCCCTCTGCTCCACACAGTACTCTTCCCACTCTTTCTTCTCCGCTGCTTTCTCCTCTGCTTCAGGCTTCTCGCGGCGCTCTTCCAAGTCCAAGCTAGCCCATGCACGACGACCTCTTTCACGAATCTCGATAACCGCCTAGTCCGGCATTTCCTTGCCGATCCAACGATAGTACATGCACAGAGGAGGAGGAGACTACAACAAAAATATAAATATATATATCAAGCTAACAATAATATCTACAACGTGTTTATTCTTGATGACTGAAGCATACCGGAGGACTGATGTATGTTGAAGGAGCAACGGGTTGATCTTCCTCATAATTGGCGCACATGAAAAACTTCATGCCCAACCAATCTGAAAAATCTGTGACCTCCTTCACCTTACAGAGATCACCACACCAACAACGTAGTACTTCCACCCCCCGAGGCAAGCTCACACTCTTCATTTTCCTAGGCCTAATGCTTTGATCCGAACAAGGCAAACTCATATTGAATATGAAAGAAGTGTCACACACTAAGGCGAAGTGTGGCTGGATGCTGGCGAAGAGTGTTTTACTGCCTTCTTTTATAGGCTGACGCGGATGTGTAGGCGGGAAAATATGGCGCGAAGAGGTTCCTTGCTGGCAAAAAATGGGAGGGAAAAATAAGCATCTCACAGATCCTTGACAACCTAAAAATGAGAGCCAGCGCCACTTTCAACGCGAAAGAGACAGTAGATGTCTCAGAGATTTCAGACACGGGGCAACGCCACTATCGGCGCCAAACAGTACCTGCCGCCACCACCCGAGGCGGCAGGGCCCCACTGTTGCGCCCCGTTCCGTGGCAGCGGGACAGCAAAACGGGAAGTGCGTCGGCCGCCTATGCGCGTGGGTGCAGGCCTGTCGGCCGCCTGGGCTCGTGGCGGCAGGCCCCAGCCGCCTCGGGCGGTGGCGGCAGGTGATGCGTGTCGCCTCGCGCGCCTGCCGCCACAGGGGGAGGTGGTCTTTTCGGCACATTCTTTCAGAGCTGGTCCTTTCCAACAAATACACTGGGGTAGGGGTCCTTTTGGACAAAAATTCGAAGATACATAGGGAACTTGAGAACAAAGGCAAAGGACCCCGGGGGAGGCCACAAGCCCCCTAGCTGCAGCCTGGGGGCGCGCCTGCATGGCTTGTGGGCCCCCCGTGGCTCCTTTGCCCTACTTCTTCCGCCTATAAATTCCCTAAAAGTCCAAAACTGCCAGAGAGAGCCACGAAAATATTTTTCCGCCGCCGCAAGATTCTGTCTCCGCGAGATCCCATCTGGGGCACGTTCTGGTGCCCTGCCGGAGGAGGGATTCGGACACAGAGGGCTTCTTCATCAACACCACTGCCTTCGATGATGCGTGAGTAGTTCACCACAGACCTTCGGGTCCATAGCTAGTAGCTAGATGGCTTCTTCTCTCTCTTGGATCTTCAATACAAACTTCTCCATGATCTTCATGGAGATCTATTCGACGTAATCTTCTTTTGCGGTGTGTTTGACGAGATCCGATGAATTGTGGATTTCTGATCAAATTATCTATGAATATTATTTGAGTTTCCTCTCATCTCTTATATGCATGATTTCGTATCCTTGTAATTCTCTCCGAATTGTGGGTTTCATTTGGCCAACTTGATCTATAATTCTTGCAATGAGAGAAGTGCTTGGTTTTGGGTTCATACCATGCGGTGTCCTCACCCAGTGACAAAAGGGGTAGCGAAGCACGCATTGTGTTGTTGCCATCAAGGGTAAAAGATGGGGTTTATATCTATTGCATGAATTTATCCCTCTACATCATGTCATCTTGCTTAAGTCGTTAATCTGTTTGTTATGAACTCAATACACTAGATGCATGCTGGATAGCGGTCGATGTGTGGAGTAATAGTGGTAGATGTAGAAAGTATCGGTCTACTTGTCTCGGACTTGATGCCTATATGTATGATCATTGCCTTAGATATCATCATGACTTTGCGTGATTCTATCAATTGCTCGACAGTAATTCGTTCACCCACCGTAATATTTGCTATCATGAGAGAAGCCTCTAGTGAACACTATGGCCCCCGCGTCTACTTCACATCATATTTTCAGCTCTACACTTTTACTTTGTTGCACTTTCCACCTTCAGATCTCACCTTGCAATTAATGTGAAGGGATTGACAACCCCTTTATAGCGTTGGGTGCTAGTTTGTTTGTTTTTGCGCAGGTACATTGGTGACTTGTCTTGATACTTCTACTGGAGTGATACCTTGGTTCTCAAACTGAGGGAAATACTTACTTCTACTGTGTTGCATCACCCTTTCCTCTTCAAGGGAAAAAACCAACGCAAGCTCAAGAGGTGGCACGACGTAACCCTTTACGACAAACTCTTTTATCACCTCCATTATCGAGAAACATTTCTTTAGTCCTCAAGTTACTAAGGATAATTCTGACTGTTGTCCAGTAATCCATTCCTGGATCACTCTTGTACCCCTTGACAGATTCATGGCAAGTCACACAGCATGTGCGCTACACATCATACCATACTATAGAGCCTATGGCTAAGGCATAGGGGACAACCATCGTCTTTTTTTCTTTCTTCTGCTGTGATCAATCTTTGAGTCTTACTCAAATTCACACCTTACAACACAACCATGAACTCCTTCTTTGACCGATCTATTTTTAACTCCTTAAAAGTATTGTCACTGTATGTATTTATTCAAAGTTTTATCAAGCGTTTTTATCTATCTCTATAGATCTTGATGCTTAGAGTTCAAGTAGCTTAATCCAGGTTCTCGTTTCAAAAACACCTTTCAAACAACCCTATATGCTTTACCAAAATCCTACATCATTTTTGATCAACAATATCTCAACCACATATAATTATCAGAAATTCTATAGTGCTCCCACTCACTTTCTTGGAAATACAACTTTCTCATAAACTTTGTACAAACCAAAAAACTTTGATCATCCCATCAAAGCATACATTCCAACTCCGAGATGCTTGCTCCAGTCCATAGAAGGATCGTTGGAGCTTGCATACTTGTTAGCATCCTTAGGATCGACAAAACCTTTTGATTGTATCCCGTACAACCTTTCCTCAAGGAAACCATCGAGGAATCAATGTTTTGACATCCATCTGCAAGATTTCATAACTGAAAAATGCACCAACTATTAACATAATTCCAACAGACTTTAGCATCGCTACGAGTGAGAAAGTCTCATCGTAGTCAACTCCTTGAACTTGTTGGAAACCTCTTTGCGACAAGTTGAGCTTTCTAAAATGGTGACATTTCCCATCATCGTCTGTCTTCCTTTTAAAGATCCATCTGTACTTAATAGCCTTACGACCATCAAGTATTTTCTTCCAAAGTCCACACTTTGTTTTCATACATGGATCCTATCTCGTATTTCATGGCCTCCAGCTATTTGTCGGAATCCGTCCCACCATCACTTCTTCATAGATCGTAGGTTCATTGTTGTCCAGCAACATGACCTCCAAGATAGGATTACCGCACCACTCTGGAGCAGTATGTGTCCTTGTCGACCTACTAGGTTTGCTAGTGACTTGATCTGAAGCTTCATGATCACCATCATCAACTTCCACTTCAACTGGTGTAGGCGCCACGGGAACAACTTCTTGTGCCCTTTTACTCTCTGGTTGAAGTGACAGTTCAAAAACCTCATCAAGTTCCACCATCCTCCCACTGAATTCTTTCAAGAGAAACTCTTTCTCGAGAAAGGACCCGTTTTCATCAATCAAACACTTTGCTTTTTGATCTGAGATAGGAGGTATACCCAACTGATTCCTTTGGGCATCCTATGAAGATGCAATTATCCGCTTTGGGTTCAATCTTATCAGGCTAAAGCATTTTGATATAAGCATCACAGCCCCAAACTTTAAGAAATGACAACTCAGGTTTCTCTAAACCATAGTTCATATGGTGTCATCTCAACGGATTTAAATGATGCCCTATATGTGGTTATCTCTAATGTATAACCCCAAAACAATAATGGTAATTCGATAAGAGACATCATAGTATGCACCATATCTAATATGGCACTCCTACGATGTTCGGACACACCATCACACTATGGTGTTCCAGGTGGCATGAATTATGAAACAATTTCCACATTGTCTTAAATGTATACCAAACTCGCAACTCAGATATTCATCTCCACGACCACATCGTAGATATTTCATCCTCTTGTCACGACGATCTTCAACTTCACTCTGAAATTGCTTGAACTTTTCAATAATTCAGACTCGTGATTCATCAAGTAAATACACATGTAATCCATGAAGTAAGAACATAATGATATCCACTGCGTGCCTCAGCACTCATTGGACTGCATACATAAAAATGTATTAGTTCCAATAGGTCACTTGCTCGTTCCATCTTACTCAAAAAGAGGCCTTCATTCATCTTGCCCATGTGGCATGATTTGCATGTCTCAAGTGATTCAATATCAAGAGAGTCCAAAATATCCATCTGCATGGAGTTTCTTCATGCGTTTACACCAATAGGCATGGTTCACATGTCTCAAATGATTCAAAAATGAGTGAGTCCAAAGATCTATCAGCCTGGAGCTTTCTTCATGCGTTTTATACCAATACGACTTAAGCAGTAGTACCAAAAGTAAGTGGTACTATCATTACTAGTTTGTATCTTTTGGCATCAATATTATGAACGTGTGTACCACCATGATCGAGATTCAGTAAACCATTCATATTAGGTGCATGACCATTGAAGATATTATTCAAGTAAACACAGTAACCACTATTCTCCTTAAATGAATAACCGTATCGCAATAAACATGATCCAATCATGTTCATGCTCGACGCAAACACCAAACAACATTCAGGTCTAATACAAATCCCGAAAGTAGAGGGAGCATGCGATGGTGATCACATCAACCTTGGAAACACTTCGAGCACACATCCTCACCTCGCCTTTAGCTAGTCTCCGTCTTGGGGAACGTTGCATGGGAAACAAAAAATTTCCTACGCACACGAAGACCTATCATGGTGATGTCCATCTACGAGAGGAGATTTGGATCTACGTACCCTTGTAGACCGCACAGCAGGAAGCGTTAAGAAACGCGGTTGATGTAGTGGAACGTCTTCACGTCCCTCGAACCGCCCCACAAACCGTCCCGCGATCCGTCCCACGAACCGTCTCGCGATCCATTGCACGAACCGTCTTGCGATCCATCTCACGATCCATTCCGATCTAGTGCCGAACGGACGGCACCTCCGCGTTCAGCACACGTACAGCTCGATGAAGATCTCCACCTTCTTGATCCAGAAAGAGGGGGGCGGAGAGGTAGAAGAGTTCTCCGGTAGCGTGACGACGCTCCGGTGGTGGTGACGATCTAATCCTGCAGGGCTCCGCCCGAGCTCCGCAGAAATACGATCTAGAGGAAAAACTGCGTGGTATAGGGTCGAGCAACACGTGGAAAAGTTGTGTCTTCAAAACCCTCAATACCTCTAGTATATATAGGAGGGAGGGAGGGGAGGAGGCAGCCTCAAACCCTCAAGGTTTGGCCGAAATTGGAGGTGGAGGAGTCCTACTCCAATCCTACTTGGAGTAGGATTCCAGCTTCCCACTTGGAAACTCTTTCCACCTTGTGTTTTTCCTTCTCAAACCTTATGCACCTTAGTGGGAACTTATTCCATCCCACTAGGGGCTGGTTTATCTCTTACCATAGCCCATGAGACCCTTTGGGGCGTGAAACCCCTCCCGATTGTCCGTGGCACCCCTCCTAGCACTCCCGGTACATTACCGATGAGCCCGAAACTTTTTCGGTGACCAAAACAGGACTTCCTATATATCAATCTTTACCTCCGGACCATTCCAGAGCTCCTCATGACGTCCTGGATCTCATCTGGGACTCCGAACAACTTTCGATTACCAACACCTATAACTCAACTATACCGAAACGTCACCGAACCTTAAGTGTGCAGACCCTGCGGGTTCGAGAACTATGTTGACATGACCCGAGACACTCCTCGGTCAATATCCAATAGCGGGACATGGATGCCCATATTGGATCCTACATATTCTCCGAAGATCTTATCGGTTGAACCTCAAAGTCAAGGATTCATATAATCATGTATGTCATTCCTTTTGTCCTTCGGTATGTTACTTGCCCGAGATTTGATCGTCGGTATCCGCATACCTATTTCAATCTCGTTACCGGCAAGTCTTTTTACTCGTTCTGTAATACAAGATCCCGTGACTTACACTTAGTCACATTGCTTGCAAGGCTTGTTTGTGATGTTGTATTACCGAGTGGGCCCCGAGATACCTCTCTATCACACGGAGTAGCAAATCCCAGTCTTGATCCATACTAACTCAACGGACACCTTCGGAGATATCTGTAGAACACCTTTATAGTCACCCAGATACGTTGTGACGTTTGATGCACACAAGGTATTCCTCCGGTGCCAGTGAGTTATATGATCTCATGGTCGTAGAAACAAATACTTGACACGCAGAAAACAATAGCAATAAAACGACACGATCAATATGCTACGTTCATAGTTTGGGTCTTGTCCATCACATGATTCTCCTAATGATGTGATCCCGTTATCAAGTGGCAACACTTGCCTATGGCCTGGAAACCTTGACCTTCTTTGATCAACGAACTAGTCAACTAGAGGCTCACTAGGGACAGTGTGTTGTCTATGTATCCACACATGTATTTGAGTTTCCAATCAATACAATTCTAGCATGGATAATAAACGATTATTATGAACAAGGAAATGTAATAATAACTAATTTATTAGTGCCTCTAGGGCATATTTCCAATAGTGTCCCACTTGCACTAGAGTCAATAATCTAGTTCACATCACCATGTGATTTTAACGAATCCAACACCCATATAGTTCTGGGATCTGATCACATCTTGCTCGTGAGAGAGGTTTTAGTCAATGGTTCTGAATCTTTCAGATCCGTGTGTGCTTTACAAATCTTTATGTCATCTTATAGATGATGCTACTGCGTGCTATTCAGAAATACTCCAAATATCTACTCTACTATACGAATCCGTTTTACTACTCATAGTTATTCGGATTAGTGTCAAAGCTTGCATCAACATAACCCTTTACGACGAACTCTTCAACCACCTCCATAATCGAGAAAAATTCCTTAGTCTATTAGTTACTAAGGATAACTTTGACCGTTGTTCAGTGATTCAATCCTGGATCACTCTGTGTACCTCTTAACACACTTGTGGCAAGGCACACATCAGGTGCGGTACACAACATGGCATACTCTAGAGTCTATGGCTAAGGCATAGGGGACAACCTTCGTCCTTTCTCTTTCTTCCGCCGTGGTCGGGCTTTTGAGTCTTTCTTATATTCACACCTTACAACACAGTCAAGAACACCTTCTTTGCTGATCTATTTTGAACTCCTTCAAAAACTTGTCAAGGCATGCATTTCATTTGAAAGTTTTGTTTAGCATTTTGATATATCTTCATAGATCTTGATGCTCAATGTTCAAGTAGCTCTATCCAGGTCTTCCTTTGAAAAACCCCTTTCAAACAACCTTTATGCTTTACAGAAATTCTACATTACTTCTAATCACCAATATGTCAACCACATATACTTATCAGAATCCCTATAGTGCTCCCACTCACTTCTTTGGAAATACAAGTTTCTCATAAACCTTGCACAAACCAAAAAGCTTTGATCATCTCATCAAAGAGTATATTCCAACTCCGAGATGCTTGCACCAATCCATAAAAGGATCGCTAGAGCTTGCATACTTGTTAGTATCCTTAGGATCGACAAAACCTTCTGGTTGTATCACATACAACCTTTCCTCAAGGAAACTGTCGAGGAAACAATGTTTTGACATCCTATGTGCCATATTTCATAAATAATGCAGCAACTACTAACATAATTCCAATAGACTTTTAGCATCGCTACGAGTGAGAAAGTCACATCATAGTCATCTCTTTGATCTTGTCGAAAACATCTTTGCGACAAGTCGAGCTTTTCTTAATAGTGACTTATCACCATCATCGTCTGTCTTCCTTTTAAAGATCCATCTTTACTTAATAGTCTTACTACCATCAAGTAGTTCTTCCAAAGTCTACACTTTGTTTTATACATGGATCCTCTCTCGGATTTCATGGCCTCCAGCCATTTACCGAAATCTGGGCCCACCATTGCTTCTCTATAACTCGTAGGTTCATTGTTCTTCAACAACATGACCTCCAAGACAGGGTTACCGTACCACTCTGTAGTAGTACGCAACCTTTGTCGACCTACGAGGTTCATAGTAACTTGCTCCAAAGCTCTAATGATCACCATCATCAGCTTCCACTTCAATTGGTGTAGGCGCCACACGAACATCTTCCTGCACCCTGCTACACACTGGTTGAAGTGACGGTTCACTAACCTCATCAAGTTCCACCACCCTCCCACTCAATTCTTCCGAGAGAAACCTTTCCTCGAGAAAGGACCCGTTTCTAGAAACAAACACTTTACTTTCGGATCTGAGATAGGAGATGTATCCAATTGTTTTGGATATCCTATGAAGATGCATTTATCCGCTTTGGGTTCGAGCTTATCAGACTGAAACTTTTTCACCTAAGTGTCACAACCCCAAACTTTCAAGAAACGACAGCTCAGGTTTCTCCAAACCATAGTCTATATTGTGTCATCTCAATGGAAATACGTGGTGTCCTATTTAAACTGAATGCGGTTGTCTCTAATGCATAACCCATAAATGATAGTGGTAATTCGATAAGAGACATAATAGTATGCACCACATCTAATAGGGCGTGGCTATGACGTTCAGACACACCATCACACTATGGTGTTCCAGGTGGCATGAATTGCGAAACAATTTCCACATTGTCTTAACTGTGTACCAAAAACTTGTAAGTCAGATATTCATCTCTATGATCATATCGTAGACAGTTTATCCTCTTGTCACTATGATCTTCACTCTGAAATAGCTTTGAACTTTTCAATATTCCAGACTTGTGATTCATCAAGTAAATACTCCTGTATCTACTCAAATAGTCAGTGAAGTAAGAACATAACGATATCCACTGCGTGCCTCAACACTCATTGGACTGCACACATAAAAAATGTATTGCTCCCAACATGTTACCCTCTTGTTCCATGTGGCATGATTTGCATGTCTCAAGTGATTCAAAATCAAGTGAGTACAAAGATCCATCAGCATGGAGCTTCTTCATGCATTTTATACCAACATGACTCAAGTGGCAGTGCCACAACTAAGTGGTACTATCATTATTACTTTGTATCTTTTGGCACCAATATTATGAACATGTGTAACACTACGATCGAGATTCAATAAACCATTGAAGGGTAATTATTCAAGCAAATAGAACAACTACTATTCTCTTTGAATGAGTAATCGTATTGCAATAAACATGATCCAATCATGTTCATGCTCAACGCAAGCACCAAATAACAATTATTTAGGTTTAACACCAATCCCGATGGTAGAGGGAGTGTGCGACGTTTGATCATATCAACCTTGGAAACACTTCCAACACGTATCGTCACCTCCCCTTTAGCTAGTCTCTGTTTATTCCGTAGCTTTCATTTCGTGTTACTAATCACTTAGCAACCGAACTGGTATCCAATACCCTCGCGCTACTAGGAGTACTAGTAAATTACACATCAACATCATGTATATCAAATATACTTCTTTCGACTTTAGCAGCCTTCTTATCTACCAAGCATCTAGGGTAGCTCCGCCTCAGTGACTGTTCCCCTCATAACAGAAGCACTTAGTCTCGGGTTTGGGTATAATCTTGGGTCTCTTCATTAGTGCAGCAACTGTTTTGCCGTTTCACGAAGTATCCCTTCTAGCCCTTGCCTTTCTTGAAACTTAGTGGTTTCACTAACCATCAACTATTGATGCTCCTTCTTGATTTCTACTTTCGCAGTGTCAAACATGGCGAATTTCTCAAGGATCATTGTATCTATCCTTGATATGTTATAGTTCATCACGAAGCTCTAGCAGCTTAGTGGCAGTGACTTTGGAGAACCATCACTATCTCATCTGGAAGATTAACTCCCACTTGATTAAGGCGATTGTTGTACTTAGACAATCTGAGAACATGCTCAACGATTTTGAGCTTTTCTCCTTTACTTTGTAGGCAAAGAATCTTGTCGGAGGTCTTATATTTCTCAACAAGGGCACGAGCATGAAATCTCAATTTCATCTCCTTGAACATCTCTTATGTTCTGCGACGTTTTCAAAACATCTTCGGCGCCTTGCTTCTAAGCCATTAAGTATTGCGCAGTGAACTATCACGTAGTCATCAAAAACGTGTATGTGAGATGTTCGCAACATCCACAGACAATGCTCGAGGTGTAGCATACCGAGTGGTGCATTAAGGACATAAGCCTTCTGCGCAGCAATGAGCACAATCCTCAGTTTTACGGACTAAGTCCACAAAGTTGCTACTATGAACTTTCAACCAAATTTTCTCTAGGAACATATAAAAACAGTAGAGCTATAGCGCAAGCTACATCTTAATTTGCAAAGACCATTAGACTATGTTCATGATAATTAGTTCAATTGATCATATTACTTAAGAACTCCCACTCAAAAAGTACATCTCTCTAGTCATTTGAGTGGTACATGATCCAAGTCCACTATCTCAAGTCCGATCATCACGTGAGTCGAGAATAGTTTCAGTGGTAAGCATCTCTATGCTAATAATATCAACTATATCATTCATGCTCGACCTTTTGGTCTCATGTGTTCGGAGGCCATGTCTGCACATGCTAGGCTCGTCAAGCTTAACCCGAGTGTTCCGCGTGTGCAACTGTTTTGCACCCGTTGTATGTGAACGTTGAGTCTATCACACCCGATCATCACGTGGTGTCTCCAAACGACGAAGTGTAGCAACGGTGCACAGTCGGGGAGAACACAATTTCATCTTGAAATTTTAGTGAGAGATCACCTCATAATGCTACCGTCGTTATAAGCAAAATAAGGTGCCTAGAAGGATTAACATCACACGCAATTCATAAGTGACATGATATGGCCATCATCATGTGCTTCTTGATCTCCATCACCAAAGCACCGGCATGATCTTCTTGTCACCGGTGCCACACCATGATATCCATCATCATGATCTCCATCAACGTGTCGCCATCGGGGTTGTCGTGCTACTCACGCTATTACTACTAAAGCTACGTCCTAGCAATATAGTAAACGCATCTGCAAGCACAAACGTTAATTTAAAGACAACCCTATGGCTCCTGCCGGTTTCCGTACCATCGACGTGCAAGTCGATATTAACTATTACAACATGATCATCTCATACATCCAATATATCACATCACATCATTGGCCATATCATATCACAAGCATACCCTGCAAAAAAAAGTTAGACGTCCTCTAATTGTTGTTGCATGTTTTACGTGGTTGCAGTGGGTATCTAGTAGATCGCATCTTAATTATGCAAATACCAAAACGGAGATGTGCAAATTGCTATTTAACCTCTCCAAGGACCGCCTCAGTCAAAACCAATTCAACTAAAGTTGAAGAAACCGACACCCGCCAGTCATATTTATGTAACGAGGTTGCATGTCAAGCGACGAAACCAGTGTTTCGTAAGCATACGAATAATGTCTGTCCGGGCCGCTTCAATCCAACAATACCACCGAATTGAGAAAAGACTAAGGAGGGCAACAAATCGAACATCACCATCCACAAAACCCTTTGTGTTCTACTCGAGATTACATCTACGCATGAACCTAGCTCATGATGCCACTGTTGGGGAACGTTGCATGGGAAAGAAAAAAATTCCTACGCACACGAAGACCTATCATGGTGATGTCCATCTACGAGAGGAGATTTGGATCTACGTACCCTTGTAGATCGCACAGCAGGAAGCGTTAAGAAACGCGGTTGATGTAGTGGAATGTCTTCTCATCCCTCGAACCGCTCCACAAACCGCCCCACGAACCGTCCCGCGATTCGTCCCACGAACCGTCTCGCGATCCGTTGCACGAACCGTCTTGCGATCCATCTCATGATCCGTTTCGATCTAGTGCCGAACGGACTTCACCTCCACGTTCAGCACACGTATAGCTCGATGAAGATATCCACCTTCTTGATCCAGCAAGAGGGGGCGCAGAGGTAGAAGAGTTCTCCGGTAGCGTGACGGCGCTCCGTTGGTGGTGACGATCTAATCCTGCAGGGCTCCGCTCGAGCTCCGCAGAAATACGATCTAGAGGAAAAACTGCGTGCTATATGGTCGAGCATCACGTGGCAAAGTTATGTCTCAAAAACCCTCAATACCTCTAGTATATATAGGAGGGATGGAGGGGAGGAGGCAGCCTCAAACCCTCAAGGTTTGCCCGAAATTGGAGGTGGAGGAGTCCTACTCCAATCCTACTTCGAGTAGGATTCCACCTTCCCACTTGGAAACTCTTTCCACCTTGTGTTTTTCCTTCTCAAACCTTATGGGCCTTAGTGGGAAATTATTCCAGCCCACTAGGGGCCGGTTTATCTCTTCCCATAGCCCATGAGACCCCTTGGGGCGTGACACCCCTCCCGATGGTCCCTGACACCCCTCCCGGCACTCCCGGTACACTATCGATGAGCCCGAAACTTTTCCGGTGACCAAAATAGGAATTCCTATATATCAATCTTTACCTCCGGACCATTCCGGAACTCCTCATGACGTCCTGGATCTCATCTGGGACTCCGAACAACTTTCGGTTACCAACACCTATAACTCAACTATACTGAAACGTCACTGAACCTTAAGTGTGCAGACCCTGCGGGTTCGAGAACTATGTAGACATGACCCGAGACACTCCTCGGTCAATATCCAATAGCGGGACCTGGATGCCCATATTGGATCCTACATATTCTACGAAGATCTTATCAGTTCAACCTCAGTGTCAAGGATTCATATAATCCCGTATGTCATTCCTTTTGTCCTTCGGTATGTTACTTGCCCGAGATTTGATCGTCGGTATTCGCATACCTATTTCAATCTCGTTACCGGCAAGTCTCTTTACTCGTTCTGTAATACAAGATCCCGTGACTTACACTTAGTCACATTGCTTGCAAGGCGTGTGTGATGTTGTATTACGGAGTGGGCCCCGAGATACGTCTGTGTCACACGGAATAGCAAATCCCAGTCTTGATCCATACTAACTCAACAGACACGTTCAGAGATATCTGTAGAACACCTTTATAGTCACCCAGTTACGTTTTGACGTTTGATGCACCCAAGGTATTCCTCCGGTGCCAGTGAGTTATATGATCTCATGGTCATAGGAACAAATACTTGACACGCAGAAAACAATAACAATAAAACGATACGATCAATATGCTACGTTCATAGTTTGGGTCTTTTCCATCACATGATTCTCCTAATGATGTGATCCCATTATCAAGTGACAACACTTGCCTATGGCCAGGGAATCTTGACCATCTTTGATCAACGAACTAGTCAACTAGAGGCTCACTAGGGATAGTGTGTTGTCTATGTATCCACACATGTATTTGAGTTTCCAGTCAATACAATTCTAGCATGGATAATAAATGATTATTATGAACAAGGAAATATAATAATAACTAATTTATTAGTGCCTCTAGGGCATATTTCCAACATATTTTATTTCGAGTTACTAACATTTAGCAACTGAACCGGTATCTAATACCTAGGTGCTACTAGGAGTACTAGTAAAGTACACATCAATAACACATATAGCTAATATACTTCTGCTCATGTTGTCAGCCTTCTTATCTACCAAGTGTCCACGACAGTTCTGCCTCAGTGATCATTCCCCTCATCATAGAAGCACGTAGTCTCGGGTTTGGGTTCAACCTTGGGTTTCTTCTTTGGAGTGACAACTGACTTGTCATTCTCAAAGTTTCCCTTCCTTCCCTTGCCCTTCTTGAAAGTAGTGGTTTTTACTAACCATCAACACTTGATGCTCCTTCTTGATTTCTACCTTCGCGGTGTCAAACATCGTGAATAGCTAAAGGATCATCTTCTCCATTCCTGGTATGATATAGTTCATCATGAAGCTCAGTAGCTTAGTGGATGTGACTTTGGATAACTATGTCAATCGCTATCTTCTCTCGAATATCAACTCCCACTTGATTCAAGTAATTGTAGCACCCAGACAATCTGAACACATACTCAACGATTGAGTTTTTCTCCTTTACTTTGTAGGCAAGGAATCTTGTTGGAGGTCTTACACATCTCAACACGGGCATGAGCCTGAAATCCTAATTTCGGCTCTTGGAACATCTCATATGTTCTGTGACGTTCAAAACATTTTGGAGGCTAAATTGTAAGCCGTAAAGCTAGACACACTGAACTATCATGTAATCATCAAAACGTGTATGTGGTATGTTCGCAATATCTACAGACGACGCTTGGGGTAGTTACCGACCGGTGAATTAAGGAGATTAGCCTTCTGCATAAAAATGAGGACAATCCTCAGTTTAGGGACCGAGTCCGCATAATTTCTAATATCATATTTCAACTTAATTTTCTTTAGGAACATACCAAAACAAACAGGGGAGCTACAACGCAAGCTAATCATCTACAACATAATTCACAAAGACATTTTGACTATGTTGATGATAATGAGTTCAATTAATCATATGAATTAAGAACTCCCATTCAAGTTGACATCCTTCTCGTCATTCAAATGGTACATGATCCAAATTCACCAACCCAAGTCCAATCATCACGTGAGATGAGCTGGTTTCAATGGTGAACATCTTCATGTTGATCATATCAACTATATGACTCATGTTCGACCTTTCGGTCTCTTATGTTCCGAGGCCATGTTTGTACATGCTAGGCTCGTCATGTTTATGTCGAGTGTTCCGCATGTGCAAAACTGTCTTGCACCCGTTGTATGTGAACGTAGAGACTATCACACCCGATCATCACGTGGTGTCTCAAAACAAGGAACTGTCACAACGGTGCACACTCGGGGAGAACACAACTTTATCTTGAAATTTTACCGTCTTCCTAAGCAAAACAAGGTGCATAAAAGGATTAGCATCACATGCAAATCATAAGTGACATGATATGGCCATGAACTTGTGCTTTTGATCTCTAGCTTCAAAGCACCGACATGATCTCCATCGGCACCGGTGCCACACCATGATCTCCATCATTGTGCTGCCACCGAGGTTGTCACACCAACCATGCTTGTACTACTGTATAAAGTAAAGCATTACCTAGCGCTTAATGAGTGACATGAAGGTCATACAATAATTAGAGACACCATATGGCTCCTGCCGGTTGCCGTAGCATCGACATGCAAGTTAATATTAACTATTACAACATGATCATCTCATACACCAAATATATATATATATATCATCATGTCTTTGGCCATATCATATCACAACATACCCTGCAAAAACAAGTTAGACGTCCTCTAATTTATTGTTACATGTTTTACGTGGCTGCTACGGGTATCTAGAAAGAACGCTTCTTACCTACACAAGAACCACAACGGTGTTATGCAAGTTGCTATTTAACCTTTTACAAGGACCGCCTTTGTCGAATCCGATTGAACTAAGGTAGGAGAGACAGACACTCGCCAGCCATGTTTATGCAACAAGTTGCATGTCACTCGATGGAACCGGTCTCTCGTACGTGGACGAGTAAATTTGGTCCGGGCCGCTTCATCCCGCAGTACCGCCAAATCAAGCAAAGACTAAGGAGGGAAGAAATATGAATATCAACGCCCACAAACTCCTTTATGTTCTACTCGTGATGTCATCTACGGATAGACCTAGCTCATGATGCCATTGTTGGGGAATGTTGCATGGGAAACAAAAAATCCTACGCTCACCAAGATCAATCTATGAAGGCTAACATCTACGAGAGGTGCAGTGAATATACATACCCATGCAGATCGCTAAGTGAAAGCGTATATAATGTGCTTGATGTAGTCGAACATCTTCGTGATCCAAATTACAGTCCATCCCACGATCCCATCACGATCCGTCCCGTGACCCCATCACGATCCATCCCGATCTAGTGCCGAACGGGCGGCACCTCCATGTTGAACACACGTACAACTCGATCATGATCTCCGCCTTCTTCATCCAACCAGAGGGTGCGGAGAGGTAGCTAGGTTCCCCGATAGCCTAACGGCGTGGCGGCGATGGTGGTGGAGCCGAACTAGAGGTGGAAAAATAGAGGGAGGGAGAGGAGGTTGTGCCTTAGATTGAGGTGTTGATGCCCTCTCTCCCCTCCACTATATATAGGAGGGAGGGGGAAGGGGTGGCGCCCTAGGGTTGTTGGAGAACGTTGCATGGGAAACAAAAAATTTCCTAGGCACACGAAGACCTATCATGGTGATGTTCATCTACAAGAGGGAGATCGGATCCAAATACCCTTATAGATCACTAAGCGGGAAGCGTTAAGAAACGCGGTTGATGTAGTGTTACATCTTCACAATCCGTCCCACGAACCGTCTCACGATCCATCCCACGATCTGTTCCGATCTAGCGCCGAACGGACGACACCTCCGCGTTAAGCACACGTACAACTCGATGATGATCTCTGCATTCTTGATCCAGAAAGAGAGACGGGGAAGTAGATGAGTTCTCCGGCAGCGTGACAGCGCGTCGGTGATGGTGATGATCTATTCATGCAGGGCTCCGCCCGAGCTCCGAAGAAATCTGATCTAGAGGAAGAACTATGAGGTATAGGTTTGAGTTTGACATGGCAAAGTTGTGTCTCAAAAGCCCTAAAACCACCAATATATATAGGAGGAGGGGAGGGGCTATCCTTGGGGCTCAAGGGAGCCCCAAGGGTGCCGGCCAAGAGTAGGAGGTGGACTCCCACCCCAATTCGGTTTGGGGGAAGGAGTCCACTCCTTCCTTCCCACCTCCCTCTTTCCTTTTTTTCCTTTCTTTTGGTTTTTTCTCCTTGTGGCGCCATAGCCCACTTGGGCTGGCCTCACCAACCCACTAAAGGGCTGGTGCGCCACCCTAGGGCTACTGGGCTCACTCCCGGGTGGGTGGGCCCCTCCCGGTGAATATTCGAAACCCATTGTCACTCCCGGTACACTCCAGTAATGCCCAAAATCATTCCGGTGACCAAATGAAACCATCCAATATATCAATCTTCATTTCCTTCAGTCACCAACACATATAACTCAACTATACTAAAACGTCACCAAACCTTAAGTGTGCAGACCTTGCGGGTTCAAGAACAATGTAGACATGACCGAGACACTCCTCGGTCAATATCCAATAGTGGGATCTGGATGTTCATATTGGACCCAACATACTCTACGAAGATCTTATCGGTTGAACCTCTATGTCAAGACTCATATAATCCCGTATGCTATTCCCTTTGTCCATCGGTATGTTACTTGCCTGAGATTCGATCGTCGGTATCTCTATACCTAGTTCAATCTCGTTACCGGCAAGTCTCTTTGCTCATTCCGTAATACAAGATCCCGTGACTAACTTCTCAGTCACATTGCTTGCAAGGCTTATTGTGATGTTGTATTACCGAGTGGGCCCCGAGATACCTCTCCGTCACACGGAGTGACAAATCCCAGTCTTGATCCATGCCAACCCAATAGACACCTCTAGAGATACTTATAGAGCATCTTTATAGTCACCCAGTTACGTTGCGATGTTTGATAACCCACAAGGTATTCCTACGGTGTTCGGGAGTTGCATGATCTCATGGTCATAGGAACAGATACATTGACATGCAGAAAATAGTAACAATAAATTGACACGATCATATGCTATGTTTATAGTTTGGGTTTTGTCCATCACATCATTCTCCTAATGATGTGACCCCATCATCAAGTGACAACACTTGTTTATGGCTAGGAAACCTTTAACCATCTTTGATCAACGAGCTAGTCAACTAGAGGCTCACTAGGGACAGTGTGTTGTCTATGTATCCACACATGTATTTGAGTTTCCAATCAATACAATTCAAGCATGGATAATAAACGATCATCATGAACAAGGAAATATAATAATAACCAATTTATTATTGCCTTTAGGGCATATTTCCAATAGTCTCCCACTTGCACTAGAGTCAATAATCTAGTTCACATCACTATGTCATTGTAATGAATCTAACACCCATACAGTTCTGGGGTTCAATCATGTATTGCTTGTGAGAGAGGTTTTTAGTCAACGAGTCTGAACCTTTCAGATCTGTGTGTGCTTTACAATTTTTTATGTCATCTTATAGATGCTGCTACTACATGCTATTTGGAAATATTCCAAATGACTGTTCTACTATATGAATCCGGTTTACTACTCAGAGTTATTCGGATTAGTGTCAAAGCTTGCATCGACGTAACCCTTTATGAAGAACTCTTTAATCACCTTCATAATCGAGAAAAATTCCTTAGTACACTAGTTACTAAGGATAACTTTGACCGCTGTTCAGTGATTCAATCCTGGATCACTCTTTGTACCCCTTAACAGACTTATGGCAAGGCACACATCAGGTGCGGCACACATCATGACATACCTTAGATCATACGGCTAAAGCATAGGGGACGACCTTCGTCCTTTCTCTTTCTTCTGCCGTGGTCGGGTTTTCAGTCTTACTCAAATTCACACCTTACAACACAGCCAAGAACTCCTTTGCTGATCTATTTTGAACTCCCTCAAAAACCTGTCAAGGCATGCATTTCATTGAAAGTTCTATTTAGCGTTTTGATCTGTCTTTATAGATCTTGATGCTCAATGTTCAAGTAGCTCTATCCAGGTCTTCCATTGATAAACTCCTTTCAAACAACCCTTTATGATTGACAGAAATTCTACATTACTTCTGATCAACAATATGTCAACCACATATACTTATCAGAAATTCTATAGTGCTCCCACTCACTTCTTTGGAAATACAAGTTTCTCATAAACCTTGTATAAACCCAAAAGATTTGATCATCTCATCAAAGTGTATATTCCAACTCCGAGATGCTTGCACCAGTCCATAGAAGGATTGCTGGAGCTTGCATACTTGTTAGCATCCTTAGCATCGACAAAACCTTCTGGTTGTATCACATACAACCTTTCCTCAAGGAAACCATCGAGGAAACAATGTTTTGACATCCTATGTGCAATATTTCATAAATAATGCAACAACTGCTAACATAATTCTAATAGACTTTTAGCGTCGCTACGAGTGAGAAAGTCTCATCATAGTCAACTCTTTGAACTTGTCGAAAAACATCTTCGCGACAAGTCGAGCTTTTCTTAATGGTGACTTTTCACCATCTTCCTTTTAAAGATCCATCTTTACTTAATAGTCTTACGACCATAAAGTAGTTCTTCCAAAGTCTATAATTTGTTTTCATTCATGGATCCTCTCTCTGATTTCATGGCCTCTAGCCATTTGCCGAATCCGGGCCCACCATCGCTTCTCCATAGCTCGTAGGTTCATTGTTGTTCAACAACATGACCTCCAAGACAGGGTTACCATACCACTCTGTAGCAGTACGCGATCTTGTCGACCTAGGAGGTTTGCAGTAACTTGATACGAAGCTTAATGATCACCATCATCAGTTCCCACTTCAATTGGTGTAGGCGCCACATGAACAACTTCCTACGCCCTGCTACACATGGTTGAAGTGACGGTCCAGTAACCTCATCAAGTTCCACCACCCTCCCACTCAATTATTTTGAGAGAAACCTTTCCTCGAGAAAGGACCCGTTTCTAGAAACAAACACTTTGCTTCCGGATCTGAGATAGGAGGTGTACCCAGCTGTTTTGGATATCCTATGAAGATGCATTTATCCGCTTTGGGTTCGAGCTTATCAGACTGAAACTTTTTTACAAAAGCGTTGTAGCTCCAAACTTTCAAGAAACGACACCTCAGGTTTCTCCAAACCATAGTTCATATTGTGTCATCCCAACGGAAATACGCGGTGCCCTACTTAAAGTGAATGCGGTTGTCTCTAATGCATAACCCATAAACGATAGTGGTAATTAGATAAGAGACATCATAGTATGCACCATATCAAATAGGACACGACTATGACGTCCGGACACACCATCACACTACGGTGTTCTAGGTGGCATGAATTGCGAAACAATTTCCACATTGTCTTAAATGTGTACCAAAACTCGCAACTCAGATATTCATCTCTATGATCATATCGTAGACAGTTTGTAATCTTGTCACGACGATCTTTACTCTGAAATATATTTGAACTTTTCAATATTTCAGACTTGTGATTCATCAAGTAAATACCCCTGTATCTACTCAAATCGTGAGTGAAGTAAGAACATAACGATATCCACTTCATGCCTCAGCACTCATTGGACTGCACACATCAAAAATGTATTACTTCCAACAAGTTACTTTATTGTTCCATCTCACTGGAAAACGAGGCCTTGAGTCATCTTGCCCATGTGGTATGATTTGCATGTCTCAAGTGATTCAAAATCAAGTGAGTCCAAATGCTCCATCTTCATGGAGTTTCTTCATGCGTTAATACCAATAGATATGGTTTGCATGTTTCAAACGTTTCAAAAATGAGTGAGTACTAAGATCCATCACTATGGAGCTTCTTCATGCATTTTATACCGACATGACTCAAGTGGCAGTGCCACAAGCAAGTGGTACAATCATTACTACTTTGTATATTTTGGCATCAATATTATGAACATGTGAATCACTACGATCGAGATTCAATAAACCATTGAAGGTAATTATTCAAGAAAATAGAACAACCATTATTCTCTTTAAATGAATAATCGTATTGCAATAAACACGACCCAATCATGTTCATGCTCAACGCAAACACCAAATAACAATTATTTAGGTTTAACACCAATCCCGATGGTAGAGGGAGCGTGCAATGTTTGATCACATCAACATTAGAATTACTTCCAACACACATCATCACCTCACCCTTGCTAGTATCCTTTTAATCCGTAGCTATAACTTCGAGTTACTAACACTTAGCAACTGAACTGGTATCTATTACCCTGGTGCTACTAGGAATACTAGTAAGGTACACAACAAGATCAGGTATATCCAACATACTTTAGTCGACTTTGCCAACCCTCTCATCTACCAAGTATCTAGTGTAGTTCCGCCTGATTGACCGTTCCCCTCATAACAGAAGCACTTAGTCTGGGGTTTGGGTTCAATCTTGGGTTTCTTCATTAGAGCAACAACTGGTTTGCCGTTTCATGAAGTATCCCTTCTAGCCCCTGCCCTTCTTGAAACTAGTGGTTTTAATAACCATCAACAATTGATGCTCCTTCTTGATTTCTACTTTCGCAGTGTCAAACATTGCGAATCGCTCAAGGATCATCATATCTATTCTTGATATGTTATAGTTCATCATGAAGCTCTAGTAGCTTGGTGGCAGTAACTTTGGAGAACCATCACTATCTCATCTGGAAGATTAACTCACACTTGATTCAAGCGACTGTTGTACTCAGACAATCTGAGCACATGCTCAACGGTTGAGCTTTTCTCCTTTACTTTGTAGACAAAGAATCTTGTCGGAGGTCTCATACCTCTCAACAAGGGCACGAGCATCAAATCCCAATTTCATCTCTTAGAACATATCATATGTTCCGTGACGTTCAAAAACGTCTTCAGCGCCTTCCTTCTAAGCCGTTAAGTATTACGCACTGAACTATCACGTAGTCATCAAAAATGTGTATGTCAGATATTCACAACATCCACAAACGACGCTCGAGGTGAAGCACACTAAGTGGTGCATTAAGGACATAAGCCTTCTGCGCAGCAATGAGGCCAATCCTCAGTTCACGGACTCAGTCCGCAAAATTGCTACTATCATCTTTCAACTAAAATTTCTCTAGGAATATATAAACACAGTAGAGCTACATCGCAAGCTACAACGTAATTTGCAAAGACCTTTTGACTATGTTCATGAAAATTAGTTCAATTAATCATATTACTTAAGAACTCCCACTCAAGTAGACATCCCTCTAGTCATTCGAGTGGCAGATGAGCCAAATCCACTAACTGAAGTCCGATCATCACGTGAGTTGAGTATAGTTTCAGTGGTGAATATCTCCATGTTGATCATATCCAACTATATGATTCATGCTCGACCTTTCGGTCTCTTGTGTTCCAAGGCCATGTCTGTACATGCTAGGCTCGTCAAGTTTAACCCGACTGTTCCGCGTGTGCAACTGATTTGCACCCGTTGTATGTGAACGTTGAGTCTATCACACCCGATCATCACGTGGTGTCTCGAAACAACGAACTGTCGCAATGGTGCATAGTCGGGGAAAACACAATTTTATCTTGAAATTTTAGTGAGGGATCACCTTATAATGCTACCATCGTTCTAAACAAGATAAGGTGCATAAAAGAGTTAACATCACATGCAATTCTTAAGTGACATGATATGGCCATGATCTTGTGCTTCTTGATCTCCATCACCAAAGTACCGGCATGATCTTCATCGTCACTGGTGCCACACCATGATCACCATCATCGTGCCGCCATCGAGGTTGTCATGCTATCTATCCTATTACTACTAAAGCTACAACCTAGCAACATAGTAAACACATCTGCAAGCACAAACGTTAGTTTAAAGACAACCCTATGGCTCCTGCCGGTTGTCGTAGCATCGACGTGCAAGTCGATATTAAATATTACAACATCATCATCTCATACATCCAATATATCACATCATGTCTTTGGCCATATCACATCCAAGCATACCCTGCAAAAACAAGTTAGACATCCTCTAATTTGTTGTTGCATGTTTTACGTGGCTGCTATGGGTATCTAGTATGATCACATCTTACTTACGCAAACACCACAACGGAGATGTGCAAATTTCTATTTAACCTCTCTCCAAGGACTGCCTCGGTCAAATCCAATTCAACTAAAGTTGAAGAAACCGACACCCGCCAGTCATCTTTATGCAACGAGTTGCATGTTGGTCGATGAAACCAGTCTCTCGTAAGCGTACGAGTAATGTCGGTCCGGGCCGCTTCAATCCAACAATACCGCCGAATTTTAAAAAGACTAAGGAGGGCAGCAAATTGAACATCAACACCCACAAAAACTTTTGTGTTCTACTTGAGATAACATCAACGCATGAACCTAGCTCATGATGCCACTGTTGGGGAACGTTGCATGGGAAACAAAAAATTCCTACGCACACGAAGACCTATCATGGTGGTGTTCATCTACGAGAGGGAGATCGGATCCACATACCCTTGTAGATCGCTAAGCGGGAAGCATTAAGAAACGCGGTTGATGTAGTGGTACGTCTTCATGATCCGTCCCACGAACCGTCTCGCAATCCGTCCCACGATCCGTTCCGATCTAGTGTCGAATGGAAGACACCTCCGCGTTCAGCACACGTACAGCTCGATGACGATCTTCGCCTTCTTGATCCAACAAAGGAGACGGGGAAGTAGATGAGTTCTCCGGTAGCATGACGACGCGCCGGTGATGGTGATGATCTATTCCTGCAGGGCTCCGCCCGAGCTCCGTAGAAATCTGATCTAGAGGAAGAACTATGAGGTATAGGTTTGAGTTGCACGTGGCAAAGTTGTGTCGTAAAAGCCCTAAAACCACCAATACATATAGGAGTAGGGGAGGGGCTAGCCTTGGGGATCAAGGGAGCCCCAAGGGCGCCGGCCGAGAGGAGGAGGTGGACTCCCACTCCAATTCGGTTTGGGGGAAAGAGTCCACTCCTTCCTTCCCACCTCCATCTTTCCTTTTTTTCCTTTCTTTTGGTTTTTTCTCCTTGTGGCTCCGTAGTCCACTTGGGCTGGCTTCATCATCCCACTAAGGGCTGGTGTGCCACCCTAGGGATACTCTGCTCAGTCCCGGGTGGGTGGGCCCCTCTCGGTGAATATCCGGAACCCATTCGTCACTCCCGGTACACTCTGGTAATGCTCAAAATCTTTCAGATGACCAAATGAAACCATCCTATATATCAATCTTCATTTCCGGACCATTCCGGAAACCCTCGTGATGTCCGTGATCTCATCCGGGACTCCGAACAACCTTTGGTCACCAACACATATAACTCAACTATACTAAAACGTCACCGAACCTTAAGTGTGCAGACCATGCGAGTTTGAGAACTATGTAGACATGACCCGAGACACTCCTCGGTCAATATCCAATAGCAGGACCTGGATGTCCATATTGGATCCGACACATTCTATGAAGATCTTTATTGGTTGAACCTCTATGTCAAGGATTTAGTTAATTACGTATGTTGTTCCCTTTGTCTATCGGTATGTTACTTGCCCGAGATTCGGTCGTCGGTATATCTATACCTAGTTCAATCTCGTTACCGGCAAGTATCTTTACTCGTTCCGTAATACAAGATCCTGTGACTAATTTCTTAGTCAGATTGCTTGCAAGGCTTATTGTGATGTTGTATTACCGAGTGGGCCCCGAGATACCTCTTCGTCACACGGAGTGACAAATCCCAGTCTCGATCCATGCCAACCTAACAGACACCTTTGGAGATATGTGTAGATCATATTTATAGTCACCGAGTTACGTTGCGACGTTTGATAACCCACAAGGTATTCCTGCGGTGTCCGGTAGTTGCATGATCTCATGGTCATTGGAACAAATACATTGACATGCAGAAAACAATAACAATAATCTGACACGATCATATGCTATGTTTATAGTTTGGGTCTTGTCCATCACATCATTCTCCTAATGATGTGATCCCGTCATCAAGTGACAACACTTGTCTATGGCTAGGAGACCTTTAACCATCTTTGATCAACGATCTAGTCAACTAGAGGCTCACTAGGGACAGTGTGTTGTCTATGTATCCACACATGTATTTGAGTTTCCAATCAATACAATTCTAGCATGGATAGTAAACGATCATCATGAACAAGGAAATATAATAATAACCAATTTATTATTGCCTCTAGGGCATGTTTCCATCAAGGGTTTCCCCTAGGGTTGGTTGGCCGCGCCCAAGAGGAGGAAGAATCCTCCTCCAAGTGGGTTTGGTGGATGCACTAGGAGGACTCCTCCTCCTAGTCAAACTCCTCCCCTCCTCTCCTATTCATACCATAGGCCCGTGGTTCTCCTCCGGGTAGGTGGCCCCTCCCGGTGAAGCCCCAAAACCCATTCGCCGTTCTCGGTACTTTACCGGCAATGTCCGAAATGTTTCCGGAATCCAAATACCTCTTTCCTATATATCAATCTTCTTCTCTGGACCATTTCGAAACTCCTCGTGATGTACATCATCTCATACGGGACTCTGAATAATATTCAGTCACCAACATACATAACTAAACTATATCGAAACGTCACCGAACCTTAAGTGTGCACACCCCGCGGGTTCGAGAACTATGTAAACATGACCGATACACTCTCCGGTCAATAACCAATAGCGGGACCTAGATGCCCATATTGGTTCCTACACATTCTATGAAAATCTTTATTGGTTGAACCTCTATGTCAAGGATTTAGTTAATCTCGTATGTTGTTCCCTTTGTCTATCGGTATGTTACTTGCCCGAGATTCGATTGTCGGTATCTCCATACATAGTTCAATCTCGTTACCGGCAAGTCTCTTTACTCGTTTTATAATACAAGATCTCGTAACTAACTCTTTAGTCACATTGCTTGCAAGCTCATTGTGATGTTGTATTATCGAGTGGGCCCTAGAGATACATATCCGTCACACGGAGTGACAAATCCCATTCTCGATTCATGCCAACCCAAGAGACACCTTCGGAGATACGTGTAGAGCACATTTACAGTCACCCAATTACGTTGTGATGTTTGATACACACAAGTCATCCCTCCGGTGCCCGGGATTTGCATGATCTCATGGTTGTAGAAACAGATACTTGACATGCAGAAAACAGTAGCAATAAACTAACACGATCACATGCTACATTCATAGTTTGGGTGTTGTCCATCACATCATTCTCCTAATGATGTGATCCCATTATCAAATGACAACTCATGTCTATGGTCAGGAATCTTTGACCATATTTGATCAACAAGTTAGTCCTTAGAGGCACACTAGGGACGGTGTGTTGTCTATCTACCCACACATGTATTTGAGTTTCCAATCAATAGAATTATAGCATGGATAATAAACAATTATCATGAATAAGGAAATATAATAATAACTTATTTATTATTGCCTCTAGGGCATATTTCCAACACATGGACATATGAAATTTCACCTTCTCATATTTTCTAGCCTCCCTAGTACCGCGCATGGCCCATTCTCACCTCGAGGATTGATGTGACTTCGGCCGGTGCATCTAAACCCCGTGACATGATACACTCTGGTGCAGATAAGCCTTATTATATCCTCCTCAAAACTGCCACCATAGCTACCTATTATGGCATTTTCATAGCCATTCTCAGATATATTTGTTGGAAATATGCCCTAGAGGCAATAATAAAATGGTTATTATCATATTTCCTTGTTCATGATAATCGTCTATTGTTCATGCTATAATTGTATTAACAGGAAACAGTGATACATGTGTGAATAATAGATCACAATGTGTCCCTAGCAAGCCTCTAGTTGGCTAGCTCGTTAGTCAATAGATGATCATGGTTTCCTGGTCATGGGCATTAGATGTCATTGATAACGGGATCACATCATTGGGAGAATGATGTGATGGAAAAGACCCAATCCTAAGCGTAGCACTAGATCGTATTGTTCGTATGCTAAAGCTTTTCTAATGTCAAGTGTCTTTTCCTTTAACCTTGAGATTGTGCAACTCCCGGATACCGTAGGAGTGCTTTGGGTGTATCAAACATCACAGCGTAACTGGGTGACTATAAAGGTGCACTACGGGTACCTCTGAAAGTGTCTATTGGGTGGATACGAATCGAGATCGGGATTTGTCACTCCGTGTGACGGAGAGGTATGTCTGGGCCCACTCGGTAGAACATCATCATGATCTCAATGTGACTAAAGGAGTTAGTCACACGATGACGTGCTACGGAACGAGTAAAGAGACTTACTGGTAACGAGATTGAACAAGGTATAGGTATACCGACGATCGAATCTCGCGCAAGTTCTATACCGACAGACAAAGGGAATTGTATATGGGATTGATTGAATCCTTGACATCGTGCTTCATCCGATGAGATCATCGTGGAGCAAGAGGGAGCCACCATGGGTATCCAGACCCCGCTGATGGTTATTGGCCGGAGAGGTGTCTCGGTCATGTCTGCGTGTCTCCCGAACTCGTAGGGTCTACACACTTAAGATTCGATGATGCTAGGGTTATAGGGAATTGTTATACGAGGTTATTGAAAGTTGTTTGGAGTCCCAGATGAGACCCCGAACGTCACAAGGAGCTCCGGAATGGTCCGGAGGTAAAGATTGATATATAGGACGGATGGTTTCGGACACCAGAAGTGTTTCGGGCATCGCCGGTAACGTACCGGGACCACCGGAGGTGGCCCGGGGGTCCACCAAAAGGGGCAACGACCCCGGGAGGCTAGATGGGCCAAGTGGGGAAGGGAACCAGCCCCTAGGTGGGATGGTGCGCCCCCCCACTCAGCCCATGGCGCACGAAGAGGGGAGATGGGGGGGGAACCCTAGCGCAGGTGGGCCTAAGGCCCACTAGAGGGGTGCGCCACCCCTCCTCCCCCCTTTGGTCGCCGCACCTCCCCCATCAAGGGCTGCCGTCCCCCCCCCTAGGAGAGGGAAACCTTCAAGGGGGCGCAGCCGCTCCCTCCCCCTATATATAGTGGGCATTTTTGGGCTTTTGGAGAGACTTTTCCCTCTCCCTCGGCGCAGCCCTGCTCTTCTTTCTCCTCATCTCTGCCGGTGCTTGGCGAAGCCCTACCGGGAGACCTTGTCTCTCCATTGACACCACGCCGTCGTGCTGCTGGAGTTCTTCCCCATCCTCTCCCTCCTCCTTGCTGGATCAAGGTGCGGGAGACGTCACCGGGCTGCACATGTGTTGAACGCGGAGGTGCCGTAGTTCGGCACTAGATCGGAATCACACCGCGATCTAAACCGCCGCGAGTACGACTCCATCAACCGCGTTCTAGCAACGTTTCCGCTTAGCGATCTTCAAAGGTATGAAGATGCACTCACCCCTCTCTCGTTGCTGGTCTCTCCGTAAGTAGATCTGAATATGCGTAGGAATTTTTTTGAATTTATGCTACGTTACCCAAAAGTGGCATCCGAGCCAGGTTTTCTATGCGTAGATTCTATGCACGAGTAGAACACAAAAGGTTGTGGGCGATGATTTGTCAATTTCTTGCCGCTACTAGTCTTATTCTATTCCGACGGTATTGTGGGATGAAGCGGCCTGGACCGACATTACACGTACGCTTACGTGAGACTGGTTCCACCGACAGACATGCACACCGTGCATAAAGGTGGCTAGCGGGTGTCTGTCTCTCCTACTCTAGACGGATTGTATTTGATGAAAAGGGTCCTTATGAAGGGTAAATAGCTTTGGCATATCATCGTTGTGGCTGTCACGTAGGTAAGAAAGCGTTCTTGCTAGAAACCCAAATCAGCCACGTAAAACTTGCAACAACAATTAGAGGATGTCTAACTTGTTTTTGCAGGGTTTGACATGTGATGTGATATGGCCAAAGTTGTGATGTTGCATGTATGATGTATGATATGATCATGTTATTGTAATAGGTTTCACAACTTGCATGTCGATGAGTATGACAGCCGGCAGGATCCATAGGAGTTGTCTTAATTTATTGTATGAGATGCAACGCCATGTGCTTACTACTTTCACTTCATTGCTAACGGTTAGCTATAGTAGTAGTGATAGTAGTAGTTGGCGTGATGACTTCACGGAGAGACGTTGATGGAGATCATGGTGTCACGCCGGTGACGATGATGATCATGCGATGCCTGAAGATGGAGATCAAAAGAGCAAAGATGATAATGGCCATATCATGTCACTATATGATTGCATTGTGATGTTTATCATGTTTTTCATCTTATTGCTTAGAACGACCGTAGCATAATAAGATGATCCCTCTTAAAATATCGAGAACGTATTCCCCTAAGTGTGCACCGTTGCGAAGGATCGTTGTCTCGAAGCACCACGTGATGATCGGGTGTAATAGATTCTAGCGTTCGCATACAACGGGTGTAAGCCAGATTTACACACGCGAAACACCTAGGTTGACTCGACGAGCTTAGCATGTACAGACAGGACCTCGAATACAAGAGACCAAAAGGTCGAACATGAGTCGTATGGTTGAATACGATCAGCATGAAGTTGCTCACCATGGTGACTAGTCCGTCACACGTGATGATCAGACACGGGTTAGTCAACATGGATCATGTATCACTTAGATGACTAAAGGGATGCCGATTTAAGTGGGAGTTCATACTTAATTTGATTAAATGAACTTAATTGTCATGAACTTAGTCTAAAAGTTGTCTTTATAAATATTGTAGATGGCCAATGTCAACCTCAATTTCAACGCATTCCTAGAGAAAAACAAGCTGAAAGCAACTTAATTGTCATGGTAGCAACTATGCGGACTGGGTTCGCAACTTGAAGCTCATCCTTGAAGCAGCTAAAAAGGCTTATGTCCTTGATGCGCTGCTAGGTGACCCTCCCGCTCCCGCAGCGGCCCAGGACATTATGAACGTCTGGCAAACGCGGAGTGATGACTACTCTCTGGTTAGGTGTGGCATGTTATACAATTTAGAAACGGGGCTCCAAAGGCGTTTTGAGCAACACGGTGCATATGAGATGTTCCAAGAGCTGAAGCTAGTTTTTCAAGCTCATGCCCGTGTCGAGAGATATGAAGTCTCCGACAAGTTCTTTAGCTGTAAGATGGAGGAGAACAGTTCTGTCAGTGAGCACATACTCAAAATGTCTGGGTTACACGGTCATCTGACTTCACTCGGAGTCGAACTTCCGGATGATGCTATAATTGACAGAATCTTCCAGTCTCTCCCACCAAGCTACAAAGGTTTTGTGCTGAACTACAACATGCAAGGGATGGAGAAGACCATTCCTATGTTGTACTCGATGCTCAAGTCTGTAGAAGTAGAAATCAAGAAAGAGCATCAAGTGTTGATGGTCAACAAGACCACTAGTTTCAAGAAGGGCAAGGATAAGAAGAACTTCAAGAAAGACGGCAAAGCCGTTGCCGCGCCCTGTGAGCCAGATGCCGGGAAGAAGAAAAAGAATGGACCCAAGCCTGAGTCTGAGTGCTTCTATTGCAAGGGAAAGGGTCACTAGAAGCGGAACTGCCCCAAATAATTAGCGGACAAGAAGGTCGGCAACGTTAAAGGTATATGTGATATACATGTTATTGATGTGTACCTTACCAGCGCTCGTAGTAGCTCCTGGGTATTTGATACCGGTGTTGTTGCTAACATTTGCAACTCAAAGCAGGAACTGCGGAATAAGCGGAGACTGGCCAAGGACGAGGTGACGATGCGCGTCGGGAATGGCTCCAAGGTCGATGTGATCGCCGTCGGCACGCTACCTCTACATCTACCGTCGGGCTTAGTTTTAAACCTTAATAATTGTTATTTAGTACGAGCTTTAAGCATGAATATTGTATCAGGGTCTTGCTTAATGCGAGACGGCTACTCATTTAAGTCAGAGAATAATTGTTGTTCTATTTATATGAGTGATATGTTTTATGGTCATGCTCCGCTGGTGAATGGTTTATTCTTGATGAATCTCGATCGTGATGTTACGCATATTCATAGTGTGAGTACCAAAAGATGTAAAGTTGATAATGATAGTCCCACATACTTGTGGCACTGCCGCCTTGGTCATATCGGCGTTAAGCGCATGAAGAAGCTCCATACCGATGGACTATTAGAGTCTCTTGACTTTGAATCATTTGACACATGCGAACCGTGCCTCATGGGCAAGATGACTAAGACTCCATTCTCAGGGATAATGGAGAGAGCAACCGACTTATTGGAAATAATACATGCTGATGTGTGTGGTCCAATGAACGTTGAAGCTCGCGGTGGCTATCGTTATGTTCTCACTCTCACTGATGATTTGAGTAGGTATGGGTATATCTACTTGATGAAGCACAAATCTGAGACATTTGAAAAGTTCAAGGAATTTCAGAGCGAGGTCAAGAATCAACGTGACAGAAAAATTAAGTGTCTACGACCTGATCGTGGAGGAGAATATTTGAGTCACGAGTTTGGCACACACCTAAGGAAGTGTGGAATCGTTTCACAACTGACGCCGCTTGGCACACCGCAACGCAACGGAGTGTCTGAACGTCGTAATCGCACTTTATTAGATATGGTACGATCTATGATGTCTCTTACCGACTTACCGCTATCATTTTGGGGATACCATTAGAAACTGCAGCATTCACTTTAAATAGGGCACCGTCTAAATCCGTTGAGACGACACCGTATGAACTGTGGTTTGGCAAGAAACCTAAGTTGTCGTTTCTTAAAGTTTGGGGCTGCGATGCTTATGTGAAGAAACTTCAACCAGAAAAGCTGGAACCCAAAGCGGAGAAATGCGTATTCATAGGATACCCTAAGGAAACTATTGGGTATACCTTCTATCTTAGATCCGAAGGTAAAACCTTTGTTGCCAAGAATGGATCCTTTCTAGAGAAAGAGTTTCTCTCGAAAGAAGTAAGTGGGAGGAAGGTAGAACTTGATGAGGTAATTACACCCCCTCTCGAACAGGAAAGTAGCGCAATGCGGGAAGTTGTTCCTGTGGCGCCTACACCGACTGAAGAGGAAGTTAATGATAATGATCATGAAGCTTCGGATCAACTTACTACTGAGCCGCGAAGGTCCACAAGGGTACGCTCCGCGCCAGAGTGGTACGGCAACCCTGTAATGGAAATTATGTTGTTAGATAACAGTGAGCCTCCGAACTATGAAGAAGCAATGGCGGGCCCGGATTCCAACAAATGGCTTGAAGCTATGAAATCCGAGATAGGATCCATGTATGAGAACAAAGTATGGACTTTGGTGGACTTGCCCGATGACCGGCGAGCCATAGAAAATAAATGGATCTTCAAGAAGAAGACTGATGCAAACGGTAATGTAACCGTTTATAAAGCTTGACTTGTTGCAAAGGGTTTTCGACAAATTCAAGGAATTGACTACGAAGAGACTTTCTCTCCCGTAGCGAAGCTGAAATCAGTCTGAATCATGTTAGCAATTGCCGCCTTTTATGATTATGACATTTGGCAAATGGACGTCCAAACAGCGTTCCTTAACGGGAACCTTAAGGAAGAGTTGCATATGATGCAACCAGAAGGTTTTGTCGACCCTAAGGGTGCTAACAAAGTGTGCAGGCTACAACGCTCCATCTATGGGCTGGTGCAAGCATCTCGGAGTTGGAACATTCGCTTTAATGAGGTGATTAAAGCGTTTGGGTTCATACAGGTTTATGGAGAAGCCTGTCTGTACAAGAAAGTGAGTGGGAGCTCTGTAGCTTTCCTCATACTGTATGTGGATGACATATTATTGATGGGGAATAATATAGAGATGTCGGAGAGCATAAAGGCCTATTTGAACAAGAGTTTTTCAATGAAGGACCTTGGAGAAGCTGCATACATATTAGGCATCAAGATCTATAGAGATAGGTCGAGACGCCTCATAGGTCTTTCGCAAAGTACATACCTTGACAAGATATTGAAGAAGTTCAATATGGAAAACTCAAAGAAAGGGTTCTTGACAGTTTTGCAAGGTATGAGATTGAGTAAGACTCAGTCGCCGACCACGGCAGCATACAGAGAGAAGATGATTTCTGTCCCCTACACTTCAGTCGTAGGCTCTCTTATGTATGCCATGTTGTGTACCAGACTTGATAAAAACCTTGCCATAAGTTTGGTAGGGAGGTACCAAAGTGATCCTGATATGGAACACTGGACAACGGACAAGAATATCCTTAAGTACCTGAAAAGGACCAAGGAAATGTTTCTCGTTTATGGAGGTGACGAAGAGCTCGTCGTAAAGGGTTACGTCGACGCTAGCTTCGACACAGATCCGGATGACTCTAAGTCACAGACCGGATACGTATATGTTTTGAATGGTGGGGCAGTGAGCTGGTGCAGCAGCAAGCAAGAAGTCGTGGCAGCATCTACATGTGAAGCGGAGTACATAGCTGCTTCAGAAGCATCTCATGAAGGAATTTGGATGAAGGAGCTCATCACCAACCTTGGAGTGGTTCCAAGTGCGTCGGGTCCAATGACACTCTTCTGTGATAACACTGGGGCCATTGCCATAGTCAAGGAGCCCATGTTTCAGCGGAAGACAAAGCACATCAAACGCCGCTACAACTCCATCCAGGACCATGTCCAGAGTGGAGTAATAAAGGTTTGCAAAGTACACACGGATTTGAATGTCGCAGACCCGTTAACTAAACCTCTTCCACGAGCAAAACATGATCAACCCCATAATGCTATGGGTGTTCGATACATCACAATGTAACTAGATTATTAACTCTAGTGCAAGTGGGAGACTATTGGAAATATGCCCTAGAGGCAATAATAAAATGGTTATTATCATATTTCCTTGTTCATGATAATCGTTTATTGTTCATGCTATAATTGTATTACAGGAAATAGTGATACATGTGTGAATATTAGATCACAATGTGTCCCTAGCAAGCCTCTAGTTAGCTAGCTCGTTAGTCAATAGATGATCATGGTTTCCTGGTCATGGGAATTAGATGTCATTGATAACTCGATCACATCATTGGGAGAATGATGTGATGGACAAGACCCAATCCTAAGCGTAGCATTAGATCGTATTGTTTGTATGCCAAACCATTTCTAATGTCAAGTGTCTTTTCCTTCGACCATGAGATTGTGCAACTCCCGGATATCGTAGGAGTGCTTTGGGTGTATCAAACGTCACAACGTAACTGGGTGACTATAAAGGTGCACTACGGGTACCTCTGAAAGTGTTTGTTGGGTTGGTACGAATCGAGATCGGGATTTGTCACTCCGTGTGACGGAGAGGTATCTCTGGGCCCACTCGGTAGAACATCATCATGAGCTCAATGTGACTAAAGGAATTGGTCACACGATGACGTGCTATGGAACGAGTAAAGAGACTTACCGGTAACGAGATTGAACTAGGTATAGGTATACCGACGATCGAATCTCGGGCAAGTTCTATACCGACAAACAAAGGGAATTGTATACGGGATTGATTGAATCCTTGACATCGTGGTTCATCCGATGAGATCATCGTGGAGCAGGTGGGAGCCACCATGGGTATCCAGACCCCGCTGATGTTTATTGGACGGAGAGGTGTCTCGGTCATGTCTGCGTGTCTCCCGAACCCATAGGGTCTACACACTTAAGGTTCGATGACACTAGGGTTATAGGGAATTGTTATACGAGGTTATCGAAAGTTGTTCGGAGTCCCAGATGAGATCCCGGATGTCACGAGGAGCTCCAGAATGGTCCGGAGGTAAAGATTGATATATAGGACGGATGGTTTCGGACACCGGAAGTGTTTCGGGCATCACCGGTAACGTACCGGGACCACCGGGACCACCGGAGGTGGCCCCGGGGTCCACCGAAAGGGGGCAACGACCCCGGGAGGCTAGATGGGCCAAGTGGGGAAGGGAACCAGCCCCTAGGTGGGCTGGTACGCCCCCCACTCAGCCCATGGCGCAGGAAGATGGGAGAGGGGGGAAACCTAGCGCAGGTGGGCCTAAGGCCCACTAGAGGGGTGCGCCACCCCTCCTGCCCCCCTTGCCCGCCGCACCTCCCCCCATCTAGGGCTGCCCCCCCAGGAGAGGGAAACCCTCAAGGGGGTGCAGCCCCTCCCTCCCCCTATATAGCTCGTTAGTCAATAGATGATCATGGTTTCCTGGTCATGGGCATTAGATGTCATTGATAACGGGATCACATCATTGGGAGAATGATGTGATGGAAAAGACCCAATTCTAAGCGTAGCACTAGATCGTATTGTTCGTATGCTAAAGCTTTTCTAATGTCAAGTGTCTTTTCCTTTAACCTTGAGATTGTGCAACTCCCGGATACCGTAGGAGTGCTTTGGGTGTATCAAACATCACAGCGTAACTGGGTGACTATAAAGGTGCACTACGGGTACCTCTGAAAGTGTCTATTGGGTGGATACGAATCGAGATCGGGATTTGTCACTCCGTGTGACGGAGAGGTATGTCTGGGCCCACTCGGTAGAACATCATCATGATCTCAATGTGACTAAAGGAGTTAGTCACACGATGACGTGCTACGGAACGAGTAAAGAGACTTACTGGTAACGAGATTGAACAAGGTATAGGTATACCGTTGATCGAATCTCGCGCAAGTTCTATACCGACAGACAAAGGGAATTGTATATGGGATTGATTGAATCCTTGACATCGTGCTTCATCCGATGAGATCATCGTGGAGCAAGAGGGAGCCACCATGGGTATCCAGACCCCGCTGATGGTTATTGGCCGGAGAGGTGTCTCGGTCATGTCTGCGTGTCTCCCGAACTCGTAGGGTCTACACACTTAAGATTCGATGATGCTAGGGTTATAGGGAATTGTTATACGAGGTTATTGAAAGTTGTTTGGAGTCCCAGATGAGACCCCGAATGTCACAAGGAGCTCCGGAATGGTCCGGAGGTAAAGATTGATATATAGGACGGATGGTTTCGGACACCAGAAGTATTTCGGGCATCGCCGGTAACGTACCGGGACCACCGGAGGTGGCCCGGGGGTCCACCAAAAGGGGGCAACGACCCCGGGAGGCTAGATGGGCCAAGTGGGGAAGGGAACCATCCCCTAGGTGGGATGTTGCGCCCCCCCACTCAGCCCATGGTGCACGAAGAGGGGAGATGGGGGGGAACCCTAGCGCAGGTGGGCCTAAGGCCCACTAGAGGGGTGCGCCACCCCTCCTCCCCCCTTTGGTCGCCGCACCTCCCCCATCAAGGGCTGCCGTCCCCCCCCCCCCAGGAGAGGGAAACCTTCAAGGGGGCGCAGCCCCTCCCTCCCCCTATATATAGTGGGCACTTTTGGGCTTTTGGAGAGACTTTTCCCTCTCCCTCGGCGCAGCCCTGCTCTTCTTTCTCCTCATCTCTGCCGGTGCTTGGCGAAGCCCTGCCGGGAGAGCTCGTCTCTCCATCGACACCACGTCGTCGTGCTGTTGGAGTTCTTCCCCAACCTCTCCCTCCTCCTTGCTGCATCAAGGTGCGGGAGACATCACCGGGATGCACGTGTGTTAAACGCGGAGGTGACGTAGTTCGGCACTAGATCGGAATCACACCGCGATCTGAATCGCCGCGAGTATGACTCCATCAACCGCGTTCTATCAACGCTTCCACTTAGCGATCTTCAAAGGTATGAAGGTGCACTCACCCCTCTCTCGTTGCTGGTCTCTCCATCGGAAGATCTGAATATGCGTAGGATTTTTTTTGAATTTATGCTACGTTACCCAACAATATTACCATGTAAATTCCATCATCACTTCACATGACTAGTTTGTTCATCATCATATTGCTTTGCATGATCATATAGAGCCGACATAGTATTTGTGGCAAAGCCACCATTCATAATAGCATTTATGGGGAATCCACCAAAATTCATTTTCTGAATACATGTCACGCTAGATCATTGCACATCCTGGTACACTGCCTAAAAGACATTCATTTTGGAGTCATGTTGCTTCATTCATCATATCGAGTTATCCATGAGTTGTAAGTAAATAAAAGTGTGCTGATCATCATTATTAGAGCATTGAACCTGTGAGGAAATAAAGATGGGGGAGGCCAAATGAGCCCACCATAAAAAAATGAATGAGAGAAAAAGAGAGAAGGGACTTTGCTACTATCCTTTACCACACCTGTGGCTCAAAGTGGCACCATGTTCATCATGTAGAGAGTCTCATTCATATGCTAGTGGGAATCAAAATTTTATTAACTTGCCTTATATATTCTGATGACATGCATCCTCAAATTCCCGAGGTCTTCATGAGCAAGCAAGTTGGATGCACACCCCACTTAGCTTTAGTGGAGCTTTCATACACTTATAGCTCTAGTGCACCATTTGCATAGAAATCCCTACTCCTTGTGTCAATATCTATCAATTGGTATGCCTAGTTGATACGAGACTATCTTCTCCACCTTTTAACACCTTTGAAACCTACCACCTTACTCAATTCCACCTATATGCTATGTACATTGGTTCACACTCATGTATTGTGTGAAGAATAAAAATTTGATGCATACTAAAAAAGTACGATCCAATTGCCTAACTTGGGCACCGTGGTGACTAACAGTTGTAGTTATGTGGTGAAGATGGAGCCATACCTTCCTAATACAATAAAGATGGAAAGGGTTGAAACAATCTTTGAGGATCGTACACTTTGAAAGTTTACTTTTTTGTTGCTTATACTTATAAATATTGATGTGTTAATATTTGTTAATCCATCGTTTTTCAATGAGCATTCATACATAAGAATACATAATGGATAGCATGTCACATAAAAAAATCAGTTTTTATCATTTACCTACTCGAGGACGAGCAGTAATTAAGGTTGGGGATGCTTGATACGTCTCCAACGTATATATAATTTTTTTATTGTTCCATGCTATAATGTTACCATTTTAGAACACTTTTTATGAACTTATCTACCAATTTATATTATTTTTGAGCACTAATCTATTGACCCAGTGCCCAGTACCTGTTGTTATTTTGTGTGTGTGTTTCCACTATTCATGTTTCACTACCAAACGAAGCCCAATTGACCTGAAACGTTTTGTGTTTTTTTCAGGACCAAAAGAGGACCGTGGCGCATCGGAAGAAGGCCGAGAGGCACATAAGGCTCCCAGAAGCCATCAGATCATGACGTGGGGGCGCGACATGATGGCTAGTGGCCACCTCGTAGCTCCCCCTACCCTGTTCTGTGGATTATAAATTCCTATTTACCCTAAAAAAAACTCCATAGGAGGTCCCGAAACACTTTTTATGTTGTCACAAGTCTCCCTTCCGATGGGAGGCCATCTAGAGCTCCGTTCCGGCACTCTGCCGGTGGGGGGCGATCACGGAGGGCTTCCTCATCAACCTTGCTACCCTCACGGTGATGTGTGAGTAGTTCACCACAGACGTACGGGTCCATAGAAGTACCTAGATGCCATCTCTCTCTCTCTCTCTCTCTCTCTCTCTCTTTGATGTTCAATACAACGATCATCGCATATCCACTTTGATCCATATGATGTAACTCTTTTGTAGGGTGCATTTGTTGGGATCCAATGAATTGTGAGTTTATGTTCAGATTATCCATGATAAATATTTGAGTCTCCTCTGATATATAATATGATTATTATGTGCATGATTATGATATCTTAGTAATTATCTCCGATTTATTGAAATAGTTTGGCAAACTAGATTAACATTTCTTCGGTGAGGGAGGTGCGTTGTAGTAGGTTCAACCTCGCGAGTTTCTATATCCCCGTGGCAGAAGGGCAGAAGTTGTGTCTTTGTGCTGCTTCTACTAAGGGTAAAACGATGGGGTTTATTCATATTAGTTGAGTTTACTTTGTCTACATCATGTCATCTTACTGCAAGCATTACTTCGTTCGTCATGAACTTAGTACGTAGAGAGCCAAGCATAGAAGCGCTCTTGAAGTGAAGTAATAGTAATAGGTGCATGCAGGAGTTGGCCTATTTGTTTACATGATCATTGCCGTTAAAATCGGATAACTATCCTCTCTTTTATCAATTGCCCAACAGTAATTTGTTTACCCACCGTATGCTTATTTTCATGAGAGATGGCACTGAGGAAAGCTATGTCCCCGGGGTCTATTCACAACATATTGCTCAAAACTCCAACACCTTGCTGCCATTTATTTGCTTTTAGTTGTTTTTTTTGCATTTTACAATTATCTACACACCTCATTCGCTTGCAAATAACGAGACTAAGGGTATTGACAACCCTCTTGCCCACGCTCGGTGCAAGCTGTTTGTTCTTTTGTGTGAAGCCGCTAAAGACGGTTGTGGATTGATATTCCTATTGGTTTGATAAACATTGGTTTCATAACTGAGGGGAATACTTACCCACTTTGTGCTGCGATTACCCGTTTTTCTTCACGAAAAACCCAATGCATATCACGAGTATCAACATGTTTGATGGTTACATAGTTCGGCAGAAGATTAAATATGATGAACCACAATATATAGTACTAGAGCCAGTAAAGGTGAAAAGAAAATTGTACACCCCTTCGTCTGTTGATGGTGTTGAAGAAGCAGAATACCCATAATGTGCCCTCCTCCATGCCGAAAGTGTGCACAACTTTTGTCCAACCCCTTGTAATGATCGCCCGTCCATCCTTCACCGCCTTCAGGAAGACTTCTAGACCATTATCATGGTATCATGAATTATATACTATAACCTTCATTGCCTCCACTCCGGCCAGGTAGTTTGCAAGGTAATGTTGAGTAAATTTCTTCGGAAACCACTGAAAAGAGACAACTTTCCGTTAATCATGTCTAATAGAGTAACTTGTTCTGGGAAGGAAAAGAAGGCAAAAGATTACTTACCATCCTAAAGTTCACTGATGTCCTGGATAAAGTGTAAATAAAGAGTTTAACTCCAATCGTATGTCGCTTTTGTCTAACATTTTTTCTTGTTCACTCGATGCTTGTTCATGTTTATCTCATTGCCCCATATTTTTGGGAAGGAAAAGAAGGCAAAAGATACTATTTTTGGGTAAAGATGAAAACCAAGTTTTTGCTCGATCTCGTAATGAGAACGGAAATAGCTTCAATTTAATCACATCATTATCCACATATTTCTTCTTTTGCATATCGCATAACTCAATGAAGGTATTAAGATGAGATGCGGCATCTTCACTAGGAAGGCCGGAAAATTGCTCTTTCATAACAAGATTCAGCAAGGCATCATTGATTTCATATGATTCCGCACTAGTGGCGGGAGCAATCGGACTACTAATAAAATCATTATTATTAGTATTCGAGAAGTCACACAATTTGGTGTTTTCAGTCATGGTGACTCAGCACGCACACAAGCACACAAGCGAACAGAAAGCAAGCGAAAGAAAAGGGCGAACGAAAAAGGCAAATATTTTTGTAACTTTTGTTTTTTCAGAAGTGGGGGAGAGGAAAACGAGAGGCAATAGGCAAATAATGTAAATGCAAGAGGTGAGTTTGCGATAATTACTTGGATATGCTTCACTTTGAATACTCCCCGGCAATGGCGCCAGAAATTGGCACGTTGACGAGAGACTATTCTTGACTTGATACTCCCCGGCAACGCCGCCAGAAATTGGCACGTTGACGGGAGACTATTCTTGACTTGATACTCCCCGGCAACGGCGCCAAAAATTCTTCTTGCTACCTGTCGTGGTTTTGTCACGGCAGATTTCCTCGTGAAAGGACTTAGTATTGGAGCCATCGCACTTTGGTGGCGACTCAAAGGGGTAGAACGGGAGTGAGACGGCGATTTACCCAGGTTCGGCCCCTCGTGAGGAGGTAAAGGCCTACGTCCTGCTTTGAGTTGTATTGATGGAGTTTCGATTACAAGGAGGGCGTAACTCGCCAGACCTAGTACTCGATGATTTCTAACCTGCCCTCTTCTTCCCTGGGACTCGCCTTTATATACAGGTCGAGTCCCTAGGGTTTACAAGGGTACTTTCCTTTCTACAAACCGTGACTCTTACGATCTCTAAGTCGCCATCTTTCCAAAGCTTGGAAACCTTTCCGGAAGTTGTAAACCGCCATACAACCTTCGGTCTTGCCAGGCCAAGGCCTGAACCATGCTTAGATGAATCGCCAGATTTGGTGACCCGGCCCAACTAGGGCGGGTTATCAATACATAATATCCCCAACATCAGGCCCCATATTGACTTGAATTTTCTTCACGCCAATATTCTTGCTCAATTAAGGGCGATTCATTTTTCATCCTCTTCTATACGCCATGAACTTAACCCACCAACTGTTGCGGAAAGACTTAAATCGCCAAACCATTTCTCGTCGGTACCTTCTTATCCCTTGAATTCCGGAAAAGATAATGATGTAATCCCAATGGATCCTTTAGTATCGTTATCCCAAAATTTTCGGAGCGCCATCATGGCGAATCTTTATCCTTTGGCGGTTCCCGCTCGTGGCGCCTCGATTCCAGCGTCTGCCCTGTTAAATAGGTGGGGGGACAGGACTGGGCGCATTCCACCCACCAGTCTTGTTGCCTTTTCTCCCCATTACCGCAGTGAAAACTCTCATCGTCTTCCGAGAGCTCCGCCACCAACCGTAGTTCTCGCCGTCGTCCGAAAACTTTTGGTGCCGCACGAGGACCTCGTTGCCACCAAGCACTTTGCCGCGGCCGAGCAGTTCGCCGTTATCGACCGTCTCGTCGTTGTCGACCACCTCGTCGCCGCCGAACACTTCGTCGCCGCCCGAGGATTTCGCGCCCATCCGGAAGCCTTCATCGCCGTCGACCATCTCCAGCCGAATCCACCAGGTTAGGTTTCCGTTTATTCAAGGGCAGATCCCCATTCTCTTTCGAAGTTCATCACTGCCATGTTCTTGGCGCTTTCCCGACTAGTTGTTACTTGTTCCTGATTAGTTGATGGCGACGATGATGAGAAAACCAATGTCTTTAATACCTTTATTTGTCCGCTCTCGATTTGCGCACGTAGAGTAATACTTCACCAAATCAACAGTATTATCCCATCTTAGTTCTAGGTTACCGTATTCGGTTATTCTCCGTGTTTATTTCCATCTGTCCAGTAGATCCATAATCTACGGCTTGTCATGTGAAAACTATTTGTAGTCTTCATACTTCGCCATTTTTGGATAAATGCCTCCGATGCCTTGAAACACCGTTCCCTTAAGTAGCCAAAGTTTCGTAAGTCACCCTAGCAATCTGACCCGGGCCTTCATTGGCGGATCAAAAAATTTCCTCAGCTAGCGGACAAATTACTTGGTGAGTCAAATGAAATCGCTTCACCTCTTACAATAGATGTTTTGGCATGTCAATTCACCCGTACTTTATCCCTTTGTAGCATGGGCGCCGTTTTCAGAAGTGACTGGCTCCCTACCAAGGTTAATGATGCCATACTAGAGGATTATGTGAAAACAGGAAATTTGGACCCTCGGGATGTTATCGGTTGGCGTTCCGGGTTCGGAGAAGAAATCCCCAATCCCAAAGAAGGGGAAATAGTTGTTTTCGTTGAACACCTTGAGCGGGGTTTTAAGCCGCCTGGATCGAAGTTCCTTAGAGACGCCATGGCTTTCATGAATGTCCGCCTCCAAGATCTAGGGCCCAACTCGATAAGCAATCTATGCCAGTTCCAGGTATTTTGTGAGGCTTATCTGCGGATGGAACCCTCAGTTCCCTTATTCTGGTATTTCTTCCACTTAAATCACCAAACAAAATTTCACAATGGTCCTAGCTTGGAGCTCGGCGGTGTAAATGTTCAGTGCCGCAGGGATAGCCCATTTCCATCACTCGCCATGCTAAGTCACCCCAAAGGCTGGGGCGAGTCTTGGTTCTATTGTCAAGAGACCTCGCCTGTAGGTGAAAACAAACTTCTGGGTTATAGGGAAGATCGACTTCCAACGAATTTCAAGCTCCCGGACAAGCTCACCGAAGAGGAGGAGTCAGATTTTATCCCAGTATTGTCCGAGTTAAGATCTTTGACAAACAACGACCTTACTGGGTTGACTTGATCCGCTGCTAGGTCGAATGGCGCATCCTCCCTTTAAGTCGCCGGGACGGGTTAATGTGTGAATTCGACGGTACTTTAGATCATCCTCAATGCTACTTCCACACGGCTCTAACGGAAAGTGATATTGTCACCATCATCAAGAAGCTGACCGGCGAGCCTGCGGGAAAATGCGGCCAAATAGGTCTCAAACCTTTCTGCAAGATTAATCCGGCACCCAAGGTAAACAACATTAACCCGCCTTTGTCTTTTACTTCTTATGTTTCATTCGAACTATGGCCCCTTATAAAATATGCCATTTCAGAAAGGTGATAAATTTTGGTCCAAGAGGCCCAAAAAGTCAGCCATGAAGCAAGCTAGGCCGCCTCCAAAGAAGAAAACCAAGGGCAAGGGCAAAGCTGATGTGACCGAACCATCCGAGGCCGATGAATCCCAAGTCGGCGACGCACCTTCAGAGGTAAAAACCTATCTTATCTTAACTCGCCATCCATTACTGATAACTTTGTATTTATACCTTTGCATCTCTTGAATAGAATGGAGACAACGAAAGCCAGGAGGATTCCGTAGAGGTAATTTCTGTTTCCTCTGATTCATCTCCTTCTCCACCTAAGCCGGCCAGGCGAATTTGCGGGAAAGTTCCCTTCTCACATCCAAATGCTTGTTTGGACCCGAATTTTCTTCTGAAGAAAGCACAACACACTTCAACTCGGAAGACCCGAAGTCATTCCGGTGATCTGGTGTCCGGTTTACCAACAAGGAACAAGAAAAGGCCAAATGAGGTATCCTTTAACAACATTTCTTCATGTCTTTTTGGATCGCATTTGTAACCCGCTTGCAGAATTCTCCTCCTACATCTGGCGACTCAGTAATGTCGGCACTTCCGCCAATGATCCCTGTCCCTGGGTAAGTCTTTTGATAATTTTTACCTTGAATCCGATGGTGATAAATATTCAGTCCTTAAAACGCACCCCCTTCTCCTTTCAGGGCACAGGCGAAGAAAAGGAAAACTGGTGGGTCAACTCCCATCATAATCTCGGAGCCTATCAAAAAGTCGGCGCCGATCCAAGACAACCTGGACCAAGATAAACCTGAGGATCAAGTGGATCTCCCTAGCTCTCCAAAGGAGACAATGGATGCACCCAAGCTGCCAAGTCCATTGACAGCAGCAGAAGACCCAGACGTTGTAATCATCACTGGTACTAGCTTCTCTAAACCGGCCACAACGGTTTTATCGAAGCATGTATCATCATCAGCTCAAACTGTTCCTGGGTATGAGCTCTCCAAGGCTAAGCTCTCTCAATATGAACATCTGGAATTCAAAGAACTTTGCTCTGGTTTTGCAAGTCGCCTGGAGGCGAGTTATGAGATGGAGAAAAGCCTGCTTCGGATGCTGAAAAACAAACATGAGGTACGTTTTGTTGTACATTATATTCTCTCCATTAACCCCCAAGGGTCGGGTCATCAATAAAAAGATGAGTCGGGTCTTGATGACTTAAAAATTTTGACCAGTAAACCACAAGGGCCGGGTCATCAGTAAAAAGATGAACCGGGTCTTGATGACTTAAAAAATTTCGACCAGTAACCCCCAAGGGCCGGGTCATCAGTAAAAAGATGAACCGGGTCTTGATGACTTAAATTTTTTTGACTAGTAACCCACAAGGGTCGGGTCATCAGTAAAAAGATGAACCGGGTCTTGATGACTTCAAATTTTTCGATCAGTAACCACCAAGGGCTGGGTCATCAGTAAAAAGATGAACCGGGTCTTGATGACTTAAAAAAATCGACCAGTAACCCCCAAGGGCCGGGTCATCAGTAAAAAGATGAACCGGGTCTTGATGGTGTATAATTTTGTCTGAAAAAATTATACATTATCCCCCAAGTGTCAGGGATGTTGCTTGCAATAGTTCTGAGACTTGCCCCTTAATCATATGCTTCAACAGGAATTTCTAATCCAGACAGAATCAGCACTTGGCGATTTGAAGAAAAGCTTATCTGATCAGCAGGATGCCCGGGCCAAATCAGAGGAGAAGTATCAACTAGTCTTAGCTGAGATGGAAAAGCTAAAAGCCGACTTAAAAAGGGCTCAAGCTGACCAAGATGTTTAACAAAGCGAGCAGAAAAAGTTGAAGCCAAGTTGGATACTGTACAATAAGAGATGTCTGGGTTAAAACGTCATATCTCAAATATGGCGCAAGCCGTCTTTGGTAAGAAGCTAATTTTTGACCTTTGTCAACAAATAATTTTTATCTGAGTCGTTGATTATCATTATCCCTTATACAGGTCTGAGAGACGCCAACCTTCAGGATGATTGCGTCCTGACGCTGAAGGAGATTTACACGCTGACGGAGCAACTATATACCGGCAGTGTACTGACTGTGAAAGCGGTGATGGGCGCCAAGGAGCCTATAACATCAATAAAGAAGATGCTTGGCTGCCTATTCACTCTTCCTCCCCAGATTGGCCAGTTAACTCAGTCAGCCGCCCGGAAAGGAGTACTGACTACAGTGAGTCGATGTTTAGCATATGCTCCAGAGATAAACCCAGAAGAAGTGGCGGCGGGCTTTCCTCAACTCAAGGATGATGGGTCAGAATTCGCCGAGGAGGACTACCAGCGTGTTGTCAAGGACTCCCGTCTGGCGGCGACTCAACTTGCTGCAAGCCTGGACTTATTAAAATACCAAGCCGCCTATGACAATAAGAACAAGAAGGCCAACCCGCCAACCTTTTTGACGACCAGCTTAACTCCACGTCGACCCAATAATCCTTTTGACTTGGATGCGGACCTTTCATCAATCCTGACCGATGAAGATGAATTTGCCGCTCTATCCAAGTGTAACTGGGTACTGGGCGACTTGCAGATTGAGGTTGGCCAAAGCTCGCAGCAGGCTGATCCAAGGGCATCAGCAGAATAACATTTCGTTGATTTGGCCATGAGAGCCATGTAATAGGTTTCCTTTAGGAATCAACACTGCTTTTGTGGCACCTTTAAAAAAAACTTATGTCGCCCTTAAGGCGTTTTGAAATGCTTGATCCGACATTTGAGGCTTTTTTATCATAATACTTGACCCGCCATTGAGGCCTTTTTATGATGCTTAATCCGCCATGGATAGAGTGATTTTGATCATCAGCCTGTTCTAAGCTTGAAAACATATATGAAACCATCTCAATGAATAATAAGTGATAACAAATAGCAGTCGCCCCAAAATATTTTTGAGACGAGTCTGAAAAACCTTGCGGCGGTGCCATGAAGGTAAAAAATAGCAATTTTCGTCGGCTTATAAGGTCACGACAGGATAGGGCAACTCAAAGAAGCTCAAGCGCCACCCAAAATAGCAGTTTTGTCGGCTCATAAGGTCGTGACAGGATAGGGCGTGTCAAAAAAAACTCAAGCGCCACCCCAAATAGCAGTTTCGTCGGCTCATATGGTCGCGATAGGATAGGGTGAGTCAAAAAGCTCAAGCGCCACACAAAATAGCAGTTTCGTCGGCTCATAAGGTGGGACAGGATAGGGCGAGTCAAAAAGCTCAAGCGCCACCCAAAATAATGATTTCGTCGACTCATAAGGTCGCGAGAGGATAGGGCGAGTCAAACAAGCTCAAGCGCCACCCAAGATAATGATTTCGTCGGCTCATAAGGTCGCGACAGGATAGGGCGAGTCAAACAAGCTCAAGCGCCACCCAAAATAATAATTTCATAGGCCAACATGGATAATAAAATTGATCTCAATGAGAGGAAGCCCCCAAGTCGGGAGGCATTTTAATTTTATTGCTTTATAATAAGAACTGAAAAACTTACAAAATGCAGAGCTTAAAAGCTCAAGTGTAGTAAGGCCGCAAGTGGGCAATATTCCTCGGGCGAGTCGACTCAGTCTCCGTGGTTGGCCGGTTAGGCGGAGATCCACCAGATAGTAAGATCCGTTGTGAAGATTTTTGCTGATGACGAACGGTCCTTCCCATGGTGGTGATAACTTATACATGCCAGCACGATCCTGTATCAGCCGAAGTACTAAATCGCCTTCCTGAAAGGTTCGGCTCTTGACCCGGCGGTTGTGATAACACCGTAAATCCTGCTGATAAATGGCCGAACGGGCCGCAGCCAAGTCACGCGCCTCCTCTAAGGTGTCCAAAGAGTCTTGACGCGCCAGTTCGTTGTCCTGTTCCATATAAGCGGCGACTCTAGGCGAGTCATGCCTTATGTCAGTGGGAAGAACAGCTTCTGCTCCATAGACCAAAAAGAAAGGGGTAAAACCCGTGGACCGGTTCGGGGTGGTCCGGATGCTCCATAGCACTGAAGGCAACTCTTCAACCCAACATCCCGGGGTTTTTTCCAAGGGAACCATGAGTCGGGGCTTGATTCCCCGTAAAACTTCCTGATTCGCCCGTCCCACCTGCCCGTTAGATTGCGGGTGAGCGACCGCAGAAAGATCAAGCCGGATATGCTCTCGACGGCAAAACTCGTGCATCGCCCCTTGAGATAGATTAGTGCCATTATCAGTAATGATACTGTGTGGATATCCAAACCGGAAGATCAGCTTTTTCAAGAATTTGACCGCCGGCTCCGCATCGCAAGTTCCAATAGGTTCTGCCTCAACCCACTTGGTGAACTTATCAACCGCCACGAGCAAATGGGTTTTCTTGTTGGATGACATTTTAAAGGGGCCAACCATGTCTAACCCCCAGACCGCGAAAGGCCAAGTGATGGGAATCATTCTTAGTTCCTGAGCCGGCACATGAGCCTGTCGTCCATAACGCTGGCATCCCTCGCATCGACGAACTATCTCTTCTACATCTGCATGAGCCGTCAACCAAAAGAAACCATGACGGAATGCCTTTGAAACCAAAGAGCGTGACCCGGTGTGATGCCCACAATCTCCGGAATGAATGTCATTTAGGATTATGCATCCTTCTTCGGAGGAAACACATCATTGAAAAAACCCAAAGGCACTCCGCTTATATAATTCGCCATTGATGATCACCATGGATTTGCTCTGTCGAACAATTTGGCAGGCCGAAACTTCGTCTGTTGGTAACTCGCCCCGGGCGAGATAGGCCAGATAGGGAAGAACCCAATCCGGCGTGACGTGGAGAGCTGCCACGAATTGAGACTCAGGATCTAGTATCGCCAACTCCTCATCCGACGGCAAACTCACGGAGGGATTATGCAAAATATCCAGAAAAACATTGGGGGGAACCGGCTTTCGCTGGGAACCAAGACGTGAAAGGGCGTCAGCTGCCTCGTTAAGGCACCGGTCAATGTGATCAACCTGACGAAATCAACTAAGGCTTGAGATTTGATGGTTGTGCGAGGGGTGTATTCAACGTGATGCGGCCCAAGTTCAATCGCCCACTTGGCAATCCACCCTGTTGCCTCCCGATTCTGGATGATGTCCCCGAGGGGGGCGGAACTAACCACCGTGATGGGATGTTCTTGAAAATAATGCTTAAGCTTCCGACTCGCCATAAACACCCCATACACTAACTTCTGCCAATGTGGGTACCGTTGCTTGGAAAGAGTTAGCACTTCGCTGACAAAATACACCGGGCGTTGCACTGGGTATTCCTTTCCTTCCTCCTTCCTTTCAACGACTACCGCCACACTTACTGCTTTAGAGTTTGCTGCAATATACAAAAGCATGGGTTCTTTCTTAGCCGGGGCGGCCAAGACCGGCGGGTTAACCAGTTGCCGTTTCAAGGATTCGAAGGCTTCATCTGCTTCATATGTCCAAACAAAATGGTCAGATTTCTTTAGTAATTGATAAAGAGGAATCGCCTTTTCTCCCAGGCGGCTTATGAAGCGACTTAAAGCCGCAATGCGACCCGCCATTTGTTGGACTTAGTTAACATTTGCCGGCTTTCCAAGGGACGTAACTGCTTCGATTTTGTCCGGGTTAGCTTCAATGCCACGCTCAGACACCAGGAAGCCCAACAATTTCCCTGCAGGAACACCAAAAACACACTTGGTGGGATTCAGCTTCATCTGATACACCCGCAGATTATCGAAAGTTTCCTTGAGATCCTCCAGTAGTGTCTCCCCCTGGCGGGTTTTAATCACAATTTCATCGACATAGGCATGGACGTTGCGTCCGATTTGGCTGCGGAGGCAATTCTGGATGCAGGGTTGATAAGTCGCCCCTGCACTCTTGAGTCCAAACGGCATGGACACATAGCAAAAAGCCCCAAAGGGGGTTATAAAAGCTGTTTTCTCTTGATCCTCCACGGCCATCTTCATTTGATGATATCCAGAGTAGGCGTCCAAAAAGCACAAACGTTCGCATCCCGCCACCGAGTCAATAATCTGGTCGATGCGGGGAAGAGCGAAAGGATCTTTTGGACAAGCTATGTTGAGGTTCGTGTAATCAATGCACATCCGGAAAGTACCATTCTTTTTTAGTACCAAAACCGGGTTAGCCAACCATTTGGGGTGGAAAACTTCTACAATGAATCCGGCGGCTAAGAGACGGGAAACTTCTTCCCCGATTGCCTTGCGCCGTTCCTCGTTAAATCTGCGAAGATACTGTTGGATGGGTTTTGCCTTTGGGTCAACATTAAGATGGTGCTCAGCGAACTCTCTCGGCACACCAGGCATGTCAGAAGCTTTCCATGCGAAGATGTCCCAATTCTCACGGATGAATTCGATGAGCGCGCTTTCCTATTTGGGATCCAGACGTGTCCCAATGGTGAACTGCTTGGATGAATCGCCAGGAACAAAATGAACCGTTTTAGTGTCATCCGTTGGTTTGAACTTGAGGGGCGGCTCAGCATCTGTCGTTGGCTTCTTTAAGGGTGACATGTCAGCCGGATCAACATTGGCCCGATGATATTTGAGCTCCTCTGCAGCGCAGGCGACTTCCGCATAATCCGCGTCCCCCTCTTCACATTCCTTTGCAATCCTTCTATCACCGTCAACCGTGATGGGTCCCTTAGGACCAGGCATCTTGAGTTTAAGGTAAACGTAGCATGGGCGAGCCATAAACCGGGGTAAGCCGGCCGCCCAAATAGCGCATGGTAGGGGCTTTTCAGTTTGACCACCTCAAACATCAGCGACTCACCCATGTAGTTATATGTTGTTCCAAATGAAACTGTGAGTCTGACTCGGCCTATGGGGTACGCCGACTTGCTCGGGACGATTCCGTGGAATACCGTGGTTGAAGGCATCAAATCCTTTTCCAATAGGTTCATCCTTTGGAAAGTGTCAAAATACAAGATATTAATGCTGCTGCCACCATCCATTAGTACTTTCGACAGGGTGTACCCCCAACTTGGGGAGCTACGACCAACGGTAAGTCGCCAGGATTGTCAACTCTTGGCGGATGATCCTCCCTACTCCATGATATGGTCTGCTCGGACCAGTGGAGATACATGGGAAGTGCCGGCTCAGACACACTGTACGCTCGGTGACTCACCTTTTTATCATGCCTGCAAGCATTGGTGGTGAAAACGTGGTACTGCCCATTGCTTGACTATTTGGGGTTGTTGCGAAAGCCTCCATTGTCATCCTGGCCCTGCGAAGCCCCCTGTGGGGGCGGTTGCTGAAAAACTCCGGGCGGGTTATACCACCGCTGGTGATGCACCGGATACTGGCCGCTGCTCGGCTGTGAGCCCCCCTGAGCCCCCGGCTCGGGAAAACCGCAAAAGGGGTTCTGACGTTGGTTGGGTGCAGCAAACTGCTCCTGCCGCTGGTCCGGGTCACCATTTTGCCCTTTTTTGAGCGCCTCTGCCCGAAACTCTCGCATCACGTAACAGTTCTCCCAGGAATGAGTCATCGGTCCGTCTGCCATGGCATGGTGCGGGCAAGGGCCCTTGAGTAACTCTTCATAGTTACGCAGCTTTTTACCACTGTATCCCCTGTTTTTCTTCTGGCGTTGGTTGCCATTGTTGGTGTTGGTATTGGCGACTAAATCCGAAGATTCCTCCTGCTGCCTTCTCTTGCCATTGGTTCCCTGATTGTGGCGATTATGTCCCTGGAAACGGGTATGATTTTTCGATGACTTGCCCTTCTTTGGCAAGTTAGCTTTACCGTCCTCACCGGGATCTTTGGTATCGTCCGCTTCAGCGTATCTAGTGAGGGTATTCATTAGCTCCCCCATGTCTTGGACTTTTCGCTTGAGTCGCCCCAACTTCTGCACCAGAGGTTCGTAATGGCAATTCTGCTCGAGGATCAACACAGCCTGAGCCGTCGTAATACCGTCTGATGAACGAGTAATTTCTGCGGCCCGCCGTGACCAGTGGAGGGCCGACTCATCGGGGCGCTGAACGCAATGCTACAGATCGACAATCGTCATCGGACGTTCGCAGGTTCCTCGGTAGTTTTTGATGAAGCGCTCTTTCAATTCAGCCCAGGTCTGGATGGAGTTGGGGGGGGTAAGTTTTTTAACCAAGTACGCGCTGACCCTTCGAGCATCATCGTGAAGTATCTGGCGCAAACTGCTTCGTTTACGTCGAGCATGTCCATGGCGATTTCATAACTCTCGATCCATGACGCCAGCTCAAGGTCCGGGGTGTAGTTAGGCACCTTTCTTGGTCCTTTAAAATCCTTGGGCATTCGTTCGTTGTGAAGGGCGGGGGCCAATCACGGCACCCCGACTCGTCCGCCGCTCCCGACAAGAGGGGCAGGGGCGACTTGAAAGTCCGGGAGTTCCCGGCCCGACGGGTTTTGATGATCAGGCGGGTTGTCCTGGGGGATGAGTTGCGGTCCGCTGTTTACAGCGGGCTGGTCCTCTGGCCGACTCCTGGTGTGACTCGCCTGGGGAGTGGAATGCAGCCTATCTAGGCTATGTGAGAACTGGGCGTTTTGAACCACCGCCTTCTTCAACATCTCAATGGCGTTCCTTGCTTCTATCTCGGCAGGAGTATTGCCGTGAATCGGAAGAGATTCCAAATGGCGAGTTGCGGCAAGGACGTTGTCCACTGGGTTGGAAAAGTGACCTTGAGGTGTCCGGAATCGGGGAATGCGATCCACAATTGGTTGAACCGGCGGGTTAGGCGGTTGGCCCGGTCCTCCCCCTGGGGCGGCTCCCGCCCCGGGAGTTCGCGGAGTATCGAATAGGCGGGTCGGGTTGAGATCAGGGGGCAGGCGACCCTGGTGCCTCCGCTGATGGACGGCGTCAGATGCGCGCTGGTGTCGCTAGTTGTCGGTATTTAACCGAGTTATCTCGACGGTAATTTGAGCTTGCCGGGTCTCGATCCTAGCGGACTCCACCTCGGCATCCCGATGAGCCTTTGCCACTGCTTCTCTTAGCTTTGCCAATTCCGTGTTTACTGCCTCCTGGTTTTCCGGTGTGATGGGGGTCGCCATGAGCCTTGTAATTTCCGCTGCTAATTCCACCAAGACAGCGGCCGGGCTTCTAGATGTCTCGCCAGTTCCATCCCCACCCGTCGGGTTTGGCGAGGGTTGAGTCGCCACAGCCATGTAAATGGCGATCTGACGGCGGGTTCGGTCAAGGACTTCGGGGTCCATGGCCAGCGACAAGCCCCCAAGACAATCCCCATGTAGAGACAGGATTGAATCTGAATAGCCCATGGATGATTCGTTATCAGTGTTGATCGGTGTGGTTTCCTGGGTCGCTGAGTGTTCTGGTTCCTCCGATCCCTGCGTGAACCCAACGAAGACCAGGCGATTTAGATTTGGCGTCGTTACTGGGCGGACGTACCTGGCCGGCTCGACGATATCGGTGGAGATGTCCGGCTCAGGCACGGATGATCCAATCATGCCAATGAAGACGTTGATCATGCCGAAGGGGACCCTGTAACCAGATTCGATCGAATCCGCCTCGGGCCCCCATTGCAGGTTGTTGATGTAGTACTTCCCACAGCGGCTCCGAGTCATGAGCCCCGTCGCGTAGCTCCCAAACCCTGGTAGGGCTCCCTTTGAGAACTCAACTCCACCGTGCGCAGGCCCCATGGTGGGCGCCAACTGTCGTGGTTTTGTCACGACAGATGTCCTCGTGAAAGGACTTAGTATTGGAGCCATCGCACTTTGGTGGCGACTCAAAGGGGTTGAACGGGAGTGAGACGGCGATTTACCCAGGTTCGGCCCCTCGTGAGGAGGTAAAGGCCTACGTCCTGCTTTGAGTTGTGTTGATGGAGTTTCGATTACAAGGAGGGCGTAACTCGCCAGACCTAGTACTCGATGATTTCTAACCTGCCCTCTTCTTCCCTGGGACTCGCCTTTATATACAGGTCGAGTCCCTAGGGTTTACAAGGGTACTTTCCTTTCTACAAACCGTGACTCTTACGATCTCTAAGTCGCCATCTTTCCAAAGCTTGGAAACCTTTTTGGAAGTTGTAAACCGCCATACAACCTTCGGTCTTGCCAGGCCAAGGCCCGAACCAAGCTTAGATGAATCGCCAGATTTGGTGACCCGGCCCAATTAGGGCGGGTTATCAATAGATAATATCCCCAACACTACCACTTGAGCTTGCGTTGGTTTTTCCCTTGAAGAGGAAAGGGTGATGGAGCACAGTAGCAGTAAGTATTTCCCTCAGTTTGAGAAACAAGGTATCAATCCAATAGGAGTATCAAGATGAGGCACCAATGTACCTGCGCAAAAACAAACAAACTTGCACCCAACGCTATAAAGGGGTTGTCAATCCCTTCACAATTATTTGCAAGGTGAGATGTGAAGGTGGAAAGTGCAACAAAGTAAAAGTGTAGATCTGAAAATATGATGTGAAGTAGACCCGGGGGCCATAGTGTTCACTAGAGGCTTCTCTCATGATAGCAAGTATTACGGTGGGTGAACGAATTACTGTCGAGCAATTGATAGAATCGCGCAAAGTCATGATGATATCTAAGGCAATGATCATACACAAAGGCATCACGTCCGAGACAAGTAGACCGATACTATCTGCATCTACTACTATTACTCCACACATCAACCGCTATCCAGCATGCATCTAGCGTATCGAGTTCATAACAAACAGAGTAACGCCTTAAACAAGATGGCATGATGTAGAGGGATAAATTCATGCAATATATATAAACCCCATCTTTTTACCCTTGATGGCAAAAACACGATGTGTGCCTCGCTACCCCTTCTGTCACTAGGTGAGGACACCGCACGGTATGAACCCAAAACCAAGCACTTCTCCCATTGCAAGAATTATAGATCAAGTTGGCCAAACGAAACCCACAACTCGAAGAGAATTACAAGGATACAAAATCATGCATATTAGAGATCAAAGGAAACTCAAATAATATTCATAGATAATCTGATCATAAATCCACAATTCATCGGATCTCGACAAACACACCAAAAAATGAGGTTACATCGGATAGATCTCCATGAAGATCATGGAGAACTTTGTATTTAAGATCCAAGAGAGAGAAGAAGCCATCTAGATACTAGTTATGGACCCGAAGGTCTGTGGTGAACTACTCACGCATCATTGGAGAGGCAATGGTGTTGATGAAGAAGCCCTCCGTGTCCGAATCCCCCCTCCAGCAGGGCACCAGAACGGTCCCTAGATGGGATCTTGCGGAGACAGAAGCTTGCGGCGGCAGAAAAGTATTTTGTGGCTCTCTCTGGTGGTTTTGGATTTTTAGAGAATTTATAGGCGGAAGAAGTAGGGCAAAGGAGCCACGGGGGGCCCACAAGCCTGCTAGGCGCGCCCCCCAGGCTGCGGCTAGGGGGCTTGTGACCTCCCCCGGGGTCCTTTGCCTTGGTTCTCAAGTCCCGTGCGTATCTTCTGTTATGGAAAAAATCATTTCGCAAGTTTTATTCTGTTTGGACTCCGTTTAACATTCTTCTCTGAAAAAGGTCAAAAACACAGAAAAAATAGAACTGGCACTTGGCACTGAGTTAATAGGTTAGTCCCAAAAAAGATATAAAATAGCATATTCATGCATACAAAACATCCAAAGTTGACAAGATAATAGCATGGAACCATGAAAAATTATAGATACGTTGGAGACGTATCAACCTCCGACAAGATTCTTTGTCTAAAAAGTAAGGGAGAAAAGCTCAATCATTGAGCAAGTGCTCAGATTGTCTGAGTGCAACAGTCGCATGAATCAAGTGGGAGTTGATCTTCTAGATGAGATAGTGATGGTTCTCTAAATTCACTACAACCAAGCTACTAGAGCTTCGTCATGAACTATAAACTTACCAAGGTAGATATGATGATCCTTGAGCGATTCACAATGTTTGACAATGCGGAAGTAAAAATCAAGTAGGAGCATCAATTGTTGATGGTTAGTAAAACCACTAGTTCCAAGAAGGGCAAGGGCTAGAAGGGATATTTCGTGAAACGACAAACCATTTGCTGCTCTAATGAAGAAACCCAAGGTTAAACCCAAACCCGAGACTAAGTGGTTCTGCTATGAGGGGAACGGTTACTGAGGCGGAACTACCCTAGATACTTGGTAGATGAGAAGGCTGGCAAAGTCGACAAAAGTATATTAGATATACCTCATATTAATGTGTACCTTACTAGTATTCCTAATAGCACCAGGGTATTAGATACCGGTTCAGTTGCTAAGTGTGAGTAACTCAAAGTTATAGCTACGGATTAAAAGGATACTAGCAAGAGTGAGGTGACGATGTGTGTTGGAAGTAATTCTAAGGTTGATGTGATCAAACATCGCACACTCCCTCTACCATCGGGATTGGTGTTAAACCTAAATAATTGTTATTTGGTGTTTGCTTTGAGCATGAACATGATTGGATCGTGTTTATTGCAGTACGATTATTCATTTAAAGAGAATAATGGTTATTCTATTTTCTTGAACAATTACCTTCAATGGTTTATTGAATCTCGATCGTAGTGCTACACATGTTCATAATATTGATGCCAAAAGATACAAAGTAGTAATGATAGTACCACTTACTTGTGGCACTGCCACTTGAGTCATGTTGGTGTAAAATGCATGAAGAAGCTCCATGCTGATGGATCTTTGTACTCACTCATTTTTAAAACGTTTGTGACATGCAAGCCATACCTATTGGTATAAACGCATGAAGAAACTCCATGCAGATGGATCGTTTGGACTCACTTGATTTTGAATCACTTGTGACATGCAAATCATACCACATGGGCAAGATGACTGAAGACCTCGTTTTCGAGTGAGATGGAACTAGAAAGTAACTTATTGGAAGTAATACATTCGGATGTATGCAGTCTACTGAGTGCTGAGGCACGCAGTGGATATCGTTATATTCTTACTTCATAGATGATTTGAGTAGATACTAGTGTATTTGCTTTATGAATCACATGTCTGAATTATTGAAAGGTTCAAGTAGTTTCAGAGGAAAGTTGAAGATCGTCGTGACAAGATGGTAACATGTCTATGATATGATCATAGAGATGAATATCTGAGTTGCGAATTTGGTACACAACTAAGACAAATGTGAAAATTGTTTCACATCTCATGCCACCTAGAACACCATAGTGTGATGGTGTGTCCAAACGTCATAGCCGCACCCTATTTGATATGGTGCATATTATGATGTCTCTTATCGAATTACCACTATCGTTTATGGGTTATGCATTAGAGACAACCGCATTCACTTTAAATAGGTCACCACGTACTTCCGTTGAGATGACACCATATGAACTATGGTTTGGAGAAACCTAAGCTGTTGTTTCTTAAAAGTTTGGGGCTGTGATGCTTATCTGGAAAAATTTCAGCATGATAAGCTCGAACCCAAAACGGATAAATGCATCTTCATAGGACACCCAAAACAGTTGAGTATACCTCCTATCTCAGATCCGGAAGCAAAGTGTTTGTTTCTAGAAATGGGTCCTTTCTCGAGGAAAAGTTTCTCTCGAAAGAATTGAGTGGGAGGGTGGTGGAACTTGATGAGGTTATTGAACCGTCACTTTAACCAGTATCTAGCAGGGCGCAGGAAGTTGTTCCTGTGGCGCCTATGCCAATTGAAGTGGAAACTGATGATAGTGATCATTAAGTTTAGGATCAAGTTACTACAAACCTCGTAGGTCGACAAGGTCACGTACTGCTACAGAGTGGTACGGTAACCCTGTCTTGGAGGTCATCTTGTTGAACAACAATGAACCTACGAGCTATGGAGAAGCGATGGTGGGCATGGATTCCGACAAATGGCTGGAGGCCATGAAATCCGAGAGAGGATCTATGTATGAAAACAAAGTGTAGACTTTGGAATAACTACTTGATGGTCGTAAGACTATTAAGTACATATGGATCTTTAAAAGGAAGACACACGATGATGGTGAAAAGTCACCATTAAGAAAAGCTCGACTTATCGCAAAGATGTTTCCGACAAGTTCAAAGAGTTGACTATGATGAGACTTTCTCATTCGTAGCGATGCCAAAAGTTTGTTGGAATTATGTTAGCAGTTGCTTTATTATTTAGGAAATATTGCACGTAGGATGTCAAAACATTGTTTCCTCAACGGTTTCCTTGAGGAAAGGTTGTATGTGATACAACCAGAAGGTTTTGTCGATCCTAAGGATGTTAACAAGTATGCAAGCTCGAACGATCCTTCTATGGACTGGTGCAAGCATCTCGGAGTTGGAATATACGCTTTGATGAGATGATCGAAGGTTTTGTGTTTATACAAGGTTTATGAGAAACTTGTATTTCCAAAGAAGTGAGTGGGAGCACCATAGAATTTCTGATAAGTATATGCGGTTGACATATTGTTGATCGGAAGTAATGTAGAATTTCTGGAAAGCATAAAGGGTTGTTTGAAAGGAGTTTTTCAAAGGAAAACCTGGATAGAGCTACTTCAACATTGAGCATCAAGATCTATAGAGATGGATCAAAGCGCTAAATAGAACTTTCAATGAAATGCATGCCGTGACAAGTTTTTGAAGGAGTTCAAAATAAATCAGCAAAGAAGGAGTTCTTGGTTGTGTTGTAAGGTTTAAATTTGAGTAAGACTCAAAGCCCGACCACGGCAAAAGAAAGAGAAAGCACGAAGGTCGTCCCCTATGCCTTAGCCGTAGGCTCTAAAGTATGCCATGATGTGTACCGCACGTGATGTGTGCCTTGCCATGAGTCTGTCAAGGGGTACAAAGAGTGATCCACGTTTGAATCACTGAACAACAGTCAAAGTTATCCGAAGTAACTAATGGACTAAAGAATTTTTCTCGATTATGGAGGTGATTAAAGAGTTCGTCGTAAAGGGTTACGTTGATGCAAGCTTTGACACTAATCTGAATAACTCTTCGTAGTAAACCGGATTTGTATAGTAGAGCATTCATTTGAAATAGTTCCAAATGTTGTGTGGTAGCAGCATCTATAGGATTACATAGAGTTTTGTAAAGCACACAAAGATATGAAAGGTTCAGACCCATTGACTAAAAACCTCTCTCACAAGCAAGATATGATCAAACCCCATAATTGTATGGATGTTAGGTTCATTACAATCACATAGTGATGTGAACTAGATTATTGACTCTAGTGCAAGTGGTAGACTATTAGAAATATGCCCTAGAGGCAATAATAAATTGGTTATTATTATATTTCCTTGTTCATAATAATCATTTATTATCCATTCTAGAATTGTATTGATTGGAAACTCAAATACATGTGTGGATACATAGACAACACACTGTCCCTAGTGAGCCTCTAGTTGACTAGCTCATTGATCAAAGATGGTCAAGGTTTCCTGGCCATAGGCAAGTGTTGTCACTTGATAACAGGATCACAACATTGGGAGAATGATGTGATGGACAAGACCCAAACTATAAATGTAGCATATGATTGTGTCAGTTTATTGTTACTGTTTTTTGCATGTCAATGTATCTGTTCCTATGACCATGACATCATGCAACTCCCGGACATCGGAGGAATATCTTGTGGGTTATCAAACGTCGCAACGTAACTCGGTGACTATAAAGGTGCTCTACACGTATCTCCAAAGGTCTCTGTTGGGTTGGCATGAATCAAGACTGGGATTTGTCACTCCGTGTGACGGAGAGGTATCTCGGGGCCCACTTGGTAATACAACATCACAACAAGCCTTGCAAGCAATGTGACTAAAGAGTTAGTCACAGGATCTTGTATTACAGGAACGAGTAAAGAGACTTGCCGATAATGAGATTGAACTAGGTATGGAGATACCGACGATCGAATCTCGGGCAAGTAACATACCGAAGGACAAAGGGAATAGTATACGGGATTATATGAATCCTTGACATAGAGTTTCAACCGATAGAGATATTCGTAGAATATGTAGGAGCCAATATGGACATCCAGGTCCCGTTGTTGGTTATTGACCGGAGAGTGTCTCAGGTCATGTCTGTATAGTTCTCGAACCCGCAGGGTCTATACACTTAAGTTTCGGTGACGTTTCGGTATAGTTGAGTTATATGTGTTGGTGACCGAAGTTTTTTTCGGAGTCCCGGATGAGATATCGGACGTCACGAGGAGTTTCGGAGTGGTCCGGAAACAAAGATTGATATATAGGAAGTGGGTATTTGGATTGTGGAAGGTTTTTGGGCATTGCCGACAGTGTACCGGGAGTGACGAATGGGTTCCGGGGGCCCACTGGATGGGCCCACCATGCCCCCAAGGGGTCCACATGGGTTTATTGGATGCACAATAAGGCATAATGGGCTGACAGAGTCATCCAAGGAAAGCCCATGAGGAAAAAGTGGAAAATCCAAAAGAGGTGGGAAATTAAGGAAGGAGTCCTAATGCAAGTGGGATTGGAGGAGGACTCCTCCCTCCTCCACTTCGGCCGACCCAAGGGAGATTCCCTTGTGGAGCCAAGGCTGCCTCCTCCCTCCTCGTATATATACTAGAGGTTTAGGGCTTTTTGAGACACAACTTTGCCACGTGCTGCCCTCTCCTCTAGATCGTAGTTCTTCCTCTAGATCGGTTTTCCGCGGAGCTCGGGCGGAGCCCTGCAGGAGTAGATCATCACCATCACCGGCACGCTGTCACGCTGCTATAGAACTCATCTACTTCCCCGCCCCTCTTGCTGGATCAAGAAGGCGGAGATCGTCATCGAGCTGTAGGTGTGCGGAACGCGGAGGTGTCGTCCGTTCGGCACTTGATCAGGAATGTTCGTGGGACGGATCGTGGGACGGTTCATGGGACGTACCACTACATCAGCCGCATTTATTAACGCTTCTGCTTAGCGATCTACAAGGGTATGTGGATCCAATCTCCCTCTCGTAGATGATAATCACCATGATAGGTCTTTGTGTGCGTAGGAATTTTTTTGTTTCCCATGCAACGTTCCCTCTACAGTTTTCTACATGTTTTTCACTTTTCACGTTTTCCATACCAGGCGAAGTCCAACTAGTATGAAACATTTTGGTGATTTTTTCTGGGACAAAAGAATAGCAACAAGTATCGGATCGGGGGCCACACGAGGGCCCCACAAGCCAACATGGTGCAACCTAGGGTGTCGCACCCTGATGTCTTATGGGTCCCTTGATGCCCTCTGAACTCAGTTCCCTCGCTTATAAATTCTCGTATAACCTAAAAACATCACAAGGAGTCCTGAAACACTTTTTACGATGCCGCAAGTCTCTGTTCCAATGGGAGGCCATCTGGAGCTCCGTTTCGACACCCTGTCGGAGGGGGTATCGATCATGGAGGGCCTCTTCATCAACCTTGCTAACCTCACAATGATGTGTGAGTAGTTCACCCCAGACCTACGGGTCCATAGCCAGTACCTAGATGGCAATCTCTCTCTCTCTCTCTTTGATCTTCAATACAATGATTATCACATCTTCGCTTTGATCCACATGATGTAATTCCTTTTGTGTGGTACGTTTGTTGGGATCTGATGAATTGTGGGTTTATGTTCAAGTTAATCATGATAAATATTTGAGTCTCCTCTGAATACATATATGATTCTTATGTGCATGATTATGATAGCTTCGTAATTCTCTCTGATTTATTGAAATAGTATGGACAACTAGATTGATATTTCTTTGGTGAGAGAGGTGCGTCGTAGTAGGCTCCTGGCGATTTCTACATCCTAGTGATAGAAGGGGACAAGATGCGTCTTGTGTTGCTGCTACTAAGGATTAAAGATGGGGTTTATTCATATTGCTTGAGTTTACTTTGTCTACATCATGTCGTTGTTCTCCATGCATTACTCTATTTCATTTAATACTCTAGATGCATGCTGGATAGCGATCGATGAGTAGAGTAATAGTAATAGGTGCAGACAGGAGTGGGCCTATTTTTTATGGACATGATTCCTATATACACGTTATCATTACCGTGAATATCGTATAACTATCTGCTTTTTTTCAATTGCCCAACAATAAGAAATTTACCCATTGTATGCTAATTTTCATGAGAGATGCCATTAGGGAAAACTATGTCCCTAGGGTCTATTCACAACATATTGATAAAACCTTCAATACCTTGCTGCCATTTACTTGTTTTTATTTTATCTTGCTATCTACAATTATCTACACACCTCACTCACTTGCAAATAACAAGAACAAGAGGATTGACAACCCTCTTGCCCGTGTTGGGAACAAGTTGTTTGTTCTTTTGTGTGCAGCCGCTGAAGCCGGTTGTGGTTGATATTCTTATTGGTTCGATAAACCTTGGTTTCATAAATGAGGGAAATACATACCCACATTGTGTTGCGATAACCCGTTCCTCTTCATGAAAAAACCAACGCAGATCACAAGTATCATATATCAATATGGGCCATTACGAATTGCGGAAAGTAAAAGTTGTGGCAATGAGATAACCACAAGTGAGTCGGGGAGCGGATTTATCCGGAAGTTCACACTAGTGAGATTGCTAATATCCATTGGAGTAGTGTCGAAGACAAAGCTCCAGAGCGCCACCAAGTGCTTCACCGTATTCTCTATCGGTGAATACTCACAACATATTGCATAGGTAGGCTAAAGTCGGTGAGAACCGAAGGGACAACGGAGGGCGTTGGGGACGAGGTTGGTACAAGCATGGAACGCACGATGTACCCAGGTTCGGGGCTCTCCGTAGAGATAATACCCCTAGTCCTGCCGGAGTGTATGATGTATATGGATGGATTACAAGGTTGCTCCTGGAGCTGTATTGAGGAGGAGGAAGAGGGGAGCAGCCGGCTCTTCTGTGCCTCTCTCTATGTGGTTGGTGGGTGAGATATGTTGTTCGACCGACCCTCTGCATGGAGGGTGACCGGGGGGGTTTATAGACGAACACACCGACCTACAATATGGATAAAGGTTACAAGAGTGGGTCCTGGCTAGCAGCCTCGCCGGCTAGCCAGGGGGCCCACAAGGGTCTTGTCTTGTCGCTGAGGGGCCCGCCGGCTGCGAGGTCTCGTCTGGCTGTGAGACCCGCCGGCTAGCCAATGGAGCTCTCGCGTAAGGTTGACGCCGAGCATGCGCAGTACGTCCGGCGTCGTCCAGCGAGATTCGTCATGGGCAGATAGTACGGTCGCCTCCACTGTTCCCCACGCCGAGTGCAGTAATGGAGTGGGAGTTTGACAGTCCGACACAATGCTAGGTGATGGACCAGAGCTGGGGTAGGTTAGCAGAGTGGCCCCCGACGCTCGTACCTGCCAAGCACTCCGATCGAGTACCTTTGCTGACGCGTAGCCACCTTTAATCGTAGGGTCTCGACATGACCTACGATCTGATGTGACTTGAGATCCCCGGCCGGCTAGCTTGCTTGGCTAGCCGGCTTGGGCACGGCCGCCTCGTCCCTAGCCGGTTGGCTTGGCCAAGGCGATCACGAAGAGGTAGCCGTCTCGCTTCTGGTCGGCAGGGGTTGCCTGAGAGGCCAGAGATTTGGCCGCCTCGTCTTCCAGCCGGCAGGCGCAGCCTAGCCGGCCAAAAGACTTGGGCCTTGGAGAATTATACTTGGTCATTCCCTTTGGGCAGGAAATGAAGGAGCAGGCTCGTAGGCTCGATGAGCCTACCCCGGGGTTATCCCCCCGACAATAGTCCCCGAAGCTGGAGAGGCATGCCTCTGCGGACGGGCGGCCTCACCGGCTTGATATTTTGTCTTGGTATTCTTGACGCCATCCGCGGTAGGGGACGCCGGCTCCGAAGCCGGCTGGCTTCAAAGCGACGCCTCAGCTTCGTCGTAGGTCGCTCAGATGGTGCCACGTGCCAGGCCCATCCTGACGTAATGATGGTGATTACTGGTGACGGGACCGGGCCTAGGCCCTGGGTCCCGCCACGATGCCCCCTCGGCCTCCGCGCGGAAGATCCTCTGCGGATTTACTCCGCAACGGTTGGGCTTAGGGAAGTGCTACCGCCCGTAATACACGGGGTTAGTGGGGTTTCGCGTGCACCGGATCCCCTCCCCATGACGCTTCGTGGGGTTTAAATGGGATGTGGGGGTTCCGAGGAGGCCATTCGCCCCCCCCCCCCTTCTCGCCCCGCATCGACGCCCTCTTCCTCCCTGAGCCCAAAGAGAAAGAGACCGTCCTCTTCGTCTTCATCATCCCCGTAGCCGTCGACCCACCAGCCCTCTCGAGCTCCAGCCGCCCGCAGCCATGGCCGGCGGTTGATGACCCACAAGTATAGGGGATCAATCATAGTCCTTTCGATAAGTAAGAGTGTCGAACCCAACGAGAAGCAGAAGGCTCTGATAAATGGATTTCAGCCAGGTAATAACTGCAAGCACTGAAAGTAGCGGTAACAAGTGATTGTGTAGCGAGGTGAAACATAGCAAGCAACAAGTAACAAGTAGTAGCAACGGTGCAGCAAGTGGCCCAATCCCTTTTGTAGCAAGGGACAAGCCTGAACAAAGTCTTATAGGAGGAAAAACGCTCCCGAGAACACACGGGGATTTCTTTCATGCCAGTTTCATCATGTCCATATGATTCGCGTTCGTTACTTTGGTAGTTTGATATGTGGGTGGACCGGCGCTTGGGTACTGCCCTTACTTGGACAAGCATCCCACTTATGATTAACCTCTCTCGCAAGCATCCGCAACTACAAAAGAAGAATTAGGACAAAGTCTAACCATGGCATTAAACTAGTCGATCCGAATCAGCCCCTAACGAAGCAACGCATAGACTGGGGTTTAAGCTTCTGTCACTCCAGCAACCCATCATCTACGTACTACTTCCCAATGCCTTCCTCTAGGCCCAAATATGGTGAAGTGTTATGTAGTCGACGTTCACATAACACCACTAGAGGAAAAACAACATACAACATATCAAAATACCGAACTAATATCAAATTCACATGACTATTATTAACATGACTTATCCCATGTCCTCGGGAACAAAAGTAACTACTCACAAAACATAATCATAATCACGATCGGAGGTGTAATGAATAGCATCAAGGATCTGAACATAAACTCTTCCACCAAGTAATCCAACTAGCATCAACTACAAAGGGTAATCAACACTACTAGCAACCTTACAAGGACCAATCGGAGTCGCGAGACGAAGATTGGTTACAAGAGATGAACTAGGGATTGGAGAGGAGATGGTGCCGATGAAGATGTTGATGAAGATGCCTCCCCTCCGACGAGAGGAGTGTTGGTTATGACGATGGCGAAGATTTCCCCCTCCGGGAGGGAAGTTTCCCCAGCACGATCGTCCTCCCGGAGCTCTAGATTGGATCTGCTCAAGTTCCGCCTCGTGGCGACGGCGAAACCACGAAAAAGCTCCCTTCTGATTTTTTCTGGACGAGGACGCTTCATATAGCAAAAGAGGGGGGCTAGTGGGCCGTCAGAGAGCCCACAAGCCCCCACTCCGCCACCAGGGGGTGGCGGTGTCACGGCTTGTGGCGCCCTGGCAGCCCCCCTCCGGTAGTTCTTTCGCCCAGTATTTTTATTTAATCCAAAAAAAATCCACGTAACTTTTCACGGAATTTGGAGATGTGCAGAATAGTGGACTAGGATTTGCTCCTTTTCCAGTCCAGAATTCCAGGTGCCTGAATTCTCCCTCTTCAAATAAACCTTGCAAAATAAGAGAGAAAAGGCATAAATATGGTACCACAAGTAATATAACAGCCCAAAAAGCAATAAATATCAACATGAAAGCATGATGCAAAATGGACGTATTAGCGGCTCCTCCTCGAAGAAGACCTCGTCACAAGGAGCTTGGCTGGGCAGTGAGATCTGTGAAGGCCATATCGAGGCACTCCGCCATCACCGGCTGTTGCCCCCGGCCTCCCAGGTGCTGGTGCGAATCCCTGGCGCCGAGACCGCCCCAACACCCGCCGCGGGAGAGATCGTCGTTTTTGACGAGCACTTCTACAGGGCCTCGGGCTCTGGGCGAGCTCCTTCTTCTCCGAGTGGCTCCACTTCTTCGGCCTGCAGCCGCATCACCTGGCGCCGAATGCCATCTTGCAGCTGTCGGCCTTCGTGGTCTTGTGCGAGGGCTTCCTGGGGATCGAGCCCCGCCTCGATCTTTGGCGAAGCCTGTTTTTCTTCAAGCAGCAGTCCATAGCGATGGACAAGGCTGCGCTGGAGAAGCACATCAGGCCTCGCGCGATGACGCCGTGTAGAGGCGCACTGGTGCATCATTGTTCGAAGTCCGGCTTCCCCCAGCTGCCGCTGCAGGAGTCCATCAAGCAATGGAAGAAGGGCTTCTTCTACGTGAAGAACACCGACCCTGCCTGAGACGCCCTCAAGATGCCCCCGTTCAACATCAATCCTCCGACGAAGTTGAACTGGGCGGCAAAGTTCCTGAAGCCGATTCCCGAGGTGGCGCGGATCGGCGCCCACCTCGATATTTTGGAGAAAGGCGGCCTCCTTGGCCGCGACCTGCTCACCACTGATGTCAGTTGTGCTTCCCCGGCAACGTCGACAGGAATGGTCGTGTCGACGGCACCAGGAATCCTTCTGCTACGGCTATGGAGCCTTGCGTTGGTGTTCCCTCAAAGCGGAAAGGGTGATGTAGCACAGCGGTGGTAAGTATTTCCCTCAGTTTGAGAACGAAGGTATCAATCAAGTGGAGGACTATCACAAGATCCTGCACAAACACAAAAGCTTGCTCCCAACGCTATGAAGGGGTTGTCAATCCCTTATAGATTGTTCGCCAAGTGAGAACTGAAAGCAACAAAGTAACAAAGCAAAGTAAAAGCGGAGGTGTAAACGATGGATGTGAATAGACCCGGGGGCCGTAGTGTTTACTAGTGGCTTCTCTCATGAAAGCAAGTAGACGGTGGGTGAACAAATTGCTGTCGAGCAATTGATAGAACCGTGCAAAGTCGTGACGATATCTATGGCAATGATTATATCTATAGGCATCACGTCCAAAACAAGTAGAACGATACTTTCTGCATCTACTACTATTACTCCACGCGTCGACCGCTATCCAGCATGCATCTAGTGTATTAAGTCCAAAAGAACAGAGTAACGCCTTAAGCAAGATGACATGATGTAGATGGACAATCTCGTATCAATGACAGAGCCCATCTTGTTACCCTTGATGGCAACTACTTAATGTGTGCCTTGCTGCCCCTACTGTCACTGGTAAAGGTCACCACATGGTAGAACCCAAAACCAAGCACTTCTCGCATTGCAAGAATCATAGATCTAGTTGGCCAAACAAAACCCAAGACTCGGACAGACTTACAAGGATATCAAATCATGCATATAAGAAATCAGCAAAAACTCAAATATATATCATAGATAATCTGATCACAAATCCACAATTCCATCGGATCTCGACAAACACACCGCCAAAGAAGATTACATCGGATAGATCTCCATGAAGATCATGAAGAACTTTGTATTGAAGATCCAAGAGAGAGAAGAAGCCATCTAGCTACTAACTACGGACCCGTAGGTCTGAAGTGAACTACTCACGAGTCATTGGAGGGGCGATGATGATGATGAAGAATCCCTCCAACTCCAAAGTCCCCTCCGGTAGGGCGCCGGGAAGGGTGTCTAGATGAGATCTCGCCGAAACGGAAGCTTGCGGCGGCGGAAAAGTATTTTCGAGGCTCCCCTGATTTTTTGCTGTATTTTAGGGAATATATAGGCGCAAGACCTAGGTCAGGGGGCGCTCAGGGAGGCCACAAGCCCTGACACCGCCGCCTCCCCCCTGGTGGCGGAGTGGGAGCTTGTGGGCTCCCTGGAGCCCACCTGGCTTGGCCCACAGGCCCCCTGATCTTCTTCCGTTTGGGAAAAAATAATTTTGGGGATTTTATTCCGTTCGGACTCCGTTCCAAAATCAGATCTAAAAAGAGCCAAAAACACAGAAAAAACACGAACTTGCACTTGGCACTGAATTAATAAGTTAGTCCCAAAAAAGATATAAAAGGTACATAAAACATCCAAAGATGACTAGATAACACCATGAAACCATCAAAAATTATAGATACGTTTGAGACGTATCAAGCATCCCCAAGCTTAACTCCTGCTCGTCCTCGAGTAGGGAAGTGATAAAGAATGAATTCTTTATGCTTTCATGCTACCTAGGATAGATGTCCTTTGTAACTCCTCTTATGTGACGTGAATGTTCAGATCCATTAGATTCAAAAAAATAGTTTGCTATTGACGTGGAGACAATAATAATTCAAGCAAACTAGCAAGGTAATCAAGAACTTTCAAAATAACAAGGCCAAAAGAAAGTTATCCCTACAAAAGCATATAGTCTGGCTATGCTCTATCATCATTGCACAACGAATTTAAATCATGCACAACCCCGGTATTAGCCAAGTAATTGTTTCACACCTTTACTTTCCCAAACCTTTTCAACTCTCACGCAATACATGAGCGTGAGCCATGGTTGTAGCACTAGAGATGGTGTGGAGTGTGGTGGATGTTGCAAGACAAAAAGGAGAAGATAGTCACATTAACTAGGCATATCAATGAGCTGTGGAGATGCTCATCAATAGATATCAATGTGAATGAGTAGGGATTGCCATACAAATGATGCACTAGAGCTAAGAGTATTTTTCAAAGCTCTTAACGAAACTAGTGGTGTGCATCCAACTTGCTTGCTCACGAAGACCTAAGGTAATTTTGAGGAAGACTATCATTGGAATATACAAGCCAAGTTATATAGGGCATGTTTTGGTGCCCTGCCGGAGGGGGATTCAGATACGGAGGGCTTCTTCATCAACACCATGACCTCTCCGATGATGCGTGAGTAGTTCACCATAGACCTACGGGTCCATAGCTAGTAGATAGATGGCTTCTTCTCTCTCTTGGATCTTCAATACAAAGTTCTCCATGATCTTCATGGAGATCTATCCGATGTAATCTTATTTTTCGGTGTGTTTGCCGAGATCCGATGAATTGTGGATTTATGATCAGATTATCTATGAATCTTATTTGAGTTTCTTCTGATCTCTCTTATGCATGATTTCATATCCTTGTAATTCTCTTCGAGTTGCGGGTTTTGTTTGGACAACTAGATCTATGATTCTTGCAATGGGAGAAGTGCTTGGTTTTGGGTTCATACCGTGCGGTGACCTCACCCAATGACAGAAGGGATAGCAACGCACGCATCATGTTGTTGCCATCCAGGGTAAAAAGATGGGGTTTTCATCATTGGTTTGAGATTATCCCTCTACATCATGTCATCTTGCTTAAGGCGTTACTCTGTTCGTCATGAACTCAATACACTAGATGCATGTTGGATAGCGGTTGATGTGTGGAGTAATAGTAGTAGATGCAGAAAGTATCGGTCTACTTGTCTCGGACGTGATGCCTATATATATGATCATTGCCTTAGATGTCGTCATGACTTTGCGCGGTTCTATCAATTGCTCGACAGTAATTTGTTCACCCACCGGAATACTTGCTATTTTTAGAGAAGCCTCTAGTGAACACTATGGCCCCCGGGTCTACTCCACACCATATTTTCAGCCTTACACTTTTTACTTCGTTGCACTTTCCGCCTTCAGATCTCACTTTGCAATCAATCTTGAAGGGATTGACAACCCCTTTAAAGCGTTGGGTGCAAGCTCTTTTGTGTTTGCGCACGTACTATGGACTTGACGAGATTCTCCTACTGGATTGATACCTTGGTTCTCAAACTGAGGGAAATACTTACTGCTCCTGTGCTGCATCACCCTTTCCTCTTCAAGGGAAAAACCAACGCAAGCCTAGTCTCTGTCAATGTGTCAATTTCTGGCGCTGTTGTCTGTTGCCGTAGCAATGATCATGGTTTCCTGATCATGGACATTGGATGTCATTGATAACGGGATCACATCATTGGGGAATGATGTGATGGACAAGACCCAATCCTAAGCATAGCAGTAGATCGTGTTGTTCGTCTGCTGAAGCTTTTCTAATGTCAAGTATCATTTCCTTAGACCGTGAGATTGTGCAATTCCTAGATACCGTAGGAGTGCTTTGGGTGTACCAAACGTCACAACGTAACTGGGTGATTATAAAGGTGCACTACGGGTATCTTCGAAAGTGTCTGTTGAGTTGTACGAATCGAGACCGGGATTTGTCACTCCGTGTGACGGAGAGGTATCTCTGGGCCCACTCGGTAATCCATCATCATAATGAGCTCAGTGTGACTAAGGAGTTATTCACGGGATGATGCGTTATGGAACGAGTAAAGAGACTTGCCGGTAACGAGATTGAACAAGGTATAGGGATACCGACGATCGAATCTCGGGCAAGTATCATACCGGTAGACAAAGGGGATTGCATACGGGATTGATTGAATCCTTGACATCGTGGTTCATCCGATGAGATCATCATGGAACATGTGGGAACCAACATGGATATCCAGACCCCGCTGTTGGTTATTGGCCGGAGAGATGTCTCGGTCATGTCTGCATGTCTCCCGAACCCGTAGGGTCTACACACTTAAGGTTCGATGACGCTAGAGTTGTAAAGGGAATGGTATGTGGTTACCGAAGGTTGTTAGGAGTCCCGGATGAGATACCATACATCACGAGGAGCTCCGGAATGGTTCGAAGGTAAAGATTGATATATAGGAAGTCCTGTTTTGGTCACGAGAAAAGTTTCGGGCTCATTGGTAGTGTACCGAGAGTCTCGGGAGGGTGCTGGAGGACCCCCGGGAGGGGTGTGATGACCAAAGAGGTGCATGGGTTGTTAGAGGAGGTGGACCAGCCCTTATTGGGATGGCCAAGGCCTTCCCTAAAGGCCTATGCGCATAGGGATAAAGGACATAAGGCAAGGAAGCTTAAAAGGAATGGAGGAAGAGTCCTACCAAGGTAGTCCACCTCCCTTGTGGGAGGTGGACACCTCCCTAGGTTCGACCGAAGCTCCTCCTCCTTGGAGAAGGGGCCAAGGCAGCCTCCCTCTCCCTCCTCCAATATATATTGAAGGGTTTTAGATTTTTGGAGACACGCAATTGATCTCCCACGGCGCAGCCCTACCTCTCTCTTCTTCCTCCTCCGCGGGGCTTGGCGAGGCCCTGCCGAAGAACCACATAGCTCCACCGCCGCCACGTCGTCGTGCTGCCAGAGCTCTCCCTCAACTTCTCATGTCTCCTTTCTGGATAAAGAAGCAGGAGACGTCACCGGGTTGTACGTGTGTTGAACGCGGAGGTGTCGTGATTCGGCACATAGATTGGAATCCACTACGATCTGGATCGCTGCGAGTACGACTCCATCAACCGCGTTCATAGTAACGCTTCCACTTAGCAATCTTCAAAGGTATGAAGATGCTCTATAACCTCTCTCGTTGATTGTTTCTCCATATATAGATCCTTGTATGGCCTAGGAAATTTTTTGAATTCACTATGATCCCCAATATAGAGATACCAACGATCGAATCTCGGGCAAGTAACATACCGAGGGACAAAGGGAACTGCATATGGTATTAACTGAATCCTTGACATAGAGGTTCAACCAATAAGATCTTCATAGAATATGTAGCATCCAATATGTACGTCCAGGTCCCGCTATTGGATATTGAACGGAGAGTGTCTTGGTCATGTCTGCATAGTTCTCGAACCCGCAGGGTCTGCACACTTAAGGTTCGGTGATGTTTCGGTATAGTTGAGTTATAAGTGTTGGTGACCTAATGTTGTTCGGAGTCCCGGATGAGATCCTGGACATCTCGAGGAGCTCTGGAATGGTCCGTAGGTAAAGATGGATATATAGGAAAGTTGCATTTGGCTTCCAGAAAGTTTTCGGGCATTGTCGGTAATGTACCGAGAGTGAAGAATGGGTTCCGAGGTTTTATCGGGAGGGGCCACCGAACCGGGAGAGAACCTAATAGGCCTAAAGGTGGTGCATGAGCCCTTAGTGGGCTAATGCGTCCAGCCCAATAGGGCCTGTTTTGGCCAAGGAACAAATAAGGGAAAAGGGGGAAAAGGGGAAGGAAAAGAAAAGGTGGAATCATACTAGGAGTATGATTGGAGGTGGACTCCTCCACCTCCTCTCCACTTCGGCCGAACCCTATTAGGGTTTTTGGGCTGCCTCCTCCCCTCCCTCCCTCCTTTATATACTAGAGGATAGAGAGGATTTTTGTACCTCAAGAAAAGGCGCAGCCCTCTCTCCCTCTAGATCGTTTACTCCTCTAGATTACTTCCGCACAAGCTTGGTGAAGCCCTGCTAGATTCTTCACCACCACCACTGATGACCCACAAGTATAGGGGATCTATCGTAGTCCTTTCGATAAGTAAGAGTGTCGAACCCAACGAGGAGCAAAAGGAACTGACAAGTGGTTTTCAGCAAGGTATTCTCTGCAAGCACTGAAATTTTCGGTAACAGATAGTTGTGTGATAAGATGATTCGTAGCAAGTAGCAAGTAGCAATAGTAACAAAGGTGCAGAAAAGTGGCCCAATCCCTTTTGTAGCAATGGACAAGCCTGGACAAACTCTTATAGGAGGTAAAGCGCTCCCGAGGACACATGGGAATTTCTGTCAAGCTAGTTTTCATCATGTTCATATGATTCGCGTTCGCTACTTTGATAGTTTGATATGTGGGTGGACCAGTGCTTAGGTGCTGCCCTTACTTGGAAAAACATCCCACTTATGATTAACCCCTCTTGCAAAAATCCGCAACTATGAAAGAGTAATTAAGACAAAGTCTAACCATAACATTAAACTAGTGGATCCAAATCAGCCCCTTACGAAGCAACACATAAACTAGGGTTTACGCTTCTGTCACTCTAGCAACCCATCATCTACTTATTACTTCCCAATGCCTTCCTCTAGGCCCAAATAATGGTGAAGTGTTATGTAGTCGACGTTCACATAACACCACTAGAGGAAAAACAACATACAACGCATCAAAATATCGAACGAATACCAAATTCACATGATTACTTATAGCAAGACTTATCCCATGTCCTCGGGAACAAAAGTGACTACTCAGACAGCATAATTATATTCATGACCACAGAGGTATTGAATAGCATCAAGGATCTGAACATATAATCTTCCAACGAGTAATCCAACTAGCATCAACTACAAAGAGTAATTAAAACTACTAGCAACCTTACAAGTACCAATCGGAGTCGCGAGACAGAGATTGGTTACAAGAGATGAACTAGGGTTTGGAGATGAGATGGTGCTGATGAAGATGTTGATGGAGATGAGTCCCCTCCGATGAGAGGAGTGTTGGTGATGACCATAGCGACGATTTCCCCCTCCGGGAGGGAAGTTTCCCCGGCAGGACGGCCCTGCCGGAGCTCTAGATTGGTTTTGCTCAAGTTCCGCCTCCTGGCGGTGGCGATTCCTCCCGAAAGCCTCCTCCTGATTTTCTCTGGGACGAAACCCTCCTTATAGCAAAAGATTGGAGCCAGAGGGGCAACAGGGGGCCCACAATCCACCTAGGCGCGACCACGGGGGTAGGTCGCGTCTGGCAGGCTTGTGGCCTCCTCGTGGCTCCCCTTCGGTACTTCTTCCGCCCAGTATTTTTTATAAAATCCAAAATAATTCCTCGTTGATTTTCACAGCTTTTGGAATTGCGCAGAATAGGTATCTCAAACTTGCTCCTTTTTCAGACCAGAATTCCAGTTGCCGGCATTCTCCCTCTTCATGTAAACCTTATAAAATAAGAGAGAAAAGGCATAAGTATTGTACCGTGAAGTGTAATAACAGCCCATAAAGCGGTAAATATCAACATGAAAGCATGATGCAAAATGGACGTATCAACTCCCCCAAGCTTAGATCTCGCTTGTCCTCAAGCGGAAGCCGAGATCAATAAATATGCCCACATGTTTAGAGAAAGAGGTGTCGGTAAAACAAAATACGGACATGCATGCATCATGATCATAATCAGAACAACAATATCGTCATATAATCTCTTATGCTAAAGTGACAATTCCTTCACAAAGTAAAGTATGGATCAAGAATCTTATTGAGAATTAACAACCAATAGCCTTTAGTCATTGAAGCAATTGCAATTTATCATAACATAAGCAATTGCAATTTATCATAACATCGGAAAGAGTCAAATAAGAGCTTGTAAAGCAAATCCACATACTCAATCATCCTTTCGTCTTCTACAATTGCTAAAACTCACGTGGTACTCACGAGATCAAAGTTTCAGTTGGACACAAAGAAAGGTAGGGGCTTATAGTTTCGCCTCCCAACTACTTACCTCAAGGGTAATGTCAACAATAATAATTCATGGATACTTACTTCCAAGTTGACATATGAATATAGATCTTTCCCTAGCACATGACGTTAGCCAAGATAAAGGCGAAAATAAGGAATTGGTGTCGATCACCATGACTTTTTTAAGGATAAAAAGTAAAGGTACAAGATAGGCCCTTCGCAGAGGGAAGCAGAGGTTGTCTTGCGCTTTTGAGGTTTGGATGTGTGACCTCTTCGTGTGGAGGAACGTCACTTTATATTGCCTCCTATGATAAAGAACTTTATTATGCAGTCTGTCGCTTTTATGTCTTCCTCATCACAGGTTCGTACAAAGCTTATTTTCCATACACTAATAGATCATACATATTTAGGGAGCAATTTTTATTGCTTTCACCGATGACAACTTACTTGAGGGATCTTCTTCAATCCATAGGTAGGTATGGTGGAATCTCATGGCAAAACTGGGTTGAAGGTTTATGGATGCACAAGTAGTATCTCTACTTAGTGCGGAAGTTTTGGCTGATAAGAGGTGGAAGCAAGTTTCACATGCTAAGGGATCTCTATTCATATAACATTGTTCGGAACCAAGCAAACATAATTCATTATGTTGTCTTTCTTGTCCAACATCTACTTCTAAGCATGTAATAGTTTAGTGAGTGTTCACAATCATAGACGGTGTCAAAGATGATATATTTATATGTGAACCTCTCCTTCTTTATTACTTCCTATTAATTGCAACAATGACCAAGGTCTATGTTTGTCCACCCACAACAAGTTTCAATCATCATTCATTTTATATGTGAAGCCATCACTTCCCATAAGATCATTACATCATCTTTCATGCTTTTGTTCTCTTATTATTCTTTTCTTTAGATCACGGTATGAGGCAAGACCCTGAACTAAAACACTCTTTATTATATGACTCACGAGCTCGAATACATTGGGGGTGACACAAAGCAAAACTCAAGCCTAGAACACTAAGAACTTTATTCTACTAGAGAAAGATAAAACCAAAAAGGATCGAACTAAGAAAAAGGTAAAGGCAAAAGATGTGATGGTGATACGATACCGGGGCAACTCCCCCAAGCTTGGCACAAGCCAAGGGGATTGCCCATATCCATGCTTAGTTGTCTTCCTTCGAAGGTGATGGTGGTGGAGTTGTCCTATCTTTTGATTCCAAGAGCGCCATCAATCTTTGATTTATACCTTGGAGTTCTGTGATATGTTTCGCCAGCAAAACAACTTCACGGGTGAGATAAGTATTACGAACACGAGTTATTTCACACAACCTTAAGAGTTTGATCAAGGATGGAGGTAAAAGGTGGAGATAGGGTTGAAGAAAATCCTCTTCCTCAGCTTCTTCCTTGTTGAGCACAGATTTCCCTTCGTCCAACGCCGGATTCTCCTCCTTAGTTTTGCCCTTAGTTTCTTCAAGCAGACTGTCCTTGGCCTCCATGACCTCCATTCTTTTCAGATCAGCATTTACTTCTTCATAGACTTGAGGGAGATCGTTCTCCCCGACAGATTCCTCAGACGATATCCTTACCCTAAATCTGTGGCAACAACAGGCTCAAAACAAAAACAGAGGATATTTGTGCGATACGAGGGTCAGACCTTTCGGGGGAATATATAATGAATTTTTCCCGACCAAAAGGAGTACTCCGCAAGAAAACGGAGTCCGGGAGGCACACGAGGTTCCCACAAGCCACCCAGGCGCGGCCAGGGGGTAGGTCGCGCCTGGTAGGCTTGTCGCCTCCTCGTGCGCTTTCTGGACTACTTTATATTTTTTCTATTTTTCTAAAAATTCCAAAACGGAGAAAAATTGCTACTGGAAAAGTTTTGGAGTCGGTTTACTTACCGAATCACATACCTCTTCGTTTTTGGAGTCTGAAACAGGCTGATAAATATCCCTTATGTACTCCTCCAGAGTTATGGTATTAATAACATTGCTTTCAACATTTATGGGAGTACCTGAGATATAATGCTTGATTCTTTGCCCATTTACCACTCTCGGAAAATTACCTTCCGTGTTGTTGATCTTGATGGCACCGGAACGATATACTTCCTCAACAATGTAAGGACCTTCCCATTTAGAGAGAAGCTTGCCTGCAAAAAATCTTAAACGAGAATTGTATAGCAAGACATAATCACCTACATTGAACTCACGTTTTTGTATCCTTTTATCATGCCACCTCTTAACTTTTTTGTTGAACAACTTGGCATTTTCATATACTTGAGTTCTCCATTCATCAAGTGAGCTAATATCAAATAACCTCTTCTCACCAGCAAGTTTGAAATCAAAGTTGAGCTCTTTGATTGCCCAATAAGCCTTATGCTCTAGCTCAAGAGGTAAATGACATGCCTTACCGTAAATCATTTTGTACGGAGACATGCCCATGGGATTCTTATAAGTTGTTCTATAAGCCCACAGTGCATCATCAAGCTTCTTAGACCAATTCTTTCTAGACCTATTAATAGTCTTTTGCAGAATTAGTTTAATCTCTCTATTACTTAGCTCTACTTGACCACTGGACTAAGGATGATAGGGAGATGCAATTCTATGGTTGGCATCATACTTAGCAAGCGTTTTACGGAAAGCACCATGAATAAAATGTGAACCACCATCAGTCATTAGATATCTAGGGACTCCAAATCTAGGGAAAATAACTTCTTTAAGCATCCTAATAGAGGTGTTGTGATCAGCACTACTAGTTGGGATAGCTTCTACCCACTTAGTAACGTAATCAACAACAACTAGGATATGAGTATACCCGTTGGACTTTGGAAAAGGTCCCATATAATGAAAACCCCAAACATCAAATGGTTCAGTGACAAGTGAATAATTCAAAAGCATTTCCTGACGTTTACTCATATTACCTATTCTTTGGCATTCATCACAAGACAAGACAAACTTAAGGGCATCCTTGAAGAGAGTAGGCCAATAGAAACCTCATTGCAATACCTTGTGTGCAGTTCTATCTCCCGCATGGTGTCCTCCGTAAGCCTCGGAGTGACACTTTTGTAGGATTTGTCCCTGTTCATGCTCAGGTACACAACGTCTAATAACACCATCTACTCCTTCCTTATAAAGGTGAGGATCATCCCAGAAGTAATGTCTCAAATCAAAGATGAATTTCTTCTTTTGCTGGTATGTGAAACTAGTTGGTATATATTTCGCAACGATATAATTTGCATAATCAGCATACCACGGTGTACTACGTGAAGCATTGATGACATTCAATTGCTCATCAGGAAAGCTACCATTAATAGGTTGTGGGTCATCAAGAACATTCTCCAACCTAGACAAGTTGTTGGAGCATATATTGAGCATATATCTCCATATGTGGTTTTGGTACTTGATGACAATTCCTATGGACTAATGGTTGCCTTAAGTTACATTTATAGGATTTGTCCATAGGCACTTCTTGAAGTCCATCTGTTGGGTTCAAGGAGTTTATATGATGACCAAGATGGTATTCAAGGTATTATCCAAAGAATGGTCATAGAGACACATGGTTGATCAAGATCTCAGACAAAGAGTAAATCAAGATGATCAACACACAAAGCGTACAAGATGTGCCGGGAGGGATCAAGTGATCCTATGGTATGGATTTGTCCATAGGCACTTCTTGAAGTCCATCAGTTGGGTTCAAGGAGTTTATATGATGACCAAGATGGTATTCAAGGTATTATCCAAAGAATGGTCATAGAGACACATGGTTGATCAAGATCTCAGACAAAGAGTAAATCAAGATGATCAACACACAAAGCGTACAAGATGTATCGAGAGGGATCAAGTGATCCCATGGTATGGTAAGCATTGTCCATTACGTGTTTGTGTACTAACCCATGGTCTTCGTGAGAGTTCTATGTGGGGGTTAGGTGTGTTTCCATGGGCTTGCGTCAAAGGGAAGATCTCATACAACCCATGGAGTATGACGTCAAGTTGTGATCATCATCAATGGTTGATCAAGATCTCAGACAAAGAGTAAATCAAGCTGATCAACACACAAAGCGTACAAGATGTACCGAGAGGGATCAAGTGATCCCATGGTATGGTAAGCATTGTCCATTACGTGTTTTTGTACTAACCCATGGTCTTCGTGAGAGTTCTATGTGGGGGTTAGGTGTGTTTCCATGGGCTTGCGTCAAAAGGAAGATCTCATACAACCCATGGAGTATGACGTCAAGTTGTGATCGTCATCAAGATTGCGATGTGCAAGTTCAAGTGGATCAGCACGAAGATAGCATGCTTGAAGCTTGCCGTCCATTGTGGTGGCAATGGACTTGTGAAGATATGCTAAAGAGTGGCTCACCCATAGTGAGTATGGGGGAGCAATCAACTAGTCTTCATCAAGCCAACACAATCAAGAAAGGTGGTCCATCTTGAGGAAGCCAAGATCATCATCATCTAGCTCAAGAGGACGAGGTGCAAGGTATAGGTTTGCCCTTGATAGGTTTTCTGGTTAGGATAGATTGTTGTTCTATCAAGGGGGGCTCTCAAGTGAGTAGCTTGATCATATCGTTCGTTGAGAGCTCAAACCATTTGCATCCTTGCATCATACTTCTTGGTTCTTGTTTGGTGTTTCTCTTTGTGAGTTTTAGAGCTTATGGTCATCTTCGTGACAAGCTCGAGTTCATCGAAAACGGAGTCCATATGCATCTACTATGATGTTTTCGATGTTGGAGTTTTTGCCAGTTCTTCATTCATAGAGATCTCACATCTCTATATCTTTGGCGAGCGGTAGTACCGCTGGACCTAGCGGTAGTACCGCTGGAGTTGGCGGTAGTACCGCTGGCCCTAGCGGTAGTACCGCTGGCTCGCGGTAGTACAACTGGCCCTAGCGGTAGTACCGCTGGCTCGCGGTAGTACCGCCCCTGGTCAGCGGTAGTACCGCTCCAGGAGCTTAGTACCGCCTGCCTGGCGGTTGTTCGTGGACGGACCTTTTTGCGAAGACTTTCTTGGCGGTGGTAGTGCCTTTGCACTACCAGGGGCCCAGCGGTAGTACCGCTGGGGCCAGCGGTAGTACCACTGGAGTGCCAGCGGTAGTACCGCTGCAGCTAGCGGTAGTACCGCTAGCTGGCGGTAGTACCGCTGGAGTGATAGCGGTAGTACCGCTGGAGTGCCAGCGGTAGTACCGCTGCAGCCAGCGGTAGTACCGCTGGAGCTCGGGCAGAGAGTGGGGGTAACGGTCTGATTCTTCCCCCCACTATATAAAGGGGGTCTTCTTCCCCCTTGGCCTCATCCATCGGTTGAGCTCTTGTTCTATCTCCATTGTTGACATTCTTAGAGCTTGATTACTCTCTATCCCTCCAATGATTCTTGCTTGTTCTTGAGGGAAAAGAGAGAGGAGATCTAGATCCACATCTCCACCAATCACTTTCTCCTCTATGTGAGGGGAACCCCTTGGATCTTGATCTTGGAGTTCTTTGTGAGCTCCTTGTTCTTCCTCTCATATTTCTCCATAGCTTTTGTTGTTGTGGAGGGATTTGAGTGTGAGGGACTTGACCACTTCGTGTGTTCTTGCCATTGAATTAGTTGCATCGGTTTGAGTTCTCCACGGTGATACGTGGAAGTGAGAAGTTGAGAAGCTTAGTACCTTTGGTACTTAGTACCCTTGATATTGTTCTTCGTGGATGCTTTGGCGTCCTAGAAGCTTGGTGGTGTCTCGGAGCTCAATCATTGTGGTGTGAAGCTCCGGGAAGCGTCGGGGTCTCCAATAAGGTTGTGGAGATTGCCCCGAGCAATTTGTACGGGTACCGGTAACCGCCCCCAAGGGTTGCCACGTGTACGGGTTCGGTGACTGCCCCCAAGGGTTGCCATTTGTACGGGTTCGGTGACCGCCCCCAAGGGTTGCCATTTGTACGGGTTCGGTGACCGCCCTCAAGGGTCCCTTAGTGGAATCACGGCATCTTGCATTGTGCGAGGGCGTGAGGAGATTACGGTGGCCTTAGTGGCATCTTGGGGAGCATTGTGCCTCCACACCGCTCTAACGGAGATTAGCATCCGCAAGGGTGTGAACTTCGGGATACATCATCGTCTCCCCGTGCCTCGGTTATCTCTTACCCGAACCCTTTACTTATGCACTTTACTTTGTGATAGACATATTGTTTATTGTAATATATCTTGCTATCACTTAGTTGTTTATCTTGCTTAGCATAAGTTGTTGGTGCACATAGGTGAGCCTAGTTGTTTGTAGGTTTTGTGCTTGACATATTAAACGTTAGTTTTATTCCGCATTTGTTCAAGCCTAAACCTTAACTATTTTAAAGCGCCTATTCACCCCCCCCCCTCTAGGCGACATCCACGTCCTTTTCAATTGGTATCAGAGCCAGGTCTCTCTTTATCAGGTTTAACCACCTAGAGAGTAAGGATGTCGACTAGGGGTTTAGGATTCACTGACACTCTTAGTTTCGATGGCACAAATTTTGATGTTTGGGTAATTCGCATGCTTAACCACTTTAGGGTCATGGACCCAAATTTAGAGCGAATTGTAGATATGGGTTTTTCTCGTCCAAAGGATTCTCAAAGTATATCTTTAGAGGATGAGAAAAACTCTTATCTCAATGCTCAAGCTTCTAATTTGCTTTTTGATGCTTTGAGCAATGTAGTTATATTTCAACTCATGCCATTCCGGGATGCTCATGAGTTGTGGACAAAGCTTCAAGACAAATATGGTGTGTCCAAGATTTGCAGGGATGATTGTTCTCCCTCCACCTCCGGTCGTGTGGTCTTCTCAACTTCATCTACTTCACCTACATGTGGATTGCCACAAGGTAATGATATGGTGAGTAGTGTTGACCATTGCAATAATGAAAGTGGGTTTATTGTTGATGATCCCTCATCACTATATTATTGCAATGCTTCATCTTTGGGCGTTAACACTTCGAGCACTCTAAATGTTTCACATGCTTGTGTTGATAGTCCGTGCATATCATGTAAAAACTGCCTGTCTAAATCTCATAATGATATGCCTCCTATATCTTGTTGCCATGATCAAAATGTATATATTTCCTCGAGTTGTTGTGCTAACAATATAGAGGAAATTCATCACTCCATGGAACAAGATGTGGCCTTGAATGATGCTTCAAGGGATCCTACATCATCATCTATTGTGACTCACTTTTGCCTTATGGCTAAGGCTTCAAAGGTATCTCCTACTTTGAATTCCAATATATCTCATGATGATGATGTTGATGATAATGGGGATGAGGATAATGATAAAGAGAGTGATAATATTGCATCCTTAAAAATTAAGGGTGAAATGATTTTTAAATCTCTTTATAAGAATAAACTTGCTTGTTCCAACTTCTTGGAAATCATGTCTATTGCCACTGAGGGCAAGAAATACATTGAGGAGTTGGAAGCTCATCTTGAGGAGCATGAGGCCACCATTGAGACAATGCAAGGTCATGAGCGTGATTACGCTAATGAGATCGCAGAGCTATCTCAAGCTCTTGATAATGAACAAACCACCAAGGAATCTCTTGAGGAAACCTTTGCTCTAGAATTATCTAGATTAAAGGGATCCTATGATAGAGCTCTCGTGGTGGCTAATGATTTTCGAACTAAAAATGAGAAGCTTCAAGTTGCACATGCTAAACTCCTTGAGGACTATGAGCACCTCGGAAATGGCTCAAGGGCTATTAAGAGCTCGCTCATCGAACTCACCGAGTCTCATGCTCAACTTGAAGCTTCATATGCTAAAGAGCTTGCCAAGGTGCCTTCTCCTCTTATTGCTATTAATGATGCTTGTGCTACTAACTCTACTTCTTGTGAAGCATCCATTTTAAAGGAGAATGTTGAGCTAAGGGCTCAACTTGAGTTGCTATCTAGCAATTATGGGAAATTGGAAGAAAGCCATGTAATGCTCACAAGCTCTCATGATGATCTTCTAGCATCCCATAATGTGCTAAAATTAGCTCATGAGGCTATTACTACCAAGGTAACATCGAGTGAGCCTCATGTGGACATTAGCACTACCTCTAGTCAAAAAGCTATATTGCCATGTGCTAGTCCTTGTAATTCATCTACTCATAATGTTGCTACATCTTGTGATGAATTACTTTCCATGCCTTGTTGCTCTAACAATGAAGCTTATACTTCCTCTAGTACTTGTGTTGATACTAACCATGTAGAGGAAATCAAAGAGCTCAAGGCCCAAGTCACTTCCTTGAAGAAAGACTTGGAAAAGAGTCATGAAGGGATGTCCACACTCAACAATGTCTTGTGTGGACAAAAATCCCCGAATGATAAAAATGGACTTGGATTCAACTCCAACAAGAAGAAGAAGTCCAAAAGCTTCAAGAAGAAGGGCCAAGAACAAGTCAAGAATTTGGCCAAGATTATTTGCTTCAAGTGCAAAATTGAAGGGCACCATGTTAGATCTTTCCCACTAAAGAAGAAGCCCCAAAGTCACAAGCAACAAGGGAAGAGGCCACAAGTGCACTCACATACTCAACTACAAGTTGAAGAAAGGCCCCTTTCCAAGAAGACCCAATCCAACACTCCTCATGTTGAGAAATCAATAGGGAAGAAATCAAAGGGTAGATGTTGCTACTTATGTCGTCAGAAGGGTCACTTCGCTTCTTCTTGCACGAGAGGTAATTTATCCAACCCAATCATTATTGATTATATCTATTCTCTCGGGAAGGATAAGGTTGGCAATGTGTTTGCCAAGTTTGTTGGTACTCAAAGTGGTGTCAAGAAAAGTACCATTTGGGTTGCCAAGCCTATTGTGACTAACCTCTTAGGACCCAACGTGGTTGGGGACCAACAAGCTCAAACTTGATCAATAGGTGAACTTGGAGGACATTATAGACTTGGATACATAATGAAGAATTAAGGGGTCTTCATCATTCATATTTTCTCAAGCCAAGTCATTTGGATTATCGAGTTTCTATCTTATATCCAATGTGCCTCCTTACGGTAACTTGTACTTAAACTATTTACATTGTTAGTTACTTGCCCCTTTGCATGTTGTGGTTTTGTACCTTGCATGTGTTTGTACATGTTATGCTCCCAACTTGCTTATGTTGAATAACCAAGTTTGTGTATGTTGGCTTGCATATCATGTACATGTGAGTCTTGTATTGAGCCTTGTTGCATCTTGTTTGTATCTTTGATTGGCCCTTGTGAGAGATTAATGGATTATTTCACTATGGGGGAGTGATGTGCTTTGCACACCTCACGATCCTATAAATATGTATACATGGGGAATACCACTTAGTATTGATATTTCGAGATTATCTAGTTTCTATGTGGTATGTCTTACTCATGAGAAATTCAAATTCCAAATGGTCCATTAATTATCTCTTGTTGGTTTTTCGTTTGCCACTTGTTAATATTGTTGGGTTATCACATTATGGGGGAGTAATATGCTATGTGCATATTACAAGCCTAGAGAATGTGTACATTTGAGGTATTGCCACTTAGTGTTGATATTGGAAATTATCTTGTTCCTAGGTGGCATGTTTGCTCTACAAGTGTCATTTGCTTGCGTTTTATGGGTAAAGATGATCTTGGATATATTTGCGATCTACCAATGAGTATCATTTCCAAAATACTTCTTGTCCTTGACAATTTGTAGTCCCATCATGTGGTAGGAATTGCTAATCGTCTTTACATTGGATTTTGTGTTTTGTTTGTCTTCCTTGCCTCTTGTGGATCTATTTTAACTTGTCTAGTGTTCTTATAGATATAAAGAAAGTGATGATTCCATCTAGTGCATTTTGAATTTAAATGCAAATTCTATATAATGCACAACCCTTGGGGGAGCTATCCTATTTTCTTTAGAACACTCTCTTTATTCGCCCATCAGAAAATCTTTTGATCCCCATCAAATGTATGTTGATGGGAGGCAAGTCTTGCTCTTTATGATGCTTTGTGCCATCATGAAAATTTGTCGAGGGTTTGGTTTGTTGGAACCTAGCTCTCTTTTGGAAACTAGATACCTCGTGTTTGTTTTCCTTCAATTGGTATCTTGTTTCCTTTTTAGTTGGCATGTGTCAATGGATATCTCATGCCTTGTTGAATATTTTAATTGATATCCCTAAAGTGATAGTTTTTCATTTGCTATCTTATTATCACTTGATACCTTGTCTTTTGGTATCTTATCAACTATATGTTGATTGGATTCTTGAAAGCCTTGAGCATGCATATTTACTATATGTATTTCCTTTGGCATGCTTTCTTTCTTTGACCCAATATATAGGGGAAACTTCACCTTGTCATAAAATGGCTAACGTGTGCATGAAATTCAAATTCATATCTATATGCACATATGTATGTGGAGTTTGTCCTATGTATTGTTGGTTTTCTAACTCTTTGGTCCCAATGAGTTTGGGCACCATTTTGTTTGTTTTGTTGTTCCAGGAACAATTGGAGATGCATTGGATGCTCGGCTCACCTATAAGGAAGGTGTTGAGACCATGTTATTATTGGAGCCAAGTTAGGATGATCAAAGAACAACTATCTACTACATCAATCCAATGTTGTCTCGGTAACAAGTATCTACTTCATGCTTTCTTTTCTTGCAAAGGCCACTGTCTTTTCTTTACAGGGTGCATCATGGCATGAATCTCTTGATTCATTCTTGTAGTACTTGTTTCCTTTCTCAAAGCATCCTAACGATGATGTCTTATTACTAGTTGGGATGTCTTTGATGTTCATATGGTGGAAGTTCATATTGTACAATAAGAAAATATTAGGCCATGTGCTATGCTTCCAAGCAAAAGATCTTATTGATATGTTTATGACTTCCTTTTGGATATCTAGTTTGTTCCTTCTTGTAACCATTTCGTGTGTACATTCTTCTTTGTGGATATATATCATCATGATTGTCTTCTACTTAGAAGCTTTTACACATGAGAGAAGTTACATCTCTAATTGATATCCTCTTTTCTTTTACGTCCACCGTTGCATTTCCTTTTTCAGTTTTTGGTGGCTTTGTAAAAGGATTTTTCTTGAGTGCGTATCTTATTTTCCTACATCTTGATGCACTCTTTGGCCGTGAAGATAATTTTTCCTCATGCTTGTCTTGAAGTGGGTTTTGCCATTTCTATTGGTATCCCTCCTCTATTGACAAGGTTCTTATTTCCTATCTTCACCATGGGTTGTCACAAGCGTTGGTTCTTATTTTTTTTGTAAGCTTGTGAACCCATTTTCTAGTAGGTGTGTGTGGGAATGATATGTCTTGCACTTTGTGTCTCATTTCATCAAGACTATGTTGATGAGTAATGTTCATCCCTATCTTAGTTTTCTCAAGTGCCTTGCCATGACTCACACACATTATTTTGGTTGAGCCTAATCTTAAGTTGCTTGTTTTACATATTGCTCAACCACTTGTTTTGTGCAAGAGATTTGCTTATTGTCTCATCTTTCTTCTTGCACCCGTTGTGTGTTTTTATTAATTTTGGGGGAGCAACGATCCTATTTTGTGCACTTGTATCATATACAAAAATCTCTTATTAGTGCACAAATCATGGGGAGCTTCTCTAGTTTTGATAAAACACTCCGTTGCTTTTATCATAATATCTTTTATTCATGTGGTTCGAAGGACCATATGATTGTTTGTTCCATCCGGTATCTTTTGATTGCTTGCTTCTATTTTGGTATGTCCTTGTGGCATACGATTCATTTATTTGCAATCTTTGGGTCCTCAATATAGTTTGTTTTCCTCCAACTACTTATCATTGTATTTGTGTATTTCTTTGCACTCATTTGCTCAGAAGTACACACTTTTTGGAGGACCACCAAATATATTGGCTTTCTAAACTTTTCGTCCATTTTGGCAATCGATGCCAATCGGGGAGAAGTTTAGAGAGTTTAGTTTACTTTGGATATGTTTAGAGGGGTTTGCTTTTATTGCGTAAGCATTTACATCTTGCACACATGCATTATTGTTTTGTATGTGTGCGGTTGGTTATGCTTATTTCCTTATATAAACTCTCTTGAAGTAGTTGTCATCAATTACCAAAATGGGGGAGATTGTTGGAGCATATATTGAGCATATATCTCCATATGTGGTTTTGGTACTTGATGACAATTCCTATGGACTAATGGTTGCCTTAAGTTACATTTATAGGATTTGTCCATAGGCACTTCTTGAAGTCCATCTGTTGGGTTCAAGGAGTTTATATGATGACCAAGATGGTATTCAAGGTATTATCCAAAGAATGGTCATAGAGACACATGGTTGATCAAGATCTCAGACAAAGAGTAAATCAAGATGATCAACACACAAAGCGTACAAGATGTGCCGGGAGGGATCAAGTGATCCTATGGTATGGATTTGTCCATAGGCACTTCTTGAAGTCCATCAGTTGGGTTCAAGGAGTTTATATGATGACCAAGATGGTATTCAAGGTATTATCCAAAGAATGGTCATAGAGACACATGGTTGATCAAGATCTCAGACAAAGAGTAAATCAAGATGATCAACACACAAAGCGTACAAGATGTATCGAGAGGGATCAAGTGATCCCATGGTATGGTAAGCATTGTCCATTACGTGTTTGTGTACTAACCCATGGTCTTCGTGAGAGTTCTATGTGGGGGTTAGGTGTGTTTCCATGGGCTTGCGTCAAAGGGAAGATCTCATACAACCCATGGAGTATGACGTCAAGTTGTGATCATCATCAATGGTTGATCAAGATCTCAGACAAAGAGTAAATCAAGCTGATCAACACACAAAGCGTACAAGATGTACCGAGAGGGATCAAGTGATCCCATGGTATGGTAAGCATTGTCCATTACGTGTTTTTGTACTAACCCATGGTCTTCGTGAGAGTTCTATGTGGGGGTTAGGTGTGTTTCCATGGGCTTGCGTCAAAAGGAAGATCTCATACAACCCATGGAGTATGACGTCAAGTTGTGATCGTCATCAAGATTGCGATGTGCAAGTTCAAGTGGATCAGCACGAAGATAGCATGCTTGAAGCTTGCCGTCCATTGTGGTGGCAATGGACTTGTGAAGATATGCTAAAGAGTGGCTCACCCATAGTGAGTATGGGGGAGCAATCAACTAGTCTTCATCAAGCCAACACAATCAAGAAAGGTGGTCCATCTTGAGGAAGCCAAGATCATCATCATCTAGCTCAAGAGGACGAGGTGCAAGGTATAGGTTTGCCCTTGATAGGTTTTCTGGTTAGGATAGATTGCTGTTCTATCAAGGGGGGCTCTCAAGTGAGTAGCTTGATCATATCGTTCGTTGAGAGCTCAAACCATTTGCATCCTTGCATCATACTTCTTGGTTCTTGTTTGGTGTTTCTCTTTGTGAGTTTTAGAGCTTATGGTCATCTTCGTGACAAGCTCGAGTTCATCGAAAACGGAGTCCATATGCATCTACTATGATGTTTTCGATGTTGGAGTTTTTGCCGGTTCTTCATTCATAGAGATCTCACATCTCTATATCTTTGGCGAGCGGTAGTACCGCTGGACCTAGCGGTAGTACCGCTGGAGTTGGCGGTAGTACCGCTGGCCCTAGCGGTAGTACCGCTGGCTCGCGGTAGTACCGCTGGCCCTAGCGGTAGTACCGCTGGCTCGCGGTAGTACCGCCCCTGGTCAGCGGTAGTACCGCTCCAGGAGCTTAGTACCGCCTGCCTGGCGGTTGTTCGTGGATGGACCTTTTTGCGAAGACTTTCTTGGCGGTGGTAGTGCCTTTGCACTACCAGGGGCCCAGCGGTAGTACCGCTGGGGCCAGCGGTAGTACCGCTGGAGTGCCAGCGGTAGTACCGCTGCAGCGAGCGGTAGTACCGCTAGCTGGCGGTAGTACCGCTGGAGTGATAGCGGTAGTGCCGCTGGAGTGCCAGTGGTAGTACCGCTGCAGCCAGCGGTAGTACCGCTGGAGCTCGGGCAGAGAGTGGGGGTAACGGTCTGATTCTTCCCCCCACTATATAAAGGGGGTCTTCTTCCCCCTTGGCCTCATCCATCGGTTGAGCTCTTGTTCTATCTCCATTGTTGACATTCTTTGAGCTTGATTACTCTCTATCCCTCCAATGATTCTTGCTTGTTCTTGAGGGAAAAGAGAGAGGAGATCTAGATCCACATCTCCACCAATCACTTTCTCCTCTATGTGAGGGGAACCCCTTGGATCTTGATCTTGGAGTTCTTTGTGAGCTCCTTGTTCTTCCTCTCATATTTCTCCATAGCTTTTGTTGTTGTGGAGGGATTTGAGTGTGAGGGACTTGACCACTTCGTGTGTTCTTGCCATTGAATTAGTTGCATCGGTTTGAGTTCTCCACGGTGATACGTGGAAGTGAGAAGTTGAGAAGCTTAGTACCTTTGGTACTTAGTACCCTTGATATTGTTCTTCGTGGATGCTTTGGCGTCCTAGAAGCTTGGTGGTGTCTCGGAGCTCAATCATTGTGGTGTGAAGCTCCGGGAAGCGTCGGGGTCTCCAATAAGGTTGTGGAGATTGCCCCGAGCAATTTGTACGGGTACCGGTAACCGCCCCCAAGGGTTGCCACGTGTACGGGTTCGGTGACCGCCCCCAAGGGTTGCCATTTGTACGGGTTCGGTGACCGCCCCCAAGGGTTGCCATTTGTACGGGTTCGGTGACCGCCCTCAAGGGTCCCTTAGTGGAATCACGGCATCTTGCATTGTGCGAGGGCATGAGGAGATTACGGTGGCCTTAGTGGCATCTTGGGGAGCATTGTGCCTCCACACCGCTCTAACGGAGATTAGCATCCGCAAGGGTGTGAACTTCGGGATACATCATCGTCTCCTCGTGCCTCGGTTATCTCTTACCCGAACCCTTTACTTATGCACTTTACTTTGTGATAGACATATTGTTTATTGTAATATATCTTGCTATCACTTAGTTGTTTATCTTGCTTAGCATAAGTTGTTGGTGCACATAGGTGAGCCTAGTTGTTTGTAGGTTTTGTGCTTGACATATTAAACGTTAGTTTTATTCCGCATTTGTTCAAGCCTAAACCTTAACTATTTTAAAGCGCCTATTCACCCCCCCCCCTCTAGGCGACATCCACGTCCTTTTCACAAGTTATCTGCTATGGGGTTCTCAGCACCCTTCCTATCAACCACATGCAAATCAAATTCTTGTAGCAAGATAACCCATCTGATAAGTTTAGGTTTAGCATCTTTCTTTTCCATGAGATACTTAATAACAGCATGATCAGTGTGAATAGTAACCTTGGAATCAACAATGTAAGATCTGAACTTTCACATGCAAACACGACTGCTAAAAATTCCTTTTCAGTAGTAGCATAGTTTCTTTGGGCACTGTCTAGAGTTTTACTAGCATAATGAATAACATTCAATTTCTTGTCAACTCTTTGTCCTAGAACAGCACCAACAGCATAATCACTAGCATCACACATAATTTCAAAAGGTAAGTTCCAATCAGGTGGTTGAACAATAGGTGCAGTTATCAAGGCCTTCTTAAGTATTTCAAAGGCTTCCTCACAACCATCATCAAAAACAAAAGGAATATACTTTTGCAAGAGATTGGTGAGAGGCCTAGAAATCTTAGAGAAGTCTTTAATGAACCTTCTATAGAAACCAACATGACCAAGGAAACTTCTTATACCTTTGATATCTGTAGGGCATGTTCTTTCTCGATCGCATCAACCTTAGCCTTATCTACTTCAATACCTCTTTCAGGAATTTTATCTCCTAAGATGATGCCTTCATTAACCATAAAGTGACACTTCTCCCAATTCAAGACAAGGTTGGTATCTTTACATCTCTGCAAAACTTGATCAAGGTTGCTGAGGCAATCATCAATAGAAGACCCGTAAACGGAGAAGTCATCCATGAAAACCTCAACAATCTTTTCACAAAAGTCAGAGAATATAGCCATCATACATCTTTGAAAGGTAGCAGGTGCATTACATAAGCCAAAAGGCATACGTATGTAAGCAGAGGAACCGAAAGGGCAGGTAAAAGTGGTTTTCTCCTGATCAGATTGTGCAACAGGTATTTGGGAGAAACCAGAATAACCATCTAGAAACCAGAAGTGTGTGTGTTTAGACAATCTATCTAGCATTTGGTCAATAAAAGCAAAGGGTAATGATCTTTCCTAGTGGCTTTATTAAATTTCCTAAAATCAATCACCATCCTATAGCCAGCAATAATCCTCTGTGGGATCAATTCATCTTTATCATTAGGCACAACGGTAATACCTCCCTTTTTAGGGACGCAATGCACCAGACTTACCCAATCACTATGAACAACGGGATAGATAATACCTGCTTCCAGGAGCTTTAGTATTTCTTTTCTTACTACCACATTCATCTTAGGATTTAATCTCCGTTGATGATCAGCAACTGGTTTGGAATCAGGATCGGTTCTAATTTTGTGATGGCATAGAGTGGGACTAATGCCCTTAAGATCATTAAGAGTATATCCAATAGCAGCACGGTGCTTCCTCAGAGTTTTCAATAACTTCTTTTCTTCATGCTCTGAAAGGCTAGCACTAATTATAACAGGATATATCTCTTTTTCATCGAGATAAGCATACTTAAGAGTATCAGGTAACTGCTTAAGCTCAAACACATGATCACCCTTTGGTGGGGGTGGATCTCCAAGCAGTTCAACACACAAATTATTCTTAAGGATAGGATGTTGTTCAAAGATAACTCTACCTATCTCATTCCTTTCATCCATATGCATATCATTTCATGCTCAAGCAAATATTTCTCTAAAGGATCAGCAGGAGGCACATCAATAGAAGCTAGGGCAATAATTTCATCCTTACTAGACAATTCTTTTTCATGAGGTTTCTACCAAACTTGGAGAAATTGAACTCATGTGACACACCTTCAAAGCCAACAGTGACAGTTTGCTTCTCACAGTCAATATGAGCATTGACAGTATTGAGGAAAGGTCTGCCAAATATGATGGGACAAAAGCTATCTTGTGTGGTAGCAAGAACGAGAAAATCAGCAGGATACTGAGTTTTACCACACAAGACTTCAACATCTCTAACAATTCCCAAAGGGCAGATAGTATCTCTATTGGCAAGCTGAATAGTGACATCAATAGGTTCCATCTCGACAGGTGCAATCTCGTCTTTAATTTCATCATATAAAGATTGAGGTATTGCACTAACACTAGCACCCACATCACATAAACCATGATAAAAATGATCTCCTACCTTAACAGAAACAACAGGCGTGCCAACAATAGGCCTACGTTTGTCTCTAGCATGAGGTTTAGCAATTCTAGCAGCATCTTCACAGAAGTGAATATCATGGCCATCAACATTGTCGGACATGAGATCTTTGATAATAGCAATGCTAGGTTCAACTCTAATTTGCTCAGGGGGTGTAGGTGTTCTAATGTAGCCCCTACGTATCACAGTTGAAGCTTTAGAATGATCCTTTATTCTAACAGGGAAAGGTGGTTTCTCAATGTAAGGACTAGGAACAATAGGATCATTATAAGCAATGACTTTCTCTTCAACTGGATTGGGTTTAACTACATTGACTTCCAAGGGAGGATGATATTTAAACCATTTCTCTTTAGGGCGATTAATATGAGTAGCAAATGATTCACATAATGAAGCTACTATCTCAGAGTCAAGTCCATGTTTAGCGCTAAAATCACAAAAAGTATTTGTTTCAACAAAGGATTTAACGCAATTGAACTTAAGATTCATACCTGACCCCTAACCTTCATCAAACTCCCAATCTTCAGAGTTGCGTTTAATTCTTTCCAATAAATTCCATTTGAAGTCAATATCTCTCTTCATAAAATAACCGGTACAAGAAGTGTCAAGCATGGTGCGATTATCATGAGAAAGCCGAGCATAAAAGTTCTGAATAATAATTTCTCTCGAGAGCTCATGGCATTAACTTAAGCCTCCCCCAAGCTTGAGCGATACTTTCTCTATCATGAGGCCAAAAATTATAGATATAATTCTGATCATGATGTACCAAATGCATAGGATAAAACTTTTGATGAAATTCCAATTTCAAACGGTTGTAGTTCCATGATCCAGTATCATCACATAGCCTATACCATGTCAATACTTTATCCCCCAAAGATAAGGGAAAGACCTTCTTCTTGACCTCATCTTCGGGAAAACCTGCAAGCTTAAATAAACCACAAACTTCATCTACATATATTAGATGCAAGTCGGGATGTGATGTTCCATCTCCTGTAAAAAGATTAGCCAACAGTTTCTCTAGCATACCCGAAGGAATTTCATAACAAATATTTTCAGTAGGTGCAGCAGGTTGAGGAGCAACTCATTGATCATGAAACTCCAGTTCAAAGTTTCTGTTGAACCACGCAGGTCGACGAGATCACGCGCTGCTCCAGAGTGGTACGGTAATCCCGTCTTATCAATCATGTTGTTGGACAACAATGAACCTGCGAATTATGAAGAAGCAATGGTGGGCCCAGATTCCAACAAATGGCTAGAAGCCATGAAATCCGAGATAGGATCCATGTATGAGAACAAAGTGTGGACTTTGGAGATACTGCCTGAGGGCCGCAAGGCTATTCAGAACAAATGGATCTTTAAGAAGAAGACGGACGCTGACGGTAATGTGATCGTTTATAAAGCTCGACTTGTGGCAAAGGGTTTTTCACAAGTTCCAGGAATTGACTACGATGAGACTTTCTCTCCCGTGGCAATGCTTAAGTCCGTCAGAATCATGTTAGCAATAGCTACATTTTTCGATTATGAAATCTGGCAGATGGATGTCAAAACGGCGTTCCTTAAACGGTTTTCTTAAGGAAGAGTTGTATATGATGCAACCCGAAGGTTTTGTCGATCCTAAAAATGCTGACAAGGTGTGCAAGCTCCAGCGATCCATTTATGGACTGGTACAAGCATCTCGGAGTTGGAACAAACGCTTTGATGAGGTGATCAAAGCATTTGGGTTTATACAAGTGGTTGGAGAATCTTGTATTTACAAGAAAGTGAGTGGGAGCTCTGTGGCGTTTCTAATATTATATGTGGATGACATATTACTGATTGGAAACAACGTAGAGCTTTTGGAGAGCATAAAAGGTTACTTGAATAAAAGTTTCTCTATGAAGGACCTAGGAGAAGCTGCTTACATTCTAGGCATTAAGATCTATAGGGATAGATCAAAACGCCTGATAGGACTTCCACAAAACACATACCTTGATAAAGTTTTGAAGAGGTTCAAAATGGAACAGTCCAAGAAAGGGTTCTTGCCAGTTTTACAAGGTACGAGATTGAGTAAGACTCAGTGCCCAGCAACTGATGAAGATAGAGAGCATATGCGCTCCGTCCCCTATGCTTCAGCCATAGGTTCTATCATGTATGCAATGCTGTGCACTAGACCGGATGTTGGCCTGGCCATAAGTATGGCAGGTAGGTTCCAGAGTAATCCAAGAGTGGATCACTGGACAGCGGTCAAGAATATCCTGAAGTACCTGAAAAGGACTAAGGAGATGTTTCTCGTGTATGGAGGTGACGAAGAGCTCGCCGTAAAAGGTTACGTCGATGCAAGCTTTGACACAGATCCGGACGACTCTAAGTCGCAGACCGGATACGTATTTATTCTTAATGGGGGTGTGGTAAGCTGGTGCAGTTCCAAGCAAAGCGTCGTAGCAGATTCTATATGTGAAGCAGAGTACATGGCTGCCTCGGAGACGGCTAAGGAGGGTGTCTGGATGAAGCAGTTCATGACGGATCTTGGAGTGGTGCCAAGTGCACTGGATCCAATAACCTTGTTCTGTGACAACACTGGTGCCATTGCCTTAGCAAAGGAACCAAGGTTTCACAAGAAGACCAGACACATCAAACGACGCTTCAACCTCATCCGCGACTACGTCGAGGAGGAGGACGTAAATATATGCAAGGTGCACACGGATCTGAATGTAGCAGACCCGCTGACTAAACCTCTTCCACGGCCAAAACATGATCGACACCAGAACTGTATGGGTGTTAGATTTATTACAATGTAATTCACATGGTGATGTGAGGGCTAGATTATTGACTCTAGTGCAAGTGGGAGACTATTGGAATTATGCCCTAGAGGCAATAATAAATGTATAGTTATTATTATAATTCCTGTATCAAGATAATAGTTTATTATCCATGCTATAATTGTATTGAATGAAGACTCATTTACATGTGTGGATACATAGACAAAACACCGTCCCTAGCATGCCTCTAGTTGGCTAGCCAGTTGATCAATGATAGTCAGTGTCTTCTGACTATGAACAAGGTGTTGTTGCTTGATAACTGGATCACGTCATTGGGAGAATCACGTGATGGACTAGACCCAAACTAATAGACGTAGCATGTTGATCGTGTCATTTTGTTGCTACTGTTTTCTGCGTGTAAAGTATTTATTCCTATGACCATGAGATCATATAACTCACTGACACCGGAGGAATGCTTTGTGTGTATCAAACGTCGCAACGTAACTGGGTGACTATAAAGATGCTCTACAGGTATTTCCGAAGGTGTTAGTTGAGTTAGTATGGATCAAGACTGGGATTTGTCACTCCGTATGACGGAGAGGTATCTCGGGGCCCACTTGGTAATACAACATCACACACAAGCCTTGCAAGCAATGTAACTTAGTGTAAGTTGCGGGATCTTGTATTACGGAACGAGTAAAGAGACTTGCCGGTAAACGAGATTGAAATAGGTATGCGGATACTGACGATCGAATCTCGGGCAAGTAACATACCGAAGGACAAAGGGAATGACATACGGGATTATACGAATCCTTGGCACTGAGGTTCAAACGATAAGATCTTCGTAGAATATGTAGGATCCAATATGGGCATCCAGGTCCCGCTATTGGATATTGACCGAGGAGTCTCTCGGGTCATGTCTACATAGTTCTCGAACCCGCAGGGTCTGCACACTTAAGGTTCGACGTTGTTTTATGCGTATTTGAGTTATATGGTTGGTTACCGAATGTTGTTCGGAGTCCCGGATGAGATCACGGATGTCACGAGGGTTTCCGGAATGGTCCGGAAACGAAGATTGATATATAGGATGACCTCATTTGATTACCGGAAGGTTTTCGGAGTTACCGGGAATGTACCGGGAATGACGAATGGGTTCCGGGAGTTCACCGGGGGGGCAACCCACCCCGGGGAAGCCCATAGGCATTGGGGGAGCCACACCAGCCCTTAGTGGGCTGGTGGGACAGCCCACAAGTGCCCAATGCGCCAAGAGAAGAAAAATCAAGAGGAAAGAAAAAAAAAGGAAGGAGGTGGGAAGGGAGGGGGACTCCTCCCACCAAACCAAGTCCAACTCGGTTTGGGGGGGGAGTCCTCCCCCCTTTGGCTCGGCCGACTCCTTGGGGGTCCTTGGACCCCAAGGCAAGGCCCCCCCTCCCTCCTCCTATATATATGGAGCAATTAGGGCTGATTTGAGACGACTTTCTCACGGCTGCCCGACCACATACCTCCACGGTTTTTCCTCTAGATCATGTTTCTGCGGAGCTCGGGCGGAGCCCTGCTGAGACAAGGTCATCACCAACCTCCGGAGCGTCGTCACGCTGCCGGAGAACTCTTCTACCTCTCCGTCTCTCTTGCTGGATCAAGAAGGCCGAGATCATCGTCGAGCTGTACGTGTGCTGAACGCGGAGGTGCCGTCCGTTCGGTACTAGATCGTGGGACTGATCGCGGGATTGTTCGCGGGGCGGATCGAGGGACGTGAGGACATTCCACTACATCAACCGCGTTCTCTAACGCTTCTGCCGTACGATCTACAAGGGTACGTAGATCACTCATCCCCTCTCGTAGATGGACATCACCATGATAGGTCTTCGTGCGCGTAGGAAAATTTTTGTTTCCCATGCGACGTTCCCCAACAACTAGATACCCATAGCAGCCACGTAAAACATGCAACAACAAATTAGAAGACGTTTAACTTGTTCTTGCAGGGTATGCATGTGATGTGATATGGCCAAAGACATGATATGGTATATTGGATGTATGAGATGATCATGTTTGTCTTCAAATATTTTTGCGCTTGGTGATGTTTTGCTTTATCGCTAGTAGTAGCTATAGTAGTAACAGCATAGTTATTGCGACAACCTTGATGGCATCACAATGATGGAGATCATGGTGTGACACCGGTGACGAGGGAGATCATGCCGGTGCTTTGGTGATGGAGATAAAGAAGCACAAGTTCATGGCCATATCATGTCACTTTTGATTCGCATGTGATGTTAATCCTTTTATGCACCTTATTTTGCTTAGGATGACGGTAGCGTTATAAGGTGACCCTTCACTAAAAATTCAAGATAAAATTGTGTTCTCCCCGACTGTGCACCGTTGCGACAGTTCGTCATTTCGAGACACCACGTGATGATCGGGTGTGATAGACTCAACGTTCACATACAACGGGTGCAAAACAGTTGCACACGCGGAACACTCGGGCTAAACTTGACGAGCCTAGCATGTACATACATGGCCTCGGAACACAAGAGACCAAAAGGTCAAGCATGAATCATATAGTTGATATGATCAACATGGAGATGTTCACCATTGAAGCTAATCTCAACTCATGTGATGAACGGACTTGAGTTAGTGAATTTGGATCATGTGACACTTGAATGACTAGAGGGATGTCAATTTGAGTGGGAGTTCTTAAGTAATATGATTAATTGAACTCATTATCATGAACATAGTCAGAAGGTCTTTGCAAATCATGTTGTAGCTTGCGCTGTAGCTCTACTGTTTTTTAATATGTTCCTAGAGAAAATTTAGTTGAAAGATGATAGTAGCAATTATGCGGACTAGCTCCGTAAACTGAGGATTGCCCTCATTGCTGCACATAAGGCTTATGTCCTTAATGCACCACGCATCGTCTGTAGATGTTGCGAACATCTCACATACACATTTTTTGATGACTACATGATAGTTGAGTGCATAATGCTTAAACGTCTTAGAATTAAGGCTGTGAATACGTTTCGAACGTCGTGGGACATACGAGATGTTCCAAGGGATGAAATTGGGATTTCAGGCTCGTGCCCTTGTTGAGAGGTATGAGACCTCCAACAAGATTCTTTGTCTACAAAGTAAGGGAGAAAATCTCAATCATTGAGCATGTGCTCAGATTTTCTGAGTGCTACAATCACTTGAATCGAGTGGGAGTTAATCTTCCAGGTGAGATAGTGATGGTTCTCCAAAGTCACTGCCACCAAGCTGCTAGAGCTTCATGATGAACTATAACATATCAGGGATAGATATGATGATCCTTGAGTTATTCGCGATGTTTGACACCGCGAAAGTAGAAATCAAGTAGGCGCATCAATTGTTGATGGTTAGTAAAACCACTAGTTTCAAGAAGGGCAAGGGCAAGAAGGGATACTTCATGAAACGGGAAATGAGTTGCTGCTCTAGTGAAGAGACCCAAGGTTGAACCCAAACCCGAGACTAAGTGCTTCTGTAATGAGGGGAACACTCACTGAAGCAGAACTACCCTAGATACTTGGTAGATGAGAAGGCTGGCAAAGTCGATAGAAGCATATTCGATATACATGATATTGATGTGTACTTTACTAGTACTCCTAGTAGCACCAGGCTATTAGATACTGGTTCGGTTCCTAAGTGTTAGTAACTTGAAATAAAAGCTACGTAATAAACGGAGACTAGCTAAAGGCAAGGTGACGATATGTGTTGGAAGTGTTTCCAAGGTTGATGTGATCAAACATCGCACGCTCCCTCTACCATCGGGATTAGTGTTAAACCTAAATAATTGTTATTTGGAATTTGCGTTGAGCATAGACATGATTAGATTGTGTTTATCGCAATAGGGTTATTCATTTAAAGAGAATAATGGTTACTCTATTTATTTGAATAATACCTTCAATGGTCTTGCACCTAAAATGAATGTTTTATTGAATCTCGATCTTTGTGATACACATGTGCACTATATTGATGCCAAAAGATACAAAGTAGTAATGATAGTACCACTTACTTGTGGCATTGCCGCTTGAGTCATATTGGTGTAAAATGCATGAAGAAGCTCCATACTGATGGATCTTTGGACTCACTCATTTTTGAAAAGTTTGAGACATGCAAACCATGTCCATTGGTATAAACGCATGAAGAAACTCCATGCAGATGGTTCGTTTGGACTCACTTGATTTTGAATCACTTGAGAAATGCAAATCATACCACATGGGCAAGATGACTGAAGGCCTCGTTTTCCAATGAGATGGAACACGAAAGTAACTTGTTGGAAGTAATACATTTTGATGTGTGCAGTCCAATGAGTGCTGAGGCACGCAGTGGATATTGTTATGTTCGTACTTCACAGATGATTTGAGTAGATACTGGTATATTTACTTAATGAAACACAAGTCTGAATTATTCAAAGGTTCAAATAATTTCAGAGTGAAGTTGAAGATCGTCATGACAAAATGATAAAATATCTATGATATGATCGCAGACATGAATATCTAAGTTGCGAATATGGTACACATTTAAGACAATGTGGAAATTGTTTCACAACTAAATGCCACGTGGAACACCATGGTGTGATGGTGTGTCCGAACGTCATAGTCGCGCCCTATTGGATATGGTGCATACTATGATGTCTCTTATTGAATTGCCACTATCATTTTGGGTTAGGCATTAGAGACAACCGCATTCACTTTAAATAGGGCACCACATAATTCCATCGAGATGACACTGTATGAATTACGGTTTGGGGAAACCTAAGTTGTCATTTCTTAAAGTTTGGGACTGCGATGCTTATGTCAAAATGTTTCGGCCTGATAAGATCGAACGCAAACGGATAACTACATCTTCATAGGATACCCAAAATAGTTGGGTATACCTCCTATCTCAGATCTGAAAGAAAAGTGTTTGTTGTTTTAAACGGGTCCTTTCTCGAGAAAGAGTTTCTTCCGAAAGAATTGACCGGGAGGATGGTGGAAACTTGATAAGGTTATTGAAACGTCACTTCAACCAGTGTGTAGTAGGGCGCAGGAAGTTGTTCCTCTGGCGCCTACACCAATTGAAGTGGAAGCTAATGATAGTGATCATAATGCTTTGGATCAAGTTACTACAAACCTCGTAGGTCAACAAGGGAATGTACTGCTCCAGAGTGGTATGGTAACCTTGTTTTGGAGGTCTTGTTGTTGGACAACAATGAACTTACGAGCTATGGAGAAGAGATGTTGGGCCTGGATTCCTACAAATGGCTGGAGGCCATAAAATCCGAGAGAGGATCCATGTATGAAAACAAAGTGTGGACTTTGGAAGAACGATTTGATGGTCATAAGACTATTAAGTACATATGGATCTTTGAAAGGAAGACAAACAATGATGGTGAAAAGTCACCATTAAGAAAGTTTGACTTGTCGCAAAGATGTTTCCGACAAGTTCAAAGAGTTGACTATGATGAGGCTTTCTCACTCATGGCGTTGCTAAAAGTTAGTTGGATTTATGTTACTAGTTGCTGCATTTTTCAATTATGAAATCAGGCAAATGGATGTCAACACGTTTTTTCCGTAAGGAAAGGTCGTATGTGATACAACCAGAAGGTTTTGTCAATCCTAAGGATGCTAACAGGTATGCAAGCTCCAGCGATCCTTCTATGGACTGGAATAAGCATCTCAGAGTTGGAATATATGCTTTGATGAGATGATCAAAGCTTTTGGGTTTGTACAAGGTTTATGAGAAACTTGTATTTCCAAGGAAGTGAGTGGGAGCACTATAGAATTTTTTATAAGTATATGTGGTTGATATATTATTGATCGGAAATAATGTAGAATTTCTGGGAAGCATAAAGGCTTGTTTGAAAGGAGTTTTTCAAAGGAAAACCTGGATTAAGTTACTTGAACATTGAGCATCAAGATCTATGGAGATAGATCAAAGCGCTTAATAGAACTTTCAACAAAATGCATGCCTTGACAAGGTTTTTGATGGAGTTCAAAATAGATCGGCAAAGAAGGAGTTCTTGACTGTGTTGTAAGGTGTGAATTTGAGTAAGACTCAAAGCCCGACCACGGCAGAATAATGAGAAAGGACGAAGGTCGTCCCCTATGCCTTAGCCGTAGGCTCTAAAGTATGCCATGCTATGTACCGCACCTGATGTGTGCCTTGCCATGAGTGTGTCAAGGTGTACAAAGAATGATCCATGATTGAATCACTCGACAGTGGTCAAAGTTATCCTTGGTAACTGGTGGACTAAGGATTTTTTTTCTCTCGATTATGGAGGTTATTAAAGAGTTCGTCGTAAAGGGTTACGTTGATGCAAGCTTTGACCCTAATCCGAGTAATTATGAGTAGTAAACTGGATTCGTGTAGTGGAGCAGTCATTTGGAATAGTTCCAAATGGCGCATGATAGCAACATCTATAGGATGACATAGATATTTATAAAGCACACACAGATCTGAAAGGATCACACGTGTTGACTAAAACCTCTCTCACAAGCAAGACGTGATCAAGACCCATAACTGTATGGGTGTTAGATTCATAACAGTCACATAGTGATGTGAACTAGATTATTGACTCTAGTGCAAGTGGGAGACTGTTGTAAATATGCCCTAGAGGTAATAATAAATTGGTTATTATTATATTTCCTTGTTCATGATAATCATTTATTGTCCATGCTAGAATTGTATTGATTGGTAACTCAAATACATGTTTGGATACATAGACAACACACTGTCCCTAGTGAGCCTCTAGTTGACTAGCTCATAGATCAAAGATGGTCAAGGTTTCCTGGCCATAGACAAGTGTTGTCACTTGATAACGGATCACATAATTAGGAGAATGATGTGATGGACAAGACCCAAACTATAAACGTAGCATATGATCGTGCCAGTTTATTGCTATTGTTTTCTGCATGTCAATGTATCTGTTCCTATGACCATGAGATCATGCAACTCCCGGACACCGGAGGAATACCTTATGTGTATAGAACGTCGCAACGTTACTGGGTGATTATAAAGGTTCTCTATAGGTATCTCCGAAGGTATCTGTTGGGTTGGCATGGATCAAGACTGGGATTTGTCACTCCGTGTGACGGAGAGGTATCTTGGGGCCCACTCGATAATACAACATCACAACAAGCCTTGCAAGCAATGTGACTAAGGAGTTAGTCATGGGATCTTGTATTATGGAAAGAGTAAAGATACTTGCCGGTAACGATATTCAACTAGGTATAGAGATACCGACGATCGAATCTCGGGCAAGTAACATACCGAAGGACAAAGGGAACTGCATACGTGATTAACTAAATCCTTGACATAGAGGTTCAACCGATAAGATCTTCGTAGAATAAGTAGGATCAAATATGGACGTCCAGGTCCCGCTATTGGACATTGACCGGAGAGTGTCTCGGTCATGTGTACATAGTTCTCGAACCCGCGGGGTGTGCACACTTAAGGTTCGGTGATGTTTCGGTATAGTTGAGTTATAGGTGTTGGTGACTGTTAGAGCATATATCTCCATATGTGGTTTTGGTAATTGATGACAATTCCTATGGACTAATGGTTTCCTTAAGTTATATTTATAGGATTTGTCCATAGGCACTTCTTGAAGTCCATCTGTTGGGTTCAAGGAGTTTATATGATGACCAAGATGGTATTCAAGGTATTATCCAAAGAATGGTCATAGAGACACTAGGTTGATCAAGATCTTAGATAAAGAGTAAATCAAGATGATCAACACACAAAGCGTATAAGATGTACCGAGAGGGATCAAGTGATCCCATGGTATGGTAAGCATTGTCCATTACGTGTTTGTGTACTAACCCATGGTCTTTGTGAGAGTCCTATGTGGGGGTTAGGTGTGCTTCCATGGGCTAGCGTCAAAAGGAAGATATCATACAACCCATGAAGGATGATGTCAAGTGGCGATCGTCATCAAGACTGTGGTGTGCACGTTCAAGTGGATCAGCACGAATATATCATTGAAACTATTGTTAATGATCATGTGTTGATAAGGACAAGCTCATGTGCTAACAAGGACAATATCAAGATAAGCATTCCTGAGCACTACATGCTTGATTCTTGTGGATGTTCACATGGTGGACAAATGAAGATGAATACATAAGCTAGGCTTTCCATATTGTGTATGGGAGAGCTACTTGAAGACTTCATCATGTCTTGCTTTCAACTTGAGCCAAGAAGTAACAACAACATCAAGCTCAAGTGAAAGGGCTAACTCAAAGGTATCAGTTCCTTTGACGTTAGTTGTGCGGAGTGATGACTAGCGAATAAAAGTATACACTCAAGTATGGATCATCAGTACCCCTTTTATGATTCTTGAGTCTTTAGGGATCCCGCACTATTAAGAGGGGATCACAGGTTTTGCGATGAACTTGCTCAAACTACATCTCCACTGTTCTGCTGAGACCACATCTCCACTGCTCTGCTGTTATCTGAAAACAGAACCAGTGCCTCGGACATCCGGCTTCCTCCGGACGTCCGAGGGCCGGACGACCGACAGCTTCGGAAATCCGGAATCCCATACGAGAGAAATCAGAGCCATATAACTCGGACTTCCGGCTCCCTCCGGACGTCCGAGGCCCGGATATCCGACCAGCTTCGGAATTCCGGAACTATGCTCCAGAGAAACTTGAGCCATATAACTCGGACTTCCGGCTCCCTCCGGACGTCCGAGGGCCGGTCAAGGTTCGGACGACCGACAGGCTTCGGAAATCCGGAGCCCTGTACCAGAAGAACATGAGCTCTTTAACTCGGATTTCCGGCTCCCTCCGGACGTCCGAGTGCCGGACGTCCGTCCCCTTTCGGAAATCCGGAACCTCCCACCAGAAGAAGTTGAGTCGAATAACTCGGATTTCCGGCCTTCTCCGGACGTCCGGTGCCTGTTCAACTCACTGTGTTTCCAGACATATCTACAGCTGTCGGACGTCCGACCCCTCGCGGACGCCCGGACTTCCGGAAACTGTCGGACGTCCGGACCCTGTGTGATTTAAAGTGTCCCCAACGGCTGCTTTTCTCTCCTCACTATAAATACCCCCTCCCACTTCATGAGAGGGTTGCCCAACACAGCCTTATCCTCATAAGAACACACTTCTACCTCACACACATTTGCTCACACCAAATCTTAGATCCCAAGAGCATTTGTGAGCCCCTTTGAGAGTTGTTCCAATCAAAAGATAGATCGTCTCCCTCTCCTCCTCTCAACCCAAGCTATTTGAGATTTGAGCAAGTTTTGAGCATTCCCCGTGATCTTGTTACTCTTGGAGGTTGGAGACTCCTAGGCGGTAGGAGTTCTTCGGAGAGGAATCAATCCGTGTGATTACCCCCCGGAAAAGTTTGTGAGGGTTTGGAAGCCACCTCAAAGGCTTACCACTAGTGGTTGAGAAACGCCTTCGTGGTGTTATCTCAAAGGGAGAATAGGGTGAGCCTTCGTGGCGTTGGTGTGCCTTCGTGGTAACATCCACCTCTCTAACGGTGACTAGCTTCCCTCCAAGGAAGTGAACATCGGGATACATCTTCGTCTCAGTGACCTTGGTTATCCTTAACCCTAACTCCTTACTTGTGGTTTACTTGTGCTACTTGAGCATACATACATTGCATATTATTTGTGCTCATTATATTGTGTTGGCTATTTCTTGTACAAGATTAAGCATTCAAGCATAACCTCTATATCCACACGTTCATACTTGCAGCCCTTGATATATCGTGTGATATAGTGTGATCTAGTATCTTGTGTTGTTCACCTACTTGTCGTGTGATATAGCTCAAGTAAGTTTGTGTAACTTACTTGTGCTTGTTAGTAACTGTATTGTGTCCATCTTGGTAGATCGTGTTGTTGATACACGTTGCAGTGCCTAGTGCATTTAGGATTTGTGCTTGACAAGTACCCTCTTAGTTTATTTCCGCATTAGTTTCAAGCCAAATCCGAAGAAGTTTTTAAATAGCCTATTCACCCCCCCCCCCTCTAGGCGTCATCGAGGTCTTTTCAATTGGTATCAGAGCTAGGTCTCTCTTTAATTAGGTTTCACGACCTAGAGAGTATCGATGTCGACTATTGGATTAGTGCACAATGGCATCTTTGACTTTGATGGCACAAATTATACCCTATGGAGAATTCGTATGCTTCATCACTTTCGGGCCATGGGCTCAAATACTTTACGAATTGTTCTTGTAGGGATTGCCGACAAAAAGGATGATGCATCTTCATCTACTAATGAAATGTATCTTGATTGTGAGGCCTTTCTTGCCATTCATCGAACCATAAGTCCTGAAGTGTTTAAATCTATCTCGACTTGCAAGTCAGCTCATGAAGTTTGGACTAAACTTGAAGATATATATGGTGGGTCCAATCCTGATGAAGACGGTATTATGATGAAGGAGTTGGTGCATGAGCTCTTACTCTTTTCGATCTTAAAGAGTCCACCACTACTTCCATATCCGATTGCTTGCACACCTCGGCATGTTCAATCTCACAAGGTAATGACATGGTGGTTGAAGAAATATATGTTGATGAAAATGTCATAGCCTCTATGCACACGAGCATATCTAGCACCACACATAGTGTAAATTATTGTGCTGATAGGTCATGCATTTCACCTAAAGATCCCCTGACAAATGTCTGTGGTGATATGCCTGCTTCCTCGTGTCCTCTTGATCAAAATATCTTGTTTCTCCGTAGTTGCTCTATGACTAATCATTTAGGGGAAGTCAATAAATATGAAGCACTTTTGACTAATGAAGAATCTGATTCACCAAAAGAATCATCATCAACTTCTCCAGTTCACATGTGCCTCATGGCAAGAGGTAATAATGAGGTATCATCTTCCCTGTGCAATAACGATGATATTTGCGATGAGGATGATGATGATGACTTGACTGAAAATATCTATGTGATCAGTAAAATTCTTCATAAAGCTAAAAATAACGCTCTTCAAAGGTTCCAAGATGTTCTTGCTTACTTTGAAAATTGTAATGATTCACTTAATCATGAACAAGCTAAAAGTGAACAACTTGAACATGAACTTGAGAAGAGTCATCAAGCATGTAGAGACTTAAGATCTTCAAAAGGAGAGATTGAAGTTGCTCATGATAAACTTAAAAGGGATTTTGAGGTCCTTCTCCTTGAATGCAAGAATGTCAAGGGAGAGCTCGTCAAAACCTCTAAGATATTTGAGGAGCTTCAATCTACTCATGAGAAGTCTCTAATCGCTACTTACTCCTCTCATATTGTTGATGATACTTGTACATCTAACCCTATCTCTTTTGAAGTATCAACATTGAAGGAGAATGTTGAGCTACGTGCTCAACTTGATTTACTAACTAGCAATTATGGGAAGTTGGAAGAAAACCATGTAATGCTCACAAGCTCTCATGCCGATCTCCTAACATCCCATAATGTGCAAAAGTTAGCTCATGAGGCTATCATCACCAAGGTAACATCAAGTGAGCCTCATGTGGACAATGGCACTACTTCTAGTCAAAGTACTATATTTCCATGTGCTAGTCCTCGTAATTCGTCTACTCATAATGTTGCTACCTCGTGTGATGAATTACTTTCCTTGCCCTGTTGCTCTAACATTGAAGCTTACACTTCCTCTAGTACTTGCATTGATACTAACCGTGTAGAGGAAATCAAAGAGCTCAAGGCCCAAGTCACTTCTTTGAAGAAAGACTTGGAACAGTGTCATGAAGGGATGTCCACACTCAACGTCCTGTGTGAGCAAACATCTCCGAATGACAAAAATGATGTTGGAGTAAACTCAAACAAGAACAAGAGGGGCCTAGAACAAGTCAAGAATTCGGCCAAAATCATTTGCTTCAAGTGCAAAGTTAAAGGGCATCATGTTAGATCTTTCCCTCTGAAGACGAAGTCTCAAAGTCACAAGCAACAAGGGAAGCGGCCACAAACTCAATCACATATTCAACTACAAGTTGAAGGAAGGCCTCTTCCCAATAAGACCCAAGCCAACACTCTCCAAGGTGAGAAATCAACTGGGAAGAAAACAAAGGGTAGATGTTGCTACTTATGTCGTGAGAAGGGTCACGTCGCTTCGTCTTGCACGAGAGGTAACTTATCCAACCCAATCACTATTGATGATACCTATTCCCTTGGGAAGGATAAGGTTGGCAATGTGTTTGCCAAGTTTGTTGGTACTCAAAATGGTGTCAAGAAAAGAACCATTTGGGTTGCCAAGCCTATTGTGATTAACCTCTTAGGACCCAACGTAGTTGGGGACCAACAAGCTCAAACTTGATCAATAGGTGACTATGGAGGACATTAGAGACTTGGATACATAATGAAGAATTAAGGGGTCTTCATCATTCATATTATCTCAAGCCAAGTCATTTGGATTATCGAGTTTCTATCTTATATCCAATGTGCCTCCTTACGGTAACTTATACTTAAACTGTTTACATTGTTAGGTGCTTGCCCCTTTGCATGTTGTGGTTTTGTACCTTGCATGCGTTTGTATATGTTGTGCTTCCAACTTGCTTATCTTGAGTAATCGAGTGTGGGTATGTTGGTTTGCACATCATGTACATGTGAGTCTTGTATTGAGCCTTTTTGCATCTTGTTTATATTTTTTTTGTTGGCTCTTGTGAGAGACTAATGGATTATCCCATTGTGGGGGAGTGATGTGCTTTTCACACCTCACAATCCTATAAATGTGTATACATGAGGAATACCACTTAGTTTTGATACTTCAAGATTATCTAGTTTCTATGTGGTATGTCTTACTCATGAGAAATTCAAATTCTATATGGTCCATTAAGTATCTCTTGTTGGTTTTAATTTGCCACTTGTTAATGTTGTTGGTTTATCACATTATGGGGGAGTAATATGCTATGTGCATATTACAAACCTAGAAAATGTGTACATTTGACGTGTTGCCACTTAGTGTTGATATTGTAAATTATCTTGTTCCTAGGTGGCATGTTAGCTCTACAAGTGTCATTTGCTTGCGTTTTATGGGTAAAGATGATCTTGGATATATTTGTGATCTACCAATGAGTATCACTTCGAAAATACTTCTTGTCCTTGACAATTGGTATTCCCATCATGTGATAGGAATTGCTAATCATCTTTACATTGGATTTTGTGTTTCATTTGTCTTCCTTGCCTCTTATGAATCTATTTTAACATGTCTAGTGTTTTTATAGATATAGAGAAAGTGATGATCCCATCGTGTGCGTCTTGTATTCAAATGCAAAATTCTATATAATGCACGTCCCTTGGGGGAGCTATCTTATTTTCTTTAGAACACTCTCTTTATTCACCCATCATAAAATCTTTTGATCCCCATCAAGTATGTGTTGATGGGAGGCAAGTCTTGCTCTTTATGATGCTTTGTGCCATCATGAAAATTTGTCGAGGGCTTGGTTTGTTGGAACCTAGCTCTCTTTTCGAAACTAGATACCTCGTGTTTGTTTTCCTTCAATTGGTTTCTTGTTGCCTTCTATTTGGCATGTGTCAATGGATATCTCATTCCTTGAGGTATCTTTTAATTGATATCCTTCAAGTGATAGTTCTTTTGTTTTAGGATCTTATTATCACTTGATACCTTGTCTTTTGGTGACTTATCAACTTTGTGTTGAGTTGATTCTTGAGAGTCTTGAGCATGCGTATCTAGCTACTATATACAACTTCTTTTGCTTGCTTTCCTTCTTTGACCCAATATATAGGGGAAACTCCACCTTGTCATAAATTGGCTAAAGTGTGCATGAAATTCAAATTCATATCTATATGCACATATGTATGTGGAGTTTGTCCTATGTATTGCTGGTTTTCTAACTCTTTGGTCCCAATGAGTTTGGGCACCATTTTGTTTGTTTTGTTGTTCCAGGTACAACTGGAGATGCATTGGATGCTCGGCTCACCTATAAGGAAGGTGTTGAGACCATGTGATTATTGGGGCCAAGTTAGGATGATCAAAGAACAACTATCTACTATATCAATCCAATGTTGTCTCGGTAACAAGTATCCACTTCATGCATTCTTTTCTTGCAAAGGACCCAGCCTGTCTTTTCTTTTCTAGGTTGCATCATGGCATGAATCTCTTGATTTGTTCTCATAGTACTTGTTTGCTTTCTCAAAGCATCTGAATGATGATGTCTTACTACTAGTTGGGATGTCTTTGATGTTCGTATGTTGGAAGTTCATATTGTACAATAAGAAAATATTAGGCCATGTGCTATGCTTCCAAGCAAAGGATCTCATTGATATATTTATGACTTCCTTTTGGATATCTAGTTTGTTCCTTCTTGTAACCATTTCGTGTGTACATCCTTCTTTGTGGATATATATCATCATGATTGTCTTCTACTTAGAATCTTTTACACATGATAGAAGTTACATCTCTAAATAATATCCTATTTTCTTTCACGATCGTCATTGCATTTCCTTTTTCAGCTTTTGGTGGCTTCGTGAAAAGTTTTATTTTGAGTGCGTATCTTATTTTCCTACATCTTGATGCACTCTTTGGCCGTGAAGATTATTTTTCCTCATGCTTGTCTTGATGAGGGTTTTGCCATTTCAATTAGTATCTCTCCTCTTGACAAGGTTCTTACTTTCTATCTTCACAATGGGTTGTCACAAGAGTTGGTTCTTATTTTGTTTATTAGTAAGCTTGTGAACCCATTTTCTAGTATGTGTGTGTGGGAATGATATGTCTTGCACTTTGTATCTCATTTCATCAAGACTATGTTGATGAGTAATGCTCATCCTTATCTTAGTCTTCTCAAGTGCTTTGCCATGACTCACACACATTACTTTGGTTGAGCCTATTCTTAAGTTGCTTCTTTTACATGTTGCTCAACCATTTGTTTTGTGCAATTGATATGCTTATTGTCTCATCTATCTTCTTGCACTCGTTGTGTGTTTTTATTCATTTTGGGGGAGCAACGATCCTATTTTGTGCACCTGTATCAAATACAAAAATCTCATATTAGTGCACAAATCATGGGGAGCTTCTCTAGTTTTTGATAAAACACTCTGTTGCCTTTATCATAATATCTTTTATTCATGTGGTTCGAAGGACCATATGATTGTTTGTTCCATCTGGAATCTTTTGATTGCTTGCCTCTATTTTTGTATGTCTTTGTGGCATACGATCCTTTTATTTGCAATCTTTGGGTCCTCAATATAGTTTGTTTTCCTCCAACTACTTATCATTGTATTTGTGTATTTCTCTGCACTCATGTGCTGAGAAGTACACACCTTTTGGAGGACCACCTACAATATTGACTTTCTAAACTTTTTGTCCATTTTGGCAATCGATGCCAATGGGGGAGAAGTTTAGAGAGTTTACTTTGGATATGTTTAGAGGGTTTTGCTTTTATTGCATAAGCATTTACGTCTTCACGCATGCATTATTACCTTGTAAGTGTGCGCTTGGTTATGCTTATTTCCTTATATAAACTCTCTTGAAGTGGTTGTCTTCAATTACCAAAATGGGGGAGATTGTTAGAGCATATATCTCCATATGTGGTTTTGGTAATTGATGACAATTCCTATGGACTAATGGTTGCCTTAAGTTATATTTATAAGATTTGTCCATAGGCACTTCTTGAAGTCCATCTGTTGGGTTCAAGGAGTTTATATGATGACCAAGATGGTATTCAAGGTATTATCCAAAGAATGGTCATAGAGACACTAGGTTGATCAAGATCTTAGACAAAGAGTAAATCAAGATGATCAACACACAAAGCGTATAAGATGTAACGAGAGGGATCAAGTGATCCCATGGTATGGTAAGCATTGTCCATTACGTGTTTGTGTACTAACCCCTGGTCTTTGTGAGAGTCCTATGTGGGGGTTAGGTGTGCTTCCATGGGCTTGCGTCAAAAGGACGATCTCATACAACCCATGAAGGATGACGGCAAGTGGCGATCGTCATCAAGATTGTGGTGTGCAAGTTCAAGTGGATCAGCACGAATATATCATTGAAACTATTGTTAATGATCATGTGTTGATAAGGACAAGCTCATGTGCTAACAAGGACAAGATCAATATAAGCATTCCTGAGCACTACATGCTTGATTCTTATGGATGTTCACATGGTGGACAAATGAAGATGAATACATAAGCTAGGCTTTCCACATTGTGTATGGGAGAGCTACTTGAAGACTTCATCATGTCTTGCTTTCAACTTGAGCCAAGAAGGAACAACAACATCAAGCTCAAGTGAAAGGGCTAACTCAAAGGTATCAGTTCCTTTGATGTTAGTTGTGCGGAGTGATGATCAGCGAATAAAAGTATACACTCAAGTATGGATCATCAGTACCCCTTTTATGATTCTTGAGTCTTTAGGGATCCCGCACTATTAAGAGGGGATCACAGGTTTTGCAATGAACTTGCTCAAACTACATCTCCACTGTTCTGCTCAGACCACATCTCCACTGCTCTGCTGTTATCTGAAAACAAAACCAGTGCCTCGGACATCCGGCTTCCTCCGGACGTCCGAGGGCCAGACGACCGACAACTTCAGAAATCCGGAATCCTATACCAGAGAAATCAGAGCCATATAGCTTGGACTTCCGGCTCCCTCCAGACGTCCGAGGCCCGGATATCCGACCAGCTTCGGAATTCCGGAACTATGCTCCAGAGAAACTTGAGCCATATAACTCGGACTTCCGGCTCCCTCCGGACGTCCGAGGGCCGGTCAAGGTTCGGACGACCGACAGGCTTCGGAAATCCGGAGCCCTGCACCAGAAGAACATGAGCTCTTTAACTCGGATTTTCGGCTCCCTCCGGACGTCCGAGTGCCGGACGTCCGTCCCCTTTCGGAAATCCGGAACCTCCCACCAGAAGAAGTTGAGTCGAATAACTCGGATTTCCGGCCTTCTCCGGACGTCCGGTGCCTATTCAACTCACTGTGTTTCCAGACATATCTACAGCTCTCGGATGACCGACCCCTGTCGGACGTCCGACCCCTCGCGGACTTCCGGACTTTCGGAAACTGTCGTACGTCCGGACCCTGTGTCACTTAAAGTGTCCCCAATGGCTGTTTTTCTCTCCTCACTATAAATACCCCCTCCCACTTTGTGAGAGGGTTGCCCAACACAGCCTTATCCTCATAAGAACACACTTCTACCTCACACACATTTGCTCACACCAAATCTTAGATCCCAAGAGCATTTGTGAGCCCCTTTGAGAGTTGTTCCAATCAAAAGATAGATCGTCTCCCTCTCCTCCTCTCAACCCAAGCTATTTGAGATTTGAGCAAGTTTTGAGCATTCCCCATGATCTTGTTACTCTTGGAGGTTGGAGACTCCTAGGCGGTAGGAGTTCTTCGGAGAGGAATCAATCCGTGTGATTACCCCCCGGAAAAGTTTGTGAGGGTTTGGAAGCCACCTCAAAGGCTTACCACTAGTGGTTGAGAAACGCCTTCGTGGTGTTATCTCAAAGGGAGAATAGGGTGAGCCTTCGTGGCGTTGGTGTGCCTTCATGGTAACATCCACCTCTCTAACGGTGACTAGCTTCCCTCCAAGGAAGTGAACATCGGGATACATCTTCGTCTCAGTGACCTTGGTTATCCTTAACCCTAACTCCTTACTTGTGGTTTACTTGTGCTACTTGAGCATACATACATTGCATATTGTTTGTGCTCATTATATTGTGTTGGCTATTTCTTGTACAAGATTAAGCATTCAAGCATACCCTCTATATCCACACGCTCATACTTGCAGCCCTTGATATATCGTGTGATATAGTGTGATCTAGTATCTTGTGTTGTTCACCTACTTGTCGTGTGATATAGCTCAAGTAAGTTTGTGTAACTTACTTGTGCTTGTTAGTAACTGTATTGTGTCCATCTTGGTAGATCGTGTTGTTGATACACGTTGCAGTGCCTAGTGCATTTAGGATTTGTGCTTGACAAGTACCCTCTTAGTTTATTTCCGCATTAGTTTCAAGCCAAATCCGAAGAAGTTTTTAAATAGCCTATTCACCCCCCCCCTCTAGGCGTCATCGAGGTCTTTTCAGTGACCGAAGGTTGTTTGGAGTTCCAGATGATATCCTAGACGTCACGAGGAGCTCTGGAATTGTCTGGAGGTAAAGATTGATATATAGGAAAGTTGCATTTGGCTTCCGGAAAGTTTTCGGGCATTGTCGGTAATGTACCGGGAGTGACGAATGGGTTCTAGGGTTTTACCGGGAGGGGCCACTCAACCGGGAGAGAACCTAATAGGCCTAAAGGTGGTGCACCAACCCTTAGTGGGCTGGTGCGGACAGCCCAATAGGGCCTATTTAGACCAAGGAATAAATAAGGGGAAAATGGAAAAGCGGGAAGGAAAAGAAAAGGTGGAATCCTACTAGGAGTAGGATTGGAGGTGGACTCCTCCACCTCCTCTCCACTTCGGCCGAACCCTATTAGGGTTTTTGGACTGCCTCCTCCCTCCCTCCCTCCTATATATACTAGAGGGTAGACAGGCTTTTTGTACCTGAAGAAAAGGCATAGCGCTCTCTCCCTCTAGATCATTTACTCCTCTAGATTAGTTCCGCGGAATCTTGGCGAAGCCTTGCTAGATTGTTCACCACCACCATCACCACGCCACCGTGCTAGAGAACTTATCTACCTCTCCGCCCCTCTTGCTGGATCAAGAAGACGGAGATCGTCATCGGGTTGTACATGTGATGAACGCACAAGTGTCGTCCGTTCGGCACTAGATCGTGATGGGATCGCGGGACAGATCGTGATGAGATCGCGGGGCGGGGTGCGATTTGGATCGTGAATATGTTCCACTACATCAACCGCGTTATATAAGCTTCCGCTTAGTGATCTACAAGGGTATGTAGATTCACTCTCCCCTCTCGTAGATTATTATCACCATGGATAGGTATTGCGTGTGCGTAGGGAATTTTTTGTTTCCCATGCAACGTTCTCCAACACCTTGAACTATCTCCCCCTAGGTTAGGGATCCTAGATGATTCTTCCTCTTATATTGTATGGGATCACTCAGGTTTTCTCCCCCTAGAGAAGATTTCTCCCCCTCAATTTTTTTGATAAAACTCATTTTGTTTCATAAAACTTGCAATAAGATCTTAGGTGGCAATGAAACATGGGATCATTGATAATCTTTCTCCCCCTATGGAAAAAGTCTAGAAAATATCAGAAAATCTAGGGCAATGATAATATCGGAGTCACCGAGGCAATGTGATTTGGTAGAGCCGAGAATGAACACATGCCCTTGGGAGGAATCAGTTAGACTGAGTTTCCCAGATCGGTGAAACCGAGGTGCAATGAGAATCAACTCCTTAACTGAAAATAGACAGAAAATATCCACAAACTTTGAAAAAAGACAATATACAAAAATTGAAACAAAAACGAGAAAACGTTTATTTGAAATACACATACATATAGATGAGAGTTGAATGGTTCCAAGTAAGTATGCAATGAAAAATGTGAACCATACAAGAATCTCCATCTAGATGTGGGGCAGTGACCATGTCAACTATATTAGAGTATTTGACTTGAGGAGTCAAGCAAGAATGCTTGATCATAGGTCATACTCATCGTTAAGCACAAAAATGGGGTTACCATTTTTCAATTAAGCATTTTTATGTCTTCATATCACTTGAGTTGCTTTACCTCATGACTTGGTGCAAAGCTTTATCAAGGATATGAGTACATACCTTCGAATGATCTTGATGACATGGCATGTAGGTGAACTTGTTGCGGATGGTCAAAGTTCATGATGGTCATCTTGAGTTGGGAGCTATCCTTGTCGTTTGGTTTCTATTTTTACCTACAATGGTTAGTCATGCAAGGAAGAACATAATATATCGAAATGACATGAGTGAATTCATTATCATATAATTGTCAATGATGTGATTTGGTTGTCTTCTTCCTCCATCTCCGAAGAAGGGTTATTGATACTTGGCCATATCAAAATTGCTTTTGATGTGAGTTGATGGCAATCTTGTGAAGTGTAGTTCTTCCAAATATCTACAAAAGGTTAGATAATACAAGGGAGCATAGTTTTCCAAGATATAAGATAATGTCAAATAAATAGCATCAAGGAATTGACAATCAAGCTCATGCCCTTGCATGCATCCGAGTGAGTCTAGCTCAAGTTTGAAGCATCAATGATGTTCAACTCACTCCTAAAATGAAAAATTACTTTCTCATCAAGTGGTTTGGTAAATATATCAGCTAATTGTTTGTTGGTACGAACATGCTTAAGATCTATATCTCATTTACCAACATGATCACGAATGAAATGATGTCACACTTGAATATGTTTTGTTCGAGAATGTTGCATAGGATTATAGGAAATTTTAATACACTTTCATTGTCACACAATAACGGAACATTTCTAACATGAATGCCATAATCCTTAAGAATTTGAGTCATCCATAGTAATTGTGCACAGCATGATCCGACGGTTATGTATTCACCTTCGACAGTAGATAAAGATACCGAGTTTTGTTTCTTGGATGGCCAAGAAACAAGATATCTCCCAAGAAGTTGACATGTACCCGAGATGGATTTTCTATCAACCATGTCTCCGACATAGTCTGAGTCAGAATAGCCAACAAGATTAAAAGAAGATCCCTTGGGATACCATATGCCAAAGTTTGGTGTATGTTTTAGGTATCTTACGATTCTTTTAACACCCAATGAAACTCTTTGGGTGGCGCCTGGTATTGGGCACACATACAAACACTCAACATGATGTCAGGACGGGAGGCACATAGATATAGCAATGAACCAATCATTGATCGATAAACTTAACTGGTTTGTCCTCCTTAGTGAGGTCAATATGCCCACTAGTAGGTATGTGGGTTCCCATACCTTTGCACTCTTGCATATTGAACTTCCTGATTAAGTCCTTGATGTACTTGGTTTGAGAGATAAATGTACCTTCTCTCGATTGTTTGATTTGCAATCCAAGGAAGAATTTTAGCTCGCGCATTATTGACATCTCATATTTCTCTCACATCAACTTTCCAAATTTCTCACTAAAATGTGGGTTAGTAGAACCAAATATAATATCATCCACATATATTTGGCACACAAATAGTTCGCCATTGACTCTTTTAGTGATTAAGGTTGCATCAATTTTACCAATTTCAAAACCCTTTTCTATGAGAAACTTTGTTAGACATTTGTATCAAGCTCTAGGGGCTTGTTTAAGACCATATAAAGCTTTGCGAAGTTTGTAAATATGATTAGCTTTCTTAGGGTTCACAAATCCGGAAGGTTGTTTGACATAAACCTCCTCCTCAATTTCACCATTTAGAAAAGCACTTTTGATATCCATTTGGTAAAGAGTAATACCATGGTGATTGGAATAAGTGAGAAGAATGTGAATGGCTTCAAGTCTAGCAACAGGGGCATAAGTATCACCGTAGTCCATACCTTCAACTTGTGTGTATCCTTGGGCTACGAGACGCGCCTTGTTGCGTACAACTTGTCCATCTTCATCTTGATTGTTCCAAAACACCCATCTTGTACCAATGATGTTTTGCTCGCCTTCGGGCTTTTCAACAAGTGTCCACACTTGATTCCTCTCGAAGTTGTGTAGCTCTTTGTGCATGGTATTCACCCAATCCGGGTCTTGAAGTGTTTCTTCTACCTTCAAAGGCTCAATGCTAGAGATGAAAGAATAATGCTCGCAAAACATAGCTAAACAAGATTTAGAGCTAGTGATTCTCCCGGTTTGTATGTCACCAAAGATTTTATTCAGTGGATGATATTTGCCCACTCTTGCTCGAACTTGTGAGAACTTCTTCTTGTTGGATGGTGGAGCTTCTTCATCATCATTTTCTTGCACGTTGTCGTTGACGGTGTCAACTCCTTGAGGTGGTGGTGAGGAAGTTTGAGGTGGATCATCACGGTGTACTTATTCCTCTTCTTCATCATGTCGTGTACCGCTTGTGGATGCCTCCATGTCGTTTTGTGGTTCACCTTGACGCAAAGTAGGGGCTTCCACTTGAATTGATGAAGTACTTTCCTTCACCTCCATGGGACGAATCTTTCCGATAGGTAGATCTTGGATGGCTTCCGAAGGTTCCTTACCTCCTACATCATTTGGCAATTGTTCGACTTGTGAACCATTAAATTCATCAAACTTCACATCTACCGTCTCTTCAACTTTTTGAGTGAATCTGATGTAGACACGGTAAGTGTGAGAATTTGATGCGTAACCAAGTAGGAAACCTTCATGAGATTAGGAGCAAATTTAGCGCGACGATGCTTATCAAGAATGCAGCACTTAGAGCCGAATAATCGACAGTATCCAACTTGAGGTTTGTTAACGGTGAGTAGCTCGTATGTCGTTTTGCCGAGAAGCTTCTGTAAGTAGAGTCGGTTTATGGCATGGCAAGTTGTTTCCACGGCTTCTGCCCAAAATGTCTTGGCGTAATCGTCAAGCATCGTTCTGGCCATCTCAATGAGAGTCTGGTTCTTTCTCTCAACAACTCCATATTGTTGAGGTGTGTACGTCGCCGAGAACTCATGTGAGATGCCTTCTTCGTCAAGAAAAGTATCCACATTAGTGTTCTTGAACTCCGTTCCGTTGTCGCTCTGAACCTTCTTGATCTTCACTTCAAACTGGTTTTGGGCATTTCGAGAAAAGTTCTTGAAGATCATTTGTACCAGCGACTTATCATCAAGAAAGAATACCCACGTAAATCTGGAAAAATCATCAACAATGGCTAAACCATAAGAATTTCCACTGAGGCTCTTGTAAGCATTGGGACCAAACAGATCCATGTGTAGCAGCTCGAGTGGCCTTCTTGTAGTAATGATGTTCTTCACGGGATGACTTCCACCGACTTGCTTTCCTGCTTGACAAGCACTACAAAGTCTATCTTTGTCAAAGATAACATCTCTAACACCAAGAATATGATCACCTTTGATAAGCTTGTCAAGGTTACGCATACCTACATGTCCTAACATTCTATGCCATAACCAACCTTTAGAAGATTTTGCAATCAGATATGTACGAGGTTTGGATTTTTTAGTGAACTCGACAATGTATAGATCACCTCTATGGAAACCAATAAATACCATGTTATAATTGTCACTACGAAACACTTGACAATCAACTTTCATAAATAGAACATTGAAACCAAAGTCTGCTAGCGTAGATACGGAAATAAGATTGTAGCCAAGGGATTTAACAAGCATGACATTTTGAATGGAACTATCATGAGATATGTCCACCTTACCAAGACCAAGTACCATACCCTTGGAGTTGTCTCCAAAGGTCACATACCTTCGAGGTCCACGTTTTGGTGTGATCTCATGACAAGTCTTTATCTTTGGTCATGTGATCGGTGCATCCACTCTTGAGAACCCACTCCTTTCCACCAACCATGTAGTCTCTAAGATTCATTATAAGACTAAGGTTCCTCATGGTTCCTGTCATACTCGATGTCAAACTCTTCATCTTCATCGTAGTAGCCACGCTCCACATTGTCGTCATCGGACAAAATATCCTCGTCATAAGAAACAAGAATTTCATCAGAAATTTGACTATGACAACGTTCATATTTATGCATGCAAATGGCTTCAACAATGACGTTGTTAATGGTAATGACATCTCCTTTAGCACGCATGAGGTCACGAAGCTCAAAAGGCATTTATCAAAATTAGGATGGGTTGGCTTCATTTTGTGAAAGGCAGTGCATTTATGGAAAATGATCTCATGATTTTTCATTGAATAGTCGGGATATCTTTTCTCTAAGTCTTTCCACGAAGTATGAGCACACTCAAAATTTTGCATTTGATTAAGCACATTTCTTGGCAGTCCTCTAATGATTAGATTTACAGTTTTAAGACTACCAAGCATATCTTGTTCTTCATCATGAGAAGGATGCAAATGATCAATGGGAGGCTCATAGGGTTATTTAACATACTTGCGCGAATGGAATTTGTCAAATATATCAAGCATTCCATATTTCCATTGTCTAAAATATTCCTCATCAAGAATGGGCACTCTACAACTAATATTCCCCAAACTAGGCACATCCATCTTCCTCCAATGGTGATTAAACCAAGGTTTTGGAGACCTTGCCATGATACCAACTGAGAGATCGATAGAAGAGGTGTATAGAGGGGGGGTGAATAAACTACTTGCATAAATTAAAATCCTAGCCTTTTCCAAAATTAATGGTTGGCATATTTTAGCGATTCTAACAAGTCTAGTGCACCCTACACATGCTAGTCAACAAGTATGGCAGCGAAAAAGTAAATACTTTGCACATGTAGTAAGGAGTAGAGTTTAGAAAGATCAAACGCGAATAAGTTGACACAACGATTTTTGGCATGGTTCCGATAGGTGGCGTTATCGTACGTCCATGTTGGTGGAGACTTCAACCCATGGAGGGTAACGAGTGCGAGAGTCCACGGAGGGCTCCACCCACAAGGGGTCCACGAAGAAGCGGCCTTATCTATTTCACCATGCTTCCGTCCACATAGGACTAGCCTCATTCACGGTAGATCTTCACGAAGTAGGCGACCTCCTTTCCCTTAAAAAAAGTCTTGGTTCAACTCCAGAACACGAAGTAGACGACTCCCAAGCAACACCTAACCAATCTAGGAGGCACCACCCTCCAAAAGGTAATAGATGTGGTAGAACGATGAACTCCTTGCTCTTATCCTTCTAAAGATAGTCTCCCCAACACTCAGTCACTCTCTCTCAGATTTAGCAGGGGTAGGAGAGATTGATCCTGTGGAAAGCAACTTGGGGAGGCTAGAAATCAAAGTTCAAATGGTTGGAATTGAATCTCTTGATCTCAACACATGAGTAGGTGGCTCTCTCTCAATAAAATGCATCTAGCAAGTGTAAGTGTGTTATGAGTGCTTCCTCTATGAATGATAAGTAGGTGGATGGGAATATATAGGCAACCTCCAAAATACAACCGTTGCACCATAATTAACTAACTCGGTGACACCGAAGTTACAAACTCGGTGGTAATGACTTGCTCAAAAGGCAACAACTTTTGAATCTCGGTGGTATCGATACAATGACCTAGTCTAGATTTCGAAACTCGGTGAGACCGACTTCAAACTCGGAATTTCCGAAACTTGAAATTAGTTTAACCGAAAGTTGGTCACCCAAACTCGGTGGCACCGATAGGAATGTTGGTTGTACTAGGATGGTGGGTTTGGCATAGGATCTGTGTAAGTGTAAAATCGATATGGCCGAGTGGGAAAGGTTGGTGGCACCGATTTTCCATATTTGGCTTGGGACAGATTTATTTTGTGGAAGAGTAGTTGGGTATTTTTGTGGCTATCTCTAAGCACTTGAGCAACCAATTCATCATAATACTTCATCCCCTTTTAATAGTATTGGCTTTCCTATGGACTCAAAGTGATTTCTCAAAATATAAAATTAAGAGTCTTCTTGCTTGAAGTTTGAGCCAATCGTATTCCTTGTTTCATCAAGGGGCTTCTTCTCACAAACCTATAGCCAAAGCTCTTTGTGGACTATACCTGAAATATACTAGGTAGAAGTGTTAGTCCAAGAGATGATGTATGTTGTCATGAATTACCAAAACCACCAAGGGAGCATATGTGCTTTCATGAGTTTACCATGATCTCGTCTTGAAACCTTAACTTATTTTTCTGTTTGATTATTCTCTCCAGCCCGTGATCTCGCACACGATCTTGAAACCTCACCGGACATGGGATCTTGAGAGCACGTGAGCACGGGGTATCCAGAGAGTTGACACTCGACCCCATGCGCACAGTACAAGCCCATGAGCACATGTATCCAGAGAAGGATACCAAGAGGACTTTTTTGGATGCTTTGATGGCATTCTTCACAAAACAACCCAATGCACTTCGAGCATCACTATGGAACATATCTTCATATAAGATTCAATGCACTTGATGCTCCATATGAATCTTCATTTAATTCCAAAGCTTTGAGCGAACATATATTCACATACATGTGCTTCATCCTTGATTCCATCCAATATCCTTGGGGCACCATCTATGAACAAAATCTTCAAATATATCTCACTGAAAACATTAGTCCATAAACATTGTCATTAATTACCAAAACCATACTTAGGGGCTATATGCCCTTTCAAGAGTGATTACACTATTAGCCCATTAGAGATCAAACCCCATGTTTGAAGTTTTTGTGTCTCATTATTGTGGTCTATAGCTTTGCGACTTTGTTTTTTGGTCGCCATTGTGTGAGCACACGTGTATGGATGCTAATGCTTGCGCGCGCGCGTGTGTGTGTGTGGGGGGGTAATTATACTTGGTGTTTCTACAAACAAAACTTGATCCAACAATAAGAAAGAATTGTTATTTTCTTTTTATTTTAAATGCTAAATTTAAATAAGACACATTGCAAATCAATCAAAGTAAGATGTAACAGTCTCACCGAGAACTATACAAGGTATATTCAATTTTGATATTCATGGGGTGCACATAAAAAATACATATTGGTAAACAATACACATTGCAAATCAGCCAAGTAATATAAGATGGCTACAACCATAATTATATGTAAAAAAGATGGCTACAAATCTCCACAAAATTCTCACGCTTAGATTGAAGTTGTAAAAAGTCTAAGCGCGCAGGAAAAAGGTAGAAAGATAGTTTTCTATCCATCTGAAAACTTGGAACTTGGAACATTTTGCCAATAGATTAACTAAATTAAACATAGTCAGTAATAATTTAGGATTACTATGGGAGAAATATCAGTACTCATAATTGCGAAAGAAGTAAGACCTCTCAGAATATTGTTTCATAATCTAGTACATGCATGCAACTAGTACTAGTATCACATTATGATAATGTATCATAATAACCGAGGTGCTACTATAAATCCTCTAAAATGATAAATAAGTTAGTCAATCTAAGATATAAAGTCTGGAATTTGTATCATGCACACTAGTAGCATGCTCCAATGTGACCAGCAACATGTATCGAGAGAATTTTGCATGCAACTATGTAACATGGTTCAGTTACTTTTTATATCTTCAACGAACTTTTTTTTTCATGGTATGCTTTTTTTATTTTTATTTGTAAATTTAGGAGAATGACCTATGACCATCATCATCAAGCATGTAACATCAAGGTCTACCGTAACAATCAACATGTTTTAGCTACAAAAGCAACAATTCCATCACTTCTATGTATAGCAAACAACTTGCATCCGTGACTATCAAAGCACAAATGTATTAGCGTCAATGGCGCATGCATAGTCATCTACTCCCTTCGTTTCTAAATATAAGACATTTTAAAGATTACACTATGAACTATATATGGATGTACATAGACATATTTTAAAGTGTAGTATCATTCATTTTGCTCCGTATGTAGTCTTCTAGTAAAATCTCTAAAATGTCTTCTATTTAAGAACAGAGGGAGTAGATCTCTTCTAGATGAGAATTAACGCGTGTGGCTAACTCTCATCTAGATGGCAATTAACCGAGTTACTTCTAATCCATACACCATTTGATTTGACATTCGTGTTGGTTTTTTGCTTGTTCTTCTTTGTATTGATTAATCAAATGATGTTGGAGTTATATTTGAGTTTGTTAATTCTCATCTAAAAACGTAGACATAGTAAATAGTAATTTGAGATTGCCGTGGGGAAAAGTTAGGATTGTCAATTGTGAAAGAATTAAGATCTCTCACGGTAGTGTGTCATAAACTAGTTCTCTCTTTGTTTCCTTTTACACCACATTTAAGATTTGTATGAAGTAAAACTTTGTAAAGTTTGACCATATTTATAGAAAAAACATTCAAAATACCAAATCAACATCACTAGATGCATCATAATATTATTTCTCACATTGTCTTACTTTAGTATTGTAGTAGATGATAATATTGTTAATATAAGTTTGGTCAAACTTTGACTTTTTCAAACAAATGTAATACGGAGTAAAAGGAAGCGAAGGAAGTACATGCAACATATATGGCATAGCATTAATTCGGTTAAAATGATGATACTACTTGATTTAATAATTAACGGGTCTGACTAACTCTCATCTACTTCCTTCGTTCTTAAATATAAGTCTTTTTAGAAGTTTTATTAAAAGATTACATACGAATGTATATAGACATATTTTAAAGTATACATTCATTCATTTTGCTTCGTATATAGTCTTCTAGTGAAGTTTTAAAAAAAATATATATTTAAGAACGGAGGGAGTACTCCCTCCGTTCCTAAATATAAGTCTTTTAAGCGATTTCTCTAGATGTGTACAGACGGAGCAAAATGATCGAATGTATCCTCTAAAGTATGTCTATATATATTCGTATGTAGTACATTAGTGAAATCTCTACAATGACTTATATTTAGGAACGGAGGGAGTAGATGACAATGAACTGCGTCACATATAACTCCAGAGTGACATGTGGCAATCAATGTCATCAGGCATGTAACACCATCAAGTTTAACGTAGCAGTCGATATGGAATTTGTAGGTAGCTTTTATCCGTAATAACAAGCAGCCAGTACATGTGTGACGATCGAAGTAGAAATGCATTAGCACTAACGGGCAAACCCGGTTACCCGGCAGCCAGGCAGCAACCCCAGACCCGGTCGCGCCCACACCGCCAGGACAGAAGTACGGTACGAACGATTAACCGTGCGGCATAGCCCACCGAAACAACGGCCACCCTCTCTCCACGTCCCGCCAGGACCCACCCGTCATTGACCTATCTATCACCTCGCGACGCCCGCGTCAACCAACGAAAATTTACTAGTACTCCTAAAAAAAATACGAGTACTACTTACCGGGCGAGGGGAGGCGACACGGGGCGGGGGAAGGGAAAAAGGAGTGGAAGCATCGGGTGCATCTCGTCTCCGCGTCCTGCTGCCATTCCTTCCTTCCTTCCTTCCTTCCTCGCTCCCCCAAAGGCCTTCTTCCTCCTCCCCCAAGCCGAGAATCCGCGCCGCGCCGCGCCGGATTGACTCGATTTCGATCCCGCCTCCAGATTTCCTCCCCCTTCCCTTGGCCTCCGCTCCAGACACCCACCGCAATCCGCTCCCCCTCAACGTGCGCGCTCGCGCACTCCCACTCCCACTCGACCCCGCCCCCGCCCCTTATTAATTCCCCTTCCCCTCCGCACTTCTAAACCTCCTCCCCCTCTCCCTCCTCCTCCTCCCCGGCCCCGTCCCGCCCCCGCCGCATTGCCCGGCCGCGGCGTCGATTCAGAGGCGTCTGCATTGTTTGGTTTGGTTTTGTCTGGTGTTCGATCCGGGCCAGGGAAGGGATCGACAAGAAAATGTGGGTGGCGGAGCGGGTGCTGGGGGAGCGCCGGATGCGGGAGATCCAGCGCTTCACGCGGAACGCCAAGCTCACCGTCGTCTGCCTCATGCTCACCATCCTCGTGCTCCGCGGCACCCTCGGGGCGGGCAAGTTCGGCACGCCGCAGCAGGACCTCATCGAGCTGCGGCACCGATTCATCTCCCACCCGCAGCGGGCGCTCGCCGAGCACCACGACGCCCGCTCCAAGGCCTCCGACGCCGCCGACGCCGCCTCCGACGCCAGGTCCAAGGCAGCCGCCCGCGACGACGAGCCGGAGCCGCAGCCCAGGTCGCTCCGGGACCCGCCCTACACGCTCGGCCCCAAGATCTCCGACTGGGACGAGCAGCGGGCCGCGTGGAACCGCCGCCACCCGGAGACCCCGCCCTTCCTCAACGACGTCAAGCCGCGGGTCATGCTCGTCACGGGGTCCTCGCCCAAGCCCTGCGAGAACCCCGTCGGCGACCACTACCTCCTCAAGTCCATCAAGAACAAGATCGACTACTGCCGCATCCACGGCCTCGAGATCTTCTACAACATGGCGCTCCTCGACGCCGAGCTCGCCGGCTTCTGGGCCAAGCTCCCGCTCCTCCGCGCGCTCCTCCTGGCCCACCCGGAGGTCGAGTTCTTCTGGTGGATGGACTCCGACGCCATGTTCACCGACATGGCCTTCGAGCTGCCGTGGGAGCGCTACGGCCCATACAACTTCATCCTGCACGGCTGGGACGAGATGGTCTACGACGACAAGAACTGGATTGGTCTCAACACCGGTAGCTTCTTGCTGCGCAACTGCCAGTGGTCGCTCGATTACCTCGACACCTGGGCGCCCATGGGGCCAAAGGGCCCTGTTCGTATCGAGGCTGGGAAGGTGCTCACCAAGTACCTCAAGGACCGGCCGGTCTTCGAAGCCGACGATCAGTCGGCCATGGTGTACATCCTCGCTACCCAGCGTGAGAAATGGGGTAACAAGGTATATCTTGAGAATGGCTACTACCTCCATGGCTACTGGGGGATCTTGGTGGACAGGTATGAGGAGATGCTTGAGAATTACCAGCCAGGGCTCGGCGATCATCGGTGGCCGCTGGTCACTCACTTTGTCGGGTGCAAGCCATGCTCCAAGTTTGGGGATTACCCTGTTGAGAGATGCCTCAAGCAGATGGACCGTGCCTTCAATTTCGGGGACAACCAGGTCTTGCACATGTATGGGTTTGAGCACAAGTCTCTTGCGAGCAGGAGGATCAAGAGGATCAGGAATGAGACCAGTAACCCTCTTGATATGAAGGATGATTACGGGTTGCTCCACCCAGCATTCAAGGCCGTCAAGACTGCTACAACGTGATAACTATAGTACACTACGTCCACGTTTATTTTGTTCGTTCGTTCTAGATTCTCTTGGATCAAAATCCTATAATTGTTCTTTTTTGTAGAATCAGGGTAACAAGGAAATTTGGTTTTGGTATCGCGGGATGGATATCTATGTTGTACTGTGAAATGTTAGAGGATGAAGTTATGTTATTGATGGCACAATCTATGCCTTCCGCTTCTAGAAATCGAGTTAGACGAGGGTACTCAGCTGAATAGCTCTATGGATTTCCTATTTACTCCCTCTGTAAACTAATTAAGACGTTTCAAATTAAACTGTAAAAACGTTTTATATTAGTGTACAGAGGTTGTATTTGTTATCGGTAAAACAGTTAGGGTTTTCATTTGTTGTAAGTGTACATTTCACTTCCCTAAAGGTTATTCGTCATGTGCTTATTGGTTCTTCTTCAGTAGGATATGGTCGCCCCTCTGAGCCAATTATTTTGCTTTCCTATTTGCATTGCCATTGGTGGTAGTTGGGTAGGAGGATATCCTGTTCTTTGTCATATATAAGCGGCTGGAAATTCCCGAAACTGTACCTGCCTGATGTGTCCTGGCTTCATCTTCATCAGTTTAGTTTTGAAGCACATAATATGGCTGGTATGCAATTCATCAGTTTTTGTCTACTTTGATGTTCTGACCAAATTGAGAGTTGATGTGAAAATTGGTCTATATATTAGTGATGATTTCCTCGTCATGAGATTATGGAGTATCTTCTTGTGGATGAGCTGCTATGTTTTTCATTTTCTAGTCTATCTGCAAATTCGCCCGAGCGGATTTGTTAGTTTTAACTATGCTTTGGACGTAGTGTAGCAAGTTTGTCTTGAGTGAAGCAAATCACTCAAGGCTTGTCTGGTTCATTTTCATAGGATAATTCGGTTAGCTTCTCCTAGTACTAGTAGAGTTCTCCATCTCCTAGTAGAGGAGCCTGTAACTTTTGGCCCCATGCGTTGTGTGGTGCTGCCATGGATCTTGTCGGTGTTCAGTTTCAGTATCCTATGCCGTCACATGGTCAGGAGCTCAAGTTAACTTCGAGTTCAGTTACAAAATTCGTGATGTCTGAGTCAACGATTTGCTTCCCTCGACGCTGCGAGTTATTAGTGCTCATGCCCCAATGAATTCTCTTCCCTGTGCTCTAGGCGGTCAACTGTGGTAGATGCTAGAGGATTGTAACTGCATTTCACATGCCAAAGTAACAAAGCTCATTTAGTTCGAGCGTGTAGCCTATTAGGACAATATATGGCACAAAGAAAATGGACAGGGGACCATGTGTGTCAAGTCTGTCCTGAATCTGAATCTGAGAGCATCCATCATCTATTCTTCCAGTGATCTGCTGCAAGAATAGGTTTGGGCTGAAAGTAGTCATGGCTTTTTCTCCCAACATTTTGATTGTATTCGTAAGTTATTTGTAGTAGTAGCCGTAATATTCAAATTGTTGGTCTTGCAGCTATATGTTGGGCTATATGGAAGATTCGTAGTCGAGCTTGTTTTGATAAGAAGCTTGTGAGATCCCTGTTGAATTCCTATGTTATGCTTTTGTTCCTTTGTACGATATTGGGCGGGCCAGCAAAATGATGCTGAAGCAAGGAGCAGAGTTGCTCCAGAAGGAGGCTTTGGCCCAACATGCTGATGGACTAGGGAAAAAAAAGCACTTCCACTGCAGGCGATGCTCGGCATGAGGGTGGAGCTGATGGTGATGAAGAAACAGGTGATGCAACAGAGGAAGCAGACATGGAAGACGAAATACTAGGTGAAGAATTATAAAAGAGTACACTGGAAATTGATGAGCATTGGCAAGGCTGGCTTATGATGGTTCTTTTTAATAGATATATAGATATATAGGAGAGAAATGGGAGATGCACACCATCGTAGGAAAAGCATAATGCTGAAGACGAGCAGATGCGAGACAAATACATCATGATACAGGCTCCACAGCACAATTGAACAAGCAAATTTCCAGTATTAAATGGTTATGAAAAGAGTAACATCTAGAGGAGCAAAAACAATACCCTGTCTCTGTTCTAACACTTCCCAGTTCCCAGAAGCCCAGGAGCAAATCTGGTGTTCCAAATGCTGCTGGGTTCTTATTGGCTGGCTCCCTCCCCAGCAACAGACAGAGGAGGCCATCTGCTAAGCCAACCCTCACTTGTATAGCTGCTTCAGTCTTCTTGCAGCTTCAATAATGTTCTCTCTGTGGCCAAATGCACTGACCCTCACAAAGCCCTCACCGCCAGGCCCAAACCCACTGCCAGGAGTAGTAACCACATGCGCCTTCTCAAGGATCTCAGCAAAGACATCCCAAGAATTGCGGCCAGGGAAGTGCACCCACACATAGGGGGCATTCTTGGCACCATAGACGTTGAATCCAAGCGACGTAAACGTGTCAACGATGATTTTAGTATTCTCCTTGTAGAATCCAACAACCTCTTGCATAGCCTGCATGGTGGACTTTGGATGAGAAGCAGCACAGCGAAAAGAAGCCATATACTAATAAAGATTTCAAAGCACTGAACCGCTACCTTTAGACCCTCTGCAGAGAGGCAGCCTAAACCACCGGCCTGAGAGATTGTCGATGCGCCATTGAAGGAAGTGCAGACTATGCGGTTGAAATCTTTAGCAACTGGATGCCCATCAGCGAAAAGGAGCTCCTTGGGGACCACAGTCCATCCCAGTCGGACACCGGTGAACCCAGCATATTTAGAGAAAGATGCTGTCTCGAGGGCAACCTACACATCAACAAACCATAATGATACAGGTCTAGCCTGACATATTTGATGGAAATAATTTGTTAGCGGTCCTAAGAAAACTGGACCAGACATGTTGGTAAATTCTTAAGATCTCCAGAAAATGGTAAGCAGTTAAATCAAGAAACATAGAGCCTACCTCCTTTGCCCCAGGAATTTCAAAGATGGACTTTGGGCTGTCATCTGATATGTACATGGCATAAGCAGAATCATAGACTATTATGGACCCATTGTCCTTTGCAAATTTGACTAGCTGTGTTAGCTGGTCCCTGGATGCAGCAGCACCAGTAGGATTGTTGGGTGAACAGAAGAATATGATATCTGTCCGTGGGACACTGGAAAGATCAGGAAAAAATCCATTTTCAGGACTGCATCTCATGTATTCAATATTGCCATACTTCTGAACATCCTGCTGATATAAGTCAGTTTGCCCCATGATAACACTTGAATCAACATATGCCTGTTAAAATGGAAGTGTCATATTAATTTTGAAACATACAATAGTACAAAACAGTAATAGTAGTTTATCATAATAATAGGATGATAACAAAGACATGTAGCAAGTATGTCACCACAAACATCACTTAAGGTTTGGGAATCACAAATATGCAAGGGGAAAACAACAGAAGTTGAACATCAATTGAAGAATGTTATTACAGGATATGATGGGTCTTGAACTGCAATCTTCACTTTAGATCCAAAAAGAACCTGAAATTTTTAAGCATAAAAGTAATCAGCGACAATGTAACATGAACAGTAGACTAAAGGAGGAGAGGAGGCATTCTGAACCTGTAGACGAGAAATGTCACATTTGGCGCCATCAGAGACAAATATATCGGTTTCGTCGATACCAAGATCCGCATAGTAGGTTGCAGCAATTGCTGCCCTTAGTTTCTGTACAAACAATCAATGCACCACTTTTAATTATGGGAACAACATTTTAGGACAGAGTATGTCAAAAAATAGCCAAGCATATCTCTGAAAAGATAAACTAAACTCGTTCTAGGAAAAATTAAGAGTCACACGAGTATTTGGAGGCCAGTAAAAGAAAATTAAGTATCAACACATTAAGAGATTATGGAAAGCATGAAAGTAACAATTCAAAAGCCATAACTAAATGACCAGAGCTTCAGATGCCATTAGATGTTGCTAAACATACATGGATTAGCATAGCATCTGTCCTAGTTGAATAATTTGCTATCAGAATAGACCAATTTTACAAGCATATGCAAAAAATAGTTACACACACCTTAGCCTCTAATGATGTCTATCGATGGATTAACAGAAAAAGGCTGTGCGTTAGTAAACAAAAAGAGATGGCATCCTAGTTATGGCCATATGTGCACAGCCTCTTCCAACGTGAAACTTGGACCACTACCTTCCATAAGAATATGTTAATATTGTAAAATTGTGATGCTATGAAGATATTTTTCATTTTATTTCCGACCAATCTAATGATGGCATCTTTACATAAACAATCCAAATAATTTAACATATGTTCCAAGTAAAAATCAGATAAATTCAATTGCATTTCTAAATCAAAATCAGATAAGTTCAATTGCATTCTTCCTATGAGGTCATCCATTTAAGAATGGAGGTTATAGTGAAGTGAGAGGCCATATTACCTTTTCACCCTGTTCGGCTCCATAACCACTGTAGCCATCGACTGTGGATAAAGCGTGTGCCCTCTGCGTTTATATGTAGATCCGTCAAAGAACAGTATTGGGTCGCAAAAGAGAAATTACGCAACAGAATGAACATATGAACTTCCTTAGCCCACTCCAGCAAAGATGTGCACTGTATCGAATATCTGAGTGGCCATCCTTTACAGAGGAAAAACATAAACATGGGCATTGACATTTTGCCAAAAAAAATAAAACATGAACATGAGCCTTACATCTGCAAACATGTTCAAAGAAATGTGCTTTCGTGTGTGTGTTTTTACTTCCTGGGGTAACCAAAGTTAAAGTAACACAAGTAGCTATTTCTTGTTTTTAAGAACGATGAGATACCTCTGCCATGGCATTTGTTATGACCTCCGGAATGGGCTCAGTAGTGTCACCTATTCCCAGACTAATAATTTTGGCGTCAGGATGCTTCAGCAGATGAGCCGCCCTTCTTCTGGCAATCTGAATGGAAGTTGAGAGATTATCACTACCAAAACCCAAATCCTTAATATGGTAGTATCACCAAGAACAAAATCACAGTACACTAACGCAATGATACCTCGGGAAACAAATAGCCTGCTTGGAGCTTGGCTATGTTGGCATTCCTCGAAACCTTCGTCGTGTAAGCTTCACCATGAAAGCGTAATATTTCAGTACACCACTACTAGGTCGAAATTTGGATGTATTTGAGGCTAGAGTGCTGGAGAGAAGAAACAGTACATGCATCGGCGGCAGGAGAGCTGCTGGCGCAGCGTACATTAACGGGCAGCCTTCTCGTCGTCCGGAGGTGGCTCGACTTCGATGCCCTGCAAGCACGTCACCGGTTCGAGTGACTCGTCGAGCTACCGAGGAGCGCGGTGTGGTGCCGAGAGGGGGGAGGAGTGGGGTACCTGAGGGAGAAGGAAGGCGACGAGAGGAAGGACCGGGGGGTGGTCGTGGTGGACGGCGAGGCGGTAGTTGCCATCGTCGTCGTCGGCGGGCGTGGCGGCGGCGTGGGTCGATAGGTAGGGGAGAATCCGTCACCAGCTTAACCCTCCCGACGAGAGAGTGAAGACAGCACTCAGATAGGCAAGGCCGGGCCGGGCCGGTCGAGTCCACCAGATACCTTTGAAGGCCTGCTCCGGTTCGCTGCTCCGTGTTACCGTGAAACTTCCGCAGGTACAGAGAAGACAGATTAGCTAAACATTGATAATTTACTAAAAAAAAAGGGTAAACATTGATTAGATTTGTACAACAAATTATTGACATCACAATATCAAATCACACCATTAGAATCAAAATTACATATATGTACTTCCATGGTAGATAGATAGATAGATAGATAGATACTCTATTCATCACCCTGGATGCAGAATAAGTTATTCTTCATGCAAGGTAATCTTATGATTATTTTACAAATAAATTACATTTCTAATACAAATAGTTATATTTATATTGATTTACTACATACAAATTGACATATGAAAATAAAAATATATGTCATAAGAACAGAAAAATGCATTTTATGTATATTTTACACTATTTATGTTTATAGTTTTACATGACGTAAAATATTTTTTACGATGATTATATATATTTTTAAGGTATTTTTTTAAATCAAATAAAATAAAATTTACGAAACGTAAAATTACGATGTATTGATGTTAAAATAGAGGAGGATGAAAAATAAATATTCCTCATCCAGGATGATGAATAGTCAATCCATATATATTTGCAATCATGGAAGTTTATATATATACTCCCACCGTACAGAAATATAAGAGTGTTTAGATCACTAAAGTAGTGATCCAAACGCTCTTATATTTCCTTTGAGTGATCCAAACGTTCTTATATTTCTTTACGGAGGGAGTATTTTCTATAAATCTGGTCAACTTTACAAAATTTAACTTAGATCAAAGCTATTATGCAAAGTAAATAAAAATGAAGAAAGTACAAATACAAATAATGAAAAATAGCAGGGAGGGAATAGGCAGTGTTGACGTGCATGTTCACGCCGTCACACCCATGAGTAGAGGCAGGCACGCTCGCATACCGCACACACTATGCCTGCACACATAACACACTTATAGGCTGACTCCGCCATCGCATAGTTCAGTCCATGTGAGAGATGTGAGAGGGAGGAGAGAGATCACGAGTGGAGTCACCTAATCCGGCTAACCGTCGTCGTCCTTGATGCATCCTCCTACATCTAGAGAGGAAACGACTTGGGAGCTACGCCATGTGCGTCAAAAGGTCGCATGGACGTACAGAGTCAGTACATGGCCAACCCAACTAGAAGCAAGTCGGGGTGTACTGTAGTGGCTGACCCGGTTAATATACCAATCAATTGTTCATTTTTTTAACATTCGTAAAATATAAACTTGTTTTATGAAAGTAAATATTTTTGAAAATGGGAACATTTTTTTGAAAATCAGAATAATTTTTAGAATTTAAAACATTTTCCCAAAACATGACATTTAAAAAATATGAAACATTTTTAATGTTTCGAATATTTTTTGAAAACATATACAAATTTTGAAAATTCCCAAACATTTTTTTAATTATGAACAAGTTTTTTAGACGAGAACATTTTTTAAAAACAAACATTTTTTGAACTTTTGGAACATTTTATGAATTTGTAAATAATTTTTTAAAACAGGAACATTTTCCAAATTTGTAACAAATATTTGAAAACACGAACATATTAAAATCTGTATTATTTACGAAAATGAAAAATAAAAAATAAAACAACTCGAAGGAAACCAGTAAAAGAAAGCGCAGAAAAAATGGAAAACCAGAAAAAGCCATAACAGAACCTTCTTACGTTTGCTCGTTCCTCTCCGGTACTGGCCAACTTACATTTGGTCTTTCCTCTCCGGTGCGAATGCTCTACAGTTTGACACCGCATTGAAATATTAATTGTCTAATTCCAAAAATGTTCGTGTAATGCAAAACATGTTCATCGTGTATAAAAATATTTAGGCCTTGTTTGGTACTAGTGTTTTTGAGGAGATTGGTGGGAATAATTCTCAAGGGGTTGGGTGAAACTCCAACCTTCACTCAATCCCTTCAAATCCCTATTTATCCCCAATACACTAGGTAAGGGTAGTGTATTGGGTATTGAGAAAAATGCACTATAATTTGGGGATTTGTGAGAAATGCGGGGATGAAACATGTCAAATACACTAGAACCAAATGATGTTATGGGATGTGTGGGATTGAGCGGTTTGACCGGGATAATCCCCACAAATTCCCTAAAATACACTAGTACCAAACAAGGCCTCATGATGTATTTAAAGATGTTCCTCGTGTAATCCAAAAATGTTAATCATGTTTTATAAAATGTTCATCGTGTATATGTAGTAAATGCTTGTTGTTTATTTAAAAAGTTCATCATGTAATCCGAATTTGTTCATATTATATTAAAAATTATTCATCATGTAGTAGAAAATGTTGAATATGTATTTTTTAAAAAATCATTATCTATTAAAAATATTTCTAACGTAAAAAATGTCCATCATGTATTCATATTTATAAAGAAAACTTTTAGTTTTAAATAAAGAAGCAGATGAGAGAGAAAACTATAAAAAGGGCAAGAAAAAAAACTAAAAATTAATTAAATGAAGTTGAAAAAAAAAACTGAAAAAGAGATTTAAAAACAGGTTTACGCCAATACCATATTTGAATGTTTCCAAACTGTGTATGAGAGATCTATATCAGCTTATGCTAGAGTACTGAATGTCAAATATGAATTTGCGGTAGCACTCGATGGTCAACCTGGAGATCTAATATTTGAAGTGAACACATGGTTATTGGTTGGAAACAAACAACTACCTACTGATGTGGGAAATTTAAGAGAATAAGGATTGTCTGCAGTCGTGCTTTAGCTTTTTTTATTTAAGATACTGCAGAAAGTCACATTTTAAGGAGATTGATTCGGATGCACCGTGTAGAACTATTACAGATAGTTGTCGAAGGATAGTTGTTGAAATCCAATGTTGGACCCCATCCTTTGCTTCAAATTATGGCCATACAAATTTGGAAATTTGGTTACTCAAGCAGCCAAGTTTGAAGAATATTAAATTTATCGGTTATTGCCGTTGATAGCCTCATTAAGGAAGTTCACGTCGGATGAATAATCCATGTGAAAGTAACCCCGGTTGTGGATGTGTTTGAATATTTTTTGAAATCATGACCAAAATTTGACAATTGTTGGGGGATAACCCGGGGTAGCCTCATCTCACCTCCTGCTCGCTTTTCACAAACATCGGGGCCGGGTCCGCCCCTCACACGCTGACTCCCGTAGGACGGCTCCACCCGTGCAGGCCGGCTCAAGGCTGGATCCTTGTCCATCTGGCTCCGGGCGACCCGCGAGTCGCCCCCCCCCCCAAGTCATGCCCATATGACAAAAGACGCGACCACTCAGACGGGACGCGACGATAGAGCCAACCACTCCACGACACCGTACACGCATGTCTAAAGTGGAGCCGACCGTACCGCTGCCCGCTGTCGACTGCGACCGGGCGAGGCGACACTGTGGTCGCACAATACTCGTCATCACCAACTCCCTGACTGGGCGAGGCGGCACTGTGAGAGGGGAGCCGGTCGTACCGCTGACCACAGGAGGGCACGACAAGGGCTCAGTGGGCCACCACTTCGACTGGACCGCGCACCTGGGAAGTCCTATCCGCAACAAGACTGCCCTGATGGTGGGACCCTCTAGTCGACCAGAGAGGCCGCCAGCCGGGCCCCATCCGCACCATCTAAGCATATTGTAAGCCAAGGTGCTGGCCTATAAAGCCCCCCGGCGCTGGCCCGTGCAAAGGGGTTCCACTCCCCCCCCCCCCCCCCCCCCCCGCACTCACGTAGAGAGGCAAGGGAAGCAAGCAAGCTTCTTCTTCCTCCTCCAGCCAATAGCTCAAGGAGCACCATTGTAGCTCTTGTCTACCACATACTAGCTCAAGCAGGACTAGGGGCGTGCCCCATGCAAAGGGGTTCCACTCCCTCTCCCCCACACACACTCACGTAGAGAGGCGAGGGAAGCAAGCAAGCTTCTTCTCCCTCCTCCAGCCAACAGCTCAAGGAGCACCATTGTAGCTCTTGTCTACCACATAGTAGCTCAAGCAGGACTAGGGGTGTTACCTCCCACGGAGAACCAAGAACCTGCGTACATCGCGTGTCACCACTTCTTGTTTCCAATCTTGTTCCCGGAGTTTTTCGACGCACATTGGCCCTAACCACTCGAGATAAACCACCCCATGGCATCTGTCGTGATAAAACGACGAGAGTTTGTGCCCACCATGGGGTCATGTGTGGCGTCGGCCGAAGACACGCTTCGGGCGGGACCCCTCTTGTCCCCAGCCTAGCGCATTGCGCCTGGCCTACTCCGCACTCCGCAGCATCCGTTCCCCTGGTGACAGCGCGCCGCGCGGCACTGGCCCCGCATGCCTCGCAGGCGGCACCGTCATTTCGCTCGCCGAGCGACAACAACCCCATCGACATCGGCAGCCTCTGCACGCACTTCTGCGAGCTATGCATCAGTGATGCGCCCGCCTCCGGTCAGTACCTTGTCGAGGCACCATCTTCGACCCGCTGCCACCTGTAGGCCGTGTGTTCCGCAATGACATTGATGACATGTGCGACCGTTTCCGGTGTTGCGCGTTAGCGTCGCCCTGCCTCCGACGAGTACCCTAGCGAGGTACTCGACGTGTCCGACCTGTTGCTTGCCCCCGACAGCAGCGCTTCGGGCGACACCGACAGTCCTCACCTCCACGTTGAGGTGTGTTGGAAATATGCCCTAGAGGCAATGATAAAAATAGTTATTATTATATTTCCTGTTTCAAGATAATCGTTTATTATCCATGCTATAATTGTATTGAATGAAAGCATAGATACATGTGTGGATCTATAGACAAAACAATGTCCCTAGTAAGCCTCTAGTTGGCTAGCTAGTTGATCAAGGATGGTTAAGGTTTTCTGGCCATATGCAAGTGTTGTCACTTGATAACTGGATCACATCATTAGGAGAATGATGTGATGGATAAGACCCAAATTATAAACGTAGCATGTGATCGTGTCATTTTGTTGCTACCGTTTTTTGCGCATCAAGTATTCATTCCTATGACCGTGAGATCATGTAACTCACTGACTCCGGATGAATACCTCATGTGTATCAAACGTCACAACGTTACTGGGTGACTATAAAGGTACTCTACAGGTATCTCCGAAGGTGTCCGTTGAGTTAGCATGGATCAAGACTGGGATCTGTCACTCCGTGTGACGGAGAGGTATATCGGGGCCCACTCGGTAATACATCATCACATATAAGCCTTGCAAGCAATGTAACTCAAGTGTAAGTCACGGGATCTTGTATTATGGAATGAGTAAAGAGACTTGTCGGTAACGAGATTGAAATAGGTATAGAGATACGGGCGATCAAATCTTGGGCAAGTAACATACCGAAGGACAAAGGGAATGTTATACGAGATTATATGAATCCTTGGCACATAGGTTCAATCGATAAGATCTTTGTAGAATATGTAGGATCCAATATGGACATCCAGGTCCCGCTATTGGATATTGATCGAGGAGTGTCTCGGGTCATGTCTGCATAGTTCTCGACCCCGCACGGTCTGACACTTAAGGTTCGGTGACGTTTTAGTATAGTTGAGTTATAGTTGTTGGTGACCGAAGGTTGTTCGAAGTCCCGGATGAGATCACGGACGTCACGAGGGTTTCCGGAATGGTCCGGAAACAAAGATTGATATATAGGATGGTTTCATTTGGTCACCGGAAAGATTTTGGGCATTACCGACAATGTACCGGGAGTGACGAATGGGTTCCGTGTATTCACTGGGAGGGGCCCACCCACCCGGGAGTGAGCCCAATAGCCCTAGGGTGGCGCACCAGCCCTTAGTGGGCTGGTGAGGCCAGCCCAAGTGGGCTATGGCGCCACAAGGATAAAAACCAAAGAAAAAGGGGAGGTGGGAAGGAAGGAGGGGACTCCTCCTTCCCCAAACCGAATTGGGGTGGGAGTCCACCTCCTCCTCTCTCGACCGACGCCCTTGGGTCTCCCTTGAGCCCCAATGCTAGCTCCTCCCCTCCTCCTATATATATTGGTGGTTTTAGGGTTTTTGAGACACAACTTTGCCACGTGCAACTCAAATCTATACCTCGCAATTCTTCTTCTAGATCGGATTTCTGCGGAGCTCGGGCGGAGCCCTGCAGGAATAGATCATCACCATCACCGGCGCGCCGTCACACTGCAGGAGAACTCATCTACTTCCCCGTCTCTCTTGCTGGATCAGGAAGGCGGAGATCGTCATCGAGCTGTACGTGTGCTGAACGCGGAGGTGTCGTCCGTTTGGTGCTAGATCAGGACGGATCGTGGGACAGATCGTGGGACGACGGTGATTGGAATCACGAAGTTGTACCTGTTGGAATTATGCCCTAGAGGCAATAATAAATATAGTTATTATTACAATTCCTGTATCAAGATAATAGTTTATTATCCATGCTATAATTGTATTGAATGAAGACTCATTTACATGTGTGGATACATAGACAAAACACCGTCCCTAGCATGCCTCTAGTTGGCTAGCGAGTTGATCAATGATAGTCAGTGTCTTCTGATTATGAACAAGGTGTTGTTGCTTGATAACTGGATCACGTCATTGGGAGAATCACGTGATGGACTAGACCCAAACTAATAGACGTAGCATGTTGATCGTGTCATTTTGTTGCTACTGTTTTCTGCGTGTCAAGTATTTATTCCTATGACCATGAGATCATATAACTCACTGACACCGGAGGAATGCTTTGTGTGTATCAAACGTTGCAACGTAACTGGGTGACTATAAAGATGCTCTATAGGTATCTCCGAAGGTGTTAGTTGAGTTAGTATGGATCAAGACTGGGATTTGTCACTTCGTGTGACGGAGAGGTATCTCGGGGCCCACTCGGTAATACAACATCACACACAAGCCTTGCAAGCAATGTAACTTAGTGTAAGTTGCGGGATCTTGTATTACGGAACGAGTAAAGAGACTTGCCGGTAAACGAGATTGAAATAGGTATGGGGATACTGACGATCGAATCTCGGGCAAGTAACATACCGAAGGACAAAGGGAATAACATACGGGATTATACGAATCCTTGGCACTGAGGTTCAAACGATAAGATCTTCGTAGAATATGTAGGATCCAATATGGGCATCCAGGTCCCACTATTGGATATTGACCGAGGAGTCTCTCGGGTCATGTCTACATAGTTCTCGAACCCGCAGGGTGTGCACACTTAAGGTTCGACGTTGTTTTATACGTATTTGAGTTATATGGTTGGTTACCGAATGTTGTTCGGAGTCCCGGATGAGATCTCGGACGTCACGAGGGTTTCCGGAATGGTCCGGAAACGAAGATTGATATATAGGATGACCTCATTTGATTACCGGAAGGTTTTCGGAGTTACCGGGAATGTACCGGGAATGACGAATGGGTTCCGGGAGTTCACCGGGGGGGGGGGGGGCAACCCACCCCGGGGAAGCCCATAGGCCTTGGGGAGACACACCAGCCCTTAGTGGGTTGGTGGGACAGCCCACAAGTTCTCTATGCGCCAAGAGAAGAAAAATCAAGAGGAAAAAAAAAGGAGGAGGTGGGAAGGGAGGAGGACTCCCTCCCACCAAACCTAGTCCAACTCGGTTTGGGGGGGGGAGAGTCCTCCCCCTTGGCTCGGCCGACCCCCTTGAGGGTCCTTGGACCCGAAGGCAAGGCCCCCTCCCTCCCACCTATATATACGGAGGTTTTAGGGCTGATTTGAGACGACTTTTCCACGGCAGCCCGACCACATACCTCCACGGTTTTTCCTCTAGATCGCGTTTCTACGGAGCTCGGGCGGAGCCCTGCCAAGACAAGGTCATCACCAACCTCCGGAGCGCCGTCACGCTGCCGGAGAACTCTTCTACCTCTCCGTCTCTCTTGCTGGATCAAGAAGGCCGAGATCATCGTCGAGCTGTACGTGTGCTGAACGCGGAGGTGCCGTCCGTTCGGTACTAGATCGTGGGACTGATCGCGGGATTGTTCGCGGGGCGGATCGAGGGACGTGAGGACGTTCCACTACATCAACTGCGTTCTCTAACGCTTCTGCTGTACGGTCTACAAGGGTACGTAGATCACTCATCCCCTCTCGTAGATGGACATCACCATGATAGGTCTTCGTGCGCGTAGGAAATTTTTTGTTTCCCATGCGACATTTCCCAACAGTGGCATCATGAGCTAGGTTCATGCGTAGATGTCTTCTCGAGTAGAACACAAAAGGTTTTGTGGGCGGTGATGTGCGTTTTGCTGCCCTCCTTAGTCTTTTCTTGATTCCGCGGTATTGTTGGATTGAAGCGGCTTGGACCGACATTACTCGTACGCTTACGAGAGATTGGTTTCATCGCTACGAGCAACCCGTTGCTCAAAGATGACTGGCAAGTGTCGATTTCTCCAACTTTATTTGAATCAGATTTGACCAAGGAGGTCCTTGGAGAGAGGTTAAATAGCAATTCATACATCTCCGTTGTGGTGTTTGCGTAAGTAAGATGCGATCCTACTAGATACCCATGGCAACCACGTAAAACATGCAACAACAAAATTAGAGGACGTCTAACTTGTTTTTGCACGGCATGCTTGTGATGTGATATGGCCAACGACGTGATGTGATATATTGGATGTATGAGATGATCATGTTGTAATAGTTAATATCGACTTACACGTCGATGGTACGGCAACCGGCAGGAGCCATAGGGTTGTCTTTAAACTAACGTTTGTGCTTGCAGATGCGTTTACTATATTGCTAGGACATAGCTTTAGTAGTAATAGCATGAGTAGCACGACAACCCCGATGGCGACACGTTGATGGAGATCATGGTGTGACGCCGGTGACAAGAAGATCGTGCCGGTGCTTTGGTGATGGAGATCAAGAAGCACATGATGATGGCCATATCATGTCACTTATTAATTGCATGTGATGTTAATCCTTTTATGCACCTTATTTTGCTTAGAACGACGGTAGCATTATGAGGTGATCTCTCACTAAAATTTCAAGATGAAATTGTGTTCTCCCCGACTGTGCACCGTTGCGACAGTTCGTCGTTTCGAGACACCACGTGATGATCGGGTGTGATAGACTCAACGTTCACATACAACGGGTGCAAAACAGTTGCACACGCGGAACACTCGGGTTAAACTTGACGAGCCTAGCATGTACAAACATGGCCTCGGAACACAAGAGACCGAAAGGTCGAGCATGAATCGTATAGTTGATATGATTAGCATGGAGATGCTTACCACTGAAACTATTCTTGACTCACGTGATGATCGGACTTGAGATAGTGGATTTGGATCATGTACCACTCAAATGACTAGAGAGATGTACTTTTTGAGTGGGTGTTCTTAAGTAATATGATTAATTGAACTAATTATCATGAACATAGTCTAATGGTCTTTGCGAATTACAATGTAGCTTGCACTATAGCTCTACTGTTTTATATGTTCCTAGAGAAAATTTAGTTGAAAGTCGATAGTAGCAAACTTTGCGGACTGAGTCTGTAAAACTGAGGATTGTCCTCGTTGCTGCGCAGAAGGCTTATGTTCTTAATGCACCACTCGGCATGCTGCACCTCGAGCGTCGTCTGTGAATGTTGTGAACATCCGACATACACGTTTCTGATGACTACGCGATAGTTCAGTGCAAAATACTTAATGGCTTAGAAGCAAGGCGCCGAAGACGTTTTGAAACGTCACGAAACAAAAGAGATGTTCTAAAGAGATGAAATAGTGATTTCATGCTTGTGCCCTTGTTAAGAGGTATGAGACCTCCGACAAGATTCTTTGTCCACGAAGTAAAGGAGAAAATCTCAATCGTTGAGCGTGTGCTCAGATTGTCTGAGTACGAAAATCGCTTGAATCAAGTGGGAGTTAATCTTCCAGATGAGATGGTGATGGTTCTTCAAACTCACTGCCACCAAGCTGTGAGAGCTTCGTGATGAACTATAACATATCAAGGATAGACACAATGATCCTTGAGTGATTCGCGATGTTTGACACTGCGAAAGTAGAAATCAAGAAGGAGCATCAATAGTTGATGGTTAGTAAAACCACTAAGTTTCGAGAAAGGCAAGGGCTAGAAGGGATACTTCGTGAAACGGCAAAACAGTTGCTGCACTAATGAAGAGACCCAAGATTAAACCCAAGCCCGAGACTAAGTGCTTCTGTTATGAGGGGAACGGTCACTGAGGCGGAGCTACCCTAGATGCCTGGTAGATAAGAAGGTTGGCAAAGTCGAAAGAAGTATATTTGATATACATGATGTTGATGCGTACTTTACTAGTACTCCTAGTAGCGCGAAGGTATTGGATACCGGTTCGGTTGCTAAGTGATTAGTAACACGAAATGAAAGCTACGGAATAAACGGAGACTAGCTAAAGGCGAGGTGACGATAAGTGTTGGAAGTGTTTCCAAGGTTGATGTGATCAAACGTCGCACGCTCCCTCTACCATCGGGATTGGTGGTAAAACCTAAATAATTTTTATTTGGTGTTTGCATTGAGCATGAACATGATTGGATCATGTTTATTGCAATACAAGTATTCATTTAAAGAGAATAATAGTTATTCTATTTGCTTGAATAATTACCCTCAATGGTTTATTGAATCTCGTTCGTAGTGTTACACATGTTCATAATACTAGTGCCAAAAGATACAAAGTAATAATGATAGCACCACTTAGTTGTGGCACTACCACTTGAGTCATGTTGGTGTAAAACGCATGAAGAAACTCCATGCAAATGGATCGTTTGGACTCACTTGATTTTGAATCACTTGAGACATGCAGATCATACCACATGAGCAGGGCCTTGTTTTCATTGAGATGAGACAAGATAGTAACTTGTTGGAAGTAATACATTTTGATGTATGCAGTCCAATGGGTGCTGAGGCACGCAGTGGATATCATTATGTTCTTACTTCAATGACGATTTGAGTAGATACATGAGTATTTACTTAATGAATCACAAGTCTGAAATATTGAAAAGTTCAATTCTGTTTCAGAGTGAAGTTCGTCGTAACAAGAGGATAAACTGTCTACGATATGATCATAGAGATGAATATCTGAGTTGCGAGTTTTGGTACACAGTTAAGACAATGTGGAAGTTTCTTCGCAATTCATGCCACCAAGAACACCATGGTGTGATGGTGTCATAGCCGCGACTTATTTGATATGGTGCATGCTATGATGTCTCTTATCGAATTACCACTGTCATTTATGTGTCATGCATTAGAGACAACCGCATTCACTTTAAATATGGCACCGCGTAATTCCGTTGAGATGACACATTATAGAATGAGGTTTAGAGAAATCTAAGCTGTCGTTTCTTGAAAGTTTGGGGATGACACACTTATGTGAAAAAGTTTCAGTCTGATAAGCTCGAACCCAAAGCGGATAAATGCATCTTCATAGGATATCCAAAACAGTTGGGTACATCTCCTATCTCAGATCCGGAAGCAAAGTGTTTGTTTCTAGAAACGGGTCCTTTCTCGAGGAAAGGTTTCTCTCGAATGAATTGAGTGGGAGGGTGATAGAACTTGATGAGGTTATTGAACCATCACTTCAAACAGTGTGTAGTAGGGCATAGGAAGTTGTTCATGTGGCGCCTACACCAATTGAAGTGGAAGCTAGTGATAGTGATCATTGAGCATCAGATCAAGTTACTACAGACCTCGTAGGTCGACAAGGTCGCGTACTACTGCAGAGTGGTACGGTAACCCTGTCTTGGAGGTCATGTTGTTGAACAACAATGAACCTACGAGTTATGGAGAAGCAATGGTGGGCCCGGATTCCGACAAATGGCTGGAGGCCATGAAATCCGAGAGAGAATCCATGTATAAAACAAAGTGTAGACTTTGGAAAAACTGCTTGATGGTAGTAAGACTATTAAGTAAAGATGGATCTTTAAAAGCTCGACTTGTCGCAAAGATGTTTTCGACAAGATCACAGAGTTGACTATGATGTGACTTTCTCACTCGTAGCGATGCTAAAAGTCTGTTGGAATTATGTTAGTAGTTGCTGCATTATTTGTGAAATATTGCACATAGGAAGTCAAAACATTGTTTCCTCGACGGTTTCCTTGAGGAAAGATTGTATGTGATACAATCAGAATGTTTTGTCGATCCTAAGAATACTAACAAGTATGCAAGCTCCAGCGATCCTTTTATGGACTGGTGCAAGCATCTCGGAGTTGGAATATACGCTTTGATGAGATGATCAAAGCTTTTGGGTTTGTACAAGGTTTATGAGAAACTTGTATTTCCAAAGAAGTGAGTGGGAGCACTATAGAATTTCTGATAAGTATATGTGGTTGACATATTGTGGATCAGAAGTAATGTAGAATTTCTGTAAAGCATAAAAGGTTGTTTGTAAGGAGTTTTTCAAAGGAATACCTGGATTGCGCTACTTGAACGTTGAGCATCAAGATCTATGGCGATAGATCGAAATGCTTAATAGAAGTTTCAACAAGATGCATGCCTTGACAAGATTTTGAAGGAGTTCAAAATAGATCAAGAAAGAAGGGGCTCTTGGTTGTGTTGTAAGGTGTGAATTTGAGTAAGGATCAAAACTTGACCCCGGCAGAATAAAGAGAATAGAAGAAGGTCGTCTTCTATGCCTTGGCCATAGAATCTGAAGTATGCCATGCTGAGTACCACACCTGATGTGTGCCTTGCCTCAAAGTCTGTTGAGAGGTAGAGAGAGTGATCCATGATTGAATCACTAGCAGCGGTCAAAATTTATCCTTAGTAACTAATGGACTAAGGAATTTTTCTCGATTATGGAGGTGGTTAAAGAGTTCGTCGTAAAGGGTTACGTCGATGCAAGCTTTGACACTAATCCGAATAACTATGAGTAGTGAAGCGGTTTCATATAGTAGAGTAGATATTTGGAGTATTTCCGAATAACACGTGGTAGCAACATCTATAAGATGATAAAGATTTGTAAAGAACACACGGATCTGAAAGTTTCAGAACCGTTGACTAAAACCTCTCTGACGAGCAAGACGTGATCAGACCCCAGAACTATATGGGTGTTAGATTCGTTAGAATCACTTGGTGATGTGAACTAGATTATTGACTCTAGTGCAAGTGGGAGACTATTGGAAATATGCCCTAGAGGCAATAATAAATTAGTTATTATTATATTTCTTTGTTCATGATAATCGTTTATTATCCATGCTATAATTGTATTGATTGGAAACACAATACTTGTGTGGATACATAGACAAAACACTGTTCCTAGTAAGCCTCTAGTTGACTAGCTCGTTGATCAAAGATGGTCAAGGTTTCCTAAGCATAGGCAAGTGTTGTTACTTGATAACAGGATCATATCATTAGGAGAATCATGTGATGGACAAGACCCAAACTATGAACGTAGCATATTGATCATGTCGTTTTATTGCTATAGTTTTCGGCGTGTCAAGTATTTGTTCCTATGACCATGAGATCATATAACTCGCTGGCACCGGAGGAATACCTTGTGTGTATCAAACGTCACAACATAACTGGGTGACTATAAATATGCTCTACAGGTATCTCCGAAGCTTTCCGTTGAGTTAATATGGATCAAGACTGGGATTTGTCACTTCGTGTGACGGAGAGGTATCTCAAGGCCCACTCGGTAATACAACATCACACACAAGCCTTGCAAGAAATGTGACTTAGTGTATGTCACGGGATCTTGTATTACAGAACGAGTAAAGAGACTTGCCAGTAAACGAGGTTGAAATAGGTACGCGGATACTGACGATCGAATCTCGGGCAAGTAACATACCGAAGGACAAAGGGAATGACATACGCGATTATATGAATCCTTGGCACTGAGGTTCAAACGATAAGATCTTCATAGAATATGTAGGATCCAATATGGGCATCCAGGTCCCGCTATTGGATATTGACCGAGGAGTCTCTCGGGTCATGTCTACATAGTTCTCGAACACGTAGGATCTGCACACTAAAGGTTCGGCGTTGTTTTATGCGTATTTGAGTTATATGGTTGGTTACCGAATGTTGTTCGGAGTCCTGGATGATATCACGGACGTCACGAGGGTTTCTGGAATGGTCCGGAGACAAAGATTGATATATAGGATGACCTCATTTGATTACCGGAAAGTTTTCGGAATTACCGGGAATGTACCGGGAGTGACGAATGGGTTCTGGATGTTCACCGGGGGGGGCAGCCCACCATGGGGAAGCCTGTAGGCTTTAGGGGTGCCGCACCAGCCCTTAGTGGGCTGGTGGGCAAGCCCAAAAAGTCCCCTGCGCAGGAGAGAAAGAAAATCAAAGAGAAAAGGAAAAAGGGGAAGTGGGAAAATAGAGAAGGACTCCACACTAGGATTGGAGGAGGAATCCTCCTCCCCCACTTCGGCCGACCCCTTGGGGCTCCTTGAGCCTCAAGGCAAGGTCCCTCCCCTCCCTCCTCTATATACTGAGGTATTAGGGCTGATTTGAGGCAACTTTCCCACGACAGCCCGACCACATACCTCCACGGTTTTTCCTCTAGATCGCGTTTCTGCGGAGCTTGGGTAGAGCCCTGCTGGAATAAGATCACCACCAACCTCCGGAGCACCGTCACGCTGCCAGAGAACTCATCTACCTCTCCGTCTCTCTTGCTGGATCAAGAAGGCCGAGATCATCGTCGAGCTGTACGTGTGCTGAACGCGGAGGTGCCGTCCGTTCGACACTAGATTGGAGCGGATCGTGGGACGGATCGCGGGACGGTTTGTGGGACGGTTCGCGGGGCGGATCGAGGGACGTGAGGACGTTCCACTACATCAACCGCGTTTCATAACGCTTCCTGCTGTGCGATCTACAAGGGTACGTAGATCGGAAATCCCCTCTCGTAGATGGACATCACCATGATAGGTCTTCGTGCGCGTAGGAAATTTTTTGTTTCCCATGCGACATTCCCCAACACTCCTCTCCTTCCTCATCCTCCCACGGTGCTTGGCGAAGCCCTGCCGGGAGACCTCATCTCTCCATCGACACCACGCCGTCGTGCTGCCGGAGATCTTCCCCAACCTCTCCCTCCTCCTTGCTGGATCAAGGTGCGGGAGACGTCACCAGGCTGCACGTGTGTTGAACGCGGAGCTGCCGTGGTTCGGCACTAGATCGGAATCACACCGCGATCTGAATCGCCGCGAGTACGACTCCGTCAACCGCGTTCTAGCAACGCTTCCGCTTAGCGATCTTCAAAGGTATGAAGATGCACTCACCCCTCTCTCGTTGTTGGTCTCTCCATAGGAAGATCTGAATATGGCATAGGAAAATTTTGAATTTACGCTACGTTTCCCAACAGTGGTATCCGAGCCAGGTTTTCTATGCGTAGATTCTATGCATGAGTAGAACACAAAAGATTGTGGGCGATGATTTGTTAATTGCTTGCTGCTACTAGTCTTATTCTTTTCCAGCGGTATTGTGGGATGAAGCGGCATGGACCGACCTTACACGTACGCTTACGTGAGACTGGTTCCACCGACAGACATTCACACCGTGCATAAAGGTGTTGGAATTATGCCCTAGAGGCAATAATAATATAGTTATTATTATAATTCCTGTATCAAGATAATCGTTTATTATCCATGCTATAATTGTATTGAATGAAGACTTATATACATGTGTGGATACATAAACAAAACACTGTCCCTAGCAAGCCTCTAGTTGGCTAGCCAGTTGATCAAAGATAGTCAGTGTCTTCTGATTATAAACAAGGTGTTGTTGCTTGATAACTGGATCACGTCATTAGGAGAATCACGTGATGGACTAGACCCAAACTAATAGACGTAGCATGTTGATCGTGTCATTTTGTTGCTACTGTTTTCTGCGTGTCAAGTATTTGTTCCTATGACCATGAGATCATATAACTCACTGACACCGGAGGAATACTTTGTGTGTATCAAACGTCGCAATGTAACTGGGTGACTATAAAGATGCTTTACAGGTATCTCCTAAGGTGTTCGTTGAGTTAGTATGGATCGAGACTGGGATTTGTCACTCCGTGTGACGGAGAGGTATCTCGGGGCCCACTCGGTAATACAACATCACACACAAGCCTTGCAAGCAATATGACTTAGTGTAAGTTGCGGGATCTTGTATTACGGAATGAGTAAAGAGACTTGCCGGTAAACGAGATTGAAATAGGTATACGGATACTGACGATCGAATCTCGGGCAAGTAACATACCGAAGGACAAAGGGAATGACATACGGGATTATATGAATCCTTGGCACTGAGGTTCAAACGATAAGATCTTCGTAGAATATGTAGGATCCAATATGGGCATCCAGGTCCCGCTATTGGATATTGACCGAGGAGTCTCTCGGGTCATGTCTACATAGTTCTCGAACCCGCTGGGTGTGCACACTTAAGGTTCGACGTTGTTTTATGCGTATTTGAGTTATATGGTTGGTTACCGAATGTTGTTCGGAGTCCCGGATGAGATCACGGACGTCACGAGGGTTTCCGGAATGGTCCGGAAACGAAGATTGATATATAGGATGACCTCATTTGATTACCGGAAGGTTTTCGGAGTTACCGGGAATGTACCGGGAATGACGAATGGGTTTCGGGAGTTCACCGGGGGGGGGGGGCAACCCACCCCGGGGAAGCCCATAGGCCTTGGGGGTGGCACACCAGCCCTTAGTGGGCTGGTGGGACAGCCCAAGAAGGCCCTATGCGCCATAGGAAGAAAATCAAAGAGAAAAAAAAGAGGAGGTGGGAAAAGGGGGAAGGACTCCTCCTTCCAAACCTAGTTGGACTCGGTTTGGAAGGGGAGGGTTGCCCCCCTTGGCTCGGCCGAAACCCTTAGGGGTCCTTGGACCCCAAGGCAAGGCTCCCCCTCTTCCCCCTATATATACGGAGGTTTTAGGGCTGATTTGAGACGACTTTTCCACGGCAGCCCGACCACATACCTCCACGGTTTTTCCTCTAGATCGCGTTTCTGCGGAGCTCGGGCGGAGCCCTGCTGAGATAAGATCACCACCAACCTCCGGAGCGCCGTCACGCTACCGAAGAACTCTTCTACCTCTCCGTCACTCTTGCTGGATCAAGAAGGCCGAGATCATCGTTGAGCTGTACGTGTGCTGAACGCGGAGGTGCCGTCCGTTCGGCACTAGATCGTGGGACTGATCGCGGGACGGTTCGCGGGGCGGATCGAGGGACGTGAGGACATTCCACTACATCAACCGCGTTCACTAACGCTTCTGCTGTACGGTCTACAAGGGTACGTAGATCACACATCCCCTCTCGTAGATGGACATCACCATGATAGGTCTTCGTGCGCATAAGAAAATTTTTGTTTCCCATGTGACGTTCTCCAACAGTGGTATCAGAACTAGGTTCATGCGTAGATGTCTTCTCGAGTAGAACACAAAAGTTTTTGTGGGCGGTGATGTGCGTTTTGCTGCCCTCCTTAGTCTTTTCTTGATTCCGCGGTTTTGTTGATCGAAGCGGCTCGGACCGACATTACTCGTACGCTTACGAGAGACTGGTTTCATCGCTACGAGTAACTCCGTTGCTCAAAGATGACTAGCGGGTGTCAGTTTCTCCAACTTTAGTTGAATCGTATTTGACCGAGGAGGTCGTTGGATGAGGTTAAATAGCAACTCATATATCTCCGTTGTGGTGTTTGCGTAAGTAAGATGCGATCCTACTAGATACCCATGGTCACCACGTAAAACATGCAACAACAAAATTAGAGGACGTCTAACTTGTTTTTGCAGGGTATGCTTGTGATGTGATATGGCCAACGATGTGATGTGATATATTGGATGTATGAGATGATCATGTTGTAATAGATAATATCGACTTGCACGTCGATGGTACGACAACCGGCAGGAGCCATAGGGTTGTCTTTATACTAAGGTTTGTGCTTGCAGATGCGTTTACTATTTTGCTAGGATGTAGCTTTAGTAGTAATAGCATGAGTAGCACGACAACCCCGATGGCGACACGTTGATGGAGATCATGGTGTGGCGCCGGTGACAAGAAGATCATGCCGGTGCTTGGTGATGGAGATCAAGGAGCACGTGATGATGGCCATATCATGTCACTTATGAATTGCATGTGATGTTAATCCTTTTATGCACCTTATTTTGCCTGGAACGACGGTAGCATTATGAGGTGATCTCTCACTATAATTTCAAGACGAAATTGTGTTCTCCCCGACTGTGCACCGTTGCTACAGTTTGTCGTTTCGAGACACCACGTGATGATCGGGTGTGATAGACTCAACGTTCACATACAACGGGTGCAAAACAGTTGCGCACGCGGAACACTCGGGTTAAGCTTGACGAGCCTAGCATGTGCAGACATGGCCTCGGAACACATGAGACCGAAAGGTCGATCATGAATCATATAGATGATATGATTAGCATGGGGATGCTTACCACTGAAACTATGCTCAACTCACGTGATGATCGGACTTGAGCTAGTGTAAGTGGATCATGAACCACTCAAATGACTAGAGAGATGTACTTTTTGAGTGGGAGTTTAGCGAGTAATTTGATTAAGTTAAACTCTAATTATCTTGAACATAGTCTAAGTCCACTTTGAATATATTTGTGTTGTAGATCATGGCTCACGCGACAGTCACCCTGAATTTTAATACGTTCCTAGAGAAAGCTAAGTTGAAAGATGATGGAAGCAACTTTGTAGACTGGGCTCGTAACCTTAAGCTAATCTTACAAGCTGGGAAGAAGGATTATGTCCTTAATGCTGCGCTAGGAGATGAACCATCCACTACGGCTGATCAGGATGTTAAGAATGCTTGGTTAGCACGTAAGGAGGACTACTCAGTAGTTCAATGTGCAATCTTGTATGGCTTAGAACCGGGACTTCAACGTCGCTTTGAGCGTCATGGAGCATTTGAGATGTTCCAAGAGTTGAAGTTTATCTCTCAGAAGAACGCCCGGATCGAGAGGTATGAGACCTCCGATAAATTCTATGCTTGCAAGATGGAGTAGAACTCGTGTGTCAGTGAACATGTGCTCAAAATGTCTGGGTACTCAAACCATCTAGCTGAGCTGGGGATTGAACTCCCGCAGGAGGCTATCACTGACAGAATCCTTCAATCACTGCCGCCAAGCTATAAAGGCTTTGTGTTGAACTACAACATGCAAGGGATGAACAAGTCACCCGGCGAGTTGTTTGCGATGCTGAAAGTCGCAGAGTCTGAACTCCGTAAAGAACATCAAGTGTTGATGGTGAATAAGACCACTAGTTTCAAGAGAAACGACAAAGGCAAGAAGGGTAAATCAAAGAAGATCGGCAAGCCTATTGCCAATCCGACGAAGAAACCCAAAGCTGGACCTAAGCCTGAAACAGAGTGTTACTATTGCAAGGGTATGGGTCACTGGAAGCGCAATTGCCCCAAGTATCTGGCTGATAAGAAGGCGGCCAAAGAAAAATCAGGTATATTTGATATACATGTTATTGATGTGTACTTAACCAGCTCTCGTAGTAGTGCCTGGGTATTCGATACCGGTTCTGTTGCTCATATTTGCAACTCAAAACAGGAACTGCGGAATAGACGAAGGCTGGCGAAAGATGAAGTGACGATGCGCGTAGGAAATGGTTCCAAGGTTGATGCAATCGCCGTCGGCACAGTTTCACTTCAGTTAGCATCAGGATTAGTTATGAACTTGAATCATTGTTATTTAGTGCCTGCGTTGAGCGTGAACATTATATCTGGATCTTGTTTATTGCGAGACGGTTACTCTCTTAAGTCTGAGAATAATGGTTGTTCTATTTCTATGAGTAACATCTTTTATGGTCATGCACCCAATGTGAGAGGATTGTTCATATTGAATCTTGATAGCGATACACACATACATAACATTGAGACCAAAAGAGTTAGAGTTAACAATGATAGCGCCATATTTTTGTGGCACTGCCGCTTAGGTCATATTGGTGTAAAGTGCATGAAGAAACTCCATGCCGATGGACTTTTGGAGTCACTTGACTTTGATTGACTTGACACGTGCGAACCATGCCTCATGGGCAAGATGACTAAAACTCCGTTCTCTGGAACAATGGAGCGTGCATGTGACTTGTTGGAAATCATACATACCGATGTGTGTGGTCCGATGAGCGTAGAGGCGCGCGGCGGATATCGTTATTTTCTCACCTTCACTGACGATTTGAGTAGATATGGTTATGTCTACTTAATGAAGCACAAGTCTGAAACATTTGAAAAGTTCAAGCAATTTCAGAGTGAAGTTGAAAATCATCGTAACAAGAAGATCAAGTTCCTACGGTCTGATCGTGGGGGTGAATATCCGAGTTTTGAGTTTGGTGCTCACTTAAGACAATGTGGAATTGTTTCACAGTTGACACCGCCTGGAACACCACAGCGTAATGGTGAGTCCGAACGTCGTAATCGTACTTTATTAGAGATGGTGCGATCTATGATGTCTCTTACCGATTTGCCGTTATCGTTTTGGGGTTATGCATTAGAAACAACTGCATTCACTTTAAATAGGGCACCATCAAAATCCGTTGAGACGACACCATACGAATTGTGGTATGGAAAAAGACCAAAGTTGTCGTTTCTTAAAGTTTGGGGATGTGATGCTTATGTCAAAAAGCTTCAGCCTGAAAAGTTGGAACCCAAAGCGGAAAATTGCATCTTCATAGGTTACCCAAAAGAGACAGTTGGGTACACCTTCTATCTCAAATCCGAGGGCAAAGTGTTTGTTGCTAAAAACGGAGCTTTTCTCGAGAAGGAGTTTCTCTCGAGAGAATTGAGTGGGAGGAAGATAGAACTTGATGAGGTTGTCGAACCTCTCATCCCTCTGGATGGTGGCGCAGGGCAAGGGGAAACCTGTGTCGTTGCGACGCCGGTTGAGGAGGAAGTTAATGATGATGATCATGAAACTCCGGTTCAAGTTTTTGTCGAACCACGCAGGTCGACGAGACCACGTGCTGCTCCAGAGTGGTACGATAATCCCGTCTTGTCAATCATGTTGTTAGACAACAATGAACCTGCAAATTATGAAGAAGCAATGGTGGGCCCAGATTCCAACAAATGGCTAGAAGCCATGAAGTCCGAGATAGGATCCATGTATGAGAACAAAGTGTGGACTTTGGAAGTACTACCTGAGGGCCGTAAGGCTATTCAGAACAAACGGATCTTTAAGAGGAAGACGGACGCTGACGGCAATGTGACCGTTTATAAAGCTCGACTTGTGGCAAAGGGTTTTTCACAAGTTCAAGGAGTTGAATACGATGAGACCTTCTCACCCGTAGCGATGCTTAAGTCCGTCAGAATCATGTTAGCAATAGTTGCATTTTTCGATTATGAAATCTGGGAGATGGATGTCAAAGTGGCGTTCCTTAACGGTTTCCTTAAGGAAGAGTTGTATATGATGCAACCCGAAGGTTTTGTTGATCCTAAGAATGCTAACAATGTGTGCAAGCTCCAGCGATCCATTTATGGACTGGTGCAAGCATCTCGGAGTTGGAACAAACGCTTTGATGAGGTGATCAAAGCATTTGGGTTTATACAAGTGGTTGGAGAATCTTGTATTTACAAGAAAGTGAGTGGGAGCTCTGCGGCGTTTCTAATATTATATGTGGATGACATATTGCTGATTGGAAACAACGTAGAGTTTTTGGAGAGCATAAAGGATTACTTGAATAAAAGTTTCTCTATGAAGGACCTAGGAGAAGCTGCTTACATTCTAGGCATTAAGATCTACAGGGATAGATCAAAACGCCTGATAGGACTTTCACAAAGCACATACCTTGATAAAGTTTTGAAGAGGTTCAAAATGGAACAGTCCAAGAAATGGTTCTTGCCAGTTTTACAAGGTACGAGATTGAGTAAGACTCAGTGCCCAGCAACTGATGAGGATAGAGAGCATATGAGCACCGTCCCCTATGCTTCAGCCATAGGTTCATGTATGCAATGCTGTGCACAAGACCGGACGTTAGCCTGGCCATATGTATGGCAGGTAGGTTCCAGAGTAATCCAGGAGTGGATCACTGGACGGCGGTCAAGAATATCCTGAAGCACCTGAAAAGGACTAAGGAGATGTTTCTCGTCTATGGAGGTGACGAAGAGCTCGCCGTAAAAGGTTACGTCGATGCAAGCTTCGACAGAGATCCGAACGACTCTAAGTCGCAGACCGGATACGTATTTATTCTTAATGGGGGTGCGGTAAGATGGTGCAGTTCCAAGCAAAGCGTTGTAGCAGATTCTACATGTGAAGCGGAGTACATGGCTGTCTCGGAGGCAGCTAAGGAGGGTGTCTGGATGAAGCAGTTCATGACGGATCTTGGAGTGGTGCCAAGTGCACTGAATCCAATAACCTTGTTCTGTGACAACACGGGTGCCATTGCCTTAGCAAAGGAACCACGGTTTCACAAGAAGTCCAGACACATCAAACGATGCTTCAACCTCATCCGCGACTACGTCGAAGGGGAGTACGTGAATATATGCAAAGTGCACACGGATCTGAATGTAGCAGACCCGCTGACTAAACCTCTTCCACGGGCAAAGCATGATGAACACCAGAACTGTATGGGTGTTAGATTTATTACAATGTAATTCGCATGATGATGTGAGGGCTAGATTATTGACTCTAGTGCAAGTGGGAGACTGTTCGAATTATGCCCTAGAGGCAATAATAATATAGTTATTATAATAATTCCTGTATCAAGATAATCGTTTATTATCCATGCTATAATTGTATTGAATGAAGACTTATATACATGTGTGGATACATAGACAAAACACTGTCCCTAGCAAGCCTCTAGTTGGCTAGCCAATTGATCAAAGATAGTCAGTGTCTTCTGATTATAAACAAGGTGTTGTTGCTTGATAACTGGATCACGTCATTAGGAGAATCACGTGATGGACTAGACCCAAACTAATAGACGTAGCATGTTGATCGTGTCATTTTGTTGCTACTGTTTTCTGCGTGTCAAGTATTTGTTCCTATGACCATGAGATCATATAACTCACTGACACCGGAGGAATACTTTGTGTGTATCAAACGTCGCAACAACGTAACTGGGTGACTATAAAGATGCTCTACAGGTATCTCCGAAGGTGTTCGTTGAGTTAGTATGGATCGAGACTGGGATTTGTCACTCCGTGTGACGGAGAGGTATCTCGGGGCCCACTCGGTAATACAACATCACACACAAGCCTTGCAAGCAATATGACTTAGTGTAAGTTGCGGGATCTTGTATTACGGAACGAGTAAAGAGACTTGCCGGTAAACGAGATTGAAATAGGTATACAGATACTGACGATCGAATCTCGGGCAAGTAACATACCGAAGGACAAAGGGAATGACATACGGGATTATATGAATCCTTGGCACTGAGGTTCAAACGATAAGATCTTCGTAGAATATGTAGGATCCAATATGGGCATCCAGGTCCCGCTATTGGATATTGACCGAGGAGTCTCTTGGGTCATGTCTACATAGTTCTCGAACCCGCAGGGTCTGCACACATAAGGTTCGACGTTGTTTTATGCGTATTTGAGTTATATGGTTGGTTACCAAATGTTGTTCGGAGTCCCGGATGAGATCACGAACGTCACGAGGGTTTCCGGAATGGTCCGGAAACAAAGATTGATATATAGGATGACCTCATTTGATTACCGGAAGGTTTTCGGAGTTACCGGGAATGTACCGGGAATGACGAATGGGTTTAGGGAGTTCACCGGTGGGGGGGGGGGGGGAAACCCACCCCGGGGAAGCCCATAGGCCTTGGGGGTGGCACACCAGCCCTTAGTGCGCTGGTGGGACAGCCCAAGAAGGCCCTATGCGCCATAGGAAGAAAATCAAAGAGAAAAAAAAGAGGAGGTGGGAAAAGGGGGAAGGACTCCTCCTTCCAAACCTAGTTGGATTCGGTTTGGAAGGGGAGGGCTGCCCCCCTTGGCTCGGCCGAAACCCTTAGGGGTCCTTGGACCCCAAGGCAAGGCTCCGCCTCTTCCCCCTATATATACGGAGGTTTTAGGGCTGATTTGAGACGACTTTTCCATGGCAGCCCGACCACATACCTCCACGGTCTTTCCTCTCTATCGCGTTTCTACGGAGCTCGGGCGGAGCCCTGCTGAGATAAGATCACCACCAACCTCCGGAGCGCCGTCACGCTGCCGAAGAACTCTTATACCTCTCCGTATCTCTTGCTGGATCAAGAAGGCCGAGATCATCGTCGAGTTGTACGTGTGCTGAATGCGGAGGTGCCGTCCGTTCGGCAGTAGATCGTGGAACTGATCGCGGGACGGTTCGCGGGGCGGATCGAGGGACGTGAGGACGTTCCACTACATCAACCGCGTTCACTAACGCTTCTGCTGTACGGTCTACAAGGGTACGTAGATCACACATCCCCTCTCGCAGATGGACATCACCATGATAGGTCTTCGTGCGCGTAAGAAATTTTTGTTTCCCATGCGACGTTCTCCAACAAAAGGTGGCTAGCGGGTGTCTGTCTCTCCCACTCTAGTCGGATTGTATTTGATGAAAAGGGTCCTTATGAAGGGTAAATAGCTTTGGCATATCATCATTGTGGCTGTCACGTAGGTAAGAAGGTGTTCCTGCTAGAAACCCAAATCAGCCACGTAAAACTTGCAACAACAATTAGAGGACGTCTAACTTGTTTTTGCAGGGTTTGACATGTGATGTGATATGGCCAAAGCTGTGATGTTGCATGTGTGATGTATGAGATGATCATGTTATTGTAATAGGATTCATGACTTGAACATCGATGAGTATGACAACCGACAGGAGCCATAGGAGTTGTCTTAATTTATTGTATGAGATGCAACGCCATGTGTTTACTACTTTTACTTCATTGCTAACGGTTAGCTATAGTAGTAGTGATAGTAGTAGTTGGCATGACGACTTCACGGAGACACGATGATGGAGATCATGGTGTCACGCCGGTGACAATGATGATCATGCGATGCCTGAAGATGGAGATCGAAAGAGCAAAGATGACAATGGCCATATCATGTCACTATATGATTGCAAGTGATGTTTATCATGTTTTTCATCTTATTGCTTAGAACGACGGTAGCATAATAAGATGATCCATCTTAAAAATTTCGAGAATGTATTCCCCTAAGTGTGCATCGTTGCGAAGGATCGTTGTCTCGAAGCACCACGTGATGATCGGGTGTGATAGATTCAAACATTCGCATACAACTGGTGTAAGCCAGATTTACACACGCGAAACACTTAGGTTGACTCGACGAGCTTAACATGTACAAACATGACCTCGAATACAAGAGACCGAAAGGTCGAACATGAGTCGTATGGTTGAATACGATCAGCATGAAGTTGCTCACCATGACGATTAGTCTGTCTCACGTGATGATCGGACACGGGTTAGTCAACATGGATCATGTATCACTTAGATGACTAGAGGGATGTCGATTTAAGTGGGAGTTCATACTTAATTTGATTAAATGAACTTAATTGTCATGAACTTAGTCTAAAAGTTGTCTTTATAAATATTGTAGATGGCCAACGTCAACCTCAATTTCAACGCATCCCTAGAGAAAAACAAGCTGAACGATGATGGTAGCAACTATGCGGACTGGGTTCGCAACTTGAAGCTCATCCTTGAAGCAGCTAAAAAGGCTTATGTCCTTGATGCGCCGCTAGGTGACCCTCCTGCTCCCGCAGCATCCCAAGACATTCTGAACGTCTGGCAAACGCGGAGTGATGACTACTCTCTAGTTAGGTGTGGCATGTTATACAGTTTGGAAACGGGGCTCCAAAGGCGTTTTGAGCAACACGGTGCATATGAGATGTTCCAAGAGCTGAAACTAGTTTTTCAAGATCATGCCCGTGTCGAGAGATATGAAGTCTGTGACAAGTTCTTTAGCTGTAAGATGGAGAAGAACAGTTCTGTCAGTGAGCACATACTCAAAATGTCTGGGTTACACGGTCGTCTGACTTCACTTGGAGTCGAACTTCCGGATGATGCTATAATTGACAGAATCCTCCAGTCTCTCCCACCAAGCTACAAAGGTTTCGTGCTGAACTACAACATGCAAGGGATGGAGAAGACCACTCCCGAGTTGTACTCGATGCTCAAGTCTGCAGAAGTAGAAAACATGAAAGGGCATCAAGTGTTGATGGTCAACAAGACCACCAGTTTCAAGAAGGGCAAGGGTAAGAAGAACTTCAAGAAAGACGGCAAAGCCGTTGCCTCGCCGGTAAGCCAGATGTCGGGAAGAATAAAAAGAATGGACCCAAGCCTGAGACTGAGTGCTTCTATTGCAAGGGCAAAGGTCACTAGAAGCGGAACTGCCCAAGTACTTAGTGGAGAAGAAGGCCGACAACCTTAAAGGTATATATGATATACATGTTATTGATGTGTACCTTACCAGCGCTCGTAGTAGCTCCTGGGTATTTGATACCGGTGCTGTTGCTCACATTTGCAACTCAAAGCAGGAACTGCGGAATAAGCGGAGACTGGCCAAGGACGAGGTGACGATGCGCGTCGGGAATGGCTCCAAGGTCGATGTGATCGTCGTCGGCACGCCACCTCTACATCTAACGCCGGGATTAGTTTTAAACCTTAATAATTGTTATTTAGTACCAGCTTTGAGCATGAATATTGTATCAGGGTCTTGCTTAATGCGAGACGGCTACTCATTTAAGTCAGAGAATAATGGTTGTTCTATTTATATGAGTGATATGTTTTATGGTCATGTTCCGCTGGTGAATGGTTTATTCTTGATGAATCTCGATCGCGATGTTACACATATTCATAGTGTTTGTACCAAAAGATGTGAAGTTGATAATGATAGTCCCACATCTAGCTACTAACTACGGACCCGTAGGTCTGAAGTGAACTGCTCACGAGTCATTGGAGGGGCGATGACGTTGATGAAGAAGCCCTCCAGCTCCAAAGCCCCCTTCGTTAGGGCACCGGGAAGGGTCTCCAGATGAGATCTTGCGGAAACGAAAGCTTGCGGCGGCGGAAAAGTGTTTTCGTGGATGCCCTGATTTTTTCAGGATTTTTAGGGAATTTATAGGCCAAAGAGCTAGGGCAGGGGAGCGCCAGGGAGGCCACAAGCCTGGTTGCCGCGGGCCCCCCTGGCCACGGCAATGGGGCTTGTGGGCTCCCAGGGAGCCCCCTGCCTTGGACCTCAAGCCTCCCGGTCTTCTTCCGTTCTGGGAAAAATTATTTCGGGGATTTTATTCCGTTTGGACTCCGTTCCAAAATCAGATCTGAAAAGAGTCAAAAACACAGAAAAACAGGAACTCGCACTTGGCACTGAATTAATAAGTTAGTCCCAAAAAAGATATAAAAGGTAAACAAAACATCCAAAGTTGACAAGATAACAGCGTGAAACCCTCAAAAATTATAGATACGTTTGAGACGTATCATTGCTCACATTTGCAACTCAAATCAGGAACTGCGGAATAAGCGGAGACTGGCCAAGGACGAGGTGACGATGCGCGTCAGGAATGGCTCCAAGGTCGATGTGATCGCCTTCGGCACGCTGCCTCTACATCTACCGTCAGGATTAGTTTAAAACCTTAATAATTGTTATTTAGTACCAGCTTTGAGCATGAATATTGTATCAGGGTCTTGCTTAATGCGAGACGGCTACTCATTTAAGTCAGAGAATAATGATTGTTCTATTTATATGAGTGATATGTTTTATGGTCATGCTCCACTGGTGAATGGTTTATTCTTGATGAATCTCGATCGTGATGTTACACATATTCATAGTGTGAGTACCAAAAGATGTAAAGTTGATAATGATAGTCCCACATACTTGTGGCACTGCCACCTTGGTCATATCGGTGTTAAGCGCATGAAGAAGCTCCATACTGATGGACTATTAGAGTCTCTTGACTTTGAATCATTTGACACATGCGAACCGTGCCTCATGGGCAAGATGACTAAGACTCCATTCTTAGAAATATGGATAGAGCGACCAACTTATTGGAAATAATACATACTGATGTGTGTGGTCCAATGAACGTTGAAGCTCGCCGTGGCTACCGTTATGTTCTCACTCTTACCGATGATTTGAGTAGGTATGGGTATATCTACTTGATGAAGCACAAATCTGAGACGTTTGAAAAGTTCAAGGAATTTCAGAGTGAGGTTGATAATCAACGTGATAGAAAAATTAAGTGTCTACGATCTGATCGTGGAGGAGAATATTTGAGTCACGAGTTTGGCACACACCTAAGGAAGTGTGGAATCGTTTCACAACTGACGCCGCCTGGCACAGTGCAACGCAATGGAGTGTATGAACATCGTAATCACACTTTATTAGATATGGTACGATCTATGATGTCTCTTACCGACTTACCGCTATCATTTTGGGGATACACATTAGAAACTGCAGCATTCACTTTAAATAGGGCACCGTCTAAATCCGTTGAGACGACACCGTATGAACTATGGTTTGGCAAGAAACCTAAGCTGTCATTTCTTAAAGTTTGGGGCTGCGATGCTTATGTGAAGAAACTTCAACCAGAGAAGCTCGAACCCAAAGCGGAGAAATGCGTATTCATAGGATACCCTAAGGAAACTATTGGGTATACCTTCTATCTTAGATCCGAAGGTAAAACCTTTGTTGCCAAGAACGGATCCTTTCTAGAGAAAGAGTTTCTCTTGAAAGAAGTAAGTGGGGGGAAAGTAGAACTTGATGACGTAATTACACCCTCTCTCGAACCGGAGAGTAGCGCAGCGCGGGAAATTGTTCGTGTGGCGCCTACGCCAACTGAAGAGGAAGTTAATGATGATGATCATGAAGCTTCGGATCAAGTTTCTACTGAACCGCGAAGGTCCAGAAGGGTACGCTCCGCACCAGAGTGGTACGGCAACCCTGTGATGGAAATCATGTTGTTAGACAACGTTGAACCTTCGAACTATGAAGAAGCAATGGCGGGCCCGGATTCCAACAAATGGCTTGAGGCTATGAAATCCGAGATAGGATCCATGTATGAGAACAAAGTATGGACTTTGGTGGACTTGCCCGATGATCGGCGAGCCATAGAAAATAAATGGATCTTCAAGAAGAAGACTGATGCAAACGGAAATGTGACCATTTATAAGGCTCGACTTGTCGCAAAGGGATTTCAACAAATTCAAGGAGTTGACTAAGAAGAGACTTTCTCTCCCGTAGCGAAGCTGAAGTCAGTCCGAATCATGTTAGCAATTGCCGCTTTTCATGATTATGAAATTTGGCAAATGGACGTCAAAACAACATTCCTTAACAGGAATATTAAGGAAGAGTTGTATATGATGCAACCAGAAGGTTTTGTCGACCCTAAGGGTGCTAACAAAGTGTGCAAGCTCTAGCGCTCCATCTATGGGCTGGTACAAGCATCTCGGAGTTGGAACATTCGCTTTAATGAGGTGATTAAAGCGTTTGGGTTCATACAGGTTTATGGAGAAGCCTGTCTGTACAAGAAAGTGAGTGGGAGGTCTGTAGCTTTCCTCATACTATATGTGGATGACATATTATTGATGGGGAATAATATAGAGACGTTGGAGAGCATAAAGGCCTATTTGAACAAGAGTTTTTCGATGAAAGACCTTGGAGAAGTTGCATACATATTCGGCATCAAGATCTATAGAGATAGATCGAGACGCCTCATAGGTCTTTCGCAAAGTACATACCTTGACAAGATATTGAAGAAGTTCAATATGGAAAATTCAAAGAAGGGGTTCTTGCCAGTTTTGCAAGGTATGAGATTGAGTAAGACTCAGTCACCGACCATGGCAGCAGATAGAGAGAAGATGAGTACTGTCCCCTACGCTTCAGCCGTAGGCTCTCTAATGTATGCCATGCTGTGTACCAGACCTGATATAAACCTTGCCATAAGTTTGGTAGGGAGGTACCAAAGTGGTCTCGGTATGGAACACTAGAAAGCGGTCAAGAATATCCTTAAGTACCTGAAGAGGACTAAGGAGATGTTGCTCGTTTATGGAGGTGACGAAGAGCTCGTCGTAAAGGGTTACATCGATGCTAGCTTCGACACAGATCCGGATGACTCTAAGTCACAAACCGGATATGTGTATGTTTTGAATGGTGGGGCAGTGAGCTGGTGCAGCAGCAAGCAAGAAGTCGTGGCAGCATCTACATGTGAATCAGAGTACATAGCTGCTTCAGAAGCGGCTCATGAAGGAATTTGGATGAAGGAGCTCATCACCGACCTTGGAGTGGTTCCAAGCGTGTCGGGTCCAATGACACTCTTCTGTGATAACACTAGGGCCATTGCCATAGCCAAGGAGCCCAGGTTTCACCAGAAGACCAAGCACATCAAACGCCGCTACAACTCCATCCACGACCATGTCCAGAGTGGAGTAATAGATATTTGTAAAGTACACACGGATTTGAATGTTGCAGACCCGTTGACTAAACCTCTTCCTCGAGAAAAACATGATCAACACCATAATGCTATGGGTGTTCGATACATCACAATGTAACTAGATTATTGACTCTAGTGCAAGTGGGAGACCATTGGAAATATGCCCTAGAGGCAATAATAAAATGGTTATTATCATATTTCCTTGTTCATGATAATCGTCTATTGTTCATGCTATAACTGTATTAACAGGAAATAGTAATACATGTGTGAATAAATAGATCACAATGTGTCCCTAGCAAGCCTCTAGTTGGCTAGCTCGTTAATCAATAGATGATCATGGTTTCCTGATCATGGGCATTGGACGTCATTGATAACGGGATCACATCATTGGGAGAATGATGTGATGGACAAGACCCAATCTTAAGCATATGACTAGATCGTATTGTTCGTATGCTAAAGCTTTTCTAATGTCAAGTGTCTTTTCCTTCGACCGTGAGATTGTGCAACTCCCGGATGCCGTAGGAGTGCTTTGGGTGTATCAAACGTCACAACGTAACTGGGTGACTATAAAGGTGCACTAAGGGTACCTCTGAAGGTGTTTGTTGGGTTGGCACGAATCGAGATCGGGATTTGTCACTCCGTGTGATGGAGAGGTATCTCTAGGCCCACTCAGTAGAACATCATCATGAGCTCAATGTGATTAATAAGTTAGTCATAGGATGACGTGCTACGGAATGAGTAAAGAGACTTACCGGTAACGAGATTGAACAGGGTATAGGTATACCGACGATCGAATCTCGGGCAAGTTCTATACCGACAGACAAAGGGAATTGTATACGGGATTGATTGAATCCTTGACATTGTGGTTCATACGATGAGATCATCATGGAGCAAGTGGGAGCCACCATGGGTATCCAGACCCCGCTGATGGTTATTGGCCGGAGAGGTGTCTCGGTCATGTCTGCCTGTTTCCCGAACCCGTAGGGTCTACACACTTAAGGTTCGATGACGCTAGGGTTATAGGGAATTGTTATACGAGGTTACCGAAAGTTGTTCGGAGTCCCGGATGAGATCCCAGACGTCACGAGGAGCTCCGGAATGGTCCGGAGGTAAAGATTGATATATAGGATGGATGGTTTTGGACACCGGAAATGTTTCGGGCGTCACAGGTAGCGTACCGGGACCACCGAGACCACCGGAAATGGTTCCGGGGGTCCATCTGGAGGGGCCACCAGCCCCAAGAGGTAGCATGGGCCAAAAGGTGGAGGGAACCAGCCCAAAGTGGGCTGGTGCGCCTCGCACAAAGGGGCCCAAGGCGCACGAGGTGGAGAGGGGGGGGAACCCTAGGCGCTGGTGGGCCTAAGGCCCATCTAGGGGTGCGCCACCCCCTCCCCCTGCCCTGGCCGCCGCACCTCCCATCTGGGGGGGGGCTGCCGCACCACCTAGGGTGGGAAACCTAGGGGTGGCACCCCCCTCCCCTCCTCCTATATATAGAGAGGGGTTTGGGGCTGTTTTGCACACGGTTTCTTCTCTCCCTCGGCGGAGCCCTGCTCCTCTCCTTCCTCCTCCTCCCACGGTGCTTGGCGAAGCCATGCTGGGAGACCTCGTATCTCCATCGACACCACGCCATCGTGCTGCCAGAGATCTTCCCCAACCTCTCCCTCCTCCTTGCTGGATCATGGTGCAGGAGACGTCACCGGGCTGCCGTGTGTTGAACGCGGAGATGCCGTGGTTTGGCACTAGATCGGAGTCACACCGCGATCTGAATCACCGCGAGTACGACTCCATCAACCGCGTTCTAGCAACGCTTACGCTTAGCGATCTTCAAAGGTATGAAGATGCACTCACCCCTCTCTCGTTGCTGGTCTCTCCATAGGAAGATCTGAATATGGTGTAGGGAAATTTTGAATTTATGCTACGTTTCCCAACACAATGGAGCGTGCAAGTGACTTGTTGGAGATCATACATACTGATGTGTGCGGTCCAATGAGTGTGGAGGCACGTGGCGGATATCGTTATTTTCTCACCTTCACTGATGATTTGAGTAGGTATGGATATAACTACTTGATGAAGCACAAGTCTGAAATGTTTGAGAAGTTCAAGCAATTTCAGAGTGAAGTTGAAAATCATCGTAACAAGAAGATCAAGTTCCTACGTTCTGATCGAGGGGGCGAATATTTGAGTTTCAAGTTTGGTGCTCACTTAAGACAATGTGGAATCATTTCACAATTGACACCGCCTGTAACACCACAACATAATGGTGTGTCCAAACATCGTAATCGTACTTTGTTAGATATGGTGTGATCTATGATGTCTCTTGCCGATTTGCCGTTATCGGTTTGGGTTATGCATTAGAGACATCTGCATTCACTTTAAATAGGGCACCGTCAAAATCTGTTGAGACGACACCATATGAGCTATGGTATGGCAAGAGGCCAAAGTTGTCGTTTCTTAAAGTTTGGGGATGTGATGCTTATGTCAAAAAGCTTCAGCCTGAAAAGCTGGAACCCAAAGCGAAAAAGTGCGTGTTCATAGGTTACCCAAAGGAGATAGTTGGGTACACCTTCTATCTCAGATCCAAGGGCAAAGTGTTTGTTGCTAAGAACAGAGCTTTTCTTGAGAAGGAGTTTCTCTCGAAAGAATTGAGTGGGAGGAAGATAGAACTTGATGAGGTTGTAGAACCTCTACTCCCTCTAGATGGTGGCGCAGGGTAGGGGGAAACATCTGTCAAGGCAACACCAGTTGAGGAGGAAGTTAATGATGATGACCATGAAACTTCGGATCAAGTTACTATCGGACCTCGCACGTCGACAAGATCACGTACTGCTCCTGAGTGGTACGGTAATCCTGTCTTATCTATCATGTTGTTAGACAACAATGAAGCTGCGAATTATGAAGAGGCAATGGTGGGCCCGGATTCCAACAAATGGCTGGAGGCCATGAAGTCCGAGATAGGATCTATGTATGAAAACAAAGTGTGGACTTTGAAAGTATTACCTGAAGGTCGCAAGGCTATTAAGAACAAATGGATCTTTAAGAAGAAGATGGACGCAGACGGTAATGTGACCTTTTATAAAGCTCGACTTGTGGCAAAGGGTTTTTCACAAGTTCAAGGAGTTGACTACGATGAGACATTCTCACCAGTAGCGATGCTTAAGTCCGTCCGAATCATGTTGGCAATAGCTGCATTTTTCGATTACGAAATCTGGCAGATGGATGTCAAAATGGCGTTCCTTAACGGTTTTCTCAATGAAGAGTTGTATATGATGCAACCCGAAGGTTTTGTCGATCCAAAGAATGCTAACAAAGTATGCAAGCTCCAACGATCCATTTATGGACTGGTGCAAGCATCTCGGAGTTGGAATAAGCGCTTTGATGAGGTGGTCAAAGCATTTGGGTTTATACAAGTTGTTGGAGAATCTTGTATTTACAAGAAAGTGAGTGGGAGCTCTGTAGCATTTCTAATATTATATGTGGATGACATATTGCTGATTGGAAACAATGTGGAGTTTTTACAGAGCGTAAAAGATTACTTGAACAAATGTTTTTCAATGAAGGATCTAGGAGAAGCTGCTTACATATTAGGCATTAAGATCTACAGGGATAGATCGAGGCGCCTGATAGGACTTTCACAAAACACATACCTTGATAAAGTTCAAAATGGAGCAGTCCGAGAAGGGGTTCTTGCCAGTGTTACAAGGTATAAAGTTGAGTAAGACTCAGTGTCTAGTAACTGTGGAAGATAGAGAAAAAATGAGTATCGCCCCCCATGCTTTAGCCATAGGGTCTATCATGTATGCAATGTTGTGCACTAGACCGGATGTCAGCCTGGCCATAAGTATGGCAGGCAGGTTTCAAAGTAATCCAGGAGTGGATCACTGGACGGCGGTCAAGAATATTCTGAAGTACTTGAAAAGGACTAAGGAAATGTTTCTTGTTTATGGAGGTGACGAAGAGCTCGTCGTAAATGGTTACGTCGATGCAAGCTTTGACACTGATCCGGATGACTCTAAGTCTCAAACCGGATACGTATTTATTCTTAATGGGGGTGCGGTAAGCTGGTGCAGTTCCAAGCAAAGCGTCGTAGCAGATTCTACATGTGAGGCGGAGTACATGGCTGCCTCGGAGGCGGCTAAGGAGGGTGTCTGGATGAAGCAGTTCATGACGGATCTTGGAGTTGTGCCGTGGGCACTAAATCCAATATCTCTGTTCTGTGACAACACTGGTGCCATTGCTCTAGCAAAGGAACCAAGGTTTCACAAGAAGACCAGACACATCAAACGACGCTTCAACCTCATCCGCGACTACGTCAAAGGGGAGGACGTAAATATTTGCAAAGTGCGCACAGATCTGAATGTAGCAGATTCGCTGACTAAACCTCTTCCATGAGCGAAGCATGATCAACACCACAACAATATGGGTGTTAGATTCATTCCAATTTAAATCGCATAGCGATGTGATACTAGATTATTGACTCTAGTGCAAGTGGGAGACTGTTGGAAATATGCCCTCGAGGCAATGATAAAATAGTTATTATTATATTTCCCGTTTCAAGATAATCGTTTATTATCCATGCTATAATTGTATTTAATGAAAGCATAGATACATGTGTCGATCTATAGACAAAACAATGTCCCTAGTAAGCCTCTAGTTGGCTAGCTAGTTGATCAAGGATGGTTAAGGTTTTCTGACCATATGCAAGTGCTGTCACTTGATAACTGGATCACATCATTAGGAGAATGATGTGATGGACAAGACCCAAATTAAAAATGTAGCATGTGATCGTGTCATTTTGTTGCTATCGTTTTCTGTGTGTCAAGTATTCATTATTATGACCATGAGATCATGTAACTCACTGACTCCGGAGGAATACCTTGTGTGTACCAAATGTCACAACATTACTGGGTGACTATAAAGGTACTCTATAGATATCTCCGAAGGTGTCCGTTGAGTTAGCATGGATCAAGTTTGGGAATTGTTACTTCATGTGACGGAGAGGTATCTCGGGGCCCACTCGGTAATACAACATCACATATAAGCCTTGGAAGCAAGGTGAGTCAAGAGTAAGTCACGGGATCTTGTATTAGGGAACGACTAAAGAGACTTGCCGGTAACGAGATTGAAATAGGTATAGAGATACCGACAATTAAATCTCGGGCAAGTAACATACCGAAGGGCAAAGGGAATGTTATACGGGATTATATGAATCCTTGGCACAGAGGTTCAACCGATAAGATCTTCGTAGAATATGTAGGATCCAATATGGGCATCCAGGTCCCGGTATTGGATATTGACCGAGGAGTGTCTCGGGTCATGTTTGCACAGTTCTCGAACCCGCAGGGTCTGCACACTTAAGGTTTGGTGACGTTTTAGTATAGTTGAGTTATAGTTGTTGGTGACCGAAGGTTGTTTGAAGTCCCGGATGAGATCACGGACGTCACGATGGTTTCCGGAATGGTCCGGAAACGAAGATTGATATATAGGATGGTTTCATTTGGTCACTGGAAATATTTCGGGCATTACTGGCAGTGTACCGGGAGTAACGAATGGGTTCCGGGTATTCACCGGGAGGGGCCCACCCACCCGGGAGTGATCCCAATAGCCCTAGGGTGGCGCACCAGCCCTTAGTGGGCTGGTGAGGCCAGCCCAAGTGGGCTATGACGCCACAAGGATAAAAACCAAAGAAAAGAAAAAAGGGGACGTGTGAAGGAAGGAGGGGACTTCTCCTTCCCCAAACCGAATTGGGGTGGGAGTCCACCTCCTCCTCTCTCGGCTCGCGCCCTTGGGGCTCCCTTGAGACCCAAGGCTAGCCCCTCCCCTCCTCCTATATATATTGGTGGTTTTAGGGTTTTTGAGACACAACTTTGCCACGTGCAACTCAAACCTATACCTCGTAGTTCTTCTTCTAGATCGGATTTCTGCGGAGCTCGGATGGAGCCGTGCAGGAATAGATCATCACCATCACCGGCGCGCCGTCACGCTGCCAGAGAACTCATCTACTTCCCTGTCTCTATTGCTGGATCAAGAAGGCGGAGAACGTCATCGAGCTATACGTGTGCTGAACGCGAAGGTGCCGTCCGTTCGGTGCTAGATCGGGACGGATCGTGGGACAGATCGTGGGACGACGGTGATTTGAATCACGAAGCTGTACCACTACATCAACCACGTTTCTTAACGCTTCCCGTTTAGAGATCTACAAGGGTATGTGGATCCGATCTCCCTCTCGTAGATGAACATCACCATGATAGGTCTTCATGTGCGTAGGATTTTTTTTGTTTCCCATGCAACGTTCCCCAACTAGGTGATCACCATCGGCTCCACCTCTAGCTTAGGGCATGCCAGGGCTGAGGCGGCGGCCTGGGCTGGCTTGTCGGACACCCTATGCACAACCTTGGAGGTTCTGCGTACCCCCATCACACCATCCACCAACCCGACCGCTACCAAGGCCGAGCTCGAGGTGGCCCGCAAGCAGTTGCTTGCGGAGGCCACCGCCCTCGCCACCACGCACCGCCGCATGGAGTCCGCACAACGCGAGTACAACACCGTCTAGGGTCTCACCCCATCTAGCACCAAGCCCAGTCGACATGGTGAGGTGCGTCACCGTGGCCACGCTGTCGCCGACATATTTGGTGGGAACTTCCTCATATATGACACGCATGCGTCCAACTTGAAGGCCGTTGGCGTTGCCATGGCCGACCTGGAGGGCGAGGAGCGCGCGCCCGAGGAGTAGCGTGTCCACGAGCTCATCGACACTATCAATGCCCTTCAAGCCTAGTTCGAGCCGGCTCAGGACGGCTTCGTGTCACGCCACGCTCGGGGCAACAGCCAGCACCCGACTGACGGGCTCGGCATGCGCAGCAAGCGTCCTCCTCCACGGTTTTGTGCTCCGCGCCAGCCGAGGCCGGGACGAGCGTCCCCGACGCCACAATGATCAGTCGTCAATCACTAGCGTGTGTAACGACAGGCGGGGAATTGGCCGGCTCCAGACGGACGCCCGTGGCCCGCCTCTACGTTAGGACATGGCCGTCTCAGCCGGCACGACAGTGGGGCCCAAGTTCACCGCCTGGCTAGGCCCACGCATTTAGGACGAGAACGACGTCGACACCGCCTGACCGATTGGCGGAGTCCAGCCTCCTGGAGGAGGAAGGGATGATCTGTCCGGCGTGCTTCGCCCCCGCATCCGCAATGGGCCGTTCCCCACCGGCTTCACGTTGCCAGCGACACCCCCAAGTACAACGGCTCCGCCAAGCCAGAGGACTGGCCGGTCGACTACACCACCGCAGTCGGCATCGCCAGGGGAACAAGCGCGTGGCGGTGCGTTACGTCCCGCCCATGCTGCTCGGCTCGGACCGAACATGGCTCAACAGCGTGTGAGCCGGTAGCATCAATGCATGGACCGACTTTGAAGAGGCGTTTGTGCGCAGACGCCTTGAAAGCACAATTGCTCCCTTGGGTGGTTTTGATAATTGATCACAACATATGCATCATTGGACTAATATGTTTATCCAAGTATATTTTAGAAAATTCAAAAGATGCTTTGGCTAAAGGCTTATGTGGAGATGCCCCTTGATGCAAGGAAGGAATAGGATTGGCCCAAGCTTCAAGCTAGAAGACGCTTTATTTTATGTTTGTGAGAAATCACTTTTTAGTCCATAGGAAAGCCAATACTTTCAAAAGGGGTGAGGTATTAAAATGAACTGGTTGCTCAAGTGCTCAAAGTTAGCCACCAAAATACTCAGTCATTTTTCCCACATAACCATTCTGTCCAAAACCACACACTCAAAATCGGTGCAACCAAAACCATGTCGGTGCTATCGAGTTTCGGTGACAAACTTTTTGTTGCCTCGGTACACAAAATCGGAATTTCCGAGCTTGAGTATCGGTGTCACCGAGTTTTGTCATCTGACGTTAGACACCTCTTCGGTGCCACCGAGTTTCGTATATCGGTTCCACCGAGATTCAAAAGTCGTTGCCTTTAGTGAAAGTTGGTACCACCGAGTTGATGACTTTGGTGTCACCGAGTTTGCCACTTTGGGTGTAACGGTTGGATTTTGTGTGCTGACTATATATACCCGTTCACCCACCTCTCATTCATGGGAGAAGCACTCAGAACACACACTTCATTGCCAGATTCACTTTTCTGAGAGAGAGAGCCACCTACTCATGGGTTGAGACCAAGATATTCCATTCAAATCATTTGAAACTTGATCTCTAGCCTCCCTAAGTTGCTTTCCACCAAATCAATCTCTCCTACCCATACCTATTATGTGAGAGAGTGATTTTGTGTTGAGGAGACTATCTTTAGAAGCATAAGAGCAAGGAGTTCATCGTTCTACCCCATGTATTACCTTTTGGAGGGTGGTGCCTCCTAGAATTGGTTAGGTGTCGCTTGGGAGCCTCCTACTTCGTGTTGTGGAGTTGAACCAAGATGTTTGTAAGGGCAAGGAGATCGCCTACTTCGTGAAGATCTAACGTGAGTAAGGCTAGTCCTTCGTGGGCGGAAGTCATGGTGGGATAGACAAGTCCGCTTCTTCGTGGAACCTTCGTGGGTGGAGCCCTTCGTGGACTCTGGCAGCCATTACCCTCCATGGGTTGAAGTCTCCACTAACATGGGCGTACGATAGCGCCACCTATCGGAACCATGCCAAAAATTGCCGTGTCAACCTCATGCGTTTGATATCCCTACCTTACTCCTTTACTTTACACTTGTATGTTTTACTTTACGCTGCTACACTCTTAGAACTGCATGTGTAGGGTGTACTTGACTTTCCGTAACTGCCAAAATTGCCCCTCAACTAAAATTGGGAAAAGACTAAGTTTTTATCTTGTCAAGTAGTCTAATCACTCCCCTCTAGACATACTTTCGATCCTACAAGTGGTATCAGAGCTTTGATCTCCATTGCATTGGTTTCACAACCTAGGAGAGTATGGCGTCTAGCGAGGGAAATTATCACCGTAGAGGTCCATACTTAGATGGCACTAGTTTTGCTAGTTGGAAGCATAAGATGAAAATGCATATTCTTGATTTTAATCCTCACGTTTGGGTTTCTATTTATGTTGGTGTACAAAGTGATTTCTTTGGAAAAGGGCGTGAACCGGATCGTGATGCGACAACCGATGAACTGAAGATGTTGCAACTCAATGCACAAGCTTGCGACATCATCTTCAACTGTCTATGCCCCGAAGAATTCAACAAAATCAGCCGCCGTGAGAATGCAAAAGAAATTTGGGATACCTTGATCGATATGCACGAAGGTACTGATTCTGTTAGAGAATCTAAGTTGGATGTGCTTCAAAGTCAGCTTGACAAGTTCAAGATGAAGGATGATGAAGGTGTCCCTGAAATGTACTCTATGCTAGCTCTCATCACCAATGAGATTGTCAGCTTAGGAAGCGAAGAGACGGTCGACAAATTCATCATCAAGAACATACTTAGAGCTCTCGATGGAAAGTATGACGCCGTGTGCACATTAATTCAAATGATGCCAAACTACAAAGATCTCAAGCCAACTGAAGTCATTGGTAGGATTGTTGCTCATGAGATGTCACTCAAGGACAAAGACGAGCTGCACAACAAGTCAAGTGATGCTTACAAAGCTTCATGTGATGCTCCTGCTACTTCAAAAGACAATCTTGTCACTGATGAAAAGATAAGCCACATGGCCAGAAAATTGAACAAGTTCTACAAGAGTAGAGGCATAGAGATAAGCTCAAGCTCAAGACATGATGAGAAGCGCTTGTCCAGCCGTGACCGAAACTGTTACAACTGTGGGAAGCCGAGACACTACTCCAATGAGTGCTCGGCTCCCTACAAACAAAGAGAAGAGTCACCTCGAAGATGAAGCTGAAGAGAGGAGTCACCTCGCATAGGGAGAAGGAGTAGAGAAGATCGTTATGAATGAAGACACTCATGGAGAGGCAAGGAATCGAAGAAGAAGGACAAATACACCAAGAGCAGCTCAAGAAGAAGATATCAAGCTCGTGCTGTTGAATGGGCTTCTGGCTCCGAGTTTGACAACCAATCCGAGAGAAGATACCACTCCAACTCCGACTGTAGTCAAGATGAAGGTGTTGCCGGCATTGCACTTGTTTCCTCCAACTCCTACGACTTATTTGATTCACCAAATGAAGGATTCAGAAACTGCTTCATGGCTAAAGTCCACCAGGTATCACACCCAGAGTATCTTGATTTCAATAGTGATGAGGATGACTTGTTAGGAGAAGATGACTTGCTCTTTGATAAAACTAGTAATTGCACTGAAAATGAACATGCTAATTATCATGCTAGTCAAGATAAATTGAATGATGATAAGAAAGAGATTGAACGACTAACTGAAGAATTAAACACTCTGAAGGTAGCTAATGAAACTACTCCAGAAGATCATAAAGAGCTTGCAAGAACTCATGAGAAGCCACGCTTCGAGAAGCTCAATTTGGAGCAAGAGCATGAGTTCCTAAAAGTGATCAATGATGATCTTGGAAAGAAGAGTTCTTCTTATCTAGCCAAACGATTACTCTTGTCTACTTTTCTTCCACAAGTTAAACCTAACAACACTAGTAACAAAGGCAAGAGAGTTTCTTCATCTAGTAACAGCAATGCTAAAGCTAAATCTAACGATGTTGTTGCTAGTAGCTCTCTTGATTCCACTAATGATTCTCTTATCCAAGTCACACTTGCGAAAGAAAACAATTTATTGAACGGGGTTATAGAAAGAGGTATCTTCAAGAGTCTTGCCGGAAGTAAGCAATTTGACGAAATTGTGCGCAAGCAAGGAGGACATCGAAAGAAACAAGATGTTGGCTACTTCAACGTCAACGGAGATGATTGGGAAGAAGGTCCATATCCCATTTCTAAGTTTGTTCCTCAAGAGGAGAAGTGTGATCCTACTCCTCCCAAGGGAACAAGCTCACAAGACGACCTTCTACCACAAGACCACAAGGGCAAGGGAAAGCTTCAAGAAAACATTGACCTATTTGAAGAGGAACCCCAAGTCAAGGTGAAGTGGATTCCCAAGGAGACTACTAGCACTACCTCATCTAGTGCTACCACAACTCCAAGGATCCCCATCAAGTTGATGTGGATTCCCAATAGGAAGAACTAGAAAGTTCTTGAGGGGTGACTCCGCCAATGAAATTCACTCTCATTCATTTTGGCAAGAACTATATGCAATCAACCTCAACCACATGCATGTTCAAGGAGTCACACATTCCCTCAAAGGTAAGCAAGGAACAAGGTAATTAATATATACTTGGACATCATCCCATTTGTGTTTCACTCCATGTCCATAGATATTCTTGCATATGTTCCCCGTGCTTTGGGACTAACCCATGTAGGTGAGAAGAGTAAGAAACAACAAGGATTGCTCCCAACTCAAGATGATATTCATCAACATTGAGCATCCACCACTACTTCACCTACTTGAAGTCTTCTATGACAAAATCCAAGGTTAGTTTATCTCTTAGGGGGGTGTCATATCAAGGGGGAGATTTACTCTTAATCTTGAGTATAAGCATCTCCTAAGGATATGAATACATTAACGCTTATGTAAAAATGGTAACCCACTTGTGCTTAACGATGAGTATGACCTACGATCAAGTATTCTTACTTGGCTCCTAAGTCAATATACTCATATATAGATGACTTTGTCATCACCCAAGTGCTTGATAGATGCTAGGATGTTTGTGCATGTTCACAATATTTTATCTATCATCTTATTATGTGAGCATGTTGGTATGCATATTCTTGCTCATTCGAGGACATCCAATTGTTGTTATTTGGCTCTTGATTTATCTTTTGCCAATTGGATGGACAAGAATGCCTAGGAACCTCCTCTAGCTATCTATGCTTTCTCATCTCAAGTTCTATTCATGCTTCATCACAAAACTTGAACAAGCACTTGTCAATCCCTCTATGTGAAGGAGCATTCGGAGTTCCGTATCGTCAAAGGTTGCCTTCCAAAACCTCTTTGTGAATCTCGGTGAAACCAACCCCACGGACTCGGTTCCACCGAATTCCCAAAGTTGATCTGGGTTTTCAATCTCGGTACCACCGAAATCACCAACTCAGTTACATCGAGTTTCCCTGTCAGCTAACAGCAGAGGAACTCGGTGACACCGATTTTGTAATCTCGGTGACAACGACAGCGACTGGTATATAACTTCATGGACCAGACGCTTTGGAACTACCTCCTCAAACGTCTCGTTCCCAAAACCTTAAGCTGCCCAAAAAGACCCCTGGTCGTCGCCTTTGCCTTCCCGAGCACCTCCGCCGTTGGGATTTGCCACCGTCGTCGGAATCTTCACCGCTGTTGCCGCGGTAGGCAGACCGCCACCAAGTTAGGGTACAGATCTGCTTTTCTCTTGCACTCCTTTGATCAATCTCATGCGCATTAGAATTTTTTATCTACAAGCCACAATGTGTAAACCCTCCTCTCCACCAAAAAATCTTGTAGCATAGAGAATGATGGAATTTAGGATCTGATCCCCCGCAGTATGCAACTCGGTGAGACCGAGTTGGCAAAATCGGTTCCACCGATTTCAGTTTTAGGGTTCGTGAGAAGCAACTCCGTGAGACCGAGCAGTTCTTTTCGGTGACACCGAAAAAGACTACCAAGTTTCTTTTATTCGAGTAGAACTTCTCGGTGACTTTTAACTCACCAACTCGATGATACCGATTTATATTCTGTAGAAGATCATACCCTAAGTTTCTAAATTCAAATCTTGAAAAATTCCTCTGTGTTTTGTGATGCTCTGCTCGTCTATATCTATTTCACAGGGTTACTCGTTGCTGGTTTGCTCCTGAGTTGTTGCTTGTGTGCCAAGATGTAAGGATCTAAGGATAGCCAAAATGATTTCGGAGAAAACAGTATCGAGATGGACTCACACACAAGTCCCGAGAAGACAAACTCTGACCCTGGACCTTACATCTCCCATGGCTTGCCCAAGGCAGCTACCAGGGAGAGAAAGAAGCTTAATTCAGATGAAGAGGACTCAGATTTTGTGCCAGAGGAAACTTCAGATCCTCCAAAGGCTCCTAAGAAGAGTGTCACGAAGGAGTATGCTAAGCCTGCTGATCTTAGTGCACCTGAATTTGCAAGGAAAAGGATGGCACTTTCCCTTGACAATCCTCCTAAGAAGGCTGGTGCAAAGAGAGCCAGGAAGAGGGTAATTCATGTTGTTGGGAGACAAACCTCCATGTATGAGGACCCAGAAGATGCTGCTAGAGAATATAAAGTCCGAGCTGATGCCCCTCCCCCTCCTAAGAAAAAGAAGCTCATAGCTGATGCCATGTCCAAGAAATCTGCTCCTAAGCCTCCTTCTAAGGCTAAGAAGGATGTAGCTCATAAGAAGACTACAAAGGACATTCCTGTAGTTGCCAAGGAGAAAGGCCATGCTTCCAGTGCCTTTGTTGCAGAAGAAGAAGAAGAGAATGCACCTATTCTTAGAAAGCTCCGACCAAATCAGCCACCGCATAATGCTGCTCATCGAGTAGCTAAAAATATGAAGAAGAGGAAAGATGCAGGTTTGAGGAAATGGAGAGTTGCAGATCCATATGCCATAAGGAGAGGAACTGTTTCTGATCCAAGGTTTCACACTAAGGAACAACAATATTTCTATGAGACCGTCTTATATGACAAAAGTCCAGCTGTTAGTGACATGAGATATGTTGTGTGGGCTTACATCAAAGTCAATGAAGATTTCTTTCCCCATGTGCAAGACAACTTCAAGTCTGTGGACATTGAAGATTTTGTTGGAAAAGAGACGACCCCATGGAATGATGAACTGATCATGCAATTCTATTCAACTGTTCATTTCTATGGAGATGGTTCTATTGTCTGGATGACTGATGGACACAAGTATGAGTCAACAATTGATGAGTGGGCCACTATCATTGACCCCTCTAAGAAGAAAGAGAGTGATGTTGACGTGTATTCTGAGCCGAAGAAGAGTCACAACTCCATGTCCAACATGTACAAGCGACTTCCTCACAAGTATTTGGCAACTCATAAGTTGGGCTCAGTATACTTCTTGCAAGCAGGAGTACCCACAACTAATACCATTCCGAGACACACCTTGATGCCTAAATCAGGTGATGATAATATGATTAGAGGTCACTCCATCAATTTGCTGCACCATTTGGACACTCACACTAGATTCAGAGTGATGGACTTGGTAGTAGAGACTATCCGGAGAACTGCTGCTGATCAGAAAAGATCATGTGGATATACCCTCTACATTCAAATGCTTATCAATGCCAAGATAGGAAAGCATGTATATCTCCTTGATCGTACCCATTTGCCTCTTCAGCCAGAATTTGAAGACAATGAAGTGGTAATGGATGACAATGATCCCAGCTCAGCTGCAGCCAAAATGGCAGCAGAGACGGCAAAAGATGAGGATGCTAGAAATGTGCCACCACCAGTTCCACAACTCATAACTCAAGCTGACAAAATGGCATTTCTAGTTAGATCTTTCCAAGGTATGGAGAAGAACATCTCAGACATTCTGCAAAATCAGAAAAGCCTAGAGCGGGCCGTGGAAACAAAGTTTCATGACATGGATGTGAAGGTTACGGAATTGACCACTATAATCAAAGATTCATGACATGGTTGTGAAGGTTACGGAACATGAAGTTGACTCACTAAAGATTCCACACCATGATGATGATGATGACGACGATGATGATGATGAAGAGTCGCCTCCTCGCACTACCACTGAGTTCAGCACCAGGCCTAGGTCAGCTGTCGTACCTGCTTCGGAGACAAGACAAACTTCATCAACTCAAGCATGTGCACCTTCACCTCCAGCTCCAACTCAAGCACCTCCAGTATCCACTCCTCTAGCTCCATGACATTTAGCAGAAGCCTTCGTGGATGCTCTTTTGTCGACTCTTGATGCCCCTTTATGCAAGGAAGGAATAGGATTGGCCCAAGCTTCAAGCTAGAAGTCTCTTCATTTTATATTTGTGAGAAATCAATTTTGAGTCCATAGGAAAGCCAATACTATAAAAGGGGGTGAGGTATTAAAATGAACTGGTTGCTCAAGTGCTCAAAGTTAGCCACCAAAATGCTCAGACATTTTCCCCACATAACCACTCTATCCAAAACAACACACTCAAAATTGGTGCAGCCGAAACAATGTCGGTGCTACCGAGTTTGGGTGACCAACTTTTTGTTGCCTCGGTACACAAAATTGGAATTTCCTAGGTTGAGTATCGGTGTCACCTAGTTTGGTCATCTGACCGTTAGCCACCTTTTCGGTGCCACCAAGTTTCATATATCTGTTCCACCGAGATTCAAAAGTTGTTGCCTTTAGTGAAAATTGCTACCACCGAGTTGATGACTTCGGTGTCACCGAGTTTTCCACTTTGGGTGTAACGGTTGGATTTTGTGTGCTGCCTATATATACCCATTCAACCACCTATCATTCGTGGGAGAAGCACTCAGAACACACACTTCATTGTCAGATTCATTTTTTTGAGAGAGAGCCACCTACTCATGTGTTGAGACCAAGATATTCCATTCCAATCATTTGAAACTTGATCTATAGACTCCCCAAGTTGCTTTCCACCAAATCAATCTCTCCTACCTATGCCTATTCTGTGAGAGAGTGATTTTGTGTTGAAGAGACTATCTTTAGAAGCACAAGAGCAAGGAGTTCATTGTTCTACCCCATTTCTTACCTTTTGGAGGGTGGTGCCTCCTAGATTGGTTAGGTGTCACTTGGGAGCCTCCTACTTCGTGTTGTAGAGTTGAACCAAGATGTTTGTAAGGGCAAGGAGATCGCCTACTTTGTAAAGATCTACCATTATTAAGACTAGTCTTTCATGGGCGGAAGCCATGGTGGGATAGACAAGGCCGCTTCTTCGCGGACCCTTCGTGGGTGGAACCCTCTGTGGACTCTCGCAGCCGTTACCCTCCGTGGTTGAAGTCTCCACTAACATGGACGTACGATAGTGCCACCTATCAGAACCATGCCAAAAATTGTCGTGTCAACCTCATACGTTTTATATCCCTACTTTACTCCTTTACTTTATACTTGCATGTTTTACTTTCCGCTGCTAGACTCTTAGAACTGCATGTGTAGGTGATACGTCGAAAACGTATCTATAATTTTTGATGGTTTCATGCTACTTTTATGCTTTTGATAATTGTTTTTATATTAAGTTTATGATTTATTTGGACTAACCTATTAATAGTTGCAAAAGTGCATAATTTTCTTGTTTTACACTTTTATGTGTAGGAACTATCAAAAATAAAAGAGGAAACCTTGTTGGAGTCGAATTGGGACTTTCCTGAAATCTGTCTGAAAACTCTTTCTAAAGATTGCCACGTTACGATTCGAAGACGGCCTCAAACGGAAATCTCATAGAAGACAAAAGTGTGCAGAATTCTATGATGATAGTTCTAGACATAAAATTCGGCCCATTTGTTGTCTGGAAGCTACAGGAAATTCCGTTTTACTGAAGGACAAATATCTGATTACGGGATTACGGGAATCAGTGACGTGATTGAGGCCAACTCTTACCGTATTTGATGGATTCGGCCAAGCCATGACTTTGGGACCTCTTTAGGGCTGAAAGGGGTCCCTAGGAAGGTTCTAGAGGTGCCCAAGAGCCCTTGGATCAAAGGGGAATCCATAGGAGGGCCAAGGATGATCGTCCCACCTCATATAAGGAGAGGAAAAACCCTAATTTCTGGGTAGCCACCAAAAGCCACGAATTTTGCCTCCCCCATGGCCTCATCTCCATGTGGGAGGGCTCATATTAAGCACCAAGAAGCCATGGAGGAAGGGGCTAAGGGGCGACGCTCCCCCATGATGGCCGGCCGACACAAGAGGAGCCCTCTGCGCCGCCGCAGCTGCCCTGCACCTCACGTGCTGCCCCTTCTCCATCCTCTCTGCCATGATGCCGCCTTCACCAACACCTCCATAATCATCTCCTTCATAGGTACAGCAACCCACTCTCCCACAAACCTCTGTAATCCCCTATGTAAACATGGTGTTTGATGTTATAAATTATTTGCAAATGATCTATTGCATCTATGTCATGTTTGTGTAGTTCCCTTTTGTCATATGATGGTTGTTAAATCTCCATGGATGGTTTGAGCTATATATTGAATTTGTTACAGTCCTATGGTGCCCATTATATGTTTATGCGTGCATGGATCACATCATAAGTTTGTAGTATGTGGAGAAAGCTAGAGGGTGGGCTGCTTGAGTGACAGAAACATGAGCCCCAATCTAGAGATCAAAGCATATGGGATAAAGAGGACCTTTTGATCTTAATGCTATGGTTGCGTATTTTTTACCTTAATGTGTCTTCTTGTATTTACGGATGTTTGCTAGAGTTCCAATCATAAGTACTTGCAATCATTGGATAGTGAGAGCTTGTTAGCTTTGCCTCTTCCACATAAAAGAGGAATATCAACCTTGTATTTGACTATTTGATCATGGACAATTCCACCATAATTACCACCACTTTTCCGCAATCATGGTACTGTTAGTTTATGGTTACTTAGTATTTTTTATCGTTGCAGCACTAACATTTACTTTCTTGTATTTATTATCTTGCAAAGCTTTCTCTCTTACTCGTATTGTCACTCTAGTTTTATCTCCTAGATATTGCAAAACATTTAGTGTGCGTAGAGTTGTGTCAATGGTTGATAGAACTTGAGAAAATATTTATCCCACCTTTATATCCTCGTTGGGTTTGACACTCTTACTTATCAAAAAGGCTACACATGATCCCCTATACTCGCGGGATATCTGTAGGGTGTACTAGACTTGCCTTAATTGCCAAAACCGCCCCTCAACTTAAATTGGAAAAAGGCTAAGTTTTTATCTTGTCAAGTAGTCTAATCACCCCCTCTAGACATACTTTCGATCCTACACACCTACAAGTGTCCGGGTCACCCCGGCGAGCTGGGCATGTGAGTCCAATGCCCGGACGAGTCCCTCCGCGACTACCTCACGCGCTGGACCAAGTTGCACAACTCCTGTGAGGGAGTGCACAAGGTCGAGGCGATCCAATAATTCTCCGAGGGCTGCCGAGACAACACCCTGCTCAAGCACAAGCTCATGTGCTCCGAGTCGGCCTCTCTAGCAGACCTCATGATCAATGCGGACAAGTACACCACTACCGACTCCGCCATGCGTGTCAAGGTCGATGCGACTGGCAAGGCCGTGCCGGCTCGCCTGGCCAACCCGAAGCCACGAGAGCTGGCACCGGCAGAACGATGACCCCAACGGCAAGCGCAAACTGGACCAGTCGGACACGTGCTACAACAACACGATGGTGGTGACCATCGAAGAAGAGAGCCGGCCAGCCAAGGTACGGCCCAACGACAGTGCACCGGCAAGACCACCTGGCTGCCCAAGCTCACCTTCAAGCAGATGGTCAAGCACCGTGCAAGATGCACAGAGGCATGAAACCGGCCACACACACCCTCCGCTAATGCAGCTTCTCCCAGCGGCTGGCTCGGGTGAGGGCCTCCCGGTGCCTCCTCCTTCATGTCAGCGAACTCCGGCTCCGGAATCGCCGTCGGTGCTCGCTCCGGCTCCCAAACCGCTTCCCCGAGCAGGACGGTGCATACGATGTCTTCACCAGCAGGACGATGGCAAGCTCGCCGAACGCAAGCGTCGACACGAGGTGAACGCCATGGTACCCTCCGTCCCTTAGTACATGCACTCATCTAAGAAGACTATCACGTCGATCAAGGAGGACCACCCAGCCGTGATAACGAACCCTAGCGGCTACGCCCTCATCCTCGACTCACCATCGCGTTCAAGAAGCTCACCTGCCGACTCTCGCGAGTGCTGGTCGATAGCGGTAGCAGCATCAACATCCTCTACTCCGACACCCTACTCAAGCTCGGTCTCAAGGAGACCCATCTACAGCCGACCCGAATGGTCTTCCACGAAATCGTGCCGAGGCAGTGTTGCTGCCCCATCGGCAAGATCCAGCTCGACGTCCTCTTTGGAACCAAGAGCCAATTTCGACGTGAGCCGGTGTGGTTGGAGGTGTTGGACCTAAGCAACCCCTACCACACGCTCCTCGGCCATCCGGCCCTGGCCAAGTTCGCGGCGGTCCCCCACTACTCCTACCTCAAGATGAAGATGCCGGATACCAAGGGCATCATCAGCGTCGATGGGGACTACAAGAAGTCCATTGAGTGCGCGCAAGCCGGCAGCCGGCTGGCTGAGTCCCTGGTTGTTGCCGAAGGGAGGCGCCAGCTCGACCGACTCATGGCCTAGGCTGCGACGCAGCCGGACGTGCTGACTCCGCCTCGCCGGTCACCTAAAAAGGCAGCCTTCATACCCTCCAAGGACACCAAGCGGGTGCCACTTCACCCGGCCAACCCAAAGCAGTGTGTCACCATCGGTGCCAACCTCGACAACAAATAGGAAGGCGAGCTCGTCGACTTCCTCCTTGAGAATCCGGACATCTTCGCATGGTCTCTCAAACACATGCGTGGTGTGCTGAGGAAGTTCGTCGAGCACAAGCTCCAGGTCCGGCCCGAGGTGAAGCCGGTCAAACAACCCCTCCGCTGCTTCTAAAAGGAGAAGCAACACGTCATAGGCGAAGAGATCGCCCGACTCCTTGCAGTCGGGTTCATCATGGAAGTGTTCCACCTGGACTGGCTAGCCAACCCAGTCCTGGTGCTGAAGAAGAACAAGACATGGCGCATGTGCATAGACTACACCAGCCTCAACAAGGCATGCCCCAAGGATTCATTCACCCTGCCTCGGATCGATAAAGTGATCGATTCCACCGCTGATTGTGACTTCCTGTCCTTCCTGGACGCATACTCTAGCCACCACCAGATCAATCTTGACCCTAACGACTGACTCAAAACCTCCTTCATCACCCCCTTCGGGGGCTACAACAGCATCACCATGTTGTTCGTCCTGAAGAACGCCAACGCCACCTTCCAGTGCTGCATGCAGAAGTGCCTCCTGCCCCAGATCGGCAAGAGCATGCATGTATACATGGATGACATCATCATCAAGACCAATAAGCATGTTAGACTCCTCAATGATCTTCGGGAGACCTTCGCCAACCTGCGGGAATACAAGATCCGACTCAACCTGAAGAAGTGTGTGTTCGACATGCCAGCTGGACAACTCCTTGGTTTCTTTGTTTCCGCGCACGGAATCGAATCCAATCCGAAGAAGTTCAAGGCCGTTGAGCACATGCACAAGGTGGCCAAGATGCACGCCGTCCAGAAGTTCGTCGGCTGCCTTGCCTCCCTCAGCTAGTTCATGAGCCAGCTGGGAGAGAAGGTCATTCCCCTCTACAGCTTATGAAGAAGAAGTCACCCTTCGAATGGACCGACCATGCGGACGAGGCCTTCCGCAACCTCAAGCGCATGCTCTCTACCGCACCAGTCCTCACCGCGGCAAAGGAGAAAGAGCCCATCCTCACCTAGATCGCTTCCACCACCGGCATGGTGAGCGTCGTCTTGGTCGTGGAGAGACCGAAGGAGGGCAGGGCACTGCCAGTACAACACTGATTTTACTACCTCAGCAAGGTCCTCTCCAACTCCAAGCAAAACTACCCCCACTACCAGAAGATGTGATACGGTGTGTACTCCGCCGCCCAGAAGCTGAAGCAATACTTCCAGGAGCACACCATCACCGTGGTGAGCACGACTCCACTCTCGGAAATCATGGGTAGCTGGGACGCCATCGGCCAGATCACCAAGTGGGCTATCGCCCTAGCCGACCACAACATCTAGTACAAGCCCCGCATGGCCATCAAGTCCCACACACTGGCCGACTTCCTCGTCGACTGGGCGGAGACCCACTACATGGCGCCTCCCCCTGACTCGACGCATTGGTGCATGGACTTTGATGGCTCGAAGATGCACACTGGTTTGGGAGCCACCATCATCATCTACTCCCTAATAGGGGACCAACTCAAGTACACGCTGCAGATCCACTTCGCCACCTCCAATAACGTGATCGAGTACGAGGCGCTCGTCCACGGCCTCCAGCTCGCACGAGAAATCGGCATCTGGCACATCTTGTGCTTCAATGACTCAGACCTTGTGGTGCAGGAAGTCTCGGGCGAGTGGTACGCGCGGGACGCCAACATGGCAAGCTACCGCTTCCTCGAACAACAACTCACTCGCTGCTTTGACGGATGTGAGTTCCACCATGTCCCTCGGGCGGACAACAAGGCGGGTGACACACTCAGCAAGATCGGCTCCACCCGACAGGCCATCCCAGCTGGGGTCTCCCTCGAGCGGTTTCTCAAGCCGTCAATCCAGCCGTCTCCCGAGTCGGAGTCCATCTTTGTTCCGACCGACTCCTCCAACGCGCCTTCTGGCTCGGGACTCCCTGATAGTGTCCGACTCTGACCCGATCAAGGCCGACTACCCCAATGCGCTTCCCGGCTCGGGGACTTCCGTGACGACTCCCGGCTCTGAACCGTCCAGAGCCGATTCCGGCTCCGACGCCGTCCTAACCACGGGAGAAGCATCACCGACAAGCCCTGACTTGGGAGCTGCCGGTTCGAACCAAGCATGAGTCGGCTCCGAGCAATCGCCGACTCCAACAAGAATTTATGCACTGTTTTGGGCTCATTTGATCCTCGCTTTCCTCACGCGTGGCGAGATCTCGCCCGACAAGATCGAGGCGCGACAAGTACAACATAGGGCTCCCGCATACGCCATTGTCAACCGCGAGCTCATCAAATGCAGCGCGACCGATGTTGGGTAACGTAGCATAAATTCAAAATTTTCCTACGCCATATTCAGATCTTCCTATGGAGAGACCAGCAATGAGAGAGGGGTGAGTGCATCTTCATACCTTTGAAGACCGCTAAGCGGAAGCGTTGCAAGAAAGCGGTTGATGGAGTCATACTCGCGACGATTCAGATTGCGGTGTGATTCCGATCTAGTGCCGAACCACGAGACCTCCGCGTTCAACACACGTGCAGCCCGGTGACGTCTCCCGCACCTTGATCCAGCAAGGAGGAGGGAGAGGTTGGGGAAGATCTCTGGCAGCATGACGGTGTGGTGTCGATGGAGAGACGAGGTGTCCCGGCAGGGCTTCACCAAGCACCGTGGGAGAGGAGGAAGGAGGGGAGCAGGGCTGCGCCGAGGGAGAGGGAAAGTTGTGTGCAAAACAACCCCAAAACCCTCTCTATATAAAGGAGGAGGGGAGGGGGGTGTGCCACCCCTAGGGTTCCCACCCTAGGTGGTGCGACAGCCCCCCCAGATGGGAGGTGCGGCGGCCAGGGCAGGGAGAGGGGATGGCGCACCCCTAGGTGGGCCTTAGGCCCACCAGCGCCTAGGGTTTCCCCTCCATCCCTCTTGGTTGCGCAAGGGCTGGGTGTGGGGGGCACACCAGCCCACCTAGCGGCTGGTTCGCACTTGGCCCACGTAGCCCTTCGGGGCTTGTGGCCCCTCCCGGTGGGCCTCCGGAACCCTTCCGGTGGTACCGACACTTTGCCGGTGGTGTTCGAAACATTTCCAGCGTCCAAACCCATGCATCCTATATATCAATCTTTACCTTCGGACCATTCCGGAGCTCCTCGTGATGTCCGGGATCTCATCTAGGACTCCGAACACCCTTCGGTAACCTCGTATAACAATTCCCTATAACATTAGCGTCATCGAACCTTAAGTGTGTAGACCCTACGGGTTCGGGAGGCATGGAGACATGACCGAGACACTCTCCGGCCAATAACCATCAGCGGGATGTGGATACCCATGGTGGCTCCCACATGTTCCACGATGATCTCATCGGAGGAACCATGATGTCAAGGATTCAATCAATCCCGTATACAATTCCCTTTGTCTGTCGGTATAGAACTTGCCCGAGATTCGATCGTCGGTATACCTATACCTTATTCAATATCGTTACCGGTAAGTCTCTTTACTCGTTTCGTAGCACGTCATCATGTGACTAACTCCTTAGTCACATTGAGCTCATGATGATGTTCTACCGAGTGGGCCCAGAGATACTTCTCCGTCACATGGAGTGACAAATCCCGATCTCGATTCGTACCAACCCAACAAACACTTTCGGAGGTACCCGTAGTACACCTTTATAGTCACCCAGTTATGTTGTGACGTTTGATACACCCAAAGCACTCCTATGGTATCCGGAGTTGCACAATATCACGGTCGAAGGAAAAGACACTTGACATTAGAAAAGCTTTAGTGTACAAACAATACGATCTAGTGCTATGCTTAGGATTGGGTCTTGTCCATCGCATCATTCTCCCAATGATGTGATCCCGTTATCAATGACATCTATTGCCCATGATCAGGAAACCATGATCATCTATTGATCAACGAGCTAGCCAACTAGAGGCTTGCTAGGGACACATTGTGATCTATTTATTCACACATGTATTACTGTTTCCTGTTAATACAATTATAGCATGAACAATAGACGATTATCATGAACAAGGAAATATGATGATAACCATTTTATTATTGCCTCTAGGGCATATTTCCAAGAGTCTCCCACTTGCACTAGAGTCAATAATCTAGTTACATTGTGATGTATCGAACACCCATAGCATTATGGTGTTGATCATGTTTTGCTCGAGGAAGAGGTTTAGTCAACATGTCTGCAACATTCAGATCCGTGTGTACTTTACAAATATCTATTACCCCACTCTGGACATGGTCGTGGATGGAGTTGTAGTAGCGTTTGATGTGCTTAGTCTTCCGGTGAAACCTGGGCTCCTTAGCTATGGCAATGGCCCTAGTGTTATCACAGAAGAGTGTCATTGGACCCGACGCGCTTGGAACCAGTCGAAGGTCGGTGATGAGCTCCTTCATCCAAATTCCTTCATGAGCCGTTTCTGAAGCACCTATGTACTCCGCTTCACATGTAGAAGCTGCCACGACTTCTTGCTTGCTCCTGCACCAGCTCACTGCCCCACCATTCAAAACATACACGTATCCGGTCTGTGACTTAGAGTCATCCGGATCTGTGTCGAAGCTAGCATCGACGTAACCCTTTACGATGAGCTCTTCGTCACCTCCATAAACGAGAAACATCTCCTTAGTCATCTTCAGGTACTTAAGGATATTCTTGACCGCTGTCCAGTGTTCCATACCGGGATCACTTTGGTACCTCCCTACCAAACTTATGGCAAGGTTTATATCAGGTCTGGTACACAGCATGGCATACATTAGAGAGCCTACGACTGAAGCGTAGGGGACAGTACTCATCTTCTCTCTGTCTGCTGCCGTGGTCGGTGACTGAGTCTTACTCAATCTCATACCTTGCAAAACTAACAAGAACCCCTTCTTTTAGTTTTCGTTGTTGAACTTCTTCAATATCTTGTCAAGGTATGTACTTTGCGAAAGACCTATGAGGCGTCTCGATCTATCTCTGTAGATCTTGATGCCGAATATGTATGCAACTTCTCCAAGGTCCTTCATCGAAAAACCCTTGTTCAAATAGGCCTTTATGCTCTCCAACATCTCTATATTATGCCCCATCAATAATATGTCATCCACATATAGTATGAGGAAAGCTACAGAGCTCCCACTCACTTTCTTGTACAGACAGGCTTCTCCATAAACCTGTATGAACCCAAACGCTTTAATCACCTCATTAAAGCGAATGTTCCACCTCCGAGATGCTTGCACCAGCCCATAGATGGAGCGCTAGAGCTTGCACACTTTGTTAGAACCCTTAGGGTCGACAAAACCTTCTGGTTGCATCATATACAACTCTTCCTTAAGATTCCCGTTAAGGAATGCTGTTTTGACGTCTATTTTCCAAATTTCATAATCATGAAAAACGACAATTGCTAACATGATTCAGACTAACTTTAACTTCACTACGGGAGAGAAAGTCTCTTCGTAGTCAACTCCTTGAATTTGTTGAAAACCCTTTGCGACAAGTCGAGCCTTATAAACGGTCACATTACCGTTTGCATCGGTCTTCTTCTTGAAGATCCATTTATTTTCTATGGCTCGCCGAACATCGGGCAAGTCCACCAAAGTCCATACTTTGTTCTCATACATGGATCCTATCTCGGATTTCATAGCCTCAAGCCATTTGTTGGAATCCGGGCCCGCCATTGCTTCTTCATAGTTCGAAGGTTCACCTTTGTCTAACAACATGATTTCCATCACAGGGTTGCCGTACCACTCTGGTGCGGAGCGTACCCTTGTGGACCTTCACGGTTCAGTAGCAACTTGATCCTAAGCTTCATGATCATCATCATTAACTTCCTCTTCAGTTGGCGTAGGCACCACAGGAACAATTTCCCGTGCTGCGCTACTCTCCGGTTTGAGAGGGGGTGTAATTACCTCATCAAGTTCTACTTTCCTCCCACTTACTTCTTTCGAGAGAAACTCTTTCTCTAGAAAGGATCCGTTCTTGGCAACAAATGTTTTATCTTCGGATCTAAGATAGAAGGTATACCCAATAGTTTCCTTAGGGTATCCTATGAATACGCATTTCTCCGCTTTGGGTTCGAGCTTCTATGGTTGAAGTTTCTTCACATAAGCATCGCAACCCCAAACTTTAAGAAATGACAGCATAGGTTTCTTGCCAAACCATAGTTCATACGGTGTCGTCTCGACGGATTTAGATGGTGCCCTATTTAAAGTGAATGTTGCAGTTTCTAATGCGTATCCCCAAAATGATAGCGGTAAGTCGGTAAGAGACATCATAGATCGTACCATATCTAATAAAGTGCGATTACGATGTTCAGACACTCCGTTCCGTTGCGGTGTGCCAGGCGGCGTCAGTTGTGAAACGATTCCACACTTCCTTAGGTGTGTGCCAACTCATGACTCAAATATTCTCCTCCACGATCAGATCGTAGACACTTAATTTTCCTATCACGTTGATTCTCAACCTCACTCTGAAATTCCTTGAACTTTTCAAACGTCTCAGATTTGTACTTCATCAAGTAGATATACCCATACCTACTCAAATCATCGGTGGGAGTGAGAACATAATGGTAGCCACCGCGAGCTTCAACGTTTGTTGGACCACACACATGAGTATGTATTATTTCCAATAAGTCGGTCGCTCTCTCCATTATTCCCGAGAATGGAGTCTTAGTCATCTTTCCCATGAGGCACGGTTCACATGTGTCAAATGATTCAGAGTCAAGAGACTCTAGTAGTCCATCAGTATGGAGCTTCTTCATGCGCTTAACACCGATATGACCAAGGTGGCAGTGCCACAAGTATGTGGGACTATCATTATCAACTTTACATCTTTTGGTACTCACACTATGAATATGTGTAACATCACGATCGAGATTCATCAAGAATAAACCATTCACCAGTGGAGCATGACCATAAAACATATCACTCATATAAATAGAACAATCATTATTCTCTGACTTAAATGAGTAGCCGTCTCGCATTAAGCAAGACCCTGATACAATATTCATGCTCAAAGCTGGTACTAAATAACAATTATTAAGGTTTTAAACTAATCCTGACGGTAGATGTAGAGGCAGCGTGCCGAAGGCGATCACATCGACCTTGGAGCCATTCCTGACGCGCATCGTCACCTCGTCCTTGGCCAGTCTCCGCTTATTCCGCAGTTCCTGATTTGAGTTGCAAATGTGAGCAATGATACGTCTCAAACGTATCTATAATTTTTGAGGGTTTCACGCTGTTATCTTGTCAACTTTGGATGTTTTGTTTACCTTTTATATCTTTTTTGGGACTAACTTATTAATTCAGTGCCAAGTGCGAGTTCCTGTTTTTCTGTGTTTTTGACTCTTTTCAGATCTGATTTTGGAACGGAGTCCAAACGGAATAAAATCCCCGAAATAATTTTTCCCAGAACGGAAGAAGACCGGGAGGCTTGAGGTCCAAGGCAGGGGGCTCCCTGGGAGCCCACAAGCCCCATTGCCGTGGCCAGGGGGGCCCGCGGCAACCAGGCTTGTGGCCTCCCTGGCGCTCCCCTGCCCTAGCTCTTTGGCCTATAAATTCCCTAAAAATCCTGAAAAAATCAGGGCATCCACGAAAACACTTTTCCGCCGCCGCAAGCTTTCGTTTCCGCAAGATCTCATCTGGAGACCCTTCCCGATGCCCTAACGAAGGGGGCTTTGGAGCTGGAGGGCTTCTTCATCAACGTCATCGCCCCTCCAATGACTCGTGAGCAGTTCACTTCAGACCTACGGGTCCGTAGTTAGTAGCTAGATGGCTCCTTCTCTCTCTTGGATCTTCAATACAAAGTTCTCCATGATCTTCATGGAGATATATCCGATGTAATCCTCTTTGGCGGTGTGTTTGTCGAGATCCGATGAATTGTGGATTTGTGATCAGATTATCTATGAGTTATATTTGAGTCTTTGCTGATTTCTTATTTGCATGATTTGATATCCTTGTAAGTCTCTCCGAGTCTTGGGTTTTGTTTGGCCAACTAGATCTATGATTCTGGCAATGGGAGAAGTGCTTGGTTTTGGGTTCATACCGTGTGGTGACCTTTCCCAGTGACAGAAGGGGCAGCAAGGCACACATCATGTTGTTGCCATCAAGGGTAACAAGATGGGCTTTTATCGTAGATATGAGATTGTCCATCTACATCATGTCATCTTGCTTAAGGCGTTACTCTATTCTCATGAACTTAATACACTAGATGCATGCTGGATAGCAGTCGACGTGTGGAGTAATAGTAGTAGATGCAGAAAGTATCGGTCTACTTGTTTTGGACGTGATGCCTATAGATATAATCATTGCCTTAGATAACGTCACGACTTTGCGCGGTTCTATCAATTGCTCGACAGTAATTCGTTCACCCACCGTCTACTTGCTTTCATGAGAGAAGCCACTAGTGAACACTACGGCCCCCGGGTCTATTCACAACTATCGTTTCCACTTTCACTTTTACTTTGCTTTGTTTCCTTTGTTGCTTTCAGTTCTCACTTTGCAAACAATCTATAAGGGATTGACAACCCCTTCATAGCGTTGGGTGCAAGCTCTTTGTGTTTGTGCAGGTACTTGTGGTTTGACGCAACCCTTTCTCTGGATCGATACCTTGGTTCTCAAAACTGAGGGAAATACTTGCCGCCGCTGTGCTACATCACCCTTTCCGCTTCGAGGGAACACCAATGCAAGGCTCCAAGGCCACAGGGGAATCCTTTGCATATTTGCCAAGGAAGTCCCTAAAGGCGTAGCCGTAGCAGAAGGATTCCTGGCGCCGTTGCTGAGGAGTATCAAGACAAGAACAGTCTCCCGTCAACACGCTTGTTTCTTGCGCCGTTGGAAGGTCTTTTGTTGCAGTAGTAGAAGTATTTCTGGCGCCGTTGCCGGGGAAGGAGAAATCAAGACCTATCCAAGTAGGTGTCACAAACTCATCTCTTGCATTTACCTTTTTTGCCAGTTGCCTCTCGTTTTCCTCTCCCCCACTTCACATTTGCCGTTTTCATTTGTCTTTTTCCTTTGCCGTTTTCTTTTGCCTTTTTGCCGTTTTCCTTTGCCGGTTTTCTTCCTTGCTTGTTTGCTTGTTTGTTTGTTGAAGTAATCATGGCTGAAAACACCAAACTTTGCGACTTCTCGAGCACTAATAATAATGATTTTATTAGTACTCCGATTGCTCCCGCCACTAGTGCGGAATCGTATGAAATCAACGCAGCCTTGCTGAATCTTGTTATGAAAGAGCAATTCTCTGGCCTTCCTAGTGAAGATGCCGCATCCCATCTCAATACCTTCATTGAGCTTTGCGATATGCAAAAGAAAATAGATGTGGATAATGATGTGATTAAGTTGAAGCTTTTTCGTGTCTCGTTGCGAGATCGCGCAAAAACTTGATTTTCTTCTTTGCCTAAAAATAGTATCGTTTCTTGGGATAAGTGCAAAGATGCTTACATATCCAAGTTTTTTCCGTCGGCTAAGATTATCTCCCTATGTAACGATACCATGAATTTCAGGCAACTTGATCATGAAGACGTTGCACAATCTTGGGAGAGGATGAAGTTAATGATTAGAAATTGTCCCGCTCATGGCTTGAGTTTGTGGATGATTATGCAAATCTTTTACGCTGGTTTGAATTTTGCTTCTCGCAATATCTTGGACTCCGCCTCAGGTGGAACGTTCATGGAAATCACGTTAGGAGACGCTACAAAATTCCTAGACAATATCATGACCAACTACTCTCAGTGGCACACTGAAAGGTCACCTGCTAGCAAAAAGGTACACGCTATAGAAGAGATTAACTCACTTAGTGCTAAGATGGACGAGTTGATGAATTTGGTTGCTATTAGAAATGCTCCTTTAGATCCTAATGACATGCCACTATCTTCCTTGATTGAGAGTAGCAACGCTAGTTTGGACGTTAATTTTGTTGGTAGGAATAATTTTGGCAACAACAATGCTTTTAGAGGAAACTATGTTCCTAGGCCTTTTCCTAGTAACTCCTCTAACAATTATGGAAATTCCTACAAAAACACTTATGGAAATCACAACACATTACCCTCTGATTTAGAGAGTAATATCAAAGAGTTCATCAACTCTCAAAAGATTTTCAATGCGTCCATGGAGGAAAAACTACTCAAAATAGACGATTTGGCTAAGAGCGTTGATAGGATGTATTGTGATATTGATGCTTTGAAAGTTAGATGTGCTCCTCCCAAGGTCAACTTGGATGAAACTTTAAAAGCTATGCGTGTCTCCATGAATGAGAGCAAAGAAAGAACCGCCCAAATTCGCGCTAGGCATGAATGGTTTAAAAGGGTGTGTTCTAGTGATGCAAATCACGAAGATCTTAAAGTGCTTGGTGTGACTCCTCTTGAATCTTTGTTTTCTCGTGTCAAACCTATTGATGAAGGGGCTGGATATGAATCCACTTTGGTTGAAAAACGCCCCAACGATTCGGAGCCAACCTATCTTGATGATAAAGGTGTGGAGAGTGGAGTAGAAGAAATCAAAATTTTGGGTAGTAATGAAACTCCCACTTTGGATTTCAAGGAATTCAATTATGATAATTGCTCCTTGTTTGAATGCATTTCTTTGATGCAATCCATTGCAAACTCTCCACATGCTTATAGCCAAAGCAAAGCCTTTACCGCGCATATCGTAGATGCTATGATGAAATCTCTTGAAGAGAAGATTGAATTAGAAGTCTCTATACCTAGAAAACTTCATGATGAGTGGGAACCTACTATCAAAATCAAGATCAAAAACTATGAATGCAATGCTTTGTGTGATTTGGGTGCTAGTGTTTCCGCGATTCCAAAGTCTTTATGTGATATTCTTGGTTTTCATGAGATTGAAGAGTGTTCTCTAAATTTGCATCTTGCGGATTCTACTGTCATTAAACCCATGGGGAGGATTGATGATGTTCTTATTGTTGCAAATAAGAACTATGTACCCGTGGATTTCATTGTACTTGACGTAGATTGCAATCCTTTATGTCCCATTATTCTTGGTTGACCTTTCCTAAGGACTATTGGTGCTATCATCGATATGAAGGAAGAGAATATTAGATTTCAATTTCCTCTAAAGAAGGGCATGGATCATTTTCCTAGAAAGAAAATAAGATTGCCTTATGAATCTATGATGAGGGCTACTTATGGTTTGAGCACCAAAGATGACTACACGTGATTCCATCACCTTTTGCCTAGCTAAGGGCGTTAAACAATAGCGCTTGTTGGGAGGCAACCCAACGAATCTATCCTTTTTCTTTCATTTTTGTGTTTTTCACACTTTCACAATTCTGTTATGATTTTGTTTTTTGTGTTTCTTTTTGCGTTTGTGCCAAGCAAACCCGTTATGATTAGTCTTGGGGATGATCGTTTGGTCATGCTGGAAAAGACAGAAACTTTCTGCTCACGAAAAGAATTTTCTTTTTTTTATGTAAGAGCTTTTGAGTTGATTCTTTTTGCTTCTGATTTCTACGCAAATTCTTCAGACTTTCTTAATTTTTCAGAATTTTTGAAGTACCATAAGTATACGAAGTATACAAATTGCTACAGACTGGTCTGCTGTTAACAGATTCTGTTTTTGTTGAGTTGGTTGCTTATTTTGATGAAACTATGGAGAGTATCGGGGGTATTAGCCATGGAAGATTGAAAATACAGTAACTCAACATCAACATAAGTAGAATTTAAGTTTGCTATTGTACCTAAGGAAGTGGTGGTTTGCTTTCTTATACTAATGTTATCACGAGTTTTTTTAAAAGTTTCGTGTTGTGAAGTTTTCAAGTTTTGGGTGAAGTTCTTATGGACAAAGAGATAAAGAGTGGCAAGAGCTCAAGCTTGGGGATGCCCAAGGCACCCCAAGTTGATTCAAGGATTCCGTAAAAGCCTAAGCTTGGGGATGCCCCGGGAAGGCATCCCCTCTTTCGTCTTCAATCCATCGGTAACGTTACTTGGGGCTATATTTTTATTCACCACATGTTATGTGTTTTGCTTGGAGCGTCTTGTATCGTAGGAGTCTTTTATTTTTGTTGTGTCACAATCTTCCTTGCTGCACATCTAGAGAGAGAGAGACATGCACTCACCGTGATTTTGTCGAGCTTCACTTATATCCTTTGGTTAGACAATTCAGCTCACATGTGCTTCACTTATATCTTTTGAGCTAGTTGATTTTTCTCTGTGTGCTTCACTTATATCTTTTAGAGCACGAGAGCGTGTGCCTTGGTAGTTGATGTATGCTATGAAAGTAGTCTCAAAAGGGGTAGTTATCCAAAGGGATATGAAAACTTCCACCTTCATGTGCATTGAATAGTTAGAGAAGTTTGATTCATCTCAATTAGTTTTGAGTTGTGGTTGTGGTAATATTGAAGTTATATTAGTGAGGTGTTGTGGATCTAGAGATACTTGTGTTGAAGTTAGTGATTCCCGTAGCATGCACGTATGGTGAACTGCTATGTGATGAAGTCTGAGCATGATTAGTCTATTGATTGTCATCCTTTGTGTGGTGGTCGGGATCGCGCGATGGTTTATACCTACCAACCCTTCCCCTAGGAGTATGCATTGAATGCTTTGTTTCGATTACTACTAAAACTTTTGCAACAAGTATATGAGTTCTTCATGCCTAATGTTGAGTCCATGGTTTAGATGCACTTTCACCTTCCACTATCACTGTCTCCTTTAGTGTCGTGCAACTTTCGCCGGTGCACAAAACCACCCATATAGCCTCCCTCAAAACAGCCACCATACCTACCTACTATGGCTTTTTCAAAGCTATTCCGAGATATATTGCCATACAACTACCCTCATGACATGTGCCACCACTTCTACATTGCCAAAGCATGATCGTAAGATAGTTAGCATGATGTTTCCATTGATGTCTATGCCATGCTAGATCATTGTCACGGTACACTACCGAAGGCATTCCATATAGAGTCATTTTTTTCTAAGTTTTGAGTTGTAGGTGTGATGATCATTATTGATGGAGCATTGTCCCATGTGAGGAAATAAAAGAGGCCAAAGATGCCCACCAAAAAAAAGAGGCCAAAGAGCCCACCAAAAAAAATGAGAGAAAAAGAGAGAAGGGACAATGCTACTATCCTTCCACACTTGTGCATATTAAGCACCATGATGTTCATGATTGAGAGTCTCTCGTTTTGTCACCACCATATAGCTAGTGGGAAATTTTCGTTATATAACTTGGCTTGTATATTCCAATGATAGGCTTCCTCAAAATTGCCTTAGGTCTTCGTGAGCAAGCAAGTTGGTTGCACACCCACTAGTTTTATTTAAGAGCTTTCACATACTCTTAGCTCTAGTGCATCATTTGTATGGCAATCCCTACTCATTCACGTTGATATCTATTGATGAGCATCTCCATAGCTCATTGATATTCCTAGTCAATGTGACTATCTTCTCCTTGTTTGTCTTGCAGCCTCCACCACACTCCACACCATTTATAGTGCTAAAACCATGGCTCACGCTCATGTATTGCGTGAGAGTTGAAAAGTTTGAGAAAGTAAAGGTGTGAATACAATTACTTGGCCAATACCGGGGTTGTGCATGATTTAAATTCGTTGTGCAAGGATGATAGAGCATAGCCAGACTATATGATTTTGTAGGGATAACTTTCTTTTGGCCTTGTTATTTTGAAAGTTCATGATTACCTTGCTAGTTTGCTTGAATTATTATTGTCTCCACGTCAATAGAAAACTATTGTTTTGAATCTAATGGATCTGAACATTCACGTCACTTAAGAGGAGTTACAAAGGACATCTATGCTAGGTAGCATGAAAGCATCAAAAATTCATTCTTTATCACTTCCCTACTCGAGGACGAGCAGGAGTTAAGCTTGGGGATGCTTGATACGTCTCAAACGTATCTATAATTTTTGATGGTTTCACATTGTTATCTTGTCAATTTTGGATGTTTTGTTTACCTTTTATATCCTTTTGGGAATAACTTATTAATTCAGTGTCAAGTGCCAGTTCCTGTTTTTTCTGTGTTTTTGACTCTTTTTAGATCTGATTTTGGAACGGAGTCCAAACGAAATAAAATCCCCGAAATAAATTGTTCCAGAACGAAAGAAGATCGGGAGGCTTGAGGGCCTTGGTAGGGGGCTCCCTGGGAGCCCACATGCCCTGTTGCCGCGACCAGGGGGGCCCGCGGCAACCAGGCTTGTGGCCTCCCTGGCGCTCCCCTGCCCTAGCTCTTTGGCCTATAAATTCCCTAAAAATCTAGAAAAAATCAGGGCATCCACGAAAACACTTTTTTGCCGCCGCAAGCTTTCGTTTCCGCGAGATCTCATCTGGAGACCCTTCCCGGTGCCCTGCCGGAGGGGACTTTGGAGCTGGAGGGCTTCTTCATCAACATCATCGCCCCTCCAATGACTCGTGAGTAGTTCACTTCAGACCTACGGGTCCGTAGTTAGTAGCTAGATGGCTTCTTCTCCCTCTTGGATCTTCAATACAAAGTTCCCCATGATCTTCATGGAGATATATCCGATGTAATCCTCTTTGGCGGTGTGTTTGTCGAGATCCGATGAATTGTGGATTTGTGATCAGATTATCTATGAATTATATTTGAGTCTTTGCTGATTTTTTATTTGCATGATTTGATATCCTTGTAAGTCTCTCTGAGTCTTGGGTTTTGTTTGGCCAACTAGATCTATGATTCTTGCAATGGGAGAAGTGCTTGGTTTTGGGTTCATACCGTGTGGTGACCTTCCCAGTGACAGAAGGGGTAGCAAGGCACACATCGTGTTGTTGCCATCAATGGTAACAAGATGGTCTTTTATCGTAGATATGAGATTGTCCATCTACATCATGTCATCTTGCTTAAGGCGTTACTCTGTTCTCATGAACTTAATACACTAGATGCATGCTGGATAGCGGTCGACGTGTGGAGTAATAGTAGTAGATGCAGAAAGTATCGGTCTACTTGTTCTGGACGTGATGCCTATAGATATAATCATTGCCTTAGATAACGTCACGACTTTGTGCGGTTCTATCAATTTCTCGACAGTAATTCGTTCACCCACCATATACTTGCTTTCGTGAGAGAAGCCACTAGTGAACACTACGGCCCCCGGGTCTATTCACAACTATCGTTTCCACTTTCCCTTTTACTTTGCTTTGTTTCCTTTGTTGCTTTCAGTTCTCACTTTGCAAACAATCTATAAGGGATTGACAACACCTTCATAGCGTTGGGTGCAAGATCTTTGTGTTTGTGCAGGTACTTGTGGCTTGACGCAATCCTTTCTCTGGATCGATACCTTGGTTCTCAAAACTGAGGGAAATACTTGCCGCCGCTATGCTACATCATGCTTTCCGCTTCGAGGGAACACCAACGCAAGGCTGCAAGGCCACGGGGGAATCCTTTGCATATTTTGCAAGGAAGTCCCTAAAGGCGTAGCCATAGGAGAAGGATTCTTGGCGCCGTTGCTGAGGAGTATCATGACAAGAACAGTCTCCCGTCAACACGCTTGTTTTTGGCGCCGTTGGAAGGTCTTTTGTTGCAGTAGCAAGCAACAACACTGGTATCAAAACCCAGGAGCTACTACGAGCGCTGGTAAGGTACACATCAATAACATGTATATCACATCTACCTTTAACGTTGTCGGCCTTCTTGTCCGCTAAGTACTTGGGGTAGTTCCGCTTCCAGTGACCTTTTCCCTTGAATAGAAGCACTCAGTCTCAGGCTTGGGTCCATTCTTTTTCTTCTTCCCGGTATCTGGCTTACCGGGCGCGGCAAGGGCTTTGACGTCTTTCTTGAAGTTCTTCTTGCCCTTGCCCTTTTTGAAACTGGTGGTCTTATTGACCATCAACACTTGATGCTCTTTCTTGATTTCTACTTCTGCAGACTGGCGCATCGAGTACAACTCGGGAATGGTCTTTTCCATCCCTTGCATGTTGTAGTTCAGCACAAAACCTTTGTAGCTTGGTGGGGGAGACTGGAGGATTCTGTCAATTATAGCATCATCCGGAAGTTCGACTCCAAGTGAAGTCAGACGACCGTGTAACCCAAACATTTTGAGTATGTGCTCACTGACAAAACTGTTCTCCTCCATCTTACAGCTAAAGAACTTGTCAGAGACTTCATATCTCTTGACACGGGCATGAGCTTGAAAAATTAGTTTAAGCTCTTGGAACATCTCATATGCACCGTGTTGCTCAAAACGCCTTTGGAGCCCCGTTTCCAAACTGTATAACATGCCACACCTCACCAGAGAGTAGTCATCACTCCGCGTTTGCCAGACGTTCAGAATGTCCTGGGCTGCTGCAGGATCAGGAGGGTCACCTAGCGGCGCATCAAGGACATAAGCCTTTTTAGCTGCTTCAAGGATGAGCTTCAAGTTGCGGACCTAGTCGGCATAGTTGCTACCATCATGTTTCAGCTTGTTTTTCTCTAGGAATGCATTGAAATTGAGGTTGACGTTGGCCATCTACAATATTTTTGAAGATAACTTTTAGACTAAGTTCATGACAATTAAGTTCATTTAATCAAATGAAGTATGAACACCCACTTAAATCGACATCCCTCTAGTCATCTAAGTGATACATGATCCATGTTGACTAACCCGTGTCCGATCGTCACGTGAGACGGACTAGTCGTCATGGTGAGCAACTTCATGCTGATCGTATTCAACCATACCACTCATGTTCGACCTTTCGGTCTCTTGTATTCGAGGTCATGTCTGTACATGCTAAGCTCGTCGAGTCAACCTAAGTGTTTCGCGTGTGTAAATCTGGCTTACACCCGTTGTATGCGAACGTTAGAATCTATCACACCCGATCATCACGTGGTGCTTTGAGACAACGATCCTTCGCAACGGTGCACACTTAGGGGAATACGTTCTTGAAATTTTTAAGAGGGATCATCTTATTATTCTACCGTTGTTCTAAGCAATAAGATGAAAAACATGATAAACATCACATGCAATCATATAATGACATGATATAGCCATTATCATCTTTGCTCTTTCGATCTCCATCTTCAGGCATCGCATGATCATCATTGTCACCGGCGTGACACCATGATCTCCATCATCGTGTCTCCGTGAAGTCCTCACGCTAACTACTACTACCACTACTACTATAGCTAACTGTTAGCAATGAAGTAAAAGTAGTAAACACATGGCGTTGCATCTCATACAATAAATTAAGACAACTCCAATGGCTCCTGCCGGTTGTCATACTCATCGACATGCAAGTCGTGAATCCTATTACAATAACATGATCATCTCATACATCACACATGCAACATCACAACTTTGGCCATATCACATCACATGTCAAACCCTGCAAAAACAAGTTAGACGTCCTCTAATTGTTGTTGCAAGTTTTACGTGGCTGATTTGGGTTTCTAGCAAGAACGCCTTCTTACCTACGTGACAGCCACAACGATGATATGCCAAAGCTATTTACCCTTCATAAGGACCCTTTTCATCAAATCGAATCCGACTAGAGTGGGAGAGACAAACACCCGCTAGCCACCTTTATGCACGGTGTGCATGTCTGTCAGTGGAACCTGTCTCACGTAAGCGTACGTGTAAGGTCGGTCCGGGCCGCTTCATCCCACAATAATGCTGGAAACGAATAAGACTAGTAGCGGCAAGCAATTGACAAATCATCGCCCACAACCTTTTGTGTTCTACTCGTGCATAGAATCTACGCATAGAAAACCTGGCTCGAATGCCACTGTTGGGTAACGTAGGATACATTCAAAATTTCCCTGCGCCAATAACCACAATAACATAGAATAGAATCTTCGCATCATCTACGCATCATCGAACCTTAAGGTCGGTCCGGTCCGGGCCGCTTCATCCCACAATAACATAGAATCTACGCATCATCGAACCTTAAGTGTGTAGACCCTACGGGTTTGGGAGGCTTGCACACATGAGCGAGACACTCTCCGGCCAATAACCATCAACGGGATCTGGATACCCATGGTGGCTCCCACATGTTCCATGATGATCTCATCGGATGAACCACGATGTCAAGGATTCAATCAATCCCGTATACAATTCCCTTTGTCTGTCGGTATAGAACTTGCCCGAGATTCGATCGTCGGTATACCTATACCTTGTTCAATCTCGTTAGCGGTAAGACTCTTTACTCATTCCATAGCACGTCATCCTGTGACTAACTCCTTAGTCACATTGAGCTCATGATGATGTTCTACCGAGTGGGCCTAGAGATGCCTCTCCGTCACACGGAGTGACAAATCCCGATCTCGATTCGTACCAACCCAAGAGACACTTTCGGAGGTACCCGTAGAGCATCTTTATAGTCACCCAGTTACGTTGTGATGTTTGATACACCCAAAGCACTCCTATGGTATCCGGGAGTTGCGCAATCTCACGGTCGAAGGAAAAGACCCTTGACATTAGAAAAGCTTTAGCATACAAACAATACGATCTAGTGCTATGCTTAGGATTGGGTCTTGTCCATCACATCATTCTCCCAATGATGTGATCTCGTTATCAATGACATCTAATGCCCATGATCAGGAAACCATGATCATCTATTGATCAACGAGCTAGCCAACTAGAGGCTTGCTAGGGACACATTGTGATCTATTTATTCACACATGTATTACTGTTTCCTGTTAATACAATTATAGCATGAACAATAGACGATTATCATGAACAAGGAAATATGATGATAACCATTTTATTATTTCCTCTAGGGCATATTTCCAACAACCGGCTGCTGCGGCAACAAAAGTCCTTCTCCGGCGCTTAGGAATTCTTCTTGTTACTTCTGTGGTTTGCGTCAGTTTTTCCCTTGAAGAGGAAAGGGTGATGCAGCACACGAGCAGTAAGTATTTCTCTCAATTTGAGAACCAAGGTATCGATCCAGAAGGAGGGCCTCGTCAAGTCCAAAGTACCTGCGCAAACAAAAACAAGCTTGCACCCAACACTTCAAAGGGGTTGTCAATCCCTTCAAGATTATTTTGCAAAGTGAGATCTGAAGGCAAAAAGAGCAACAAAGTAAAAAGTATAAGGCTGAAAATATGGTGTGGAGTAGACCCTGGGGGCCATAGTGTTCAGTAGAGGCTTCTCTCAAAATAGCAAGTATTACCGTGGGTGAACAAATTACCGTCGAGCAATTGATAGAACCGTGCAAAGTCATGACGATATCTAAGGCAATGATCATACATATAGGCATCACGTCCGAGACAAGTAGACAGATACTTTCTGCATCTACTACTATTACTCCACACATCGACCGCTATCCAACATGCATCTAGTGTATTGAGTTCATGACGAACAGAGTAACGCTTTAAGCAAGATGGCATGATGTAGAGGGATAATCTCAAACCAATGATGAAAACCCATCTTTTTACCCTAGATGGCAACAACATGATGCGTGCCTCACTACCCCTTCTGTCACTGGGTGAGGTCACCGCATGGTATGAACCCAAAACCAAGCACTTCTCCCATTGCAAGAATCATAGATCTAGTTGGCCAGACAAAACCCACAACTCGAAGAGAATTACAAGGATATGAAATCATGCTTAAGAGAGATCGGAAGAAACTCAAATAAGATTCATAGATAACCTGATCATAAATCCACAATTCATCGGATCTCGACAAACACACCGCAAAAGAAGTTTACATCAGATAGATCTCCATGAAGATCATGGAGAACTTTGTATTGAAGATCCAAGAGAGAGAAGAAGCCATCTAGGTACTAGCTATGGACCCGTAGGTCTATGGTGAACTACTCACGCATCTTCGGATAGGTCATGGTATTGATGAAGAAGCCGTGCGTGTCCGAATCCCCCCTCCGGCAGGGCACCAGAACGTGTCCCAGATGGGATCTTGCGGAGACAGAAGCTTGCGACGGCGGAAAAGTACTTTCGATGATCTCCTAATTTTTTGGGAATTTTAGGGAATATACAGGCGCAACCCCTAGGTCAGGGGACGCTCAAGGGGCCCACAAGCCTGGATGGCGCGGCCTCCCCCTGGCCACGGGGTGGGGGATTGTGGGTCCCCTGAGGCTCCCGTGCCTTGGCTCCCAAGCTCCCCGATCTTCTTCTGTTCCAGAAAAAATCTTTTCGGGGATTTTCTTTCGTTTGGACTCCGTCTCAAAATCTCATCAGAAAGGGGTCAAAAACATGGAAAAGACAGGAACTGGCACTTGGCACTGAGTTAATAAGTTAGTCCCAATAAATAAGTAAAAGGCATGCAAAACATCCAAAGTTTGACAAGATAATAGCATGAAACCATCAAAAATTATAGATACATTGGAGACGTATCAAGCATCCCCAAGCTTAACTCCTGCTCGTCCTCGAGTAGGGAATTGATAAAGAATGAATTTTTGATGTGGAATGCTACCTAGCATAGTTGTCCTTTGCAACTTCTTTCACGTGACATGAATGTTCAGATCCGTACGATTCAAAACGATAGTTTGCTATTGACATGAAAACAATATCACTTCAAGCAAACTAGCAAAGTAATCATGAACTTTCAAAATAACAAGGCCAAAGAAAGTTATCCCTACAAAATCATATAGTCTGGCTATGCTCCATCATCCTCACACAACTAATGTAAATCGTGCACAACCCCGGTATTGGCCAAGTAATTGTTTTCGCACTCTTACTTTCTCAAAAAATTTATAACTAACACGCAATACATGAGCGTGAGCCATGGATATAGCACTATAGGTGGAATAGAGTGTCGTGGTGGTTGTGAGACAAAAAAGGAGGAGATGGTCACACTAACTCGGCGTATCAATAGGCTGTGGAGATGCCCAGTAATAGATATCAACGTGAATTAGTAGGGATTGCCATACAAGAGATGCACTAGAGCTATAAGTATGTGAAAGCTCAAAAGGAAAACTAGTGGTGTGCATCCAACTTGCTTGCTCACGAAGACCTAGGGCAATTTTGAGGAAGCCCATCATTGGAATATACAAGCCAAGTTATATAGTGAAGATTCCCACTAACATATGGTAGTGACAAAGCAAGAATCTCTCAATCACGAAGAACATGGTGCTATCATGAAGCACAAGTGTGGAAAAAGATAGTAGCATTGTCCCTTCTCTCTTTTTCTCTGTTTTTTTATTTGGGCTCTTAGGCCACTTTTTTTTATTTTTTATTTTCTCTTTTTTTTGTTTTTGGGCTCTTTGGCCTCTCTTTTTTCTTTATTTTTATTTCCTCACATGGGATAATGCTCTAAAAATGATGATCATCACACTTTTATTTACTCACAGCTCAAAATGGTGATGACTCTATAGGAAATGCCTCCAGCAATGTACCGGGATGTGCAACGACCTAGCATGGCGTATGACGTTGAGACATCTCGCTAGCTATCTTACGATCATGCAATGGCAATATGAGAGTGACGTCACAAGTCATGAGACGGAACGGTGGTAGTTGCATGGCAATATATCTCGGAATGGCTATGAAAATGCCATAGTCGCTAGATATGGTGGCTGTTTTGAGGAAGGAATTTGGTGGGTTTGTGCACCCGCGAGAATTGCGCGGCACTAGAGAGGCTAGCAATGGTGGAAGGTGAAAGTGCATCTATACCATGGACTCACATTAGTCATGAATAACTCACATACTTGTTGCAGAAGTTTTTATTAGTAATCATAACAAAGTGCTAAACGCATACTCCGAGGCGAAGGGTTGGTAGGTGTAAACCATCACGCGATCCCGACCTCAACACAAAGGATGACAATCAATAGGTCAATTATGCTCCGACTTCCTAACATAGCGGTTCACCATACGTGCATGCTACGGGAATCACTAATTCCAACACAAGTATCTCTAGATTCACAACACCCTACTAACATAACTCTTAATATTACCGAATCCATGTCTCAAAACTAATTGAGAGGAATCGAAACTTCTCTTTATACTCAATGCACATGAAGATGGAGGTTTTTGCATCCTCTTTGGGTACCTAGCACATTTGGGACTACTTTCATAGCATAAGCCAACTACCAAATCACGCACCGCCGTGCTCTAAAGATATTAATGAATTACAAGAGCAAAAATATCTAGCTCAAAAGATATAAGTGAAGCACAAGAGCAAAAGTATCTAGCTCAAAAGATATAAGTGAAGCACTATGAGCATTCTAGCAAGATCACGATGAGTGCATGTCTCTCTCTCTCAAAAAGGTGTGCAGCAAGGATGATTGTGACACAACAAAAAGAAAAGACTCCTATGATACAAGACGCTCCAAGCAAAACACATATCATGTGGTGAATAAAAATATAGCTCCAAGTAATGTTACCGATGGATTGAAGACGAAAGAGGGGATGCCTTCCCGGGGCATCCCCAAGCTTAGGATTTTTGGTGTCCTTGATTTTGGCTTGAGATGCCTTGGGCATCCCCAAGCTTGAGCTCTTTCCACTCCTTATCTCTTTGTCCATGAGAACATCACCCAAAACTTGAAAACTTCACAACACAAAACTTAAACAGAAACTTGTGATAACGTTAGTACAAGAAAACAAACTACCACTTCTTTTGGTACTGTAGAAAACTTGAATTCCATCTATATTGATGATGGGATATTGTATTCTCACTTTTCCATGGCTAGTACCCGCCGATACTAACCATAGTTTCATCAAAACAAGCAACCAACTCAACAAAAACAGAATCTGTCAAAAACAGACAAGTCTGTAGCAATCCGTATACTTCGTATACTTGTGGTATCTCAAAAAATCTGAAAAATTACGACGGCCTTGGCAAAAAGTATATAAATCAGGAGCAAAAAGAATCAACTCAAAAGCTCTTTCTGAATAAAAATGAAAAAAATATCTCATGAGCGAAAAGTTTCTGTCTTTTTCCAGCAAGATCAAACAACCATTACCAAGACTAATCATAAAGGCTTTGCTTGGCTCAAACACAAAAAAAACAAAAAAAACACAAATACAACAGAATTATGAAAGTGTGGACGCAAAAAAACAGAAAGAAAAAGATAAATTCATTGGGTTGCCTCCCAACAAGCGCTATTGTTTAACACCCTTAGCTAGGCATAAAAGCGATAGAATCACATATCGTCGTCTTTGGTGGTCAAACCATAAGTGGCCCTCATCATGGGTTCATAAGGCAATCTTTATTTCTTTCTAGGAAAGTGTTCCATGCCCTTCCTTAAAGGAAATTAAAATCTAACATTCCCATCCTTCATATCGGTGATAGCACCAATAGTCCTTTGGAAAGGTCTTCCAAGAATAATAGGGCATGTAGGATTGCAATCAATGTCAAGCACAATGAAATCCACGGGTACATAGTTACTATTTGCAATAATAAGAACATCATTGATCCTTCCCATGGGTTTCTTGATAGTAGAATCAGCAAGATGCAAATTAAGAGAACACTCTTCAATCTCATTAAAACCCAGAACATCACATAAAGACTTTGGAATCGCAGAAACACTAGCACCCAAATCACACAAAGCATTGCACTCATAGTTTTTGATTTTGATTTTGATGGTAGGTTCCCACTCATCATGAAGCTTTCTAGGGATAGAGACTTCCAATTCAAGTTTCTCTTCAAGAGATTTTTTCATAGCTTCGACGATATGATCGGTAAAGGCTTTGTTTTGGCTATAAGCGTGTGGAGAGTTCAACATGGATTGCATCAAAGAAATGCATTCAATCAAGGAGCAACTATCATAATTGAATTCCTTGAAATCCACGGTAGTAATTTCATTACTACTCAAAGTTCTAACGTCTTCTACTCCACTTTTAATGTTTTTAGCATCAAGATAGATGGACTCCGAATCATTGGGGCACTTTTCAACCAAAGTGGATTCATAACCAGCCTCATAATCATTAGGTTTGACACAAGAAAACAAAGATTCAATGGGAGTCACACCAAGCACTTTAAGATCTTCGTGATTCTCATCACGAGTTTCTGGTTTAGCAACCATTTTATTGACTAAAGTAGCTTGCTTATCAGAAATCTAGCCTACTAACTTTTCAATACGAGCAAACTGAGAATTTAGCGCAAGGAATTCTTTGGCCATATCATAAACTTCTCTACTCATAAAAGCCAGAAAAGAATTTTGCTCTTTCAGCTCTCTATGGAAGTAACTATTATATTCAAATTGTGTAGACATGAAGTCTTTAACACTAGTTTCAATCTCTTCTAACTTCGCAAAGTGAGCATCAAAATCCCTTGGTGGGGCCATTCAGGCAAGCAAGCGGCAAGGAGCAAGCGAGAAAAAGGGCGAACGAAAAGGCGAACAAAAAAGGCAAATTGGTGAAGTGGGGGAGAGGAAAACGAGAGGCAACTGGCAAACAAAGTAAATGCAAGAGATGAGTTTGCGACACCTACTTGGATGTGTTCTTGACTTGATCTTCCTCCCCGGCAACGGCGCCAGAAATTCTTCTGCTGCGGCAACAAAAGTCCTTCCCTGGCGCTTAGGAATTCTTCTTGTTACTTCTCTGGTTTGCGTCGGTTTTTCCCTTGAAGAGGAAAGCGTGATGCAACACAGGAGCAGTAAGTATTTCCCTCAGTTTGAGAACCAAGGTATCAATCCAGAAGGAGGGCCTCATCAAGTCGAGAGTACCTGCACAAACACAGACAAGCTTGCACCCAACGCTTCAAAGGGGTTGTCAATCCCTTCAAGATTGTTTGCAAAGTGAGATCTGAAGGCAGAAAGTGCAACAAAGTAAAAAGTGTAAGGCTGAAAATATGGTGTGCAGTAGACCCTGGGGGCCATAGTGTTCACTAGAGGCTTCTCTCAAAATAGCAAGTAGTACGGTGGGTGAACAAATTACTGTCGAGCAATTGATAGAACCGCGCAAAGTCATGATGATATCTAAGGCAATGATCATACATATAGGCATCACGTCTGAGACAAGTAGACCGATACTTTCGGCATCTACTACTATTACTCCACACATCGACCGCTATCCAGCATGCATCTAGTGTATTGAGTTCATGACGAACAGAGTAACGCTTTAAGCAAGATGACATGATGTAGAGGGATAATCTCAAACCAATGATGAAAACCCCATCTTTTTACCCTTGATGGGAACAACACGATGCGTGCCTCGCTACCCCTTCTGTCACTGGGAGAGGTCACCACACGGTATGAACCCAAAACCAAGCACTTCTCCCATTGCAAGAATCATAAATCTAGTTGCCAGACAAAACCCACAACTCGAAGAGAATTACAAGGATATGAAATCATGCATAAGAGAGATCAGAAGAATCTCAAATAAGATTCATAGATAATATGATCATAAATCCACAATTCATCGGATCTCAAAAAACACACCGCAAAAGAAGATTACATCGGATAGATCTCCATGAAGATCATGGAGAACTTTGTATTGAAGATCCAAGAGAGAGAAGAAGCCATCTAGTTACTAGCTATGGACCCGTAGGTCTATGGTGAACTACTCATGCATCATCGGAGAGGTCATGGTGTTGACGAAGAAGCCCTCCGTGTCCGAATCCCCCCTCCGGCAGGGCACCAGAACGTGCCCCAGATGGGATCTTGCGGAGACAAAAGTTTGCGGCGACGGAAAAGTTCTTTCGATGATCTCCTGATTTTTTTGGGAATTTTAGGGAATATATAGGCGCAACCCCTAGGTCAGGGGATGCACGGCCTCCCCCCTGGCTGCGGGGTGGGGGCTTGTGGGGCCCCTGGGGCTCCCCTACCTTGGCTCCCAAGCTCCCCGATTTTCTTCCGTTCCAGAAAAAATCTTTTCGAGGATTTTCTTCCTATTGGACTCCGTTTCAAAATCTCCTCTCAAAGGGGTCAAAAACATGGAAAAAAAGGAATTCGCACTTGGCACTGAGTTAATAAGTTAGTCCCAAAAATTAAATAAAATTCATGCAAAACATCCAAAGGTTGACAAGATAATAGCACGAAACCATCAAAAATTATAGATACGTTGGAGACGTATCACCGGCATCCTTCAGCGTTGTGTGGAGGCGGCCCGAGGATACAAGATCCTGAAGGACATCCACCACGATGAGTGTGGCCATCATGCCGCCTCAAGGTCTCTGCTAGCCAAGGCGTTTCGCCATGGCTTCTACTCGTCAACGACCTAGACGCCGCCAAGGCCCTGGTGGACAAGTGTGAGTGTTTCCAACGCTTCAGCAGGCGAAGCCTTGTGCATGTGGCGGCTCTACAAGCCATCACCATCTCATGGCTCTTTGTCGTGCGGGGACTCGATATGGTGGGCCCCTTCAAGACGACACGAGGCAGCATGACACATCTTCTAGTGGTTGTCGACAAGTTTAGCAAGTGGATCAAAGCAAGGTCGATCAAGAAGCTCGATGACCCTACGACCGTCACATTCATCAAGGACATCACCGTCCGCTACGATGTTACCCACAACATCATCACCGACAATGACACTAACTTTGCCAAGGGCACTTTGGCTCGCTTTTGCTCCGCCCAAGGCATCTGGCTCGACCTCGCGTTGGTGGCCCACCCTCAGTCAAATGGCCAGGCGGAGCGGGCCAATGGCCTCATTTTGGCCAGCATCAAGCCCTGGCTCATTGATCCGCTGGTGCGCTTGGCCGGCTGCTGGATCGACGAGCTCCGGCTGTGCTTTGGAGCTTCAAGACCACGCCCAACCATTCGACCGTCTTCACGCCTTTCTTACTGGTATACGGGTCTGAGGCAGTCATCCCCATTGATATCGAGTTCGACTTGCCTCACGTAATGCTCTACATGGAGGCAGAAGCCAAAGAATCAAGGTAAGACGACGTCGACCTTCTCGAGTAAGCACGTATGCTGCCCTTGAGCCGATCGACCATCTACCACCAGAAGTGGCAACACTACCACAACAAGAGGATTTGACCCCTCGCCTTCCGTGAGGCCGACCTGGTGCTCCGGTTGGTCCAGCGTATAGCTGGCCAGCACAAGTTGGCTTGCCCAAGGGAAGGATTCTTCATCGTCAACAAGGCACTGCACAACAACGCGTACTACCTCATAGATGCCTAGAAGCCGCAAAAGCACAAAAGAGATGCCTTCGTCAAAGAGATGGAACCCCCATGGAATGCGGCGCTCCTCCATCCTTTTACAGCTAAACCAGTGTATGTATGTATCCCCCTGCCTTTTGGATTTAAGGAATGCAACACGTACCCCGAGCCTGACTGAGGAGCTACCTTTTAATCGTCTATCTTGAGCGCCTTTTTCCTTTCTTTTCTGGTCTCCACGTCCGGCTCGCCAGACCCAAGGGCTAGCTGGCCAGTCCAGGCCTCGCCTTCTCAAAAAGCACCGAGTAGTGTGTGAAATCCGGAAACCCACTCTTCACCCCAGCTACAGGATGGCTGCCGGCTGTCCGGATGGCAAGAGCTAGAGGTCGAAAGCGCTCTCACACGAAAGGCACCTAAGGAAGGATGACCGGCTCGGGCTCTCTAGTTCAGCTCCAGCCGACCCCTTCGCACTCGTCCTAGCTCAAGTCTCATGATCCTAATTATTGTGCCGCTTTCCCCAAAGGCCGAGGACCCGTCCAAGTTATAGACCGGCTCTAGACTGTCCGGCTGGCGGGATCGAAGCCGGAGGAGGAAGGGAGCAAGAAAAAAGATATGGGGCAAAGGCAATAGACGAGCCGGCATGCAAAGGTTGTTTGAAGCAAACACATGCATACATTACATTGAAGCAAGAGGCCCACGACCGCAAAGTTCAATACAAGCAGAAACTTACACCCCTAGTGGGTGAAATTTGAGTACTCAACAAAGCAGGAAATAGAAAGCAAGTCTAGCTGGTGGAGGCACCGTGTGCTCCAATCGTGGCACCGATGCCCGCCTCCTCGGTGTCGGCATACACACCGGCACTGGAGCCATTCTCCTTACCACCTGTCTTGTCGGTGCTGCCCTTCGGGTCACCGAGGGGCAGCGCGTAATCGCCTTCAAGGAGCGGCGTTCCACCAGCGGCTCGCTCCGAGACGTACATGTCCCAGGCAGCATACGATGCAAGGTCACTTGCCCGAGCAGCCCGGGGCTCGGCGAATGCTGCGAGCTCCGCCTTCGTGCCCGCTCGACGGGTGGCCAGCAACCCTAGGTCTAGGCTTGGGTGCGACGACATCATGAAGCTGAGTGCCATCTCCGCTCCAGGCATTGACGCGCGTCGGCCCGGCCTCCAGCCATAGCGCGAGCCGACTCATGATCTGGGGCCGTACCGCGCCCGACAAAAGGGTCCGAGCCAAGCTCAGGTCGTCCCTCTAGAGCCGGTGCATAAAACTTACCACCCGGTTCACGCGGACCCGGGCACCAATTCGAACCTCCTCCATGGTCCAGCTCGCAAGCGTCCCGATGTGGACCCCCTCAATTCGCTGCTCCACTCGGTGGGCCTCCACGGCCTCATCTGCCACATCCTGTGTTTAGGGGAAGACCCATGGGAAGAGAAGAAAAAGGAAAGTAAGGGCGAATGGCCGAGACTCCCGAAAACCAAGGCAAACGTAGGCAAAAAGAAGGAACTTACATGCGAGGAGCTGGATGAGTTCGCGCGCCTCCTGTTGCATGCCCTGCTCCTTGACGGACCAGGCGCAGGCTCGCCTCTCATACTCCTCCCTCGATGCATCCGCCTTCTCGAGGGTCCTCTCGAGTACCGCGTCCTTGTGTTCCTTGTGTGCTAGCGCCTAACGGTGGGCTTGGTCGAGGCGGTCTAGCACCCCCTAGTGGGTCGTCACGAGCTCCTGCCTCTCCTCTAGTCTGCAGGCCCCTCCTCGTGCACCCAGTCACACTTTGCTAACACATAGTCGTGCTGCTGCTCGACTGCCGCCAGCACGTGCCGGAGGCTTTCTGACTCAAAGATCGAGCTTTCTCAAGGCCACCTTCACAGTCGGATCCTCAGAAGAAAAGAGCACAAACAAGCACTTAGCTTGCGCTCGTTGCAGGTCCGCCTCCATGGCGGCCAGCTCACCCTTTTATATCCCGATGCAGGGCCAACAACTTATTGAAGGAGATCACCCCGCGATCATGAAGGCCCTACAGGTGACGAAGTTATAAAGAACACCGCCTAAAGAATCGACCCGACTGCCCCGCAGCCGGCCAGAGTATCGGTGGATACACCAAGTGGGTGCGCTAGGGCGTCCCCACTAGAAAGCAATGGAAAGAAAACGTGAAGAGAGAAATAAGGATGCGGGAGCGCTTACCACCATGGACTTCTCCAGGTGAGCCATCCGTCTCAACGCCGTTTGAGCGTCCATCTTCTCCCGTACTTGGCAGTCGATAAACTCGGCTTGGACCGCGCGCACCACCATCGCAAGCACGCTTGCGGCACCTCCACTGGTGGCGTCGCTCGCCACCGCCCACGACTCCTGCGGCTATTGGAAATATGCCCTAGAGGCAATAATAAATTAGTTATTATTATATTTCTTTGTTCATGATAATCGTTTATTATCCATGCTAGAATTGTATTAATTGGAAACTCAAATACATGTGTGGATACATAGACAACACACTGTCCCTAGTGAGCCTCTAGTTGACTAGTTCGTTGATCAAAGATGGTCAAGGTTTCTTGGCCATAGGCAAGTGTTGTCACTTGATAACGGGATCACATCATTAGGAGAATCATGTGATGGACAAGACCCAAATTATATACGTAGAATATTGATCGTGTCATTTATTTGCTATTGTTTTCTGTGTGTGAAGTATTTATTCCTATGACCATGAGATCATATAACTTACTGGCACCGGAGGAATACTTTGTGTGCATCAAACGTCGCAACGTAACTGGGTGACTATAAAGGTGCTCTACAGGTACCTCTCAAGGTGTCCGTTGAGTTAGTATGGATCGAGATTAGGATTTGTCACTCCGTGTGACGGAGAGGTATCTCGAGGCCCACTCGGTAATACAACATCACACACAAGCCTTGCAAGCAATGTGACTAAGTGTAAGTCACGGGATCTTGTATTACGGAACGAGTAAAGAGACTTGCTGGTAATGAGATTGAAATAGGTATGCGGATACCGACGATCGAATCTCGGGCAAGTAACATGCCGAAGGACAAAGGGAATGACATACGAGATTATATGAATCCTTGGCACTGAGGTTCAACCGATAAGATCTTCGAAGAATATGTAGGATCCAATATGGGCATCTAGGTCCCTCTATTGGATATTGACCGAGGAGTACCTCGGGGCATGTCTACATCATTCTCGAACCCGCAGGGTCTGCACACTTAAGGTTTGATGATGTTCTAGTATAGTTGAGTTATATGTGTGGTTACCGAATGTTATTTGGAGTCCTGGATGAGATCACAGACGTCACGAGGGTTTCCGGAATGGTCCAGAAATGAAGATTGATATATAGGATGGTTTCATTTGGTTACCGGAAGGTTTTCGGGCATTACCGCGATTGTACCGGGAGTGACGAATGGGTTCCGAAAGTTCACCGGGAGGGGGGCAACCCAGCCGGGGGAAGCCCAATGGCCTTAGGGGTGGCGCACCAGACCTTAGTGGGCTGGTGGGACAGCCCAAGAGGGCCTTGGCGCCAAGAGAAGAAAACCAAAGAAAAGGAAAAAAGGGGGGGGGGTGGGAAGGAAGAGAAGGACTCCACTTTCCAATCCTAATTGGAGTAGGATTGGTCCTCTCCTTCCTGGCCGGTGCACCCTTGCGGACTTAGTACTCAAGGCAAGGCTCCTCCCCCTCCCTCCTATATATAGTGGTTATTTAGGGCTGATTTGAGACAACTTTTGCCACGTGCAACTCAGATCTAGACACCATAGTTTTACCTCTAGATCGTATTTTTGCGGAGCTCAGGCGGAGCCCTGCAGGAGTAGATCGTCACTACCATCGGAGCACTGTCATGCTGCCGAAGAACTCATCTACTACTCCGTCTTGCTTGCTGGATCATGAAGGCCGAGATCATAGTCGAGCTGTACGTGTGCTGAACGCGGAGGTGTCGTCCGTTCGGCACTAGATCGGAACCGATCGTGGGATGGTTCGTGGGACGATTTGTGGGGCTGATCGAGGGACGTGAGGATGTTCCACTACATCAACCGCGTTTCTTAACGCTTCCTCCTGTGCGATCTACAAGGGTACTTGTAGCGACCAGACCTCAATTAGTCCAGTCTCTATGCATCTGTGTCATCCCTGGATCGGTATGCTGACACGCACAGCACTTCGATGGGTATTGTAACAGAGTAGCAATCACACACATATTACAACAAATGTCTCAAAGAGAACTTATTACAATAATATGGCCTAAGGCCATCTAAATATGATAACAGCGGAAGGCTTGGAAGATAAAGTAGGTCCATCAACTCCAACGACAAAGCTGAGTGCAAAACAACGACCTATGGCGCTTACTCGATATGTGAAAAGTCTGCAACATGAACGTTGCAGCCCGAAACGGGTCGGCATATGGAATATGCTCGCAAGGTAACACATAGAGAGTGAACAGAAATAAATGCTATATCTACATGCATATTTGGCTGGTGGAAAGCTCTATGGTTAACAGTTTTGCATAAAGCCAAATTTCTTCCTATATTAGTGGAACAAAGTTTATTTAACTATGTTGTTAGTTATTAAACAATGAGAAGGTTCCTCCAACTCAATCCCAAAATAATCATCATTAACCTGCAAATTAATTTAGAGTGTTGAGATACACATGAAAATCCAAGAACCAGATACTCAAGATGTTCATAATCGGGGACACGACTAATCATGATTAGTTTGTGCACTCTGCAGAGGTTGTGCACTTTTCCCACAAGACTCAAAATACATCCATGGTCGGAGAATTCGAGACACAGTCTTTCTGAAGCATTAACTCTCTACTTCTGGGTAGACCGTACCACCTATACCCTCTACATCTGCTAGTCTACCACTTCGAGAGCTTCACACAACTTACTCAACTATGCTAGAGCCCATAATAGCTTGCGGCTGCACACGTAAGTTTCAGGTATGAATAGTCTTATGATCCCTTTGAAGCTGGGTGGCGGACCTTAGGATGATCACACGGTTCCTCCGGATATCCTGACAACCATTGGGGATTCCAGGGTGCCTCAAGCAATCCACCCAGATGTGTATTTAAGTAGCCACCTTAAGTTAACCTTTAATTAAAAATACTCACATCTTTCATGGAAATCACTCACCCAAATAATCGTCTACGAGCATAGCATAGCAATAATAGCATAACGTAGAAGTAACTCCCAAAAGTTTGATAGTAAACAGGTAATAGGTTCTACCTCTGTATCTACTTCCCAATACCCTCGGGTTAATTAGATCCTAACCATGCAATATGTGAGGGTGGATCTAATGCAATAAAACTGGGTAATAAGGGATATGATCAAAGTGTTATTTGCCTTGCTGATGATCCGCAAAACCTAGGGACTCGTAGTAGCACGCTTCACAATCCGGGTATTCTATCGCAACAAACAATAGCACACATAAGCAACAATATAGATGCATGGGTAAAATTGAATAAGATCTAACCAGAAAGTTCAAGTAAAGAACTCTGGTTTGCAAAAAGAATCAAGTCAAACGGATCAAGGAAACTCAAACTGCGAAAGAAACGAGATTCGTTTACTAATCTGGACTAAAGTAAAAAAAATATTTTTAAAAATCTTGTGCAAGTGGATTAATCGGAAAGATATTTTCGTGACGAAAATCTGGGCGTTTGAATCACCTGATTCCGATAAACGAGCGAAAAGTTATACTAAAACGAAATTCGGATCAGGAAACTCGATCGAAATTAATCGCGGAAAAATCCCTGAAAATAAATCTGACGAACAAACGGACGAACGAACGTTCGTCGTCTGAAATTAATTAACAACAGTGTTCGGTAAAACGAAAGTACGGACGAACGTCCGTTAATAAAATAAACCAATAAAAATAAAAATAAATAAATCTGATTTTTTTTCTTTTTTTCTTTTTTTTCTACCTCGGGCGGCGTGCTCCGGCGAGCGGCGGCGGCGGCGGGCGGCCGCTAGGGTTTGTGCGCGGGGGGGGGGGGCTTATATAGGCCTCCGGGGTCGGTTTGTTTTTTTAAAATCGGACGAGATAGAAAATTAAAAACGAAAGTCCATACGAACTCCGATTTCGATGAAACAAATTTTGCCGCACTCCTAAAAATGAGCTCTACAACGTGGACATTTTTAAAAGGGCGAAATAATATTTTGAAAAATGTGTATTTTCGTAAATCCAATAAAATAGCAAATAAAATCCAAATAAAAATTATTATTTGGCTTTAATATTTCCTCTCAAATATTTCTAAATTTTGGGAAAGTCATTTTATCCCCTCTCTCATATTTTTATATATGAAATATTTGAAAAGAAAAATAATTAAAAACCATTGATCCTCTTTTCATTATTTAAGAAAATCCCAATATGAAAATAAATAAATTCCCAACTCTCTCCAAGGGTCCTTGAGTTGCTTAGAATTTTTAGGATGAGCATTATGCAAATAAAATATGATATGCAATATGCTCTAATGCAATAACATTCCAAATTGGAAATTTGAGATGTTACAGTACTGCTACCTCTTGAGCTTGCGTAGTTTTTTCCCTTGAAGAGGAAAGTGTGATGCAGCACAGTAGCAGTAAGTATTTCCCCCAGTTTGAGAACCAAGGTATCAATCCAGTAGGAGTATCAAGCCAAGTCTCTAAAGTACCTGCGCAAAAACAGCAAACTTGCACCCAACGCTACAAAGGGTTGTCAATTCCTTCACGATTGATTGCAAGGTGAGATCTGAAGGCGGAAAGTGCAACAAAGTAAAAGTGTAAGGCTGAAAATATGATCTGAAGTAGACCCGGGGGCCATAGTGTTCACTAGAGGCTTCTCTCATGATAGATAATATTACGGTGGGTGAACGAATTACTGTCGAGCAATTGATAGAACCGCGCAAAGTCATGACGATATCTAAGACAATGATCATACATATAGGCATCACGTCCGAGACAACTAGACCGATACTTTCTGCATCTGCAACTATTACTCCACACATCGACCGCTATCCAGCATGCATCTAGTGTATTGAGTTCATGACAAACAGAGTAACGCCTTAATCAAGATGACATGATGTAGATGGGTAAATTCATGCAATAGATATAAACCCCATCTTTTTACCCTTGATGGAAAAAACACGATGCGTGCCTCGCTACCCCTTCTGTCACTTGGGTGAGGTCACCGCACGGTATGAACCCAAAACCAAGCACATCTCCTATTGCAAGAACTGTAGATCAAGTTGGCCAAACGAAACCCACAACTTGAAGAGAATTACAAGGATATGAAATCATGCATATAAGAGATCAAAAGAAACTCAAATAAGATTCATAGATAATCTTATCATAAATCCACAATTCATCGGATCTCGACAAACACACCACAAAAGAAGATTACATCGGATAGATCTCCATGAAGATCATGGAGAACTTTGTATTGAAGATTGAAGAGAGATAAGAAGCCATCTAGCTACTAGCTATGGACCCCGAAGGTCTGTGGTGAACTACTCACGCATCATCGGAGAGGCAATGGTGTTGATGGAGAAGCCCTCCGTGTCCGAATCCCCCCCTCCGGCAGGGCACCAGAACGTGCCCCAGATGGGATCTTGCGGAGATAGAAGCTTGCGGAAGCGGAAAAGTATTTTCGTGGCTCTCTCCCGTGGTTTCAGATATTTCGGGGATTTATAGGCGGAAGAAGTAGGGCAAAGGAGCCACAGGGGGCCCACAAGCCTGCTAGGCGCGCCCCCCTAGGCTGCGGCTAGGGGGCTTGTGGCCTCCCCTGGTGCCCTTTGCCTTGGTTCTCAAGCTCCCTGTGTATCTTCTGTTCCGGAAAAAATCTTTTCGGAGGTTTTATTCCGTTTGGACCCCGTTTAATATACTCCTCTGAAAAAGGTCAAAAACACGGAAAAAAACATGAACTGGCACCTGGCACTGAGTTAATAAGTTAGTCCCAAAAAAGATATAAAATGCATACAAAACATCCAAAGTTTGACAAGATAATAGCATGGAACCATCAAAAATTATAAATACGTTGGAGACGTATTAGGTACGTAGATCCAAATCTCCTGTCGTAGATGGACTTCACCATGATAGGTCTTCGTGTGCGTAGGAAATTTTTTGTTTCCCATGTAACGCTCCCCAACAGTGGCATCATGAGCTAGGTTCATGCATAGATGTTATCTCGAGTAGAACACAAAGGGTTTTGTGGACGGTGAAGTTCGATTTTGTGCCCTCCTTAGTCTTTTCTGGATTCGCGGTATTGTTGAATTGAAGCGGCCCGGACCGACATTATTCCTATGCTTACGAAAGACTGGTTTCATCGATTGACATGCAACCTCGTTGCATAAAGATGACTGGCGGGTGTCGGTTTCTTCAACTTTAGTTGAATTGGTTTTGACCGAGGCGGTCCTTGGAGAGGTTAAATAGCAATTTGCACATCTCTGTTGTGGTTTTTGCGTAAGTGCGATGCGATCATACTAGATACCCATAGCAGCCACGTAAAACATGCAACAACGAATTAGAGGACGTCTAACTTGTTTTTGCAGGGTATGCCTGTGATACGATATGGCCAATGACATGATGTGATATATTGGATGTATGAGATGATCATGTTGTAATAGTTAATATCGACTTGCACGACGATGCTACGGCAACCGGCACGAGCCATAGGGTTGTCTTTAAACTAATGTTTGTGTTTGCAGATGCGTTTACTATATTGCTAGGCCATAGCTTTAGTAGTAATAACATAGATAACACGAAAACCTCGGTGGCAACACGTTGATGGAGGACATGATGATGGAGATCATGGTGTGGCGCCGGTGACATGAGGATCGTGCCGGTGCTTTGGTGATAGAGATCAAGAAGCACAAGATGATGGCCATATCATGTCACTTATGAATTGCATGTGTTGTTAATCCTTTTATGCACCTTATTTTGCTTAGAACGACGGTAGCATTATAAGGTGATCTCTCACTTCAATTTCAAGACGAAATTGTGTTCGCCCCGACTGTGCACCGTTGCGACAGTTCGTCGTTTCGATACACCACGTGATGATCGGGTGTGATAGACTCAACGTTCACATACAACGGGTGCAAAACAGTTGCACGTGCAGAACACTCGGGTTAAGCTTGATGAGCCTAGCATGTGCAGACATGGCCTCGGAACACATGAGACCGAAAGGTCGAGCATGAATCATATAGTTGATATGATTAGCATAGAGATGCTTACCACTGAAACTATTCTCAACTCACGTGATGATCGGACTTGAGTTAGTAGATTTGGATCATGTACCACTCGAATGACTAGAGAGATGTACTTTTTGAGTGTGAGTTCTTAAGTAATATTATTAATTGAACTAATTATCATGAACATAGTCTAATGGTCTTTGAGAATTATGATGTAGCTTGCGCTATAGCTCTACTATTTTTATATGTTCCTAAAGAAAATTTACTTGAAAGTTGATAGTAGCAACTTTGCGGACTGAGTCCATAAAACTAAGGATTGTCCTTATTGCTGCGCAAGAAGGCTTATGTCCTTAATGCACTACTCGGTGTGCTGCACCTCGAGCATCGTCTGTGGATGTTGCGAACATCTGACATACACGTTGTTGATGACTACGTGATAGCTCAGTGCATAATACTTAATAGCTTAGAAGCAAGGCGCCGAAGACGTTTTGAAACGTCGCGGAACATATGAGATGTTCTAAGAGATAAAATTGAGATTTCATGCTCGTGCCTTGTTGAGAGGTATGAGACCTCCAACAAGATTCTTTGTCTACAAAGTAAAAGAGAAAAGCTCAAATTGTTGAGCATGTTCTCAGATTGTCTGAGTACAACAATCGCTTGAATCAAGTGGGAGTTAATCTTCCAGATGAGATAGTGATGGTTCTCCAAAGTCACTACCACTAAGCTGCTAGAGCTTCGTGATGAACTATAACATATCAAGGATAGATATGATGATCCTTGAGCGATTCACAATGTTTGACACTGCGAAAGTAGAAATCAAGAAGGAGCATCAATTGTTGATGGTTAGTAAAACCACTAGTTTCAAGAAGGGAAAGGGCTAGAAGGGACAATTCATGAAATGGCAAAACAATTGCTGCTATAATGAAGAAACCCAAGATTGAACCCAAACCCGAGACTAAGTGCTTCTGTTATGAGGGGAATGGTCACTGAGGCACAGCTACCCTAGATACATGGTAGATAAGAAGGCTGGCAAAGTCCACAGATGTATATTTGATATACATGATATTGATGTGTACTTTACTAGTACTCCTAGTAGCACGAGGGTATTAGATATTGGTTCGATTGCTAAGTGATTAGTAACTCATAAAGAAAGCTACGGTATAAATGGAGACTAGCTAAAAGCGAGGTGACGATACATGTTGGAAGTGTTCCCAAGGTTGATGTGATCAAACATCGCACGCTCCCTCTACCATCGGGATTGGTGTTAAACCTGAATAATTGTTATTTGGTGTTTGCGTTGAGCATGAACATGATTGGGTCGTGTTTATTGAAATAAGATTATTCATTTAAAGAGAATAATGGTTATTTTATTTGCCTAAATAATTACCTTCAATGGTTTATTGAATCTCGATCATAGTGTTAGACATGTTCATAATATTGATGCCAAAAGATACAAAGTAGTAATGATAGTACCACTTACTTGTGGCACTGCCGCTTGAGTCATGACGGTATAAAATGCATGAAGAAGCTCCATGCTGATGGATCTTTGTACTCACTCATTTTTGAAACGTTTGAGGCATGCAAACCATACTTATTGGTATTAACGCATGAAGAGACTCCATGCAGATGGATCGTTTGGACTCACTTGATTTTGAATCACTTGAGACATGCAAATCATACCACATGGAACAAGAGAGTAACTTGTTGGGAGTAATACATTTTTGATGTGCGCAGTCCAATAAGTGCTGAGGCATGTAGTGGATATCATTATGTTCTTACTTCACTAACGATTTGAGTAGATACATGAGTATTTACTTGATGAATCATAAGTCTGAAATATTGAAAAGTTCAAAGCTATTTCAGAGTGAAGATCGTCGTGACAAGAGGATAAACTGTCTACGATATGATCATAGAGATGAATATCCGAGTTACGAGTTTTTGGTACACAGTTAAGACAATGTGGAAACTGTTTCACAATTCATGCCACCAAGAACACCATAGTGTGATGGTGTGTCTAAATGTCATAGCCACGCCCTATTTGATATGGTGCATACTATGATGTCTCTTATAGAATTGCCACTATCGTTTATGGGTTATGCATTAGAGACAACCACATTCACTTTAAATAGGGCACCGCGTATTTCCGTTGAGATGACACATTATAGAGTATGGTTTGGAGAAACCTAAGTTGTCGTTTCTTGAAAGTTTGGGGCTGCGATGCTTATGTGAAAAAGTTTCAGTCTGATAAGCTCGAACCCAAAGCGGATAAATGCATCTTCATAGGATATCCAAAACAGTTGGATACATCTCCTATCTCAGATCTGCAAGTGAAGTGTTTGTTTCTACAAACGGGTCCTTTCTCGAGGAAAGGTTTCTCTTGAAAGAATTAAGTGGGAGGGTGGTGGAACTTGATGAGGTTAGTAAACCGTCACTTCAACCAGTGTGTACCAGGGCGTAGGAAGATGTTCATGTGGCGCCTACACCAATTGAAGTGGAAGCTGATGATGGTGATCATTAAGCTTCGGGTCAAGTTACTGCAAAACTCGTAGGTCAACAAGGTCACGTACTACTACAGAGTGGTACTGTAACCCTGTCTTGGAGGTCATGTTGTTGAACAACAATGAACCTACGAGCTATGGAGAAGCGATGGTAGGCCCGGATTCAGACAAATGGCTGGAGGCCATGAAATCCGAGAGAGGATCCATGTATGAAAACAAAGTGTAGACTTTGGAAGAACTACTTGATGGTCGTAGGACTATTGATTAAAGATGGATCTTTAAAAGGAAGACAGACGGTGATGGTGACTATTCAGCATTAAGAAAAGCTCGACTTGTCGCAAAGATGCTTTCGACCAGATCAAAGAGTTGACTATGATGAGACTTTCTCACTCATAGCGATGCTAAAAGTCTGTTGGAATTATGTTAGTAGTTGTTGCATTATTTATGAAATATTGCACATAGGATGTCAAAACATTGTTTCCTCAACGGTTTCCTTGAGGAAAAAGTTGTATGTGATACAACTAGAAGGTTTTGTCGATCCTAAGGATACTAACAAGTATGCAAGCTCCATCGATCCTTTTATGGACTCGTGCAAGCATCTTAGAGTTGGAATATATGCTTTGATGAGATGATCAAAGATTTTGGGTTTGTGCAAGGTTTATGAGAAACTTGTATTTCCAAAGAAGTGAGTGGGAGCACTATAGTATTTCTGATAAAGTATATGTGGTTGACATATTGTTGATCGGAACTAATGTATAATTTATGTAAAGCATAAAGGTTGTTTGAAAGGTTTTTTTTAAAGGGAGATCTGGATAGAGCTACTTGAACATTGAGCATCAAGATCTATGGAGATAGATCAAAATTCTAAGCAGAACTTTCAAATGAAATGCATGCCTTGACAAGTTTTTGAAGAAGTTCAAAATAGATCAGCAAAGAAACAGTTCTTGGCTGTGTTGTAAGGTGTGAATTTGAGTAAGAGTCAAAAGACCGACCACGGCAGAAGAAAGAGAAAGGACGAAGGTCGTCCCCTATGCCTTAGCCGTAGACTCTAAAGTATGCCATGTTGTGTGCCCCACCTAATGTGTGCCTTGCCATGAGTCTGTCAAGGGGTACAAGGAGTGATCCATGATTGAATCACTAAAACAACGGTCAAAGTTATCCTTAGTAACTAATGGACTAAGGATTTTTTTTTCTCGATTATGGAGGTGGTTAAAGAGTTTGTCGTAAGGGGTTACGTTGATGCAAGCTTTGACACTAATCCGAATAACTATGAGTAGTAAAACGGATTTGTATAGTAGAGTAGATATTTGGAGAATTTCCAAATAACACGTAGTAGCAACATCTATAAGATGACATAAAGTTTTGTAAAGCACACACGGATCTGAAAGATTCAGAACCGTTGACTAAAACCTCTCTCACGAGCAAGACGTGATCAAACCCCACAACTATATGGGTGTTGGATTCATTAAAATCACACAGTGATGTGAACTAGATTATTGACTCTAGTGCAAGTGGGAGACTGTTGGAAATATGCCCTAGAGGAAATAATAAAGTAGTTATTTTTATATTTCTTTGTTCATGATAATCGTTTATTATCCATGCTAGAATTGTATTGATTGGAAACTCAAATACATGTGTGGATACATAGACTACACACTGTCCCTAGTGAGCCTCTAGTTGACTAGTTCGTTGAACAAAGATGGTCAAGGTTTCCTGGCCATAGGCAAGTGTTGTCACTTGAAAACGGGATCACATCATTAGGAGAATCATATGATGGACAAGACCCAAATTATATATATAGCATATTGATCGTGTCATTTTATTGCTATTGTTTTATGCGTGTCAAGTATTTATTCCTATGACCATGAGATCATATAACTCACTGGCATCGGAGGAATACTTTGTGTGCATCAAACGTCGCAACGTAACTGGGTGACTATAAAGGTGCTCTATAGGTATCTCCGAAGGTGTCTGTTGAGTTAGTATGGATCAATACTGTGATTTGTCACTCCATGTGATGGAGAAGTATCTCGGGGCCCACTCGGTAATACAACATCACACACAAGCCTTGCAAGCAATGTGACTAAGTGTAAGTCACGGGATCTTGTATTACAGAACGAGTAAAGAGACTTTCTGTTAACGAGATTGAAATAGGTATGCGAATACCGATGATCGAATCTCGGGCAAGTAACATACTGAAGGACAAAGGTAATGACATACGAGACTATATGAATCCTTGGCACTGAGGTTCAACCGATAAGATCTTCGAAGAATATGTAGGATCCAATATGGGCATCCAGGTCCCGCTATTGGATATTGACCGAGGAGTACCTCGGGGCATGTCTACATAGTTCTCGAACCCGCAGGGTCTGCACACTTAAGGTTCAATGATGTTTTAGTATAGTTGAGTTATATGTGTGGTTACTGAATGTTGTTCGGAGTCCCGGATGAGATCACAGACGTCACGAGGGATTCTGGAATGGTCCGGAAACGAAGATTGTTATATAGGATGGTTTCATTTGGTTACCGGAAGGTTTTCGGGCATTACCGGGATTGTACCGGGAGTGACGAATGGGTTCCGGAAGTTCACCGGGAGGGGGGCAACTCACGCGGGGGAAGCCCAATGGCCTTAGGGGTGGCGCACCAGCCCTTAGTGGGCTGGTGGGACAACCCAAGAGGGCCTTGGTGCCAAGAGAAGAAAACCAAAGAAAAGGAAAAAAGGGGGGGGGAGGAAGAGAAGGACTCCACTTTCCAATCCTAATTGGAGTAGGATTGCTCCTTGATAACCCACAAGTATAGGGGATTGCAACAGTTTTCGAGGGTAGAGTATTCAACCCAAATTTATTGATTTGACTCAAGGGGAAGCCAAAGAATATTCTCAAGTATTAGTAGTTGAGTTGTCAATTCAACCACACCTGAAAGATTTAGTATCTGCAGCAAAGTATCAGTAGCAAGGTAGTGTGGTAGCAGCAGTAGCAACAGTAACCAGTAGCAGGAAAGTGACAGCAGTAGCAGCAAAGTAACAGCAGTAGCAACAGAGTAACAGTAGCACCAATGACAGCAGTAGCAGCAAAGTAACGTTGCAAGGACCAGTAGGAAAAGACTCATAGGCATTGGATCGATGATGGATGATTATGTCGGATGTTATTCATCATGTAACAGTTATAACATGGAGAGATATGTAACTAGATCCAGTTCATCAATGTAATGTAGGCATGTATTCCGTATGTAGTCATACGTGCTTAGAGAAAAGAATTTGCATGACATCTATTGTCCATCCCTCCCGTGGCAACGGGGTCCTAATGGAAACTACGGGATATTAAGGTTCTCCTTTGAATAAAGAACCGGACCAACGCATTAACACTTGGTGAATACATGAACTCCTCATATTATGGTTATCTCCGGGAGTGGTTCCGGCTATTGTCACTCTGGAGTTGTCGGGTCATAACACATAGTAGGTGACTACAACTTGCAAGATAGGATCAAGAACACACATATATTGGCGACAACATAATAGGTTCAGATCTGAAATCATGGCACTCGGGCCCTAGTGACAAGCATTAAGCATGGCAAAGTAGTAGCAACATCAATATCTGAACATAGTGGATACTAGGGATCAATCCCCGTCAAAACTAACTCGATTACATGATAGATCTCATCCAACCCATTAGCGTCCAGCAAGCCTGCGATGAGATTACTCACGAACGGTGAAGAGCATCATGGAATTGGCGATGAAGGAAGGTTGGTGATGACGATGGCGACGATCTCCCCTCTCTGGAGCCCAGAACAGACTCCAGATCTGCCCTCCAGAGGAAGAACAGGAGATGGCGGCGCCTCCGTATCATAAAACGCGATGAACTCTTCTCCCTGATTTTTTTCCGGGCGAAACGGACTAAATAGTGCTGGATTTGGAGGCGTTGGAGTTTTTTGGGCCCCACAAGCGTGCCAAGCGCGGCCAGGGGGCTCGTGCCTGGTGGGCTTGTGTGCTCCACGCTCCACTTCTCCGCTGATTCTTGCGCCAGTATTTTTTATATATGCCACAAAAATTCTTCATAAATTTTCAGGTCATTCCGAGAACTTTTATTTCTGCGCAAAAACAACACCATGGCAATTCTGCTGAAAACAACGTTAGTCCGGGTTAGTTCCATTCAAATCATGCAAATTAGAGTCCAAAACAAGGGCAAAAGAGTTTGGAAAAGTAGATACGATAGAGACGTATCAACTCCCCAAGCTTAAAACCTTGCTCGTCCTCAAGCAATTCAGTTGACAAACTGAAAGAGACAAAAGAAAAACTTTTACGAACTCTGTTTGATCTTGTTGTTGCAACTATGTCTAACTCATATCCAGAATTTCAGCAAGATCTCAAGCTAACCACATAAGCAAATGACATCTAGGTCTCATGGTAAACTCATATCAATGGCATAATCAACTAGAGAGCAAATAATAATAAGTCTCAAACATCACCACTTCAATCAAAACAATCATGAAGCAGTACGAACAGATGATATCTCGCTAGCTCTTTCTGAGAATGCAAAACATAAATGCAGAGCACCTTCAAAGACCAAGGGCTGACTAAACATTGTAATTCATGGCAAAGAAGATCAAGTCACAGTCATACTCAATCACAGTTAAAAGCAAAGCATAAAAATGACAGAGGTGCTCTCTAATTGGTGTTTTTATAAGAAGAGGATGACTCAACATGAACATAAATAGACATGCCCTTCTCATAGGGAAGCATAGATTTGCAGAGGTGCCAGAGCTCAAGCTTTTAAAACAGAGACAAATAATTTTGGGTGGCATGCTTTCATTGTCAACGCAATGACTAAGAGTTTTCACCGTCTTCCATGCTACACATGCTATAGGCGGTTCCCAAACAGAAAAGTAAAGTTTTTTCTCCCCCACCACCGATCAATCACACTCCACGAGTAGCCGAATACTCGGGTGCCGCCCATACCAACATCAATCCAGGGGGAGTTTTGTTTGCAATTATCTTTTCGATTTGAGCATGGAACTGGGCATTCCAATTACCGGCCCCTTTCTCGTCAGTGATAGTGAATAAACACATATCGAGGATAACACGCTTAGCATGGAAGATACTGATAGCCCCTTGTCACCACATGAGTGGTTTGGGCGTGCAAAACAGATTATTTCTTGAAGGTTTAGAGAGTGGCACATGCAAATTTACTTGGAACGACAGGTAGATACCGCATATAGGTAGGTATGGTGGACTCATATGGAACAACTTTGGGTTTATGGAAGTGGATGCACAAGCAGTATTCCCGCTTAGTACAAGTGAAGGCTAGCAAAAGACTGGGAAGCGACCAGCTAGAGAGCGACAACAGTCATCAAAATGCATTGAGATTAACCAACATTGAGTGCAAGCATGAGTAGGACATAAATCACCATTAACATGAATATCATAGAGGCTATGTTGATTTTGTTTCAACTACATGCGTGAACATGCGCCAAGTCAAGCCACTTGAAACATTCAAAGGAGGATACCATCCTATCATACTACATCATAGTCATCTCAAAATTCATGTTGGCATCCAAGACAAACCATTATAAGCTCCTAGCTAATTAAGCATGGATCAGAAACTATGATCTCTAAGTTGTCATTGCAAACATGTTTCTCTCACAACAAAGCTGAATCAGGAATGATGAGCTAGTCATATTTACAAAAACAAAATAGATCGAGTTCATACCAGCTTTTCCAGGCTCAGTCACTTCATCATATATCGTCATTATTGCCTTTCACTTGCACGACCGAACGATGTGAACAATAATAAGAGTGCTCGTGCATTGGACTACGCTGGAATCTGCACAAAGGAGAAGACAAAGTAATATGGCTCTTCGACAGATAAATAGATATGCATGCAAGAGCGACTAAACATTGTAACCATGGTCTTCTACCTTGATCCAAAGAAAAAGAAAACTATTTACACGGGAAAGCTCCCAACAAGCAAAAGTGAAAAGGATCGAGATGGACCTAGAGGGGGGTGAATAGGTACAGTTCCAATTTTTAATAATTACTTAGCAATTTTAGGCAAATGTGCGGAATATGAGTGTAGGCCTAATAATTGCTATGACAAGGAGTAAGCTATTTAGAGTGAAGTAAGGCAAGCGGTAAACAATAATCAAGTACAAGTACGTAATAAGGATTAACACAAGTAGAGAGTTAGGGTTAGGAATAACCGAAACTCCACGGGAGATGAGGATGTATCCCGATGTTCACTTCCTTGGAGGGAAGCTACGTCACCGTTAGAGGGGCGAATGTTACCACGAAGGCACACCAACACCACAAAGGCTCACCCTATTCTCCCTTTGAGATAACTCCACGAAGGCGTTTCTCAACCACTAGTGGTAAGCCTTGAGGTGGCTTCCAAACCTTCACAAACTTTCCGGGGGAAATCACAATGGTTTGATTCCTCTCCGAAGACTCCTACTGCCTGGGAGTCTCCAACCTCCAAGACTAACAAGATCACGGGGATTGCTGAAAACTTGCTCAAATCACAAATCACTTTGGTGGGAAGGAGGAGAAGGAGACGATCTATCTTTTGATTGGAACAACACTCGAAGGGACTCACAAATGCTCTTGGGATATAAGATTTGGTGTAGACAAGAGTGAGTCAGAAGAAAGGTGTTCTTGGATGTGTTCTAGCTGTGTTGGACTCCCTCTCATGAAGTGGGAGGGGGTATATACAGTAGGGAGTGTAAAACAGCCGTTGGGGACACTTTAAGTCACACAAGGTTCGGACGTCCGGCAGTTTACGGAAGTCCAGGCGTCCACAAGGGGTCGGACATCCGACATGGGTCGGTCGTCCGAGGGTTGTAGATATGTCTGGGAACACTGTGAGTTGAACAGGGTCCAGGCATCCGAATTATTCGACTCAACTTCTTCTGGTGCAAGGTTCCGGATTTCCGAAAGGGGACGGACGTCCGGAGGGAGCCGGAAGTCCGAGTTATATGGCTCACGATCTTCTAGTGCAGGGCTCTGGATTCTCGAAGCTGGTCGGTCGACCGGCCCTCGGATGTCCGGAGGGAGTCGGAAATCCGAGTTATAGGGCTTAAGTTCTTCTCGTGCAGAGCTCCGGATTTCCAAAGCCTGTCGGTCGTCCGACCCTCGACCGGACCTCGGACGTCCGGAGGGAGCCGGAAGTCCGAGACATTAGACCTGTTTTGAGATAGGAGCAGAGTAGAGAATATGTGGTATTGAGCAGAATAGTGAAGATGTGGTATGAGAAAATTCATCGCAAAACCTGTGATCCCCTCTTAATAGTGCGGGATCCCTATACTCAAGAATAGTAAACTCAAAAGGATAGTCTACATCATCTTTTCTCATCCCGAGGCTTCTTGACATATAAATCCCGATCTTCTCAGACCACCTTGGCACATAATTCTCAATCTACTAAAGTACTTGCCATCCTGAGATACACTCAACAAATAGGATTAGTTTCCTATGTATGTGTTCTCATTAACACCAAAAGTCGATTAGGGGCATATCATGCACTTTCAATCTCCCCCTTTTTGGTAGTTGATGACAACATATACATGGGTCTCAAAAAGATTTAACGTACATTATAGCCTTGGAGAGGTTTAGTACGGAGCTCCCCCTTAGTATGTGCATGATAAAATATCGGAGCTCCCTTTTAATGTGTGTATCGAACATATAATGGATCATCATGTAAAGATAATAGATCATCATAGAAAGACAATAGATCATCATAGAAGTAGTGAAGCAAAACATAATAGCCTATGATGATATCATAGCAATCACAGCATTCATAAGTAGCCATACATGAGGTTATCCATTACATTACTCAACCATGTAAATTTAGACTAAATATCCAAAGACTAAAAACTACGATACATTACTCCCCTTTGGCACCAAGTACCAAAAAGGGAGGCACCAACAGCATCAACCATGCTCAGAGCTCATCAGCATCATCATCAGCATCATCCTCATCGTCAGGCAAGCCACTGCCACCAGCCTCGTCAAGGAAATCAGCCCACTCGGGACCAGATGGGAAGCCAAAGTCAGAAGGAGGGGAAGCAAGAAGGGCCTCATCATCACTCACATCAAGAGCGTCCGAGTCTCTTAGACGAGCCTTGAGGGCATTCTTGGAGGAGACTAGGCGAGAAACCACATCATGGGTTTGACCACACTGGAAAGATACGGCCTTCATCATAGCAGAATGTGCCTTGCCAATGAATTTGGCAAAGCGACCGAGAGGAGTGGAGCTAGATGAGGGGGTTGCTGACCGGGCAGCAGTGCGGCGAGTGGATGTGGAGGATGGGGTTTTCCTGGGAGCATAGTTATCCACCATGTGAGCGGGAATGACCCACTTGTGATGTGTGTGAGTGACAGCAACAGAGAAATCAACAACATGATTAATAAGAACCTGAATGAAGGGCGCATGAGGGAAGGCTCGCTTGTATTGAAAACTAGCAAGCCGAATCTCATGCCATAGAAAGTGTTGCACATTAATTTTGCTCTTGGGGTGCTCGTACAAGTGTGACATGATGTCAATACAGTAGCCACTGCAAGATCCCTTATCACCCATCTTGGGATAGATGGTGCGGATAAGACACTGAAAGATGATAAAGTAAGGTGAGCGCCAGATGGATACCTGGTTAAGATCCTTCATGCGTTCATCTGCATCAAGTTCACGGAGTGGTTTGAGGAGATACCCACACGCCTCAATTGGCTTATGTGCATGGTTAGGATCATTCCTATGTATTTTGAAATCGGAGTTGGGGAAACCAAGTGCGGCAACAAACGTATCATAAGAAGCTGTGAAGCGAACGTCAGAGGTGATCCAGCTAACAGTGTGGTTTGGACCAAAGAAGCATGTGGCATAAAACTGGTGAATGGCAGCAACGTTAAAATCACGATGAAAAGCAAACGGGGCAGCAAGCCCCGATGACTCAATAAGCTCAACGGCACCCGGGTATTTTGCCGGGTGCGTGCGAATATGCTCAAGATCTATGAAGTGATGAACAGAGAGACCCTTAGTAACTATGACTGTAGTAAAGATGTCCGCCTGGACGTTTGTGCGGAAACGTGAGTCCATAGAGTCACGTACGACAGAGAATTGATCAATGTCGCGGCAAAAAGTGAGGTATGAAGACTTGTCAAGCATAGTGAAGTTCGTGACTTCACGACCTAAGGTAGCAGGGGGTTCAAGTGAGATGCGACGAGCTTCACCTGCGGGCTGAGTAGGAGGAGGTGGTGGCATATAGGACGGCCTGCGAGTCCCGGGCTTTGGCATGGACCTCCGAACGGCGGACTGGTCAGCACGGTCCTCGGCGGCAAGCTCATCCTCGAAGTCAGAGTCATCACCATCAGATGACGAGGGGAGCTGTTGAGACGGGGGACGCCGGGAAATCCGTTTGAAGGGACGATGTTGCCCTTCCGAGTCCGACCCCGTGCCAGTAGGGGCACGAGCGGATGAGCCAGCAGCATCCTTCCGGGCGGCGTGCTTAGTCCTGGGCATGATGCACACAAACCTACACGGATGGAAATCCAAAGGGGAACGGTCACGGGCTAACCATATGAACGAACCCGCGAACTTGGGAGAAAGGAATCCAAACGCGAGGGGAATGGAGGAGATACCTATAGATCGAGAGAGGAGAGCAAGAAGAGATGGATCCCGCGGAGGAGATCGGATCCCGCGGAGGAGATCAGGCAGATCTCGGAGGTGGTGGCGAGGCGAGCGCTCCTGGTGCTGGCGGCGGCGGCTGCTGGGGAGAAAGGAGGCGCGTGAGGGCTAGGGCAAGGCCCAGCACCGCACCCTTCTATTTATAGGCCCCGATGTGTCGGACGTCCGACATGCGTCGGACGTCCGGAGAGGATTTTGCCATCGGACGACCGACACTGGCCGGACGTCCGGAATGAGGTTAGCCGCCGGACGTCCGAGACACGTCGGACGACCGAGAGAGAGGAGGAGGCAGAGGCTCATTCTGGAATTTTTGATGATGAGCTGATGATTTTTCATGGTTTATCACAAAGAACACGAACATAGTTGCCTACAAGAATTACATATACTACTTGTGGACAGAAGTTGATTTATGCATACTTTGTAAGCTCAAAACACAGAATTATGACCCACTCCCCCTAAATGCATGCCCACATCCAGACACAAACATAATGTGAGTGTGTGTATGTGTGCAAGATTTCAAGTTATGTTATCAAGCTCCAAGATACCAAGTTCACGCCTAAGTTGACAGAACCTAGCTACGCTAAGTGGCTTGGTGAAAATGTCGGCGAGCTGCATGTCGGTACCCACATGGGTAATATCAATGTCACCCTTTTGCACATGGTCTCTCAAGAAATGATACCTAATATCAATATGTTTTGTGCGAGGGTGATCAATGGGGTTCTCGGAGATCTTGATGGCACTTTCATTATCACAGAGAAGAGGCACGTGTCGATACGTGATACCATAATCCTCTAGGGTTTGCCTTATCCATAGCAGTTGGGTTGCACAGCTTGCGGCTGCAATATATTCGGCCTCGGCCGTGGAGAGAGAAACACAATTCTTCTTTTTCGAGGACCAACTTACCAAGGAGCATCCAAGAAACTGACATGCACCGAAAGTGGATTTCTGTCCCACTTTGTCACCGGCCCAATCCGCATCGGAGTACCCAATAAGATCGAACTTTGCATCCTTAGGGTACCATAAGCCTAACTTTGGGGTGTGAACAAGGTATCTAAGAATATGCTTAACCGCTGTATGATGGCTTTCCCTAGGGGAAGCTTGAAATCTAGCACATATGCCTACACTTAACATGATGTCCGGTCTAGATGCACAAAGATAAAGTAACGAACCAATCATGGAGCGGTAAGTAGATGGGTCAAAAGGAATACCATTGGTGTATTCATTTAGAACTACATCTGTGGCCATGGGTGTCTTCATTGGTTTAGCATTTGTCATATCAAATTTTTCAAGAATGTCCTTGAGGTACTTAGTTTGAGACAAGAAAATCCCTTCTTGAAATTGTTGTATTTGAAACCCAAGAAAGAACTTCAAGTCCGTGTTGAGCGACATCTCAAAGGTCTTGGTCATGGAGGCCGCAAACTTCTTGCATAAATGGATGTTAGGAGAACCAAAAATGATGTCATCTACATAGATTTGGCATAATATCAAATCACCATTTCCCCTCTTAGTAAAAAGAGTGGGATCGATCACCCCCACCACAAAGCCATCATCGAGTAGGAACTTCTTAAGATGATCATACCAAGCACGGGGTGCTTGTTTGAGGCCATACAGAGCCTTGTGAAGTTTGTATACATGGTCTTTGTGGTGAGGGTCAACAAACCCAGGTGGTTGTGATACATATACCTCTTCTTGTAGAGGACCGTTAAGAAAAGCACTTTTCACATCCATTTGATGCAAAGTAAAACCATTGAAAGCAGCATAGGCCAATAAAATGCGAATGGATTCAAGACGAGCAACAGGGCGAAAGTCTCACCAAAGTCCAAACCTTCAACTTGGGAATACCCCCGTGCTACTAACCTTGCCTTGTTGCGTAGGACAGTCCCATTCTCATCTTCCTTGTTCTTGAAAATCCATTTAGTTCCAATGACATTATGTTCCTCAGTTGGTCGTTCTACCAATGACCATACTTCGTTGCGTGTAAAACTGTTTAACTCTTCTTGCATAGCAAGGAGCCAGTCATTGTCACACAATGCATCCTGAACCCTGTGTGGCATGGTACTAGAGACAAACGAAAAGTGAGCACAGAAGTTTGTTAGTTGTTTACGAGTCACTCTACCTTCCGACACGCCGGTGAGGATTTGATCAATATCAACACGACCGGCCACACGTGGCATGATGGAGGTCAGGGTTTCACGAGGTTCGACTTTGTTTCCATCATCAACGTCCTCAACATATGGATCATTTATGTGCGGTGGAAGATATTCCTCTTCGTGTTGCACCTGTTGAGGTTCATCATCAAGCATATCCATACTTTGGTCTAGCTCTTGAAGATCAACTTGTTCTTGAGTGTGATCAGAGTGAGAGACATGTTCTCCCACTTGATCCTCAACAACTGGCATGATATGTGTGCTAGTATCTTGTGGAGGTACGGGCAGTGAACTGTCTTGAGCATGAGAAATACTCTCATGATCTTCATCATCATCATGGGGTCTTTGTTCCATGGGAAGAAGTGCGCCTATATCCATGTTCAAGATATCTTGTGAGGAGTCTTCTTCACCTGCATCACTTAGATCAACTTGCTCCCCATTGGAGCGGTTAAATTCATCAAACGTCACGTCACAGGTTTCTATAACACATCCAGTGGATTTGTTGTAGACTCTATAGGCGTGAGAGTTTGATCCATAGCCAACAAAAATCCCTTCAGTTGTTTTGGATTGAAATTTTCCTAACCGTTCCCGTTTGTTGAGGATGAAACACTTGCATCCAAACACACAAAAGTACTTAACATTGGGCTTGTTCCCAGTTAGGAGCTCATATGGGGTCTTCTCCAATATTGATCGAAGGAAGAGCCGGTTTGATGCATGACATGCAGTGTTGACGGCCTCAGCCCAAAAACTATGTGGTGACTTGTATTCGTCTAACATGGACCTTGCCATTTCCACAAGTGTCCGGTTCTTCCTCTCTGCTGCACCATTTTGCTGAGGGGTGTAAGGTGCGGAGTACTGATATTCAATTCCCTCATCACTAAGAAATTCTTCTAGGGTGTAGTTCTTGAACTCGGAGCCATTATCACTTCTTATTGCCTTGATGTCCTTGTCCAACTTCCGCTGGACTTGTTTAGCAAAATCAATGAAGGTGACCTTCGTCTCGTCCTTGGACTTGAGAAATAACACCCATGTGTATCTTGAGTAATCATCAACAATGACTAGGCCATACTTTTTCCCTCCAATACTTGCCCATGAAGGAGGCCCAAACAGATCCACATGGAGGAGCTCTAACGGCCTTGAAGTGGATACAATGTTCTTGGGTGGATGTTTTGATTGATGTTTTTTCCCGGCTATGCATGCACTGCACACACGATCTTTCTTAAAAGATACATTTGTTAGTCCAAGGATGTGATTGCCGTTTAAGAGATTTTGAAGATTTCTCATGCCGACATGGGCGAGCCGGCGATGCCACAGCCATCCCATGTCGGCCTGGGCCATTAGACAAGTTGTATGGAAGGTGCTCTCTTTCGAGAAATCAACCGTGTAAAGGTTGCCATCCAACTCTCCAACAAAGGCCACTTCGAGAGTGTCTCTCTTAAAGACTTTCACATCCGTTAGTCCGAATAATGTGTCATAACCAACGGAAGCCAATTGGCAAACTGAAAGTAAATGATATTGAAGAGATTGGACAAGCATGACATTTGCAATAGACATGTCATTAGTGATTGCCACCTTGCCCAACCCAATTACCTGCCCTTTCGACCCTCCACCAAATACAATGCTCATGTATGGTTGAATGGCTTGCATGAAGTCATAGAGCAAGTTACTATCTCCGATCATATGATTGGTGCATCCACTGTCGATCACCCATTTGGCTCCTCCGGAGAAAACAGCCTGTAACGAATTAAGACTTGGTTTGAGGTACCCATTTCGTCATGGGGCCTCTCACATTAGTTACAAGAGTCTTAGGGACCCAAATAGCATAAAATCGGAATGCATTACGGGGACCAACGAACTTAGCATAAACCTCTCCTTCCTTTGATTTGCGAAGTACATAGGATGGAGGCATGAATTCAGTTGTCTTGTTGAGAGTAGGAGAACCCCTAGTGGCCGACCCACTCACAACCTTACCTTTCTCCTTGTGTCCCTCTCGTACAAATATTTCTTTAAGCGGAGTGGTACACTTGAGAGGAGATGCACTTTTCTTGGCAGTGATTGGGTTGAACCCAAGCCCTTCCTTGGCAAGGCCTCCATTGTGTCGACTTAAGATCTCATTGAGAGTCTTTTGTCCTTGTGCACATGTCATGAGACCTCTGTCTAGCTGTGCCTTTAGCGAACAGTTTTCCTCAAGGATAGATGTCAGTTCACTACTAGAGTTAGTAGTGCAGGTATCAACATTAATAATAGGTGAGGAGTAAGCCTTAGCTAAAGTGTCAAGATAAGTAACCTTGAGTGCCTCAAAGCTCTTTGTAAGAACAATGAGTTTCTCTTCCTTGTCTTTGAGAGACAAGGATAGACGCTCACAGTCCTTAGAAAGGGAAGCATGAGAGTTCACTAGTCGGTTTTTATAATTTAGTAACTCTTTGCACACAGATTCAGCCTTTTTCAAGGAGGCAAGATCATTAGCATGTTTATAAAGGTTTTCACCAACTTTTGAGCATAATGCATCATTTTGTGCTTCCTCATACAGGACTTTCTGCTCAAGGATTTCATTTCTTTCCTTCTCCTCAGTGACGAGGGTTTCGAGTTCCTTGATGGTATTGGTGTGCTTACTCACCATTTCCATAAGTATGCGAAACATAGTGAGCTTCTTTCCTTTAAGAGAGCACATAAATTTTTTTATTTCAGCAAACATGGGATGATCTAAGTCATTATCCTCATAGTGATCTTCCGCATCAAGATACTCATCAGATGGGGTAGAAGCTAGACTGAAAGAGTTTAACCGTGGAGTTACCTTAACCTTATCATGGGAGCTTTGGTCTTCCTCATCTCCCATGACAGTCTTTGCCATCAAACACTTGTGGGCGTTGCCCTTGTAGTCTTTCATATAGTTGTAGTGAACAACATCACCACTTCTGTTGACTAGCCTCAAGGTGTTTTGTGTATCCCGAGCTACTCCGGCAACCCCACCAACGTCTTCTTGATCTGATTCTTCTTGTGCAACCATTGCTCTTCCATCTGTCCTCTTGAGCTTGGAGTTCATAGGGTTTGGTAACTTCTTCTTTACAAAGGTCTTCGGAAACCTTGGTTTGTCTTCTCTCTTCTCGTAAGGGCAGTCATTGGAGAAGTGGTTGGTTTCCTCACAGTTGTAGCATTTCCTTACCTTCTTCTTTGGGAATCTTCCCTTGAATTTTCCTGCACTAAACTTTTTTACAAAGAGAGAAATTTCCTCATAAGATGGGCTTTCATCAGAGTCAACATCATCACCATCTTCGCAGTCATCATCACCCTCTTCTTCTTCACTTTCTTCTTCATCATATTCATGCTTGGCTTTCAAAGCAAGATTGATCTTTGATGTTGAAGTGCCATGCATGGCAAGGTGCTTTGTTGCATTTGCCTTTGACTCTTAAAATAATTGGAAAGTGGATATGATGTCATCTGGAGTCATTTCTTTGAACCCATGGTGCTACCTCATGTCCCATACCATTTGATGGTGATACAGAGCAAGAGCATGAAGTAACTTGTCCACGAGAAATCTCTTGGTCAGATTCAAACCATCTTGCGTCTTGTCACAGTCATAGGACTCAATGTCTGCGGCGAGAGTCATGAGCCGTTCTAGCAGTTGCTTGGGAGATTCACCCTTTTCCATAGAGAAATTCTGTAATTGCCCCTTGGCAATTTCATATTGAGCAAGCCAAAGAGTGGAGGTACCGTTCTTGGTCCTTATAATGCTATCCCACAGTTCCTTGGCACTTGTGGTGTGAATGTAAGGTCTCCGTTGCTTGTCATTCATTCCTTTTCTTATGCACATGATCGCAGTGTCATTGAGATGCTTGTCATAAGTTTCTCTGGGAGTGAGGCACCTTGGATCTATAGGATTGTACCCATGCTCGAGGATGTCCAACATCTCATCATTGGCGTACCTAAGATGATCCTGCATACCAACTCTCCACAAAGCAAAATCGGGATTGTCATCAAGCAAGGGAGGTTTTCCTCCAGGATTGTACTTAGGTTTCTCAATTTGAGATCTAGCATAAAGCCATGGAACACTGGTTTGGTTCCTTTCCGGAGGTTGTTGGCCAAATGAAGAATCGTGCACATGTGGCCTTGAGGCCCTCGGGGACGTGGCTGTCCCCGTGGTTAATGATGCCAGTCTTATTTGGACCAAGTCCTCAAGAGAAGCATCATGCTCCTCTTTTTGCTTGGCAAGGGCCCGTTCCAGGTCCTCAGAGGTGAATGACTTGACTTCCGTGGAAGTCCCGTCCCTCTCCACTGGAGCTACAGTAGTGGGAATCCCGTCCATCTCGCTCTAGGGCGGTTAAGCCACAAGAATAGAGCACGAGGCTCTGATACCAATTGAAAAGGATCGAGATGGACCTAGAGGGGGGGGTGAATAGGTACAGTTCCAAATTTTAATAATTACTTAGCAATTTTAGGCAAATGTGCGGAATATGAGTGTAGGCCTAATAATTGCTATGACAAGGAGTAAGCTATTTAGAGTGAAGTAAGGCAAGCGGTAAACAAGAATCAAATACAAGTACGTAATAAGGATTAACACAATTAGAGAGTTAGGGTTAGGAATAACCGAAACTCCAAGAGAGACGAGGATGTATCCCGATGTTCACTTCCTTGGAGGGAAGCTACGTCACCATTAGAGGGGCGGATGTTACCACGAAGGCACACCAACGCCACGAAGGCTCACCCTATTCTCCCTTTGAGATAACTCCACGAAGGCGTTTCTCAACCACTAGTGGTAACCTTGAGGTGGCTTCCAAACCTTCACAAACTTTCCGGGGGAAATCACAATGGTTTGATTCCTCTCCGAAGACTCCTACCGCCTAGGAGTCTCCAACCTCCAAGAGTAACAAGATCACGGGGATTGCTCAAAACTTGCTCAAATCACAAATCACTTTGGTGGGAAGGAGGAGAAGGAGACGATCTATCTTTTGATTGGAACAACACTCTAAGGGACTCACAAATGCTCTTGGGATCTAAGATTTGGTGTAGACAAGAGTGAGTCAGAAGAAAGGTGTTCTTGGATGTGTTCTAGCTGTGTTGGACACCCTCTCACGAAGTGGGAGGGGGTATATATAGTAGGGAGTGTAAAACAGCCGTTGGGGACACTTTAAGTCACACAGGGTTCGGACGTCCGGCAGTTTACGGAAGTCCGGGCGTCCACAAGGGGTCGGACGTCCAACAGGGGTCGGTCGTCCGAGGGCTGTAGATATGTCTGGGAACACTGTGAGTTGAACAGGGTCCGAACGTCCGGAGAAGGCCGGAAGTCCGAGTTATTCGACTCAACTTCTTCTGGTGCAAGGTTCCGGATTTCCGAAAGGGGACGGACGTCCGGCCCTCGTACGTCCGGAGGGAGCCGGAAGTCCGAGTTATATGGCTCACGTTCTTTTGGTGCAGGGCTCTGGATTTCCGAAGCTGGTCGGTCGACCGGCCCTCGGATGTCCGGAGGGAGCCGGAAATCCGAGTTATAGGGCTCAAGTTCTTCTGGTGCACAGCTCCGGATTTCCGAAGCCTGTCGGTCGTCCGACCCTCGACCGGCCCTCGGACGTCCGGAGGGAGCCGGATGTCCGAGACATTAGACCTGTTTTGAGATAGGAGCAGAGTAGAGAATATGTGGTATTGAGCAGAATAGTGAAGATGTGGTATGAGCAAATTCATCGCAAAACCTGTGATCCCCTCTTAATAGTGCGGGATCCCTATACTCAAGAATAGTAAACTCAAAAGGATAGTCTACATCATATTTTCTCATCCCAAGCCTTCTTGACATATAAATACCGATCTTCTCAGACCACCTTGGCACATAATTCTCAATCTACTAAAGTACTTGCTATCCTGAGATACACTCAACAAATAGGATTAGTTTCCTATGTATGTGTTGTCATTAACACCAAAAGTCGATTAGGGGCATAGCATGCACTTTCAAAAAGAAGAACAAGAAAATCTTTTTGGGTTTTGTCAAACTAGACAGACACACGAAAAGAAAACGAGAAAAGGAAAATAAACTAGCATGGATGATAGAGTGGCAAAGTGTGAACACCGACAAACAAAGTGAAAGCATAAGCAAGAATGTAAAGTCGTTGAGAAACACAGACTCCCCCAAGCTTAGGCTTTTGGCCTAAATTGGTCTACTCCCAAGGAGGGAAATAACCAGCTCCGGGGAACTCTGGAGTGGACTGAGGATGCCTCTGCTGTGTGAGCTCCTCTGGTTCCCACTGATAAACTGGCGTCTGGTACTCGACTGGTGGCTCGGGAACGTGCACTTGTGGTTGGGCTATGCCCCAATATGCGTAGATGTCCGAGGGCATAATAATGTACCTACCTGCATGAAGATTGAACAAAGAAGGAGCAGGCAAAGTAATAGTCTCACGAGCACCCTGACTAAATACCAGGTTATAAATCATCCTTCTATTTATATCTCTATCAAGAAAGTCATGGCGAACCATGCTATCATAATCTAGATATCTCTCGGGAATTAGAATCTCTTCTTCCTCGTCCAGTCTAATAGGTATCTCAAAATGTCTAGCAAGACGAGTAGCATAGATACCTCCATAGACAACGCCTTTAGAATGGTTCGTGTTCAACCGTTGAGCTACTATACGGCCCAAGCTATAAGCTTTGTCATTATAAAGGGCTTCACGCAAGACCACAAGATCTGGGGAGCTAAGGGACTCAGCCTTCCCACGTCCAATCAAACATTTTCCCACAAATAGTGAGAAGTACCGAAGCACGGGAAAATGTATGCTAGCAGCTCTAGCGCCAGACACTCCTCTCTCCTCTCCTACAACAATAGTATCTATGAAAGCCTCTAAGTCCCGTGGACGAGGTTCATGAATATCCCCAACAAAAGGCAATTTGCAAACATTGCAAAAATCCTGGAGTGACATGCGCTGGGGGATATCATATAATTTGAACTCAACCATAGGAGGATTCTTGCATGGATAAAAGTTAAAGCTTTGCACGAAGATATTAATGAGGAGGAGGTATTGCGGACACTTATCTTCAACAAAGGCGGTAAGGCCTGCGTTCTCCACCAAGTAATAAAAGTCCTCATAAAGTCCGACGACGCGTAAGAACACATCGCTTGGTCACTTGCACGCTCGAACTTCTGCAACTCGGGGGACCGGATACTTGGGCTTCTTCTTCTCACTTCCATCATCCTTGGGGTCACGGCTTGAAGAGCCTCTTAAGAACCTCCTCATCTTTTCCCTTTTCTATCTCTGATTTTGTTGAAATTGAAGTGACTCTAAAGAAAAGTGAATAAGGCCCAACGAAACTCGTAGCAACTACTCCCACAAGTGCCTAGAAGCCATATTACGCATCAAAACTACTTGGGACCAGCTAAAATTAGCATGCAAAGATCAAGAACATTGTCACCAAGGCAACAAAAATATGCGATGTATAAGGCACTAGAGCAAAAACTAATTGGACCAATGGAGGAGTCACTTACCAAGGAGCAATTTCCCCAAAACAGTTTGGTGAATGGTGCTTTTCACAAGGAGATCGAAAATCCTAGCAAGGAGAGCAAGAACGCGGGTTTGAGCTGCGAAACAATTTTTTTCTGGAGGTAGGGGAAGCAAATGGGAGCTAGAATGAGTGGAGGGGTGCACGTGGGCCCCACAAGCCTGGGTGGCGCAGCCAGGGGGTGCCCGCGCCTCCAGGGCTTGTGGCTCACTGGTGCAGCCCCAGACTAGCTCTTTGTCTCAGTATTTTTCAAAAATTCCAGAAAAAATCATACTTGATTTTCAGGACGTTCGGAGAACTTTTATTTTTGGGGTACTTTTCCACGGGACGCTAAAACAGAAAACAAGGAAAACTAAACTAAATCTATCATTTTTCTTCTAAGCAACCGAAGGTGAAAGCTTGGAACAGAGGTTTGCGACTCCTCGATTCATCGATCTCATGGTCATCGAAAGAAATCCGCCAATGAGGTTGATCAAGTCTCCTTGACAAACTTTTTCGAATCGCAAAAGGAAACGGAGAATTTTCGAATAGTCCCTAGGTTACCTCAATGGGGATGTGAATATCCCCAACAAGCAAATCACGCTTCATCTTAACAGGAGGAATAGGGCATTCAAAGCTCCCAATAAGAATCAACGAAGTTTTTTCGATAACATTGATGCAATGTACTCGATATTGTTTCTTCGGAAAGTGCACTCTATGCTCATTACCGTTGACATGGAAAGTGACATTGCCTTTGTTGCAATCTTTAACAGCCCCTGCGGTGTTTAAAAAGGGTCTTCCAAGGATGACCGCCATGGCATCGTCCTCGGGAATATCCAGAATAACAAAGTATGTTAAGATAGTGACGTTAGCAACCACAACAGGCACATCCTCGCAAATGCGGATAGGGAAAGCAGTTGATTTGTCGGCCATTTGCACAGAGATTTCAGTGGGTGTCAACTTATCCAGTTCAAGTCTACGATAAAGATAGAGAGGCATAACACTAATACCAGCTCCAAGATCGCATAAAGCAGTTCTAACGTAGTTGCCTTTAATGGAGCAAGGTATAGTGGGCACTCCGAGATCACCTAGTTTCTTAGGAGTTCCACCCTTGAAGGTATTATTAGCGAGCATGGTGGAAATCTCAACCTCAGGTATCCTCCTTTTATTAGTCACAATATCCTTCATGTACTTAGCATACAGAGACATTTTGAGCATATCTGTCAAACACATTTGCAGAAAGACAGGTCTGATCATTTCAACAAATCGCTCAAAATACTCATCATCCTTTTTCTTGGATGGTTTGGGAGGAAAGGGCATGGGTTTCTGAACCCATGCTTACCTTTCTTTACCATGCTTCCTAGCAGCGAAGTCATTCTTATCGTATCTCTTATTCTTAGGCCGTGGGTTATCAAGATCAACTGGTTCAATCTCCACATCCTTGTCATTGCTAGGTTGAGCATCGTCATGAACATCACTATTGATATTATCATTAGGCTCATGTTCATCACCAGATTGTGTTTCGGCATCAGAGACAGAGACATCGTTTGGACTCTCAGGTGTAGCAGCAACAGGGTTGCTAGCTTGCAAGTTCCTATCATCTTTCTTCTTCTTTCTAGGATGACTAGGTGCATCAGTGCTAACTCCTTGAGAATCTTGTTCAATTCTCTTAGGATGACCCTCAGGATACAAAGGTTCATGAGTCATTCTACCGCCTCTAGTGAAGACTCTAACAGAATTGTCATTCAACTCATTGAGCAAGTCATTCTGAGCCTTAAGTACTTGTTCTACTTGAGTAGTAACCATAGAGGCATGTTTACTCAGAAGCTTAAGATCATTGACATTTCTGTCCACACAAGCACTTAAATGACTAAGCATACGAGCATTCTGTTCCAATTATCTGCTAACATAATCATTGAAACTTTGTTGTTTGGCAACAAAGTTATCAAATTCATCCAAGCATAAGCTAGCAGGTTTATCAAAAGGAATATCACTCTCGTCGAATCTACGAAGAGAATTTACTTCTACTACGTGTATCGGGTTATCGAGACCATGGATCTCTTCGATAGGTGGTAGATTTTTGACATCTTCAGATTTAATGCCTTTCCCTTTCGTAGATTTCTTAGCTTTTGCATATCTTCGGGACTGAGGAATAGAATACCTCTTTTCTTTGGAGTTGGCTTAGGAGGTGGTTCAGGAATAGTCCAAGCATTCTCACTGCACAAGATATTATTCAATAGGATCTCAGCTTGTTCTACGGTTCGTTCCCTAAAAACACAACCGACACAACTATCTAGGTGGTCTTTAGAAGCATCAGTAAGTCCATTATAGAGGATATCAAGTATTTCATTCTTCTCAAGAGGGTGATCAGGCAACACATTAAGAAGCTGGACGAGCCTCCCCCAAGCTTGTGGGAGACTCTCTTCTTCAACTTGTGCAAAGTTGTATATTTCCTGCAAGGCAACTTGCTTCTTATGGGCAGGGAAATATTTTTCAGAGAAGTAGTAGACCAGATCCTGGGGGCTATGCACACAACCAGGAGCAAGAGAAGTGAACCAGGTCTTAGCATCATCCTTTAGCGAGAAAGGAAAAAAGCTTGAGGATATAGTAGTGGCGGATATTTTCCTCACTCGTGAATAGGGTGGCTATATCATGCAGTTTGGTAACATGGGCTACAACCGTTTCTGACTCATAACCGTGAAAAGGATCAGATTCGACCAGAGTGATTAACTCAGGGTCGACAGAGAATTCATAATCCTTATCGGTCACAAAGATAGGCGAAGTAGCAAACTTCGGGTCGTACTCCATCCTAGCATTCGGAGATTTTTCTTTCCACCTGAGCAATAATTTCTCAACATCATAGCTATCCTTACAAGCAAGAAAGTCCTCAGCTATCTCTCCCTCCATAACATAACACTCAGGCATATCAGGCAATTCATATATAGGAGAGATAGTCCTAGCAGGCAAAATAGCAGGTTCTACTTCAATAGTATAAGAAGTTTCAGAAGTATCATCACATCTAGCAGCAACTCTAGCAATTTGTGCATCAAGGAATGCACCTAGTGGCAAAGCAGTATCAAGAATAGCATCATCATAAGCATCATGGACAATAGAAGTAGCATCATCAAGCACATGCGACAAATCAAGATTTCTAGCAGGAGGTGGTGTCGCAAACTTACTCATAACTAAAGGTGAATCAAGTGCAGAGCTAGATGGCCGTTCCTTACATGTCCTTGTAGTTGAGGGCGAGACTTTAGTTCTTGGATCTATCGGATTCCTCATAGTGACCAGCAGACGTAAATCTCAAGTGACTCAGAGAATATAGCTGTGCTTCGCCGGCAACGGCGCCACAAAATACTCTTGATAACCCACAAGTATAGGGGATCGCAAAAGTTTTTGAGGGTAGAGTATTCAACCCAAATTTATTGATTCGACTCAAGGGGAAGCCAAAGAATATTCTCAAGTATTAGCAGTTGAGTTGTCACTTCAACCACACGTGAAAGATTTAGTATTTGCAGCAAAGTATCAGTAGCAAGGAAGTGTGATAGCAGCAGTAGCAACAGTAACCAGTAGCAGCAAAGTGACATCAGTAGCAGCAAAGTAACAATAGTAGCAACAGAGTAACAGTAGCAGCAGTGACAGCAGTAGCGGCAAAGTAACGTAGCAAGGACCAGTAGGAAAAGACTCGTAGGCATTGGATCGGTGATGGATGATTATGCCGGATGCTATTCATCATGTAACAGTTATAACACGGAGAGATATGTAACTAGCTCCAGTTCGTCAATGTAATGTAGGCATGTATTCCGTATGTAGTCATACATGCTTAGGGAAAAGAACTTGCATGACATCTATTGTCCATCCCTCCCGTGGCAGCGGGGTCCTAATGGAAACTAAGGGATATTAAGGTTATCCTTTTAATAAAGAACCGGACCAATGCATTAACACTTGTTGAATACATAAACTCCTCATACTGTGGTTATCTCCGGGAGTGGTTCCGGCTATTGTCACTGCGGGGTTGCTAGGTCATAACACATAGTAGGTGACTACAACTTGCAAGATAGGATCAAGAACACACATATATTGGCGACAACATAATAGGTTCAGATCTCAAATCATGGCACTCGGGCCCTAGTGACAAGCATTAAGCATGGCAAAGTAGTAGCAACATCAATCTCAGAACATAGTGGATACTAGGGATCAATCCTCGTCAAAACTAACTCGATTACATGATAGATCTCATCCAACCTATCACCGTCCAGCAAGCCTACGATGAGATTACTCACGAACGGTGAAGAGCATCATGGAATTGGCGATAAAGGAAGGTTGGTGATGACGATGGCGATGATCTCCCCTCTCCGGAGCACATAACAGACTCCAGATCTGCCCTCCAGAGGAAGAGCAGGAGGTGGAGGCGCCTCCGTATCGTAAAATGCGATGAACTCTTCTCCCTGATTTTTTTTTCCGGGCGAAAAGGACTAAATAGAGCTAGATTTGGAGGCGTTGGAGTTTTGTGGGCCCCACAAGCTCCGTAAATTTTCAGGTCATTCCGAGAACTTTTATTTCTGCGCAAAAACAACACCATGGCAATTGTGCTGAAAATAGCGTTAGTCCGGGTTAGTTCCATTCAAATCATGCAAATTAGAGTCCAAAACAAGGGCAAAAGAGTTAGGAAAAGTAGATACGATGGAGATGTATCACTCCTCTCCTTCCTGGCCGGCGCACCCTTGGGGACATAGTCCTCAAGGCAAGCCTCCTCCCCCTCCCTCCTATATATAATGGTGATTTAGGGCTGATTTGAGACAACTTTTGCCACGTGCAACTCAGATCTAGACACCATAGTTTTACCTCTAGATTGGATTTCTGCGGAGCTCGGGCGGAGCCTTGCAGGAGTAGATCGTCACTACCACCGGAGCACCGTCACGCTCCTGGAGAACTCATCTACTTCTCCGTCTTGCTTGCTGGATCAAGAAGGCTGAGATCATCGTCGAGCTGTACGTGTGCTGAACGCGGAGGTCCCGTCCGTTTGGCACTAGATCGGAACGGATCGTGGGACGGATCGAGGGACGGTTCGTGGGACGGTTCGTGGGGCTGATCGAGGGACGTGAAGATGTTCCACTACATCAACCGCGTTTCTTAACACTTCCTGCTGTGCGATCAACAAGAGTACGTAGATCCAAATCTCCTCTCGTAGATGGACATCACCATGATAGGTCTTCGTGTGTGTAGGAATTTTTTTGTTTCCCATGCAACGTTCCCCAACAGCGGCTGGGTTCGGGAGCGAACACCGGCTCCGCTCGAAGTCGACCGCTGTGGCACCACCACAAGGGGTCTGGTGTTGACCGACCACACGCCACCCGGTACCCCGGTGCCAGTCCCGACGGCATAGGCACGGAGTCGCCCGGGGGGACTCCCGTTGGTTCAGGTACCATAACGTCCGGGGCGCTGTCGGACCCTCCGTCTTCGTCTCCTCCGGCTCATTCATCGTCGTCTCGCCTCGCGTCGGGGTCCTCCGCATGGTCGCCTTCGGGCCTCGGGGGGACCTCTGCGTCTGACACGTCTTCGGTCGTGGTCATCGCCACGTCGGTGGCGACGCTCACCTCCACCGCGGTGGCACGCTCTCCTCCGCCATGGCGGCTGCATGCTCCTCCGCCATGGCGCACACATCGGCTTTGGCTCGCACCTCCGCGTGCGATGACGACGTGGTCGGGATGTTCCCCCATAACATCCAGTCGTCGGCTCCTCCCTCGATGTGGACCACTTAGGGAATGGACCCCTTCGCCACGTCCTCCCACCGGCAGTGTTGCTCCATCGACCACGCCCGCTCGATGACCTCCCACTCATGCCATGCGGCACACACCCGCTCCTCATCGATGCTCGCACCCCCTCCTGGCCCGTCATCGGAGCCACTAGCGGGTCCCCTTGCCTCGGACGCCCTTCCCAGGGCACGTAGGGCTCTGCGGAACAGGGAGTGCGGGATAAGAAAGAAGCAAGGAAAGAAAGAAGATCAAACCAAAAAATCAAGGAACAGTGACCTACCCGATGGTCGTGGGGATCGCATGCCTCGGCGCTAGTGATGCACGCCTTCTTCCCGCCTCCTCTGCGGCCGCCATTCGGCCGTGCTCCGGCCACACGCTTGGCCACCGGCTCGGAGATGACTGACAGTTTTCCTCATGCTTGCTCGTCTGCCTCCGACTCCTCGGGCATCAACATGGGGGCCATTCGCCGGGTCCGCCTCCTCGCACTGGATTTGTCCTCCTCGATAGCCTTTGTGCCCGCTATGCCATGGATCTATTCAAGATCAAGATCGTAGTCGTTCGTCCACTCCTGCAAGCGATGAGGAGAAGGGAACTTGCTGACTGGCTAGGAGTCATCGGCTCCCGATCCACCGTCTAGGGTTTCCTCACCCTTCGACTCCTCGCCCCGGTTCCTCATCCATCGGCTCATCGCTCGCCGGCTCCACGTCCTCATAATCCTCCAACTCCTCGGCATACGAATCCGCCCTCTCGGTCACCGGCTGCCCGTAATTCTGCAGTTCCGCAAACAACTGCGGCTAATACGGGTCGCAGATCATGCAGATCCGGTAGTAAAGAAAACAAAAACAAAGGGAGACGACACGTCATGTACCTGGGGTGGGTGATGTGCTCGGTCGTAAGGGGCCTTGCCCCAGTTACACCCCTCCTCCGGTAGCTTGCCAGTGGAGATCAGATTCACCTGCTTCAGGATAGCGACCATCTTGAACTCCTTCATGGAGAGCCGGCACGGGTCGTGCCGGCCCCACATTATTCACATGCGGTGCAGGCAGCGCTGCAGCGACATGATTCACCACGCTATCATAGTGTTGATGAGGTCCATGACCGTGAGGCCCTCCACATCGGTTAGCTCCCAGAGCCAGTCAACCGCCTGGTTCACCACTGCGACTGACCGTCGCGGATCCTCCCCCAGTGCAGTTGTACAGCTCATGGCCTATTGACGAAGTGGGTAGGTTGATGAGGTCCAGCGTCGAGCGCTACCGGTTCTTCACCGACTCCTGGAGCGGAAGCTTGGGGAAGCCGACTTCGAGCCGGTTGTAGACAAGAGCCACCCCGCAAGCGGTTATCTCCTTTGTTCCTCTCGCATTGTCCTCCACCATGTGCTTCTTGAGGAAGAAGAGCCGACACGAGAGGTCGAGCCACGGCTCGATCCCGAAGAATCCCTGGCATAGCTTGACGAAGGCGGTGAGTTGCACGATGGAGTTGGCCCCAATGTGGTGGGGCTGCAACCTGAATTTGGTGAGAAACCACCGGAAGAACGTGCTCGCAGGCAGCCAGCATCCACGGGCGAAGTGCTGTAAGAAGACTACTACTTCGTTGTCCCGGGACGCCGATACGCTCTCAGCCCCGGGCTGCCGCGCCTCCATGGCACCTTGAGGCACAGGAGAAGGTACTCGATGTGGTCCTCCTTGACGTCGGTGAGATCCCACACCCCGTGCTGCCCATGTGCTGGCTCGGGGCGGGCTCGGGTGTGGCGGTGGCGCGGATGACGCGGAAGAAGTTTCCCAACGGGGGCGCTGGCGTCGCCAACGACAGGCACATGTCGCACGGCCCGGGCGACGTTCCGTTCATGTTATCTCTCTCTCTCTCTTTATCTATCTATCTATCTATCTATCTATCTCTCTCTCTATCTCTTAAGGGCGCTAGTAGGAAGATGAGGGGCACAGGGCAATGAGGGTGGAAAGCCTGCTTCGCACCTCGTACCCTCCATTTAAACCCATGCGCCGTAAGCGGGGGAGGGATCGGTTGCGCACAATCTCCACTCCCCCACTCTGCTCGGGCAAATTAATGCGCACGGGGAGGCCAACCGATGGCCCCCTCGGCCGCAGCGGATCCCGCGCGTGGGACGAGGTCAAGACTAGGCGGGGCCCGGCCCAGCGACCTGTCCTGTCGATGGTGTGGCTTGGCTTGGCTGGGCCTACCACGTTTGGCACGTGACGGCCCCGTTCCCCGTGACCCATGCACCATGGCATTCCGCTTGATGCCGTCCGACTCGATCCCTGTACCCTGTGGGCGAAGGGGCAATACGGCTCCCCAGGCTTCGCCAACAAATAGTCCCGGGGACAAGCTTATGAGGCTCGTCGCGGCGAGCCGGCGGGACTCTCCGGCTTCGGGGACTACTCTCGGGGGGATAACCTCGGGGTAGCTGATACGTCTCCAACGTATCTCTAATTTTTGATGGTTTCATGCTATTATCTTGTCAAACTTTGGATGTTTTGTATGCCTTTTATATCTTTTTTGGGACTAACCTATTAACTCAGTGCCTAGTGCCAGTTCCTGTTTTTTCCTTTTTTTGACCCTTTTCAGAGGAGGATTTTAAAAGGAGTCCAAACAGAATAAAACTTCCGAAAAGATTTTTTCCGAAACAGAAGACGATCGGTAGACTTGAGAACCAAGGCAGAGGGTCACCAGGGACCCCACAAGCCCTCATGGCGTGGCCAGGGGGCGTGCCTCCCAGGCTTGTGGGCTCCCTGGGCCTCCTCTGCCCTAGCTCCTTCGCCTATATATTCCCTAAAATCCCAGAAAAAATCAGGAGAGCCACGAAAATACTTTTCCGCCGCCGCAAGCTTCTGTCTTCGCAAGATCCCATCTCGGGCACGTTCTGGTGCCCTGCCGGAGGGGGATTCGGATATGCAGGGCTTCTTCATCAACACCATGACCTCTCCGATGATGCGTGAGTAGTTCACCATAGACCTCCGGGTCCATAGCTAGTAGCTAGATGGCTTCTTCTCTCCCTTGGATCTTCAATACAAAGTTCTCCATGATCTTCATGGAGATCTATCCGATGTAATCTTCTTTTGCGGTGTGTTTGTCGAGATCCGATTAATTGTGGATTTATGATCAGATTATCTATGAATCTTATTTGAGTTTCTTCTGATCTCTTATATACATGATTTCATATCCTTGTAATTGTCTTCGACTTGTGGGTTTTGTTTGGCCAACTTGATCTATGATTCTTGCAATGGGAGAAGTGCTTGGTTTTGGGTTCATACCGTGCGGTGACCTCACCCAGTGATAGAAGGGGTAGTGAGGCACGCATCGTGGTGTTGCCATCAAGGGTAAAAAGATGGGGTTTTCATCATTGCTTTGAGTTTATCCCTCTACATCATGTCATCTTGCTTAAGGCGTTACTCTATTCGTCATAAACTCAATACACTAGATGCATGCTGGATAGCGGTCGATGTGTGCAGTAATAGTAGTAGATGCAGAAAGTATCGGTCTACTTGTCTCGGACGTGATGCCTCTATGTTTGATCATTGCCTTAGATATCGTCATGACTTTGCGCAGTTATATCAATTGCTCGACAGTAATTTGTTCACCCAACGTAATATTTGCTATTTTGAGAGAAGCCTCTAGTGAACACTATGCCCCCCGGGTCTACTTCACATCATATTTTCAGCCTTACACTTTTACGTCGTTGCACTTTCCGCCTTCAGATCTCACTTTGCAATCAATCTTGAAGGGATTGACAACCCCTTTATAGCGTTGGGTGCAAGCTCTTTTGTGTTTGCGCAGGTACTCTGTACTTGACGTGATTATCCTACTGGATTGATACCTTGGTTCTCAAACTGAGGGAAATACTTACTGCTCCTGTGCTGCATCACCCTTTCCTCTTCAAGGGAAAAACCAGCGCATGCCAAATCTCCGCCAACGTGCCAATTTCTGGCGCTGTTGTCTGTTGTCATAGTTTCCAAAACCCGATCAAGATTGCTACAGTACCTAAAGAGGTGGTAGTTTGTTTTCTTGTGCTAATGATATCACGAGTTTCTGTTTAAGTTTTGTGTCGTGAAGTTTTCAAGTTTTGGGTGATGTTCTCATGTACAAAGGGATAAAGAGTGGAAAGAGCTCAAGCTTGGGGATTCCCAAGGCATCCCAAGCCAAATTCAAGGACACCAAAAAGCCTAAGCTTGGGGATGCCCCGGGAAGGCATCCCCTCTTTCGTCTTCAATCCATCACTAACATTACTTGGAGCTATATTTTTATTCACCACATGATATGTGTTTTGCTTGGAGCGTCTTGTATCGTAGGAGTCTTTTCTTTTTGTTATGTCACAATCATCCTTGTTGCACACCTTTTGAGAGAAACATGCACTCATCGTGAATTTGCTAGAATGCTCATCGTGCTTCACTTATATCTTTTGAGCTAGATAATTTTGCTCTATGTGCTTCACTTAGATCTTTTAGAGCACTGCGGTGCGTGACTTGGTAGTTGGCTTGTGCTATGAAAGTAGTCCCAAAGGTGATAGGTACCCAAAGAGGATACAAAAACCTCCATCTTCATGTGCATTGAGTAGAAAGAGAAGTTTGATTCCTCTCAATTAGTTTTGAGACGTGGATTTGGTAATACTAAGAGTTATGTTAGTAGGGTGTTGTGAATCTAGAAATACTTGTGTTGAAGTTAGTGATTCCCGTAACATGCACGTATGGTGAACCGCTATGTTAGGAAGTCGGAGCATAATTGATCTATTGATTGTCATCCTTTGTGTTGCGGTCGGGATCGCACGATGGTTCACACCTACCAACCCTTCCCCTAGGAGTATGCGTTTAGCACTTTGTTTCGATTACTAATAAAAACTTTCGCAACAAGTATGTGAGTTCTTCATGGCTAATGTGAGTCCATGGTATAGATGCACTTTCACCTTCCACCATTGCTAGCCTCTCTAGTACCGCACAATTTTCGCCGGTGCACAAACCCACCATATGCCTTCCTCAAAACAGCCACCATACCTACCTACTATGGCATTTTCATAGCCATTCCGAGATATATTGCCATGCAACTCCCACCCTTCCGTCTCATGACTTGTGCCGTCACTCTCATATTGCCATTTGCATGATCGAAAGATAGCTAGCGAGATGTTTCAACGTCATACGCCAAGCTAGATCGTTGCACATCCCGGTACACTGCCGGAGGCATTTCATATAGAGTCATCATTGCTCTAAGTATTGAGTTGTGAGTAAATTGTGATGATCATCATTATTAGAGCATTGTCCCATGTGAGGAAATAAAAAAAAGAGGCCAAAGAGCTCAAATAAAAAAAAGAGAAGAGAAAAAAAGAGGCCAAAGAGCCCAAATAAAAAAAGAGAGAAAAAGAGAGAAGGGACAAGATACTATCTTTTTCCACACTTGTGCTTCATAAAAGCACCATGTTCTTCATGATTGAGAGCCTCTCGTTTCGTCACCACCATATGCTAGTGGGAATCTTTATTATATAACTTGGCTTGTATATTCCAATGACGGGCTTCCTCAAATTGCCCTAGGTCTTCGTGAGCAAGCAAGTTGGATGCACACCCACTAGTTCTCCTTTTGAGCTTTCACATACTTATAGCTCTAGTGCATCCTTTGTATGGCAATCCCTACTCATTCACATTGATATCTATTAATGGGCATCTCCATAACCCTTTGATACGCCGAGTCAATGTGACCATCTCCTCCTTTTTGTCTCACAACCACCACCACACTCTATTCCACCTATAGTGCTATATCCATGGCTCACTTTCATGAATTGCGTCATAGTTGTAAAAGGTTTGAGAAAGTAATAGTGTGAAAACAATTACTTGGCCAATACCGGGGTTGTGCATGATTTAAATTAGTTGTGTGGGGATGATGGGGCATAACCAGACTATATGATTTTGTAGGGATAACTTTATTTGGCCTTGTTATTTCGAAAGTTCATGATTGCCTTGCTAGTTTTCTTGAAGTATTATTGTTTTCATGTCAATAGCAAACTATTGTTTTGAATCTTACGGATCTGAACATTCATGTCACATGAAAGAAGTTACAAAGGACAATTATGGTAGGTAGCATTCCACATCAAAAATCCAGTCTTTACCACTTCCCTACTCGAGGACGAGCATGAGTTAAGCTTGGGCATGCTTGATACGTCTCCAACGTATCTATAATTTTGATGGTTTCATGCTATTATCTTGTCAAACTTTGGATGTTTTATATGCCTTTTATATCTTTTTTGGGACTAACCTATTAACTCACCGCCTAGTGCCAGTTCTTGTTTTTTCCGTGTTTTGACCCTTTTGAGAGGAGGATTTTAAATGGAGTCCAAACGGAATAAAACTTCCGAAAATATTTTTCCAAAACAGAAGACGATCGGGAGACTTGAGAACCAAGGCAGAGGGTCACCAGGGAGCCCACAAGCCCTCATGACGCGGCCAGGGGGGCCCGCGCCTCCCGTGCTTGTGGGCTCCCTGGGCCTCCTCTGCCCTAGCTCCTTCGCCTATATATTCCCTAAAATCCCAGAGAAAATCAGGAGAGCCACGAAAATACTTTTCCGCCTCCGCAAGCTTCTGTCTCCGCAAGATCCCATCTGGGGCACGTTCTGGTGCCCTGCCGGAGGGGGGATTCGGATAGAGAGGGCTTCTTCATCAACACCATGACCTCTCCGATGATGCGTGAGTAGTTCACCATAGACCTTCGGGTTCATAGCTAGTAGCTAGGTGGCTTCTTCTCTCTCTCTTGGATCTTCAATACAAGCTTCTCCATGATCTTCATGGAGATCTATCCGATGTAATCCTCTTTTGCGGTGTGTTTGTCGAGATCCGATGAATTGTGGATTTATGATCAGATTATCTATGAATCTTACTTGAGTTTCTTCTGATCTCTTATATGCATGATTTCATATCCTTGTAATTCTCTTCGAGTTGTGGGTTTTGTTTGGCAAACTTGATCTATGATTCTTCCAATGGGATAAGTGCTTGGTTTTGGGTTCATACCGTGCGGTGACCTCACTCAGTGACAGAAGGGGTAGCGAGGCAAGCATCGTGTTGTTGCCATCAAGGGTAAAAAGATGGGGTTTTCATCATCTGTTTGAGTTTATCCCTCTACATCATGTCATCTTGCTTAAGGCGCTGCTCTGTTCGTCATGAACTTAATACACTAGATGCATGCTGGATAGCGGTCGATGTGTGGAGTAATAGTAGTAGATGCAGAAAGTACCGGTCTATTTGTCTCGGACGTGATGCCTCTATGTTTGATCATTGCCTTAGATATCGTCATGACTTTGAGCGGTTCTATCAATTGCTCGACAGTAATTTGTGCACCCACCGTAATATTTGCTATTTTGAGAGAAGCCTCTAGTGAACACTATGGCCCCCGGGTCTACTTCACATCATATTTTCAGCCTTACACTTTTACTTCGTTGCACTTTCCGCCTTCAGATCTCACTTTGCAATCAATCTTGAAGGGATTGACAACCACTTTATAGCGTTGGGTGCAAGCTCTTTTGTGTTTGCGCGGGTACTCTGGACTTGACGCGATTCTCCTACTGGATTGATACCTTGGTTCTCAAACTAATGGAAATACTTACTGCTCCTCTGCTGCATCACCCTTTCCTCTTCAAGGGACAAACCAGCATAAGCCAAGTCTCCGTCAACGTGCCAATTTCTGGCGTTGTTGTCTGTTGCCGTAGCAGTAGCCTCATCTCACCTCTTGCTCGCTTTTCAGAAACATCGGGGCCGGCTCCGCCCCATAGGCGCCGACTCCCGCAGGCCGGCTCCAGCCATCCTGCCCGGCTCAGGGCTGGATCCGTGTCCATCGGGCTCCGTGCGACCCGCCAACTGGCGCACCCCGAGTCATCGACCAATACGACAAGATGCGACCACTCCGACGGGACGCGGCGACAGAGCCAACCACTCCATGACGCAGTACACACATGGCTACAGTGGAGGGCTCACCACTTCCGATTGCGATCGGGCGAGGCGACTCTGTGGTCGCACAATGCTCATCATCACCAATACCCTGACACCGCCCGCGCGTGTCTAGAGGGGAGCTGGTCGTATCGCCGACCACGGGCGGGCACGACAAGGGTTCCATGGGCCACCACTTTGACGGGACCCCCACCCGACGGGGCCTACGTGCGACAAGACCGCCCCGACGGTGGGACCCTCCAGTTGGCCAGAGAGGCAGCAAGTCGGGCCCCATCCACACCATCTAAGCATATTGTAAGCCGGGGTGGTCGCCTCTAAAGCCCCCCGACGCTCCCCATGCAAAGGGGTTCCACTCCTTCTTCCCCACACTCACATAGAGAGGCAAGGGACGCAAACAAGCTTTTTCTTCCTCCTCTAGCCAACAGCTCAAGAAGCACCATTGTAGCTTTTGTATACCACATACTAGCTTCACCAAGACTAGGGGTGTTACCTCTCACGGAGGTCCCCGAATTTAGATACATCGTGTGTCACCACCGCTGTTCCCAATCTCGTTCCTCGAGTCCGTCGACGCATATTGGCCCAAACCACTTGACATAAGCTACCCCATGGCATTTGTCATGACAAAACAACGACAACAATCCCCAAACATTTTGTAATTTCTAAACAAGTTTTTGAGACGAGAACATTTCTTTAAATTTCAACAAAACACTTATTTTTTTTAATATTTTGAAACATTTTATGAATTCGTGAATACATTTTAAAAACAAGAACATTTTTCAAATTTGGAACAAACATTTTTTAAAATATGTACTTTTAGAAAATTTCGAAAGTAAAAAACAGAAAATAAAAAATAAAACAACTCGAAGGAAACTAGTAAAAGAAACCGCGGGGAAAACGGAAAACCAGCAAAGCCAAAACAGAACCTCCTTACGTTTGCTCGTTCCTCTCCGGTGATGGGCTAACTTACATTTGTTCGTTCCTCACCGGTGGGAATGCTCGACAGTTTGACAACACACTGATATATTTATTGTCTAATTCAGAAAATGGTCGTCTAATGCAAGAAATGTTCATCGGGTATAAAAATCTTCACGGTGTATATAAAGATGTTCCTCGTGCAATCTAAAAAAGTTCATCATGTTTTATAAAGTACTCATCATGTATACGTAGTAAATGCTTGCTGTTTGTTTGAAAATTCCATCGTGTAAACCGAATTTGTTCATATTATATTAAAAACAATGATAGTGTATTAGAAAATGTAGCACATGTATTTTTTAAAATATTCATTATCTATTAAAAATATTTTCTAACATAAAAAAATGTCCATCATGTATTCATATTTATTAAAAACTTTTATCTGTAAAGAAAGAAACAGAGGAGGGGAAATATAAATAGGACAAAAGAGAAAACTAAAAAAATAAGAAAATAAAGTTGAAAAATTGAAAGCTGAAGAAGAAATTTAATAATAGGTTACACCTATAACATATTTGAATGTTTCCAAACTGAGTATGAGAGATCTATAGCAGATTATGCCAGAGTACTAAATGTCAAATGTGAATTTGCGGTAGCACTTGGCAGTCCACCTCAATATCCAGTCTTTGAAGTGAACACATGGTTACTGGTTGGAACAAACAACTACTCGTCAATGTGGGAAATTTGGGAGAATAAGGATTATGTGCACTCATGTTTTTTTTTTTGTGAGATACTGCAGAACATCACATTTTAAGGAGATTGGCTCGGGAAGCATCGTGTAGAACTATTAAAGATAGTTACCAAAGGATATTTGTTGAAATCCAATGTTGGACGCCATCCTTCACTTGAAATTATGGCCATCCAAGTTTGGGAATTTAGTTACTCAAGCAGCCAAGTTTGAAGAATATTGAATTTACCGGATAATGCCATTGATAACCTCATTAAGGAACTTCACGGAGGATGAATAATTGATGTGAAAGTAACCCCGACGCTGGATGTGATACCCAAGTGACACTGGAGCAATCATTTACAATTTTAAGTGTTCAAGGCCTTATGAAAAAAATCCGCTCAAAAGAAAGTTTGAAGCAAAGGCTATCTTGGATTGATATGCAACACAAAAACAGTTTAACAAGGCAAGACAAAACAATTATCTATGGTATGCTCTTTATATACTAGAAAATAATTATTTTGATGTTAATTCGACATAGCCTATTTTGCATGATGCCTTGTGATATTTTTGTTTGCCAGCAACAAGAAGGTGAGATCAACCAAACGAAGAAGATAAATAAAGAACCAACTAAAGTTATGTAAAAGGATGAAAGGAAGTTATGTAAAAGGATGAAAGGAAAAACAAAATGGCCTATGGTATGTTTGTCTAACACACAATACACTATTTTGGTTGACCTTTTTGTTTATTTGTAGCAACTTGACAATGGAGCAACACATAAGAACTTGGTTCAATAGGTGATCAAGATTATGGGAGCACTCGAACTGATTCCCAAGGTTATTATGGGTTCCTTACAAGTTATTCTGATTTTTTGATGGCATGCTTCATCTGCAATTGAGTTGTAGCTATCATGTCCAGTCAAGCATATATGTTTTGTGGTTTTAAATGGTCTTTTTTAAGAATACTACCGTCGGAGAGTTGAAGGCACAAGATGACCTTTGGACAACAGTGATATTTGAAGAGTGAATTCCAGTTTTACTTTGACGTTTTTGCGCTACTTACGTCATTTAATAAATTTTCATCCGAATCCCCATTAAGCCGAAGTTTCGCCATTTTTTACCCTCTTTAAAGTATTTTAGGTTGAAGATAATTCCTATAGTGGGTTTTTTGGCAGACAATGTGTTGATGGAGTTAAGTTTAGTATAATGCAGTAGAAGGGCACGAATGTCGTGAAGAAGAATGAGGTGTAAACAACTAAATCCACTTTTTCCAAAAAAATGAAAAAAGAGTTGTGTGATGTGAAGTAGTAGCTCTCGAAGGCAAAGTGGTGCATACATACATGTGACGACTATGTGAAAAAAATATGTTCGGCTACGCCATTCAACTGGTTTGGGCACTGGGAAAAACACCATCAGAAGTTTTCATAGTTAAACTAGATAATCAGGTGAGCCCTAATAATCAGGTTTGTTTACGCCATTCAACTAGATTTTAGTTTGTTTTCATAGTTCAGAAGTTTCATTTTAGAACATATACACTAGTTTTAAAAGTGTTCATGGTTCTTTAATGCTCAATAATTTTCAAAATGTCTGCAGACTTTAAAAAGGTTTGTGAATAAAAAAATGTTCATGAAATGAAAAAAATCTCACCGCTTTTAGATGTTTGTTCAAAAAATTGAAAATAGGAATTAAAAAAAGTCTAGGCGAATTTAGTGTGCATTCCCGAATTTCAAAACATGTCCATGAATTGAAAAAATAGTCAAGAGTTAAAAAACTAAACAAGAATAATAAAAACTTGTAGAGACACAAAAAGAAAAAAAAGTTATATGAAACATTTCCAAAACCCAAAGGACGGTCCTACATAGCTGGACCAATTGTGCCAGTAGAGGCCTACGTTTGCTTGACCACCTCTACGGTATCGATGCAATACGAATTGCCATATAATAACCGAATTTATGCATAAAACCCAAACCTAAAAACCCGAGCCCGAACGCGAAAAACCAAAGCCCGAAAGATCCAAACACTAAATCAGATCTAAACCGAATTTAATTTGGGTTACTCCATACAAGGTTACGATATTCAATTGAGCAGTGCCCTGCGCTCACGCGCCGGTTAAAACTTTCGGCCGGCCGCGCGGTGGCCGTCTGATCCGTCAGCTGCACGCGGGCCGTACCGTTAGATCTTCATGCAGCAAAATTTCTCGATGTAATAAATTTCGTTCTCGATGCAGTAATTTTCGTCCACGGTTGCAACAAAAATATAGTTGTAGCAAAAAAAAAAATCAACCTGATCGTAATAAAAAATAAAGCTGATGATGCGTGGTAGCAAAACAAAATAAGGGTCGTAGCAAAACATCCGGTGAACTCGGGTTGCAACTCTAACGAACGTGTGTGCAACTTTTTTAGTGAACGGTTGCAGGAAAAAATGATATCGGTTGTAACAAAAATTAACACGGTTGTACAAAAAAAAGGTTGTAGCAAAAAATCTAACGAACTAAGGTTGCAACCAATCGTATATGTAGCTTTTTTAGTGAAGACATGTAGCAAATTTGGACACCGATCATAGCAAATTTAAACGATCACCACAGAAGAAAATATTGCATGGTCATATATCCGGATCGCGCGCGAGACGCGTTGACAGCGAGCGACCAGCGCGTTGCTTTCGCCGACGCGCCTGAAGGAAAACGTTTCCCTATCCGATTAGTCCGAAATAATTCTACGGTCTAGTATTTCTCGTACAACACACAGGGAGGAGGCCCAGCGCAATTCACTATCCCGTGCTGCTGGCCGTAAAAAAAATCAAGTAATTGGCAACCATTTTTTAAAAGCCTTTCAACGATCACTTTCACACAACATCATTTAACGCGTTTCAAACCGCCGCCATATGTCATATTTTGATCGTTCCTTTTGGTATTTTCTCCGCACGCGTTTTTGGCTTTATATAATTTTTTTCTAGGGCTTTTTGATGTTCTGTTTTTTCACCAGCATTTCTTAGTTTTTGAACCATTTTTTTCTTCAAAAAAGTGTTTTTTTGCCAGAGACGGTTCTTTCACGGCCGTGCCTCTTGAAAACATGAAAAAATATGGTTTCTGTTTTTTCGGGAGAGACGCAGTTTTGTTTTCGCGAGAGGCATGATTTTGCTTTCTCGAGAGGTACGTTCGTGCCTCTCAAAAACAAAAAAATGTGTTTTCTGTTTGTTTATAGCGAGAGACACGGTTTTGCTTCCATGAGAGACACGGATTTGTCTTCGCGAGAGGCACGGCTGTGCCTCTCGGAAATGAGAAAAAACACGTTTTTTGTTTTTTGTTCTATCAAAACAGACACATTTTTGTTTCCACGAGAAACACGGTTTTGTTTTCGCAAAAGGCACAGCCATGCCTCTTGAAAAAAATCCGTATGTTTTTTTTTGCGAGAGACACGGTTTTCCCGTCCGTTTTTTCATTTGGTTTTCTCATAAAAAAACATAAACTATTAACATGATATCTAATTTTAGAGATCTCGACGTGAGAAACTCAACAATGAAAACGGTTTAAAATTTTAACGCACGGTTTAAAAGATAAAATATTTTAAAAATACGGATCTATGAAAAAAAAACGTTCAGGTGCAATGGGTAACTTTAAGATGAAAGTGATCTTTAAAAGACTAAATTAGTGATTTCGGTAAAAAAAACTAATAGGCCAACATCCAACCCCATGTCACTATAATGCAGAGTGTCATATACTTGAAACACACAGCTGCCGAAGACGAGAAGTGGCGCCGGTTCGATAAATGAAGTAGAAAAAAAGAATCCACAGTTTGGCGGCAGCTACAGATTTGCAATACTCGCTATAATTTAGACCGTAGTCTCGTTTGGCATCTCCAAACATTTGATCACCCAGAATGGGCATACTCGTACTTATTAGGCTGGCCAGGAAGAAGGGCGGTGCGAACACGTCAATCGGTGTGGGCTGAATTGTAGAATGGCCGTGAGATAGTGCAGGTCCCAATCACAATTCACATCATCACGCCTCCTCCACCATCCATCCATTAGGCTCACCACTTTTGACAACACGCATTAGCTTCTAGTCGATCAGCACAAGCAAATGATGCATCAGCACGGGCAGCCGGCCTTCCTTGATCACGTCTATTGGACGTACTGTGGTGTCGGTTTCTTCTAAAAATATGATTGACATGGTGAGATCTTTCTTTTTAAAACATAATACAAACGAAAGCGCTCGTATATACGTACATGCACTCACTCTTATAAGCGTACATACACACATTCTATCCTTATGAATATTTTCGAGAAACTGAGCTGGCGTATCATCTTGAGATTTATAAAGTCATCGTAGGTGCCTCGTCGACGACGAAAACGTCTCCTTTCACTAAATGCACATCGTCGAAAATCCTGAAATAAACTCATGAATAAATGTGATCACAAGGACTTGAACACTGATGGGCTAAGGATACCACAGTCCCTCTAACAATCTAACCACAGGTTGGTTCGCGGTCTGATGAGATATTGTGTTGTTCGTCAAACCGTTTCGAGTATTTAAGCAAAAAAGTACCACATTTAGGGTATGCGTCCCGTGAAACTATCTTTTTTTAAAAAGGTAGAAAACTAGCAAAAAAATCCTAATTCTGTTGCAAAAAACTACCAAGCTGAGTTAATGATATTTCTATGTATTTAAGTGAGTTTATGACATTTGTGACCCACATGTCAGGTGGATGGCCGCCCTAACGTCTAACGTCGCTCACCTGTCGGTCGTCAGAGCCGTCGCTTGGTTGGTACTAGTCAGGCCAGGTCTTAACGGTCGGCCAACTTGCCCTTTCCCCACCATCTCCCACTCTCCCCGATCTCACTCTCTGCTCTCCTCTCCTCTCCTCTTCCTCTCCTTTTCTTCTCCTCGCACTCCAACGACGGCGCGAGCATGCCATCATGGCCCAACTACGAGGACATCTCCTACGAGGACATGAGCGAGTTCAGCAACATATAGATGGAGTACTTTTATAAGTCACTCATGTCAGTTCCTCTTCTAGGGTTAGAGTTAGGCTTTGAAGATAATTTGGATTTCTTCCATTTAAGTTCGTATATGTGAGTTGTTGTAGCTGATATTTATGTTTTTATTGCTCCAGCGAACTCCTGACATTGTGTTGGACCCAAGTTTTTGTGGGGTTGTAGTTAAATCTGCGTCTAAGTGCATCGTGCACACGCAAGGGCGAGGCAAGTTTGTGGCTTTGAAGGCACTGACACATGATGGATAACGTAGCAAAAATTCAAAATTTTCCTACGCCATACATAGATCTTCCTATGGAGAGACCAGCAACGAGAGAGGGGTGAGAGTATCTTCATACCTTGGAAGATCGCTAAGTGGAAGCGTTGCTAGAACGCAATTGATGGAGTCGTACTCGTTGTGATTCAGATCGCGGTGTGATTCCGATCTAGTGCTGAACCACGGCACCTCCGCGTTCAACACACGTGCAACACGGTGACGTCTCCCGCACCTTGATCCAGCAAGGAGGAGGGAGAGGTTGGGGAAGAGCTCCGACAGCACGACGGCGTGGTGGTGATGGAGTGACGAGGTCTCCCGGCAGTGCACCTTTATAGTCACCCAGTTACGTTGTGACGTTTGATACACCCAAAGCACTCCTACGGTATCCGGGAGTTGCACAATCTCACGGTCGAAGGAAAAGATACTTGATATTAGAAAAGATTTAGCATACGAACAACACGATCTAGTGCTATGCTTAGGATTGGGTCTTGTCCATCACATCATTCTCCTAATAATGTAATCCCGTTATCAATGACATCCAATGTCCATGATCAGGAAACCATGATCATCTATTGATCAACAAGCTAGCCAACTAGAGGCTTGCTAGGGACACATTGTGATCTATTTATTCACACATGTATTAATGTTTCCTGTTAATACAATTATAGCATGAACAATAGACGATTATCATGAACAAGGAAATATGATAATAACCATTTTATTATTGCCTCTAGGGAATATTTCCAATAGTCTCCCATTTGCACTAGAGTAAATAATCTAGTTACATTGTGATGAATCGAACACCCATAGCATTGTGGTGTTGATCATGTTTTGCTCGTGGAAGAGGTTTAGTCAACGGGTCTGCAATATTCAGATTCGTGTACTTTACAAATATCTATGACTCCTCTCTGGACCTGGTCCTGAATGGAGTTGTAGCGGCGTTGGATGTGCTTGGTCTTCCGGTGAAATCTGGGCTCCTTGGCTATGGCAATGGCTCCAGTGTTATCATAGAAGAGTGTCATCGGACCTGACGCGCTTGGAACCACACCAAGGTCGGTGATGAACTCCTTCATCCAGATCCCTTCATGAGCTGCTTCCTGATACGTCTCCAACGTATCTATAATTTTTGATGGTTTCATGCTATTATCTTGTCAAACTTTGGATGTTTTCTATGCCTTTTATATATTTTTTGAGACTAACTTATTAACTCAGTGCCAAGTGCCAGTTCCTGTTTTTTCCATGTTTTTGACCCCTTTCAGAGGAGGATTTTGAACGGAGTCCAAACGGAATGAAACTGCCAAAAAGATTTTTTCCGGAACAGAAAAAGATCGGGAAGCCGGAGAATCAGGGCAGGGGGCCACCAGGGACCCCACAAGCCCTCATGGCGCGGCCAGGGGGGCCCGTGGCCCCCTGGCTTGTGGGCTACCTGAGGCTCCTTTGCCCTAGGTTTGGCGCCTATATATTCCCTAAAATTCCATAAAAAATCAGGAGATCATCGAAAGTACTTTTCCGCCGCCGCAAGCTTCTGTCTCCGCAAGATCCCATCCGGGGCATGTTCTGGTGCCCTGCCGGAGGGGGGATTCGGATACGGAGGGCTTCTTCATCAACACCATGACCTCTTCGATGATGCGTGAGTAGTTCACCATAGACCTACGGGTCCATAGCTAGTAGCTAGATGGCTTCTTCTCTCTCTTGGATCTTCAATACAAAGTTCTCCATGATCTTCATGGAGATCTATTCGATGTAATCTTCTTTTGCGATGTGTTTGTCGAGATCCGATGAATTGTGGATTTATGATCAGATTATCTATGAATTTTATTTGAGTTTCTTCTGATCTCTCTTATGCATGATTTCATATCCTTGTAATTCTCTTCGAGTTGTGGGTTTGGTTTGGCCAACTAGATCTATGATTCTTACAATGGGAGAAGTGCTTGGTTTTGGGTTCATACCGTGCCGTAAGCTCACCCAGTGATAGAAGGGGTAGCGAGGCACGCATCGTGTTGTTGCCATCAAGGGTAAAAAGATGGGGTTTTCATCATTGGTTTTAGATTATCCCTCTACATCATGTCATCTTGCTTAAGGCATTACTGTGTTCGTGATGAACTCAATATACTAGATGCATGGTGGATAGCGGTCGATGTGTGGAGTAATAATAGTAGATTCAGAAAGTATCTGTCTACTTGTCTCGGACGTGATGCCTATATGTATGATCATTGCCTTAGATATCGTCATGACTTTGCGCGGTTCTATCAATTGCTCGACCGTAATTTGTTCACCCACCGTAATACTTGCTATTTTGAGAGAAGCCTCTAGTGAACACTATGGCCCCCGGGTCTACTCCACACCATATTTTTAGCCTTACACTTTTTACTTCGTTGCACTTTCCGCCTTCAGATCTCACTTTGCAAACAATCTTGAAGGGATTGGCAACCCCTTTATAGTGTTGGGTGCAAGCTCTGTTGTGTTTGTGCAGGTACTCTGGACTTGACGAGATTCTCCTACTGTATTGATACCTTGGTTCTCAAACTGAGGGAAATACTTACTGCTCCTGTGCCACATCACCCTTTCCTCTTCAAGGGAAAAAACCGACGCAAGCAAGAGAAGTAGCAAGAAGAATTCCTGGCGTTGTTGGGGAAGGACTTTTGTTGCCGTACCAGAAGAATTTCTGGCGCCGTTGCCAGGGAGGATCAAGTCAAGAACTCATCCAAGTAAGTGTCGCAAACTCATCTCTTGCATTTACTTTTTTGCCTCTCGTTTTCCTCTCCCCCACTTCTGAAAAACAAAAATTTACAAAAAAATCTTTGCATTTTTCGTTTGCCCTTTATTCGCCCTTTTCTCTCGCTTGCTCTTTGTTCGCTTGTGTGCCATGTGCCTTCAATATGCTTGCATCTCCGCTTGCTGAAAATCTAGTGATATGAATCCTCATCCACTTGCTAATTTCTTTAAGAGATCCAGTTATGTTGATCCAATTGCTAGTGAGTTGAGTGCACTTGACTATCTTTATGGAGTTTTGCTTGAGATGCGTGAATCTGAAAATTGTGAGGAAGAAATTTATGAAGTGATTCACTAGGGCTCCTTGGATGAAAATCATGATTGCAATGGTTTCACTATAAATTCTATTAGTGACAATCATGCTAAAAATATGCAAAACCCTAAGCTTGGGGATGCTAGTTTTGCTATGTCCACTACTTGTTGCAATGATCATGAGTGGGGCGATGATTTTTCTTATGATCTTGAAAATTTGTTTAAGCCTCATGATGAATATGATATTTGCAATATTATTGAAAGTGGGTTTGGAGAAGTCATGACTTTAGTTGATGATAATCCCACTATTTTCGAAGAGCGTCAACTTTGCATGCATGTGGATCATGAAAAGAATATCCTATGTGATAGTTACATTGTTGAATTCGAATATGATCCCACATGTCATTATTATGAGAGAGGAAAATATGGTGGTAGAAACTTTCATATCACTAAATCACCTCTCGTTATGTTGAGATTGCTATTGTCTCTTTCTTCTTCCTTGCATATGGTAACTATTGGTTGTCTTGACAATCTGTTTTCCTATAAAATGTCTATGCATAGGAAGTATGTTAGACTTAGATGTAATTTTTACATGCTTTATGATGCTCTTGTTGCGCTTCAATTCTTGTCTTTTATGTGAGCATCATTGAAATCCTTATGCCTAGCTAAGGGCGTTAAACAATAGCGCTTGTTGGGAGGCAACCCAATGAATTTATCTCTTTTCTTTCTGTTTTGTTGCGTCCACACCATCATAATTCTGTTGTGATTGTGTTTTTTGTGTTTCTTTTTGTGTTTGAGCCAAGCAAAACCTTTATGACTAGTCTTGTGATGGTTGTTTGATCCTGCTGGAAAAAGACAGAAACATTTTGCTCACGAGATGATTTTTCATTTTTATTCAGAAAGAGCTTTTGAGTTGATTCTTTTTGCTACTGGTTGATATGCCTTTTTCCCACGCAGTAGTAATGTTTCAGAATTTGTGAGGTACCAGAAGTATACGAAATATACAGATTGCTACAGACTAGTCTGTTTTTGACAGATTCTGTTTTTTGTTGAGTTGGTTGCTTGTTTTGATGAAACTATGGTTAGTATCGGGGGGGGGGTACTAGACATGAAAAAGTGAGAATACAATATCCCAACACCAATATAGATAGAATTCAAGTTTTCTACAATACCTAAAGAGGTGGTCGTTTGTTTTCTTGTGCTAATGATATCACGAGTTTCTGTTTAAGTTTTGTGTTGTGAAGTTTTCAAGTTTTGGGCGATGTTCTCATGGACAAAGAGATAAGGAGTGGAAAGAGCACAAGCTTAGGGATGCCCAAGGCACCCAGAGCCAAATTCAAGGACACCAAAAAGCCTAAGCTTGGGGATGCCCCGGAAGGCATCCCCTCTTTCGTCTTCAATCCATCGGTAACATTACTTGGAGCTATATTTTTATTCACCACATGATATGTGTTTTGCTTGGAGCGTATTGTATCGTAGGAGACTTTTCTTTTTGTTGTGTCACAATCATCCTTGCTGCATACCTTTAGAGAGAGACATGCACTCATCGTGATTTTGCTAGAATGCTCATAGTGCTTCACTTATATCTTTTGAGCTAGATAATTTTTCTCTATGTGCTTCACTTAGATCTTTTAGAGCACGGCGGTGTGTGACTTGGTAGTTGGCTCATGCTATGAAAAGTAGTCCCAAATGTGATAGGTACCCAAAGAGGATACAAAAACCTCCATCTTCATGTGCATTGAGTAGAAAGAGAAGTTTTGATTCCTCTCAATTAGTTTTGAGACGTGGATTTGGTAATATTAAGAGTTATGTTAGTAGGGTGTTGTGAATCTAGAAATACTTGTGTTGAAGTTAGTGATTCCCGTAGCATGCACGTATGGTGAACCGCTATGTTAGGAAGTTGGAGCATAATTGATCTATTGATTGTCATCCTTTGTGTTGAGGTCGGGATCACGCGATGGTTAACACCTACCAACCCTTCCCCTAGGAGTATGTGTTCAGCACTTTGTTTCGATTACTAATAAAAACTTTCGCAACAAGTATGTGAGTTCTTCATGACTAATGTGAGTCCATGGTATAGATGCACTTTCACCTTCCACCATTTCTAGCCTCTCTAGTGCCGCGCAACTTTCGCCGGTACACAAACCCACCATATGCCTCCCTCAAAACAGCCACCATACCTACCTACTATGGCATTTTCATAGCCATTCCGAGATATATTGCCATGCAACTCCCACCGTTCCGTCTCATGACTTGTGCCATCACTCTCATATTGCCATTGCATGATCGTAAGATAGCTAGCGAGATGTTTCAACGTCATACGCCAAGCTAGATCGTTGCACATCCCGGTACACTACCGGAGGCATTTCCTATAGGGTCATTTCTAAGCTTTGAGCTGTGAGTAAATAAAAGTGTGATGATCATCATTATTAGAGCATTGTCCCATGTGAGGAAATAAAAAAAGGCCAAAGAGCCCAAAAATAAAAAAAATAAAAGAAAAAAAGAGGCCTAAGAGCCCAAATAAAAAAAAGAGAGAAAAAGAGAGAAGGGACAATGCTACTATCCTTTTCCACACTTGTGCTTCATAATAGCACCATGTTCTTCATGATTGAGAGCCTCTCGTTTCGTCACCACCATATGCTAGTGGGAATCTTCATTATATAACTTGGCTTGTATATTCCAATGATGGGCTTCCTCAAAATTGTCGTAGGTCTTCGTGAGCAAGCAAGTTGGATGCACACGCACTAGTTCTACTTTTCATCTTTCACATACTTATAGCTCTAGTGCATCCTTTGTGTGGCAATCCCTACTCATTCACATTGATATCTATTAATGGGCATCTCCATAGCCTTTTGATACGCCGAGTCAATGTGACCATCTCCTCCTTTTTGTCTCACAACCACCACCACACTCTATTCCACCTATAGTGCTTTATCCATGGCTCGCGCTCATGTATTGCGTGATTGTTATAAAAAGTTAGAGAAAGTAAGAGTGCGAAAACAATTACTTGGCCAATACCGGGGTTGTGCATGATTACATTAGTTGTGTGAGGATGATGGAGCATATCCAGACTATATGATTTTGCAGGGATAACTTTCCTTGGCCTTGTTATTTTGAATGTTCATGATTACCTTGTTTGTTTGCTTGAAGTATTTATTGTTTTCATGTCAATAGCAAACTATTGTTTTGAATCTTACGGATCTGAACATTCATGTCACATGAAAGAAGTTGCAAAGGACAACTATGCTAAGTAGCATTCCACATCAAAAATTCATTCTTTATCACTTCCCTACTCGAGGACGAGCAGGAGTTAAGCTTGGGGATGCTTGATACGTTGGATAATTTTTGATGGTTTCATGCTATTATCTTGTCAGACTTTGGATGTTTTGTATGCCTTTTATATATTTTTTGGGACTAACTTATTAACTCAGTGCCAAGTGCCACTTCCTGTTTTTTCCATGTTTTTGACCCCTTTCAGAGGAGGATTTTGAACGGAGTCCAAATGGAATGAAACTGCCAAAAAGATTTTTTTCGGAACAGAAAAAGATCGGGAAGCCGGAGAATCAGGGCAGGGGGCCACCAGGGACCCCACAAGCCCTCATGGCGCGGCCAGGGGGGCCCGTGACCCCCTGGCTTGTGGGCTCCCTAAGGCTCCTTTTCCCTAGGTTTTGCGCCTATATATTCCCTAAAATTCCATAAAAAATCAGGAGATCATCGAAAGTACTTTTCCACCGTCGCAAGCTTCTGTCTCCGCAAGATCCCATCTGGGGCACGCTCTGGTGCCCTGCCAGAGGGGGGATTCGGATACGGAGGCCTTCTTCATCAACACCATGACCTCTCGGATGATGCGTGAGTAGTTCACCAAAGACCTATGGGTCCATAGCTAGTAGCTAGATGGCTTCTTCTCTCTCTTGGATCTTCAATACAAAGTTCTCCATGATCTTCATGGAGATCTATCCGATGTAATCTTCTTTTGCGGTGTGTTTGTCGAGATCCGATGAATTGTGGATTTATGATCAGATTATCTATGAATCTTATTTCAGTTTCTTCTGATCTCTCTTATGCATGATTTCATATCCTTGTAATTCTCTTCGAGTTATGGGTTTTGTTTGGCCAACTAGATCTATGATTCTTGCAATGGGAGAAGTGCTTGGTTTTGGTTCATACCGTGCGGTGACCTCACTCAGTGACAGAAGGGGTAGCGAGGCATGCATCGTGTTGTTGCCATCAAGAGTAAAAAGATGGGGTTTTCATCATTGGTTTGAGATTATCCCTCTACATCATGTCATCTCGCTTAAGGCGTTACTGTGTTCGTCATGAACTCAATACACTAGATGCATGCTGGATAGCGGTGGATGTGTGGAGTAATAGTAGTAGATGCAGAAAGTATCGGTCTACTTGTCTCAGACGTGATGCATGTATGTATGATCATTGCCTTAGATATCGTCATGACTTTGCACGGTTCTATCAATTGCTCGACAGTAATTTGTTCACCCACCGCAATACTTGCTATTTTGAGAGAAGCCTCTAGTGAACACTATGGCCCCCAGGTCTACTCCACACTATATTTTCAGCCTTATACTCTTACTTCATTGCACTTTTCGCCTTCAGATCTCACTTTGCAAACAATCTTGAAGGGATTGACAACCCCTTTATAGCGTTGGGTGCAAGCTCTTTTTTGTTTGCTCAGGTACTCTGGCCTTGACGAGATTCTCCTACTGGATTGATAACTTGGTTCTCAAACTGAGGGAAATACTTACTGCTCGCGTGCAGCATCATCCTTTCCTCTTCAAGGGAAAAAACCGACACAAGCAAGAGAAGTAGCAAGAAGAATTCCTGGCATTGCCGGGGAAGGACTTTTGTTGCCATAGCACTTCCGAAGAAGCTATGTACTCTGCTTCACATGTAGATGCTACCACGACGTCTTGCTTGCTGCTGCACCAGCTCACCGACCCACCATTCAGAACATACACGTATCCGATTTGTGACCTAGAGTCATCCATATCTGTGTTGAAGCTAGCATCGGCGTAACTCTTTACGACGAGCTTTTCGTCACCTCCATAAACGAGAAACATTTCCTTAGTCCTTTTCAGGTACTTAAGGATGTTCTTGACCGCTGTCCAGTGTTCCATACTGGGATCACTTTGGTACCTCCCTACCAAACTTATGGCAAGGTTTATATCAGGTCTGGTACACAACATGGCATACATTAGAGAGCCCACGGCTGAAGCGTAGGGGACAGTACTCATCTTCTCTCTATTTGCTGCCGTGGTTGGTGACTGAGTCTTACTCAATCTCATACCTTGCAAAACTGGCAAGAACCCCTTCTTTGAGTTTTCCATATTGAACTTCTTCAATATCTTGTCAAGGTATGTACTTTGTGAAAGACCTATGAGGCATCTCGATCTATCTCTATAGATCTTGATGCCTAATATGTATGCAGCTTCTCCAAGGTCCTTCATTGAAAAACTCTTATTCAAGTAGGCCTTTATGCTCTCCAATAACTCTATATCATTCCCCATCAATAATATGTCATCCACATATAGTGTGAGAAAAGCTACAGAGCTCCCACTCACTTTCTTGTACAAAGGCTTCTCCATAAACCTGTATGAACACAAATGCTTTAATCACCTCATTAAAGCGAATGTTATAACTCCGAGATGCTTGCACCAGCCCATAGATGGAGCGCTGCATCTTGCATACTTTGTTAGCACTCTTAGGATCGACAAAACCTTGTGGTTGCATCATATACAACTCTTCCTTAAGATACCCGTTAAGGAACGCTGTTTTGACGCCCATTTGCCAAATTTCATAATCATGAAAAGCGGCAATTGCTAACATGATTCGGACTGACTTTAGCTTCGCTATGGGAGAGAAGGTCTCATCGTAGTCAACTCCTTGAATTTGTCGAAAACACTTTGCGACAAGTCGAGCTTTATAAACGGTCACATTACCGTTTGCGTCGGTCTTATTCTTGAAGATCCATTTATTTTCTATGGCTCGCCGATCATCGGGCAAGTCCACCAAAGTCCATACTTTGTTCTCATACATGGATCCTATCTCAGATTTCATGGCCTCAAGCCATTTGTTGGAATCCGGGCCCGCCATCGCTTCTTCATAGTTCAAAGGTTCACTGTTGTCTAACAACATGATTTCCATCACAGGGTTGCCGTACCACTCTGGTGCGGAACATACCCTTGTGGACCTTCGTGGTTCAATAGCAACTTGATCTGAAGCTTCATGATCATCATCATTAACTTCCTCTTCAGTTGGCGTAGGCGCCATAGGAACATCTTCCTGTGCTGCGCTACTCTCCGGTTCGAGAGGAGGTACAATTACCTCATCAAGTTCTACTTTCCTCCCACTTACTTCTTTCGAGGGAAACTCTTTCTCTAGAAAGGATCTGTTCTTGGCAACAAAGATTTTGCCTTCGAATCTAAGATAGAAGGTGTACCCAATAGTTTCCTTAGGGTATCCTATGAATATGCATTTCTCCGCTTTGGGTTCGAGCTTTTCTGGTTGAAGTTTCTTCACATAAGCATCGCATCCCCAAACTTTTAGAAACGACAGCTTAGGTTTCTTGCCAAACCATAATTCATACGGTGTCGTCTCAACGGATTTAGACGGTGCCCTATTTAAAGTGAATGCTGCAGTTTCCTATGCGTATCCCCAAAATGATAGCGGTAAGTCGGTAAGAGACATCATAGATCGCACCATATCTAATAAAGTGAGACTACGACGTTCAGACACTCCGTTACTATGCGGTGTGCTAGGCGGCGTCAGTTGTGAAACTATTCCACATTTCCTTAGGTGTGTGCCAAACTCGTGAATCAAATATTCTCCTCCGCGATCAGATCGTAGTCACTTTATTTTCTTGTCACGTTGATTCTCAACCTCACTCTAAAATTCCTTGAACTTTTCAAGTGTTTCAGACTTGTGCTTCATCAAGTAGATATATCCATACCTACTCAAATCATCGGTGGGAGTGAGAACACAACGATAGCCACCGCGAGCTTCAACGTTCATTGGACCGCATGCATCAGTATGTATTATTTCCAATAAGTCGGTTGCTCTCTCCATTACTCTTGAGAATGGAGTCTTAGTCATCTTGCCCATGAGGCACGGTTCACATGTGTCAAATGATTCTAAGTCAAGAGACTCTCATAGTCCATCAATATGGAGTTTCTTCATGCGCTTGACACCGATATGACCAAGGCGGCAGTGCCACAAGTATGTGGGACTATCATTATCAACCTTACATCTTTTGGTATTCACACTATGTATATGTGTAACATCACGATCGACATTCACCAAGAATAAACCATTCACCAAGAATAAACCATTCACCAGCGGAGCATGACCATAAAACATATCACTCATATAAATAGAACAACCATTATTCTCTGACTTAAATGAGTAGCCGTCTCGCATTAAGCAAGACCTTGATACAATGTTCATGCTCAAAGCTGGTACTAAATAACAATTATTAAGGTTTGAAACTAATCCCAAAGGTAGATGTGGAGGCAGCGTGCCGAGGGCGGTCACATCGACCTTGGAGCCATTCCCGACGCGCATCATCACCTCGTCCTTAGCCAGCCTCCGTTTATTCCGCAGTTCCTGCTTTGAGTTGCAAATGTGAGCAACAACACCGGTATCAAATACCCAGGAGCTACTACGAGCACTGGTAAGGTACACATCAATAACATGTATATCATATATACCTTTGACGTTGCCGACCTTCTTATCCGCTAAGTACTTGGGGCAGTTCCGCTTCGAGTGACCATTTCCCTTGCAATAGAAGCACTCAGTCTCAGGCTTGGGTCCATTCTTTTTTTTCTTCCCGGTAGCTGGCTTACCGAGTGCGGCAACGGATTTGCCGTCTTTCTTGAAGTTCTTCTTATCCTTGCCCTTCTTGAAACTGGTGGTCTTATTGATCATCAACACTTGATGCTCTTTCTTGATTTCTACTTCTGCATATTTCAGCATCGAGTACAACTCGGGAGTGGTCTTCTCCATCCCTTGCATGTTGTAGTTCAGCACAAAACCCTTGTAGCTTGGTGGGAGAGACTGGAGGATTCTGTGAATTAGAGCGTCATCCGGAAGTTCGACTCCAAGCTGAGTTAGACGACCGTGCAACCCAGACATTCTGAGTATATGCTCACTAACATAACTGTTCTCCTCCATCTTACAGCTAAAGAACTTGTCAGAGACTTCATATCTCTCGATCCGGGCATGAGTTTGAAAAACTAGCTTCAGCTCCTGGAACATCTCATATGCTTTGTGTTGCTCAAAACGCCTTTGGAGCCCCATTTCTAAACTGTATAGCATGCCACACCTAACGAGAGAGTAGTCATCACTCCGCGTTTGCCAGACGTTCTGAACATCTTGGGCTGCCACGGCAACAGGAGGGTCACCAAGCTACGCATCAAGGACATAAGCCTTCTTGGATGCAATGAGGATAAGCTCCAAGTTGTGGACCCAGTCCGCATAGTTGCTACCATCATCTTCCAGCTTGTTTTTCTCTAGGAACGCGTTGAAATTGAGGTTGACAGGTGCGTTGGCCATTGGATCTACAATATTTGTAAAGACAACTTTTAGACTAAGTTCATGATAATTAAGTTCATCTAATCAAATTATGTATGAACTCCCACTTAAATCGACATCCCTCTAGTCATCTAAGTGTTGCATGATCCATGTCGACTAACCCGTGTCCGATCATCATGTGAGACGGACTAGTCGTCGATGGTGAGCATCTTCATGCTGATCGCATTCAACCATGCGACTCATGTTTGACCTTTTGGTCTCTCGTATTCGAGGCCATGTCTGTACATGCTAGGCTCGTCGAGTCAACCTAAGTGTTTTGCGTGTGTAAATCTGGCTTACACCCGTTGTATGCGAACGTTAGAATCTATCACACCCGATCATCACGTGGAGCTTTGAGACAACGATCCTTCGCGATGGTGCACACCTAGGGGAATACATTCTAGAATGAGGGATCATCTTATTATGCTACCATCGTTCTAAGCAATAAGATGAAAAACATGATAAACATCACATGCAATCTTATAGTGACATGATATGGCAATTATCATCTTTGCTCCTTCGATCTCCATCTTCGGGCATCGCATGATCATCATCGTCACCGGTGTGACACCATGATCTCCATCATTGTGTCTCCGTGAAGTTGTCACGCCAACTACTACTACTACTATAGCTAACCGTTAGCAATGAAGAAAAAGTAGTAAACACATGGCGTTGCATCTCATACAATAAATTAAGACAACTCCAATGGCTCCTGCCGGTTGTCATACTCATTGACATGCAAGTCGTGAATCCTATTACAAGAACATAATCATCTCATACATCACACATGTAACATCACATCCTTTCGCCATATCACATCACATGTCAAACCCTACAAAAACAAGTTAGACGTCCTCTAATTCTTATTGCAAGTTTTACGTGGCTGATTAGGGTTTCTAGCAAGAATGCCTTCTTACCTACGTGACAGCCACAACGTTTATATGCGAAAGCTATTTACCCTTCATAAGGACCCTTTTCATCAAATCCAATCCGACTAGAGTAGGAGAGACATACACCCGCTAGCCACCTTATGCACCGTGTGCATGTCAGTCGGTGGAACCTGTCTCACGTAAGCGTACGTGTAAGGTCGGTCCGGGCCACTTCATCCCACAATACCGCTGGGAAAGAATAAGACTAGTAGCGGCAAGCAATTGACAAAATCAGCGCCCACAACCTTTGTCTTCTACTCGTGCAAAGAATCTACACATAGAAAACCTGGCTCTGATTCCACTGATGGGTAACGTAGCAAAAATTCAAAATTTTCCTACGCCATAAATAGATCTTCCTATGGGAGACCAGCAACGAGAGAGGGGTGAGAGCATCTTCATACCTTTGAAGATCGCTAAGCGGAAGCGTTGCTAGAACGCGGTTGATGGAGTCGTACTCGTTGCGATTCAGATCGCGGTGTGATTCCGATCTAGTGCCGAACCACGGCACCTCCGCGTTCAACACACGTGCAACCCAATGACGTCTCCCGTACCTTGATCGATCAAGGAGGAGGGAGAGGTTGGGGAAGAGCTCCGGCAGCATGACGGTGTAGTGGCGATGGAGTGACGAGGTCTCCCGGCAGGGCTTCGCCAAGCACCGTGGGAGAGGAGGAAGAAGAGAAGCAGGGCTGCGCCGAGAGAGAGAGAAAATCGTGTCTCCAATGGCCAAAACCCCCACTATATATAGGGGGAAGGGGAGGGTGGTGCACCCTTTAGGGTTCCCACCCCTAAAGGGTGAAGAAGCCCTAGATGGGGGGTGTAGGGCGGCGGCCAGGGGAGGAGAAGGGGTGGCACACCCTAGGTGGGCCTGAGGCCCACCAGCGCTAGGGTTTCCCCCCTCCCTCTCCTGGGCACCTTGGGCTGGGTGAGGGGGGCGCACCAGCCCACCCAGGGGCTGGTTCCCTCTCACACTTGGCCCATGTAGCCTTCCGGGGCTGGTGGCCCCTCTCGGTGGGCCTCCGGAACCCTTCCGGTGGTCCCCGCACATTGCCGGTGGTGCCCAAAACATTTTCGGCGTCCAAACCCATCCAACCTATATATCAATATTTACCTCCGGACCATTCCGGAGTTTCTCGTGACATCCGGGATCTCATCCGGGACTCCGAACAACCTTCAGTAACCTCGTACAATAATTCTCTATAACCCTAGCGTCATCGAACCTTAAGTGTGTAGACCCTACGGGTTCGGGAAGCATGCAAACATGACCGAGACACCTCTCCGGTCAATAACCATTAGCGGGATTTGGATACCCATGGTGGCTTCCACATGTTCCATGATGATCTCATCGGATGAACCACGATGTCAAGGATTCAATCAATCCGTATTCAATTCCCTTTGTCTATCGGTATAGAACTTGCCCGAGATTCGATAGTCGGTATCCCTATACCTTGTCCAATCTCGTTACCGACAAGTCTCTTTACTCATTCCATAGTACATCATCCCGTGACTAAATTCTTAGTCACATTGAGCTCATTATGATGATGTTCTACCGAGTGGGCCCAGAGATACCTCTCCGTCACAGGAGTGACAAATCCCGATCTCGATTCATACCAACCCAACAGATACTTTCGGAGATACCCGTAGTGCACCTTTATAGTCACCCAGTTACGTTGGGACGTTTGATACACCCAAAGCACTCCTACGGTATCCGGGAGTTGCACAATCTCACGGTCGAAGGAAAAGATACTTGACATTAGAAAAGCTTTAGCATACGAACAACACGATCTAGTGCTATGCTTAGGATTGGGTCTTGTCCATCACATCATTCTCTAATAATGTAATCCCATTATCAATGACATCCAATGTCCATGATCAGGAAACCATGATCATCCATTGATCAACGAGCTAGCCAACTAGAGGCTTGGTAGGGACACATTGTGATCTATTTATTCACACATGTATTACTGTTTCGTGTTAATACAATTATAGCATGACCAAAAGACGATTATCATGAACAAGAAAATATGATAATAACCATTTTATTATTGCCTCTAGGGCATATTTCCAACAACACATGCATGAGATTCCTAGGATGTGCTATCTGGGTAAGAATAATTAGGGATTATGATTTGTTTGATTGATTTGGTGCTACATGATGGAAATAGAACATTGTTGTTTCATGAACTGTCCTTTAGGTATTGTTGTTCTCAATGTTTCTATGGTAGTATAATTGTAGTACGAACGTGGCATGGTACTATGGATTTTGCTATTGTTCATGTGTTAGTTCAGTTGTTTGGTTGTTTTATACAACACCTGTATTTGTTTGTAAAGCTTATACTAAATTTGACTGAATTGAGCTAACAGTAATATGTGACTGCCCCCTGGCCTGTAATTTTGCAGAAGTGCATAACCAAGCTATGGGTTATGTATCATGAGCAGAATCTTGGTAGAGTCTAGGAGAATAAAGCTCATTAAAAAGAGGTGGCGAAACTTAAGAAGGAGCTTGATTCTCTGAGCAATTAGTACAACCAACTTTTGGATGAGTATCCAAGTTGTTTGACTACGAGGATGGATTTTGTTGGAAATATGCCCTAGAGGCAATAATAAATTGGTTATTATCATATTTCCTTGTTCAACTTAAATTTTTATTATCCATGCTACAATTGTATTGACTAGAAACTAAATACATTTGTGGATACATATGTTGGGGAACGAAGCATGGAAAATAAAAAGTTTCCTACAAACACCCATGATATATCTATGGAGACGCATAGCAACAAGAGGGGAGAGTGTGTTTACATACCCTCGTAGACCATTAAGTGGAAGCGTATGTTACACGGTTGATGTGGTCGTGCACTTCACGATCCAATCACGTCCAATCCGATCAAGTGCCAAATGGACGACACCTCCGCGTTCAACACATGTGCGGCTCAATCATGTCTCTGCATCCTTGATCCAACAAGCAAGGATGGAGAAGTAGATGGTATCTCAACCAACACGATGATGTGGTGGATATGGTGGTGGTGCAGTGCCACCAGGGCTTTGCCAAGCGCCTCTGGAACAACGAACGAGGAAGAACTCTCGAAGACATGATATGGGCTGCCCAAGAAAGGGGGGATTTGGTGTGAGGCTACCCTCACCACCCGTTCTCTATATATATGAGAAAGGGGGAGGGGCGTATCCCCCCTTTCCCCTCCTCCAAGGAGTGGGCGAGGGGCCTAGGGAGGAGGAGTGCTCTCCAAGCCAAGTGGAGGGCCCTCCCCCCTTAGGGTTTCCTATCCCCTAGGCGCATGGGCCTTAAGGGGCTGGTGCGCCTGGCCCAATATGGCCAGGGTGCCTACAACCCATTCATGCCCTAGGGGCTGGAGGGCCCTTACAGACTCCTCCGGAACCTTCCGGGAGCTTTCCGGTACAATACCAACAAAACTCGAAACTTTTTCGGTAGCCAAAATATGACTTCCCATATATAAATCTTTACCTCTGTACTATTCCAGAAATCCTCATGACCTCCGAGGTCTCATCTGAGACATAGAACAACATTCGGTCACCAATGTACATATCACAATACTACTATAACGTCATTGAACATTAAGCGTGCAGACCCTATGGGTTCGAGAATCATGTAGACATGTACGAGACACCTATCCAATCAATAACCAATACTGGGACCCGGATGTCCATATTGGTTCCTACATATTCTACAAACATATTTATAGGTCGAACCATGATGTCAAGGATTTAGTCAACCCCGTGCACAATTCCCTTTATCGAGTGGTATGTTACTTGCGAGAGATTCGATCGTCGGTATATCCATACCTAGTTCAATCTCGTTACCGACAAGTCTCTTTACTCATTATGTAATACAAGATCCCGTGACTAATTCCTTAGTCACATTTCTTGCAAGCTTCTTGTGATGTTGTATTACTCGGAGGGCCTAGAGATACCTCTCCATCATATGGAGTGACAAATCCCAGTCTCGATACACACAAACCCAATAGACACCATGGAGATACCTCTAGAGCACCTTTTTGATCACCCATCTATGAAGTTACATTTTATAACACACAAGTTATTCCTTGAGTGTCAGGGAGTTCCATGTTCTCATGGTCTTAGGAATAGATACTTGACATGAAGAAAGCAGTAGCAACAAACTAAGTGATACGATCAAATGCTATGCTTACAATTGGGTCTTGTCCATCACATCATTCTCCTAATGATGTGGTCCCATTATCAAATGACGACTTATGTCTATGGTTAGGAAGCCTTAACCATCTTTGGTTAACGAACTATTCTAGTAGAGGCTCACTCGAGACACATTGTTACTTACGTATCCACACATGTATCTAAGTTTCGAGTCAATACAATTCTAGCATGAATAATAAACGGTTATCATGGATAGGTAAATATGATAATAACCAATTTATTATTGCCTCTAGGGCATATTTCCAACAGTCTCCCACTTGCACTAGTGAATAATCTAGTTCACATCGCCATGTGCTTCACACCCAATGAGTTCCGGGGTTTGATCATGTTTCGCTTGTGGGAGAGGTTTTATTCAACATGTCTACAACATTCATATCCATGTGTACTTCGAAAATCCTGATGTCATACTATATATGATGCTATCACGCTCCACTTGGATCTATTCAAAATGACTACTCCACTATACGTATTCGGTTTGCTACTCAGAGCCATCCAGATTGGTGTCAAAGCTTGCTTTTACGTAACCCATTACGATGAACTCTTTATCACCTCCATAACCGAGAAACATTTCCTTAGCCCTCTTTAGGTACCTAAGGATAATTTTGACCATTGTCCAGTGATCCACTCCTCGATCACTCTTGTACCCCCTTGCGAGACTCATGGCAAGGCACACATCAGGTGTAGTACACAACATGGCATACATTATAGAGCCTATGGCTAAGGCATAGGGGGCGACCTTCCTCCTTTCTCTTTCTTCTGCCTTGGTCGAGCTTTGAGTCTTACTCAACTTCACACCTTACAATATAGGCAAGAACTCGTTCTTTGACTGATCCATTTTGAACTCCTTCAAAATCTTGTCAAGGTGTGTGTTGTATGAAAGTCTTATGCGGCGTCTTGATCTATCTCTATAGATCTCGATGCCCAATATTTAAGCAGCTTTACCCAAGTTTTCTTTGAGAAACTCCTTTCGAATAACCCTTTATGCTTTCCAGAAATTCTACATCATTTCCAATTAACAATATGTTATCCACATATACTTATCAGAAATGCTATAGTGCTCCCACTCACTTTCATGTAAATACAAGTTTCTTCATAAACTTTGTATAAACCCAAAATCTTTGATCACCTCATCAAAGCGTATATTCCAACTAAGAGATGCTTGCACTAGTCCATAGAAGTATCGCTGGAGCTTGTATACCTTTTAGCATCCTTAGGATCAACAAAACCTTCTAATTGTATCACATACAACCTTTCCTTAAGGAAATCGTTAAGGAAACACTGTTTTGACATTCTTCTGCCGATTTCATATTCAAAAATTGCAGCAACTGCTAACATAATCCCAATAGCCTTTAGCATCACTACGTGTGAGAAGGTCTCATCATAGTCAATCTCAATGAACTTGTTAGTAACCTCTTTGCGAAAAGTCGAGCTTTATAGATAGTGACATTACCATTAGTGTCTGCCTTGTTCTTAAAGATCCATTTGTCCTCAATGGCTGCTAGTCATTGGGAAAGTCTACCAAAGTCCATACTTGGTTTTCATACATGGATCCTATCTCAGATTTTATGGCATGCAGCCATTTGTAGAAATCCGAGTCCATGATCGCTTTCTCATAGTCTGTAGGCTCATTGTTGTCTAACAACATGACTTCCAAGATAGGGCCACCGCACCACTTGGGGTAGTACGTGACCTTGTCGACGTACGAGGTTCTATAGTAACTTGATCCAAAGATTTATGATCATCATCATTAGCTTCCTCTTCAATTGGTGTACGCATCACATGAACACCTTTCTGTGTTGCAATACTATCCAATTCAAGTGAATGTTCGTTAATCTTATCAAGTTCTACCTTCCTCCCACTCACTTCTTTCGAGAGAAACTCCTTCTCTGGAAAGGATCCATTCTTGGCAAAAAAGACCTTGCCTTCAGATATGTGATAGAAGGTACACCCAATTATTTCTCTAGGGTATCTTATGAAGATGCACTTTTCGTCTTTCGGTTTGAGCTTATCAAACATAAGTGTTGAATCCCCAAACTCCAAGAAACAACAACTTAGGTTTCTCGCCAAACCATAATTCTTACAATGTCGTATCAATGGATTTAGATGGTGCCCTATTTAAAGTGAATGTAGTTGTCTCTAACGCATAACGCCAAAACAATAGTGGCAAATCGATAAGAGACATCATAGAACGCACCACATCTTACAAAGTACGGTTACGACATTTGGACACACCTTTACACTAAGGTGTTCTAGGTGGCATGAGTTGTGAAACAATTTCCACATTGCCTTAAATGCATACCAAACTCATAACTCACATGTTCACCTCCACAATCATATCATAGACATTTTATCCTCTTGTCACTATTATCTTCAACTTCACTCTGAAATTGCTTGAACTTTTCAAAACTTCACATGTGTGTTTCATCAAGTAAATATACCCATATCTACTCAAATCATCCATGAAGATAATAAAATAACGATATTCACCGCATGCTTCATTACTCATTGGACTGCATACATCGATATGTGTTATTTCCAATAAGTCTTGCCCGTTCCATCATAACGGAAAATGGTGTCTTAGTCATCTTGCCCATCAGGCATGATTCGCATGTCTTAAGCGATTTAAAATTGATTGAGTCCAAAGATCCATCAACATGGAGTTTCTTCATGCGCTTTAAACCAATATGACCTAAGTAGTAATGCCACAAGTATGTGGTACTATCATCATGAACTTTCATCTTTTGGCATCAATATTATGAACATGTTTATCACTACAAACGAGATTCGATAAACCATTCATATTGGGTGCATGATCATAAAAGATATTATTCATGTAAACACACCAACCATTACTCTCTGACTTAAATTAATAATTGTCTTGCAATAAAGAAGAATAATATAATGTTCATGCTCAACGGAAGCACCAAATAACATTTATTTAGGTTTAAAGCTGATCCCCAAGGTAGAACAGGCGCACCGATGGCGATCAAATCAACCTTGGTGAGACTTCCAATGCGCATCGTCACCTTGTTCTTAGGTAGTCTCGTTTATTCCGCAACTCATGTTTCGAGTTACTAATATTAGAAACTAAACCGATATCAAATACCCATGGGATACTACGAGCACTAATAAGGTACACACCAATAACATGTTTATCAAATTTACTTTGTTGACGTCGCCTGCCTTCTTATTTGCCAAGTATTTGGGGCAGTTGCACTTCTAGTGACCGTTCCCCTTACACTAGAAGCACTCAGTCTCAGGTTTGGGTCAAGCCTTGGGTTTCTTCACCGGAGCAGCAACTGGCTTGCCATTATTGAAGTTTCCCTTCTTTCACTTGCCCTTCTTGAAACTAGTGGTCTTATTAACTATCAACATTTGATGCTCCTTCTTGATTTCTACCTTTGCTGTGTAAAACATCGCGAATAGCTGAGGGATCATGTTCTCCATCCCTTGCATGTTATAGTTCATCACGAAGCGCTAGTAGCTTGGTGGTAGTGACTGGAGAACTCTGTGAATCACTGTCTTATTTGGAATATTAACTCCCAATTGATTCAAGCGATTGTAGAACCCAAACATTCTGAGCACATGCTCGCTGAGTAAGCTATTCTCCGCCATATTACATGCAAAGAAATTGTGAGAGGTCTCATACCTCTCAACATGGGCATGAGCCTAAAATACCAATTCCAGCTCTTGGAACATCTCATATGCTCTATGGCGTTCAAACATCTTTGGAGCCTCGATTCTAAGCCGTGAAGCATGACACACTAAACTATCGAGTAGTCATTAAAATGTGCATGTGAGACATTCAAAACATACACAAACTATGCTTGAGGGGTGGCGTACCGAGCGGTGCATCAAGGATTTAAGCCTTCTATGGCGCCCCGACTCACAGGAACCAGAACACCCTCTATTCCGGCACAAAGATCAGGTCTTCTGGAATACGACATTGCTTGATATAGAACAAATCAACTCTTTATTACAAATAATAGAGGTTCAAGGGTTCGAGTATTACAAAGGATTACATCGGCACAATGACACTACACATGCTAAGGTAGCTTTATGCTAGCGATGGAACAACTCGTAACAGCAAAGTAACTTCTAGCAGCGGAACAACGACGATGGTGATGGACTCCACTCCGTAGGGACTCTAGCTGGGACACATCCTAGAGCGCAAACTCAGGATCCTCGACAAGCAATCAATCACAACAACACCTACAATCTGGCATGACAAGCCAGGTGAGTAATTTGAATGTACTCGCAAGCTCACGACAACCAATGAAATCAAGACAAACAATAACATGGCATTTGTAGGTTAATTAATGACGAGAATGATATGTTGGAAATATGCCCTAGAGGCAATAATAAATTAGTTATTATTATATTTCTTTGTTCATGATAATCGTTTATTATCCATGCTATAATTGTATTGCTTGGAAACACAGTGCATGTGTGGATACATAGACAAAACACTGTCCCTAGTAAGCCTCTAGTTGACTAGCTCGTTGATCAAAGATGGTCAAGGTTTCCTGACCATAGGCAAGTGTTGTCACTTGATAACGTGATCACATCATTAGGAGAATCATGTGATGGACTAGACCCAAACTAATAGACGTAGCATGTTGATCGTGTCATTTTGTTGCTACTGTTTTCTGTGTGTCAAGTATTTGTTCCTATGACCATGAGATCATATAACTCACTGACACCGGAGGAATGCTTTGTGTGTATCAAATGTCGCAACGTAACTGGGTGACTATAAAGATGCTCTACAGGTATCTTCGAAGGTGTTCGTTGAGTTAGTATGGATCAAGACTGGGATTTGTCACTCCGTGTGACGGAGAGGTATCTCGGGGCCCACTCGGTAATACAACATCACACACAAGCCTTGCAAGCAATGTGACTTAGTGTAATTTGTGGGATCTTGTATTATGGAACGAGTAAAGAGACTTGCCGGTAAACGAGATTGAAATAGGTATGCGGATACTGACGATCGAATCTCGGGCAAGTAACATACCGAAGGACAAAGGGAATGACATACGGGATTATATGAATCCCTGGCACCGAGGTTCAAACGATAAGATCTTCGTAGAATATGTGGGATCCAATATGGGCATCCAGGTCCCGCTATTGGATATTGACCGAGGAGTCACTCGGGTCATGTCTACATAGTTCTCGAACCCGCAGGGTCTGCACACTTAAGGTTAGACATTGTTTTATGCGTATTTGAGTTATATGGTTGGTTACCGAATGTTTTCGAGTCCCGGATGAGATCACGGACGTCACAAGGGTTTCCGGAATGGTCCGGAAACGAAGATTGATATATAGGATGACCTCATTTGGTTACCGGAAGGTTTTCGTGCATTACCGCAAAAGTTTCGGGCTCATCGGTAGTGTACTGGGAGTGCCGGGAGGGGTGCCGGGGACCATCAGGAGGGGTGTCATGCCCCAAGGGGTCTCATGGGATATGGGAAGAGATAAACCAGCCCCTAGTGGGCTGGAATAAGTTCCCACTAAGGCCCATAAGGTTTGAGAAGGAAAAAACACAAGGTGGAAAGAGTTTCCAAGTGGGAAGGTGGAATCCTACTCCAAGTAGGATTGGAGTAGGACTCCTCCACCTCCAATTTCGGCCAAACCTTTAGGTTTTGAGGCTGCCTCCTCCCCTCCCTCCCTCCTATATATAGTGGGGTTTTAGGGCTGATTTGAGACAACTTTTGCCACGGCAGCCCGACCACATACCTCCACGGTTTTACCTCTAGATCGCGTTTCTACGGAGCTCGGGCGGAGCCCTGCTGAGATTAGATCACCACCAACCTCCGGAGCGCCGTCAGACTGCCGGAGAACTCATCTACCTCTCCGTCTCTCTTCCTGGATCAAGAAGGCCGAGATCATCGTCGAGCTGTACGTGTGCTGAACGCGGAGGTGTCGTCCGTTCGGCACTAGATCGGACCGGATCGTGGGACGGATCGCGAGACGGTTCGTGGGACGGTTTGCGGGGCGGATCGAGGGACGTGAGGACGTTCCACTACATCAACCGCATTTCCTAACGCTTCTGCTGTGCGATCTACAAGGGTACGTAGATCGGAAATCCCCTCTCGTAGATGGACATCACCATGATAGGTCTTCGTGCGCGTAGGAAATTTTTTGTTTCCCATGCGACGTTCCCCAACAGTGGCATCATGAGCTAGGTTCATGCGTAGATGTAATCTCGAGTAGAACACAAAAGTTTTTGTGGGCGGTGATGTGCGTTTTGCTGCCCTCCTTAGTCTTTTCTTCATTCTGCGGTATTGTTGGATCGAAGCGGCTCGGACCGACATTACTCGTACGCTTACGAGAGACTGGTTTCATCGCTACAAGTAACTCCGTTGCTCAAAGATGACTAGCGAGTGTCGGTTTCTCCAACTTTAGTTGAATCGGATTTGACCGAGGAGGTCCTTGGATGAGGTTAAATAGAAATTCATATATCTTCGTTGTGGTGTTTGCGTAAGTAAGATGCGATCCTACTAGATACCCATGGTCACCACGTAAAACATGCAACAACAATTAGAGGACGTCTAACTTGTTTTTGCAGGGTATGCTTGTGATGTGATATGGCCAACGATGTGATGTGATATATTGGATGTATGAGATGATCATGTTGTAATAGTTAATATCGACTTGCACGTCGATGGTACGGCAACCGGCAGGATCCATAGGGTTGTCTTTAAACTAACGTTTGTGCTTGCAGATGTGTTTACTATATTGCTAGGACGTAGCTTTAGTAGTAATAGCATGAGTAGCACGACAACCCCGATGGCGACACGTTGATGGAGATCATGATGATGGAGATCATGGTGTGACGCCGGTGACAAGAAGATTGTGCCGGTGCTTTGGTGATGGAGATCAAGAAGCACATGATGATGGCCATATCATGTCACTTATGAATTGCATGTGACGTTAATCCTTTATGCACCTTATCTTTCTTAGAACGACGGTAGCATTATGAGGTGATCTCTCACTAAAATTTCAAGACGAAATTGTGTTCTCCCCGACTGTGCACCGTTGCGACAGTTCTTCGTTTCGAGACACCACGTGATGATCGGGTGTGATAGACTCAACGTTCACATACAACGGGTGCAAAACAGTTGCACACGCGAAACAGTCGGGTTAAGCTTGACGAGCCTAGCATGTGCAGACATGGCCTCGGAACACATGAGACCGAAAGGTCGAGCATGAATCGTATAGTTGATATGATTAGCATAGAGATACTTACCACTGAAATTATTCTCGACTCACGTGATGATCGGACTTGAGATAGTGGATTTGGATCATGTACCACTCAAATGACTAGAGAGATGTACTTTTTGAGTGGGAGTTCTTAAGTAATATGATTAATTGAACTAATTGTCATGAATATAGTCTAATGGTCTTTGCGAATTAGGATGTAGCTTGCGCTATAGCTCTACTATTTTTATATGTTCCTAGAGAAAATTTAGTTGAAAGTTGATAGTAGCAAACTTTGCAGACTGAGTCTGTAAAGCCGAGGATTGTCCTCGTTGCTGCGCAGAAGGCTTATGTCCTTAATGCACCACTCAGTGTGCTGCACCTCGAGCGTCGTCTGTGGATGTTGTGAACATCCGACATACACGTTTCTGATGACTACGCGATAGTTTGGTGCAAAATACTTAATGGCTTAGAAGCGTGGCGCCGAAGACGTTTTGAAACGTCACAGAACATGAGTGATGTTCTAAAGAGATGAAATTGTGATTTCATGCTTGTGCCCTTGTTAAGAGGTATGAGACCTCCGACAAGATTCTTTGTCCATGAAGTAAAGGAGAAAAACTCAATCGTTGAGCGTGTGCTCAGATTGTCTGAGTACGACAATCACTTGAATCAAGTGGGAGTTAATCTTTCAGATGAGATAGTGATGGTTCTCCAAAGTCACTGCCACCAAGCTGTGAGAGCTTCGTGATGAACTATAACATATCAAGGATAGATACAATGATCCTTGAGAGATTCATGATGTATGACACTGCGAAAGTAGAAATCAAGAAGGAGCATCAATGGTTGATGGTTAGTAAAACCACTAAGTTTCATGAAAGGCAAGGGCTAGAAGGGATACTTCGTGAAACAGCAAAACAGTTGCTGCACTAATGAAGAGACCCAAGTCTAAACCCAAACCCGAGACTAAGTGCTTCTGTTATGAGGGGAACGGTCACTGAGGCGGAGCTACCCTAGATGCTTGGTAGATAAGTAGGCTGGCAAAGTCGAAAGTATTATATTTGATATACATGATGTTGATGTGTGCTTTACTAGTACTCCTAGTAGCGCGAGGGTATTGGATACCGGTTCAGTTGCTAAGTGATTGGTAACACGAAATGAAAGCTACGGAATAAACGTAGACTAGCTAAAGGTGAGGTGACGATACGTGTTGGAAGTGTTTCCAAGGTTGATATGATCAAACGTCGCACGCTCCCTCTATCATCGGGATTGGTGGTGAAACCAAAATAATTGTTATTTGGTGTTTGCGTTGAGCATGAACATGATTGGATCGTGTTTGTTGCAATACGATTATTCATTTAAAATAATAATAGTTATTCTATTTGCTTTAATAATTACCCTCAATGGTTTATTGAATCTCGATCGTAGTGTTACACATGTTCATAATATTAGTGCCAAAAGATAAAAAGTAATAATGATAGTACCACTTAGTTGTGGCACTGCCACTTGAGTCATGTTGGTGTAAAATGCATGAAGAAGCTCCATGCTGATGGATCGTTTGGACTCACTTGATTTTGAATCACTTGAGACATGCAAAACATGCCACATGAAACAAGTAGAGTAACTTGTTGGGAGTAATGCATTTTTGATGTGTGCAGTCGAATAAGTGCTAAGGCACGCAGTGGATATCATTATGTTCTTACTTCACTGACGATTTGAGTAGATATAGGAGTATTTACTTGATGAATCACAAGTCTGAAATGTTGAGAAGTTCAAAGCTATTTTAGAGTGAAGATCGTCATGACAAGAGGATAAACAGTCTACGATATGATCATAGAGATGAATATCTGAGTTACGAGTTTTGGTACACAGTTAAGACAATGTGGAAATTGTTTCGCAGTTCATGCCACTTGGAACACCATAGTGTGATGATGTGTCTGAACGTCTTAGCCACGCCCTATTTGATATGGTGCATACTATGATGTCTCTTATCGAATTACCACTATCGTTTATGGGTTATGCATTAGACACAACCGCATTCACTTTAAATAGGGCACCGCGTATTTCCGTTGAGATGACACAGTATAGACTAAGGTTTAGAGAAATCTAAGTTGTCGTTTCTTGAAAGTTTGGAGCTGCGATGCTTATGTGAAAAAGTTTCAGTCTGATAAGCTCGAACCCAAACCGGATAAATGCATCTTCATAAGATATCCAAAATAGTTTTATACATCTCCTATCTCAGATCCGGAAGCAAAGTGTTTGTTTATAGAAACGGGTTCTTTCTTGAGGAAAGGTTTCTCTCGAAAGAATTGAGTGGGAGGGTGACAGAACTTGATGAGGTTATTGAACCATCACTTCGACTAGTGTGTAGCAGGGCACAGGAAGTTGTTCCTGTGGCGCCTACACCAATTGAAGTGGAAGCTGATGATGGTGATCATTGAGCTTCAGATCAAGTTACTACAAACCTCGTAGGTCGACTAGGTCGTGTACTACTACAGAGTGGTATAGTAACCCTGTCTTGGAGGTCATGTTGTTGAACAATAATGAACCTACGAGCTGTGGAGAAGTGATGGTGGGCCCGAATTCCGACAAATGGCTGGAAGCCATGAAATCCGAGAGAGGATCCATGTATGAAAACAAAGTGTAGACTTTGGAAGAACTACTTGATGGTCATAGGACTATTGAGTAAAGATGGATCTTTAAAAGGAAGACACACGATGATGGTGATAAGTCACTATTAAGAAAAGCTCGACTTGTCGCAAAGATGTTTCCGACAAGATCAAACAGTTGACTATGATGAGACTTTCTCACTCGTAGCGATGCTAAAAGTCTGTTAGAATTATGTTAGTAGTTGATGCATTATTTATGAAATATTGCACATAGGATGTCAAAACATTGTTTCCTCGATGGTTCCCTTGAGCAAACATTGTATGTGATACAACGAGGAGGTTTTGTCGATCCTAAAGATACTAGCAAGTATGCAAGCTCCAGCAATCCTTCAATGGACTGGTGCAAGCATCTCGGAGTTGGAATATACACTTTGATGAGATGATCAAAGAATTTTGGGGTTGTACAAGGTTTATGAGAAACTTGTATTTCCAAAGAAGTGAGTGGGAGCACTATAGAATTTCTGATAAGTATATGTGGTTGACATATTGCGGATCAGAAGTAATGTAGAATTTCTGTAAAGCATACAAGGTTGTTTGAAAGGAGTTTTCAAAGGAATACCTGGATTGTGCTACTTGAACGTTGAGCATCAAAGATCTATGGAGATAGATTGAAAGCGTTTGATAGAAGTTTCAACAAGATGCATGCCTTGACAAGTTTTTGAAGGAGTTCAAAATAGATCAGCAAAGAAGGAGTTCTTGGTTGTGTTGTAAGGTGTGAATTTCAGTAAGACTCAAAAACCCGACCCCGGCAGAATAAAGAGAATAGACGAAGGTCGTCTTCTATGCCTTGGCCGTAGAATCTGAAGTATGCCATGCTGGGTACCGCACCTGATGTGTGCCTTGACTCAAAGTCTGTTGAGAGGTACAGAGAGTGATCGATGATTGAATCACTAGCAGCGGTCAAAATTTATCCTTAGTAACTGATGGACTAAGGAATTTTTCTCGATTATGGAGGTGGTTAAAGAGTTCGTCGTAAAGGGTTACGTCGATGCAAGCTTTGACACTAATCCGAATAACTATGAGTAGTGAAACAGATTCGTATAGTAGAGTAGATATTTGGAGTATTTCCGAATAGCACATAGTAGCACCATCTATAAGATGACATAAAGATTTTTAAAGAACACACGGATCTGAAAGTTTGAGAACCGTTGACTAAAACCTCTCTCACGAGCAAGACGTGATCAGACCCCATAACTATATGGGTGTTGGATTCGTTGGAATCACATGGTGATGTGAACTAGATTATTGACTCTAGTGCAAGTGCGAGACTGTTGGAAATATGCCCTAGAGGCAATAATAAATTAGTTATTATTATATTTCTTTGTTCATGATAATCGTTTATTATCCATGCTATAATTGTATTGCTTGGAAACACAGTGCATGTGTGGATACGTAGACAAAACACTCTCCCTAGTAAGCCTCTAGTTGACTAGCTCGTTGATCAAAGATGGTCAAGGTTTCCTGACCATAGGCAAGTGTTGTCACTTGATAACGGGATCACATCATTAGGAGAATCATGTGATGGACTAGACCCAAACTAATAGACGTAGCATGTTGATCGTGTCATTTTGTTGCTACTGTTTTCTGCGTGTCAAGTATTTGTTCCTATGACCATGAGATCATATAACTCACTAACACCGGAGGAAATGCTTTGTGTGTATCAAACGTCGCAACGTAACTGGGTGACTATAAAGATGCTCTACAGGTATCTCCGAAGGTGTTCGTTGAGTTAGTATGGATTGAGACTGGGATTTGTCACTCCGTGTGACGGAGAGGTATCTCGGGGCCCACTCCGTAATACAACATCACACACAAGCCTTGCAAGCAATGTGACTTAGTGTAAGTTGCGGGATCTTGTATTATGGAACGAGTAAAGAGACTTGCCGGTAAACGAGATTGAAATAGGTATGCGGATACTGACGATCGAATCTCGGGCAAGTAACATACCGAAGGACAAAGGGAATGACATACAAGATTATATGAATCCCTGGCACCGAGGTTCAAACGATAAGATCTTCGTAGAATATGTGGGATCCAATATGGGCATCCAGGTCCCGCTATTGGATATTGACCGAGGAGTCACTCGGGTCATGTCTACATAGTTCTCGAATCCGCAGGGTCTGCACACTTAAGGTTCGACGTTGTTTTATGCGTATTTGAGTTATATGGTTGGTTACCGAATGTTGTTCGGAGTCCCGGATGAGATCACGGACATCACGGGGGTTTCTGTAATGGTCCGGAAACGAAGATTGATATATAGGATGACCTCATTTGGTTACCGGAAGGTTTTCGTGCATTACCGCAAAAGTTTCGGGCTCATCGGTAGTGTACTGGGAGTGCCGGGAGGGGTGCCGGGGACCATCAGGAGGGGTGTCACGCCCCAAGGGGTCTCATGGGCTATGGGAAGAGATAAACCAGCCCCTAGTGGGCTGGAATAAGTTCCCACTAAGGCCCATAAGGTTTGAGAAGGAAAAAACACAAGGTGGAAAGAGTTTCCAAGTGGGAAGGTGGAATCCTACTCCAAGTAGGATTGGAGTAGGACTCCTCCACCTCCAGTTTCGGCCAAACCTTTAGGTTTTGAGGCTGCCTCCTCCCCTCCCTCCCTCCTATATATAGTGGGGTTTTAGGGCTGATTTGAGACAACTTTTGCCACGGCAGCCCGACCACATACCTCCACGGTTTTACCTCTAGATCGCGTTTCTGTGGAGCTCGGGCGGAGGCCTGCTGAGATTAGATCACCACCAACTTCCGGAGCGCCGTCACGCTGCCGGAGAACTCATCTACCTGTCCGTCTCTCTTGCTGGATCAAGAAGGCCGAGATCATCGTCGAGCTGTACGTGTGCTGAACGCGGAGGTGCCGTCCGTTCGGCACTAGATCGGAGTGGATCGTGGGACGGATCGCGGGACGGTTCGCGGGGCGGATTGAGGGACGTGAGGACGTTCCACTACATCAACCACGTTTCTTAACGCTTCTGCTGTGCGATCTACAAGGGTACGTAGATCGGAAATCCCCTCTCGTAGATGGACATCACCATGATAGGTCTTCGTGCGCGTAGGAATTTTTTTGTTTCCCATGCGACGTTCCCCAACATGATACTCCTAGAACAACATGACAGTGAGCATGGCATGTGGATGTTACTCATGGCATGAACATTATGATACTAGACTAGCATGAGAGGGAGGGTCGATGTTTAAGGTCCCCTAGACCAACTTACCCTTCTCGGAGGTTCTCTCGTAACCAACATATGTATCAAGCTTACCATTGTGAACATCACATGATCAATTCAGGATCAACCAAGCTCGGTATCAACAATACCATCGTGATCATCACGTGACCACAAGGAGCTTGATCTTTACGTGTGATCACAAAATGTCCACATAAGGATCAACAAACTTCTTTCCTCATGGAACTAGGGTTGTTTGTTATTAGTCAAGTTATTATTATTATTGACCCATAGTGTGACCGACTACAAACTGTGTCCATGACCGAGGACATGGCTATAGATAGATTATACACTTTGCCGAGGTTAGTATACTATACCCACACCACGGAACTCATGGCCTTGTGCTCCCATTTGGGTGGACCAATAACATTTTGACAAAACCAATCTATCGCATGATACTCTTCCCAACCATTCTGACAAACTCCCCTTTGGGCTGTGCATGGGTGGCCCCAATGTCAACTATGACATCTGCCACCTTTGTGGATGCCACAGTCATGGCCAAAATTAAATATAATCATCCCAAACGGGGATACCAGTACTGTAAAACTCGGGCACACAAGGCTAGGGTCGCCTACCTGATCAGGGTAGCATGCATGAATAACCTTCCCTAGTTGGAGGTATCAGCATGAAGCATGACAATAGATCAAATTAGGGCCTTCCATCCAGGCACATGTGTTTGCACTAGTGGGGTCGATTCGGTGGCACCATGACTCATCCAACACATTTTTTCAAGTTCGACTAATGTCACATCAATACATTATAATATCGACATCAACATGTATGGGCAACATAACCATTTAACATATGAATCATAACAATAAATCATTTAGTTTATGGAATGCAAATGAGAATGGCATGGCGATCAACATGAATATCACAAGTCTTTTCATGCAAATGATAACTATTCATGTGATCATATCGTTACTACTAGCATCAGGAACAAGTACAAGAATAGAACATATTAACAATAATAATACTAGCAAATATTCATGGATGCATGAGAACATGGCATAAGCATGGATTCCCACGCATATTCAAAGTATTAACAAAATCATTAAATGAACAAACATTTGTTTAAATATTCAGGTAGAAATGATGGCCACTACAATGCCATCATGCAAGTGGCTATTGTGGCTTGCGTGGAGATGAAGAACTCATCGGGAATAAGGGCAAGGGAAAAATTGTCATTTTCAGAATGTTAGAGCATCATGAAGATGACATCAATAAAACGGCCTCGACGAATAGAGAACATAAGCTTTTGAATCACTTGAATCGGAGTTACGGTTGCGGAGATACGACCATTCGTTCGTTAGGCAGAAAACAAATAGAAATGTATTCATTTATGCACTTAACGGGTGAATGATCGCAATCTAGCTGTTTCCACCGGCGATTGAAAAATAGAAAGCGCCTTTCGGATAATACGATATAGGTGTAGGGAAAGTGTATTTTTGTCCAAAGAAGAAAGAGCGTATGCTTTCAATAAACGAAAGCACATTTTGCAAACTACGCTTCCACTTGAATCTATGTCAGCCCATGGTCAACGCATGTGTGGCTGACCGGTGGGTCTGCGAGGATGTGCGGCCTGTCGACTTGGGCTTCTTCTTCATTGTCCTCCAATGACTGTTGGAGGTAGAGTAGAGGGCTCCGCACTAGCGCTTGTCCCGGCGGCTTTGGCCATCTCCGATGGAGCCCAAACCACTAGAGTGACCAACACGAGGGGGCATGTATGCGAGAGAGCTCCGCTCTCACCGGAGAGCAGCAGAGCAAGTGGGGCTCTTGTTGGCGGCGGATGCGGCCACGATGACTTCGGGCACAACGCCATGGGCCACCGAAGAGGGAGGGGAAAGGTGAAGGAGCTCTAACGCAGCTAGGGGATTCCTCCGATGAAGGAACAAGGGGGGATGGGCTAGGCATTGCGTGAATTTAAGCTAGAGAGGACGACGGCCACGTCGGACATGCTGAGCAAGGAGGGGCTCTAGAGCTTGTTGGAGTGGTCTGGGTGGGTGCTAGGAGAGTGGGAAGGCCGTTTGTGGTCTCAGGAGGCCTTGGGGATGGCTTAAATTGCCGAAACAACGAATGGATCATGAGTGCAACCACGACAATTTCTCCATCGCATGCTAGAGCTAGGGGACACACGTAGGAGAGGGGAGAGGTATGCCAAAGGTTCCCCCCGATGTGGATAGGCTCGGGGACACACGTAGTGAGCTCGGGGACGACGTGTCAGACCGGCCATGGTGGTGGGGGCGCAAACAGAACGCGGACGCGGTTCCCTTGGGATGAGGAGGAAGAAAGGAAAGGGGTCCAAGGGGCGTGTGGACGAAGGGGAGTGTGGGCGACGTTGTAGACATGGTGTGGTGTCAATAGAACGTCGAATGGATGGTGGCCGAGGGCCCCAATTCCAGAGTGCATTGAACAACATGCCAGCTGCGTGGTCACCATGTGGCATGCATGCTCTGGCCCATGTCTGGATGAGTGGTCATGTCTAGAGGGATCCACAATGATCGTAGATGATATAACAATGGCTAGGAGTGCTTGGGATGCTCTAGACAATGACTTGGGTATAGAAAGTGACTTGGATAACAAGGTGTTTAAAGATTATTTGGGAATGCACACTAGGGGATAGCAGCTGAGCTTTGGCTAGGGTTTATCACACACTAATATGACCATTGTGGCAAGGACTCAGCTCAAATGGACAAGCCTAGGTGGCACTTGCTTTACAAAGTACCACAGTAGACAACAATATGAATGTTGAAGTTGTGCTCACATAGATGATTGTATTGAGGTGCAATTTGGTGGAGGATGATAATTGGGGCATATGAAAGCACTATAAATATTTCATACCATTTTGATAAATAAAAATGGTACTTCCTTCAGAGTGGTCCTCTCTCAGAAGAAACTTAGGAAAATTACAGGGAAATATTGGCTTGATGAAATGAGCCCAAATTTTGTGGAGGGTGGTTATATTGATAGGAGAATGTCCTTGTAAAATATAGTTGCTTCACAAACTGAAATAATGACCAGAAACAAAGATTGGATGGTGTACTCACCATGAAATCTTTAATATTTTTTACATATCCAAGGTCCATATGGGTCAAAGGAGTTTTGAGAATTTTGTGGGAGTTTTAGGAATGACAGAAACATAGGTTGCTTCATAACCTAGAGCAAAAAAGATTATTCCTTTAATAGAAAAAGGAGTATTCCCAAGAAATAAGTATTGGGATTGGGCTAAGATGGAAACGACATGATCTTGGGATGGATTTGAGGATGACAAGCCACTTGGGAGAGTGAGAAGGGATGATATTCCCAAGTTTCCACACCACAAAGCCACATAAAAGGAAATCTGGAGAAATATTCAAACGAATCCAAAATAAAAAGAAAGGGCTAAAAACCAGGGTGTCACACCTTCTGTCCAGCAATGAGGACAATCCTCAGATTACGGCCCGAGTCAGCATAGTTGCTACCATCATCTTTCAACTTAGTTTTCTCTAGGAACATATAAAAGTACACGGGAACTGCAATGTGAGCTATTGATCTACAACATAATTTGCAAAGACATTTAGACTATATTCATGATAATTGGTTCAATTAATCAAATTACTAACAAAATCCCACTTAAATCAACACCCGTGAGGTTATCTAAGTGTTACATGATCCAAATTCACCAACCCAAGGCCGATCAGCACGTGAGATGATGTGGTTTCAATGGTTAACATCTCCATGTTAATCATATGTACTATATAGTTCATGTTTGACCTTTTGGTCCCTTGTGTTCTGAGGCAATGTGTGTACTTGCTAGGCTCGTGAAGCTTAACCCAGGCATTCTGCATGTGTAAAACTGGCTTACACCTATTGTATGCGAACAAAGAGTCCATCACACCCGATCATAATGAGGTGCTTCAAAACGATGAACTTCTGCAATGGTTCATACTTGGGGAGAACACATTTTATCTTGAAATTAAGTAAGGGATCATCTTATAGTTCTACTCTCGTCCTAATCAAAATAAGATGCATAAAAAGTATAAACATCACATGCAATCAATAAGTGACATGATATGGCTGAGGGAGTCCAAGATTAGGGGGTCCTTGGGCCGTCTTCCTATTATCATGGGCCGGACTCTCTGACCTATTCGACCGTCGGCAGAAGTATTGGATTCGATATGGATTGTTCTGAAGACTTGGCGTGCAATACAAAGCAATATAGTAATCGACATATCCGTTCTCTGTTGTAACTGACCTTGTGTAAACCCTAGTACCTGTGGCGTCTATATAAGACAGAGGGTCATATTTCGTAGGACACATCAAGCTCATTTCGATTAGAGTTTAGACCACATGATCGATCTTGCAGTAGATAAACTCTGTACTCTGTACTATTCCACCAATAACAACAAGAGCATGACGTAGGGTTACCTCCATCAAGAGGGCCCGATCCTGGGTAAAACACCGTCTTCGTTGTTTCTTGTTACCCATCAACCCTAGATCCATATTTTGGACCCCCTACTCGAGATCAGCCGGTTTGTACACAAACATTGGTGCTTTCATTGAGAGCTCCACTGTGAGGTCGCAAAAAGGCTTGATGGCTCGCTTGGTCACGAGCGACAACGTCAAGTCCGGAGATATCTTCATCTCTGACCAATCTTCTTCTTATATCACTTGCGCCTCACACTTCAAGGAAGCCCATCATCCGATTGACGGGATCACCCCGGGACAGGAATTTAAATCCAGCGAGTTGGAATTGATTGCCAACACCTGCGGCAACCTAATACCCTCTGAGGTTCCAGGTGTGGCCGAGAACCCCAAACATTCTGAAACTTTAACTTCGGGTCCTATTCTAGACTTCAAGTCCGGAATAGATTTTAACCTTGATTCGGCCTTGAGCTAGGATCCAACTATGAAATTCGGAGGCACGAGGGTCATCTCGCGTGAACACATGTTTGATGACCCACAAGTATAGGGGATCTATCATATTACTTTTGATAAGTAAGAGTGTCGAACCAAACGAGGAGCAGAAGCAAATGACAAGCGGTTTTCACTAAGGTATTCTCTGCAAGCACTGAAATTATCGGTAACAAATAGTTTTGTGATAAGGTAATTCATAACGGGTAGCAAGTAACAAATGTAACATAGGTGCAGCAAGGTGTCCCAATCCTTTTTGTAGCAATGGACAAGCCTCGGGAAACTCTTATATAAAGCAAAGCGCTCCCAAGGACACATGAAAAGTTCTGCCAAGCTAGTTTTCATCATGCTCATATGATTCACGTTCCTTACTTTGATAAGTTGGTATGTGGGTGGCCCGGTGCGTGGGTGCTGCCCTTACTTGGACAAACATCCCAATTATCATTAACCTCTCTCGCAAGCATCCACAACTAAGAAATAAGAATTAAGATAAATCTAACCATAGCATGAAACATATGGATCCAAATCAGCCCCTTACGAAGCAACACATAAACTAGGGTTTTAGCTTCTGTCACTCTAGCAATCCATCATCTACTTATTACTTCCCAATGCCTTCCCCTAGGCCCAAATAATGGCTAAGTGTCATGTAGTCGACATTCACATGAAACCACTAGAGGAGAGACAACATACGTCTCATCAAAATATCGAACGGATACCAAACTCACATGATTACTTCTAGCAAGACTTATCCCATGTCCTGAGGAACAAACGTAATTACTCACAAAGCATATTCATGTTCATAATTAGAGGAGTATTAATAAGCACTAAGGATCTGAACACATGATCTTCCACCAAGTAAACCAACTAGCATCAACTACAAGGAGTAATAAACACTACTAGCAACCTCCAGGTACCAATATGAGGTTTGAGACAAAGATCAGATACAAGAGATGAACTAGGGTTTGGAGAGGAGATGGTGCTGATGTAGATGTTGATGGAGATTGACCCTCTCTCGACGAGAGGATCATTCGTGATGATGATGGCTTTGATTTCCCACTCCAGGAGGGAAGTTTCCCTGACAGAATTGCTCCACCGGAGCTCTAGGTTGGTTCTGCCGAAGTTCCGCCTCGAGACGGCGATGCTTTGCCCCGAAAGTTCTGATATGATTTTTTCCAGGTCAAAACCCTTCATATAGTATAAGATGGGCACCGAAGGCCTGCCAGGGTGTGGCACCCTGGTTTAGAGGAAACCAGAACACCCCGTATTCCAGCCCAAGGACAAGTCTTCTGGAATACGAAACTGTTGGCACAGAACAAGTCAGCTCTTTATTACTATGGAAAGGATTACAAGAATACATAGATTACATCGCCTTGGCGATATTACAACTGCCTATGGTAAATCCTACGCTAGCAGCAGAACAACTACTGATGTGATGAACCCCACTCCGCAGGGACTCTGGCTGGAACGCGCATCCTAGCTCGCAACTCGGAATCCTCGGCAATCAAACAATCAAGGCATGACCTGCAAACTGGCATGAAAAGCCAGGTGAGTACTTTGAATGTACTCGCAAGCTCACAACAAACATTAGCATTAAGGCAAGACAACATCATAGCAATCAAGATTAAGTAAAGGGTTGTTATTTACTAAAGAAGTAACAGAGATCTAACTATATCAGACTACTCACCGTGCTCGGGTGATACCAACTCATGTGATCTTACCAAGATCCTTTAGAAAGTATCCACAAGATGGATACCAGGACTTATCACCGGCACGATGCCCAACTGTAACACCTGGCACAATGCCCAACTGTTACACCGGCACGATGCCCAACTATAACACTGGCACGATGCCCAACTGTTACACCGGCACGATGCCCAACTGTTACACTGGCACGATGCCCAACTGTAACACCGGCACAATGCCCAAATGTTACGCACTCAGACGAGTTCTTCCATCATTACTATCATCAACATGTTTGACCATCTACTAAGGTCTTGTCGGGCTGTCCAATACCGTGGACTCGGCTATTCGAATAGGTTTGACACTCTGCACAGGTTGCACACTTTACCCACACTCTGGAGCACTGACCTCGTGATCCCATTCGGGTGGACCAGCATTGCTCCGACAAGACTTGCCTGACCCATGACTCTTTCATCGTACCACCAGCAACCACTCCCTTCCGGAGTCCTGCCCTGGGTGGCCCTGTGTCCTCATGACACCTGTGTCCTCATGACACCTTCCACCGTCGTGGCCAAACAAAACTGTCCCAACCGGGGACGTGCGCACAAAACAACTCAACTGGCTCACAGGGTTATCACCGCCTACCGGGCCAAGGTAGCACGCGTGCATAACCCTCCCTCTTTGGAAGTATGGATGAAAGAGCACTCGATCAGCTCAAGTCAAGGCCGTCCCATATCGGCAAATGTGGTTGCACTGATGAGACCAGACATGCCACTCTAATCAACCAACTAGTCTATCTTATCTCCGAATAATCTGTGACAGCTGACACTCCGATATCATAGCAATCCGATAATTAATAATCTCAAGCCACTACTGTTGATCCATATTCACAAGGTAATCATAGATAGTAATCTCAACCTCATGTTATCGACTAGTCTGTAAGATACTAACGATCTCGTACTCATCTCTGTAATAATTTATTCAACAGTGCCTACTCACATTCTAGACTATCAACATATATATTTATTATTAAAGTAGTTGATGAGACTATAATGTTGCAATGCAATAAGCAAATGAAAGTTGTGGCTTGCCTGGGATGATGAAACCACCGGGAAGAGGCGCGAGGAACTCACAGAAGGAATTGTCGGAAACAGTTCTCTCCCGGAGGAGGGATGTATACGGCAAGGGCAACATGGTCATTTCCATTGTGAGATCACAGGGTGGAAATGGTACCATCTTGACGGGCTGGGCGGGACGAAGGCGTGGGCTTTGGAATCACTAGAATCGGAGTCATAGATAAAAAGATATAAAGGTTTTGGTGGAAGGGACTTGTTTGAAATAAAAATAATTACAACAGGGTCCCTGGCAGCAGAATTGGTCGCGCACTCAGGGAGAATACGTTTTCCCGTAGGGAAAACGGAAACTCCGAGGGGGCGCGTCCACTTAATCCAGCTGGCGGCATCCTTCTCACCGACAGGTGGGTCAGGGCCCACCTGTCAGGACCCTCTCTCTCTCTCCCTTACCCTTTCTTCAACCTCCTGCTCCTACCCGATGCGGTCTCAGGGGCTCTGGCTTCGCCAGCGCCGGCGACAGGAGGCCGCGGCAGGCCTGGGCGCCGCTGAGGATGGGTGCGCCGCCCCATCCCGCGCCCGTGGGTACCCGCGGCGGCAGCGGGGAGGCCCGGGGGAGATCTGACAAGAGGGAGGTAGGGCATGGTTGCGGGTGGAGCTTGGAGAGCTCGCCCCGGTCAAGGAGAGGAGGGGATGGCGGGTGGAGGAGCTTCCCCGGAGTCCCGGGGAGATGCAAAAGCTACCAGGAGTGGGAGACGGGCTCGGCTTGGAGAAAATTTGGGAGGAGGAGGCTGGTGTCCATGGCGTCCAGAGAGAAGGAATTGGGCACTGGGGGTTGTTCCTCGAGCAAGGGAGGAGACTGGGAGGCTGCTCGGGGTGGAGGAGAGCTCAGGGCACGTCTTAAATAAGCACGGGGAGGAGCCTCACGACAACGGCCGAGGCTTCGAGATGAATGTCGCCGTGGCAGCCCTCCAGTGCTCAATAGAGGCGACCAGGAGCTATGGGATGAGGGGGAGAAGCCTCCAGAGGACGCACGTGAGTGGAGGAGAGCTCCCCGGCGCCCGAGGACAAGCCAATGCTAGCTGGAGAGGAGCTCTTGTCTCTGTCGATGCATAGAGCACCATTTTGGCATGCTCTAAGCATGGTCACCACGTGCACTATGTGCTCTGGTGTGCCACTGCTCCCCAAACCATGTCAGCGGTGTAGTCCCTTCAATAAACAGTCCCCCAGAGGTGATGGCTCGAAGAAAAAGACTATGGCTAGATGGGACTGATCAGGTGAAGTTTCCTGCAGCATATTTGGACACCACATTGTGATCAACAGGAAGGAGATAAGGTCAAAAGATTATGTCTGAGAGGCTTAGGGTAGGAAGGACTACAATCCTGTGAGTTTTGAGAGGAAGAGGATCAAGATTTAATGTAGTTGCTTTGCAACTCACCAATCTGGTCCAGAATAGGCATTTTGATGTGGCACTCAGATACATGCTTGGATTGAGCTCAAACTTGGAGGAGATAAATATTTTGGGGTAATGGAGATGTTGTATAAAATTCATGCCATCTTGATAAGCCAAAGTGGCACTTCCTTCATACAGTTTCTCTTTGGACAGAAACTTAGAAGAATTATTCGGAATAATTGGCTAAATAAAATGATCTCAAAATTGTTTTATCAAGGTTTTATAGATATGAGAATGTCCTGCCAAAAATGCAGAATTTATGAAGCAATATAAAATATAGTTGCTTCACAAATCCAAATAATGACCAGAGACAAAGATTTGAAGCTATGGTCACATGGTTGAAGGTGTGATGCTCAAATTTGGTGCAGAGGCATAATTGTATCATATTGAGATGATGGTAACGATTCAACTCATTTGAACACTCCTAGCTAGCACTTGCTTCACAAAGCTTCTTGTGGATCAAAAATTTGGAAATTTGCCAAGAAATATTTACTAGCTAAATTGAGTTGAATTTTGGCATGAGGCAATGATATGGCTAGGAAAGAGTTCCCACAAATGTTTAGAGCAATCAAGCAAATAAAAAGGGTACTTGCTTCACAACTTGACAGATAGGGCAGAATCGGAAAATGAATTACTGAGGAATATTTTTGAACATGGCAAGGAAATATTTTGTCATATATGAGGAAGATATGACCCAATAGATTTATGAGAATTATTTGAAATTTTTTGGAGAGATATAAATGGTGGTTGCTTGACAACTCAAGGCAACCAGGATTATTCCTTTGAAAGAAAAAGGAATATTCCCATGGAAAGGAATCTTGGGATTGGCTCAAGATGGAAATGGCTAGGTCTTGGGGTGGTTTGAAGGTTGGCAAGCCGCTAAGAACAAGAAATCAAGGGTGATCCTTTTAGGTTTCAAAACTGTCAAACCACAAGAAAGCAAATCCAGATAAAAATCAAAGAAAAAGAAATGGGCAAAATCGAGGGTGTTCAGAGGGGGCCCACAAGCCTGCAGGGCGTGCCTAGGGGGGTAGGGCGCGCCCTTGGCTTGTGGCCACGTGGTGGGTTCCCTGGTGTATTTCTTTTGCCCAATATTTTTTATATATTCCAAAATAATTCTCCATAAGTTTTTAGTACTTTTGGAGTTGTGCACAGTAGGTCTCTCAGATTTGGTCCTTTTCCGGTCCAGAATTCCAGCTGCCGGCATTCTCCCTCTTCATGTAAACCTTGTAAAATAAGAGGGAAAAGGCATAAGTATAGTACCATGATGTGTATTAACAGCCCATAATGCAATAAATAACAATATAAAAGCATGATGCAAAATGGACATATCAACTCCCCCAAGCTTAGACCTCGCTTGTCCTCAAGCGAAAGCCGAGATCGATAAATATGCCCACATGTTTAGAGATAAAGGTGTCGATAAAATAAAATACGGACATGAAGGCATCATGGTTATATTTAGAACAACAACACGTATTGACATAGAATATCTTATGTTAGAGTAACAAATCATTCACAAGGTAAAATATGAATCAATAACTCTACTGAGAACTAACAAACTATGATTTCAGTCATTGAAGCAATTCCAATTTATCGCAACGTAGGAAAGAGTCAATATAAGAGCTTGTAAAGCAAATCCACATACTCAATAATGTTATGGTCTTTCATAATTGCTAACACTCACGTGGTACCTATGAGGTCAAAGATTCAATCAGACACAGAGAAAGATAGGGGCTTATAGTTTTGCCTCCCAACTATTTACCTCAAGGGTGATGTCAACAATAATAACTAATGATCACCCACATCCGAGTGGATATATTTGTCTAGATCATTCCCCAACACATGACGCTTGCCAAAACATAAAGGTGAAATAAAGGAAATGGTGAAGATCACCACGACTCTTACATAAAGTGACGTTCTTTGTCATAGGCCCTTCGCAGAGGGAAGCTGAGGTTGTCATGCGCTTTTATAGTTGGATGTGCAATCCCTTAATGCAAAAGAACGTCACTTTATATTGCCCCTTGTGATAAAGAACTTTATTATGTAGTCTGTCGCTTTTATTTCTTCCATATCACAACTCCGTATAAAGTTTATTTCCTCACACTAATAGATCACACATATTTAGAGAGCAATTTTTATTGCTTGCACCAATGACAACTTACTTGAAGGATCTTACTCAATCCATAGGTAGGTATGGTGGACTCTCAAGGCAAAACTGGGTTAAAGGTGTTTGGATGCGCAAGTAGTATCTCTACTTGGTGCGGAAGTTTTTGGCTAATATGGGGTGGAAGCAAGCGACGCATGTTGAAGGATCTATAACCATATAACTTGTATTCGGAAATATCCATAGGTAGGTATGTTGTCTTCCTTGTACAATATCAACTTCTTAATATATAATAATTTGATGGGTGCTCACAATCAAAAAAGATGTCCAAGATAATATATTTATATGTGAACCTCTCTTTTTATTAGTTCCGTTTAATTGTAGCAATGACCAATATCTTTGTTTGTCAACTCACAACAAATTTCGATCAACATACTTTTTATATGTGAAGTCATCTCTCCCCATAAGAACATTATATATACTGTTTTTCTTTTATTCTATACTTCTTTCCATTTCTCTTTCTCAAGATCATAGCAAGCAAGCAAAGCCCTCAACTCAAAACTACTCTTTATGATATAACTCTCGGACTTGCTTACATAGGGGAACATAAAAGCAAAACTCAAAACTAGATCACACTAAAACTTTATTCCACTAGATCAAGGTATTACCAAAAAGATCGAACGGAGAAAAACGAAGAAAGTAAAAGATGTGATGGTGATACGATACCGGGGCAACTCCCCCAAGGTTGGCACAAGCCAAGGGAAGTGCCCTATACCCATGTGTTTAGTTGTCCTTCTTCGAAGGTGGTGATGTTGGAGTTCTTGGTGAGATTGGAAGCTCTTCCTCTGTCTTCCAAGGCATGGGCTCACCATTGTAAAAAGATGAACGAGTCTCCGGGATCCTCAAATCTATAGCCAAACTCATTCTCTTAAATCTGTATTCATACTCACAGTTATGGTTTTGCAGGTCATAGATCTGGGCTTGGAGATGCTCGATTTTCTCGTAAAGCTTGAAGACGTGATCCCAGATGTCCTTGGCTTCTATCTTGTGCTTATGGGTAAACTCAAGATCATCATGTGATTGGCATTGAGTCCTCGTTCCATCATCCCTTGGTACTTGAAGACTTGTTGCTCCATTACTTCAAGCCTTGTCTCCACGCTTCCGGTCTTCTTTGGGCCCTCAACATCACGCATGTGCAACACCCCCTCATGCATCTCAATGGTTTGAGGGTGTTGCAGCACCTCTGCAAGGTAGGGGTTGATGACCCTCTCGAAGAACTTATCCTTCAAAGCGCTTGAAGATGCCATGTTTGTCTAAATCTGCTGCAGAAACAGCTCAAAACGAAAACATGAGATATTGTTGGGATACGAAGGTCAAAACTTTCGGGAGATTATATAATGAATTTTTACCGACCCGAAGGAGTGTTCCACAAGAAAACAGAGTCTGGAGGGTACACGGGGTGGACACAAGCCTACAGGGCGGGCCCAGGGGGGTAGGGCGTGCCCCCAGGCTTGTCGGCTCCTCGTGCACGTTTCGGTCTACTTTGAATTTTCCTATTTTTTTAAATATCCCGATACTGATAAAAATTGCCAATGCAAAAGTTTTGGAGTCGGTTTTCTTACCGTAACACATACCTATTACTTTTCGGAGTGTGAAAAATTCTTATAGGCCTCCCTAATGTACTCTTCCGGAGTTATGGTATTGACAATATTGGTTTCAACATTTATGGGAGTACCTAAGATATAATGTTTGATTCTTTGCCCATTTACCATCTTCGGATCTGTGCCTTCGGCATTGTTGATCTTGATGGCACCGGAATGATATAATTCCTCGATAATGTAAGGCCCTTCCCATTTAGAGAAGAAGTTTTCCTGCAAAAAGTCTTAAACGAGAGTTGTATAGCAAGACATGATCACCTACATTGAATTCACGCATTTGTATTCTTCTATCATGCCATCTCTTAACCTTTTCTTTAAACAACTTAGCATTATCATAGGCTTGGGTTCTCCATTCATCAAGCGAGCTAATGTCGAATAACATCTTCTCACCAACAAGTTTGAAATCATAGTTAAGCTCTTTAATTGCCCAATAAGCTTTATGTTCTAGATCTAGAGGTAAGTGACATGCTTTACCATAAACCATTTTATACGGAGACATACCCATAGGGTTTTTGTAAGCAGTTCTATAAGCCCTTAATGCATCATCAAGTTTCTTAGACCACTTCTTTCTAGATCTATTAACGGTCTTTCACAAGATCAATTTAATTTCTCCATTGCTCAATTCTTCTTGAGCAATAGAGTGAGGATGATAAGGGGATGCAATTCTATGATTAACATCGTACCTAGTAAGAAATTTACGGAAAGCACCATGAATAAAGTGTGAACCACCATCAGTCATTAAATAACTAGGGACTCCAAATCTAGGGAAAATAACTTCTTTCAACATTTTAATAGAAGTGTTAAGATCAGCACTACTAGTTGTAATAACTTCTACCAACTTAGTAACCTAATCAACATCATCTAGAATATGAATATACTCGTTGGACTTTGGAAAAGGTCCCATATAATCAAAACCCCAAACATCAAACGGTTCCATAACAAGAGAGTAATTCATAGGCATTTCCTAATGTCTACTAATATTACCAATTCTTTGACATTCATCACAAGACAAGACAAACTTACGAGCATCCTTGAAGAGAGTAGGCCAATATAAACCAGATTGTAGTACCTTGTGTGCAGTTCTATCTCCAGCATGGTGTCCTTCGTAGGCCTCGGAGTGACACTTGTGTAGGATCTGTCCGTGTTCATGCTCAGGTAAACAACGTCTAATAATACCATCTTCTCCTTCTTTATAAAGGCGTGGATCGTCCCAAAAGTAATGTATTAAATCATCGAAGAACTTTTTATTTTGTTGGTATGTGAAACTAGGCGGTATAAATTTAGCAACAATGTAGTTAGCATAATCAGCATACCTAGGAGCACTGCACGAAGCATTTATGATAACTAATTGTTCATCAGGAAAGCTATCATCAGTAGGTAGTGGGTCATCAAGAATATTCTCTAGTCTAGACAAGTTATCTGCTATGGGGTTATCAGCACCCTTTCTATCAATAATATGCAGATCAAATTCTTGTAGCAAAAGAACCCATCTAATAAGTCTAGGTTTAGCATCTTTCTTTTCCATAAGGTATTTAATAGCAGCGTGATCTGTGAACAGTTACTTTAGAATCAACAATATAAGGTCTAAATTTATCACAAGCAATCACAAGTGCTAAAAATTTCTTTTTAGTGGTAGCGTAGTTTCTTTGAGCACTGTCTAGAGTTTCACTAGCATATTGGATGACATTTAATTTCTCATCAACTCTTTGCCCTAGAATAACACCAACAACATAATCACTAACATCACACATAATTTCAAAGGGTAGGTTCCAATCAGGTGGTTGCACAACAGGTGCAGTGATCAAGGCTCTCTTAAGAATTTCAAATTCTTCTACACAATCATAATCTAAAACGAATGGAACATGCTTTTGCAAAAGATTATTGAGAGGCTTAAAAATCTTAGAGAAATCTTTAATAAACCTCCTATAGAAACTGGCTTGACCAAGGAAACTTCTTATACCATTGGTATCTGTTGGACACGACATTTTTTTCAATAGCATCAACTTTAGCTTTATCAACTTCAACACCTCTTTCGGAGATTTTTGTTTCCCAAGACAATGCCTTCATTGACCATAAAGTGACACTTCTCCCAATTCAAGACAAGATTAGTTTCTTCACATCTCTGCAAAACTCGATCAAGGTTTCTCAAGCAATCATCAAAAGAAGTTCCGAAATAGAAAAATCATCCATGAAAACCTCCACAATCTTTTAACAAAAGTCAGAGAATATTGCCATCATACATCTTTGAAAAGTAGCAGGTGCACTGCATAAACCAAAAGGCATACGTCTATAGGCAAAGGCACAGAAAGGGCAAGTAAAAGTGGTCTTATCTTGATCCTCTTTTGACACAGGTATTTGAGGGAAACCAAAATAACCATCTAGAAAGCAAAAATGTGTATGTTTGGATAGTCTTTCTAGCATTTGATCAATAAAAGGTAGAGGGTAATGATCTTTCCTGGTAGCTTTATTTAATTTCCTAAAATCAATTACCATCATATATCCTGTAACAATTCTTTGTGGGATCAATTCATTTTTATAATTAGGAATTACAGTAATACCTCCCCCCATCCTCATTGTATATCCTAATTCTCTTATGTACATAAACTCTCTTTTACTGGAATAAAGGAAAAGGCTGCGAGGTGATTCCCTACAGTATGTGGTCAAAAAATACCTCCCTTTTTAGGGACACAATGAACGGGACTAACTCATCTACTATAAGCAATAGGATAAATAATACGTGCCTCCAGAAGCTTTAGTATTTCATTTCTTACCACTTCCTTCATTTTAGGATTTAACCGTTGTTGGTGATCAACAACTGGTTTAGCATCAGGCTCCATATTAATTTTGTGCTGACATAGAGTGGGACTAATGCCATTAAGATCATCAAGAGTATATCCAATAGCAGCATCGTGCTTCCTCAAAGTTTTAAATAATCCCTTTTCTTCATGCTATGAAAGGTTAGCACTAATAATAACATGATATATCTCCTGTTCATCAAGATAAGCATACTTCAGAGTATCACGTAATTGTTTAAGCTCAAACACGGGATCACCCTTGGGTGGAGGAGGATACCCAAGTATTTCAACAGGCAGGTTGTGTTTCAAAATAGGTTGCCGATCAAAGAGAATCTTATCTATTTCATTCCTTTCATTCATATGCATATCATTTTCATGGTCTAGCAAATATTTTCCAAGGAATCAGTAGGAGGCATAACGACAGAAGCGAGACCAATAATTTCATCTTTGCTAGGCGATTCTTTGTCATGGAGCTACCTATGAAATTTAGAGAAATTGAACTCACGATACACATCCCCAAAACTTACAGTAACCGTTTCTTTCTCACAATCAATCTTAGCATTAGCGGTATTAAAGAAGTGTCGACCAAATATAATGGGATAAAAATCATCTTGTGGGGAATCAAGGATAAGAAAATTAGTAGGATACTTAATTTTCCCACACAAGACTTCAACATCTCTAACAATCCCAGTTGATGCAATAGTATCTCTATTGGCAAGCTTGATGGTAACATCAATTTCTTCTAATTCAGCTGGTGCAATGTCATTCATAATTTCTTGGTATAAGGTAAAGGCAATTGCACTCACACTAGTACCCACATCACATAAGCTATGATAACAATGATCTCCTATTTTAACAGAAACAACAGGCACGCCAACAATAGGTCTATGTTTACTTTTAGTATCAGGTCTAGCAATTCTAGCAGCTTCATCACAGAAATGAATGACATGCCCATCAATATTATCAACCAAGAGATGTTTAACCGTAGCACTATTAGGTTCAACTTTAATTTGTTCAGGACGTATAGGTGTTCTAGTACAACTCTTACGAACCACATTTGAAGCTTTAGCACGCCCCTTTATTCTAACATGAAAGGGTGGTTTCTCAATATAAGCAATAGGAATAACAGGATCAACATTATAAATAATAGTTTCTTATCAACTTTCATAGGTTCAACTATTTTAACTTCAATGGGAGAATGATATTTAAACCACTTCTCCTTGGGACATCAACATGGGTAGCAAAAGATTCACATAATGAAGCTACTACCTCAGAGTCAAGTCCATATTTAGTGCTAAAATTACGAAAAGCGTCGGTGTCTATAAAGGATTTAACACAATAAAACTTAAGGCTCATACCCGACTCATTACCTTCGTTGAGTTCCCAATCTTCAAAGTTGCGTTTAATTCTTTCCAATAAGTCCCATTTGAATTCAATATCTTTGTTTATAAAGGAACCAACACAAGAAATATCGAGCATGGATTGATCATTGCGAGAGAGCCGAGCATAAAAACTCTGAATAATAATTTATCTTGGGAGCTCATGATTGGGGCATGAATATAACATTGACAATATAATTCCGATCACGATGAACGAGATGCATAGGATAAAAATTCTGATGAAATTCCAATTTCAATTAGTTGTAGTTCCATGACCCAATATCATCACATAGCCTATACCACGTCAACGCCTTCTCCTTCAAAGATAAAGGAAAGACCTTCTTCTTGACATCATCCTCGGGAAGACCTGCAAGCTTAAATAATCCACAAACTTCATCCACATAGATTAGATGCAAATCAGGATGTAGTGTTCCATCTCCTGCATAAGGATTATCTAGCAATTTTTCTATCATATCCAAAGGAATTTCATAATAAATATTTTCAGTAGGTGTAGAAGGTTGAGGAGGATCTCTTTGTGCTTCCGGTCGGGGTGAAGATACCCCGAACTAGCCCCTCAAAGGATTATTTTCCATACTGACAAGTGATAGTAAATTTCAGCACCGTATATAAATTTTTCCTAACCAAGTTCCACTCACCAAAGCCGCTTCACTCCCTGGCAAGGGTGTCAGAAAAGAGTCTTGATGACCCACAAGTATAGGGGATCTATCATAGTCCTTTCGATAAGTAAGAGTGTCGAACCCAACGAGGAGCACAAGGAAATGACAAGCGGTTTTCAGTAAGGTATTCTGTGCAAGCACTGAAATTATCGGTAACAGGTAATTTTGTGATAAGGTAATTCGTAATGGGTAGCAAGTAACAAATGTAACAAAGGTGAAGCAAGGTGGCGCAATCCTTTTTGTAGCAATGGACAACCGTGGACAAACTCTTATATAAAGAAAAACGCTCCCGAGGACAGATGGGAATTTCTGTCAAGCTAGTTTTCATCATGCTCATATGATTCACGTTCGTTAATTTGATAATTTGGTATGTGGGTGGACCAGTGCTTGGGTGCTTCCATTACTTGGACAAACATCCCACTTATGATTAACCTCTCTCACAAGCATCCGCAACTATGAAATAAGAATTAAGATAAATCTAACCATAGCATGAAACATATGGATCCAAATCAGCCCCTTACGAAGCAACGCATAAACTAGGGTTTAAGATTCGGTCACTCTAGCGACCCATCATCTACTTATTACTTACCAATGCCTTCCCCTAGGCCCAAATAATGGTGAAGTGTCATGTAGTCGACGTTCACATGAAACCACTAGAGGAGAGACAACATACATTTCATCAAAATATCAAACGAATACCAAATTTACACGATTACTTATAGCAAGACTTATCACATGTCCTCAGGAACAAACATAATTACTCACAAATAATATTCATGTTCATAATGAGAGGAGTATTAATAATCATTAAGGATCTGAACATATGATCTTCCACCAAGTAAACCAACTAGCATCAACTACAAGGAGTAATCAACACTACTAGCAACCCCGAGGTACCAATATGAGGTTTGAGACAAAGATCGGATACAAGAGATGAACTAGGGTTTGGAGAGGAGATGGTGTAGACGAAGATGTCGATGGAGATTGACCCCCTCTCGATGAGAGGATCGTTGGTGATGGTGATGGCTTCAATTTCCCCTACGACAGGGAAGTTTCCCCGACAGAATAGCTCCGCCGGAGCTCTAGATTGGTTCTGCCAAAGTTCCGCCTAGAGATGGCGGCGCTTCGCCCCGAAAGTTCTGATATGATTTTTTGCAGGTAAAAACCTTTCATATAGGAGAAGATGGGCATCGGAGGCCTGTCACGGGGCCCACAAGCCCGCAGGGCGTGCCACGTGGTGGGTCCCCTGATGTATTTCTTTTTCCCAATATTTTTTATATATTCCAAAATAATTCTTCACTAGTTTTCAGGACTTTTGGAGTTGTGTAGAATAGGTCTCTTAGATTTGCTCCTTTTCTGGTGCAAAATTCTTGCTGTCGGCATTCTCCCTCTTCATGTAAACCTTGTAAAATAAGAGAGAAAAGACATACGTATAGTAGCATAATGTGTATTAACAGCCCATAATGTAGTAAATATCGATATAAATCATGATGCAAAATGGACGTATCAATGTCCTACGCCGAAGCCTCGGAATACAGCTCCGTTTGGGCTCCGAGCGCCAGTTCGGTAAATCTCCCATGGTCGAATGAGACCAAACCCAAGCCCAAATCGATGACTATTCGGACGAGTGGGCTCCGGTCCAGGACCTTTACGTTCCTGGAACCAGGTGGAGGGAACTTTATTCCCCACCCACCACCCACTTCATCGCCACCATCGAAGATCTAACCGATTTGTTAGACTTCTCTTCTAAAGAAGCCGAAGATATGGACACTACTGGAATCTGCTGGTTTGCCGACAGCCAGAGCTGACGGCAAAGGACAGTTTAACTGATGGCAAAGGCTTTGCCGTCAGTGAGCTGTCGGCAAAGGTGTCGGCCAAGATTTTATCGGCAATCACCTTCTTTGCCGACAGCCGGAGCTCCACCGACGGCAAAGACTTTGCCATCAGCCTTGTGGCACGGGCTGACGGCAAAGAGAAGTGGCGGCAACGGTGCAGGCCGAGCACCATTAGAAGGTTAACGGTAGGCTTTGCCCACAGCCGTAGCAAAGCTGATGGCAAAGCCTCCCCTCTTTGCCCACAGCCGCAGCGGAGCTGACGGCAAAGCCCAAACACCTGGGTCCCCTTGGCCGCCTCTTTGCCGACAGCTAGAGCCCAGCTGACGGCAAAGCCTACCACTGAGTCCCCTTGGCCGCCTCTTTGCCGACAGCTTTGTCCCAGCTGACGGCAAAGCCTACCCCTGAGTCCCCTTGGCCGCCTCTTTGCCGACAGGTTTGCCCCAGCTGACGGCAAAGCCGAAAAATTGTGATGCCTAGAGTTGCCAGAATGCACAGGCTGCCGCCACGTGTCCCCTTTGCCGACAGCCCACCGATGGCAAAGGCTTTGCCGTCAGTGAGCTGTCGGCAAAGACCCTCTTTGCTTTTTTTCCATATTTGTTTTCTGTTAATTCCCTGCATTTGCAAAACATAGATACAAACAGCAACACATATATATTGAATCTGCCCCTAAACAGCACCACAAGTGCATCACAAAGTACGGACAGCACAACACAAGTGCAAACAACACGAATATATGTCATTAAAGTGCAAACAAGATCACAAAGTATTACAAAGCATCACAAGTGCATCCACAAATACAATTGCATTACAAAGTTCATCTAGGACTACACAAGTGCATTAAAAAGTCTCGAGCATCCATCCATATGCCATGCTGCTTTATCAAAATCTGCATAATGAGAAAGAATTTAGAAGAAGAATACAATAAGAAAGAAGTTACCTAAATTAAGCTAAGAAATTAGAAGAAGAAGGGGAAGAAGAAGAAGAAGAACAAGAAGAAAAAGTGGAAGAAGTGGAAGAAGAAGAAGAAGATAGAGAAAAAGAAAGAAGAGAAGTTATCTTTTTCTCCTCTTTCTTCTTCTCTTATTTCTTCATCTCTTGTTTGTTCTTCTCTTCTGGTTTCTTTTAAAACTTTCTAAACTAATTATGTCATTTTTGAGCTCTAATATCAACTAGAATTTACTAAGCTAACTAAACCATGGCTAATATCAACCAGAATTTACTAAGCTAATTAAAGCCTGGCATAATCTAAGTTGATCTAAACAATAAGAAGAATAAGAAGGAGAGGAATAACTTACCAAATGCCAGGAAACGAAGGAGAAGCTGCATCTCCGTTGGTCGCTGGATTGCTAGGGCTCTCACCAGGAGAAGCAAAGGGATCGTGGGATTCAACTCTTGAATGATGCTGCAACAAGGCAAGAGTTAAAATATGTGGTTAGCACGGCAACAGACAATGGTATAAGACCGTGCAAGGTCGGTCATTGAAAGGGAACTCACCGTTCCCACCGGAGAAGGCATCGGCGGAGGGGGCGGCAAACCTTGCTTCTCACACATAGCCTGCAAATTAGTTTTCGAGGAGTCAAGAAATAGCCTTGTTGCGTCTCACACATGGCCTTGCTTCTCACACAACTGACTTACCGCAACGAAGTCGTGCATGGCCTTCGCATGGGCATTATTGCGTGCCCTCTCCTCGTCAAGCAACCTCTGCGTATTCCGGTCCCTCTCCTCCAACAAGAGCCTGGTGGCCTCCCTCTCCTTCATAAGTGCGTCCTGCAACCACTCCTCAAAAGGAATTTTCATCATCCATCCAGGGACAAAAGAACGAAAGAACTAATGAAGAAAACTAACCTCGATGGCAAGATCAACTGGCCTCGCGCGTTGCCGTATTGCAGGAGCCGAGCTCGTTTGCCTCGACTTGATCTGAGATAGAGTCTCAGTGATAGGGACGAAGCCATCACACATGGCCAGCGTGCCATGACTCTTACCGCCACCAGAGATCATTAACGCCTCTGGATCGATAGGATTCTGGCTCGGGTCAAAGTCAGGCCCGCGCAGCTGTTTGACCACCTCAGAATAAGACGTCATCTTGCTGTAGGCGGACAGGCTTGTGTATGCCGATGGCCCGTCCCCCTCAGAATATGCCTTCGCCGTCTTGTACGAGCCCTTATGGGCCATGCTAAACGCGGCGTATCCCTGAGGCTCGGGCTGGTTATTGTGTTTGGCCTACACGAAAAGACAGAATTAGTACAACAAAAATCATGAACGAACGAATTATAGATGAAACAAAACAAGGCACACATACCCATTTTTTGGCGTATTGCTTGATGTTGGCATTGCCTTGGTGGTGTGGCACACCAACTAGTTGGGCATGACGGTCCTTGGCCATAGTGTGGGTGCTCAACCAAGCCTCTGTGCACCACCTGTCCGCTATCATCTCCCAACAATCCATCTTATCGGCCAACCATCTCGGGGGCACCTATGAATGTAAGTTAATGAAGAATGAAACTAAGTATTATAACTAAATAGACCTAACTAGCCCTAAGAATTGATCTTTGGAATGTACATACCTCCATGTACTCGGTCTTATCAAGGAAAATCTTTCGACATTCAGTCTTTGTCTTCGGCTCCCCTTGCTTGGCGTACCAATCTCGAACAGCCTGAACACGCATTTCGTGCCTCGTGTTATTCAATAACACGGATTCCGGGTATTCTGCGGGTAATCCCACCCCCTACATAATGATAAGGCAAAGACATTAGCTACTTGGTGAAATATAATGATATAAGGTACACAATATATATCAACTTACTTCTCGCCTTGTGGCTTAATTAATGGCATGTGCTGCAAGTCCAATCGGTCTGGAACTCGTGTCATACCACGTTGGTAGACCGACTTGCTGGCAGCCCCCTCAGCCTCCGCCTCAGCACCCTCCGCCTCAGCCAACGCCTCAGCACCCTCCGCCTCAGCACCCTCACCCTCCGCCTCAGCCTCCGCCTCCGCCTCCGCCTCCGCCTCAGCCCCCTGCATCGGTGTCTCCTCCTGGACGGTAGGATCCCGCACCGGCGACACCCTCGTCTGCAAGGATGAAGTGGCCGAGGGTGGTGGCGACTGGCTCCTATCATGCAGCCTCCCTCTCCCACGACCACGTCCTCTGCCTCTCTTCTTTCCTACGCCTCTCCCACGGGGCTCCTCGGCAAAGCTCTGCAACAAAGTTCTCCGTAGCTGCCCAGGTGCTATCCTCAACTTATCCCCGCCTGCCATGTCTCACCACCTGTAACGATAAATAGTTAAATAATTCGTACAAATTCAAGGACAATAATTAAGTGAACAATAATAAATACATGAATAATTCAACTAGTAATTGAATAATTAAACAACAATGTTTGGATGCATACTAAGTACTAATAGTCTGGATCATCTGTCTCTTCTCCATGGTCAATTGAAGCAAAATCATCATCAGTATCACACGTGTCGTCATGACTGATATCGTCATCAGGTTCAAGGACATCATGTGGAAGGCCTTTTTGTAACCGATCAAGCATTGATAGCTCATCGGCATTGGTAACTTCTTCTACTTCCACTTCTTCCTCATCATCACGTGAGTCTTGTTCCTCCGTGTTCAGGGTGGACGTAGAGCAGTTTCGGGTACGACGTCTGACACCACGTGATTCTTGGAAAAATTCTCCATCATATGTTATTGGGTCAATTTGAGGTTCATAATCGTCTTCATTTGGGGGAGGTGGTCTAAGATGTGGCGGCACATCGAACACGACATACCAACCTTCTAGGTTCTTAACACTTTGACGACAGTATGGCAGATAGAAAACTTGGGTGGCCTGTTGAGCCACAATATAGACATCGGCACCGCTTAACTGCCTGTCTTGTCGAATTTCGACAATCCCAAGATGTTCATGAGTCCGTCTTGTCTTAGTAGGATCGAACCAATGACATTTGAACACAACAACGTTCGGAGGATTTTCACCATAATAATGAAGTTCGTAGACTTCTTCAAGTCTTCCATAATACTCGACACCTCCCTCGCCTATAGCAGAGACACCAGAATTGTTTGTTTTTCGACCGGGCATTGAAAGCTCTTTGCTAGCAGTACGAAAGCGGTACCCGTTGATGTCATACTTCTGAAATGTATGGACCTTAAAGTCAAAACCATTAGCTATTTGTCTCAATTCATCATCGACTTGCTCATCTGAATTAGCCTAGAAGTTAAGAAAAGATAGAGTTTGGTGTGTTACTCATGAGTAATAGCAACAAAGGAAATCACTTATTATATATAAGGGAGGTACCGTTTTTTTGAACCAAGAGATGAAACCGGGATAGCCGCCTCCTGTCTTTTCAAGAAGTTCATACTCGAGAATGGATTCTTTCTCGATTGCAACACCATTCGAGAATTGTTCGACGTATCGACTGTATCAATTAATAATAGTTGTTAGACACAAAACTTGTTAAAAGTTGCGAAACAATGTACAGAGCGCTTACTCGATGTATGGCCGAACTTCTGTTAAATTGTTCAATATATACATCGTTAGTGTGCGCCACTCCTCGACGCACAGCAACTTTGGTTTTCCCACACCAGAAGGTGCGAGCTTCCCTTTGAAAAGGCTGAGATTGGATTCACGTCGTTTGGGGTCGCCCAGATTGTACCGAGGCTTTGGATTATGCAAGCTGTGCATAGTGGCATCATAGTGTGCTGTTACGAAATTTGCCGCCTCCTCGGTAATGAACGCCTCGGCCATCGATGCTTCAATTCTACGTTTATTTTTACATTTTCCTTGAAGTGTCTTCCGCATTCTTTCAGTTGCGTAGCACCAACGATTTTGCACAGGGCCACCCAATCTTGCCTCGGTTGGGAGATGCAAAATCATGTGTTTCATCGGATTAAAGAAGCCCGGTGGAAAAATCTTCTCTAACTTGCAGAGCAACTCAGGCGCCAACTCTTCCATGTCATCTATCAAGGCACGCGACAACTCTTTAGCACAAAGAACACGGAAGAAATAGCTCAACTCGGCCAATACTAGCCATTCAGCCTCGGGGATATAGCCACGCAACATCACCGGCATTATCCGCTCAAGCCATATGTGCCAATCATGACTCTTGAGCCCAAAAATTTTCATTTTTTCAATGCTCGCTCCCCTCGCTAGTTTCGCAGCACACCCATCGGGGAACAACAACTTTTTTTGCACCCACAAGAGGATTTCCCTTATTGCTCCCTTCTCAAGATTGTACCAGGCAGGTGGTTTGGACCAATTTTTTCTTCCTTTCGGTTCTCGCATGTTTAGTGATGGCCTATCACACAGAGTCTCCTGGTCAACTCTAGCCTTTGTATTATCTTTGCCCTTATCAGTGCCAAAAAATGTGCCAAGAAGGGCCTCGGCGATATTCTTTTCAGTGTGCATCATGTCAATGTTGTGTGGAAGTAAGAGGTCTTCGAAGTAGGGGAGATCCCAGATGCATGGCTTGTGGGTCGAGGCGTGTTCCTCATTATAACCCAAGAAATACCCTGGACGGTTTGGATCAGGCTCCATAGATTTTAACTGTTCGTTAATTTGTGCCCCCGTCAACGCAGGTGGTGCAGAGTGTTTGACAACTTTACCTTTCATGAAATTCTTCTTGTCTTTTCTGAATGGATGGTCCATAGGCAAGAACTGTCTATGCAAGTCAAAGCAGGAATACTTCCCACCCGCCGGCAACCAATGAAACTTAAGAGCTGCCTTGCATTGTGGGCATGGGAACCTTCCATGCACACACCAGGCAACGAAAAACGCAAATGCTGGCAGATCATGCAACGAGTATTGGTACCAAACATACATTTGAAAGTTCTCTTTCTTAGCTGCGTCGTATGTGTTGACCCCATTCACCCAAGATTCTTTCAAGTCATCCATCAGCGGTTGCATGTACACACTCATATTCTTCCCCGGGTATTTTGGCCCTGGAACTATCAACGTCAGAAATATGTGCTTTCTTTGCATAATGGATGATGGTGGAAGATTGAGGGGAATGACAAATACAGGCCAGCAACTATATGGGGTAGCCGTCATACCAAAAGGATTGAACCCATCGAGGCTGATGGTGATTCGACAATTCCTTGGTTCTTTAGCTTTTTCCTTATGTATACTATCGAATGCCTTCCATGCGTCACCATCTGAAGGGTGTACCAACATCGGAACTCCGTGTTCATCTAATTCTTTCCTAATTCCATGTTTGTGCCATGTCATCTGTTTTGCTGTTTCTTCGAGCATGTAAAGTCGTTGAAGTCTTGGTAGGATCGGCAGATACCGTAGGACACTCACGGGGATTTTGCTCTGCTTCTTCTCACCTTCACCGTTTTCTACCTCAACATATCTGGAGGACTTGCAAAATGGACAATATGTTTCCTCCGCATACTCTTTCCTAAATAAGGCACATCCCTTCTCACAAGCATGTATCTGCTCATACGACATCTTGAGTGCACTAAGGATTTTGTCTGACTCATATAGGTTTGAAGGCATAATATGACCTTCTGGTAAAAAGCGCCCAAATAGGGTCATCACTGAGTCAAACAGATCTCTTCCAATGTTGAACTGGGCTTTCAGAGCCATTACTTGTGCGATGGCATCTAGCTGAGAAATCTTAGTGTGCTCGTGAAGAGGACGTTTTGAAGACTCCAACATGGCATAGAAGGCTTTCGCGGATTCCTCCATCTCTTCGTCCTTGTTCCGAGCATCATCAAAGTCATTCACCATGTCTTCAATCCCTGTACCATGATCATCGGTGCGCCGACGCAACACCTCGTCTCTGTTACGTTGGGCCGACTCACCATGAAATGTCCACAAGGTATAGCCGGGAGTAAAACCACGCATCTGCAGGTGTTTACCCATTAAATCCTTTGTCTGTCGCGAATAATTCTTGCACTTAGTGCAGGGGCACCATGTTTTTGGCTGGCCTTTAGAAAACGCCGTTTCCACGAATTCATAGGTTTTGCTCAACCATTCATCGGTCATATCTCTCTGACTATGGTGACCGGTGTACATCCATTCACGATCAGTCATTCTGGCAAGCTAGCTACATAGTATCCACATATAAAACAATATAAAATATCAATTCATCAAGTATGTTAAATTAATTATGGCCATTTTTTAATCATGGTTAATACATTGGGATGCACGGCATGCACACCTACCAGCTACTAGGTAAACATGGGTCCTAATCCCACCCGAGTATGTGTAGATTGGGTCATTTCCCACTGCTCTGCTCCCGACCCAACGCAAAATTTCGGCAGCACCTCCCCGCTGTTCTCCTGATACACGTCTCGGCAACTAACCGAGAGGATGTGTACCCAGAGAACAACAAGGAGGAGCTGTCGAAACTCTGCATGGGATCCGGAGCAAAGCGTGGGAAACGACCCAATCTACACATACCCGGGCTGTCCATAGATAACGTTGGACAATTCGAAAGAATCACCGTTATAAATATGCAAATGCATGCATATTTATGACAGGAACCCTTTCGAACGGGAGACGCATATTGGTTACGCAACACCTTTGCATTTTAATACTAAAAATACCTAGCTAGATAGTGACATCAGCACGAAGGCCGGAACAGAGCAAAATAAAGGGGGTGGAGGAGGAGTTAACAAATGTGCTCACTTTCGAATGCAGGGGAGGTCGTCGAAAACCAATCCCTCGCGGAGAAGCTACTGCACATTTAAATGCAGTCAATCAACACAAATACGCACTCGCGGTAATTAAGCTAACTAATACTAACATCTATCATTTAAATGCATTTCTAAAACTCTGAATGTCCATATCTTTACGGTGTAGATTACTCTATATAATATGAAGTTTGCAAATGATAGAGTTTATAGGGATAATGCCAAGGAGCCTGAAGGTTACAAGACCAACCTTAGCTTCACTCAGTTGTTGATGGTATAATCTTGCTCATGTAGTTTAAAAATCTAGAATGACCCCAACTAGAGATGGCAAAATCTTGCTCATACGTTATTCTTATTTATTTAATTTTCAGGGGCCAATTACTGATGATCTTTCCACTGGGTCATGGTGAAGTACTGTTGTTTTTCAAAAATGAATCAGAGGGGCCTGACCCGATTAATCACTTGTCACAACAATAAATTGACCCAAATGATAAGTAGCAAAGATAAGGTAATCTTAGCATGATCACCCAGTGATAAGCAATACATTGGCTGATAAATCAGTGAATTGGAAAATATCTTGATAATTTTGTGAGTGTATTTTTGCTGAACTGTGGTAAATTAAAAAAACTACGAGTAAGTAAATTAAAAAAACTAAGGCCTAGTTTGGTAACGCGGTTTTTTCAAAACAATAGTATTACAAAACCTCAGTATTTTCGTGTGTGGGCAATAAATACTTTTGGTTTCTAAAAAGCGTAGTTTTTTTCTCAGTTTTGGTAAAACTGTGGAGGCGTTTGGCAAATGGCAATTTTTAGTAAGTTTCTCTAATTTTGAAAGATTGTTCTGTCGTTGCATGGATAGATCTATCGTCTAGCAACTATTGGTCATAAGTTGATGGATTTAGAGAGACCAATGAGCCAGCTTTTCTCAGTTTTAAAAAAAGAGATCCCGACCTCTTTTTCAAATACTACAATAATACCATAGTTTTAGAGATACTATGGTTTGTTAGGCTGCAGTATTTTTTTTTAATTCAAACACCTTAAAGTATTTAATACTGAAGTTTTTTCATAAACCACAATATTCCTAGAAAACCCTAAAAATACTTAGCTTCCAAACGCACCCTAAGTAGCAAAGATAAGGTAATCTTAACAGTGGTAAACTAGTTGATTTTTCTCTCCTCTTGTGACCCGGGATGCTTTTTCTTCCATGCAGGGGCAGAGACAAGTGCGAACGAGTAGGGGCCTGACCCGATTAATTCGTCCGGCGGCTGCCGGCGGGGGGGGGGGGGGGGGCGACGGGGGCCCGAGCCGGAGGAGGAGGAGGCGACTCCGGCGGCGTCGGGCGAGGGGGCGGCAGGGGCCGGGGCGGGCGGCGCCTCGTCGTCCGGCGGCTGGCGGCGGGGGGGCGACAGGGGCCCGAGCCGGAGGAGGAGGATGGGGACACCGGCAGCGGGGGCCGGGGAGGCGGCGGGGGGGGGGGGGGGGGCGGCGGGGGCCGGGGCGGCGGGGGCCCGAGCCGGAGGAGGAGGAGGGGACTCCGGCGGCGGGGGGGGCGGCGGGGGCCCGAGCCGGAGGAGGAGGAGGGGACTCCGGCGGCGGGGGCCGGGGCGGCGCAGTGCGGGCCGGGGAGAGCAGCTGTATGCGTGCGGGAGGGTGAGAGAGAGAACGGTGAGAGAGAGAGAAGAGGTAGGCACGGGGGATAAGGCAGTTTTCTTTTTCTTTGCCCTCAGCCAGCTGTCGGCAAAGACAGCCGTTAGTCTTTGCCCTCAGCTGGTTGTCGGCAAAGAGAGCCCCCGTTTTTTTTCTGGTCGAGGCGGCGACAGTGTTAGCCCCTATGCCGTCAGCCTTTCTATGCCGACAGCTTTTTTGTCCTTTGCCGTCAGCTGGCTACCGGCTTAGATAAAGCGGACGACAGATATTTTATTTGCCGTCAGCCCCTCCTATCCCGTCAGCTTCTATTTTGGCTGAGGGCAAAGTCTCTTTGCCCTCAGCCCCGTGAAATTGCTGACGGCAAAGCTTAAAGCTGTTGGCAAACTAGCAGATTCCAGTAGTGGGACACGTTTATTCAATCACCACACCCTCTTGTAACAGGACGATGGACCGCCACCTCCCCGTACGATGTCTACATGGTGGACTCCCCTAGGGGAAAGCGATGATGACACCCCAGCCAGAAATAGCGGTGACGAACCTGTCAAACGCTGCCGCCAGCGCAAAAAGCCTAAAGCTCGTAAGGGCAAGGAAAGCAATGCAGGCACAAGGGAAAATCCAGATCCCAAGGATACGGAAAATCTCGCCGAATACCCAAAACCTTCAGATCCTGCATACGACCCCGTCTTACCGGGATACATGGATACAGACCAGCCTAAAGATCTCGGCGACTCCAAAGACAACAACTATGTCCCTCCGATCGAGGATGATGAGAGCTTGGGAGACAAAGATTTTATTGTCCCCGAAGACCCATTGGACTAGGAAGTGTTCATGCAACATCTCATTGCCACTTCTTGGAACCTTAAGCTAAAGCAGAGATAGCTCAAAGCCGAACAAGACTCCATCAATGAAAGATGGGCCAAACTGTTGGCTGCCGAAGAAGGGTACGAACATGAGCGTCAGGGGAAAATCAAGAGTTAATCACGTCGACACCTGTTAGAAGAGTTAGAAGAGGAGGCATTGGAGCCAGCACCACCCAGATTTGCACAAGACGATCAACCAGATCATCCTCCTCGATACTGATATGATCTACGGCAGACAATTAAGTCTATAGCAAAACAAATCAAATCCATTTATGGATCCGGAAGTTGCACTCCCACAAGACAAAACAGATACCAAGCTTGACCCAACCAGAACGATGGAGTTAGGTATGCAAAACACGGTAGAATCTTGACGGATATCCAGCATGACACAGCTCGGATAAGGGGTGTCGGTCACCCAATGTGCTTCATAGATGAGGTAATGTGGCATCCGTTCCCTGAACGGTTTAAACCCGTAAATTTCAAATAGTGCGACCGGACGACAGAACCAACTGTATGGATCAAAGATTTCCTCCTTCATTTTCACATGGCTCACGGAGATGATCTCCACTCCATCAAATACCTACCACTTAAGCTCAAAGGCCCGGCTAGGCACTAGCTGAAGAGCCTCCCAGAAAACTCCATCGATAGTTGGGAGGATCTTCAAGACGCCTTTCAAGACAAATTTCAAGACACTTATGTTCGGCCACCTGGGTCCGATGACATAAGTCACATAATCCAGCAGCCCGATGAGTCATATCGGCAATTCTAGAACAAATTCCTCACCAATAAAAATTAGATTGTTGATTGTTCGGATACCGAGGCATTAGCTTCCTTCCACAACAATATACGGGATGACTGGCCCACCCGGACGCTTGGATAGGAAAGGCCGAGGACAATGGCCACCCTCACCTCCCTCATGACACGCCATTGCAAGGGTGAGGATACTTGGCTGGCTGGGCAGAATAACCCTCCCTCTAACCCCGACGCTTTTACAGTCTTGGACAGTAATGGAAAGCCATGACGCAACAAGAATAAGCATCGACACAACAGCGGTGAGGCCGATGACATGGCGGTCAATGCTAGATTCAACAAATCCAGACATGGACGCAAGAAGAAACCTTTCAAGGGAAATCGGGATGGGCCGGCTGCGCTGAACAAAATACTCAAGAGGCCCTGTCAGATACATGGCACTCAGAATAGGCCCACTACTCACACCAACCGTAACTGGCCGATCAAAGCGAGGAGCAAGAGCATGGTCGAAGATCAAGCCAAGATCCTGCGTAGCAAGGGTGATAAAGAACGAACTTGCACAACAATGGGGGCCAAAAGTAGACCCCCTAAAGTAGAAACGATGAACATGATCTATGTCACCCACTTGCCCAAAAAGGAGAGGAAGCATGCGCTTCAGGATGTATATGCCATAGTGCGAGTAGCCCCAAAGTGCAATCCTTGGTCGGCATGCCCCTATGATCGCACGGACCACCCCGCCAGTTTTCGCCATGGGGGGGGGGGGGTCAGCAGCCTTGGTACTCGATCCCATCATTGACGGGTACCACCTCACACGAGTCCTCATGGATGGGGGCAGCAGCCTTAATTTTATTTATGAGGATATGATGTGGAAAATAGGTACCGATCCATCAATCAATCCCAGCAAGACCACATTCAAAGGAGTAATTTCTGGCATCGAAGCTCGATGTTCAGACACGATAACCCTAGAGGTAGTGTTCGGCTCACCCAACAAATTTCGCACAGAAGATTTGATCTTCGACATTGTCCCTTTCCACAACGGGTAACATGCACTCCTCGGTAGTACGACATTTGCTCACTTTAATGCCATCCCCCGTTATGCATACCTCAAGCTGAAGATTCGAGGACCTAAAGGTGTTATTACAGTCAATGGTAACATCGAGCGATCCTTTCGGACCGAGGAACACATTGCAACTTTAGCGGCCGAAGTACATGCCGGTGACATGATTCCCAAGCCAAAGGTATCCGTCAAGGAGTATAAACGAGCTCGTTCCCCACCACAGTCACGTACCACGACAGGTAAATGGGGATACACTCCTCATAGCAGCACCTTGCCTCCAGCAAAGTATGTACGTTGAAGACACAACTTTGTGCTCAAGATACCATAGGCGGCTATGAGGATTAATAATATAAGGCTTACTGTTTGGATAAACCGGATCATGGCGAGTATAGTCTTCAGACATATACATGTACCATTGAGGCCCGATCTCTGTGTCAAACGCACATACACATCGGTGGCTTCTCAAGACTGCCACTCTTCACAAGAGTTGTTCATTAAAGTTCTCTCCTGTTCAATGAGTATTCTTCGACGAGTGAAGGCGGAGGCGTGCAGCAGGGTGCTTATAGGAACATCAAGCTAGTTATACTAAACCCGGTGTAAACCTATACTCTATACTCATTTATTCATATATATATATATATACAACTCCTTGTGGAGTTTGAATTATATGATTTACAATTCTTTGGAAGTACGGAACGCTATTTGTGATTTATGAGCTTTGCAATGACTTTTTACTTCCTACTTTTCCCGAGCTGTTTCTCGAACACTTATACAAGTTTGTTTTATGCACATATTGGCTGAATTAACGGGGGACCTGGTAGTCACAACCACCCCTTTCAAACTATTACATTGCTATTTGGCATTTCACGAGTGTGGCGTCTTGGATTTGCATTCTATGAATTAGTTCCAAATTATGTCTTTGGTCAAATGTTGGGTTGCCCCACTCCAGTGTTTATCCATTTATGTTTCGCTAGTTCGGATAAAAGGGTAAAGAGGGAACCACTGCGATTATATTTGCAGCTAGTCTCGTTGAGTAACTCAGTGGAGAAAGCTGAAAACTGACCGACATGATGAGCGAGAACTGGTCCGCGAACTGAAGACAAGTGTTAAACTAAAGAACTATTAGGGGTTTATCGCGTTCTGCGAAAGGTTTGAAGTCATTCATACCAAGTGATTACAAGTTCTTACACCACGACATAAGCCGAATAGCACAATTTTCGAAAAGGTTCTACTTAGCACCCACGGTCAAGCTCTTATGGTTAAATGAAAGCGTAAATCCAAATAGTCCAATTGCCTGGTTTTCTCCTACATTGCCGCCCTAGGGTGCCAAGACGTTGGCTAAGGGTAACTATGCGGAAACCAAAGACATCCTCGCTAGAATTTGGCGGGGGGCTGAAGCCGATGACTAGAAACTTTCAATATCAAAACAACCAAAACAAGAATTGCAACTAAAAATACATGGTCAACCATGAAAAAATAGAAGGCATTGTATTATACAACCACTTTTACAGGATAGTATCTTTTAATCAAAAACGATGTCCTTAGAGCATTGTACCTCTATAGCTCAGGCACCTTCCATAGCCGTGGAGAAATATAGTTCGGGGCATGTGTGATCCTTCCCAGGCGGCAGAGGTGCGATGGCCATGTTCGTGGGATCTAACTTGGGCAAGTGCGTCATTGTTTTTGCAAAGGCCATACGAGCTCCTTCAATGCAGACCGAATGCTTTAGCAAGGTGAAGCAACAATCTTCGTTTGAACCAAGACGAAGTAGCTACTGGGCAATGATCGGCTGGCCGCAGCCTCATGCACAAGTCCTTCATGGCTGGTTCGGTCATCTTGTGCTGCTTCATTAGCTATTTTAACTAATCATACGCTAGCTGAGGATGCTCCGGATTTTGGAACTGTGCCCAGAATAGCCTTTGCTACAACACACCCTCCTGAGAAGCATAGTACTTCTCAGCTTCTGCCGCACTCTTTGGAAGATGTTCAATCGCACCTGGAGCACTCCATATTCGAGTAAGAGACACAAATCTTCGTCCGCAAGAGGTACATTGTATTAAATATCACTTAGCAGCTACGATTTGCTTGATCTGATGGACCTCTTTTCGGAGGTTGTGTGCTTCCTTCCGTGCTTCTTGGAGTGCGGCGGTGACCGATGCTAGTTCAGTCATTTTTTCTTTCTTCCTGCTCAATGGCCTCATTCTTTGTGATGGCCTCCTTAATTTCTTGCTGAACTTCGCTGACCCGGGCCTCAGATTTATCGCTAACATCTTTGGCCTGTGTGGCCCCCGCCCTCTGTTCGGCGTCCTCTTGCTTGGCTTGGCCCAGTTTGGCTCTGAGCCAATCAACATGAGCAGCAACAACTCTGACAGTCATTTGGATAACACACATTTAGAGACAAAAATTACAAATAATTGAAATAAGAGAGCTAAGGCTTGCACACTTACTTTGAGGGTCTTCAAAACACTTGTTGATGCGACCCATCTCATCTTCGGAGACTTTTAGTTTCCGATTCATTTTCGTCAACTCCAGTGAGTTGGGGGCTGCGGCTAATGCAGAAGCCTGCAAAAGAACATATTTTGTTAGTTTTCGAATTCTCTCGAAATCTTTTTTCTAGGGTGCGTTCTCATCAACCCACCTGAGCCTTGGGGCTACACACACTTTTTTCTGAACTATTCTAACCCCCGCATGAGTCTTTCAAACTCACACACGGCTTGGAGGCTAGTAGGCATAATAAAACTTTTAGACAATGCATAACTACAAATGGAAAAGTATGCTGAATATCTTGATGCCTGCTAGCACTGCGTTGAAAGCTCCTTTCATACCATTATCAATGGACTGAATGCTTTGAAAAACCGCACTCAGATGAGTGCGGCGACATTCTTGAGGAATGGAAGGATCATGCAGACCATCCCCCCTTAAGTTAGGCCATCCAGTTCGGAGTGGCTCCATCATGGATGGCTGCGAGTGCGTCGTAGGAGTCTCCCTTTGTGTAGAGACTACTACTAGTGGCACCGGAGAGGGAGGACCCTCCGGGGTTGTCTGTGGAGGAGACCCAGAAGGTCCGTCCCTTCCCACCTTTGTCGCCAAGGGGAGTTCATCCTCTTGGTCCTTTGTCGCCGAAGTATTAACCTCGGCCATAATATCATCACCCCGGGCCATAGTATCTGGTGTAGGGGGGGGGCTCCCTGGATACCACCTTCCCGGTCTCCTCGGTTGCACGGGGAGGTGTGTGGGGCCAGCCGGTCCCGCTTTCAGCCAGATTGGCTGGCAGTGAATCTCCTTCCAAAATTTGATCGACACGGAAATTGCGCTCTCGGCTGCAATGCGGAATATGAGCCTAATTAGGACAGCGACAATTAGAGGGAAGGTATATTCGTATTTTCATACATACCTTTTTGCTCGAGGTTTCACCCTGAGGGTCCTTTGAGGGACCGGTGCCTCATCTGCAAACCCCTCATCCGACTATGGAATGTAATCAAATAGGGCCATAAGGGCCCTACGTAGCTTCTTCAAGGCAACGAGAGCTTGATCTCCCTCGGCATCTTCGGACGCCACTCTTTTTTTGGTATGAGAGGAGTCACTCACCTACTCCTCATTTTTTCTTCCTCTTCCTCTAGGTGTGAGGGAGCTAATGTCTCTTCGGACTTAGTGTATGGGGGACCCTTCGACCGAAGACCTTCTCAAATCTTGTTCTTCCCCTTCTTCTGTTCCTCCTTCTCCCTTGGAGCCGTGTATGGCTTCTTGGCTAACATGGATGCTAGTAGAGGGGTCATGACATCCTCAGGCAAAGGCGCCAGACAGTTAATCCATTTGTATTTCTTCAGCCAGATCTGCAGGTATTGGGGGAGGAAGGAGTGAGTGCCTTGTTAAAAAAGGAAGGGATGAAATATAAAAAATATGGTGATATAATACCGGTCCCATAGGGTTGAGGAGGGAAAGGCCTTCGTCTTCCTCCTCATCAGGCCAAGTCTTTTGCAACTTGAAAAGTGCCTTCCACGACTTCTCGAGTATACTGTGGAAAAAGCTCCGTACATGGCCAGCTGCACTGTCCGGATTCTCCATATCATATTCCCACATGGGGATGGGCCGGTGCTGGCAGGTGAGAAGGCCATGATGTAGCATCACCTGGACCACATTGGTGATGTTGATTTTCTCCATTAGATCAGAGATCCTTCTGTGATCTCCTTCACCTCCACGGCCTCCCCCCATTCTAGAGCCTGTTGTGTCGAGGACACGAGATGAGTGGGCGGGCCAGATCTAAATGTGGAGGAGCTGACTTGCGTGTGTTGTGCGGATTGGTGATATAGAACCACTCCTTGTGCCACAACTTGACGGTGTCGATGAATGTGCCCTTCGTCCCTGTGGGCCTGTTGAGCTTGCCGATCATCGCCCCTCCGCAGTCATCCTTCTTGCTATTAACGATCTTGGGATTGACATTAAGAATCTTCAGGCTGAAGTGGGGTTGGACCCACAAGAAGGCCTCATAGACCATGCTGAAAGTGGAAAGATGGGTGATGGAGTTCGGGGGAGATAGTGGAAGTCAAGCCTATAGTAGAACAGGACCCCCCCCCCGAACAAATGGTTGAAGGGGAAAACTCAATACTCTAATGAAATGAGGAACGAAAACTACTCTTGACCCATATCTAGGGGTTGGGGTGACCTCGCCTTCTCGAGTGCGCGATGGGTGATACGTACATTTTAGACCATGTTTTGTTACTATTATTTATACTGTTTTTATGCATTTTTCCAATTGGTGGAGTAATTCTAATGCCTTTTCTCTCAGAATATGCAAGGTTTACATCAAGTGGGAGAATACCGGCACATGGAATTCTGGACCTGGAAAAGCTACGTCAGATACCTATTCTACACATCTCCAATTGGGCTGAAAATTTATGGAGATTTATTTTAAAATAAATGAAAAATACTGGAGCGAAGAAGTACTAGAGGAGGGCCACAAGGCAGCCACTAGACACCAGGGCGTGCTACGCCCCCTAGCACGGCCTGATGCCTAGTGGGCCACATGACCCACCTCTGCCGATCATCTTCTGGTATAAATTCTCTTTCGCCCTAAAAAATGAAGGAGAGGACTTTCGGGACGAAGAGCCGCCGTCTCGAGGCGGAACCTGAGCAAGAGCACTTTTGCCCTCAGGCGGAGCGATTTCGTCGGAGGAAGTTCCCTCCCGGAGGGGGAAATCAAGGACATCATCATCACCAATAACCATCTCATCTTGGGGAGGCCAATATCCATCAAAATCTTCATCAACACCAACTCCTCTCAAAACCCTAGTTCATCTCTTGTACCGGAACCTCGGATTGGTACCTGGGGTGTGTTTAGTAGTGTTAATTACATCTTGTAGTATATGCTTTATGGTTTATTTGGTGGAATATCATATGTTCAGATTCATTATGCTATATAATATCTCTTTGATAATGAACATATTTATCACCTGTGAGTAGTTACTTTATTTCTTGAGTCCACGGGAGAAATCATGTTGCAAGTAGTCATGGGAAGTTGATATTCGTTAGATATTTTTGATGATATGAATGTTGTGATTCCCTTAGTGGTGTTATGTGAACGTCGACTACATGACACTTCACCATATTTTGGGCCTAAGGGAATGCATTGTGGAGTTGTAATTAGAGGGTTGGTTTCGAGAGTGACAAAAACTTAAACCCTAGTCTATGCACTACTTCATAAGGTGCTGATTTGGATCCCTATTATTAGTGCTATGGTTGGAATTTATTGTTAATACTTTTCTCATAGTTGCGGATGCTTGTAGGAGGGTTAATCATAAGTGGGAGGTTTGTTCAAGTAAGAACAACACCCAAGCACCGGTCCACGCACATATAAAATTATCAAAATAATAAACGCGAATTAACCGAACATGACGAAAGTGGCTAGACGAAATTCCTGTGTGCCCTCAAGGACGCTTTGTCTATTATAAGAAATTCTTCTAGCATGTCCTTTGCCACAAAAGGATTGGGCTACCTTGCTGCACCTATTGTTACTATTGCTACTTGTCACTTGTTACAATTACCTTGCTATCAAACGACTTGCTACAGCTATTTCAGTGCTTGTAGAAATTACCTTTCTGAAAACCGCTTGTCATTTCCTCCCGCTCCTCATTGGGTTCGACACTCTTACTTATCAAAATGACTATGATTGACCCCCGATAATTGCGGGTTATCAGTGGGCTATGTTCTCCAGAAGACACCTGCAACTCCTCAGCTTCAAAATGTCCTTCTCCCTGACAGAGGACTCCTCCCACTTTCCCTTGGAACCCGTGCTAGCCATTGCGGGACTGGTGAACGGATTCAAAAGGCTTGGAGGAAGAGGCGAGCTGGGGCGCTCGAGCTTTGGGGAGCAAGGAATGGCGATGGTGTGCGAGATCTGAGGTGCATGAGGAGGCTAAGGTGACGGTTTTTACCTTTTATGGTTCGCCAGAATACCAAAGGTCCCGTCACTGCACCGTAAACTCCACCACCTCCTGATACAATCATGTGATTATGGGCGCATGGGATAAACCCAAACCATAAACCATATCCCAGGGAAAGAGAGGCACAATAACCATGATAAAACATGTTAGTAAAACGGCCTCGAACCGCTCGTTTGTAAAAAATGGCCCCTTCCAACCCCTACCTTTCAAATTTTGAAAGAGGTTGCATATTGTGGAATGGTCGGCCTGGGGATCAAAATTTATATATATCTTTGTCTATGCGTTTAAAGGAGAAGGAGTCATCGGTAGCCGAGTTATCACCAGTTAAAGGAAAAAGAGGAACTCGCCTCGCAAGCCAGAGCTCCCATGACATCATCAAATGAAGAAGTTTTCGGTGTTGGAGGCTAATTCGGGGGCTACCGAGGGAGTCCGATATTAGGGGGTTCTTGGGCCGTCTACCTATTCTCATGGGCCGGAGTCTCTCTGATGTTAGACTGTCGACAGAAGTATTGGATTCAAGATGGACTCTTCCGAAGACTTGGCGTGCAATTGATACGTCCATTTTGCATCATGTTTTTGTTACTGTTATTTATAGTGTTTTTATGCATTTGGCCACTTAGTGGAGTAATTCTAATGCCTTTTCTCTCATAATATGCAAGGTTTACATCAAGTGGGAGAATCCTGGCAGATGGAATTCTGGACCTGAATAAGATACGCCACAGATACCTATTCTGCACATCTCCAATTGGGTTAAAAATTTACAGATATTTATTTTATAATAAATAAAAAATACTAGAACGAAGAAGTGCGAGAGAGGGGCCACCAGGCGTCCACTGGACACCAGGGCGCACCAGGCACCCCTCGCGTGGCCTGATGTCTAGTGGCCACCTGGCCCACCTCTGGTGCCCATCTTATAGTATAAATTCTCCATCGACCTAAAACAATTAAGGGGAGGAATTTTGGGACGAAGCGCCGCCATCTCGAGGCGGAACCTGGGCAGGAGCAATTTTGCGCTCCGAGGGAGCGATTTCGCCGAAGGAACTTCCCTCCCGGAGGGGGAAATCGAGGCCATCGTCATCACAAACAACCTCTCACCTTGGGTAGTCCAATCTCCATCAACATCTTCACCAACATCATCTCCTATCAAAACCCTAGTTCATCTCTTGTACCCAGTCTTGTACCGGAACCTCCGATTTGTACCTCGGGTGTGTCTAGTAGTGTTAATTACATCTTTCAGTTTTTGCTTTATGGTTTACTTGGTAGAAAATCATATGTTCAGATCCATTATGCTATTCAATATATCTCTGATCATGAACATTTTTATCACTTGTGAGTAGTTACTTTTGTTCTTGAGGCCATGGGAAAAATCATGTTACAAGTAGTCATGTGAAGTTGATATTCGTTCGACATTTTGATGATATGAATGTTGTGATTTCCTTAGTGGTGTTACGTGAACGTCGACTACATTACACTTCACCATATTTTGGACCTAAGGGAATGCATTGTGGAGTACTAATTAGAGGGTGTGTTGCGAGAGTGACATAAACTTAAACCCCAACCTATGCACTACTTCGCAAGGGGCTGATTTGGATCTCTATGTTTACTGCTATGGTTAGAATTTATTCTTAATACTTTTCTCATAGATGCAAATGCTTGTGGGAGGTTTAATCATAAGTGGTAGGTTTTTTCAAGTAAGAACAACACCCAAGCACCAGTCCACCCGCGTATCAAATTATCAAAATACCGAACATGAGTTAACCTAACATGATGAAAGTGACTAGATGAAATTCCTTTGTGCCCTCAAGAACGCTTTGCCTATTATAAGAAATTGTTCTGGCTATCCTTTGCCACAAAAGGATTGGGATACCTTGCTGGACCTATTGTTACTATTTCTACTTGTCACTTGTTACAACTATCTTGCTATCAAATAACTTGTTACCACTATTTCAGTGCTTGCAGAAATTACCTTGCTGAAAACCGCTTGTCATTTCCTTCCACTCATCGTTGGGTTTGACACTCTTACTTATAGAAAGGACTACGATAGACCTCCTATACTTGTGGGTCATCAAGACTCTTTTCTGGCGCCGTTGCCCAGGAGTGAAGGGCTTTGGGTAAGGGAAAACTTATATTACGTGTTGAAATTTACTATTACTTGTCACTATGGGAAGTAATCCTTTGAGGGGCTTGTTCGGGGTATCTTCACCTCAACCGAAAACACAAAGAGTTCTAGCTCAACCTGCTGAACCTACTGCAAATGTTTACTATGAAATTCCTTCGGGTATGATAGAGAAACTGCTAGCTAATCCTTATGGAGGAGATGAAACAAAACATCCTGACATACACCTAATCTATGTGGATGAAGTTTGTGGACTATTTAAGCTTGCAGGTTTATCTGGAGATGACGTGAAGAAGAAGGTTTTCCCTTCATCTTTGGGGGGAAAGCATTGACATGGTATAGGCTATGTGATGATATAGGATCTTGGAACTGGAATCGATTGCAATTGGAGTTTCACGAAAAAAATTGTCATGTGCATCTTGTCATCGTGATCCGAATTTTATTTTAAATTTTTGGCATCGTGAAGGAGAAAATATCGCTCTAACTTTGGGGGAGGCTGAAGTCAGTGCTATATTCCTGCCCCAATCATGAGCTTTCGAGAGAAATTATTGTTCATAATTTGTATGCTCGGTTTTCTTGTAATGACCAAACCATGCTCGATACTTCTTGCTCTAGTTCTTTTATGAAGAAGACTATTGAATTCAGGTGGGTTATTTTGGAAAGACTTAAACGTAACTCTGCAGATTGGGAGCTCGACGAAGGTAAAGAGTCAGGTATAAAATCTAAGTTTGATTTAAATCTTTTATGAATACTGATGCCTTCAATGATTTTAGCACCAAGTATGGACTTGACTTTGAGATAGTAGCCTCATTTTGTGAAACATTTGCTGCTCATGTTGATCTCCCTAGAGAGAAATGGTTTAAATATCATCCACATATTAAAAAAAATTGAAGAACAAATCAAAGTTGAAGCTGAAACTATTATTTAGAATGTTGACCCAGTTGCGCCTACTGCTTACATTGAGAAACCACCTTTCCCTGTTAGGATAAAGGAACATGCTAAAGCTTCAACTGTGGTTAATAAAAGTTATGTTAGAACAACCAAACCTATGAGAAAATCAAGGTAGAACCTAGTACCGCTATGGTTAAACATCTATTGGTAGACAATATTGACGGGCATGTTATTTATTTCTGTAATGAAGTTGCTAGAATTGCCAAACCTGATACTAAAGACAAGAATAGAGTTGTTGTTGGCATGCGTGTCATTTCAGTCAAAATAGGAGATCACTTCTATCATGGTTTATGTGATATGGGTGCTAGTGTTAGTGCTATCCCCTTTACCATATATCAAGAAATTATGCATGCGATAGCACCCGCTGAGATAGAAGAAATAGATGTTACTATTAAACTTGCTAATAGAGACGCCATCGCACCACTTGGGTTTGTTAGAGATGTTGAAGTCTTGTGTGGGAAAGTAAAATACCCTACTGATTTTCTAGTACTTGGCTCACCACAAGATAATTTTTCCCATAATATTTGGTAGACCCTTCTTGAACACTGTCAATGTTCAAATAGATTGCAAAAAGGAAACTGTTAGTGTTAACTTTGGTGGTACGTCTCATGAGTTTCATTTCTCCAAGTTTAGTAAACAACCCCATGACAAAGAGTTGCCAAGTAAAGATGAAGTAATTGGGCTTTCTTGTGTTGATATTCCTCCTACGGATCCATTTGAACAATATTTGCTACACCATGAAAATAATATGCATATGCATGAAATAAATGAAATAGATAATATGTTCTTTGAGCAAAAACCTATTCTTAAACACAACTTTACAAAATCATATAGTCTGGCTATGCTCCACCATCCCCACACAACTAATTTAAATCATGCACAACCCCGGTATAGGCCAAGTAATTGTTTTTGCACTCTTACTTTCTCAAACCTTTTACAACTATCACGCAATACATGAGCGTGAGCCCTGGATATAGCACCATAGGTGGAATAGAGTGTGGTGGTGGTTGTAAGACAAAAAGGAGGAGATGGTCACATTGACTCGGCGTATCAAAAGGCTATGGAGATGCCCATTAATAGATATCAATGTGAATGAGTAGGGAGTGCCATACAAAGGATGCACTAGAGCTATAAGTATGTGAAAGCTCAAAAGGAGAACTAGTGGGTGTGCATCCAACTTGCTTGCTCACGAAGACCTAGGGCAATTTGGGGAAGCCCATTATTGGAATATACAAGCCAAGTTATATAATGAAGATTCCCACTAGCATATGGTGGTGATGAAACGAGAGGCTCTCAATCATGAAGAACATGGTGCTTTTATGAAGAACAAGTGTGGAAAAAGATAGTAGCATTGTCCCTTCTCTCTTTTTCTCTCTCTTATTTTATTTTATTTTATTTGGGCTCTTGGGCCTCTTTTTTGGAGCTCTTTGGCCTCTTCTTTTTTTCCTCACATGGGACAATGCTCTAATAATGATGATCATCACACTTTTATTTACTCACAGCTCAAATCTCAGAACGATGACGACTCTATAGGAAATGCCTCCGGCAGTGTACTAGGATGTGCAACGATCTAGCTTGGCATATGACGTTGAAACATCTCGCTAGCTATCTTACGATCATGCAATGGCAATATGAGAGTGACGGCATAAGTCATGAGACGGAACGGTGGAAGTTGATGGCAATGTATCTCGGAATGGCTATGAAAATGCCATAGTAGGTAGGTATGGTGGCTGTTTTGAGGAAGGCATATGGTGGGTTTGTGCACCGAAGAGAATTGCGCGGCACTAGAGAGGCTAGAAATGGTGGAAGGTGAAAGTGCATCTATACCATGGACTCACATTAGTCATGAAGAACTCACATACTTGTTGCGAAATTTTTTATTAGTAATCGAAACAAAGTGCTAAACGCATACTCCTAGGGGAAGGGTTGGTAGGTGTTAACCATCGCGCGATCCCGACCGCAACACAAAGGATGACAATCAGTATATCAATTATGCTCCGAATTCCTAACATAGCGGTTCACCATATGTGCATGCTACGAGAATCACTAACTTCAACACAAGTATTTCTAGATTCACAACACCCTACTAACATAACTCTTAATATTATCAAATCCACGTCTCAAAACTAACTGAGAGGAATCAAAACTTCTCTTTCTACTCAATGCACATGAAGATGGAGGTTTTTGTATCCTCTTTGGGTACCTATCACCTTTGGGACTACTTTCATAGCACAAGCCAACTACCAAGTTACACACCGCCGTGCTCTAAAAGATCTAAGTGAACACATAGAGCAAAATGGTCTAGCTCAAAAGATATAAGTGAAGCACGATGAGCATTCTAGCAAATTCACGATGAGTGCATGTATCTCTCAAAAGGTGTGCAACAAGGATGATTTTGACACAAAAAAAAGAAAATACTCAAACGATACAAGACGCTCCAAGCAAAACACGTATCATGTGGTGAATAAAAATATAACTCCAAGTAATGTTACCGATGGATTGAAGACGAAAGAGGGGATGCCTTCCCGGGGCATCCCCAAGCTTAGGCTTTTTGGTGTCCTCGAATTTGGCTTGGGATGCCTTGGGCATCCCCAAGCTTGAGCTCTTTCCAGTCCTTATCTCTTTGTCCATGAGAACATCACCCAAAACTTGAAAACTTCACAACACAAAACTTAAACAGAAACTTGTGATAACATTAGCACGAGAAAACAAACTACCACCTCTTTAGGTACTGTGGCAATCTTGAATTCTATGTATATTGGTGTTGGATTACTGTATTCTCACTTTTCGATGGCTAGTACCCCCCGATACTATCCATAGTTTCATCAAAACAAGCAACAAACTCAACAAAAACAGAATCTGTCAAAAACAGACTAGTCTGTAGCAATCTGTATACTTCGTATACTTCTGGTACCTCAACAATTCTGAAAAATTACGACTGCCTGGGAAAAGGCATATCAACCAGCAGAAAAAAGAATCAACTCAAAATATCTTTCTGAATAAAAATGAAAAATAATCTCGTGAGCGAAAAGTTTCTGTCTTTTTCCAGCAGGATCAAACAATCATCACCAAGACTAGTCATAAAGGTTATGCTTGGATCAAACACAAAAAGAAACACAAAAGACACAATCACAACAGAATTACGATAGTGTGGACGCAACAAAACAGAAAAGAAAAAGATAAATTCATTGGGTTGCCTCCCAACAAGCGCTATTGTTTAACACCCTTAGCTAGGCATAAGGTGATGGAATCACGTATCGTCGTCTTTGGTGCTCAAACCATAAGTAGCCCTCATCATGGATTCATAAGGCAATCTTATTTTCTTTCTAGGAAAGTGCTCCATGCCCTTCTTTAAAGGAAATTGAAATCTAATATTCCCTTCCTTCATATCGATGATAGCACCGGTAGTCCTTAGGAAAGGTCTACCAAGAATAATAGGGCATGTAGGATTGCAATCAATGTCAAGCACAATGAAATCCACGGGTACATAGTTCCTATTTGCAATAGTAAGAACATCATTGATCCTCCCCATGGGTTTCTTGATAGTAGAATCCGCAAGATTCAAATTAAAAGAACACTCCTCAATCTCATTAAAACCCAGAACATCATATAAAGACTTTGGAATCGCGGAAACACTAGCACCCAAATCACACAAAGCATTGCATTCATAGTATTTGATTTTGATTTTTATAGTAGGTTCCCACTCATCATGAAGCTTTCTAGGGATGGAGACTTCCAATTCAAGTTTCTCTTCAAGAGATTTTATCATAGCTTCGACGATATGATCGGTAAAGGCCTTGTTTTGGCTATAAGCGTGTGGAGAGTTTAGCATGGATTGCATCAAGGAAATGCATTCAATCAAGGAGCAACTATCATAATTGAATTCCTTGAAATCCAACGTAGTAATTTCATTACTACTCAAAGTTTTAATATCTTCTACTCCACTTTCAATGCTTTTAGCATCAAGATAGATGGACTCCGAATCATTGGGGCGTTTTTCAACCAAGGTGGATTCATATCCAGACCCATCATCATTAGGTTTGACACAAGAAAACAAAAATTCAATGGGAGTCACACCAAGCACTTTAAGATCTTCGTGATTCTTATCACAAGAACACGCCTTTTTAAGCCATTCATGTCTAGCACGAATTTGGGCGGTTCTTTCTTTGCTCTCACTCATGGAAACACGCATAACTTTCAAAGTTTCATCCATATTGATCTTGGGAGGAGCACATCTAACTTTCAAAGCATCAATATCACTAGACATTCTATCAACGCTCCTAGCCAAATCGTCAATTTTGAGTAGTTTTTCCTCTATGGACGCATTGAAAATCTTTTGCGAGTTGATAAACTCTTTGATATTAAGCTCTAGATCAGAGGGTAATATATTATAATTTCCATGAGTATTGTTGTAGGAGTTGCCAAATTTATTAGAGGAGTTACTAGGAAAAGGCCTAGGAACATAGTTTCCTCTAAAAGCGTTGTTGTTGCCAAAATTATTCCTACCAACAAAATGAACGTTCAAGCTAGCGTTGCTACTCTTAATCAAGGAAGACAAGGGCATATCATTAGGATCTAAAGGAGCACTTCTACTAGCGACCAAATTCATTAACTCATTCATCTTAGCACTCAACGAGTTAATTTCTTCTATAGCGTGTACCTTCTTACTAGTAGGTGACCTTTCAGTGTGCCACTGAGAGTAGTTCGTCATGATATTATATAGGTGTTTTGTAGCTTCTCCTAACGTGATTTCCATGAACGTTCCACCAGAGGCGGAGTCCAAGATGTTTCTCGAAGCGAAATTCAAGCCAGCGTAGAATATTTGTATAATCATCCAAAGACTCAAGCCATGAGCGGGACAATTCCTAATCATCAATTTCATCCTCTCCCAAGATTGTGCAACATGTTCATGATCAAGTTGCTTAAAATTCATGATATCATTACGGAGGGAGATAATCTTAGCCGACGGAAAATACTTGGATATGAAAGCATCTTTGCACTTAATCCAAGAATCAATACTATTTTTTGGCAAAGACGAAAACCAAGTTTTTGCTTGATCTCGCAACGAGAAAGGAAAAAGCTTAAATTTAATCACATCATTATCCACATCTTTCTTCTTTTGCATATCGCAAATCTCAATGAAGGTATTAAGATGGGATGCGGCATCTTCACTAGGAAGGCCGGAGAATTGCTCTTTCATAACAAGATTCAGTTAAGCGGCATTGATTTCGTATGACTCCGCACTAGTGGCAGGAGCAATCGCGGTACTAATAAAATCATTATTATTAGTATTCGAGAAGTCACAAAGTTTGGTGTTTTCAATCATGGTGACTTCAGCAAGCAAGCAAGCACACAAGCAAACAAAGAGTACCTGAGAGAAAAGGGCAAACGAAAAAGGCAAACAAAAAAGGCAAATATTTTTTGTGAATTTCTGTTTTTCAGAAGTGCGGGAGAGGAAAACGAGAGGCAAAAAAGTATATGCAAGAGATGAGTTTGCGACACTTACTTGGAAGAGTTCTTGACTTGATCTTCTCCGGCAACGGCGCCAGAAATCCTTCTGCTACTTCTCAAACAACAGCGCGAGAAAGTGACACGTTGACGAAGACTTGCTTGCATTGGCTTTTCCCCTGAAGAGGAAAGGGTGATGCAGCACAGGAGCAGTAAGTATTTCCCTCACTTTAAGAACCAAGGTATGAATCCAGTAGGAGAATCTCGTCAAGTCCAGAGTACCTGCACAAACACAAAAGAGCTTGCACCCAACGCTATAAAGGGGCTGTAAATCCCTTCAAGATTGATTGCAAAGTGAGATCTGAAGTCGGAAAGTGCAACGAAGAAAAATTGTAAGGCTGAAAATATGGTGTGGAGTAGACCCGGGGGCCATAGTGTTCACTAGAGGCTTCTCTCAAAATAGCAAATACTACGGTGGGTGAACAAATTACTGTCGAGCAATTGATAGAACCGCGCAAAGTCATGACGATATCTAACGCAATGATAATACATATAGGCATCACGTCCGAGTCAAGTAGACCGATACTTTCTGCATCTACTACTATTACTCCACACATCGACCACTATCCAACATGCATATAGTGTATTGAGTTCATGATGAACAGAGTAACGCCTTAAGCAAGATGACATGATGTAGAGGGATAAACTCAAACCAATGATGAAAACCCCATCTTTTTACCCTTGATGGCAACAACACGATGCGTGCCTCGCTACCCCTTCTGTCATTGGGTGAGGTCACCGCATGGTATGAACCCAAAACCAAGCACTTCTCCCATTGCAAGAATCATAGATCAAGCTGGCCAAACAAAACCCACAGCTCGAAGAGAATTACAAGGATATGAAATCATGCATAAGAGAGATCAGAAGAAACTCAAATAAGATTCATAGATAATCTGATCATAAATCCACAATTCATCGCATCTCGACAAACACACCGCAAAAGAAGATTACATCGGATAGATCTCCATGAAGATCATGGAGAACTTTGTATTGAAGATCCAAGAGAGAGAAGAAGCCATCTAGCTACTAGCTATGGACCCGTAGGTCTATGGTGAACTACTCACGCATCATCGGAGAGGTCATGGTGTTGATGAAGAAGCCCTCCGTATCCGAATCCCCCCTCCGGCAGGGCACCAGAACGTGCCCGAGATGGGATCTTGCGGAGACAGAAGCTTGCGGCGGCAGAAAAGTACTTTCGATGATCTCCTGATTTTTTCTGGGATTTTAGGGAATATATAGGCGAAAGACCTAGGGCAGAGGTGGCCTAGGGAGCCCACAAGCCTAGGAGGCACGTGTCCCCCTGGCCGCGGCTATGGGGCTTGTGGGGTCCCTGGTGGCCCCTGCCTTGGTTCTCAATCTTCCCGATCTTCTTCTCTTTCGAAAAAAATCTTTTCGGAGGTTTTATTCCGTTTGGACTCCGTTTAAAATCCTCCTCTAAAAAGGGTCAAAAACACGGAAAAAACAGGAACTGGCACTTGGCACTGAGTTAATAGGTTAGTCCCAAAAAAGATATAAAAGGCATACAAAACATCCAAAGTTTGACAGGATAATAGCATGAAACCATCAAAAATTATAGATACGTTGGAGACGTATCAGACTCCGACTCGAAACAACACCAGGATTTCAACGAGAAATAGAAATGCTCACATCACCATGCCCTTTTAATTTTTAGATGAACAAAAATTTAACACCTGTTAATACCGACACTTCTACGAGTCAACAATGATGCACTCACACCCTTTCACATTACCACATCAATATCATTAACCCATAATTTCTCTTTAATGTGCTACATGAAGTTTTTTATTATCACTCCTTGAATACCTATTTTTTTGGACTAGTCTTATAACCCATGTAAATTACCGTCACTTTTTATTAACTCTCAAACAAATATAAGTGAAGAATGAGAGTTTAATTCTTTCTACAAAAGACTTGTACATGCTCTAATAAGTATAAGTGAAGCAAAAGAGCATTCTACAAATAACGGTTTTCTATATGTAGAGAAACATGCATCCAACTTCAAATGATATAAGTGAAGCACATGAAGCATTCTATAAATCAACTCAAAAGATATAAGTGAAGTGCAAAGAGCATTCTATAAATCAACCATGGAATTTCCCTTACTAGCATGGTGCATTGCTAAAAGGAGAATAAAAGTCACACAACTCTCCAAGAATTTATGCATATCATGTGAACAAAACAAAAACCGAAACATACCGATAGTTGTTGAAGCAGAAAGATGGGATGCCTTCCGGGGCATCCTCAAGCTGAGAAACTTGAGTCTCCTTAAGTAATTACTTGGGGTGACTTCGGAATCATCAAGCTTGAGCTCTTGCCTCTCCTTATTCTTCTCACATCAATACCTCCTCGATCTTTGAACACTTCATCCACACAAAACTTGACAGAACTTTTATTAGAGAGGTTAGTTCATATAACATGAAATCTCATCATGTACTTGCATAACATTATTGTATAATTATAATCTTACATTACCCACTGCATTGTATCACAATTTTATGGCTCCCAAGTCAATGGGGCTCAAAAAGAATTCAAAAAATTAGCACGCAAAGCAACTATAAGAGCAATCTATGAAAAATAGGATAGTCTCGAAAGATGCAGATGAAATTTATACTTATGTAACTAATAAAATTCTAACAATTTATTAAGTTGTAAATTTTTTGGATAAATGTACTCTGTAAGAATTTCAGATTTTTTTGGTGTTCCAGTAAAATATGAAAAATCAAACACTACAGCCGAAGTTTCTGTTTTTACACAACATATATCAAACAAGCAATTCAAACATCCCAAAGGTAATTCTTGGAATTTTTTATTTAAAGAACAAGATTGTGAATAACATATAATAGAGAATAGTACAATAAAATGATGCTCCAAGCAAAAAAAACATATTATGTGAGCATTAAAAATATAGCTCCAAGTAAGATATACCGATAGTGTTGAAGAAGAAAGATGGGATGCCTTCTGGGGCATCCCCAATCTTAGACGCTTGAGTCTTCCTTGGATATTACCTTGGGGTTGCCTTGGAACCCCAAAGCTTAGGTTCTTGCTTCTCCTTATTCTTCACATATCGATATCTCACCCAAAACTTGAAAACTTTAATCACAGAAAACTTAATACAAGCCTCATGAGATCCGTTAGTATAATAGGCAAATAATAAACTTTGGGTACTGTTATAAATTGATTCATATTTAATTATTGCATAAGGTACTTTATTTTAACTTCTGCATGGCTTATCCCCTCCGATACAACCCATAACATCATCAAAACAAGCAAACTAGGCAAGCAAAAACAGAATCTGTCTAAAATAGAAGAGTCTGTAATGATTAGTACAAATACGAAACTTCTGTGACTCAAACAATTCTGAAATATTAGGAGGACATGGGGAATTTGCATATTAAATCTTATAAAAAATGCAGCTCAAAAACATGTTACAGTAAAATCATAGCAGTTATGCGCTAGATGTCAAAGTTTTTGTTATTGCACATGATCAAATCTACTATCATCCAAATCAACCCAAAGGCTTTACTTGGCACATTATTTTCATAATACAATGGATTTGTACAAGGGGATAATTAAATTTGTTGAAAAGTTTCTATAATCAAGATTAACAAAGTTTCCGTGGGCATGAACAAAGTTCAAGGCTAGACCCCACTTCAACGGTGCTCATCTTTCTCACTTTCACCTTTCTTCTTGAAAAAGTTTAAGTTTCCCCACCTTTTTTGTTTTTAATTATTTTAAAAGCACACAACAGAAATAAATGACTCTAAAACTTCCAGGTTGTCTCCGTGACAACGCTTTCTTTAAAGCCATTAAGGTAGGCATATACTGCTCAAGTAATGGATCCACCCGGGTCACAAGGTATATCAAAGCCAATTTTAATTAACAAAGAATTGTAATTAAGTAGTTAGCAAAAAATAATATATATCATGTAGCAATGATTTATAACTCTCTTCCTCTGCATTAGCACATCATAAAAGAACAATTCGTTCACACAAAGTAAAGGCCAATAGAAAGTATGAAGTTCATAAAAAATTGATATTTCAAACAAATCCAAGGGATCATAGCAATCATCATAGCATTCATACTTTGGTAAGCGCGAAGGGAAATTAAACAATGTATGAACAGCTTTAATAGCAAGGTGAAGATTTAATAACAATGTATACAACTTTAATATGCTTTAATGGCAATGTGAATAGATTTAGTAACAATGTATACAACTCTAATATGCAGATTCGTTCACACAAAGCATGTGGTTTCTTGCAATTTTATCATATTGGAAACATAGAGATGTGAAGATTTGGTTCCTATCTCATAATAATTGCAAGTAGGAGCAGCAATCATATGCATATTATATTCATAAAATGTACCATCTGTAATTGTAAAACGGAACCCATCAATATAATCATTAATAAGTGAAAACTTCTTCGATATAGTGTAGTTGGGAGAATTTAAAAAGATAATAGGACTATCATGTCTGGGTGCAACAGAAACAATTTCATGCTTAACATAAGGAACTATAGCAAGTTCATCTCCATTAGCATAATTCATATTGGCATCATGGCCACAAGCATAGAAAGTATCAAGTTCATGAAAAATGCATATTTCAAACAAATCCAAGTTATCATAGCAATCATCATAGCATTCATCCTTCGGAAACCACGAAGGGAAATTAAACAATGTATGAGTTGGGGAGTTACTCGCATTAGAAGGTGGGCACGAGTGTCTAATCCGCTCTTCTTCCTTTTGTTCTTTGCTCTCGTCCTCATCTTTTTCCTCTAATGAGCTCACAATTTCAGAAATTTCTTCTTCCATAGATTCCTGCGAAATATTATTCTCTTCCAAGGCAGCGTTCATTCAATAAATTCTTTAACATAAGAATTAGAAGCATAGTTTTCATAGCAATATTTAAGTCTGGCAAAAAAATTAGATTTGCAAAAAGTAGCATCATACTTTTCAATCAAAGTAGTAATTTCATAAGCACCCTCAAAAGCAACAAATTCTTCAATTTGTTCAACATCCTAATAACAATAGGCCTCTTTGGCATAAGGAGATAATATTTTATATTAAACACACATTGGTAAGGAAGGTGTTTTTAGTTTCTTCAGAACAACATGTAAAATCATATATTTCGCATGAACTCCAAGCATAGCAACACGAAGTATTAATTTGATGCCACAAGAGTTTCCATTTTTTAGATAAGCAACGTCACACATAGTAAGCATGCTCATTTAATGGTTTTCCCTCAACTAAGCTAGTTGGGTTTTCAGCACGATCACAAAGGGATCCGAGTAATAAGCTTCAATAGAAGGATAGATTTTGGGTGGTTCCTCAACTACTTGGTAAGCAAGTACATCTATTATTTTTTGGTATTTGAGTTTCCTACCAATAACTAAAGATAGAAAACTACTAATAATATAAAATAAAAATTAATTAGTGATAAAGCAAACAAGCACACACAATAATGTCAACCACTACACTATTGCTCCCCGGCAACGGTGCCAGAAAAAGGTCTTGATAACACACAAGTATAGGGGGTTGTTTGTAGACTTTTGCATTAAGTAAGATTGTAAAACCCAACGAGGAGCTAAAGGTAGAATTAATATTCTCTCAAGTTCTATTGAACACCCATACAACTCTACGCATGCTAACGCTTACTTTACCTAGAACAATTATGAAACTACTTTGCGGGAAGGAAACTATAACTACTTAGTAGGTGTAATAGTGTTGGAAATATGCCCTAGAGGCAATAATAAATTTGTTATTATTATATTTCCTTTTTCATGATAATCGTTTATTATCCATGCTAGAATTGTATTGATTGGAAAGTCAAATACATGTGTGGATACATAGACAACACACTGTCCCTAGTGAGCCTCTAGTTGACTAGCTCGTTGATCAAAGATGGTCAAGGTTTCCTCGCCATATGCAAGTGTTGTCACTTGATAACGGGATCACATCATTAGGAGAATGATGTGATGGACAAGACCCAAACTATAAACGTAGCATATGATCGTGTCAGTTCATTGCTATTGTTTTTCTGCATGTCAATGTATCTGTTCCTATGACCATGAGATCATGCAACTCTCGGACACCGGAGAAATACCTTGTGTGTATCAAAGGCAACGTTATTGGGTGACTATAAAGGTGCTCTACGGGTATCTCCAAAGGTGTCTGTTGGGTTGGCATGGATCAAGAATGGGATTTGTCACTCCGTGTGACGGACAGGTATCTCGGGGCCCACTCGGTAACACAACATCACAACAAGGCTTGCAAGCAATGTGACTAAGGAGTTAGCTAAGGGATCTTGTATTATAGAACGAGTAAAGAGACTTGCGAGTAACGAGATTGAACTAGGTATGGAGATACCGACGATCGAATCTCGGGCAAGGAACATACCGAAGGACAAAGGGAACAACATACGAGATTAATTAAATCCTTGACATAGAGGTTCAACCGATAGAAATCTTCGTAGAATATGTAGGAGCCAATATGTACATCCAAGTCGCTCTATTGGTTATTGACCGGAGAATGTCCCAGGTCATGTCTGCATAGTTCTCAAACCCGCGGGGTCTGCACGCTTTAGGTTCGGTGACGTTCCGGTATAGCTGAGTTATTGGTGTTGGTAACCGTAAGTTGTTCAGAGCCTCGGATGAGATCCCGGACGTCACGAGGAGCTCCATAATGGTCCGTATGTAAAGATTGATATATAAGAAGTCCTATTTTGGTCACCGGAAAAGTTTCGGGCTCATCGGTAATGTACCTGGAGTGTTGGCAGGGTACCGGGGACCATCGGGAGGGGTGTTACACCCCGAGGAGCCTTATGGGCTGTGGGAGGATACAAACCAGACCCTAGTGGGCTGACATAAGCTCCCAATAGAGTGGTATGGTAACCCTTTCTTGGAGGTCATGTTGTTGAACAACAATGAACCTACGAGCTATGGAGAAGCGATGGTGGGTCTAGATTCCGGCAAATGGCTGGAGGCTATGAAATCCGAGAGGGGATTTGCGTATAAAAACAAAGTGTAGACTTTGTAAGAACTACTTGATGGTTGTAAGACTATTAAGTAAAGATAGATCTTTAAAAGGAAGATAAACGATGATGGTGAAAAGTCACCAATAAGAAAAGCTTGACTTGTCGCAAAGATGTTTCCGACAAGTTCAAAGAGTTGACTATGATGTGACTTTCTCACTCGTAGAGATGCTAAAAGTCTATTGGAATTATGTTAGTAGTTGTTGCATTATTTATGAAATATGGCATACAAAGAAGTGAGTGGGAGCACTATAGAATTTCTGGTAAGTATATGTGGTTGACATATTGTTGATCGGAAGTAATGCATAATTTCTGGAAAGCATAAAGGGTTGTTTGAAAGGAGTTTTTCAAAGTAAAACATGCATAGAGCTACTTGAACATTGGGCATCAAGATCTATAGAGATAGATCAAAACGCTAAATAGAACTTTCAATGAAATGCAATGCTTGACAAGTTTTTGAAGGAGTTCAAAATAGATAAACAAAGAAGGAGTTATTGGTTGTGTTGTAAGGTGTGAATTTGAGTAAGACTCAAAGCCCGACCACGGCATAAGAAAGAGAAAGGACGAAGGTCGTCCCCTATGCCTTAGCCGTAGGCTCTAAAGTATGCAATGCTGTGTACCGCACCTGATGTGTGCCTTGCCATGAGTCTGTCAATGGGTACAAAGAGTGGTCCAGGATTGAATCACTGAACATCGGTCAAAGTTATCCTTAGTAACTAGTGGACTAAGGAATTTTTCTCGATTATGGAGGTGATTAAAGAGTTCATCTTAAAGGGTTACGTCGATGTAAGCTTTGACACTAATCTGAATAACACTGAGTAGTAAACCGGATTCGTATAGTGGAGCAGTCATTTGGGATAGTTCCAAATGGCACGTAGTAGCAGCATCCATAGGATGACATAGAGATTCGTAAAGCACACACGGATCTGAAAGGTTCAGATCCGTTGACTAAAATCTCTCTCACAAGCAAGACATGATCGAACCCCAGAACTGTATGGGTGTTAGATTCATTACAATGACAGAGTGATGTGAACTAGATTATTGACTCTAGTGCAAGTGGGAAAATATTGTAAATATATCCTAGAGGCAATGATAAATTGGTTATTATTATATTTCCTTGTTCATGATAATCGTTTATTATCCATGCTAGAATTGTATTGATTGGAAATTCAAATACATGTGTGGACAGATAGACAACACACTGTCCCTAGTGAGCCTCTAGTTGACTAGATTGTTGATCAAAGATGGTCAAGGTTTCCTAGCCATAGGCAAGTGTTGTCACTTGATAACGGGATCACATCATTAGGAGAATGATGTGATGGACAAGACCCAAACTATAAACGTAGCATATGACCGTGTCAGTTTATTGCTACTGTTTTTCCGCATGCTAATGTATCTGTTCCTATGACCATGAGATCATGCAACTCTAGGACACCGGAGGAATACCTTGTGTGTATCAAACGTCGCAACGTCATTGGGTGAATATAAAGGTTCTCTACAGGTATCTCCAAAGGTGTGTGTTGGGTTGGCATGGATCAAGACTGGTATTTGTCACTCCGTGTGACGAAGAGGTATCTCGGGCCCACTCGGTAATAAAACATCACAACAAGCCTTGCAAGCAATGTGACTAAGGAGTTAGTTACGGGATATTGTATTACGGAATGAGTAAAGAGACTTGCCGGTAACGAGATTGAACTAGGTATGGAGATACCGACGATCGAATCTCGGGCAAGTAACATACTGAAGGACAAAGGGAACAACATACGGGATTAATTGAATCCTTGACATAGAGGTTCAACCGAAAGATATCTTCATAGAATATGTAGGAGCCAATATGGAAATCCAGGTCGTGCTAATTGTTATTGACCGGAGAATGTCTCAGGTCATGTGTGCATAGTTCTCAAACCCGCAGGGTCTGCACACTTAAGGTTTGGTGACGTTTCGGTATAGTTCAGTTATAGGTGTTGGTAACCAAAGTTCTTCGGAGGTCCGGATGAGATCCCAGAGGTCACGAGGAGCTCCGGAATGGTCCTGATGTAAATATTGATATATAGGAAGTCCTGTTTTGGTCACCGAAAAAGTTTCGGGCTCATCGGTAGTGTAACGGGAGGGTACCGGGGACCACCGGGAGGGGTGTCACGCCCCGAGGGGCCTTATGGGCTGTGGGACGATACATACCAGCCCCTAGTGGGCTGACATAAGCTCCCACTAACGCCCATGAGGTTTGAGAGGCAAGAAACCCAAAGGTGGAAAAGGTGGAAAGGGTTTCCAAGTGGAAAGGAGGAATCCTACTCCTAGTAGGATTGGAGTAGGACTCCTACACCTCCAATTTCGTCCAAACCTTGAGGGTTTGAGGCTGCCTCCTCCCATCCCTCCCTCCTATATATACTAGAGGTATTGAGGGTTTTTGAGACACACAATTTCAGCCACGTGCTACCCTCTCCTCTAGTTTGTAGTTCTTCCTCTAGATCAGATTTCAACGGTGCTTAGGCAAAGCCCTGCAGGAATAGACCACCACCATCACCAACGCACCGTCACGCTGCCGGAGAACTCATCTACTTCCCCGTATCTCTTGCCGGATCGAGAAGTCGGGGGTCGTCATCGAGCTGTACGTGTGCTGAACGCGGAGGTGCCGTCCGTTCGGCACTAGATCGGGATGGATCGTGATGGGATCGCGGGACAGATCGTGATGAGATCATGGGACGGGCTGCGATTTGAATCGCGAAGATGTTCCACTCCATCAACCACGTTATATATGCTTCCGCTTAGCGATCTAAAAGGGTATGTAGATTCACTCTCCCCTCTCGTAGATGATCATCACCATGGATAGGTATTGCGTGTGCGTAGGAAATTTTTTGTTTCCCATGCTACGTTCCCCGACAAATAGATAGTTTTGCAAGCTAATAAAAAACATGGAAATAAAATTTAGTTTTTGTTTTAATAAATATTAATTTACTTAGTTGAATAGTAGAAAGCTTTTTGTGTAACACAAGAGAAAGATTGTCCATAGGCAATTGAATATAAGATGCTGGATACTTATCATATGGAATGAGGGAGAGGCATATGCTAACACACTTTCCGTACTTGGATCATATGCACTTATGATTGGACCTCTAGGAGGCATCCGCAACTACTAGAAGTCATTAAGGTAAACCTAACCATAGCATTAAACATCAAGTCCTCTTTACTCCCATACACACACAACTCCCTTACTCGGGTGTAAGTTACTCTCACTCTCGCCACCCACTACAAGCGAATCATGAACATATTGGAAACCCTCCAGTGTGTATCCTTCAAGTGTGTGCCTCATGGAATGCACCTGATGACAACACCATATCAACACACAATTCATATCAATAACATTATATCAAAATTAACCCGTAGGACAAAATAAATCTTCTCAAACATCATAGGATCGAATAATAATATATAGCATTAAGCACCAAGTTCAAGTAGATATTACAACAGGGAATAGAGGTTTTACGCCACTGCATAGAGGAGGAGAGAGTTGGCATTGACGACGGCGAAGTTTTTGATGTAGACCGTTGTCATGATGGTTGCCCCAGCAGCGCTCCGGCGCCACCGAGAGATAGGGGGAGAGAGCCCCCTCCTCCTCCTTCTTCTTTGGCCTCTTAACTAGGTGGGAGGAGGGTTTCTCCTCTGTTCCATGGCCGCCATGGAATCCGGAGGGTAGCATCCCCTCCCGGATTGGATCTCTCTCTGTGTTTTTCTCTCATGTTTTCTTGACCTTTTTTCTGGCACTTCACCGTTTCTTAAATATCCAGAGATCTGGAACTCCGATCGGGCTGAAGTTTTGAGGGGATTTTTATTAGAAAATTATCTTTCTAGATGTTGAAGGGGAGTTCCAACCAACTTAAGGGGTGGCCATAAGCTATCAGGGCATGACCCATCCACTGGCCGCACCCTGTTAGCTTGTGGGTCCCCGGACACCGTCTTGCGTTGTTTCTATCTCCCAAGATTCACATATATTCCAAACAAATCTTCGTTAATTTTTATCGTATTTTGGAGTCTGTTTGATATGTATTTTCTATGAAACAAAAAATACACAAAAAACTAGAACTGACATTGAACACTAGGTCAATAGGTTAGTGCTCAGAAATAATATAAATTGGTAAATAATTACTAAAAAAGTATCCTAAAATGATAATATAATAGCATGGAACAATCGAAAATTATAGATACGTTGGAGACGTATCATGGGTTTCCTCCCAACAAGCGCGATTGTTTTATGCCCCTAACTAGGCATAATGCATAGTATTAAGTGTTGTCATCCTTCATGTTCATTCCATAAGTGTCCCTCATAATACATTCATAATGTTGCTTAATTCTCTTTGTTTGGAAGTGTTCCATCCCTGTCTTTAATGGGAATTGGAAACTTATGTTTCCTTCCTTTGCATCAACAATAGCACTAGTAGTTCTAGGAAAGGCCTACCAAGTATTATAGGACGAGACAAATTGCATTCAATATCAAGCACAATGAAATCCACGGGCACAAATTTTTTATTAGCAACAATAAGAAAATCAATTATTCTACCCAATGGTTTCTTAATGATGGAATTCGCTAGGTGCAAGTTGAGGGAACATTCATTTATATTGGTGAGACCTAGCACGTCACAAATAGATTTAGGTATAGTATAAACACTAGCACCAAGGTCACACAAAGCATTACATTCATAATCTCTAAGCTAAATTTTAATAGTACGTTCCCATTCATCATACAATTTTCTAGGTATGGAAATCTCTAGTTCAAGTTTCTCCTCATGAGGTTTTATCATAGCTTCCACAATATGTTTAGTAAAAGATTTATTTTGTTCATAAGCATTAGGTGAATTTATCATGGATTGCAGCAAGGAAATTCATTAAATTAAATAGCAACTATCATAATTAAAGTCCTTGTAATCCAAAGTAGTGGGTGCATTACTATGTAAAGTGTTGACCTGTGCAAACACATTTTTTCAATTTTACCATTGATATCATCACCCTCCGAAATATAGGGACTCCCTCTATATAAAGTTGACTCTTCTTATGTCCCCTTTTCATAGATTTTTATATTACTAAACAATGATTCAATAGGATAAACTCCAATCATTTTAATATCTTCATGCTAACTACGATAAAAGCCGGGTGGAAAAGCCTTTTGTAAGAATTCTCGCTTCACCCCCAACTCTCTTTAATTTCATTAATAGATATTCAGATATATTTAATTGAATTATTTATATCATGCTTAGGTGGTAAATTTTTACTTTTAAGAGTTTCCACATCATGAGCAATACTATCCATGTTCCTAGCCATATGATCAACTTCATGTAGTTTTTCTTCTACCATAGTATTGGAAGTCTTTTGAGAACTAATAAATTATTTATTTTGGTTCTAAATATCAGAGGGTATCCTATTATTATTATTGTAAGAATTACCATAATTATTCGAGGGATTACCTGGATATGGCTTAGGATTAAAATTTCTTCTATAAACATTGTTGCTAAAAATGTTTCTAGAGATGAAGTTCACATCTATAACATCATTATTTTGCACAATCAACATAGATAGTGGCACATCATTAGTATGAAAATGAGCATTTCTACTAGCAAACATATTCATAACAGCATCCATCTTGTCACTCGAAGTAGTAATTTCTATGACATAATTTACCTTACTTATTGGAGCTCTTTCGGTATGCCATTGAGAATAATTTGTCATCATATTATGAAGAAGTTTTGTAGCTTCTCCCAGAGTTATTCCAATAAAAGTTTTGTAGCCGAATCTAGAAGATTTCTTAAAACAAAGTTTAGTCATGCATAATTTTTTTGGATTGTCATCCATAAGCTCAAACTATGAGTGGGACAATTTCCAATCATCACATTCATTCTCTCCCCAGATTGGGAAACATGTTCTTGCTCAAGTTGCTTATGTTGGGAATATTCCCTAGAGGCAATAATAAATTAGTTATTATTATATTTATTTATTCGTGATAATCATTTATTATCCATGCTATAATTGTATTGATTGGAAACTCAAATACATGTGTGGATACATAGACAAAAAACTGTCGCTAGTAAGCCTCTAATTGACTAGCTCGTTGACCAAAGATGGTCAAGGTTTCCTAACCATACACAAGTGTTGTCACTTGATAACGGGATCACATCATTAGGAGAATCATGTTATGGAGAAGACCTAAATTATATACATAGTATATTGATCATGTCGTTTTATTGCTATTGTTTTCTGCGTGTCAAGTATTTATTCCTATGACCATAAGATCATATAACTCACTGGCACTGGAGGAATACCTTGTGTGCATCAAACATCACAGCGTAACTGGGTGACTATAAAGGTACTCTACAGGTATCTCCAAAGGTGTCCGTTGAGTTAGTATGGATCAAGACTGGGATTTGTCACTCTGTGTGACGGAGAGGTATCTGGGGGCCCACTCGTTAACACAACATCACACACACGCCTTGCAAGCAATGTGACTAAGTGTAAATCACAGGATCTTGTATTGCGGGACAAGTAAAGAGACTTGCCGGTAACGAGATTGAAATAGGTATGCGGATACCGACAATCGAATCTAGGGCAAGTAACATACCGAAGGACAAAGGGAATGACATACGGGATTATATGAATCCTTGACACTGAGGTTCAACCGATAAGATCTTTGGAAAATATGTAGGATCCAATATGGGCATCCAGGTCCCGCTATTGGATATTGACCAAGGAGTACCTTGGGGCATGTCTACATAGTTCTCCGCCCGAAGGGTCTGCACACTTAAGGTTCGATGATTTTTTAGTATAGTTAAATTATATGTAGGGTTACCGGACGTTGTCCGGAGTCCCGGATGAGATCACGGACGTCACGAGGGTTTCTAGAATGGTCCGGAAATGAAGAATGATATATAGGATGGTTTCATTTGGTTACTGGAAGGTTTTCGGGCATTACTGGCATTGTACCGGGAGTGACGGATGGGTTCCGAAAGATCACCGGGAGGGGGGCAACCCACCCGGAGGGAGCCCAATGGCTTTAAGGTGGCGCACCAGCCCTTAGTGGGCTGGTGGGACAGCCCAAGAAGGCCTTGGCGCCAAGAGAAGAAAAAACCAAAGAGGAAAAAAGTGGAGGTGGGAAGGAAGAGAAGGACTCCACTTTCCAATCCTAATTGGAGTAGGAATCCTCCTCTCCTCCTGGCCGGCGCACCCTTGAGGGCTTGGCACTCAAGGCAAGCCTCCTGCCCCTCCCTCCTATATATAGTGGTGATTTAGGGCTGATTTGAGACAACTTTTTCCACGTGCAACTCAGATCTAGACACCATAGTTCTTCCTCTAGATCATATTTCTGCGGAGCTCGGGCGGAGACTTGCAGGAGTAGATCGTCACCACCACCGCAGAGCCGTCACGCTGCTGGAGAACTCATCTACTTCTCCATCTTGCTTGTTGGATCAAGAAGGCCAATGCTACTGCAACAAAAGACCTTCCAACGGCGCCAGAAATAGGCACGTCGACGGGAGAATACTTGGCTTGATCTTTCTGCTGCAGCTACGCCTTAAGGGACTTCCTAGGAAAGTATGCAAAGGATTTCCCCCGTGGCCTTGGAGCCTTGCATTGGTGTTCCCTCGAAGCAGAAAGGGTGATGTAGCGTAGCGGTGGTAAGTATTTCCCTCAGTTTGAGAACCAAGGTATCAATCCAGTGGAGGAGTATCTCAAGATCCTGCACAAACACAAAAGCTTGCTCCCAACGCTATGAAGGGGTTGTCAATCCCTTATAGATTGTTTGCCAAGTGACAACTGAAAGCAACAAAGTAACAAAGCAAAGTAAAAGCGGAGGTGTAAACAATGGATGTGAATAGACCCGGGGGCCGTAGTGTTTACTAGTGGCTTCTCTCATGAAAGTAAGTAGACGGTGGGTGAACAAATTACTGTCGAGCAACTGATAGAACCGCGCAAAGTCATGACGATATCTATGCAATAATTATATCTATAGGCATCACGTCCAAAACAAGTAGACCGATACTTTCTGCATCTACTACTATTACTCCACACGTCGACCGCTATCCAGCATGCATCTAGTGTATTAAGTCCATAAGAACGGAGTAACGCCTTAAGCAAGATGACATGATGTAGAGGGATAATCTCAAACCAATGATAAAAACCCCATCTTTTTACCCTTGATGGCAACTTCTTGGTGTATGCCTTGCTGCCCCTACTGTCACTGGGAAAGGTCACCACATGGTAGAACCCAAAACCAAGCACTTGTCCCATTGCAAGAATCATAGATCTAGTTGGCCAAACAAAACCCAAGACTCGGAGAGACTTACAAGGATATCAAATCATGCATATAAGAAATCAGCAAAGACTCAAATATATATCATAGATAATCTGATCACAAATCCACATTTCATTGGATCTCGACAAACACACCGCCAAAGAAGATTACATCGGATAGATCTCCATGAAGATCATGGAGAACTTTGTATTGAAGATCCAAGAGAGAGAAGAAGCCATCTAGCTAATAACTACGGACCTGTAGGTCTGAAGTGAACTACTCACGGGTCATTGGAGGGGCGATGATGGTGATGAAGAAGCCCTCCAACTCCAAAGTCCCCTCCGGCAGGGTGCCGGGAAGGGTCTCTAGATGAGATCTCGCGGAAACGGAAGCTTGCGGCGTCGGAAAAGTATTTTCGAGGCTCCCCTGATTTTTTGCTGAATTTTTGGGAATATATAGGCCTAGGATCTAGGTCATGGGGCGGCCAGGGAGGCCACAAGCCCTGCCACCGCCGCCTCCCCCCTGGTGGCGGAGTGGGAGCTTGTGGGCTCCCTGGAGCCCACCTGGCTTGGCCCAGAGGCCCCCTGATCTTCTTTCGTTTGGGAAAAAATAATTTTGGGGTTTTTATTCCGTTTGGACTCCGTTCCAAAATCAGATCTGAAAAGAGTCAAAAACACAGAAAAAATAGGAACTGGCACTTGGCACTGAATTAATAAGTTAGTCCCAAAAAAGATATAAAAGGTACATAAAACATCCAAAGAAGACAAGATAATAGCATGATACCATCAAAAATTATAGACACGTTTGAGACGTATCAGCCGACATCATCGTTGAGTTGTACGTGTGCTGAACGCGGAGGTGTCGTCCGTTCGGCACTAGACCCGAACGGATCATGGGACGGATCGCCGGACGGTTCATGGGGATGATCGAGGGACGTGAAGACGTTCCACTACATCAACCGCGTTTCTTAACGCTTCCTGCTGTGTGATCTACAAGGGTACGTAGATCCAAATCTCCTCTCGTAGATGGACATCACCATGATAGGTCTCCGTGTGCGTAGGAAATTTTTTGTTTCCCATGCAACGTTCCCCAACAGTGGTATCAGAGCTAGGTTCATGCATAGATGTTATCTCGAGTAGAGCACAAAGGGTTTTGTGGACGGTGATGTTCGATTTGCTGCCCTACGGTGATGTTCGATTTGCTGCCCTCCTTAGTCTTTTCTCAATTCGGCGGTATTGTTGGATTGAAGCGGCCCGGACCGACATTATTCATACTCTTACGAAAGACTGGTTTCATCGATTGACATGCAACCTCGTTGCATAAAGATGACTGGCGGGTGTCGGTTTCTTCAACTTTAGTTGAATTTGTTTTGACCGAGGCGGTCCTTGGTGATGTTATATAGCAATTTGCACATCTCCGTTGTGGTTTTTGAGTAAGTAAGATGCGATCATACTAGATACCCATAGTAGCCACGTAAAACATGCAACAACAAATTAGAGGATGTCTAACTTGTTTTTCAGGGTATGCTTGTGATATGATATGGCCAATGACGTGATGTGATATATTGGATGTATGAGATGATCATGTTGTAATAGTTAATATCAACTTGCACGTCGACGGTACGGCAACCAGCAGGAGCCATAGGGTTGTCTTTAAACTAACGTTTGTGTTTGCAAATGCGTTTACTATATTGCTAGGACATAGCTTTATTAGTAATAACATAAGTAGCACAACAACCCCGATAGCGACATGTTGATGGATATCATGATGATGAAGATCATGGTGTGGCGTCGGTGACAAGAAGATCGTGCCAGTGCTTTGGTGATGGAGGTCAAGAAGCACAAAATGATGGCCATATCATGTCACTTAGGAATTGCATGTGATGTTAATCCTTTTATGCACCTTATTTTGCTTAGAACAACGGTAGCATTATAAGGTGATCTCTCACTAAAACTTCAAGATGAATTCTCCCCGACTGTGCACCAATGCTACAGTTTGTCGTTTCGAGACACAACGTGATGATCGCGTGTGATAGACTCAAAGTTCACATACAACGGGTGCAAAACAGTTGCACACACGGAACACTCGGCTTAAGCTTGACGAGCCTAGCATGTGCATACATGGCCTCGGAACACATGAGACCGAAAGGTCAAGGATGAATCGTATAGTTGATATGATTAGCATAGAGATGCTTACCACTGAAACTATTCTCAACTCACGTGATGATCGGACTTGAGTTAGTGGATTTGGATCATGTACCACTCAAATGACTAGAGAGATGTACTTTTTGAGTGGGAGTTCCTAAGTAATATGATTAATTGAACTAATTATCATGAACATAGTCAAAAGGTCTTTGCGAATTATGATGTAGCTTGCGCTATAGCTCTACTATTTTTTATATGTTCCTAGACAAAATTTAGTTGAAAGATGATAGTAGCAACTTTGAGGACTGAGTCCGTGAAACTGAGGATTGTCATCATTGCTGCGCAGAAGGATTATGTCCTTAATGCACCACTAGGTGTGCTACACCTCGAGCGTCGTCTGTGGATGTTGCAAACATCTGACATACACGTTTTTGAAGACTACGTGATAGTTCAGTGTGTAATACTTAATGGCTTAGAAGCAAGGCACCGAAGACGTTTTGAAACGTCACGGAACATAAGAGATGTTCTAAGAGATGAAATTGAGATTTCATGCTTGTGCCCTTGTTGAGAGGTATGAGACCTCCAACAAGATTCTTTGTCTACAAAGTAAAGGAGAAAAACTCAAATCGTTGAGCATGTTCTCAGATTGACTGAGTACAACAATCGCTTGAATCAAGTGGGAGTTAATCTTCCTGATGAGATAGTGATGGTTCTCCAAAAGTCACTGCCACTAAGCTGCTAGAGCTTCATGATGAACTATGACATATCAAGGATAGATATGATGATCCTTGAACGATTCGCAATGTTTGACACTACGAAAGTAGAAATCAAGAAGGAGCATGAATTGTTGATGGTTAATAAAACCACTAGTTTCAAGAAGGGCAAGGGCTAGAAGGGATACTTCATGAAACGGCAAACCAGTTGCTGCTCTAATGTAGAAACCCAAGATTAAACCCAAACCCGAGACTAAGTGCTTCTGTTATGATGAGAACGGTCACTGAGGCGGAGCTACCCTAGATACTTGGTACATGAGAAGGCTGGCAAAGTCAACAGAAGTATATTTTATATACATGATATTGATGTGTACTTTACTAGTACTCCTAGTAGCACGAGGGTATTAGATATCGGTTCGATTGCTAAGTGATTAGTAGCTCAAAATGAAAGCTATGGAATAAATAGAGACTAGCTGAAGGCAAGGTGACGATAAGTGTTAGAAGTGTTTCCAAGGTTGATGTGATCAAACTTCGCACACTCCCTCTACCATCGGAATTGGTGTTAAACCTAAATAATTGTTATTTGGTGTTTACGTTGAGCATGAACATGATTAGATCGTGATTATTGCAATACGATTATTCATTTAAAGAGAATAATGGTTATTCTACTTGCTTGAATAATTACCTTTAATGGTTTATTGAATCTCTATCGTAGTGTTACGCATGTTCGTAATATTACGTGCCAAAAGAAACAAAGTAATAATGATAGTACCAGTTACTTGTGGTACTGCCACTTGAGTCATGTTGGTGTAAAATGCATGAAGAAGCTCCATGCTGATGGATCTTTGTACTCACTCATTTTTGAAACGTTTGAGACATGCAAACCATACCTATTGGTATAAACGCATGAATAAACTCCATGCATATGGATCGTTTGGACTCACTTGATTTTGAATCACTTGAGACATGCAAAATCATACTACACGGAACAAGAGAGCAACTTGTTGGAAGTAATACATTTTTGATGTGTGCAGTCCAATAAGTGCTGAGGCACGCAGTGGATATCGTTATGTACTTACTTCACTAACGACTTCAGTAGATACAGGAGTATTTACTTGATGAATCACGGGTCTGAAGTATTGAAAAGTTCACAGCTATTTCAGAGTGACAAGAGGATACACTGTCTACGATATGATCATAGAGATGAATATCTGAGTTGCAAGTTTTGGTACACAGTGAAGACAATGTGCAAAATGTTTCGCAATTCCTGCCACCTAGAACACCATAGTGTGATGGTGTGTCCGAACGTCATAGCCGCGCCCTATTGCATATAGCGCATACTGTGATGTCTCTTATCGAATTATCACTATCATTTATGGGTTATGCATTAGAGACAACCACATTCACTTTAAATAGGGCACCGCGTATTTCCGTTAAGATGACACAATATAGACTATGGTTTGGAGAAACCTAAGTTGTCATTTCTTGAAAGTTTGGGGCTGCGACGCTTATGTGAAAAACTTTCAGTCTGATAAGATTGAATCCAAAGCGGATAAATGCATCTTCATAGGATATCCAAGACAGTTGGATGCATCTCCTATCTCAGATCGGGAAGCAAAGTGTTTGTTTCTAGAAACAGGTCCTTTCTCGAGGAAAGTTTCTCTCGAAAGAATTGAGTGGGGGGGGGGGGGGTGGTGGAACTTTATGAGGTTAGTGAACCGTCACTTCAACTAGTGTGTAGGAGGGTGCATGAAGATGTTCCTGTGGCGCTTACACCAATTGAAGTGGAAACTGATGATGGTGATCATTGAGCTTCGGATCAAGTTACTGCAAACCTCATAGGTCAACAAGGTCGCATACTACTACAGAGTGGTACGGTAACCCTGTCTTGGGGGTCATGTTGTTGAACAACAATGAACCTATGAGCTATACTGCAAACCTCATAGGTCAACAAGGTCGCATACTGAGGTTCAACCGATAAGATCTTCGGAGAATATGTAGGATCCAATATGGGCATCCAGGTCCCGCTATTGGATATTGACCGAGGAGTACCTCGGGGCATGTCTACATAGTTCGCGAACCTGCAGGGTCTGCACACTTAAGGTTCGATGATTTTTTAGTATAGTTGAGTTATATGTGTGGTTACCGAATGTTGTTCGGAGTCCCGGATGAGATCACGGACATCACGAGGGTTTCCAGAATGGTCCGGAAACGAAGATTGATATATAGGATGGTTTCATTTGGTTACCGGAAGGTTTTCGAGCATTACCGGCATTGTACCAAGAGTGACAATGGATTCCAAAAGATTACCGGGAGGGGGGCAACCCACCCGAAGGGAGCCCAATAGCTTTAGAGTGGCGCACCAGCCCACAGCCCAAGAAGGACTTGGCGCCAAGAGAAGAAAAAACCAAAGAGAAAAAAAGGGGGAGGTGGGAAGGAAGAGAAGGACTCCACTTTCCAATCCTAATTGGAGTAGGAATCCTCCTCTCCCCCTGGCCGGCGCACCCTCAAGGAAAGCCTCCTCCCCCTCCCTCCTATATATAGTGGTGATTTAGGGATGATTTGAGATAACTTTTGCCATGTGCAACTCAGATCTAGACACCATAGTTCTTCCTCTAGATCGTATTTCTGCGGAGCTCGGGCGGAGCCCTGCAGGAGTAGATCGTCACCACCACCGGAGAGCTGTCACGCTACCGGAGAACTCATCTACTTCTCTGTCTTGCTTGCTATATCAAGAAGGCCAAGATCATCGTCGAGCTGTACGTGTGCTAAACGCGGAGGTGTCATTCGTTCGGCACTAGATCGGAACGAATCGTGGGACGGATCGCGGGACGGTTCGTGGGGCTGATCGAGGGACGTGAAGACGTTCCACTACATCAGCCACGTTTCTTAACGCTTCCTGTTGTGCGATCTATAAGGATACGTATATCCAAATCTCCTCTCGTAGATGGACATCACCATGATAGGTCTTCGTGTGTGTAGGAAATTTTGTGTTTCCCATGCAACGTTCCCCAACAGCTTAATGTTCATAATTTGATTTCTAAGATAGATAATCATTGTGGGAGGAAAATATTTAGCAACAAAAGCATCTTTACACTTATCCCATGAATCAATACTGTTGGGAGGTAAAGACGAAAACCATGTTTTAGCACGTTCCGTTAGCAAGAGAGGAAATAACTTGAGTTTGACAATATCATTATCGACATCCTTTTTATTTTGCGTATCCCATAGCTCAACGAATGTATTAAGATGGGTGGCGGCATCCTTGTTAGGATTTCCTGATTTTTTTTTCTTTCATGACAAGATTTAACAAGGCAGCATTAATATCATAAAACTACACACTAATGGCGGGTGGTATTGGAGTACTAATAAAATCATTGTTATTAGTATTTGAAAAGTCACACAATTTGATATTTTGTTGAGACATAGCGATGAAGCAAGTAACTAGCAAACAAAAATAAAAATATTTTGTTTTTTGATTTTTAACCAGCAAATAAAGGAAAATATATAAAGGCAATTAAAAAGTAGAACAAGTGATTGATAGTTTGTGTGAAGGAACCTGCTAAGAATTTGATGATGTCTCCCGGGCAACGCCGCTAGAAATTGTTTCTCCTACTTATGAGCTAAGTTGGGTTTTTCCTTGAAGAGGAAGGGTGAAGCAATATAGTAACGGTAAGTATTTCCCTCAGTTAAGAACTAAGGTTTATCGAACCAATAGGAGAATCAGGGAAAACTCTCGTCGTTAGCGCCTACACACAAAACCAAAAGCTTGCACCCAACGCGGGCAAGAGAGTTGTCAATCCCCTTGAACTCATTACCTGCAAGGATTAATTCTGATAGAGAGGCTTCTCTCTCGAAAGCAAAGCATACGATGGGTAGAAAAATTATTGTTTGGCAATTTACAGAAAAGCGCATTGTTATGATGTTTTCACGATAATGATCATGCATATAGGCATCACATCAATAAAAAAGTAGACCGAAATGATTATGGAGCCATTACTATTACTCCACTTCGAGAACGCTTCTACGCTTGCCTCTCTAGGTATTAAGTTCATGCAAATAGAGTAATCCTTGGAGCAAGGTGACATGATATAGACAAAGTAAACCCAATCAATATGAATAAACCCCATACTTTTACCCTTAGTGGCAATAGTACAAATACAGGTCTTGTCCCCTTCTATCATCGCGATATAGAGCACCGCAAGATTGAACCCACTACAACGCACCAGTACCACTGAAGATAAATCAATCTAGTTTGCCAAACCAGATGGATAGATCATAGAGAAATACAAAGATATAACAATCATGCATAATAAAGTTCAAATAAGACTCAATTACTTTCAATGAATAATCCCACAATTCATCGAATCCAAACAAACACACCTCAAAAAAAGAACACATCAGATAGATCACCACGGGAATCGCGGAGAACATGGTATTGAGGATTAAAGAGAGAGAAGAAGCCATCTAGCTACTAGCTATCACTACTGCAGGAAGGTCCTAAGATGACGCATCAATTAGAGACCCTTCGACCAAACTGTGTGGATGCATGAATCGTAAACGGTATAGTACTAGGTCTATCGCTAATAATGTGAACTGTGTGCGATTGCATCCCATCAAATATGATTCAGAAAAGTCTTATGTGTGCGATACATGCCATACAGTTCTTCCATACGAACTGTTTCCAATTAGCTAAAATAACACAAACGGTTATAGAGATCTAGATATGTGTGATAGAGGGCACACAGTTCACTATGATAAAATGTGTGCGATGATTCAGCAGTACACAACTGATTCGGCATAACATGATGTGTGCGATACAGAACAAACAACAAAGTAACCAGAATCGTGTGCGAACACCAGAAATAACACCGATGATTGGTGCTAAATAACCTATGTGTGTTGTGTGAAAACGCTTGCTAGTATACAATTGTTAGCGAGTAATGAAATCATCACCGATGTTTCATAGTTTAGTCCATGTGTATTGTGATTTGCTCTGTTTCCACAATATCTATGTTGTGTCTACGGAACAACACCATATATACTTATAAGAACATGATTGCATAACCAAAAAAGTACGCAATGCCATTTCAAATATTGTATCAGAAATACCAGAAATATTACAAGGTTCAAATTCCAGCATTAGAAGTCCCAAATTCAAAGATTACAAGGTATAAACTGATATTAGAAATCAAATCCAATCTTCATCAGAATCTCTGGCATAAAATATTTCTACGAAGGGATCAGCCACCGAGAAGTTATATATCGACTCGATAGAATGCCTTTCGAATAATCTATTATGTGAACTTCCAAAATGAGAATTAGCTTCGGCACAACTTTTTCAATCCCGTTGTAGACACCTCCGGTGATCAGCAAACCATCCATTCTGGCATACTAAATATAGTGCAAACCTCATTACCTTGAGTACCCTTGCTTTCTAAACCAAGAAACCGGTGAATTGATTTTCTTGATCGGTGCCTTGGTACTGGTTCAAAGTAATTTCTGTGAGATGGTATTCAAGGCATTTGATGGGATTGTTATATTGCGCCACTGGTTTCACTCCTAGGCCTGCTTGTATGTGCAAACGAAGACAATATACCAGTGGCTAGATGCAGTTTTGAACACTACGGGACTCTTTGATTTCCAGGATTTATAGAATGCACTAATAGAGTGACATGCCATCTTCAATCGTTCAAGATTAACATCTCAAAAAAACAAGTACTGAAATCCTCAAAATTTGCTTTGGAAATCATATATAGTACATCTGTCATTCCAATCATGGGTAAAAGTACCAACAAATTGAACTCCATTGTGGTAAAAATTAACATGAAAGGAACATCACTTCGTTGTATAGCTTCTCCATGCAAGTAACTTAACAACTTCATCCAGATCATGGCCGATAGATTGTAGTGCCAAGATGTTCACTGTAAGCAAATATAATGTGAGGTCTGTGGGAATAATTTTTTGGATGAGAGAAGAACATAGATTAACAAAAAATAGATAAAATGTGATGTACAATAATATGAATGAGAAGAATATTGTTGTATCGGAACGAGTATGGATCCACCTATAATAAGTTGACAGAATTCAGCACACGAATCGCCCAACATTTTCAATTTTGGCGCGTCAATGACACAGATTCTTGTTGCACCTTCTTTATCATGTACAAACAATCTCTCAAGGAAAGGTGTATTCTGAATGACCATATCATGAAACACCACAACTGATAGCTTCTTGCGACACCAGCCATGCACATAAATCGTATGGAGATTCGTCATAGCAATGTGGAGGCTACTGAACCGAAACATCACCTGAGGATGAAGGTACTTGAGCACTATGCAGCCGTGGAGCAGGCGCTCCAAATCCTCCTTCACGATGCTAATGCCAATGATCTCGAGGTGCTTTAGTTTAGAGAGATGAAGAGTGTGCGCGACATTATTCTTAGGGGAAAAACCACCCCATGAACGTAGCATGCTGAATCATGGGTGTGAGGCGGAGCACAGGTGGAGGTAGCGAGCGTTGTTGTCCAGCAACACACTGGGTCCTCGAGTTGTTCTAGTACGAGTGATAAGAACTACTCGCGAAACTTGGGTTCGTCCTTGCAGTTGGAATGGAACTTGCCGATGGCAACACATCTGACTAGCACAGTCTGAGTGGCGAGGGTGTGGGACAATGCATCCAAGCATTTGCGATCCCCGCTGCAGAGTTCAGTGTTGTCAAGGAGGTAAAGGGGGTGGAGTGCCATAGGTGGTGCCACCACCTAGAGTGGATAGTGGTCTGCACAGCGGATTTGATGGGGAGGAGGGACATGATGGTTACCAACATCTTGTTGGGGATGCTACTGATGAAGTCCACGCTCGCCGGAGGCTCTTGCGGTTCAGCCTCGACCCGCCCCCGCTTGTTGTTCGCCTCGTCCTCCATTAGAAAAGGAGGCGATCCTCGGCGGCGGACCTTAGAGATAAGAACTAAGGAGAAGGTGGAGCATTAATGGAGAACTTGGGAGCAAGGCGGGCAGTGGGTGGAGGCCAAAGGGCTTGATTCCTGGTGAGCCAGCTATGCTTGCACGATGGACTGCTCGCACCTAGTCTGCTAAGCCTATGCGGCGGACTGCTCGCTGATACGTCCATTTTGCATCATGATTTCATGTTGATATTTATCACTTTTTGGGTTGTTAGTACACTTCACGGTACAATACTTATGCCTTTTCTCTCTTATTTTGCAAGGTTTACATGAAGAGGGAGAATGTCGGCAACTGGAATTCTGGCCTGAAAAAGGAGCAAGTTTGAGATACCTATTCTGCGCAACTCCAAAAGCCGTAAAAATCAACGAGGATTTTTTTTGGGATTTATAAAAAATACTGGGCCGAAGAAGTGCCAGAGGGGCGCCAGCAGGAGGCCACAAGCCTGCTAGGCGCAACCTCCCCCTAGCCGCGCCTAGGGGGCTTGTGAGCTCCCTGCTGGCCCACTGGCCCCCCTCTTTTGCTACAAGAAAGGTTTCCGTTTGGAAAAAAACAGGAGGAGGCTTTTCGGAGGATTCGCCGCCTCCACGAGGAGGAACTTGAGCAGAACCAATCTAGAGCTCCGGCAGGACGATCCTGCCGGGGAATCTTCCCTCCCGGAGGGGGAAATCATCGCCATCGTCATCACCAACACTCCTCTCATCGGAGGGGATTCATCACCATCAACATCTTCATCAGCACCATCTCATCTCCAAACCCTAGTTCATCTCTTGTAACCAATCTCCGTCTCGCGACTCCGATTGGTACCTGTAAGGTTGCTAGTAGTGTTAATTACTCTTTGTAGTTGATGCTAGTTGGATTACTCGTGGAAGATTATATGTTCAGATCCTTCATGCTATTCATTACCTCTCTGGTCATGAATATGATTATTCTTAGTGAGTAGCTACTTTTGTTCCTGGGGACATGGGATAAGTCATGCTATAAGTAGTCATGTGAATTTGGTATTCGTTCGATATTTTTGATGTGTTGTATGTTCTTTTTCCTCTAGTGGTGTTATGTGAACGTCGACTACATAACACTTCACCATTATTTGGGCCTAGAGGGAGGCATTGGGAAGTAGTAAGTAGATGATGGGTTGCCAGAGTGACAGAAGCTTAAACCCTAGTTTATGCGTTGCTTCGTAAGGGGCTGATTTGGATCCACTAGTTTAATGCTATGGTTAGACTTTGTCTTAATTCTTCTGTCGTAGTTGCGGATGCTTGCGAGAGGGGTTAATCATAAGTGGGATGCTTGTCCAAGTAAGGGCAGTACCCAAGCGCCGGTCCACCCACATATCAAACTATGAAAGTAGCGAACGTGAATCATATGAACATGATGAAAACTAGCTTGACAGAAATTCCCATGTGTCCTCGGGAGCGCTTTACCTCCTATAAGACTTTGTCCAGGCTTGTCCCTTGCTACAAAAGGGATCGGGCCACTTTGTTGCACCATTGTTACTTTTGTTACTTGCTACTTGCCATGAATCATCTCACCACACAACTACTTGTTACCGATAATTTCAGTGCTTGCAGATATTACCTTGCTGAGAACCACTTGTTAGATCCTTCTGCTCCTCGTTGGGTTTGACACTATTAGTTATCGAAAGGACTATGATAGATCCCCTATACTTGTGGGTCATCAAGACTCTTTTCTGGCGCCGTTACAGGGGAGTGAAGCGCCTTTGGTAAGTGGAATTGGTAAGGAAACAGTTATATAGTGTGCTAAAATTTATTGTCACTTGTCACTATGGAAACTAATCCTTTGAGGGGCTTGTTCGGGGTATCTTCACCTCGAACGGAAGCAAAAAGAGTTGCTCCTCAACCTGCTGCACCTACTGAAATTTTTTGCTATGGATTTCCTTCGGGTGTGCATGAGAAATTGCTGGCTAATTATTTTACAGGAGATGGAACATCATATCCAGACTTGCATCTAATCTATGTAGATGAAGTTTGTGGTTTATTTAAGCTTGCAGGTTTGCCCGAGGATGAGGTAAATAAGAAGGTATTTCCCTTATCTTTGAGGGATAAGGCGTTGACATGGTATAGGCTATGTGATAATACTGGATCATGGAACTACAATCGGTTGAAATTGGAATTTCCTGGGGACATGGTATAGCCTATGCATCTAGTACATCATGATCGGAATTATATTTATAATTTTTGGCCTCGTGACAGAGAAAGCATCGCTCAAGCTTGGGGGAGGCTTAAATCAATGTTATATTCATGCCCCAACCAAGAGCTCTCGAGATAAATTATCATTCAGAACTTCTATGCTCGGCTTTCTCATGATGATCGCACCATGCTCGACACTTCTTGTACCGGTTCTTTTATGAAGAGAGATATTGACTTCAAATGGAATTTATTGGAATGAATTAAACACAACTCTGAAGATTGGGAGCTTGGTGAAGGTAAGGAGTCAGGTATGAATTTCAAGTTTGATTGCGTTAAATCCTTTGTTGAAACAAATACCTTTTGTGATTTTAGTGCTAAGTATGGACTTGACTCTGAGATAGTAGCTTCATTGTGTGAATCATTTGCTGCTCATACTAATCTCCCCAAAGATAAGTGGTTTAAATATCATCCTCCCTTAGAAGTCAATGTAGTTAAACCCAATCGATTTGATGATAAAGTCATTGCCTATAATGATCCTATTGGTCCCAATGCTTACATTGAGAGACCACCTTTCCCTGTTAGGATAAAGGATCATTCTAAAGCTTCAACTGTGATACGTAGGGGCTACATTAGAACACCTACACCCCCTAAGAAAATTAGAGTTGAACCTAGCATTGCTATTATCAAAGATCTCCTATCTGACAATGTTGATGGCCATGATATTCACTTCTGTGAAGATGCTGCCAGAATTGCTAAACCACAGGCTAAAGACAAACATAGGCCTATTGTTGGCACGCGTGTTGTTTGTGTTAAGACAGGAGATCATTGTTATCATGGTTCATGTGACGTGGGTGCTAGTGTTAGTGCAATACATTAATCCTTATATGATGAAATTAAAGACGAGATTGCACCCGTTGAGATAGAGCCTATTGATGTCACTATTTAGCTTGCCAATAGAGACACTATCTGCCCTGTGGGAATTGTTAGGGATGTTGAAGTCTTGTGTGGTAAAACGAAGTATCCTGCTGATTTCCTCGTTCTTGATACCACACAAGATAGCTTTTGTCCCATCATATTTGGTAGACCTTTTCTCAATACTGTTAATGCTCATATTGACTGTGAGAAGCAAATTGTCACTGTTGGTTTTGAAGGTGTGTCACATGAGTTCAATTTCTCCAAGTTTGGTAGACAACCTCATGAAAAAGAGTTGCCTAGTAAGGATGAAACTATTGCCTTAGCTTCTATCGTCATGCCTCCTACTGATCCTTTAGAGCAATACTTGCTTGAGCATGAAAATGATATGCATATGGATGAGAGGGGTGAGATAGATAGAGTTGTCTTAGAACAATATCCTATCCTTAAGAATAATTTTCCTGTTGGACTTCTTGGGGATCCACCCCCACCAAAGGGTGATCGTGTGTTCGAGCTTAAACAGTTGCCTGATATTGTTAAGTATGATTATCTTGATGAAAAAGAGATATATACTGTTATTATTAGTGCTAGCCTCTCAGAGCATGAAGAAAAGAAGTTACTAAAATCTCTGAGGAAGCACCGTGCTGCTATTGGATATACTCTTGATGATCTTAAGGGCATTAGTCCCACTCTATGCCAGCACAAGATTAAAATTGATCCTGATTCCAAACCAGTTGCTGATCATCAAAGGGAGATTAAATCCTAAGATGAAAGAGGTAGTAAGAAAAGAAATACTAAAGCTTCTGGAAGCAGGTATTATCTATCATGTTGCTCATAGTGATTGGGTGAGTCTGGTGCATTGCGTCCCTAAGAAGGGAGGTATTACCGTTGTCCCTAATGATAAGGATGAATTGATCCCACGAAGGATTATTACTGGCTATAGGATGGTGATCGATTTTAGGAAATTGAATAAAGCCACTAGAAAAGGTCATTACCCTTTGCCTTTTATCGACCAAATAATAGAAAGACTTTCTAAACACACACACTTCTGCTTTCTAGACGGTTATTCTGGTTTCTCCCAAATACTAGTTGCACAAGCTGATCAGGAGAAAACCACTTTCACCTGCCCTTTCTGTACCTTTGCTTATAGGCGTATGCCTTTTGGCTTATGTAATGCACCTGCCACTTTTCAAAGATGTATGATGGCTATATTCTCTGACTTTTGTGAAAAGATTGTTGAGGTTTTCATGGATGACTTCTCCGTTTACGAGTCTTCTTTTGACGATTGCCTCAGCAACCTTGTTCGGGTCTTGCAGATATGTAAAGACACCAATCTTGTCTTGAATTGGGAGAAGTGCCACTTTATGGTTAATGAAGGCATCGTCTTAGGACATCAAATTTCTGAAAGAGGTATTGAAGTTGATAAGGCTAAGGTTGATGCAATCGAGAAAATGCCATACCCCACAGATATCAAAGGTATAAGAAGTTTCCTTGCTCATGCTGGTTTCTATAGAAGGTTCACTAAAGACTTCTCTAAGATTTCTAGGCCTCTTACCAATCTCTTGCAAAAGGATATTCTTTTGTTTTTGACGATGATTGTGAGGAAGCCTTCGAAATACTTAAGAAGGTTTTGATAACTGCACCTATTGTTCAACCACCTGATTGGAACTTACCTTTTGAAGTCATGTGTGATGCTAGTGATTATGTTGTTGGTGTTGTCCTCGGGCAAAGAGTTGATAAGAAGTTGAATGTTATTCACTATGCTAGTAAAACTCTAGACAGTGCCCAAAGAAACTATGCTACTAGGGAAAAGGAATTTTTAGCAGTCATGTTTGCATGTGAAAAGTTCAGGTCTTACATAGTTGATTCCAAAGTCACTATTCACACTGATCACGCTGCTATTAAGTACCTCATGGAGAAGAAGGACGCTAAATCTAGACTTATCACGTTTTTGCTTCATCTTACATGTTCATGTGTTGCAGTTTTCAATTATGGCCATGAAATTTCAAGAAACTAACTTAATGTAGAAAAAGGCCAATTGCACCTCAAATTTATTCAAATTTTAGGATTCTTGTCGTATTTGTGCATTGTAACATTGAAAAAAACTAGGCCGAATGAGGTAGTGACTAGCGGTTCATCATCAAACAAGGCCTCACATTCCCTCTCTGAACCACGAGCCTTCGTGTGATACTCCATTTTTTAGAAGCATGTGTCAAAGCTTAACTCGAACAAACCAATACTTTAACCACGAAATGTTGGCCCATGTCAAGTAATCATGCAGATTTTCATGTACTTCAGCACTTCTGTTTTTCATTTTTTGAATTTAAAAACCTAGATTATCAATGCTTGTGTCCAAACCGTTACTCGAGATGTTTGGAATCCCTTCAAATTTATTGCATGGGGGCACATGTACGGAAACTAGTACATAAATATAATTTTTTTTCCACCAGTTTTTGCTTCATCTTGCATGCTCATGTGTTTTAGTTCTGAATTATGGCCATAAAATTTCTAGAAACTAAATTAATGTATAAAAATGCTAATTGAACCCTGAAAATGTTCAAATTTTAGGATGCTGATCATACTCTAGACCGAATGAGGCAGCAATTGGTGGTTTGTCATCACACAAGGCCTCACATTCCCTCTTGTAACCACAAGCCTTCGTGTGATGCTCTCGTTTGTGAGAGACATGTGCCAAAGGTTATCTTGAACAAGCCATTACTTTAACCACGACATCTTGCCCCCATGTCGGGAAATCATGCAGATTTTCATGTACTTCAAAGATTTTTTTGTTTTTTTGAACTTAAAAAGCTAGATTCTGAATGCTTATGTCCAAACAGTTACTCAAGATGTTTGGAATTCCTTTAAATTTATTGCATGGAGCGTGTATATGGAAGCAAGTACTACATAAATATGCTTTTTCAACGGTTTTTTCTTCATCTTGCATGTTCACGTGTTTTTGTTTTGAATTATGGCCATTAAATTTCTATAAACTAACTTAATGTATAAAAATGCCAATGGAAGCATGAATTTTTCAAATTTTAGGATGTCGGTCATATTCGTGCATTGTAATGATGAAAAAAACTAGGCCAAATGAGGCAGCATTTGGCGGTTCGTCATCACAAAAGGCCCCACATTCCCTCTTGTAACCACAAGCCTTCGTGTGATGCTCCCGTTTGTGACAGGCATGTGTCAAAGATTATCTCGAACAAGCCATACTTTAACCGTGACATCTTGCCCCCATGTCAGGAAATCTTGTAAATTTTCATGTACTTCAAAGCATTTTTACTTTTTGAATTTTAAAACCTAGATTCTCAATGCTTGTGTCCAAACCGTTACTCAAGATGTTTGTAATTCCTTCAAATTTATTGCATGGGGCACATATACACAAGCAAGTACTACATAAATATAAATTTTTTCAGCAGTTTTTGCTTCATGTTGCAAGTTCATGTGTTTTAGTTCTGAATTATGATCATTAAATTTCTAGAAACTAAATTTATGTATAAGAATGCCAATTGAACCCTGAATTTTTTCAAATTTTAGGATGACGATCGTACTCATGCATTGTAGTGATGAAAAAAAACTAGGCTGAATGATACATCAATTGGCGGTTCGTCATCACACAAGGCCCCCCGTTGCCTCTCATAACCACGAGCCATCGTGTGATGCTCCGGTTTGTGAGAGGCATGTGTCAAAGCATATCTCAAACAAGCCATTATTTTAACCACGACATCTTGCCCCCATGTAGGGAAATCATGTTGATTTCCATGTACTTCAAAGCATTTTTATTTATTTTTTGAATTTAAAAATCTAGATTCTCAATGCTTGTGCCCAAACCGTTACTCAAGATGTTTGGATTTTCTTCAAATTTATTCCATGGGGCATATATATGGAAGCAAGTACTACATAAATATGAATCTTTTTTCAACAATTTTATCTTCATCTTGTATGTTCATGTGTTTCAGTTCTGAATTACGTTCATTAAATTTCTAGAGACTAACTTAATGTATAAAATGCCAATTGAACCCGAATTTTTTCAAATATTAGGATGTCGATCATATTCATGCATTGTAACGACGAAAAAGTACTAGGCCAAATGAGGGAGAGAATAGCGGTTCATCATCAAACAAGGCTCCGTGTTCCCTCTCGGGACCACAAGCCTTCGTGTGATGCTACAATTTGTGAGAGGCATTGGGTCAAAGCTTATCTCGAACAAGCCAATACTTTAACCACGACATCTTAGCCCCATGTTAAGAAATCATGCATATTTTCATGTACTTCAGAGCATTTTTTTGAATTTAAAAACCTAGATTCTCAATGCTTGTGTCCAAACCGTTACTCAAGATGTTTGGAATTCCTTCGAATTTATTGCGTCGTACATATATACGGAAGCAAGTACTACATAAATATAATGTTTCCACCAATTTTTGCTTTATCTTGCATGTCCATGTGTTTCAGTTTTGAATTATGGCCATTAAATTTCTAGAAAAGCAACTTAATATATAAAAATGCCAATTGAACCCCCATAAATGTCAAGTTTTAAGATGCCGGTCGTATTTGTGAACTAGGAAGATGAAAAAAAACTAGGTCGAATGAGGCAATGACTAGAGGTTCGTCATCAAACAAGGCTCCGTCAGTAGTGCAACCGTGTCCTATACAAACAATTTTTACCCCTTTCCACCACAAAGATTTAAACCTCCACCTTGCATATGTGGGTGATAGGGGGTAGCCCACACGATATAGATAAATCATCGGTGATGCCTCTGAGCGGTCACACATTCGGTTGAAAATAGACCGTGTGTGATTGCGAGGCCATCACAAACATACATGTTGTTGAAGTCGCGTGGGATGTGCTTAGTATCCCACACAGGGAATCCCAAAGATACGTTTCTATTTGTATTGTACATCACACACAATTTTCTACATAATATCGGTGATAGGAGCGGCCATCACACATGATAGTTATAATTCTATGGATTGCTTTATTAAATACAACACACGCGGTGCCTAGAAGAAATTGTTTGGCATAGGGGTGCCCATCACACACACTTGTTATGTGAAAACGTTTGTGAAAGGGTGGTCTAACACACACAGTTGTCGATCGGAAGCCGTGTGTGATTGTTCATTCATCAAACACACGAACTTTGTAGAAACTGTGTGGGTTTGTTGAGGTCATTGCCTAGGGCGGTGTCTAAGAAACTGTGTGCAATAGGAAACCTTAATAATCATCCTAATTACTCAATTATGTATACTCCATTTCATATCAAGCACACAATATATTTCATATTTGTATTAGGACAACCAGGATTTCATAATTGAATTTCATGAGAGTACAACACCATATAGGCATATACTACCTAGCAACCAATTATACAACATGACCAACTTTCAAATGCAACATCTAAAACCTTTGGAAGGTAGCATCATAGACGACAAATAGACAAATGAATCTCGTCTAGAAAACTATTAAAGCGAAAGGCGAATATTGATGTCGGGACCCCGATCCTAAGCCATAGGAATCTAGCCTGTAACACATCGCATCCCTTTGTGGTCTCACGCACGGTTAACTCCACGGCTACAGCCTTACCTTAGCCAGGACCGTTTGCGTCTTTTGACTCACGTATGCGATAGTGTCGCTAGCAATCCAATGTCAAAGAACCCGGATCGACATGTCTAGTCATGAACCAAAGTGGCAGTACCGCACAAGGACAGGCATACATGACCCAACAAAGCAGGTGTCGGTCATCGGCGAATGTAGACGAGTCGTAGCAAGCTACAAGGACTCCATTACATCGCGTGACATTTCCCCAAAGGGGACAGACACAACAGCTAAGAAGGACACATGCCGGTCAACCAATGTGTCTGGAGCAGTAGCGAACTACCAAGGCTCATTGGATCACAAAGGGGCATTTCCTTGTAAGGAGTGCTACTAAAGTTCACGACTAGGTAATCGAACCCCATACATATCAAGTACGACACCCGTACGCATGGCATACCGATATGTATAGATACATCGATGGCATCACAACATAACCATAAACATACAAGCTTTATTTAAGAGGCTTGGAAGAGCCACACACATAATATTACACATTAAGGTCTCTCGACCCATAATAGCAGTCATACAATACAAGCCAGCGGAAGAGTTATAAACTGTCTGGGTACAGACAGTGCAGCTAGAAGGCACATGGCCTGACTATACAACAGAGCCGACGTAGGGCCAGATCGTAGCTGGGACACCAGCTACTCGTCGTCGTCGATGTCTACGAAGAACCCTCCATTAGGGTCATTAGCAACCTCTGCAACATTTATTAAGCAAACATGAGTACGAAGGTACTCAGCAAGACTTTAGGAGAACTAACTACTTATGCAAGGTATCAAAAGGTATTGTGGGGTTTCATGCGGGAAGCCAGCATTTGACTCGTGGCTAGACAACTTGCACTTTGAAATTAGTTTTGACAACTTGATTTCTCGCACACGAGTCCACTAACACCACAACAATACACTATCGTGGAATCATTCCGTCTCCATACGGAAATGCCGTCCACGACACTCACGCTTATCTTGACAATTTTATGAGTAACCATTGAAGTTATATATGAACAACATATGTCTCCAAGTAGTCCATATCCGTGGACGCGGCTATTCGAATAGATCATAACCCTGCAGGGGTGTACTTTGTCACACACGCTCTCGCCACTTATCGCCATGTGCACGTCATGCACCTCGGCAACCTTCAAGCGGAAGCCCAGCGAGGGAGTCGGCCACGACCGTTAACCACACTAGTACCTAGTCCAGGTTTATCGCCTATCTGAGGTAACCCGTACGGAAGTCCGGCCGAGGTTTCCGCCACGGCCTCAAACGATGTGCGCAGGGTTCCCAAGCCCACCATCCGGGTGCCACTTGGTACACCGTGCCACTGCCTACCGCATCACGGCCCACCTCTCAGGTCAGCACCATGCACGGCCTCCAGCATTACTATAAACACCAGAAACTACTTGCAACTCCTGGACCGAGTACTACGCGATTAATAGGCCGAGCGGGGTCATATTTCAGGGCCCGGCATGTGGTAGTATCTAGTCTTGGATTACATACACGGAACTCAGTTCCTAAGGACGGTTCCAATGAAACAACCTGCCATGTACTCCTACACAGCCTTTCACCGGTACCTTTACCAAATCAAGTTCAACACACAACCTTTGCTCACCGAACACATTCCACATTTCTGTTCATCTCCCAGATGACAGACCATACACAACTCTAAGCATAGCATGCATAGCAGGATAAGGCACATCATAGCTCAAGCAACTACCAGGTATGCTAGGTTGCAAGGTTCGGCTATTTACTGTGACAAGGTTAAGTCATGCAAAGGAAGTGGGTCCAACTATCGTGGCAAAACCAGTTGAAGCATTTGATCCTAATGCAATGAATAGGTGCAGGAGCAAGAACATAGGAGTTATCGGGATGATCAAAAGGGTTGCTTGCCTTGTTGCTCAGAGGAGGAACGATATCCGTCAGACGGATATTCGGTGGAATCCGGGGGTGCGGAGCCTACCGAAAAGAATGGCAACATTCAATAACAATCATATGCACTCAAAATGATGCATGAGCATGGCATGAGAATGCAAGTGGTAAGTTATTATTTTCAACATGTATTAGGTTTAGAGTTGATTTGAATCACATTCGAATAGCAATTCAAACGGGGTATTCTCGGATACCGGTTTAATTGATTCGACCTGATGCTCAGATCAACTTGATGTTAACATGCATGAAATGTCATGTTATGGTACTGATTTGTAATTAGGGCAGTGTGTGATCATTGCATATATAATGAAATTTGAATATTTTTGCAAATTCCATTTATAAAGTGATTAAAAGAATTGAATTATTCCTTATTTCACAATTTAGGGTTCTGTAACTTTTTCAAACATGGTTGAAAATAGCATAATCAGAATCCTTGAATTTTTCTGATACTTTTTCATATATAAATTATTTTCATTGGAGTTACAGATTAATTTCTATGATTTTTACAAATTTTAGCAATTTCCTGAATTAATTTTAATCTGGAAATTCTATTTATTGCCTCAGGCTGACGTCAGCAGGTCAGGCGACCTGTTCAGGTCAAACCTGACAGGGGGGCCCACTGGTCAGCCTCTCTGGGACTAATCCCGCGCTGACCAGCCCCTAAACTGAGTTGACTTGGCCTTGGGCCCACTGTCAGCGAGAGATTAAGCTCCTAATCTACTGGATTAGCTTTGCCACATCGGCCCCCACCGGAGCATGGCCGGCGGCGACCACGGGCGCGGCGGAGGGCTCGCCGGAGGCGACCTAGACGGCGCTGCACAGCGCCAAAACGCACGCGGTTGGCAGCTACAGCATGCTCGCGAAGTGGCCGATCTGGCAGGACCATCTAGGGAGGCTAGGGTCGCCGGAAAAGGCGTCGGCAACGAGCCGGAGCGGCGGCCGAAGCTCGGGCGCCATCGGGGTCTTTGAATTAGGGGGATCTACACTCGGTTCTTAGCTGCTACGGCATCTGCGCATCGTCCTGGAGCTGCTGGTGCCCTCGGAAGGACGAGCTGATCATCGGAGGGCTACCGGCGACGAGCGGCAGCGGCGGTCCTCGTCGGGCTCCGGTGAAACTAGAGCTAGAGGAGGGAATCGACGGGGGAAACTTAGGGGAAACGACCGCATGCTCACGGGGAGTGCAGAGCAGAGCTTAGACGGCTCGGGGGAGGCCTGGGGGCGACGAATCGACGGGAGAGGTCCGGCGGCCGGAGGTGGAAGACGATGGTGTTGCGGGCGTTGCAGGGCTCGAGGAAGCTTCGGCTTCTGCAGAGATGACCAGGGCGACGAGGTGGAGCTAATGGCGTGCTCTAGGAGGGGATCCTATGGCCAGGGGCACGGGCAGCTCGAGCTCGAGCTCGGCTCTAATGTCGGCAACAAGGAGGAGGAGGAGATCCGGGAGGAGGAGGAGAACCGAGGCGGGGAATGGATAGGGGAGGCTCTGGGGAGCTTATCCCCGTCGTCGCCAGCGCGAGGCGGCGGCCAGGCAGGCACGCAGGTGCGTGGCCGCGCTGGAGGGGGCGGCGGCCACCTCCTGCTGCCTACTGGCGCGAGGGAGGGGACGAGCGGGGAGATGGGCCGGGCGAGGCTTGGGCGACAAGTAAGTTTTTTTCCATTTCCTCTATTTTTGTTTTTCTGTTTTGGTAATTATTGTTTTGCTAATTCATTCAGCTCCAAAACAAAAAGTAAAAACTATTTTAGACCTCCTGAAATATTTGTTATAATATCCCCACTCATTTCCATGGTTATCAACATTTTTGGAAAATTATAGTTTCTGATTTCAAATTTTAAATTTGAAACCAGTGGCTTTTGCATTCATTCCAAAAAGCTTAAAGTGTCAAGAAAATAGTTTTCTCCAATGTTCATTTACTTTCATGATTTATCAGAAGTTTGAACATTTCTTGAGGCCATTTTGGGTTCATTGATTTTGAACTAGTTTGGGATTTCCTTTAATTGAAATGGTGGCTAGGGTTTTGAGTTTTTCCTTTGCCACTTTGTTGTTTTTATTGAAACTTCTTAGATGCAAATGCAAAGAAGACATGAGCACAATGCTATCTTGCTTAAGGGTTAGGGATGTGACAATTGAGCCTTCAATGATGTTGAAGATCCTTGCAACTTTAGGCCAGTACATGTGGATCATTGACCACCCATCCTTCGTCCTCTTGAGGAAGACTTCAAGATTATACCGTGGGTGCTGTATGAATACATTCCTCGCCTCTTGACCATACAGGTGGTTTGAGACATAATTATCAATGAACTGCCTTGAAAAGGACTGAAAACAATATGCATAAATATCTAAGATTTGAAATGGCGCAAAAGGCAAAAGGACAAGGTGAAAGAGATAGTACCATCCTATCGTTGACTGATGTCTTCTTCATTGTGCACGCAAATATCTTGTTGTCTTTCGTTGCTAGTTTATTTATCTTAACATATTTTCTAAGTTTCTTGATTTGACTTATATTTATGGACACCTCATTTACCCATATGCAAAAAGGGTCGAACAATGGGTCTAAACCTCTTACAACAGGACCTACTTGTGCAACAACAAATTATTAAAAACCTAAATATTAGAACGGTTGCTCCAATGGCACAATAATGTGCTATTGGCTAAAGGGCCATGAATGTGCAAACCTCGATGGTAAATTTCAGTGTCTCCCATTGTTTCCCCTGCAATATATTTAATATAGATATTGATCAAGTTATAAGTGAGATGTGGCATACTATCAGTAAAATATGTTAATGAAAAATAAACCTAATGCAGATCCAACACATTAATTCGAGCCACATGGAAAAGCGAGTTATCTAAACCAAGGTGGTAAGAACTAGGAAATATAGCAACTGTATATGTTTCACACGTATTTAGTACATCAAAATGTGATTTGTTTCTCACATGCATAAACATATAAAATTGTACCAACAACAATCGAACATCACATTATAGAATTGAACTAACCAGTTAAATGATCACCACAACAAATGAACTAAACAATTAACTTAGCACCACATTGCTCAAATGCACAATAAAACATACTAGAAGGTGAGATTGCAAGTCAAATTACATTGGACATTTCACTTGAATTTCTAAACGAAAGGAACGAGCACCACATGCAACAGGTAAACCAAACATTCTTAACAGGCATAGCAAGCTGAACATATGCCCTTATTAATAAAGCTAATAAAAGCAAGCTATTCCTCATCGTCGAAGATATCGATGGCGATGGGCTCCTTAAACTTGGAAGAGGGTGAGGCCTCCACATCATGGGTTCCCTCCTCATAGTGGTGAGTAGCACGATCCTATCCCGGTACCAACCCGGCAGCTCTGGAGTTGAGGTAAGAATATGCACGCTGAGAAAACACCCTGCAGTATTCATCGAAGGCACCGGCGGTGCCCTCGAGAAAAGACCACGAACTATCATTTATAGCATCCAACCGTGTGGCGGAATTTGTGTGCGAGGCATCAATGGTGGACTCGGCAGCAAGGTTCTCCTCAAGACCTCGGGGTCGGCACCGATGGCAGCCATCGTGGCCTCATCCACGCGTGCATCCGTGATTTGCTTCTCCGTTGTCAAATGCTCCTTAAGATCTTTGCTATAATGCGTGCACCATGTCTCTGAACGGCAATTACTTGGAGGATGGGGTTGTGATTTGGGTGGATGGTGTCACACCGGTGATCGGGGCATGTGGGATGTAGGAGGAGCGGGTGGGGGAGAGGGGATATGTGGAGGTGTTTATTACCTGACTAGATGGACGAGGCCGAGCAGCACGAAGGAGCGCCACCATCGAGAATGCAGCGCTGCCAAGCAATGAATATTTGAACAAGGAAAGTGATGAACCACAAGTATATGGGATCAATCATAGTCCTTCTGATAAGTAAGATTGTCAAACCAATGAGGAGCAGAAGGAAACAATAAGCAAATTTTGGCAAGGTACTCTCTGCAAGTGTTGTGATTAGCAATGATAGATAGTTTTGTAGCAATATAATTCATAACAAGTGACATGTAACAATAGTAGCAAGTGTGCAGCAAGATAGCCCAATCCTTTTTGCAGAAAAGGACAGACCTAAAAGTACTCTTATATGAAGCAAGGCGCTCACGAGGACACATGTGAATTTTTGTCTAGTCATGTTCATCATGTTATGTTGATTCACATTCGTTACTTTGATAATTTGATATGCGGGTGGACAGGTGCTAAGGTCTTGTTCTTACTTGAACAAGCAACCCACTTATGATTAGCCCCTCTTGCAACCATTCGCAAATATGAAAAAATAATTAAGATAAATCTAACCATAGCATGATACATCTGGATCCAAACTAGCCCCTTATGAAATAACGCATAAACTTCGGTTTAAGATTCTGTCACTCTAGCAACCCATCATCTACGTATTACTCCACAATGTCTTCCCTTAGGCCCATAACATGGTGAAGTGTCATGTAGTCGATGTTCACACGACACCACTATGAGAAGTATGTGATCATAATATCAAACAAATACTGACTTAACATGATTACTTGTAAAAAGACATCTCCCATGTCCTCAGGAACAAAAGTAACTACTCACAAATCATCACCATCTTCAAGATCAGAGGTGTAATAATTATGGATAAGGATCTGAACATATTATCTACCACCAAATAAACCAACTAGCATCAACTACAAGATGTAATAAACAATACTAGTAACCCACATGTACCAATCTGAGGTTTTGAGCCAAAGATTGAATATAAGAGATGAACTATAGTTTGAGATGAGATGTTGCTGGTGAAGATGTTGATGAAGATTAGTCCTAAAACAAAGGAGGGAGCATTGGTGATGGCGATGGTTTCGATTCCCACCTCCCGGAGGGAAGTTTCCCCAATAGAATCATTCTACTTGAGAGCAAAAGGGCCATTGCCCAGGTTTTCGCCTCGAGACAACGACACTTCACACCAAAATTCTCTCCTTGTTTTTTTCTAGGTCAAAACCCATATTGTAGTAGAAGAGGGAGGCCACGACACCTCGGAGGTGGTCCCAAGCCATCAGGGCAAGCCCTGTTGCCTTGTCACCAATTGGTGGCCCTCCTATGGTATATTTTTTCTCCATAAGTTTGCATATATTCCACAAAAAATCTCCATGAAGTTTCACGTCATTTGGAGTGAAGTGAATTTTCAGCCTTTGTCTTGGTTTTCACGTCCAGAATTCCAGTTTGCAGCAATTCCCCTCTTTGTGATGTACCATGTAAATTCAGAGAAGAAAAGCATAAGAATTGTATAATAATATAGAATTATGACCAATAATAGCACAAATATTAATAGGAAATCATGATGCAAAATGGAAGTATCAACTCCCCCAAGCCTAGACCTCGCTTGTCCTCAAGTGAAAGTCGAAGTCGATAACAGTGACCACATGATTTGAGAGAGTGCTCTCGGTAAAACTAGAATACGAAAACGAGAGCATCATGAATATTAACATAGAAGCAAGTTTTTCATCATATGACTTCTCATAAACAAATAACTATCCATCCACAGTTATTGAAGTATGAAGTATAAACTTTATTGACAATCAACAAACTATGTTATTAGTCAATGAGACAATAACTATTCATCATATTTTAGATAAGAGTCTATGTAAGAGCTTTCATTTTAGCAAGTTCACATACTCAACTATCATTTAGTCTTCTATGATTTCACGAACTCGTTGCATGTTTCCATGAGACACATAAGAAGATAGGGGCTTTAATGTTTTTGCCACCCAACTTATTTACCTCACGGATAATGTCCACAATAATGACTCATGATCGCCTACATCCAAATGGATATATATATATATTTATTTATTTATTTGTTTATAGGACAAATTTTATCTACCACCGGTGGTAGTTATCACCACTTGTGTTTTGTATGTTGTATGTAGTATCTATCAAATCGGAGAGTATGTACGCGTAGTATGTAGTATATAATAATGTTTAGGTAGTATATATACTACCTTTTTGGTAGTATGTACCATATTTTGTGTATGTTCTTTTTTACGTACAAAAATATATGTATTTTACAAATATAACAAAAACTATGGGCTAACTTGTAATTTTTTCATGTAACTCACTTTGAAAAATCTTATATATAATATATAATCATAATAAAAATGAGAAATTAATATATATACTATCGCATGATAGTATATGGAACATGTGGGTTAACTACCCCTGGGTGGTAGGATGTATTTCTTTCCCCAACACATGATGCTTGCCAAGTATAGAATTAAAAGGTAGGAATAAGGATAAACGTTATTAACTTTTGCATAAAAGGAAATACATGAAAGTAAAAGATCACCCCTTCACGGAGAGAAGCATAGGTTGTCATGCTTTCTTTCATTTAGGACGTGCAAGCTCTTATTGTAAAGGAACGTCACTTTATATTGCCCCTTACGATAGCAACCTTTATTATGCAGTTTGTCGCTTTTATTTTGTTCGCCATCACATGATCGTACAAAGCTTATTGTCCCTTACAATAAAAGATCATACATGTTTAGAAGCAATTTTTATTGCTTTGTGCACCGATGACAACTTACTTGCAAGATCTTATTGAATCCATAGGTAGGTATGTTGGACTCTCATGGCAAGAAATTGGGTTTAAGGGTTATGGATGCACAAGTAGTATCTCTACCTCATGTCTCTCATATTCCTCACTTTGAGGCTTTGGAAGATTTAGGCTTGGGTTGAGCATCACGAGGAAAATCATTCTATAGTTTTACCTCGGCCCCCTTTAACAGTACGGCGATCCTATGACTCAAGTGCAAAGAAAATAAAACAGAAAGAATAAAACTTCACGCTTCAAAGTCTTCAGAGCATTTTCTTCAAGACACACCGAATTCCTAATCTTCAATGTCTTCATGAGGAATATCAATTTCATCGCAATTTCTGCGCGATCAAAGTCTTCAAGGAAAAACCGAAGTCTTCAGCCGAAGACATACATTTTTAGGGGTCGATATTCTCGTATAACTTAAACTTCTCAACGACTTATAGAGTCTGTGTACACTCACAAACATATTAGTCCCTTAATCTATAAGTCCTCAAACCACCAAAATCACTAAGGGGAGTAGATGCACTTACAGTACGGACCCGTAGGTCTGTGGTGAACTACTCTTACATTATCATGGAGGAAGCAAGGTTGATGTATAAGACCTCCGTGATTGATTCTCCCTCCGACGGGGTACCGAAAAAGGTCTCCAAATTGGATCACGGTGGAACAAAGACTTGCAGCGGTGAAAAAAGTGTTTCAGGTGGCTCTCTGGGGTTTCTAAAATATTTGACAATTTATAGAAGTGGGATTAGGTCAAGAGGGTTGACAAGGGGTCCACGAACTCGAGGGACGCACCGTACCCCCAAGGCATGCCCCTCAGGCTCGTCGCTCCTCGTGGCTCTTCTGGTCCCCTCCCGAAGGTTCGTGGGTCTCTTTTGGTCGAGAAAAAATCATCATAAAGTTCCATCATGTTTGGACTCCGTTTGTTATTGATTTTCTGCAAAAGTCAAAAACACACAAAAATTGGAACTGGCAGTGGTCATTGTGTTAATAGGTTAGTCCCAAAAATATATTAAAATAACATATTATTGCATATTGAGGGATCGAAATAAGGTGTGTCTAGAGGGGGTGAATAGACTACTTGTCAAGATAAAAATCCTAGCCTTACCAACTTCGATGGAGGGCAGAATTTCAGCAATACTAACAAGTCTAGTACACCCTAAACATGCTAGTCAACATATATGGCAGCGAAAAAGTAAAGACTTTGCACATGTAAACGAGTAGAGTTTGGGAGACCAAACGTAAAGAGGTTGACACTGTGATTTTTGGAATGGTTCCGATAGGTGGTGCTATCGTACGTCCATGTTAGTGGAAACTTCAACCCACAAAGGGTAACGGCTGCGAGAGTCCACACGGGACTCCATCCATGAAGGGTCCACGAAGAAGCGACCGTGTATATTCCACCGCGGCTTCCGCCCACGAAGGACTAGCCTTATTCACGGTAGATCTTCACGAAGTAGGCAATCTCCTTTCCCTTACAAACATCTTGGTTCAACTCCACAACACGAAGTAGGAGGCTCCCAAGAGACACCTAACCAATCTAGGAGGCACCACCCTCCAAAAGGTAATAGATGTGGTAGAACAATGAACTCCTTGCTCTTGTGCTTCTAAATATAGTCTCCTCAACACAAAATCACTCTCTCACGGGATAGGCATGGGTATGAGAGATTGATTTGGTGGAAAACAACTTGGGAAGGCTAGAGATCAAGTTTCAAATGATTGGATTGGAATATCTTGGTCTCAACACATAAGTAGGTGGATCTCTCTCAAAAAATGGGTCTAGCAATGAAGTGTATGTTCTGAGTGCTTCTCCCACGAATGAGAGTGTTGGGGAACGTTGCATGGGAAACAAAAAATTTCCTACGCACACGAAGACCTATCATGGTGATGTTCATCTACGAGAGGGAGCTCGGATCCACATACCCTTGTATATCACTAAGCGGAAGTGTCAATAAACAAGGTTGCTGTAGTGGTACGTCTTCACGATCCGTCCCTCGAACCGTCCCACGATTCGTCCCACGAACCGTCTCGCGATCTGTCCAACGATCCGTTCCGATCTAGCGCCGAACGGACGGCACCTCCGCGTTCAGCACACGTACAGCTCGATGATGATCTCGGCCTTCTTGATCTAGCAAGAGAGACGGAGAAGTAGATGAGTTCTACGGCAGCGTGACGGCTGATACGTCCATCTTGCATCATGCTTTCATGTAGATATTTATCGCTTTATGGACTATTATTACACTTTGTGGAACCATACTTATGCCTTTTCTCTCTTATTTTGCAAGGTTTATTTGAAGAGGGAGAATACTGGCAGCTGGAATTCTGGACTGGAAAAAGAGAAAGTCTGAGTGCTCTATTTTGCGCAACTCCAAATGCCCTGAAAATCAATGTGGATTGTTTTTGGATTTTATAAAAAATACTGGGCGAAAGAAGTGCCACAGGGGAGCAACCAGGGGCCCACAAGCCTGGTTGCCGCGGCCTACCCCCTGGCCGCGGCAATAGGGCTTGTGGGCACCCTGGAGGCCCACTGGCCCCCCTCTTTTGCTATATGAAGGGTTTCGTCCGGAAAAAAAATCAAGGTGGAGCTTTTTCGTGGTTTCTCCGCCGCCACGAGGCGGAACTTGAGCACATCCAATCTAGAGCTCCGGCAGGACGATCCTGCCGGGGAAACTTCCCTCCCGGAGGGGGAAATCGTCGCCATCGTCATCACCAACACTCCTCTCGTCGGAGGGGAGGCATCTCCATCAACATCTTCACCAGCACCATCTCCTCTCCAATCCCTAGTTCATCTCTTGTAACCAATCTCCGTCTCGCGACTCCGATTGGTACTTGTAAGGTTGCTAGTAGTGTTGATTACTCTTTGTAGTTGATGCTACTTGGATTACTTGGTGGAAGAGTTTATGTTCAGATCCTTGATGCTATTCATTACACCTTTGATCATGATTATGATTATGCTTTGTGAGTAGTTACTTTTGTTCCTGAAGACATGGGATAAGTCATGCTAATAATAGTCGTGTGAATTTGGTATTCGTTCGGTATTTTGATATGTTGTATGTTGTTTTTCCTCTAGTGGTGTTATGTGAACGTCGACTACATAACACTTCACCATATTTGGGCCAAGAGGAAGGCATTGGGGAGTAGTAAGTAGATGATGGGTTGCTGGAGTGACAGAAGCTTAAACCCCAGTCTATGCGTTGCTTCGTAATGGGCTGATTTGGATCCACTAGTTTAATGCTATGGTTAGACGTTGTCTTAATTCTTCTTTCGTAGTTGCAGATGCTTGCAAGAGGGCTTAGTCATAAGTGGGATGCTTGTCCAAGTAAGGTCAGTACCCAAGCGCCGGTCCACCCACATATCAAACTATCAAAGTAACGAACGCGAATCATATGAACATGATGAAACTAGCATGACAGAAATTCCCGTGTATCCTCGGGAGTGTTTTTCCTCTTATAAGACTTTGTTCAGGCTTATCCCTTGCTACAAAAGGGATTGGGCCACTTGCTGAACCGTTTCTACTACTTGTTACTTGTTACTTTTCGCTTGCTACGTTTCAGCTCACTACACCATCACTTGTTACCGCTACTTTCAGTGCTTGCAATTATTACCTTGCAGAAAACCGTTTATTAGAGCCTTCTCCTCCTCGTTGGGTTCGACACTCTTACTTATCGAAAGGACTACGATTGATCGCCTATACTTGTGGGTCATCAAGACTCTTTTCTGGCACCGTTGCCGGGGAGGGAGCGCCTTTGGTAAGTGGAATTTGGTAAGGAAACATTTATATACTGTGCTGAAATTTATTGTCACTTGTCACTATGGAAATTGTTCCTTTGAGGAGTTTGTTCAGGGTATCTTCACCACGAACGGAAGCACGAGGAGTTGTTCCTCAATCTAAGGTACCAACTGAAAATATCTTTTATGAAATTCCTTCGGGTATGCTTGAGAAACTGCTGGCTAATCCTTTTACAGGAGATGAATCATCACATCCAGACTTGCATCTGATATATGTAGATGAAGTTTGTGGTTTATTTAAGCTTGCAGGTTTGCCCGAGGATGAGGTAAAGAAGAAAGTCTTTCCTTTATCATTGAAGGATAAGGCATTGACATGGTATAGGCTATGTGATGATACTCGATCATGGGACTACAATCGGTTGAAATTGGAATTTCATCAAAAGTTTTATCCTATGCATTTAGTACATCATGATCAGAATTATATTTATAAATTTTGGACTCGTGACAGGGAAAGCATAGCTCAAGCTTGGGGGAGGCTTAAATCAATGCTATATTCATGCCCCAATCATGAGCTCTGGAGAGAAATTATCACTCAAAACTTTTATGCTCGACTTTCCCATGAAAATCGAACCATGCTTGATACTTCTTGTACCGGTTCTTTTATGAAGAAGGATATTGACCACAAGTGGAATTTATTGGAAAGAATCAAACTTAACTGTAACATCCCAATTTTCCTAATTGGGAATGTTTTACATTGTAGCTAAGCATCTATGCATATTGAGTGAAATAAATTTAGCTCGTGAATTTTTCCTTCATCTTTGATTTGCATTTCTATTTTTTTCCTCGCGCGAGAAATGCCCGGAGAAAACTCTCTTGCACGCAAGAGAGAGAGCGGAGGAAAATGATCCTCCTAAGTGCGGGCAAATTTTTGAAATATTTGAGCCAAGAAAACCCAAAGTTCTTTTGCAAAAATAATTGCAAAAAGAAATAAAGCAAATTGGGAATTTCTGGAAAAAAAACATTTTTTAAAAGTTTTTATTTTGGCTTTAAAAAATGTTATTCGGGTAGAGATTCTTTTTCTGATTTTTTTGATATATAATACCATATATAGATATTTTGATTTATTTCCTTTTTATTAGCTTTTATATTTCTGTGTCGGAAAAGGTTTAATAAAAGGAAAGTCTTTTTTTTTTCTTTAACCACCGCCCCTGGGCGCTAGATAGCTTGGGCCGAATCCCCACAGTCCTGGGATCCCAGATCCCTTAAGAACCGGGCGACCGATCCCTTCCCTCTTCTCTCCCTCTCTCTTACCTGCGGGCCCCACCCTGGCCGAACCCTCTCCCTCCACGTCACCCTTCTCCTACCTCTCCTCCCCTACCATACCAGTACCGAAACCGAGACCGACTCCTCCCAGCCGCGATTTCTTTCCCCGAAGCTCCCTCTCCCTTCCTTTCTACCCCCTCCCCATGGCCTATAAATACTCCCCCATCTCCACCGACCCCGTTCCCAACCCTAACTCGCCGAACCGCCGCCCGAAGCCCCTGCCACCGCGAGCTTGCCGGCAGCAGCTTCTGCTGCCACTTCGGCCGCCCTGGGAGCGCCACCCCCCGAGCCCCCTCTCCCCCCGAGCGCCTCCCCGAGGAGGAGGATTGCCCCGCCGCCGCCGCCCCATCTCCACCACCCCTGGAGCTTCCCCCTCCCCCTCGCCGGCGACGCCCTCGCCGGAGTACTGCCCAGCACGGTAGCTATCCCTCCCCTCTCTCTGTTATTTCATGCTCTGTTTGGTAGCCCTTAGATCTTTAACTGGTGGCCTAGATTAGATCATATATACCTCTTCGGTCTATATGAGAAAACCAGTGTTTTTTTAGATCACTTATGTTTTAACCAGTAGTTTTGTTAGAGATAGGCCGTTTTCCCATAGCGTTCCAACAAACAGCACCCGCAGACAATAGCCTCAGGCCACGTGTACCCCTCTTTTTAGCACTAGTAGTTTTATAATTTTCTGCCTGTTTGCAAAAACAGAAACTTTCTGTTTGTTTTGGCCACAACGTTTTATCCCGAAGTCCAATGACATTGATTCTTCCTCCAGTAGCTCACAAATTTCCTGTAGTTTTTAAAAACATATAATTTGTCTATGTTTGAAATTTTCAAATATAAGTTAGAGAAGATTTAGTTTAAACCTTGTTCTGCCTATTCCAGGAGTTTGAAAAATGATTTTGAGTTGATTCTTTTTGCTACTGCTTTCTAGTGATTAAATCTTACTGTGGTAAAAGTTTAAAAAAAATTAAAGTATTTTTACTGGTGTTTTCAACAGAAACAAGTTTCTGCCATACCGGCGCGTGTTGAACTCCTTTACGTAGGCATTAGCAAATCCCTACTTGTGATGTTATTTTTACTTGTGGCATGATTGAAGTGCTTATGGTGTGCTTTGTGTTTGTATCGGTAGATCATCCGGAGTACGAAGCGTGTTACTTAGAAGCGCTCGAGCAGGACAACTATCATCAAGGCAAGTCATTTTGATCATGTTATTTTACCTATGTTTTCGATGCATGGTAGATCACCTTCTTTGCCCATTTGCATGCTGCCTAGGTACTTGGAAACTTTAGCATAAGTTGTAGTATCATGTGGTAGGAACACAACAACCCCGATACTTGGCCCCGGGACGACAATTTCTTAATGCTATGCTTGAGTAGACGGGTTATCGGTTGAGTGTATACCACGAGTGATGCGAGGTTGATATAATAATCAAGACCGGTTAAGACAAGATTTTGAAGACCTCGGACGCAATGCAACACTGGGTGAAGGACGGTTGATCGGCTCCCTGGAGAACCCAGTGGATGCCCGGGATGCTGGAGAGGCCATGTCATCCTGTGGAAAGCTTCACCCAGGCTCGAAGAGACGGACGGAGACTTCAAGACTCAAGGCTTACCTGCACAGCCACAAGTCATTATGGGCTCTGGCTTGGTTGGACAACGCGGCGACTCTGGACAGGAGGTGCTAGCAGATGTAGACGAACGGTAGGAATGGATGGGCACTGACAGGGATTCAGAGGGACCCGTTGAAAGACCATGTTTTGATCATCCGGTCTTCAAACACCCTGAACTGCGAGGACAAACCCGGAGGCGATCAAATCTTGTGGGGAACGTGTGCAAAACTCTGCAGAGTGCCCAACCTAATCGATTAGCCGTGTCCACGGTCATGGACAACTTGAGCCGAAGGCATTGAATTTCCCCTGAACTCTTGACACAACTTAATAATGATGTGGGTGTTAACAACTATTCGGGTACGAGAATTGGTTGGCGGAACCATCTCGTTAACAACAAACAATGTAGTAATATTTTGCTTTCAACCCCTTTTGTTGTAGGATAAAACTGGCTTTATGCAAAACTTAGCCCCACCGGTCAAATATGCATGTAGAGATAGTTGATTATTATTTTACCCCCTCTCTTTGATGACTTGCCGGCATATTTAATATGCTGACCTACACGGCTGCAACGTATCATGTTGCAGAGTACTTTTCCGACCAGGACTGAGGCTACGATCTACGCTCAGCGACATGCCCTTGGAGTCGGATGGACTCGTCTACCTGATGCTTCCGCTAGTCTTCGTTAGATAATCTCATGAGTTGGCCTTCAGCCACTTTATTGTAATCCTTTATTGTAATAAAGTACTCTTTATGAGATTTCGATTAATAAAGCTGTGTGATTGAACTCTTGGATATATACATTATGTACTGTGTGTGTACCAGCATGATCTTGGGATGGTACGGAAACACCAGAAGCTTGACTCGTCTTGAGTCGGGTCGCTACATTAACTCTGATGATTGGGAGCTTGAAGAAAGTAAGGAGTCAGGTATGAATTTCCAGTTTGATTGCGTTAAATCTTTTGTTGAAACAAACACTTCTAGAGATTTTAGCGCTAAGTATGGACTTGACTCTGAGATAGTAGCCTCTCTATGTGAATCTTTTGCTGCTCATGTTGATCTTCCCAAAGAGTAGTGGTTTAAGTATCACCCCCCTGTAGAAATCAACATAGTTAAACCCAATCTAGTTGAGGAGAAAGTCATTGACTTTAGTGATCCTATTGTTCCTTGTACCTATGCTGAGAAACCACCTTACCGTGCTAGGAAAAAGGATTATTCTAAAGCTCCAACTGTGATATGTAGGGGTTACATTAGACCACTTGCACCCCTGAGGAAATTAGAATTGAACCTAGTGTTGATATTATCAAAGATCTCTTAGCTGAAGACATAGATGGGCATGTTATCAAATTCTGTGAGGACTCCGCTAGAATAGTTAAACCTCACGCGAAAGACAAATACGGACCTGTAGTTGGCTTGCCCGTTGTCTCTGTCAAGATAGGAGATCACTGTTACCATGGTTTATGTGATATGGGTGCTAGTGTTAGTGCAATACCCCGTTCCCTTTATGATGAAATCAAAGATGAGATTGCACCTGCTGAGTTAGAACCCATTGATGTCACTATTACGCTAGCTAATAGAGACACTATCTGCCCTTTGGGAATTGTGAGAGATGTAGAAGTCCTGTGTGGTAAGACGAAGTATCCTACTAATTTCCTCGTCCTTGCTACTTCACAAGATAGCTTTTGTCCCATCATATTTGGTAGACCCTTTCTCAACACTGTCAATGCTCACATTGATTGCATTAAACAGATAGTCACTGTTAGTTTCGAGGGTGTGTCTCATGAATTTAACTTCTCCAAGTTTGGAAGACAACCCCATGAAAAAGAGTCGTCTGGTAGGGATGAAATCATTGCTCTCGCCTCTATTGCCGTACCTCCTACGGATCCTTTAGAGCAAGATCTGCTTGAGCATGAAAATGATATGCATATGGAGGAAAGAGATGAGATAGATAAAATTGTCTTAGAACAATATCCTATTCTCAAGAATAATCTGCCTGTTGAATTGCTTGGGGATCCTCCCCCACCAAAGGGTGATCCAGTGTTCGAGCTAAAACAGTTACCAGATATTCTTAAGTATGCTTATCTTTATGAGAAGGAGATATATCATGTTATTATTAGTGCTCACCTCTCGAGTCACAAAGAGAAGAAGTTATTAAAAACTTTGAGGAAGCACCGTGCTGCTATTGGATATACTCTTGATGATCTTAAGGGTATTAGCCCCACTCTATGTCAGCACAAGATTAAAACCGATCATGATTCTAAGCCAGTTGCTGATCATCAACGGAGACTAAATCCGAGGATGAAAGAGGTCATGAGAAAAGAAATATTGAAGCTTCTAGAAGCAGGAATCATTTATCCTGTTGCTCATAGTGATTGGGTAAGTCCAGTACATTGCGTACCTAAGAAGGGAGGTATCACCGTCGTCCCTAATGATAAGGATGAACTAATCCCCCATAGGATTATTACTGGCTATAGGATGGTGATAGACTTCCGGAAACTGAATAAGGCAACCAGGAAAGACCATTATCCTTTGTCATTTATCGACTAGATGCTAAAAAGGCTATCTAAACACACACACTTCTGCTTTCTAGACGGTTATTCAGGTTTCTCGCAAATACCTGTTGCACAATCTGATCAAGATCAAACCACCTTCACATGCCCCTTCGGTACCTTCGCTTATAGACGCATGCCTTTTGGCTTGTGCAATGCACCTGCCACCTTTCAAAGATCTATGATGGTTATATTCTCTGACTTCTCTCAAAAGATTGTTGAGGTTTTCATGGATGATTTCTCCGTCTACGGTTCTTCCTTTGACGATTGCCTCAGCAACCTTGATCGAGTCTTATAGAGATGCAAAGATACCAACCTTATCTTGAACTGGGAGAAGTGCCACTTCATGGTTAATGAAGGCATCGTCTTAGGACACAAAATCTCTGAGAGAGGCATTGAAGTTGATAAGGCTAAGGTAGATGCAATTGAGAAAATGCCTTGCCCCACAGATATCACGGGTATACGAAGTTTCCTAGTTCATGTTGGTTTCTATAGAAGGTTCATTAAAGACTTCTCTAAGATTTCTAGGCCTCTTACCAACCTCTTGCAGAAGGATGTTCCTTTTGTTTTTTATTAGGATTGTGAGGAAGCTTTTGAAATACTTAAGAAGGCCTTGATAACCGCACCTATTGTTCAACCACCTGATTGGAACTTGCCCTTTGAAATCATGTGCGATGCTAGTGATTATGCTTTTGGTGCTGTTCTAGGACAAAGAGTTGACAAGAAGTTGAATGTCATTCACTATGCTAGTAAAACTCTAGACAGTGCCCAAAGAAACTATGCCACTACGGAGAAGGAATTTTTAGCAGTCGTGTTTGCATGTGAAAAGTTTAGATCTTATATAGTTGACTCCAAAGTCACTATTCACTCTGATCATGCTGCTATTAAGTACCTCATGGAGAAGAAGGACGCTAAGCCTAGGCTAATCAGATTGGTTCTCCTGCTACAGGAATTTGATTTGCACGTCGTTGACCAAAAGGGTGCTGATAACCCTGTAGCAGATAACTTGTCTAGGCTAGAGAATGTCCTTGATGACCCACGACCTATTGATGACAGCTTTCCTGATGAGAAACTGAACGTCATCCGCACTTCACATAGTGCACCGTGGTATGCTGATTACGCAAACTATATCGTAGCCAAATACATACCACCCAGTTTCACCTACCAGCAAAAGAAGAAATTCTTCTTTGATTTGAGACACTAATTTTGGGATGATCCTCACCTTTATAAGGAAGGAGTAGATGGTGTTATTAGACGTTGTGTGCCTGAACACGAACAGGGACAGATCCTGCAGAAGTGTCATTCCGAGGCCTACGGAGGACACCATGCTGGAGAGAGAACTGCTCATAAGGTATTGCAATCAGGTTTCTATTGGCCCACTCTCTTCAAGGATGCCAGTAAGTTTGTCTTGTCCTGTGACGAATGCCAAAGAATAGGGAATATCAGTAAGCGTCAGGAAATGCTTATGAACTATTCACTTGTCATTGAACCATTTGATGTCTGGGGCTTTGATTATATGGGACCTTTCCCGAGTTCCAATGGGTATACTCACATCTTAGTTGTTGTGGATTATGTCACTAAGTGGGTAGAGGCTATCCCCACTAAAAATGTTGATCACCACACCTCTATTAAGATGCTTAAAGAAGTCATCTTCCCAAGATTTGGAGTCCCTAGATATCTGATGACTGATGGTGGTTCACACTTCATTCATGGTGTTTTCCGCAAGATGCTCGCTAAGTATGATGTTAACTATAGAGTTGCATCTCCTTATCACCCTCATTCTAGTGGTCAAGTGGAGTTGAGTAATAGAGATATCAAATTGATCTTGCAGAAGACCGTCAATAGATCTCGAAAGAATTGGTCTAGCAAACTTGACGATGCATTATGGGCTTATAGGACTGCATATAAGAATCCCATGGGCATGTCACCGTATAAAATGGTTTACGGTAAGGCATGTCATTTACCTCTTGAGCTGGAACACAAAGCTTATTAGGCAATAAAAGAGCTCAACTTTGATTTCAAACTTGCCGGTGAGAAGCGGTTGTTTGATATCAGCTCATTAGATAAATGGAGGGCCCAGGCATATGAGAATGCCAAGTTGTTCAAGGAAAAGGTTAAGAGATGGCACGACAAAAGAATACAAAAATGGGAGTTCAATGTAAGTGATTATGTCCTGCTATACAATTCTCGTTTAAGATTCTTCGCAGGCAAGCTTCTCTCTAAATGGGAAGGTCCTGATACGTCCATTTTGCATCATGCTTTCATGTTGACATTTATTGCTTTATGGGTTGTTATATTACTTTGTGGTACCATATTTATGCCTTTTCTCTCTTATTTTGCAAGGTTTATTTGAAGAGGGAGAACTCAGGGAGCTGGAATTCTGGACTGGAAAAGGAGCAAATCTTAGTCCACTATTCTGCACATCTCCAAATGCCCTGAAAAGTTACGTAGAATTTTTTGGGATTATATAAAAAATACTAGGCGAAAGAAGTACCGGAGGGGGGCCACCAGGGCGCCACAAGCCGTGCCACCGCCACCCCCTGGTGGCGGAGGGCAAGCTTGTGGGCTCCCTGACGGCCCACTAGCCCCCCTCTTTTGCTATATGAATGGTTTTGGTCTAGAAAAATCATACGGGAGATTTTTCGTGGTTTCGCCGCTGCCACGAGGCGGAACTTGAATAGATCCAATCTAGAGCTCCGGGAGGACGATCCTGGCGGGGAAACTTCCCTCCCGGAGGGGGAAATTGTCGCCATCGTCATCACCAACACTCCTCTCGTCGGAGGGGAGGCATCTTCATCAACATCTTCATTAGCACCATCTCCTCTTCAATCCCTAGTTCATCTCTTGTAATCAATCTCCGTCTCACGACTCCGATTGGTACTTGTAAGGTTGCTAGTAGTGTTGATTACTCTTTGTAGTTGATGCTAGTTGGATTACTTGGTGGAAGAGTTTATGTTCAGATCCTTGATGCTATTCATTACACCTCTGATCATGATTATGATTATGCTTTGTGAGTAGTTACTTTTGTTCCTGAGGACATGGGATAAGTCATGCTGATAATAGTCATGTGAATTTGATATTCGTTCGGTATTTTGATATGTTGTATGTTGTTTTTCCTCTAGTGGTGATATATGAACGTCGACTACATAACACTTCACCATATTTGGGCCTAGAGGAAGGCATTGGGGAGTATTAAGTAGATGATGGGTTGCTGGAGTGACAGAAGCTTAAACCCCAGTCTATGCGTTGCTTCGTAAGGCGCTGATTTGGATCCACTAGTTTAATGCTATGGTTAGACGTTGTCTTAATTCTTCTTTTGTAGTTGCGGATGCTTGCGAGAGAGGTTAATCATAAGTGGGATGCTTGTCCAAGTAAGGGCAGTACCCAAGCGCCGGTCCACCCACATATCAAACTATCAAAGTAACGAACGGGAATCATATGAACATGATGAAACTAGCATGACAGAAATTCCCGTGTGTCCTCGGAAGCGTTTTTCCTCCTATAAGACTTTGTTCAGGCTTGTCCCTTGCTACAAAAGGGATTGGGACAGTTGCTGCACCGTTGCTACTACTTGGTACTTGTTACTTGTTACTATTTGCTTGTTACGTTTCACCTCGCTACACAATCACTTGTTACCGCTACTTTCAGTGCTTGCGGTTATTACCTTGTTGAATTCTGTTTATCACGGCATTCTGCTCCTCGTTGGGTTCGACACTCTTACTTATCAAAAGGACTACGATTGATCCCCTATACTTGTGGGTCATCAAGACTCTTTTCTGGTGTCGTTGCCGGGGAGTGAAGCGCCTTTGGTAAGTGGAAATTGGTAAGGAAACATTTTTATACTGTGCTGAAATTTATTGTCACTTGTCACTATGGAAACTATTCCTTTGAGGAGTTTGTTCAGGGTATCTTCACCAAGAACGGAAGCATGAGGAGTTGTTCCTCGACCTGAGGTACCTACTGAAAATATCTTTTATGAAATTCCTTCGGGTATGCTTGAGAAACTGCTGGCTAATCCTTTCACAGGAGATGGATCTTCACATCGAGACTTGCATTGAGACTTGCATCTAATCTATGTAGATGAAGTTTGTGGTTTATTTAAGCTTGCAGGTTTGCCCGAAGATGAGGTAAAGAAGAAAGTCTTTCCTTTATCTTTGAAGGATAAGGCATTGACATGGTATAGGCTATGTGATGATACTGGATCATGGGGCTACAATCGGTTGAAATTGGAATTTCATCAAAAGTTCTATCCTATGCATTTAGTACATCATGATCGGAACTTTATTTATAACTTTTGGCCTCATGACAGGGAAAGCATAGCTCAAGCTTTGGGGAGGCTTAAATTAATGCTATATTCATGCCCCAATCATGAGCTCTCGAGAGAAATCATCACTCAAAACTTTTATGCACGGCTTTCTCATGAAGACCATACCATGCTTGACACTTCTTGTACCGGTTCTTTTATGAACAAGGATATTGATCACAAGTGGAATTTATTGGAGAGAATCAAACGCAACTCTGAAGATTGGGAGCTGGAGGAAGGTAAGGAGTCAGGTATGAATTTCTAGTTTGATTGCGTTAAATCTTTTGTTGAGACAGACACTTCTAGAGATTTTAGCGCTAAGTATGGACTTGACTCTGAGATAGTAGCTTCTCTATGTGAATCTTTTGCTGCTCATGTTGATCTTCCCAAAGAGAAGTGGTTTAAATATCATCCTCATGTAGAAAGCAACATAGCCAAAACCAATCTAGTTGAGGAGAAAGTCATTGCTTTTAGTGATCTTGTTATTCCTTGTGCATACACTGAGAAACCACCATACCCTGCTAGGATGAAGGATTATTCTAAAGCTCCAACTGTGATACGTAGGGGTTACATTAGACCACTTGCACCCCCTCAGGAGATTAGAGTTGAACCTAGTGTTGCTATTATCAAAGATCTCTTAGCCGAAAACATAGATGGGTATGTTATCAAATTCTGTGAGGACGCCGCTAGAATTGCTAAACCTCACGCAAAAGACAAATACGGACTTGTAGTTGGTCTGCCCGTTGTTTCTGTCAAGATAGGAGATCATTGTTACCATGGTTTATGTGATATGGGAGCTAGTGTTAGTGAAATACCCCGTTCTCTATATGATGAAATCAAAGATGAGATTCCACGTGCTGAGTTAGAACCCATTGATGTCACTATTACGCTAGCTAATAGAGACACTATCTGCCCTCTCAGAATTGTGAGAGACATAGAAGTCATGTGTGGTAAGACGAAGTATCCTACTGATTTCCTCGTCCTTGGTACTGCACAAGATAGAGTTTTTCCCATCATATCTGTTAGACCCTTTCTCAACACTGTCAATGCTCACATTGATTGCATTAAGCAGACTATCACAGTTAGTTTCGAGGGTGTGTCTCATGAATTTAACTTCTCCAAGTTTGGAAGACAACCCCATGAAAAGAGTCGTCTGGTAGGGATGAAATCATTGCTCTTGCCTCTATTGTCGTACCTCCTACGGATCCTTTAGAGCAATATCTGCTTGAGCATGAAAATGATATGCATATGGAGGAGAGAGATGAGAGTAGATCAAATTGTCTTAGAACAATATCCTATTCTCAAGAATAATCTGCATGTTGAACTGCTTGGGGATCCTCCCCCACCAAAGGGTGATCATGTGTTTGAGCTTAAACAGTTGCCTGATACTCTTAAGTATGCCTATCTTGATGAGAAGGAGATATATCCTGTTATTATTAGTGCTCTCCTCTCAGAGCACGAAGAGAAGAAGTTACTAAGAACTTTGAGGAAGCACCGTGCTGCTATTGGATATACTCTTGATGATCTTATGGGTATTAGTCCTACTCTATGTTAGCACAAGATTAAAACCGATCCTGACTTTAAACCAGTTCTTGATCATCAAAGGAGATTAAATCCTAAGATGAAAGAGGTCGTTAGAAAACAAATATTAAAGCTTCTGGAAGAAGGAATCATTTATCATGTTGAGGAATCATTTATCATGTTGCTCATAGTGATTGGGTAAGTCCAGTACATTGCGTACCTAAGAAGGGAGGTATCACCGTAGTTCCTAATGATAAGGATGAACTAATCCCACAAAGGATTATTACTGGCTATAGGATGGTGATAGACTTCCGAAAACTGAACAAGGCAACCAGGAAAGATCATTATCCTTTGCCGTTTATCGACCAAATGCTAGAAACGCTATCAAAACACACACACTTCTGCTTTCTAGATGGTTATTCAGGTTTCTCGCAAATACCTATTGCACAATCTGATCAGGAGAAGACCACTTTCACCTGCCGCTTTGGTACCTTTGCTTATAGACGTATGCCTTTTGGCTTATGCAATGCACCTGCCACCTTTCAAAGATGTATGATGGCTATATTCTCTGACTTTTGTGAAAATATTGTCGAGGTTTTCATGGATGACTTCTCCGTTTACGGGTCTTCCTTTGATGATTGCCTCAGCATTGATCGAGTCTTACAGAGATGCGAAGATACCAACCTCGTCTTGAATTGGGAGAAGTGCCACTTTATGGTCAATGAAGGTATCGTCTTAGGACACAAAATTTCTGAGAGAGGCATTGAAGTTGATAAGGCTAAGGTTGATGCAATTGAGAAAATGCCTTGCCCCACAGATATCAGAGGTATACGAAGTTTCCAAGGTCATGCTGGTTTCCATAGAAGGTTCATTAAAGACTTCTCTAAGATTTCTAGGCCTCTTACCAACCTCTTGCAGAAGGATGTTCCTTTTATTTTTGATGAGGATTGTGAGGAAGCCTTTGAAATACTTAAGAAGGCTTTGATAACCGCACCTATTGTTCAACCACCTGACTGGAACTTGCCCTTTGAAATCATGTTCGACGCTGGTGATTATGCTGTTGGTGTTGTTCTAGGACAAAGAGTTGACAAGAAGTTGAATGTTATTCACTACGCTAGTAAAACTCTAGACAGTGCCCAAAGAAACTACGCCACTACGGAGAAGGAATTTTTAGCAGTCGTGTTTGCCTGTGAAAAGTTCAGATCTTATATAGTTGACTCCAAAGTCACTATTCACTCTGATCATGCTGCTATTAAGTACCTTATGGATAAGAAGGACGCTAAGCCTAGGCTGATCAGATGGGTTCTCCTGCTACAGGAATTTGATTTGCACGTCGTTGACCGAAAGGGTGCTGATAACCCCGTAGGAGATAACTTGTCTAGGCAAGAGAATGTCCTTGATGACCCACTACCTATTGATGATAGCTTTCCTCATGAGCAATTGAATGTCATTTGCACTTCACATAGTACACCGTGGTATGCCGATTATGCAAATTACATCGTAGCCAAATACATACCACCCGGTTTCACCTATCAGCAAAAGAAGAAATTCTTCTTTGATTTGAGACACTATTTTTGGGATGATCCTCACCTTTAGGAGGGAGTAGATGGTGTTATTAGACGTTGTGTGCCTGAACATGAACAGGGGTAGATCTTCCAGAAGTGTCATTCCGAAGCCTACGGAGGACACCACGCTGGAGATAGAACTGCCCATAAGGTATTGCAATCAGGTTTCTATTGGCCCACTCTCTTCAAGGATGCCCGTAAGTTTTTCTTGTCTTGTGACGAATGCCAAAGAATAGGGAACATCAGTAAGCGTCAGGAAATGCCTATGAACTATTCACTTGTCAGTGAACCATTTGATGTCTGGGGCTTTGATTATATGGGACCCTTCCCGAGTTCCAATGGGTACACTCACATCTTAGTTGCTGTGGATTACGTCACTAAGTGGGTAGAAGCTATCCCCACTAAAAATGTTGATCACCACACCTCTATTAAGATGCTTAAAGAAGTCATTTTCCCAAGATTTGGAGTCCCTAGATATCTGATGACTGATGGCGGTTCACACTTCATTCATGGTGTTTTCCGCAAGATGCTAGCTAAGTATGATGTCAACCATAGAGTTGCATCCCCTTATCATCCTCAGTCTAGTGGCCAAGTGGAGTTGAGTAATAGGGAGATCAAATTGATCCTACAAAAGACCGTCAATAGATCTCGAAAGAATTGGTCTAGCAAACTTGACGATGCACTATGGGCTTATAGAACTGCTTATAAGAATCCCATGGGCATGCCACCGTATAAAATGGTTTATGGTAAGGCCTGTAATTTACCTCTTGAGCTGGAACACAAAGCTTATTGGGCAATCAAAGAGCTCAACTTTGATTTCAAACTTGCCGGTGAGAAGCGGTTGTTTGATATCAGCTCGTTAGATGAATCGAGAGCCCAGGCATATGAGAATGCCAAGTTGTTCAAGGAAAAGGTTAAGAGATGGCACGATAACCGAATACAGAAGCGAGAGTTCAATGTAGGTGATTACGTCCTGCTATACAATTCTTGTTTGAGATTCTTTGCAGACAAGCTTCTCTCTAAATGGGAAGGTCCTTATGTTATCGAGGAATTATATCATTCCGGTGCCATCAAAATCAATAACACGGAAGGAAATTTTCCTAGAGTGGTAAATGGGCAAAGAATCAAGCATTACATCTTTGGTACTCCCATAAATGTTGGGACCAATATCATCAATGTCATAACTCCAGAGGAGTACATAAGGGATGTTTATCAGCCTGTTTCAGACCGTGAAAACGAAGAAGTATCTGTTTCGGTAAGAAATTGGACTCCAATGCTTTTCCAATAGGAAATTTCCTCCGTTTTGGAATTTTTGGAAAATTAGAAAAATAAAAAGCAGTTCGGAGAGCGCACGAGGCGGCCACAAGCCCTGCCACCGCCCCCTACCCCCTGGTGGCGGAGGGCAAGCTTGTGGGCACCTCGTGTGCCTCCCGGACTCTGTTTTCTTACGGAGCACTCCTTCTGGTCCAGAAAAAATCAATATATACTCGCCCAAAGGTTTTGATCTCCGTGTCGCGCAGTTTTCCTCTGTTTTTGTTTCGAGCTTGTTGTATGCCGCAGATTTAGAGCAAAGATGTCTCAGGAATCTGTTGGGGAGAATGATCTTCACCAAGTACATGAGGAAGTAGATGCTGATATGAAAAGAGTAGAAGTCACGGAAGCCAGGGATCAAGCTAAGGAGAAAACCCAAGCTAGGGACGAAGTTCAACATTGAAGACGTTGAAGGAGTAGATTTTCTCCAACCCTTCCTCCACGTGCTGTCTCCATCCTTGATTGAACTCTTGAGGTTTTGCGAAACAACTCGTGCTCGCAATATTTCCCTTTCTCGTGAAGTTGTTTTGCTGGAAAACCATGTCACGGATCTCTAAGGTATAAATCAAAGATTGATAGCTCTCTTGGAATCAAAGGCAACAACTCCACCACCATCACCACCGAAGGAAGACAACTAAGCATTGGTATGGGCAATCCCCTTGGCTTCTGCCAAGCTTGGGGGAGTTGCCCTGGTATCGTATCACCTTTATATCTTTTTTCTTTTACCTTTGTTTTAGTTCTTTCCTTTTCAGTTTTTATTTTCTTCTCTTAGAGGAATAAGTCTTTAGTGTTTAGTTTGAATATTTTGCTTTGTCTCTCCCCCGATGTATTCGAGCTTACGAGCTATATAATAAAGAGTATCTTAGTCAAGGGCTTTGCTTTGTACCATGATCAAGAGTATGAAAAGAACGATAGCATGAAAGATCATGAGACGATCTTATGGAAAGTGATAACTTAACTTATGACATGTATGATGATTGAAACTTGTTGAGAATAAATCAACATAGACCTCAGTCATTGTTGCAAATAATAAGAAGTAATAAGGAAAGTGTCACATCCCTGACACCTTAAGCAAGTTAGCTTTGTGCTCATGTTTTCTTTGCATTGCATCTAGGAAATTTTCAACAAGAACAAAGCAAGTGATGAAGGAAAATGCTAAAACCCTAGCCACTTCTCAAAATAAAGGAAAATTCAAACTAGTTAAAATCAATGAACCCAAAATGGCCTCAAGAAAGGTTCAATCTTTCTAATAAATCATGAAAGTAAATGAGCAATGAAGAAAACCATTTCCTTGACACTTTAAGCATTTTAATTAAATGCAAAAGGCTACTGGTTTCAAGTTTAAAATTTGAAATCACAAACTTTAAGCTTTCAAAAATGTTGAAATCTTTAGGAATGGCTTAGGATCGGGGTCCCGACAGCGTTGGTATCAGAGCCTGAGTGACTGTAGGACAACTGAGCCAAACTGGTCGAAGTTGAGTCTAGAATTGCTTTAGTTATATATAAGGGAATTGTTTGTGGAAGGGAATGTAAGACTCTTGTTCTCTTCTCAAGTTATTCTATTCTGGTCATCCTCGTCTTTTCTGTGGGAATTAAGGACTAGGTTACTCATCTTCTTCTAGGCTCGTGTTTCTGATCGGTAGATTATAGGACTACGAGTCAAGAGATATTGGGTTTCTTTCATTCCTAGGAAAAAGGAAGTAAGTTTGATGATCAGAGAGTTGAACTTGATAGTTGAGTGGTTACGCTATTCCATTTTGGGTTGTCTTAAAATTTGTTTTTGAGCATTTACAGCCGTTATGCTGCCCAATTTTGCATTCGGAGCTCTAATGCTTTTGCATTACTCTCTATTTACAGATGCCTGGCCGTCCTTCTTGTCAGGTGGTACGTCTGACCAGGTGCATTGATGTACCGGGTCATACGGCCATGCTGGTCACGGTGATGTCGATGTGCGGTTACCGCTGGTACCCCGAGTACACAGTGGAGGAACAGTACCGAGACTTCAACCAGAGCCAGTATATCTGCACTGTTAGGGTATTTCCAGACTACCCTGCAGCTGAGGAGCCAATCCATTGGTCCTATGGGTTGGGAGTCACTGTTGACATGGCAGTACAAGATGCTGCCTATTCAATGCTGACCATTATGAGAGCGAGACATGCACTGCTGCAGAATTCAGAGTTCTGCTATGTTCCGGCCTCTCAGCCTGGTGAAGAGGGATACCTCAGTGGAGTCTATTTTGATTCTTCTATGGAGGATCCACTACTGCAGTCCACTGTTGAGATGCTAGAGAACAGAGACAGGGATGCTCGTGCTCTCCGCATGGAGCTTTATGCTACCCGTGCCCGTCTGTGGACGGCTTTGACACAGCTAGCACCGGTAGTCCAGACAGGGTACGGAGATATGGAGATGCTGAACCCTGTTAGGACCCATCTTCCGGCACACGTTGACTGGCCAGCTATAGGAGGAGTCACCCCTCTTCGGGGGCCCCTCTTACCACCAGTCAGGGGACCAAGGCCACATCCGTGTCCTTATGGATCCCAGGGATCTCAGGCTAGAGTGTTTCCTGATCCGCAGGTTGATCATGGAGGTAATCTCTATGAGATGTTCTATGCGGATGCCTGAGCTGTGAGGGGAAGGATAGTATGGTAGTAGCCGTACATTCACAGTCGTGCGTGACTTGTGAAGTATGCCTCTAATGTGAAATGAATTCCGGAGGCCTAGATAAATAATGTATAGGAAGCTTGTAAGCCTCTGATGAGTAGTTTCATAATTTCAGTAGTTTGCTCTTCGGTTAAAGTTGTACTGAACTATGTAAGGGTGTGTATGAACCATGGTGTATATATAGCAGTTGCTTGTTACCATGTTGTTCGGATATTCATTTCCGCATTCCGTGTGTTCAGTACATTCTTAATCCATAGCTAGTATTGATATGATATTGGTCTAAGCTGTGAGTTTGTTTGTCAGGATGGTGTTCACCAGGTTGAACCGTGCCCCTGCTCATGAGCAAGGCGAGGGTAGTCAAGCGTCGCAGGAAGACCTGCCTCACCCGCCCTCTCTGGCGGAAGTTATGCTTGAGGCAGAGAGAAACAAAAGGGAGACCAACCGACTGTTAGAGCGTATTGAGCGGAATACGGCTCGTCAGCCTGGGAATGCTGCAGTGTCCCTCAACGACTTTGTGAAGCTGAATCCTCCAAAGTTTCATCATTTCGTCGATCCCCTCGACGCAGATGACTGGCTGTGCAGCATCTCACGCAAGATTCGCTCTGCGAATGTTTCTGAGGCCGACAAGGTGACCTTTGCGGCTTACTTCCTGGAAGGACCCGCCAATCTATGGTGGGAGAACTTTGAAGCTATGCGTCCCGCTAAACCAGCAGCCACATGGGCAGACTTCAGTGCAGCCTTTCGTCTGCACCATATTCCAGAGGGCCTGATAGATAGAAAGAGAGAGGAGTTATGTGCCTTCACACAGGGCAAGTTGACCGTGGATGCCTATAGCCGCGAGTTCGGTAACCTCGCCCGCTATGCAACAGAGGAGGTGTCTACTGACGCCAAGAAGCAAGCAAGATTCCGGTCTGAGCCCTGAGCTTCGTCGTGATCTGCGTCTCCACGAGTGTGGAAGCTTTCAAGCCCTGGTCAACAAGGCGATCAGTGCCGAGACTGGTCATACTGACTTTGAAGCCACAAGGAAGCACTCCCGTGACTTTGGCTCGTCTTCTGGTCCCGCGTTTCCAAAACGCAGGCTGTGGGTTCCGAACAGTTCTCTTCCGCCAAGATACACTCCGAGGCCATCCTACGTGGCGCCTCAGACGAATCAGACCAACCCTCCAGCAAAAACCTATGGTGGTCCAGCTAGCAATGCTGCACCACGTGCCAACCAAGTGATATGCTACAAGTGTGGAGAACCAGGGCACTATTCCCGTGAGTGTCCTCAAAATGTGGGTGCCAAGCAACCCGGAAAGTCCGTCGGGCAAGGCAAGTCAGGCAAAGCTTACTATGTGAAGCCAACTCCTGCACGTGGCCGTGTGAACTATGTCTCAGTAGAAGAAGCTACAGAGGATCCCGACGTCATACTGGGTACGCTTCTTGTTAATCATCACCCAGCATCTGTTCTCTTTGACACTGGGTCTTCTCATTCCTTCATTTCAGAAAGTTATGCACAGTTGCATAACATGTCTTTTTGTGATATGCCAATTCCATTGGTTGTCCAAACTCCTGGTAGTAAATGGCAAACCTCTAGGACAACCTATGACAATGAAATTCTAGTAGACAGGCTAGTTTTCCTAGCCTCATTGATAGCCTTGAAATCTTTGGATATTAATATCATCTTGGGTATGGACTGGATGTCAGCTCACTATGCCAAGATTGATACTCATTCTAGAAATGTCCAGCTTATCCATCCCTCGGGTGAGATAGTAAATGTCTCTACTCGAGTTGCCAAATGCCAACTCTATTCCCTAAATGCCAACCCTCTTTCGGAACTTGAAGACATTCCGGTAGTCCGTGACTTCCCGGATGTTTTTCCAGAGGAACTGCCAGGAATTCCACCTGACAGAGACGTAGAGTTTGTGATAGATCTTGTTCCGGGAACTGTCCCAATAGCCAGAAGACCATATAAGATGGCACCCCTGGAGCTAGCCGAACTTAAGAAGCAACTAGATGAGGCCTTGAATAAAGGTTTCATTCGTCCTAGCTCTTCTCCTTGGGCTTGCCCCGTCCTCTTCGTCAAGAAGAAAGACGGAACGGATCGGATGGTTGTAGATTACCGACCAGTTAATCTGGTCACCATAAAGCACAAGTATCCGCTCCCCAAGATCAACGATCTGTATGATCAGCTCGCTGGATCCTCAGTCTTCTCCAAAATGGATTTGAGGTTGGGATACCATCAAATCAAGATCAAGAACGGGGACATTCCAAAAACGGCTTTTGTTACTCGTTATGGCCAATACGAGTACACCGTCATGTCCTTCGGTTTAACCAATGCCCCAGCCACCTTCTCTCGTCTCATGAATTCAATATTCATGGAGTATTTGGATAAATTCGTCATGGTATACCTCGATGATATTCTCATCTACTCGAAGAACGAACAAGAACATGCCGAGCATCTAAGGCTGGTATTGATGAAACTTCGAGAGAATCGCCTTTATGCCAACTTTTAAAAATGTGAATTTTGGTTACCAGAAGTGACCTATCTAGGTCACGTAATCTCTGGTAAGGGTATTGCTGTCAATCCCGAGAGAGTTCAAGATGTCCTCGATTGGACTCAACCTGAATCGGTTAAGCAAGTTAGGAGTTTTCTTGGTCTAGCGAGCTATTGTCGCCGCTTTGTCGAGAATTTCTCCAAGGTTGCAAAGCTTCTAACTGAACTCCTCAAGAAGGATAAAAAGTTTGAGTGGACACCATAGTGTGAGCATAGTTTTTAGGAACTGAAAAGACGCCTGACTTCCGCACCTGTGTTGCTACCACCAGATTTTTCTAAGGCCTTTGCTATCTATTGCGACGCCTCGCGACAAGGATTAGGTTGCATTCTCATGCAAGATCGTCATGTGATCGCATACGCATCTCGACAGTTGCGTCCACATGAGGATAATTATCCCACACATTACCTTGGCTTGCAGCTGTGGTCCATGCACTAAAAACCTGGCGACATTACCTTTTGGGTAATCGTTGCGAAATATTCACTGATCACCAAAGTTTGAAATATATCTTCACCTAGCCGGATTTGAATCTCAGGCAAAGACGGTGGGTTGAGTTGATCTCGGATTACGACTTAGGGATAACTTACACCCCGGGGAAGGCCAATGTTATGGCCGATGCACTAAGTCATAAATCTTATTGTAACAATTTGATGCTACAACAAGGTCAACCACATCTCTATGAGGAATTTCGGAAGTTGAATCTTCATATTGTTCCTCAAGGATTCCTTTCTACCCTGGTGGCGAAGCCTACTCTTAGGGATCAAATCATAGCCGTGCAGGCCTATGATAAGGGTATATCCCGGATCAAGGAGAATATTGCTAGCGGTAACGCTAGGGATTTCTCCATCAATGAGAAAGGTGTTGTGTTCTTTCAGAACCGTTTAGTGGTTCCTAAGAGCAAACGTCTGCGGCAATTGATCCTTAAGGAGGCTCATGATTCTCCTCTCACCATTCATCCCGGTAGTACTAAGATGTATCAGGACCTACGCCAGAGGTTCTGGTGGACTAGGATGAAGAGAGAAATTGTTGAGTTCATTGCTAACTGCGACGTTTGTCGTCGAGTTAAGGCAGAACATCAAAGGCCTGCTGGCACCCTTCAACCTCTAGCTATTCCTGAATGGAAATGGGATAACTTTAGTATGGATTTCACTACCGGATTTCCCAAGACCAAGAAAGGAAATAATGCTATCTTTGTGGTCATTGGCCGTGTTTCCAAAGTGGCTCATTTTCTTCCCGTTCGTGAGAGTATAATAGCTAGCCAGCTAGCGGAGTTATATCTCTCTCGAATAGTGTCTCTTCATGGTGTTTCCCTGGAGATTAACTCGTACCGTGGGAGTATCTTTACTTCTCGCTTCTGGGAAAGTTTTCAGAATGCCATGGGGACTCACTTATCTATTAGCACTGCTTTCCATCCTCAATCTAGTGGTCAAGTAGAAAGAGTGAATCAAATCCTAGAATATATGCTCCGAGCTTGTGTTATATCATTCGGTATGAATTGGGAGAAGTGCCTTCCATTCGCCGAATTCGCTTATAAAAATAGTTATCAATCAAGCTTGGGCAAAGCTCCTTTTGAAGTTCTCTATGGACGAAGATGTCGAACACCTCTTAATTGGTCCGAAACCGGGGAGAGACAACTCTTTGGCCCGGACATGATCCAGGATGCAGAAGAGCAGGTTCGCATTATCCGTGAAAAGTTGAAAACAGCCCAGTCTTGTCAAAAGAGCCAATATGATCGTCATCATAAGGCTGTGACTTTTGAAGTTGACGAGAAGGCTTACCTTTGGGTTACACCTTTGAAGGGTACCCATCGATTCGGTATCAAGGATAAGTTGGCTCCTCGTTACATTGGTCCTTTTCGCATTCTTGCCAAACGAGGAGAAGTTGCCTACCAGTTGGAACTTCCTCCGCATCTTTCCAAGGTTCATGATGTCTTCCACGTCTCGCAAATCAGGCGTTGCTTTTCGGATCCTATCCGTGAAGTGGACCACGAAACGCTTGATCTCCAAGATAACCTTTCATACCGAGAATACCCCATGCGTATTCTTGATCAAGCTGAGCGTACCACTCGACGTCGAAACCTTAAGTTTCTTAAAGTTCAATGGTCAAATCATTCTGAAAAGGAGGCAACTTGGGAAAGAGAGGATCATCTCCGACTTGAGTATCCTGCGTTATTCCCGACGGCTTCTAAATCTCGGGACGAGATTCTTTTGAGTGGGGGTGAGTTGTCACATCCCTGACACCTTAAGCAAGTTAGCTTTGTGCTCATGTTTTCTTTGCATTGCATCTAGGAAATTTTCAACAAGAACAAAGCAAGTGATGAAGGAAAATGCTAAAGCCCTAGCCACTTCTCAAAATAAAGGAAAATTCAAACTAGTTAAAATCAATGAACCCAAAATGGCCTCAAGAAAAGTTCAATCTTTCTGATAAATCATGAAAGTAAATGAGCAATGAAGAAAACCATTTTCTTGACACTTTAAGCATTTTAATTAAATGCAAAAAGCTACTGGTTTCAAGTTTAAAATTTGAAATCACAAACTTTAAGCTTTCAAAAATGTTGAAATCTTTAGGAATGGTTGGAAATATTCAAACAAATATTCTGGGGTGTTCAACATCGTTTTTACAAACTTTTTGGTAGCTGAAATAAATAGCAAATCTACGTCAGTAATTAAAACAGTAACTAAACAGAAAGAAAAATGAGAAAAGTCTATATGTCGCTCACCTGGCCCGGCCCAGCTTTTCCTGTCGTCTTCCTCCCCCGCCAGTGGGCAGCAGGAGGTGGCCGCCGCGTACTCCGGCGTGGCCACGCACCTGTGCGCGTGCCTGGCCGCCGCCTCGCGCTGGCAAGCACGGGGATATCCACCCCGAGCCCGTCCCTATCCGTTCCCCAGATCCAGTTCCCCCTCCTCTCGGGATCTCTCCTCCCTCCTTCTGCTGCCATTGCCACGAGCTCGAGCTCGAGCCGCCGCGCCTCTAGCCACAGGACCCCCTTCCGAGTAGCCCAGTAGCTTCGCCTCGTCGAGCTGGTTCTCTCTGCAACGGCCGAAGTCTCCCTGAGCTCTGCAACGTCCCCAACGCCATCGTCTTCAACCTTCGGACACCGGCAAATCGACGGTGAAACGCCGGCAACAGCCCTTCCCCGAGCCGTCTAGGCCCTTCTCTGCAGTCCCCGTGAGCCTGCGATCAATTCCCCTCTCTTTCCCCTCGGGTCCGAGCCCCCTAGCCACTGGACCATCGAAACCGTACTCCGGCAGCCGCCCCGGCTCGTCGCCGGCTTACTCCGGCCACCTATAGCTCTCCGTGAGGCCAGCGCTGGATGAGGTCGAGCCTGGAGATCACTCCAGTGCTCTCAGCATCTTTTTCCGAGCACCACAACACGTTTTAGCATGTCTCCGGCGAGGTTCTGCCGCGGATCTGGTCGCCGCCGGCCAGGCTCCGGCGAGGAATGACGTGGCCAGCCTAATCCAGCAGTTTAAATGCTTAAACACTCACTGACAGTGGGCCCAAGGCCAAGTCAAACACACTTAGGGGCTGGTCAGCGCGGGATTAGTCCCTAAGGGGCTGACCAGTGGGTCCCCCCCTGTCAGGTTTGACCTGAGCAGGTCAGTTGACCCGCTGATGTCAGGCTGACGCAATAAAGGGGTTTTCCAGTATAAAAATAATTCCAGAAATGTTTAAAACTTCAAAAATTCATAGAAATTAATCTGTAACTCCAATGAAAATAATTTATATATGAAAAAGTATCAGAAAAATCCAAGGAATCTGAATATGCCATTCTCAAACATGTTTGAAAACGTTACAGAACCCAAACATGTAGATTAATGAATAAGTTAATTCTTATAAATACTTTATAAATAGAATTTGGAAAATATTGAAAATTCACTATGAATGACATGATCAAACACTGTTCTAATTACAAACCAGCAACCTAACATGTCATCCCATGCATGTTAAAAGCAAGTTGATCTGAGTATCAGGTCGAATCAATTAAAATGGTATTCGAGAATACCTCGTTTGAAGTGATATTTGAATTTGATTCAAATCAACTTCAAACCTAAAACATGTTAGCTATATTAGTATATCATCTTGCATTCTCATACCATGCTCATGCATCATCTTGATTGCATATGTTTATTACTGATTGTTGTCTCCGCTCCCCCGGATTCCACCGAATATCCGTCTGACGGATATTGTCACTCCTCTGAGCAACAAGGCAAGCAACCATTTTTCATCATCCCGATAAATCCCATGTTCCTGCTCCTGCACTTACTTATTGCATTAGTATCAAATGCTTCAAATGCTTTTGCCACGTTAGTTGAACCCACTTCCTTTGCATGACCTATCCTTGTCACAGTAAATAGCTGAACCTTGCAACCTAGCATACCTGGTAGTTGCTTGAGCCGTGATGTGCCTTATCCTGCTATGCATGCTATGCTTAGAGTTGTGTATGGTCTGTCATCTGGGAGATGAACAGAATTGTGAGAATGTGTTCGGTAAGCAAAGGTTGTGTGTTGAACCTGATTTGGTAAAGGTACCGGTGAAAGGCTCTGTAGGAGTACATGGCGGGTTGTTTCATTGGAACCATCCTTAGGAACTGAGTTCCGTGTATGTAATCCAAGACTAGATACTACCACACATTGGGATACTTAATTGACCCTCTCGACTCATTAATCGCTTAGTACTCGGTCCAGGAGTTGCAAGTAGTTTCTAGTGTTTATAGTCATGCTGGAGGCCGTGCATGGTGCTGACCTGAGAGGTGGGCTGTGATGCGGTAGGCAGTGGCATGGTGTACCAAGTGGCACCCGGATGGTGGGCTTGGGAACCCTGCGCACATCGTTTGGGGCCGTGGCGGAAACCTTGGCCGAACTTCCGTGCGGGTTACCCTTAGATAGGCGATAAACCTGGACTAGGTACTAGTGTGGTTAACGGTCGTGGCCGACTCCCTCGTTGGGCTTCCGCTTGAAGGTTGCCGAGGTGCATGACGTGCACATGGCGATAAGTGGCGAGAGCGTGTGTGACGAAGTACAACCCTGCAGGGTTATGATCTATTCGAATAGCCGCGTCCGCGGATATGGACTACTTGGAGACATATGTTGTTCATAGATAACTTCAATGGCTACTCATAAAATTGTCTAGATAAGCGTGAGTGTCGTGGACGGCATTTCCGTATGGATACGGAATGATTCCACGATGGTGTATTGTTGTGGTGTTAGTGGACTCGTGTGCGAGAAATCAAGTTGTCAAAATTATTTAAAAATGCAAGTTGTCTAGCCACGAGTCAAATGCTGGCTTTCCGCATGAAACCCCACCATACCTTGTTGATACATTGCACTAGTAGTTAGTTATCCTAAAGTCTTGCTGAGTACCTCCGTACTCATGTTTGCTTAATAAATGTTGCAGAGGTTGCTAATGACCCTAATGGAGGGTTCTTCATAGACATCGACGACGACGAGTAGTTGGTGTCCCAGCTACGATATGGCCCTAGGTTGGGTCTGTAGTATAGTCAGGCCATGTGCCTTCTAGTTGCACCTGTCTGTACTCAGACAGTTTTAAACACCTCCGCTGGCTTGTAACTGAATGACTGCTATTATGGATCGTGAGACCCTTACTGTGTAATATTATGCGTGTGGCTCTTCCGAGCCTCTTAAATAAAGCTTGTATGTTTATGGTTATGTTGTGATGCCATCGATGTATCTATACATATCGGTATGCCATGCGTACGTGTGTCGTACTTGATATGTATGGGGTTCGATTACCTAGTCGTGAATTTTAGTAGCACTCCTTACAGGGAAATGCCCCTTTGTGATCCAACGAGCCATGGTAGGTCGCTACTGCTCCGGACACTTTGGTTGACCGGCATGTGTCCTTCTTAGCTGTTGTGTCTGTCCCCTTTGGGGAAATGTCACGCGATGTAATGGAGTCCTTGTAGCTTGCTACAACTCGTCTACACTCGTTGGTGACCGACACCTGCTTTGTTGGGTCATGTATGCATGTCCTTTTGCGGTACTGCCACTTTGGTTTATGACTAGACTTGTCGATCCGGGTTCTTTGACATTGGAATGCTAGCGACACTATTGCATACGTGAGTCAAAAGACGCAAACGGTCCCGGCTAAGGTAAGGCTGCAGCCGTGGAGTTAACCATGCGTGAGACCGCAAAGGGATGCGATGTGTTACAGGCTGGATTCCTATGGCTTAGGATCGGGGTCCCGACAGAAAGAGAGGTTCACATATAAATATATCATCTTAGACACTTTTTACAATTGTGAGCAGTCACCAAACTATTACATGCTTAGGACTAGATGTTGGACAAGGAAGACAACATAATGAATTGTGTTTGCTTGGTTCCAAACAATGTTATATGATTAGAGATCCCTTAGCATGTGACGATTGCTTCCACCTCATATTAGCCAAAACTCCCGCACCAAGTAGAGATACTACTTGTGCATACATAAACCTCCAACCCAGTTTTGCCATAAGAGTCCACCATACCTACCTATGGACTAAATAAGATCCTTCAAGTAAGTTTTCATCGGTGCAAGCAATAAAAATTGCTCTCTAATATGTATGATCTATTAGTGTGTGAAAAATAAGCTTTGTACGAACCTCTGATGAGGAAGACATAAAAGCGACAGACTGCATAATAAAGTTCTTTATCACAGGAGGCAATATAAAGTGACGTTCCTCCGCACTAAGAGGACACGCATTCAAACCTCAAAAGCGCATGACAACCTCTGCTTCCCTCTGCGAAGGGCCTATCTTGTACCTTTACTTTTTTCCCTTGTAAGAGTCATGGTGATCTTCACATATTCCCTATTTTTGCCTTTATCTTGGCTACCGTCACATGCTTGGGAAAGACCTATATTCATATATCAACTTGGAGTTGAGTACTTATGCTATATTATTGTTGACTTTACCCTTGAGGTAGATCGTTGGGAGGCAAAACTATAAGCCCCTATCTTCCTCTGTGTCCAGCTGAAACTTTGACACCATGAGTATCACGTGAGTTGTAACAATTGTGGAAAACAAAAGAGATGACTGAGTATGTGGGTTTGCCTTACAAGCTCTTATTTGACTCTTTCTGTTGTTGTGATAAATTGCAATTGCTTCAATGACTTTGGAGTATTGTTGGTTACTTCTCGGTAAGGTTTTTGCTTCATGCTTTGCTTAGTGAAGGAATTTTTACTTTCCCATAAGAATCTTTATGATGTATTGTTGTTCTATGTGTGATCATGATGCCCTCTTGTCTGTATTATGTTTTATCGACACCTTCGTCCCTCAACATGTGGACATGTTTATGGAACTTGGTTTTCGCTTGAGGACAAGCGAGGTCTAAGCTTGGGGGAGTTGATACGTCCATTTTGCATCATGCTTTCATGTTGATATTTATTTCTTTATGGGCTGTTATATTACTTTGTGGTACCATATTTATGCCTTTTCTCTCTTATTTTGCAAGGTTTATTTGAAGAGGGAGAATTCAGGCAGCTGGAATTCTGGACTCGATAAGGAGCAAATCTTAGTCCACTATTATGCACATCTCCAAATGCCCTGAAAAGTTACGTGGAATATTTTGGGATTATATAAAAAAATACTGGGCGAAAGAAGTACCGGAGGGGGGCCACCAGGGCGCCACAAACCCTACCACCGCCACCCCCCTAGTGGCAGAGGGCAAGCTTGTGGGCTCCCTGACGGCCCACTAGCCCCCCTCTTTTTCTATCTGAAGGGTTTTGGTCCAGAAAAAATCATACGGGAGCTTTTTCATGGTTTCGCCGCCATCACGAGGCAGAACTTGAGCAGATCCAATCTAGAGCTCCGGCAGGACGATCCTGCCGGGGAAACTTCCCTCCCAGAGGGGGAAATCGTCGCCAACGTCATCACCAACACTCCTCTCGTCGGAGGGGAGGAATCTTCATCAACATCTTCATCAGCACCATCTCCTCTTCAATCCCTAGTTCATCTCTTGTAATCAATCTCCGTCTCACGACTCCGATTGGTACTTGTAAGGTTGCTAGTAGTGTTGATTACTCTTTGTAGTTTATGCTAGTTGGATTACTTGGTGGAAGAGTTTATGTTCAGATCCTTGATGCTATTCATTACACCTCTAATCATGATTATGATTATGCTTTGTGAGTAGTTACTTTTGTTCCTGAGGACATGGGATAAGTCATGCTGATAATAGTCATGTGAATTTGATATTCGTTCGGTATTTTGATATGATGTATGTTGTTTTTCCTCTAGTGTTGTTATGTGAACGTCGACTACATAACACTTCACCATATTTGGGCCTAGAGGAAGGCATTGGGGAGTAGTAAGTATACGATGGGTTGCTAGAGTGACAGAAGCTTAAACCCCAGTCTATGCGTTGCTTCGTAAGGGGCTGATTTGGATCCACTAGTTTAATGCTATGGTTAGACGTTGTCTTAATTCTTCTTTTGTAGTTGCGGATGCTTGCGAGAGAGGTTAATCATAAGTGGGATGCTTGTCCAAGTAAGGGCAGTACCCAAGCGCCGGTCCACCCACATATCAAACTATCAAAGTAACGAACGCGAATCATATGAACATGATGAAACTAACATGACAGAAATTCCCGTGTGTCCTCGGGAGCGTTTTTCCTCCTATAAGACTTTGTTCAGGCTTGCTCCTTGCTACAAAACGGATTGGGCCAGTTGCTGCACCGTTGCTACTACTTTTTACTTGTTACTTGTTACTCTTTGCTTGCTACATTTCACCTCGCTACACAATCACTTGTTACCGCTACTTTCAGTGCTTGCAGTTATTACCTTGCTGAATTCCGTTTATCAGAGCCTTCTGCTCCTCGTTGGGTTCGACACAATTACTTATCGAAAGGACTACAATTGATCCCCTATACTTGTGGGTCATCAGGTCCCTACGTTGTCGAGGAAGTATATCGTTCCGGTGCCATCAAAATCAATAACACGGAAGGTAATTTTCCTAGAGTGGTAAACGGGCAAAGAATCAAGCATTATATCTCTGGTTCTCCCATAAATGTTGAGACCAATATCATCAATATCATAACTCCATAGGAGTACATAAAGGATGTTTATCAGCCTGTTTCAGACCCTGAAAACCAAGAGGTATCTATTTCGATAAGTAATTGGACTCCGAAACTTTTCCAATAGGAAATTCTCTCCGTTTTGGAATTTATGGAAAATTAGAAAAATAACAAGCAGTCCGGAGAGCGCACGAGGCGGACACAAGCTTGGTTGCCGCGGCCTCCCCCCTGGCCGCGGCAACACGACTTGTGGGCAGCTCGTGTGCCTCCCGGACTCCGTTTTCTTGTGGAGCACTCCTTCTGGTCCAGAAAAAAATTATTATATTACGCCCGAGGGTTTTGATCTCCGTATCGCGATGTTTTCCTCTGTTTTCGTTTCGAACCTGTTTCTGCTGCAGATCTAGATCGTCATAACTTCCCCAAAAGTTCCTAAGGACAAGATCTTTGAGAAGGTCATCAATCCTTACCTCATGGAAGTATTGCAGCACCCCCAATCTATCAAGATGAGCGAGGGGATGTTGCACATCTGTGATGTTGAGGGGCCTAAGAAGACCGGAAGCATGGAGATGAGGCTCGAAGCAATGGAGCAACAAGTCTTCAAGTGCCAAGGGATGGTGGAGCGTGGACTCAACGCCAACCACATGATGATCACGGAGTTCACCAGCAATCACAAGATGGATGCCATTGACATTGGGAAACACCTCTCCAGGCTCTATGACAGGTTTGATCAACTCCAGGGCCAGATCTATGACGTGCAGAACCAAAACTGTGAGTATGAGTATAGATTTAAATCAATATGGTTGGCTGCAGATTTGAGGATTCCATTAACTCGTTCATCCTGCCATGATGGAGGACCTATTCCTTGGAAGACGGAGGATCAGACTACTTCAACAACAACACCACCATCACCACCAAAGGAAGACAACTAAAGCATTGGTATGGGCAATCCCCTTGGCTTTTGCCAAGCTTGGGGGAGTTTCCCTGGTATCGTATCACCTTTATATCTTTTGCTTTTACCCTTGTTTTAGTTCTTTCCTTTTCAGTTTTATTTCTTCTCTTAGTGGAATAAGTCTTTAGTGTTTAGTTTGAGTCTTTTACCTTGTGTCTCTCCCGATGTATTCGAGCTTGCGAGCTATATAATAAAGAGTGTCTTAGTCAAGGGCTTTGTTTTGTGTCGTGATCAAAAGTATGAAAAGAACGATAGCATGAGAGATCATGAGATGATCTTATGGAAAGTGATAGCTTCACATATAACAAGTATGATGATTGAAACTTGTTGAGAGTAGACCAACATAGACCTCAGTCAATGTTGCAATTAATAAGAGGTAATAAGGAAAGAGAGGTTCACATATAAATATATCATCTTAGACACTTTTTATAATTGTGCGCACTCACCAAACTATTACATGCCTAGAAGTAGATGTTGGACAAGGAAGACAACATAATGAATTGTGTTTGCTTGGTGCCAAACAATGTTATATGATTAGAGATCCCTTAGCATGTGACGATTGCTTCCACCTCATATTAGCCAAAACTCCCGCACCAAGTAGAGATACTACTTGTGCATCCATAAACCTTCAACCCAGTTTTGCCATGAGTGTCCACCATACCTACCTATGGATTGAATAAGATCCCTCAAGTAAGTTGTCATCGGTGCAAGCAATAAAAATTGATCTCTAATATGTATGATCTGTTAGTGTGTGGAAAATAAGCTTTGTACGAACCTGTGATGAGGAAGGCATAAAAGCGACAGACTGCATAATAAAGTTCTTTATCACAGGAGGCAATATAAAGTGATGTTCCTCCGCACTAAGAGGACACGCATCCAAACCTCAAAAGTGCATGACAACCTCTGCTTCCCTCTGCGAAGGGCCTATCTTGTACCTTTACTTTTTTTTCCCTTGTAAGAGTCGTGGTGATCTTCACCAATTCCTTATTTAGCCTTTTCTTGGTGAATGCCATATTCTTGGGAAAGATCTATATTCATATTTCAACTTGGAGCTGAGTACTTATGCTTTATTATTGTTGACTTTACCCTTGAGGTAAATGGTTGGGAGGCAAACTATAAGCCCCTATCTTTCTCTGTGTCCAACTGAAAATTCGATACCATGAGTACCACGTGAGTTGTAACAATTGTGGAAAACAAAAGAGATGATTGAGTATGTGGATTTCCCTTACAAGCTCTTATTGGACTCTTTCTGATAATATGATAAATTGCAATTGCTTCAATGACTTTGGACGGTTGTTGGCCACTTCCCGGTAAGGTTTTTGTTTCATACTTTGCTTTGTGAAGGAATTGTTACTTTCCCATAAGAATCTCTATGATGTATTGTTGTTCTATGTGTGTTCATGATGCCCTCATGTCCGTTTTTTTTGACACCTTCATCCCTAAACATGTGGACATGTTTTGGGTCTTGGTTTTTTGCTCGAGGACAAGCGAGGTCTAAGCTTGGGGGAGTTGATACGTCCATTTTGCATCATGCTTTCATGTTGATATTTATCGCTTTATGGACTGTTATTACACTTTGTGGAACCTTACTTATGCCTTTTCTCTCTTATTTTGCAAGGTTTATTTGAAGAGGGGGAATACCGGCAGTTGGAATTCTGGACTGGAAAAGGAGCAAGTCTGAGTGCTCTATTCTGGGCAACTCCAAATGCCCTGAAAATCAACGTGGATTTGTTTTGGATTTTATAGAAAATACTAGGTGAAATAAGTGTCAGAGGGGAGCAACCATGGGCCCACAAGCCTGGTTGCCGCGGCCTACCCCCTGGCCGCGGCAACAGGGCTTGTGGGCACCCTGGCGGCCCACTGGCCCCCCTCTTTTGCTATATGAAGGGTTTCGTCCAGAAAAAAATCAAGGTGGAGCTTTTTCGTGGTTTCTCCGCCGCCACGAGGAGGAACTTGAGCAGATCCAATCTAGAGCTCCGGCAGGACGATCCTGCCGGGGAAACTTCCCTCCCGGAGGGGGAAATCATCGTCATCGTCATTACCAACACTCCTCTCGTCGGAGGGGAGGCATCTTCATCAACATCTTCACCAGCACCATCTCCTCTCCAATCCCTAGTTCATCTCTTGCGAGAGGGCTTAGTCATAAGTGGGATGCTTGTCCAAGTAAGGGCAGTACCCAAGCGCCGGCCCACCTACATATCAAACTATCAAAGTAACGAACGCGAATCATATGAACATGATGAAACTAGCATGACAGAAATTCCCGTGTGTCCTCGGGAGCGTTTTTCCTCTTATAAGACTTTGTTCAGGCTTGTCCCTTGCTACAAAAGGGATTGGGCCACTTGCTGCACCGTTGCTACTACTTGTTACTTGTTACTTTCCGCTTGCTACGTTTCACCTCACTACACCATCACTTGTTACCGCTACTTTCAATGCTTGTAGTTATTACCTTGCTGAAAACCATTTATCAGAGCCTTCTCCTCCTCGTTGGGTTCGACACTCTTACTTATCGAAAGGACTACGATGGATCCCCTATACTTGTGGGCATGAACGGTGTGCCGGTGTTGGTGATGATCTATTTGTTGGAATTATGCCCTAGAGACAATAATAAATATAGTTATTATTATAATTCCTGTATCAAGATGATCGTTTATTATCCATGCTATAATTGTATTGAATGAAGACTTATATACATGTGTGTATATATAGACAAAACACTGTCCCTAGCAAGCCTCTAGTTGGCTAGCCAGTTGATCAAAGATAGTCAGTGTCTTCTGATTATGAACAAGGTGTTGTTGCTTGATAACTGGATCACGTCATTAGGAGAATCACGTGATGGACTAGACCCAAACTAATAGACGTAGCATGTTGATCGTATCATTTTGTTGCTACTGTTTTCTGCGTGTCAAGTATTTGTTCCTATGACCATTAGATCATATAACTCACTGACACCGGAGGAATACTTTGTGTGTATCAAACGTCGCAACGTAACTGGGTGACTATAAAGATGCTCTACAAGTATCTCCGAAGGTGTTCGTTGAGTTAGTATGGATCTAGACTGGGATTTGTCACTCCGTGTGACGGAGAGGTATCTCGGGGCCCACTCGGTAATACAACATCACACACAAGCCTTGCAAGCAATGTGACTTAGTGTAAGTTACGGGATCTTGTATTATGGAACGAGTAAAGAGACTTGCCGGTAAAAGAGATTGAAATAGGTATGCGGATACTGACGATCGAATCTCGGGCAAGTAACATACCGAAGGACAAAAGGAATGACATACGGGATTATATGAATCCTTGGCACTGAGGTTCAAACGATAAGATCTTCGTATAATATGTAGGTTCCAATATGGGCATCCAGGTCCCGCTATTGGATATTGACCGAGGAGTCTCTCGGGTCATGTCTACATAGTTCTCGAACCCGCAGGGTCTGCACACTTAAGGTTTGACGTTGTTTTATGCGTATTTGAGTTATATGGTTGGTGATCGAATGTTGTTCGGAGTCCCGGATGAGATCACGGACGTCACGAGGGTTTCCGGAATGGTCCGGAAACGAAGATTGATATATAGGATGACCTCATTTGATTACCGGAAGGTTTTCGGAGTTACCGGGAATGTACCGGGAATGACGAATGGGTTCCGGGTGTTCACCGGGGGGGCAACCCACCCCGGGGAAGCCCATAGACCTTGGGGGAGGCGCACCAGCCCTTAGTGGGCTGGTGGGACAGCCCAAGAAGGCCCTATGCGCCATAGGAAGAAAATCAAAGAGAAAAGAAAAAAAAGAGGAGGTGGGAAAAGGGGGAAGGACTCCTCCTTCCAAACCTAGTTGGACTCGGTTTGGAAGGGGAGGGTTGCCCCCCTTGGCTCGGCCGACCCCCTTGAGGGTCCTTGGACCCCAAGGCAAGGCTCCCCCTCTTCCCCCTATATATACGGAGGTTTTAGGGCTGATTTGAGACAACTTTGCCACGGCAGCCCGACCACATATCTCCACGGTTTTACCTCTAGATCGCGTTTCTGCGGAGCTCGGGCGGAGCCCTGCTGAGATAAGATCTTCACCAACCTCCGGAGCGCCGTCACGCTGCCGGAGAACTCATCTACCTCTCCATCTCTCTTGCTGGATCAAGAAGTCCGAGATCATCGTCGAGCTGTACGTGTGTTGAACGCGGAGGTGCCGTCCGTTCGGCACTAGATCGTGGGACTGATCGCGGGACAGTTCGCGGGGCGGATCGAGGGACGTGAGGACGTTCCACTACATCAACCACGTTCACTAACGCTTCTGCTGTGCGATCTACAAGGGTACGTAGATCGAATATCCCCTCTCGTAGATGGACATCACCATGATAGGTCTTCGTGCGCGTAGGAAAATTTTTGTTTCCCATGCGACGTTCCCCAACACTATTCCTACAGGGCTCCGCCCGAGCACCGCAGAAATCTAATCTAGAGGAAGAACTATGAGGTGTAGGTTTGAGTTGCACGTGGCAAAGTTGTGTCTCAAACAGCCCTAAACCTCTAGTATATATAGGAGGAGCCAAGGGGTGGGGCAAATCCCCAGGGCGCCGGCCAAAGGAGGCCTTCCTTGGGTCGGCCGAAGTGGGAGGGAGGAGTCCTACTCCAATCCCAGTTGGATTTGGACTCCTTCCTTATTTTCCCACCTCTTGTGGATTTTCCACTTTTTCCTCATGAGCTTTTCTTGGATGACTTTGTCAGCCCATTATAACTTAGTGTGCATCCAATAAAACCATGTGGACCCCTTGGGGTGTGGTGGGCCCACCCAGTGGGCCCCAAAACCCATTAATCACTCTCGGTACACTACCGGCAATGCCCGAAAACTTTCCGCAATCCCAACACCACCTTCATATATATCAATCTTTATTTATGTACCATTCCGGAAACCCTCATGACGTCCGTGATCTCATCCGGGACTCCTAACTACCTTCGTTCACCAACACATATAACTCAACTAAACTAAAACATCATCGAACCTTAAGTGTGCAGACCCTGCGGGTTCGAGAACTATGTAGACATGACCCGAGACACTCTGATACGTCCATTTTGCATCATGCTTTCATGTTGTTATTTATCGCTTTTTGGGCTGTTATTACACTTCATGGTACAATATTTATGCCTTTTCTCCCTTATTTTGCAAGGTTTACGTGAAGAGGGAGAATGCCGGCAGCTGGAATTCTGGCTTGAAAAAGGAGCAAGTTTGAGATGCCTATTCTGCGCAACTCCAAAAGTCGTGAAAATCAACATGGATTTTTTTAGGGATTTATAAAAATACTGGGCCGAAGAAGTGCCGGAGGGGCGCCAGCAGGAGGCCACAAGCCTGCTAGGCGCGCCCCCTGGCCGCGCCTAGGGGGCTTGTGAGCTCCCTACTGGCCCACTGGCTCCCCCCTTTTGCTACAAAAAGGGTTTCGGTCTGGAAAAAATCAGGAGGAGGCTTTTCGGAGGATTCGCCGCCGCTGCGAGGCGGAACTTGAGCAGAACCAATCTAGAGCTCCGGCGGGACGATCCTGCCGGGGAAACTTCCCTCCCCGAGTGGGAAATCATCGCCATCGTCATCACCAACACTCCTCTCGTCGGAGGGGACTCATCACCATCAACATCTTCATCAGCACCATCTCATCTCCAAACCCTAGTTCATCTCTTGTAACCAATCTCCGTCTCGCGACTCCGATTGGTACTTGTAAGGTTGCTAGTAGAGTTAATTACTCTTTCTAGTTGATGCTAGTTGGATTATTTGGTGGAAGAGTTTATGTTCAGATCTTTGATGCTACTCATTACCTCTCTGGTCATGAATATGATTATGCTTTGTGAGTAGTTACTTTTGTTCCTGAGGACATGGGATAAGTCTTGCTATAATTAGTCATGTGAATTTGGTATTCGTTCGATAATTTGATGTGTTGTATGTTGTTTTTTCCTCTAGTAGTGTTATGTGAACGTCGACTACATAACACTTCACCATTATTTGGGCCTAGAGGAAGGCATTGGGAAGTAGTAAGTAGATGATGGGTTGCTAGAGTGACAGAAGCTTAAACCCTAGTTTATGTGTTGCTTCGTAAGGGGCTGATTTGGATCCACTAGTTTAATGCTATGGTTAGACTTTGTCTTAATTCTTCTTTCGTTGTTGCGGATGCTTGAGAGAGGGGTTAATCATAAGTGGGATGCTTATCCAAGTAAGGGCAGTACCCAAGCGCCGGTCCACCCACATATCAAACTATCAAAGTAACGAACGTGAATCATATGAACATGATGAAAACTAGCTTGACAGAAGTTCCCATGTGTCCTCGAGAGCGTTTTACCTCCTATAAGACTTTGTCCAGGCTTGTCCCTTGCTACAAAAGGGATTGGGCCACTTTGCTGCACCGTTGTTACTTTTTCTACTTGTTGCTTGCTACGAATCCCCTTGCCACACAACTACTTGTTACCGATAATTTCAGTGCTTGCAGATATTACCTTGCTGAAAACCACTTGTCAGATCCTTCTGCTCCTCGTTGGGTTCGACACTCTTACTTATCGAAAGGACTACGATAGATACCCTATACTTGTGGGTCATCACACTCCTCGGTCAATATCCAATAGCGGGACCTGGATGCCCATATTCGATCCTACATATTCTACGAAGATCTTATCGGTTGAACCTCTCTGCCAATGATTCATATAATCTCGTATAACATTCCCTTTGTCCTTCGGTATATTACTTGCCTGAGATTTGATCATCAGTATCCCTATACCTATTTCAATCTCGTTACCGGCAAGTCTCTTTACTCGTTCTGTAATACAAGATCCCGTGACTTACACTTAGTCACATTGCTTGCAAGGCTTGTTTGTGATGTTGTATTACCGAGTGGGCCCCGAGATACCTCTCCGTCACACGAAGTGAAAAATCCCAGTCTTGATCCATATTAACTCAAAGGACACCTTCGGAGATACCTGTAGAGCAAGTTTATAGTCACCCAGTTACGTTGCGACGTTTGATACACACAAGGTATTCCTCCGGTGATAGTGAGTTATATGATCTCATGGTCATAGGTATAAATACTTGACACGCAGTAAACAATAGCAACAAAATAACACGATCACATGCTACGTTTATAATTTGGGTCTTGTCCATCACATGATTCTCCTAATGATGTGACCCCGTTATCAAGTGACAACACTTGCCTATGGCCAGGAAACCTTGACCATCTTTGATCAATGAACTAGTCAACTAGAGGCTCACCAGGGACAGTGTGTTGTGTATGTATCCACACATGTATTTGAGTTTCCAATCAATACAATTATAGCATGGATAATAAACGATTATTATGAACAAGGAAATATAATAATAACTAATTTATTATTGCCTCTAAGGCATATTTCCAATAGAGAGGTGGGCAAAGTGGTATATATAGGTAGCACACAAAATCCAACCATTACACCTAAAGTGGCAAACTCGGTGACACCAAAGTCATAAACTCTATGGTACCGACTTGTAGTAAAGTTATGAACTTTTGAATCTCGGTGAGACCGATATACACAACTTGGTGGCACCGAAAAAGTGACTAACAGTCAGATGAGCAAACTCGGTGACACCGATACTCAAACTCGGAAATTTCGATTATGTGTATCGAGGCAACCGAAAGTTAGCCACCAAAACTCGGTAGCACCGATCTGTTTTTCGGTTGCTCCGATTTGGTGGGAATGGCTAGGGTTCTCTTTGAGGTCAAACTCGGTGTGTCCGAAATATGGAAGTTGGTGACACCGAATTTGAGTATGTGGTATTGGACAAAATGGTTATGTGGGGAAAATGACTCAGTAGTTTGGTGGCTAACTTTGACCACTTGAGCAACCATTTCATTTTAATACCTCACCCCCTTTTAATAGTATTGACTTTCCTATGAACTCAAAGGTGATTTGTCACAAATATAAAATGAAGAGTCTTCTAGCTTGATGTCTGGGCCAATCCTATTCCTTTCATGCATCAAGGGGCATCTCTACATAATCCTTTAGCCAATGCTCTCTATGGCTATTCCTGAAATATAATAGGTAAAAGTGTTAGTCCAAGAGACAATGTATGTTGTCATGAATTATCAAAATCACCAAGGGAGTATATGTGCTTTCACATATAAAGTAGCAAAGATTGACAATACAATAGCATAAAACAATCAAAATTATAGATATGTTCGAGACGCATCACCCCCCCCCCCTTTTACTTCTCTCCAGTTCTCCCTCCTCTAGTTCTCAGGCGAAGCCAAGCTTTGGATAGAAAAATTCATAGAGAGATCATGCTTTCGATCTTCATTCAAGTGGCAGTTCGTGGGACGATTCGAGGTATGTCAGAATGATCTACACCAACTCTACTTCCGCTGCAGCTCAAAGTCGGTAACGATGTGATCTAACATTGTCTCCATCTTCATTGTGATCTCGGTTCTTAATTTGTAGGAACGATATTTTTTGTGTTTTCTATAATGATTCCCAAAAGAGTGAGCACACCAAGAAACATGGAACAAATCGAGCCACTGCAGGTTCCGTGCGGGCTTTGCCCGCCAGAGGCTACCGACGACGACAAGAGGAGGATGCGTTTGAGGGTTGCTAGAGAGTTGTGAGGTCGTCACCCTTGTCACCCTGGGGAGGGGGCAACGCGGGGTCTAGGGAAGAGTCTGACTCATCCAAGCAGAACAGCCGAGGCTCCCCTTTGAACAAGAACAATAAGAGAAGATATTTGTTGCAAAAAAAATAGAGCTATGTCGTGTATCAGTATAGATGTAGTCACTTTGCATTAGTTGCACGCATATAGTGCCGCCTTAATTTTCTTTACTCAAAGGATGTGATGCGTCCTTCGGTCTCGGCTTCTTAGTGTGGCAAGATTGTGGCTCACGACATAGGGTCACCCTTATGGGTCATATTGCTTCCCCTCGAGTCGAGCTCGAGATGTTTCTTCCACATCTCTACTTTAGTGGCTCGACCGTGTTGTGTCGTTGGACGAGTTGACTTTGATTATTTATAGAATTGTATTATTTTCCAAGATTAATTGTAATTAATATAATCATTTTTTAATTAACTATGATTAATGGAATTAATGTTGGATGTGATGCGAGATCATCAAAGTGGAGTGAGTCATCAGATATAGGTGGTTGTATGGCTGAGATCATTTGTATACGCAAAAATCATGCTTTTATAAGTAACCTATAATTACAAATTAAATTGTAATCAATGTATTAATTGTTTTTTCCAAGATTAATGATGTTCTAAATCTAATGTGATGCTCCATAATTGCAGCGGCATGAGGCGCTGGCGATATGTGGTCAAATGGATAGGATCACTTGGATTCATCAAGCACTTATTTTTAGTAAATTTATTAAATTTTCTATATCGTTTGGATTTGGATTCGTCGGAACTAGGACGAAATACCATTGGCAAATAAAGCCGAGCCTTTGGCCGAGGGTAAAAGACCACGCCCTTGAAAATGGACCATGGGAGGCTGGAACAAGTGGCTTCTCCACCCGGCACCCGCTCCATGGTACCGAAAGTTGCCAGGGACTTCACTATTCTCCATTTCTAAAATCTCCCCCCACCCGCCATCTCTGACTCCCCTCTCCCCTATGAACAAATACAAGAACAACAAGAAGACGAGAGACCTCTCTTGCAGTCAATAATCCCGTATTTACCTAGCTAGGCCGAAGAGAGGCTTTTTTTTTCCAAGGGATAAATAAGAGGAGTTGCACTGCAGCCGTCTCCTTCCCTCTGAAACCCCAAACCCGACCCGCAGGCGACTGCTCGTTTGCCGGTGCAAGCCACGATCCGGAGCCAGCACAGCAGTTGCGGCGGCGATATATTGTTCTCCGTCACCGCTGATCAGGGAGACAAGACAGGCGGACCAAGGCAAGATTTGCAGGCGTCTTTAAGCCCAGGTTTGCGCTAAGATACTTCTCGAGATCGTTCTCTGTTGAGTGTTAATCCCCTCCCCTGCTTAGTTTGCCCTCCGCTTCTGGCCAAGAAGGCATGAATAAGCTGAGAGCAAGCGAGTCTGAACATTCGTAGTTGCAACTGTTGGATGCAACCGTCTTTCTTAACTCAAGCAATGCTTGTGTTTTCTTAGCCTCGACCGTGTTTTGTAGCGACTCCATTTCATGCTCTATATGTGGAGTGGAACAGCGACGGCCATGCCCGGCCGCTTTAGAGCTGGGTGCTTGCACTGTTGGATTCAGCTTTCCTCTTTCCCTTTCACGTTCTTTCCTCTCCACCATTTCTTAAGAATTCACATGGAATGTTTGCTACGAAGTACTGATAGCAATGCCCCCATGGTCATTAGTTAAATCCAGCCGTCTCGAGCCGGTGGAAATTCCCCGCGCAAGACAGAGTCGCCAAGTCACATGGATGACACCGGAACTTCTTGCCTTCAGTTCCTTATTTCTATGCTTGCTTGTCCAGTTCATCTCAATTGAGTACCCTATTTCCACCAACAGAGAAATGGAAAGTACTAGTTGCTTTTGTTACCATAATAATGACTTAGAAAGTACTCGCTCCGTTCACAGATATTTTTGAGTCGGAGTCTATGTTCTAACTTTTTTGAGTGAAACGTATATAGACACGTTTTATTGTCTTTGTTCACTTATTTTAATATGTATGTAGCCAGTATTGAAATATACTTCTAATATTTGTGCACGAAGAGAGCAGGTTAAAAGGTTACCTTATGCATCAATGCCTGGCAAGGTTGTGAAGCTCCAATGCTTATGAGTAAATAGCATAAAACTATCACAATTCAAGATCGATTTCCATAAAACAAATCCTAATCCATATTAATTGCCTCAGCTTTAATACAAAATTATACTAAAGCAGTAAAGCTGTGATAGGAAGTGCGGAAATTTCAAAAAGAGATAGCAGTAGTTTTATCGAAAATGCCTTTTGAAGCTCGGCCTCTATGCAGGCCGGTTTTTGAAAAACCTAAAATTCATCAAAATCCACATTTTTATAATTTAAAAAAATCTGTAAAATACATATACATACATACATATATATATATATATATATATATATATATATATATATATATATATATATATATATATATATATATATATGGTGGCATAACACATCTGTGTGTACATTTTTAAGAAGAAATACGTTGAAATGAGGGTTATGTAAAAAAGATAAATCTGAGATTTTTTAACATATGATACTATTCATTTTCAAAGTTTAAAATAATATCATTTTTGTACAGGTCGCATTTAAAGGTAATTCATCCTGAATTTTTACACACATGTACATTTTATCCTTGTATAGTTTCATATATTTTTAGAATTTTTAAAAATCAAAAAGTTTGAATTTTAAACTTTTAAAAAATAAAGAGCTCCATGAAGCTCGGTCATCAAAACACCCTACTCTAGTTTTATGCTATTTACTGGTGCACTGCTGCCGATCCGTAGAAGCGAAGTGTCGCTAGTGTAGACAGCAATTCAACTCCATTTACTTGACTGCATCCCAACATTGTTCCACTGTACTAGTATCTCAGTAAGTGACAGTATATTCCTTCTGGTTGGATCATTGAATTTTGTAGGCCGTCCATGTTCATTGGTCACTTGCAATTAAGAAAGCTCACAGAAATGGCCAGTCGGCATCACCCTGATCCGGTCCTTCTGGTTGTGCTGCAGCGTGTTGAAAATTCTTTTACACTTTTCAGACTTTGTCAAGTCGTGACATGTGTGATGACACTTCGACGTGTCCAACGATGAGCCATCGCAGCTGCAGATTTGTAACATACGGCATCTTGTTCTGAAGTACCCAAGGGCCACTCCGCTACTGACCAAACAGTTCTACTATCTGGGCAGGGCAGGGCAGTGACAGAGAGAGAGAGAGAGAGATGGTTCCCAACGACGCGAACCGCGGCGGCGAGATCGTGGAGGTCGTCGTAGGCGAGCCGGCCTCGCCGTCGGCCACAATGCGGCTCATAGACTTCATCCCCATCTACATTCCCACGGTGGAGAAGGGAGCGCTGAGCAGGAGCGCGCGCAAGAGGCGGTTCTTGGACTTCCTCCGCGCGCGCCCGTCCAAGGAGTGGTTCCTCCGGTCGACCTTCGTGGGACGCCTCCGCCGCAGGAGCCAGGTCACGGCCGGGGAAGACGACCGAGACTGCGATGATAGCACCGGCGGGTGCCGGCCGCGGAGGCGGAGGCGGTTCCGCGTGCCGTTCGTGCGGAAGATCAGGTGGGGCAAGCTGTGGACACACGCGGTGAGCTGGTGCAGGCGGCCGGCGAACTTCGCGATGATCATCTGGCTGGCGTTCGTCGCGGCGGGGCTGCTGCTGCTGTTCCTGCTGATGACGGGGATGCTCGACAACGCCATCCCGGAGGACGACCGGCGCAAGAAGTGGACGGAGGTGATCAACCAGATCCTCAACGCGCTCTTCACCATCATGTGCCTGTACCAGCACCCCAGGATCTTCCACCACCTCTGGCTGCTCCTACGGTGGCGCCCCGCCCCCGACGGCGACCGCGACGCCATCCGGAAGGTGTACTGCAAGGAAGGCGCGCCGGTGCCGCCGCACGACCGCGCTCACATGCTGGTCGTGGTGGCGCTGCTGCACATCACCTGCCTGGCCCAGTACTTCTGCTGCGCTCTGTTCTGGAGCTTCTCGCGCAGCGACCGGCCGAACTGGGCTCTCAACATCGGCTACGGCTTCGGCACGGGGTTCCCCGTCATCGCCGCCCTCTACTTGGCCTACAGCCCGCTGGGCCGGAAGCAGGCACGCGACCCCGACGCGGAGCCGTCGTCGTCGGGCGAGGAGGCGAACGGTCACGGCAGCCGCGACGTGGAGATCAGGATATACAACCGGTCCGTGGTGGTGAGCAGCCCGGAGTGGAGCGGCGGGCTGTGCGACTGCTGCGACGACGGGACGGTGTGCGCGCTGTCGGCGACGTGCACCTTCTGCGTCTTCGGGTGGAACATGGAGCGCCTCGGGTTCGGCAACATGTACGTGCACGCCTTCACCTTCATCCTGCTCTGCATCGCGCCCTTGCTCATCTTCAGCGTCACGGCGCTCAACGTCCACGACGACGACGTCCGCGACACCGTCCTGGCCGTGGGAGTCCTCCTCTGCTTCTGCGGGTTCCTCTACGGCGGCTACTGGCGGACGCAGATGCGGAGGCGGTACAAGCTGCCGGCAGGAGGCGGCGGGCGGCGGGCCGCGGTGGGCGACTGCGCCAGGTGGCTCTTCTGCTGGAGCTGCGCGCTCGCGCAGGAGGTGCGGACGGCTAACTTCTACGACTTCGACGACGATCGGCTCGTCGGCCACGGGGCGCGCAACGAGGAGGGCCGCGCCGTGCTGGTGCCGCTGCCGCGGGAGGCGTCTACGACGCACTCCCGCAGTCTGTCGTGCCCGCCCAAGATTGACGCCATGGCGGCAGCACTGGGCGGCGCCGGCACGAGCGCAGCGGATGAGCAGATGGCCGTCATCGCGATGGAGAGGTCGGCCACGTACAACGGCTATGGCGAGAGTCGTGATCGGCAGCATGGCATGAGGCCGCCTCTGCCTCCGCTGATACAAATGGACAGGGAAGAGTAGTCGCAATTGCAACCAGCAGTTTGCCGTGACTGCGTATATGTTAGTGGATGTGTTGTAATGCAGATGAGCTCTCCGTGTGTTGCTCCTCGATGGATATGTGCGTTTGGATGCGCCATAAACGCAATTGAGAAAAGGGCATAAGCAGATAGGCGATACTTTACCCCTAGAGATGATTATTTTCGATAAATATAGTGGTTTTTGCATCAGGACAACCTACAAACCAAGGCGAGGGAAATACCTTGCCAGCAGGGGCACTACTCTGTTTTCATACTAAAGAACTACTCCCTCCGTTCCTAAATATAAGTCTTTATAAAGATTCTTCTATGGGACTACATACGGATGTATATAGACATATTTTAAAGTATAGATTCATTCATTTTGTTTCGTATGTAGTCTTTAGTGAAATATCTTAAAAGACTTATATTAAGGAACGGAGGGAGTACTCCCTAAAAGCATCTAAGAGCATCTCTAGCACATCCGTATAAAACCGATCCGTAAAAATCATTTGCAGTTCCTGAAAAACGTTTTTAAGGATCGACATAAACGACGGCCGAGCAAACCCCGCAAACAGATCCGTACAAAAGGATATTCGCATCTTTTTATACGGATCCGTTTTGCGGGGTGTGTTCGATCGTCACCCACGTCGGCCCGTAAATCTGTTATTTGCCTTTCCATTTCAAACATGAAAACTCGTTTATTTTCTTCTTTATTTTCTTTAAAAGGCATTCGATACGTAATAATTCATCAAATCTTTGCTAAAACAGCAAGATCAAAGAAAACAAAAACCATAATTAGGCATTTTAGAAGATATACAACTTCCATAACTACTCCCATTAGTTGAATCAACATCTTCTTCATGTATTCATTGTTGATCTAGAGATTCTTCATCTTACATTCTTCATTCTTCGGCTTTGATTCTAAAGAATTATATGTTGCTTCCCCTTTAATTTTTTTTCTAATTGCACATGCAGCTGCATAGTTAGCCTCAAATATACTAAGGAGTGCACGAACATCTATTAAGTTTCTTTCTATCAATAAATTGATGTATTCTTCTTCGCAATACCAAAATAAGCATCCACCTTCCTACACACATGAACACCTCAATAAGCTACAGAAATTTAACCAAATAAATGACAAAGCCGAACAGAAAGAAGAACATACCCCGTTGTTATTGCATTTGAAGAATAACCATCTGAGGTGTTGCCGCGTGCTGGATGTGAGCCGCATCACTGTCTCTAGGCAGTCGTCGCACTGTATGAGTGGCATCGGCAAGCTGGCGAGTCGCTGCGCGACCATCTAGCCCGGGCGACGGCTGGAGGATCCTTGCGTGCAAACCGACGACGACGACGACGACTAGAGGATGAACCAGTACCTGCATGCGGTGGTGACGCTTTGTCGGGATTGTGCGAGGTGCTCCCCAACCAATCCATGACTTTGTTGCAGTCGTCGATGGCCTGAAAAGCCAAATCCGGTGGCCGCAACAAAACAACCGTTGATATGTAGCTTTCCGGGGTCTGGTCGGGGTTTATTTTCTGCCCTGACTCATATTTTCACGATTATTTTACAAATCAAGGCATTATACAGGTTTGATAGAGATTTTTTAAGACCATACAAATCCCAACCCTCAAACGTCCAAGGACTCCGTCCGAGTCTGTTTTAAGCCCTTATTTTCTATCCCATACAGCATCATTCCCTACTTTCAACGTCTCATATTCATAGACATTTTATCAAACAGGTTCAATGCATTGTCGGCGGCGGAGCGCGCATGCAGCGGCAGCACAGGCGGCACGCACCGACGGCTGGCAGCAAGCACGCATACATAACCGCAGCTAGCTAGCACGCATACATATCAGCAGCTAGCTAGCACGCGATGCATAGCATCGGCGGCTGGACATACCATGCTTCTCCACGCGCGGCCTGCGCTCGCAGCAACCACGGGCTCGCTCGAACACATCAGCACGCCGCACGAGCTCCGGCTGCGCGCCCGCGACGGCATGCTGTGTCCGCGCGCCACCACGCGCCCGGTGGCCTGCTGCCCATGCGCGCCCACGACGGCATGCTGCGCCCGCGCGCCGGCGACGGCCTGCGCTCGCCCTCCTGCCACCCGCGCCCCAGCCGTGCACCTGCTGCGCCACGCGCCCGACTGTGCGCGCCCAGCCGCGCCCCGCTCCCGCCCGTGCTCGCCACGGCTAGCGCCTCCGGTGTTGAGCACGAGGGACAAAGAACACAGGGGCAGAAACTTCAGTGGTTGCAGGTGGGACCAAGCGGGGAGTCCGGCCGTGATCAATCCGGATGTATAAGGACGAATGAGGTGTTTGATTAGATTACTTTTCTTTGACTGAACATTGATCGGACACTAACCGTTTTCGCACATATAAAGGTCCATCTAGAGATGTTCTTAGTCTCATAAAAGTGTTTTTGACATTAAAAACACTTTTATCTTACAGAATGGAGAGAGTACTTATGAAAGCATTAAAACCTACTGATGGAAATATGTATCTAGGATAGGATGTTAGAGGCGATCTACATGCCCTACCTAAGAACACTATTCCCTTCGTTTCTTTTTAGTCTGCATATAAGATTTGATCAAAATCAAGTGATACAAAGTTTGACCAAATATATATCAAAAGATATCAACATCTATAATACTAAACCTATATGCTATGAAAATTAATATTATGGTGCATCTACTAATATTGATTCAATATTATAAATGTTGATATTTTATTCTATAAATTTAGTCAAAGTTTATGAAGTTTGATTTTGACCAAATCTTATATGTGGACTAAAAAGAAACGGAAGGAGTACATTGGAAGACTTAAAGACTATAAAGAAGATTTCGACTCGAATCACCGTGGCGCATGAATCACTCGACAGTACATCCACTCGGAGGTTTCTCCCTTCGTTCGACAGATGTCTTTCACTCGGAAGAACCAGAAGCTAGTCGACCGCAGAAGATCAGAAGTCACTCCACGAAGGCCAACAAGCACGCATTTGACTGGTCGTCATAAGTAGCATTTATTGCATACATTATCAGTAACGTTCATCTTTATTACCATGATCGAACCCTTGGTTGCTGGGGATTGATGAGGGGCAACGCGCTCTATATAAGCCACTCCTCCCCTCTGGCACAAGTGTTCGCACCCCCCTCTAACTCATACTTTCCACACGACAGAAGCTCGTGAGCACTGAGACATAGGGTTGTTACCTCCACGAGAGGGGTCTAAACTCATACATTCGTGTGTACAAACTCGTCGTAGTTAGAACTCTGTCCTCTCCTTACGTACCCCTAACCTTTAATGTCAGGCTCGTTCCCATGACAGTTGGCGCCCACCGTGGGGCAGACGTCTAAGCGACTTCCGACGAGTTTGCAGTTTTCTCCTTCGTCATGTCTTCAGGCGGCGGTTTGTTCCTCGGCCAAGAGATCCGTTTCGGTTCGCTCACCTTCGTCGCCGATGACTCAGCATGGCTTCAGGAAGCGCCTCTTGACGTTAAGGCGCTCCCGATTCGCGGGGCGATGCACTTCCGTGCAAGCTCCTACGGCGTTCTTCTTCGGCAGCCGACGACTCCAGTCTCGTTTGCTCTCCCCGCTATTCGACACCGCAAGCGATTAGGCCGCTCGCGGCTCCAGCGTTGGGTGAGTCATGCGGCGTCTCGCCAAGCGTCATCTCTGCAGGTTGCAACTATCGAGTCTGCCGAATCACTTCACGGCTCATTTGACTCGGTGTCAGATCAGCTTGTCGTTCCTTCCGAGTGCGAGAGCTGCGATTCTGCACTTGAGGTTTTCATGGCGGGCTCACATCAAAGCCCGCCTGGTTTCGGTCGCGGCGGGCGTGAGGCTGGAGAACCATCGAATGTGCAGCAGCGCCGAGATGAGGATATTCTCAATGAGCGCACTCGCCAGCGTCTACTAATTTCCAGTCGACGTCAGCGATAGTTATTTTTGAGTGAATCTCAAAACAACGTTCAGGTATTCCGTACTCCAGTTCTGAATGTTGTGGCTGCTGCAGGATTGCAGATTTCATTCAACCGTCAGGTCCAAAGGCTGGCAAAGGTTTGGAGCAGATCTAAGCATTACTTCAGGCAGCGCATGATGATGAGTTGATGTATATACTTCTCGCCCCTCGTTGGATACCCCAAGTGGAAGGTGGAGATGTAGTCAGCAGCAAATTTCCCTCACACACATACTGTAAGGTTTATCGAACTAGTAGGACTCCTAGGATCAACAAGTAGGTGTCTTCCACCCTGGCGCTAGCAGAAGACATGGACCTGCACACACAATAAATAACTTTGCTCCCAACGACTACAGAGAGGTTGTCAACTCTCCGGCCTTGTAGTTTGCAAAGGATCAAAACACAAGCGGAAGGTAATAGTGATTGCAACGGAAAAGTAAATGAAAGCAGTAAATGATGGAGGTGTAAGCAATGGTGGTGATATGTACCGGAGTCACATGACGTTCACTAGTGATATCTCTCTCCCAAAAGACGATAAACAACTACGCTAGGGTAAACAAATCACAGTTGGGCAATTGACAGAATTATGATCGCACCGCAAAGCTAATTATGCTCCTTGATAGTTAGAGGTTCAATAGTAATGGGCAGTACGCCAAGACAAGTAGACCATTTATTCATCAGCATCTACTTACTAATCGTCCCCCTTGAGATATCTATCCAGAACATCTCTCCCGTATTAAGTTGCGAGCCCCACCCAAAGTGTAAACTCAAAGCAACGGACAGCTGCATTAACAAACTATGTGTAAGGTAAACAATCCTTGCAACCGTGGTCACAAGCACTGTTGTTTTCTCCCTGGTGATAACAAACACATCCCCTAGTCTCATGTTTCTGTCACTCAAGCTAGACATCAAGGGGATCGAACCCAAAATCATGCATAACGCTCCCTCTTGGAGTTACGATCTACTACTTGGCCAAAGCAATAAAAAGCAACGGAGAACATGCATGAATCCCTAAGGGACATAATATAAAAGGATAATCAAATATATAACTCATAACAATCTGAACACAATGTCATAATCCATCGGATCCCAACAAACCGAGCATAGCAATAGCAAGAGAATTACATAGATGCCTTGATCATGTAGGACAACCCACAAGGACTAACCATTGAAGCACAAGATTGGAGAGAAGACATCACATAGCTACTGGTCATGGACTCATGGTCCAAGGGGAACTACTCACGGCACATCCGGGAAGCGTCCATGGCGGTGAAGAAGCTCCCGGAGGTCAATCCTCCCTCCGACAGGGTGCTGGGAAGAGGTCTCCTGACGCTCCCGATCTCGGAAGCGCTGCGGCGGTGGAACGTTTGAGAAATTCGTGATTCCAGAAAATCCGCGAGGGTTTCTTCTCAAGACTCTAAATATAGTCCAAAGGAGGGCACCGCAGGAGGTGGGACCCACCTAGGCGACCTCCTGGCGCTACCTAGGGCCTGGCCGCGCCAGCAGGCTGCCTGGGAGGCCCCTGGCCCCCCTGTGACCCATCTTTGATGATCCGGAAGCTTCTGTTTCACTGATTTTTTATATATTTTTCTGGATTTATTCGGGCTTCGGAAAATTGGGTAAAAGCCCTTGCAAAATTGACATCGGCACACAAAAATTGGCACTGGGTGCACTGAGTTAGTAGGTTAGTCCAAATATGTGGAAAATTATATAAAAGTGTAGCAAAACATATAACAATGTCACTCAAAAGATCATGGAACAAGCAGAAATTATAGATACGTTTGGTATGTATCAGCGCAACAGCAAAATTCAGCTGTTTCTTAGCCGCACAGCAGGTTACACGGTGACTCACCCAGCGCAGACACAGTTCAGTCGGCTCACAACCTGGGGTCACCTCTGCACCGCAGAGGTGGAGGTTACTGCGAAGATCAGTACAGAGATCAGGGGCGAGATCAGTTTGCTCCTGGTTATCACCACGACTACCGTCGTTGAGTGCTTACTCCCCCGCGGAGTGGTACATATGTGCCCGTGCACTATGACGATAGGCGCCCGTTCGGCGATGAGCGTAATCCTGGGTTCGATGCGAGGAATGTACTCGTGTAGAGGCGGATTGACAGGGGAGGGCTCACAGAGATGGTTATGATAGAGATCATCTGAGTGGAAGTGGTGCCGTTGTCTCCGGCCCCGGCTGTTTCAGCAGAGCAATTCAATCCGATGAGATTCCCCCAACTTTAGGTTGGCGGCTGGAATAAGCAAGTTCACTGGTGAGTCAAAGCCAAAAACATGGTTAGACGATTACCGAGTGGCGGTGCAGATCGGTGGAGGCAATGACAATGTAGCCATGAAGCATTTGTCTTTGACGCTAGACAGTTCAGCCCGAGCATGGCTTAATCAGTTGGCTCCTTCTAGCATCTATTGTAGGGAGGACCTTTCCCGAGAGTTCATCAGAACTTTCGAGGGCACGTGCAAACGTCCTGCTGGTTTATATGAGCTGCAGCACTGTGTGCTGAAACAAAATGAAACTTTCAGAGATTACATTCAGTGTTGGACCACCCTCCACCACACGGTGGAAAACGTTTCTAAGCACCAAGTCGTCCACACCTTCAAGGCTGGTGTTAGGTACAGTGAGCTTTACCTGAAGTTCGGTCGGACGGGAGATATGTCCTTAAGCAAGATGATGGAGATTGCCACTCGATACGCCAATGGAGAAGAGGAGGATCGCCTTCGCAACGGCAACGGAAAAGCAGTCGACAATGCTGCTGGCGGCGACAATTCCAATCGGAAACAAAAGCGCAAAACTGACGGTTCTGCTCATGCAGAAGCAGCCGCTCTGGCGGGACAAGGAAAGAATAAAGGGAAATCCAAAGGACAATTTACCCCCAATAAATTGAAGAATTAGTCGGGAACCGATGTTCTAGATATGTCGTGTGCAATCCACACGAAGAAAGATGATGAAGGCAATTTTATATTGCCCAAGCACACCACTCGGCAGTGCAGATTGTTGATCCAGGAATCCAAGGAAAAGCAGTCAAGTGAGAAAACTTCTGAAAAGGAGGATGATGAAGATAAGGAGGATTTTCGTGAGGTCAATGCCACATTGATAATTTTTGCTGATATAGAAAGCAAAAGTCGTCTGAAAGTTATAAACAGAGAAGTCAACATGGATGTTCCTACCACCCAGACGTACCTCAACTGGTCACAGATCCCGATAACCTTTCACCAGTCGGATCACCCTGCTTATGTTGCTACCCCCGGTCGGCAAGCCCTGGTGGTAGAACCTGTTGTGGGAGGCACTCTTCTCCGCAAAGTTCTCATGGACGGAGGGAGTGGATTGAACATTTTGTACGCAGATACCCTTAAGGGGATGGGCATTCCGATGTCCCGACTCAGTGAGAGCAACATGCAATTCCACGGAGTCATCCCTTGGAAGAAGGCCAGATCACTCGGTCAGATCGCGTTGGATGTGGTGTTCGGCACTAATAAGAATTTTCGCAAAGAAAAGTTGACGTTTGAAGTTGTAGACTTCCAGAGCGTGTATCATGCCATCCTTGGTCGACCGGCTTATGTCCGTTTCATGTCCCGTCCATGTTACGGGTACCTCAAACTGAAGATGCCCAGACCCAAGGGTGTGATCATAGTCACACGAAATCGACAAAAGGGCTTAGGAGTGCCTTCAGCAAGGCTCCAAGATTACCAACCATCAAATGGCTATGGTCGAGTTGGAAGAATACATGAAGAATATTTATCCTGATGATCTGATGCGTTCCAAGAAGCCTGCTTCCGAGTCTGCTTTTCAGTCGGCGGGTGATGTGAAGAAAGTGAACATTCACCCGACAGATCCCAACGCTGCCCCGACTAACATCTCGACGATACTCGACATCAAATAGGAAATCGCGCTCATCCAGTTCCTCCGTGAGAACTATGACATCTTTGCATGGAAGCTTTCTGACATGCCGGGTGTACCTAGGGAACTAGTTGAGCACCGATTGGGAGTAGAATCGAAGGCCAAGCCCGTCAAAGAGCATTTGCGTCGGTCGACGACAGAGAAACAGAAAGTAATCGGCGAGGAGGTGGCTCCACTCTTGGAGGCTAAGTTCATACACGAGGTTTACCACTCCGAGTGGCTCGCGAACATCATCATGGTCCCCAAGAAAGACAAGTCACTCTGCATGTGTATTTACTTTAAATATATCAATCGGGCCTGACCGAAAGATCACTTTCCGCTCCCCTGCATCGATCAGATTGTCGACTCGGCGAGCATTTATCTTTTCTCGATGCATAATCTGGTTTGTTGGGGAACGTGTCATGGGAAACAAAAAATTTCCTACGCGCACGAAGACCTATCATGGTGATGTCCATCTACGAGAGGGGATATTCGATCTACGTACCCTTGTAGATCGCACAGCAGAAGCGTTAGAGAACGCGGTTGATGTAGTGGAACGTCCTCACGTCCCTCGATCCGCCCCGCGAACCGTCCCGCGATAAGTCCCACGATCTAGTGCCGAACGGACGGCACCTCCGCGTTCAGCACACGTACAGCTCGACGATGATCTCGGCCTTCTTGATCCAGCAAGAGAGACGGAGAGGTAGATGAGTTCTCCAGCAGCGTGACGGCGCTCCGGAGGTTGGTGGTGACCTAATCTTGTTGGAAATATGCCCTAGAGGCAATAATAAATTAGTTATTATTATATTTCTTTGTTCATGATAATCGTTTATTATCCATGCTATAATTGTATTGATTGGAAACACAATGCATGTGTGGATACATAGACAAAACACTATCCCTAGTAAGCCTCTAGTTGACTAGCTCGTTGATCAAAGATGGTCAAGGTTTCCTGACCATAGGCAAGTGTTGTCACTTGATAACGGGATCACATCATTAGGAGAATCATGTGATGGACTAGACCCAAACTAATAGACGTAGCATGTTGATCGTGTCATTTTGTTGCTACTGTTTTCTGCGTGTCAAGTATTTGTTCCTATGACCATGAGATCATATAACTCAGTGACACCGGAGGAATGCTTTGTGTGTATCAAACGTCGCAACGTAACTGGGTGACTATAAAGATGCTCTACAGGTATCTCCTAAGGTGTTCGTTGAGTTAGTATGGATCGACACTGGGATTTGTCACTCCGTGTGACGGAGAGGTATCTCGGGGCCCACTCGGTAATACAACATCACGCACAAGCCTTGCAAGCAATGTAACTTAGTGTAAGTTGCGGGATCTTGTATTACGGAACGAGTAAAGAGACTTGCCGGTAAACGAGATTGAAATAGGTATGCGGATACTGACGATCGAATCTCGGGCAAGTAACATACCGAAGGACAAAGGGAAGGACATACGGGATTATATGAATCCTAGGCACTGAGGTTCAAACAATGAGATCTTCGTAGAATATGTGGGATCCAATATGGGCATCCAGGTCCCGCTATTGGATATTGACCGAGGAGTCACTCGGGTCATGTCTACATAGTTCTCGAACCCGCAGGGTCTGCGCACTTAAGGTTCGACGTTGTTTTATGTGTATTTGAGTTATATGCTTGGTAACGAATGTTGTTCGGAGTCCCAGATGAGATCACGGACGTCACTGGGGTTTCCGGAATGGTCCGAAAACGAAGATTGATATATAGGATGACCTCATTTGATTACCGGAAGGTTTTCGGAGTTACCGGGAATGACGAATGGGTTCCGGGTGTTCACCGGGGGGGGGGGGGGGGCAACCCACCCCGGGGAAGCCCATAGGCCTTGGGGGTGGTGCACCAGCCCTTAGTGGGCTGGTGGGACAACCCAAGAAGGCCCTATGCGCCATAGGAAGAAAATCAAAGAGAAAAAAAAGAGGAGGTGGGAAAAAGGGGAAGGACTCCTCCTTCCAAACCTAGTTGGATTCGGTCTGGAAGGGGAGGACTCCCCCCTTGGCTCGGCAGACCCCCTTGAGGGTCCTTGGACCCCAAGGCAAGGCTCCCCCTCTTCCCCCGATATATACGGAGATTTTAGGGCTGATTTGAGACAACTTTTGCCACGGCAGCCCGACCACATACCTCCACGGTTTTACCTCTAGATCGCGTTTCTGCGGAGCTCGGGCGGAGCCCTGCTGTGATTAGATCACCACCAACCTCCAGAGAGCCGTCACGCTGCCGGAGCACTCATCTACCTCTCCGTCTCTCTTGCTGGATCAAGAAGGCCGAGATCATCGTCGAGCTGTACGTGTGCTGAACGCGGAGGTGCCGTCCGTTCGGCACTAGATCGTGGGACGGATCGCGGGACGGTTCGCGGGGCGGATCGAGGGACGTGAGGACGTTCCACTACATCAACCGCGTTCACTAACGCTTCTGCTGTGCGATCTACAAGGGTACGTAGATCGAAAATCCCCTCTCGTAGATGGACATCACCATGATAGGTTTTCGTGCGCGTAGGGAATTTTTTGTTTCCCATGCGACGTTCCCCAACAGTGGCATCATGAGCTAGGTTCATGCGTGGATGTAATCTCGAGTAGAACAGAAAAGTTTTTGTGGGCGGTGATGTGCGTTTTGCTTCCCTCCTTAGTCTTTTCTTGATTCCGCGGTATTGTTGGATTGAAGCGGCTTGGACCGACATTACTCGTACGCTTACGAGAGACTGGTTTCATCGCTATGAGTAACTCCCTTGCTCAAGGATGACTGGCAAGTGTCGGTTTCTCCAACTTTAGTTGAATCGGATTTGACCGAGGAGGTCCTTGTATAAGGTTAAATAGCAATTCATACATCTCCGTTGTGGTGTTTGCGTAAGTAAGATGCGATCCTACTAGATACCCATGGTCACCACGTAAAACATGCAACAACAATGAGAGGACGTCTAACTTGTTTTTGCAGGGTATGCTTGTGATGTGATATGGCCAACGATGTGATGTGATATATTGGATGTATGAGATGATCATGTTGTAATAGTTAATATCGACTTGCACGTCGATGGTACGGCAACCGGCAGGAGCCATAGGGTTGTCTTTAAACTAACATTTGTGCCTGCAGATGTGTTTACTATATTGCTAGGATGTAGCTTTAGTAGTAATAGCATGAGTAGCACGACAACCCCGATGGCGACACGTTGATGGAGATCATGATGATGGAGATCATGGTGTGACGCCGGTGACAAGAAGATCGTGCCGGTGCTTTGGTGATGGAGATCAAGAAGCACATGATGATGGCCATATCATGTCAGTTATGAATTGCATGTGATGTTAATACTTTATGCACCTTATCTTGCTTAGAACGACGGTAGCATTATGAGGTGATCTCTCACTAAAATTTCAAGATGAAATTGTGTTCTCCCCGACTGTGCACCGTTGCGACAGTTCTTCGTTTCGAGACACCACGTGATGATCGGGTGTGATAGACTCAACGTTCACATATAGCGGGTGCAAAACAGTTGCACACGCGGAACACTCGGGTTAAGCTTGACGAGCCTAGCATGTGCAGACATGGCCTCGGAACACATGAGATCGAAATGTCGAGCATGAATCGTATAGTAGATATGATTAGCATAGAGATGCTTACCACTGAAACTATTCTCGACTCACGTGATGATCGAACTTGAGATAGTGGATTTGGATCATGTACCACTCAAATGACTAGAGATATGTATTTTTTGAGTGGGAGTTCTTAAGTAATATGATTAATTGAACTAATTGTCATGAACATAGTCTAATGGTCTTTGCGAATTACGATGTAGCTTGCGCTATAGCTCTACTATTTTTATATGTTCCTAGAGAAAATTTAGTTGAAAGTTGATAGTAGCAAACTTTGCAGAGGATTGTCCTCGTTGCTGCGCAGAAGGCTTATGTCCTTAATGCACCACTCGGTGTGCTGCACCTCGAGCGTCGTCTGTGGATGCTGTGAACATCCGACATACACGTTTCTGATGACTACACGATAGTTCAGTACAAAATACTTAATGGCTTAGAAGCAAGGCGCCGAAGACGTTTTGAAACGTCACGGAACATAAGAGATGTTCTAAAGATATGAAATTGTGATTTCATGCTTGTGCCCTTGTTCAGAGGTACGAGACCTCTGACAAGATTCTTTGTCCACAAAGTAAGGGAGAAAAGCTCAATCGTTGAGCTTGTGTTCAAATTATCTGAGTACGACAATCGCTTGAATCAAGTGGGAGTTAATCTTCCAGATGAGATAGTGATGGTTCTCCAAAGTCACTTCTACCAAGCTGTGAGAGCTTCGTGATGAACTATAACATATCAAGGATAGATACAATGATCCTTGAGCAATTCGCGATGTTTGACACTGCGAAAGTAGAAATCAAGAAGGAGCGTCAATAGTTGATGGTTAGTAAAACCACTAAGTTTCAAGAAAGGCAAGGGCTAGAAGGGATAGTTCGTGAAACGGCAAAACAATTGCTGCACTAATGAAGATACCCAAGATTAAACCCAAACCCGAGACTAAGTGCTTCTGTAATGAGGGGAACAGTCACTGAGGCGGAGCAACTCTAGATACTTGGTAGATAAGAAGGCTGGCAAAAGTCGAAAGAAGTATATTTGATATACATGATGTTGATGTGTACTTTACTAGTACTCCTAGTAGCACGAGGGTATTGGATACCGGTTCGGTTGCTAAGTGATTAGTAACACGAAATGAAAGCTACGTCATAAACGGAGACTAACTAAAGGCGAGGTGACGATACGTGTTGGAAGTGTTTCCAAGGTTGATATGATCAAACGTCGCACGCTCCCTCTACCATCGGGATTGGTGTTAAATCTAAATAATTGTTATTTGGTGCTTGCGTTAAGCATGAACATGATTGGATCGTGTTTATTGGAATACGATTATTCATTTAAATAGAATAATGGTTGCTCTATTTGCTTGAATAATCACCTTCAATGGTTTATTGAATCTCGATCGTAGTGTTACACATGTTCATGATATTGGTGCCAAAAGATACGAGGTAATGATGATAGTACCACTTACTTGTGGCACTGCCGCTTGAGTCATGTTGGTATAAATTGCATGAAGAGGATCCATGTTGATGGATCTTTATACTCACTTGATTTTGAATCACTAGTGACATGCAAATCATACCACATGAGCAAAGCCTTGTTTTCATTGAGATGAAACAAGAAAGTAACTTGTTGGAAGTGATACATTTTGATGTATGCAGTCCAATGGGTGCTGAGGCACGCGGTGGATATCATTATGTTCTTACTTCAATGACGATTTGAGTAGATACAAGAGTATTTACTTAATGAATCACAAGTCTGAAATATTGAAAAGTTCAATTCTGTTTCGGAGAGAAGTTCATCGCAACAAGAGGATAAACTGTCTACGATATGATCATAGAAATGCATATCTGAGTTACGAGTTTTGGTACGCAGTTAAGACAATGTGGAAATTGTTTCGCAGTTCATGCCACCTGGAACATCATAGTGTGATGATGTGTCTGAACGTCATAACCACGCACTATTTGGTATGGTGCATGCTATGATGTCTCTTATCGAATTACCACTATCGTTTATGGGTTATGCATTAGAGACAACCGCATTCACTTTAAATAGGGCACCACGTATTTCCGTTGAGATGACACAGTATAGACTGAGGTTTAGAGAAATCTAAATTGTCGTTTCTTGAAAGTTTGGGGCTTCGACACTTGTGTGAAAAAGTTTCAGTCGAATAAGCTCAAACCCAAAGCGAATAAATGCATCTTCATAGGATATCCAAAACAGTTGGGTACATCTCCTATCTCAGATCCGAAAGCGAAGTGTTTGTTTCTAGAAACGGATCCTTTCTCGAGGAAAGGTTTCTCTCGAAAGATTGAGTGGGAGGGTGGTAGAACTTAATGAGGTTATTGAACCATCACTTCAACCAGTGTGTAGCAGGGCGCAAGAAGTTATTCCTGTGGCGCTTACACCAATTGAAGTGAAAGCTGATGATGGTGATCATCGAGCATTGGATCAAGTTACTACAAACCTCGTAGGTTGACAAGGTCGCGTACTACTGCAGAGTGGTACGGTAACCCTGTCTTGGAGGCCATGTTGTTGAGCAACAGTGAACCTACGAGTTATGGAGAAAGCAATGGTGGGCCCGGATTCCGACAAATGGCTGGAAGCCATGAAATCCGAGAGAGGATCCATGTATGAAAACAAAGTGTAGACTTTGGAAGAACTACTTGATGGTCATAGGACTGTTGAGTAAAGATGGATCTTTAAAAGGAAGACAGACCATGATGGTGATAAGTCACTATTAAGAAAAGCTCGACTTCTCACAAAGATGTTTCCGATAAGATCAAACAGTTGACAATGATGAGACTTTCTCACTCGTAGTGATGCTAAAAGTCTGTTAGAATTATGTTAGTAGTTGATGCATTATTTATGAAATATTGCACATAGGATGTCAAAACATTGTTTCCTCGACGCTTTCCTTGAGCAAACATTGTATGTGATACAACCAGGAGGTTTTGTCGATCCTAAAGATACTAACAAGTATGCAAGCTACAGCGATCCTTCAATGGACTGGTGCAAGCATCTCGGAGTTAGAATATACACTTTGATGAGATGATCAAAGATTTTGGGTTTGTACAAGGTTTATGAGAAACTTGTATTTCCAAAGAAGTGAGTGGGAGCACTATAGAATTTATGATAAGTATATGTGGTTGACATATTGTTGATCAGAGGTAATGTAGAATTTCTGTGAAGCATAAAAGGTTGTTTGAAAGGAGTTTTTCAAAGGAATACCTGGATTGAGCTACTTGAATGTTGAGCATCAAGATCTATGGAGATAGATCAAAACGCTTAATATAAGTTTCAACAAGATGCATGCCTTGACAAGTTTTTGAAGGAATTCAAAATAGATCGGCAAAGAAGGAGTTCTTGACTGTTTTCTAAGGTGTGAATTTGAGTAAGACTCAAAACCCAACCACGGCAGAATAAAGAGAATAGACGAAGGTCGTCTTCTATGCCTTAGCCGTAGACTCTAAAGTATGCCATGCTGAGTACCGCACCTGATGTGTGCCTTGCAGCAAGTCTGTTAAGAGGTACACAGAGTGATCCAGAATTGAATCACTGATCAGCGGTCAAAATTTATCCTTAGTAACTGATGGACTAAGGAATTTTTCTCGATTATGGAGGTGGTTAAAGAGTTCGTCGTAAAGGGTTACGTCGATGCAAACTTTGACACTAATCCGAATAACTATGAGTAGTGAAACGGATTCGTATAGTAGAGTAGATATTTGGAGTATTTCCGAATAGCACATAGTAGCTGCATCTATAAGATGACATAAAGATTTGTAAAGAACACACGAATCTGAAAGTTTCAGAACCGTTGACTAAAACCTCTCTCACGAGTAAGACGTGATCAGACCCCATAACTATATGGGTGTTGGATTCGTTGGAATCAAATGGTGATGTGAACTAGATTATTGACTCTAGTGCAAGTGGGAGACTGTTGGAAATATGCCCTAGAGGCAATAATAAATTAGTTATTATTATATTTATTTATTCATGATAATCGTTTATTATCCATGCTATAATTGTATTGATTGGAAACACAATGCATGTGTGGATACATAGACAAAACACTGTCCCTAGTAAGCCTCTAGTTGACTAGCTCGTTGATCAAAGATGGTCAAGGTTTCCTGACCATAGGCAAGTGTTGTCACTTGATAACGGGATCACATCATTAGGAGAATCATGTGATGGACTAGACCCAAACTAATAGACGTAGCATGATGATCGTGTCATTTTGTTGCTACTGTTTTCTGCGTGTCAAGTATTTGTTCCTATGACCATGACATCATATAACTCACTGACACCGGAGGAATGCTTTATGTGTATCAAACGTCGCAACGTAAGTGGGTGACTATAAAGATGCTCTACAGGTATCTCCGAAGGTGTTCATTGAGTTAGTATGGATCGACACTGGGATTTGTCACTCCGTGTGACGGAGAGGTATCTCGGGGCCCACTCGGTAATACAACATCACACACAAGACTTGCAAGCAATGTAACTTAGTGTAAGTTGCGGGATCTTGTATTACGGAACGAGTAAAGAGACTTGCCGGTAAATGAGATTAAAATAGGTATGCGGATACTGACGATCGAATCTCGGGCAAGTAACATACCGAAGGACAAAGGGAATGACATACAAGATTATATGAATCCTTGGCACTGAGGTTCAAATGATGAGATCTTCGTAGAATACGTGGGATCCAATATGGGAATCCAGGTCCCGCTATTGGATATTGACCGAGGAGTCACTTGGGTCATGTCTACATAGTTCTCGAACCCGCAGGGTCTGCACACTTAAGGTTCGACGTTGTTTTATGCGTATTTGAGTTATATGGTTGGTTACCGAATGTTGTTCGGAGTCCCGGATGAGATCACGGACGTCACGAGGGTTTCCGGAATCGTCCGAAAACGAAGATTTATATATAGGATGACCTCATTTGATTACCGGAAGGTTTTCAGAGTTACCGGGAATGACGAATGGGTTCCGGGTGTTCACCGGGGGGGGCAACCCACCCCGGGGAAGCCCATAGGCCTTGGGGGTGGCGTACCAGCCCTTAGTGCGCTGGTGGGACAGCCCAAGAAGGCCCTATGCGCCATAGGAAGGAAATCAAAGAGAAAAAAAGAGGAGGTGGGAAAAAGGGGAAGGACTCCTCCTTCCAAACCTAGTTGGATTCTGTTTGGAAGGGGAGGACTCCCCCCCTTGGCTCGGCCGACCCCCTTGAGGGTCCTTGGACCCCAAGGCAAGGCTCCCCCTCTTCCCCCTATATATACGGAGGTTTTAGGGCTGATTTGAGACAACTTTTGCCACGGCAGCCCGACCACATACCTCCACGGTTTTACCTCTAGATCGCGTTTCTGCGGAACTCGGGCGGAGCCCTGCTGAGATTAGATCACCACCAACCTCCGGAGCGCCGTCACGCTGTCAGAGAACTCATCTACCTCTCCGTCTCTCTTGCTGGATCAAGAAGGACGAGATCATCGTCGAGCTGTACGTGTGCCGAACGCGGAGGTGCCGTCCGTTCGGCACTAGATCGTGGGACGGATCGCGGGACGGTTCGTGGGACGGTTCGCAGGGCGGATCGAGGGACGTGAGGACGTTCCACTACATCAACCGCGCTCACTAACGCTTCTGCTGGGCGATCTACAAGGGTACGTAGATCGAAAATCCCCTCTCGTAGATAGACATCACCATGATAGGTTTTCGTGAGCGTAGGAAAAATTTTCTTTCCCATGCGACGTTCCCCAACAAATCTCAGCAGGGCTCCACTCGAGCTCCACACAAACGCGATCTAGAGGTAAAACCGTGGAGATATGTGGTCGGGTTGCCGTGGCAAAGTTGTCTCAAATCAGCCCTAAAACCTCCGTATATGTAGGGGGAAGAGGGGGAGCCTTGCCTTGGGGTCCAAGGTCCTTCAAGGGGTCGGCCGAGCTAAGGGGGGGAGTCCTCCCCTTCCAAACCGAATCCAACTAGGTTTGGAAGGAGGAGTCCTTCCCCCTTTTCCCACCTCCTCTTTTTTTTCTCTTTGATTTTCTTCCTATGGCGCATAGGGCCTTCTTGGGCTGTCCCACCAGCCCACTAAGGGCTGGTGCGCCACCCCCATGGCCTATGGGTTCCCCGGGGTGGGTTGCCCCCCCCCCCCGGTGAACACCCGGAACCCATTCGTCATTCCCGGTACATTCCGAGTAACTCCGAAAACCTTCCGGTAATCAAATGAGGTCATCCTATATATCAATCTTCGTTTCCGGACCATTCTGGAAACCCTCGTGACGTCCGTGATCTCATCCGGGACTCCGAACAACATTCGGTAACCAACCATATAACTCAAATACGCATAAAACAACGTCGAACCTTAAGTGTGCAGACCCTGCGGGTTCGAGAACTATGTAGACATGACCCGAGTGACTCCTCGGTCAATATCCAATAGCGGGACCTGGATGCCCATATTGGATCCCACATATTCTACGAAGATCTTATCGTTTGAACCTCAGTGCCAAGGATTCATATAATCCCGTATGTCATTCCCTTTGTCCTTCGGTATGTTACTTGCCCGAGATTCGATCGTCAGTATCCGCATACCTATTTCAATCTCGTTTACCGACAAGTCTCTTTACTCGTTCCGTAATACAAGATCCCGCAACTTACACTAAGTCACATTGCTTGCAAGGCTTGTGTGTGATGTTGTATTACCGAGTGGGCCCCGAGATACCTCTCCGTCACACGGAGTGACAAAACCCAGTCTCGATCCATACTAACTCAACGAACACCTTCGGAGATACCTGTAGAACATCTTTATAGTCACCCAGTTACGTTGTGACGTTTGATACACACAAAGCATTCCTCCGGTGTCAGTGAGTTATATGATCTCATGGTCATAGGAACAAATACTTGACACGCAGAAAACAGTAGCAACAAAATGACACGATCAATATGCTACGTCTATTAGTTTGGGTCTAGTCCATCACTTGATTCTCCTAATGACGTGATCCAGTTATCAAGCAACAACACCTTGTTCATAATCAGAAGACCCTCACTATCTTTGATCAACTGGCTAGCCAACTAGAGGCTTTCTAGGGACCGTGTTTTGTCTATGTATCCACACATGTATATAAGTCTTCATTCAATACAATTATAGCATGGATAATAAACGATTATCTTGATACAGGAATTATAATAATAACTATATTTATTATTGCCTCTAGGGCATAATTCCAACAGTCTCCCACTTGCACTAGAGTCAATAATCTAGCCCTCACATCATCATGCGAATTACATTGTAATAAATCTAACACCCATACAGTTCTGGTGTTGATCATGCTTTGCCCGTGGAAGAGGTTTAGTCAGTGGGTCTGCTACATTCAGATCCGTGTGCACTTTGCATATATTTACGTCCTCCCCTTTGACGTAGTCGCGGATGAGGTTGAAGCGTCGTTTGATGTGTCTGGACTTCTTGTGAAACCGTGGTTCCTTTGCTAGGGCAATGGCACCCGTGTTGTCACAGAACAAGGTTATTGGATTCAGTGCGCTTGGCACTACTCCAAGATCCGTCATGAACTGCTTCATCCAGACACCCTCCTTAGCCGCCTCAGAGGCAGCCATGTACTCCGCTTCACATGTAGAATCTGCTACGACGCTTTGCTTGGAACTGCACCAGCTTACCGCACCCCCATTAAGAATAAATATGTATCCGGTCTGCGACTTAGAGTCGTCCGGATCTGTGTCAAAGCTTGCATCGACGTAACCTTTTACGGTGAGCTCTTCGTCACCTCCATACACGAGAAACATCTCCTTAGTCCTTTTCAGGTACTTCAGGATATTCTTGACCGCCGTCCAGTGATCCACTCCTGGATTACTGTGGAACCTGCCTGCCATACTTATGGCCAAGCTAACGTCCGGTCTAGTGCACAACATTGCATACATGATAGAACCTATGGCTGAAGCATAGGGGACGGTGCTCATATGCTCTCTATCCTCATAAATTGCTGGGCACTGAGTCTTACTCAATCTCGTACCTTGTAAAACTGGCAAGAACCCTTTCTTGGACTGTTCCATTTTGAACCTCTTCAAAACTTTATCAAGGTATGTGCTTTGTGAAAGTCCTATCAGGCATTTCGATCTATCCCTGTAGATCTTAATGCCTAGAATGTAAGTAGCTTCTCCTAGGTCCTTCATAGAGAAACTTTTATTCAAGTAATCCTTTATGCTCTCCAAAAACTCTACGTTGTTTCCAATCAGCAATATGTCATCCACATATAATATTAGAAACGCCACAGAGCTCCCACTCACTTTCTTGTAAATACAAGATTCTCCAACCACTTGTATAAACCCAAATGCTTTGATCACCTCATCAAAGCGTTTGTTCCAACTCCGAGATGCTTGCACCAGCCCATAAATGGATCGCTGGAGCTTGCACACCTTGTTAGCATTCTTAGGATCGACAAAACCTTCAGGTTGCATCATATACAACTCTTCCTTAAGGAAACCGTTAAGGAACGCCGTTTTGACATCCATCTGCCAGATTTCATAATCGAAAAATGCAGCTATTGCTAACATGATTCTGACGGACTTAAGCATCGCTACGGGTGAGAATGTCTCATCGTAGTCAACTCCTTGAACTTGTGAAAAACCCTTTGCCACAAGTCGAGCTTTATAAACGGTCACATTGCCGTCAGCGTCCGTCTTCCTCTTAAAGATCCATTTGTTCTGAATAGCCTTGTGGCCCTCAGGCAGTACTTCCAAAGTCCATACTTTGTTCTCATACATGGATCCTATCTCGGACTTCATGGCCTCTAGCCATTTGTTGGAATCTGGGCCCACCATTGCTTCTTCATAATTTGCAGGTTCATTGTTGTCTAACAACATGATTGACATGACGGGATTACTATACCACTCTCGAGCAGCACGTGGTCTCGTCGACCTGCGTGGTTCGACAGGAACTTGAACCGGAGTTTCATGATCATCATCATTAACTTCCTCCTCAACCGGTGTCGCAATGACAGAGGTTTCCCCTTGCCCCGTGCCACAATCTAGAGGGATGAGAGGTTCGACAACCTCATCAAGTTCTATCTTCCTCCCACTCAATTCTCTCAAGAGAAACTCCTTCTCGAGAAAAGCTCCGTTTTTAGAAACAAACACTTTGCCCTCGGATTTGAGATAGAAGGTGTACCCAACTGTCTCTTTTGGGTAACCTATGAAGATGCAATTTTCCGCTTTGGGTTCCAACTTTTCATGCTGAAGCTTTTTGACATAAGCATCACATCCCCAAACTTTAAGAAACGACAACTTTGTCCTTTTGCCATACCACAGTTCGTATGGTGTCGTCTCAACGGATTTTGATGGTGCCCTATTTAAAGTGAATGCAGCTGTGTCTAATGCATAACCCCAAAACGATAACGGCAAATCGGTAAGAGACATCATAGATCGCACCATCTCTAATAAAGTACGATTACGACGTTCGGATACACCATTACGCTGTGGTGTTCCAGGCGGTGTCAACTGTGAAACAATTCCACATTGTCTTAAGTGAGCACCAAACTCGAAATTCAGATATTCACCCCCACGATCAGACCGTAGGAACTTGATCTTCTTGTTACGATGATTTTCAACTTCACTCTGAAATTGCTTGAACTTTTCAAATGTTTCAGACTTGTGCTTCATTAAGTAGACATAACCATATCTACTCAAATCGTCAGTGAAGGTGAGAAAATAACGATATCCGCCGCGTGCCTCTACGCTCATCGGACCGCACACATTGGTATGTATGATTACCAACAAGTCACTTGCACGCTCCATTGTTCCGGAGAACGGAGTTTTAGTCATCTTGCCCATGAGGCATGGTTCGCACGTGTCAAGTGAATCAAAGTCAAGTGACTCCAAAAGTCCATCGGCATGGAGTTTCTTCATGCGCTTTACACCAATATGACCTAAGCGGCAGTGCCACAAAAATATGGCGCTATCATTGTTAACTCTAACTCTTTTGGTCTCAATGTTATGTATGTGTGTATCACTATCAAGATTCAATATGAACAATCCTCTCACATTGGGTGCATGACCATAAAATATGTTACTCATAGAAATAGAACAACCATTATTCTCTGACTTAAAAGAGTAACCGTCTCGCAATAAACAAGATCCAGATATAATGTTCATGCTCAACGCAGGCACTAAATAACAATGATTCAAGTTCATAACTAATCCTGATGGTAACTGAAGTGAAACTGTGCCGACGGCGATTGCATCAACCTTGGAACCATTTCCTACGCGCATCGTCACTTCATCTTTCGCCAGCCTTCGTCTACTCCGCAGTTCCTGTTTCGAGTTGCAAATATGAGCAACAGAACCGGTATCGTATACCCAGGCACTACTACGAGAGCCGGTTAAGTACACATCAATAACATGTATATCAAATATACCTGATTTTTCTTTGGCCGCCTTCTTATCAGCCAGATACTTGGGGCAGTTGCGCTTCCAGTGACCCATACCCTTGCAATAGTAACACTCTGTTTCAGGCTTAGGTCCATCTTTGGGTTTCTTCGTCGGATTGGCAACAGGCTGGCCGCTCTTCCTTGAATTACCCTTCTTGCCTTTGCCGTTTCTCTTGAAACTAGTGGTCTTATTCACCATCAACACTTGATGCTCTTTACGGAGTTCAGACTCTGCGACTTTCAGCATCGCAAACAACTCGCCGGGTGACTTGTTCATCCCTTGCATGTTGTAGTTCAACACAAAGCCTTTATAGCTTGGCGGCAGTGATTGAAGGATTCTGTCAGTGATAGCCTCTTGCGGGAGTTCAATCCCCAGCTCAGCTAGACGGTTTGAGTACCCAGACATTTTGAGCACATGTTCACTGACAGACGAGTTCTCCTCCATCTTGCAAGCATAGAATTTATCGGAGGTCTCATACCTCTCGATCCGGGCGTTCTTCTGAAAGATGAACTTCAACTCCTGGAACATCTCAAATGCTCCATGACGCTCAAAGCGACGTAGAAGTCCCGGTTCTAAGCCATACAAGACTGCACATTGAACTACTGAGTAGTCCTCCTTACGTGTTAACCAAGCGTTCTTAACATCCTGGTCAGTCGTAGCGGGTGGTTCATCTCCTAGCGCAGCATTAAGGACATAATCCTTCTTCCCAGCTTGTAAGATTAGCTTAAGATTACGAGCCCAGTCTACAAAGTTGCTTCCATCATCTTTCAACTTAGCTTTCTCTAGGAACGTATTAAAATTCAGGGTGACTGTCGCGTGAGCCATGATCTACAACACAAATGTATTCAAAGTGGACTTAGACTATGTTCAAGATAATTAGAGTTTAACTTAATCAAATTACTCGCTAAACTCCCACTCAAAAGAATACATCTCTCTAGTCACTTGAGTGGTTCATGATCCACTTACACTAGCTCAAGTCCGATCATAACGTGACTTGAGTATAGTTTCAGTGGTAAGCATCCCTATGCTAATCATATCATCTATATGATTCATGATCAACCTTTCGGTCTCATGTGTTCCGAGGTCATGTCTGCACATGCTAGGCTCGTCAAGCTTAAGCCGAGTGTTCCGCGTGTGCAACTGTTTTGCACCCGTTGTATGTGAACGTTGAGTCTATCACACCCGATCATCACGTGGTGTCTCGAAACGACGAACTTTAGCAACGGTGCACAGTCGGGGAGAACACAATTTCGTCTTGAAATTTTAGTGAGAGATCACCTTATAATGCTACCGTCGTTCTAAGCAAAATAAGGTGCATAAAAGGATTAACATCACATGCAATTCATAAGTGACATGATATTGCCATCATCACGTGCTCCTTGATCTCCATCACCAAAGCACCGGCACGATCTTCTTGTCACCGGCGCCACACCATGATCTTCATCAACGTGTCGCCATCGGGGTTGTCGTGCTACTCATGCTATTACTACTAAAGCTACATCCTAGCAAAATAGTAAACGCATCCGCAAGCACAAACATTAGTTTAAAGACAACCCTATGGCTCCTGCCGGTTGCCGTACCATCGACGTGCAAGTCGATATTATCTATTACAACATGATCATCTCATACATCCAGTATATCACATCACATCGTTGGCCATATCACATCACAAGCATACCCTGCAAAAACAAGTTAGACATCCTCTAATTTTGTTGTTGCATGTTTTACGTGGTGACCATGGGTATCTAGTAGGATCGCATCTTACTTACGCAAACACCACAACGGAGATATATGAATTGCTATTTAACCTTATACAAGGACCTCCTCGGTCAAATCCGATTCAACTAAAGGTGGAGAAACTAACACTTGCCAGTCATCTTTGAGCAACGGGGTTACTCGTAGCGATGAAACCAGTCTCTCGTAAGCGTAAGAGTAATGTCGGTCCAAGCCGCTTCAATCCAACAATACCGCGGAATCAAGAAAAGACTAAGGAGGGCAGAAAAACACACATCACCGCCCACAAAAACTTTTGTGTTCTACTCGAGAAGACATCTAAGCATGAACCTAGCTCATGATGCCACTGTTGGGGAACGTCGCATGGGAAACAAAAAATTTCCTACGCGCACGAAGACCTACCATGGTGATGTCCATCTACGAGAGGGGATATTCGATCTACGTACCCTTGTAGATCGCACAGCAGAAGCGTTAGTGAACGCGGTTGATGTAGTGGAACGTCCTCACGTCCCTCGATCCGCCCCGCGAACCGTCCCGCGATCAGTCCCACGATCTAGTGCCGAACGGACGACACCTCCGCGTTCAGCACACGTACAGCTCGACGATGATCTCGGCCTTCTTGATCCAGCAAGAGAGCCGGAGAGGTAGATGAGTTCTCCGGCAGTGTGACGGCGCTCTGGAGGTTGGTGGTGACCTAATCTCAGCAGGGCTCCGCCCGAGCTCCGCACAAACGCGATCAAGAGGTAAAACCGTGGAGATATGTGGTCGGGCTGCCGTGGCAAAGTTGTCTCAAATCAGCCCTAAAACCTCCGTATGTATAGGGGGAAGAGGGGGAGCCTTGCCTTGGGGTCCAAGGACCCTCAAGGGGTTCGGCCGAGCCAAAGGGGGGAGTCCTCCCCTTCCAAACCAAATCCAACTAGGTTTGGAAGGAGGAGTCCTTCCCCCTTTTCCCACCTCCTTTTTTTTTGTTTTCTCTTTGATTTTCTTCCTATGGCGCATAGGGCCTTCTTGGGCTGTCCCACCAGCCCACTAAGGGCTGGTGCGCCACCCCCAAGGCCTATGGGCTTCCCCGGGGTGGGTTGCCCCCACCCCCCGGTGAACACCCGGAACCCATTCGTCATTCCCGGTACATTCCCGGTTACTCCAAAAACCTTCCGGTAATCAAATGAGGTCATCCTATATATCAATCTTCGTTTCCGGACCATTCCAGAAACCCTCGTGACATCCGTGATCTCATCCGGGACTCCGAACAACATTCGGTAACCAACCATATAACTCAAATACGCATAAAACAACGTCGAACCTTAAGTGTGCAGACCCTGTGGGTTCGAGAATTATGTAGACATGACCCGAGTGACTACTCGGTCAATATCCAATAGCGGGACCTGGATGCCCATATTGGATCCCACATATTCTATGAAGATCTTATCATTTGAACCTCAGTGCCAAGGATTCATATAATCCCGTATGTCATTCCCTTTGTCCTTCGGTATGTTACTTGCCCGGGATTCGATCGTCAGTATCCGCATACCTATTTCAATCTCGTTTACCGACAAGTCTCTTTACTCGTTCCGTAATACAAGATCCCGCAACTTACACTAAGTCACATTGCTTGCAAGGCTTGTGTGTGATGTTGTATTACCGAGTGGGCCCCGAGATACCTCTCCGTCACACGGAGTGACAAAACCCAGTCTCGATCCATACTAACTCAACGAACACCTTCGGAGATACCTGTAGAGCATCTTTATAGTCACCCAGTTATGTTGTGATGTTTGATACACACAAAGCATTCCTCTGGTGTCAGTGAGTTATATGATCTCATGGTCATAGGAACAAATACTTGACACGCAGAAAACAGTAGCAACAAAATGACACGATCAATATGCTACGTCTATTAGTTTGGGTCTAGTCCATCACGTGATTCTCCTAATGACGTGATCCAGTTATGAAGCAACAACACCTTGTTCATAATCAAAAGACCCTGACTATCTTTGATAAACTGGCTAGGCAACTAGAGGCTTGCTAGGGACAGTGTTTTGTCTATGTATCCACACATGTATATAAGTCTTCATTCAATACAATTATAGCATGGATAATAAACGATTATCTTGATATCGGAATTATAATAATAACTATATTTATTATTGCCTCTTGGGCATAATTCCAACATGGTTACCATCAGATCCGTCTGTTTGGTCCAGATGAAATAAAGACTGCCTTCATCACCCCTTTCGGGTGTTTTTGTTATATCACCATGCCTCTTGGTGTGAAAAATGCTGGCGCTACTTTCATGCGTATGATTCAGAAATGCCCGCTCGACCAAATCTGTCAGAATGTCAAGGCTTAGATGGATGATATTATTGTCAAGTCTCGCAAAGGTTCCGACCTGCTGATTGACTTGGCGGAAACATTCGCCAACTTGAGGGAATATGATATCAAATTAAACCCAACCAAGTGCACTTTTGGAGTTCCTAGTGGTAAGTTACTCGGTTTCCTCATTTTCGAACGGGGGATCAATGGAAATCCTGAGAAGATCGGTGACATTGTACGAATGCAACAACCTGAGCGTGTGCACGATGTCCAGAAGCTCACAGGCTACTTGGTGGCCTTAAGTTGGTTTATTCCTCGCCTCGGACAGAAGGCTTTGCCTTTATACCTACTAATGAAGAAGTCTGATACGTTCGAGTGGAATCGTGAGGCAGAATCAACGTTCGTTGAGCTCAAAGCCATGCTTTCCACCTAGCTGGTGCTTGCTGCTCCGCACAGCAAAGAACCCTTGCTCCTATACATTGCAGCCACTAACCAAGTCGTTAGTACAGTTCTCACTGTCGAGCAAGAAGAAGAGGGCAAGGCTTATAAAGTCCAGCGTCCAGTTTACTATATCTCCAAAGTATTGACTCCTTCCAAGCAAAGGTACCCTCATTATCACAAGCTCGTCTATGGTATATATCTATCGACGAAGAAGGTGGCACACTACTTCCAAGATCACTCAGTTTCAGTCGTGAGCATTCTCCATTGTCTGAGGTCCTCAACAACCGAGACGCGAGCCGTCGACTGTCCAAATGGGCTATTGAACTTCTATACTTTGATATTAAGTTTGAAGCAAAAAAATGCAATCAAATCTCAAGCGCTTGCTGACTTCATGGCCAAGTGGATTGAACAAGAACAGCCAATTCAAATCCACTCGTCATACTGGACCATGTTCTTTGATGGCTCTAAGATGTTGAATGGGTCCGGTGCTGGCGTAGTATTGGTATCTCCAAAGGGTGACAAGCTCAGTTATGTCCTCCAAATTCACTTTGATTCCTCCAACAATGAAGCCGAATACGAGGCACTCCTTTACGGGTTATGTATGGCCATCTCACTGGGTGTCAGATGCCTGATGATATACGGTGATTTGGATTTGGTAGTTAATCAGGTGATGAAGGAGTGGGATGTTAGGAACCCTGCCATGACTGGATATTGCCATGTACTCCCTCCGTCCGGAAAAGATTGTCACCACGTACATTTTGCAAAAAAACCCTTCCTGTTATCCCGACACAACCCGGAGTCCCCATCTCCTTCTCCCTCCCTCGACCATGCTTGCTTGCCCACTCGCCGGCACCTCCGCCCCTCCATGCCACAGCTCCAGTACAGACCCTCCTCCCTTTCGCTGCACCGCAGGTGCCCTGCGCGGTCCCTCCCCCGTTCCCCCGCGAAGCTCAACGAATCCGCCTTCCTCCTCGATGTACGTTTCACGTGAAGCTAAAGGATCGGTTTTTATACCCCATGGTGAGTCCCTCAGTGTCGCTTTCCTCGAGTCCCCCTTTATCGCCACGGCGAGCTCCTCCCTGCCGCCTCGGCTTGCGGACAATCCTCCTTCCTTCTCCATGGCGAGCTCCTTCCTGCTGCCCCTATCCTTATATACCATCAAGCATGCCATGGTGGCGGCCAGATCCGCGCTTGCTTGTCAAGGTTCCAGCTTGGTGAGTAACGGACCCGCGCCAGCCCCGTCCCCGCGCTGGCGCCGCAGGATTCAAGTTTTCCCTGCTCGTCAAGGTTCCCCTGTTTGATCCAAGTTCAGAAAATTCTGTGTACTGAACATTTTGGACTACATTTTGTGCTTTGTTGCAGAATCATCCCTCGCCATGGAGCTCCGATCATACAGCTGCCGCACCTCAACAGAATCCCCGTAGGATGAGCGTGTGAGGACCCCACAGCTGCCACAACTCTGTTCGAAATTCTTGATTTTTTTCCTGTGATTAGAGTGAGTAGATGCTTCTGTCTTGATGTCAACTGCTCAGAAGCACAACCGTACAGACTAGGGCTTTCAAATCAGCAATTATTTTTGGCAAAATTAGTAGTCTATGTTTGGCAGTTACTTCTGAATTTATACTCTTAACTGAATTTTGTCCAGGAGTATACTCTTAACTGAATTTAGACAACTGCTAAAAAAGATGTGGCAAGCATAGTCGACTAACAGAGGTACCCAGCATCAAGTGTATTTGGTTGAGCCTGCCTAGTAGAGTGCTAGTAGTTTCATGTACAATGGATTATGTAAGCAACAAAAATTGGAGTATTATTCATGTTTATTCTAATGTTACTGATATTTAGTAAAAAATCATCAATGTCTTCACTTTTCTTCACTTGAATACTAATTGGAACATCCTCAAGCTCATGTTCTTTTTCTTATCTTTAATCTTATTTACTCACTGAATTTTCATTCTTATTCTAACTGTCAAAATTCAGAGTTGGGAGTAGCTGTTGTTGACTACAGATTATGCACCCAATGTCAAGATTTACGAAGCATCCCCCTCATTTTATGTGGCCACTACCCTGCTAAATTGCTCGTCTCAATTTCCACAACAGCTTGTAGTTGCAGAGACGGAAGGCCTTGACTAGGTAATCAAATGAATCCTTTCTCAGTTTAATTCTGGTACGGGTAGGCATTGATATGTGTAAATAAAGTTGGTTCGTTTAGATTTTAATCTAGATACAGATGATAGAATTTCTGAAGATTGCAATTTTTATGTTCACCAGTCAGCAAGGTCCAGGAGGGGAAGCAGTAGCAGTAGAGGCCGGCGCGGGGAACTAGGAGCATCATAGGCTGGCGCGGGAGCCGGAGGCGACGCCCACCACCACCAGAAGCCGACAACCAAAGCGGAAGAAGGCCACGTCGCCTCCATGGCCGGAGTGGCGGGGCCGCAGGTGGGCAGCAACAGCAGCAGGTGCACGGAGAAGGTGGGCGGCCGAAGCGGTGGCGTAGGTGCGCCACAGCAGGAGGTGGGCGGACATGGAGGCGGCGCGGGTGGGCGGCCTTGGCGGAGGCGGCGTCGCAGGTCACCTCCGTGGCGGAAACGCGGGTAGGCGGCGTCGCGGGTCGCCTCCGTGGCGAGGGCAAAGGTGGGTGGGGCGGCGCAGGTGGAGGCGGACGTGTAGGTGGGTGTCGGTTCTTACCTTGACGGTGGCTAGCGTAGGTGGACGGGGGCGTCGGTCCCTGACCCGACGGTGGCTAGCTCCAGCGTTGGGGAGCGAGCGAAGGAAGGAGACGAGGACTTGTTTTCAGATATTGGAAAGTAATAGAATGTTTTTGCAAAAAAGCAATTGTGTAGCGGTCAGGACAATCTTTTTCGGACGGAGGGAGTAGTAAGGAAGCTTGAGAAGAAATTTGAAGGTTTAGAACTTCACCATATTCCCCGGGTGAAGAATCAAGTAGCTGATGATCTAGCAAAGATCGGATCCACTCGGAGGTATGTACCTAGCAATGTGTTTCTAGAACACCTACATTCTCCTTCGGTGCAGGAAGATCCCTTCACTGAAGAGCGCCCGCAAGCAATAAGCACCTCCAATCCGATTGAGGTTGACGTTGCAGCAGTCATAGATCTAGTCATGGAGATTCTGGTGATTACGCCTGATTGTACGATGCCCTATATTGCGTTCATACCGAGACAAGAATTCCTAGAATATGAGGTTGAAGCTCGACAGATCGTCCACGGGTCCAAGGCCTTTACTTTGATGGATGGTCAAATTTACAAAGAAGGTGTAATTAGCGTAACTCGGCGGTGCATCTCTCCTGGGGAAGGTCGATTGATTCAGGAGGAAATCCAGTCGGGGACATGTGGTCATCATATGTCCTCTCGGACGATTGTTGCCAAAGCATACCGAGCTGGTTTCTTCTGGCCGCGCACCAACGAAATGGCTACGGAAATTGTTGAACGCTGTGAAGGATCTCCATTTTATGCAAACTTGTCACATAAGCATGCGTCTGCCGTGAAGACTATTCCACTCGTGTGGTCGTTTGTTGTTTGGGGCTTAGATATGGTCGGCCCTTTACGAACGGGCCAGAGTGGATTCACGCATTTGCTTGTAGTAGTCGACAAGTTTACCCAATGGATTGAGGCTAAACCCATAAAGAAGCTGGATTCGCGCACTGCTATCAAATTCCTAAAAGAGATAATGTTCCGGTATGGAGTTCCCCACAGTATCGTCATAGATAATGGTTTAAACTTTGACTCAGAAGAGTTCAGATACTTTTGCTCCGCCCAAGGCACTCGAGTGGATTACGCAACCGTTGCGCACCCCCAGACTAATGGTCAAGCAGAGCGAGCAAATGGTCTCATCCTTCAAGGTTGAAGCCCCGACTCATGCGAGATCTTGATCACGCAGCTCGAGCTTGGGTTACTGAATTGACGTCTGTTCTGTGAGGTTTGAGGACGACTCCTAACCAGTCGACTGGACAAACTCCTTTCCTCATGGTATATGGAGCCGAGGTCGTTCTCTCGAGTGATCTCCTTCACAATTCTCCCCGCGTAGATCTTTACTCAGAAGCTGAAGCCGAACAAGCACGAAAAGACGGTGTGGATATCCTAGAAGAAGAACGCGAAATGGCTCTGGTGAGTTCAACTGTGTACCAGCAAGATCTGTGTAACTTCCATGCAAAGCATGTCAGAATTCGGTCATTTCACGAAGGTGATCTTGTGCTCCGAGTGGATCAGCAGCGGCCTCACAAGCTCGCCCCCACATGGGAAGGTCCTTTCGTCATCACCAAAGTGCTGAAAAATGGAGCCTACCACCTCTTCAACCTCAAGAAGAATATCAACGAACCACGTACCTCAAACGCAGATTTACTTCGACATTTTTATACTTGACGACTGAGTTGTTTGATGTAATAAGAGTACTCTAGACAATGTTATTTATCAAAGCTATGACTCTCGTGGTCTTTTGTCGATTCTGATCGCATAATCTCATATTCAAAAAATACTCCAAGCGACGAACATTCTTCTCACTCGGGGGCTTAGCTGCGAACCAGTCTTCGCCTAAGTTTAAAAAATACTTCGAGTGACGAACATTCTTTACACTCGGGGGCTTAGCTGCGAACCACTCTTCGCCTAAGTTTAAAAAATACTCCGAGTGACGAACATTCTTCTCACTCGGGGGCTTAGCTGCGAACCAGTCTTCGCCTAAGTTTAAAAAATACTCCGAGTGACGAACATTCTTCTCACTCGGGGGCTTAGCTGCGAATTAGTCTGCGCCTAAGTTTAAAAAATACTCCGAGTGACGAACATTCTTCGCACTCGGGGACTTAGCCGCGAACCAGTCTTTGCATAAGTTTCCGAGCGACGAACATTCTTCTCACTCGGGGGCTTAGCTGTGAACCAGTCTTCGCCTAAGTTTAAAAATGCTCCGAGTGACGAACATTCTTCTCACTCGGACGCTTAGCTGTGAACCAGTCTTCGCCTAAGTTCAAATATACTCCGAGTGACGAACATTCTTCTCACTCGGGGGCTTAGCTGCAAACCAATCTTTGCCTTAAGTTGAAAAAATACTCCGAGTGACGAACATTCTTCTCACTCGGGGGCTTAGCCGCGAGCCAGTCTTTGCCTAAGTTTAAAAATGCTCCGAGTGACGAACATTCTTCTCACTCGGGGGCTTAGCTGCGAACCAATCTTCGCCTAAGTTTAAAAAATACTCCGTGTGACAAACATTATTCTCACTCGGGGGCTTAGCTGCGAACTAATCTTCGCCTAAGTTTAAAAAATACTCCAAGTGATGAACATTCTTCTCACTCAGGGGCTTAGCTGCGAACCAGTCTTCGCCTAAGTTTAAAAATGCTCCGAGTAATGAACATTCTTTTCACACGAAAGCTTAGCTGTGAACCAGTCTTCGCCTAAGTTTAAAAATGCTCCGAGTGACGAACATTATTTTCACTCGGAGGCTTAGCTGTGAACCAGTCTTCGCCTAAGTTTAAAAAAGTCTTTAAAATAACTTAGCCGCAAATAGATTTTCGCCTAATTTAACAACCATGCGGAGTGACAGGAAACACTTACACTTGAAAACGTAGTTGCGAATCAGTCTTCGTCTAAGTTCAAAATCTTTCTGAGTAATGAGCATCAATCTCATTCGGAAACCAAACAGAGTTAGCCAAACAAAGAATTGGAAAGCAAAATGCAGATAAATCCAAGATCTTTAGCACGGATAAAAGTCCCCCCTGCACGCGTAAGTACTCAGGCTTAAGGCCTGAATGAAGTTTTAAACGGTTACACCATCACTCTGCATACCGAGGCAAATAAAGGTTCAACTGCAAGTATAGTTTTTCTCAACCACCGCTCGGGCTCCGAGGCTCGATGAAGGTGTCAAGATCAATCCCGCCAGTGATCCGAGTGGCTGCTTCGATGAAGGTCTCCATGAAGTTTTCGTATTGAAGTTTCTTCGTGTTGGCCACCTCGAGAACCTTCAGCTTGTCCTCGTTGGCCTCCTTGCAATGGACCCGGACGAGCGGCAACGCCACGTCAGCTCCGCAACGAGCAGCAGATTTCTTCCATGCTTGTACTCGACTGGGAATCTCGTTGAGGCGGACCATCATCGACTCGAGGTCGGTCTCGAGGGTGTCTTCTGGCCACAGTTCTTTGTCGATCTTCACCAGCGCACCTTTCAGTCGGGTGACATACCCTTGAACACTTCTGAGACGAGCGTCAAGGCGAACCATGTTCATGGTCACAACGTCCCCCACGGGTGACTTGGTAGGATCCAGATTTGGCTCGATCTCCTCTGTTTCCTTGTCGAAGTCCTGGCAGAATTCTACACAAAGGGGAAATGAAAGGTTGGTCACACCAATGTTCTAAGGAAATTAAGGAAATTCACTCGCCGGAAGAAAAGTTACCTTCAAGCATGTCGAACATCTTGTTCGCAAAGTCCCCCAAGTAGTTCTCCAAACTGCTCCTTCTCTTGGTTAGCTGTTCAGCCCTTTTCATCCATTCGGCGTGTTCTTGCTTGAGTTTGGTGTTTTCTTCTGCCAACTTACTGGCTGCGACAGTAGCCTCGGTTTTCTCCCTCGCCACCTTCTATGTTTCAGCGAGTTCCTCGTCTTTATCTTCAAGCAGTTTCTTCACAGTATCTAAAGAAATAACATTGTTTAGTCGCGCTTGGAGTTGGCGGTTCTCATTACGCACACCTGTTCGAGTGTGGACACTCGGTTCAAAGGATGGAAGATGAAAATGATAATGCAATTGGTCGATAAGGATTACCTTGCAAGGACTTCAGCTGTGTCAGTGCGCAGTTCAATTCGTTCTTGGCCACCTCCACATCCAGCTGAAGCTAGTTTTTCTCCTTCTCCAGGTCGACATACTTAGTGCCAAGCTCACAGGCTTTCTGAAATCAACAAATAAGTAGTTCAGTCGACATTAGTATTTATCCACTCCCGAGTGGAAAAGAGCAAGTTCAGTCGACTGAATGGCAGCCCGCCGCCCCACCCCACACCCCTGCAAAGCGTCGTATCGTGGTTGATGGAAATGATGTGCATGAAACCTGCAGGGTAAGTCTTGCTAGTTCGGACCTTTCCATCCCTAAGATAAGCTTTCAGAGGTGGAGACACTAAGAAAAAGAATTCACTCGACAGAACGAGTGACAAGCATGCTTCAAGTACGGAAAAGGACCCCGAGTCCAAGTTCTTAAGGCCGATCCAATCGTAAACGGTCAACAATAGTCTCGGGGACTACACCGAGTGGGTGCATGATACGTCCATTTTGCATCATGTTTTCACGTTGATATTTAACGCTTCTTTGGCTGTTATTTCACTTCACCGTACAATTCTTATGCATGTTCTCTCTTATTTTGCAAGGTTTACATGAAGAGGGCGAATGCCGGCAACTGGAATTCTGGCCCGAAATTGGAGCAAAGTTGAGATACCTATTCTGCGCAACTCCAAACGCCGTAAAAATCAACGAGGATTTTTTTCCTGGTTTATCAAAAATACTGGGTCGAAGAAGTGCCACAGGGGCGCCAGAGGTTGGCCACAAGCCTGCACGACGCGGCCACCCCCCAGGCCGCGCCATGAGGGCTTGTGGGCAACCTGCTGGCCGACTTGCCCCCCTCTTTTGCTATATGAAGGGTTTCGTCCAAGAAAAAAAAATCAAGGAGGAGCTTTTTCGTGGATGCGCCAGCACAACGAGGCGGAACTTGAGCAGAACCAATCTAGAGCTCCGGCAGGACGATCCTGCTGGGCAAACTTCCCTCCAGGAGGGGGAAATCGTCGCTATCGTCATCACCAACACTCCTCTCATCAGAGGGGACTCGTCACCATCAGCATCTTCATCGGCACCATCTCATCTCCAAACCCTAGTTCATCACTTGGAACCAATCTCCGTCTCTCGACTCCGATTGGTACTTGTAAGGTTGCTAGTAGTGTTGATTACTCTTTGTAGTTGATGCTAGTTGGATTATTTGGTGGAAGAGTTTATGTTCAGATCCTTGATGCTACTCATTACCTTTCTGGTCATGGATATGATTATGCTTTGTGAGTAGTTACTTTTGTTCCTGAGGACATGGGATAAGTCATGCTAATAGTAGTCATGTGAATCTGGTATTCGTTCGGTATTTTGATATGTTGTATGTTGTTTTTCCTCTAGTGGTGTTATGTGAACGTCGACCACATAACACTTCACCATTATTTGGGCCTAGAGGAAGGCATTGGGAAGTAGTAAGTAGATGATGGGTTGCTAGAGTGACAGAAGCTTAAACCCTAGTTTATGGCGTTACTTCGTAAGGGGCTGATTTGGATCCAGTAGTTTAATGTTATGGTTACACTTTGTCTTAATTCTTCTTTCGTAGTTGCGGATGCTTGCGAGAGGGGTTAATCATAAGTGGGACGCTTTTCCAAGTAAGGGCAGTACCCAAGCGCTGGTCCACCACATATCAAACTATCAAAGTAACGAACGCGAATCATATGAACATGATGAAACTAGCATGATAGAAATTCCCGTGTGTCCTCGGGAACGTTTTTCCTCCTATAAGACTTTGTCCAGGCTTGTCCCTTGCTACAAAAGGGATTGGGCCACTTTGCTGCACTGTTGCTACTTTTGTTACTTGTTGGTCGCTATGAATCATCTCACCACACAATCACTTGTTACCGATAATTTCAGTGCTTGCAGATATTTCCTTGCTGAAAACCACTTATCAGATCCTTCTGCTCCTCGTTGGGTTCGACACTCTTACTTATCGAAAGGACTACGATTGATCCCCATACTTGTGGGTCATCAAGACTCTTTTCTGGCGCCGTTGTCGGGGAGTGAAGCGCCTTTGGTAAGTGGAACTTGGTAAGGAAACATTCATATAGTGTGCTGAAATTTATTGTCACTTGTCACTATGGATACTAATCCTTTGAGGGGCTTGTTCGGGGTATATTCACCTCGAACGGAAGCACAAAGAGTTGCTCCTCAACCAACTACACCTACTGAAAATATTTGCTTTGAATTTCCTTCGGGTATGCTTGAGAAACTGCTGGCTAATCCTTTTACACGAGATGGAACATCACATCTAGACTTGCATCTAATCTATGTAGATGAAGTTTGTGGTTTATTTAAGCTTGCAGGTTTGCCCGAGGATGAGGTCAAGAAGAGGGTCTTTCCTTTATCTTTGAAGGATAAGGCGTTGACATGGTATAGGCTATGTGATGATACTGGATCATGGGACTACAATCGGTTGAAATTGGAATTTCATCAAAAGTTTTATCCTATGCATTTAGTACATCGTGATCGGAATTATATTTATAATTTTTGGCCTCGTGATAGAGAAATCATCGCTCAAGCTTGGGGGAGGCTTAAATCAATGCTATATTCATGCCCCAATCATGAGCTCTCGAGAGAGATTATCATCGAGAACTTCTATGCTCGACTTTCTCATGATGACTGCACCATGCTTGACACTTCTTGTACCGGTTCTTTTATGAAGAGAGATATTGACTTCAAATGGAATTTATTGGAGAGAATTAAATGCAACTCTGAAGATTGGGAGCTTGAAGAAGGTAAGGAGTCAGGTATGAATTTGACGTTTGATTGCGTTAAATCCTTTGTTGAGACAAATACCTTTAGTGATTTTAGCGCTAAGTATGGACTTGACTCTCAGATAGTAGCTTCACTGTGTGGATCTTTTGCTGCTCATATTGATCTCCCCAAAGAGAACTAGTTTAAATATCATCCTCCTTTAGAAGTCAATGTAGTTAATCCCACTCCAGTTGAAGAGAAAGTCATTGCCTATAATGATCCTGTTGTTCCCAATGCTTACATTGAGAAACCACCTTTCCTATTAGGATAAAGGATAATTCTAAAGCTTCAACTTTGATACGTAGAGGCTACATTAGAACACCGACACCCCCTGAGCAAATTAGAGATGAAGCTAGCATTGCTATTATCAAAGATCTTCTGTCCGACGATGTTGAGGGACATAATATTCACTTCTGTGAAGATGCTGCTAGAATTGCTAAACCACACGTTAGAGACAAACATAGGCCTATTGTTGGCATGCCTGTTGTTTCTGTTAAGATAGGAGATCATTGTTATCATGGTTTATTTGACGTGGGTGCTAGTGTTAGTGCAATACCTCAATCCTTATACGATGAAATCAAAGATGAGATTGCACTTGTTGAGATAGAGCCTATTGATGTCACTATTCAGCTTGCCAATAGAGATATTACCTACCCTTTGGGAATTGTTAGGGATGTTGAAGTCTTGTGTGGTAAAACGAAGTATCCTGCTGATTTCCTCGTTCTTGCTACCGCACAAGATAGCTTTTGTCACATCATATTTGGTAGACCTTTTCTCAATACCGTCAATGCCCATATTGATTGTGAGAAGCAAATTGTCACTGTTGGCTTTGAAGGTGTGTCACATGAGTTCAATTTCTCTAAGTTTGGTAGACAACCTCATGAAAAGGAGTTGCCTAGTAGGGATGAAACTATTGCCTTAGCCTGTATTGCTGTGCCTCCTACTGATCCCTTAGAGAAATACTTGCTGGAGCATGAAAATGATATGCATATGGATGAAAGGGATGAGATAGATAGAGTCTTCTTAGAACAATATCATATCCTTAAGAATAACCTGCCTCTTGAACTGCTTGGGGATCCACCCCCACCAAAGGGTGATCCTGTGTTCGAGCTTAAACAGTTGCCTGATACTCTTAAGTATGCCTATCTTGATGAAAAGGAGATATATCCTGTCATTATTAGTGCTATCCTCTCAGAGCATGAAGAAAAGAAGTTACTAAAAACTCTGAGGAAGCACCGTGCTGCTATTGGATATACTCTTGATGATCTTAAGGGCATTAGTCCCACTCTATGCGAGCACAAGATTAAAACTGATCCTGACTTCAAACCAGTTGCTGATCATCAAAGGAGATTAAATCCTAAGATGAAAGAAGTAGTAAGAAAAGAAATACTAAAGCTCCTTGAAGCAGATATTATCTATCCTGTTGCTCATAGCGATTGGGTGAGTCCGGTGCATTGCGTCCCTAAGAAGGGAGGCATTACATGTCTCTTGCAAATGTCATGCTTGTCCAATCTCTTCAATATCATTTACTTTCAGTTCGCCAATTGGCTTCCGTTGGTTATGACACATTATTCGGACTAACGGATGTGAAAGTCTTTAAGAGAGACACTCTCGAATTGGCCTTTGTTGGAGAGTTGGATGGCAACCTTTACACGGTTGATTTCTCGAAAGAGAGCACCTTCCATACAACTTGTCTAATGGCCAAGGCTGACATGGGATGGTTGTGGCATCGCCGGCTCGGCCATGTCGGCATGAGAAATCTTCAAAATCTCTTAAACGGCAATCACATCCTTGGACTAACCAATGTATCTTTTAAGAAAGATAGTGTGTGTAGTGCATGCATAGCTGGGAAACAACATCAATCAAAACATCCACCCAAGAACATTGTATCCACTTCAAGGCCGTTAGAGCTCCTTCATGTGGATCTATTTGGGCCTCCTTCATGGGCAAGTATTGGTGGGAAAAAGTATGGCCTAGTCATTGTTGATGATTACTCAAGATACACATGGGTATTCTTTCTCAAGTCCAAGGACGAGACGAAGATCACCTTCATTGATTTTGCCAAACAACTCCAGCGGAAGTTTGACAAGGACATCAAGGCAATAAGAAGTGATAATGGCTCCGAGTTCAAGAATTACACCCTAGAAGAATTTCTTAGTGATGAGGGAATTGAACATCAGTACTCCGCACCTTACACCCCTCAGCAAAATGGTGTAGCAGAGAGGAAGAACCGGACACTTGTGGAAATGGCAAGGTCCATGTTAGACGAATACAAGTCACCACATAGTTTTGGGCTGAGGCTGTCAACACAGCATGTCATGCATCAAACCAGCTCTTCCTACGATCAATATTGGAGAAGACTCCATATGAGCTCCTAACCGGGAACAAGCCCAATGTTAAGTACTTTCATGTATTTGGATGCAAGTGTTTCATCCTCAACAAATGGGAACGGTTAGGAAAATTTCAATCCGAAACAACTGAAGGGATTTTTGTTGGCTATGGATCAAACTCTCACGCCTACAGAGTCTACAACAAATCCACTGGATGTGTTATAGAAACCTGTGACGTGACGTTTGATGAATTTAACCACTCCCATGGGGAGCAAGTTGATCTAAGTGATGCAGGTGAAGAAGATTCCTCGCAAGATATCTTGAACATGGGAGTAGGTGCACTTCTTCACATGGAACAAAGACCCCGTGATGATGATGAAGATGATGAGAGTATTTCTCATCCTCAAGACAGTTCACTGCCCGTACCTCCACAAGATACTAGCACACATATCATGCCAGTTGTTGAGGATCAAGCGGGAGAACACGTCTCTCACCCTGATCACACTCAAGAACAAGTTGATCTTCAAGAGCTAGACCAAAGTATTGATATGCTTGATGATGAACCTCAAAAGGTGCAACGCGAAGAGGAATATCTTCCACGACACGTAAATGATCCATATGTTGAGGACGTTGATGATCGAAACGAAGTTGAACCTCGTGAAACCCTGACCTCCATCATGCCACGTGTGGCCGGTCATGTTGATATTGATCAAATCCTCACCGACGTGTCGGAAGGTAGAGTGACTCGTAAACAATTAACAAACTTTTGTGCTCACTTTTCGTTTGTCTCTAGTACTGTGCCACATAGGGTTCAGGATGCATTGTGTGACAATGACTGGCTCCTTGCTATGCAAGAAGAGTTAAACAGTTTTACACGCAACGAAGTATGGTCATTGGTAGAACGACCAACTGAGGAACACAATGTCATTGGAACTAAATGGATCTTCAAGAACAAGGAAGATGAGAATGGGACTGTCCTACTCAACAAGGCAAGGTTAGTAGCACAAGGGTACTCCCAAGTTGAAGGTTTGGACTTTGGTGAGACTTTCGCCCCTGTTGCTCGTCTTGAATCCATTCGCATTCTATTGGCCTATGCTGCTTTCAATGGTTTTACTTTGCATCAAATGGATGTGAAAAGTGCTTTTCTTAACGGTCCTCTACAAGAAAAGGTATATGTATCACAACCACCTGGGTTTGTTGACCCTCACCACAAAGACCATGTGTACAAACTTCACAAGGCTCTGTATGGCCTCAAACAAGCACCCCGTGCTTGGTACGAGCATCTTAAGAAGTTCTTACTCGATGATGGCTTTGTGGTGGGGGTGATCGATCCCACTCTTTTTACTAAGAGGGAAAATGGTGATTTGATCTTATGCCAAATCTATGTAGATGCCATCATTTTTGGTTCTCCTAACATTCATTTATGCAAGAAGTTTGCGGCCTCCATGACCAAGACCTTTGAGATGTCACTCAACACGAACTTGAAGTTCTTTCTTGGGTTTCAAATACAACAATTTCAAGAAGGAATTTTCTTGTCTCAAATAAGTACCTCAAGGACATTCTTGAAAAATTTGATATGACAAATGCTAAACCAATGAAGACACCCATGGCCACACATGTCGTTCTAAATGAAGACACCAACAGTATTCCTTTTGATCCATCTACTTACCGCTCTATGATTGGTTCGTTACTTTATCTTTGCGCATCTAGACCGGACATCATGTTAAGTGTAGGCATATGTGCTAGATTTCAAGCTTCCCCTAGGGAAAGCCATCATACGGCGGTTAAGCATATTCTTAGATACCTTGTTCACACCCCAAAGTTAGGCTTATGGTACCCTAAGGATGCAAAGTCCGATCTTATTGGGTACTCCGATGCGGATTGGGCCGGTGACAAAGTGGGACGGAAATCCACTTCCGGTGCATGTCAGTTTCTTGGACGCTCCTTGGTAAGTCGGTCCTCGAAAAAGTAGAATTGTGTTTCTCTCTCCACGGCCGAGGCCGAATATATTGCAGCCGCAAGCTGTGCAACCCAACTGCTATGGATGAGGCAAACCCTAAAGGATTATGGTATCACGTATCGACACGTGCCTCTTCTCTGTGATAATGAAAGTGCCATAAAGATCTCCGAGAACCCCATTGATCACCCTCGCACAAAATATATTGATATTAGGTATCATTTCTTGAGAGACCATGTGCAAAAGGGTGACATTGATATTACCCATGTGGGTACCGATATGCAGCTCGCTGACATTTTCACCAAGCCACTTACCGTAGCAAGGTTCTGTCAACTTAGGCGTGAACTTGGTATCTTGGAGCTTGATAACATAACTTGAAATCTTGTACACATACACACACTCACATTATGTTCTTGTCTTGATGTGGGCCTGCATTTAGGGGGAGTCACTAGGACTTACGTCATAATTCTGTGTTTTAATCCTACAAATATGCATAAATCAACTACTGTCCACAAGTAGTATATGTAATTCTTGTAGGCAACTGTGTTCGTGTCCTTTGTGATAAACCATGTCAAATCATCTCATCATCCAAATCCTAGAATCTACCTCTGTCTACTCCTCTCTCGGTCGTCCGACGTGTCTCGGACGTCCGGTGGCTAAACCCATTCCGGACGTCCGGCCCGTGTCGGTCGTCCGACGGCTAAATCCACTCCGGACATCCGACGCCTGTCGGACGTCCGACACATCGGGGGCCCTATAAATAGAAGGGCGCGGGCTGGGCCTTGCCCTAGCCCCCACGCGCCTCCTTTTCTCCCAGCCGCCACCACCACCGCCGCCGCCGCCAGCATGAGGGGAGCTCGCCCGCGCCGCCACCTCCAGGATCTGGCTGATCTCCTCCGCGGGATCCGATCTCCTCCGCAGGATCCGTCTCCCCTTCCTCTCCTCTCTCGATCTGCAGGTATCCCCTCGGCCCCCCTCGCCTTTGGTTCCCCTTTCTCCCAAGTTCATGTGTTCATTCATGTGGTTTGACCGTGACCGTTCCCCCATTGGGTTTCCAACCGTGTAGGCCTTGTTCATCATGCCCAAGATTAAGCACTCCGCCCGGAAAAACACTGCTGGCTCATCCGCTCGTGACCCTACTGGCACGGGGTCGGATGACTCCGAAGGGCAACGTCGTCCCTTTAAACGGACCGCCTGGCCTCCTCCTCCTCCTCAATAGCTCCCCTCATCGTCTGATGGCTCTGACTTTGAGGATGAGCTTGCAGCTGAGGACCGTGCTGAACAGCTCGCCGTTCGGAAGTCTATGCCGAAGCCTGGGACTCGCAGGCCCTCCTATATGCCACCACCTCCTCCTGAACAGCCCGAAGGTGAAGCTCGTCGCATCTCTCTTGAACCTCCTGCTACTTTAGGTCGTGAAGTCAAGAACTTCACCACGGTTGCTAAGTCTTCCTACTTCACTTTCCACCGTGACGTTGACCAATTCTCTGTTGTACGTGACTCTATGGACTCACGTTTCCGCACAAACGTCCAGGTGGACATCTTTACTACGGTCATTGTTCCTAAGGGTCTCTCTGTCCATCACTTTATTGATCTTGAGCATATTCGCACGCACCCGGCAAAATACCCGGGTGCCATTGAGCTCATTGAGTCATCGGGGCTTTCTGCCCCCTTTGCTTTTCGGTGCGATTCTAACGCTGCTGCCATTCACCAATTTTATGCCACATGTTTCTTTGGCCCAAACAACACTGTTAGCTAGATGACCTCTGATGTTCAGTTCACAGCCTCTTATGATGAGTTTGTTGCCGCACTCGTTTTCCCCGACTCCGGCTTCAAAATCCATAAGAATGATCCTAACCATGCACATAAGCCAATTGAGGCGTGTGGGTTTCTCCTTAAACCACTCTATGAACTTGATGCAGGCGAACGAATGAAGGATCTTAACCAAGTATCCATCTGGCGCTCTCCCTACTTTATCATCTTTCAGTGTCTTATCCGCACCATCTATCCCAAGATGGGTGATAAGGGATCCTGCAGTGGCTACTGTATTGACATCATGTCACATTTGCACGAGAACCCCAAGCACAAAATTAATGTGCCTCACTTTCTATGGCATGAGATTCGGCTCGCTAGTTTTCAATACAAGCGAGCCTTCCCTCATGCCCCCTTCATCTAGGCTTTTATTAACCGTGTTGCTGAATTCACTGTTGTTGTCACTCACACGCATCACAAGTGGGTCATTCCTGCTCACATGGCGGATAACTATGCTCCCAAGAAAACCCCACCATCCACCTCCACTCGCCGCACTACTGCCCGGACAGCAACCCCTTCATACAGCTCAGCTCCTTTCGGTCGCTTTGCCAAATTCATTGGCAAGGCACATTCTGCTATGATGAAGGCCTTCTCTTTCCAGTGCGGTCAAACCCATGATGTGGTTTCTCGTCTCGTCTCCTCCAAGAATGCCCTCAAGGCTCGTCTGAGAGACTCGGGCGCTCTTAATGTGAGTGACGATGAGGCCCTTCCTGCTGCTCCTCCTTCTGACTTTGGCTTCCCATCTGGTCCTGAGTGGGATGATTTTCTTGACGAGGCTGGTGGCAGTGGCTTGCGTGACGATGAGGATGATGATTATGCTGATGATCTCTGAGCATGGTTGATGTTGTTGGTGCCTCCCTTTTTGGTACTTGGTACCAAAGGGGGAGTAATGTATCCTAGTTTTAGTCTTCGGAGATTTAGTCTCAATTTGCATGTTTGTGTAATGTAATGGATAAACGACTGTGATGCACTATGTATGGCTACCTATGGATGTCGTGATTGCTATGGATTGCTATGATATCATCGTATGCTATTATGTTTGCTCCACTACTTCATATGATGATCTATTATCTTTACATGATGATCCATTATCTTTACTAAGTCACATGATATTTTCGATACACACATTAAAGGGGAGCTCCGATATTTTACCATGCACATACTAAGGGGGAGCTCCGTACTAAACCTCTCCAAAGCTATAATGTATGTTAAATCTTTTGAGACCTATGTATATGTTGTCATCAACTACCAAAAAGGGGGAGATTGAAAGTGCAGTCATACCCTTAATCGAGTTTTGGTGTTAATGACAACACATACATAGGAAACTAATCCTATTTGTTGAGTGTATCTCAGGATGGCAAGTACTTTAGTAGATTGAGAATTATGTGCCAAGGTGGTCTGAGAAGATCGGGACTTATATGTCAAGAAGGCTCGGGATTGAGAAAAGATGATGTAGACTATCCTTTAAATTTACTATTCTCGAGTATAGGGATCCCACACTATTAAGAGGGGATCACGGGTTTTGCGATGAATTTGCTCATACTACATCTCTACTTTTCTGCTCATACCACATCTTCACTACATCTCTACTTTTCTACGGACGTCTAGTGAAAGCCGGAAGTCCGAGTTATTCGACTCAAACTTCTCTGGTGCAAGATTCCGGATTTCCGAAAGTGGACGGACGTCCCGCCCTCGGACGTCCGGAGGGAGCCGGAAGTCTGAGTTATATGGCTCAAGTTTCTCTGGTGCAAAGCTCCGGATTTCCGAAGCTGGTCGGACGACCGGCCCTAGGACGTCCGGAGGGAGCCGGAAGTCCGAGTTATATGGCTCTGATTTCTCTGGTATAGGATTCCGGATTTTCGAAGCAGGTCGAACGTCCGGCCCTCGGACGTCCGGAGGAGGCCGGATGTCCGAGGCATTGGTTCTGTTTTGAGATAAGAGCAGAGTAGTGAATATGTGGTATGAGCAGAAAAGTAGAGATGTAGTATGAGCAAATCCATCGCAAAACCTGTGATCCCCTCTTAATAGTGCGAGATCCCTATACTCAAGAATAGTAAATTTAAAGGATAGTCTACATCATCTTTTCTCAATCCCGAGCCTTCTTGACATATAAGTCCCGATCTTCTCAGACCACCTTGGCACATAATTCTCAATCTACTAAAGTACTTGCCATCCTGAGATACACTCAACAAATAGGATTAGTTTCCTATGTATGTGTTGTCATTAACACCAAAACTCGATTAAGGGCATGACTGCACTTTCAATCTTCACCTCGAACGGAAGCACAAAGAGTTGCTCCTCAACCTGTTGCACCTATTGAAAATATTTGCTTTGAATTTCCTATGGGTATGCTTGAGAAACTGCTGGCTAATCCTTTTACACGAGATGGAACATCACATCCAGACTTGCATCTAATCTACGTATATGAAGTTTGTGGTTTATTTAAGCTTGTAGGTTTGCCCGAGGATGAGGTCAAGAAGAGGGTCTTTCCTTTATCTTTGAAGGATAAGGCGTTGACATGGTATAGGCTATGTGATGATACTGGATCATGGGACTACAATCGGTTGAAATTGGAATTTCATCAAAAGTTTTATCCTATGCATTTAGTACATCGTGATCGGAACTATATTTATAATTTTTGGCCTCGTGACAGAGAAAGCATCGCTCAAGCTTGGGGGAGACTTAAATCAATGCTATATTCATGCCCCAATCATGAGCTCTCGAGAGAGATTATCATCCAGAACTTCTATGCTCGACTTTCTCATGATTATTGCACCATGCTTGACACTTCTTGTACCGGTTCTTTTATGAAGAGATATATTGACTTCAAATGGAATTTATTGGAGAGAATTAAACGCAACTCTGAAGATTGGGAGCTCAAGAAGGTAAGGATTCAGGTATGAATTTCGCGTTTGATTGCGTTAAATCCTTTGTTGAGACAAATACCTTTAGTGATTTTAGCGCTAAGTATGGATTTGACTCTGAGATAGTAGCTTCATTGTGTGGATCTTTTGCTGCTCATATTGATCTCCCCAAAGAGAAGTGGTTTTAATATCATCCTCCTTTAGAAGTCAATGTAGTTAAATCCACTCCAGTTGAAGAGAAAGTCATTGCCTATAATGATCCTGTTGTTCCCAGTGCTTACATTGAGAAACCACCTTTCCCTATTAGGATAAAGGATCATTCTAAAGCTTCAACTGTGATACGTAGAGGCTACATTAAAACACCTACACCCCCTGAGCAAATTAGAGTTGAAGATAGCATTGCTATTATCAAAGATCTTCTGTCCGACGATGTTGAGGGACATAATATTCACTTCTGTGAAGATGCTGCTAGAATTGCTAAACCTCACGTTAGAGATAAACATAGGCCTATTGTTGGCATGCCTGTTGTTTCTGTTAAGATAGGAGATCATTGTTATCATGGTTTATGTGACGTGGGTGCTAGTGTTAGTGCAATACCTCAATCCTTATACGATGAAATAAAAGATGAGATTGCACCTGTTGAGATAGAGCCTATTGATGTCACTATTCAGCTTGCCAATAGAGATACTACCTGCCCTTTGGGAATTGTTAGGGATGTTGAAGTCTTGTGTGGTAAAACGAAGTATCCTGCTGATTTCCTCGTTCTTGCTACCGCACAAGATAACTTTTGTCCCATCATATTTGGTAGACCTTTTCTCAATACCGTCAATGCCCATATTGATTGTGAGAAGCAAACTATCACTGTTGGCTTTGAAGGTGTGTCACATGAGTTCAATTTCTCTAAGTTTGGTAGACAACCTCATGAAAAGGAGTTGCCTAGTAGGGATGAAACTATTGCCTTAGCCTCTATTGCCGTGCCTCCTACTGATCCCTTAGAGAAATACTTGCTGGAGCATGAAAATGATATGCATATGGATGAAAGGGATGAGATAGATAGAGTCTTCTTAGAACAATATCATATCCTTAGGAATAACCTACCTGTTGAACTGCTTGGGGATCCACCCTCACCAAAGGGTGATCCTGTGTTCGAGCTTAAACAGTTGCCTGATACTCTTAAGTATGCCTATCTTGATGAAAAGGAGATATATCCTGTCATTATTAGTGCTAGCCTCTCGGAGCATGAAGAAAAGAAGTTACTAAAAACTCTGAGGAAGCACCGTGCTGCTATTGGATATACTCTTGATGATCTTAAGGGCATTAGTCCGACTCTATGCCAGCAAAAGATTAAAATTGATCCTCACTTCAAACCAGTTGTTGATCATCAAAGGAGATTAAATCCTAAGATGAAATAAGTAGTAAGAAAAGAAATACTAAAGCTCCTGGAAGCGGGTATTATCTATCCTGTTGCGCATAGCGATTGGGTGAGTCCGGTGCATTGCGTCCCTAAGAAGGGAGGCATTACCGTTGTCCCTAATGATAAGGAGGAATTGATCCCACAGAGGATTATTACTGGCTATAGGATGGTGATCGATTTTAGGAAATTGAATAAAGCCACTAGGAAAGATCATTACCCTTTGCCTTTTATCGACCAAATGCTAGAAAGGTTGTCTAAACACACACACTTCTGCTTTCTAGACGGTTATTCTCGTTTCTCCCAAATACCAGTTGCACAATCTGATCAGGAGAAAACCACTTTCACCTGCCCTTTCGGTACCTTTGCTTATAGACGTATGCCTTTTGGCTTATGTAATGCACCTGCCACCTTTCAAAGATGTATGATTGCTATATTCTCTAACTTTTGTGAAAAGATTGTCGAGGTTTTCATGGATGACTTTTCCGTTTACGGGTCTTTCTTTGATGATTGCCTCAGCAACCTTGATCGAGTCTTGCAGATATATAAAGACACCAATCTTGTCTTGAATTGGGAAAAGTGTCACTTTATGGTTAATGAAGGCATCGTCTTAGGACATAAAATTTCTGAAATATGTATTGAAGTCGATAAGGCTAAGGTTGATGCAATCGACAAAATGCCATACCCCACAGATATCAAAGGGATAAGAAGTTTCCTTGGTCATGCTGGTTTCTATAGAAGGTTCATTAAAGAATTCTCTAAGATTTCTAGACCTCTTACCAATCTCTTGCAAAAGGATATTCCTTTTGTCTTTGACGAGGATTGTGAGGAAGCCTCCGAAATACTTAAGAGGGCTTTGATAACTGCACCTATTGTTCAACCATCTGATTGGAACTTACCTTTTGAGATCATGTGTGACGCTAGTGATTATGTTGTTGGTGTTGTCCTAGGGCAAAGAGTCGATAAGAAGTTGAATGTTATTCACTACGCTAGTAAAACTCTAGACAGTGCCCAGAGAAACTATGCCACTACGGAAAAGGAATTTTTAGCAGTCGTGTTTGCATGTGAAAAGTTCAGGTCTTACATAGTTGATTCCAAAGTCATTATTCACACTGATCATGCTGCTATTAAGTACCTCATGGAGAAGAAAGACGCTAAACCTAGACTTATCAGATGGGTTCTCTTGCTACAAGAATTTGATTTGCACGTTGTCGACAGAAAGGGTGCTGATAACCCAGTAGCAGATAACTTGTCTAGGTTGGAGAACGTTCCTGATGACCCACAACCTATTGATGATAGCTTTCCCGATGAGCAATTGAATGTCATCAATGCTTCACGTAGTGCACCGTGGTATGCTGATTATGCAAACTATATCATTGCCAAATACATACCACCTAGTTTCACGTACCAGCAAAAGAAGAAATTCCTCTTTGACTTGAGACATTACTTCTGGGATGATCATCACCTTTATAAGGAAGGAGTAGATGGTGTTTTTAGACGTTGTGTACCTGAACATGAACAGGGACAGATCCTACAGAAGTGTCACTCCGAGGCCTACGGAGGACACCACGCGGGAGATAGAACTGCACACAAGGTATTGCAATCAGGTTTCTATTGGCCCAGTCTCTTCAAGGATGCCCATAAGTTTGTCTTGTCTTGTGACGAATGTCAAAGAATAGGTAATATTAGCAAACGTTAGGAAATGCCTATGAACTATTCACTTGTCATCGAACCATTTGATGTCTGGGGCTTTGTTTATATGGGACCTTTTCCAAAATCCAACGGGTATACTCATATCCTAGTTGCTGTTGATTACGTCACTAAGTGGGTACAAGCTATCCCCACTAGTAGTGCTGATCACAACACCTCTATGAGGATGCTGAAAGAAATTATCTTCCCTAGATTTGGAGTCCCTAGATATCTAATGACCGATGGTGGTTCACATTTCATTCATGGCGCTTTCCGTAAAACGCTTGCTAAGTATGATGTGAACCATAGAATCACGTCTCCCTATCACCCTCAGTCGAGTGGTTAAGTAGAGCTAAGTAATAGAGAGATTAAAGTGATTCTGCAAAAGACTGTCAACAGGTCTAGAAAGTATTGTTCTAAGAAGCTCGATGATGCATTGTGGGCTTATAGAACTGCCTATAAGAATCCCATGGGCATGTCTCCGTACAAAATGGTGTACGGTAAAGCATGTCATTTACCTCTTGAGCCAGAGCATAAAGCTTATTGGGCAATCAAAGAGCTCAACTTTGATTTCAAACTTTCCGGTGAAAAGAGGTTATTTGATATTAGCTCGCTTGATGAGTGGAGAACTCAGGCATATGAGAATGCCAAGCTGTTCAAAGAGAAGATTAAGAGGTGGCATGATAAGAGGATACAAAAGCGTGAGTTCAATGTAGGTGATTATGTCTTGCTATATAACTCTCGTTTAATATTCTTTGCAGGCAAGCTTCTCTCTAAATGGGAAGGTCCCTATGTTGTTGAGGAAGTATATCGTTCCGGTGCTATCAAGATCAACAACATGGAAGGTAATTGTCCGAGAGTTGTAAATGGGCAGAGAATCAAGCATTATATCTCAGGTACTCCCATAAATGTTGAAAGCAATATTATCAATACCATAACTCCGGAAGAATACCTAAGGGTATTTATCAGCCTGTTTCAGACTCCGAAAACGAAGAGGTATGTGATTCGGTAAGAAAACAAAGTCCAAAACTTTTCCAGTAGGAAATTTTCTCTGTTTTGGAATATTTGAAAAAAATACAAAAATTGGAAGTAGTCCGGAAAGTGCGCGAGGAGGCGACAAGCCTGCACGCGCGGGCTCACCCCCTGGCCGCGCCGTGACGGCTTGTGGCCACCTCGTGCGCCCCCTGGACTCCGTTTTCATGCAGGGTACTCCTTCTGGTCTAAAAAATCATTATATATACTTCTGTTTTGTCTGACCCCTGCATCACGCAGATTTCTTCTGTTTTTCGTTTCGAGCCTGTTTCTGTTGCAGATCTAGATCGCTATGACTTCCCCAAAAGCTCCGAAAGACAAGATCTTCGAGAAGGTCATCAATCCCTACCTCACGGGAGTGCTGCAACACCCTCAATCTATCGAGATGCATGAGGGGATGTTGCACATCCGTGATTTTGAGGGGCCTAAGAAGACCGGAAGCATGGAGACGAGGCTCGAAGCAATGGAGCAACAAGTCTTCAAGTGCCAAGGGATGGTGGAGCGTGGACTCAACGCCAACCACATGATGATCAAGGAGTTCACCAACAAGCACAGGATTGATGCCAATGACATTGGGAAGCATCTCTCCAGGCTCTATGACATGATTGATCAACTCCAGGCTGAGATCTATGACCTGCAGAACCAAAACTGTGAGTATGAGTATAGATTTAAATCAATACGGTTGGCTGGAGATTTGAGGATTCCGGAGACTCGTTCATCTTTCCATGATGGAGCACCTATGCCTTGGAAGACGGAGGATCAAACTCATGTTGCAACAACTCCACCATCACCACCAAAAGATGACAACTGAGCATTGGTATGGGCAATCCCCTTGGCTTGTGCCAAGCTTGGGGGAGTTGCCCCGGTATCGTATCACCATCACATCTTTTGCCTTACCTTTGTTTTAGTTTTCCTTTTCAGTTTTCTTTTTCTCTAGTAGTTTAAAAGTCTTAGTGTTTTAGTCTTGAGTTTTGCTTTGTGTCACCCCCGATGTATTCGAGCTCGTGAGCCATATAATAAAGAGTTTCTTAGTTGAAGGGCTTTGCCTCTTGCCATGATCAAAAGAGTGAGAATAGAACAAAATCATGATGTTATGGGAAGTGATGGCTTCACCTATAAAAAAATGAGGATTGAAACTTGTTGTGGGTAGGCAAACGTAGACCTTGGTCATGGTTGCAATTAATAGGAAGTGATAAAGAAGGAGAGGTTCACATATAAATATATCATCTCTGACACCATCTATGATTGTGAACACTCACTAAACTATTGCATGCCTAGAAGTAGATGTTGAACAAGGAAGAAAACGTAATGAATTGTGTTTGCTTGGCTCTGAACAATGTTATATGATTAGAGATCCCTTAGCATATGATGATTGCTTCCACCTCACATTAGCTAAAACCTCCCACACCAAGTAGAAATACTACTTGTGCTTCCATAAACCTTCAAACCAGTTTTGCCATGAGGGTCTACCATACCTACCTATGTATTGAATAAGATCCCTCAAGTAAGTTGTCATCGGTGCAAGCAATAAAAATTGCTCTCTAATATGTATGATCTATTAGTGTGTGGAAAATAAGCTTTATACGAACCTGTGATGAGGAAGACATAAAAGCGACAGACTGCATAATAAAGTTCTTTATCACAGGAGGCAATATAAAGTGACGTTCCTCCGCACTAAGAGGACACGCATGCAAACCTCAAAAGCGCATGACAACCTTTGCTTCCCTCTGCGAAGGGCCTATCTTGTACCTTTACTTTTTGCCCTTGCAGGAGTCATGGTGATCTTCACCAATTCCTTATTTCGCCTTTATCTTGGCTACCGTCATATGCTTGGGAAAGATCTATATTCATATGTCAACTTGGAGGTAGGCATTCATGAATTATTATTGTTGACATTACCCTTGAGGTAAGCAGTTGGGAGGCAAAACTGTAAGCCCCTATCTTTCTCTGTGTCCAGCTAAAACTTTGATCTCATGAGTACCACGTGAGTTGTAGCAATTGTAGAGAACGAAAGAAAGATTGAGTATGTGGATTTGCTTTACGAGCTCTTATTTGACTCTTTCTGATGTTGTGATAAATTGCAATTGCTTCAAATACTAAGAGCTATCGGTTGTTACTTCTCGGTAAGGTTCTTGATCCATGCTTTACTTTGTGAAGGAATTATCACTTTAGCATCAGAGATTATATGTTGGTATTGTTGTTCTGATCATGATCATGATGCATGCATGTTCGTATCTTGTCTTGTCGACACCTCTCTCCCTAAACATGTGGACATATTTATTGAGCTAGGCTTTCGCTTGTGGACAAGCGAGGTCTAAGCTTGGGGGAGTTGATACGTCCATTTTGCATCATGTCTTCACGTTGATTTTTATCGCTTCTTTTGCTGTTATTTCACTTCAAGGTACAATTCTTATGCCTTTTCTCTCTTATTTTGCAAGGTTTACATGAATAGGGAGAATGCCGGCAACTGGAATTCTGGCATGAAAGTGGAGCAAAGTTGAGATACCTATTCTGCGCAACTCCAAACGACATAAAAATCAACGAGGATTTTTTCCTGATTTATCAAAAATATCAGGCCAAAGAAGTGCTAGAGGGGCGCCAGGGCTTGGCTGATGACCCACAAGTATAGGGGATCAATCGTAGTCCTTTCGATAAGTAAGAGTGTCGAACCCAACGAGGAGCAGAAGGCTCTGATAAACGGTTTTCAGCAAGGTAATAACTGCAAGCACTGAAAGTAGCGGTAACAAGTGATGGTGTAGTGAGGTGAAACGTAGCAAGTAACAAGTAGTAGAAAAGGTGCAGCAAAGTGGCCCAATCTGTTTTGTAGCAAGGGACAAACCTGAACAAAGTCTTATAGGAGGAAAAACGCTCCCGAGGACACACGGGAATTTCTATCATGCTAGTTTCATCATGTTCATGTGATTCGCGTTCGTTACTTTGATAGTTTGATATGTGGGTGGACTGGCGCTTGGGTACTGCCCTTACTTGGACAAGCATCCCACTTATGATTAAACCCTCTCGCAAGCATCCGCAACTACGAAAGAAGAATTAAGACAACGCCTAACCATAGCATTAAACTAGTGGATCCAAATCAACCCCTTACGAAGCAACGCATAGACTGGGGTCTAAGGTTCTGTCACTCTAGCCACCCATCATCTACTTACTACTCCCCAATGCCTTCCTCTAGGCCCAACTATGGTGAAGTGTTATGTAGTCGACGTTCACATAACACCACTAGAGGAAAAGACAACATACGACATATCAAAATACCGAACGAATACCAAATTCACATGACTATTATTAGCAAGACTTATCCCATGTCCTCAGGAACAAAAGTAACTACTCACAAAGCATAATCATAATAATGATCAGAGGTGTAATGAGTAGCATCAAGGATCTGAACATAAACTCTTCCACCAAGTAATCCAACTAGCATCAACTACAAAGAGTAATCAACACTACTAGCAATCTTAGAGGTACAAATCGGAGTCGCGAGACGGAGATTGGTTACAAGAGATGAACTAGGGTTTGGAGAGGAGATGGTGCTGATGAAGATGTTGATGGAGATGACTCCCCTCCGACGAGAGGAGTGTTGGTGATGACGATGCCGATGATTTCCCCCTCCGGGAGGGAAGTTTCCCGACAGGATCGTCCTGCCGGAGCTCTAGATTGGTTCTGCTCAAGTTCCGCCTCGTGGCGGCGGAGAATCCATGAAAAAGCTCCACCCTAATTTTTTTCACGGACGAAACCCTTCATATAGAAAAAGAGGGGGGGCAGTGGGCCACCAGGGTGCCCACAAGCCCTGTAGCCACCGCCAGAATAGAGGAGTCAGACTTGCTCCTTTTCCAGTCCAGTATTCCAGCTGCCGGTATTCTCCCTCTTCAAATAAACCTTGCAAAATAAGAGAGAAAAGGCATAAGTATGGTACCACAAAGTAATATAACAGTCCATAAAGCGATAAATATCAACATGAAAGCATGATGCAAAATGGACGTATCAACTCCCCCAAGCTTAGACCTCGCTTGTCCTCAAGCGAAAACCAAGATCCATAAACATGTCCACATGTTTAGGGATGAAGGTGTCGATAAAACATAATACGGACATGAGGGCATCATGATCACACATAGAACAACAATACATCGTAAAGATTCTTATGGGAAAGTAACAATTCCTTCACAAAGCAAAGCATGAAACAAAAACCTTACCGAGAAGTAGCCAACAACAGTCCATAGTCATTGAAGCAATTGCAATTTATCATAACATCAGAAAAAGTCAAATAAGAGCTCGTAAAGCAAACCCACATACTCAATCATCTCTTTTGTTTTCCACAATTGTTACAACTCACGTGGTACTCATGGTATCAAAGTTTCAGTTGGACACATAGAAAGATAGGGGCTTATAGTTTTGCCTCCCAACCATTTACCTCAAGGGTAAAGTCAACAATAATAAAGCATAAGTACTCATCTCCAAGTTGATATATGAATATAGATCTTTCCCTAGCATGTAACGGTAGCCAAGACAAAGGCAAAATAAGTAATTGGTGAAGATCACCATGACTCTTCCAAGGGCAAAAAGTAAAGGTACAAGATAGGCCCTTCGCAGAGGGAAGCAGAGGTTGTCATGCGCTTTTGAGGTTTGGATGCGTGTCCTCTTAGTGCGGAGGACTGTCACTTTACATTGCCTCTTGTGATAAAGAACTTTATTATGCAGTCTATTGCTTTTATGTCTTCCTCATCACAGGTTCGTACAAAGCTTATTTTCCACACACTAATAGATCATACATATTAGAGAGAAATTTTTATTGCTTGCACCGATGACAACTTACTTGAGTGATATTATTCAATCCATAGGCAGGTATGGTGGACTCTCATGGGAAAACTGGGTTGAAGGTTTATGGATGCACAAGTAGTATCTCTACTTGGTGCGGGAGTTTTGGCTAATATGAGGTGGAAGAAATCGTCACATGCAAAGGGATCTCTAATCATATAACATTGTTTGGAACCAAGCAAACACAATTCATTATGTTGTATTCCTTGTCCAACATCTACTTCTAAGCATGTAATAGTTTGGTGAGTGCTCACAATTGTAAAAAGTGTATAAGATGATATATTTATATGTGAAACTCTCTTTCCTTATTACTTCTTATTAATTGCAACAATGACTTGGGTCTATGTTGGTCTATTCTCAACAAGTTTCAATCATCATACTTGTTATAAGTGAAGCTATCACTTTCCATAGGATCATCTCATGATCTTTCATGCTATCGTTCTTTTCATACTTTTGATCACGGCACAAAACAAAGCCCTTGACTAAGATACTCTTTATTATATAGCTCGCAAGCTCGAATACATCGGGGGAGATACAAGGCAAAAGACTCAAACTAAACACTAAGGACTTATTCCACTAAGAGAAGAAAGTAAAAACTGAAAAGGAAAGAACTAATACAAAGGTAAAAGCAAAAGATATAAAGGTGATACGATACCAGGACAACTCCCCCAAGCTTGGCAAAAGCCAAGGGGTTTGCCCATACCAATGCTTAGTTGTCTTCCTTTGGTGGTGATGGTGGTGGAGTTGTTGATGCAGTCTTGAGCTTGTCTAATTTCCACTTGAGCATAAAGCTCTGCTCCCTCAGATCATCATTTTCCTCCTCAAGCTTCAACACTCTATGGCAAAGTTCCTGCTTACTCTCCTGCAAGAAACGAGAAGGGATAAACAAGGTCTTAGGCTTCTTCCTTTGGTTAGGGAGGCTTGACTTCTTGAACTCCACATGAGTGCATCCAGGTTGAGGTAGAGGAGCCTCCTCTTCATCGGAACTCGTTTGTTCCTTCCCCTTGGGATCATAGTCCTCTTCCTCGTCAGTGGTCCAGTCATATGATTCCAAGTCCCCATAGACCTTGGGATTAGCAAGGTAATCAGCCACATAGCTCTCCCCCTCTGAATCCTGAGAAGACATCTTTGCTCTAAATTTGCAGCAGACAACAGGCTCGAAACGAAAACAGAGGAAAACTGCGCGATACGGAGATCAAAACCCTCGAGCGTATATATAATGATTTTTTTCTGGACCAGAAGGAGTGCTTCGCAAGAAGACGGAGTCCGTGAGGCACACGAGGTGCCCACAAGCCCTGTAGCCGCCGCCAGGGGGCAGGTGGCGGCTACCAAGCTTGTGGCCGCCTCGTGCGCTCTCCGGACTACTTTTTATTTTTCTATTTTTCCATAAATTCCAAAGCGGAGAAAATTTCCTACTGGAAAAGTTTCGGTGTCCAATTACTTACCGAAACACATACCTCTTCGTTTTCAGGGTCTGAAACAGGCAGATAAACATCCCTTATGTACTCCTCTGGAGTTATGATATTGATGATATTGGTCTCAACATTTATGGGAGTACGAGAGATATAATGCTTGATTCTTTGCCCATTTACCACTCTAGGAAAATTACCTTCCGTGTTATTTATTTTGATGGCACCGGAACGATATACTTCCTCGACAATGTAAGGACCTTCCCATTTAGAGAGAAGCTTGCCTGCGAAGAATCTTAAGAGAGAACTGTATAGCAGGACATAATCACCTGCATTGAACTCTCGTTTTTGTATTCTTTTATCGTGCCATCTCTTAACCTTTTCCTTGAACAACTTGGCATTCTCATATGCCTGGGCCCTCCATTCATCTAATGAGCTGATATCAAACAACCGCTTCTCACCGGCAAGTTTGAAATCGAAGTTGAGCTCTTTGATTGCCCAATAAGCTTTGTGTTCCAGCTCAAGAGGTAAATGACAGACCTTACCATAAACCATTTTATACGGCGACATGCCCATGGGATTCTTATAAGCAGTCCTATAAGCCCATAGTGCATCGTCAAGTTTGCTAGACCAATTCTTTCGAGATCTATTGACAGCCTTTTGTCAGATCAATTTGATCTCCCTATTACTCAACTCCAGTTGACCACTAGACTGAGGATGATAAGGAGATGCAACTCTATGTTTGACATCATACTTAGCAAGCATCTTGCAGAAAACACCATGAATGAAGTGTGAACCGCCATTAGTCATCAAATATCTAGGGACTCCAAATCTTGGGAAAATGACTTCTTTAAGCATCTTAATAGAGGTGTGATGATCAGCATTTCTAGTGGGTATAGCTTCTACCCACTTAGTGACATAATCAACAGCGACTAAGATGTGAGTATACCCATTGGAACTCGGGAAGGGTCCCATATAATCAAAGCCCCAGACATCAAATGGTTCAATGACAAGTGAATAGTTCATAGGCATTTCCTGACGCTTACTGATGTTCCCTATTCTTTGGCATTCGTCACAAGACAAGAGAAACTTACGGGCATCCTTGAAGAGAGTGGGCCAATAGAAACCTGATTGCAATACCTTATGAGGAGTTCTATCTCCAGCATGGTGTCCTCCGTAGGCTTCGGAATTACACTTCTGCAGGATCTGTCCCTATTCATGTTCAGGCACACAACGTCTAATAACACCATCTACTCCTTCCTAATAAAGGTGAGGATCATCCCAAAAGTAGTGTCTCAAATCAAAGAAGAATTTCTTCTTTTGCTGGTAGGTGAAACTGGGTGGTATGTATTTGGCTACGATATAGTTTGCGTAATCAGCATACCACGGTGCACTATGTGAAGTGCGGATGACATTTAATTGCTCATCAGGAAAGCTGTCATCAATAGGTCATGGGTCATCAAGGACATTCTCTAGCCTAGACAAGTTATCTGCTACACGGTTATCAGCACCCTTTCGGTCAACAACATGCAAATCAAATTCCTGTAGCAGGAGAACCCATCTGATTAGCCTAGGCTTAGCGTCCTTCTTCTCCATAAGATACTTAATAGCAGCATGATCAGAGTGAATAGTGACTTTGGAGTCAACTATATAAGATCTGAACTTTTCACATGCAAACATGACTGCTAAAAACTCCTTTTTCGTAGTGGCATAGTTTCTTTGGGCACTGTCTAGAGTTTTACTAGCGTAATGAATAACATTCAACTTCTTGTCAACTCTTTGTCCTAGAACAACACCAACAGCATAATCACTAGCATCGCATATGATTTCAAAGGGCAAGTTCCAATCAGGTGGTTGAACAATAGGTGCGATTATCAAGGCCTTCTTAAGTATTTCGAAAGCTTCCTCACAATCCTCATCAAAAACAAAGGAACATCCTTCCGCAAGAGGTTGGTAAGAGGCCTAGAAATCTTAGAGAAGTCTTTAATGAACCTTCTATAGAAACCAGCATGACCTAGGAAACTTCGTATACCTCTGATATCTGTGGGGCAAGGCATTTTCTCAATTGCATCAACCTTAGCCTTATCAACTTCAATGCCTTTCTCAGAGATTTTGTGTCCTAAGACGATGCCTTCATTAACCATGAAGTTGCACTTCTCCCAGTTCAAGACGAGGTTGGTATCTTTGCATCTCTGTAAGACTCGATCAAGGTTGCTTAGGCAATCGTCAAAGGAAGAACCGTAAACGGAGAAACCATCCATGAAAACCTCAACAATCTTTTCACAAAAGTCAGAGAATATAGCCATCATACATCTTTGAAAGGTGGCAGGTGCATTGCATAAGCCAAAAGGCATACGTCTATAAGCAAAGGTACGGAAGGGGTAGGTGAAAGTGGTTTTCTCCTGATGAGATTGTGCAACAGGTATTTGCGAGAAATCTAAATAACCGTCTAGAAAGCAGAAGTGTGTGTGTATAGATAGCCTTTCTAGCATTTGGTCGATAAACAGCAAAGGATAATGGTCTTTCCTGGTTGCCTTGTTCAGTTTCCGGAAGTCTATCACCATCCTATAGCCAGTAATAATCCTTTGTGGGATTAGTTCATTCTTATCATTAGGAACGACGGTGATACCTCCCTTCTAAGGTACGCAATGTACCAGACTTACCCAATCACTATGAGCAACAGGACAAATGATTCCTGCTTCCAGAAGCTTTAATATTTCTTTTCTCACGACCTCTTTCATCCTAGGATTTAATCTCCTTTGATGATCAGCAACTGGTTTAGAATCAGGATCAGTTTTAATCTTGTGCTGACATAGAGTGGGACTAATACCCTTAAGATCATCAAGAGTATATCCAATAGCCGCACGGTGCTTCCTCAAAGTTTTTAATAACTTCTTATCTTCGTGATTCGAGAGGTGAGCACTAATAATAACAGGATATATCTCCTTCTCATCAAGGTAGGCATACTTAAGAGTATCTGGTAACTATTTTAGCTCGAACACAGGATCACCGTTTGGTCGGGGAGGATCCCCAAGCAGTTCAACAGGCATATTATTCTTGAGAATAGGATATTGTTCTAAGACAATTTTATCTATCTCATCTCTTTCATCCATATGCATATCATTTTCATGCTCAAGCAGATATTGCTCTAAAGGATCCGTAGGAGGTACGGCAATAGAGGCAAGAGCAATGATTTCATGCCTACGAGACGACTCTTTTTCATGGGGTTGTCTTCCAAACTTGGAGAAGTTAAATTCATGAGACACACCCTCGAAACTGACAGTGACAGTCTGTTTAATGCAATCAATATGAGCATTGACAGTGTTGAGAAAGGGTCTACCAAATATGATGGGACAAAAGCTGTCCTGTGCAGTAGCAAGGACGAGGAAATCAGTAGGATACTTCGTCTTACCACACATGACTTCTACATCTCGCACAATTCCCACAGGGCAGATAGTGTCTCTATTAGATAGCGTAATGGTGACATCAATGGATTCTAACTCAGTGGGTGCAATCTCATCTTTGATTTCATCGTATAGGGACCGGGGTATTGCACTAACACTAGCACCCATATCACATAAACCATGATAACAGTGATCTCCTATCTTGACAGAAACAACGGGCAGGCCAACTACAGGTCCGTATTTGTCTTTCGCGTGAGGTTTAGCAATTCTAGCGGAGTCCTCACAGAATTTGATAACATGCCCGTCTATGTCTTCGGCTAAGAGATCTTTGATAATAGCAACACTAGGTTCAACTCTAATTTCCTCAGAGGGTGCAAGTGGTCTAATGTAACCCCTACGTATCACAGTTGGAGCTTTAGAATAATCCTTTTTCCTAGCAGGGTAAGGTGGTTTCTCAGCGTAGACACAAGGAACAATAGGATCACTAAAGGCAATGACTTTCTCTTCAACTAGATTGGGTTTAACTATGTTGACTTCTACACGAGGATGATACTTAAACCACTTCTCTTTGGGAAGATCAACATGAGAAGCAAAAGATTCACATAGAGAAGCTACTATCTCAGAGTCAATTCCATACTTAGCGCTAAAATCTCTAGAAGTGTTTGTTTCAACAAAAGATTTAACGCAATCAAACTGGAAATCATACCTGACTCCTTACCTTCTTCAAGCTCCCAATCTTCAGAGTTACCTTCGATTCTTTCCAATAAATTCCACTTGTGGTCAATATCCTTCTTCATAAAAGAACCGATACAAGAAGTGTCAAGCATGGTACGATCTTCATGAGAAAGCCGATCATAAAAGTTTTGAGTGATAATTTCTCTCGAGAGCTCATGATTGGGGCATGAATATAGCATTGATTTAAGCCTCCCCCAAGCTTGAGCTATGCTTTCCCTATCACGAGGCCAAAAGTTATAAATATAATTCCGATCACGATGTACTAAATGCATAGGATAAAACTTTTGATGAAATTCCAATTTCAACCGATTGTAGTCCCATGATCCAGTATCGTCACATAGACTATACCATGTCAATGCCTTATCCTTCAAATATAAAGGAAAGTCTTTCTTATTTACCTCATCCTCGGGCAAACCTGCAAGCTTAAATAAACCACAAACTTCATCTACATAGATTAGATGAAAGTCTGGATGTGATGATCCATCTCCTGTAAAAGGATTAGTCAGCAGTTTCTCAAGCATACCCGAAGGAATTTCATAAAATATATTTTTAGTAGGTAACTCAGGTTGAGGAGCAACTCCTCGTGCTTCCGTTCATGGTGAAGATACCCGAAACAAATTCCTCAAAGGAACAGTTTCCATAGTGACAAGTGACAATAAATTTCAGCACAGTATATAAATGTTTCCTTACCAAAGGCACTTGCCTCCCCGGCAACAGCGCCAGAAAAGAGTCTTGATGACCCTCAAGTATAGGGGATCAATCGAAGTCCTTTCGATAAGTAAGAGTGTCGAACCCAACGAGGAGCAGAAGGCTCTGATAAACGGTTTTCAGCAAGGTAATAACTGCAAGCACTGAAAGTAGCGGTAACAAGTGATGGTGTAGTGAGGTGAAATGTAGCAAGTAACAAGTAGTAGCAAAGGTGCAGCAAAGTGGCCCAATCCCTTTTGTAGCAAGGGACAAACCTGAACAAAGTCTTATAGGAGGAAAAACACTCCCGAGGACACATGGGACTTTCTGTCATGCTAGTTTCATCATGTTCATGTGATTCGTGTTCGTTACTTTGATAGTTTGATATGTGGGTGGACCGGCGCTTGGGTACTGCCCTTATTTGGACAAGCATCCCACTTATGATTAACCCCTCTCGCAAGCATCCGCAACTACGAAAGAAGAATTAAGACAACGTCTAACCATAGCATTAAACTAGTGGATCCAAATCAGCCCCTTACGAAGCAACGCATAGAATGGGGTTTAAGCTTCTGTCACTCTACGAACCCATCATCTACTTACTACTCCCCAATGCCTTCCTCTAGGCCCAAATATGGTGAAGTGTTATGTAGTCGATGTTCACATAACACCACTAGAGGAAAAGACAACATACAGCATATCAAAATACCGAACGAATACCAAATTCACATGACTATTATTAGCAAGACTTATCCCATGTCCTCAGGAACAAAAGTAACTACTCACAAAGCATAATCATAATAATGATCAAAGGTGTAATGATTAGCATCAAGGATCTGAACATAAAATCTTCCACCAAGTAATCCAACTAGCATCAACTACAAAGAGTAATCAACACTACTAGCAACCTTACAAGTACCAATCGGAGTCGCAAGACGAAGATTGGTTACAAGAGATGAACTAGGGTTTGGAGAGAATATGGTGCTGATGAAGATGTTGATGGAGATGACTCCCCTCTGACGACAGGAGTGTTGGTGATGACGATGGCAATGATTTCCCCCTCCGGGAGGGAAGTTTCCCCGGCAGGAGCGTCCTGCCGGAGCTCTAGAATGGTTCTGCTCAAGTTCCGCCTCGTGGCGGCGGAGAATCCACGAAAAAGCTCCACCCTATTTTTTTATCGGACGAAACCCTTCATATAGCAAAAGAGGGGGGCCAGTGGGCCACCAGGGTGCCCACAAGCCTGTAGCCACCGCCAGGGGGTAGGTGGCGGGTACCAGGCTTGTGGGCCCCTGGTAGCTCCCCTCCGGCACTTCTTCCTCCCAATATTTTTTATATATTCCCAAAAAATTCCACGTTGATTTTCACGGCATTTGGAGTTGCACAGAATAGAGGACTCAGACTTGCTCCTTTTCAAGTCCAGAATTCCAGCTGCCGGTATTCTCCCTCTTCAAATAAACCTTGCAAAATAAGAGAGAAAAGGCATAAGTATGGTACCACAAAGTAATATAACAGTCCATAAAGTGATAAATATAACATGAAAGCATGATGCAAAATGGACGTATCATTGGCCACAAGCCTGCACGGCGCGGCCACCCCCCCCCCCCCAGGCCGCGCCATGAGGGCTTGTGGGCAACCTGCTGGCCCACTTGCCCCCCTCTTTTGCTATATGAAGGGTTTCGTCCAGGAAAAAATCAAGGAGGAACTTTTTTGTGGATTCGCCACCCCCATGAGACGGAACTTGAGCAGAACCAATCTAGAGCTCCGGTAGGACGATCCTGCCGGGGAAACTTCCCTCCCGGAGGGGGAAATCGTCGCCATCGTCATCACGAACACTCCTCTCATCGGAGGGGACTCGTTACCATCAACATCTTCATCAGCACCGTCTCATCTCCAAACCCTAGTTCATCACTTGTAACCAATCTCCGTCTCTCGACTCCGATTGGTACTTGTAAGGTTGCTAGTAGTGTTGATTACTCTTTGTAGTTGATGCTAGTTGGATTATTTGCTGGAAGAGTTTATGTTCAGATCCTTGATGCTACTCATTACCTCTCTGGTCATGGACATGATTATGCTTTGTGAGTAGTTACTTTTGTTCCTGAGGACATGGGATAAGTCATGCTAATAGTAGTCATGTGAATTTGGTATTCGTTCGGTATTTTGATATGTCGTATGTTGTCTTTTCCTCTAGTGCTGTTATGTGAGAGTCGACTACATAACACTTCACCATTATTTGGGCCTAGAGGAAGGCATTGGGAAGTAGTATGTAGATGATGGGTTGCTAGAGTGACAGAAGCTTAAACCCTAGTTTATGCGTTACTTCGTAAGGGGCTGATTTGGATCCACTAGTTTAATGCAATGGTTAGACTTTGTCTTAATTCTTCTTTCGTAGTTGCGGATGCTTGCGAGAGGGGTTAATCATAAGTGGGATGCTTGTCCAAGTAAGGGCAGTACCCAAGCACTGGTCCACCCACATATCAAACTATCAAAGTAACGAACGCGGATCATGTGAACATGATGAAACTAGCATGACAGAAATTCCCGTGTGTCCTCGGGAGCGTTTTTCCTCCTATAAGACTTTGTCCAGGCTTGTTCCTTGCTTAAAAAGGGATTGGGCCACTTTGCTGCACCATTGCTACTTTTGTTACTTGTTGCTCACTACGAATCATGTCAGCACACAATCACTTGTTACCGACAATTTTAGTTCTTGCAGATATTTCCTTGCTGAAAACCACTTGTCAGATACTTCTGCTCCTCGTTGGGTTCGACACTCTTACTTATCGAAAGGACTACGATTGATCCCCTATACTTGTGGGTCATCAGTGCACTCGGCGTGCCCCCACTGGATACAACACCACTCGACTAGGTCCGACCTGTCCGAGTAATAAAAAAAGAGCAAACATGCAAAATTGTCTCTATCAGACCCCCGCCGATGCAAGCACTCGACGGCGGTCTCGGGGACTACACCTAGTGGGTATCAGGCCTACCTGTCGAGTGCCAACTAACTATCAAAAACAAATCTAAGACCCCTGTCGACATCTTCGCCATTCGATAGCGATCTCGGGGACTACACCCAGTGGGTGCACTCAGCGTGCCCCCACTGGACTAAGACATGATTTTACTCGAGGAGAAAACAAGCAAGGATACACCAAAAGAAATCACCCAGTGGGTGTGGAGTCAAGTTGGACAGGAATTCAATCAGAAATGAACTTACAATCATACTTACTCGAACATTAGCACGAAGCACTGAGCTGGCATCATAAACCAACTTGCTGGCCTCGTAGGCCTCCTTCACTCGCAGCATCATTTGCTCAGCCTGTATCATGGCTTCTTTACCGGCTCCAGTCTGGTCCTCTGGGACGCGGTGCCGAGAGAACGCGGGCATCGTGTGAGTTGGTACTACAGCTGAGTTCACAAGAGTGGCCTGAAGTTGTCCAATCGGCGCCGAAACCATAAGAGTTGAAGTTGCTGGCGGGGCGCTCGAGAGAGAAATGTCAAGTCCAGCTTTAGCTCTAGAAGAGTCGCCAAGCTCTTGAAACAGTGCAGCAGTCGACCTGCGAGGCTCCTCATCGTCGTCTTCTACTTCTCAAACAACAGCGCCAGGAATTGGCACGTTGACGGAGACTTGGCTTGCGTTGGTTTTTCCCTTGAAGAGGAAAGGGTGATGCAGCATAGGAGAAGTAAGTATTTCCCTCAGTTTGAGAACCAAGGTATCAATCCAGTAGCAGAATCTCGTCAAGTCCAGAGTACCTGTGCAAACACAAAAGAGCTTCCACCCAACGCTATAAAGGGGTTGTCAATCCCTTCAAGTTTGATTGCAAAGTGAGATCTGAAGGCGTAAAGTGCAACAAAGTAAAAGAGTAAGGTTGAAAATATGTTGTGAAGTAGACCCCGGGGCCATAGTGTTCACTAGAGGCTTCTCTCGAAATAGCAAATATTACGGTGGGTGAACAAATTACTGTCGAGAAATTGATAGAACCGCGCAAAGTCATGACGATATCTAAGGCAATGATCATACATATAGGCATCACGTCTGAGACAAGTAGACCGATACTTTCTACATCTACTACTATTACTCCACACATCGACCGCTATCCAGCATGCATCTAGTGTATTGATTTCATGACAAAAAGAGTAACACCTTAAGCAAGATGACATGATGTAGAGGCATAAACTCAAACCAATGATGAAAACCCCATATTTTTACCCTTGATGGCAACTACACGATGCGTGCCTCGCTACCCCTTCTGTCACTGGGTGAGGTCACCACACGGTATGAACCCAAAACCAAGCACTTCTCCCATTGCAAGAATCATAGATCCAGTTGGCCAAACAAAACGCACAACTCGAAGAGAATTACAAGGATATGCAATCATGCATAGGAGAGATCAGAAGAAACTCAAACAAGATTCATAGATAATCTGATCATAAATCCACAATTCATTGGATCTCGACAAACACACTGCAAAGAAGATTACATCAGATAGATCTCCATGAAGATCATGGAGAACTTTGCATTGAAGATCCAAGAGAGAGAAGAAGCCATCTAGATACTAGCTATGGACCCGTAGGTCTATGGTGAACTACTCACGCATCATCGGAGAGGTCATGGTGTTGATGAAGAAGCCTTCCGTATCCGAATATCCCCTCCGGTAGGGCACCAGAACGTGCCCCAGATGGGATCTTGCGGAGACAGAAGCTTACGGCGGCGCAAAAGTATTTTCGTGGATCTCCTGATCTTTTTAGGGATTTTAGGGAACTTATAGGCGAAGGACCTAGGGCAGGGGAGGCCGAGGGAGCCCACAAGCCTGGGAGGCGCGGGCCCCCTGGCCGCGCCATGGGGGCTTGTGGCCTCCCCCGGGACTCCCTGCCTTGGTTCCCAAGCTTTCTGTGTATCTTCTGTTCTGGAAAAAATCTTTTCGGAAGTTTTATTCCGTTTGGACTCCGTTTAAAATCCTCCTCTGAAAAGGGTCAAAAACACGAAAAAACAGGAACTAGCACTTGGCGCTGAGTTAATAAGTTAGTCCCAAAAAAGATATAAAAGGCATACAAAACATCCAAAGTTTGACAAGATAATAGCATGAAACCATCAAAAATTATAGATACGTTGGAGACGTATCATCGTCCACGTGAATGACGTTTGCAGCTGCCAATCGACAACATTAACTTATTCAATCGACGAATCATTTCCAAAAGACAGAGTAGGGTGAAGATTTGTTATACCTCGTTGAGAAGTGGCCACGTTAGCAATTTCCATTTCCATGTGCTCATCTTCGTCTCGCGGAGGTGACGTCACCGAGGTAGCAGCTCTGGCAAGCAAATTTCACATGTTCAGAAAAAACATGAAGTTCCACAACAGCAGAAGAAGGAAAATGAACAATCACGTTGAGGTGACGGGCACGACGATCTTCATACGGGGCAAAGCCTTCAGAGGTTTTGGCGGAGCAGACTTAAGCTGCTTCACAGCCTTTTTAGTTGACTCAGATGTCGCGGCCCAGTCATGCTTCGGATGCGTAGTGCGTGATGCCAGGGTTCTACTTAGGACAACCGCTAGGTCTTGACGCTGCTTGGATCATTTTTCGATGCACGGAGGGGACTAAGCATCTTCCTCGCTCTCCTCTGAGTCGTCATCACCACCTTCGTTGTCATCAGCATAATTAGTGTCTACGCTACCGCGCGTGCTCTCTTCTCCATCATCAAGTTGTCCTGTGTTTGGTACGGGCGAGTACATGTTTGTTAACTCCTACAAGATACAAACAGTAAAATCGGTCGGTTGAAGATTTAATCACTCGACGAAATATGAAAGCACTCGACAAAGATATAACTCACCAGGTTCGGCGACAGGTTCTTGGCACAGAAAGTTAGGATTTGCTTGTTTCCTAGAGGGTTGTCACAGGCTCCAGTGATACTTCTGAGCCACTATGCAACAATCTCCTTAGACACTTCCTCCGGATGGGTCCGAGTGGTGTCTTCAACACTTGAATAATGCCACGTAGTGTGGTCCCTCACTTGAAGGGGCTGGATTCGTGGAGTGAGAAATGCCTCTAAAAGGTCCATACCAGTCACTCCGCCATGAACCAAATTCACTAAAATTCCTACCTAGACTTTCTCTTCCTATGTCATGTTCAACGTTCTAGGAGTAGTGGGACGCTCCAATGTGAAGGGAGGAAGGCCAGTCGACATATTGGGAGATGCAACATCCTTACAGTAAAACCAAGTCGACTGCCAACCCCGAACGGATTCAGGAAGGGTCATTGCCGGAAACGCGCTCTTTCTCCTCTTCTGGAGTCCCAGGCCACCACATAGCTGGGTGACATGGGTCTTACTGTCGCTAGATTTGGCCTTTTTGACCGATTGAGACCGAATGGTGAAGATGTGTTTGAACAGACCTAGTGAGGTGAACAGCCCAGGAAGCATTCACACAATGTTACGAACGCATAGAGGTACACAATGGCATCCGGAGGAAAATGATGAAGTTGTGCATCGAAGAAATTCAAGAACCCACAGAAGAACAGATGGGGAGGCAGAGAAAAACCTCGTTCGACATGAGAGACGAGGAGGACCCACTCACCTTCGCACGGCTCCGGCTTGGTCTCTCCCTCCGGCAATCTCCACGACCCGTCGGCTATCAGCCCGTCAACAACCAGATTCTTGACATCCTCCGCAGTGACGGTTGACCAAAGGAAATATCATTGAATCCACCCCGGCAACGCCGAAGACCGAACGCTCGAAGGCTTCTTCCCCTTGGCTCCCTTCTTCGCACGCTCGAGCTTCTCTGTCTTCCCCTTCGTCATCGCAGCGACGGTCGTCGGGGCGGAGCTGAGCGGCGCGCGTGGAACAAAGAGGGGCAGAGGAAAAGAGGGGAATGGCGGAGGAGTACTATTCCAGCCCTAGCATCGTCCCGTTTTATAACCGCCTGATACGTCTCCATTGTATCTACTTTTCCAAACTATTCTGCCCTTGTTTTGGTCTCTAATTTGGATGATTTGAATGGAACTAACCCCGACTGACGCTGTTTTCAGCAGAATTGCCATGGTGTTGTTTTTGCGCAGAAATAAAAGTTCTCGGAATGACCTGGAAATCTACGAGGATTTTTTTTGGAATATATAAAAAATACTGGCGCAAGAATCCAGTGGAAGGACGGAACCAGGAGCTCACAAGCCCACCAGGCCTGCCCCCCTGGCCGGGCGTGGCAGGCTTGTGAGTCCCTCGGGCTTCGCCGCCTCCAATTCCAGCTCTATATATCCTGCTTCGACCGGAAAAAAAATCAAGGAGAAGAGTTCATCGCGTTTTACGATACGGAGGTGCTGCCACCACCTATTCTTCCTCTAGAGGGCAGATCTGGAGTCCGTTTTGGGCTCCGGAGAGGGGAGATCGTCACCATCGTCATCACCAACCTTCCTTCATCGTCAATTCCATGATGCTCTTCACCGTTCGTGAGTAATCTCATCGTAGGCTTGCTGGACGGTGATGGGTTGGATGAGATCTATCATGTAATCGAGCTAGTTTTGATGGGGATTGATCCTTAGTATCCACTATGTTCTGAGATTGATGCTGCTAATACTTTGCTATGCTTAATGCTTGTCACTAGGGCCCAAGTGCCATGATGTCAGATCTCAACCTATTATGTTCTCGTCAATATATGTGTGTTCCTGATCCTATCTTGCAAGTTGTAGTCACCTACTATGTGTTATGACCCGGCAACCCCGGAGTAACAATAGCCGGAACCACTCCCACAGATGACCATAGTATGAGGAGTTCATGTATTCACTAAGTGCTAATGCTTTGTTCCGGTTCTCTATTAAAAGGGCAACCTTAACATCCCTTAGTTTCCATAAGGACCCCGCTGCCACGGGGGGAATGGACAATAGATGTCATGCAAGTTCTTTTCCCTAAGCACGTGTGACTATATACGAAATGCATGCCTACATTACATTGACGAACTAGAGCTAGTTACATATCTCTCCGTGTTATAACTGTTGCATGATGAATGTCATCCGGCATAATTATCCATCACCAATCCAATGCCTACGAGTTTTTCCTACTGGTCCTTGCTACGTTACTTTGCCGCTACTACTGTCACTGTTGCTACTGTTACCATTGCTACTGTTGCTATCACACTACTTTGCTACTGATACTTTGCTGCAGATACTAAGTCTTTCAGGTGTGGTTGAATTGACAAGTCAACTGCTAATACTCGAGAATATTCTTTTGCTTCCCCTTGTGTCGAATCAACAAATTTGTGTTGAATACTCTACCCTCGAAAACTGTTGCGATCCCCTATACTTGTGGGTTATCAAGACTATTTTCTGGCGCCGTTGCCCAATAGGCCTAGCACTATTCTCTGAGTCACTTGGGATTTACGTCTGTTGATCACTATGAGGAATCCGAGAGATCCAAAAACTAAAGTCTTGCCCTCAACTACGAGGACAAGTAAGGAATTGTCATCTAGCTCTGCACTTGATTCACCTTCAGTTATGAGTAAGTTTGCGACACCACCTCCTGCTAGAAATTTTGATATGTCGCATGTGCTTGATGATGCTACTTCTTCTATCCATGATGCTTGTGATGATGCTTTGCTTGCCACTAGGTGCATTCCTTGATGCACAAGTTGCTAGAGTTGCTGTTGAATGTGATGATACTTCTGAAACTGCTGAGATTATTGAAGTAGAACCTGCTATTTCACCTGTTAGAACTAGCTCTCCTAAATATGAATTGCCTGATATACCTGAGGGTTATGTTATGGAGGGAGAGATAGCTGAGGACTTTCTTGCTTGTAAGGATAGCTATGATCTTGAGAAATTACTGCGCAAGTGGAAAGAAAAGTCTCTGAACGCTAGGATGAAATACGACCCTAAGTTTGCTACTTCGCCTATCTTTGTGACTGATAAGGATTATGAATTCTCTGTCGATCCTGAGTTAATCACTTTGGTCGAATCTGATCCGTTTCATGGTTATGAGTCTGAAATGGTTTTAGCACATCTTACTAAGCTGCACGATATAGCCACCCTATTCACGAGTGAGGAAAAGATCCGCCACTACTATATCCTTAAGTTGTTTCCTTTCTCGCTAAAGGATGATGCTAAGACTTGGTTCACTTCTCTTGCTCCTGGTTGTGTGCGTAGTCCCCAGGATATGATCTACTACTTCTCTGAGAAATATTTTCCAGTACATAAGAAACAAGCTGCCTTGCAGGAAATATATAACTTTGTACAAGTTGAAGAAGAGAGTCTCCCACAAGCTTGGGGGAGGCTTATCCAGCTGTTGAATGCTTTGCCTGATCACCCTCTTGAGAAGAATGAAATACTTGATATCTTCTATAATGGACTAACCGATGCTTCTAGGGACCACCTAGATAGTTGTGCTGGTTGTGTTTTCAGGGAACGAACTGTGGAACAAGCTGAGATTCTATTGAATAATATCTTGTGCAATGAGAATGCTTGGACTATTCCTGAACCACTTCCGAAGCCAACTCCAAAGAAAAGAGGTATCCTATTCCTCAGTCCTGAAGATATGCAAGAAGCTAAGAAATCTATGCGAGAGAAAGGCATTAAATCTGAAGATTTTAAAAATCTACCACATGTCGAAGAGATCCATGGTCTTGATAACCCAACACAAGTAGTAGAGGTAAATTCTCTTCGTAGATTCAATGAGAGTGATATTCCTTTTGATAAACCTGCTAGCTTATGCCTAGATGAATTTGATAACTTTGTTGCCAAACAACAAAGTTTCAATGATTATGTTAGCAGACAATTGGAACAGAATGCTCGTATGCTTAGTCACCACGCAAGTAAACATGCCTCTTAAGGTGTGTGGATAGAAATGTCAATGATCTTAAGGTTTTGAGTAAACATGCCTCTATGGTCACCACGCAAGTAGAACAAGTACTTAAGGCTCAAAATGACTTGCTCAATGAGTTGAATGACAATTCTGTTAGAGTCGTCATTAGAGGCGGTAGAATGACCCAGGAACCTTTGTATCCTGAGGGCCATCCAAAGAGAATTGAACAAGATACTCAAGGAGTTAGCACTGAGGCACCTAGTCATCCTAGGAAGAAAAATAAAGATGATAGGAACTTGCATGCTAGCCAACCTGCTGCTGTTACACCTGAGAGTCCAAACAATATCTCTGCTTCTGATGCCGAAACACAATCTGGTGATGAACATGAGCCTAGTGATAATATCGATAGTGGCGTTCATGATGATGCTCAACCTAGCAATAATAAGGATGTGGAGATTGAACCTGTTGATCATGATAACCCACAACCTAAGAATAGGAGATACGATAAGAACGAGTTCATTGCTAGGAAGCATGGTAAAGAAAGAGAACCATGGGTTCAGAAACCCATGCCCTTTCCTCCCAAACCATCCAAGAAGAAGGATGATGAGGATTTTGAGCGCTTTGTTGAAATGATTAGACCTGTCTTTCTGCAAATGCGTCTGACAGATATGCTCAAGATGTCTCCGTATGCTAAGTACATGAAAGATATTGTGACCAACAAAAGGAAGATACCTGAGGTTGAGATTTCCACCATGCTTTCCAACTACACCTTCAAGGGTGGAACTCCTAAGAAACTAGATGATCCCGGAGTGCCCACTATACCTTGTTCCATTAAAGGAAACTACGTTAGAACTGCTTTATGCGATCTTGGAGCTGGTGTTAGTGTTATGCCTCTGTCTCTTTATCGTAGACTTGAATTGGATAAGTTGACACCCACTGAAATATCCTTGCAAATGGCCGACAAATCAACTGCTTTCCCTATCGGCATTTGCGAGGACGTGCCTGTTGTGGTTGCTAACGTTACTATCTTCACGGACTTTGTTATTCTGGATATTCCCGAGGATGATGCCATGACGGTCATCCTTGGAAGACCCTTTTTAAACACCGCAGGGGCTGTTATTGATTGCAACAAAGGCAATGTCACTTTCCATGTTAATGGTAATGAGCACACGGTGCACTTTCCGAAGAAACAATATCGAGTACATTGCATCAATGCTATTGAAAAAACTTCATCAATTCTTATTGGGAGCTTTGAATGCCCTATACCTACTGTCAAGATGAAGTATGATTTGCTTGTTGGGGATATGCACATCCCCATTGAGGTAACCGAGTGGCTATTCGAAAATTCTCCATTCTTTCTTTTGCGATTCGAATTTTTTATCAAGGAGACTTGATCAACCTCATTGACGGATTTCTTGGGGATATGCACATCCCCATTGAGGTAACCTAGTGACTATTCGAAAAAATCTCCGGTTCTATGCGATTCTAAAAAAGTTTGTCAAGGAGACTTGATCAACTTCATTGACGGATTTCTTTTGATGACCATGAGATGGATGAATCTAGGAGTCACAACCCTCTGTTCCGAAACTTTTACCTTCGGTTGCTTAGAAGAAAAATAATAAATTTAGTTAGTTTTTCCTATTTTCTGCTTTCTCCGACCCTTAGAAAACTGTCCCAAAAATAAAAGTTCTTCAAATGCCCTGAAAATCAAGAATGATTTTTTCTGGAATTTTTTAAAAATTCTGAGACAGAGAGCTAGTCACGGGGATGCGCTAGTGGGTCACAAGCCCACCATGCCCGACCACCCCCCTGGCCGGGCCTCGTAAGCTTGTGGAGCCCACGTGGCCCCCCTCCACTTATTCCAGCTCCCATCTCCTTCTCCTACCTCCAAAATAATTCATTCAACAACTCAAACCCATGTTCTTGCTCCTCTTGGTGCATTTTTCGATCTCCTTGTGGAAAGCCCCATTCACCAAACTGTTTTGGGGGAATTGTTCCTTGGTATGTGACTCCTCCATTGGTCCAATTAGTTTTTGCTCTAGTGCTTTATTCATTGCGTATTTTTGCTGCCTTGGTGACCCTGTTCTTGAGCTTTGCATGCTCATTTTAGTTGGTCCCAAGTAGTTTTGATGCGTGATATTGCCTCTAGGCACTTGAAGGAGTAGTTGCTTTGAGTTTTGTTGAGCCTCGTTCACTTTTCTCTTGAGTCACTAAAAGTTTCAGAAAAAGGAAGGTGTTCAAGAGAAACTATCATGGTGGTTCCTCAAGCAAAAGGGGTCCCCGTCTCTTGATTCGGGAGCCCGATTCTTATCAGCCGAGGAACGCACAGGTACAACCATGTGAATGGCCTTCAGATGAATTCATGATTGATGCAGGTTTCAAAGACGAGTTTGATTCATTTGTTCACAACGCCGGGCTCGAAGAATTCATCTCCAACAAATGCGAACAATATACTATGTTCCCTGCCTCTTTTGTTCGTAGATTCAGATTTTCAGTTGGCCGTGACTCATCCATATTGTTTGATCTCTATGACAAATTGTATACCATGGATTTAGAGGATTTCAATAGAATTTGCAAGATACCTGATTGGGGTAGTCCCAATGATCCTCCTGAGTCTTCGGTTAGAGATTTATTTTCTAGTATAACTTTTGGAGAAACTAGAGATATTACGCAGGCTACCTTGGGGAGCATTCAATTCCCTGCATTACATTATTTTGCCCTCTTCATAGTTAGATGCATTAACGGCAAGATTGATCATTGTCACCTCTGTGCACCTGACCTTAGTATTCTTAAGAGCGCAGTAACGGGTGATAGAAGTTTCAACATGGGAGCTATAATCGCGAGGAGGCTAAATAATAATGCTAATGAAGGGGATTTCTTTGGTGGGATCTATGCCACTCGCATAGCAAATTTTCTTGGAGTACCCATCTGCGAAGGAGATCCCCCGCTTCATAGAGCTTTCCTTGATCGCGCCACTATGACACGCTATCAGTTCCTTGAGAGGGATAATGAATCCCTCCTATACCAGTTAATATTTAACTGACAACGTGTTTTCCATACTACCCTTCCTGCTCCTGCCTTCTTTGACTTTCAGGTAAAACGAAGATATTACATAACCAGAGGGGAGGCAGAGGAGTATGAGAGGGAGGCGAAGGCTGCTCGCCTCCGTGAGGCAGCCATTCAGGCAGTAGCTGTCGTGATCCCGTACAACCCCCATCATGATTTTGGATATCGCCCGGACCAGACGTGGGAGTAAACCAACTTAGGCCAAAAGCCTAAGCTTGGGGGAGTACGTGTTTCTCACCGACTTTATATTCAGGCTCACACTTTCACTTTGTTAGTCGGTGTTCACACCTTGCCATTGTATCATCCGTGCTAGTTTATTTATTTTTCTCGCCTTCTTCTCGTGTGTTTGTTTAGACTGAGAAAAACAAAAAAAATAGTTGTAAGTTTACTTTTATGCTTGCTTAGTAGTGTTTTAAAAAGAAAACCCAAAAAGATTTTCCTTTCTTCTTTTGCTTGTTGGGAGCTTTCCCGTGTAAATAGTTTTCTTTTTCTTTGGGTCAAGTTAGAAGACCATGGTTACAATGTTTACTGGCTCTCACATGCATATCTGTTCATCTGTCAAAGAGCCATATTACTTTGTCTTCTCCTTTGTGTTTGCTTGCAGATTCCAGTGTAGTCCAATGCACGAACACTCTCATTATGATTCACATCATTCGGTCGTGCAAGTGAAAGGCAATAATGACGATATATAATGAAGTGACTGAGCCTGGAAAAGCTGGTATGAACTCGACCTATTTTGTTTTTGTAAATATGACTAGCTCATCGTTCTTAATTCAGCTTTGTTATGAGAGAAACATGTTTGCAATGACAACTTAGATATCATAGTTTCTGATGCCATGCTTAATTAGCTAGGAGCTTATAATGGTTTGTCTTGGATGCCAACATGAATTTCAAAATGATTACGATGTAGTATGATAGGATGGTATCCTCCTTTGAATCATTCAAGTGGCTTGACTTGGCACATGTTCACGCATGTAGTTGAAACAAAATCAACATAGCCTCTATGATATTCATGTTCATGGTGATTTATATCCTACTCATGCTTGCACTCAATGTTGGTTAATTTCAATGCATATTGATGAATGTTGTCGCTCTGTAGTTGGTTGCTTCCCAGTCTTTTGCTACCCTTCACTTGTACTAAGCAGGAATACTGCTTGTGCATCCACTTCCATAAACCCAAAGTTGTTCCATATGAGTCCACCATACCTACCTATACGCGGTATCTACCTGCCGTTCCAAGTAAATTTGCATGTGCCACTCTCTAAATCTTCAAGCAATAATCTGTTTTGTATGCCCGAACCGCTCATGTGGTGACAAGGGGCGATCGGTATCTTCCATGCTAGGCGTGTTATCCTCGATATGTGTTTATTCACTATCACTCACGAGAAAGGGGCCGGTAATTGGAATGCCCAGTTCCATGCTCGAATCGAAAAGATAATTGCAAACAAAACTCCCCCTGGATTGTTGTTGGTATGGACGGCACCCGAGGATTCGGCTAGCCGTGGAGTGTGATTGATCGGTGGTGGGGGAGTCAAAACTTTACTTTTCTATTTGGGAACTGCCTATAGTATGTGTAGCATGGAAGATGGTGAAAACTCTTGGTCATCGCGTTGACAATGAGAGCATACAACTCAAAATTATTTATCTCTGTTTTAAAAGCTTGAGCTCTGGCACCTCTGCAAATCAATGCTTCCCTTTGCGAAGGGCCTATCTATTTATGTTTCTGTTGAGTCATCCTCTTCTTATAAAAGGCACCAATTAGAGAGCACCTCTGTCATTTTCATGCTTTGCTATTAATCGATATTGAGTATGATTGTGACTGGATCTTCTCTGCCGTGAATTACAATGTTCAGTCAGCCCTTGGTCTTTGAAGGTGCTCTGCATTTATGTTTTGCGGTCTCAGAAAGAGCTAGCGAGATACCATATGTTCATATTGCTTCAAGATTATTTTGATTGAAGTGTTGACGTTTGAAGCTTATTATTATTGCTCGCTAGTTGATTATGCCATTGATATGAGTACTTCATGAGACCTATATGTCATTGCTTACGTGGTTAGCTTATGATCTTGCTGAAAATCTGAATATGAGTTAGACATAATTACAACAACAAGATCAAACAGAGTTCGTAAAAGTTTTTCTTTTGTCTCTTTCAGTTTGTCAACTAAATTGCTTGAGGACAAGCAAGACTTTAAGCTTGGGGGAGTTGATACGTCTACATCGTATCTACTTTTCCAAACTCTTTTGCCCTTGTTTTGGTCTCTAATTTGCATGATTTGAATGGAACTAACCCGGACTGACGCTGTTTTCAGTAGAATTGCCATAGTGTTGTTTTTACGCAGAAATAAAAGTTCTCGGAATGACCTGGAAATCTACGAGGATTTTTTGTGGAATATATAAAAAAAATGGCGCAAGAATCAACTGGAGGGACGGAGCCAGGAGCTCACAAGCCCACCAGGCCCGCCCCCCCCCCCCCCCTGGTCGGGCCTGGCAGGCTTGTGATCCCCTCGAGAATCCGCCGCCTCCAATTCCAGTTTTATATATCCTCCTTCGACCGAAAAAAATCTAGGAGAAGAGTTCATCGCATTTTATGATACGGAGGCGCCGCCACCACCTGTTCTTCCTCTGGAGGGCAGATATGGAGTCCGTTTTGGGCTCCGGAGAGGGGAGATCGTCGTCATCGTCATCACCAACCTTCCTTCATCGACAATTCCATTATGCTCTTCACCGTTCCTGAGTAATCTCATCGTAGGCTTGCTGGACGGTGATGTGTTGGATGAGATCTATCAGGTAATCGAGTTAGTTTTGATGGGGATTGATCCCTAGTATCCACTATGTTCTGAGATTGATGTTGCTACTACTTTGCTATGCTTAATGCTTGTCACTAGGGCCCGAGTGCCATGATTTCAGATTTGAACCTATTATGTTCTCGTCAATATATGGGTGTTCTTGATCCTATCTCGCAAGTTGTAGTCACCTACTATGTGTTATGACCCGGCAACCCCGGAGTGACAATAGCCGGAACCACTCCCGGAGATAACCATAGGATGAGGAGTTCATGTATTCACTAAGTGCTAATGCTTTGTTCTGGTTCTCTATTAAAAGGGGAGCCTTAATATCCTTTAGTTTCCATTAGGACCTCGTTGCCACGGGAGGGATGGACAATAGATGTCATGCAAGTTCTTTTCCCTAAGCACGTATGACTATATACGGAATGCATGCCTACATTACATTGACGAACGGGAGCTAGTTACATATCTCTCCGTGTTATAATTGTTGCATGATGAATGTCATCCAGCATAATTATCCATCACCGATCCAATGCCTACGAGTTTTTCCCACTGGTCCTTGCTATGTTACTTTGCCGCTACTGTTGTCACTGCTGCTACTGTTACCGTTGCTACTGTTGCTATCACACTACTTTGCTACTGATACTTTGTTGCAGATACTAAGTCTTTCAGGTGTGGTTGAATTGACAACTCAACTGCTAATACTCGAGAATATTTTTTTGCTTCCCCTTGTGTCGAATCAACAAATTTGGGTTGAATACTCTACCCTCGAAAACTATTGCGATCCCCTATACTTGTGGGTTATCACTGCTCGAGTGAGTCGCTCACCTGTGGGGCCGCCAAATCCCTGTGTATCCCGATTTCAAAGAAAGCGCGATACGTGGAGCTAAAGACGACACGAAGATTGAGGCTTCATGCCTCCACTTGCTACGGTTGTTGCGTCATCATCGCGCGACACACGCTAACCAAATTTTCAAACCCCGTGAAGTCCAGACCTGACGAAGCGACCTGTCGCGTCAAGGGACCGTGCTAACCGCTTGAACCAGATTCTGTACTCAAGTTCACTCGGATGTATTTCAAGACAGAATTGATCAGGGGGAATGACAAAGACTCCAATCGACACATATTCGTGTGAAGCCCTAATATGCATTTGGGATCTGTGTATCCTATGAGTATCTACATCGACGCTTTTTCACTCGAACCCCGATCCACTCGGGGGCTAATGATGGGGATATGTACCTAGGGTAGGGTCTTAGGCCTCACCTACATTCCCTACCTAAGGACACTACATTGAAAGAGTTAAAGACTACAAAGAAGATTCCGACTGGAATCACCGTGGTGCATGAGTCACTCGACATTACATCCACTCGGAGGTTTCTCCCTCCATTCGACACATGCCTTTCACTCGGAACAACCAAAATCCAGTCGACCACAGAAGATCAGAAGCCATTCCACGGCGGCCAACAGGCAGGCATTCGACTGGTCGCCATAAGTAGCATTTATTGCATACGCTATCAGTAACGTTCACCTTTATTACCATGATCGAACCCTTGGTTGCCCAGGATTGATGAGGGGCAGCACACTCTATATAAGCTACCCCTCCCCTCTGGCACAAGGGTTCGCACCCCGTGTAACTCACACTTTCCACACAACAGAAGCTCCTGAGCACTGAGACGTAGGGTTGTTACCTCCATGAGAGGGGCCTGAACTCATACATTCGTGTGTACAAACTCACCGTAGCTAGCACTCTGCCCTCTTCTTACGTACCCCCTAACCTCTACTGTCACGCTAGTTCCCACGACACCTACTCCCTGTGTAAACTAATATAAAAGCATTTAGATAACTACTTTACTGATCTAAACGTTGTTATATTAGTTTGGAGAGGGAGTAGCAAGCAAATATTGAGTGTAGACATATAGACTAATAAACTTGGATGGAAGCCTGCAAGAAGTAATCCATGTCCAATATTAAATTAATATAAAATCTCCTCTTAATAATAAAGCACGGAGTGCTTCTGTCGTCCGTCGTGGTCGTATTACAGAAAACCCCGTGGAGTTTCCCGAAATCAACTCGCAGTCTGAATTTAAGTGAGAAACGGATCGTTTTTTTGTATTTTTATAGAAAACCCCTTGCGATTTTCCGAAATCAACCCGCAGTACATAATTAAGTGAGAGAACGAATATTTTCTGGAATTTTTGTAGAAACCTCCTTCAGTTTTCGTAAAATAAACCCGCAGTACATACTTGAGTAAAAAAAATCAATCATTTTCCATATGTTTTCGAAAACACCCCTACAGTTTTTAATTAATTAATTTGCAATTCAATTATAAGTGCAAAATACTTTAAGAATCATATATTTTCAACGGTAACTCCAATTTAACATTATTATATATGAAATTTTATTAGAAAAATACGTAGAATCTGAATATAATGTTAGTTTATCTATTTAATTTTTTAATTTTATTTATAATGTAATTTGAATCAATAGTGATGCGCACAATCTAAATATAATGTTATTTTATCTATTTAACAATTTTAAAATTATATTTATGTTATAATTTTAATCAATAGCGTACAATCCATTTTTTCATAACGAGGTTGATCCATGTTGTTAATTAATCCGCAGTCCAATTATAATTAACAAATACTTTAAAAATTATATCTTTTAAACTGTAACTCTAATTTTAAGTTATTACATATGAACTTTCATTCAAAAATGTGTTGAATCGAAATATAATGTATCTTACCTATTTGATTTTTTAATTTTCTATTTATAATGTAATTTGAATCTATAGTGATGCGTACAATCTAAATATAATGTTATTTTTCTTATTTAACAATTTTTAAAATATATTTATGTAGTAAGTTTAAATAAATCTCTCAAGTCATGATTATTAGGTTAAGACGTGTTGTATGGTTTGCTTCCGTTGCAACGCACGGACTCTTTTGCTAATTATAACTAAAAAGATTGTGCTGCAAAAACTGCACACTGTCATGTAACAAAGTTTACTCTTAGTATATGTAAGTGGTCTGAAAATGAAATTTGGATGAGTCAATTTTTAAAACCATTGATTGTTCTTTCAAGGTTCGTACTCCTTTCTTTTTATTCCATTGTATGTCTTGTTTTGGGCAGGGGATTTTTTTTTTGGCTGACCTCCTTTTGGGTCACCCAATTTGTTAATGGGACGGCATAAGAAGAGGTGTCTTTATCGAAAGTACCTTTCTAACCTTTTGATAGAGGTACCTTTCTACACTCCTTGAAAAAAAAACCTTTCTACACCTGATCTCATATACTCATGGTGTGAATAGTAAAATAAATAAAATAAGAAACCATTTAAAAAATATATGATTTTTTGCAATATACTATAAAAAATGTTTATTGTGCATGTAAAATTTTACCACAAAATCACATTGTTAAAAGCCATGACAAAAGAAAAACAAATCACAGCTCCAAAATATGTTCGAAAGTAACATTTACATAACAACGATTATGTTTTTTACCACGCCTTTCATCAATGCCATTTGGTGATGAAATTTTGCATGACCAACAAACATTTCATAAAGTATATCATAAAAAAATTCAGATTTTTTGGAAAAATATTATTTTATTTATTTCACTGTTCACACCAGAAGCATATGTCCTCAGGTGTAGAAACTCCACGTCCAAGCTTTTGTCACGCATTATCTCTCTCTCTCTCTCTCCTCCTCCATCCGCACGCACCTATTGAGCGAGGCCATGAGCGAGTGGGGACTCCCATGAAAATAATGTTTGAAAATGATAATAAAATGTTCGTCAAGAATCAAAAAACTGTTTGTGATTTCAAAAATTATTCGTCAATTTGGAAATTGTTCATAGTTTTATGAAAAAAATTACAAATACGAAAAATGTTCTCAAATTTAATGAGGTTCACGATTTCAATAATAAGTTCATGAATAAAAAATGTAAAAGTACGTTTGCAACATGAAAAAGGAAAAAAGTAAGCGAAAGAAAAACAATGAAATAAGAAAAACCCCAATTCAGGAAAGTTTCTTGCAACTTTCAAAAATAGTATGAGGAAGAAGCCGTAAAGGGCGGGCACAAAAGAGGACAATGCACACCAGGGCGTACGCGCTAGCTGGCTTCATAGCGGCTTACTCACGGAATAAGGTTCCTAAATCACTAATTAAAGAGTACTTTTTTAATGATCACTCCCACCTTTTCAGGTTGTAACAAATGGCACATTGCATGTGTGTCATTTGTCGTAATTTAAATTTTTTCTTTTTTTCATAGATCCAAATTTTTAAAACGTTTTATCTCTTAAACCGTGCATTCAAATCACGAATCATTTTCACCGTTGGATTTTTCGCGTTGAGATCATCTAAACTAGATCCCATGTTGATAGTTTTGATAAACTTTTTTCCATCAAAAAATCGGACGGAAAAATCAGGTTTCTCGCAATTGAAAAAAAACAAAAAAACATAAATTTTTTCGAGAGTCCATGCGTCTTACAAAGGCAAAATCATGCCTCCCTCGCAAGCGAAACCGTGTCTCTTACGAAAAATAAAATAAAATAACGCGTGCCTCTCGAAAAAGCAAAATCATATCTCTCACGAAAGCAAAACCGTGCCTCTCATGAAAAACACGTTTTTTTCATTTCCGACAGGCATGGTTGTGCCTCTCACGAAAGAATAACCGTGCCTTTCGGCGAATAAACCCTGCCTCTCGCAAAAAAAAACAATTTTTTCGTTTTCAAGAGGCACGTGTGTGTGTCGCGGAAGCAAAACCATGCCTCTCGCAAAAAAACAAAAAACATTTTTTTAAATTTTGAGAGGCATGACCGTGCCTCTCAGGAAAGAAGAATCATGCCTCTCGCGGAAGCAAAATCGTGCCTCTTTCAAAGAAACAGAAAACATGTTTTTCACGCAAAAAATATTTTTCTACGAAAAATCACCAAAAAACTAAGAAAGACCAGTAAGAAACCGAAACACAAAAATAAATAAATAAACAATTTAAAATCCGGAAAAACGTGCGGGGAAATAAGAAATGAAATTCATAGGAAACGTTCAGAACGTGACATGTGCCGGCTGCTGAAAACGCATCAAATGCTGACGCGTGGAAATGATCGCCGGAAGGCTTTCGAAAAAGTGCTCGATAATTAGTTATTGTCATAGGGTTTCCATAAGCATGTTGTGCCACGCACTGAATATGCATATATAAATAGGCAAATTGATTGGATAATTGGCCTAGTTAATTAACCAGCAAATTAACTAGCCGCCTATTAGCTTATGAATCATTCATCGGGCCAAGAGTAGTTCACACAGAAGTGCACATGTGTGAACTTTTCAAAAATGTACTATGCAAGGGCCCCCTTGCTCCATTGTACATATATCCTTTCTTTATGTGTTTTAGTTTTTTTATATGGTGTCCCCCTTTACGTGTTTTAGCTTGTGTGTTTGGTTTCGTCTAATCAGTTTTATGTGTAGGTATTTTTGTGATACTAGTACAAATACCCGTGCGTTGCAACAGGATATATAATTGATGTGTATTTATATTTAGATAAAATTATATGGTTAAAACAAAATGATAGTTCATGTAAAACTTAATGCTCACCAAAATCTATAGACCCAAACAATAACAAGTTATATAATGATTTCAAATGGACTTCAAATTTGTTGGAGCTATAATTCAACATCATATTCTAAGTTAAAATGGAAGTGGTTATCTTCAATCCTAGCTTGACATATATTCCACGACGTTTGGAGAGGTGGTATTGTCGTGTGTTGGGTTGCTAATGAGCACGAGTTGTCATCGATCCCTGTCGTTGTCAAACAATATTAAACAATTTCACAAAACAAAAATCGTAGGTAGCAAACTTTAGAGACCCTAAAAAACATGTGTTTCAATTGTGAAAGGATGATACATTTGTCATCAACTTTCAAGGATAAGACATAGAGACTTTAGTTCACTTAGTAGCATGAGATTAATATTAATCTAAACCATAAATAATGAGATCATAAGGCTGATTGACATGTTATTATTACTTATCGTTTTGGAAGAAGAGAGTGGATATACCTCGGGCTCATTGACTTTAGTTGACTAAGTAACATGAGATTTGCTTTTATTATTGGGCTTGTTGAGAATGACATGACAATTTGTTGTTAGCGCCGCTCTAAAAGAACGTTTTTATAATGTTGTGTGCATCCTCAACCGTCTAATATGCCGGCCTGAGCCTTTTTTATTCCCTTGAAAATGTCTATTGTGTAAAAAAAGTATTAACTACTTTGAAACGGTTAACATGATCAACTATTTTTGTAATATATGAATATTTTAAAAAGTATTTAATCTGCTAAAAAAGTGTAGAGAAGTTAAACAAAGTTATTACACTGTGTGAAACATGTACTCGTTAAAAAAGGATAAAAGCATAGAAAAGTAAAAAAAAAAGCAAAGGGTTTCGAACCTGGGTCTTCAGGTTAGAAGAGCAAGGCTCTCTCCATCCCGCTAGTGTTTGTAGAACTTCAGCTATTATTTATATTAAAACTTTGTACTTTCGTTACGAACAAATATTATTTACGCGTGATATTCGATTATTCATCTGTATAATTGTCATGCATGGATTTAAGGTTTTGATACAAGAAGTGCAATTGTACACCCGGGCATTTAAGGGGTCATCCGGCGGTTGTGTCTCGACATGTCTATGACATTTAAGGGTTAGACATGTCAAATTTGACTTGTAAAGAGATAAATACACTCATGGTCATTATATTTGAACCCAAAGCACGATACGGTCACTACACTTTGAAATACACTCATTATGATCATTATATACGTGAAGCGGTGATTATACGGTCACTGACTCACCGTATAGCATCGTATTACACTTGTTGACCGGTCAAATGGATATGTTTACCAGTCTCGAGTCGCTGATGCCGCCTATCGCCTCCGCCTCGTCGCCTCATCGCTCGTGCACTGCTCGCCCCGCTCTGCACCACGTCCGCTCCGAGCCGCAGCTGCTAGCTGAAAAAAAAACGCTCCCCATGCTTCTCTCTTCCCGCTCTATGGCGAGCAACTATGAGGAGCCGTGGGGTCTTAGTGTGATGTGGTGGTAGAAGGTGGTCGGGCCAGACGGGATAGAGGAGCAGCGAGGCGGCGGGTTTGAAGAGGGCAGGGCGGTGAGGGAATTGGTGCTGATGCAGCAGGACCGGAGGCGATGGCGGGACAAGGTGGTACGGCGCGAGATGTTCGACGGAGGGGCGGCCTTCCATGCCGCGGCGGCCGCGCTAAGCCACCAACAGCAGCAACACGCATAGTATGGCGACCCCCGGGGCGGCGCCGGAGGCTCGTTCTACGAGAGCGAGGCGGGCGGGTCGTCGGAGCCCGAGCCGCAGGGGACCTCCGCCCGCCCACGTGGGAGAGGCGGGTCCGGCAGCAAGGGCACCCGCGTCGCAGAGGTGCACAACCTCTCCCAAAAGGTGTTGGCCCTCCGTGACGAACCCTTCTCCCCTGACTTCGCTCTACTTTTCTGCTCTTTTCCCTTGTGTTCCCCTTCACGCCAGGTAATTGAGCTTCAGGCTAAGACAACGCTACCCAATTCAGACTTGGTTGCGGCAATGATTGCCAAGTAGAGATGAAAATCGCATGATACCGACCGGCTTGATTTTTGTTTGAACCAGGCTTTACTCCTTTCCATTATTAATGAATGGAAATATATAAGTTTCAGAAAAACACGGGGAGGGAAAGGAGAAAATCAAGTTTGACACATCACGAAAGGAAACCCATTGTAACCGCTCGACATTGAAACAGCCACTATAGGACTAAAACATGGTGACACATAGCTCAAACAAACTACGAGCTAACAGTTCAGATAGGAATGAAACAAGCTTCTAAAATCCCGTACCTGTCGGCTTCATAGCTAATAAAAATCTCCTCCATATCATTTGGCTAGTGATTACGCTCTGCTTTCTGAATTGAACCTTTTCTATTCCACTATTAGCCCTCTGCTGCTGAATCAGAAACGAAACAAGCTTCTAAAATCTCGTACCAATTCAAGCGGTTGTTGCAGGTTCTAGACATAACGCGACCTAGCATAGTTTGTTTCTGGGGAAATGACTTGAATGCAGACAAAAACAGATGAATACAATTACAGGCTGATGGACCTTTTTACATGGGCACTACGTCAAATTCCACATCTATACTTGTATGCTCAATGCTCATGCAAGAATTATCTTCATAGCGAAACATGCAGTGGGCGATCTGGCCGGCGAGGTGGTGGAGCTGGGCAGCGGCGTGACCAACTTCAAGCCGGGAGACAAGGTCATCTCAATCAGCTTCCCGGTAAGAAGACAACGCACTGACCAACACTATGGTTCCGTCTCGTCTCTACCGAAACTGTCAAAATCCAGTGCTCTCACAGGGTCAGTGACTGCAGAGCGGCGGCGGGCTCGCCGAGTACGCGGTGGCGCCGGCGTCCCTCGCGGTGAGGAGGCCGTCGGAGGTGTCCGCCGTAGTAGGCGCCTGCCTGTTGGCTGCCGCCAGTAGCTGCTCAAGCTCACCGGGGTCAGCTTCGACAGGACCTTCGGCGCCACCAGTCCGAAGAACGCGTTGGTGACCGCGGCCTCACGCGACGTGGGCCACTACCCCGTGTAGCTCGCGAAGCTTGCGGGCCTGCACGTCACGGCCACCTGCGGCACGCGCAACATGGACTTCGTCCGGGGCCTGGGCGCCGACGAGGTGCTCGACTACAGGACGCCCAAGGGGGCGGCGTTGCGGGGCCCGTCGGGCAGGAGGTACAACGCGGTGGCCGGCGCTCAAGGCGGTGCTGGCCGACGTCACACCTGGGGTCGGCGCCGCGCTCACATCGATCCTGCAGAAAGCGACCATCGCCAAGAAGAGGCTTGCGCCGCTGATGCTGCTCGCCGTGGAGATCACCGATGATGTAGGGACCGTGGTTTAGTTCGGATGAAATACAGGGGGGTTTTCATAAAAAGTGAAAAACGATTCGATTCGACCCGACTTACAGAAGGACTGCGGGTTAATTACCTGAAATGATAGGGACTTTGTTGCAAAAAAAACGCGACGGACGACAGAAGCATTCCGTGCTTTATTATTAGGGGAGATTATGCGGTTGTAAATATATACTCACAAATACTATACAATACAAAGCAAAAATTGCACTATTATATCTTTATTTGTTGCACACTACAAAAAGAGCAATTTCAATGCAAACTTGTGTGCAAGTTATTTTTTGTTTGTTTTCTATTCTCTTTCTTCCTAAGAATAACATACCACCAATTCATTCTTCCCTACAAAACTTAATTTTATCGATTTTTATTCAATTTTCTTCCATTTTTAAGTGTACTATCAAGGCCACTAATTCATTCATTTCTATAAAACTTCACCTTTTTGAAAATTCCACTATTATGCTTATTCTTGCATATTATAATATAAAAAACTCAATTTTTGACTAAATCATGGGCAAATTTTGACGCTGTTTGTTTAGATTTTTTATTGCACTTTCTTCCTTTTAGAAGGGTAATACTAATGCCACTAATTCATTATTTCTTATAAACTTCATTATTATTATTCTTATAATTTTATTTATTCTTAAGTGGTAATTCCAATGCCACTAATTAATTATTTTTATAATAATTCATTATTTTCATTTCCTCTTAGTTTTTGTTTCATTTTCTTTCTTCCTAAAGGTAATGCTAATGCCACTAATTCATTATTTCTTAATAAATATCATTATTTGGATTTTGTTTTATTTTGTTTCTTCCTCAAGGGTAATACCAATGTCACCAGTTCATTTCATGTTTGTATTTTTTTTCAAAACCTTACACTATTTTATTCCTATTCTTGCATATTTACAAAAAGTGCAACTTATGTGCATTTTTTATTTCTTCTTAAATGGCAATACCAATGCCACTACTTAATTCTTTCTTAGAAAACTTCATTATTTTTATTTTATTTTATTTCTTCTTTAGTATAATACCAATGCCACTAATTCATTCCTTCTTATGAAACTTATGTTTCCTAAACAAGTCCACTTGCATATTATAAAAGAAGTGCAATTTCCATGTAGTTTTTTTTGTTTTTTACTCTTTTTTTCTTGTTAATGGGTAATACCAATGCCACTAATTTATTCTTCCTTAGATAACATCATGACGTAGATTTAGTTTTCGTTTTATTTTATTTTGGTTCTTCCTAAAGGGTGATACCAATACCACTAGTTCATTCTATATGAGTACACTTAATTATTTTGATTGTATTTTCTTTCTCTGTTAAGGGTATTTCCACTATTGGATGTTTATTCCTGCAAATTACAAAAACACATTATTTTATAAATTATATGAAAATTTTGTTTTATTATTATTTTTCATTTTATTAAAGGGTAATAACAATGTAACTAATTTATTGTTTCTTAAAAAACTTAAATATTAGGGTTTTATTTTCTATCTTCTTTAGGTTGATTCTTGATAAAATGCCACAAATTCATTCATTATTACGAAACAACCTTATTGCAAGAACGAAAATCCACTATTATTTCTCTATTCTTTCATATACTAAACAAGTGCAATTTTTGTGAAAAATGTTTTGATTTTTTTTCATTATTTGCTTATTGCTATTCACTTTGTTTCTTCTTAAGGAGTAATATCAATCCCACTAATTATTATTTCCTAGAAAACATCATTATTTAGATTTTTTAATTAGTTTCCTTATTTGTCCTTCTTAAACGGAAATGCAAAGCCACTAATTCATTCATTGTTAGAAAGCTTCATTATTTGGATTTTGTTTTAGTTTGATTCTTGTCTTTAAAGTTAATTGCACTAGTATATGTTTATCCTTGCGTATTATTGAAAATAATATTTTTGTCTCAATTTTATGTAAATTTGTTCATTATTTTCTTTAGTGTATTTTATTTTATTTCTTCATAAAAGATCATGCCAATGCTACTAATTTCATGTTCCTTAGATAACTTCATTATTTTTATTTTCTTTAATATTTGTAAGTTTTCTTCATATAGAAAACTACACATATTATAGGCATGTCTTCACGTTTGCTCATCATCTTCATGTGAAGAGAAATTTAACTCTTAATTATTATATCTATATTAAGACCTTGCACCGCTATTAAGTTTTCCCTCAAAATTTACGCAAAGAAAATAAATCTATGAATTCCAACACTTGCGTGTTGTTTTCAAGATCTATGCAACAAAATTTATACCTGATAATAAAGGGGTCATTGCTTCTGACGGCATGTCACTTAAATTGCCCCAAACTTGTAAAATATTAAGCACCAATGCCACCTATAAGTGACAAAAAAATGTTTCACACAGCCCTCCTGACAGGGTCAGCCCATGTAGCAACCTCCTATACTGCGTTCTGGGTGCTAGGAGAACACGCAGCGCGCTGGTATGGGCCAGCCCATGTCCTGGAATCCTGCTTTCGAAATTTCATTTTTATTTTATCTTTTAGTTTTCTATCCCCCCCCTTAAATTGTTTGGGAGTTATTTTTTTTGAAATAAAATGTTTTGTAAATCATAAATGTTTGTGGATCTTAAAAATAATAGTGAGTTTGTAATAAAATGTTTTCTTATTCAGGAAATGTTCTAAATTATGAAAATAAACGTTAGGGAAATAAAACAAGTGTTCATAATATTTATAAAACTCGTGTCTTTAAAACGTGAATGAATTTGAACAAAATTTCGCAAATTGAAACATGTTCATGAACACACACATATCCTAAAAATTGAAAAACAATTCATGACTTACAAAATAGTTTATCCATTCATAAATATTCGCTATTTCAAAAAATGATCATGCATTTCCAAAAATGTTCGTTAATTAAGAAAAATGTTCGTGAATTTCAAAAATTGTTGCATCAATTTTCAAAAAAATGTTAATTTATTCTAGAATTGTTTACCAATTTAGAAAAAATATTCACAATTTTAAAAAAATGTTTGCAAATAGAATAAAATGTTCATGAATTCAAAAAATATCTTAATTATAGAAAATGCACAATTTTTTGTAAAACAGTTATGAATTTGAAAAATGTTCACAATTTCAAATATGTTCACGAGTTTAAAAATCTGTTCATGATTTCGCGAAGTTGAGAGTGATTGTGTATATCCGTGATGCAACAAAATGTGATCACGATCATTGAAGATTATGAATTTTTTCGTTGCAACCCACAAGCCCTTTTGCTAGTATACTAATATACTTCCCCGTTCTGAATTACTTGTCTCAAGAATGGATAGAAATGGATGTATGTATAACTGAATTACATCTAGATTCATTAATTCTTGTGACAAATAATTTCGGACGGAGGGAGTAGCTAGCTAGGGTGCGCTCTAAGGAGAGGAATATGAAGGTTCAAAGCCTGCACCTCATCAGAAAAACTTAGGTTAGTCGCCGCCGACCATTAGGGAGAATTCTGTAGGGCAAGGTAGGGCAACCGCTCTACCATGATTGTTTTGGAAGGCCGTGTGAATTATGCAGGTTGTGTTGTGTTGGGTTACTTTTTGTGAAACAGAATTATGTTTGCTTGTTGGCTATGAAAGAAAAGGAGAAAGGCGAGCTGTGGTTGGTATGGCCTGGTGAGCCATGTCATTGGGACTGTGAACGTACAACTCAACTAGCTGGGCTACTGCTCAGGCCTGGAGCAGATGAACGGACCATAAATGGATTTACCAATTTCTCATGTGCAGCAACGACAGAGGTGCACTTTTGTCAAAAAGAAATGACTAATCCAAATTATAAATTCAGCCATCTGACCACTAGCCACTCCCCCCAAAAAAAATGTATAGGAACATTAGCATCGTACCAGATAACCAAAAGGTTAGAGAAGAACAACACAGTTGATGTGAACAAAAGTTTCGAGGGACATCCTACAAGATTGCCAATAATATGATACTACCCCCCCCCCCCCTATTTTAAATATAAGTTTAAAAAAATCCATTAGAAGACTACATATGAATGTATATAGAAGCGTAGATTTACTCATTTTGTTTTGTATGTAGTACACTAGTGAAATCTCTAAAAAACTTATATTTATAAACGAAGAAAGTATTTACTAAAGTGTTACTGTACAAACATACTAATGTGGTCCAAGTGACTCCATCCGCAACGAAGTGAGAATAATTGGGTCAACAAGGCGGCCTACACGTCCAGTGCATGTTTGGTTGACGTCCTGGAGATCATTTTTGAATTTGTTTAGATGCTGGGCTATCCCTCCATCCAAACAGAAAAAATGGCTATCCATATCCAGCTGGATGGGGATACCTATAGCCATCCTAACATGTTCCAAACGCATCTTAAGAGCATCTCCAGCCGTTGTGCCTTTTAGAAGATGTTTTTTCGGTCTTCTGAGGACCGGGGTTGCCTCGGTGGAATTTTTGCATTGGGGGCGAAAAAATTCCAGCGTCCCCCATCCAAGCCGGGCACATGCGGAGAGAAGGAGAGAGAGAGAGAGGAGAGATTTTTTTTTTTGCATGCATATGATGGGTCTAGCAGAAAAAGGAAGGAGAGTGGCTGACCGGTGAGGTTTGTGCATGCGAAAATAACGCAGGACGCCTCCAAGGGGGGCTGGGTTTGGCTTCGGGTCGTTGGGGCTAGTTTTGATCAAATTCGACACTAAACGAGGAGTTGGGAGCGCGGCTGGATCGTTTTTTCACCGTCGGCGCTAAAAAAGGCGCCTTAAGAGGCTGTTTGGGTGTTTGTGTGTGTGTGGAGGGGGGCGAGTGGAGATGCTCTCGGAGAGGATTGTCTTGTTGGTGGCCAGAAGGGAGCATTAAATATATGGAATTAGGCCACTGCTCACCTCTACCTTCTCCTATTTTAATTTAGACATGAGGGATTAGCATTCATTCATGTATCAGATGTGCAATTCTTTTTTTATAGGGAAAAGGAGATTCTCATTATTCAAGGAGGCTTCTCAACCATAATCATGTTTACAACAAAGTTCATCCCGACATTTAGCCAAACTACAGTTCGAGGGGTACTATGATTGTACGCGGCCACCGCATGGCTAACACTATTTTGCAAGGAATTAAAGTGAGTAAAATCTCCCTAGTATCAAGATCTACCAACCTACGGATCTCTTCAATGGGTGGCTGCCATGATTGCTGAGAGCATCATCACCGCATCCGCACTATCCAACTCAACTATGATTGGCAAGTTTGTCGGGTGCAAAGCCAAGTATATACATTCTTTACATGCTGCTAGTTCCGTCTCCAAGGTGCTATCAGAAGTATGAGTCTCTCTGCATGCGTTATAGATGATCTCGTCTCTATTGTCACGGAGAATCATACCACCACCTGCTACCCCGTAGATGGGCATGCAATTCGAGTCGCCTAGACTAGTCTAACGACGACGCTCAACTTTTAATGGGCATGCTAACAACATGCTTCACTTTTATATGCCATGCTAGCATTGAATTTTCACGAAACGAACCAAAAAAAGCACATGAAAGAATCAGACAACTTTGCTCCAGGACAACAACCAAACATGTCATAAATATCTTCCGACCGGAAATTAAGATATGCTCACGAGGCCAGATCGAGAGATCATCTACCAGATTGTCGCACCATCGGGATATTACCATCGTGTACTGGACTCTCGTTATATATGTATATTTTTGTACAACTAGCAAAAGAGCCCGTGCGTTGCAACGGAAGCAAACCATACAACACGTTTTAACCTAATAATCATGACTTGAGATATTTATTTAAACTTACTGCATAAATAGAATTTAAAAATTGTTAAATAAGTAAAATAACATCATATTTAGATTATACGCATCACTATAGATTCAAATTACATTATAAATAGAAATTAAAAAAACTAAATAGGTGAGATACATTAGATTTTGATTCAACACATTTTTTGAATGAAAGTTCATATGTAATAATTTAAAATTAGAGTTACAGTTTAAAAAATATAATTTTTTCAAGTATTTGTTAATTATAATTGGACAGCGGATTAATTAACAACACGGATCGGCCTCGTTATGAAAAATGGATTGTACGTTATTGATTAAAATTACAGCATAAATATTATTTATAAAATTATTAAATAAATAAAATAACATTATATTTAGATTGTGCGCATCATTATTGATTACAATTACATTATAAACAGAATTTTAAAAAATTAAATAGATAAACTAACATTATATTCAGATTATACATATTTTTCTAATAAAATTTCATATATAATAATGTAAAATTGGAGTTACCGTTTAAAAGATAATTTTTTTAAAGTATTTTGCATTTATAATTGAACTACAGATTAATTAATTAAAAACTGTAGGGGTGTTTTTGAAAACATATGGAAAATGATTTTTTTTTTACTCAAGTATGTACTGCGGGTTTATTTTATGAAAACTGAAGGAGGTTTCTACAAAAAATCCAAAAAACGATTCGTTCTCTCACTGTATTATGTACTGCGGGTTGATTTCAGGAAAGCATAGGGGGTTTCCTGTAAAAACGAAAAAAAACGATTCGTTTCTCACTTAAATCCGTACTGCGGATTGATTTCGGAAAAATCCAGGGTGCTTTTTGCAAAATGACGACGACTGACGGAAGAAGCACTGCGTGCTTTATTATTGGGGAGAGATAATATTTTAGTTGGAAGCAATCACAAGATTTACAAAATCACACGTGCATCGACAAAAATAAAATATGATTTTAGCCACTAGTAAGGGAAAGTGTAATGGGGTTACATGGGAGGGCTATAATATATAGCACGTTAAATTTTGGATTCGCTACGCATCAAATTGGCTGATTTTTGAGCATTGCCAAATCGAATAATTTTTATGGCGAACTAACTTATTACGAGAATGCCAATTTCATTTGATAAACATGTCAAATCTTGGCAATGTTTAGGTTTTTGACAAGATTTGACATGCTTGCTAAAGGAAATTAGCATCCTTGTGACAACTTAATTTACCATAAAAATGTTTGATTTGTGATGGTTAAAAATCTGACATCAACATTTTGCCTAGTTGAAGGAGTGAGAAGGGGAAAGAAAAGAAACAAATTGTAGATTTATAGTCAACTCCTACACTTTCATAGAACGGTGGGCTATATATAAATGACGAGCAATGCTACACCTATAAAGAAATATGAAAACTTTACATACTAGCCACCGCGGCACGCCCATGAATTCGTATGGGGATTAAAAGTTTGTACGCAAGTCTATCATTTTTGTATAAAGACATATACGCCATTTTCCTAAATACTCTTTCCGTCCGAAATTATTTATCGCATAAATTTAAAAAAATGAAAGTATCTAGAATTAAATACATTTAAATACATCTATTTCTATAACAAATATTTTCGGACGAAGGGAGAATAAGACTTTTTTTGCAGTAAACTGTCAAAATGTCTTACATAAACATAGATGACTAACTATTATATGGCTACTAGATTGGTTACACATGCCGTTACAACTCATATAATCGTTTTCTGTACGTATGAGCGTATGAGCGTGTGCATTTATACTGTGTAAAAGATAGATGTGCCAATCTATATAGCACAATAGCCGTTGTGGCTAACAATTAACTTGCTACGGAAACGAAATATTTTATTGGAAAGTGAACCACACGCACGGGACAGATGTGTGATCAATCATGTTGCCCACAGACCGACGCCGCCGACCATTCAACAAGAGCCCTGAAAATTTTCAACCCAACGTGAACGATGCATCTGCCGGCTAACAATTACTCCACACAAAAAAGACGCAACTAACCAAAATAATGGATGTTTTTAAACACAGTATAGACATAAGCAATTGTTAATATATATATATATATATATGAATGTCACGAAGATATCAATTACATTTAGTCAGTGTACCAACGGGATGTCTCAAAGACATCGAGAATACACACAGTCCAAAAAAAGCCTCATCATGGTGATCAACTCCTCCGAACAGCAACAAATAAATCACCACCAAAAGACAATAGTTAGAAAACATAAAAGGTATCCAAAAACAACGCCTTTAAAAAGGGAATAATGCACAAGCGTAGTCATCGTACGATCCAAGATCTTAGGTTTTCATCCTGAAGGATGTTCGAGCTCTCAAAACTATAACTTCAGCGAAGCAATTGCGAGGCATACCCAATAAAGATCAAACCTTAGGTTTTCATTCTAAAAGTCACGATGGCACCTGAGGAGCGCCACCAAAAATGAAATCATCCAATGTTGCCGTACCTACTTGCTAGAGCTGCTTCTGAAAGTTATCAAACACCTAGCTCACTCCATCGTCTTCAAGGCCCCCTCTACCTTATTGATCCTTCGATCTCAACCACCATGACTTTCTTCACCGTTGTCTACGTCATGGAAATCGAGATACCGACATGTCTTATAGTGTCAACAAACAAACAAAGCTTCACGTCGCGCCCTCATGGAGCTGCGTAGGCCGATATGGACGCATACGATCGAATTCCATCCGATCCAGATATCCTTGGGCAAGATCTCCGGCTGCAGTTCCGGAACACATCGACGACCAGATCAAGGAAGATCGATCATGCAGATTTTTGCCGTGATGCGACGAGAGCACTTGTACTGCCACCACATTGCTGCCTCCACCATCACCGCAATCACTACTAGGAAAAGGGCTATCGATGATATAGATACTAATGACGCACCACACAAGCAGTGCGCCACTACTATATAGTAGTGACACACCATGTGAGGTGTGCCATTAGTGTGATGGACACTAATGGCGCACCACACACTCGGTGCGCCATTACTATATTTTTTTTTTATTTTTTTTACAAAACTACTAATGACGCACCAGTAGCTGGTGCGCCATTAGTAACCAGGGTTACTAATGGCGCATCTGTTAGTAGTGCGCCACTACTATAAAAAAAATTTGGTTTATTTTTGCAAACTACTAATGGCGCACCACAGCTAGTGCGCCACTAGTAACCAGTGTTACTAATGGCGCATCTGTTAGTGGTGCGCCAAGTAGTTTTGCCAAAAAAATAGTAATGACTCTCGACCGACCAAGACCCGACCCCCTCACGCCGACCGCAGCTAGTCGTCCCTCTCCTCTCTTCTCGCCGCCCGCCCCGCCCCCCTCCCCTCCGCTAGGGTTCCCCGCTCCGCCGCGCCACCCCGCCCCGCTAGTGTTCCTCGCACCGCCGCCGTCCCCGCGGCGTCGCTCCCCTCCCAAACCCGAGGCCTCTCCTCTCCCACTACACCCTCACCGCGGCGTCGCGCCTCTCCCGAACCCGAGGCCTCTCCTCTCCCACTACACCCTCTCCGCCCCATTCCGCGCCGCCGTCCCTCCCGCACCCGCACCCTTCGCCGCCGCGGACGCGGCCGCGCACCCCGGAGGCCTCGCCCACCCCCGCAGCGTGCCGCTGCTCCCCTCCTCGTCCTCATGGACGCTCTCGCACTCCACCACACCGTTCACCACCGCCACCGCCTTCCGCTCGAAGCTCCACAGGGCTCACGCCATTGCCGGCGGCGGTGCGCAGGCTTTGGCCGACGCGGTGCGGTGGGAGCCCAAGCGGGTCTACGGAGGCGAGGCCGCGGGTGCGGGTGGAGGTGAGAAGTTTCTGAATCTGCCCAATTTGGTGTCGATCGGGCACATGGCGTCGGGGCCGCTCATTGGATGGTGAGTTCTTACATTCAGGTGTCATCATGTTGTCGAATCGGATGCATTAATATAGGTGCTTAAGTTTGATGTTGGGCTTCGTCCATCAAAATGCTACTACTGCTTTGGTGTTTACTTTGTACTGCATTCAGTACTCACCGTGTTAATATAGGTACTTTGCTAACACTGTTTGTTGTTTTCTGTTCACTGTCACTGGTTTCAGTTATTTACATGTGCTGTGATTCTTGTTGCAGGGAAAGAAAGGCTGTGGCTGAAGTTGCCAGTGGATCGTTCTAAGTTTGTTCCCGTAGCATTAAAGGTACAAATACTACACTAGCTATTGAAATCAGTTTGTCTGAACCTCGTGACAAGATATATGTAGTTCATTGAATTGATGATATGTCCCTAAAATCTTTGTGCGGGAAGGATTCAAGTACCACCATGCGGAGGAGGCCTACTTGATACTGACATACTAGATCCCTGACAAGCCGTCTCTGCTCCCAGCGAACGCTTCTCATCAGGTCGGCGTCGGGGGCTTCATGATCAATGATCAAATGGAGGTAGCTCTCGTGCGCACAGTGCTAGTAATGGTTTCGGCCTGAAGGGATAATTGCTGAAGAAGTTCGTGTGTCTAATGGCATTTCCCTGAACACCCCGACAGGTCCTAGTGGTGCAAGAGAAGTACCGCGACTGGGTGTTGGACGGTGTGTGGAAACTTCCCACGGGGTTCATTCAGGAGGTAAGGACGCACCGAAGGTCATGGGCGATGCAACCGTACCGTAGTACATGATGCGTGTCGCTGGTACTGAAGCAATTGTTGTTCCTTTTGCAGTCAGAAGAAATATGCACGGGAGCCATCAGAGAGGTCTAGGAAGAAACATGGGTAAGCAAAATTGTTTTCCTCTTGCAGTCCGTTTTCTCGGACTATCTTGCAAGGATTAGTTCTGAATGTGTTGCTCTTGTGGTGTGATATGTGCAGGTTGACACAAGTGCTCAGAGCCGCAAGTTCTAAACCTGAAGGTTTGTGTTGCATCTGTTTCTTTCAGGGCAAGAGGACTACAGCAGGCTGAGCCTGCTGAGCTACAGAGGAGCCTGGACCAGATCCTGTCGTAGCTCTACTACCACAAGGTCATCGGCGTCGCACACTTCCTGCTCTTCGTCGAGGGCAAGGCCGCCAAGCCCACCGTCGCTGGCGTCCTCAAGTCCATCCCCGTGCGTTCCTCGCCTCATCATATTTCCAAAAATTCACTAGTACCAATCTGACTCTGCTTGTCTGTTCTGAGTCTGTGTCTCTCTGTCTCTGTTTACTAGAAACTGCAGCATTTGATATCCTTTTGGGGAAATGCTACAATGGACCCTCTTTGCTACACACTTTTTTAGATTGCAAATTTCTGCATGTACTAGTGCTGGCTATTCTAAGGAAATTGCTTGTTCGCATCGTTAGATAACGCTAGTTGGTACTTTTACCCAAACCGAATGTTTCTGAACTTTTTCTGTGGTTGTGCTCAATTTATCCCATGACTGTAAAAAGAAGTGTAGCACGCCGAAGCACAGTAAGAGGATGTGATAAGAAAAATGTTCAGTTGTTTTCTGCTCGTACAGTTTATGCCCAGTTTCTTCTATTTATCTTGTGATAATGTGACTTGGAAAGTATAAATGTTATCATTTCCTTTTAATTCAACATTCAAGTCATCCTTCCTTGCAGATAACGAAAACCTCCATAGGTCAAGCACTATGCCGGGGGTGATCAAGGATACTGAGATAACTACTTAAACTCCGGGTCCATCAAATCTGGAAAGGTCAAAAACTGAGAGGCGCAAACAAAGTAACCCAACTGATGATCCTGCTAAACAGTTATTGGATGATAAGATTTCCATAAGGAAAAAGGTGTGTATACCTGGCCCTCTTATATTCCTTGGTATGATGAAATGTAGCTTCTTCTTGACGCGGTCCATGTGCTGGTTATGTAAATGTAGGAGGTATTGAATTGTTAATTATGGTAGCTTCTGTATGAACATTGTCATTAATATGTTTGGGAGATAGTTTTTATATGTAATTACATCTCTATAGAAGTTGGAGCTGATGAAATTGCAAGTGCTTTAGTGGGTTGGAACAACGTAGTATATACAAATTTGTAAGTTTTGACATACTGCAGTGCATTGCATGGAAGATTGAAACATGGCCAGATTTACTAATTTGTGTCTGGTGCTGGATTTTTCTCTCTTCTAATCTTCTGCAAATTTAACTTCACACAACTCAAAATGTTAAATCGAATAGCTACAGTGAAGGATGATGGAACTGTGGTTGTTAATGTACCGAGTACACTAGAAGCGACTCCAATTGACGTTGGAGCAGTGGGTGGCTATGAGGATGTTGTAGTTGAAGAATCATTTTGTAGTCAGCCGCTCATCTCTTAACTAGCATCAGTGATTCAAGGCCTAGGGGTGTTCCACGATGGGCAACCTTGTCAGTTCAGTCTAGTGTAAGATTGATATATGTGGAAACAACAGAGACCTTGACTCACAGTTTGCAAACATGTCTTTACAACACAAGGATATATTGTTAACTATGATATCATGATAATCTTTTGATTGAATGTTTTTAATACGCATATGATATTTTAACAAGTTGATCTGGTTCCACTTTCTTGACAAATTTGTGTAAAATGTTTTCAGGTACTCAACCTATTGATGCACATGGACATGATGACTCCCTAGCGTTTATGGACCAACCAACCTGTTATCATGGACCTTATTGTATTGTAGACCATTTGGTGTTTCGAGTGTTTTGTAGCTTGCACTTTGTGCATGTAGATACAAACTTGTGTGTTCTGAACCATCTGAAGTCTCTCATAGTAACCAATAGTCCTTATCTTTTTGTGACTTGTGTGTTCTAGATGATTGTTAAGATGGTCAAAACTATGCTTCCTCTAGCTTAATTTGTTTGTCAACTTGCGTTCAATGTATGTGCATGTTTATAAACATATTTTTATTGTGGTGTAATATGTGTTTATCATGAACCTTCTTGTGGGTGTGAGGATAATAATTGAATATTTTTAGAGCTGGTAGTATAACCTGTGGCGCATCATGAGCTATACTAATGACGCACCTCGGAGGCATACTAATGGCGCACCAGGAAGGCATACTAATGGCGTACCTGGGAGGCATACTAATGACGCACCATGAGCTATACTAATGACGCACTTGTGGTGCGCCATTAGTAAAAAAATCTAATGACGTGATGCTAGTGGTGCACCTATAGTGCGGCATTAGTAGCCAAAATAGGTGCGCCATTAGCAAGCCTTTTCCTAGTAGTGAATGGCGGAGGACATCAGCCCACATTGCCCACAACCCGCGTTGTCGGCTGAAGACGAAAGCCAGACCGGGAGGACCTTGATCCGTCGTCATCCCCTCGCCTGCACGATCCACCCCTTCGAAGCCCGTCGTGCGTCGTTGATCCCGAATGACGCTATCGGGGATCCGCCGCCACACAACCACAACCCTCGCCATAGCGGTGTCCCGGCCTAGTCACGTCGCCCTGTGGCGGAGGCCATGTGCGAGAAGGCGAAACGCCCTGCCACCGTCAACGTCGGCCAGGCTTTGCCCGGCCGTGTCCTTTGGCGACGACGATGGGGACGGAGGAAGAGGAGGGTGCTCGTGGCGGCGGTTGGGGCACTCTCCCCGTCGCCCATGGGAGCAAAGTGGGAGGTTCCAGACGCGATCTCCGTAGGGTTCTCCATGGAGCGACGTGAGAGGGTCCTAGACACAAATATTTATATATGCGTACATACATTCATCTCTATGAATGCACATACGCATACTCTATTTTATGAGTACATTCGAGAGACTGAACCGACATATCATTTTAAGATTTATGAGTCATCATGAGTGCAATATCGTTGACGAAAACGTTTTTTTTAACTGAATGCGTATCAATGAAAATCTTAATACAAACTCAAAAATAATGCGAGCATCATGACTTAAATTCTGATGAATTAAGATATCACCGTCACTCTAATCATTCAATATTAATTCGTTAAGATAATGCGTGTTGATCACCGACCTCTCACGAACAAACGTGCACATGCAAATGATGAAGGACCGGCATTTTCACCGAGATGTTCGTCTCGGGTGTGTGGTGCGGGTTCGATACCGAAAACGTTGTCAACCTCGCAGTGCGCGGTGATGCCACTGCAAATTTAGCTTAGCAGCACCAAGCGTTCGTGTTTCCAGGAGTTTTTGACCTTGGCTAACGGAGGCGCTAATGGGCGGCTCGATCGTCGCACAACTTTTCACCTAACCACGGAAAGCGATGCTTCACATGGGTGGGATGGGTGCATATACATTCCGCCTGCACGATCGACTCTTACAGTCCCCTTGTTGGACCTAATTACTTTCATGACTTGTACTCTGTTCCTAAGTATAAATCTTTTAAGAGATTTCACTAGGAGTCTACATACGAAACAAAATGAGTGAATCTACATTCTAAAATATGTTTATATACATCCGTACATAGTCTATTAATGAAATGTCTAGAAAAATTTATATTTAAGAACGGAGGGAGTAATATTCGTCATCTTTCTTGTGACTGCAGGCGATGAGGCGAATGAGTGGGCGAGCTTTTGACGAGGATGAGGCGCGCCGCGCCGGCCTGATTCGAGCAAGAGTATGCGGTGCCGATTAGTGGGAATGAATAGAGGCGCACTAACTCTACTTAATTACTCAAGTCCAAAAGCAAGCAAGTGTCAACGTGTAATATCATATTCTTTTATATTATTTTAACACGGTATAATTACAGATACCCATATATAAACATAAATTCGTCTATATGAAATATGGACCCACGCATGTTCATCCTATCCTTACGAACACTTTCAAGATATAAAACTGACACGACATCTTAATATTAACGAAGTTGTCACATACGTATTCCTACAAGAACGTCTTCTTTCATTAAACGTATACCACTTAAAGTTTTAAAATAAATTTACAAAAATTGGAACCACGAGCATCAAGTCTAAGACTTTGAACTTTGATGAATTGGTTTCATCATAAGAAATCTGATTATCTGAGTTACACCCAGTTCATGTATAATATTCTTTTATTTATGTTGCGTCCATATGTAGCCTATCACCATCACACAAGTATATAGTAATAAGATATTTTGTAAAATGATGGTCTTGTCTATGCAACGGACAAGACAATCAGAAACTTAGCACTCCTGGAAAGTCAATTTACCGCCGCACCAATTCGTTTTGGTTAACAAGATGATGAGTTGCTGCACAAGCTATCATGATAATGGTGTAATGTGTATGATATATAATATTTAAAGTAGAACTGTATGTTACATATTGATGGTGCCACCTATTAATGATAGGGTCATGGACCAAATATTCAGGATTCATTTAGGCTTCATACAGTCATTAAATTCTCAGGACTACTCATGCATTCGGATGCACACATTGAATTAATTCGGACTCATGGAGTCACTCGGACATCTCCCCGCAAGTCGGTCACACACCAACACTCTTACATGAGAAGGCGTAGACGACGTGGGAGCTACAACGATCGAATGACTTAACACCATACATGAAGTGGGCCATAACAACGTTACCAGTAACAACTGTACTTCCTTCGTCCACGTGTGTCGGGCACCTAAGGAGGAGCATTGCAATCTAGGCGCAAGAAGATTGGGTTAGGTAAATAATTCGAACCATAAAGGAAGCCAATCACAACCCAAGTCTCTCTTTACAAAACACTCAAGTAAATCAAACAATAACAGCTCACACGGTTTGGCTAACTCATGAATTTAAACTTATAACATACAACTAATTCCCACGCTAGAGCAATTAATTGGAATTAAGTTTAAGAGCAGGAGGATTGCATGCGTTGGTCAAACGATTTCCAAGAAAGGGTTAATTACGAAGATTAATGCACCTATAATGACATAGGCGACTTATACTTTTGGAATTTCAGAATTCTCTTAGGTGCCCAACGCAACTGGACAGAGGGAGTACTTAGGACTGCAGTTTCCACTAACTTTTGTAGTTCTTCTCATTAAATGCCCTTGAAGCAGCTCACCAATGGGACGTGGCACATTCTATATAAGCCATCCTTGAGCTTTGTGACAAGGGTTCAACATCCTCTATAATAAGATATCCCTAGAGAAAATACAAGCCTCCGCACACGAGACGTGGGGTCTTTACCTCTCCGAGAGGGACCCGAACTCGCTAAATCCGAGTGAGATACTTGCGTCGTAGCTAGGCTTCGCCCCTCATTCATATCCCTAGTATTCATTGTCATGATCGTTACCTCGACAGTTGGCACCCACCGTGGGGTTGTGCGTCTAGCGATTTTTGGCGCGGGTGGAGATTTATCCATCATCATGATGATCCTTGACGGAGAGATCCGATTCGGTTCCTTCAGGTTTATCATTGACGACTCGGCGTGGCTCCAGAGAGCTTCTACGGACACGGATGCATTGTCCGCCCGTGGTGCAGCGCACTTCCGCGCATTCATTCGGAGTCCTACTTTGGCAGCCGCCGGTCCCGTACCGCGCGGCACCTCTTTTTCCGCCTGGACGCCGCGCTCACCGCTGTAACATGGGATCAAGCATGCCGTGGTTCTCCACGCCACGACCAAGCAGGTGGCTACGCTCGACTCCGACGAGCCCACCCTCTATTTATTCGCCTCCTCGCATGACGATTCTTCCGACGAGTCCAAGTGCAAAAGCAGTGAGCCCGTCGCGGAGATTCTGATGGCTGGCATAGCCGGGGGAACTCTTGGGTTCCCTAAAGGGAGTTCCCGCAGGCGTGGCAGAAACGGCCACGACGACCACGACGCCGACCCATACGCCCCCACCCTCTCACTCGTGAGCAGCGGGAAGAACTCATACAAAGGAATGAGCAAGCTCTGCTCACTCCCATCACGGGGATGACTCCGGAGGCAATCGCCTTGGAAGCCACGCATCAGGCCACTCTAGTCGAACGCGGTAGACTTGAGCGACTTCAGAAGTCACTCGACAACCGCACAGCCCGGGAGCAACCCAGTTCTAGTCGGCATCGCAAGAGGTTGTTTCCGAACTACCGCTCACAGGATTACCAAGTGATGCGCACTCTGTTGCAAAACTTGGTCCCGGCGACTTAGATCGCCGACTCCATTCAGCCGTCTGATTCGGCGGTTGGAGAAGGCATTCGATAGATTTAAGCTCTCCTAAAGATGGCCTTGGAGTAGAATTTTGCATTGTCCCAATCACACAACCGTATTTACAACAAGTTCGTCTAGGCACACACAGTGCAGTGGGCCCACGTCCCACTTTGACCCGGGAGGCATTGGTGTTCTCCTCCTCCGAGATACTAGTATGGAGAACGAAGGCGCGACACCGTCGTCGCACCCAGACGCCCCCTCTGAGGGATGTCACTTACGGATGCTAATCCTATGATGACAGGTGGCCATACGAAGATGATCGGAGGCGCAACCCTGCTCGGCGGAGGGACTATAGGCATGAAGACTTCCAGGCGACCCAACTCAAGGCCAGATCCATCACTGCCCACAGTATGTCAACAAAGCTAGAGCCAGCAGGGACTGACCGAGTGGTCATGACGTGTTCGGTGTCGAGTGTCTCAATAGATACATTTGGTAGGCTAAGATTCCCTCCAACTATAGGTTGGCGACCATGATCGGTAAGTTCAACGACGAGTCGAAGCCAGAGACTTGGTTGGAAGATTACCGAGTGGTCGTCCAAATTGGCGACAACAATGATTTTGTTGCAATGGAAGACAAACCCCTCATGCTCGAACGATCAACAAGGGTGTGGCTCAATCATCCACCCTCTGGCAATATTTATGGATGGGAAGTGAAAGCACAACTTCTCCCTAGGTGGTTTTGGTAATTAATAACAACATATATTTCATTGGACTAATGATTCCACCAATCATATTTTAGGAAAAGTATGATGAATGCATTGGCAAAAGATTGTGAGGAGATCCCCTAGATGCTTGGAACATCAATTTCCAACAAGCTTCAAGGATCTGTATTATGCATTTTTTGAGAAATCACATTTGAGTCCATAAGAAAGCCAATACTATTAAAAGGGGATGAGGTATCTACGATGATCCGGTTGATCAAGTGCTTAGAGATTAGCTACCAAAACCCATAATGAATCATCCCACAAAATATTTTGTCAAAACCCTAACACTCAAATTTGATGCCACCAACTATTCCAAATCAGCCATACTGAGTTTTTCTTATACATAATCCACAGCCAAACCCTAACCTCTTGGTGACACCAAGTCCCGTTTTGATGCAATCTAAATCTAGTGACCAACTCCCTCGTATCCATTTGCTAAAATCAGAATCTTTGAGTTTTACAAATTGGTGCCACCGAGTTTATGTAACTGCCTAGGCCAGCCAAAATCAGACTCACTTATATATCGGTCTCACCAAAACGTTGAAAGATTCCAAATTTTGCACTAGTCGGTGTAACCAAGTTTTTATTTCGGTTCCATCGAGTTGGGCAATAATGTTGTAGCGATTGGATTTGTGGAGATGCATATATACACCCATCCACCTCCCTCTCATTCATAGAGAGAGTAGTCACAACAAGCGAGCACTTTCCCCATCCATTTTTTGAGAGAGAACCACCTACACATTTGTTGAGATCAAGATCTTCCCCTCCAACCATATGAATCTTGATTTCTAGCCTCCCCAAATTTCTTTCCACCAAATCAATCTCTTCTACCAAGACAAATCTGTGAGAGAGTGATTGAGTGTTAATGAGACTATCTTTTGAAGCACAAGAGTAAGGAGTTGATCATCCATACCACATATATTATCTTTTGGAGAGTGGTGCCTCCTGGATTGGTTAGATGTCTCCTCGGAGCCTCTGACTTCATGTGGAGTTGAACCAAGAAATTTGTAAGGGTGAGGAGGTCGCTTATTTCTTGAATATCTACACTAAGTGAGGCTAGTCCTTCGTGGACGTAAGCCATGATGGTATAAACAAGGTTGCTTCTTCGTGGATCCCTTGTGGGTGGAGCCCTCCATGGACTCGCGCATACGTTACCCTCCGCGGGTTGAAGTCTCCATCAACATGGAGGTACGATAGCAACACCTATCGGAACCACGACAAAAACCACTATGTCATCTTTGCATTTGATCTTCCTATCCTTACCCTCTACTTATATGTGCATGTCTTTACTTACTGTTGCTATACTCTTAAAATTGCATGTGTATGGTGCGGTTGACTTGGTATAATTGCTAAAACTTGCCAACAATTAAAATTGGGAAAAGGTTAAGTTTTTATTTGGTCAAGTAGTCTAATCACCCCCCTCTAGACATACTTTGGATCCTACAAGTGGTATCAGAGCTTTGGTCTCCGTTGCATTGGTTTCATGACCTAGGAGAGTATGGTGTCTAGTGAGGGAAATTACAATCGTAGAGGTCAATATTTTGATGGTACAAACTTTGCTAGTTGGAAGCACAAAATGAAAATGCATATTCTTGGTCATAACCTTGCTGTTTGGGCTATTGTTCGTGTTGGATTGCAAGGTGAATTATTTGGTGATGGAAAGGAACCAGATCGTGAAGCGACTACGAAAAAATTGAATATGTTGCAATACATCGCTCAAGCATGCGACATTCTATTCAAGTGATATGCCCCAAAGAGTTCAACAAGATTAGCCGTCTTGAGAATGCAAATGACATTTGGGATATTTTGGTTGATATGCATGAAGGAACCGACTCCGTCAGGGAATCTAAGTTGGATGTGCTACAAAGTCAACTTGACAAGTTCGAGATGAAAGATGGTGAAGGAGTCACTGAAATGTACTTTAGGTTTACCCCCATCACAAATGAGATTGTCGGCTTAGGAAGCGAAGAGATGACCAATAAATTCATCATCAAGAGGATCCTTAGAGCCTTGGAAGGAAAGTAGGACGTGTGCACATTGATCCAAATGATGCCAAACTACAAAGATCTCAACGCTATGGAAGTCATTGGAAGGATTGTTGCTCATGAAATGTCACTCAAAGACAAAGAAGAGCTCCACAACAAGTCAAGTGGTGCATACAAAGCTTCAAGTGACACTCCCGCTAACTCAAGTGAAAACCTTGTTACCAATGAAGAGATAAGCCTTATGGTCAAGCAATCCAACAAATTCTACAAGAATAGACGCAAAGAGAGAAGCTCTAACTCAAGATAGGAAGAGAAGCATTCATCTAGTTGTGATTGAAATTGTTACAATTGTGGAAGACCCGGACACTTTTCCAATGAGTGCTCGACCCCCTCCAAGAGAAGAGAAGAGTCACTTAGAAGAAGAATCTCAAGAGATGAGTCACCTCGAAGAGAGAGAAGGAGTATAGAAGATCGCTATGAAAGAAGACCCACCCCCTGAAGAAGCAAGTACTCAGAGAGGAAGGACAAGTACACCAAGAGCCACACAATAAGAAGACATCTAGCTCATGTTGGTGAATGGGTATGTGGCTCCGAATCCGACAACCAATCCGAGAGAAGCTACCACCCCGACCTCGACTATAGTCAAGATGAAAGTGTTGCCGGACTAGCGCTTGTTTCCTCCAACTCCTATGACCTGTTTGATTTACCAAATGAAGCAATTGGAGGTTGCTTCATGTCTAAAGGCCCCAAGGTATCACACCCCAAATACTTTGACTTTAATAGTGACGAGGATGGCTGTCACACCCTGTTTTTGCTATCACATGTCTGTGTTATAAAATTTTGAGCTTGTTAAAACTTTTTCAAAGCTAATGTTGTGAGTGCCATGATTGACATTGAATGCTTGTATGCTTGATCATGTGAGGTTTTAAAACCCTAAATTCCTTTGGTATTATACTAATTTCCAAAAACCTTTGCTAACCAAAGTAAAACCACCTTGAGTTGCACTACATGTCCTTGATAGCAAGCAGTGCTTCTACTCATATTTGGTAATCTGATTTTTACCTATCTTTATATTTCAAAACCACAAAAATAATTATTTTTGTGATTATTTTTCTAATTAAATAACCTGTCCATTTCCGAGGCCAGAATTTGTATTTCAACATGGGAAAATACTTTTCTGCCTTGGAAAAATCTGATTAAATTTAGAGGTGATCAGAAGGACATATATTTTCCATACATAGGATTTTAAACCCCATTTTATAATATATTTTTTGATTAAAACTATAAAAGCTAATTCTGTCTGTTTTGGCATTTTGGATTGGAAATATTCTCAATAAATTCCTAGAAAATTCCAATGGTATCCCTAAGCCTTGTTTGGTATCCACATAAAGTTTCACCTTTGATCAAAGATGGATAAGGACCCCAAATAACCCAAAAACCTTGTCTGTCCACAATCAAGTTAGAGCAACTCTACATAGCAAAGTTTGTCCAATGAGGCTAAAACTTTGCAGGAGTGCCTAATACCTCAAATGAGGGTTCCACACCAAAAAAATGGGATTTGTGGGACTTAGTTTGCCCACACTCCCTTTGGAAGGAACAAATCTGGTCATATTGGAGCGATTTCAAGTTTACAAAGCTAAACTTGTCCTTTGGAGCTCAAATTTGGTGGAACTCCATGGTGCCACCAAAACCAAACCTATTAAGTCTCAGCACCAGTGGTGGGGTGCTACCCCCTAAACTCACTGTCGAACACCTTCTGATAGATAGGAAAAAGGCACCTTAGCCACAGCTAAACCAAACTCCTTTGCTTCAAACTCCTAGATTAAGTGGCCAGCACCTTTATCTAACCCCAGTCAACTCGCCCCTCACTGGTTCAAAGTGGAAAGGCCAAAAACCCCAATTTAGACCTCAGTTCATGACTGACAGCACCAATATTTCTTGCCTCCTTTGACCAGCCGAAGCTCCCACTAAAACCAAACGGCTAGCCACACCCCGAGCAAGTGCCAAGACATTCTAGACACGTCCAAAGTGCCTCAGAGCGCACCAGCATGCCGTGGCATGCCAAAACTGCGCTCTGGGCGCTACAGGGAGTCACCGAGGTGGGGGCGACGCCCTCGGCCAGTTCCAGCCTTGTCCGAGATGTCCAACCTCTTCCCCGACAACCCCTCTGCGTCGGGCAAGCCTCAGGGCCCCTCCTCTCTCGTGCTAGAGCTCGCGCGACGCGTGCCCGCGCGCTCCAGAACCGGCCAAGGTTGCGCGGCCACGAATGCACGACTCTCCTCTCTCTCTCTCTCTCTGCAGCAGATGGTTCGGGCGGTCCAATATCACGTCCTGAGACCGTGGTTTCAACCCCAACCTCTCTCTGCACCCCCATGCGTGCCACGGTGAGTCACCGGCGCTCCCGAATCTGCTCACCGTCGCGGGCCTATAAATAGCCCTCCCCCTTGCTCCAACACCCCTCACATAGCTTCGCCACGATCACTAGTGCCTCCCTAGCCACCCCAGCAAACGAGAAGAGCCCCGGTGCTCGAGATCGAACGAGGCCCCTCCGCCTCGGAGCTCCGGTCGATCTCCGGCTACACGACGGCTCCTGCGCCCCTCGACCCACCAAACTGACCCCCTTAATCCCAGGAAGCGCTTTCCCCCAACTCGCCCGAGCTTTTCTGTGTCTCTAGCCACCCCCTCGACAACTTCCTGAAACTCCTCCACCACGGCCTCATCATTGCCGACGAACCCCTGCCTCCCCGTCGTTGTTTCAACCACCAGCAGGTAGGCGACGGTTAGGCAAACCCATTCCCATGTTCATTGGAGCATGAGCGCGTCGGCAACCTCGTCCGCGTCCTCCTCTTTGGCCGGGGGTAGGAGACGACCCCGACAGGTGTGCCCCACCTGTCGGTGGCCCAACCTCCTCCCCCGCGCTGGCCTCGGCCACTGACCGCAGGGCCTCGCGCGTCAGGTTCAAACCTGACGGCGCGCGCGCGTGGGCAGGCTGTCGACTGGCCCTGGGCCAGCCCAGCTCTGGGCCGAGCCAGGCTGGAGTTAGCCTGTTTTTCTTATTATTTTAAACCCTGGTTTCTAAGATTTTTATAAAAACAATTAACGAGTGTAAAAATATAATTCTTCCACTGTTATTCTTCTAAAAATGTGTAATATTTAATGATATGCTTAGGTGAATTTTTCCAGCAACTGTTCTATTTTATATTAATAAAAAGGACTAAAATGGAATAGTTTTGCTTCTGCTTGGTTGTTTTCAAAAATATTTCTTCAAAGAAAACTAAGGCAAATATTTTTTAAATGATATCTTAGATTTATCAGAAATAGGGAACATTTTTAAAATGACTTTGTGGACTGTTTCTGTGTGAGCTATTTCTTATTTATTGTTTTATCGACGATAGAAAATCCGTGTGACGAGGGAATTGGAGCGGAAGACCTCGAAGACCCCGGATATGTAGCTTACCAAGGCAAACATCCCTTTGACCATGACTGAGCATATGTTACTTTGCATGTTAAAATTGCAAGTATTCCCGTTGCATATGATTATAAGTGTCGGTAATCATTTGACATGATTTTACCGAAGGCTCCCCCGGAGCACATGCATTGAGCTTGACCCTACCCCTTGAGGGTCATGCTAATACCATGTTGACCAGTAAAGATAGAAGTAGTATTATCATGAGCATGTTGATGACATAAAACAAGAATTTATGAAAACCCCGTCGGGTGCCACTAAAGCCTGGGGGTGATGATGAGTTAGGTGGTCACTTTTGGTGAAGTGATGCACCCGGTATTTTTGTGAGTAAGGTTTCAGAAATGGGATTAGATTTATGATGTGTCGACCGTCCCAACCTTACCAGTACGACCACGTTACCCCTTATGGGACGGGGCTATGTTAATTACTCTGGTCGGTGCTAGCAAAGAGCCACATTACTAGTGGCGGGAGTGATATGTGGTCACTCTCGTGATGGGGTCGTGCCGGGTAGGACGATTATGCCATTTTTATGAGTTCCAGTCACACCGTTGGTCCTCACATGTTTGGTACTGTCCAGAGTTGGTGCTCGAAGACGTACAACATGTGGGCTGGGCACCAATCGAGTGGATCTCTTTGTCTAGTATTGTCAGGGGAAAGGCATTGATCGGGTACTTACCTCGAGTATGTGATATACCGCGAGTCGTGGATGACACGGAAGTTTCCCAGATCTCGTGGGTCCAGCGTACTACCTCTGAAGAGTGTAAACTATTCGAATAGCCGTGTCCATGGTCAAGGATAGTTGGGTAATCCTGCTTAAACTACGTCTTGATATTTCCGCATAAACCAAGTGTGCCTGAGTGTGTGTGTGTATGGTGATGGGAAAGGTGTTGCTATGATAGCAATAGTATGACCAAGTTTGGTGACTTGGCACATAGGGTGAACCCAGATGGTTCACCCCTCGACAGATATACCGATATCTGTAACCTGTTCTTCAAGAGTAATTCTTTAACTTGATGCATATTCATGATCATTCCACCCAGTTGAGTTATACGAGAGATGCATGATATTGTTATCCTTCACTTTCGTTGATTATATCATGGGTTGTTTGCGAGTACATTCAAAGTACTCATTGGCTTGCCACTGGTTATGTTATTGACCAGACATGGAAGGACCGGAGTTTGGAGATGAGTACGTCTTCAGAGACACCCTTGCGAACTAGGACGCTTCTGATTCAGAATGTCTGTCGGTGTAGGCTTGATGGCATGAGCACCCACTTAGCCCCTTTGTTTTCGCTATTAGTGTACTCGTGTGATTTGGCCTTAGGCCCTGGCTTGTGAGCTTGACCCTTCGGTCACGTGATGTAATAATCGGTACTTGGATGTAAGACTCTTTATTCAGTATCTGTGTTCGGTGAGCATTGATCTCTGGGATCACTGAGCATGGCGATTCTTGACTATTAAGTCGGGGTCCCCACAGAGCTGGTATCAGAGCCATCCTGACTATAGGAAGCCTTAGGTAGCATGGGCGATAGCCAAAACAATTAGTGCACATAGAATGACCCCAAAACCGCACCCACTAAATATTTCTAACCCTCTCCTCTACACCTTGTAGATGGCCGCCGTACCTGAGATGCTTCTGGAAACAGGCTTTCCTTTGCTTTTGAGTGATAGCCTCGAGAAGTGTCAAGTGCGTCGCATGCCCGTCTTTCTCTACCACGAACAGTGGGTCAACACCAACACCAAGAAGTATCACGTGGACGTGATAGTGAAGGCTAACGACTCTTCAACTAGCTGGTTCTTTGAAGGGCCAGAGATAGAGGATCTGATGTTGGCCGTGGAGACAACAGCACGAGAGGCACTCGTGCGACTCCACGACATCCTTCCTGAGATGGCGGACGAGCCAGCTACTCGTCACCTACCTTTTGTTAAGGATAAGGTAGATGGGAGTTGGACACTCAACCCCTCATCCGAGGACGGGACACCATTAAGGTTTCAGACCTACTTCAGCCTCTCCTCAGACACCTTGACACATCTTTTGATCAAGGAGTCAACTAGGATCCACCAAGAGCTGCACCAAGTTAAGGACCTACTTCGTATGGAGAAGATGAAGAACCACAAGGTGAAGAAAGAAGGAGCACCCGTAATATCACCTGGCTTTGCTTTCTGAGGAGGAATACCCCCGCTTCAGGCTGTTCCTCTTCAGAGTCGTCGTTTAACCGCAGAAGAGTACACCGAGCTCTTCGCTACCTCACCAACCAAGAGACGTCGTGATGGTCTACTTCCTTCCCCTAATCCCTCGAGGAAGGGAAGCACTAATGAAGATGAAGACCGAGAGCAACATGAAGACGAAGATCCCATAGAGCCAGCTTATGAGACCGCGCAGTCGATCGTTTAGCAGCGTAGGATGTACCGAACATAGGAGTTCTTGTATCAGGATTTTATGACCCGGATGTTGTGTGAACCTGTTGGATGCAAGTCGCATTCTTCCTTAAGCAGCTTGTGAGCGACTACATCACTTGTTTTAAATTAATGCAGTAGTTCTTTTTAAAAACCTTTGTCACAAAAACCTTGCACACTAGCACAACACCACACCCCCTCTTTACTAGAACGTCATCCCTTTCGAGTGCAACCAGTTTGGCAAAAATTGACCTGTCTACTCCCCTGACAGGATGGTGAATGCAATTCGCAACAACACTTTTGGCAGCCCCGGCTCTGCCTCTTCAGGAAAACAGCAGGGAACCGGAGGGGAAGCTCAAGCTGGAGATCACCATGTGCAGCAAGACGATGTTCCACCGCCACCGCCTCCCCGTGAAAGCTTGACCATGGCTCAGTTCCTTCAAGCTCTTCGGGAGGAGCGTCAAGCCAACAATGCCGCTATCCGGCAACTGGCTCAAACCTTGGTAAACCACCCACCACAGAACGGAAATGGCAATGGTCGCTCAACTCTCTCCGAGTTTATGCGGACTACGCCGCCCATATTCATGGAGACGACTGTGCCCTTGGATGCCGCTGACTAGATCCGCACTATTGAAGACCTTCTCGCGCTGGTCAAGTGCACTGATGACAATGAGAAAGTCCTTTATGCAACCCACTGTCTCAGAGGCACAGCCAGAGCCTGGTGGGATCGATTTCAGATCATGCGAGTGATACGTCTCCAACGTATCTATAATTTTTGATGGTTTCATGCTATTATCTTGTCAAAGTTTGGATGTTTTGCATGCCTTTTATTTATTTTCTGGGACTAACTTATTAATCCAGTGCCAAGTGCCAGTTCGTGTTTTTGCCATGTTTTTGACCCCTTTCAGAGGAGGATTTTGAACAGAGTACAAATGGAATAAAACTTCCGAAAATATTTTTTCTGGAACGGAAGAAGATCGGGAGACTTGAGAACCAAGGCAGGGGGTCCTCAGGGACCCCACAAGCCCTCATGGCACGGCCAGGGGGCCCGCGCCGTCCAGGTTTGTGGGCTCCCTGGGCCACGTATGCCCTATGGTTTGCGCCTATATATCCCCAAAAATTCCACAAAAAATCAGGGGAGCATCATAATCACTTTTCCACCGCCGCAAGCTTCTGTCTCCGCAAGATCCCATCTGGGGCACGTCCTGGTGCCCTGCCAGAGGGGGATTCGGACACAGAAGGCTTCTCCATCAACACCATGACCTCTCCGATGATGCGTGAGTAGTTCACCATAGACCTACAGGTCCATAGCTAGTAACTAGATGGCTTCTTCTCTCTCTTGGATCTTCAATGCAAAGTTCTCCATGATCTTCATGGAGATCTATCCGATGTAATCTTCTTTTGCGGTGTGTTTGTCGAGATCCGATGAATTGTGGATTTATTATCAGATTATCTATGAATCTTATTTGAGTTTCTTCTGATCTCTCTTATGCATGATTTCATATCCTTGTAATTCTATTCGAGTTGTGGGTTTTGTTTGGCCAACTAGATCTATGATTCTTGCAATGGGAGAGGTGCTTGGTTTTGGGTTCATACCGTGCGGTGACCTCACCCAGTGACAGAAGGGGTAGCGAGGCACGTATCGTGTTGTTGCCATCAAGGGTAAAAACATGGGGTTTTCATCATTGGTTTGAGATTATCCCTCTACATCATGTCATCTTGCTTAAAGCGTTATTCTGTGCGTCATGAACTCAATACACTAGATGCATGCTGGATAGCGGTCATGTGTGAAGTAATAGTAGTAGATGCAGAAAGTATCGGTCTACTTGTTGCGGATGTGATGCCTATATGCTAGATCATTGCCTTAGATATCGTCATGACTTTGCGCGGTTCTATCAATTGCTCGACAGTAATTTGTTCACCCACCAGGATATTTGCTATTATGAGAGAAGCCTCTAGTGAACACTATGGCCCCCAGGGTCTACTTCACACCATATTTTCAGCCTTACACTTTTTACTTCGTTGCACTTTCCGCCTTCAGATCTCACTTTTGCAAACAATCTTGAAGGGATTGACAACCCCTTTGAAGTGTTGGGTGCAAGTTGCTTGTTTTTGCGCAGGTACTTTGGACTTGTCGAGGCCCTCCTTTTGGTTCGATACCTTGGTTCTCAAACTGAGGGAATTACTTACTGCTCCTGTGCTGCATCACCCTTTCCTCTTCAAGGGAAAAACCGACGCAAACCAGAGAAGTAACAAGAAGAATTCCTACGCACCAGGGAAGGACTTTTGTTGCCGCAGCAGCGAGGAGGGCAAGTCATTACTTGGGCCGTGTTCAAGGATGGATTCCACGCCGCTCACATTCCTCCGGGAATGATGACCATTAAGAAGCGGGAATTCCGAGCCTTAAGGCAAGGCAGTGGATCAGTCAAGGAGTATTTGCAGAAGTTCAACCTCCTATCAAGATATGCACCTGAAGACGTCAGCACTGAGGCTGCCAAAGTGGAGCGCTTTATGGAAGGGCTGCAACAGTCACTCCCTTATCAGTTGGTTGTTTGTAAATGTCGGACCTTCAGTGACCTGGTTAATAAGGCCCTTATGTTGGAAGACCAGCGTCGTGCAATGGACGACACCTGTAAGCGCAAGCTAATGGGCAGTGGAGGACCGATTAGCTCAAAACCATGACCTTGGCAGTCAACCCCGGCAACACCCAACTATCAGCAGCAACAGTACAAGCATCCAACATTTCTCCAGAATTACGAACCTCGGCAAGTCAGCATCAAGCCAGCAAGCACTCCACCAAACAACGGTGGAGGCAAGACCAACCTTCCAGTGCAAGTTACCTGTTTCGGGTGTGGACAACCAGGGCACTATTCCAGGCAGTGCCCCAACAAGAAACCCGATGCTCCGCGCCCCAATACGCCAAATCTAGGCCAAGGAGCAACAGGCAGGAACCAGGCTCCCCGCAATTAGCAGTATCACGACACGGGGCGGGTTAATCATATTTCCGCAGAAGAGGCACAGGAAGGCCCGGACTACATTCTGGGTACGTTCCTCGTCAATTCTACCCCAGCAACAGTATTGTTTGATTGTGGTGCTTCGCATTCCTTTGTCACGCAAAAGTTTGCGGAAAAGGGTGGTCTAGAACCTACCTTGCTTCGTGGGCATATGGCAATTCAAACCCCGGGAGCAGTTTTGAGGACCAACCTAGGGTGTAGGAAGGTCGGGATAGTTATCAATGGGACGAGCTTCTGAGCGGATCTCATTGTGCTTAAGTCACAAGGACTAGAAGTAATTCTCGATATGGACTGGTTGGCCAAGCATCAGAGTATCTTGGACTGTGCTAACAGGGCCATTACCATGACAAGTGACCAAGGGGTCAAAGTCAAGTATGTCTGTGAGCCAGTACCCACTCGAGTGCCACGAGTTAACAGCCTATCAGAGGAAGGATTCGGCCGAGTGCCCATAGTCTGTGAATACCCACACGTCTTTCCTGATGAAATACCAGGGATGCCTCCTGACCGAGACATCGAGTTCATCATCGAACTCATGCCAGGATCAAGGCATATTTATAAGAAGCCTTAGAGCTAGCGGAGTTGAAGAAGCAACTGGATGCGCAACTCAGGAAAGGGTTTATTCGTCCAAGTACATCACCTTGGGGATCACATGTTCTCTTCGGGTCCAAGAAGGATGGGACAATACGACTTTGCGTCGATTACCGTTCTCTCAATGAGGTCACGATCAAGAACAAGTATCCACTCCTCAAGATTGAAGACTTGTTCGACCAGCTGAATGGAGCAAAGGTATTCTCCAAGATCGACCTCCGATCTGGATATTACCAACTAAAGATTCGACCCGAAGACATTCCGAAGACGACATTTTTGACCCGGTACGGTCTGTATGGATGCACTGTCATGTCCTTTGGATTGACGAATGCCCCAGCTTACTTCATGTACCTCATGAATAAGGTCTTCATGGAATACCTGGACAAGTTTGTAGTCATATTCATTGATGACATATTAATCTTTTCCAAGTCTGAAGACGAGCATGAGCAACACTTGAGGCTAGTATTGGAGAAGCTTCGAGAGCACCAACTGTATGCCAAGTTCAGCAAATGCCAGTTTTGGCTGAACGAAGTTGGATTCCTGGGTCATACCATGACAGCAAGTGGATTGGCAGTTGATCCCTCTAAGATTACCACGGTAACCAACTGGGAATCGCCAATCGACGTGAAGGAAGTCAGGAGTTTCCTCGGACTCGCACGATATTACCGCAAGTTCGTAGAAGGATTCTCCCGCATTACGCGACCTATGACTCAACTCCTGAAGAAAGGCAAGAAGTTCGATTGGACGTCGGAGTGTGAGGCAAGCTTCCAAGAGTTGAAGAAGAGGTTAACCACCGCCCCGGTATTGGCCACTCCAGATATCAGCAAGGAGTTCGTGATATATTGCGATGCCTCAAGGACCGGGATAGGTGGGGTTCTAATGCAGGATGGCAGGGCCGTGGCATACCTGTCATGGCAACTGCGCCCGCATGAGGAAAATTATGCCACCCATGATCTCGAGTTGGAAGCAGTAGTGCATGCCGTGAAGACATGGCGACACTACCTTCTAGGGAAGCGATGTGAAACATACACCGACCATAAGAGTCTGAAGTATATCCTCACCCAAAGGGAATTGAATATGAGGCAACGGAGATGGTTGGAGTTAATCAAAGACTACTACCTCAGCATTCAAAATCACCCCGGTAAGGCAAATGTAGTGGCTGATGCCTTGAGTCGAAAGACCAACACCTTAAACGTCATGCTTAAGGAAAGGCAGCCCGCGTTATATGAAGAATTGGAGAACTTCAGATTGGAACTGGTGGTACCAGGATTCCTAGATAACCTCGAAGTCAAGCCAACACTAGAAGACAACATCAAGGGAGCCTAGAAGGGTCACAAGAGCATCGAAGGTATCAAGAAGAAGATTCCAGCAGGCAAGGCCCCAGGATTCTTGGAGGATGATCAAGGAGTGGTGTGGTTTGGGAAACGTTTATGCGTACCCAACAAGGCTGAACTCAAGGAACTCGTCCTACGGGAAGCTCATGATACACCCTACTCCATTCACCCCGGTGGTACCATGATGTATCGAGATCTCCGAGAAAGACTCTGGTGGCACGACATGAAGAGGGAAATCGCGTCGTATGTGGCCAAGTGCGTGGTGTGTCAGCAAGTTAAGGCTGAGCATCAGCGACCCGCAGGACTGCTACAACCTCTGCAGGTGCTGTAATGGCAGTGGGACAAGGTAGGGATGGATTTCATTACCGGCCTACCAAGGTCTAGCAAGGGCCATAACTCGATATGGGTTGTTGTCGACCATTTGACCAAAGTGGCCCCTTTCATCCTGTTGATGTGCAACTATTCCTGACTTGATGCCTCCATGGCAATGGAGCCAGAAAAGAGCTGCTCCCAATTGCTCAACAATTAGAAATTGTCTTGCAATAGCCCACCAGCGCGTGGGATCGAGGCAGTTTTTGAGGGTAGAGTATTCAACCCAAATTTTTTGGTTCGCGCGATGGGAAGTGAAAGAATATTCTCAAGTGTTAGCAGCTGAATGTGTCAGATTCAACCACACCTGAAAGATTAGTATCTGCAAGCAAAGTGTCAACATCAAAGTAGTATGATAACAACGGTGCCAGAAACGATCTGTTGACGGTAGACTATTCCTAGCTGTTGTATCAATGGCGCCAGAAAAGTATTGTAGCAGGTAGCAGCAGTGTAATGAGTAACAACAGTGGCAAGGAACAATAGTAGCAAGTAGCAACAGTAGCAAGTAACAGCAGTAGCAAGTAGCAGCAGAGCAAAGCAAGTAACAGCAGCAGTAACAGTAGTAACAGCAGCAGAGCAAAACAAGTAACAACAGCAGTGGGACAAACTCGTAGGCAATGGGTCGGTGATTTGTCGGATGATATTCATCATGCAACAGTTATAACACGGAGAGATATGTGGCTAGCTCCCGTTCGTCAATGTGATGTAGGCATGCATTCCGTGTGTCGTCATACGTGCTTAGGGAAAAGAACTTGCATGACATCTATTGTCCATCCCTCCCGTGGCAGCGGGGTCTAAAAGGATACTACGGGATATTAAGGTTCTCCTTTTAATAAAGAACCGGAACAACGCATTAGCACTTGGTGAACACATGAACTCCTCAAACTATGGTCATCATCGGGAGTGGTTCCGGTTATTGTCACTCCGGGGTTGCCGGATCATAACACATAGTAGGTAACTACAACTTGCAAGATCGGATCTAAAACGCACATATATTGGTGACAACATAATAATTTCAGATCTGAAATCATGGCACTCGGGCCCTAGTGACAAGCATTAAGCATGGCAAAGTAGTAGCAACATCAATCTCAGAACATAGTGGATACTAGGGATCAATCCCCGTCAAAACTAACTCGATTACATGATAGATCTCATCCTACTCATCACCGCCCAGCGAGCCTACGAATAGATTACTCACGAACGATGAAGAGCTTCATGGAATTGGACAGGGAAGAAGGTTGATGATGACGATGGCGACGATTTCCTTGATCCGGATCCCAAAACGGACTCCAGATCTGCCCTCCAAATGAAGAACATGATGTGGCGGCGCGTCTGGATCGAAAACGCGATGAAATCTTCTCTCCTGATTTTTTCTGGCACAAAAGGGAATAAATAGCGCTGGAATAGGGGGTGACAGAGCCACGTGGGCCCCACAAGCTTGGTAGCCGCCACCAGGGGGCGGCGGCTACAGGGCTTGTGGTCCACTGGCCCGTCCCCTCCGGTGGATCTTTGCGCAGGTATTTTTCATATTTTCCAGAAATATTCTTTGTAAATTTTCAAGACGTTCCGAGAACTTTCATTTCTGCACAAAAACAACACCATGGCAATTCTGCTGAAAACAACGTCAGTTCGGGTTAGTTCCATTCAAATCATGCAAATTAGAGTCCAAAACAAGGGCAAAAGAGTTTGGAAAAGTAGATACGATGGAGACGTATCAACTCCCCCAAGCTTAAAACCTTGCTTGTCCTCAAGCAACTCAGTTGACAAACTGAAAGAGAAAGAAAAACTTTGACAAACTCTGTTTGATCTTGTTGTTGCAACTATGTCTAACTCATAACCAGAATTTCAGCAAGATCACAAGTTAACCACATAAGCAAGTGACACATAGGTCTCACGGTAAACTAATATCAATGGCATAATCAGCTAGCGAGCAAATAATAATGAGTTTCAGATACCAACAATTCAATCAAAACAAGCATGAAGCAATATGAATAGGTGGTATCTCGCTAGCTCTTTCTGAGACCGAAAAACATAAATGTAGAGCACTTTCAAAGATCAAGGGCTGACTAAACATTGTAATTCATATCAACGAAGATCCAGTCATAGTCATACTCAATGTCAATCAAAAGCAAAGCATAAAAATGACAGAGGCGCTCTCTAATCGGTGCTTATACAAGAAGAGGATGACTCAACAGGAAAATAAATAGACAGGCCCTTCGCAGAGGGAAGCATTGATTTGCAGAGGTGCCAGAGCTCAAGCTTTGAAAACAGAGATAATAATTTTGGGTGGCATGCTTTCATTGTCAACGCAATGACCAAGAGTTCTCAATATATTCCACGCTACTCATGCTATAGGCGGTTCCTAAACAGAAAAGTAAAGTTTTAACTCCCCACCACCAATCAATCACACTCCACCGCAAGCCGAATCCTCGGGTACCGTCCATACTAACATCAATCCGGGGGGGGGTCTTGTTTTACAGTTATGTTTTCGATTTAAGCGTGGAACGGGGCATTCCAATTACCGGACCTTTTCTCGTGAATGACAGTGAATAAACACATGTCGAGGATAACACGCCTAACATGGAAGATATCAATAGCCCCCTGTCACCACATGAGCGGTTCGGGCATGCAAAACAGATTATTTCTTGAAGGTTTAGAGAATGGCACATGCAAATTTACTTCGAACGGCAGGTAGATACCGCAAATAGGTAGGTATGGTGGACTCTTATGGAAAAACTTTTGGGTTTATGGAAGTGGATGCACAAGCAGTATTCCGCTTAGTACAAGTGAAGGCTAGCAAAAGACTGGGAAGCGACCAACTAGAGAGCGACCACAGTCATCAAGATGCAATGAGTTTGACTAACATTGAGTGCAAGCATGAACATGATACAAATCACCACGAATACGAACATCATAGAGGCTATGTTGATTTTGTTTCAACTACATGCATGAACATGCGCCATGTCAAGCCACTTGAATCATTCAAAGGAGAATACCATCCTATCATACTACATCATAGTCATTTCAAAATCTATGTTGGCATTCAAGGTAAACCATTATAAGCTCTCAGCTAATTAAACATGGCATCAGAAACTATGATCTCTAAGTTGTCATTGCTAACATGGTTCTCCCACAACAAAGCTGAATCTCGGACGACAAGCTAGTCATATTTACAAAAACAAAATAGATAGAGTTCATACCAGCTTTTCCAGTCTCAGTCACTTCATCATATATCATCATTATTGCCTTTCACTTGCACGATCGAATAATGTGAACAATAATAAGAGTGCTCGTGCATTGGACTAAGCTGAATTTGCAGGCAAAAACAAAGGAGAACACAAAGTAATATGGCTCTTTGAAAGCTAAACAGGTATGCATGCAAGAGCCACTAAACATTGTAACCATGGTCTTCTACCTCGACCCAAAGAAAAAAGAAAACTATTTACACGGGAAAACTCCCAACAAGCAAAAGAAGAAAGGAAAAATCTTTTTGGGTTTTCTCAAAAGGACACAAAACAAGAAAACAAGAAAATGAAAATAAACTAGCATGGATAATACAGTGGCAAAGTGTAAACACCGACTAACAAAGTGAAAGCATAAGCATGAATGTAAAGTTGGTGCAAACACGTACTCCCCCAATCTTAGGCTATTGGCCGAGCTTGGTCTACTCCCATGGATGGTCGTGGCGAAACCCAAAATCATAATGGGTGTTATACGGGAGTGATGCAGCCACTGCTTGAATAGCTGCCTCACGAAGACGAGCAGCCGTCGTCTCCCTCTCATACTCCTCTGCCTCTCCTATGGTTATGTAGTATCTCCGTTTTACCTGAAAGTCAAAGAAAGCAGGAGCAGGAAGGGTAATATGGAAAACACGCTGCCGGTTAAATATCAAACGGTATTGGAGGGATTCATCATCCCTCTCAAGGAACTGGTAGCGTGTTAGAGCGACACGATCACGGTAGGCTATACGGAGACGGGGTCTCCTGAACGGATGGGTACTCCAAGAAAATTTGCTAAGGGCGTAGCATAAATTCCACTAAAGAAATCCCCATCAATGGCATTATTATTCAACCTCCTTGCTATTATAGCTCCCATGTTGAAGCTCCTGCCATCTGTTACTGCGCTCTTAAGGATACTAAGGTCGGATGCGCATAGGTGACAATGTGCAACCTTGCCGTTAATGCATCTACCTATGAAGAGGGAAAGTAGTGCAAGGCAGGGAAATGAATGCTTCCTATGGTAGCTTGCGTGATGTCTCTAGTTTCGCCAAGAGTTATATTAGATAAAATCTCTAACCGAAGACTTAGCACGATCATTAAGACTATCCCCATCGGGTATCTTGCAAATCCTATCGAAATCCTCCAAATCCATGGTGTAGGATTTATCATATAGATCAAACAGTATGGATGAGTCACGGACAACTGAAAATTTAAATCTACGCATGAAAGAGGCAGTGAGCATAGCATACTGTTCACATTTATCCAAGAGGAATTCTTCTAACCCGGCATTGCGGACAAGTGTATCAAACTCATCCTTGAAGCCTGCTTCGATCATGAACTCATCGGAAGGCCATTCACATGGTTGTACTGGTGCGTCCCTTAGTTGATAAGGATCGGGCTCCCGGATAGAAAGACGGGGACCCTTCTTACTTGAGGAACCACCATGAAACTTCCTCCTGAACATAATTTCCTTTTGCTGAAATTTTTGAAGTTCAAGAGAAAAGTGAAGGAAGACCAACCACACCTTGTAGCAATTACTCCTCCTAGTGCCTAGAGACTGTATCACACGCTAAAACTACTTGGGACCAGCTAAAATCAACATTTCAAGCTCAAGAACAGGGTCACCAAGGTAGCAAGAATACGCGAAGGATAAAGCACTAGAGCAAAAACTAATTGGACCAATGGAGGAGTCACTTACCAAGGAGTAATTTCCCCAAAACGGTTCGGAGAATGGTGCTTTGAGCAAGGAGATCGAAAATCTCAGCCAAATGAGCAAGAACACGGGGTTGAGCTGCGAAACGATTTTTTCTGGAGGTAGAAGAAGAGGATGGGAGCTGGAATGAGTGGAGGGGGTCCCTGTGGGCCCCACAAGCTTGGTAGCCGCCACCAGGGGGGAGGCGGCGGCTACAGGGCTTGTGGCCCACTGGTGTGGCCCCCTGGCCAGCTCTCAGTCCCAGTATTTTTCAAAAAATCCAGAAAAAATCATACTAGATTTTTAGGACCATCGGAGAACTTTTATTTTCGAGGTATTTTTCTCCGAGATGCTAAAACAGAAAGCAGGAAAAACTAAACTAAATCTATCATTTTTCTTCTAAGCAAAATAAAGTGAAAGCTTAAAACAGAGGTATGTGACTCTTTAATTCATCCATTTCATGGTCATCGAAAGAAATCCGTCAATGGGGTTGATCAAATCCTCATGATAAAACATTTTCGAATCGCAAGAGGAAACGGAGAATTGTCGAATAGCCACTAAGTCACCTCAATGGGGATATGTATCTCCCCAACAAGCAAATCATACTTCATCTTGACACGAGGAATAGGGAATTCAAAGCTCCCAATAAGAATCGATGAAGTTTTTTCGATAGCATTGATGCAATGTACTTGATATCGTTTCTTCGGAAAGTGCACTGTATGCTCATTACCGTTGACATGAAAAGTGACATTGCCTTTGTTGCAATCTATAACAGCCCCTGCAGTGTTTAAAAAGGGTCTTCCGAGGATGACAACCATGGCATCGTCCTCGGGAATATCCAAGATAACAAAGTCTGTTAAGATAGTGGTATTAGCAACCACAACAGGCACATCCTCGCAAATGCCGATAGGGAAAACAGTTGATTTGTCGGCCATTTGCAGAGAAATTTCAGTGGGTGTCAACTTATCCAGTTCAAGTCTACGATAAAGAGAGAACGACATAATACTAACACCGGCTCCAAGGTTACATAAGGCAGTTCTTACGTAGTTTCCTTTAATGGAGCAAGGTATAGTGGGCACTCCGGGATCACCAAGTTTTTTAGGAGTTCCACCTTTGAAAGTGTAATTGGCAAGCTTGGTGGAGATCTCATGATCTGGTATCTTCCGTTTATTAGTCACGATATCTTTCATGTACTTGGCATATGGAAACATTTTGAGCATATCAATTAACCGCATCTGCAGAAAGACGGGTCTTATCATCTCAACGAAGCGCTCAAAATCCTCATCATCCTTTTTGTTGGATGGCTTAGGAGGAAAGGGTATGGGTCTCTGAACCCATGGCTCCCTTTCTTTACCATGCTTCCTAGCAACAAAGTTATTCTTATCGTATCTCTTAGGTTGTGGGTTATCAGGATTAACCGTAGGTTCAATCTCCACATCCTTATCATTTCTAGGTTGAGCCTCATTATGAACATCGCTATCCATATTGTCACCAGGTTCATGTTCATCCCCAGATTGTGTTTCTGCATCAGACGCAGAAATATCATTTGGTTCTTCAGGTGTGACAGTATTTGGTGAACTGACATGTAGGTTTCTATCATCCTTCTTCTTAGGATGACTGGGTGTATCAGCATTAATTCCTTGAGAATCTTGATCAATTCTCTTAGGATGGCCTTCAGGATACAAAGGTTCCTGAGTCATTTTGCCTCCTCTAGTAATGACTCCGGCAGAGTTGTCATTTAATTCACTGAGCAAGTCATTCTGAGCTTTAAGTACTTGTTCTACCTGAGTAGTAATCATAGAGGCATGTTTACTCAGAAGCTTCAGATCATTGACATTTCTGTCTACACAAGCACTTAAATGACTAAGCATACGAGTACTTTGTTCCAAATGTCTGCTAACATACTCATTGAAACTCTGTTGTTTGGCAACAAAGTTGTCAAATTCATCAAAGCATAGGCTAGCAGGTTTGTCAAAAGGAATATCACTCTCATCAAACCTACGCAGAGAATTCACTTCTACTACTTGTATCGGGTTATCGAGACCATGGATCTCTTCGATAGGTGGTAGATTTTTGACATCTTCAGATCTAATGACTTTCTCTTGCATAGATATCTTGGCTTCTTGCATATCTTCGGGACTGAGGAATAGAATACCTATTTTCTTAGGAGTTGGCTTAGGAGGTAGTTCGGGAATAGTCCAAGCATTATCGTTGATCAAGATGTTATTGAGAAGGACCTCAGCTTGTTCTATAGTTCGTTCCCTAAAAACACAACCAGCACAACTATCTAGGTGGTCTCTAGAAGCATCGGTAAGTCCGTTATAGAAGATATCAAGTATCTCGTTCTTCTTAAGAGGGTGATCAGGCAAAGCATTCTGTAGCTGGATGAGCCTCCCCCAAGCTTGTGGGAGACTCTCTTCTTTGAGTTGAGCAAAGTTGTATATTTCCTGCAAGGCATCTTGCTTCTTATGGGCAGGGAAATATTTCTCATAGAAGTAATAGACCATATCCTGGGGACTACACACACATCCAGGAGCAAGAGAAGTGAAACAGGTTTTAGCATCATCCTTTAGAGAGAAAGGAAACAACTTAAGGATATAGTAGTAGCGAATCTTCTCCTCACTAGTGAAAAGGGTGGCTATATCGTGTAGTTTGGTAAGATGGGCTACGACTGTCTCAGACTCATAACCGTGGAAAGGATCAGATTCGACTAGAGAGATTATCTCAGGGTCGACAGAGAATTTATAATTCTTATGGGTGATAAAGATAGGTGAAGTGGCAAACTTCAGGTCGTATTTCATCCTAGCTTTCAGAGATTTTTCGGTCCACTTGAGAAGTAATTTCTGAGTGTCATAGGCATCCTTACACGCAAGAAAATCCTCAGCTATCTCTCCCTCCATAACATAACCCTCAGGTATATCAGGCAATTCATATCTAGGAGAGCTAGATCTAGCAGGAGCAAAAGCAAGTTCTATCTCAATAGTATCCGTAGTTTCAGAAGCATCACGAGCATTGGCAGTAACTCTAGCAATACAAGAATCAAGGAATATCCCTAGTGGCATATCAGGCAAAGTAGTATCTCTAGCAGTATCAAGCATAGCATCATCAGGCAAAATAGCATTTCTAGCATCATCAGGCAAAGCAGTATCAAGCATAGCATCATCAGGCATAGCATCTCTAGCAGTATAAGGCATAGCATCTCTAGCAGTATTAGGCATAGCATCTCTAGCAGTATCAGGCATAGCATCTCTACCAGTATCAGGCATAGTAGCATCATAAGCATCATCAAGCACAGGCGACATATCAAGATTTCTAGCAGAAGGTGGTGTCGCAAACTTACTCATAACTGAAGGTGAATCAAGTGCAGAGCTAGATGGCAGTTCCTTACCTCCCCTCGTAGTTGAGGGCAAAACTTTGGTTTTTGGATCTTTCAGATTCTTCATAGTGATCAGCACATATAAATCCCAAGTGACTCAGAGAATATAGCAATCCCTTCCCCGGCAACGACGCCTGAAAAATGCTGTTGATGTGCAACTATTCCTGACTTGATGCCTCCACGGACACTGAGCCAGAAAAGAGCTGCTCCCAATTGCTCAACAGTTAGAAATTGTCTTGCAATAGCCCACCAGTGCGTGGGATCGAGGCCGTTTTTGAGGGTAGAGTATTCAACCCAAATTTGTTGGTTCGCGCGACGGGAAGTGAAAGAATATTCTCAAGTGTTAGCAGCTGAATTTGTCAGATTCAACCACACCTGAAAGATTAGTATCTGCAAGCAAAGTGTCAACAACAAAGTAGTATGATAACAACGGTGCCAAAAATGATCTGTTGACGGCAGACTATTCCTAGCTGTTGTATCAATTGCACTAGAAAAGTATTGTAGCAGGTAGCAGCAGTGTAACGAGTAACAGCAGTGGCAAGGAACATCAATAGCAAGTAACAACAGTAGCAAGTAACAACAGTAGAAAGTAGCAGCAGAGCAAAGCAAGTAACAGCACCAGAGCAAAAAAAGTAACAGCAGTAGTGGGACAAACTTGTAGGCAATGGGTCGGTGATTTGTCGGATGATATTCATCATGCAACAGTTATAACACGGAGAGATATGTGGCTAGCTCCCGTTCGTCAATGTGATGTAGGCATGCATTCTGTGTGTCGTCATACGTGCTTAGGGAAAACAACTTGCATGACATCTATTGTCCCTCCCTCTTATGGCAGCGGGGTCCAAAAGGATACTACGGGATATTAAGGTTCTCCTTTTAATAAAGAACCGGAACAACACATTAGCACTTGGTGAACACATGAACTCCTCAAACTATGGTCATCACCGGGAGTGGTTCCGGTTATTGTCACTCCGGGGTTGTCAGATCATAACACATAGTAGGTAACTACAACTTGCAAGATCGGATCTAAAACACACATATATTGGTGACAACATAATAATTTCAGATCTGAAATCATGGCACTCGGGCCCTAGTGACAAGCATTAAGCATGGCAAAGTAGTAGCAACATCAATATCAGAACATAGTGGATACTAGGGATCAATCCCCGTCAAAACTAACTCGATTACATGATAGATCTCATCCTACTCATCACCGCCCAGCGAGCCTACGAATATATTACTCACGAATGATGAAGAGCTTCATGGAATTGGAGAGGGAAGAAGGTTGATGATGACGATGGCGATGATTTCCTTGATCCGGAGCCCAAAACGGACTCCAGATCTGCCCTCCAGATGAAGAACGGGATGTGGTGGCGCCTCTGGATTGAAAACGCGATGAAATCTTCTCTCATGATTTTTTCTAGGACGAAAGGGAATAAATAGCGCTGGAATTGGGGGCAGCAGAGCCACGTGGGCCCCACAAGCTTGGTAGCCGCCACCAGGGGGGCGGTGGCTACAGGGCTTGTGGCCCACTGGCCCGTCCTCTCCGGTGGATCTTTTCGCAGGTATTTTTCATATTTTCCAGAAATATTCTCCGTAAATTTTCAGGACATTCCGAGAACTTTCATTTCTGCACAAAAACAACACCTTGGCAATTCTGCTGAAAATAACGTCAGTCCGGGTTAGTTCCATTCAAATCATGCAAATTAGAGTCCAAAACAAGGGCAAAAGAGTTTGGAAAAGTAGATACGATGGAGACGTATCATATCCCTGTCAACACCACTTATGACGGGAACAAGTTGGCTGATCTCTATATCGAGCGCATAGTAAGCCTTCATGGAGTTCCCAAGGAGATTGTATCTGACCGAGGCACGCAGTTCACCTCAAGGTTTTTGAGGAAAATTCAGGAAGCACTCGGTACCAAGCTCTCTTTCAGCACTGCCTTCCACTCGCAGACGGGAGGACAGACGGAAAGGGTGAATCATATACTCGAAGATATGCTCCGCGCATGCGTCCTAGCGCACGGAGCTAAATGGGAACACTGTCCGCCGTTTGCTGAGTTTTCATACAACAACAGCTACCAGTCCAGTCTCCAGATGGCCCCGTTCGAAGTGTTGTACGGACGGAAATGTCGCACCCCGCTCAACTGGTCAGAAACCAGAGGCGGGCTGATTTTTGGACCAGAAGTTTTGCATCGGGCAGAAGAGAGGGTGCAACTAGTCCAAGAAAATCTGAAAGCAGCCATGTCGTGACAAAAGAGATATGCGGACTTTCGCCGCAGGAATGTGGAGTTCATTCCCGGAGATCTGGTGTATCTCTGTGTCACACCTCTCAAGGGAACCAAGCATTTCCACGTTAAGGGGAAACTCGCTCCAAGGTTCATTGGGCCATTTAAGATCACGACAAGGCGTGGAGAGGTCGCTTATCAGTTGGAGTTACCTCCGGAACTTTCGGGTGTGCACAACGTTTTCCACATGTCACAGCTTCAGAAGTGTCTCCAAACGCCAAGTCGTTCGATCCTTGCAAGGACATTGATCACCGGGCCATTGACCTTCAGTGTGAGCTCACCTACTGCGACAGGCCAATCCGCATTCTGGATGAGCAGAGCGATGCACCCGAAGCCGCACCATCAAGTACTTCAAGGTTCAATGGAGCAACCACACCGAAGCCGAAGCTACCTGGGAGCGTGAAGACTATCTCCGATCTGAGTGTCCAAACCTTTTTAGCACCTATCTTAGGAATATCGGGGACGAGATTCTTGTAAGCGTGATAGGTCTGTCACACCCTGTTTTTGCTATCACCTGTCTGTGTTGTAAAATTCTGAGCTTGTTAAAACTTTTTCAAAACTAATGTTGTGAGTGCCATGATTGACATTGAATGCTTGTATGCTTGATCATGTGAGGTTTTAAAACCCTAAATTCCTTTGGTATTATACTGATTTCCAAAAACCTTTGCTAACCAAAGTAAAACCACCTTGAGTTGCACTACATGTCCTTGATAGCAAGAAGTGCTTCTACTCATATTTGGTAATCGGATTTTTACCTATATTTATATTTCAAAACCACAAAAATAATTATTTTTGTGATTATTTTTCTAATTAAATAACCTGTCCATTTCTGAGGCCAGAATTGGTATTCCAACATGGGAAAATACTTTTGTGCCTTGAAAAAATCTGATTAAATTTAGAGGTGATCAGAAGTACATATATTTTCCATACATAGGATTTTAAACCCCATTTTATATTATATTTTTTGATTAAAACTATAAAAGATAATTCTGTCTGTTTTGGCATTTTGAAATATTTCTGAAGGAAATATTCTCAATAAATTCCTAGAAAATTCCAGTGCTATCCCTAAGCCTTGTTTGGTGTCCACATAAAGTTTCACCTTGATCAAAGATGGATAAGGACCCCAAATAACCCAAAAACCGTGTCTGTCCAGAATCAAGTTAGAGCAACTCTACATAGCAAACTTTGTCCAATGAGGCTAAAACTTTGCAGGAGTGCCTAATACCTCAAATGAGGGTTCCACACCAAAAATGGGATTTGTGGGACTTAGTTTGCCCACACTCCCTTTGGAAGGAACAGATCTGGTCATATTGGAGTGATTTCAAGTTTACAAAGCTAAACTTGTCCTTTGGAGCTCAAATTTGGTGGAACTCCATGGTTTGCCACCAAAACCAAACCTGTTAAGTCTCAGCACCAGTGGTGGGGTGCAACCCCCTAAACCCACTGTCGAACACCTTCTGACAGATAGGAAAAAGGCACCTTAGCCACAGCTAAACCAAACTCCTTTGCTTCAAACTCCTAGATTAACTGGCCAGCACCTGTATCTAACCCCAGTAGACTGGCCCCTCACTGGTTCAAAGTGGAAAGGCCAAAAATCCCACTTTAGACCTGAGTTCATGACTCACATTACTAGTATTTCTTGCCTCCTTTGACCAGCCGAAGATCCCAATAAAACCAAACGGCTAGCCACACCCCCAGCAAGTGTGAGGACATGCTAGACACATCCATAGTGCCTCGGAGCGCACCAGCATGCCGTGGCATGCCAAAACTGTGCTTTGGGCGCGCTACAGGGAGTCACCGAGGTGGGGGCGATGCCCTCGGCCAGTTCCAGCCTCCCCCGAGATGTCCAACCTCTTCCCCGACAACCCCTCTGCATCGGGCAAGCCTTAGGGCCCCTCCTCTCTCGTGCTAGAGCTCGCGCGACGCGTGCCCGCGTGCTCCAGAACTGGACAAGGTTGCGCGGCCACGAATGCACGACTCTCCTCTCTCTCTCTCTCTCTCTCTCTCTGCAGCAGATGGTTCGGGCGGTCCAATACCACGTCCTGAGACCGTGGTTTCAACCCCAACCTCTCTCTGCACCCCCATGCGCGCCACGCTGAGTCACCGGCGCTTCCGAATCTGCTCACCGTCGCGGGCCTATAAATAGCCCTCCCCCCTCGCTCCAACACCCCTCAGATAGCTTCGCCACGTTCACTAGTGCCTCCCTAGCCACCCCAGCAAACCAACAGAGCCCCGGTGCTCGAGATCGACCGAGGCCCCTCCGCCTCGGAGCTCCGGTCGATCCCTGGCTACACGACGGCTCCTGCGCCCCTTGACCCACCAAACTGACCCCCTTGATCCCAGGAAGCTTTCCCCCAACTCGCCTGAGCTTTTCTGTGTCTCTAGCCACCCCCTCGACCACTTCCCGAAACTCCTCCGCCACGGCCTCCTCGTCGCCGGCGAACCCCTGCCTCCCCGTCGTTGTTTCAACCATGAGAAGATAGGCGACGGTCAGGCAAACCCATTCCCGTGTTCATTGGAGCATGAGCGCGTCGGCAATCTCGTCGTCGTCCTCCTCCTCCTCTCTGGCCGGAGGTAGGAGACGACCTCGACAGGTGTGCCCCACCTGTCGGTGGCCCAGCCTCCTCCCCCGCGCCGGCCTCGGCCACTAACTGCAGGGCCCCGCGCGTCAGGTTCAAACCTGACGGCGCGCACGCCTGGGCAGGCTGTAGGCTGGCCCTGGGCCAGCCTAGCTCTGGGCCGAGCCTGGCCGGAGTTAGCCTGTTTTTATTTTTATTTTAAACCCTGGTTTCTAAGATTTTTATAAAAACATTTAACGAGTGTAAAAATATAATTCTTCCACTGTTATTCTTCTAAAAATGTGTAATATTCAATGATATGCTTCGGTGCATTTTTCCAGCAACTATTCTATATTATATTAATAAAAAGTACTAAAATGGAATAGTTTTGCTTCTACTTGGTTGTTTTCAAAAATATTCCTTCAAAGAAAACTAAGGCAAATATTTTTTAAATGATATCTTAGATTTATCAGAAATAGGGAACATTTTTAAAATGACTTTGTGGATTGTTTCTGTGTGAGCTATTTCTTATTTATTGTTTTATTGACAATAAAAATCCGTGTGACAAGGGAATCGGAGCAGAATACCTCGAAGACCCCGGATACTTAGCTGACCAAGGCAATCATCCCTTTGACCATGACTGAGCATATGTTACTTTGCATGTTAAAATAGCAAGTATTCCCATTGCATATGATCATAAGTGCCAGTAATCATTTGACATGATTTTACCGAAGGCTCCCCAGGAGCACATGCATTGAGCTTGACCCTACCCCTTGAGGGTCATGCTAATACCATGTTGACAAGTAAAGATAGAAGTAGTATTATCATGAGCATGTTGATGACATAAAGCAATAGTTTATGAAAACCCCGTCGGGTGCCACTAATGCCCGAGGGTGATGATGAGTTAGGTGGTCACTTTTGGTGAAGTGATGCACCCGGTATTTGTGTGAGTAAGGTTTCGGAAATGGGATTAGATTTATGATAGGTCGACCGTCCCAACCCAGGGCCGACCCTAAGGGGGGGCAGGGGGCGGCCGCCCCGGGTCCCGAAAATCAAGGCCCCCCTCCTCACGTAGAGGTAGAGCGTGCGACTGCTAAGCCATCGTCTGTTTTAGTCCAGAAACTTCCATGGCCTGGCCCAACTAGTAGCACGAGCAGCTACCTAACTAGATATGCATCCCCACAAGCCATGCATCGATCGAGTAGGAGAGCAGTTTATCTCGCAGCTAGTACACGCGCCGCCGGCGGCTTTTCGCCTCACGTCTAGATCTTTTTTTGCGGGGGCTTATGCCTAGATCGCGGTCGATGAATCAAGGAACTTCGTTGGAGGAGGCGAGGCGGCCCTATTGGAAGGGATCCCGGCACAGGCGTTTCGTATCTTTTGTTGTTAGAAGCGTTGCCGGTCAGCCGATGTCCGCCGTACGTTTCATTAAACTGATACAATACGTTTCTGTAGTTTGATAGTGATGTTTCTGTGGCGTAGATCAAGAAGAACAATGTCCTGGATGCCGATCTTGACTAGGGGTTTCTAATGAACTATGCAATGACGACATGGATGGGGTAATTAATTCTTGATTTACTCATTCATATAACTAGATAAGAGTAACTCTGCATTATGACAATACCGTTGCTTTCTTCTCTGAAGATATACAACAATAATATTCATATCATTACTAATTTGGTCATCCATATTAATTTCTAGCATACTGCTATTTAGGATAGCAGTCTTACTATTAGTCAATTCAAGGATTACTCTTCATTTTGGATGCAAATTTTTTTCTGACTATTCCTGGAGTCACTTGTCGATGAACCTTTTGACATAGTATTCCAATAGTTCTAGTACGAATTCACATTATATGTGACTGCATTTCCATGGATCTTTTGTGATAGACAAACTCCGCCTTTTTCTACTTTCTCCATAGGGCATTATATATACCTTGGGTTACTCATGAGATCATAGTCACACCTTAAGTTTCTATTGCAAATTTCTTATACATACGCATAAATCTTTGATGCACGACTTTAGCAAATCGTATTTAGTATATCGCAACATAACTTTGGTTCATAAGTCTTTATACTAATTTTGTAGACATGCAATAAGTTAAAAATAATAGTCAAAGTGTGTGATGAAGATCGAAAAAAGCCAAACACGCCTTATATTTTGGGAAGGAGGGATTATGTATTCAGGGCCCCAATTTTAGTTTCGCCCCGGCCCCCCCAAATATCAGGACCGGCCCTGTCCCAACTTTACCAGTACGACCACGTTACCCCTTATGGGACGGGGCTATGTTAATTACTCTGGTCGGTGCTAGCAAAGAGTCACATTACTAGTGGCGGGAGTGATATGTGGTCACTCTCGTGATGGGGTCGTGCCGGGTAGGACGACTATGCCATTTTTATGAGTTCCAGTCACACCGTTGGTCCTTGCATGGTTGGTACTGTCCAGAGTTGGTGCTCGTAAGATGTACAACATGTGGGCTGGGTACCAATTGAGTGGACCTCTTTGTCTAGTATCGTCAGGGGAAAGGCATTGATCGGGTACTTACCTCGGGTATGTGATATACCGCGAGTCGTGGATGACATGGAAGTTTCCCGGATCTTGTGGGTCCAGCGTACTACCTCTACAGAGTGTAAACTATTCGAATAGCCGTGTCCACTGTCAAGGACAGTTGGGTAATCCTGCTTAAACTACATCCTGATATTTCCGCATAAACGAAGTGTGCGTGAGTGTGTGTGTGTGTGTATGGTGATGGGAAAGGTGTTGCTATGATAACAATAATATGACCAAGTTTGGTGACTTGGCACATAGGGTGAACCCGGATGGTTCAGCCCTCGATAGATATACTGATATCTGTAACCTGTTCTTCAAGAGTTATTCTTTAACTTGATGCGTATTCATGATCATTCCACCGAGTTGAGTTATACCAGAGATGCATGATATTGTTATCCTTCACTTTCGTTGATTATATCATGGGCTGTTTGCGAGTACATTCAAAGTACTCATTGGCTTGCCACTGGTTATGTTATTGACCAGACATGGAAGGACCGGAGTTTGGAGATGAGTACGTCTTCGGAGACAGCCCTGCGAACTAGGACGCTTCCGAGTCAGAATGACTGTTGGTGTAGGCTTGATGGCATGGGCACCCGCTTAGCCCCTTTGTTTTCGCTATTAGTGTACTCGTGTGATTTGGCCTTAGGCCCTGTCTTGTGAGCTTGACCCTTTGGTCACGTGATGTAATAATTGGTACTTGGATGTAAGACTCTTTATTCAGTATCTGTGTTCGGTGAGCATTGATATCTGGGATCACTGAGCATGGCGATTCTCGACTAGCAAGTCGGGGTCCCCACAATGACTTACTAGGAGATGATGACTTGCTCTTTCATAAAACTAGCGATGTTAGTCAAAATGAACTTGATAATAACAATTCTATTAAAGATAAGTCATGTGATGATGATAAGAAGGAGATTGAACGACTAACTAAACACTCTTAAGTTAGCTCATGAATCTACTCAAGAAGATCATAGAGAGGTTCTAAGAACTCATGAGAAGCTACGGTTCGAGCAGCTAAATTTAGAGCAAGAGCATAAGTTTCTTAAAGCTATCAATGACGATTTTCGAAAGAAGGGTTCTTATTATCTATGCAAACGATTACTCTTATCTACAGCCGTTCCACAAGTTAAATCTAATTTTTTTATAAAAAAGGCAAGAAATGTTCTTCATCTAGTAGTAACAATAAAAATGCTAAATCCAATGATGTTTTTTCTAGTATATGTATTGATTCGACTAATGATTCTCTTAGCCAAGTCAGAGTTGAGAAAGGAAATGATTTATTGAAAGGAATTATAGAGAAAGGTATCTACAAGAATCTTGCCAGAAGTAAGCAATTTGAGGAGATTGTACACATGCAAGGATGGCATGGAAGAACCAAGTTATTGGTTTTAAACGTAAGTTCAATGCCAATGGAGTTGAATGGGAATAAGATCAATACCCCAAGACAAAATTTGTTCCCCAAAAAGAGAAGTATGATCCTACTCTATCTAAGGGAACAAATGCTCAAGATGATCTTCCACCACAAGACCACACGTTCAAGGGCAAGGACAAGCTCCGAGAGGAGATTGGCTCATTTGAAGAAGAATCCCGAGCATTGGTCAAGTGGGTTCCCAAGGCCACTACTATCTACTTCAACTCCAAGGACCCCCATCAAGTTGATGCGGGTCCCCAAGAAGAAGAACTAGAGAAGTTCTTGAGGGGTGACTCCGCAAACAAAATTCTCTCACACTCATTTTTGGCAAGAGATATTTGGAATCAACTCCAACTCCATGCAATGGTTTAAGGAGTCACAAATTCCCTCGGTGGTAAGCAAGGGACAAGGTAATTTTCGTATCAATGGACATCATCATCATGAATGTTTATCACTCCATGTCCATAGATATCCTTGTATTTGTTCCTTGTGTGGACTAACCGATATAGGTGAGAAGGGTACATAAACAACAAGGATTGCTCCCAACTCAAGATGACCCTCATCAACTATGAGCATTCACTACTATCACATCTACACGAATGCTTTAACGATAAAACCCATGGTTAGTTTGTCCCTCTTAGGGAGGATGTCACATCAATGGGGATCTTTACTGCTTTACTCTAAGACTTGAGTCAAAGCATATCATAAGATGTGAACACATTAAAAACTTTATGTAAAAGTGGCAACCCCACTTGTGCTTAGACAATGAGTATGACCTATGGCCAAGCATTCTTGCTTGGATCCTTAAGTTAATATACCCATATATAGATGACTCCGTCATCGCAAAAGTGATTTGTAGATACTCGAGTGGTTGTGCATGTTTGACATATTCTATTTGACATCTTATTGTGTGAGAATGGTGGCATGCATATCTTTGTCCATTCGAGGACATCCAATTTTTGTTATTTGGCTTTTATTCTTCTCTAGCCAATTGTATGTACAAGAATTCCTTGGTACCCCCTCTAGGTGTGTATGCTTTCTCGTCTCAAATTCTATCTATGCTTTATCACAAAATTTGAGCAAGCACTTTTCGGACCCTTTGGGTGAGGAGCACTTGAAGTTACCATTTTGATAAGGACTAACTTCCAAAACCTCCCAAGTGTTTCTTGGTGTGACCAACTCTTACATCTCGGTTCCTCCGAAGCACTAGGGTTGATCTGGTTTTTGATCCTTGGTACCACAGATTTAAAATTATCGGCATCCCCGAGTTGATCTGCCAACACGCAGTAAAGCATCTCGATGGAACTGATTTCGACTAATCTGTGTCACCAAGAGCACATGGGTATATATATTTGTGGTCCCAAAACTTGAAAATTTATTCAACCTTCGGTCACCCGCACCCCCACTAATGCCTCCGCCCATGTCTTTAGGACTTCACCATTGCTTCCCGTGCACCCTAGTCATAGGAATACGTCGCTGTCACCGGATTCATCCCTGTCGTTGCCGCCTTAGAGGATATTTCACCAAGTTAGTGTAAATCTGCAACCCCTCTCGTGCTCCAATGTTCGATTCAGGTGCATTAGGTTATGTTTGATATCTAGCCACCGTTTGTAATGCACCCCCCTCGAGAAAACTCCGTTGAATAGATGGAATGAAATTTTTTAGGGTTAGGTTTCCGCCATAAGAAATTTCAGAGTCACCTAGTCTAAATGTTTCGATGTCACCGATATGGGTCACCCACAGCACAAAGGGCCTCTAGGTGAAACCGAGATGTTCCTATCGGTGTCACCGAGATGGATATTTAGGGTTTCTAAGCACAACTTTGGTGAGACTGAGTCTCTCTTCGGTGAAACAGATTTGAGTGACCAGGTCTCTCTTAAGGAGGTTTGTTGCTTCGGAAGCTCCGAATTTTGCAACCCGGTGGAACCGAACCTACTTACAGTGAGAACCTATAACTAAATTCTTGAGTTCAAATTTGCAAAAACCTCTATATTTTGTGATGCTTATCTTTTCCACTCCTCTAGATCTATTCACATGGTTAGTGCTCAGCCATGTTAGGTTCAGATGATAGCGAGAACAATTTTAGAGAGCAGAGTATGGATTTTGATGCACACACTAGTCGTGAGGCAAGCTAGTTAGACCCTGGCACTCCAAGTTCTCATGGATTGCCCAAGGCAGTCACCACGGCTAGGAAGAAGAATTCTGATGAAGAGGATGTAGACTTTGTTCGAGATGAAGTGACATCCCAGAAACAACCTGAAAGGAAAGAGAGGGCAGCCGCAAGAAAAATTCTAGATTTTGTTGAAGCTAAGAGAAGGTTGTCTCTATCTTCAGAGCAACCAAGTGGTACTGGGAGGACAAAGGTCTTGACTAACAAGTCAGGACAAAAACGACAAAGAACAAGATTTGTGAAAGTTATTGTGCACCCTTCCCCTCCAGAATATCCTGATGATGAGGAAGAAGAGGAAGAGGAGGCCCCACCTGCTAACCCTCCACCTTCCAAGCAAAGGAAGCTCATGAAGGATGCTATGCCTGGCAAGCCCGCTTCAAAGGTAAAGCCCTCATCTCCCAAGACCAAGCCAGCTGCCTCCAAGCCAAAGAGGAGCACCAGAGGCATCCCTGCTGTAGAAAAAGAACAAGGGTTCTACCTGTGGAGATGTTGTGGAGGAAGATGAGGAGATTGATGTTTTGAGGAAACTCGGACCTCACCTGCCAGATCATAACGATGACCATCCATTGGTAGAGAATATGAAGGAAAGGAAGGATCAAGGTCTCACGAGATGGAGAGCCAATGGTCCATATGAAGTAAGGAGATGGACTGATGTTGATGCTAGATTTCACACCAAGGAGCAAAAGGACTTCTATTAGACTGTTTTCCTTGACAAAATCCCAACTATCAATGACATGAGATACGCTGATTGGAAGTTCATAAAGTCAAATGAAGACTACTTCCCTCATGTTGAGGAGAACTTCAAGATGATTGACATTGAAGAGTTTGCTCGGAGAGAGATGACTGCTTGGAATGATGAGATGATCATGCGATTCTATTGCACTAATCATTTTTATCCCGATGGAAAGATAATGTGGTTGACTGAAGGCACGAGATATGAGTCAAATGTTGATGAGTGGGCTACATTCTTAGGATCCCGAAAGGTGCTAGAAGGTGATTTGGACATGTACCCTGAATCGAAGATGAACCACAACTCTATGGAAAACATGTACACACCAATCCCCAAGGATTATGTGAAGACCCACAAATTTGGATCTGTCTATTTGCTGCAACATGGTCTTCCTACATCCAACACTATATTGAGGCACACCCTGATGCCCAAATCTGGAGATGAGGAGATGATTCGAGGCTATTCCATCAACATGTTGCATCATGTGGATAGCCATACGAGGATTCAAGTGATGGATCTGATAGTTGAGACCATAAAGAGAAGAACTGCCGATTAGAAGAGATCTTGTGGATATGCTCCCTATATCGAGATGCTTATCAACTCCAAAATTGGAAAGAGCCAATATCTACTTGACCGACAACACCTTCCCCTCCAGCCAGACTTTGAGGATAATGTTGTGGTGACACATTCTTCTCATCCCACTTCATCGGGTTCACAGGCTGATATACAGGCTAAGGCCGAGGCCGATGCCACTAGATCCACTACTGCTCCTATGTTGAAGACAAAAGGTGAACAAATGGCCTACCTTGTTAACACCATTCAAGGAATGGAGAAGAACACCTCCGATCTGCTGAAGAACCAGAATATCCCAGATAGGACAGTGGAGACAAAATTTCATGACCTTGATGTCAAGGCGACCGAGCTGACCACCACGGTCAATCAGCTGAAGCAAGAGGTAGATGCAGTTCCATTGCCGAACTCATATGATGAGGATGAGAGCCCCACACCGCGAGGCTAGACTCAGTTCAGGACTTAGGCTTGATCTGCTGTTGTGCCTGCTCACGATGTAAGAACCTTAGTGTATGTACCATCATCTACTTCTATCGTGCCTCTCAGCACCTCGAGTGTCAAGTCCACCAGCCCAGAGGACTTCTGCTGAAGCATCCGCAGATGCTCTCTTATCGACTCCTTCCACGACTATCGGAGCTGCTTCATTGCCCCATGGAGGTTACCATGCCCATAGTGACGTCTAGCTGTATACCTTTGGTCTTTTTGGTAACTTGTTGCCAAAGGGGCAGAAGTTGTATAGATCATAGGGATCAGAGAGAGGGAGAGAGAGAGAGAAAGTGTGTGAGAGAGAGAGAGCGAGTTGCATTTTAGTTGCTCTTCTCGATTTTAAAACATTTGGTCTATCTTTTATTTGTCTTAAACTTTGTGATGTTTGATCATATGCTTTGTCATTGATATTACTATTTTCTATCCTTGTGATATTCATATGACGATCACTCACTCATGTTTGGTGTTATGTGCATTGTAATCCATTAATATCATTCATGTGCCCCAACAATATGTATCTGACATGGAAGAGTGACCCATGATCCTAATCGATTGTGCATTTCCATTCAAATGCAAATTCAAAATAGTGAACAAATTTATGGGGAGCTCTTGCTTATCACATACTTCTCAAGGCAATGATGATATACATTGAATATATTCTATGTCGAAGCTTTTATCTATATGTTGTCATCAATTACCAAAAAGGGGGAGATTGAAAGCACAACTTCTCCCTAGGTGGTTTTGGTCATTAATAACAACATATATTTCATTGGACTAATGATTCTACCAAGTATATTCCAGGAGAACTTCAATGTATGGATAGGCAAAGGGTTGTGAGGAGATACCCTAGATGCTTGGAACATCAATTGGCAACAGGCTTCAAGACTCTGCATTTTGCATTTTGTGAGAAATCATATTTGAGTCCATAGGAAGGCCAATACTAATAAAAGGGGATGAGGTATCTATGATGATCTGGTTAATCAAATGCTTAGAGATTAGCCACCAAAACTCTCTCGAATTATCCCAGAAAATATTTTTTCAAAACCCTAACACTCAAATTCGGTGCCACCAACTATTTCAAATCGTCCATACCGAGTTTTCCCTTTGACAAAATCGAAAGAGAAACCCTAACCTATGTGTGACACCAAGTCCCAGTTTCGTCCAACCGAAATCCACTCACAAACTCCGTGATATCCATTTGCTAAAGTTGGAATCTGAGAGTTTTATTAATCGCTGCCACCGAGTCTGTGTTTTTACTTCGGTTCCGTCAAGTTGGGCAATAATGATGTAACAGTTGGATTTTTGTAGATGCCTATATATACATATCCACCTCCCTCTCATTCATAGAGATAGCACTCAGAATACGCCAACACTTACCCCATCCATTTTTTGAGAGAGAACCACCTACTCATGTGTTAAGATCAAGATCTTCCACTCCAACCATATGAATCTTGATTTCTAATCTCCCCAAATTTCTTCCACCCAATCAATCTCTTCTACCAAGCCAAATCTATGAGAGATTAATTGAGTGTTAAGGAGACTATATTTTGAAGCACAAGAACAAGGAGTTCATCATCCATACCACATCTATTACCTTTTGGAGAGTGGTGTCTCCTCGATTGGTTAGGTGTCGACTGGGAGCCTCTGATTTTGTGTGGAGTTGAACCAAGAACTTTGTAAGGGAGAGGAGATCGCCTATTTCATGAATATCTACTCCAAGTGAGGCTAGTCCTTCATGGACGTAAGCCATGATGGTATAGACAAGGTTGCTTCTTCATCGACCCCTTGTGGGTGGAGCCCTCCATGGACTCGTGAAGCCGTAACCCTCATTTGGTTGAAATCTCCATCAACGTGGACGTACAATAGCACCACCTATGGGAACCACACCAAAAATCTTCATGTAATCTTTGCGTTTGATATACCTATCGCTACCATCTACTTACATGTGCATGTCTTTACATATTGCTGCTATAATCTTAGACTTGCGTGTGGAGGGTGTTCTTGACTTAGTATAATTGCTAAAACTTGCCAATTATTAAAATTGGGAAAAGGTTAAGTTTTTATTTGGTCAAGTAATCTAATCACCCCCCTCTTGACATACTTTGGATCCTATAGGATGACCTGGCCTGAGTTTTGGTCAAGACGTCCGAGGGCACTTACAAGCGCCCAGGCGAACTGATCGAGCTACATCACTATGTGTAGAGGAACAACGAGTCTCTCTGTGAGTACATCCAGCATTGGACCACTATGCACAACACGATGGAGAATGTGACAGCGCACCAAGCTATATGTGCCTTCAAGGCAGGCCTCAGGTACCGCGAGCTCATCCTGAAGTTTGGCCAGTGCGATGTCGTGTCCCCTAGTCGGTACATGGAGATCTCCAGTCTGTAGGCCAATGACAAGGAGGAAGACCGCTTGAGAAGTGGAAAAAGCCTCACTACCAAACCACTTTAGTCGGGTGGAAACCCCGGCAAAAAGAAAAAGCAGAAGGCCGAGCCTAGTGGCATTGCATAAGCCACATCCATGGACGGAGAAGGCAAGAGCAAGGGAAAGCAGAATCAGAAGATTGATTCGGTGGCTAAGAAAAAGAGCAACCATAAGGGCGACATCTGGACCAGCCTTGAAAGATCCATACCAAGAAGGATGAAGATGGAAATTTGATTCTACCAAAACACACCACTTGGGAGTATCGTCTCCTCAAGCAAGAGTTGAGGGAAGAGCCGTCTGAGGGAAAGGAGGATGACAACAAAGAAGGCAGAAATGCCTCTGGGTACCCCAATGCCGAAAAAGTCCTCATGATTATCATAGACCTCGAAAGCAAGAGGTGACTTAAGGTGATAAACCGAGAGGTCAACATGGCAGTTCAGACTGTCACCAAATATTTTGATTGGGACAAGACGCCCATGATACGTGTCCAATATATATCTAATTTTTGATTGTTACATGCTGATATATTATGATTCTGGTATGCTTTTGGGGTATTTATTTACCATTTTATAATATTTTTGAGCACTAACCCATTGACCCAGTGCCTAGAGAGAGTTGCTATTTTTGCGTGTTTTTTTCCTTTGCAGGTTTTCCATACCAAACGAGGTCCAATTGCCCTGAAACTTTTTGATGATTTTCTGGACCAAAAGAAGACCAACGAGCATCGGAAGAAGGTTGGAGGCCTCAGGAGGGGCCCACAAGCTAATATGGCACGACCTGGGGGGAGGGGCTCCCTGATAGCTTGTGCCCCCCCCCCTTCGTGGCTCTCCCGACTCCATTCTTTGGCTTATAAATTATCATCTACCCTAAAAACATGAGGGAGTCCCGGAACATTTTTTACGCCGCTGCAAGTCTCTGTTCCGATGGGAGGCCATGCGGAGCTCTATTCCGGCACCATGCCGGAGGGGGGATCAATCACGGAGGGACTCTTCATCAACCTTGCTACCCTCATGATGATGTGTGAGTAGTTCCCCACAAACATACAGGTCCTAAGTCAGTACCTAGATGGCAATCTCTCTCCTTTTGGTCTTCAATACAATGATCATCACATCTTTGCTTTGATCCATATGATGTAATTCCTTTTGTGCGGTGCGTTTGTTGGGATCCGATGAATTGTGGGTTTTTGTTCAGATTATTCATCATAAATATTTGAGTCACCTCTCAATACTTATATGAATCTATGTGCATGATTATAATAGCTTCGTAATTCTCTCTGATCTATTGAAATAGTTTGGCCAACTAGATCGATATTTCTTCGGTGAGAGAGGTGCGTTGTGGTAGGTTCAACCTGGCAAATTTCTCTATCCCAAAGACAGAAGAGGACAAGATGTATCTGTGTGTTGTTGACACTAAGGATAAAATGATGGGGTTTATTCATATTCTTGAGTTTACTTTGTGTACATCATGTCATCTTACTTCATGCATTACTTCGTTCGTCATGAACTTAATACGTAGAGAGGTAAGCATAGAAGCGCTATTGAAGTGAAGTAATAGTAATAGGTGAAGGAAGGAGGGCCTATTTGTTTATGGATATGATGCCTATATACACATGATTATTGCCATGAATATTGCATAAATATCTATTTTCTATCAATTGCCCAATAGCAATTTGTTTACCCACTGTATGCTATTTTCCCATGAGACATGCCCTTTAGGGAAAGCTATGGCCCCCAGGTCTATTCAAAACATATTGATAAAACATTAATTACCTTGCTGTTATTTACTTGTTGTTATTTTATCTTGATATCTACAATTATCTACACACCTCATTTGCTTGCAAATAACAAGACAAGAGGATTCACAACCCTCTTGCCCGTGTTGGGTGCAAGTTGTTTGTTCTTTTGTGTGCAACCGCTGAAGATGCTTGTGGTTGCTATTCCTATTGGTTCGATAAACCTTGGTTTCATAACTAAGGGAAATACTGACCCATGTTATTCTACGGTAACCCGTTCCTCTTCACGAAAAATCCAATGCAGATCTCAAGTATGAGGAAGGATTTCGGGCGCCATTGGCGGGGAATATCATGACCAACTACCAAGTAACTCCACACAAAATTTCATTCACTTCTTCATATTTTTATTTGCTGGTATATTTAGTTTGTATCATTAAAAAAATTAAAAAAAATATTTATCTTTTCTTGCTTAGCTTGTCACTAGATTGCATCTTCGCTCTCTAGTTTGCTTGTCTTGCTTGCTACTTTGCTCGTTTAGTCGCCATGTCTCAAGATACTACTAAGTTGTGTGACTTCTCAAATACTAATAACAATGATTTTAATAGTACCCCTATACCACTCGCCACTAGTGTGGATGCTTTTGATATTAATGCTGCATTATTGAATCTTGTCATGAAAGAGCAATTTTCGGGGAGTCCTAATGAGGATCTCGCTTCACATCTCAATACCTTTGTTGAACTTTGTGATATGCACAAGAAAAAGGACATGGATAATGATATTGTGATTTTTTTCCTTTTTACTAAGAGAGAAAGCTAAAGCTTGGTTTTCATCTATACCACGCAATAGTATTGGAACATGGGATAAATGTGAAGAGATTTTATTGCCAAGTATTTTCCTCCTGCTAAGATCATCTCCCTTAGAAATCAAATAATGAATTTTAAATAGCAAGATCATGAAAATGTTACACAAGCTTGGGAGAGGATGACATTGATGATAAGAAATTGTCCAACTCATGGCTTAAACTTGGAGATGATTATCCAAAATTTCTATGCTGGACTAAACTTTGTGTCTAGAAATATTTTAGATTCTGCCACAGGTGGTACCTTCATGGAGGTGACCATAGGAGAGGCCACCAAACTTCTGTACAACATCATGGCCAACTATTCTCAATGGCATACGAGATAACTCCAACTGGTAAGAAGGTAAATTCTGTTGAGGAAATCGCTACCTTGAGTGAAAAAGTGGATGCTCTTATGAACTTGGTTGCTAAGAAAACTCATGTTGATCCTAACAATATACCCTCGTTTACCTTGATTGTACAAAATAATGGTGCTATTGATGTCATCTTTGTCTCGTGAAATAATTTCAACAACAATGCTTATAGAGGTAATTTCAAGGCTAGGTCGTATCGTGGTAATAATCCTAATGGTTATGGAAATTATTTTGGTAATTCTTATGGAAATTACTCTACAAATTCTAATAGTATACCCTCTGACCTTGAGAACATGATAAAGGAATTCATTAATTCTCAAAAAGTTTTCAATACTATGGTAGAAGAAAAATTGCATGTTGTTGATACTTAGGCTAAAAACATGGATATGATTGTTATTGATGTAGAAACTCTTAAAAAATATTTGAATCCTAAGAATGATTTTACTGATACTATTAAATCTATCAAAGTTTATTTTAATGAAAGTAAGGAGAGGACAACTAAGTTGAAAGCTAAGTGGGAATTCCTAGAAAAAGCTCTTCCACCCGATTTTTACCGGAATCATGGTGAAGACCTTAAAATGATTGGTGCTTCTCCTATTGAATATTTGTTTAATTCTCTAAATATTAATGATAAAGGGACTGAAGATGAGTCAACTCAAGTAAAGGATCGTCTAGTTTGCTTGCAGGATGACAATTTTAATGCTAAAACTAAAAAAAGTGGGTTTGGAGAGGTCAAAACTTTAACTAGTGATGTGCCCACTATTTTGAATTACGAGGACTTTAATTATGATAATTTCTCCTTAGTAGAATGAATTTCCTTGCTGCAATCCATTATTAGCTCACCCAATGCTTATGAACAAAACAAAGCTCTTACTCAACATATAGTGGAAGCTATGATAAAAGCTTATGATGAGAAACTTGATCTTGAAGTTTCTATTCCTAGAAAATTGCATGATGAGTGGGAACCTACTATCAAAATTAAGATAAATAAATATGAATGCAATGCTTTGTGTGACCTTGGTGCTAGTGTTTCAACCATACCTTATGTGATGTGCTTGGTCTCACTAATATTGAAGGATGTCCCCTAAACTTGCATCTTGCGGATTCTACCATCAAGAAACCCTTGGGTAGAATAAATGACGTGCTTATAATTGCAAATAAGAATTATGTGCGTGTAGATTTCATTGTGCTTGATATTGATTGCAACCCTACTTGTCCAATTATACTTGGAAGACCCTTCCTACGAACGATAGGTGCAATCATTGACATGAAAGAGGGAAATATATGGGTCTAATTTCCATTAAAGAAAGGAATAGAACACTTCCCTAGAAAGAGATTTAAGCCACCATATGAATCAATCATGAGACCACTTATGGTTTGAGTGTCAAAGGTGACCACACTTGAAACTATGCAATATGCCTAGCTAGGGGCGTAAAACAATAGCACTTGTTGGGAGGCAACCCAGTAGTTATCTTTAATTTTTTGCTTTTTTATTTATGTTAGAGCATCTACAATAGCTATGCTATATAAGTGTCGCGGTGGAAAAGAAGTCCTTATGTCGCGCACGCAGCTGCTCTAGGCGCTCCAGCGGAGGTGCAAAAAATGCGCGCTCCGCATAAGTGGTTCAGTGCGCAGGGCGAAACGGCATCGTGCGTCCCATATTTTGTGCGCTCGCTACAACACGCTGCACACTCAAGCGCTCGCGCTGCAACTCTGCTTCAGCACCGCGCCTTCGCACAGCCTGCGCCGCCACCGCCGAAACACCTCGATGGAGAGCTGGGCCGACATGCCCCTCACCCCTCCTACACCCGTGATCCCTTCGCCGCTGCCACAAGCGCCAGCGCAAACCCTAGCCCGGCGAGCTTTGGGCTTGTGTCTGCCGGAGCTCCTCGGGGTACGAGTCTCACGCGCAGCCTTTTCATGGCACCACGGCCGATCTCGACGAGCAACAAAAGGAGTACTTGTTGGAATGGGAGAAGTACTTGTTCTTCATCATGGACACATGTACCCTCGACGAGCAGCAAAAGGAGTATGTGAAGCTTGTCTGAGAAGAAGTCTTGATCCAAAAATGAGGCATGCCATTGGAGGCATGGGAGCTACTATGGGAGGCATGGGTGACATGGGAGGCATGGGTGGCATCGAAGCTACCATGGGCGACATGGGAGGCATGGGTGGCTTCGGAGTTACCATGGGGGGCATTGGAGGCATGATTTTTGCATCTCTCACTGGAGGCATGGGAGCACCTCTGGACACATGTCTTCCGGTGTGCCTCCTCACATACCTTCGCATGATGTCGTTCAAGATCTTGCCAACACCTACCGAGCTCCACATGATGATGCGGCGCGTGTCAATTATGAAGACAAGGAGGAGGAAGAATTGTCTTCGGATGAGAATGAAGAAACGGAGGAAGAGGAGGACGAAGATGAGGCATGAATGTTGATGTGCCATTTCTATGTATGTCATGAACTTTTTTATGTCATCAACTTGGTTGGTGGATTTTGAACTTGGTTGGTTGATGTGGCATGATTGTTCATGTGCCGTGGAATCACACTATGCTATATCTTTATTTTGATGTTTAAAATATCCATATTTTGATTTGCAGTGGAACAAGTTGCAAGCACTGGCTGCTCGCGCGCTCTGATTTTTAGCGTGTCCGGCGGAGCGGCTCACGCGCGCCATATTTTGCCGCCGCCGCTGGAGCAGCGCACTCCGGCGCGCTAAATTTTCTAATTTTGGCGTTGCAAAATCGTTTTTGCACATGCGGCGATAGCGCGACTGTTGGATATGCTCTTACTGTGTAATAACATGATTATTGCCTGTGTAATGATTGTGTTTTTATGTTTTAGTTAGTGTTTGTGCGAAGTAAAGCTTTTGGGATGGTTAGCATGATGAGTAGAATTGATACGGTGAAAAAATAGAAACTTTGACGTCTAGTGCATAATTTCTTTGATTTTACTAGAATGTCTTTTTAAGATGAATGTTTTACAGAATATTGTTATAAAAATTCCTTAGGTCGTCCTAATTGTTCAGAATTTTTGGAGCTACCAAAGTATAGGTTCATTACACATTACTACAAACTGTTTTGTTTGACTCAGATTCTGTTTTTGCATGTGTAGTTTGCTTGTTTTGATGATGCTATGGATTGTATCATGGGATATAAGCCATAGAGGAGTTAATATACACTACCCTATGATAAAATAAAATAATAATCAATATGTAACAACACCTGAAAGTATTTGATATGTTGCTTATACTAACGGATCTCATGAAGTTTTGTTGAGTTTTATGTGATTGAAGTTTTCAAGTTTTGGGTATTGTGCCGATGGATAAAGGATTGAGGAGCACCGAAATCCTAAGATTGGGGATTCCCAATGCACCCCAAGGTAATATTCTAGGAATAGTCAAGTGTTTAGGCTTGGGTATGCCCCGGAAGGCATCCCCTCTTTTCGTCTCAATCCTTCGGTATGTTACTTGGAGCTATATTTTTATTCGTCACATGATATGAGTTTTGGTTGGAGCATCATTTTCTTTTGTTTGCATTTAATTTAAGTATACCAAAATCATTGTTTGCTGGATGCACCTATTTGAGAGAGAGACCACATCATGACAATTTTTTAGAATACTCTATGTGCTTCACTTATATCTTTTGAGCTTAGTAGTTGCTCTAGTACTTCACTTATATCTCTTTGAGCATGATGGCATGTAGATTTCGTAGAAATATTATGCTCTGGTTCTTCACTTATATTTGTTTGAGAGGTGGAAAAATAGTGAAGGTAATTTGCATGGGTCATAAGACTAGATCAAAAATAATGAGTATCCAATGAATGATGAGAAAAACCATCATGTAGCAGATATAGAGAAATTGTGGGTTAATGATATTGATAGGGTGATATGAAAAAGGTGTGAGTGCATTATTATTAATTAAGGTAGGTGTCGATATTAAGAGATATTAAACTTCTTGTTCATCTAAAAAATTTAAACGACATGATGATGATGTGTGAGCATTTCTATACCTCGTTGAAATCCTTGTGTTGTTTTGAGTCGGAGTCGCGCGATGGTTAACTCCTACAAACCCTCTCCCTCGGGTCATGCGAGTAGTACTTTTATTTGTGATAAGAATAATAAAAATTTTCAATAAGTATATGAGTTCTTCACGACTAATGTAACACCCTGGACATATGCACTCTCACCTCCTCATATTTGATAGCCTCTTCAGTACCGTGCATCGCCTGTTCCCACCTTGAGGATCGATGCAACTTTCGCCGGTGCACACAAACCCCGTGACATGACACACTTCGTTTCACATAAGCCTCTTTATATCCTACTCAGAACAGCCACCATACCTACCTATCACGACATTTCCATAGCCATTCCGATATATATTGCCATGCAAATGCCATCGTCACTTCACATGACTAGTTCGTTCATCATCATAATGCTTTATATGATCATATAGAGCTGGCATAATATTTGTGGCAAAGCCACCGTTCATCATGTTTTTGATACATGTTATGCTAGATCCTTGCACATCCTCGTACACCACCAGAGGCATTCATTTAGAGTCATATTGTCCTATCAATTTTCATGATGAGTTGTTGATACGTCTCCAACGTATCTATAATTTTTGATCGTTTCATGCTATTATCTTGTCAAACTTTGGATGTTTTGCATGCCTTTTATATATTTTTAGGGACTAACTTATTAACTCAGTGCCAAGTGCCAGTTCCTGTTTTTCCATGTTTTTGACCCCTTTCAGAGGAGATTTTGAAACAGAGTCCAAACGGAAGAAAATCCAAGAATTTTTTTTCCATAACGGAAGAAGATCGGAAGCTTGAGAGCCAATGCAGGGGAGCCTCAGGGGCCCCACAAGCCCCCACCCCACGGCCAAGGGGGAGGCCGCGGCCCACAGGCTTGTGGGCCCACTGAGCGCCCTCTGCCCTAGGGGTTGCGCCTATATATTCCCTAAAAATCCCAAAAAAAATCAGCAGATCATCGAAAGTACTTTTCCGTCGCCGCAAGCTTCTGTCTCCGCAAGATCCCATCTGGGGCACGTTCTGGTGCCCTATCGGAGGGGGGATTCGGATACGGAGGGCTTCTTCATCAACACCATGACCTCTCCGATGATGTGTAAGTAGTTCACCATAGACCTACGGGTCCATAGCTAGTAACTAGATGGCTTCTTCTCTCTCTTGGATCCTCAATACAAAGTTCTCCATGATCTTCATGGAGATCTATCCGATGTAGTCTTCTTTTGTGGTGTGTTTGTCGAGATCCGATGAATTGTGGATTTACGATCATATTATCTATGAATCTTATTTGAGTTTCTTTTGATCTCTCATATGCATGATTTCATATCCTTGTAATTCTCTTCGAGTTGTGGGTTTTGTCTGGCTAACTAGATCTATGATTCTTGCAATGGGAGAAGTGCTTGGTTTTGGGTTCATACCATGCGGTGACATCACCCAGTGAGAGAAGGGGTAGCGAGGCATGCATAAAGTTGTTGCCATCAAGGGTAAAAAGATGGGGTTTTCATCATTGGTTTGAGATTATCCCTCTACATCATGTCATCTTGCTTAAGGCGTTACTCTGTTCGTCATGAACTCAATACACCATATGCATGCTGGATAGCGGTCGATGTGTGGAGTAATAGTAGTAGATGCAGAAAGTATCGGTCTACTTGTCTCGGACGTGATGCATATATGTATGATCATTGCCTTAGATATCTTCATGACTTTGCGCGGTTCTATCAATTGCTCGACAGTAATTTGTTCACCCACCGTGATATTTGCTATTTTGAGAGAAGCCTCTAGTTAATACTATGGCCCCCGGGTCTATTCCACACCATATTTTCAGCCTTACACTTTCTACTTCGTTGCACTTTCCGCCTTCAAATCTCACTTTGCAAACAATCTTGAAGGGACTGACAACCCCTTTGAAACGTTGGGTGCAAGCTTGTTTGTGTTTGCGCACGTACTCTGGACTTGACGAGACCCTTCTTCTGGATCGATACCTTGGTTCTCAAACTGAGGGAAATACTTACTGCTCCTGTGCTGCATCACCCTTTCCTCTTGAAGGGAAAAACCGACGCAAACGAGAGAAGTAACAAGAAGAATTCCTAACGCCAATAAAGGACTCTTCTCTTGCATTTACTTTGTTTGCCAGTTGCGTCTCGTTTTCCTCTCCCCCACTTCACCAATTATCCTTTTTCGTTTGCCCTTTTTTGTTTGCCTTTTCGTTTGCCCTTTTTCCTCGATTGCTCTTTGTTTTCTTGTGTGCTTTCCTGCTTGCCGAAGTCACCATGAATGAAAACACAAAACTTTGTGACTTCTCGAATACTAATAATAATGATTTTATAAGTACTCCGATTGCTCCCGCCACTAGTGTGGAGTCATACGAAATCAATGCCGCTTTGCTGAATCTTGTTATGAAAGAGCAATTCTCTGGCCTTCCTAGTGAAGATGCCGCATCCCATCTCAATACCTTCATTGAGCTTTGCGATATGCAAAAGAAGAGAGATGTTGATAATGACGTGATTAAATTCAAGCTTTTTCCTTTCTCGTTGCGAGATCGCGCAAAAACTTGGTTTTCTTCTTTGCCCAAAAATAGTATCGATTCTTGGGATAAGTGCAAAGATGCTTATATATCCAAGTATTTTCCGCCGGCTAAGATTATCTCTCTCCGTAATGATATCATGAATTTCAAGCAACTTGATAATGAACATGTTGCACAATCTTGGGAGAGAATGAAATTAATGATTAGAAACTATCCCGCTCATGGCTTGAGTCTTTGGATAATTATTCAAATCTTTTACGCTGGCTTGAATTTTGCTTCTAGAAATATTTTTCCTCAGGTGGAACGTTCATGGAAATCACGTTAGGGGAAGCCACGAAGCTCTTAGACAACATCATGACGAACTACTCTCAGTGGCACACAGAAATGTCACCTACTAGTAAGAAGGTACACGGTATAGAAGAAATTAACTCGTTGAGTGCTAAGATGGACGAGCTAATGAATTTGGTTGCTAGTAGAAGTGCTCCTTTGGATCCTAATGATATGCCTTTGTCTTCTTTGATTGAGAGTAGCAATGCTAGCTTGGACGTTAATTTTGTTGGTAGGAATAACTTTGGCAACAACAATGCTTTTAGAGGAAACTATGTTCCTAGGCCTTTTCCTACTAACTCCTCTAATAACTTTGGAAACTCCTACAACAATACTCATGGAAATTACAATAAATTACCCTCTGATCTAGAGAGTAATATCAAAGAGTTCATCAACTCTCAAAAGATTTTCAATGCGTCCATAGAGGAAAAGCTACTGAAAATTGACGATTTGGCTAAGTGCGTTGATAAAATTTCTAGTGATGTTGATGCTTTGGAAGTTAGATGTGCTCCTCCCAAAATCAACATGGATGAAACTTTGAAAGCTATGCGTGTTGTCATGATTGAGAGCCAAGAAAGAACCGCCAAAATTCGTGCTAGGCATGAATGGCTTAAAAAGGCGTGTTCTAGTGATGAGAATCACGAAGATCTTAAAGTGCTTGGTGTGACTCCCATTGAATCTTTGTTTTCTTGTGTCAAACCTAATGATGATGGGGCTGGATATGAATCCACTTTGGTTGAAAAGTGCCCCAATGATTCGGAGTCCATCTATCTTGATGCTAAAAGCATTGAAAGTGGAGTATAAGACGTTAAAACTTTGAGTAGTAATGAAATTACTACCATGGATTTCAAGGAATTCAATTATGATAGTTTCTCCTTGATTGAATGCATTTCTTTGATGCAATCCATGTTAAACTCTCCACACGCTTATAGCCAAAACAAGGCCTTTACCGATCATATCGTCGAAGCTATGATAAAATCTCTTGAAGAGAAACTTGAATTGGAAGTCTCTATCCCTAGAAAGCTTCATGATGTGTGGGAACCTACCATCAAAATCAAAATCAAAAACTATGAGTGCAATGCTTTGTGTGATTTGGGTGCTAGTGTTTCTGCGATTCCAAAGTCTTTATGTGATGTTCTGGGTTTTAATGAGATTAAAGAGTGTTCTCTTAATTCGCATCTTGCTGATTCTACTATCAAGAAACCCATGGGAAGGATCAATGATGTTCTTATTATTGCAAATAGGAACTATGCACCAGTGGATTTCATTGTGCTTGACATTGATTGCAATCCTACATGCCCTATTATTCTTGGTAGACCTTTCCTAAGGACTATTGGTGCTATCATCGATATGAAGGAAGGGAATATTAGATTTCAATTTCCTCTAAGGAAGGGCATGGAACACTTTCCTAGAAAGAAAAAATGATTGCCTTATGAATCCATGATGAGGGCCACTTATGGTTTGAGCACCAAAGACGACGATACATGATTCTATCAATTTTATGCCTAGCTAAGGGCGTTAAACAATAGCGCTTGTTGGGAGGCAACCCAATGAATTTATCTTCTTCTTTCTGTTTTGTTGCGTCCACACCATCACAATTCTGTTGTGATTGTGTTTTTTTGTGTTTGAGCCAAGCAAAACCTTTATGACTAGTCTTGGTAATGGTTGTTTGATCCTGCTGGAAAAAGACAGAAAATTTTCGCTCACGAGATGATTTTTCATTTTTATTCAGAAAGAGATTTTGAGTTGATTCTTTTTGCTGCTGGTTTATATGCTTTTTTCCCAGGCCATCGTAATTTTTCAGATTTTTTGAGGTACCAGAAGTATATGAAGTATACAGATTGCTACAGACTGGTCTGTTTTTGACAGATTCTGTTTTTTGAGTTGGTTGCTTGTTTTGATGAAACTATGGTTTGTATCGGGGGGGGGGGGGGTACTAGCCATGGAAAAGCGATAATATAGTAGCCCAACACCAATATAGATGGAATTCAAGTTTGCTACAGTACCAAAAGAAGTGGTAGTTTGTTTTCTTGTGCTAATGTTATCACGAGTTTCTGTTTAAGTTTTGTGTTGTGAAGTTTTCAAGTTTTGGGTGATGTTCTAATGGACAAAGAGATAAGGAGTGGAAAGATCTCAAGCTTGGGGATGCCCAAGGCATCCCAAGCCAAATTAAAGGACACCAAAAAGCCTAAGCTTGGGGATGCCCCGGGAAGGCATCCCCTCTTTCGTCTTCAATCCATCGGTAACATTACTTGGAGCTATATTTTTATTCACCACATGACATGTGTTTTGCTTGGAGCGTATTGTATCTTAGGAGCCTTTTCCTTTTTTTGTGTCACAATCATCCTTGCTGCACACCTTTTTGAGAGAGAGAGACATGCACTCATCGTGATTTTGCTAGAATGCTCATAGTGCTTCACTTATATCTTTTGAGCTAGATACTTTTGCTCTACGTGCTTCACTTATATCTTTTGAGCTAGATACTTTTGCTCTATTTGCTTCACTTATATCTTTTAGAGCACGACGGTGTGTGATTTGGTAGTTGCCTTATGCTATGAAAGTAGTTCCAAAGATGATGCCAAAACCTCCATCTTCATGTGCATTGAGTAGAAAGATAAGTTTTGATTCCTCTCAATTAGTTTTGAGACGTGGATTTGGTAATATTAAGAGCTATGTTAGTAGGGTGTTGTGAATCTAGAAATACTTGTGTTGAAGTTAGTGATTCCCGTAGCATGCACGTATGGTGAACCGCTATGTTAGGAAGTCGGAGCATAATTGATCTATTGATTGTCATCCTTTGTGTTGAGGTCGGGATCACGCGATGGTTAACACCTACCAACCCTTCCCCTAGGAGTATGCGTTTAGCACTTTGTTTCGATTACTAATAAAAACTTTTGCAACAAGTATGTGAGTTCTTAATGACTAATGTGAGTCCATGGTATAGATGCACTTTCACCTTCCACCATTTCTAGCCTCTCTAGTGCCGCGCAATTCTCGCCGGTGCACAAACCCACCATATGCCTTCCTCAAAACAGCCACCATACCTACCTACTATGGCATTTTCATAGCCATTCCGATATATATTTCCATTCAACTCCCACCGTTCCGTCTCATGACTTGTGCCGTCACTCTCATATTGCCAGTGCATGATCGTAAGATAGCTAGTGAGATGTTTCAACGTCATACGCCATGCTAGATCGTTGCACATCCCGGTACACTGCTGGAGGCATTTCCTATGGAGTCATCATTGTGAGTTTTGAGTTGTGAGTAAATAAAATTGTGATGATCATCATTATTAGAGCATTGTCCCATGTGAGGAAATAAAAAAAAGAGGCTAAAGAGCCCAAAAATAAAAAGGAGAAAATAAAAGAAAAGAGAAAAAAAAGAGGCCTAAGAGCCCAAATGAAAAAAAGAAAAGAGAGAAAAAGAGAGAAGGGACAATGGTACTATCTTTTTCCAGACTTGTGCTTCATAATAGCACCATGTTCTTCATGATTGAGAGCTTCTTGCTTTGTCACTACCATATGCTAGTGGGAATCTTCATTATATAACTTGGCTTGTATATTCCAATGATGGGCTTCCTCAAAAATTGCCCTAGGTCTTCGTGAGCAAGCAAGTTGGATGCACACCCACTAGTTTTCCTTTTGAGCTTTCACATACTTATAGCTCTAGTGCATCTCTTGTATGGCTATCCCTACTCATTCACATTGATATCTATTAATGGGCATCTCCATAGCCCTTTGATATGCCGAGTCAAGGTGACCATCTTCTCCTTTTTGTCTCACAACCACCACAAAACTCAATTCCACCTATAGTGCTATATCCATGGCTCGCGCTCATGTGTTGCGTGGTAGTTATAAAAGGTTTGAGAAAGCAAGAGTGGAAAACAATTACTTGGCCAATTCTGGGGTTGTGCATGATTTACATTAGTTGTGTGAGGATGATGGAGCATAGCCAGACTATATGATTTTGTAGGGATAACTTTCATTGCCCTTGTTATTTTGAAAGTTCATGATTACCTTGCTAGTTTGCTTGAAGTATTATTGTTTTCATGTCAATAGCAAACTATTGTTTTGAATCTTATGGATCTGAACATTCATGTCACGTGAAAGAAGTTGCAAAGGACAACTATGCTAGGTAGCATTCCACATCAAAAATTCATTCTTTATCACTTCCCTACTCGAGGACGAGCAGGAGTTAAGCTTGGGGATGCTTGATACGTCTCCAATGTATCTATAATTTTTGATGGTTTCATGCTATTATCTTGTCAAACTTTGGATGTTTTGCATGCCTTTTATATATTTTTTGGGACTAACTTATTAACTCAATGCCAAGTGCCAGTTCCTGTTTTTTCCATGTTTTTGACCCCTTCCAGAGGAGATTCTGAAACAGAGTCCAAACGGAAGAAAATCCCCAAAAAGATTTTTTCCGTAACGGAAGAAAATCGGGAAGCTTGAGAGCCAAGGCAGGGAAGCCTCAGGGGCCCCACAAGCCCCCACCCCGCGGCCAGGGGGGAGGCCGCGACCCACACGCTTGTGGGCCCACTGAGCGCCCTCTACCCTAGGGGTTGCGCCTATATATCCCTAAAAATCCCAAAAAAATCATGAGATCATCGAAAGTACTTTTCCGCCGCCGCAAGCTTCTGTCTCCGCAAGATCCCATGTGGGGCACGTTCTGGTGCCCTGCCGGAGGGGGGATTCGGATACGTAGGGCTTCTTCATCAACACCATGACCTCTCCGATGATGCGTGAGTAGTTCACCATAGACCTACAGGTCCATAGCTAGTAACTAGATGGCTTCTTCTCTCTCTTGGATCTTCAATACAAAGTTCTCCACGATCTTCATGAAGATCTATCCGATGTAATCTTCTTTTGCGGTATGTTTGTCGAGATCTGATGAATTGTGGATTTATGATCAGATTATCTATGAATCTTATTTGAGTTTCTTTTGATCTCTCTTATGCATGGTTTCATATCCTTGTAATTCTCTTCGAGTTGTGGGTTTTGTCTGGCCAACTAGATATATGATTCTTGCAATAGGAGAAGTGCTTGGTTTTGGGTTCATACCGTGCGGTGACCTCACCCAGTGAGAGAAGGGGTAGTGAGGCACGCATCATGTTGTTGCCATCAAGGGTAAAAAGATGGGTTTTTCATCATTGGTTTGAGATTATCCCTCTACATCATGTCATCTTGCTTAAGGCGTTACTCTGTTCGTCATGAACTCAATACACTAGATGCATGCTGGATAGCGATCGATGTGTGGAGTAGTAGTAGTAGATGCAGAAAGTATCGGTCTACTTGTCTCAGACGTGATGCCTATATGTATGATCATTGACTTAGATATCGTCATGACTTTGCGCGGTTCTATCAATTGCTCGACAGTAATTTGTTCACCCACCGTGATATTTTCTATTTTGGGAGAAGCCTCTAGTGAACAGTATGGCCCCCGGGTCTACTCCACACCATATTTTCAGCCTTACACTTTTTACTTCGTTGCACTTTCCGCCTTCATATCTCACTTTGCAAACTATCTTGAAGGGATTGACAACCCCTTTGAAGCGTTGGGTGCACGCTTGTTTGTGTTTGCGCAGGTACTCTGGACTTGACGAGACACTCCTTCTGGATCGATACCTTGGTTCTCAAACTGAGGGAAATACTTACTGCTCCTGTGCTGCATCACCCTTTCCTCTTCAAGGGAAAAACCGACGCAAACCAGAGAAGTAGCAAGAAGAATTCCTAGCGCCAAGGAAGGACTTCTGTTACCGTAGGAGTTGTAAGTAAATAAAACTATGATGATTATCATTATTAGAGCATTGTCTTAGTGAGGAAATAAAAATGGGGGAGGCCAAATGAGTCCATCATAAAAAATGAGAGAAAAAGAGAGAAGGGACTTTTCCACCATCCTTTACCACACTTGTGCCTCAAAGTGGCACCTTGGTCTTCATGTAGAGAGTCTCATGTTATATCATTCATATGCTAGTGGGAATCACTTTTTTCATAAATTAGCCTATATATTCCGATGACGGGTGTCCTCAAATGTATGAGGTCTTCATGAGCAAGCAAGTTGTATGCACACCTACTTAGCTTGAGAGGAGCTTACATACACTTATAGCTCTTGTCCATCGTTTGCATGGCAATCCCTACTCCTTGCATCGATGTCTATCGACGGGCATCTCCGTAGCTCATTGGTATGCCTAGTTGATGTGAGACTATCTTCTCCACTTTTACCCCTTTGAAACCTTCCACTATATTCTATTCCACCTTTATGCTATGTCCAATGGTTCACGCTTATGTATTGCGTGAAGAATAAAAAGTTGATGTGTATTGAAAAAGTATGATCCAATTGCTTGACTTGAACACTGAGGTGGTTGACATTTGTATTAATATGGTGAAGATGGAGCCATGCCTTGCTAATATAATAAAGATGGATGGGGGTAAAACATTATTTTAGGATCGTATACTTTGAAAGATTAACGATTTGTTGCTTATACCTATAAGTATTGCTATGTTAATGTTTGTTAATTCATTGTTTCTCAATGAGCATACATGCATAAGGTTACATCATGGATAGCATGTCACATCAAAAATCATGTTTTTATCATTTACCTATTCGAGGACGAGGAGGAATTAAGTTTGGGGATGCTTGATATGTCTCTAACGTATCTATATTTTTTTATTGTTCCATGCTAATATATTATCATTCCAGTATGCTTTTGGGGGTATCTATTTACCATTTTGTATTATTTTGAGCACTAATCTAGTAACCTAGTGTCGAGTGTGAGTTGTTGTTTTCTTCGTGTTTTTCACTTTGCAGGTTTTCCATACCAAACGAGGTCCAATTGCCTTGAAACTTTTTGATGATTTTTTCTGGACCAAAAGAAGACCAACGAGCATCGGAAGAAGCCTAGAGGCCTCACGAGGGGCCCACAGGCTAACAAAGCGCAGTCTGGGGGGAGGGGCACCCTGATAGCTTGTGCCCCCCTTGTGGCCCTCTCGACACCATTCATTGGCTTAAAATTCTCATCTACCCTAAAAACACCAAGGGGAGTCCTGAAACACTTTTTATGCCGCCACAAGTATCTGTTCTAACGGGGGGCCATCTGGAGCTCCATTTCGGCACCCTGCCGGTGGGGGGACCGATCACCGAGGGTCTCTTCAACAATCTTGCTGCCCTCACAATGATGTGTGAGTATTTCACCATAGACCTACGAGTCCATAGTCAGTACCTAGATGGCAATCTCTCTCTCTCTGATCTTGAATATAATGTTCATTGCATATTTGCTTTGATCCATATGCTGTAATTCCTTTTGTGCGGTGTGTTTGTTGGGATCCGATGAATTGTGGGTTTGTGTTCAGATTATTCATGATAATTATTTGAGTCACCACGGAATACTTATATGATTCTTATGTGCATGATTATGATAGCTTAATAATTCTCTCTAATCTTTTGAAATAGTTTGGACAACTAGATCAATATTTCTTCGGTGAATTTCTATATCCCAGTGATAGAAGGGTCAAGATGCATCGTTGTGTTGCTGCTAATAACGATAAAATGATGGGGTTTATTCCTATTGCTTGAGTTTACTTTGTCTACATCATGTCATTTTAGTCCATGCATTACTTCATTTGCCATGAACTTAATACGTAGAGAGTCAAGCATAGAAGCCCTCTTGAAGTGAAGTAATAGTAATAGGTGCAGGCGGGAGTCAGCCTATTTCTTTATGGACGTGATGCCTATATACACATGATCATTGCCGTGAATATCGCATAAATATCCGCTTTTCTGTCAACTGCCCAACTGTAATTTGATTACCCACAATATGCTATTTTTCCATGAGAGATGCCCTTTAGGGAAAGCTATGGCCCCTGGATCTGTTCACAACATATTGATAAAACATTCATTACCTTTCTGTTATTTATGTGTTCTTATTTTATCTTGCTATCTACAACTATCTACACACCTCACTTGCTTGCAAATAACAAGACAAGACGATTGATAACCCTCTTGCCCGCGTTGGGTTCAAGTTGTTTATTCTTTTGTGTGCAACCGCTGAAGATGGTTGTGGTTGATATTCCTATTGGTTCGATAAACCTTGGTTTCATAACTAAGGGAAATACTTACCCACTTTGTGTTGCGATAACCCGTTCCTATTCATGGAAAACCCAACGTAGATCACGAGTATCATCCCATCACCTTCTATCAATCGGATCACCCATCCCACATCCCGATCCTCGTGCGGTAGTCGATCATAATGGATTCGGTGGTCAACGGAGCCCGACTACACAATATCCTCATGGACGGAGGCATTAGGCTCAACATCATTTACACCAACACACTGAATGTGATGTACATGCCGTTGTCCCAACTGAGCAAGAGCACCATGCAGTTCAACGGGTAATTCGGAGGAAAAAAGCCAAATCACATGGGCAAATAGCTCTCAACATCGTATTCACTGGCAAGAGAAATTATCTGACGGAGCGATTGACCTTCGAGGTGGCAGACTTCTGCAATGCTTATCATGCCATCCTAGGAAGGCCTGCCTACACACGTTTCATGACCCGACCATGTAACATGTATTTTGAACTAAAGATGCCAGGTTCGAAAGGCGTGATCGCCATCACACACAATCGGAGGATTGCTGAAGAGTGACTCCAAAAAGGTTCTCAGATAGTTGATGAGCAGATAGTGGTCATCGATCTTGACGAGTACAAGAAGACAATGGATGGTGATGAGTTGATAAGGTCAAAGAAGCCCGCGACGGAATCCTCTTTATAGCTGGCTAGATATATGAAGTGAGTGCATATCCACCCGTCCGACCTGAATGCAGCGGTGACCAACATCTCCATGACACTCGGCGAGGAATAGGAAGGTGAGCTCATCTAGTTCCTCCATGAGAACTCGTACATATTTGCATGGAAGCCCTCCGACATGCAGGGTGTTTCGAGGCAGCTGGCTAAGCATCGAATTTGTGTCGACCCTAAGATCAAGCCCGTCAAATAACACCTTTTACGTTCCTCCACGAAGAAGCGCAAGGCGATTGGCAAAGAAATCGCTCAGCTCCTAGCTGTCAATTTCATTCAAGGGGTGTACCACTCCGAGGGGATCGCCAACGTTTTCATGGTGCCTAAGAAGAATAACTCCCCTCGCATGTGCATCGACTTCAATCACATCAATCGCGTGTGGCGGAAGGATCATTTTCCCTTAACTCGCATATATGAGATAGTAGATTCTACTGCCGGATGTGAATGTTTGTCGTTCCTGGATGCATACTACGGCTACCACGAGATCCAAATGTATGGTCTGGATGAAATAAAAACAGTCTTCAGCACCGCATTCGGGGGTTCCAACTATATCACTATGCCATTCAGCCTTAAAAACATTGGATATAATTTCCAGTGCATGATTCAAAAGTGTTTGCAAAAACAAATTAATCCGAACATGGAGGCATACATGTATGACATCGTGGTCAAGTCCATGCAAGGTTCCGACCTCCCAACTAATCTTGCTGAAACCTTTGCAAACCTATGACGCTTATGAATTAAGCTCTACCTAGCCAAGTGCACTTTTTGGGTTCCCGCTCGCAAGTTACTCAATTTCCTTGTTTTCAAATGTGGCATCAATGCCAACCCCATCAAGATCGGCGCCATTGTCCGAATGAAACAACCGGAACAACTACACTATGTACGGAAGATCATGGGCTGACTTGTGGCCCTGAGTAGATTATCTCAAGACTCGGCAAGAATGCCTTGAATATCTATAGATTGATGAAGAAGTCAGACAAGTTCGAGTCGACGACTGAAGCGCAAGCTGCGTTCCAAGAACTCAAAGCTTTGCTTTTCATCCAGCCGGTGTTAGCTCCTCCATGCTCAACACCGTGCTCACCATGGAACGTGAAGATCAAGGCAAAGCTTTCAACATTCAATACCCTATCTATTACATATCAGAGGTTCCGACCCCTTCCAAACAAAGGTACCCACATTACGAGAAGCTGGTTTATGGAATTTATCTGACTGTGAAGAAGGCGGTTCACTACTTCCAAGACCACTTAGTCACGGTGATCAATGTTACTTCCCTATCGGAAGTTCTGAACAATAGAGAGCCACCGATCGAGTGGGAAAATGGGAGATTGAGATCCTTCCCTTGGAGATCCAGTTTGAAGCCAAGAAAGCAATAATGTCTCGGGCTCTAGTGGATTTCTTGGCCGAATGGACCGAACAAGAGCAGTTGGACTCGAGCCCCCCGTGCATTGGACCATGTTCTTTGATGGAGCCAAGATGCTCCATGGCTCGGGGGCTGGAGTGGTCCTTGTATTCCCCAGGGGAGACATGTTGAGTTATGTGCTCTAGATCCATTTCGATTCATGCAACAATGATGCCGAGTACGAAGCCCTCCTATACAAGCAACGCATGGCCATCTCACTCGGTGTTCGTCGGCTGATGGTTTACGGTGACTCAGACCTCGTGGTGAACCAAGTTATGAAACGATGGGACATTCGGTCTCTGGCAATTATGGGTAATTGCAACCGCCTCACAAAGCTGGAGAAGAATTTCAAAGGTGTGAAGATACATCACATTCCCCGAATCAAGAATCACGTGGAAGATGACTTGGCCAAGATCAGCTCCACTCGATGAGATGTCTCGAGAGACGTGTTCCTGAAATACCTGCACGCTCCAACTATCAAAGAACACCCAGAGGACACCCACAACTAGTCGTCTCATCCAATTCAATTGGGATCGACGTCCCAACGTGGTCGACCTAGTCCACGAAGTATTGGTGATCATGCCCGAGTGGACATAACCCTACATAGCATACTTGCTCCGGCAAGAGATCAATGAGGACGAGGTGGAGGCCTGCCAGATCATCCGTTAGTCCAAGGCCTTCAATGTGATGGGAGACCAATTATTCAAGAAGAGCACCTCCGGCGTCACTCAGACTAGCACCTCCCCGGAGGACGGACAACAGTTGTTACAGGAGATTCAATTAGGAACGTGTGGACACCATCTATCCTCTCCGACGTTGGTCGCTATGGCTTTCCAAGTGGGTTTTTATTGTCCATGAGCCTATGAAGCAACAAGATACATTGTCGAACAATGCGTCGGATGCCAGTTCTACACAATCAGTCACACAAACCCGCATTTGCACTGAAAACGATTCCACTCACGTGGTCGGCCATTGTTTGGGAAGTCGACATGGTCGGGCCCCTCCAGACTAGGTTCAGTGGTTTCACCAACTTGCTAGTAGCACTGGACAAGTTCATCAAGTGGATAGAAGCAAAGTGAATAAAGAACCTGGATTCAGGGACTGCCATCAAGTTTTTCAAACATATCATCTTCAGGTTTGGAGTCCCCCATAACATCATTACGGATAAAGGGTCAAACTTCGACCGAGATGAATTTTGTGAATTTTGCTACATGTAAGGCACTCGGGTCGACTATGCCTTCATGGCTCACCCGCAGTGGAATGGTCAAGATAAGAGGTTGAATGGGATGATTCTACAAGGTTTGAAGCCGCATCCCATGAGAGATATAAAGCATGCTCTAGGGGACTAGGTTGACTAAGTGACATTAGTCCTCTGGGCGTGCAGAGGACACCAAACCGATCCATGAATCGCACTCCTTTCTTCTTGGTGTATGGTTCCAAAGTTATCTTGTCGAGTGACTTACTTCACATTTCTCCTCAAGTGGAGCTATACTCACAAGTTGAAGCTGAAGAAGCATGACAAGACATCCTACACCTCCTAGAATAGGAACACGGTCTAGCCCTCACTAGATCAACCCTTTATCACCAAAATTTGAGGCGTTATCACAACAGACAGGTCAGAGGGTGCGCCTTTCACGAAGGTGACCTTGTCCCCTGACTGGATCAAAAGAAGCCTCAGAAGCTGACGCCTCCATGACAAGGGACTTTCAAAATCTCCTCGGCAAGTCGGCCTATCGGCTCTATAACTTCGAGAAAAGAGCAAAACATCCCTCAACTTGGAACAAGGACCTCCTCGGCAAGTTCTTTACTTAGAACAAAATCCTTCATTTCTATAATGAGTTTTAGAGTGACATTGATGAATAAAAGTCTTACTTTTCATGTATTTCATCAAAATTTCTCCAAAGTTCTATTCACTCTGGTGATTTCCTCCTCCCAAAAATTGCAGTGCCCCCAGTGGGTGTAACAACTTAGCTGCGAACCCAATTTCGCCTAAGTTCATAAAATCTCGAGTGTGGAAGATTTCCACACTCGAGGGCTTAAATGCGATCCAACAATTGTCTAAGCTTTAAGGGTCTGTTTGGTTGGAGACTAATTTTGCCAAGTCAAAGTGTGGCAAGCCATTAAAGTGTGGCAAGCCACAAAGTGTGGCTGAAAAAACGAACGCCAAACTTTGGCAAAAGTTGGCAAAAAAATTGACTCTATGACAAATGGGCCATAACGACAATAAAGTGTGGCAAGCCAAAGTGTGGCAAAAACCAAACATATGCCAACTAAACAGTGGCTACCAAAATTTGGCTTGGCAAAGTGTGGCTGGGAACCAAACAGACCCTAAATGTTTCAGTGTGCAGAAGATTTCCTTCTCGGTGAATTCGCTATGAACCAGACTTCGTCTGATTCCTAAATATCTCGAGTGTGGAAGATTTCCATGCTCGGGGGCTTAGTTGTCATCCACCAATTGTGTAAACTAAAAACGTTGCGAGTGTGGAAGACCTCCACACTCACGGGCTTTACTACGAACCAGATTTTGCCTAAGTTCTAAATGTTCCAAACTTGGAAGATTTCCGTACTCGGGAATATTAGCTGGAAACGATACTTCATCTAAGTTTAAAATGTTCCGAGTGTGGAAGACTTCCACACTCAGGGGCTTTGCTGGGAACCAGATTTCACCTAAGTTCTAAATGTTTTCAGTGTGGAAGATTTCCGCACTCGAGAATCTTAGCCGCGAACTAGACATTGGCTAAGTTGGAAACATTATGAGTGTGGAATACTTCCACATTCAGGGCATTTGCTGCAAACCGTATTTTGCCCAAGTGCTAAATGTTTGGAGTGTGGAAGATTTCCGCACTCGGGAACCTTAGCTGCAAACGAGACTTTGTCTAAGTTGAAAATGTTCTGGGTGTGGAGGACTTCTACACTCGGTGGCTTTGCTGCAAACCAGATTTCACCTAAGTTCTAAATGTTTTGAGTGTGGAAGATTTCCGCACCCGGGAACCTTAGTTGCGAACCAGGCTTCATCTAAGCTGAAAATGTTTTGAGTGTGGAAGACTCCCATACACGGGGCTTTGCTATGGACCATATATTTTCCTAAGTTCTACATATTCCGAATGTGGAATATTTGCTCACTCGGGAACCTTAGCTACGAACCGGACTTCATCTCAGTTGAAAATGCTCCAAACATGGACATCATCCACAGTCGGGGACTTAACCACAATCCAGCTGTCGTCTAACTTAAAAAACATCCGAACAAGGATGCCATTCGCTCTCGGGGACCCAATCTAGATCCAAAAATCACTCAAAGCATGAGCAAGAGATAGCCAACATCTGAATGACAAGCAAACATATCGCAGGGTTATCAAAATAAAAGTTCAAAAGAAGGAGGCCCATGATCGCATAAGATTCGATGGTTACGTTAACCACTCGACATTCCACGATGAATCAAATTTAAGGTCAATGTTTTTTGAGAATGACTCGACGGATAGAGGGGTGGCAACATCAACGAAGGTGTCAAGGTTGATGTCGTCTGCTATCCGAGTGGAAGACTTGAGGAATGTCTACATGAAGTCCTCGAACTTGACCTTCTTCCCGTTGACGATCTTAAGAGACTTCAACTTCTATTCATCCACGTCCTTGCAATGGACTAGAACGAGGGAAAGGGCAATATTAGCGCCAGATCAAGCTGACGACTTATTCCATGATTGCACTCGGCTTGGGAATTCTCACAGTCTGTCCATGATGAACTCCAAGTCATCTGAAAGCCCCTCTCCAGGAAGGAGCTCCTTGTCGATCTTTGAGATGGCTGAGTGGGATAGAATGAAGTAGTACAAAGTATGCTTGATGTGCTCGTCTAGTTGGAGAACGGCTAAAGCCGATTTGTCCCTAAGGAGTTGTCTAGTAGGATCCAACTCCCGCTCGATCCTCTCTTTATCCGACTCGACGTCGTTACAGAAATCTGACCACGAAAGGACAAAAAAAATCAGAAACAAATGACTCACCAAGAACAATAGAATAATCACTAACGCATATGACATACCTTTACGCCTCTTGCTCATCTCTATTCCTAAGTCCTCGACATATTGCTCCAGCTTAGTCTTCTTGGCAGAGAGCATGTTGTACTTGGACTCCCACTCGGCATAGTGATTCTTCAACTCGACGATCTTTGCTGTGGACTTCTCCACTTCAGCCTTCACGGATTTCTTGTTGTCCTCTAGCTTCCCATCTATCTTGAGCTTCTCCCCAGTCGCCTTCGTCATGAGGTTGGCATCCTTCCACGTCGACACTAGCTCGATATCATTCTTCTCAAGGGTCTCCTTCATGGTTTCTACAGAAATAGTAGTCCCGGGCCTCTTTACAAGTTGAATGTTTTAAGTATGAACATCTAACCAAGTGAGTTCAACCTGGTTGGAAGGAAAACAATTGGATCAAGAAAAGCCTCACAAGCTGGCGCCTCTATGGTAAGGGCCTTTCACAATCTCCAAGGTTCTTAAGAATGAGGCCTATTGGTTTTATAACTTCATAAAAACGAGGAAAAGCCCCCCCCCGATCTTGGAACATGGACCTACTCCGCAAGTTCTTTACTTAGAATAAAAACTCCCATTTCTGTAATGAGTTTTAGAGTAACATTGATGAATAAAAGTCCAACTTTTCTTGTATGTGATCCAAATTTGTCCAAAATTGTACTTGTCGGATTTCGGGCTCCGCAAAACCCTAAAGATGCGGAACCATGGGCGCACGTGGAGAACACTTAGCAGCTTCGGTTCGCCTGACTCGTTACTCGATGGGCAAAGCAGAGAACTCACTCGATGGTGAGGAAGACACAAAACACGGCAGTTTACCCAGGTTTGGACCGCTGGGAAGCGTAAAACCCTATTCCTGCTTTGGTGGATTGCCTCTCATGGAGGTTGATGGATGAACTAGAACAGTGTTTTGGGGGCCTCCAGGGCTTGTGTGGTTCTAGTCGGTGAATGGGCTAGATCCCCCTCTCCGAAGTAACCTATCTCTATGTATAGTGACGACCCGGTCCTCTTCCCTTATCACTTCAGCGGGAAGGGATCCCACAACGGCCAATTTTAAAGGGGGACAAGGGAACGTGCTTCCCCTGTCCGAAAGATGGTCTTCGTCTGGAAAATGGCCGCGCGGGCTGCAGGGATGGGTTCAGGGATGACATTGGCCCCTGCTGGAACGCAACGATGGTCTGGTTACACCGAAGTGGAAACCTGTGGAAGATTCCTTCGAGACCCACGTACGTCCATGCCCCCTTTGCACCAAAGGGGAAACTGCATGGCTCTGTCGTCTGCGGTTCACCAGTCCTTCCTCTGCGTCATCCTTGACTCCGGAGGCCGGGCCTCGCCTTGGATTATCCGCCGCTCCGGTGGGGTCCTGAGGTGGCCCCCTGTAGGTCATGATATCGTTCCTCCTTGAAAGGCTTGGCCCCTCGCGAGGGCCTTGCCTTGAGTGACACCGAGCATGCGGGTGTTTGGTTGACGAAGTGGGCCAGCCCTGTGCCGCAGGCACGCAGGTCTGGGTACCCTCATTCCTAGAACACCGACAGTAGCCCCCGGGCTGGCTCCTTAGCGAAGCCTTGGGGGCAGCCTGAACCGTCGCGGGCCCTAAATGTTTGCGGTCTAGGCTTCACATGCGCCGCGCAATCTAGTGGCAACACCCCCACTCCCCGAGGCGCCCGGAGACGCCCCTGGTCAAACCGATGTGACTCCTGGATTTTGCGCTGGCCATCATTGCTCCTTGAAGGCAACGCCTGTACACACGCCATGCAGGCACGCCCCCTCACGAACTGCTGGGCCCAGGAACGCGAAGGGACACCAACCCGCCCTCGGCTACCTATTTAACCCGACGAGAGCGATAAGGCTCACATTGCTTCCGTCTCCTTCGTCTTCCACCTTGAACCTTCCACTCTTTTAGCATGGCACTAGTGAAGGCGTACTCTGCTGCCGAGAAGGGGAAGGCTTCTCGGGAAGGTTTCGCCGCCCCACCAACCAAGAGGGGCCACGGCCACCCTCGGACGTACGCGGTGGTGCTGACAACGGTCTCCGGCTGTCGACGTTCTGGGAACAGGGGTACACATACCTGCCTGCCTGCGGCCCAGGGCTGGCCCACTCCATCAGCGCAAGATCAACAAGGGGCAGCACCAGCCTGAACAAGGCCCTCATGAGGGGCCAAGTCTCGTGAGGAAGAGTGACATCCAGACCCTCAAGGGGCCTCCTCAGGACCCCTCCGGAGCGACGGATATTTCAAGGCAAGGCCGGGTCTCAAGAGTCAAGGGTGACGCCATCGAAGGACAGGCAAGCAGCACATGGTAGGACGGGGCAGTTTCCCCTTTGGTGCAAAAGAGGAAGGAACATATCAGGGTCCCAAAGGCATCTTCCAAAGGTTTCCCTTCCGGTGCAACAAAACCATGGCCACCCGCCGGCAGGACGAGCGTCATCCCTGTGCCCACATCTGCGACGCTGGCAGCTGCTTTGCAGGCGAAGACCACTTTTGACAGGGTAAGCGTGTTCCCTTGTCCCCCACCAAAGCTAGCCATTGTGGGATCCCTTCCCGCCTACGATAAGGGAAGAGGACCCGGGCCTCCACTATAAATAGAGAGAGTAAGATACTTGAGAGGGGGGTCGACCAGATCATTGAAACCCTAGAGCAACACGCCTAGCCACTGGGCCTCCGGAAGCTCGAGAGCGTTGTACTAGTTCATCCACCTACCTCTGTGAGAGGCAATCCACCAAAAGCAGGAGTAGGGTTTTACGCTTCGCGGCGGCCTGAACCTGGGTAAACTGTTGTGTTTCGTGTTCTCCTCACATCGTGTGAGTTCTTTGCTGTTTCCATCGAGTAGCGGGATAGGTAAGGTCGAGCCGAGAGAGATCGCCACACACGCCCCTGTGTTCGAATCCTAGGGTTTTGCGGAGCCCGAAATCCAACAATTGGCGTGCCAGGTAGGGGGCGTGTGAAGGCATGCTTCTAGCTTCCTCCTTCCCGGACCGCGGCACCGATGGCTGGCGACCGACGAGCTTCCCCGAACCTCGTCGAACTGGTCTCCGGCCGCCACATTACAGCGGATGGAAGCTCGCGTACCGGAATCGCGGGACCAGGTGACTTATACGAGGCCATCAACATCGTCTCCACCATGACGGCCACCCGTGCCACCCAGGCGCATGAGGGCAGGGCGGCGGCCCGGGCACCCGCGGTGCGCCGCATCAACTTGGGGGACCTCAACGCACAAGACGCGTTGCGGATGGCAAGAGACATGCTCCGCCAACGACCCACACTAGGGGGCTTCGACGCCTGGGCGGACCACATGATGGAGCTAATCGCCATCGCCCAGAAGACCATCCAGCTTGGTACATCTTCAAGGCCACAGGCGTAGGGTGCCGGGGGTTCGCACCGCGTGCCGGCCCCCAATCCTGCAAGCTTCGGGGCCCTGCCCGTTCTGGGCGGGGCCGAGAGAGACGCGCTTCGCACTGCCCTCCACCTTCTCCAGACCCCAGCGACCGGACCTGAAGCGCACCACACCGACAACCAACAGGGACGCGAATCCAACGGTGGGATGCCCGACGCACACGCTGGCACGCATCACCGAGACCAGGTCAGCCCTCGATAGCCCGGGGCGGCCCAACAAGAGCGCTCCACCCGACGACCCAGCAGAGGGTGGAGGCAATGGCGCGGATGAACTACGACAACGGAGATAAGACATGATATCAAGGCGGAAGTCAACACTGGGTGGCGCCGGGACCAGCCGACGGCGGCAGCAGGAACAATTGATTTTGCGCGGAGGCCTATCGCAGGAAGATCTTTGAGCAGCACGGCCGGGGGGATCCCCCTCCGCCGCTGAGAGGGACCGCCACCATCACGCTGATGGCCGAACGCGGGGGACGGGCAAGAGCCTACTTGGAGCCGTATGTGCTAGAGTATGCGGCACTACTTGACCCTCCCAAGGAGGAAGAGCTTCAGGCGTCACCCCAGGGCGCCTACCCTCCTCAGGAGTGAGGAGTGTTCGGGGCTTCTCCTTGAGCTGGGCCCAAGGGGCCTGAGCAGGGGGGCACCCTCAAGCCGCGGGGCGTGGCACGAGCCACCTTCCCTGCGGAAGGACTATGCAAGGCCAAACTTACGGGCCTCAGGAGGACGTGTCGAATACCGCGACGAGACGCTAGCGGCACGTATCATCCGTGATGACCAAGATGCAGGCGTGGATGTCGGGGGCCAGGCCTCGTGAGGCGCTCCTCAGGCGCAAGGGGGCTTCAACTATTCGGCGAGGTATTTTTTTGATTTACTGCCTTAAGGAGTGTCTTCTGACCATAGGAACTCCAACTACCTGGGGCATACTTCTGCAAGTCGCATCCTTTACAATTTCCGTTACATCCACTTGGCAACCTGACACACTGCCTTGCTTGCATCCTTCGGCGATCCACCTTCCTCGCTCGGGAGCACCGGCCGCAATGCATTGCCCCAACGTGGGGATGGGGGAGACCCACTACTCCCTAGGACCACAATCGGCGAGAAAGAAAATCAGAATCGCTTGAGCGTCCAAGGGGCTCCACAGCATGGCGCTCCAGGAGCCTTACCGGTCACAAGGCCACGTGTCGCCCTTGTTATCATCCTTGGTGATCCGGTCGTTATCGGGGGAGGCAGGGCCTGACCCCGTGGCTGAGATCGTCCATTCGGTCGCAAGCAGCGACAATTGGGAAATGTGCGGGAGCGCGTCCTGGCGACGCAGAGCCGCTTGAACGTCAAAAAGGGTCTCTAGAGCATGGCGCTTCACGAGCCTTACCGGTCGCAAGGCCACCTACCGCCCTTGACAACGTCGTTGATCAACCCATTGTCGAGGGAGGCAGGGCCTGACCCCATGGTTACATCCGTTCACTCGGTCACACGCAACGGCGGTCGGGAAATGTGCGGGACTGGATCCTAACGACGTAGAGGTGCTCGAATGTTAGAAGAAGGCTGCTGAGCACCGTGCCTCAGGAGCCTTACCGGTCATAAGGCCACTTGCTGCCCTTGACAGCGTCCCTGATCAGGTCGGTGTCAGGAGAAGCAGGGCCCGACCCCGTAGCTACATCCGTTCACTCGGTCCCATGCAATGGCAGTCGGGAAATGTGCTGGACTGGGACCTCACAACGTAGAGTCATAAAAAGCCCTTAAATAGCCCCCTCGGCAAGGAGCACGCAAGACCTGCATCAACCCATCGCACCACTGCATCATCCTTCAATCCTACCGGAACCTACTTCATCACGTGACACTCTCACGTAATAACGAGCCGAGGCTGTATACGCCCAGGTCCCCCCGAGGACGCGGAAGGGGTCCACCCCATGCGTAGTGGAAGACCTATGCTATGCGCTGGGTACAACACAGTCCACCAATGACTCTAGAAGCTCAGGCCCCAATTCCTTGGGGGTAGGGACACTCACGATGCCAAAGCGTCCTCGCGACCTCCCATATACACCCCACCGTGACACTCTCACGTAATAACGAGCAGAGGCTGTATACGCCCAGGGCCCCCCGAGGACGCAGAAGGGGTCCACCTCACGCCTAGTGGAAGACCTATGCTCCACGGTGGGTACGAAGACAAAGGCAATCAATATGGCCTACCAATGACCATGCTCTGGCAAGGAAACCCATATAGTCTGCCAATGACTATGCCAGCTTTAAATGCCGGACGCGGCACTTGCTTGCCTTCTCTTAGATTCAAACTATCTACTGCTGAGTTTAAATTGGCAGATTTGCTAAGTTGGTTTTTCCAATATCAATGCCCAACGTTTGAAAAATAAAAAGGGGGGAAACTTTCTCTGGCGTTTCTTATTTCACTGGCTTTGAAACCTCCCGTCCGGAGGAAGTGTTTGGAGACAACCGCTCCACGCCATCCCTAGGAGTCAAGGAGCATGAATGCAAGGACTTGCCACCTCAGTGGCTGATTTTTTCAGTGGTCAACCCCTGCTCGGGGGTCCAGACCAAAACTCGATACCACCACAAAGAGTCTCGGGGGGCATCAGGGCCCCCTGGGGCGATGGCCTAAAGAACGAAGCGCAGAATCGCTCGGGCGCCAAAAGGGGGTTCCTGGGTGCGCCTCAGGAGCCTTACCGGTCGCCAAGGCCGGGGACTGACGACACAGAGCGGCTGGAGTGTTAAAGGGGGCTCCTGAGCAGTACGCCTCAGGAGCCTTACTGGTCACAAAGCCACTCGCCCCCAGGGTGTCGAGGCCTTGCCCTGTGAGGAACAACCTTGGTAACGGGTTGAACCTCACGGCGGCGGAGAAATGTGCGGGACCGGGACCTGTAGGCATAGAGTGCCGAAAGGGTCTTCACCTTGTCCCGCTACGAAACAGGAGCCGCACCAGAGGAACTACGCGAGGGACCGACGCAAATCCGCAAGCTAAGTGCCTCGCAGGCCTTGACCTGGACCCTCTCGCTTTACGACAAACCAACCGTGAATTGAAACATGCACACTAACGAAGGATGCAAGGCCTAAGGATTCGACGACAGCAAGGAACGAGTCTAACACCCAAGCACGCGACGGCATGAGAGGTGCCTCGGGAGGGCAGAACTCTCACAGGGCTGTACTTCACTCGTCATCCCAAGCCACGGTAGTAGCAGCCACGGGTCCAAAGCTCTGCAGCTTGGCTACAACGACCACCAACATGCAAGCCATCATCTCAGGAGCAAAAGAAAATAGGAGAACAACAAAGGTAATAACAACAAAATCTTAACGCCCAGCAGGGCAGAGTTCTTGGTCCACTAATCGCAGGACCAGGTAGGCAGAGGATGGAGGACGCCCATGGGGAGGAACCGTCGGCAGCGCCCGTGATAACCACGGGCTCAACGTCGGAGTCCTCCTCCTCGCTGGAGACGGGTACCCGGGCACATCGCTCCATCAGAGCGGCCACGTGAGGGCGGACTTCACCCCAGGAGAGACGATGGGACTCGGCAGGCGCCGGCTCGACAACGCGCCAAAGTTCGAGCTCCGGAGCAAGGCGACGCAGGTTGGAGAAGACAACCGTCAAGGCAAGGCCCAGCAGCTCGCGTGCGTCGGCCACATTGTCCCCCACCACGCGGGAGACGCTGGTCTCTAGCGTCTCCACCACCCTCTCAAAGGAGGGGTAGCCCCCACAATTCGGCGCATCGCCTCCGTTGCCCGGCTAGCAATGTCGGCGAACTGCTTGGGGCGCTGGTGCTCCATCGACCGACCGTTCGACTCCTCGCCCTTGGCAGCCAGGACGGCGTCGGTTTCCTCCTGGACCTGCTTGCGCAGTGATGCCAAGTCCGCCACAGCTTCCGCCTCGTCCTCACGAGCGGTCCGGAGGGCGGCTTCGGCATCCACAGGACAGACCTCCAACCCATCCGCCTCCTCCTGAAGCCCCTCAAATTTTGGCTTCTTGGAGGAGGGCGCGCTGAAGAGGAAGGAAGATCAACCGCAGAACAACAAAAGAAGCAACAAGCAAAGAGACACAATGACGGGCTTACTCAGTGGCCATGACCCAGCGGTGGTGGACGAGCGAGGGCCGTGAGGGCCCTCCGCCACTGTCCCTGTGGGCGGACGAAGGCGCGAGAGGCCCCGCACGCTTTCCCTGGCCAGAGCCATCTCCGAGGGATGCCATGAAGACGAAGAGCGAAGGAAGGGAAGCAGTTTCCTCACCACGGACGACTGAAGAAGAGAAGAAGCTCGAGGTTGCGGAGCCCTCCCCCCCGAAGAGGGCTGAGCGGATTTATAGGCAAACCGAGTCCACCAACCATCGCGGGAGTGTGGGCGTCGCACTCCCCACGAGGGCCGCGAGGTGGGCCGATGGAAGCGTTGCCGCCCACGTCGCCTCACCTGTCCACCGATCGGTCACATCCGCAAGGGCCGTTGGGTGCGGTCACATTCAATGAGCAAAATGATGGCTTGCGCGACTCTTGGGAATCACATCATCGTGGCCTGGCACCACAGGGGTGCCTCGAGGAGTGAGAGCATCGCCGCACAGCTTCGAGACACGTGAGTCGCCTGAACTACACGCAAATGGGGCCCGCGATGTTTCAGGCCGTCTTTTAGGCTTCGCCAAGAAGCCAACCCAGGCTTGCCTTGGGCCCGGGGGCTACTCTGGCATTCTGGGAATGGGGGTACTCAGACCTGCCTCCCTGCGGCCCAGGGCTGGCTCTCTTCATCAATACAAGATCAGTAAGGGGCAGCACCACCCTGAACAAGGCCCTCGCGAGGGGCCAGGCCTCGTCAGGAAGAGCGACATCAAGACCCGCATGGGGCCTTCTGAGGACTTCTCCGGAGCGGCAGAAATTTCAAGGCAACGCCGGGTCTCGGGAGTCAAGGGTGACGCCATGGAAGGACATGCGAGCAGCAGATGGCAGGACGGGGCATTTTCCCCTTTGGTGCAAAATAGGAAGGAACATATCAGGGTCCCAAAGGCATCTTCCAAAGGTTTCCCTTCTGGTGCAACAAAACCATGGCTGTCCACCGGCAGGACGAGCGTCTTCCCTGTGCCCACATCTGCGACCCTGGCAGCTGCTTTGCAGGAGAAGACCACTTTTGACAGGGGAAGCATGTTCCCTTGTCCCCCATCGAAGCTGGTCGTTGTGGGATCCCTTCCCGCCTACAATAAGGGAAGAGGACCCGTGCCTCCACTATAAATAGAGAGGGTAAGATACTTGAGAGGGGGGTCGACCAGATCATTGAAACCCTAGAGCAACACGCCTAGCCACTAGGCCTCTGGAGGCTCGAGAGCGTTGTACTAGTTCATCCACCCACCTTTGTGAGAGGCAATCCACCAAAAGTAGGAGTAGGGTTTTACGCTTCGCCGCGGCCGGAACTTGGGTAAACTGTTGTGTTTCGTGTTCTCCTCACCATCGTGTGAGTTCTTTGCCATTTCCATCAAGTAGCAGGATAGGTAAGGTCGAGCCGAGAGAGATTGCCGCACACGCCCGTGTGTTCCAATCCTACGGTTTTGGGGACCCCGAAATCCTACACCGACGGGCGCGGTCGCGGTTTCACTCACCCCGGAATCACCATCGGCGGAGATGGCGGAGCATCGACTAGTGCAGGCATCCGTAACACCCGAGGTGGGAGGTCGGCAATGGCCACCCGACCGCCACGCCCGCGGCTTCACTCGGCTGACCCAACGATGGAGTTCATGACGTGGGTGGAGAGGCCGGAAACTGCCTGGTTCCAGCTTCCAAACTTCTTCGCGAAGGTACTATTGGTCGGTGGGCTCCTCGGCTTCTGGTTGCAGGGTGACGGCTGCTGCGGCGGGGCGTTCTGGGTGGAGGTCGAGGTCACCCCATGGCTACAAGTATCTGAACCGCGGGTGGTAGACATTCGCCCATGCTCGAGGCCTGAAGGGGAGGCGCTACCTCCACTTCAAGTATGACGGGGAGGCGACGCTCTTCGTCAAGATCTTCGGGGTCGAGGGTGAGCATCTGGGTTACTGCCTGGAGGACGTTGGCCACGGCGATCCTGTAGACGAGTCTGTCCCCGGCGGTGCGTGTCGCGCTTCCAGCAGCAGCAACATTCCCTTCGGAAGGAGCCCGAGCGATGGCAGCGACAACAGCTACGGCGAGCCGCCTGATCGCCGTGCCCGAACCTTGAGAAGGAGCCCCCAAGCACGGCGCCAATCGTGTTCTCCTGTGGCGCCAGTGAAGGAGGGGGAGGACAAGGATTGAGCGCCAGCACCCGGGCGTCGGATGTCTGCGACGGCAGCCCTCCTCCAGGATCTTCATCGCTAGCTGTCTCCTCCTTACTTCTGCTCCTACATCCATGAAAACAAGGATGGGCCCCTCGGGCACGTAATAGATTTGGACGACCACCCCTTTTGTTAGTACTGTTGCGTCTCGTCGGTTTGGATACTTAGCTTAGTGTGCTTGCAGTGAAACGCTTTTGTTGCGAGGTTGATCATGGCGCTCAAGGGGCTTGTTGATCGGTCAGTTTCTCCTTGTTGCGGGTGAGGTGGGTCGATGCTCTATATCAGCAGGCCCTAGTCCCGCACATTTCCCTGCCGCCGTGGGGCGTGACCCGTTACCAAGGTTGTTCCCCGCAGGGCAAGCCCTGTCACCAAGGTGCCAAGTGGCTTTGCGACCGGTAAGGCTCCTGAGGTGCTTTGCTCAGGAACCCCCTTAGACATTCAAGCGGCTCTACGTCGACATGTCCGAGTCCCGCACATTTCCCTGCACATCAAGGTCGTCCCTCACGGGACAAGGCCCTGGCACCCGGGAGCTAAGTGGCTTTGTGACTGGTAAGGCTCCTGAGGCGCGATGCTCAGGAGCCCCCTTAGATATCCAAGAGGCGCTCGTGGATTCTGCTTTCTACGTTTGAAGGGTCGAGTTTTTGGAGATCCCTAGTCTGCATTCAGGAAGCTCTGCGTCGGTAGGTCTCGGTCCCGCACATTTCCCTGCCGTCGTGAGGCGTGACCCGTTACCAAGGTCGTTCCTCACGGGGCAAGGCCCTGGCACCGGGGTTCCAAGTGGCTTTTCAGCCGGTAAGGCTCCTAGGGCGCGATGCTCAGGAGCCCCCTTAGGCGCTCAAGCTGTCCCAAGAGAAACAACTATTGTAAGAAAAGACCAAAATTTGTTCCCTCTCCAGGATGGTGCGCCGAGCCGTGAATGGGACTCTCGAGCGAGTATCAGATGGCATGAGTCTGCCGACTCGTCCGTGAGTACCACACGAGGGTCCGGGCGGGTTGGGACAGGCGAATGCTCGACTCACAGGAAGAGAGCGTGCTACGAAGAGCGGCAAAGAAAACGAGTTTTTGCAAAGACTTCATTTGGAAAGGCCCCAAGTTTGATTTCATAAATATCAGCAAATTCGAACCAGAAAATAGAAAATGCAAGCCGCGTCTCACGCCTAATCTATTCTCCGCCTCCGTCTCCCCCAACACTGAGCATAGGGCTTCCACTTGGCGTGGGGTGGACCCCTTCCGCGTCCTCGGGGGGCCTTGGCCGTATACAGCCTCGGCTCGTTATTACGTGAGAGTGTTATGGTGGGGGTGTATCTGGGAGGTCGCGAGGATGCTTTGGCCTCACAAGTGTCCCTACCCTTGAGGCATTAGGAACCTAATTCCGGAAGTCATTGGTGGACTGTGTTGATTGCCTCCATCTTCTCCCCAGCACGGAGTGTAGGGCTACTACTAGGCATAGGACGGACCCCTTCCGCGTCCTCGAGGGGCCCTGGGCATATACAGCCTCGGCTCGTTGTTACGTGAGAGTGTCACGGGATGAAGTAGGTTTCGGAAGAATTGAATGACGATAAAGGGTCGATGCAGAGGCGGTGCACAACTGGTGCAGAGACGTTACGGGTAGAACTTTCGGAGGTGCTGGATGTTCCAGGCATTCTGGATAGGAACTCCTTCTTGAGTCTCTAGGTGCACGGCGTCAGGCTTGGAGACATGGTCGATCCTAAATGGGCCCTCCCACATGGGCGAGAGCTTATGCAAGCCCTCCCTGGATTGAACTCGCCTCAGTACGAGATCGCTGACTTCAAGGGTCCTGGGTGGATGTTGCGGCAGTGGTAGCACCGCAAGGCCTGCTGGTAACTCGCATTTCAGAGGGAGGCCCGGCGGCGTGCCTCCTCTCCAAGCACGAGGTCCATCCGCCACGCAGCCTCTTGACACTCCTCATCGAACACCATGACCCGCGTGGACAGGTGCTTGATTTCGTGGGGAAGGACCGCCTCGGCTCCGTAGACGAGGAAGAACGGGGTTTCGCCGGTGGGTTTAGTTGCAGTGGTGCAAATGGACCACAGCACCGACGGGAGCTCGTCGACCCAACCCCGGCTGCAAGCTTCGAGCTTCTTCTTGAAGCTCCTCACCTTGAGGCCTCGCATGACCTTCTCGTTGGCGCGCTCCGCATAGCCATTGCTCCACGGATGGGCCACCAATGCATAGCATATCTGCATACCGAGGTTAGCACAGTAAATCTTGAAGAGCTGACTAGTGAACTGCGAACCGTTGTTTGTGATGATGCGGTTGGGAACGCCGAAGCGGCTCACGAGGCCCTTGATGAACTTGACGGCCGACCCGGCTGGGATGGTGCGCACGGGCTCCACCTCCGCCCACTTGCTGAATTTGTTGATGGCGACGTAGAGGTAGCGGAAGCCCCCCACCGCCCGCGGGAAGGGCCCGAGTATGTCTAGCCCCGAGACCGCAAAGGGCCAGGAAAGAGGTATGGTCTGGAGACTCTGCGTGGACTGGTGGATCTGCTTGGCGTGGAACTGGCAGGCCTCGCAAGACCGGACCAGCTCGGTGGCGTCGTCCAACGTTGTAGGCCAGTAGAAACCTAACCTGAATGCCTTACCTGCGAGCGTGCGCGAGGAGGAGTGATGCCCGCAGTCCCCTCCGTGGATGTCAGCCAGTAGTTCGCGCCCTGCTCCCTAGAAATGCACTGCAGCGCGACATCATTCGGGCGCCTGCGGTACAGGGAGCCGTCCCGCATGCAGTAGGTTGAGGCTTGTCGTGCTACGTGCTCCACGTCTTTCTCCTTCTCCGGCAACGTGCCGTGGAGCAGGTACACCCCAAGTTCGTGCATCCAATTGTCGGCCTGTGCCTCCAGAGCCAGGAGCAGTCGAGCCCCCGAGGCCTTTCCGCAATCCGGAGCCCCCGAGGGCAGTGCTCGGGGAGCTCCTCTCCGCATGGCGCCGGGTCCTAGGTGACCGCGTCGCGGAAGGTTTGAAGAGTCGCTCCTCTAAGACGCCTGGCACTTGAGCCTCGCAACGCGAAGCTCTTTTGGTGATGTCGTCCGCCTCCTTGTTTTCGCCACGCGGGACGTGCTGCAGCTCCAGGCCCTGAAAACGTTTTTCAATCTTATTTATCTCTTGCAGATATGCCTGCATGTGCTCGTCCTTGGGCGTGTACTCTTTGTTGGAGAAGTTGACGAGAAGCTGGGAGTCGCCCATCATGGTGACGTGTTGGAGCCCCAAGGACGCCGCCGCCTTGAGGCGGGCGATGAGGCCCTCGTACTCCGGTATGTTGTTGGAGACCTTCTCCCCACGCTGGAAGCAGAGCTGCATGGCATAGCGGAGCTTGTCTCCCATCGGGGAAGTGAGCATGACGCCACGCCCTACTCCTCTTCGCGTGAAGGCTCCGTTGAAATGTCTGGTCCATCCCTCAGGAGCCTCCACACCGGGGGCAAGGTATTGGCTCCCCTCCAGCCCCCGATCTGGTGCATCCTTCCACTCCGCCACGAAGTCAGCCAGGGCCGCTCCTTTGATGACGTTGGTCGTGCTGAATTCGATGTTGAAGGCCTGAAGCTCGATGTTCCATTCGACAACCCATCCCGCCTCGTTTGGGTTGTGCAAGATCATTTCTAAGGGGTAGGCGGAGACGACCTTGATCACGTGTCCCTGAAAGTAGTGACATAGCTTGCACGAGGCAACGAGGAATGCTTGAAGGAGTTTCTGCTGCATGGGGTAGCGTGAGCGCGCGTCCCGCAGTACCGTGCTGACGAAGTACGTTGGATGCTCGAGGAGGGTGCGCCCGCCCGGAGCGTCATGCCCCTCGGTGGCTTTAGGAAGTGAGGGCGTCTCATCATCCGAAGGAGGGACCGGGGCCTCAGGAGGGCTAGACATCTCATGACACAATCCTAGAGCCTGGCCACCAGGCCCCTCTGCTTGCGGGGGAATTGGAGCTCGTGAGTCACGCGAGCCCCCAGACTCTGCGGGTGGGGGCCTGATGACCCACAAGTATAGGGGATAAATCATAGTCCTTTCAATAAATAAGTGTGTCGAACCCAACGAGGAGCAGAAGGCTCTGATAAACGGATTTCGGCAACGTAATAACGGCAAGCACTGAAAGTAGCGGTAACAAGTGATTGTGTAGCGAGGTGAAACGTAGGAAGCAAAGAGTAACAAGTAACAAGTAGTAGCAACGGTGCAGCAAGTGGCCCAATCCCTTTTGTAGCAAGGGACAAGCCTGAACAAAGTCCTATAGGAGGAAAAACGCTCCCGAGGACACACGGGAATTTCCGTCATGCTAGTTTCATCATGTTCATATGATTCGCGTTCGTTACTTTGATAGTTTGATATGTGGGTGGACCGGCGCTTGGGTACTGACCTTAGTTGGACAAGCATCTCACTTATGATTAACATCTCTCGCAAGCATCCGCAACTACAAAAGAAGAATTAAGACAAAGTCTAACCATAGCATTAAACTAGTGGATCCAAATCAGCCCCTCACGAAGCAGCACATAAACTGGGGTTTAAGCTTCTGTCACTCCAGCAACCCATCATCTACTTACTACTTCCCAATGCCTTCCTCTAGGCCCAAATATGGTGAAGTGTTATGTAGTCGACGTTCACATAACACCACTAGAGAAAAAAAACATACAGCATATCAAAATACCGAACGAATATCAAATTCACATGACTATTATCAGCATGACTTATCCCATGTCCTCAAGAACAAAAGTAACTACTCACAAGACATAATCATAATCATGACCAGAGGTGTAATGAATAGCATCAAGGATCTGAACATAAACTCTTCCACCAAGTAATCCAACAAGCATCAACTACAAAGAGTAATCAACACTACTAGCAACCTTACAAGTACCAATCTGAGTTGCGAGACGAAGATTGGTTACAAGAGATGAACTAGGGATTGCAGAGGAGATGGTGCTAATGAATATGTTGATGAAGATGCCTCCCCTCCGACGAGAGGAGTGTTGGTGATGACGATGGCGACGGTTCCCCCCTCCGAAGGGAAATTTCCCCGGCAGGATCGTCCTGCCGGAGCTCTAGGTTGGATCTGCTCAAGTTCCGCCCCGTGGCGGCGGAGAAACCACGAAAAAGCTCCCGTATGATTTTTTCAAGGTCAGGACGCTTCATATAGCAAAAGAGGGGGGCTAGTGGGCCAATGGGCTGCCCACAAGCTTGCCCACCGCCACTAGGGGGGTAGTTACGGAGTGGGGGCTTGTGGGGCCATGGTGGGCCCCCTCCGGTAGTTCTTTCGCCCAGTATTTTTAATATATTCTAGAAAAAATCCACTTAAATTTTCAGGGCCTTTGGAGATGTGTAGAATAGTGGACTAGGATTTGCTCCTTTTCCAGTCCAGAATTCCACCTGCCTGAATTCTCCTTCTTCAAATAATCCTTGCAAAATAAGAGAGAAAAGGCATAAATATGTTACCACAAGTAATATAACAACCCAAAAAGCAATAAATATCAACATGAAAGCATGATGCAAAATGGACGTATCAACTCCCCCAAGCTTAGACCTCACTTGTCCTCAAGCGAAAACCAAGTTCCATAAACATGTCCACATGTTTGGGGACGAAGGTGTCGATAAAACTTAATACGGACACGAGGGCATCATGATCACACATAGAACAACAATATATCATAAAGATTCTTGTGGGAAAGCAACAATTCCTTCACAAAGCAAAGCATGAAGCAAAAACCTTACCGAGAAGTAACCAACAATAAGCCATAGTCATTGAAGCAATTGCAATTTGTCACAACATCAGAAAGAGTCAAATAAGAGCTTGTAAGGCAAACCCACATACTCAATCATCTATTTTGTTTTCCACAATTGTTACAACTCACGTGGTACTCATGGTGTCAAAGTTTCAGCTTGACACAGAGGAAGATAGGGGCTTATAGTTTTGCCTCCCAACGGTTTACCTCAAGGGTAAAGTCAACAACAATAAAGCATGAGTACTCAACTCCAAGTTGATATATGAATATTGATCTTTCCCAAGCATGTGACGGTAGCCAAGACAAAGGCAAAAAGGGAATTGGTGACGATCACCATGACTCTTACAAGGGTAAAAAGTAAAGGTACAAGATAGGCCCTTCGCAGAGAGAAGCAGAGGTTGTCATGCGCTTTTGAGGTTTGAATGCGTGTCCTCTTAGTGCGGAGGAACGCCACTTTATATTGCCTCATATGATAAAGAACTTTATTGTGCAGTCTGTCGCTTTTATGTCTTCCTCATCACAGGTTTGTACAAAGCTTATTTTCCACACACTAATAGGTCATACATATTAGAGAGCAATTTTCATTGCTTGCAGCGATGACAACTTACTTGAAGGATCTTATTCAATCCATAGGTAGGTATGGTGGACTCTCATGGCAAAACTAGTTGGAGGTTTATGGATGCACAAGTAGTATCTCTACTTGGTGCAGGAGTTTTGGCTAATATGAGGTGGAAGCAATCGTCACATGCTAAGGGATCTCTAATCATATAACATTGTTTGGAACCAAGCAAACACAATTCATTGTGTTGTCTTCCTTGTCCAACATCTACTCCTAGGCATGTAATAGTTTGGTGAGTGCTCACAATTGTAAAAAGTGTCTAAGATGATATATCTATATGTGAACCTCTCTTTCCTTATTACTTCTTATTAATTGCAACAATGACTGAGGTCTATGTTAATTTATTCTTAACAAGTTCCAATCATCATACTTGTCATATGTGAAGTTATCACTTTCCATAAGATCGTCTGATGATCTTTCATGCTATCGTTCTTTTCATACTTTTTTGATCATGGCACAAAGCAAAGCTCTTGACTAAGACACTCTTTATTATATAGCTCACAAGCTCGAATACATCGGGGGAGAGACAAAAGCAAAAGACTCAAACTAAAAACTAAAGACTTATTCCTCTAAAAGAAGAAATAAAAATGAAAAGGAAAGAACTAAAACAAAGGTAAAAGCAAAAGATATAAAGGTGATACGATACCAGGGCAACTCCCCCAAGCTTGGCAGAAGCCAAGGGGATTGCCCATACCAATGCTTAGTTGTCTTCCTTTGGTGGTGATGGTGGTGTTGTTGTCGCCTTTGATTCCAAGAGAGCTATCAACCTTTGATTTATACCTCTGAGATCTGTGACATGGTTTTCCAGTAAAACAACTTCACGAGAAAGAGAAATATTGCGAGCATGAGTTGTTTCGCAAAACCTCAAGACTTCAATCAAGAATGGAGACAGCATGTGGAGGAAGGGTTGGAGAAAGTCTATTCCTTCAACGTCTTCAACGTTTAACATAGGTTGAATTTCCTCCTTAGCTTGGGTTTTCTCCTTAGCTTGGTCCTTGGCTTCCGTAACTTCTACTCTTTTCAGATCAGCATCTACTTCCTGATGAACTTGATGAAGATCATTCTCCCCAACAGATTCCTGAGACATCTTTGCTCTAAACCTGCGGTAGACAACAAGCTCGAAACGAAAATAGAGGAAAACTACGCGATACGGAGATCAAAACTTTTGGGCGACTATATATTGATTTTTTCTGGGCCAGAAGGAGTCCTCCGCAAGAAAACGGAGTCCGGGAGGCACACGAGGTGCCCAAAAGCTTGCCCACCTCCACCAGGGGGGTGGTGGCGGTGTGGGCCCTTGTGGCTTCCTCGTTTGCTCTCCGGACTGCTTTTTATTTTTCTAATTTTCCAAAAATTCCAAAACTAAGGAAATTTCCTATTGGAAAAGTATCGGAGTCCAATTTCTTGCCAAAACAGATACATCTTCGTTTTCAAGGTCTGAAACAGGCTGATAAACATCCCTTATGTACTCCTCTGGAGTTATGACATTGATAATATTGGTCTCAACATTTATGGGAGTACCAGAGATGTAATGCTTGATTCTTTGCCCATTTACCACTCTAGGAAAATTTCCTTCCGTGTTATTGATTTTGATGGCACCGGAACGATATACTTCCTCGACAACATAGGGACCTTCCCATTTAGAGAGAAGCTTGCGTGCAAAGAATCTCAAACAAGAATTGTATAGCAAGACATAATCACCTACATTGAACTCTCGCTTCTGTATTCGTTTGTCGTGCCATCTCTTAACCTTTTCCTTGAACAACCTGGCATTCTCGTATGCCTGGGATCTCCATTCTTCTAACGAGCTGATATCAAACAACCGCTTCTCACCGGCAAGTTTGAAATCAAAGTTGAGCTCTTTGATTGCCCAATAAGCTTTGTGTTCCAACTCAAGAGGTAAACGAAAGGCCTTACCGTAAACCATTTTATACGGTGACATGCCCATGGGATTCTTATAAGCAGTCCTATAAGCCCATAGTGCATCGTCAAGTTTGCTAGACCAGTTCTTTCGAGATCTATTGACGGTCTTTTGTAGGATCAACTTGATCTCCCTATTACTCAACTCAAGTTGACCACTAGACTAAGGATGATAAGGAGATGCAACTCTATGGATGACATCATACTTAGCTAGCATCTTGCGGAAAACACCATGAATGAAGTGTGAACCGCCATCAGTCATCAAGTATCTAGGGACTCCAAATCTTGGGAATATGACTTCTTTAAGCATCTTAATAGAGGTGTAGTGATCAACATTTTTAGTGGGGATAGCTTCTACCCACTTAGTAACCTAATCCACAACAACTAAGATGTGAGTGTACCCATTGGAACTCGGGAAGGGTCCCATATAATCAAAGCCCCAGACATCAAATGGTTCAATGACAAGTGAATAGTTCATAGGCATCTCTTGACGCTTACTGATGTTCCCTATCCTTTGGCATTCGTCACAAGCCAAGACAAACTTATGGGCATCCTTGAAGAGATTGGGCCAATAGAAACCTGATTGCAATACCTTATGGGAAATTCTATCTCCAGCATGGTGTCCTCCGTAGGCTTCGGAATGACACTTCTGCAGGATCTGTCCATGATCATGTTCAGCACACAACGTATAATAACACCATCTACTCCTTCCTTATAAAGGTGAGGATCATCCCAAAAGTAGTGTCTCAAATCAAAGAAGATTTTCTTCTTTTGCTGCTAGGTGAAACTGGGTGGTACGTATTTGGCTACGATATAGTTTGCATAATTGGCATACCACGGTGCACTAAGTGAAGTGCGGATGACATTAACTGCTCATCAGGAAAGCTGTCATCAATAGGTAGTGGGTCATCAAGGACATTCTCTAGCCTAGACAAGTTATCTGCTACAGGGTTATCAGCACCCTTTCGGTCAATGACGTGCAAATCAAATTCCTCTAGCAGGAGAACCCATCTGATCAGCCTAGGCTTAGCATCCTTCTTCTGCATAAGGTACTTAATAGCAGCATGATCAGAGTGAATAGTGACTTTGGAGTCAACTATGTAAGATCTGAACTTTTCACATGCAAATACGACTGCTAAAAATTCCTTCTTCGTAGTGGCATAGTTTCTTTGGGCACTGTCTAGAGTTTTACTAGCATAGTGAATGACATTCAACTTCTTGTCAACTCTTTGTCCCAGAACAGCACAAACAGCGTAATCACTGGCGTCACACATTATTTCAAAGGGCAAGTTCCTGTCAGGTGGTTGAACAATAGGTGCGGTTATCAAAGCCTTCTTAAGTATTTCAAAGGATTCCTCGCAATCCTCATCAAAAACAAAAGGAACGTCCTTCTGCAAGAGGTTGGTAAGAGGCCTAGAAATCTTAGAGAAGTCTTTAATGAACCTTCTATAGAAACCAGCATGACCTAGGAAACTTCGTATACCTCTTATATCTGTGGGGCAAGGCATTTTCTCAATTGCATCAAACTTAGCCTTATCAACTTCAATGCCTCTCTCAGAGATTTTGTGTCCTAAGACGATACCTTCATTAACCATAAAGTGGCACTTATCCCAATTCAAGACGAGGTTGGTTTCTTCGCAGCTCTGTAAGACTGGATCAAGGTTGCTGAGGCAATCATCAAAGGAAGACCCGTAAACGGAGAAGTCATCCATGAAAACCTCGACAATCTTTTCACAAAAGTCAGAGAATATAGCCATCATACATCTTTGGAAGGTGGCAGGTGCATTACATAAGCCAAAAGGCATACGTCTATAGGCAAATGTACCGAAAGGGCAGGTGAAGGTGGTTTTCTCTTGATCAGATTGTGCAACAGGTATTTGCGAGAAACCTGAATAACCGTCTAGAAAACAAAAGTGTGTGTGCTTTGATAGCCTTTCTAGCATTTAGTCGATGAACGACAAAGGATAATGATCTTTCCTGGTTGCCTTGTTCAGTTTCCGGAAGTCTATCACCATTCTATAGCCGGTAATAATCCTTTGTGGGATTAGTTCATCCTTATCATTAGGAACGACGGTGATACCTCCCTTCTTAGGTACGCAATGTACTGGACTTACCCAATCACCATGAGCAACAGGATAAATGATTCCTGCTTCCAGGAGCTTTACTATTTCTTTTCTAACGACCTCTTTCATCTTAGGATTCAATCTCCTTTGATGATCAGCAACTGGTTTAAAGTCAGGATCGGTTTTAATCTTGTGCTGACATAGAGTAGGACTAATACCCTAAAGATCATCAAGAGTATATCCAATAGCAGCGCGGTGCTTCCTCAGAGTTTTTAGTAACTTCTTCTCTTCACGCTTTGAGAGGAGAGCACTAATAATGACAGGATATATCTCCTTCTCATCAAGATAGGCATACTTAAGAGTATCAGGCAACTGTTTAAGCTTGAACACAGGATCACCCTTTGGTGGGGGAGGATCCCCAAGTAGTTCAACAGGCAGATTATTCTAGAGAATAGGACATTGTTCTAAGACAATTCTGTCTATCTCATCTCTATCCTCCATATGCATATCATTTGCATGCTCAAGCAGATATTGCTCTAAAGGATTCGTAGGAGGTACGGCAATAGAGGCAAGAGCAATGATTTCATACCTACCAGACGACTCTCTTTCATGGGGTTGTCTTCCAAACTTGGAGAAGTTAAATTCATGAGACACACCCTCGAAACTTACTGTGATAGTCTGCTTAATGCAATCAATGTGAGCATTGACAGTGTTGAGAAAGGGTCTACCGAATATGATGGGACAAAAGCTATCTTGTGCGGTACCAAGGACGAGGAAATCAGTAGGATACTTCGTCTTACCACACGGGACTTCTACGTCTCTCACAATTCCCAAAGGGCAGATAGTGTCTCTATTAGCTAGGGTGATAGTGACATCAATGGGTTCTATCTCAGCAGGTGCAATCTCATCTTTGCTTTCATCATAGAGAGAAGGGGGTATTGCACTAACACTCGCTCCCATATCACATAAACCATGGTAACAGTGATCTCCTATCTTAACAGAAACAACGGGCAGGCCAACTACAGGTCCGTGCTTGTCTTTCGCGTGAGGTTTAGCAGTTCTAGCGGAGTCCTCACAAAATTTGATAACATGTCCGTCTGTGTCTTCGCCTAAGAGATCTTTGATAATAGCAACACTAGGTTCAACTCTAATCTCTTCAGGGGGTGCAAGTGGTCTAATGTAACCCCTACGTATCACAGTTGGAGCTTTAGAATAATCCTTCATCCAAGCAGGGTATGGTGGTTTCTCAATGTAAGCACAAGGAGCAACAGGATCACTGAAAGCTATGATTTTCTCCTCAACTAGATTGGTTTTGGCTATGTTGCTTTCTACATGAGGATGATATTTAAGCCACTTGTCTTTGGGAAGATCAACATGAGCAGCAAAAGATTCACAAAGAGAAGCTGCTATCTCAGAGTCAAGTCCATACTTAGTGCTAAAATCTCTAGAAGTGTTTGTCTCAACAAAAGATTTAACGCAATCAAACTGGAAATTCATACCTGAGTCCTTACCTTCCTCCAGCTCCCAATCTTCAGAGTAGCGTTTGATTCTCTCCAATAAATTGCACTTGTGATCAATATCCTTCTTCACAAAAGAACCGCCACAAGAAGTGTCAAGCATGGTACGATCTTCATGAGAAAGCCGAGCATAAAAGTTGAGTGATGATTTCTCTCGAGAGCTCATGATTGGGGCATGAATATAGCATTGATTTAAGCCTCCCCCAAGCTTGATCTATGCTTTCCCTGTCACGAGGCCAAAAGTTATAAATAAAGTTCCGATCACGATGTACTAAATGCATAGGATAGAACTTTTGATGAAATTCCAATTTCAACCGATTGTAGCCCCATGATCCAGCATCATCACATAACCTATACCATGTCAATGCCTTATCCTTCAATGATAAAGGAAATACTTTCTTCTTTACCTCATCCTCGGGAAAACCTGCAAGCTTAAATAAACCACAAACTTCATCTACATAGATTAAATGAAAATCTGGATGTGCAGATCCATCTCCTGTAAAAGGATTAGCCAGCAGTTTCTCAAGCATACCCAAAGGAATTTCATAAAAGATATTTTCAGTAGGTACCTCAGGTTGAGGAGCAACTCCTCGTGCTTCCGTTCATGGTGAAGATACCCCGAAGAAACTCCTCAAAGGAAGAGTTTCCATAGTGACAAGTGACAATAAATTTCAGCACAGTATATAAATGTTTCCTTACCAATTTCCACTTAGCAAAGGCGCTTCACTCCCCGGCAATGGCGCCAGAAAAGAGTCTTGATGACCCACAAGTATAGGGGATCAATCATAGTCCTTTCGATAAGTAAGAGTGTCAAACCCAACGAGGAGCAGAAGGCTGTGATAAATGGATTTCAGCAAGGTAATAACTGCAAGCACTGAAAGTAGCGGTAACAAGTGATTGTGTAGCGAGGTGAAACGTAGCAAGCAAAGAGTAACAAGTAACAAGTAGTAGAAACGGTGCATCAAGTGGCCCAATCCCTTTTGTAGCAAGGGACAAGCCTGAACAAAGTCTTATAGGAGGAAAAACGCTCCCGAGGACACATGGGAATTTCTGTCATGCTAGTTTCATCATGTTCATATTATTCGCGTTCGTTACTTTGATAGTTTGATATGTGGGTGGACCGATGCTTGGGTGCTGCCCTTACTTGGACAAGCATCCAACTTATGATTAACCTCTCTCGCAAGCATCCGCAACTACAAAAGAAGAATTAAGACAAAGTCTAACCATAGCATTAAACTAGTGGATCCAAATTAGCCCCTCACGAAGCAGCGCATAAACTGGGGTTTAAGCTTCTGTCACTCCAGCAACCCATCATTTACGTACTACTTCCCAATGCCTTCCTCTAGGACCAAATATGGTGAAGTGTTATATAGTCGACGTTCACATAACACCACTAGAGGAAAAACAACATACAAAATATCAAAATACCGAACGAATATGAAATTCACATGACTATTATCAGCATGACTTATCCCATGTCCTCAGGAACAAAAGTAACTACTCACAAGACATAATCATAATCATGACCAGAGGTGTAATGAATAGCATCAAGGATCTGAACATAAACTCTTCCACCAAGTAATCCAACGAGCATCAACTACAAAGAGTAATCAATACTACTAGCAACCTTACAAGTACCAATCTGAGTTGCGAGACAAAGATTGGTTACAAGAGATGAACTAGGGATTAGAGAGGAGATGGTGCTGATGAAGATGTTGATGAAGATGCCTCCCCTCCGACGAGAGGTGTGTTGGTGATGACGATGGCGATGATTCCCCCCTCCGGGAGGAAAATTTCCCCGGCAGGACGTCTAGATTGGATCTGCTCAAGTTCCGCCCCGTGGCGGCGGCCAAACCACGAAAAAGCTCCCGTATGATTTTTTTTCCAGGTCAGGACGCTTCATATAGAAAAAGAGGGGGGCTAGTGGGCCAGTGGGCTGCCCACAAGCTTGCCCACCGCTACCAGGGGTTGGTGGTGGAGTGGTGGCTTGTGGGGCCCTGGTGGACCCCCTCCGGTAGTTCTTTCGCCCAGTATTTTTAATATATTCTAGAAAAAATCCACGTAAATTTTCAGGGCATTTGGAGATGTGCAGAATAATGGACTAGGATTTGCTCCTTTTCGAGTCCAGAATTCCGGCTGCCTGAATTCTCCCTCTTCAAATAATCCTTGCAAAATAAGAGATAAAAGGCATAAATATGGTACCACAAGTAATATAACAGCCCAAAAAGCAATAAATATCAACATGAAAGCATGATGAAAAATGGACGTATCAGGGCCCGCCGGGGCTCCCCGAAGTATCGCCCTTACTGGATCACTCCTCCCTTACCGCCACCAATGCGGCACTGGCGGAGTGAGGGGTGGCAGCGAGGTACAGCAACAGAGGCTCCCGAGGGCGAGGCGCCACCATGACCGGCGGGCTCGTGAGGTATCGCTTGAGCTCATCAAAGGCGGCGCCGGCCTCCACGATCCATTCAAAGGGCCCTTTTATTTTCATGATCTTGAAGAAAGGCAGGGCCCTCTCGCCAAGCTTGGAGATGAAACGAGCCAAGGAGGTAACACACCCCGCCAACTTCTACATCTCCTTGAGGGTTGTGGGCGTGTTCATCTTGTTTATGGCACTGACCTTCACTGGGTTTGCCTCGATCTGCCGGTGCGACACTAGGAAACCGAGCAGCTTGCCTGATGGGACCCTCAAGACGCACTTCTCGGGGTTGACCTTCAAGTTCACCTCTCGAAGGCTGGCGAAGGCCTCCTCCAAGTCCTCCACCAGGGTTTTTGCCTGCCTTGACTTGACCACAATGTCGTCGATGTAGGCCTCCACATTCCTCCCGAGCTGTGGTCCGAGAGCAATATGCATCAACCATTGGAAGGTTTCCCCAATGTTCCGTAGCCCGAAGGGCATGCACTCGTAGCAGTATACCCCACACGGAGAGAGGAAGGTTGTCTTCTCAACGTCCTCAACCGCCATCTCGATGTGGTGGTAGCACGAGAATGCATCCAAGAAGCATAGGAGATCGCACTCCACGGTGGAGTCCATGATCTGGTTGATGCGTGGTAGCGGGAACGGGTCCTGAGGGCAAGCCTTGTTGAGGCTCGTGAAGTCGACATGCATGCCCTCCTTCCCGCACTTCTTTGGGACAACCACTAGGTTGGCTACCCATTCTAGGTAGCGCACCTCTCGAATGACCCTTGCCTCCTTCAGTTTGCGCACCTCCTGAGCGATGAACACCTGCTTCTCCGGGGCTTGCCTCCTTGCCTTCTACTTCACTGGGCGCATGTTCGGGCACAACATGAGGTGGTGCTCGATGACGTCCCTTGGAACCCCCACCAGATCGGAGGCGCTCTAGGCGAATGCGTCCTTGTTCAACCTGAGGAAACCGACTAATGCCTTCTGTTGGTCTTGAGGGAGGTTCGCGCCGATGGTAAAGGTGGGGTCGGGCTTCCTTCATCCATCGGTACTTGCTTCGTCTCCGCCTGGTCCTGAGAGAACAACTACTTCTTCTTCACGGGCACGATGTCGTGGACATCCCAAGGGTCCTCCGCGGCGCGCGCCTCGCCCTTGAGGTTGGCGCGCGCCATGGCTGCGGTCTTGTGGGAGAGCTCGAGTACCCGCGAGGCGTCTTTGATGTCCCCCATGACGGTGACCATGCCACCGCTCCTGGGCATCTTGACGACATTGTAGCTTGGGTGCGTCGCCGCCATGAACTACGCGAGGGCGGGGTAGCTGAGTATTGCGTTGTACGGTAGGTGGATGTGGGCGACGTTGAAGTCGGTCTGCTCGGTACAAAAGTTTGAGGGGGTGTCGAAGGTGACGGGGAGGCTAATGCGTCCCACGGGGGTGACAGATCCAGCCACCACCCCAGAGAATGGCCTCGAGGGCGCAAGCTGCCCTCCAGGTAACTGCAACGCGTCTAAGGCCTCCACCGAGATGATGTTGAGTCCCGCACCACCATCGATGAGGGTCTTGGAGACGGCCACGCCGGATATGGTCGGCGTGCACAACAAGGGAAGCGTCCTCGCGGGCATCATAGCCTTGGGGTGATCGTCGGTGCTGAAGGTGATGTTGACCTCTGGCCACACGAGGCGTTCCGCAGGCTCGGGCCTTGGGTGAGCCGCCCCGTCGCTCTGCAGGAAATGCTTGACGTGACGGCCGGAAGGTGGCGCCTGTGATCTGTCGAGAATGCAGGCGACCGCAGGGGCGGCCGTGCTCGCCCGAACACCATCCACCGTTGTGGACCGGCGGACGTTGGTGGTTGCACTTGACATGGAGTCGTCGAGTCTAGATGTGGCTGTTGCTGTTAGCGTGGAGGCTCCGACACGCCCCCCCTACCTGGCGCGCCAAATGTTGGATTTCGGGCTCCACAAAACCCTAAAGATTCGTAACCAGGGCGCATGCGGAGACCACTTGGCAGCTTTGGTTCGCCTCACTCCTTACTCGATGGGCAAAGTAGAGAACTCACTAGATGGTGAGGAAGACACAGAACACGACAGTTTACCCAGGTTCGGGCCACTGGGAAGCGTAAAACCCTACTCCTGCTTTGGTGGATTGCCTCTCGTGGAGGTTGATGGATGAACTAGAAAATTGTTTGGGGGCCTCCAGGTGCTGTGTGTTGCTAGTCAGTGAACGGGATGGATCCCCCTCTCCAAAGTAACCTATCTCTGTATATAGTGACGGCCCGATCCTCTTCCCTTATCGCTTCGGCAGGAAGGGATCCCACAGCAGCCAATTTTAAAGGGGGACAAGGGAACATGCTTCCCCTATCCGAAAGATGGTCTTCGTCTGCAAAGTGGATGCCCGCGCTGCAGGGACGGGTTCAGGGATGACGTTGGCCCTGCTGGCGGGTGGCGATGGCCTGGTTACACCGAAGTGCAAATCTTTGGATGATGCCTTCGCGACCCGCGTACGTCCTTGCCCCCTTTGCACCAAAGGGGAAACTGCATGGCTCTGTCGTCTGCGGTTCACCAATCCTTCCTCTGCGTCATCTTTGACTCCGAAGGCCGGGCCTCGCCTCGGAATATCCGCCGCTCCGGAGGGGTCCTGAGGTGGGCTCCTGCGGGTCTTGATGTCGTTCCTCCTCACAAGGCTTGGCCCCTCGCGAGGGCCTTGCCTTGAGTGACGCCGAGCCTGCGGGTGTTTGGTTGACGAAGTGGGTCAGCCCTGGGTCGTAGGCAGGCAGGTCTGGGTATCCCCATTGCGAGAACGCCGACAATATTCACTCCATTGATCTTCTCCTCCCAAAAATCGCATTGCCCCTAGTGGGTGTAACGACTTAGCTGCGAACCAGATTTTGCCTAAGTTTGAAAAATTCCGAGTGTTGAAGATTCGCGTGAACCAAACTTCATCTAAGTTGAAAACATTCCGAGTGTGGTAGACTTCCACACTTGATGGCTTTGCTGCGAACCATATTTCGCCTAAGTTCTAAACTTTCCGAGTGTGAAAGATTTCATACTGGGGAACCTTAGATGTGAACCAGACTTCGTCTAAGTTGAAAAAGCTCTAATTGTGAAAATCATCAAGAGGCACTACTACAGAAAAGGCACAACAACAACACATCAAGAACCTAAGACTACCGCTAAACTAGTTCAGTCGAAGCCTGTCTCGGGGACTTCACCTAATGGGTGTACTCAGCGTGCCCCCACTAGAACCAAAGATCACCCCGTGGGTGTGCCCCACGCAAACCCACTCGATAACAAAAACGAAAACATATGCAAAATTCTAGACTTCGACCAAAGCTGATACTTATGATGGTACTTACAAGGATGTTTTTCTTCAAAGCCTCTCTTGCATCTACGCCTCCTTCAGCCGGTTGTTCATCAGCTCCACTTGAATCATGGCCTCCTTGGCCGCGCCCACTTGGTACTTAGGGATGTGGTGCTGCATGAAGAGGTTGGCCACAACTGGGACATGTGAGCAAGCTGATGTGGTAGCACCGAGTGCGACTCCAGCCCTTGGAATAGCACTCTAACTACCAGTCTTGGTGAGGGCCTTGATCGGATAAACATTGGTCACTCGGGCGGTAGGGGCGACCTACATCATGACATCCATGTCAACCAGAGGGTTTGGCGGATCGACCTTGTCGTCCCCGTCGAGCTCAATCACTTCATTCGGCCCTGCGGACACTTGGGCGTCAAAAACATTGAGGAACATTTCACTCGAGGGATACCAAGATGAATGCATAGAGTACCTTTGAAGGTTGCGGCATCCGTCTCTGCTTGACTCTTCTCCATGGCCTTCAGTTTGGGCGAGGCGAATAATGTGTCAGCAGTATAACAAAGAAGTCATTAGGAAAAGAGTCATTCAGACATCAAACAAAGAGAAGCACTCGAGAGGAAATGAACGAATGACCATGGTGCTTACGCTGACTCCACAAGAACATCCACTGGCTTCGGGGCTTGATTGTTGGGACCTTGGGCTGCTTGGCCTCCTTCTGAGGCGACCTAGTGGATTTGGCTAACCCATGCATCGAGCTACAAGTTGGAAGAGTTGTTGCCACTGTCTTGGTCCCACCTAGCCCTTTGGCTCCACCGACGCACACTCCTGGATCGTGGCGCGCCTTGGAGCGACCTTCAGTCGGGATGTTCTCCGACGGGGAGGACTCCGCCTAATCTCCCTCCTTGGGGTCGTTGTCGTCCTCCTCTGATTTTTCATCTCCATCATCATAGATATCATCCTCATCTCCCTTGTCATCCTGGCACTTGGTGTTACTTTCCGCATCCATGAGTGAAAGGTTAATGACCGGCACCATGCTGACCATTGCCATGAAAGTCTGTCGAGTGAGAAAAATCACTGAGTTAGAAAACAGTTAAGCATGGACATCAAAGGCACTCGGATCATGAAGATTCACCTCAATCAATGGGTGTTCCTTGTCAAAGAGAACTATCACTCTGGTGCCCTGGGGATTATCGCACGCTGAGGTGATATCCATGAGCTTTACCTCCAACATCTCCGTGTAAAATTCCTCTAGGTGAGTTTATGTGGGTCACTCGGCCCCGTGTACTCCCACATGGGGTGAGCTCTTGCCTAGAAGGGCTGAATCCTCCACTTAAGAAAAACCTCCAACATGTCCATTCTGTTGAGGCCTTTCCTTATTATGGTCATGACGTCCATCACCATGATGTCCACATATGTCTTCTCCTCCTTGGACACGGTTAAGGATGGAGGGGACCAAACCTGTTTTGTCGAGTACGGCCGAAGGCCCTACTAGTCACCAGTGGCAGAGACATCCTTGTAGTAAAACCTGGTGTATTGCCATCCCTTGAGCAAATCGAGAAATGACATAGACGAAAATCTAACCTTCCCCCCTAGGCTAGATACCTAAGCCCCCACATTGTTGGTTCACGTGACTTTTCTATCCTCTCGGAGTGGCTTTCTGTAGGTCATTGCACGACAGGTGAAAAGGTTCTTAAAATCCCGAGTGGGGAGGGCGGCCTATGAAGTTCTCGTAGAGAGATACAAAAGCGGCTAGCTAGGAGATGTCATTCAGGGGAAGATGGTGGAGTCGAGCTCAAAACAAGTCGATGAATGCTTAGAAAAAAGGGTGGGAAGCAAAGAAAAACCTCGTTCGACGTGCATGACCAGAAGGACTCGTAGCCTCCAGCTCGTGGTGACCAGGACCCCTTGTTGGGATCTACCGTAGGTGCATCGCATGTGAATTAAAATTCCTACATGCAGAACATCCAAGAACATGCTATGTAGATGGATCACAGGTCGTTACCACTAGACGCGCAGTGTCGTGCATCGGAAGTAGAGTTAGGGAAGCGCGTCCGCGTGGTTCGTCTCCTCCTTGTCTGTTCTCCCTCGAGCAGCCCGTCCGATCTCCCTCGAACAACCGGTCGTCTGATCCCGCGTACAGGCTCGCCAGAGCGGGGCAAGTGCATCGCCTCTAATGGTATCTGCACATGCAGGAGGAACACACCATGCGGCAGACTGCTAGGTCTGATCACACACTCGGCAGCGGGTGGAGGTGGCTATTCGCAACTCATGCCAAACCCTAATAGCGGCGCCGAAGCTTTTTCTTCATAGGTGTCCCACACCTTCACTATATATAGGCGTCCGGTGTAGGCTCAACTCTTGGGCCTCGCACGGACCCTAAAGCCCACGTGTTCCTTCCCTTAAGCACGCGACGCTTTATGTTCTTGTTCACTTGGTCACGACTCAGGCCACTTCCAACTCGTCTAGTGGGTAGCGGTCTCTAGGAAGACGTGCCGACTCCAAGTGTCCGATGAAGTTGGTTAGGCGAACCTGCACTTCATACTTCTGTTCCCTTTGCCACACGATATATGTTGTCGTGCTCAAGGCGATATGGTCATCCTTGTTGCCACACGACCCCTTTCTCATCCGGTGAATCCGACCAGCATTCAAATTATCTAATAATCTTCATCGCATGGCCATGCTTATCCAGGTCGGATCACCCGAGGGGCCCAGAGTATATCTCTTCTGGTCGGAGGGGCAAATCTCATCTTGCTCGACCATGTCTCGCAGCACGGGTATGGACAAGTCCGAAACCTACCTATGTAACTGCAGCTTCTCAAACAACAGCGCCAGAAATTGACACGTTGACGGAGACTTGCTTGCGTTGGTTTTTCCCTTGAAGAGGAAAGAGTGATGCAGCACAGGAGCAGTAAGTATTTCCCTTAGTTTGATAACCAAGGTATCAATCCAGTAGGAGAATCTCGTCAAACACAAACACAAACGAGCTTGCTACTTCACACGAGTAGTAAGTACCTGCGCAAACACAAACAAGCTTGCACCCAACGCTATAAAGGGGTTGTCAATCCCTTCAAGATTGATTGCAAAGTGAGATGTGAAGGCAGAAAGTGCAACGAAGTAAAAGAGTAAGGCTGAAAATGTGGTGTGAAGTAGACCTGGGGGCCATAGTGTTCACTAGAGGCTTCTCTCAAAATAGAAAATATTACGGTGGGTGAACAAATTACTGTCGAGCAATTGATAGAACCGCGCAAAGTCATGACGATATCTAAGGCAATGATCATACATATAGGCATCACGTTCGAGACAAGTAGACCGATACTTTCTGCATCTACTACTATTACTCCACACATCGACCGCTATCCAGCATGCATCTAGTGAATTGAGTTCATGACGAACATAGTAACTCCTTAAGCAAGATGACATGATGTAGATCTCGGAATTATGCCCTAGAGGCAATGATAAATAAGTTATTATTATAATTCCTGTATCAAGATAATCGTTTATTATCCATGCTATAATTGTATTGAATGAAGACTTAGATACATGTGTGGATACATAGACAAAACACTGTCCCTAGCAAGCCTCTAGTTGGCTAGCCAGTTGATCAAGGATAGTCAGGGTCTTCTGACTATGTACAAGGTGTTGTTGCTTGATAACTGGATCACATCATTAGGTGAATCATGTGATGGACTAGACCCAAACTAATAGACGTAGCATGTTGATCGTGTCATTTTGTTGCTACTGTTTTCTGCGTGTCAAGTATTTATTCCTATGACCATGAGATCATATAACTCACTGACACCGAAGGAATGCTTTGTGTGTATCAAACGTCGCAACGTAACTGGGTGACTATAAAGATGCTCTACAGGTATCTCCGAAGGTGTCCATTGAGTTAGTATGGATCAAGACTGGGAATTGTCACTCCGTGTGACGGAGACGTATCTTGGGGCCCACTCGGTAATACAACATCACACATAAGCCTTTCAAGCAATGTGACTTAGTGTGAGTCACGGGATCTTGTATTACGGAACGAGTAAAGAGACTTGTCGGTAAACGAGGTTGAAATAGGTATGCGGATACTGACGATCGAATCTCGGGCAAGTAACATACCGAAGGACAAAGGGAATGACATACGGGATTATATGAATCCTTGGCACTGAGGTTCAAACGATAAGATCTTCGTAGAACATGTAGGATCCAATATCGGCATCCAGGTCATAGTCCAGAGTACCTGCACAAACACAACGAGCTTGCACCCAACGCTATAAAGGGGTTGTCAATCCCTTCAAGATTGATTGCAAAGTGAGATCTGAAGGCGGAAAGTGCAACGAAGTAAAAGAGTAAGGCTGAAAATATGGTGTGAAGTAGACCCGGGGGCCATAGTGTTCACTAGAGGCTTCTCTCAAAATAGCAAATATTACGGTGGGTGAACAAATTATTGTCGAGAAATTGATAGAACCGCGCAAAGTCATGACGATATCTAAGGCAATGATCATACATATAGGCATCACGTCCGAGACAAGTAGACCGATATGTTCTGCATCTACTACTATTACTCCACACATCGACCGCTATCCAGCATGCATCTAGTGTATTGAGTTCATGACGAACAGAGTAACGCCTTAAGCAAGATGACATGATGTAGAGGGATAAACTCAAACGAATGATGAAAACCCCATCTTTTTACCCTTGATGGCAACAACACGATGTGTGCCTCGCTACCCCTTCTGTCACTGGGTGAGGTCACCGCACGGTATGAACCCAAAACCAAGAACTTCTCCCATTGCAAGAATCATAGATCAAGCTGGCCAAACAAAACCCACAACTCGAAGAGAATTACAAGGATATGAAATCATGCATACGAGAGATCAGAAGAAACGCAAATAAGATTCATTCATAATCTGATCATAGATCCACAATTCATCGGATCTCAACAAACACACCACAAAAGAAGATTACATCGGATAGATCTCCATGAAGATCATGGAGAACTTTGTATTGAAGATCCAAGAGAGAGAAGAAGCCATCTAGCTACTAGCTATAGGACCCGTAGGTCTATGGGGAACTACTCACGCATCATCGGAGAGGTCATGGTGTTGATGAAAAAGCCCTCCGTATCCGAATCCCCCCTCCGGTAGGGCACCAGAACGTGCCCCAGACGGGATCTTGCGGAGACAGAAGCTTGCGGCGGCGGAAAAGTACTTTCGATCGTCTCTCTCGTGGTTTCAGATTTTTAGGGAATTTATAGGCGGAAAAGTAGGACATGGGAGCCACGGCGAGCTCACAAGCCTGATAGGCCCCCCTAGGCCTGGCCTGGTGGGCTTGTGACCTCCTCCGAGGTCCCCTTCCTTGGTTCTCAAGTCTCCTGCGTGTCTTTTGTTATGAAAAAAAAATCATTCCGCAGGTTTTATTCCGTTTGGACTCCGTTTAAAATCCTCCTCTGAAAAGGGTCAAAAACACGGAAACAACAGGAACTGGCACTTGGCACTGAGTTAATAAGTTAGTCCCAAAAAAGATATAAAAGGCATACAAAACATCCACAGTTTCACAAGATAATAGCATGAAACCATCAAAAATTATAGATACGTTGGAGACGTATCAGTAACTACCCAGTCACGGAGTAGCGTTTGATCGGACCAAAGCAAGGCTATCACCATCTCGAGTACATGCGACTGCTCGGGCCTTAGGACATAGAACGTATGTTGTACTAGGGACTCACATATGACCTATCGCTGCGTCTCATAGTTTGGTTTGTCCAACTCAGACCTTGTCTTGGCTTGGATTCGACTACATCGAATCCAACCAGATCTTTCTGAGCCATATTATGCGGCTATCATCCAATTCTCCATGGCCAGTGAGACCGGACCATCCACCGTGTCATATGCTAGTCTAACTCGTTGCGCGTCCACACAACCCTTTCGAGTAGGGACTTTTTAGGACAATCATCATACAACGGATAGTCTCACAAACAAGTCACGTACTTGTTAATTACACATCATTGATAATGTCCAAGGACTATCTTTATTCATAAACACATAGGAAATATCATCATACATGATTGCCTCTAGGGCATATCTCCAACCGTCTTCCACTTGCACGAGAGTCAATCAAATAGACATCGAATGCCCATAGCTCTAACGTGCCCCTCATGCTTGGGTTGTGGAAGCGTCTTAGTCAACGGATCAACAATGTTTGCATCCGTATGAATCTTGCATAAATTAGTGTCACCTTTCACTACGAGCTTTCGTATCAGGTGATACTTTCGGTCTATGCGCCTGGTCTTGTGGTGTTGTCTCGACTCCTTGGCTTGTGCGATGGCACATGAATTAACGCAATAAAGGTCCAATGGTTTTGACCAGCCGGGGAACATGCCAACATCTTCCAGGAACTTCCGAATCCAAACACCTTCCTTTGCGGCTTCACAAGCCGCAATGTATTTGGCCTTTGTTGTGGAGTCGGCCACCGTATCTTGCTTGGAACTCGTCCAGTTCACTGCTCCTCCATTCATGACATACACAAATCATGCTTGCAATTGAAAATCATCCGTGTCGGTTTGGAAACTAGCATCAACGTAACCCTTTACATTGAGCTCCTCCTCACCTCCATAAACTAGGAACATCTTTTTAGTCCTTTTCAGGTACTTGAGAATAGCTTTCACTACTGCCCAGTGACTCTCACCTGGGTTAGCTTGGTATCTGCTTGTTAAGCTTATTGCAAAGGCAACATCAGGCCGAGTTCATAGCATGGCATACATGATGGATCCTATTGCCAAAGCATAAGGAATCCTACTCATCCGGTTTAGCTCATCAGAAGTCATAGGACTCTGAGTCTTGCTTAGCCTTATACCATGTGAGACAGGCAAGAACCCTTTCTTCGCTTATTCATGTTTAACCTCTTCAACACTTTGTCTATGTACGTGCTCTGGCTCAAGCCGAGCAGCCTCCTCGATCTATCTCTACAGATCTTGATGCCTAAAATATACACTTCCTCTCCAAGGTCCTTCATTGAAAACTTGCCATTCAATGATTCCTTCACTGAGTTCAGCATCAAAACATCATTTCTGATTAGTAGTATGTCATCCACATACAAGATCAAAAATACTACTGAGCTCCCACTAGACTTCTTGTATAAACAATAGTCTTCTTCGTCCTTGATGAAACCAAGGTCAAAGATGACTTCATCAAAACGAATATTCCAACTCCGAGCTGCTTGCCTCAATCCATAAATAGATCTCTTGAGCTTGCATATTTTACCAGCGTTAGTTGGATCGACAAAACCTTCGGGTTGTATCATGTATACATCCTCCTTTAAATTTCCATAAAGGAAAACCGTTTTGAGAACCATCTACCATATCTCATAATCAAAATATGCAGCTATAGCTAGTATTATCCTCACCGACTTCAGCATCACTACCGGCGAGTAAGTCTCGTCGTAGTCAATTCCTTGAACTTGTCCATAACCTTTAGCGACAAGCCAAACTTTGTGGATCTGAACATTTCCATCCACATCAGTTTTCTTCTTAAAGACCCATTTGCTACCAATGGCTACTATGCGAGGGGGCGTATCAACCGAGTCCCAGACTTGATTATCATCCATGTACTTTAACTCGGATCTCATGGCCTCAAGCCATGCCTCGGAATCTGGGCTCACCATCGCTTCTACATATGTGGACTGCTCGTCGGTTTCTAGCAACAACACATCACACACTTTGCGCAATCTATCCAGCCTCCGTGGCTCCGGTGCCCAGTCCACTATGGGTTCCTTGACTGACTCCGGTATGATCTCATCACCAACCGAGTTGTCCCCGAGTGGCTCTCGAATTTCTTCGAGTCGCACTGTTCTCCCACTAGCCTCCCGACTGAGAAACTCTTTCTCTAGGAAAACCCCGTTCCGAGCAACAAATACTTTGTTCTCTTCTCGGTTATAGAAGCTGTATCCCAAGGTTTCCCTCGGATATCCCATGAATATGCATTTATCCGACTTGGGTGTAAGCTTGTCCGACATGAATCGCTTGACAAATGCTTCACAACCCCAAATCTTTAGAAAAGACAAACTAGGACTCTTTCTAGTCCACATCTCATGTGGTGTCTTGTCTATGGATTTTGATGGTACCCTGTTAAGTGTGAAAGGTGCAGTTTCTAGAGCATATCCCCAGAATGAAAAGGGTAAATCCGATTTGCTCATCATCGATCGGACCATGTCCAACAAGGTTCGATTTCTTCGTTCTGACATGCCGTTTCTTTGTGGTGTGCCCAGAGGTGTGAGTTGAGGTACTATACCTCGGCTTTTCAGATGATCATCAAACTCATGGATCATGTACTCACCTCCACGATCTGATCGTAGGAGCTTTATCGTCTTGCCGAGCTGATTTTCCACCTCGTTCTGAAATACTTTGAACTTTTCAAAAGTCTCTGACTTGTGCCTCATCAAATAGATATATCCATATCTACTCAAGTCATCGGTAAAAGTCACGAAGTACTGATAGCCACCCCTGGCCGTTGTGCTCATTGGAACACACAGATCACTGTGTATAAGCTCCAACAGCTCGGACGCCCTCTCGCAACTCTTTGCAAATGGAGACTTAGTCATCTTGCCTAGCAAGCATGATTCACATGTCTCGAATGACCGGAAGTCAGACGAAGTTAGGAGTCCATCATCATGGAGCTTCTTCATGCATTTCAGACTAATGTGTCCAAGCTGACAATGCGAGAAGTATGTCAGATTTATCTCTTTAGGCTTATGCCTCTTGACATTCACGTTATAGACTGGTTCCATTTATAGATTCAAAATAAATAGCCCATCTACAATGGGTGCATAGCCGTGGAACATTGCATTCAAATAAAACGAACAACCATTGTGCTTTAAATTGTATTCATAACCTTGACTCATCAAACACGAGGCAGAAATAATGTTCCGACTAAGTGCAGGAATGTAATAATAATCATTCAATTCCAAATAAATCCCGAAGGAAGCTGGAGCTGCATCATGCCGACCTCCAACGCAGCAACTCTTACCTTGTTGCCGACCCTGATGTCAATCTCCCCTTGTGCCACACGCCTAGTTCTTACCAGCCTGTGCATCGAGTTGCAAATATGAACAACCGATCCAGGTATCAAATACCCAAGAGCTACTAGGTATGTTAGCAAGGTAAATGTCTATAACATATGTAACAAGTGTACCTTTGCCTGAAGAAGCATCTCCGACCTTGTTGCCATGCTCAGCAAGCCACTGGCTTTCCTCTTCTAGCGACCAGTTTCCTTGCAATGATAGCAAATGGTCTTTGAGTTTGGTCTGGACTTCAGCTCAGCAGCGGAGATAGCCTTCTCTGTGCCCTTTGCCTTAGCCTTTTTCTTGGACCAACCCTTCTTCAATTTTATCGAGTTATGCACCATCACCACTTGATGCATGCCTTTCTTAATATCATGCTCTGCCACCTTGAGCATCCCATGCAATTCAGTGAGCTTCTTATCCATGCCGTGCATATGATAGTTCGAGAAGAACGTCCCATAGCTAGCTGGAAGAGAACCCAGAATTGCATCAGGCGCTAGCTCATCCAAGAGCGGGAAACCCAATCGATCCAAAGCTTGCACGTATCCGATTATCTTGATCACAGGTGGGCTCAGTGGATCACCTTCCTTCAGCTTACAATTCATCAAGGATCGCCAGACGTTGAACCTTTCAGTCCCAGCCTACACCTGAAATATTCTATTGAGACCCTCGATCATATCAAAAGTTGTAATGTGTTCCAAATGCTGTTGCAAATCATGGTCCATACAAGCCAGCATGAGGCAGATGATCTCGTTTGATTCAGCAACAAGTTTCTCGTAGGCATTCTTGGTTGTGGCATTAGCATTATCAGTATGTGCGTCTGGAAGTGGATCCTCTAGAACATGTTCCTTTTTATCGTGCTTGAGAACAATTCTCAGGTTTGTATACCAGGTGGTAAAGTTTGTTCCATTCAGTTTATCCTTTTCCAGAATTGATTTCAATGCAAAGTTTTGAGCAGGTGGAGCCATTGAGCTACAACAGAAAATATGCAATCACTAAGCAATGTTTTTAGGTAGAGTAATTCAATCCTTAAATATAACTACTCACATTGTAGTTGGCATCCCTCCGCAAACTCTCAGTGATTCAGGATTCGTCTAGCGCGAGCGACTAGTGAGCTTTAGCATCACTGCTAGACAACTTGCCTATTCGGTAAGCAACTCCTTGATAATCGTATCTTTATACGACTCCTGTCGGTCGGGTAGGTATCTCATACCCCGGCTCCCGACCTTCTTTGCCACAAGGCCCAAAACCGTTTTGATAGCCTTTTCAAGTTAACCTAATGCAGTGCATGTCCGTGTTCGACACGAACCCTCTATTTCAAGGACATCTAGCAGGACCTTAATTTTATGAGCCTGCTACCAGACGTACTTGACGTGCGAAGGTGCAACATCCGGAATGGCAACGTGCTTGATATTAATGAGGGATCTTTCTACCATACTAACATGTATTGAAATAAGAAGCAATATCAATCACATATAAACAAAAAATATGTGAAATAGTATGGCTCCTTCATGGACATCCTTCCATGACCGGCTCAAACTCCGATGACCAGGGCAGTACTCCATCTTGTCCGTCACGCCGGGAACACCAAAGAATCGAATTTGATCTCTGTTCTCCAACTACTACAACTAGTAATGAATTTACACATGATCACAAGTCGACATGCAGGTCGTTATACAATATAATGACAACACTTTGGCTCATGCCGGCTGATAATCATGACATGCAGTTCATGTTAAATTACACACATGCATCACATACATATGAGCCATACTATTCACATCAAACCTGCAAAACAAAGTCATCCATAGAGTCGCATTCTACAAGTTTGTGTGATCGTGTATGAAATACAAGGTGCTCCGTACACGACGGTCCCGCAAGGCCATCCTCGTGAGCCCCCACCTCGTGAGGCCCAAGGTGCTACGCACACGGAGGTCCCCCTCATGAGTTCTCCTCATGAGGTCTCCTCGTGAGGTCTCCTCGTGAGGTCTCCTCGCGAGGACTCCTCAATGTGCAGTTGATCTCATCAACCGTGCACATAGACAAACTTATGAACGATGATGGATCTCATCCGCCGCCTCCACATATGAAATATGCATACGACCTGAATCTAAAACCACTAGCAGAGGCTCTGATACCACTATTGGGATCTACCGTAGGTGCATCGCATGTGAATTCAAATTCCTACGCGCAAAACATCCAAGAACATGCTATGGAGATGGATCATAGATTGATACCACTAGACACGTAGTGCCGTGCATCAGAAAAGTAGAGTTGGGGCAGCGCGTCCGCGTGGTTCATCTCCTCCTTGTTCGTTCTCCCTCGAGCAGCCGGTCCGATCTCCCTCGAACAACCGATCGCTAGATCCCGCGTAAAGGCTCGCAGAAGCGGCGTAAGTGCACCGCCTCTAATGGTATCCGCACGTGAGGAGGAACACATCGTGCGACAGACTGCTATGTCCGATCACACAGTCGACGGCAGGTGGAGGTGGCTATTCGCAACCCATGGAGAACCCTAATGACGGCGCCGAAGCTTTTTCTTCATAGGTGTGCCGCACCTCCACTATATATAGCCGTCCGGCATAGGCTCAACTCTTGGGCCTCGCATGGACCCTAAAGCCCACGTGTTTCTTCCCTTAAGCGTGCGACCCTTTAGGTTCTCGTTCACTTGGTCACGAGTCAGACCACGTCCGACTCGGCTAGTGGGTAGAGGTCTCTAGCAAGACGTACTGACTCTAGGTGTCCGATGAAGCTGGTTAGGAGAACCTATACTTCATACTTGTGTTCCCTTTGCCACACGATATACGTTGTCGTGCTCAAGGAGATATGGTCATCCTTGTTGCCGCACGACCTCTTTCTCGTTCCGGTGAATCCGACCATCATTTGGATTATCTCATAATCCTCATGGCATGGCCATGCTTATCCAGGTCGGATCACCCGAGGGGCCCAGAGTATATCTCTCCTGATCGGAGGGGCAAATCCCATCTTGCTCGACCATGTCTTGCAGCATGGGTTTGGACAAGCACGAAACCTACCTTTGTAACTACCCAGTCACGGAGTAGCGTTTGGTCGGCCCAAAGCAAGTTTGTCACCATCCCGAGTATATTCGACTGCTCAGGTCTTAGGACATAGAACGTATGTTGTACTTGAGACTCACAGATGACCTATCTCTGCGTCTCATAGTTGGGTTTGTCCAACTCAGACCTTATCTTGGCTTGGATTCGAGTACGTCGAATCCAACCAGATCTTTTTGAGACATATTATGCGGCTAGCATCCAATGCTACATGGCCAGTGAGACCGGACCATCCACCGTGTCATATGCTAGTCTAACTCGTTGCGCGTCCACGCAACCCTTTCGACTAGGGACTCTTTAGGACAGTCATCATACAATGCATAGTCTCACAAACAAGTCACGTACTTGTTAATTACACATCATTGATAATGTCCAAGGACTATATTTATTCATAAACACATAGGAAATATCATCATACATGATTGCCTCTAGGGCATATCTCCAATACCCCTCTCTCTCCAACTCCAGCACGCGACCCCGTGAGACCCGCGATGCAGTCCGGTCGCCCCGGAGCCGACATAACAAGGCGCCAGTGCTCGAATAAGACCCTCGCTATCCCATTCTTGCCCGCTCGGACCACGTGGCCGAGCCCTTCGCCATCTTCCCAGGTCGAATTAGCACTGGAAGTTGGATGGCGGAGTGCACGAGTCTGGTGGAGCGTGGCGCAGTCACGAAGGGGATATGAGGAAGAAAGGGGATTTGTCTCTCTCTCTTAGTCTCGTAGCTATTTATACAGTAGATCCACAGATCTCTGTCCATCAATCCACATGCACAGCAAGATCCTCAAGATCCCACGGCGAGCGCGAGGGAGGCATGTCGCAGAATAGCCCAGGGGAAATCAAGGCGTCGTGCCCACTGTACCAACTACCACGACACAACCGCTTCCGCGCGCGTCCCCCACATTTCAAACCCGCTGGAATTCCGTCGCGAATCAACTCGAATGGCCTTTGCGCCAACTTGCCTAAAATTATGCGTTTCGATCCTCCGAATACTCCCCATGGGTCCCCTTCACTCGTACGCACACAGACGTGGTTGAAGGAGCTCCCCCGGGACCCGGTGTCATGCCCAAGATGCGACCCTATCCTCAATTTGGCCCGAAGGCCTCGTCAGGGATAGAAGCGCATCTCGCTGTGTCGCAAGAATGGATATCGTTACAAGTACATGTACTGAAAAGAAGAGATATATATAGAATTGGCTTACACTCGCCACAAGCTACATCAGAGTCACATCAGTACATTACATAATCATCAAGAGTAAGAGCAGGGTCCGACTACGGACGAAAACAAACGGCAAAAGAAGAACGACGTCCATCCTTGCTATCCCAGGCTGCCGGCCTGGAACCCATCCTAGATCGATGAAGAAGAAGAAGAATAAGAAGCAACTCCAAATGAACAATCAATGCGCTCGCGTCAAATAATCTTTACCTGTACCTGCAACTGGTGTTGTAGTAATCTGTGAGCCATAGGGGACTCAGCAATCTCATTTCCAAAGGTATCAAGACTAGCAAAGCTTAATGGGTCAGTCATGGTTAAGTGGTGAGGTTGCAGCAGCGGCTAAGCATATATGAGGTGGCTAAACTTACGAGTACAAGAAATAAGAGGGGGAAGATCTATGCATAACGGACGTTACTACTGATGATCAAATGAATGATCCTGAACACCCACCTACGTCAGGCATAACCCCACCGTGTCCTCGATCGGAGAAAGAACTCACGAAAGAGACAGTCACGGTTACACACACAGTTGGCATGTTTTAATTAAGTAAACTTCAAGTTATCTAGAACCAGTGTTAAACAAAGTTTCCACGTTGCCACATAACCGCGGGCACGGCTTTCCGAAAGATTTAACCCTGCACGGGTGCTCCAACTAGTCCATCACAAATTACCACAAGCCGCATAGAAATCCTCAATCACGAAGCTCGCGATCTCGTCGGATTCCCTAGTGGAAAACCTCAACTCTGAGATTACCCAAAGCATCACCGGAATCCCGATGCACAAGATATCTCGTCAAAGGTAAAACTAATCCAGCAAGGCCGCTCGGCGTGTCGATGATCCCGATAGGAGCCGCGTATCTCGTTCTCAGGACACGACGGATAAGCACAGCGTACGGTGGCCTGATAGAAATCTCCCGAGTTGCCCCGGGTTGGCCCCGCAAACGGCTCTAGTTTTGGACCAGCACCAACAGCACTGGCCCCCCTGTATTATGTTGAATTACTCCTCGGGTAGCGCTAACTCCCTATGCATTTCAATTTAACAGAATTATTATGTTGGGCAAATAGTATCAATGTTGGGCCTTGCCAGACCAGCTTTAATCTAAAGCGAATTATCAAGGGGGTCCCCATAACAACCCCGATCGTGTTAGGAGCGCTCAATTATGGAACATAACACCGGTAGCCGAAAACTAAGGGGGCAAAGGTGGAACAAAACACCAGGCTAGAAAGGCTGAGCCTTCCACCTTTTACCAAGTATATAGGTGCATTAAATTAAATAGCATTTAATATGGTGATATGACAAGGAACCCATGCTTTCACATGGAAGCAACTACACCTGCAACTAGCAACGCTATCAACAGGGTAAAGCAAGCAGTAACATAGCCAATCAGTGGTTTGCTAGGTCAAACAGGTTGAAGGTTTCATGGCATTGTTGAGAGGCTGATATTTAACAAGTGGTAGGCAACGAGACATAACGATAGAGACGGTAAAACTAGCATGGCAATGATAGTAATGGTATCTGGGGAAATGATCATCTTGCCTGAGATCCCGCTTGGAAGAAGAATGCCTCCGTGAAGCAGACGAACCGACGTAGTCGAACGGGTCCTCACAATCCGGCACGCTGCGAAACTCTATCGATACGAAGCAAACCGGAAACACAAATCAACACACGGCATTCACCACACAATGCACAACACATATGATGCATGAGCAACTGAATACATGCAAGTCACGGCATGACAAATCACACAATCAAAACTACACATTAAGTGAAGTTCAATATGCAACGAGTTGCATATTGACGAAACTTCACATATGAATTATTTAGTTCTCTCCCGATTAAATACACGGCTATATTAAATGTGGTTAAACATGGAAAGAGGTGGAGCGCAATTAAACTACCTATCTAGGCATTTTAAATGAGGTCGGAAATGACATATAGCACCTCCGAGACGACCTCGCATGTTAATTTACAATTCTGTCCAGATCTGAACTAATGCATTTAATTAGTTGTTAAACAGCAAAACAAATAGGTTCACGTGATTCTACGCGTCAAGGAAAGCAATCTACACATAAAGAACATCTCCAACGGAGCTACGGATCAAAAGTTACAAGCACCGCAAGATATGATGGCATGAATGCAATATGTGTGCAACGATGGCTACGAACACTTCAAAACATACAAACAGCAAGAGAAAAATGAAATTACACGAGATTCTAAGCAAGTTTCATGTAGGTCACGATCAAAACGGAGCTACGGTTCAACAACTACGAGCAAAACAAGAAATGACTTCAATCTGCCAAAATCAGCCACATAGCATTTACTACGCCCCACAACTACGAGCTACACAACTCCGATATGCTCAAGCAAGGCATGGCACGGAAGAGGGCAAGAAGCACTACTACAAACAACCAACAACAACTAGCATGGCATCAGGGAACACTAGGGAAAGAAGACACAAAATGGCATCTCACACACTATTTCAGACTTAGTGAAAATTACACCTCGTGAAAGTGCAGTTTTCAGCCTGAAGCAATATTGACAGCAGCAAAACCTATAGCTACAGGACTCCAAATGGCATGAAAATTTACAGCATGCTATAGAAACACAAGGGGTACAATTAACTCCATTGGACCAACCTCAAAAGAGCTACAGATCACAAGATGCAAGCAAGACAAGACAGCAACAAAATATAACAGATTCCAGACTTAGAAATATTTCAGCTCCTCTAAACAACACTATTTCTAGCAACTTGAGAGCAATCAAACCACAAATAAACATGCATTTCTATTGCAACTAAAAATACCAGGGGCTAAACAAAACATCTAAGAAGAACTCCCTAGTTGACACCTAGTTCAAACGAAGCACGGAATAAATCCTACGAATTAAACAAAAGGGCATCACGACAAAATATCGCGCGAACTAACTTGCTCTAAAGTTAAAACTAATTGCACAGAAAAATCCGTGGGATTTTTCTACCCCGGAAACATATAAAATATGTGGGGTTGCACAACAAAATAATACCACACGAAAAATGCGAGAAAATAACGTATACACGGGAAAATAAACTACCGGGAATCCCTACACGTAAAAAATATCAATGACCACTCTAAAATACGTGGCAAAGGTGTCCCTAAAACATGGGAATTTTATCTAAGGCATCCGAGCAAACCGGACTTGCGCGAAAATTAAATACGGGACGTGTCCTATTCAAACAACACATTATTCTAGGCAAACAGTGGGTCAAACCTCATCAAACATTTATGCGAGTAGCAAAAACGGATACTACGCGAAATTCTACACCAAATCCATATATAGATCACCTCGATCCGACTTACGGAATATAAGTTACGGGGATTCTAATATTCGACTATTTTCTGGAATACATACAAATTCCGAAAATACTAACTATTCTAACCAGGCCGAGCTGGGGCGCAAAATAGCAAAGCACTGCGCTGGGCGGGGCTTACCACGGGGTGCCTCTGGGCCGATTGGAGGTGGGCCGGCGAGGCAGCCTGGCCTGTCGGGGAGGTCGCGGCCCAGGGGGTTGGTTCAGGAGGCGAGGAGGCAGTGGGCCGCCGTGGCCTGCTGGAGCTGGGCCTAGGCAAGCGCTTGGGCCGGTCGGGGCAGTTCGGCCCCAGCCTGGCGTGCGGAACGGGAGTCTCGCACGTGCTGCTCGCAAGCGGGAGCCATGGCGGCGCTTGAGGAGGACTCGACGAGGCCGGCGGATGCAGGGACGCTGGAACCGGTGGGGGCTCGCCGGATCCGGGCAGATCTGGCCCCCGGGAAGCCGTTCCCACGAAGGACGGGGCTTGGGGCGGCATCGAGGACCCCGGGGCGAGGTCGCTGCTTGCTCGAACTGACGGCGGGGCTTGAGCCGGCGGGATGCAGCGGGACACGGGATCCGCGCGAGGGTTGGCGAGGGAGGCCCAAGGCGGCGGGGCTCGACTACTGGGGCGATGGCGGCGCAAGCGGGAGAAGCTGGGCATGGCATAAATGTCGGGGAGCTCGTGGAGGCCTCGGGGGAAGCTGAGGTCGCGCGGACATGTCCGATTTGACCATGGACATGTCCGGTAGGTGGGTTTTTGGGCGAATCTGTGCCATTAGATGCGAATCCAATGGCCAGATTTGTCCAGAGGGTTTGGGCTGCGGGATTTAGAAGGGTGAGGGCTAGCAGGTGGAGTTTTTGAGGGGGGGTGGCTGCAAAAACGACTAGGGGGAACCCTAGTGAAGTGAGAGAGGTCTCTCTAGGGGGTGGAGCTTATATAGGGTTGGTCTAAGGTGGGGTGGACCTCGTCCGTCCGATCGCGATCCGTTGACCACGAACGGAGTAAGTGGTTAGGTGGAACTAGTGGGCTGTGTAGAGTGGTTATCCGGAGACAAGAGGGAAAACGGGCGGCGCGGCAACGAATTTAAAAACACTGACACACGTCCGACGGTAGACCTAATACGGTGCCGCTACGGTCGACCGTTCGGGTACCAAACGGACTCCGATCGCGACGAAATTCGACAGGCGGCCTAGCTATAACTACTTACGACCGCATGCCAAGTTTCACCCCGATCAGAGAAAGTTTTACACACACTTTAAAAACAGGGTTTAGAACGATGCCGCGGGCGCGTGTGAGTGCGGTCGGACTTAGAACGGACAACGACGAGAACCGGCAACTACTAACGAATGCAAGTTTTGAAAACTGGCGGCATCGAGATGTCGATGCAATGCTGATGATGCGCATGATGCGATGATGATGCGACAAAAATAAAATAGACACACGACGAAAACGGAAAGGAAAGGGAATCTTCTGGAACGTCAGCATCGGGCTGTCACACCCGGAGAGGACCAGGCCTCACTCTTACACGATCTTCAGAATTCATGGCATGCCCGCATGCTGGCCACTAGCCTTTCTCTCCCGAGAGACAACCAAGTGCCATCAGATTGCACGTGTAGTCAACCCAATCTGATCATTCAGAAATTTCTAGTCCTAAATCCGTTGTGGTTCCGTTTCAGAATCGAGTAAAGAAAGGCCTTGAGGTGGGTTCAAAGCGCCTCCCGAGGCACCGAAGCCACTCCAAACTGTCACCCACTCATCCACCTAAACCTCAATTGATTCAGGGGCTAATGGTAGGGTCACCTACTAATGGTAGGGTCGTGCATGTAACATCTACGGCCCACCTAGGGCCCCACATGGTCATTAAATCTTAGGACTACTCATGCATTTGGATGCATACTCGTTATCCACTGGGACCCATGGAGTCACTCGGACGTCTTCCGGCCAATCGGCCAGGCACCAACACTTGGACAGAGAGGAGGCATGGATGATGTGGGAGCTGCAATGGATGAAGAACTTAACGCCACACATGGAGTGCAATCATAGCTAGCGTTACGAGTAACAACCGTAGTTAGGACTGCAGTTTCGAGTAATTCCCATAGTTATTCTCATTAAATGCCCTTGAAGATGCTCAGTTTTGGGGCATGTCGCACTCTATATAAGCCACACTCGAGCTCTATGACAAGGGTTCAGCACCCTCTGTAATCAGACACCTCCAAAGAAAACACAAGCCACCAGGCACGATACATAGGGTCTTTAGCTGTGCGAGAGAGCCACGAACTCGCTAAGCCCGAGTAAGACACTTGCGCCATAGCTAGGTTCTGCCCCTCATTCGTACCCCTACTATTCATTGTTAGGATCATTACTCGACACATATTGCATGCAAATATTTATTATAAGTAGCATAATTGAAGTAAAAACTTTTACGCATACGCATTGTAGTGAGTCTTTAAGAACAAGTTTAATAAGGTGAGATAGCATTGTTGCAAGACTTCAAATAGTATATGTTTAATCAGTTGGAAGAGAAAGAGGAGGGAAAACAAGATAAGCTAGCTAAAAACTAACAACAAGTATAATAAGGTGACGTAGGCAGTCTATAAGTCTTAAAATATTATAACTTTGTTGAATTGGATGAAAGATAAGATGAGAGAGAATAGACCGGTAGCACAGGCTACTAGAAGCTATGTGAGATTGTATGACGGACCATGTGATAAAAAAAGTAGTACTTCCTTGTATCGCAATACTATTACATTGATTATAAATGACATGCCAACATGTTATAGCCATTAGTCGGCTATAGTATTAACCATGCTCTAACAACTAGCTGTAGCTCGTGTTGTTAGGGACTTTGTGAGAGAGGGAGGTAGGCCACGTATCAACAAAGTAGTACTTAATTATAACTATCTATTATACTTGTCGGCTATAAAGTGACATGTGTGGTGATGGAGGATGTTTACACATGCTGAGACAAAAAGTGAGGATGAGCTAATAATGAAAAAAACATATTGGGACGAGCCTTTGATAAGGTGGGATTGGGGAAAGCGTGTTTATTTGATCATATTCTGCCCCTCTCTCTCATGTCAATCGCATGTCCGTGACAAGGGATCACTCCAACCACCGCATAGGGTTCTGCCTCCCATCCCCTCAATGCCCGTTGTCACCAACAGGTGCTTCTAGGAAAAGCCCACACGACTGCGGTGGTGGCGAGGCTGGTCTTTACCTTGGCGGGTCAATTGTAGTGTGGGGCTCACACACTCTGCCCGTCGCGTTTGCGACACCTGTTCACCGTCTATGAAAGCTTTGTTCAGGCATCCTGGTGCTCCTGATAGCGCGTCCCCCTTCCCACTGGCGAATACGTTATGGCAACAGATCCAAGTTTCCCCAAGACAGGGCTGTCAATGTCGGCTTGTGTTGTCCTAGGGTCGCCCGAGGACTCTGGTTGGTGGTGGTGCAGTGCCTGGCTGCTGTGCTGCCTCGATCAGCGTGGTCTTTGCTAAGAGGGTTTGGTCGAGGTGTGAAGGCAGAGCGTGATGGTGCGCCCGTGAGGTTGCCATGATAGCGGTGCTTCAGTTCGCTAGATAGGGTGTAATAACCCACAAGTATAAGGGATCACGATAGTATTCACGGATAGTATTTCACCCTAATTTATTGATTCGACACAAGGGGAGACAAAGAATATTTATTGGCTGTAACAATTAATTTGTCAATTCAACCTCACTTGGGATATCTTTCTATAGCAAATATTTTGTAGCACAATAAGTAATAGTGATAGCAGCGACTTTGGTAATAGTAGTTACTGTAGCAATTTAGTAGCAGGTGTGACAGGGGCAGCAACAGTAGCAACTTAGCAAAATTCAGTATATGTGAAGCGTAGGCACGTGGATCAACAATGAATAATGATTTAGATGACATTAATCATATAACAATTACATACCCGGGAGACACAGAACTAGCTCCAGTTCATCACTATAATGTAGGCATGTATTTCATATATAGTCATACGTGCTTGCAATAAGAACTTACATGACATCTTTTGTCCTACACTCCAGTGGCAGAGGAGTCCTATTGGAAACTTAGGGATATTAAAGCCTCCTTTTAATAGAGAACCGAAACAAAGCATTAACACATAGTGAATACATGAACTCCTCAAACTATGGCAATCACTGGAAAGAATCCCAATTATTGTCACCTTTGGGTATGCGGAACAAGACACATATTAGCTAACTATAACTTGTAAGATAGAATTGAAATCACTATTTTATTCATGAAAACATAATAGGTTCAGATCTGAAATCATGGCACTCGGGCCCTAGTGACAAGCATTAAACATAGCAAAGTCATAGCAACATCAATCTCAGAACATAGTGGATACTAGGGATCAAGCCCTATCAAAACAACTTGATTACATGAAAAATCTCATGCAATCACATCACCATCCAGCAAGCCTACAAAGAAATTACTCACGCCCGATGGTGAGCATCATGGTGCTATTGATGGAGAAGGCTTGGTGATGACGAAGCCGACGATGAATCCCCCTCTTCGGAGCCCCAAACGAACTCCAAATGAGCCCTCCGGAGGGAAAACACGAGGTGGCGGTGGCTCTGTCTCGAAAAAAGAGATGAATAATTCTCTCCTATTTTTTCTTAGAGAATATGAATTTATAGGAGTGGAATTAGGGTTGGAGAAGCCTCAAGGGCCCTACAAGCCATCAGGGCGCGACCTGGGGGGCCTGTTGGCTTGTGCCACCTAGCACTTCCCCTCTGGCATGTCTTCGCTCCATAAATCCTTATAAATTCCAAAAATAATTCACAAAATAATTTCTTATGATTCCGAGAACTTTTATTTCTGCAAAAAAATAACACCAAGGTAATTCTACTAAAAACAACGTCACTCCGGGTTTTCATTCAAATCATGCAAATTAGAGGCCAGAATCAGAGCAAAAGTGTTTGGAAAAGTAGATACGTTGAAGACGTATGAGCGTCCTCGACATCAAAAGGTGACGCATACTGATGACTCACAAGTATAGGGGATCAATCATTGTCTATTTGATGAGCAGGAGTGTCGAACCCAACGAGGAGTAGAAGGAAAGGAAACGCGGTTTCAACAAGGTATTTTGTGCAAGTAATGTGAGCAACGGTGATAGATAGTTTTGTAGAAGGTAATTGGTAACAACTAACAAGTAATAAAATTAGCAAATGTGAATCAATGTGGCCCAATCCTTTTTGTAGCAAAGGAAAAGCCTGAAAGTTCTCTTATATAAAGGAAAATGCTCTCGAGGACGCATGGGAATTTCCATCTAGTCATGTTCATCATGCTGAGTTGATTCATGTTCGTTACTTTGATAATTTCATATGTGGGTGAACTCTCGCTTAGGTGTCGTTCTTACCTGAAGAAGCAACATACTTATGATTACCCCCTCTCACAGGCATCCATAATTATGAAAGAAGAATTCAGATAAATCAAACCATAGCATGAAACTTGTGTCCAAACCAGCCCCTTATGAAATAACGCATAAACTAGTGTTTAAGCGTGTGTAACTCTAGCAGCCCAGCATCTACTTATTTCTCCACAATGCCTTCCCTTAGGCCCAAAATATGCTGAAGTGTCATGTATTCGACGTTCACACGACACAACTAAAGGAAGCAACAACACACATATCATCAAATTATCGAACGAATACAACCTTCACATGATTACTGATGCTTGCGATTTGCATTGGTTTCTCCATGAAGAGGAATGGGTGATGCAGCACAATATATGTAAGTATTTCCCTCAGTAGAGAACCAAGGTTTATCAAACCAATAGGAGTAACAACCAGCCCTTGTCTTCAATGAATGCACACAAAAGGAACACAACACTTGCAACCAACGTGGGAAAGAGGGTTGTCAATCCCCTTGGACTTGTTATTTGCAAGCAAGTAAAGTGTGTAGAGAAGTTGCAAAGTGAAAAGTAAATAAAAAATAAATTAAGGCAGCGAGATATTGTAGCGTTTGTCATCTGATTAGCTAATAGACATGTGGGTGTAGTTTTACCTAATGGCATCTCTCATGTAGGCATACGGTGGGTACGATTGGGAAATTGGTAGAAAAGCGCATAGTTATGTGATATTCACGGCAATGATCATATGTATATAGGTATGACGTCCATAAGACAATAGGTCGACTCCTGCTTGCACCTATTACTATTACTGCAATTCGAGAGTGCTTCTATGCTTGCCTCTCTATGTATTAAATTCATGACAAACAGAGTAATGCTTGGATAATGACGACAAGGTGTAGATAAAGAGAACTCAATCAATATGAATTAACCCCATCATTTTATCCTTAGTGGCAATAATACAAAGACGTATCTTGTCCCCTTCTGGGGCTAGGATATAGAAACCCGTTAGATTGAACCCACTACAACACACCCATCCCATGGAAGAAATATCAATCTAGTTGGCCAAACTATTTCAATAGAGCACAGAGATTTATGAAGCTATGATAATCATGTAAATAAGAATCATAATTAGAATTCAGAGAAGACTCATATCTTTATTATGAATAATCTGAACATAAACCCGCAATTAATCGGATCCGAACAAACGCAACGCACAATAGGATTACATCGGATAGATCAAAGCAAAGATGCGATGATCATTGCATCGAAGATCAAGAGAGAGAGATGGACCTCTAGGTACTAGCTATGGACCCGTACGTTTGTGGTAAACTACTCACACATCACCATGGGAGCAACAAGGTTGATCTAGAGGTCCTCCGTGATCGATCCCCCGTCCGACAGGGCGTCGGAAAAGGGCCCCAGATGGCGTCACGGCGGAACAGAGACTTGCAGTGGCGGAAAAAGTGTTTTGGGTGGCTCCCTAGGGTTTTGGGGTATTTGAGAATTTACAGGACGAAGAGTTGCGCCAGGGGCCGCACAAGGGGCCCAGCACACATAAAGGTGCAGCCACCCCCTGGGCGCACCCTATTGTGTGTTGCCTCCCTTGTGCAACATTTGGTCTCCTCCCGATGCTTCCAAGTCTTCTTTTGGTCTAGAAAACTTCGAAAATAAAAAGTTTTGGGGAAATTGGACTTAGTTTGGTACTGTAAACTGAAAAGCCAAAAACATGGAGAAAACAACAACTCGCACTGGGAATTGGGTCAATAGGTTAGTGCTAAAAAATAGTAATAATTGGTATATAAACACCCAAAAGCATCCTATACTGATAATATAATAGAATGGAACAATCCAAAATTATAGATACGTTGGAGACGTATCATCATCCCCAAGCTTAATTCCTGCTCATCCTCGAGTAGGTAAATGGGAAAATAGAATTTTTAATATAACATGGTACCCAACATGTGACCTATTGCATGTTTGATTATTGAGAAACGATGAATCAATAAATGTTAACATAGTGATATTCATAAACATAAGAAAAAATCATAACGTTTCAAAGTATATGATCCTTAAAGAATGTTCACCCCCTATTCATTTTATCAGATAAGTATAGCATGGCTCCGTCCTCACTATGGAAATACAAATGTTAAGCATCACGTTGTCAACTCAGGCAATTGGATCGTACTTTTTAACGCACTTCAGCTTTTTATTACTCACTCAATATATGAGAGTGAACCATGGGTATATCATAAGGCTGGAATAGAATACGGTGGTAGGTTTCAAAGGGGTGAAATTGAGAAGAAAGTGTCACATCAACGGCGTATCATAGGGCTATGGATATGCCCATCAATAGATATCAATGCGATGAGTAGGGATTTCCATGAAACAAATGCACTAGAGCTATAACTGTATGAAAGCTCAACTGAAGCTAAGTGGGTGTGCATCCAACTTGGTTGTTCATGAAGACCTCAGACATTTAGGGAAGCCCGTCATCGGAATATACAAGCCAAGTTCTATCATGAAAAGTTCCCACTAGCATATGAAAGTGATAAAATAAGAGACTCTCTATATGAAGAACATGGTGCCACTTTGAGGCACAAGTGTGGAAAAAGAGGTAATAGGAGTGTCCCTTCTCTCTTTTCTCTCTTTTTTTTTTCTTTCTTCTTTTTTTATTTTCTTTTTTTCCTTCTCATTTTTCGTCTCGAGTCTCATCTCGAGTTGTGGGGGAATCATTGTCTCCATCATCCTTTCCTCAATGAGACAGTGCCCTAATAATGATGATCATCACACTTCTATTTACTTACAACTCAATATGAAAAGTTTAGAGTGCCTATATATGAATGCCTCTGGCAGTATACCAGGATGTGCACTGATCAAGAGTAACATGTATAAAAAATGATGAACGATGGATTTTCCACAATACTATGTCATCTTATATGGTCATTCCAAGAAATATGAAAATGGAAGTAATAGTCATATGATGTGTTGGTTAAAATGAGAGTGCAATTATTTATTTAAAATATATATGCCACCGTGATCTAGAAGATATAAGTGAAGCACTAGAGCAACTTCTAAGCTCAAAACATATAAGTAAGCACATAGAGTATTCTAATAAATCATTGTGATCTTGTGTCTCTCTGAAGTGGGTGTATTCAGAGAATAATGATTGTGGACAACGAAAACAAAAAAGCAAATGACACTCCAAGCAAAACTCATATCATGTGATGAATGAAAATGGAGGTCCAAATGACATACCGGTGGATATAGACGAAGGAGGGGATGCCTTCCGGGGCATACCCAAGCTTAGACGCTTAAGTATTCCTTAGAATATTACCTTGGGGTGCCTTGGTAATCCCCAACCTTAGGATCTTGCTGCTCCTTATTCCTTCATCCATCGTGATAATACCCAAAACTTGAAAACTTCAGCACACAAAACTCAATAGAAACTTCACGAGATCCGTTAGTATAATAAGCATATCAAACACTTTAGGCATAGTTATAAATGGATTCATATCTTATTATTGCACAAGGTACTATATTCTAACTTCTCCATGACTTATACCCTCGATAGAATCCATGGCATCATAAAAGCAAGCAAACTATGCAAGCAAAAAACAGAATCTGTCTAAAACCAAACAATCTGTAATGATATAATTAATTACCGTACTTGCATAACTCCAAAATTTCTTTAAAATTAGTAATACCTGAGGAATTTGTATAGAAATATTGTGTAAAAACCGTATTTCAAAAGGACGTTCCAATCAAATAGAAAACACTTGCACCCAACGTGGGCAAAAGGGTTGTCAATCCCCTTGAACTCGTTACTGGCAAGAAGATAAGTAGTGTAGATAGATAGGTCAAATATATTAAATATAAAGACTAAATACAAATAAAAAAGGAAGCAAGGTATTTAGAGTTTTTGTAAATTTATATGTGAATAGACTCGGGGGGGCATAGTGTTCTCTAGTGGCATCTCTCTCGAAGAAGGCATACGATGGGTAAACAAATTATTGTTGGGCAACTGATTGAAAAACACATAGTTATGCAATATTTATTCACGACAATGATCATGTGTATATAGGCATCACATCCATAAGAAAGTAGACCAACTCGTGCCTGTACTTAGTAAAATACAATTAATATGAATGAGCCCCATCATTTTACCCTTTGTGTCAACAATACAAATACGTGTTATGTCCCTTTATATCAGTGGGATTGAGCATCGCAAGGTTAAACCCGCTACAATGCACACATCTCACTGAAGATAGATCCGAGAGATTTACGAAGATATAATAATGATGCAAATAATGATCATATAATTCATAGAAGGCTCAAGTCTTTATCATGAATAATCTGGACATAAACCCACAATTCATCGGATCATAATAAACACACTTCACAAAGTGATTACATCAAATAGATCATCACGAAGATGTGATGAACTTTGTATTGAAGAACATAAAGAGGGAGAGAGAGATACAGATAGATAGACTGGGATAGAGATAGATAGAGAGAGAGAGGGATAAAGAGAGAGCCATATTTATACTAGCTATGAACGTCTAAGTCTATGGTAGACTACTCAGACATCACCATGGGAGCAACAAGGTTGATGTAGAGGCCTCCATGATCGAACCCCCCTCCAGCACGCCATCGGAATAGGGCTCCAGATGGGCACACAGCAGAACAGTTCGATGGTGAAAAAACTGTTTCGGGAGCTCTCCTAGGTTTTTCAAATATATGATAATTTATAATCCACAGAATGAGGTCGGGAGACAAGGGGGTGGCCCACAAGCTAATAGGGCGTGACCGCCCCCATAGGTGCACCCTATTGGCTTGTGGAGCCCTTGTGTGGCCCCCGGCTTTCTCCCTAAGCATCTAGGTATTCTTTTTCTCCATAAAATATAATCAAAAAGTTTCATGGTATTTGGATTCCATTTGGTACTATAAACCTGAAAAGCAAAAAACATATAGAAAACAATGGCACTTGGTAGTAGGTCAATAGGAAAGTGCTAAAAATAATATGAATAAACAAATAAATGCCCAAAACTATCCTATAATGATAATATTATAGCATGTAACAATCAAAAATTACAAATATGTTGGAGACATATGTGGGCCACCACTTGCCCACAAGGCCACATGCACGACCACCCCCCAGGCGCGCCCTGATGCCTTGTTGGTCCCATAGGTGGCCTCTAGTGCCCATATTATACTATATGAGAGGTTTTGATCTAAAATAAATAAGAGGAATAGTTTCGGGATGATGCATCGACATCTTGAGGCTGAACCTGGGCAGGTGCACTTTTGCTCTCCGACGGAGCGGTTTCGCCGGGGAAACTTCCCTCTGGGAGGGGGAAATCGAAGCCATAATCATCACCAATGCTTCCTCCTTCATTGGAGGAACAATCTTCATCAACATCTTCACCAGCAACATCTCATCTCAAACCATAGTTAACCTCTTGTATTCAATCTTTGTCTCAAAACCTCAGATTGGTACATTTGGGTTGCAAGTAGTGTTGATTACATCTTGTAGTTGATGCTAGTTAGTTTATTTGGTCAAAAATTATATGTTCAGATCCTTAATGATGTTTAATACCCCTTTCATCTTGAACATGAACATGATTTTTGAGTAGTTACTTTTGTTCTTGAGGACATGGGAGAAGTCTTGTTATAAGTAATCATGTGAAGTTGGTATTCGTTCAATATTTTGATGATATGTATGTTGTTGCTTCCTTTAGTGGCGGTGTCATGTGAATGTCAACTATAGGACACTTCACCATACTTGGGCCTAAAGGGAATCATTGTGTATTAATAAGTAGATGATGGGTTGCTAGAGTAACAGAAGCTTAAACCCTAGTTTATGTGCTCGTAAGGGGCTGATTTGGATCCATATGTTTCATGCTATGGTTAGATTTATTTTATTTATTTTCCAAAGTTATGGATGCTTGCGAGAGGGCGTAATCATAAGTGGGTTTCCTGTTCAAGTAATAACAACACCCAAGAGCCGGTCCACGCACCAAATTATCAAAGTAGTGAACGTGAATCAACTAAACATGATGAACGTGACTAGACGACAATTCCGTGTATCGTTGAGAGGACTTTGCCTTATATAAGAGAACTTTCCGGTTTGTCCTTTTCTATAAAAAGGATTGGGTCACCTTGCTGCACCTTTGCTACTTGCTACTGGTTACGAATTATCTTTCTACAGAACTATCTACCACTGTTACTGATACGTCTCCAACGTATCTATAATTTTTTATTGTTCCATGCTATTGTATTATCAATCTTGGATACTTTATATGCATTCATATGATATATTATATCATATTGGGGAACTAACTTTTAACCCAGTGCCTACTACAAGTTGTTGTTTTCTGTGAGTATTTGGCTTTTTAGGAAATCAGTAACAAAAGAAGTCCGAACGCTATGAAAGTTTTTGATGATTTTTTCTAAATAAAGATAAGACATGAAAGCGTCGGAGGGAGGTCACATGCTGCACGATGCAGCGCCAAGGCAATATGGCGCGCCTCGGGGGCCACCATGTGGCTCTTCTTGCCCTAACCCCGCCTCTATAAATTCACAAAAATCAGGAAAACACCACAAATCCACCCAAAATACCTTCTTCGCTACCGCAAGTCTGTGTTCCATCGTGATCCCATCTGGAGCCTTGTTTCGGAGCCCTGTCGGAGGGGGATCAATCACGGAGGGCATCTAAATCAACCTTTGTCTCCCATGATGGCGTGTGAGTTGTCTACCATGGACCTACGGGTCCATAGCTAGTACCTAAATGGCAATTGCTCTCTCTCTCTATGACCTTCAATGCAAAGTTCACCGCGATTCCCGTGGTGACCTATTCGATCTAATCTTCTTTACGGTGTGTTTTTTGGGATCCGATGAACTAGGGGTTTATGATCATACTATTAGCGAATATTAATTAGTCTTCTCTGAATTCTTTTATGAATGCTTATTATAGCTTTGTATTTCTCTTCGATCTATCAGTTTGGTTTAGCCAACTAGATTGATTTATCTTCAATGGGAGTGATGCATTCTAATGGGTTCAATTTCACGGCGCTCAATCCCAATGAAAAAAGGGACATGACATGTATTTGTATTTTTGCCCTCAAGGATAAAAAGATGGGGTTTATTCTTATTAATTGAGTTTACTTTGTCTAGATCATGTCATCTTGCTCCAAGCATTATCTGTTTCATACTTAATTGTAACGATTAAGATGCGGCACTTTCCTTATTTGGGGGCGAGGCCTCAAAAGGGTAAAGGGTCGCATCTTAGCGTATCGCAAGCAGGATAACAATGCCATTATATAAATGGAGAGATGAGTATAAGATTTGCCTTACACTCGCCACATGCTAGATTACAATCCACACAAGAATTCATCATTCATACATAAGACAGGGTCCTCCTATAGACAAGATAAACGGCAAAATCATGCTATCTCGCCTTGCTAGTCCCACGATCATGACCATGCGCCTACAGTACTCGCAATACGTCTCATACAGTCTGCCATTGTCTTCATCAAACTCCCACCTCAGCTGTGTATCCTCGGGAACATATGCATCTGGGGTACCTGTACCTGTGGGTGTTCGTAGTAAACTGTGAGCCACGAGGATTGACCAATCTCGTGACCTTGGTATCCAGTCTAACTGAGTTAACAGGTGAGGTACGGTTAAGTGTATGAGTTTACAGCATCCTAAGCATATATGGTGGCTAACTTACGAAGAACGGAAATAAAATATGATGCTCTACGTAAGACGGACGAAGACTATAATGATCACTAAGTGATCCTTTACACCTACTTACGTCATTCATAACCCCACCGTGTTCTCGGTCAAAGAAGGAGCTCTAAAAGAAACCGCCACGGTTACACACACAGTTGGCAAGTTTTATTTGAGTTACTTTAAGTTATCTACAATCACATGTTAACAAAATAAAAACCGCGGGCACGGCTTTCTGAAAGATTAAACCCTGCAGGGGTGCTCCAAGTAGTCCATCACAAATTACCACATGCCGCATAGTAATCCTCTGATGACCCACAAGTGTAGGGGATCTATCGTAGTCCTTTCGACAAGTACGAGTGTCGAACCCAACGAGGAGCACAAGGATCTGACAAGTGGTTTTCAGCAAGGTACTCTCTGCAAGCACTGAAATTATCGATAACAGATAGTTGTGTTATAAGATGATTCGTAGCAAGTAGCAAGTAACAATAGTAACAAAGGGCAGAAAGATGGCCCAATCCCTTTTGTAGCAATGGACAAGCCTGGACAAACTCTTATAGGAGGTAAAGCGCTCCCGAGGACACATGGGAATTTTTGTCAAGCCAGTTTCCATCATGTTCATATGATTCGCGTTCGCTACTTTGATAGTTTGATATGTGGGTGGACCGGTGCTTGGGTGCTGCCCTTACTTGGACAAACATCCCACTTACGATTAACCCCTCTCGCAAGCATCCGCAACTACAAAAGAAGAATTAAGACAAGGTCTAACCATAGCATTAAACTAGTGGATCCAAATCAGCCCCTTACGAAGTAACGCATAAACTAGGGTTTAAGCATCTGTCACTCTAGCAACCCATCATCTACTTATTACTTCCCAATGCCTTCCTCTAGGCCCAAATAATGGTGAAGTGTCATGTAGTCGACATTCACAAAACACCACTAGAGGAGAGACAACATACAACACATCAAAATATCGAACGAATACCAAATTCACATGACTACTTATAGCAAGAATTATCCCATGTCCTCGGGAACAAAAGTGACTACTCACGAAGCATAATTATATTCATGACCAGAGAGGTATTGATTAGCATCAAGGATCTGAACATATAATCTTCCACCGAGTAATCCAACTAGCATCAACTACAAAGAGTAATTAACACTACTAGCAACCTCACAAGTACCAATCGGAGTCGCGAGACGGAGATTGGTTACAAGAGATGAACGAGGATTTGGATATGATATGGTGCTGATGCAGATGTTGATGGTGATGAGTCCCCTCCGTTGAGAGGAGTGTTGGTGAAGATGATGGCGACGATTTCGCCCTCCGGGAGGGAAGTTTCCCCGGCAGGACGACCCTGCCGGAGCTCTAGACTGGTTCTGCTCAAGTTCCGCCTCGTGGCGGTGGCGATTCCTCCCGAAAGCCTCCTCTTGATTTTTTCTGGAACGAAACCCTCCTTATAGCAAAATATGGGAGCCAGAGGGCCAACAGGGAGCCCACAAGCCCCCTAGGTGCGGCCAGGGGGTAGGCTGCGCCTAGCAGGCTTGTGGCCTCCTGGTGGCACTCCTGTGGTACTTCTTCTGTCCAGTATTTTTTATAAATTCCAAAATAATTCCTCGTTGATTTTCACGGCTTTTGGAGTTGCGCAGAATAGGTATCTCAAACTTGCTCCTTTTTCAGGCCAGAATTCCAGTTGCCGGCATTCTCCCTCTTCATGTAAACCTTGTAAAATAAGAGAGAAAAGGCATAAGTATTGTACCGTGAAGTGTAATAACAGCCCATAAAGTGATAAATATCAACATAAAATCATGATGCAAAATGGACATATCAACTCCCCCAAGCTTAGACTTTGCTTCTCCTCAAGCGGAAACCGAGATCAATAGATATGCCCACATGTTTAGAGATAGAGGTGTCGACAAAACAAGATACGGACATGCAGGCATCATGATCATAATCAGAACAACAATAACATCATATAATCTCTTATGCTAAAGTGATAATTCCTTCACAAAGTAAAGTATCGATCAAGAACCTTATTGATAATTAACAACCAATAGCCTTTAGTCATTGAAGCAATTGCAATTTATCATAACATCGGAAAGAGTCAAATAAGAGCTTGTAAAGCAAATCCACATACTCAATCATCCTTTCGTCTTCTACAATTGCTAAAACTCACGTGGTACTCATGATATCAAAGTTTTAGTTGGACACAGAGAAAGATAGGGGCTTATAGTTTCGCCTCCCAACTACTTACCTCAAGGGTAATGTCAACAATAATAATTCATGAATACTTACTTCCAAGTTGACATATGAAGATAGATCTTTCCCTAGCATATGACGTTAGCCAAGATAAAGGCGAAATAAGGAATTGGTGTCGATCACCATGACACTTTTAAGGACAAAAAGTAAAGGTACAAGATAGGCTCTTCGCAGAGGGAAGCAGAGGTTGTGATGCGCTTTTGAGGTTTGGATGTGTGTCCTCTTAGTGTGAAGGAACGTCACTTTATATTGCCTCCTGTGATAAAGAACTTTATTATGCTGTCTGTCGCTTTTATGTCTTCCTCATCACAGGTTCGTACAAAGCTTATTTTCCACACACTAATAGATCATACATATTTAGGGAGCAATTTTTATTGCTTGCACCGATGACAACTTACTTGAGGGATCTTCTTCAATCCATAGGTAGGTATGGTGGACTCTCATGGCAAAACTGGGTTGAAGGTTTATGGATGCACAAGTAGTATGTCTACTTAGTGCGGAAGTTTTGGCTGATATGAGGTGGAAGCAATTGTCATATGCTAAGGGATCTCTAATCATATAACCTTGTTCGGAACCAAGCAAACATAATTCATTATGTTGTCTTCCTTGTCCAACATCTACTTCTAAGCATGTAATAGTTTAATGAGTGTTCACAATCATAGACGGTGTCAAAGATGATATATTTATATGTGAACCTCTCCTTCTTTATTACTTCCTATTTAATTGCAACAAAGACCAAGATCTACGTTTGTCCACCCACAACAAGTTTCAATCAACATTCTTTTTATATGTCAAGCCATCACTTCCCATAAGATCATTACATGATATTTCATGCTTTTGTTCTTTTATCATTGTTTTCTTTAGATCATGGCAGAAGCAAGGCCCTTAACTAAAACACTCTTTATTATATGACTCACGAGCTCGAATACATTGGGGGTAGCACAGAGAAAAACTCAAGACTAGAACACTAAGAACTTTATTCTACTAGAGAAAGATAAAACCAAAAAGGATCGAACTAAGAAAAGGTAAAGGCAAAAGATGTGATGGTGATACGATACCGGGGCAACTCCCCCAAGCTTGGCACTAGCCAAGGGGATTGCCCATACCCGTGCTTAGTTGTCTTCCTTAGAAGGTGATGGTGGTGGAGTTGTCCTGTCTTTTGATTCCAATAGGGCCATCAATCTTTGATTTATACCTTGGAGCTCTTTGATATGTTTCTCCAGCAAAACAACTTCACGGGTGAGATAAGTATTACGAACACGAGTTATTTCACATAACCTCAAGAGCTCGATCAAGGATGGAGGTAAAAGATGGAGGTAGGGTTGAAGAAAATCCTCTTCATCAGCTTCTTCCTTGTTGAGCACAGATTGCCCTTAGCCCAACGTCGGGTTCTCCTCCTTACTTTTGCCCTTAGTTTCTTCAAGCAGCCTCTCATTGGCCTCCATGACCTCCATTCTTTTCAGATCAGCATTTACTTCTTCATAGACTTGAGGGAGATTGTTCTCCCCGACAGATTCCTGAGAAGGCATCCTTGCCCTAAATCTGCGGCAAAAACAGGCTCGAAACAAAAGCAGAGGATAATTGCGTGATACGAGGGTCAGACCTTTCGGGAGAATATATAATGAATTTTCCCGACCAAAAGGAGTACTCCGGAAGAAAATGGAGTCCGGGAGGCACACGAGGTGCCCACAAGCCCCCTAGGCACGACCAGGGGGGTAGGTCGCGCCTAGGAGGCTTTTCGCCTCCTGTGCGCTTTCCAAACTACTTTAAATTTTTCTAATTTTCTAAAAATTCCAAAACGGAGAAAAATTCCTACTCGAAAAGTTTTGGAGTCGGTTTACTTACCGAATCACATACCTCTTCATTTTTGGAGTCTGAAACAGGCTGATAAATATCCCTTATGTACTCCTCCGGAGTTATGGTATTAATAACATTGCTTTCAACATTTATGGGAGTACCTGAGATATAATGCTTGATTCTTTGCCCATTTACCACTCTCAGAAAATTACCTTCCGTGTTGTTGATCTTGATGGCACCGGAACGATATACTTCCTCAACAATGTAAGGACCTTCCCATTTAGAGAGAAGCTTGCGTGCAAAAAATCTTAAACGAGAATTGTATAGCAAGACATAATCACCTACATTGAACTCACGTTTTTGTATCCTTTTATCATGCCACCTCTTAACTTTTTCTTTGAACAACTTGGCATTTTCATATGCCTGAGTTCTCCATTCATCAAGTGAGCTAATATCAAATAACCTCTTCTCACCAGCAAGTTTGAAATCAAAGTTGAGCTCTTTGATTGCCCAATAAGCCTTATGCTCTAGCTCAAGAGGTAAATGACATGTTTTACCGTAAACCATTTTGTACGGAGACATGCCCATGAGATTCTTATAAGCAGTTCTATAAGCCCACAGTGCATCATCAAGCTTCTTAGACCAATTCTTTCTAGACCTATTAAGAGTCTTTTACAGAATTAGTTTAATCTCTCTATTTCTTAGCTCCACTTGACCACTGGACTGGGGATAATAGGGAGACGCAACTCTATGGTTGACATCATACTTAGCAAGCGTTTGACGGAAAACACCGTGAATAAAATGTGAACCACCATCAGTCATTAAATATCTAGGGACTCCAAATCTAGGGAAAATAACTTCTTTAAGCATCCTAATAGAGGTGTTGTGATCAGCACTACTAGTTGGGATAGCTTCTACCCACTTAGTAACGTAATCAACAATAACTAGGATATGAGTATACCCGTTGGACTTTGGAAAAGGTCCCGTATAATAAAAAACCCAAACATCAAATGGTTCAATGATAAGTGAATAATTCATAGGCATTTCCTGACGTTTAATGATATTACCTATTCTTTGACATTCATCACAAGACAAGATAAACTTACGGGCATCCTTGAAGAGAATAGGCCAATAGAAACCTGATTGCAATACCTTGTGTGCAGTTCTATCTCCCACATGGTGTCCTCCGTAAGCCTTGGAGTGACACTTCTGTAGGATCTGTCACTGTTCATGCTCAGGTACACAAATTCTAATGACACCATCTACTCCTTCTTTATAAAGGTGAGGATCATCCCAAAAGTAATGTCTCAAATCAAAGAAGAATTTCTTCTTTTGCTGGTATGTGAAACTAGGTGGTATATATCTGGCAACAATATAATTTGCATAATCAGCATACCACGGTGTACTACGTGAAGCATTGATGACATTCAATTGCTCATCAGGAAAGCTATCATCAATAGGTTGTGGGTCATCAAGAACATTCTCCAACCTAGACAAGTTATCTGCTACGGGGTTCTCGGCACCCTTCCTATCAACAACATGCAAATCAAATTCTTGTAGCAAGAGAACACATCTGATAAGTCTAGGTTTAGCATCTTTCTTTTCCATGAGGTACTTAATAGCAGCATGGTCAGTGTGAATAGTATCCTTGGAATCAACAATGTAAGATCTGGACTTTTCACATGCAAACACGAGTGCTAAAAATTCCTTTTCACTAGTAGCACAGTTTCTTTGCGCACTGTCTAGAGTTTTACTAGCATAATGAATAACATTCAACTTCTTATCAACTCTTTGTCCTAGAACAACACCAACAACATAATCACTAGCATCACACATGATTTCAAAAGGTAAGTTCCAATCAGGTGGTTGAACAATAGGTGCAGTTATCAAGACCTTCTTAAGTATTTCAAAGGCTTCCTCACAATCATCGTCAAAAAAAAGGAATATCCTTTTGCAAGAGATTGGTAAGAGGCCTAGAAATCTAAGAAAAGTCCTTAATGAACCTTCTATAGAAACCAGCATGACCAAGGAAACTTCTTATACCTTTGATATCTGTAGGACATGACATTTTCTCGATCGCATCAACCTTAGCCTTATCGACTTCAATACCTCTTTCAGAAATTTTATGTCCTAAGACGATGCCTTCATTAACCATAAAGTGGCACTTCTCCCAATTCAAGACAAGGTTGGTATCTTTACATCTCTGCAATACTCGATCAAGGTTGATGAGGCAATTATCAAAAGAAGACCCGTAAACGGAGAAGTCATCCATGAAAACCTCAACAATCTTTTCACAAAAGTCAGAGAAGATAGCCATCATACATCTTTGAAAGGTAGCAGGTGCATTACATAAGCCAAAAGACATACGTCTGTAAGCAAAGGTACCACAAGGGCAGGTAAAAGTGGTTTTCTCCTGATCATATTGTGCAACTGGTATTTGGGAGAAACCAGAATAACCATCTAGAAAGCAGAAGTGTGTGTGTTTAGACAATCTTTCTAGCATTTGGTCGATAAAAGGCAAAGGGTAATGATCTTTCCTAGTGGCTTTATTCAATTTCCTAAAAACAATCACCATCCTATAGCCAGTAAAAATCCTTTGTGGGATCAATTCATCTTTATCATTAGGGACAACGGTAATACCTCCCTTCTTAGGGACGCAATGCACCGGACTTACCCAATAACTATGAGCAACATGATAGATAATACCTGCTTCCAGGAGCTTTAGTATTTCTTTTCTTACTACCTCTTTCATCTTAGGATTTAATCTCCATTGATGATCAGCTACTGGTTTGGAATCAGGATCGATTTTAATTTTATGCTGGCATAGAGTGGGACTAATGCCCTTAAGATCATCAAGAGTATATCCAATAGCAGCACGGTGCTTCCTCAGAGTTTTCAATATTTTCTTTTCTTCATGCTCTGAAAGGCTAGCACTAATAATAACATGATATATCTCTTTTTCATCAAGATAAGCATACTTAAGAGTATCAGGTAACTGCTTAAGTTCAAACACAGGATCACCCTTTGGCGGGGTTGGATCTCCAAGCAGTTCAACAGGCAAATTATTCTTAAGGATAGGATGTTGTTCAAAGATAGCTCTATCTATCTCATTCCTTTCATCCATATGCATATCATTTTCATGCTCAAGCAAGTATTGCTCTAAAGGATCAGTAGGAGGCACAACAATAGAAGCTAGAGCAATAATTTCATCTTTACTAGACAACTATTTTTCATGAGGTTGTCTACCAAACTTGGAGAAATTGAACTCATGTGACACTCCTTCAAAGCCAACAGTGATAGTTTGCTTCTCACAGCCAATATGAGCATTGACAGTATTGAGGAAAGGTCTGCCAAATATGATGGGACAAAAGCTATCTTGTGTGGTAGCAAGAACGAGAAAATCAGCAGGATACTTAGTTTTACCACACAAGACTTCAACATCTCTAACAATTCCCAAAGGGTAGATAGTATCTCTATTGGCAAGTTGAATAGTGGCATCAATAGGTTCCATCTCGAGAGGTGCAATCTCGTCTTTAATTTCATCATATAAAGATTGAGTTATTGCACTAACACTAGCACCCACGTCACATAAACCATGATAACAATGATCTCCTATCTTAACAGAAACAACACGCGTGCCAACAACAGGCCTATGTTTGTCTCTAGCATGAGGTTTAGCAATTCTAGCAGCATCTTCACAGAAGTGAATATCATGGCCATCAACATTGTCGGACAGGAGATCTTTGATAATAGCAATGCTAGGTTCAACTCTAATTTGCTCAAGGGGTGTAGGTGTTCTAATATAGCCCCTACATATCACAGTTGAAGCTTTAGAATGATCCTTTATTCTAACAGGGAAAGGTGGTTTCTCAATGTAAGCACTAGGAACAATAGGATCATTATAAGCAATGACTTTCTCTTCAACTGGATTAGGTTTAACTACATTGGCTTCTAAGGGAGGATGATATTTAAACCACTTCTCTTTAGGGAGATCAATATGAGCAGCAAATGATTCACACAATGAAGCTACTATCTGAGAGTCAAGTCCATATTTAGCGCTAAAATCACAAAAAGTATTTGTTTCAACAAAGGATTTAACGCATTCGAACTTAAGATTCATACCTGACTCCTTACCTTCATCAAACTCCCGATCTTCAGAGTTGCGTTTAATTCTTTCCAATAAATTCCATTTGAAGTCAATATCTCTCTTCATAAAAGTATCGGTACAAGAAGTGTCAAGCATGGTGCGATTATCATGAGAAAGCCGAGCATAGAAGTTATGAATGATAATTTCTCTCGAGAGCTCATGGTTGGGGCATGAATATATCATTGACTTAAGCCTCCCCCAAGCTTGAGCGATACTTTCTCTATCACGAGGCCAAAAATTATAGATATAATTCCGATCACGATGTACCAACTGCATAGGATTAAACTTTTGATGAAATTCCAATTTCAATCGGTTGTAGTTCCATGATCCAAAATCATCACATAGCCTATACCATGTCAATGCTTTATCCCCCAAAGATAAGGGAAAGACCTTCTTCTTGACCTCATCCTCAGGAAAACCTGAAAGCTTAAATAAACCACAAACTTCATCTACATAGATTAGATGCAAGTCGGGATGTGATGTTCCATCTCCTGTAAAAAGATTAGCCAACAGTTTCTCTAGCACACCCGAAGGAATTTCATAACAAGTATGTTCAGTAGGTGCAGCAGGTTGAGGAGAAACTCCTTGTGCTTCCGTTCGAGGTGAAGATACCACGAACAAGCTCCTCAAAGGATTAGTTTCCATAGTGACAAGTGACAATAAATTTCAACACGCTATATAAATGTTTCCTTACCAAATTCCACTTACCAAAGGCGCTTCACTCCCCGGGAATGGTGCCAGAAAAGAGTCTTGATGACCCACAAGTGTAGGGGGTCTATCCTAGTCCTTTCGATAAGTAAGAGTGTCGAACCCAACGAGGAGCAGAAGGATCTGACAAGTGGTTTTCAGCAAGGTATTCTCTGCAAGCACTGAAATTATTGGTAACAGATAGTTGTGTGATAAGATGATTCGTAGCAAGTAGCAAGTAACAATAGTAACAAAGGTGCAGCAAGATGGCCCAATCCCTTTTGTAGCAAGGGACAAGCCTGGACAAACTCTCATAGGAGGTAAAGCGCTCCCGAGGACACATGGGAATTTCTGCCAAGCTAGTTTTCATCATGTTCATATGATTCGCGTTTGCTACTTTGATAGTTTGATATGTGGGTGGACCGGTGCTTGCGTGCTTCCCTTACTTGGACAAACATCCCACTTATGATTAACCCTTCTCGCAAGCATCCACTACTATGAAAGAAGAATTAAGAAAAGGTCTAATCATAGCATTAAACTAGTGGATCCAAATCAGCCCCTTACGAAGCAACACATAAACTAGGGTTTAAGCTTCTGTCGCTCTAGCAACCCATCATCTACTTAATACTTCCCAATGCCTTCCTCTAGGCCCAAATAATGGTGAAGTTTCATGTAGTCGACGTTCACATAACACCACTAGAGGAGATACAACATACAACGCATCAAAATATCGAACGAATACCAAATTCACATGACTACTTATAGCAAGACTTATCCCATGTCCTCAAGAACAAAAGTGACTACTCACAAAGCATTATTATATTCATGACTAGAGGGGTATTGAATAGCATCAAGGATCTGAACATATAATATTCCACCGAGTAATCCAACTAGCATCAACTACAAAGAGTAATTAACACTACTAGCAACCTTACAAGTACCAATCGGAGTCGCGAGACGGAGATTGGTTCCAAGAGATAAACTGGGGTTTGGAGATGATATGGTGCTGATGAAGATGTTGATGGTGATGAGTCCCCTCCATTGAGAGGAGTGTTGGTGATGATGATGGCGACAATTTCCCCCTCTCGGAGGGAAGTTTCCCCAGCAAGACGACCCTGTCGGAGCTCTAGATTGGTTCTGCTCAAGTTCTGCCTCGTGGCGGCGGTGATTCCTCCGGAAAGCCTCCTCCTGATTTTTTTCTGGAATGAAACCCTCCTTATAGCAAAATATGGGAGCCAGAGGGCAAACAGGGATCCCACAAGCCCCCTAGGCACGGCGAGGGGGGTAGGCCACGCCTAGCAGGCTTGTGGCCTCGTGGTGGCTCCCGTGTGTTACTTCTTCCGCCCAGTATTTTTTATAAATTTCAAAATAATTCCTCGTTGATTTTCACGGCTTTTGGAGTTGCGCAGAATAGGTATCTCAAACTTGCTCCTTTTTAGGCCACAATTCCAGCTACCGGCATTCTCCCACTTCATGTAAACCTTATAAAATAAGAGAAAAAGGCATAAGTATTGTACCATGATGCGTAATAACAGCCCATAAAGCGATAAATATCAACATAAAATCATGATGCAAAATGGACGTATCATCCTCTACGACGAAACTCGTGATCTCGTCGAATTCCTGAGTGGAAAACCTCAACTCTAAGAAGACCCAAAGTCTCACTCGAATCCCAATGCGCGTGATATATCGCTAAGGTAAGACAAGTCCGGCAAGTCCTCTTGACATGTCGACGAACCCGATAGGAACCGCGTATCTCATTCTCAGGACACGACGGATGGAACTAGCTATGGGAAACCAAACCTCGAGTTTCCTCGTGGGGGCCCCGCAGGCAGTCCGTTTTGGACCAACACTCATGAGGAGCACTGGCCCAGGGGCGTTGATTAGATTCCTCGGGGTATCTATTCCCTATACTTTTTATTAAGTTGTTAGCAAATTAACACCAAATTTGGGTCCTGCGAGACAAGCCTTAACACTAAACAATTTATCGAGGCGGTCCCCATAACAACCCGAACGTGTTAGGAGCGCTCAGTTATGGAATAAAACACCGGTAGCCGAAACTAAGGCGGCAACAGCGCAACAAATCACCCGGAAAAAGGCTAGGCCTTCCTCTATTTACCAAGTATATAATTGCATTAATTAATTAGCAAATTAAATAGGATGATATCAAATGCCCATGTTATCACATGAACCAGCTCGCGCCTGCAACTAGCAACGCTAATAATTAGTGGCTTAGCAAGCCTAACTTAGCCAAATAATATTCGCTAGGAGGGGAGGTGTTTGAGGTTTCATGGCAATGTTTGATGGCCTATATATCACGTGTTAGGCAGCAGAGTTGTAACGATAGAAACGAATCACTATGCAAAATAGATCTAGAAACGTGTCAAGGTCATGATCATCCTGCGTGTGATTTCTTTAGAGTGGAACTATTCTTGATCTTCCTACACGAACTCACCGGACTCTTCGAACTCGTTTCCGGTCCCAGTAGCTACTCAAAAGAAACGAGTAGGAAATAAATACCAGCAAAGTGATGATGCTAGAGACATAATGATGCATTCATGCACAACCTCTAACCATCCACATAAGCCACCCTACACAAATAATCAAGTGCCACCTCACCACAAGGTGACTTTCTACAAAATTCTCAAAACCAGATTCGAGTACCACCATTGGATTCCTTGGGATTTTCTACCCCAAATCCATATATCATACTGTCGTGATTGCATGCAGAAAAACACCCCAAACAGTAAAAAAACTACATAGGATCAAACTACAAAAGTGTCAAGAATAGGGTTGTTCTTGCATATGCCAGATTTGGCATATTCCTGTTCTAGAAATATTCCAGATTTGGAAAATATCTCACAACCATTAAAACAACTACACATTTAACAGGGGACCACTGGTCATATGCACCAGGCCCCTAGAGTGTGTGTGCAAGTGGGTCTTGACCCACACACACACACTCACACACACTCACACAGCCATGCACATGGTGCACACCACACACACACACACACTGCCATGCATATTTGGTGCACAGACACACATACATGCATTGTGCAACAAAATGAGAAGAAAAGAAAAGGTGCACGGGAGGGGTTCGAACCCTGCACCTCCTACTCACACGCACACAGCCTCACCACTGGGCTAGGCTCGGGGTTGTTGCTCTACTAGGGGAGGAAATTCCCCTAAACTGTCAACTGAAGATGCACAGAGGGGGAAATCCCAACAAAATGACAAAGGGGCGCGATGGGAATAGAACCCATGTCGTGGCGATGCACGGCTGGCTCGATTGCGAGTGGGCTAGTTGGTGGGCTTCTGCTACAAAGGGGAAGCCACGCTAGGTGAGAAAGCGGAGGGGGAAAAACACTCTGCTCGCAGACAGGCGCCGGAGACGCTCGCCGGTGCAACACACGCATCACGCGCCTGCAACTGCAAGGGGCTACGGCTGCCACTACCTACGTGGCCTTGGTGCACCTGCACCGAGCTGCAACTTCTACTGCTGCTACTTCGCTTCTACACGAACTGCTGCTACTACTGCTCTACCTTCTATTACTACTACTCACACCTCGAAGATAGAGCACAGTGGCGAGCTACACACGAGCGGGGTTGCAGAGGGAAGGGGAAGGCGGAGGAGAGTGGGACTTGCTCACCCCAAGCGGAGGAGGAGGTCGCGCGCAGAGGAGAGTGATACGTCTCAAACGTATCTATAATTTTTGATGGTTTCACGCTGTTATCTTGTCTTCTTTGTATGTTTTATGTACCTTTTTATATCTTTTTGGGGACTAACTTATTGATTCAGTGCCAAGTGCCAGTTCCTGTTTTTCCATGTTTTGACTCTTTTCAGATCTGATTTTGGAACGGAGTCCAAACGGAATCAAATCCCCGAAATGATTTTTTCCCAAACGATAGAAGACCAAGGAGCCTTTGGTCCAAGCCAGGTGGGCCCCAGGGAGCCCACAAGCTTGCACCACGCCACCAGGGGGAGGCGACGGTGGGCAAGCTTGTGGCTTCCCTGGCCGCCTCCTGACCTAGGTTTTGCGCCTATATATTCCCAAATATTCCGCAAAAAATCAGGGGAGCCTCAAAAATACTTTTCCGCCACCGCAAGCTTCCGTTTCCGCGAGATCTCATCTGGAGACCCTTCCCGGCGCCCTGCCGGAGGGGACTTTGGAGGTGGAGGGCTTCTTCATCATCATCATCGCCCCTCCAATGACTCGTGAATAGTTCACTTCAGACCTACGGGTCCGTAGTTAGTATCTAGATGTCTTCTTCTCTCTCTTGGATCTTCAATACAAAGTTCTCCATGATCTTCATGGAGATCTATCCGATGTAATCTTCTTTAGCGGTCTGTTTGTCGAGATCCAATGAATTGTGGACTTGTGATCAGATTATCTATGATATATATTTGAGTCTTTGCTGATTTCTTATTTGTACGATTTGATATCCTTGTAAGTCTCTCCGAGTCTTGGGTTTTGTTTGGCCAACTAGATCTATGATTCTTGCAATGGGAGAAGTGCTTTGTTTTGGGTTCTGCCATGTGGTGACCTTTCCCAGTGATAGTAGGGGCAGCAAGGCGCACATCAAGCAGTTGCCATCAAGGGTAAAAAGATGGGGGTTTTATCATTGGTTTGAGATTATCCCTCTACATCATGTCATCTTGCTTAAGGCATTACTCTGTTCTTATGGACTTAATACACTAGATGCATGTTGGATAGCGGTCGACGTGTGGAGTAATAGTAGTAGATGTAGACAGTATCGGTCTACTTGTTTCGGACGTGATGCCTATAGAAATAATCACTTCATAGATATCGTCACGACTTTGCATAGTTCTATCAATTGCTCGACAGTAATTTGTTCACCCACCGTCGACTTGCTTTCATGAGAGAAGCCACTAGTAAACACTACGGCCCCCGGGTCTATTCACATCCATCGTTTACACATCCGCTTTTACTTTGCTTTGTTACTTTGTTGCTTTCAGTTCTCACTTGGCAAACAATCTATAAGGGATTGACAACCCCTTCATAGCGTTGGGTGCAAGCTTTTGTGTTTGTGCAGGATCTTGAGATACTCTTCCGCCGGATTGATACCTTCGTTCTCAAACTGAGGGAAATACTTACCACCGCTACGCTACATCTACCTTTCCGCTTCGAGGGAACACCAACGAAAGGCTCCCAGGCCACGGGGGAAATCCTTTGCATACTTTCCTAGGAAGTTCCTTAATGCGTAGCCGCAGCTGAAGGATTCCTGGTGCCGTTGATGTGGAGTATCAAGCAATACTCCTATTTCTGGCGCCGTTGGAAGGTCTTTTGTTGCAGTAGCAGAAGAATTTCTGGCGCCGTTGCCGGGGAAGAGGATCGTCAAGAATATTCTCCCGACAACGTGCCAATTTCTGGCGCTGTTGCTGGGGAAGAGAAATCAAGATCTATCCAAGTAGGTCTCACAAACTCTTCTCTTGCATTTACTTTTGTTGCGAGTTGCCTCTCGTTTTCCTCTCCCCCACTTCGCATTTGCCGTTTTCATTTGCCTTTCTCCTTCGCCGTTTCCTTTTGCCTTTTTGTTGTTTTCTTTTGTCTGTTTCACTCTCTCTCTTCCTGCTCGTTTGTGTGTGAGATAGTCCATCAATGGCTAGACCCACCACTCCAAACGACACCCTTGAAAATGAAGTTCTCAATTTCACGCAGAATGAGGAAGAAAATTTGAAGGACGCTTGGTACAGGATTTGCAATGCTCAAAGTAGATCTACTCGTAAGCAATCTACTACCGTCCTCCTTCGCAGTTTCTATGTTGGAATTTCTCCTTGGAATAGGTATATCCTTGATACCATTGTAGGCGGGAAATTTTTGGGGAGCCATACTGTTGACTCCTATAGAGCTATCATTAATTTGGTAGGCTCACCCCCGCTCATGGTTAATGGAACTATCTTGACCTTGGAGCACGTGATGCAACGGCTTGACGCTATTGAAAACAAAATTGCCATAGTTGAACTTATTGAGGGTTTGGATAGAAAGATCCACAATAAAATTTCTCAGTATGGATCCAAGGTGTGAAACTTTTTGAAAAATTTAAAGGAGAAGGAACTTATAGTTAATGATTCTTCTAGAATTGGCAAATTAGAAGATATCATAGCCAACTTGGGTTCCGCTTTTGCCACTGTGCAAAATACTCCAAATCTTACTCTCAAAAATACTGTCAAGCCTGTTTTTATTCCTAAAGCTAGTGGTGAGTCATCTAATAAAGATGAAAATCTTAAGATGATAAGGGATCACGCTACCTATGGTTTGAGCACCAAAGATGACTATACGTGATTCCATCACTTTCGCCTAGCTAAGGGAGTTAAACAAAAGCGCTTGTTGGGAGGCAACCCAACGAATCTATCCTTTTATTTCTGTTCTGTGTTTTCTACACTTTCATAATTCTGTTATGATTGTGTTTTTTGTGTTTCTTTTTTGCGTTTGTGCCAAGCGAAACCGTTATGATTAGTCTTGAGGATGATCGTTTGGTAATGCTGGGAAGACAGAAACTTTCTGCTCACGAAAAGAATTTTCATGTTTTTTCTGTAAGTGCTTTTGAGTTGATTCTTTTTTATGCTGATTTCTACGCAAATTCTTCATACTATAGTAATTTTTCAGAATTTTTGAAGTACCAGAGGTATACGAAACATACAGATTGCTACAGACTGGTCTGCTGTTAACAGATTATGTTTTTGTTGTGTTGGTTGCTTATTTTGATGAAACTATGGATAGTATCGGGGGGTATTAGCCATGGAAGATTGAAAGTACAGTAACCCAACATCAGCACAAGTAGAATTTAAGTTTTCTACAGTACCTAAGGAAGTGGTGGTTTGCTTTCTTGTACTAATGTTATCACGAGTTTCTGTTTAAGTTTCGTGTTGTGAAGTTTTCAAGTTTTGGGTGAAGTTCTTATGGACAAAAAGATAAAGAAAGGCAACAGATCAAGCTTGGGGATGCCCAAGGCACCCCAATAGATTCAAGGATGCCGTAAAAGCCTAAGCTTGGGGATGCCCGAGGAAGGCATCCCCTCTCTCCTCTTCAATCCATCGGTAACGTTACTTGGAGCTATATTTTTATTCACGACATGTTATGTGTTTTTGCTTGGAGCGTCTTGTATCGTAGGAGTCTTTTATTTTGTTGTGACACAATCATCCTTGCTGCACACCTAGAGAGAGAGAGACATGCACCCACCATGATTTTGTCGAGCTTCACTTATATCTTTTGGTAGACAATTCAGCTCACATGTGCTTCACTTATATCTTTTGAGCTAGATACTTTTGCTCTGTGTGCTTCACTTATATCTTTTAGAGCGCAGCGGTGCGTGGCTTGGTAGTTGATCTGTGCTTTGAAAGTAGTCTCAAAATGGGTAGTTATCCAAAGGGATACGGAAACTTCCTCCTTCATGTGCATTGAATAGTTAGAGAAGTTTGATTCATCTCAATTAGTTTTGAGTTGTGGTTATGGTAATATTGAAATCATGCTAGTGAGGTGTTGTGAATCTAAAAAAACTTGTGTTGAAGTTAGTGATTCCCATAGCATGCACGTATGATGAACCGCTATGTGATGAAATCTGAGCATGATTAGTCTATTGATTGTCATCCTTTGCGTAGCGGTCGGGATCGCGCGATGGTTTATACCTACCAACCCTTCCCCTAGGAGTATGCATTGAATGCTTTGTTTTAATTACTAATAAAACTTTTGCAACAAGTATATGAGTTCTTCATGACTAATGTCGAGTCCGTGGTTTAGATGCACTTTCACCTTCCACCATCACTATCTTCTTAGTGTCGTGCAACTTTCGCACGTGCACAAAACCCACCATTAGCCTCCCTCAAAACAGCCACCATACCTACCTACTATGGCTTTTTCAAAGTCATTCCGAGATATATTGCCATGCAACTACCACCATGATATGTGCCACCACGTCTACATGGCCATTGCATGATCGTAAGATAGCTAGCATGATGTTTCCATTGATGTCTATGCCATGCTAGATCATTGCCACGGTACACTACCGAAGGCATTCCATATAGAGTCATAATTGCTCTATGTTTTGAGTTGAAAGTGTGATGATCATCATTATTGGAGCATTGTCCCATGTGAGGAAATAAAAGAGGCCAAAGAAGCCCATAAAAAAGAGGCCAAAGAGCCCACCAAAAAAATGAGAGAAAAAGAGAGAAGGGACAATGCTACCATTTTTTCCACACTTGTGCATTTTGAGCACCATGATCTTCATGATTGAGAGTCTCTCGTTTTGTCACCATCATATAGCTAGTGGGAAATTTTCATTATATAACTTGGCTTGCATATTCCAATGATAGGCTTCCGCAAAATTGCCTTAGGTCTTCGTGAGCAAGCAAGTTGGATGCACACCCACTAGTTTTCTTTAAGAGCGTTCACGTACTTATAGCTCTAGTGCATCATTTGTATGGCAATCCCTACTCACTCACATTGATATCTATTGATGAGTATCTCCACAGCTCATTGATATCCCTAGTTAATGTGACTATCTTCTCCTTTTTGTCTTGCAAACTCCACCACATTCCACACCATCTATAGTGCTATAACCATGGCTCACGCTCATGTATTGCGTGAGAGTTGAAAATGTTTGAGAAAGTAAAGGTGTGAAACAATTACTTTGCCAATACCGGGGTTGTGCATGATTTAAATTCGTTGTGCAATGATGATAGAGAATAGCCAGACTTTATGCATTTGTAGGGATAACTTTCTTTTGTCCTTGTTATTTTGAAAGTTCATGATTACTTTGCTAGTTTGCTTGAATTATTATTGTTTCCACGTCAATAGCAAACTGTTGTTTTGAATCTAATGGATCTGAACATTCACGTCACATAAGAGGAATTACAAAGGACACCTATGCTAGGTAGCATGAAAGCATAAAAAATTCATTCTTATCACTTCCCTACCCGAGGACGAGCAGGAGTTAAGCTTGGGGATGCTTGATACGTCTCAAACGTATCTATAATTTTTTATGGTTTCACGCTGTTATCTTGTCTTCTTTGTATGTTTTATGTACCTTTTTTATCTCTTTTCGGGGACTAACTTATAGATTCAGTGCCAAGTGCCAGTTCATGTTTTTCCGTGTTTTTGACTCTTTTCAGATCTGATTTTGGAACGGAGTCCAAACGGAATAAAATCCCCGAAATGATTTTTCCCGAACGAAAGAAGACCAGGGAACCTTTGGGTCAGGCCAGGTGGGCCCCTGGGAGCCCACAAGCTTGCACCACGCCACTAGGGGGGAGGCGGCGGTGGGCAAGCTTGTGGCTTCCCTGGCCGCCTCCTGACCTAGGTTTTGCGCCTATATATTCTCAAATATTCCGCAAAAAATCATGGGAGCCTCGAAAATACTTTTCCGCCGCCGCAAGCTTCTGTTTCTGCGAGGTCTCATCTGGAGCCCCTTCCCGGCGCCCTGCCGGAGGGGACTTTGGAGGTGGAGGGCTTCTTCATCATCATCATCACCCCTCCAATGACTCGTGAGTAGTTCACTTCACACCTACGGGTCCGTTTGTAATCCTCTTTAGCGGTGTGTTTGTCGAGATCCGATGAATTGTGGACTTGTGATCAGATTATCTATGATATATATTTCAGTCTTTGTTGATTTCTTATTTGCATGATTTGATATCCTTGTAAGTCTCTTCGAGTCTTGGGTTTTGTTCGGCCAACTAGATCTATGATTCTTGCAATGGGAGAAGTGCTTGGTTTTGGGTTCTGCCATGTGGTGACCTTTCCCAGTGACAGTAGGGGCAGCAAGGCACACATCAAGCAGTTGCCATCAAGGGTAAAAAGATGGGGGTTTTATAATTGGTTTGAGGTTATCCCTCTACATCATGTCATCTTGCTTAAGGCGTTACTCTGTTCTTATGGACTTAATACACTAGATGCATGCTGGATAGCGGTCGACGTGTGGAGTAATGGTAGTAGATGCAGACAGTATCGGTCTACTTGTTTAGGACATGATGCCTATAGAAATAATCATTGCATAGATATCGTCAGGACTCTGCACAGTTCTATCAATTGCTCGACAGTAATTTGTTCACCCACCGTCTACTTGCTTTCATGAGAGAAGCCACTAGTAAACACTACGGCCCCCGGGTCTATTCACATCCATCGTTTACACCTCCGCTTTTACTTTGCTTTGTTACTTTGTTGCTTTCAGTTCTCACTTGGCAAACAATCTATAAAGATTTACAACCCTTTCATAGCGTTGGGTGCAAGCTTTTGTGTTTGTGCAGGATCTTGAGATACTCTTCCGCCGGATTGATACCTTGGTTCTCAAACTGAGGGATATACTTACCACCACTATGCTACATCACCCTTTCCCCTTCGAGGGAACACCAACGCAAGGCTCCAAGGCCACGGGGGAAATCCTTTGCATACTTACCTAGGAAATCCCTTAAGGCGTAGCCGCAGCTGAAGGATTCCTGGTGCCGTTGCTGAGGAGTGTCAAGCAACACTCCTATTTCTGGTGCCATTGGAAGGTCTTTTGTTGCAGTAGCAGAGAGGAAGAAGATGCTCAGGACAGCTCCGCGCGAAGCCGCTTCTGCTCTGGCAACCGCGATGGCGGGGGCGACGCCAGGGAGGGGGATCTGCCCTCCTAGCGACGGGAATGGAACCAACACCTTACCGGCATCCTTGTCCCCATCTTGGTCTCCACGGGGTAGCTGCCGGCGATGAGGGAGACGGAGGCGATGATCCTCTCCTCTCTCTGAACTTCTTTGAAGACTACAGCTGAGAGAGGGGAGGAAGAAAGGAAGAAGGAGATGGCAGCAGAGGAGGGAGGGGTCAGGGCTGGAGAGGGGGGAAGAGCTTTATAGCTCGATCCCCACGCACCTAACCGTCGATCAAGGGAGAAAGGAGGATCGGCGATCCTCCTCTGGTCGTACAGAGTGACATCATGAGGAGGAAGAAGGTCATGGAGGTGGGCTGGCTCGGCCGAAAAGTAGGTTGGACATTGCTACCTCTTGAGCTTGCGTTGGTTTTTCCCTTGAAGAGGAAAGGGTGATGCAGCAAAGTAGTGATAAGTATTTCCCTCAGTTTGAGAACCAAGGTATCAATCCAGTAGAAGTATCAATATGAGGCGCCAATGTACGTGCGCAAAAACAAACAAACTTGCACCCAACGCGAAAAAGGGGTTTTCAATACCTTCACGATTATTTGCAAGGTGAGATTTGAAGGTGAAAAGTGCAACAAAGTATTTTTGGTATTTTTGTAGATCTGAATATATGATGTGAAGTAGACCCCGGGGGCCATAGTGTTCCCTAGAGGCTTCTCGCATGATAGCAAGTATTACGATGGGTGAACGAATTATTGTCGAGCAATTGATAGAATCGCGCAAAGTCATGACAATATCTAAGGCAATGATCATACATATAGGCATCACGTCCGAGACAAGAAGACTGATACTTTCTGCATCTACTACTATTACTCCACACACATCTAGTGTATTGAGTTCATAATGAACAGAGTAACGCCTTAAGCAAGATGACATGATGTAGACGGATAAATTCATGCAATATGATATAAACCCCATCTTTTTACCCTTGATGGAAACAACACAATGCGTGCCTCGCTACCCTTTCTGTCACTGGGTGAGGACACCGCATGGTATGAACCCAAAACCAAGTACTTCTCCTATTGCAAGAATTATAGATCAAGTTGGCCAAACGAAACCCATAACTCGAAGAGAATTACAGGGATACGAAATCATGCATATAAGAGATCAGAGGAGACTCAAATAATATTCATAGATAATCTGATCGTAAATAAACAATTCATCGGATCTCGACAAACACACCGCAAAAGAAAGTTACATCGGATAGATCTCCATGAAGATCATGGAGAACTTTGTATTGAAGATCCAAGAGAGAGAAGAAGCCATCTAGCCACTAGCTATGGACCCGAAGGTCTGTGGTGAACTACTCACGCATCATCGGAGAGGCAATGGTGTTGATGAAGAAGGCCTCCGTGTCCGAATCCCCCCTCCGGCAGGGCACCAGAACGGTCCCCAGATGGGATCTTGCGGAGACAGAAGCTTGCGGCGGCAGAAAAGTATTTTCGTGGCTCTCTTCTTTGGTTTCGGGAATTTAGAGAATTTATAGGCGAAAGAGGTAGGGCAAAGGAGCCACATGGGGCCCACAAGCCTGCCAGGCGTGGCCCCCCTAGGGCGCGCCTAGGGGGCTTGTGACCTCCCACGAGGTCTCATGCCTTAGTTCTCAAGTCCCCTGCGTATCTTCTGTTATGGAAAAAATCATCCCGCAGGTTTTATTCCGTTTGGACTCCGTTTAATATTCTTTTCTGAAAAAGGTCAAAAACACGGAAAAAACAGAAACTGGCACGAGGCACTGAGTTAATAGGTTAGTCCCAAAAAGATATAAAATAGCATATTCATGCATATAAAACATCCAAAGTTGACAAGATAATAGCATGGAACCATAAAAAATTATAGATATGTTGGAGACGTATCGAGCATGGCTCTCTTTCTCTCTCATAGAAACAGAGAGGCTGATTGTCTTTAAAATAAAACCAAAATAACTTTTGAATTAAAAGCTAGGGTGGAAAAGAAAGGTAAAGAATAAAATTAAAAAAACTAAGCTTCTAAAATGTTCCTGATATTTATAAAAAATAGATGGGGCATTTAGAGTAAAGAAAATAAATGGTTTTTATTTGAAACTGGCTCTGTTTTAAAATGGAGATATAGGGAGAATAAAACTAAAGAAGAGAGTGTTGCCACCCATAATTAATAAAAGGATTTTCCACAGATGATGAACATTTTTAATGGGGCCAAAGCTGAAACTTTAAAACAGCCCAAAACAATTGGAAGAGGGGGGGTTATGGTCATGGTGCCACAAGGAAAGTTGAAGTGGCTCTTGTTGCACCCACTCTCATGCCAAGATCAACCCATTCACACATGCACTCACATACACCACCAAGGTGACACAACAACACAAATATCAAAACAAGGAAGACAAGAATATGACGCTAAGCATGATGGATGATGCACATGAAATGATGACACCACTAAGTCTCACATCCATTACATCACAAGGTTGCCAAACAAGGAAGGAATTACAAAAGGGGGAGGAAAATGCACTGGGGCTGTCACAACTCTCCCACACTAAGAGAGGATCTCGACCCGAGATCTATGACTGGAAGAACTCCGGGTACTTGGAACGGAGGTGGTCCTCGCGCTCCCAAGTGGCTTCTTTGTCTAGATGAAGTGACCATTGCACTCTGAGGAACTTGATTGACTTATTGTGGGTCTTGCGCTTAGTATCTTCAAGTATTGCTATCGGATGCTATTCAGCAGCAGATTTCCCTCACAAAGAGACTGTAAGGTTTATCGAACCAGTAGGACTCCTAGGATCAACAAGTAGGTGTCTTCCACCCTGGCGCTAGCAGAAGACGAGACCTGCACACACACAACAAATAACTTTGCTCCCAACGAGTACAGAGAGGTTGTCAATCTCTCCGGCCTTGTAGTTTGCAAAGGATCAAAACACAAGCGAGAAGGTAATAGTGATTGCAACAGAAAAGTAAATGAAAGTGGTAAATGATGGAGGTGTAAACAATGATGGTGATATGGACCGGAGTCACATGACATTCACTAGTGATGTCTCTTTCCCAAAAGACGATAAACAACTATGCTTGGGTACACAAATCACAATTGGGTACTTGACAGAATTATGATCGCACCGCAATGCTAATTATGATCCTTGATAGTTAGAGGTTCAATAGTAATGGGAAGTATGCCAAGACAAGTAGACCGTTTATTCATCAGCATCTACTTACAAATCATCCACCTTGAGATATCTATCCAGAACATCTCTTCGGTATTAAGTTGCGAGCCCCACCCAAAGTGTAAACTCAAAGCAACGGACAACTTCATTAACGAACTATGCATAAGGTAAACAATCCTTGCAACCATGGTCACAAGAACCATTGTTTTCTCCCTGGTGGCAACAAGCACATCCCCTAGTCTCATGTTTCTGTCACTCAAGCTAGACGTCGAGGGGCATGAACCCACAATCATGCATAACGCTCCCCCTTGGAGTTACAATCTACTACTCGGCCAAAGCAATAAAAAGTAACGAAGAACATGCATGAATCACTAAGGAACATACTATAAAAGGATAATCAAATATATAACTCATAACAATATGAACATAATCGCATAATCCATCAGATCCCAACAAACCGAGCATAGGAATAGCAAGAGAATTACATAGATGCCTTGATCATGTAGGGCAGCTCACAAGGACTAACCATTGAAGCACAAGATTGGAGAGAAGACATCACATAGCTACTAGTCATGGACTCATGGTACAAGGAGGACTACTCACGGCACGTCCGAGAAGCGTCCATGGAGGTGGAGAAGCTCCCGGAGGTCTATCCTCCCTCCGACAGGGTGCAGGGAAGAGGTCTCCTGATGCTCCCGATCTCAGAAGCGCTGCTGCGGTGGGACGATGGATAAATTCAAGATTCCAGAAAGTCTGCGATGGTTTCCTCTCGGGACTCTAAATATAGACCAAAGGAGGGCACCGAAGGAGATGGGACCCACCCACGCGACCTCCTGGCGCGGCATAGGGCCTGGCCGCGCCAGCAGGCCGCCTGGGAGGCCCCTGCCCCCCTCCGGCCCTCCTTCGGTGATCCGGAAGCTTCTGTTTCGCTGATTTTTTATATATTTTTCTAAAAAAATTTGGCTTCGGAAAATTGGGTAAAAGCCCCTCCAAAATAGACATCAGCAGACAAAAACTGGCACTAGGTGCACTGAGTTAGTAGGTTAGTCCAAATATGTGTAAAATGATACAAAAGTGTGGCAAAACATATAACAATGTCACTCAAAAGATCATGGAACAAGAATAAATTATAGATACGTTCGGGACGTATCAGATGCTCATGGTAGGATAGTTCGGGCTGGAGATCGATATCCTGGAGATCAACTGTGCGCCCGGGAGTCCTGAAGCATCTCCAGAGCTAAGAGACGTGAAACACATCATGCACATTGGAGAAGTTGGATGGAAGCTCTAACTGATATGTAATATCGCCTCTCTTGCCAACAATTCTGAAAGGACCAACAAAGCGAGGAGCGAGCTTTCCTTTGATGCTGAAGCATTGAGTGCCCTTCATGGGAGACACTTTCAGATACACAAAATCATCGAGCTGAAAAGTCATGTCATGATGCTTGCTATCGTAGTAGCTCTTCTGACGGGACTGGGCTGCTTTGAGATTATCCTGAATGACATGGCACATTTCTTCTGCTTCACCAATCATGTCATTCCCAAGAATCTGATGCTCACCAGTCTCTGATCAATTGAGCGGGGTACGACAGTTCCTGCCATATAGAATCTAGAATGGAGCCTTGCCTGAGCTATCTTGAAAGCTGTTGTTGTATGAGAACTCGGCAAACGGTAGGAAATCCTCCCACTTCATGCCAAAACAAATCACACGAGCTCTCAGCATATCTTCAAGGATCTGAGTGACCCTCTCTACTTGCCCACTTGTATGAGGATGGAAAGCTGTACTGAAATGGATCTTAGTACCAATCACAGTCTGAAAGGAATCCCAGAACTCGAAAGTAAAGATGCTTCCATGATCTGAAGAAATGGGCATAGGAACACCGTGCAACGAGACTATCCTTGACGTATACAACTCCGCCAGCTGAGCTGCCAAGATAGACTCTTTGACCGGTAGGAAATGAGCAACTTTGGTCAACTTGTCGATGACGACGAAGATGGCATCGTTGCCTTTCTTGGACTTTGGAAACCCAGTGACAAAATCCATTTCCACATGATCGAATTTCCAATCGGGTAAAGGCAAGGGATGCAGAATACCTATTGGATATTGATGCTCCACCTTCACTCTGCGACACACATCACACTCGTTCACAAACTGAGCAATCTCACATTTCATGTGAGTCCACCAGAAGGTCTGCTTCAGATCCTGATACATTTTGGAGCTTCCTGGATGTATCGAGAGAAGGGAATTATGGGCTTCATCCATGATAAATACCAGGAAAATGATGATGCCACAAACATAATGATGCATGCATGCACAACCTCTAACCATGCACATAAGCCACCCTACACACATAATCAAGTGCCACGTCAGCACAAGCTGACTTTCTACAGACATGCTCAAAACCACATTCCAATACCATCATTGGATTTGTTGGGATTTTCTACCCCAAATCCATATATCATACTGTCATGTTTGCATGCAGAAAAACACGACAAACAGTAAAAGAAAAACTACACATGATCAAACTACAACAGTGTCAAGAACAGGGTTCTTCTTGCATATGCCAGATTTGGCATATTCCTGTTCTGGAAATATTCCATATTTGGAGAATATCTCACAACCATAAAACAACTACACATTTAACAGGGGACCCACTCGTCTTATGCACCACGCCCCTAGAGAGTGTGTGCAAGTGGGTCTTGACCCCCCCCCCCCACACACACACACACACTCTCTCACACAGCCATGCACATGGTGCACACCACACACACACACTGCCATGCACACTTGGTGAACACACACACAAACATACATGCACTGTGCAACAATATGAAAAGAAAAGAAAAGGTGCATTGGAGGGGTTTGAACCCTGCACCTCCTACTCACACGCACACAGCCTCACCACTGGGCTAGGCTCGGGGTTGCTGCTCTACTAGGGGAGGAAATTCCCTAAACTATCAACTGAAGATGCAGAGAGGGGAAAATCCCAACAAAATTAAAAAGGGGCGCGCTGGGGATCGAACCCACGCCGTGGCGATGCGCGGCTGGCTAAATTGCTAGTGGGCTAGTTAGGGGGTTCTGCTACAAAGGGAAGCCTACGCTAGGTGAGCAAGCGGAGGGGGGGAAACACTCTGCTTGTAGAGAGGCACCGGAGACGCTCGCCGGTGCAATGCACGCATGACGCGCCTGCAACTACACGGGGCTACATCTGCCACTACCTACGCGGCCTTGGTGCACCTACACCGAGCTGCAACTCCTACTCTTGCTGCTTTGCTTCTACACGAACTGCTGCTACTGCTACTCTACCTGCTGCTATTGCTACTCAGAGCTCGAAGACACAACACGACGATGAGCTAGACGTGAGCGGGGCTGTAGAGGGAAGGGAAGGCGGAGGAGAGTGGGACTTGCTTACCCAAAGCGGAGAGGAGGTCGCACACAGAGGAGAGGAAGAAGAGGCTCGGGACAGCTCCGCGCGAAGCTGCTTCTGCTCCAGCAACAGCGATGGCGGGGCGACGCCGGGGAGGGGGATCCGCCCTCCTAGCGACGGGAATGGAACCAGCACCACATCGGCATCCTTGTCCCCATCTGGGTCTCCACGGGGTAGCTGTCGGCGATGAGGGAGACGGCGGCGAAGATCATCTACTCTCTCTGAAATTTTGTGAAGACTACAACTAAGAGAGGGGAAGAAGAAGGGGAAGAAGGAGATGGCAGCATAGGAGGGAGAGGTTAGGGCTAGAGAGGGGGAGAAGAGCTTTATAGCTCTATCCCCACACACCTGACCGTCGATCAAGGGAGAAAGGAGGATCGGCGGCCCTCCTCTGGTCATGGAGAGTGACGTCCTGAGGAGGAAGAAGGTCGTGGAGGTGGGCTGGCTGGGCCGGAAGGTAGGTTGGGCCTGCCTCTCTCTCTCTCTCTCATAGAAACACACAGGCTGATTGACTTTAAAATAAAACCAAAACAACTTTTGAATTAAAAGCCAGGGTGGAAAAGAAAGGTAAAGAATAAAACTAAGCTTCTAAAATGTTCCTCCTATTTATAAAAAATTGATGGGGCATTTTTAGAGTAAAAAAAATAAATGGTTTTTATTTGAAATTGGCTCTGTTTTAAAATAGAAACATAGGGAGAATAAAACCAAAGCAGAGAGTGTTGCCACCCACAATTAATAAAATGATTTTTCACAAATGATGAACATTTTTAATGGGCCAAAACTGAAACTTTAAAACAACCCAAAAAATTGGAAGAGAGGGGGGGTTATGGTCATGGTGCCACAAGGAAATTTGAAGTGGCTCTTGTTGCACCGACTCTCATGCCAAGATCAACCCATTCACACATGCACTCATATACACCACCAAGGTGACACAACAACACAAATATCAAAACAAGGAAGACAAGAATATGACGCTAAGCATGATGCATGATGCACATGAAATGATGACACCACTAAGTCTCACATCCATTACATCACAAGGTTGCAAAACAAGGAAGGAATTAGAAAAGGGGAAGGAAAATGCATTGGGGCTGTCACATTAATACTCTAGATGCATGTTGGATAGCGGTCGGTGAGTGGATTAAGAGTAGAAGATGCATACAGGAGCTGGTCTACTTGCCTATGGACGTGATGCTATATACATGACCATTGTCAAGAATAAATATTTCATAACTATGCACTATTCGATCAACAACCCAATAGTAATCTGTCTACCCACCCTATGCTATCTTCGAGAGAGAAGCCTCTAGGGAAAACTATGGCCCCTGGATCTACAAAGAATATAATACTAAAATGCTAAAACTATTGCTGCCATTTATCTTATGTTATTTAATTTATATTTATATTATCTATCTATCTATCAGTATTTAATCCATGGAAGTAACGAGTTCAAGGGGGTTGACAATCCTGTTGCCGGCATTGGGTGCATGCGTTTGATTCTATGTGTGTAGGTGTTGACGAAGAGAGTTTGTGTCATTCTCCGATTGGTTTGATAACCTTAGTTCTCACTCAGCAAAATACTTACCTCTACTAAGTTAAATCTTCTCTCCTCTTCGGAGAAAAACCCATCACTTGCAGAGAATACCTTGCTGAGAACCGCTTGGCATTTCCTTCTATTCCTTGTTGAGTTCAACACTCTTACTTATGAAAAGGACTACGATTGATACCTTATACATGTGGGTTATCTTCCCGCAAGTCAGTGACACATAGGACATTCTCTTCTTCTCATCGACAGCGAGAACTCGGGCGCCCCATCTTGTCGTCGCCGCCTAGGTCCGGTGTCCTCGCCATCTGTCCACACCCACATAGCTCATGTGCAGCAAGCCACCTTCCAACATCGCTGACACCACTTCCTCACTATCGTACTTCCAAAGCTTACCCCGGTGTAACTGCCATCACGACCTTGCTGTCTATGTGCCACATCGAGCTTCTTAGACTATGTCACCATGCTCGTTTGGCACTGTAATGCTCGCCAGACGCTATCAGGGCCTGCTACGAGGTCGAGAGGAGGCTTGTGGATCTTCGTCGACTAGTTTCCTTGACGATGCCCACAAGCAGTTTGACGGTTTTCTCGCAAGGTATGATTGCACTCCATCGACGAGTTCTTTTTCCACAATTTCATTTGCAGCTCGGATGATTCTTCATCCGATGCCGTGGTGATTGTGGCTGTTGTGTTGGTCGTTCATGACCACCTTACAAAGCAGTGGCCGTCCGGGGCTCGATCCCAGGGCACACTTCGGCTTTGAATCACAACTGAGAGAGCATCCATTTTCTACTCTGGAAGGACTACTTTGATACACCCAACCCGCTCTTGAAGCATCACCTATTCCGACATTGTTTTCATATGGCTAGGCATGTTTTCAACCGTATTCGGGAGGGGGTGGTGGCATAGGATAAGTATTTTGAGTGCAAGCAGGATGCCCTTGGAAAGATTGGCTTCTCCTCTTATCAGAAATGCACTTCCGTTATTCGGATGCTTGCATATGGAGTTCCTGGTGATCTCATTATTGAGTATGTCTGTATGAGTGGGTCCACGTGCCTAGAGTCCATGTATAGGTTCTGCAATGATATGATAGCAGTGTTTGGCCTTGAGTGCTTGAGAGAGCCAAATGTTGTAGATATGGCCCACTTGTTGGCGATGAATGCCATCATGGGCTTTCCATGGATGCTTGGTAGAATAGATTTCATGCACTGGGTGTGTAAGAGATTCCCTTTTTCTTTGCAGGGGTAGTATAGGGACCATGTCAAAGCTTGCACTATCATACCCGAGGCTATGTCATCACAAGATCTTTGGATTTGGCACTCTTTCTTCGGCATGGCCGGACATCACAACTATATCGATGTGCTTCAACGCTCTCCGGTGTTTGCAAGGCTTGATGAAGGCAACAGCCTGGAGGACAATGTTAACATCAATGGTCACAACTACAAAAAAGGATACTACCTAGCTGACAGTATCTATCCTCAGTGGACTACTCTTGTCAAGACAATCTCCAACCCTGTAGGAGAGAAGAGGAAGAGATTTTCCCAAGAACAAGAGTGCTAGGAAAGGTGTGGAGCATGCCTTTGGTGTTCTGCACTCTTGATGGGGCATCATTCGGTATCCTACAAGAACTTGGAACAACAAGAAATTGTGGGAGGTGATGACTGCTTATGTGATCATGAACAATATGATCATATAGGATGAGCGCCTCGAACATATCTATGACCAAGGGTTTCACTTTCAGGGTAGCAATGTTGTGCCTGAGCATGGAGGAGTGACAACATTTGCACAATTCACCCAATTTCTTCATGAAATGCATGATTGGGAAACTCACATTCAGCTGCAAGATGATTTGGTTGGGCATTTGTTGGGTACCAATAGATGTATCTTTTTTTAATATGTATTTGAGACAAATTTATTTTATTTGGCTATTAAACTATGATATATTTATTTGCCTTATAAACTATATAAGGTGTTTGTAGTTTGTTTGACTAATGTTTGTATTATGATAGAAAACCACGGCAGGTCGGCCGTGACGACAAACAATGTGTCGGGGCGTTGGGTGCATGGCCAACCCAAAGACAAAAGGGGGTGGACGACGAGCGGACGGCCGACCCAAACGGACAAAAAACAATGAAAACACGTGTACATTTGGGTTGATGCGTTGGAGTTGCTCTTAAACATGCTCTTATATAGGATATGATCCATGCATGGGAAGATAGAGCATCTACAGCCGGGTGCCCCAAACCCTCCTCATACGCCCGGGCAGGCCACTCAGTCACCAACCGGTCATGAAATTTTGACCCAGTCGGGCGCCTCAAACGGGCCTTGAACGCCCGGGCTGACCGACAACCCTCATATCCAGCCCAAATACGGAGCAGGTATGGGCGTGCCCCGGTGCGCTAGCCACGTCGGAACCGACAACCCGACTCCATCACAAATTGCACCAAATCCACCCCCAGAAGTGTTAGACCCATTTTCTGTTTTCTCCCTTCTTTATCCTCCGTATCGCCCGTTTCGCAGCTCTTTCGCCGCATGCAATCCACAGCCGTTACTAGCCTCTGCCCCACCACCTCCAGCAGACAGTCCTCTCTCCCGTCCTCACCGCGTGGGACGTCATCGCCGACCCGGAAACCTCCGCAGTATGTTCGCCAACTCTCTCGCTCCGCCTTGCGCTTGATGTTTTCCTCACATTCTCTGACTACATTTTTTGTGATTTTATGAGGGAAAATGATGGATTTTGATGCTTCGTCCGACCAATAGTATGGACCGATGGAGCTTGATCAAATGATTCAAGATGACTTTTTCGATTCCTCTGATTCGGAAGAATAACTGGCCATGAGCATGCAAGAGGAAATTGACCAAAAAGCGGAGCATATTCTCAATTTCAAGGGCTCAATCAAAGAGAGAATAATGATCAATCGGGCTTAGGATATCGAGTGCAAAGCTATTGCAGAAGGACTAGTTTACTCTGTGTTGGGGATCGTAGTAATAATTCAAAAAAAATCCTACGCTTCACCAAGATCCATCTAGGAGATACTAGCAACGAGTGGGAAGTAGAGCATCTTCATACCTTTGAAGATCGCTAAGCGGAAGCGTTACTATGAACGCGGGTGATGGAGTCGTACTCGTAGCGATTCAGATCGCGGTAAATGGGATCCAAACACCGAACGTTCGGTGTCTCCGCGTTCAACACACCTACAGCCTGGGGATGTCTCCTCCTTCTTGATCCAGCAAGGAGGGAGGACAAGTTGAGGGAGAACTCCAACAGCACGATGGCGTGGTGGCGATGGAGTTCGTGGCTTTCCGGCACGGCTTCGGCAAGCACCGCGGATGAGGAGAGGTGGAGAGGTAGGGCGCGTCGAGGGAGATAGAATCAGGTGTGTGCATCCCTCCCAAGTCCTCCACTATATATAGGAGGGAGGGAGAGGGGGTGCGCCAGCCCTAGGGAAACCCTAGGAGGTGCGACAGCCCTAGATGGAGGAGGGGCAACGCCCTAGGGGGTGGCTTGCCACCCAAGGCAGCCACCACGCCCTAGGGTTTGGCCTCCTTGGCCTCCTTGTGCGCCTTGGGCCTTGGTGGGTGGCGCACCAGCCCATCTAGGGGCTGGTTCCCTTCCACTTTTGGACCACGTGGCCCTTAGGGGCTGGTGGTTCCTCCTGGTGGACCCCCTGAACCCTTTCGGTGGTCCCGGTACAATACCAATGATCCTCGAAACATTTCCGGTGATCAAATCTCCACTTCCTATATATGAATCTTTACCTCCGGACCATTCCGGAACTCCTCGTGACGTCCGGGATCTCATCCGGGATTCCGAACAACTTTCGGTAACCACATATACTATTCCCATAACAACTCTAGCGTCAGCGAACCTTAAGTTTGTAGACCCTACGGGTTCGGGTACCATGCAGACATGACCGAGACACCTCTCTGGTCAATAACCAAAAGCGGGGTCTGGATATCCATGTTGGCTCCCACATGTTCCACAATGATCTCATCGGATGAACCACGATATCGAGGATTCACTTAATCCCGTATGCAATTCCCTTTGTCTACCGGTATGACACTTTCCCGAGATTCGATCGTCGGTATCATTGTACCTTGTTCAGTATTGTTACCGACAAGTCTCTTTACTCGTTCTGCAACACATCATCCCATGGCTAACTCCTTAGTCACATTGAGCTCATTATGATGATGCATTACCGAGTGGGCCCAGAGATACCTCTCCGTCACACGGAGCGAAAAATCCCAGTCTCGATACGTACCAACCCAACAGACACTTTCCAAGATACTTGTAATGCACCTTTATAATCACCCAGTTACATTGTGACGTTTGATACACCCAAAGCACTCCTACAGTATCCGGGAGTTGCACAATCTCATGGTCTAAGGAAATGATACTTGACATTATAAAAAGCTCTAGCAAACGAACTACCCGATCTTGTGCTATGCTTAGGATTGGGTCTTGTCCATCACATCATTCTCCTAATGATGTCATCCCGTTATCAATGAGATCCAATGTCCATGATAAGGAAACCATGACCGTCTGTTAATCAACGAGCTAGCCAACTAGAGGCTCATTAGGGACATGCTGTGGTCTACGTATTGACACATGTATTACGATTTTCGGTTAATACAATTATAGCATGAATAATAGAAAATTATCATGAAGTAGGAAATATAATAATAATCACTTTATTATTGCCTCTAGGGCATATTTCCAACACTCCGAACCCAACTTCCTCGGATGATCCATGGTTTCGTCACCGCTTTCGCATGCGAAAATCATTGTTTTTGCGCATTGTGGACGAAGTGGAGGCACACGATGACTATACTTCAAGCTCACAAGGAATTGTTGTCGTGAACTCTCTTTCTCTGCAAAGTAGAAGTGCACGACTCCTTTGAGAATGCTTGCACTTGGTACTGCTACAGATGTTGTTGGTGAGATGGTCAATATGGGGCACAACACATGCGTGAAGACTACTTTCAAGTTTGCCCTGCTGTGGTGGAGGTGTTTGGAGTAGAGTATCAGAGAGAACCAAATGCACATGACACAGAGAAGTTGTTGGCTATTGGAGAGGCAGAGGGTTTCCTGGAATGCTCGGATCAATTGATTGCATGCATTAGGAGTGGAGAACTGGCCAAAGGTTTGCGAGGAATGTATCAAGGTCACACCAAAGAGGCCACCATCATACTAGATGCGGTGGCATCATATGAATTATGGATTTGGCATGTTTTCTTTGGAATGGTCGGTTCTCACAATGACATCAATGTGCTTCAGTGATCTCCGGTGTTCAGGAGGCCTCACAATGGGGAATCACCGTCGTGCAACTACAACGTTAACGGCCGAGACTACAACATGGGATACCATCTTGCCAATGGCATCTACCCTCATCGGGCGGCGTTCGTGAAGACCATATTCGAACCACATGGCAATAAACATAGACACTTTACAACAATGCAGAAAGCGGCTAGGAAGGAAGTAGAGAGGGCATTTGGTATGCTTCAAGCTTGTTGGGGAATTGTTCGTGGAGCTGCAATGATGTGGGAATCGGAAACTTTGTGGTAGGTCATGCCATATTGTGTTGTTCTGCACAATATGATTGTCAAGGATGAGGTTGATGGTGTAGCCCAAACTAATGATTTTGAAACAAGTGGAGAACAAGTTGAAATCTCGGAAGATCAATACGCACCTCAGTTTATCAACTTTCTACAGATGCATCACAGTATCCGAGATCATCATGTGCACGAGTAACTACTCAATGATCTTGTTAGCATATATGGACCAACCATCTTTATCTAATAATAAAGCAATTAGTGATTCTGTTTGTCCGTCATCATATTGCCCCTGAAATTGTAAATATTTACCCCCATGCCATCAATAAGTGGAAAAATATGTTTGATTAGTTATATTCGTGCGCCATTGTCTTAGCTCAATAGGAAGAGATCTTTTGTTTCGTTAAAACCATTCACGCATCCTACTTGTTGGGCCCTTGGCCTGTTATGCTCGGGATCATGCAAGTAGCCCACTTGTTGGGCCGGCCTATTATGCCGGGATCATGTGTTCGATTCCCCCTTCTCCCTACTTTTTTTTAGAAAGGTCAAATACTTCTAAAAATATTTATATCTTTCAAACCCTAAATCCAAATCAAACATCTCATATATGAAATTCTATAAAAAAAATGTAGATTTTAAATATGCTATTATCTTGGATGTTAATAATTACGGTTGCAAACACATATATATTTTTAAATGTGTAAATACATATATATTTTTGTATGTGCAAACACATATATCAATAATACAAAATTAATGCTCTTATCCACATGCTATCATTGAGTAGTAAAATGTACTTTGCTTTTTCTTATTCACTAGTTGATGCCCCGCGCGTTGCTGCGGGTATGTATGCAAATCTATACGGAATTAAAGAAATATAAGTAGAAGAGGGCATTGAGTAACACATAATAATAGCAAAAATGGGAATCTCTTGATAATTAAGTACCTTGTGCTTTTACTCAATAAATCATGTCTGTTAGTTTGAGGGTTCTAATTACCAAGTCAGCAATATCCTATCTACGAACATAAATTATATTAGATAACCATGTAAACAGTTAAAAATAAACAAAAATTTAGAGAACACAAAATATAGTTTTCCAGCTAACACACGATTACATGCTTTGTATGAAGAAGCATACTCCCAAATGGTAGAAAATATCATAAATGTGGATGCTTTCATGATCTGTAAGAAAACGAGAGTAACTGTTAATGTTTTGTAATTAATAACCAACAAATGATTAACTCTGAGTGACACTAAACAAAATGTAACCATGTGGAAAACATCAATTTGGGATAAAGTTAGTCCATCTTATGAATTTAATCTGCAAGGAGAAAAAAATTGGGATTTGCTTGTTTCCTTTCGTGCTTTGAGTAAGCGTCACCATCAACTTCTTGCGAGGAAGAATAGAGAAGTACCTGAAATTTGTTAAAATATACTTAAATTCGAAACACATCTTGGAAACTTAAAACGAATTACTTTAAATCACGAAAGAGGGGGGACTGTCACCAATTAGTAAGTAGGTAGTAGAATAAAATACAATAAAAAGAAATAATTAAGATACACAGATTAGGAGCATATATCTGGAGCTTGGTACCCATTGGTTGGAATCTCTTGCTCGTGAACTGCATGACTTATTGATATAAAAAAACATGTTGCGTTAGATGGCAAAGAAATCTAAACCTAACAAAAAAGGAAACTGAATTCTAGAAGGCAAATACATCCAATAAGAAATAAGATTCATGTGAGTGAGTAAGAAGATGAATCACAGAAATAGTCTCGTTTCTCGTAGTGAAATGCAAGTGCTAGTGTGTTTGAGCGACATGAATCGCAGGCTGAAAAAATTGTCGTGGTCATTCAATGAAGAATCGCATGGGAAAGCGGAGTGAATGGCAATAGGAACCATGAAAACACAGAGGCACTGCAGTGTTACTGAGATGGTGGTACAGGAGGTGGCTGGATGCTTCCTTGCATCGCCGGAGATGGTGATGTAGGATAGTATACATAGGAGAACAAATAGTCAGCCGTATGTTCGTCTGCCTTGCCGGTCATTTCGTGTGCGTCTAGTGTTGTGAGAAGAGGAAGGGGCGAATCTGCGTGCTGGAGACGAAGCAAATGGTGGACGTGCGCAAGAACTAAGAAATTATAAACAGCTAGGGAAGAGGAGACTGAGTAAGGAATATGGACCGGTGAGGTGGAGAAATAAATGTGTAGGAAAAAAGAAACTGTCCAGTGTGCAGGTTGTATGTATTCTTCAATTTTACTCACGTCATGGAACAGCTTATATGACTACCTAGGAACAATTGAAAAAAAAGGTGATCCAGTGGAAGACGTGGCTTCATCATATGCAAAGAAAATTCACTAGTGGGAGGCAGCTATTTAGTAATAGAAAAAGGTGATCCAGTGGATGACGTGGCTTCACCATATGCAAGGAAAATTCACTAGTGGGAGGCATGCAAGGAAAATTCACTAGTGGGAGGCAGCTATTTAGTAATAGAAAAAGGTGATCCAGTGGATGACGTGGCTTCACCATATGCAAGGAAAATTCACTAGTAGGAGGCAGCTATTTAGTAATAGAGGATACCGATAACAAATGCTTAAACATAGACCGACAACTAGGTAATTATTTATGTTGTATAGTGAATTATAAACACCTTGAATACACTTAAAAACTCATCGCACCTTTATGTTTTTATGCGACACCACTTATTATGTTGCTTGTTGCGTGACATCATGAAAGATTTTTAAGGGATTCTCTGATGTCGTCAAGTCTGTGTATTATGGATGAAAAATTTTCTTCGTTGCAACGCACGAACATCTTTATTATGAAAATCAAAGAGCGGATATTTGATTGTACATTTAAAATAAATTTTATGTCAACGCTATTTATATTTGATGTCAATATTTGTTATTTATGTACGATAATGGTTTACGCGATCGACATGTATGGTTTTGCATGGATTTAAAAGTCCAAACTTAAGATACGTGAACGGGGGAGCGAAATATCCAAATGCGTTCTCGGATGTATAGGAGGCCGAATCTATCCAGTCGTTGTAGATGATTTGGATACCCAAATATCTATATCAGTATCTTGTTTAAAAATATATTTTTATCAGTACAAGAGCAGAGTTGACGTGGCAAATTAGAGTCCAGATCAGATCATGTTGATTATCCACACGGACACGGTGAAGGTGAGCGCTGGCGAGGTAAAAGGCCAAAGGTAAGCAAAGGACGAAAGCGGGCTAGTGGGTGGTTTGATTTGTGCTACTGCCGCGCTGAGATGGATGTCTACTTGGCTACTTGCCTGGTGAGAAGAGGAAGAACAGTCAAAGAACTACTCTGACTACTGTTTGTACATTTGACTGTAAGACAATCCATAATGAAAGTAACATCGGTAGTAATATTGATGCCACCTAAGCAAAAAATATGATGTGACAACTAATTAATGAGAAGAGAGAAAAATTGAATGACTTAGAGGGTGCTTGGATACGTTTTAGTCCCATGACTAAAAGTAGTGAGACTAAAACTTGCTAGCCTCACCCATTCTTGGATCCAAATACTAAAGAGACTAAAATCAAGTTAATGAGCATTTATTATCCTTCAAACCCTCCAATCCAGAACTCGCCTGAGGAGTTAAATAAGGAGAGAGAGGACTAATGCACATTTTAGTAGGGGTACACCTGACTACAAGATTTTAGAGGGTGTTTGGATCCAAATGACTAAAACTAGTTTCTTTAAGAGGCTAAAGTTCCAAGCACCCCTGACTAAAGAGAGCCTAAAACTAGTCTTGAGACTAAAATCTTTTAGTCAGGGGTACCCCTACTAAAATGTGCATTAATCCTCTCTCTCCTCATTTAACTCCTCATGCAAGTTCTGGATTGGAGGATTTGAAGGATAATAAATGCTCATTAAATCAATTTTAGTCTCTTTAGTATTTGGATTCAAGCATGAGTGAGGCTAGCAAGTTTTAGTCTCATTATTTTTAGTCATGAGACTAAAACGTATCCAAGCATCCTCTTAGCCTCAAGACTAGTTTTAGCCTCTCTTTAGTCACGGGTGCTTGGAACTTTAGCCTCTTAAAGAGACTAGTTTTAATCAGACTAGTTTTAGTCCCTTGGATCCAAGCACCCTTTTAGGCTGGCCATAGTGGGGGTAACATAGCTAGTATCATATTCTTGGGACTAACAAACATGCTGATGTGGCAAGTAATTAAAGAAAAGAGAGAGTTAGATTAATATAGGTAGATACCGTACTATGTTAAATGCTATGCTATTATGTGTCATGCTTGTCAATAAATGAGATCACCTATGATACTACTCCCTCCGTCACGGTTTAGAAGACACAGTTAAACTTGCGTGCGTTTTCAAAATAGACAAGGTTTAAGGCGCGAAAGCAATTACTCTTATTAATTAGTACTAGCATTAGTCATGCATGCGCCCTTTCAATTTGATGCTCACACATTAATACTAGTATTTTCTCAGTTGATTAGGCGCATTAGCATCTCACACCTGCTACATCTCACAACCAATCGGTGACTACCTTGGTCCTAGAGATTTGCAAGCGTGCCTTCTAAACCGTGACGGAGGGAGTAGTTTATGATATAATGCACTATGAAGGTAGTATCATACAATAGTAACATATGCATGATAATACTATATGTTACTCCCCACTATGGACAGCCGTAGTAGAAGTAACATAGCGGATACCGAGGCAAGATAAGTCTATAGGCTCATAAATGAAAGGCTCAATGTTACTACTTCCTCTGTCATGGTTTAGAAGGCGTGCATGAAAATTCTCTAGAACCTATGTTCTTATTGATTGGCTGTAAAATGAGTTGAAAAATAGCATTCACACTACATATGCATATAGAAGTAGTACAACGAAGTACTAATTAACTGCTCGGAGTAAATGCAATGCGCCTTAAACCCTGTGTGTTGTGGAAATGCACGCAAACTTAACCGTGTCTTCTAAATGGTGACGAAGGGAGTACCTCTATGTTACTATCCATTATGAAGGTATTAACTTAGACTAGTAACATACTCTCTCCGTCCACAAATAAGTGTACATATAGATTAGTACTTAGTCAAACTTTTTAAAATTTGACCAACTTTATAGAAAATAGCAACATATATGGCATGAAAATGATATATTTAGAAACGTCACGTAAAGACAAATCTATTGATACTAATTTAATGTCATAAATGTTAGCACTTTTTTAATAAAGTTAGTCAAAGTTTAACTAGTTTGACTGGCCGAAAAGAAAAAAAGTACACTTATTACCGGACGGAGGGAGTATGTATGTTACTCCCTCCATCACGGTTTAGAAGACACGCTTGGAAAATCTCTGGAACCAAGGTAGTCACCTATTGGTTGTGAGATGTAGCAGGTGTAGATGCTAATGCGCCTAATCAACTGAGAAAATACTAGTAGTACTAATGCGTGAGCAGCAAATTGGAAGGGCGTATGCATAAGTAGTACTAGTACTAATTAATAAGAGTAATTGCTTTCGTGCCTTAAATTTTATCTATTTTGAAAACGCATGTAAGTTTAACCGTGCCTTCTAAGAGGGTGCTTGGATCCAAGGGACTAACACTAGTCTGACTAAAAATAAGTTTCAAGCACCCCTGACTAAAAAGAGGCTAAAACTAGTCTTGAGGCTAAAATCTTTTAGTCAGTGGTACCCCTACTAAAATGTGGATTAGTCCTCTCTCTCTCCTCATTTAACTCCTCTCTTTTAACACATGCGAGTTTTTGATTGGAGGGTTTGAAGGATAATAAATGCTCATTTATTTGATTTTAGTTTCTTTAGTATTTGGATCCAAGCATGGGTGAGGCTAACAAGTTTTAGTCCCACTACTTTTAGTCATGAGACTAAAACGTATCCAAACATTCTCTAAACCGTGACGGAGGAAGTAGAGTACTATGTTACTCTCTATTATGAGTAGTGTAAGCAAATGCTCCGAGAGCTATCCATGCATTTTTCTTCGTTGCAACGCACGAACATCTTTACTATGAAAACCAAAGAACGGATGTTTGATTGTACATTTAAAATAAATTTTATGTCAACGCTATTTATATTCGATGCCAACATTTGTTATTTATATGCGATAATGGTTTGTGTGATCGACGCGCATGATTTTGCATGGATTTAAGAGTCCGAACTTAAGATATATGAACGGGGGAACGAAATATCCAAATGCGTTCTCGGATATATAGGAGGCCGAATTTATCTAGTCTTTGTAGATGGTTTTGATACCCAAATATCTATATCAGTACCTTGTTTAAAAAAATATTTTTATCAGTACAAGAGCAGAGTTGACGTGGCAAATTAGAGTCCAGATCAGATCATGTTGATTATCCACACGGACACGGTGAAGGTGAGCGCTGGCGAGGTGAAAGGCCAAAGGTAAGCAAAGAACGAAAGCGGGCTAGTGGGTGGTTTGATTTGTGCTACTGCCACGCTGAGATGGATGTCTACTTGGCTACTTGCGTGGTAAGAAGAGGAAGAACAGTCAAAGAACTACTTTGACTACTGTTTGTACATTTGGCTGTAAGCAAATGCTCCGAGAGCTATCCATGCATGCCCAGACGTGGTGCTCGTCTAACTGGAGTTGTAGTATACCCATTCTCCGCCTGAGGCCTCGTTTGGCACGAAGAGATTTAACAGGTTTTGAGAGGAAAATCCTTGAAAGGGTCAAAAACCCCACAAAACCTCGGACGTTTATTTGATAAGAGGGGTTTGCTTAACCGAATCCCTTCCGTTTCCCTTTAATCCCTTTCTATTAATGTGTTTCAGGATCTTTTTCAGAGACTGATGGAAGCAAAACCCCAAAGGTTTAAAAGAATTGGGTGAAAGAAAGGGATTCACCAAATCTCCTTAAATCCCCTCCTCTTCAAACCTCCCAAATTCACTTCTACCAAACAAAGCCTGAAGATTTTGCTGCATCATGAGCACGCACCAACCAACCAATGTATCGAACTCGGTGCTTTTAATACTCTTTTGCTCCTCCTCCTTTCCTCCAACAGAATTCATTATTCCCTGGTGCGGTGATACTGCCGGTACGTGCTCTCGGCCAGTCCGGTGGCGACTGACGTCTCTGCCCGGGCCTCCCCCGATTGCCACGCCCCCGGCAGACGACAAACCATGCTGCCTAAAAGACGCCGCATTATTGCGAGTATTGTACTGCTCCTACTGTGCCATGCCGTAGTACAGTACGTATCATGCATGCATGCCAGAGCGTACGTGCGTGCGTATACCCCCTACTCAAGATGCAAGCGCAGGGATTGGATTGGATCGGATCGGATCGGATCGGATCGGACTGATGGGTGCAAATGGTGCCGCGCGCACGGTACTACCAGACACAGGACACGCGCGCGAGCGATCACCCATCCTTCGAAAAAGGATCACTTTCCTCGGTCCTTCCCTGAGACACCGACCTCTGCTCGTGGCTACCGAGCGAGCGACAGCTACCACGAAGTTCACCGCCCCGGAGGCGGGGCCTCTGCCTTCTGACAAGTGACGGCTCACGGAGTATTTGTTTGCATTTTGTGCGCGGTGATTTTGTTTTCTTTCAAGGCAGCAAGCAAGGCTCACCATTTTATTTTGTTATTTCTCCACCGTCGAAGCTTGTACCCGCAGATTGTTACGCAACAGTGGTTGTTGTACAACATTATGGATAATGGATTACAACTGGCCAACTATTGCAGTCTTGTCCAATGGTCCTCTGGAGTCTGGACTCCACAATGAAGTACTCCATCGCACCCAGACACGGACTTCACGCAGCTAGCGTTTGCACCCTATCTTGCACTAAGCCGGAAAAAAACCACGCATGTTACGGTTCCTAAAACTTGGCCACGACGACAGAAGTTAGCATGACAGAGAGTCGCTAATAGCCACGCTTCAAAAACGCGCCCCAGGATAGGCTAGCAGTAGCAGCGCGCGCGGCCTATAAAAGCTGCTCCGCGCGCCGCTAAACCCTTCACCCCTCTCTCCCGCTTCCACCTCCAAGCTCTCAATCACAATCCATCGCCTCGCTTCTCAACAGGCTTCTTCCTCTTCTTGAAGCGGCGGAGACCGGAGCCTACGCGGGGGCTTCGCGGCAGGAGCTGGCTAACCATCAGCAGCCCCACGCGGCGGCGCCGGCGCCGCACGACACGGACGCGGAGCTGGCCGGCGGTGGGGAGACGGAGGAGCAGCGCGGCAAGTTCCTCGTGCTGCGCCTCTACGAGGCGCTCAACGCCCGCGACGCGCGCCGGGCGCAGGACCTGCTGGCCCCGGACCTCGAGTGGTGGTTCCATGGCCCGCCCGCGCACCAGCACATGATGCGCCTCCTCACCGGCGCCGGCACCAACGACGAGTTCAGGTTCTGCCCTCGCTCCGTCGACGCCTTCGGCTCCACCGTCGTCGCCGAGGGGAGCGCCGACGGCGCCGGCCAGCTCCTCTACTGGGTGCACGCCTGGACCGTCGGGCCCGATGGGGTGATCACCCAGCTCAGGGAGTACTTCAACACCGACCTCACCGTCACACGCCTCTCCGCCGCGGCGGCCACCAAGAACGCCAGCGCGAGCTCTCCTACCCACTCCTCATCTTCTTCTACCTCTTCCTCCCCCTCCTCGTCTACGTCCTCGGGCCTCTCCTCGCCGGCGCACACACCCAAGTGGCCCAAGTGCTTGTGGCAGAGCCGCCGCACCGACCGCGCGCGCAAGTCGCTGCCGGGCCTCGTCCTCGCCATCTAAGAACAGAGCCTACCATTGAGTAAGCTGCAAGTTAAGGTCTTGGCGTATGGGCTGCTGAACTCAACTGCCTGCGACCTGCGTGCGAGTAGAGTAATCAGGGATCCCACACTTCCACCACAACCACTATCGCTTTGCGTGCTTGATTACCAGTGTGATTTATTTGGTCTAAATCATGGATTATGATGTGTACTACTACTGCGGCAATGGCTTGCTATTGCGGCTGAATAAAAGTATAATGTATTGGACCCTTAAGCAATGTGTGATGAGTCACCTCCATTTCTTTTTTTCTGTCTTTCCTGTTTCCTTGGTGCCATGAGTGACCGGTCCGGTCTTCAAATGAAGCGAGTGACTCCTGTTTAATTTTATTTCACCACAGATTGAAAACTAATTGAGTCAGCAATTGTTGTTTCCGTAAGAGTGGCACCTCTCATGTATTCTTGGCAAAAAATGCATACGTTGGGGACAAATCAAAGCATGCACGAAAACAAAAGTCTGGATAAACCGAGTACACGGATGCAGAGATTCATACCAGAGTAACGGAAAGTCTCCCGCATCCCGGCGGGAAAAGTTCAGGGTGTTGCTTTCAACGTAGCACACACCAAACAAATCCTTGATGTGAAGTTTGCTGGATTCCCGATGGCACTTGAGGAACACAACAAGTCTGGAATTTCCTCTTTTCTTTTCCAACTGAACTGTCCGTTTCCAATTATTTCTGACGTGTAAAAGGTGGTTGACCCACAAAAAAAAAAAAAACGTCTGGGTTTTCGTTTTGGATCTTCTTCTTTTCTTTTCCTGGGGCCTTGCCTTTGCTTGCAAACTGGGGCATCTGAACTTGCTGTTGGAGAGCACTTCAGGCTTTCAGCACCTTTAGTATAAAGGAGCAGACTTAAGAAAATCCAACAAGTTATACTTTACTTCATCTGAGAAAAGTTCAGGATTTCACTGGCCACACCAGACGCACATAAGCTTTTTGATCTTCGGCTGTGTGATGTGCGTGACAGCATGCCATCACATAATCTGATATGGTAGCTGTTCTCTCGGCAATGAGATGAGATCGATGGGCATTCTGGAACTGGAGGTCTGAAACATGTGCCCTGTTCGACTGAACTTTCACACTCATATGCATGTACCTATCTGAATTATTAGCCGCTGAAATTTTAACGGCGAGCCGGAGAAGCAGTACCCACGAACCAGCGAACTTGCCTTTCGGAGTCGACGTCGGTATGCATGCGCTTTTATTAGGTATACTTGTATACTTGTGGCTGGCATCTGATTTTTGTGGGGTTCTTTTTTTAAGATTTTTTTTTGTGGTTTCTTATGTATGGTCAACTGGACCACCCTAATTATTAATTAATCAGTAGCTCTACATTATTGTCTATACTGTTCAAACACAAGTTATTACGATTTGACCAAAATGAAATCAGTTTGTGCAGATAAATAATCGATGTACGTACTTGGTCGCCTCATCGTTCTCCTTTCAGGCTAAGCCAAAGCTGTGAAGCAGCAGTTCAGTTCAAGCGCTCCCACGCGATCGCAGGCTACTAGTACTGTATGACGCTGGAACGTTAATTTTCAGCACTCACTTTCATTCCAGTTGGATGGTACTGTTACTGAAAAATTCAGCAGAACATCTAATCTTGCCTCGATACTTCGATAGAGGCCGGCCGGGGTTATTCTCCATTTTTTGTTTAAAGTCTAATCTTGGCCGAGTTGGGGATGAATGACCAAAGGTATTAGACAACAGAGGAGGAAGGAAACGATATGTCGTTTTCAAAGGATAGGAGAAGGAAATGTCGGCCAGTGGCAACTGGCAATAGCAATGCGTCGTAGTCCGTCTAGCAACTCGGCGGCCATGAAAACTATTTCCTGGACGTGCAAATGACGAGGGAGCAGGAGGCCTACTCGCGGAGACCAGTAGCTATACCTCCGATGACTAGGTCTCCACACGGGACGAGCGTGTCACGATTCGCTCCCTCGCGTTCTTCGATCCAGCTTGATCAACTGGTGCCATGCGGTGGATTGGCTTTGATATTTCGTAACCAAAACTAAGCATAATGCATGCATGTGTGGAATAAGGTGGTGATATCTTCATCCATTGGTGATGTGAAGCTGTGAACCTGCCTCCTGTGGGCTATGAACTGATGACACACTTGCCATCTCATTATTTTATTTCGTCTTTTCCAAATTAATTTTTGAAAAGGGTTTCGCAAATTACAAGGCTTGAGGGTAACACCGCCCCTTCAATCGGGAGTCAATTGCAAGAAGCCATCACATTTTTGAAAAAACGTTTTTATACGGATTTTCCAGAAAGCACCGCACGCACGGCCTAATTTTCTGCATATTGCACTAATTGCTGGATTGACTCTGTTAAACCTGAAACTAACAACCCAGGCCCGCTTGCAGCTCTTTCTCCGGCTCGTGGCCTCCGAAAACACTAGTCTCTCCCACTCTTCTCTCTGTGTGTGTGAGTGGGGTGGGGTGGGGGGGGGGGGGGGCAAGTGCTTGCGCTCTCCTCCCCTCCCCGCCCCAACCTTCATTTGTATATCTCGCCACTTCCAGTTTCAGAATTAGGGTTAGGGTGCTGATTTGGGGATTTGGAATTGCTGGAAATGCGGCATTCGGGTTAATTCATTGGTATGGTATTTGATGAGATACAATACTGGTTATTCTATTTTTTTTGTAGCATGGATGATGATATTTGGGAATTTATGTTTCGTTTTCATAATAGGAAAATCTAGAAAGAACCATGTGCTTGTCACATAACTTATTACAATTTGTTAGCATGACAAAAATAAAGGGCTATAGAAATGATGACTATCTTTATTATGTTGAGGACGATGGTCCTCGTGTGGATAGTTTAGTGTATGCAGAGAATGATGATAAGGTGGATGATATGCTACACCAATTTCGAGGGACAAAAAAATTGTACCTTACTGTCCTCAAGAGCAATGCACCCAACATAGTTGATGTTGACAATCACATGTATGAAGAGCAGGTCTATGCAGCTAACAAAGGATAGGTAGACTAGTTGTTGATTAAACAACACAACACCGATTTACAGAATGTCGAAGGGAAGGGGTGGAACAATGTGAACAACAACATGTACAAGATTTTCAATGGGAGGAGTACATTGTTGAGGACAATAAGAGAGGGCAAGAAGAAGATGAGGAAATTATGCCGTAGTATATACATATTAGGAGTCAGAGGCTAGGGAAGAGTAATAAGAGAGTTAGTGGAATGAAAAGAAAGATTCCAATATATGAGAGTGGTTTAATTCTATAGAAGAATGTGTCGGTGAATGTTGCATGGAAAACAAAAAAATCTACGCACATGCAAGATCTAGCCTGGAGATGCATAGCTACGAGAGGGAGAGTGTGTCTACACACCCTTGTAGATCGCTAAGCGAAAGCGTTAAAAACGCGATTCATGTAGTCGTACGTCTTCACGATCCAAACGCAATCCGTCCCGATCAAGTGCCAAACGGACGACACCTCCATGTTTAGCATACATGCACTCGATGACGTCTTTGCCTCCCCAATCCAGCGAGTGAGGGCAGAGTAGTAGATGGGATCTCCGGCAACACGATGATGTGGTGGCCATGGTGATGAAGCAATGTCGGCAGGGCTTCGCCAAGCGCTACTGCAGATGCGATCGGATGAGAAAACAGAGTTGGGAGAAAGGGAGGGATGCGCCTAGGGCTTGGGATGGGGATGCACTCCCTCTCCCTCTCTATCAATAGGAGGAAGGGGTAGGCAGGGCACCGACCCTAGACCCTTCTCCAAGGGAGGGCTGGTCGGCCAAGGGGAGAACTCCTCCTCCCACAAGGGAGGTGGACGCCTAGGGGAGGAGCCACATCCTCCCTAAGGCACCTCCCCACCTACCACTAGGGCGCATGGGCACTTAGGAGAGGGGCGCCAAACCCACCAGGGGCTCGTGCACCTACCTCTTTAGCTCATGTGCCCCTACGGGTTGTGTGGACCCCCCCCTTTGTGGACCCCCGAAACCCTTTCGGCACTTCCGGTATGATACATCCATTTTGCATCATGAGTTATTCTTGATATTTATGCTATTCTTGCCCATTATTCCTCATTATGGTATAATATGCAAGGTACGTCATAAAGAGAGAAATTAATGGAAACTCAAATTCTAGACCTGAAAACCAAGAAAAAGGCTGAAAATCACTAGACTCCAAATGACCTGAAATTTAATGGAGAATTTTTATGGAATATATAAGAATATACCAGAGGGGGGTCATGTGCTGGCCACAAGCCAACAGGGCACGCTGATACGTCCCAAACGTATCTATAATTTCTGCTTGTTCCATGATCTTTTGGTTGACAATGTTATATGTTTTGCTACACTTTTATATCATTTTACATATATTGGGACTAACCTACTAACTTAGTGCACCCAGTACCAATTTATGCCTGCTGATGTCTATTTTGCAGGGGCTTTTACCCAATTTTCCGAAGCCTGAAAAAAATCTAGAAAAAATATATAAAAAATCAGCGAAACAAAAGCTTCCGGATCACAGAAGCTGGGCCAGAGGGGGGCCAGGGGCCTCCCAGGCGGCCTGCTGGCACGGCCAGGCCCTAGGCATTTATGTAACAGGTGGAGGTCGCCTAAGTGGGTCCCACCTCCTTCGGTGTCCTCCTTTGGCCTTTAGAGTCCCGAGAGGAAACCCTCACAGACTTTCTGGAAACGCGGATTTCTCCATCATTCCGCCACCGCGACGCTTCCAAGACCGGGAGCGTCAGGGGACCTCTTCCCGGCACCCTGCCGGAGGGAGGATTGACCTCCGGGAGCTTCTCCACCGCCATGGACGCCTCCCAGACGTGCCGTGAGTAGTCCTCCTTGGACCATGAGTCCATGACCAATAGCTATGTGATGTCTTCTATCCAATCTTGTGCTTCAATGGTTAGTCCTTGTGAGCTACCCTACATGATCAAGGCATCTATGTAATTCCCTTGCTTTTCTAATGCTCGGTTTGTTGGAACCCGATGGATTATGAGATTATGTTCAGATTGTTATGAGTTATATATTTTATTATCCTTTTATATTATGTTCCTTAATGATTCATGCATGTTCTCCGTTGCTTTTTATTGCTTTGGCCAAGTAGTAGATTGTAACTCCAAGAGGGAGTGTTATGCATGATTGTGGGTTCATGCCCCTCGATATCTAGCTTGAGTGACAGAAACATGAGACTAGGGGATGTGCTTGTTGACACCAGGGAGAAAACAACGGTGCTTGTGACCACGGTTGCAAGGATTGTTTACCTTACGCATAGTTCGTTAATGCAGTTGTCCATTGCTTTGAGTTTACACTTTGGGTGGGGCTGACAACTTAATACCGGCGAGATGTTCTGGATAGATATCTCAAGGTGGATGATTACTAAGTAGATGCTGATGAATAAATGGTCTACTTGTCTTGGCGTACTGCCCATTACTATTGAACCTCTAACTATCAACTAGCATAATTAGCATTGCGGTGCGATCATAATTCTGTCAATTGCCCAACTGTGATTTGTTTACCCAAGCATAGTTGTTTATCGTCTTTGGGGAGAGAGACATCACTAGTGAACATCATGTGACTCCGGTCCATATCACCATCATTGTTTACACCTCCATCATTTACCGCTTTCATTTACTTTTCCATTGCAATCACTATTACCTTCCCGCTTGTGTTTTGATCCGTTGCAAACTACAAGGCCGGGGAGATTGACAACCTCTCTGTACTCGTTTGGAGCAAAGTTATTTGTTGTGGGTGCAGGTCCACGTCTTCTACTAGCGCCAGGGTGGAAGACACCTACTTGTTGAGCCTAGGAGTCCTCCTGGTTCGATAAACCTTACAGTCTCCATGTAAGGGAAATCTGCTGCTGACTACATCTCCACCTTCCACTTGGGGTAACCAACGAGGGGCGAGAAGTATATCCATCAACTCATCATCAAGCTAATTTCTGGCGTCGTTGTGGGGGACTCCAGTCTTCAAGATAGGGGAGTTGCACGCTATCTTTTACCTTTGCTTTCAAGTCATGCTAGTTTGCTTTTTAGTTTTTGCTTTAGAGTATTATACTAAAAACCACAAAAAATTACTTGCTTTATTCTTGCTTGTTGCTGCTGCTATGGTTCCACTGAGAACAGCATGTTGGGTGACTCCACTAGTCACAACAACAATGATTATACCTTCTCCTCTATTGCTCCAGTTACCACTAAGGGTCTTTTTACAAGTAAACCATGTGACTATACTAGTCATTATGGAGAATTATGCCCTTGGCATGGTTGCGTCGGGAAGCCACAAGATCTTTGGTTTGAAGTTGCTCCTAAACGTACCCAAACTTGGGAAGACGTCCAAACTCTTACAACAAATAGCAAATCAAACGTAGAGGATGGCACTACAATTTTACTTAATAGCAACATTATTGATTTTGACAATTGTAGTCTCTCCGAAGTTATCACCTTTTTGCAAAGAATGGCTAAAGACCCCCACACTAGTACACTCAATATTTCCTTCACCGAGCATATTACCAATGCTCTTATCCAAGCTAGGGAGGAGAAGCTCAAGCTAGAGACTTCTATTCCTAGAAAACTAGAAGATGGTTGGGGTCCTATGATCAAAATTAAATTTAATAATATCTCTTGCTTTGCTTTGTGTGATGTTGGAGCTAGTGCTTCCGTTATGCCCAAAAGAATGTATTATATGCTTGATTGGAAACCTTATGAGCCATGTTCTTTTGGTGTTCGTCTCGTTGATTCTTCCATAAAGAAACCTTTAGGGAGAATTGATGATGTGCTTATTATTGTCAATGATAATTATGTGCCCGTTGATTTTCTTATTATGGACATTGAATGTGATCCTTCATGTCCAATTATTTTATTATTGACATGAAAGAGAATTGACTGTTGGTGCTATCATTGACATGAAAGAGGAAATTATTAAATTCCAATTTCCTCTTAAGAAGGGAATGGAACACTTCCCTAGAAATAAGATTAAGTTACCTTATGAGTCCGTTACTCGGGCAAGTTATTCTTTTGGCGTTGATAACACTTGATCTTCTTGCCTTATGCCTAGCTCAAAGGCATAAAAGAAAGCGCTTGTTGGGAGGCAACCCAATTTGTTTTTTCCTTTCTGTTTTAGTGATCTTGATGCTTATTACTACTGTAGAAACATCATTGTATCTTTATTTTAAGCTTTGTGCCAAGTTATAGCCTCCGATTGCAAGAAAGTTCAAAAACTGTGACATGCTGTCCAGAAACAGATTCTGTCTGCTTGACGAAAAACTTTGTCAAAAATCACCAGATCTGAATTTTTGTGACAGCATGCTCTATATAGTTGCATTTCTCGCATCTATTCTGAGTTTTTGATTTGAGTTGCATACGTACCCCGAATAAATTATTTACTACGTGTTGTTCTGTTTTTCACAGATTCTGCCATGTTTTGCGTTTTCATTGTTTTGCAAATCCTAAGTTTACTCTTTATTTGCAAAAACCTTTTGGCATTCATAAGAAGTAGTAGCTTTTCATAAAAATATTTATTTCCAGCAGGTAATGAATTATTTTATTAAGGTAACTAACCACTCTAATCAGCTTATGATGAGTTTCGTATGAAGGGAGTTTTCAAGTATGCGATGGGAGATGATAAAAGAAGATACATGAGTGTCAAGCGCTCAAGCTTGGGGATTCCCCCATGCACCCCCATAAATATTCAAAGGAGACTAAAGCGTCTAAGCTTGGGCATCCCCTTATCTATCAACAATCATCAGTTCGTCCATCTCCATGTTATATTTTTATCACTTCATATGATATGTGCTATGCTTGGAGTGTCTCGCTATTTACTTTTTAGTTTGTTTTGGTTTTTCTTGCTGGTCATAACAAGTCAGAACCTATCCTACCTTGTTTGGGAGAGAGACACACTCCAATCCACTCTAGAAAACAACATAGGTTTTCATGCTTATCTTTTTCGTGTGTTCTTCATCTTTTCCTAGCTACTGCCATGTGTAGCTCTTAGTTTTCATGCTTATACTTTTAAAAGGTTTTGTTTAGATTGCTTCTGGAACTCTCTTGAGTTATCATGCTTTTCTTGTTTAGAGAGTTGGCTCATTGCACTGAGTTGTGTGTCTTGCATGAGTAGGTAATTGAGGTTGCTATTTAAGTATAGTAGTAACTTGCAATAGTTTTGAGGTATTGATTTGAGTAATGTTTGGACTATTGGTGCCTGAGCCTATTAGTGATAGGTGTCGTATTTTGGGAAATCCGTGTGTTTTTCAAAAACTAAAAATTAGTTGAGAACTCTAACTACTAAATTGATCGCTAACTTCTGGAGGGGTTGGAATATATAGAGCACCCTCACGTTACCATGAGTCGAGGATGCGCAAGGATAACCAAACCCCCAAACACTCCTCCTCGGGGTACTTGTCTCTTTGTGAATTTCCTAACTAGATAGAGAGTTACCGATAATAAGTGTATGAGTTCTTCAGACTAATGTGAGTATTCGATTGTTGGCACTTCCACCATCCATATTTTGCTAGCCTCTTCGGTACCGTGCATTGCCCTTTCTCACATTGAGAGTTGGTGCAAACTCCGTCGGTGCATCCAAACCCATGACATGATGCGCTCTGTCATACATAAGCCTCATTATATCTTTCCTCAAAACAACCACCATACCTACCTACTAAGGCATTCCCATAGCCTTTCCGAGATACATTGCCATGCAACATCCACCATCTCATGACTTGATCTTCATGTTATACATGCTTTTGCTTGATCGTAGAGCTGCATGATAGTTGGGTCTTGCCCTTATTACTGCTACATGACGCGCTAGTATCACTGCATATCCTCCAACACTCGCAGAGGCATATATTTGCATACATCATGATAGTTTTCACTTGTCTTTATGTTGAATACTTCTTATAAAGTGTGATGATTTTTCTTTTTATTCATGTAAAACATAGAGTGTTGCCCTTAAGTGAGGAAAAGATCCCAAAGTGGACAAAACAAAAGATCCCAAAGAGGACAAATGAGAGATAAAAAGAAAGAGCCAAAGAGGCCAAAAAAATAAAATAAAGAGAAAAATAAAAAGAAAAAGAAATAAAAAGAGAGAAAGGGGCAACACTACTATTCCTTTTGAGAGATCCACACTCGTACTCCATTACTATATTGGTACTACATAGAGATTATCGTTCATGCATAACTATGTGGGGACCCTTACACTATAGAACTTGGTTTGCATATTCCAATGATGAGCCTCCTCAAATGAGCTCTAGGTCTTCATGAGCAAACAAGTTGGATGCACCCCCACTAGTTCCATTGGAGAGCTTACCTTAGCTCATATGTGCATCCGTTACATGGCAATCCCTACTCCTCACATCATATCTATCATTTGGCTTTCTCTCCCCTATGGTTGTCCTCATTGATGTGAGACTTTCACACCTTTTTGTCTTCCTTCCCCATCATTATTCTATTTGCCATCCTATGTGCCAACATATCTTGCTTACGCTCATGCATTGCATGAGTGCTCAAAGTCGAAAGGGAGAGGATCATTTTGATTTGTGCCTGACTAGTGGTCTCGGGATGAGTCAAAATAAGATTCCGGAGGGGAATAAGTGTGAGGTTTAGTAGATTGAGTTCTCGATTAAAAATATATATTTTATGATCTCAAACCATCTTCCACTTCTTGCACGCAAACACCATTTGGAGACATTCGAGTCACGGATAGCGAGAGCTCTTGCACCTTTATGTTCTTACTTTGCTAAATACAATACTAGGTAAAAAGTCTTGCTTGTTATTGTCTTGACTTGGATTGCATATCTTTCTTGCTTTACTTTGAAGTTCTTATATGTGTGTTAGCATGTCACCACAGAAATTATTATGTTATCATTTATCTACTCGAGGACGAGAGAAACTAAGCTTGGGGATGTTGATACCGTAATTTATAATACGTTCCAAACGTATCTACAATTTCTGCTTGTTCCATGATCTTTTGGGTGACAATGTTATATGTTTTGCTACACTTTTATATCATTTTACACATATTTGGACTGACCTACTAACTCAGTGCACCCAGTGTCAGTTTCTGTCTGCTGATGTCTATTTTGTAGGGGCTTTTACCCATTTTTCCGAAGCCCGAAAAAAATACAGAAAAAATATGTAAAAAATTAGCGAAACAGAAGCTTCCGGATCACCGAAGCTGGGCTAGAGGGGGGCCACGGGCCTCCCACGCGGCCTGCATGCGCGGCCAGGCCCTAGGCCCTACCAGGAGGTCGCCTGGGTGGGTCCCACCTCCTCCGGTGCCATCCTTTGGCCTATATTTAGAGTCCCAAGAGGAAACCCTCACAGATTTTATGGAATCGCGAATTTCTCCATCGTTCCTCCGCCGCAGCGCTTCCAAGATCGGGAGCGTCAGGAGACCTCTTCCCGGCACCCTCCTAGAGGGAGGATTGACCTCCGGGAGCTTCTCCACCGCCATGGACACCTCCTGGCATGCCGTGAGTAGTCCTCCTTGGACCATGAGTCCATGACCAGTAGCTATGTGATGTCTTCTCTCCAATCTTGTGCTTCAATGGTTAGTCCTTGTGAGCTGCCCTACATGATCAAGGCATCTATGTAATTCTCTTGCTTTTGCTATGCTCGGTTTGCTGGGATCCGATGAATTATGAGTTATATATTTGATTATCCTATTATATTATGTTCCTTAGTGATTCATGCATGTTCTCCATTGCTTTTTATTGCTTTGTCCAAGTAGTAGATTGTAACTCCAAGAGGGAGCGTTATGCATGATTGTGGGTTCCTGCCCCTCGATGTCTAGCTTGAGTGATAGAAACATGGGACTAGGGGATGTGCTTGTTGCCATCAGGGAGAAAACAACGGTGCTTGTGACCACGGTTGCAAGGATTGTTTACCTTACGCATAGTTCGTTAATGCAGTTATCTGTTGCTTTGAGTTTACACTTTGGGTGGGGCTCGCAACTTAATATCGGCGAGGTGTTCTGGATAGGTATCTCAAGGTGGATGCTTAGTAAGTAGATGTTGATGAATAAATGGTCTACTTTTCTTGGCGCACTGCCCATTACTAATGAACCTCTAACTATCAAGTAGCATAATTAGCATTGCGGTGCGATCATAATTCTGTCAATTGCCCAACTGTGATTTGTTTACCCAAGCATAGTTGTTTATCGTCTTTTGGGAGAGAGACAACAATAGTGAACATCAGGTGACTCCGGTCCATGCCACCATCATTGTTTACACCTCCATCATTTACCACTTCCGTTTACTTTTCCGTTGCAATCACTATTACCTTCCCGCTTGTGTTTTGATCCTTTGCAAACTACAAGGCCGGAAAGATTGACAACCTCTGTGTACTCGTTGGGAGCAAAGTTATTTGTTGTGGGTGCAGGTCCACGTCTTCTGCTAGCGCCAGGATGGAAGAGACCTACTTGTTGAGCCTAGGAGTCCTCCTGGTTCGATAAACCTTACAGTCTCTGTGTAAGGGAAATCTGTTGCTGACTACATCTCCACCTTCCACTTGGGGTAACCAACGAGGGGCGAGAAGTATCTCCATCAACTTGTCATCACACGCCCACCCCCCTCGGCGCACCCTGATAGTTTGTGGGGCCCAACAGGTCTTTGACCCCCCTCTTCTCGTATATGGTGTGTTTTGCCTTAGAAAAATCATAAGGATACTTTCAGAACGAAGCATCGTCTTCTCGAGGTGACGTGGGCAGAAGCCCTTTTGCTCTCTGGTAGAGAGATTCTCTCGGGGAAACTTCCCTCAGGGAGGGGCAGATCAAACCATCGCCATCACCAACGCTTCCTCCTTCGTGGGAGAACCAATCTTCATGAACATGTTCATGAGCACCATCTCATCTCAAACCTAGTTCATCTCTTGTATTCAATATTTGTCTGAAAACCTCAGATTGGTATGTGTGAGTGCCAAGTAGTGTTGATTACATCTCGTAGTTGATGCTTGTTGGTTTACTTGGTGGAAGGTATTATGTTTATATCCTTAATAACCATTATTATACCTATGATCTTGAACATGTTGATGAGGTGTGAGTAGTTAAGATTTTTCCTGAGGACATGGGAGAAGTCTTGTTATAAGTAATCATGTGAACTTAGTATTCGCTTGATATTTTCATGGTGTGTACGTTGTTGCTTCTCCTAGTGGTGTCGTGTGAACGTCGGCTACATGACACTTCACTATGTTATGGGCATAAGGGAAAGCATTGTGTGGTAACAAGTAGATGATGGGTTGCGAGAGTGATAGAAGCTTAATCCCTAGTTTATGCGTCGCTTCATGAATGGCTGATTTGGATCCACACGTTTCATGTTATGGTTAGATTTATCTTAATTCTTCTTTCGTAGTTGCGGATGCTTGCGAGTAGGGGTAGTCATAAGTGGGCCGCTTGTTCAATTAAGAACAGCACCTTAGCACTGGTCCACCCACATATCAAATTATCAAAGTAACGATCGCGAATCAACTCATACATGATGAACATGACTAGACAAAAGTTTTCATATGTCCTCGGGAGCGCTTGCTTCATATAAGATTACTTTCAGGCATGTCCTTTTCTACAAAAATGATTGGGATATTTTGCGGCACACTTGCTACTATTGTTACTTGTCACTTGTTACTCATTATCCTGCTACAAAACTATTGATTAGTGTTACTTACAACACTTGCAGAGAATACCTTGCTAAAACTACTTATCATTTCCTTCTGCTCCTCATTGGGTTTGACACTCTTAATTATCAAAAGTACTATGATTGATCCCCTATACTTGTGGGTCATCAGGACTCTTTTCTTGCGCCATTGCCACGGAGTGAAGGGCATTTGCTAACTGGAACTTGGTAAGGAAACAATTTCGGTATGTGCTGAAATTTACTGTTGCTTGTTACTATGGATGGTCACCCTTTGAGTGGCTTGTTCGGGGAATATTTGCCTCGAACAAAAGTGGACATGGCTGTGTCTCAACCTACTGAACCCACTAAAAATATTTATTAAATATGTTGGAGAAACTTCTTGCTAATCCTTTTGATTGTACAACTCATCGTGATTACCACTTGATATATGTCGATGAGATTTGTGGACTATTTAACATGCATGTTTATCCACAGACAAAGTTAAGAAGAATATTTACCTTTATATTTGGAGGGAAAAGCATTGATGTGGTATAGGCTATTGGATGATATTGTATCATGGGACTCGAATCACTTGAAGCTAGAATTTCATCATAAGTTTTATCCTATGCATCTAGTCCATCGTGATCGGAACTTTATATATAATTGCTGGCCTCGTGAAGTAAAAAGCATTGCTCATGATTGGGGGAGGCTTAAATACATAATGCACACTTGCCCCAACCATGATCTCTCAAAAGAAATGAGTATACGAAATTTTTATGCTCGGCTTTCTCATGATGATCAATTACAACTCGATTTTTCTTCTACTAGTTCCTACATGAAGAGAACCATTGGATTCAAATGGGATCTTTTGGAAAGAATTAAACACATCCCTAAAGATTGGGAATTTGACAAAGGTAAATAGTCATCTATAAACCTTAAGTTTGATTGTGTTAAGTCTTTTATGGAAACTGATACCTTGTGTAGCGACCCGACTCAAAACTAGTCAAGCCTCTGTGTTTCTGTGCCATCCCTGGATCAGTATGCTGGCACACATAGTACATCAATGTATATATCAAAGTGCAATCACATGTAAATAGCGTTAAACTGAAATATATACCTTAAAATCTCAGCGGAAGCAGTCAAGGGAGTGGAGTCCCAATAAACATCAACGGCAAGTTGAGTGTAGACCGTAACCCTGAATCGTACTCTTACTCGTCGAAGAAAAATATCTGCAACATAAAACGTTGCAGCCGTGTAGGTCAGCATATTGAATATGCCGACAAGTCACATATGAGAGAGAGGGTAAAATATCATCTATACTATATGCATATATGGCAGGTGGTGTTGTAGTTTTTAGCGTAAAGCAAATTTTTTCCTACAACAAAAGGGGCTAAAAGCAAAATATTACTACAAGGTTGGTTGTTAACGAGATGGTTCCGCCAACCAGTTCTCGTACCCGAGTTGTCAATAATTCCCACATCAATATTATTACTTGTGTTGAGAATTTCAGATAACTTCAGTTCCTTTGGCTCAAGTTGTCCATGACCGTGGACACAACTAATCGATTAGGTTTGAGTACTTTGCAGAGTTTTGCACACGTTCCCCACAAGATTTGATCGCCTTCGTGTATGTCCTCGCACTTCAGGGTGTTTGAAGACCGGATGATCAAAACATGGTCTTTCAACGGGTCCATCTGAATCCCTGTCGGTGCCCATCCATTCCTACCGTTCTTCTACATCTGCTAGCACCGCCTGTCCAGAGTCGCCGCGTTGTCCAACCAAGCCAGAGCCCATAATGACTTGTGGTTGTGCAGGTAAGCCTTGGGTCTTGAAAATATCCGTCCGTCTCTTTGAGCCTGGGTGAAGCTTTCCGCAAGATGTCATGGCTGTCTCCAGCATCCCGGGTCATCCACTGGTTTCTCCAGGGAGACGATCAACCGTCCTTCACCCAGAGTTGCATTGCGTCATGAGGTCTTGAAAATTCTTGACTTAACCAGTCTTGGTTATTAAATTATTCTCGCATCACTCATGATAAACTCTCAACCAGAATCCCGTCTACTCAAGCATAGCAATATGAAATTTGTCGTCCCGGGCCAAGTAACGAGGTTGTTGGGTGCCTACCACATGATACTACAATATGTAACCATAATTTCCAAGTACCTAGTCAGCATGCAAATTGGGCATAGGATGGTAGAACTACGATGCATAAAACATAGGTGATACATGATCAAATGACTTGCCTGGTATTACTTGATGAATATAGTCGCTCTCAAAATCCTGATAATTCTACTTGCCACACTCCGAGCAATCTATCGTAAATGAATAGCATTCAATAAACATTCATGCCAAAAAGGAAGAACCAAGAGAACATAAGAACAAAGCATGTCTTGGTGCAAAATAACAACGTACTAAGGTTTAATAAAAAGGTCCTAAGTGTGTTGTAAAGTGAAGGTGCATGAATGAGATCAAAAGAGGTAATGGACGATGAACTATTGCTATATAAGCTCGACTTGCATACACTATGGGAGATGATCAAAAATATTGGGAGAACAACATGAATGTTATTTGACAAATAGTATAAGACATACGAATTTATTTGTAGAAAGAGTTTCTTGAAATGGAGCACTACAACGCAAGTTATAGCGAATTGAAGAATGAATTGAATTTGCATTAAAAAGGTCAAGAGAAGTTGAACTGAAGTACGATGGTTACGTACAAAAATATATGACATGAGTGTTTAGGGGGTAAAAGGAATCAATTGAAAAGGTGGTACGATTTGCAAGATAAGATCAAATGAATGTTCGAATACAAATTTGAATCGCTCAAATTTGTAAGGTTCAAAGGTCGAAACTAATGATGCTACTGGATATAGGAGATCAATATGAGCGTGTAGAAAAAAGAATTACTAGATTTGAAATAGCGGATCAAAAAATTGAATCGTCTTAGAAGGATGTGAGCACTTTTGGGCACTAATAGATAAATCTGATTTGATCAAAATTATAAGTTGAAAAGTTAAAACTAATGATACAAACGGGAAGATTACTTTGATACGAATCTGACGCAATTGGATTCATCTAAAACGGAGCTACGGATAAAAAGATATGATCAAAAGAAGTTTGAATATGAATCTGAACAAATTTCGAAATTTGAATATTTCAAAAGGTTGATATGATAGGTTCACGGGATAGTTAGGATCAAGACGAAACTCTAGGCGTTGGTTTCATCTAATTCGGATAAACGAGTAAACATTTATGGCTATTTGAAAAATCAGGGCCAAGCTGTTTTACGGAAGAAATATGCTATGTCTAAAAGAATTCTAGTCTAATGTGGAAATACGAAGACTAATTAATATATCTAATTACTCTACCGTATACTAGTGTAGGAATACTAGTCTAGAAATAATAAACTACGGGAGTATAAAAAAATACGAAGAGAAATACCTTCAGAATGCAGAGTAAGAATTAATTCCAATGAGGAGACGACTTCGAGAAATCCCGCCGAAGAGAAGAGAATATTTTTATTTAATAAACCTAGTCAAACCAAAATATTGATTTAACCCGAAATAGATAATTTTTTGGATGCTCCTATGGGTCTATATTTATAATTGAAAGGGAGGTCTAAAGGTCCATAGATAGGCAATGTGGGACTAATATACGTAATGTAGGCAAACTAGAAAGCAAAAAGAAGAAGTGCCGCATGGGCCATGGATTCGGCCAGCCACGGTGAGTAGTACGGCCAGGCGCAACCTTTTTTTTGCGAACGAACAATTTTTTTTAAACAAAGAACAAAAACGTATAAATGAAAAAAGAGAGAACATTTTATATAGACATATTATATATCAAAATTTTCAGAATAAAATTTCGTACAACATGAACATTTTATTTTTCACAAATTAAAAACTTTATAAAAAATATTTTTTTTCAATAAAATCCTAATTTTGTCTTTAAAATTTTTGGCACTATTTTTCTTCTGACTTTTATTTTTTTGGGGGTGTCATGTTACCTCCTCTCTTTCTTGTTTGACAAGTATATTGTCAAGAAATATTTTGTGGTTGAAATCTTGTGCCAAAAATAAAATAAAAATTCAAATCAAAAACCAAAGGAAAATTCAAGTGCCTCATTCGTCCAAATTCTTTATAGTTGAAGAAGTCATGTTATCTTCTCTCACTGATTTTAAATGGATGAATTTGAATTCAAAAGAAAAATGGGAAAGTCATTTTATTCCCTCTCATTCAAAAGTTTTAAAAAGTTATAAATTGCACTCAAGTTTCAATCACTCAAACAAACAAACAATCAATCTAATAATTATATTAACATTCCAAAATTTATAATTTTGGGATGTTACACCTTCCATGAGTTTAGCAATAATTTGGGCTTGACTCCGAGATAATAGTTTCTTTCTGTGAATCATTTGATACTCATGTTGATCTCCCTAAGGAGAAGTAGTTTAAATATCACCCACCTATTGAAAAACCATTAGATAAACCCGTCAAAGTTAAATGGAGATAATTGTTTATCATATTGATCCAGTTGTACATACTACTTATATTGAGAAACCTCCTTTTCCTGTTAGTATAAAGGAACATGCTAAATCTCCAACTATGGTTAACAAAAGTTATATTAGAATACCTAAACCATCTTAACAAATTAATGTTTATGGTCAGGTTATTTACTTCTCTCATGAAGCTGCTAGAATTGCCAAATAGGTTAAAAACCATCAGGACAAATTAGGCAAAAATAAACCAGTTGTTGGCATGCATGTTGTTTCTATTAAGATTGGAGATCATTGTTACCATGGATTGTATGACATGGGTGCTGGTGTTAGTGCTATACCTTTTACTCTATATCAAGAAATTATGAATGACATAGCACCCGCCGAGATTGAAGATATTGATGTCACTATTAAACTTGCAAACATATACACTATTTCACCACTTGGGATTGTTAGAGATGTTGAAGTCTTGTGTGAAAAAATTAAGTACCCTACTAATTTCTTACTACTTGGTTCAGAACAAGATAACTTGTGTCCCATTATATTCGGTAGACCTTTCTAGAATAGTGTTAATGTTGAAATTAATTGTGTTACCCATAAGGTCAAAGTAAGCTTTGGTGAGGAGTCTCATGAATTTATTTTTTCTAAGTTTGGTAGATGATATGTCTCCAACGTATCTATAATTTTTTATTGTTCCATGCTGTTATATTATCATTATTGGATGTTTTACAATCATTTTATATCATTTTTAGTACTAACCTATTGACATAGTGCCCAGTGCCAGTTGTTGTTTTCTACATGTTTTTCACATCGCAGGAAATCAATACCAAACGGAGTCCAAACGCAGCGAAACTTTTTGTGGATTTTTTTGGGCCAGAAGACATCTAGTGGGCCAGGAACGCACCTGAGGGGAGCTCCGATGGGAGCACAACCCACCAGGGCGCGCCTGGCCCCCCAGGCGCGCCCCGGTGGGTTGTGCCCTCCTCGTTGGCCTCCCGCACCGCCTCTTTGCTCTATAAATACCCCAATATTTCAGAAACCCTAAGGAGGGGCAGAAAATCAATTCCAGACGCCGCAGAGTCCAGAAACACCAGATCCAATCTAGACACCATCACCGAGCGGTTCATCATGTCCATTGGTGCCTCTCCGATGATGCTTGAGTAGTTCTTTCTAGACCTACGGGTCCGTAGTTAGTAGGTGGATGGCTTCCTCTCTCTCTCTCTCTCTCTCTCTCTCTCTCTTGATTTTCCATACAATGGTCTCTTGGAGATCGATATGATGCAAGTCTTTTGGCGGTGTGTTTGTTGGGATCCGACGAACTTTGAGTTTATGATCAGATCTATGTTTTTATCCATGAAAATTATTTGAGTCTTCTTTGATCTCTTATATGCGTGATTGATTATAGACTCATATTTTTTCTCCGATATTTGGGGTTTGTTTGGCCAACTTGATCTATTTATCTTGCAATGGGAAGAGGTGCTTTGTGATGGGTTCGATCTTAGGGTGCTTGATCCCAGTGACAGAAAGGGAAACGACACGTATGTATCGTTTCTATTAAGGATAACAAGATGGGGTCTATTTCTACATAAGTAGATCTTTTCTACATCATGTCATCTTACTTATTGCATTATTCCGTTTTTTCATGAACTTAATACACTAGATGCATGCTAGATAGCGGTTGATTTGTGGAGTAATAGTCATAGATGGACGCATGAGTCGGTCTACTAATCTTGGACGTGATGCCTATATAATGATCATTGGCTTGATATTGTCTTGATTACTTGAAGTTCTATCAATTGCCCAACAGTAATTGTTTTCCCACTGTTTGCTATTTTTATCGAGAGAAGCCACTAGTGAAACCTACGACCCCGGGGTCTCTATTCATCATATTTTCCTTTGCGATCTATTTTCCTTTGCTTATATTTTCAGATCTATTAAACCAAAAATACAAAAATGCCTTGCTGCAATTTATTTATTCCGCGATCTATTTATCCTATCTACCACTTTTACCTCACGTTATTTGCCTATCTTGAGGCGCCATACCCGAAAGGAATTTCTGACGCCATTGCTGGGGAAGATCAAGTCAAGATAGTTTCCCGCCAACGTGCCATTTTCTGGCGCCGTTGACGGGGAGGGATGGACAACCCCTTTAACACGTCGGGTTGCGAGTATTTGTTATTTGTGTGCTGGTGCTGTTTACGTGGTGTGAGGAGATTCTCCTACTGGTTCGATAACCTTGGTCTCATCACTGTGGGAAATACCTACCGTCGCTATACTACATCATCCCTTCCTCTTTGGGGAAATACCGACGTAGTTCTAGTAGACATCAAAAGAAACTTCTAGCGCCGTTCACGGGGAGGATCTTCAACATCAACCAGGTTCCTAATCAAAAATCTCATCTCGTCGTAATATACATTATTTGCCATTTGCCTCTCGTTTTCCTCTCCCCCACTTCATAAAAAATTGCCTTTTTATTTGCCATCTTTTCTGTTTGCCTTTTTTTTGCTTGTTTTCTATATTTGCTTGTGTTGCCATGTGCCTTCTATTTGCTTGCATCTCCGTTTGCTAAAAATCTAATGATATGGATCCTCATCCACTTGCTAATCTTTTCAAAATACCAAATTATGATGAACCAATTGCTAGTGAGTTGAGTTCGCTTGATTATCTCTATGAAGTTTTGTTTGAAAATCATGAATCTCAAAATTTGGATGAAGTGTTGAAAGAAGAAATTTATAAAGTGATTAATGATAGCTCCTTGATTGAAAAGCATGATTGCAATGATGTTACTATAAATTATGTTAATGATATGCAAAACTACCAGCTTGGGGATGATAATTTTGTCATGTCCACTACTCATTGTAATGGTCATGATTGGGGTGATGCTTTTGTTGGTCTTGAAATTTTATTTAATCCTCATGATGAAAATGTTATTGATAATAAGGTTTGCAATAGTATATAAAGTGGGTTTGGAAGAGTGTCAACTTTAGGTAAAAAGAATCCCACATATTTGGAGAGTGTTCAATCTTATGTTTTTTTGATAAAAGTGCTTTTGGAGAGGTCATGACTTTAGTTAATGTTAATCCCACTACCTTGGAAGATTGTAAGAGTTTTATGCATGTGGATCATGAAAATAATGCTTTATGTCAGAGTTATATTGTTTAATTTATTCATGATGCTACTAAAAATTACTATGAGAGAGGAACATATGCTTTTACATATTGCAATAATATCAAGTTTCTTCTCTATGTGTTGGAAATTTTGAAGTTATACTTATTTTCCCTTCGTATGCTAATTGATTGTTTTTCCCATAATTTGTTTTCTCACAAAGTCCCTATGCATAGGAAGTGGGTTAGACTTAAATATGCTTTCCATGTGATTCATGATTCTCTCTTTATGTTTCAGTTCTTTACCTTTATGCGAGCATAATTGAAATCATCATGCCTAGCTAGGGGCATAAAACAATATCGCTTGTTGGGAGGAAACCCAATGAATAAATTTATTTTTACTTTTTGTTTTCTATTTTTGAGTGATTACACAATTATGATTATGTTATGATTGTGTTTTTATGTTCTATTTAGTGTTTGTGCCAAGCAAGGCCTTTGGGATGATTTGGGTGAAACTTGATTTCATATTGCTGAAAAACAGAAACTTTTGCGCTCACGAAATTATTTTTCATTTAAAAAATAGTGATTTTGAGTTGATTCTTGATTACAAATATTAATAAAAAAATTATTCACGTTGTACTAATTTTTCATAAGTTTTGGAGTTACAGAAGTATTCGAAATAGTCAGATTGCTACAGACTGTTATGTTTTTGATAGATTCCGTTTTCTTTGCGTTGTGTGCTTGTTTTGATGATTCTATGGTTTTATTTAATGATTTTTTGCCATAGAAAAGTTGGAATATAGTAGATATAATGCAAAAATAAAATATGAATAGGTTTTCAACAATACTTATAGTACTGGTTTGCTTTCTTATACTAACGGATCTCACGAAGGTTTTGTTGAGTTTTATGTGATTGAAGTTTCCAAGTTTTGGGTGATCTTACGATGGATCAAGGAATAAGGATTATCAAAAGGCTAAGCTTGGGGGTTCTCAAGGCACCCCAAGATAATATTCAAGAAGTAGCAAGCAACTAAGCTTGGGGAGGCCCCCGAGTGGCATTCCCTCTTTCTTCTAACAACCATCGGTATTTTACTTGAAACTATATTTTTATTCGTCACATATTATGAGTTTTGCTTGGAGAATCTTGTATGATATGAGTCTTTTCTTGTTTTTCTTTTTGTTTTAAGTCTTTAATCCTTGCTGGACACACCTTTTTGAGAGGGCCAAAAATTATGCTATGCTTGCTCCTATGCTTCCCTTAAATTTTTAGAGCCATGGATTTGCTCTAGTACTTCACTTATATCTTTTTGAGCACGGTGTGCTTTGTTATTTTTGAAGAAATGCTCTCATGCTTCACTTAGATTTATTTGGGGAGTTAGTAAATTTTTAAGAAATTCTCTCTTGCTTCACTTAGATTATTTTGAGAGAAAGAAAAATTATGCTAATGTTCTTCACTTCAATTTGTTTGAGCTTATCAAAAGCTACATATGAAAATAGTCCCAAAGTGATAGATATCCAAGGAGGATGTAATAAAAACTTTCATGAAGATCATTGGACAAAATAAACTTGATTCTTAGTAATGGTTTTGAGATATGACGATATGATATGTGAGTCATGTTGATGAGTAATTGTGCTTTAGTAAGAATATTGATGTTAAGGTTTGTGATTCCCTATGCAAGCACGAAAGTCAATAGTTATGCAATGAAATTTATATCCTACTTGTGGTGCATTATTCGGTGTTACTTATGCTTAATACTTGGGTACAAGATTTTTGTTTCTTGGTTGGTCGCTTCTCAATATGTTTGCTAGCCTTCATTTTGCACTAAGTATGATCACTACTTGTGCATACAAAACACTTTAAACTAGTTTTACCACATGACTCCACTATACCTACCTATATGCGGTATTTCCATGCCGTTCTAAGCAAATTTGCATGTGCCATCTCTAATTATCAAAATAAATTTCTCTTTTGTGTGTTCTACCGCTCACGAGGTGGTGAGGGCTGGCCAATATTTTCCATGCTAGATGTGTTATTCTCACGATGAGTGTTTATTCACTTGTCATTGCACGAGAGTACGATAAAGGTATTAGGGATGCCCAGTCCCGAAATGAAAAAAAATGAATTTACTTTTTGTTCTCAAATAATAAATTCCTTGGAAAGTGTTGGTATGGAGTGCACCCGTGGATACGGACAAGCCATGGAAAGTGAAAGTAATGCTGGAAAAAGGAATAAACTTCATTTTCTGTTTGGGAACCGCCTATGATGTTTCTAGCATGGAAAGTGTTGGGAGCTCTAAGTCATTTTCATTGGTGGGAAAAGTATGCCTCCCAAAATGTTTTTATCTCTCAATTTTTGCTTTCAACTCTGGCCCTTCTACAAATCCCTACATCCCTTTGTGAAGGGCCTTTCTTTTACTTATGCAATTTTTATTTTGAATTTGAGTCTCCATCTTCTCTCATAAAGCGCCAACTAAGGGGCACTATGATCGTATTTGAGCATTGGGTGTAGCTAATATTCGAGTGTGTTTCATGAATAGATCAATGATTGAGCATAATGGGCTAGGGATAACTTGCTTTAGTGTTGATGTTTTGAAAGACATGGTTGCTTGTTGGTATGCTTGACTATTAAAGTCTTCATGTCAAAACTAGACTATTGCTTTGAACCATATAAAATTACAAATGCCCATGCTATAAAGAAAACAAATGTGATGAACATGTTAGGCAGCATTCCACATCAAAAATTCTGTTTTTATCAATTACCTACTCGAGGACGAGCATGAATTAAGCTTGGGATGCTGATACTTCTCCAACGTATAATACTTTTTGATTGTTCCATGTTGTTATATTATCATTCTTGGATGTTTTACAATCATTTTATAGTCATTTTATATCATTTTTGGTACTAACCTATTGACATACTGCCCACTGCCAGTTGTCATTTTCTACATTTTTTACATCACAGGAAATCAATACCAAACGGAGACCAAATGCAGCAAAATGTTTTGTGGATTATTTTGGGCCAGAAGACATCTAGTGGGCCAAGAACGCACCTAAGAGGAGCTTTGATGGGTGTTGGGAAACGTTGCATGGGAAACAAAAAATTTCCTACGCACACGAAGACCTATCATGGTGATGTCCATCTACGAGTGGAGATTCGATCTACATACCCTTGTAGATCGCTTAGCCGGATGCGTTAAGAAATGCGGTTGATGTAGTGGTACGTCTTCACGTCCCTCGAAACATCCCACGATCCATCCCATGAACCGTCTCGCGATCCATCCCACGATCCGTTTCGATCTAGCGCCGAACGAACGGCACCTCCGTGTTCAGCACACGTACAGCTCAATGATGATCTCGGCCTTCTTGATCCAGCAAGCAAGGTGGAGAGGTAGATGAGTTCTCCGACAACGTGACAGTGCTCCGGTGGTGGTGATGATCTACTCCTGCATGGCTCCGCCCGAGCTCCGCAGAAATCCGATCTAGAGGTAAAACTATGTGGAATAGGCTAGAGTTGCACGTGGCAAAGTTGTGTCTCAAAAAGCTCTAAACCACCGATATATATAGGAGGTGGGGAGGGGCTAGCCTTGGGGCTCAAGGTCCTCAAGGGTGCACCGACCAAGGGGGAGGAGTTGGACTCCAACCCCAATTCGGTTTGGTGGGGAAGGAGTCCACTCCTTCCTTTCGGTGACCAAATGAAACCATCCTATATATCAGTCTTCATCACCGGACCATTCCGAAAACCCTCGTGACGTCCGTGATCTCATCTGGGACTCCATACAATATTCAGTAACCACACATATAACACAACTATACTAAAACATCATCGAACCTTAAGTGTGCAGACCCTGCGGGTTCGAGAACTATGTAGACATGACCCAAGACTGTCCTCGGTCAATATCCAATAGCGGGACCTGGATGCCCATATTGGATCCTACATATTCTCCGAAGATCTTATCGGTTGAACCTCAGTGCCAAGGATTCATATAATCCTGTATGTCATTCCCTTTTTCCTCCGGTATGTTACTTGCCCGAGATGCGATCGGTGGTATCCGCATACCTATTTCAATCTCGTTACCGACAAGTCTCTTTACTCGTTCCGTAATACAAGATCCCGTGACTTACACTTAGTCACATTGCTTGCAAGGCTTGTGTGTGATGTTGTATTATCGAGTGGGCCTCGAGATACCTCTCCGTCACACGGAGTGACAAATCCTAGTCTTAATCCATACTAACTCAACGGACACCTTCGGAGATACCTATAGAGTACCTTTATAGTCACCCAGTTACGTTGCGACGTTTGATACACACAAGGTATTCCTCCGGTGCCAGTGAGTTATATGATCTCATGGTCATAGGAATAAATACTTGACACACAGAAAAAAATAGCAATAAATGACACAATCAATATGCTATGTTCATAGTCTGGGTCTAGTCCATCACATTATTCTCCTAATGATGTGATCCAGTTATCAAGTGACAACACTTGCACATAGCCAGAAAACCTTGACTATCCTTGATCAACTGGCTAGCCAACTAGAGGCTTGCTAGGGACATTGTTTTGTCTATGTATCCACACATGTATCTATGTTTTCATTCAAAACAATTATAGCATTGATAATAAACGATTATCATGAACAAAGAAATATAATAATAACTAATTTATTATTGCCTTTAGGGCATATTTCCAACAATGGGAGCAAAACCCCCCACACGCGCCCCGGTGGGTTGTGCCCTCCTCGTTGGCCTCCCACACCGCCTGTTTGCTCTATAAATACCCCAATATTCCAGAAACCTAAGGAGGGGGACGAAAATCAATTTCAGCCGTCGTAGAGTCGAGAAACACCAGATCCAATCTAGACACCATCACAGAGGGGTTCATCATGTCCATTGGTGCCTCTCCGATGATGCGTGCGTAGTTCTTTGTAGACCTACGGGTCCGTAGTTAGTAGCTAGATGGCTTCACCTCTCTCTCTTCATTATCAATACAATGGTCTCTTGGAGATCCATATGATGCAAGTCTTTTGCGGTGTGTTTGTTGGGATCCGATTTACATTGAGTTTATGATCAAATCTATGTTTTTATCCATGAAAGTTATTTGAGTCTTCTTTGATCTCTTATATGCGTGATTGATTATAGCCTCGTATTTCTTCTCCTATATTTGTTTTTTTGCCAACTTGATCTATTTATCTTGCAATGGGAAGAGGTGCTTTGTGATGGGTTCGATCTTACAGTGCTTGATCCTAGTGAGAGAAAGGGAAATGACACGTATGTATCATTGCTATTAAAGATAACAAGATGGGGTCTATTTCTACATAAATAGATCTTGTCTACATCATGTCATCGTTCTTATTGCATTACTCCATTTTTCCATGAACTTAATACACTAGATGCATGCTGGATAGCGGTCGATGTGTGGAGTAATAGTAGTAGATGCAGGCAGGAGTCGGTCTACTAATCTTGGACGTGATGCCTATATAATGATCATTGCCCGGATATCATCATAATTATTTGAAGTTCTATCAATTTCCCAACTGTAATTGTTTTCCCACCGTTTGCTATTTTTCTCGAGAGAAGCCACTAGTGAAACCTACAACCCCTGGATCTCTTTTCATCATATTTGTATTTGCGATATATTTTCCTTTGCTTTTATTTTCAGAACTATTAAACCAAAAATACAAAAATACCTTGCTGCAATTTATTTGTTCTGCGATCTATTTGTCCTATCCACCACTTTTACCTCACGTTATTTGCCTATCTTGAGGCGCCTTACCCGAAAGGAATTTTTGACGCCATTGTCGGGGAACATCAAGTCAAGATAGTCTCCCGCCAACGTGCCAATTTCTGGCGCCGTTTCCGGGGAGGGATTGACAACCCCTTTAACACGTCGGGTTGCGAGTATTTGTTATTTGTGTGCAAGTGTTGTTTACGTGGTGTGAGGAGGTTCTCCTACTGGTTCGATAACCTTGGTCTCATCAGTGAGGGAAATACCTACCGTCGCTATACTGCATCATCCCTTCCTATTTGGGGAAATACCGACGTAGTTCTAGCAGACATCAGTAGACAACAACATGAAAAGGAATTACCTAGTAAGAATGAAATAATTGGTCTTGCTTCTATTGTTGTGCCTCCTATCGATCCATGAGAACAATATTTGTTAGACCATGAAAATGACATGCATATGAATGAAAGAAATGAGATAGATGATATATTTCTTTGACAAACACCTATTCCTAAACACAACTTACCAGTTGATATCTTTGGGGATTCTCCTCCACCCAAGGGAGATCCCGTGTTTGATCTAAAGAAATCATCTGATACTTTGAAATATGCTTATCTTGATGAAAAGAAGATATATGATGTTATTATTAATGCTAACCTCTCAAAGCATGAAGAAAAAATATTACTTAAAACTCTAAGAAGCAAAGGGCTGCTATTGGATATACCATGGATGATCTTAAGGGCATAAGCATCACTCTATGTTAGCACAAGATTAATATGGAACCTGATGCTAAAGTTGTCGTTGATCAACCACGTCGCTTGAATCCCAAAATGAAGGAAGTAGTAAGAACTAAAATACTAAACATGTTCTTGGCCATGTTGTTTAAAATTCATATTTTAATTTCTAGGGAAGATGATCTTAGCAGGAGGAAAATAATTGGTAATAAAAGCATCTTTACACTTATCCCATGTTCCAATATTGTTATGTGGTAAAGATGAAAACCAAGATTTAGCGTTATCTCATATGGAAAAATGAAATAATTTTAATTTCACAATATCATTATCCATGTCCTTTTTATTGTGCATATCACAAAGTTCAACAAAAGTATTAAGATGAGTAGCAGGATCCACATTAGAACTTCCTGAATTTTTTTCTTTCATCGCAAGATTTAGCAATGCAACATTTATATCATAAGACTCCGCACTAGTGGTGGGTGGTATAGGTGTACTAATAAAATCATTGTTAATCGTATTTGATAAGTCACACAACTTAGTAGTATCTTGATACATGGTGATCGAGCAAGCAAAGTAACAAACAAGACAAGTAATCTAGCAAGCAAAGAAGTAAACTTCTGACTAGCAAAGATAAATATTTTTATATTTTTGATTTTTCTGAAGCAAGATAGATATAAAAACAAATAAAATTAAGAACAAGTGAATGATAATTTGTGCAAAGTTACTTGATAGTAGGTTGGTGATACTCCCCGACAATGGCGCCAGAAATCTTTTCTGATACTTGTGATGTGCGTTGGGTTTTCCGTGAACATGAATGGGTGGTGCAACACAATATTGATAAGTATTCCCATGAGTAGAGAACCAAGGTTTATCAAACCAATAGGAGTAACAACCAACCCCCATATTCAGTGACTGCACCCAAAGAAGAAAACACTTGAACCCAACACGGGCAAGAGGATTGTCAATCCCCTTGGACTCGTTATTTACAAGCAAGTAAACTCTGTAGATGATAGTTGATAATTGCAAAGTAAATAAAGGAAGCAAGGTAATTGTAGCGGTTGTAAACTTATAAGTGAATAGATTCGGGGGCCATAGTTTTCCCTAATGGCATCTCTCATGTAGTAGGCATGCGGTGGGTAAACAAATTACTGTTGGGAAATTGATAGAAAAGCAGATAGTTATGTGATATTCATGGCAATGATCATGTATATATAGGCATCACGCCATAAGTAAATAGGTCGTCTCCTGCCTGCACCTGTTACTATTACTCCACCCATAGACCGCTATCCAACATGCATCCAGAGAATTAAGTAAAACAGACTAATGCTTGGAGAACAACGACATGATGTAAACAAAGATAACTCAATCAATATGAATTAGCCCCATCGTTTTATCCTTAGTGGCAACAATACACACATGTGTCGTTGTCCCTTTTTGTCACTCGGATATAGAACTCCGCCATATTGAACCCACTATAGCGCACCCCTCTCACTAAAGAAATATCAATCTAGTTGGCCAAACTATTTCAATAGAAAGAGATTTACGAAGCTATAATAATCATGAAAATAAGAATAATAATAGAATTCAGAGAAGACTCAAATATTTATCATGGATAATGGAACATAAAACCACAATTCATCGGATCCCAACAAACGCACCGCACAAAAGAATTACATCAGATAGATCAAAGTGAAGATGTGATAATCATTGTATTGAATGTCAAGAGAGAGAGGGATAGCAATCTAGGTACTAACTAAGGACCAGTATGTCTGTGGTAAACTACACACATCACCATGGGAGAAGCAAGGTTGTTGTAGAGACCTTCCATGATCGATCCCCCCTCCACGAGACACCGAAACAGGGCTTCAGAAGGGCACATAGCGGAACAGATACTTGCGGTGGTAGAAAAATTGTTTCTCGTGGCTCTTGTAGGGTTTTGAGATATTTTAGAATTTATAGGCCAGAGAGGGACGTTGGGGACACACGAGGGGGGAAGCACACATCAGGGTGCGACCACCCCCTGTGCGTGTCTTGTTGTGTGCTCCTTCCCTTGTGCAGTGTCCGGTCTCCTCCTAAAGCTTCTAGGTCTTCTTCTGGTCCAGAAAACAATCATAAAAAAGTTTCATGGCAATTGGACTCCGTTCGGTAGTGTAAACCTAAAAAGCAAAAAGCATGCAGAAAACAGCAACTGGCACTAGGCACTGGGTTAATAGGTTAGTGATCAAAAATAATATTAATTGGTATATAAACACCCTAAACGCATCATAGAAAGATAATATTATAGCATGGAACAATGAAAAATTATAGATACGATGGATACGTATCAGCATCCCCAAGCGTAATTCCTGCTCGTCCTCGAGCAGGTAAATGATAAAAATAGAATTTTTGATGTGACATGCTACCCAACATGTAATCTATTGCAGGTCCAATCACTGAGAAATGATAAATTAATAAACATCAACATAGTAATATTCATAAACATAAGCACATAATCGTCAAGTTTCAAAATATACGATCCTTAAAGAATGTTCACCCCCTATTCATTTAATCATATAAGCATAGCATGAATTCGTCTTCACCACATAAATACAAATGTTAAGCACCACGGTGTCAAGTAAGGCAATTGGATCTTACTCTTTAACGCACTTAAGATTTTTATTACTCACTCAATATATGAGTGTGAACTATGGATATAGCATAAAGGTGGAAGAGAATATGGTGGTAGGTTTCCAAGGGGTGAAAGTGGAGAAGAAAGTCTCGCATCAACTAGGCATATCAATGGGCTATGGAGATTCCCATCAGTAGATATCAATGCAAGGAGTAGGGATTGCCATGCAACAGATGCACTAGAGTTATAAGTGTACGAAAGCTCAACTAAAGCTAAGTGGGTGTGCATCCAACTTTCTTGCGCATGAAGACTCAGACATTTGAGGAAGGCCGTCATTGGAATATACTAGCCAAGTTCTATAATGAAAAATTCCCACTAGCATATGGACATGACAAAATAAGAAACTCTCTATATGAAGAGCATGGTGCCACTTTGAGGCACAAGTGTGAAAAAAGAGGTAGTAGCACGGTCTGTGTCAAGGGAATGAGCCTGGCAATAGTACTAGGGGTGTGAATGAGGGGGCGAAGCCTAGCTACAGTGCAAGTGTAGCACTTGGATGTACGAGTTTAGGCCCCGCTCGAGAGTGGTAGAGACCCTACGTCTCAAGCCTAGATACTTAGTGTTGCTTATGAGGGGTGTGAATACACGAGGTGCTTAATCCTTGTCTAGGAACTCGGGTGCGGCTTATACAGACTGCACCATGACCGGCCGAACGCCATTACTAGGGCATTAAATGAGAGTAACTACATGTGTTACTGGAAGCTGCTGTCTTAACCAGGGGTGTTACACGTAACGTTCGTCTTGACAACACTTCATGTGATATGTAAAGTCCCTAGCCATTTTAGTCCTTTCATTGTCCACGCCTGGCCCCGGCCCGAGTGCTAGTTTGTGTTCGACTGAGTGGAGGTCGAACGAGTGACTCTGTACGTCCGAGTGAAACCTCAATTGCAGTGGTAGCTCTGGGACTTTAATGACTGTCTGGGGCCCTAGGCGGGCCCTATATGACAGGTCCCTGGCCCTACCCTTAGTAGGTAACCCCATCAATATCCCCCGAATTGGTAGATGTTTAATTGGTCGAGTGAAAGACACTGCATGGTGGCTTCGGCATCTTGGAGACGTCGAGAAAGCAGCTCCGGGCTGTTTCACTCAGATCCTGAGTAAACCACCACGGATTGAGGATTGGAAGATTCTGAATGATAGGATTGACCCAGGAGTCCACATTCGGTAACATTTGATCATCTCTTGGATAAACATATAGACGACTCTGGTACATGTTAGCCTAGGGCACCGAGTGATCAAGCGGGAGCTATGACTGATCCCACTCGCGTCCTAGTGGAACTCCCTTGATCATGTATGCATGTATGCGAGTGATTTGAGCCCTTCATAGAGATGGATGTTTCGGTGGGCCAAATCATCTCATTTTTTTAAAGTGGTTGCGGAGTCCAATCAGGTCGAAGTGCCGCGGAGTTTTTGCGGGTTTCAAATCATCGGCGACATGCACATGTGCACACGAATAGTGGCATCGTGGTTACTGGAGAAAGTGGTTCGGTGCCTTGATTTCTGCGCGTGTAATTCCACCATGTGCAGCAGATGCACTTTCCATTGGATCTTGCAGATCTTCTCTTGACCGTTAATTGACGGCTGAAGATCTTCTGCCCAAGATATAAAAGGAATATTTGGAGAGAGGGAGGGTTATTCTCAAATCTGGTCTTCCTCACCCTCGCCAAATCCGCGACCCCGCTTGAGCTCTGTGCCACTCCACCATTAGCCACCGCTTACCTCGGCTACTTTTTGAGCAAAATGACGAGGAATGCGAGGATGCTTGTGGTCTGCGTTGGGTTATTCGTGAAGAGAAATGGGTTATTGCAGCACAATCGGGTAAGTATTTCCCTCGATTAGGAAACGAAGGTTTATCGAACCAATAGGAATACCAATCCTCAACCGTCTTCAGGTGATGCACACAAAAGAGGAGACAACTTGCAGCCAACGCAGGAAAGAGGGTTGTCGATCCCCTTGATCTCATTATTTGCAAGCGAATGAGGTGTGTAGATAATTGTAGATAGTTGTGACTTGCAAAACAAAATAAAAGACAAATAATAACAATGAAGAAATTATAAGTTTTCTGAATATATAAGTGAAGAGACCCGGGGGCCATAGTGTTCTCTAGTGGCATCTCAGATCAAAGCAACATACGATGGGTAAACAAATTATTACTGGGCAATATATAGAACAACGGATAGTTATGCGGTTTTCATGACAATGATCATGTGTATATAGGCATTACATCCATAAGCAAATAGGCTGAATCTTGTCTGCACCTACTACTACTACTCTACCCATCAACCACTCACCAGCATGCATCTCGAGTATTAAGTAAAACAGAGTAATGCTTGGGGAACGATGACATGATGTAGACAAAGTGAACTCAATCAATATGAATAAACCCCCTCATTTTATCCTTAGTGGCAGCAACACAAATACGCATCTTGTCCCCTCTTGTCACTAGGCTATAGAAATTCGCCCGATTGAACCCACTATAACACACATCTACCACTGAAGAAAGATCAAATTACTTGGCTAAAGCAATTTAATAGATCAGATAGTCTTACGAAGCTATGATGGTCATGCAAATAAGAACCATAGAACTCAGAGAAGATTCAAATACTTTTCATGAATAATCTGCACATAAACTCACAATTCGTCAGATCCCAACAAACACACCATATAAAAGAACTACATCAGATAGATCAAAGTGAAGATGGGATGATCATTGTATTGAAGATCAAGAGAGAGAGATAGCCATATAGATACTAACTACGGACCCGTAGGTCTGTGGTGAACTACTGACACATCATCACGAGGGCACCAAGGTTGATGAAGAGGCCCTGTGTGATCGACCCCCCCTACAACAAAGTGCGAGAACGGAGCTTCGGAGGGGGCCACCATGGAACAATGACTTGCAACGACATAAAAAGTGTTTCGTAGATATATTTAGGGTTTGGAATATTTGGAAATTTATAGACTAGAGAACGAGGAAAGACGGGCCACATGGAAGCGACAAGGCATCAGGGCGTGGCTACCCCCTGGTCGCGTCGTGTTGCCTTGTGGGCTCCTTGTGTGGCTTGAGGTCTCCTCCCGAAGCTTCTAGGTCTTCTTTTGGTCCAGAAAAATCATAAAGACGTTTCGTTGCAATTGGATTCCGTTTGGTACTAAAAAACTAAAAAACAAAAAACATGCAGAAAACAGTAACTGGCACTAGGCCCTGGGTTAATAGGTTAGTGCTTAAAAATAATATAAATTGGTGCATAATGATCCATAAAGTATCTTAAGATGATAATATAACAGCATGGAACAATAAAAAATTATAGATACATTGGAGACGTATCAAGCATCCCCAAGCTTAATTCCTGCTCGTCCTCGAGTAGGTAAATGATAAAAATAGAATTTTGATGTGACATGCTATCCAACATGTAATCTTTTGCATGTATAATCATTAAGAAACAATGAATTAACAAACATCAACATAGTAATAATTATAAGCACAAGCAACAAAATCATCAATCTTTCAAAGTATACGATCCCAAAAGAATGTTTTACCCCCATTAATATTTCATATTAGCAAAGCATGTCTCCATCTTCACCACATTAATACAAATGTTAAGCACCATGGTTTCCAAGTCATGTAATTGGATCATACTTTTTCAAAGTGAATCAACTTTTTATTCTTCACACAATACATGATCGTGAGCCATGGACATAACATATGGTGGAATAGAATGTGGTGGTAGATATAAAGGGGGTAAAAGTGGATAAGATAGTCATACTATGACTAGGCGTACCAATGGGCTATGGAGGTGCCCATAGATAGATGTCAATGGAAGGAGTAGGGATTGCCATGCAAATGATGCACTTGAGTTATAGGTGTATGGGATCTCAAATGAAGCTAAGTGGGGTGTGCATCTAACATACTTGGTCATGAAGTCCTCGGGCATTTGAGGAAGCCCGTCATTAGAATATGCAAGCCAAGTTTATAGTAATGATAATATGATTCCCACTAGCATATGAAAGTGACATATCATGAGACTTTCTACATGAGGAACATGGTTCCACTTTGAGACACAAGTGTGGTAAAGGATAGTAGCAAAGTCCCTTCTCTCTTTTTATCTCGTTCATTTATTTTATGGTGGGCTCATTTGGCCTCCCCCATTTTTTCATTTTTCGTCCGGAGTCTCTTCCGACTTGTGGGGGAATCATAGTCTCCATCACCATTTCCTCACTCAAACAATGCTCTAATAATGATGATCATGACACTTTTATTTAGTTACAACTCATGAGAGCTGGATGTGACTCAATATGAATGCCTCTGGGAGTGTACCAAGATGTTCAATGATCTGGAGTGACATATATCAGCAATGTAATGAATGGTGTATTTTCCACAAATTCTATGTCAGCTCTATATGATCATGCAAAGCAATATGATGATGAATGAACTAATCATATGATGTAATGATGGAAATTGCATGGCAATATTTCTTGGAATGGCTATGGAAATGCCATGATAGGTTGGTATGGTGGCTATTTTGAGGAAGGTAAATAAAGGTTTATGTGTGAGATAGCATATCATGCCACGGGGTTTGGATGCACCGGCGAAGTTTGCACCGATCCTCGAGGTGAGAATGGGAATGCACGGTACTGAAGAGGCTAGCAAAATATGAGGAAGTGAGATTGCGTATGTCCATGGTTTCACATTATTCATGAAGAAATCCTATACTTATTACATAGTTCTATTAATTTCATCAAAAATCAAAGCACTACGCGCATGCCCCGAGGGAGAGGGTTCGGAGGAGTTAACCATCGCGCGACTCCGACTCGAGACAACACTAGGATTTCAACGAGGAATAGAAATGCTCACACATCCCCGCCATGCCTTTTTAATGTTCAGAGAAACAAGGAATTAACAACTCTTAATACCACTACTTCTACAAATCAACAATGATGCACTCACTCATTTTTCATATTACCACATCAATATCATTAACCCACAATTTCTCTTTATGTTATACAAGATGGTTTCGATTATCAGCCATTGGATACTTAATATTTTTTACTAGATTTATGACCCATGAAAATTACTTCTACTATTTATTAACTATCTAAAAAATATAAGTGAAGAATAAGAGTTCAAATATCTGTATAAAATCTACACACCACCGTGCTAAAAAAGATACAAGTGAAGTACTAGAGAAATTGTTTAGCTCAAAAGATATAAGTGAAGCACAATGCGTACTCTAACAAATCATGATAGATGTGTATCTCTACCAGGTTTGTGTGTACATCAAAATATGATTGTGGGAAACTAAAAATAAAATGAAAACTAAAGCAAACGGCGCTCCAAGCAAAACTCATGTCATGTGATGAATAAAAATGTAGCGTCAAGTGACACACCAATGGATTGAGACGAAAGAGGGGATGCCTTCTAGGGCATCCCCAAGCTTAGACACTTGAGTATTCCTAGAATATTACCTTGGGCATCCCCAATCTTAAGCTCTTGATGCTCCTTATTCCATTGTCCATCGCGATAACACCCAAAACTTGAAAACTTCAATCACATAAAACTCAACAAAACTTCATGAGATCCGTTAGTATAAGCAACATAAATACTTAGGTACTGTTATAAATTGATTCTTATTTCATTATTTCACAATAGGTATTGTATTCTAACTTCTGCATGGCTTATACCCCCGATACAATCCATAGCATCATCAAAACAAGCAAACTACGCAAGCAAAAACAGAATATGTATAAAGCAAAACATTCTATAGTAATGTGTAATGAACCTATACTTCTGTAACTCCAAAAATTATGAACAATCATAATTTGGAATACCTCAGGAATTTGTACAACAATACTATGTAAAACCTTCACCTTAAATAGATGTTGCAGTGAAATCAGAGAAATTCTGCACTGGACGTCAAAGTTTCTATTTTTGCATCGTATCAATTATACTTATCATACAAGTCATCCTAGAGGTTTAACTTGGAACGAACACTCATTTAAACACAAAAACACAATCATTATAGACGCAATAATCATGTCATCACACCAAAGCAGTAATAAATGATAACTATTGGGTTGTCTCCCAACAAGCCCTTTCTTTATAGTCATTAAGATAGGCTTGAGATAATAATGATGCTCACGAAAAGACACAAATTGAAGAACAAATAGAGCATCATAAATCATGTCAAAAACACATTTAAGTCTAACATGCGTCCTATGCATAGGCATTTTATAAGAAAACAATTTTTCAAGACAAGAAGTGTCTAGCATATGCAAGTACGAAGATTCAAGCATTACCAATTTGAACATCAAGAGAGGTAAGTGAGTAACATGAAAAATTCTATAACCATATTTGCCTCTCTCATAATAATTATAAGTTGTATCATATTCGAAGTCAACAATATAGCTATCATGTAAAACATTCTCCTTATGTTCAATATGCATACAAGTCTTATAATCTTCCAAGATAGTGGGATCATTATTACCTGAAGTTGACGCTCTTCCAAATATGATCATCAATAATATATTCATCATGAAGCATAGAATTATCAAGATCCTAAGCAACATCACGATTATCACCCCAATCATGATCATTAGCACAATGGATATTCATAGAATTTATGCTAACACCTTGGCAATCATGCTTTTAATTCAAGGAACTGTCATGAATCACTTTATAAATTTCACAATTTTTGGATTCAAGATTTTCAAGCAAGACCTCATAAAGATAATCTAGTGCACTCTCACTAACAATTGTTTCAACATAAATGGGTCTTTTCAAAAGATTAGATACTGGATCAGGATCCATTTACCTTAACTTTCTATCTTGGTGTGACAATGATAAAGATAGCATAGCTAGGTAAGTAAACTAGCAAAGATAATTTTTTTGTATTTTTTCTTTTTTTGAAGCAAGCAAGGTATAACACCAAATAAAAGAAGAACAAGTGAATGATAATTTATTGAAGTTACTTGATAGTTGGTGATGATATTCCCCGGCAACGAAACCACAAATCCTTCCTCATGCTTGTGATCTACATTGGGTTTTCCGTGAAGAGGGACATGTTATCGCAGCATAATGATGGTAAGTATTTCCTTTGAGTTAGTGACCAAGGTTTGTCGAACTAATAGAAATATTAATCCTTAGCCGTCTTTAGCTATTGCACACAAAAGAGTAAACAACTTGCACCCAACCCGGGCAAAGGCACTACCACCGCCAAGAAAGTCTTCGCAAAAAGGTCCGTCCACGAACAACCGCTAGGCAGGCGGTACTAAGCTCTTGGAGCGGTACTACCGCTGACCAGGGGCGGTACTACCGCCAGCCAGCGGTACTACCACTAGGGCCTGCGATACTACAGCCAACTCTAGCGGTACTACCGCTAGGTCCAGCGGTACTACCGCTCGACACTGAAACAGCCATAACTTTTGCATACGAGCTCCGAATCGAGCAAACCCAAGCTTGTTAGATTCAGGACGACAAGAGCTATCCAAGACCACACAGATATGAAAATGCCAATGATATAGAGAAGTGAGTCCTCTATGAATGAAGAAGTGGCAAAAAGTCCAACATCGAAAACATCATAGTAGATGCATATGGACTTCGTTTTCGATGAACTCGAGCTTGTCACGAAGATGACCATAAGCTCTAAAACTCATAAAGAGAAACACCAAACAAGAACCAAGAAGTATGATGCAAGGATGCAAATGGTTTGAGATCTCAATGAATGATACGATCAAGCTACTCACTTGAGAGCCCCCCTTGATAGTACAACAATCCATCCTAAACAGAAAACCTATCAAGGGCAAACCTATACCTTGCACCTCGTCCTCTTGAGCTAGATGATGATGATCTTGGCTTCCTCAAGATGGACCACCTTTCTTGATTGCGTTGGCTTGATGAAGACTAGTTGATTGCTCCCCCATAATCACTATGGGTGAGCCACTCTTCAACATATCTTCACAAGTCCATTGCCACCACAATGGACGGCAAGCTTCAAGCATGATATCTTCGTGCTGATCCACTTGAACTTGCACATCGCAATCTAGATGACGATCACAACTTGACGTCATACTTCATGGGTTGTATGAGATCTTCCCTTTGACACAAGCCCATGGAAACACACCTAACCCCCACATAGAACTCTCACGAAGACCATGGGTTAGTACACAAACACGTAATGGACAATGCTTACCATACCATGGGATCACTTGATCCCTCTCGGTACATCTTGTACGCTTTGTGTGTTGATCATCTTGATTTGCTCTTTGTCTGAGATCTTGATCGACCATGTGTCTCTATGACCATTCTTTGGATAATACCTTGAATACCATCTTGGTCATCGACGCCATACTTCATGGGTTGTATACCTTGAATACCATCTTGGTCATCGACGTCATACTTCATGGGTTGTATGAGATCTTCCCTTTGACGCAAGCCCATGGAAACACACCTAACCCCCACATAGAACTCTCACGAAGACCATGGGTTAGTACACAAATACGTAATGGACAATGCTTACCATACCATGGGATCACTTGATCCCTCTCGGTACATCTTGTACGCTTTGTGTGTTGATCATCTTGATTTGCTCTTTGTCTGAGATCTTGATCAACCATGTGTCTCTATGACCATTCTTCGGATAATACCTTGAATACCATCTTGGTCATCATATAAACTCCTTGAACCCAACAGATGGACTTCAAGAAGTGCCTATGGACAAATCCTATAAATATAACTTAAGGCAACCATTAGTCCATAGGAATTGTCATCAATTACCAAAACCACATATGGAGATATATGCTCTAACACCCGCTTAGTACAAGTGAAGGCTAGCAAAAGACCGGGAAGCGACCAACTAGAGAGCGACAACAGTCATCAAAATGCATTGAGATTAACTAAGCATTGAGTGCAAGTATGAGTAGGACATAAATCACCATGAACATGAACATCATAGAGGCTTTGTTGATTTTGTTTCAACTACATGCGTGAACATGCGCCAAGTCAAGCCACTTGAAACATTCAAAGGAGGATACCATCCTATCATACTACAACACAGTCATCTCATCATTCATGTGGGCATCCAAGACAAACCATTATAAGCTCCTAGCTAAGTAAGCATGGCATAAGCAACTATGATCTCTAAATTGTCACTGCAAGCATGTTTCTCTCACAACAAAGCTGAATCAGGCATGATGAGCTAGTGATATTTACAAAAACAAAATAGATCGAGTTCATACCAGCTTTTCCAGGCCCAGTCACTTCATCATATATCGTCATTATTGCCGTTCACTTGCACGACCGAATGATGTGAACAATAATAAGAGTGCTCGTGCATTGGACTACGCTGGAATCTGTAGGCAGACACAAAGGAGAAGACAAAGTAATATGGCTCTTTGAAAGCTAAACTGGTATGCATGCAAGAGCCACTGAACATTGTAACCAATATCTTCTGCCTTGACCCAAAGAAAAAGAAAACTATTTACACGAGAAAATTCCCAACAAGCAAAAGAAGAAAATAAAATCATTTTGGGTTTTCTCAAACTAGACAGACACACGAAAAGAAAACAAGAAAAATGAAATAAACTAACATGGATGATACAGTGGCAAAGTGTGAACACCGGCTAACAAAGTGAAAGCATAAGCAAGAATGTAAAGTCGGTGAGAAACACGTACTCCCCCAAGCTTAGGCTTTTGGCCTAAGTTGGTCTACTCCCAAGGAGGGAAATAACCAGCTCCGGGATACTCCTGTGTGAGCTCCTCTGGCTCCCGAATCGCAAGATGGGGATCTCTTTTGCTTGAGGAACCACCATGAAAGTTTCTCCTGAACATCTTTCTTTTCAAGGAGTAATTTCCCCAAAACAGTTCGGAGAATGGCGATTTGAGAAAAGAGATCGGAAATCCCAGCAAGAGGAGCAAGAACACGGGTTTGAGCTACGAAACTATTTTTTCTAGAGGTAGGAGAACCAGATGAGAGCAAGAATGAGTGGAGGGGGTTCCTATGGGCCCCACAAGCCTGGGTGGCGCGGCCATGGGGGTGCCCGTGCCCCTAGGGTTTGTGTCCCATTGGTGCAGCCCCCAGACAAGCTCTTCGTCTCAGAATTTTTCAAAAAATCCAGAAAAAATCATACTTGATTTTCAGAACGTTCGGAGAACTTTTATTTTCGGGGTACTTTTCTGCCGGACGCTAAAACAGAAAATAGGGAAAACTAAACTAAACCTAACATTTTTCTTCTAAGCAACCGAAGGTGAAAGCTTGGAACAGAGGTTTGTGACTCCTCGATTCATCCATCTCATGGCCATCGAAAGAAATCCGTCAGTGAGGTTAATCAAGTCTGTGTGACAAAAATTTTCAAATCGAAAAAGAGAACGTAGAATTCTGGAATAGTCACTAGGTTACCTTAATGAGGATATGTATTTCCCCAACAAGCAAATCATACTTCATCTTGACACGAGGAATAGGGCATTCAAAGCTCCCAATAAGAATCGATGAAGTTTTTTCAATAGCATTGATGCAATGTACTCGATATTGTTTCTTCGGAAAGTGCTCCGTATGCTCATTACCGTTGACATGGAAAGTGACATTGCCTTTGTTGCAATCTATAATAGCCCCTGGAGTGTTTAAAAAGGGTCTTCCGAGGATGACCGCCATGACATCGTCCTCGGGAATATCCAAGATAACAAAGTCTGTTAAGATAGTGACGTTAGCAACCACAACAGACACATCCTCACAAATGCCGATAGGGAAAGCAATTGATTTGTCGGCCATTTGCAGAGAGATTTTAGTGGGTGTCAACTTATCCAGTTCAAGTCCACGATAAAGAGAAAGAGGCATAACACTAACACCGGCTCCAAGGTCGCATAAAGCAGTTCTAACATAGTTTCATTTAATGGAGCAAGGTATAGTGGGCACATCGGGATCACCTAGTTTCTTGGGAGTTCCACCCTTGAAGGTATAATTAGCAAGCATGGTGGAAATCTCAACCTCAGGTATCCTCCTCTTATTAGTCACAATATCTTTCATGTACTTAGCATACGGAAACATTTTGAGCATATCTGTCAAACGCATTTGTAGAAAGACAGGTCTGATCATTTCAACAAATCGCTCAAAATCCTCATCATCCTTTTTCTTGGATGGTTTGGGAGGAAAGGGCATGGGTTTTTGAACCCATGGTTCCCTTTCTTTACCATGCTTCCTAGCAGTGAAGTCATTCTTATCGTATCTTCTATTCTTAGGATGTGGGTTATCAAGATCAACAGGTTCAATCTCCACATCCTTATCATTGCTAGGTTGATCATCAACACGAACATCACTATTAATATTATCATTAGGGTGGCTGCGGCCTGTGGGCTTGTGGCCCACTGGCATGCCCCCTCCGGTGGATCTTTGCGGACGTATTTTTCTTTTATTCCAGAAAAAATCTCCGTAAATTTTCAGGACATTCCGAGAACTTTTATTTCTGCACAAAAACAACACCATGGCGATTCTGCTAAAAACAACGTTAGTACGGGTTAGTTCCATTCAAATAATGCAAATTAGAGTCCAAAACAAGGGCAAAAGAGTTCGGAAAAGTAGATACGTTGGAGACGTATCACTAAGGCCCAGCCCCCGAGCGCAGGTACGAAGGCTCCTGTGGCGGACTCTCAGGGGCTCGTCTTCCTCGCGGACGGCTCACGCGAGGGGCTTATGCTTGCGGGGCCCGCCACAGGAAGACCCTCGAGGGTAGTCTCATGGAGGGCGCACCCTGCCTTGACGGCGCATGCTTGTCTACTTGCGTCTGGGAGTTTCGTGAGAAGTACATGCTCCTAGGGCCTTGAGGAGGTGATGCATGCGTGGAGTGTGACCGCGAGCAAGAACCCAGCTCTCTAGGTTCCCAACATCACCAGGGTAGACCCAGACCAAGGCACCGTGCCCAGCCCCCGCGTGTGCGAGGCCCAGGGTAAAACGGCGGACGTGTGCCGCAGGGGCGTTCCAATTGCCATCTTCTTCGTCCCCCAGGGCGAGGTATGGGGCTTCCGTTGGGTGCGGGCATGGTAAGAAAGTAGGGAAACAAGGAAATTCTGCAGAAAGCCAGAAGATCAGAAATTGCACCAAAAAATCTGAGGCTAACTTGTTCGCGAGCCCAAAAAGGGTGGTGCGGCTGCCGTATCCAACATGGGTCAACCTGGTGGGCTCGTTCACAGTTTGGAGAAAAAGGTGAATAAAAATGGCTGTCGTACCCAACATGGGTCAACCTAGAAATAAAGGAGGCTCGCATATCCAACACGGATCAACCTAAAAAAAGAGGTGCGACTCGCGAGGCATCTTCTTCGATCGTCCCCCAAGCACGACGCGAGGGGCTTCCACTAAGGCGTGGGCATAATCGCAGTTCAACAGTTATTCCTCAGCATAGAGAATAGAGGCTTCCACTAGGGTGTGGGTGGGAGCCCTCCATCGAGGCCACAACGTGGCCCATCATTGGCTTCCACTTAGGAGGCCCCCGAGGCGTGTACATCCCCAAAACACATTATTACGTGAGAGTGTCACGGGCCGCGATAGTTGGGCGGATACCCCACGCACAAGGCTAATGAGTTCCTAACTCGGTCTTCATGTGCGCTCCAGAGGCCCAAACATGAGCGTCATCCATGCCCTACGTAACACGAGGAGCACCGTTGCGTGCCCCTAAGGCCTAAGCATCAGTGTCGTACACACCCTGAAAAGCCGTAAGAGCACGTCATCAAGAGAGTCGCCGTGTGAGACCGCAAGGCGCCTGTGCAGCAGTAGCGCGAGCCGAGTCATGTCCCCTTCATCTGTTCGTGGCGGCTTGGCGAGAGGGCTCGACACTAAGGACCTTGGCGAGATGGCTAGCTCGGGTGGCCAGCCCACGATCCAGATCTCAGTCACTTAGATTTCCCGGCGCTATGAGGACAAGTCCTGCAAAGACGTCGTGTCTAATCCCTCACTGTTGATCCTTCCCTCAGTGGTTGCAGGGGCACGTCAGCACCTGGCACCGTAGGAGAACCAGAGCTTAAAGTTTAGACAAACTACACCATCTCAAGTGAAGGTTAATTGGGTTTTTTACATATCGAGAAAACGCCCACTCGAGGCGAGATAAAATATAGGGAACTTCTTGAGTCAAGCAACCCAAAAAGTCACTTGGCGGCCATGCTGCCGCGGGAGCATTAGGTGGCTTGACGACGTGTGCCGCCGAGGCCTACCCCAACGGAAGGGGATGTCGACTCACTACGGTAGCTTCAACACCTTGCGGGGATGAATCCTGAGACATCAAGGGCCTCCGGGGTCTGGCAGTTTACGAGGCGTACGTGACCATGCCTCTTGCAGCTTGCCGGTCTCCTGAACGATGAACTCCCACGTCGTTGGCGCCCCGCGCTATGGTTCCAGCCTGTGGGGGTGTAGGCCGAGGTGCATTACCACACGATTCCCGAGAACCCATACGCCGTGCCGACCAGGCCAGGTGTCTCCCAGGCGGGAACCTCCAAGCCCGACCTTATGAGGGCACCGGGAGTAGCCTCCTATGCTGGAGGGAGGTGTGCACCATCCGAAGGCGCGAGGTGCACGACACCGACACCAGCCGCGACACTCCCTGGCCTATCAGCACGAAAGCGGTTTCGGCGTCGGGCAGCGTGCTCGCCTTTAGCAGATCTGCCTACCTGGCAGTCCTCCGTGATGTGGGTGTGTGCGTTGTGGCGAGCATGAACATCCCATTGACCTTTCCGGGCATGCACCCATGGGACCCGGTGGTGGCCCAGAGGCAGCCACTTGGACGTAGAGGAGCAAGAACACGACACCAGGCGTACCTCATTCGGGCCCGTGGAGTTGAGGCCCGAGTGAATCATCGTGTGGTGGTGGAGGCGGCTTCTCGCACCGAGGGACGAAGCAGGGCATAGGGTGCCAAAGCCCTCATGGCGACAGTGACGAGCTCGGTGATGTGGTCCGCCCAGGCGTCGTACCCTCCGCCCGTTTGGTGGTGGCGAAGCAGTTCACCCCCCATGAGCAGCGTGTCTTGCATGTTTAGGTCTCCCACGTGAATGCAGGCCCTGTTGTCCGCGGGCGATGATGGTGGTGACCGCGACGTTGGTGGGTCGGTAACGGTCGTCCAGCATCGAGCCCTCGGGGTGCATGCAGTGAGCGTCGTCCGTGGGGTCGGTGAAGCTGGACGCGAATCCGGAGTTGAAGAATGGCCGAGCAACCCCTACCTGGCGTGCCAAATATTAGAATCCGTGCTCCGCAAACCGTGAAAGGTTCAAACTCTAGGGCTTGCTTGCCCTCCAACCCTATTCTATCTCTCAACTTCACGACGACTCACCGGCGGCTCAACCTAATGAAAGCAAACAAGAACTCCCAAGCAGTTTACCCAGGTTCGGGCCACTTTGTGGTGTAAAACTCTACTCCTGCTTGTTTGGAGTGCTTGAGGTGGAAGACGAGTACAAAGGAGGGTTATCGCCCTAGTGGAGATAATGGGGATCAGATGAGTCTCTCTCCCTCTACTACAGAGGCCGGGCCTCTCTTTTATAATGGACTTGGTCCTCTTCCCCCCAAAACATACTCGGCGGGAAGGGTTGCCACAACGGCCATTTTGAAAGGGGACAAGACTGCACCCCGCCCTGACAAAGGTGGTCTTCGTGTGCAAAAGCCTTTCCTCATGATGCGCTGAAGGGCCGAGGGGTGACTTCCGCCCTACCGAGACCCCAGCCTTGGTCCTCTTGCACCGATCAGTAAACCTTTGGGAAATTCTTTGGGGGCCCACTAGCTGGCCCCGCTTCTTAGCATGAAAGTGGAAATCTTGCCTGTCCATCCCTGCTAGCACGTGAAAGCACAATTGCTCCCTAAGGTGGTTTTGGTAATTAATCAAACCATATGAATCATTGGACAAATGAGTTTATTCAAGTACATTTCAGAAAAGTTCAAAGATGCTTTGGCTATAGGATTGTGTGGAGATGCCCCTTTGATGCAAGGAAGGAATAGTATTAATCGGGGTGAGGTATTATGATGAATTGGTTGCTCAAGTGCTTAACGGTAGTCACCCACTTTCCCACAAAAATATATCTGTCCCAAGCCATATATGCAAAATCGGTGCCACCAACATTTCCTACTCGGCCATACCGACTTTACACTTAGACACATCCTATGCCAAACTCACCATCTCGGTACAACTAACATTCCTATCGATACCACCGCGATTTCGTGACCAATATTATGTTGAGACGATTTCAAGTTTCGGAATTTCTGAGTCTGAAATCGGTCTCACTGAGTTTGGAAACCAGTCTAGGTCATCATATCGGTACCACCGAGATTCCTATATCAATCTCACCCAGAATTCAAAAGTTTCCACATTGAGTGCAACTCGGTACCACCGAGATTCATTTCAGTGTCACCCGGTTGGGAAATAATGTTGTAATGGTTGGATTTTGGGGGCTGCCTATATATACCTCTCCACCTACCTCTCACTCATAGAGGAAGCACTCAAAACACACTTATACTTGCAAGATCCATTTTTCTAAGACAAAGCCACCTACTCATGTGTTGAGATCAAGAGATTCCATTCCAACCTTTTAAACCTTGATTTCTAGCCTCCCCAAATTGCTTTCCACAAGATCAATCTCTCTTACCCCTGCCAAATCTGAGAGAGAGTGATTGAGTGTTTAGGAGACTATCTTTAGAAGCACAAGAGCAAGAAGTTCATTGTTCTACCACATCTATTACCTTTTGGAGGGTGGTGCCTCCTATATTGGTTAGGTGTCGCTCGTATACGGTTAGGTACCTGAATGACGATCACGGCTTCGTTTGGAACCATCTAAATTAGGCGAAAGCTAGTCCGCACCTAAGCGCCCGAGTGAAGAGGTAGTCCTCACTCGAGGCAGGATTTTCCCTAGGCGAAAACGGAATCACTGCTAAGGAATGATTGTTTATGTTCGTCTTGGCGTCCGAATGGAGGTCTTGCCTTCATCCGGAACCCCTTTAAGTGAGGCAAAAACTAGTTTGCAGCTAAGCCCTAGAGTGTGGATGTTTCCACAATCACTCGGGGTAGGGTTTACCTTAGGCGAAATAGGTTCGCTACCAAGAAATAATCGTCCTATTCATCTTGGCACCCGAATGGAAGTCTTGCCTTCATTCGAAGCCCCTCTAACTTAGGCGAAAATTGGTTCGCCGCTAAGCTCCCGAGTGTGGAGGTTTCCACGATCACTCGGGGTAGGGTTCACCTTAGGTGAAACAGGTTCGCTACCAAGATGATTGATGGGGTTATAGTCCTAGGGTAGGGTCATAGGCCTGCCCTGTGGGTCCTACCCAAGGACTACCCCTCATAAGGGACAAGGCCCTTAGTCAGTTCCGACTGAACTAAGGAGTTCCCATCATCCAGTCGGTAACAGGTCCTCGACCATCCAGTCGGAGACTAGCATTCAGAGTGTATCAAACTAACCGACTGGATTCCATTCTGAGCATCGTAACCCCCGTGGAGGGAAACGGTCATACGTTTCCACGTGCCTTTATTAGCATTTAAGACGTACGTTACCTGTAACGTAGGCATTTATTCGCCACTACTCCAGCCCTGTACACCGAACCGTTGTGGAGGGCAGCGCACTCTATATAAGTCACCCTCCCCCACTGGTGCAGGGGTTAGCAATTCACTGTATTCTATATTCCACTCGACAACAAGCTCCCAGAGCACTGAGACGTAGGGCTATTACCTCCACCGCAGAGGGGCCTGAACTCATACAACCTCGCCGTAGCTAAGGCTCTGCCCATCCTTTCGTACCCTACACATCTACTGTCATGCTTATACCCACGACAGTTGGCGCCCACCGTGGGGCAGGCGTCTAAGCGACTTCCGGCGAGTTTGCGACTACATCCTTTCGTCATGTCGTCCGGTGGAGATTCGAGCATGGGTCACGAGATCCTCTTCGGTGCTCTCTCCTTCATCGTCGACGATTCAGCATGGCTTCGGGATGCTCCTCTCGACATCGAGGCGCTTCCCCGCCGCGGGGCTACGCACTTCCGTGCCGGCGCCCGCGGCGTTCTTCTTCTCCAGCAGTCGGCTCCGGTATCGACCTACACCGCCGTCATGCGTCGCAACAAGCGGTCCCGCCGTCCGCGGCTCCAGCGTTGGGTGCGACACGCCCAGGCACGCCAGAACGCGTCTTCACAAGTGGCGGTCCTAGAGTCGGTTGTGGTTCCCCCGCCGTCCCAGCGCTCGGACTCGGTCCCGACTGAGTTTCCTTCCAAGTACGCGGGTCGCGGGCCTGCTGCAGAAGTACACATGGCCAACTCCCATGAAGATCCCCGTCAAGCTGGCCGGAACGAGCACGAGATCGACGAAACATCCGGTGCGCGTCGTCCGCCTCGCCGTTCTGCCAGTCGGCACACTCGGCGGAGCAACGTGGAGTTGTTCCGCACACCCATCCTCAACTTGGCTGCGGCTGCCAAGATAGCCGATTCCCTTCAGCCGACTGATTCAGAGGCTGGCAGGGGGATCGAGCATATCCGAGCCCTATTGCACACGGCGTAGCAGCAAAATTCGGCGGTCTCCCAGTTGCACAACAGGATCCACAATAGTTCTGTTCATGCGAATATGCATCGGTCAGTTCACAGCCCTGGTTCTCATCAGCGACACAGGGGAGGCAGCCGTTCCATAAATCCCGAAGATCGTCGCCATTCACACACCCCTCCGTGGGGTGGGCCCTACGGGCCCCGACATCATGATGATCGGCGTTCAGTCGGTGACACTTACGACCCAAGACCCGACGTAAGAGGACATATCACCCAGCGGAGGGTCGATAGGGGCCGAGCCCACCGCGATGGTTACGATATTGACCGTCCGAGTGGAAGCAGGACCATCGTTTCTGGTCCCGAGTGTTTCAGTCAAGCCATCCGTTCGGCTGACATCCCTCCCAACTTCCGATTGGCGACGGGAATCAGCAAGTTTACAGGAGAGTCCAAGCCAGAAACATGGCTGGATGATTACCGAGTGGCAGTCCAGATCGGAGGAGGGGACGACCATGTCGCCATGGAGCACCTCCCTCTGATGCTCGACGGGTCGGCGCGAGCGTGGCTGAACCAGTTGGCCCCCTCAAGCATCTACAGCTGGGCAGATCTGGCTCGAGTGTTCATCAGGACCTTCGAAGGGACGTGCAAGCGCCCTGCTGGCCTCGTGGAACTCCAACATTGCGTCCAGAAGCAGAATGAGCCCCTGCGTGATTTCATTCAGCGTTGGACAACCCTCTCCCACACGGTGGAGAACGTCACGGAGCATCAAGTAGTCTGCGCCTTCAAGGCAGGCGTGCGGTACAGGCATCTGTACCTGAAGTTCGGCCGAACAGGTGATATCTCCATGAGCAAGATGATGGAGATAGCAGCACGCTATGCAAATGGCGAAGAAGAGGACCGCATCCGAAGCGGCAAGCACAAAACAGTCGCCGATGGAGATGGGAGTAACACTCGGAAGCAGAAGCAGAAAGCTCCGTCCACTCCGCAGGCAGAGGCTGCAGTTATAGCCAACGCCAAGTTCAAGGGCAAAGGGAAGGCTCAGTTCACCCCCAAGAAGAAGCAGTTCAATAATCCCATCCTGGACAAGCCGTGTCCGATTCATACGAAGATGGATGAAGAGGCAACCCCATTTATCCGAAGCATACCACTCGATAGTGTCGCCTCCTGATCCAGGGGTTCGGTGAAGGGCAACCGAGTGAAAAGGACAATGAACAGGATGAAGAGGATAAGGAGGATCCGTTCCCCCAAGTCCATGCAACACTGATGATTTTTGCTGACGTTGAGAGCAAGAGTCGACTGAAGCTGGTGAACAGGGAGGCGAACATGGCCACCCCTACCAACCCCAAGTTCCTCAAATGGTCTCAGACTGCGATCACCTTTGACCAGTCGAATCATCCGGCACATGTACGCACCCCAGGGAGACAGGCTCTGGTCGTCGACCCGATGGTGGAAGGAGTCCGACTGCGCAAAGTCCTCATGGACGGTGGCTGTGGCTTGAACATCATGTATGCCGACACTCTCAAGGGGATGGGCATTCCGATGTCCAAACTCAGCGAGAGCAGCATGCAGTTCCATGGAGTCGTCCCTGGACGGAAGGCCAAGTCACTCGGCCAGATCGCGTTGGACGTCGTTTTCGGCTCCGACAAGAACTTCCGCAAGGAAAAGCTGACGTTCGAGGTGGTGGACTTCCAGAGCGCTTACCACGCAATTCTAGGCCGCCCGGCGTATGCACGTTTCATGGCCCATCCATGTTACGTATACCTGAAGCTGAAGATGCCAGGCCCGAAAGGTGTGATCACCATCACAAGCATTCGACAGCGGGCTGAAGAGTGTCCGCAGCAGGGATCAAGAATCGCCGACCAGCAGATGGCCGTCCTCGAGCTTGACGAGTACAAGAAAACAATCGACCCCGCTGACTTAATGCGTTCGAAGAATCCAGCTTTGGAGTCTGCATTCCAGTCGGCGGGAGAGACGAAGAAGGTCAGCATCCACCCGACGGACGACACTGCTGCCCCGACGAACATCTCCACCACCCTCGATCCTAAATAGGAAGCCGAGCTCACCCAATTCCTCCGTGAGAACTAGGACATCTTTGCATGGAAACCCTCTGACATGGCAGGTGTACCGAGGGAGTTGGCTGAGCACCGACTGCATGTGGATCCCACCGCTCGGCCTGTCCGAGAACGCCTGCGTTGGTCCGCCGCGCACAAGAGGAAGGCAATCGGAGAAGAGGTGGCCAAGCTTTTGGCAGCCAACTTCATTCACGAGGTTCACCACTCCGAGTGGCTCGCCAATGTTGTCATGGTGCCCAAGAAGGACAAGTCGCTCAGAATGTGCATCGACTTCAAACATCTCAATAAGGTCTGCCCGAAAGACCATTTTCCGCTCCCCCGCATCGATCAAATTGTCGATTCGACTGCGGGTTGCGAGCGGCTGTCATTTCTTGATGCCTACTCGGGCTATCATCAGATCCGTCTGTATGGCCCCGATGAATTAAAAACAGCCTTCATCACCCCATTCAGGTGCTTCTGCTACATCACTATGCCATTCGGTTTGAAGAATGCAGGAGCTACCTTTATGCGCATGATCCAAAAATGCCTCCTCGACCAGATCGGTCGGAATGTGGAGGCGTATATGGATGATATCGTAGTCAAGTCACGCAAAGGTTCCGACCTGCTGACTGACTTGGCACAAACATTCGCCAACCTTCGTAGGTACGATATCAAGCTCAACCCCGCCAAGTGTTCATTCGGCGTTCCGAGCGGAAAGTTACTCAGTTTCTTCGTTTCCGAACGAGGGATCGATGTCAACCCCGAAAAGATCGGGACCATCGTCCGAATGGAGAGGCCGGTCAGAATACACGATGTTCAACGGCTCACAGGTTGCCTAGCGGCTTTGAGCAGGTTTATCAGTCGACTCGACAAGAAAGCACTTCCTCTGTACCGACTCATGAAGAAATCAGATACTTTCGAGTGGACACATGAATCCCAAGTCGCATTCGACGACCTCAAAGTCCTACTTTCCACCAAGCCGGTTCTTACTGCTCCGCTCAGTAAAGAGCCCCTTCTTCTGTATATCGCGGCTATAAATCAAGTCGTCAGCACTGTTCTTACAGTCGAACGAGAAGAAGAAGGCAAAGCATACAAAGTTCAGCGGCCATTGTATTACGTCTCCGAAGTCCTGACTCCTTCCAAGCAGAGGTATCCCCACTATCAAAAACTTATTTACGGGATTTACATGACTGCGAAGAAGGTGGCCCATTATTTCCAAGACCACTCGGTGTCTGTCGTTTCTGATGCTCCGTTGTCGGAAATCCTCCACAATCGGGACGCATCAGGCCGAGTGGCGAAGTGGGCGATGGAGATGTTGTACTGCGATATCAAGTTCAAGGCCAATAAAGCTATAAAGTCTCAAGCCCTGGCTGACTTCATAGCAGAATGGGTAGAACAACAGCAACCGACCCACATCTACTCGGCTCATTGGACAATGTTCTTCGATGGGTCCAAGATGTTGTATGGCTCCGGCGCTGGCATTGTAATCGTATCGCCAAAGGGCGACAAACTCAAGTATGTGCTGCAGATACACTTTGATTCCTCCAACAATGAGGGAGAGTATGAAGCTCTCCTTTATGGACTACGCATGGCCATCGCACTCGGCGTCCGTCGCCTGATGGTCTATGGCGATTCGGATTTGGTGGTTAATCAAGTGATGAAGGAGTGGGACGTCAGGAACCCCACCATGACCACATACTTCAATGCAGTGAGGAATCTCGAGAAGAAGTTTGAAGGTCTAGAACTCCACCATGTTCCGCGACTGAAGAACCAAGCAGCTGATGAGTTGGCAAAACTCGGATCCACTCCGAGACCAGTCCCGAGTGACGTCTGCCTCGAGAACCTCCACCTTCCCTTAGTCAAAGAAGATCCTTTCACAGAGGAACCAATACAACCAAAGAGTTCGACAGATCCGACTGAAGTCGACGTACCTGCTGTGGTTGATCTGATCATGGAGATTCTTGTTGTCATCCCCGATTGGACTGTGCCGATCATTGCATATATCCCGAGGCAGGAATTACCAGAAGACGAAGTCCAGGCGAGGTAGATAGTCCGCAGGTCGAAGTCGTTCACTGTCATTGATGGCCAGTTGTACAAGGAAAGCGTTTCAGGCGTTCTTCGACGATGCATCTCCCTAGAGGAGGGACAGTTAATCCTGGAAGAAATTCACTCGGGAACCTGCGGTCATCATGCCTCTTCGAGAGAAATCGTCGCCAAAGCATTCAGAGTTGGTTTCTTCTGGCTGCACGCAAACGAAATGGCTAAAGATATGGTCGACCGATGTGAAGGCTGTCAGTTCTACTCCAACAAGTCCCACAAGCCAACATCTGCGTTGAAGACAATCCCGCTTGTGTGGCCTTTTGCAGTATGGGGATTAGATACAGTCGGTCCATTCAGGACACGCCAAGGAGGATACACACATCTGTTGGTGGCAGTCGACAAGTTCACAAAATGGATTGAAGCCAAGCCCATCAAGAAGCTCGACGCCCTAACAGCGATCAAGTTTGTCAGGGGCATCATCTCCAGATTCGGTGTACCTCACAGCATAATCACGGACAATGGGACAAACTTTGACTCGAATAGATTCAAAGGTTTCTATGCAAGCCAAGGTATCCGAGTGGATTTTGCATCCGTGGCGCATCCTCAATCAAACGGACAAGCAGAGCGGACGAATGTACTTATTCTGCAAGGTTTGAAGCCCCGACTCCTGCGAGAGGTGTGACATGCCGCTGGCGCATGGGTCACCGAGCTACCTTCAGTGCTTTGGGGTCTTCGCACAACCCCGAACAAATCTACATGGCGATCACCGTTCTTCCTCGTTTACGGAGCAGAAGCAGTCCTTCCGAGTGACTTGCTTCACAATGCTCCACGAGTCGAACTCTTCTCCGAAGCTGAAGCAAAACAAGCAAGGCAAGGCGGAGTGGACCTTCTAGAGGAGGAGCGCGAGATGGCACTGACTCGCTCAACCATTTATCAACAAGATCTGCGGCGTTTTCACGCACGACACGTCAGGAGTCACACGTTCCAAGCAGACGACCTGGTGCTCCGAGTGGATCAGCAAAGACCTCACAAGTTGGCTCCTTCCTGGGAAGGACCCTTCATTATCTCCAAGGTGCTGAACAACGGAGCATACAGACTCTACAACATGGACAGGGAGACAGACGAGCCGCGAGCATGGAACGGAGATCTCCTGAAGCGTTTCTACACGTGACCGTCGGATGAAGCAATGTAAAGAACAAGTATTGGTGAAATAATATAAAGCTGATTGAGCTTTTGCAGATTCAAAATTCTTCCCCGGTCGCAGACTCCGGTCTCAAAAAAAAAAAACTTAGCTGCGATCAAGAATCGCCTAAGTACTGACCTTCTCCGAGTGTGTACTAAACTTCGCACTCGGGGACTTAGCTGCGATCAAGAATCGCCTAAGTACTGACTTTCTCCGAGTGTGCACTAAACATCGCACTCGGGGACTTAGCTGCGATCAAGAGTCGCCTAAGTACTGACTTTCTCCGAGTGTGCACTAAACGTCGCACTCGGAGACTTAGCTGCGATCAAGAATTGCCTAAGTACTGACTTTCTCCGAGTGTGCACTAAACGTCGCACTCGGGGACTTAGCTGTGATCAAGAATCGCCTAAGTACTGACTTCCTCCGAGTGTGCACTAAACGTCGCATTCGGAGACTTAGCTGCGATCAAGAATCGCCTAAGTACTAACTTCCCCCGAGTGTGCACTAAACGCCGCACTCGGGGACTAAGCTGCGATCAAGAAACGCCTCAATACAAATTTCCTCCGAGTGTGCGCTAAACGTCGCACTCAGAGACTTAGCTGCGATCAAGAATCGCCTAAGTACTAACTTCCCCCGAGTGTGCACTAAACGTCGCACTCGGGGACTGAGCTGCGATCAAGAAACGCCTTAGTACAAATTTTCTCCGAGCGTGCACTACTCGTCACACTCGAAGACTTAGCTGCGATCAAGAGTCGCCTAAGTACTAACTTCCTCCGAGTGTGCACTAAACGTCGCACTCGGGGACTGAGCTGCGATCAAGAATCGCCTCAGTACAATTTTTCTCCGAGCGTGCACTACTCGTCACACTCGAAGACTTAATGGCGATAAAGAATCGCTTCAATGAGAAAGCTTCCTGCGACTGTATCCTACAGATACACTTGGGGACTCAGCAGACCCTCATTGAGGCTCATGTGGATGTCAAGACCACTGACAATTACATGAGTAACAACTCAATCCGAGTGCGCCCTCACAGTTGCACTCGAAGACTTAGCCGCGATCATGAATCGCCTAAGTACTCTATTGCCTTCGAGTGTATCCTATAGATCCACTCGGAGAATCAGCAGACCCTCATTGAGGCTCATGTGGATGTCAAGACCACTGACAATTACATGAGTAGCAGACCCTCATTGAGGCTCATGTGGATGTCAAGACCACTGACAATTACATGAGTAACAACTCAATCCGAGTGCGTCCTCATAGTCGCACTCGAAGACTTAGCCGCGATCATGAATCGCCTAAGTACTCTATTGCCTTCGAGTGTATCCTACAAATCCACTCGGAGAATCAGCAGACCCACAGGGAGGCTCATGCAGATGTCAAGACAACTGACAATTACATGCTCCGCATGTTTGCCATTGCCTTCACCAAGAAACGCCAAACAAAAACTCGAGCCAAAATCGTATCAACAACTCTTTCGCAACAGAAGAGCAAAAGATTTGATTCAAATTCAAAGTTCGCCTAAAGATAGTTGGCTCGGTGTGGGTCAAGCTTACCCGCACCGAGCCAAGAATGTGACGGCCAACAGCAGTGGCCAAAGTTTCTTACAACCAACACTCGGCATACCGAGGTAAAAAAATTTCTTAAGCATCGTCCGGACTGGCGCTAGGACTGGCGGGCTCTACGAATGTGTCCAGGTCGATCCCGTCGACGATGCGGGTGGCGCTCTCAAGGAAGGTTTCCATGAAGTCTTCGAACTGAAGTTTCTTCGTGTTGGCGACCTGCAACGTTTTCAGCTTCTCTTCGCGCACCTCCTTGCAATGCACTCGGACAAGAGACAGAGCAACGTTCGCAGCACAGCGAGCCGCAGACTTCTTCCACGACTGCACTCGGTTTGGGACCTCCTCCAGCCGAGTCATCAAGCCTTCCATCTCATGTCGAGACTCGTCCTCAGGCCAAAGCTCCTTGTCGATCCGGCCGACGACTTCTCTCAGTCGACCGATGAAAGGCCCAACTTTGTCCAGGCGAATGTGCGCTCGGAGCAGATCTCGATTAGCGTCCTCGCCGAGTGGAATGTTCTCATGAATCGACCGCTCCACGTCAGCTGCTTCAGTCTCAGCGTCCATGCAAAAATCTGCAAACACAGGATGAGCAAACAATAAGCACCGAGTGAAATGCAGATACCACAAGCACTCGGAAAAACAGGACTTACCACCCAGAAGCGTTATCATCTGCCGGGCCCAGTCACTGACGTATTTTTCCTGCGCTATACACCACTTGTTCAGCACATTCATTTGTCCCATCAGCTTGGACCTGTGCACCTTCATTTTCTCCACTTCATCAGTCAGTGCCTTGTTTGCCTCACGGGCCTGCTCCAAGGACTTGTCTCGTTCCGCCAGAACATCCTTCATACCAGACATTGCAACTAGTGCCGCATCCAGCTCACCAGCAAACTGAACCTTTTCAGCCCTGAGAGTCTCGTACGACGTCCCCATCTCACAAGTTTTCTGCCAGCCAGCGCCAAGAGACGATCAGACAAATCCAACAATAAAAAGTCTACGTTCTTCAGACCCCTGCCGACGGAAGCAGTCGACAGCGGTCTCGGGGACTACACCGAGTGGGTTCACTGAGAGTGACCCCACTGGCATGAAACTCAAACAGGTCCGCCCTATTGAGCTACATGACAACACCTAAGCCTATGAGGCTACTACTACCCGACCTGAGTAAAATTACTCTCGGGAACTCATCCGGTAATTACACTCCGAGTGCCCCAACCGTTAGCATTCGAACACATTAATTTGTGATCTAATCAAGTCAAAGACAATGTGTATAAAGACAACTACCGGTGCAAGCACTCGACAGAAGTCTCGGGGACTACACCCACTGGGTTCACTAAGAGTGAACCCATTGCAAAAATCATACGATATCCGAGCACACCCAGTGGGTTACAAGAGAAAAGTAAATACTTACTAGCCCACTTACTCGGATATCGTCCCGCAGTTCCAAGCTTCGCTGGTACAGGGACGTGATGGAGTCGTACGCCTTCTTGGCTTCTCCCGCCATTAGCTCCGCCTGCACCATGGCCCCCTTGGCAGCTCCCACCTGATCTTCCAGAAGGCGCTGGACGTTGTACTCGACGTTCGACTGGCCTGGCATCGTTGGAGGCTCCTTAGGCATCCCAAGGCCCGCTCCAGTCGATTCAGCAGCAGCCAGTGCCGTTTCAGTCGACGGCATCACCTCAGTCGGCAGCACGTCCGCGGCGAGAGCAGTAACTGGTGGAACAGCCTCGAGGACAGGCACCGCAGCTTGCTCAGACCTTCCCTGGTCACCCTCATCCACATAATCGCCCCTGAGAGAAACCCGACCGAACGGCATGAGATCACAGAAAGAAAAAGGGCAAGACCGAAGACAGAATTCGTGATACAATAATGTAAACTCTCGGAATCGCTACGACGCACCTGGCTGGGACGAGACAACATTGTCCATGTCCATGGGATCATCCCCCTGGCGTGCCGGAGAGGTGGCAGAGGTGGCAACTCTGTCGAGTGAAATCCATTCGACCAATAAACGGGAGTCCAATCGAATATCAGAAGAAGTTAGAAGAACAATGCGCTTACGTTGAGGTGACGGGAACGGCGACCCTCATCCGCGGCAAAGCCTTCTGAGGTTTAGATCCGCTCGGTTTGACCACCTTGGAAGGCTGACCCGCAGGCTATAGGATTGTGTGGAGATGCCCCTTTGATGCAAGGAAGGAATAGTATTAATAGGGGTGAGGTATTATGATGAATTGGTTGCTCAAGTGCTTAACGGTAGCCACCAAAAAAACTCACCCACTTTCCCACAAAAATATATCTGTCCCGAGCCATATATGCAAAATCGGTGCCACCAACATTTCCTACTCGGCCATACCGACTTTACACTTAGACACATCCTATGCCAAACTCACCATCTCTGTACAACTAACATTCCTATCGATAACACCGCGATTTCGTGACCAATATTATGTTGAGACGATTTCAAGTTTCGGAATTTCTGTGTCTGAAATCGGTCTCACTGAGTTTGGAAACCAGTCTAGGTCATCATATCGGTACCACCGAGATTCCTATATCAATCTCACCCAGAATTCAAAAGTTTCCACATTGAGTGCAACTCGGTACCACCGAGATTCATTTCAGTGTCACCCGGTTGGGAAATAATGTTGTAATGGTTGGATTTTGGGGGCTGCCTATATATACCTCTCCACCTACCTCTCACTCACAGAGGAAGCACTCAAAACACACTTACACTTGCAAGATCCATTTTTCTAAGACAAAGCCACCTACTCATGTGTTGAGATCAAGAGATTCCATTCCAACCTTTTAAACCTTGATTTCTAGCCTCCCCAAATTGCTTTCCACAAGATCAATCTCTCCTACCCCTGCCAAATCTGAGAGAGAGTGATTGAGTGTTTAGGAGACTATCTTTAGAAGCACAAGAGCAAGGAGTTCATTGTTCTACCACATCTATTACCTTTTGGAGGGTGGTGCCTCCTATATTTATTAGGTGTCGCTCGTATATGGTTAGGTACCCGAATGACGATCACGGCTTCGTTCGGAACCATCTAACTTAGGCGAAAGCTAGTCCGCACCTAAGCCCCCGAGTGAAGAGGTAGTCCTCACTCGAGGCAGGATTTCCCCTAGGCGAAAACAGAATCACTGCTTAGGAATGATTGTTTATGTTCATCTTGGCGTCCGAATGGAGGTCTTGCCTTCATCCGGAACCCCTTTAAGTGAGGCAAAAACTAGTTTGCAGCTAAGCCCTAGAGTGTGGATGTTTCCACAATCACTCGGGGTAGGGTTTACCTTAGGCGAAATAGGTTCGCTACTAAGAAATAATCGTCCTATTCATCTTGGCACCCGAATGGAAGTCTTGCCTTCATTCGAAGCCCCTCTAACTTAGGCGAAAATTGGTTCGCCGCTAAGCTCCCGAGTGTGGAGGTTTCCACGATCACTCGGGGTAGGGTTCACCTTAGGTGAAACAGGTTCGCTACCAAGATGATTGATGGGGTTATAGTCCTAGGGTAGGGTCATAGGCCTGCCCTGTGGGTCCTACCCAAGGACTACCCCTCATAAGGGACAAGGCCCTTAGTCAGTTCCGACTGAACTAAGGAGTTCCCATCATCCAGTCGGTAACAGGTCCTCGACCATCCAGTCGGAGACTAGCATTCAGAGCGTATCAAACTAACCGACTGGATTCCATTCTGAGCATCATAACCCCCGTGGAGGGAAACGGTCATACGTTTCCACGTGCCTTTATTAGCATTTAAGACGTACATTACCTGTAACATAGGCATTTATTCGCCACTACTCCAGCCCTGTACACCGAACCGTTGTGGAGGGCAGCGCACTCTATATAAGTCACCCTCCCCCACTGGTGCAGGGGTTAGCACTTCACTGTATTCTATATTCCACTCGACAACAAGCTCCCAGAGCACTGAGACGTAGGGCTATTACCTCCACTGTAGAGGGGCCTGAACTCATACAACCTCGCCGTAGCTAAGGCCCTGCCCATCCTTTCGTACCCTACACATCTACTGTCAGGCTTATACCCACGACAATGATAGTTCTTGCAAACTTGCTGATGGTCGTGTCCATCGAGGTATCCGAATGACGATCACGACTTCATTCGGAACCATATGATTTAGGTGACGGCTGGTCCACGACTAAGACCCCTAGTGAAGAGGTCGTCCTCGCTCGAGGTAGGATTTTCCCCACGCGAAAGTGGAATCGCTGCTAAGGAATGATTGCTCTGTTCATCTTGGCGTCCAAATGGAGGTCTTGCCTTCATTCGGAACCCCTTTAACTTAGGCGAAAACTAGTTCGCAGCTAAGCCCCCGAGTGTGGATGTTTCCACGATCACTCGGGGTAGGGTTTACCTTTGGAGAAACAGGTTCGCTACCAAGAAATGATCGTCCCATTCATCTTGGCGCCCGAATGGAGGTCTTGCCTTCATTCGGAACCCCTCTAACTTAGGCGAAAAATGGTCCGCGGCTAAGCCCCCGAGTGTGGAGGTTCACCTTAGGAGAAATAGGTTCGTTACCGAGATGATAGGTCTTGCGAACTTGTTGATGGTCCTGTCCATCGAGGTATCCGGATGACCATAAGGACTTCATTCGGAACCATCTGACTTAGGAAAAAGTTGGTCCCCAGCTAAGCCCCTGAGTGAAGAGGTCGCCCTCGCTCGAGGCAGGATTTTTCTGAGAAGAAAGCAGAATCACTGCTAAGGAATGACTACTCCATTCATGTTGGCGTCAGAATGGAGGTCTTGCCTTCATTCGGAACCCCTTTAACTTAGGCGAAAACTAGTTCGCGGCTAAGCTCCCGAGTGTCGAGGTTTCCACGATCACTCGGGGTAGGGTTTACCTTAGGCGAAATAGGTTCGCTACCAAGAAATGATCATCCTGTTCATCTTGGTGCTCGAATGGAGGTCTTGCCTTCATTCAGAACCCCTCTAACTTAGGCGAAAACTGGTTCATAGCTAAGTCCCCGAGTGTGGAGGTTTCCACGATCACTTGGGGTAGGGTACAACTTAGGCGAAACAGGTTCGCTACTAAGATAATAGTTCTTGCGAACTCGCTGATGGTCCTGTTCATCAAGGTACTCGAATGACGATCACGACTTAATTCGGAACCATCTGACTTCGGCGAAAGCTGGTCCGCGGCTAATCCCCGAGTGAAGAGGTCATCCTCACTCGAGACAGGATTCACCTTAAACGAAGACACGTTCGTGGTTAAGGTTATACACCCACTGGGTGTGTGTTTCACTAGAGTGAAGTATTTGAAGATAGTCAAAAAAGTGAGCACTTTATTCTTCTATTCATTTGGATTCATTACAGGAATGAAGAAAGTTCTATGTGTAGAACTTGCGGAGCAGGTCCGCTTTCCAAGATCTTGGTTCCTCCGTGTCATTGTCAATGTTGTACAGTCGGTAAGCCCCATTGTGCAGAAGTTTGGAGATGGCGTATGACCCTTGCCACGGAGGTGCTATCTTGCGGGGTCTCTGTTTCTCCAGTCGGAGGACCAGATTCCCTCTTGAAATGCTCGACCCCTGACTTGTCTGTCATGGTAGCGTTGAAGGTCCTGCTGGTACGCCATGGATGATGAGGGCTACCTCTCAATCTTCCTCTAGAAGATCAAGGTTATCTTGGCGCACTGCTTTAGCTTCAACTTCATTGTACTGCTCCACTCGGGAGGAGTTGTGACGCAGGACACTCGGCAGGACGACTTTCGAGCCGTACACCAAGAACAAGGGAGTTCGCCCGGTGGAATGATTCAGAGTCGTTCGCATACCCCATAAGACGGATGGCAAGTCTTTCACCCAAGTGCCAATGGCGTATTTCAGATCTCTCATCAGCCGGGCTTCACGCCTAGGAGTATCATGCCATTCGCCCGCTCTGCCAGTCCATTCGACTATGGGTGTGGCACGGAGGCATAGTTAACCTAAGTGCCCTGGGAGTAGCAGAACTCGCGGAACTCATCCGAGTCGAAGTTGGACTTGTTGTCAGTGATGATGTCATGGGGGACTCAGAATTGGAAGATGATCTGCGGAATGAAGCTGATGGAAGTCGCCGTGTGCAAGCTTTTGATGGGCTTGGCTTCGACCCACTTGATGAACTTATCCACCACAACCAGCAGATGAGTGAATCCAGTCGACCCGGTGCGTAGAAGGCCGACCATGTCAACGCCCCATACGGCGAATGTCCAAGTGAGTGGGATCGTCTTCAGCACGGATGCAGGCTTGTGCGACTGGTTTTTGTAGAACTGGCATTCGATGCACAAGTCCTTTGCCACGAAGGTCCGAGAGGAAGCATGGTGGCCGTAGGTTCCCGAGTGGATCTCATGCAGGATTTGAAGCCCTTCCTCCAGAGAGATGCACTTCTGGTTCACTCCTGTGGCACTCTTTTTGTATAATTTGGCTCCAAGTACTTGGAAAGCTTTAGACCGTCGAACAATCTGGCAGGCTTCATCCTCGTTCCCGGGAAGCTCTTACCAGAACAAGTAAGCTATATAAGGTTGTTTCCATTCGGGAGTGATGACCAGCATATCATGGATGAGGTCGACCATGGTAGGGACATCAATCCCAGTCGGATCAGAAGGACCGATTGCTTGTGGGGGCTCCTCGGTGAAAGGGTCCTCCTTGACTGAGGTGGCACGTAGGTGCTTGAGGAACACGCCCTTTGGAACAATACTCCGAGTGGACCCGATCTTCGCCAAGTCATCAGCTGCTTGGTTCTTGGCTCGGGGCACATGGTGCAGTTCCAATCCTTCAAAGTTCTTCTCCAGCTTCCTGACCGCGCTGCAGTAGGCTATCATAGTTGGGCTTCGAATGTCCCATTCCTTCATGAAATGGTTGATGACGAGATCCGAGTCACCGTAAACCATCAATCGGCGGATACCTAGTGAGATGGCCATGCGGATCCCATACAGGAAGGGCTCGTACTCTGCCTCATTGTTGGACGAATCAAAGTGAATTTGGAGCACGTATCTCAATTGGTCTCCCCTGGGGAAACCAAAACCACCCCGGCCGCCGAGCCATGGAGCATCTTGGATCCATTGAAGAACATAGTACAATGCTCGGGGACGATTGGAGCAGGCTGCTCTTGCTCTACCCACTCGGTGAGGGAATCCGCCAGGGCCTATGACTTGATTGCTTTCTTGGCTTCAAACTTGGTCTCCAACGGTAGGAGTTCAATCGCCTATTTGGCCACTCGGCCAGTAGCGTCCCGATTATGCATAATTTCTGCTAGGGGAGCGTCGTTGATGACTGTGACCAAGTGATCTTGGAAATAGTGGACCACCTTCTTCAAGGTCAGGTAGATCCCATAAACCAACTTCTGATAGTGCGGGTACCTTTGTTTTGAAGGGGTCAACACTTCGAAAATGTAGTATATTGGTCTTTGTACCTTGAGCTTTGCCCGATTCTTCCCGCTCCATGGTGAGTAAGGTGCTAACCACTTGGTTAGTGGCAGTGATGTACATGAGTAAGGGTTCATGGCTGCTCGGAGTAGCCAACAACTGGGTGGAAAGCAGGGCCTTGAGTTGGTTGAATGTGACCTGCGCCTCGTCGGTCCACTCGAACCTGTCAGATTTCTTAACTGTCGATAGAGAGATAGGGCTTTCTCACCGAGTCGCGAGATGAATCGACTTAGGCCCACGAGGCAGCCAGTAAGCCTTTGCACATTGTGGATGTGCTCCGGCCGTCTTATCTAGATGATGGCTCCGATCTTGTCGGGGTTAGCATCGATCCCTCATTCGGAAACAAGAAAACCGAGTAGCTTACCAGCCGGTACACCGATGGTGCACTCGGCCGGGTTGAGCTTGACCCTGAAGCATCGAAGATTTGGGATGGTTTCGGCGAGGTCGACCAAGAGGTCGGGACCTTTCCTGGACTTGACCACGATGTCATCCATGTATGCTTCGACTTTCCGACTAATTTGTCTCTGCAAACATTTTTGAATCATACGCTGGAATGTAGCCCCAGTGTTTTTGAGACCGAATGGTGTCATGATGTAGCAAAAACACACGAATGGGGTGATGAAAGCTGTCTTTACTTCACCCGATCCGTACATTCGGATCTGGTGGTACCCGGAGTACGCATCGAGGAATGACAAGCGTTCACATCCGATAGTAGAATCCACGATTTGGTCTATGCGACGCAAAAGGAAGTGATCCTTCGGGGATGCCCGATTGAGGTGCTTGAAGTCAATACACATTCAGAGTGTATTGTTCTTATTTGGCACGAGGACCACATTCTCCAACCACTCGGAGTGGTAGACCATGGGGATGAACTCGGAACATAGGAGACGAGCGATCTCCTCGCCGACTGCCTTGCGCTTCTCCATGGAGGAGCGGCGCAATTTTTCCTGATGGGCTTGATCTTCGGGTCCACTCAAAGGTTATGCTCAGCTAGCTCCCTCGGGATCCCCGACATGTTAGACGGCTTCCATGCGAAGATGACCCAGTTCTCACGGAGGAACTAGATGAGCTCGGCTTACTATTTGTCTTGGAGTGAGGTGGAGATGTTGATCGCGACGGCACTCGGGTCGGTAGGGTGGATCTAAACCTGCTTCGTCTCGCCAGCCAATTGGAAGGCGGATTCAGTGGCTGGCCGCTTTGACTTGGGAAGATCTGCAGTGTCCACTGCCTTCTTGTACCTGTCCAGCTTGGCTGCAAGGACCTGCTCGTTGATGATCCTAGAGCTTTGCTGGAGGCACTCTTCTGCAACCTTCCGGTTGCCAGTCCCTGTGATCAAGCCTTTCAGACCTGTCGTCTTGTTTAAGATACACATAACATAGGCATTCCATGAAACGTGCGTAGGCGGGCCTACCCAAGATGGCGTGATAGGCGGTGCGAAAATCGACCACCTCGAAGGTCATCTTCTACTTGCGAATTTTTTTCTCGTTGCCGAATACCATGCTCAGAGTGATCTAACCGAGTGACTCGGCTTTCTTCCCGGGGATGACCCTGTGGAACTACATGTTGCTCTTGCTTAGCCGGGCCAACGGGATGTGCATGGCCTTGAGAGTGTCCACGTATATGATGTTTAGGCCACTGCCTCCATCCAGGGGTGGCCATGGTGGCCGGGTGGTCTGACTCATCGAAAGTAACGGGTGTTTCTTCCCAGTTGAGGTACTTTGTGATAGCCGGATCTTCCATGTTTACCTCCCGATTGCTAACTTTCAATCAGCTCTTGCTCTCCACATTGGTGAAGGTCATGAGGGTCACGTGAATGTTAGGATACCCGGAGGCATCCGTAGGCTCGTCCTCATCCTCCTTATCTCCAGAGGCCTCTCAGCCCATCTCCTTCTGCAACAGTCAGCATTCGCGAGGTGCGTGCTTGGTGGGGATAGTATCCCCTTCCTTGTCTTTGCGAGAATGGATCGGACATGGCTGGTCTACCAGATTGCTCTTCGACGCGGCTTTCTTCTTGAGAGCTCAATCCTTCTTATTCTTGGATTTCCCTTGCCCTGTCCCGGGACAACAGCTACTTCGGATTTACCCGATGTCGCATTTTTGCTTTTGTTTCTTTCCAGTGTTGCCCGACTGTAGGGCCTCACTCGCTTGGCCTTTGCTACTGCGGAGGCGGTCTTCTTCCTCGCCATTCGTGTACCGATTGACAATCTGCATAGACCTATCGAGAGAGAGGTCTCTCGATCGACTAAACTTGAGGATAAGCTCTTGATACCGAGTGCCTGCTTTGAGAGCGCACACGGCCTGGTGCTTGATGACATTCTCAACGGTGTTGTGGACAGTGGTCCACCACAGAATGTACTCCCAGAGAGTCTCGTTGGGCTTCTGGACGTAGTGTTGCAACTCAGTGAGTCCACCTGGGCGTTTGTATGTGCCCTCGAATGTCATGACGAACACTCGGGCAAGATCACCCCAGCTGTGGATGTTGTTGAGGGCAGCTGGTTGTGCCACGCCCTCGCAGGCCCTTCCAACTTGAGGGGCACATGCTTCATCATGACGTAGTCGTCGGCGGCGTCGATCTGGATGGACACTCAATAGTCTTCTAGCCAGGTCTCTCGCTTTGGCTCGCCATTAAATTTGTCGATCCCCATGGACAACCAATAGTTGGAGGGGATTTCGGTCGAAGCACTCAAGGCCGGACACTCGCCGGCCTGCTCACGATCGATCGATCACCTGTTGCGTGATGATGGATTGAGCGTTAAACTCGAGGGCCCGGTAGTCGCCACCCTCATGACCACGCCACCGTTTGGGGCCTGACCGACAGTCGTGAGGACGATGTCCGAGTGAGCCACTCCCCTAAGGGGGTGACCTGCTTCAGTCCCGGTGACCTTGCCTCCAGTCTCCCTGCAGGCCTCCCGGAAGAAGAGGAGACCTTTGGCGTCGCCTGTGCACGTGCGGGCTATGGGCCGACTGCATGGTGTCCGTCTAGACAAACTTGCTCTGGATGTGGTGTCGCGACTGCGACACTACAGAATTCTGCTGCTGTAGGGATGTATTTAGCAGAGCTTGGATCTGCTAAATGCCTTCCCCGGCCGCGATGTCACTCGTTGAATGGAATCACCGATCTGATTGGCGGCGGCCAGGTTCAGTAGAGGAATCCGCATCACTTTGATGTCCCGCGGCGGTCGTTCGGAAACAACTGCGTGTGACTAGAGCTCGGCTGGTCTCTCATAGCCCGAGTGTCGAGTGAGCGCCGGAGCCGCTCGAGGCGCTCACGCTCGGCCAAGTTGGCCAATCGTGCGTTCTCCAGCGCGATCTCCTCCGGGGTATTCCCAGTGATGGGGGTGCGAAGGACTTGGTTGCTCCTCCGTGGTAGTTCTTCATGTTGCTGCTTGGTGAGCGGCTGCGAAATGTGGTGGTGGCCGTCATTGTGATGATGTTCCCTGCCATCATGTCCAAGAGAGTTCTCACCGGTGTGGTCAGGGCTGCTTCCCCTGTTGGTGTCGGCCATCAGAATCTCAGCTGCACCCCTGCTGCTATCACAGTCGAAGTTGCCGAGTGACTCCTCGCTCGACAAAGGGAAGAGGCTGACGGTGGTCTCATTAGAATTGAGCAAGGCCACCTGTCCGGAGATGGCCTTGTTGGGCATAGCATGCTTGATCCATCGCTATATCCGCGAGCGCCCAGAGCGATTGCGGCGGATGGCAGCGGATCGTGGCGATGCCGAATGGTACGGCACCGACGGCGGCCGGATCAGGACTCCGTGCGCTACTACGCTAAAGTGCGATGAACCTCGCGAGGGGAGGGCATTGGTGTCTAGTGGTGCATCCTGCAGCCACGCTGAATCGTCGGCGACGAAGCTGAGGGAACTGAAGAGGATCTCTCCATCGAGTGTCATCATTTTGGCGGAAGTGTGAAAAAATCTCCAACTGTGCTGAATTTGCTAGAAGCGCGACCCCAAGGTGGGCGCCAACTGCCGTGGGAATGATCCTGACAATAGTACTAGGGGTACGAACTAAGGGGCAAAGTCTAGCTAGGTGCAGTGGATGCCCTCAGATTTACAAGTTCAGGCCCCACTCGGAAGTGGTAATAGCCCTACATATCGAGCCCTGAGGCTGGTGTTTTCTTATGGGGGTGTAAAAGATTACAGTGCTGAACCCTTGAGCCGGTGCATGGGACTGGCTTATATAGTGGCTGCCACAACCGAGCGAGCACCATTACAAGGCAATAAATGATAATAAAGAAGGAGCTTAGAAGTAACGACGACCTTAATCCATGGTGTCATTAGTAACGAGGGTCTTCACTGCACTTCATGTGGTGGATTAAGTCCATAGCTGTTGCCATCTCTTTGGTGCCTTCACCTTGCTATAGTCCGAGTGGTATGGAGCATCCGACTAGCGGGAGGGCATCCAAGTGACTCGAGGCAGACTGAGGGATGGTTGCCGAACCGAGTGAGGTTGAGAACGTCTTGGTGACCTTAAGGACACTGATGTTCGTAGGGGGAACTAGGTAGGCCTTAGGAGACACGTACGTAGGCCTACCCCTAATGTACAACCCCATCACGTCCTACTTCAAGTTGTGGAGTTGAACCAAGATGTTTGTAAGGGCTATGAGATCACCTACTTCGTGAATATCTACCGTGAGTGATGCTAGTCTTGTGTGGACAGAAGCCGTGGTGGAATAGACAAGGCCGCTTCTTCACGGACCCCTTGTGGGTGGAGCCCTCAGTGGACTCACACACCGTTACCCTCCGTGGACGTACGATAGTGCCACCTACCAGAACCATGCCAAAAATCGTCGTGTCAACCTTTACGTTTGATCTCCCTATCATACCCTCTACTTTACACTTGCATGTTTTACTTTCCGCTACAATACTCTTAGATATGCATGTGTAGGGTGTACTTGACTAGTCAAAGTTTCTAAAACTGTGCCACACTTAAAATAAAAAAGGCTAAGTTTTATCTTGTCAATTAGTCTGATCACCCTGCCCTCTAGACATACTTTCGATCCTACAAGTGGTACGAGAACTTTGGTCTCCATTGCATTGGTTTAACAACCTAGGGGAGTATGGCATCTAGTGAGGGAAATTATCACCGTAGAGGTCCATATTTTGATGGAACTAATTTTGCTATTTGGAAGCATAAGATCAAAATGCATATTCTTGGTCATAATCCTGTCGTTTGGGTTGTTGTTCGTGTTGGTGTGCAAGGTGATTTCTTTGCAGAAGGAAGAGAATGTGATCGTGATGCCACAGCAAGAAGAACTGAAGATGATGCTATTGAATGGTCAAGCGTGTGACATCGTGTTCAACTTCCTGTGTCCTGAAGAATTCAACAAAATCACTCGTCTTGAGAATGCAAAGGAAATATGGGATACTTTGATTGATATGCATGAAGGTACCGATTCTGTCACAGAATCTTAGTTGGATGTGCTTCAAAGTTAGCTTGACAAGTTCAAGATGAAGGATGGTGAAGGAGTTGTTGAGCTATATTCTAGGCTAGCTCTCATCACAAATGAGATTGCCGGCTTTGGAAGCAAAGAGATGTCCAAAAAATTAATCATCAACAAGATACTTAGAGCTTTGGATGGAAGATAAGACACCACATGCACACTAATTCAAATGATTCCCAACTACAAGGATCTCAAGTCTACTGAAGTCATTGGAAGGATTGTTGCTCATGAAATGTCTCTCAAAGACAAAGCTGAGTTACACAACAAGTCAAGCGGTGCTGACAAAGCTTCAGTCGATGCTCCCACTACTTCAAGTGACAACCTTGTTACCAATAAAGAGATCATCCTCATGGTCCAAAAATTCAACAAGTTCTACAAGAGTAGAGGCAAAGAGAGAAGCTCAAGCTCAATATATGATGAGAAGCGCTCATTGATACGTCTCCATCGTATCTACTTCTCCAAACTCTTTTGCCCTTGTTTTGGACTCTAATTTGCATGATTTGAATGGAACTAACCTGTACCGATGCTGTTTTCAGCAGAATTGCCTTGGTGTTATTTTTGTGCAGAAATCAAAGTTGTCCAAACGTCCTGAAAATTTACGGGGAGCAGTTTTGGAAAATATCAAAAATATCTGCGCCAAGTTCCACCTCAGGGGGTGGGCTAGTGGGCCACAAGCCCTAGCTCTACCACCACCCCCTGGTGGTGGTGGGCAGGCTTGTGGGGCCCACACGGCTCTGCCGCCCCCAACTCCAACTCTATAAGATCCCTTTCATCCCAAAAAAAATAAAAAGAGAAGTTTTCGTCGCGTTTGCGATACGGAGGCGCCACCACCACCTATTCTTCATCTGGAGGGCAGATCTGGAGTCCGTCTTGGGCTCCGGAGAGGGGAAATCGTCGCCATCGTCATCATCAACTTTCTTCCCTCTCCAATTCATTGAAGCTCTTCGTCGTTCGTGAGTAATCTATTCGTAGGCTCGCTGGGGCGGTGATGAGTAGGATGAGATCTATCATGTAATCGAGTTAGTTTTGATGGGGATTGATCCCGAGTATCCACTATGTTCTGAGATTGATGTTGCTACTACTTTTCCATGCTTAATGCTTGTCACTAGGGCCCGAGTGCCATGATTTCAGATCTGAAATTATTATGTTGTCACCAATATATGTGTGTTTTAGATCCGATCTTGCAAGTTGTAGTTACCTACTATGTGTTATGATCCGGCAACCCCGGAGTGACAATAACCGGAACCACTCCCGGTGATGACCATAGTTTGAGGAGTTCATGTGTTCACCAAGTGCTAATGCGTTGGTCCGGTTCTTTATTAAAAGGAGAACCTTAATATCCCGTAGTTTCCTTTTGGACCCCGCTACCACGGGAGGGATGGACAATAGATGTCATGCAAGTTCTTTTCCCTAAGCACGTATGACGACACACGGAATGCATGCCTACATCACTTTGACGAACGGGAGCTAGCCACAATAGCTATTGCATGATGAATATCATCCAAACAAATCACCGACCGATTGCCTACGAGTTTGTCCTACTACTGCTACTACTATTGCTACTACTATTGCTACTGCTGTTACTTGTCTTGCTCTGCTGCTACTACTACTGCTGCCACTGCTGTTACTTGTCTTGCTCTGCTTCTACTGTTGCTACTACTGTCGCTTGCTACTGTTGCTACTTGCTACTGCTGTCACTACTGCTTTTCCTTGCTGCTGCTACTGCTCGTTACACTTCTATTACTCGCTACTTTGCTGATACTACTTTGCTGATAGTAGTTTGCTTGCAGATACTAATCTTTCAGGTGTGGTTGAATCTGACACATTCACCTGCTAATACTTGAGAGTATTCTCTCACCTCCCATCGTGCGACTCAACAAATTTGGGTTGAACACTCTACCCTCGAAAACTGCTGCGAACCCACGCGCTGGTGGGCCATCAACAACATTCTTCTAGTTCCATTGCCGGGGATTGCTAACAGCATTCTTCTGGTGCCGTTGCAGGGGAAGATTTTTTGTCATCAGCATTCGTCTAGCCATCGCCAGAGATTGCAATCAACATTTTTCTGGCGCCGTTGCCGGGGAGGTATTGCTATATTCTCTGAGTTACTTCGGATTTATATCTGTTGATCACTATGAAGAATCTGAAGGATCCGAAGACCAGAGTCTTGCCCTCAACTACGAGGGGAGGTAAGGAATTGCCATCTAGCTTTGCACTTGATTCACCTTCAGTTATGAGTAAGTTTGCGACATCACCTCCTGCTAGAAATCTTGATATGTCGCCTCTGCTTGATGTTGCTTGTGATACTAATGCTAGAGATGCTATGCTTGATACTATGCCTGATGATACTATGCTTGATACTATGCCTGATATTGCTAGAGATGCTATGCTTGATACTGCTTTGCCTGATGATGCTAGAGATGCTATTTTGCCTGATGATGCTATGCTTGATACTGCTAGAGATACTCCTTTGCCTGATGTTCCACTAGGAGTGTTCCTTGATGCTCATATTGCTAGAGTTATTGCCAATGCTCGTGATGCTTCTGGAACTGCCGATACTATTGAGATAGAACCTGCTTTTGCTCCTGCTAGCTCTAGCTCTCCTAGATATGAATTGCCTGATACACCCGAGGGTTACGTTATGGAGGGAGAGATAGCTGAGGACTTTCTTGCATGTAAGGATGCCTATGACGCTGAGAAATTACTTCTCAAGTGGAAGGAAAAATCTCGGGAAGCTAGGATGAACAATGACCCGAAGTTTCCACTTCGCCTATCTTTGTCACCGATAAGGATTATGAATTCTCTGTCGACCTTGAGATAATCTCTCTAGTCGAATCTGATCCTTTTCACGGTTATGAGTCTGAGACGGTCATAGCCCAACTTGCCAAACTATCCGAAATAGCCAACCTTTTCACTAATGAGGAGAAGATCCGCCACTACTATATCCTTAAGCTGTTTCCTTTCTCTCTAAAGGATGATACTAAAGTATGGTTCACCTCTCTTGCTCCTGGATGTGTGCGTAGTCCCCAGGAGATGGTCTATTACTTCTATGAGAAATATTTCCCTGCCCATAAGAAGCAAGCTGCCTTGCAGGAAATATACAACTTTGCTCAACTCCAAGAAGAGATTCTTCCACAAGCTTGGGGGAGGCTCATCCAGCTATAGAATGCTTTGCCTGATCACCCTCTTAAGAAGAATGAGATACTTGATATCCTCTATAACGGACTTACCGATGCCTCTAGAGACCACCTAGATAGTTGTGCCGGTTGTGTTTTTAGGGAACGAACTATAGAACAAGCTGAGACCCTACTGAATAACCTCTTGATCAACGATAATGCTTGGACTATTCCCGAACCACCCTCCTAAGCCAACTCCAAAGAAAAGAGGTATTCTATTCCTCAGTCCCGAAGATATGCAAGAAGCCAAGAAATCTATGCAAGAGAAAGGCATAAGATCTGAAGATGTCAAAAATCTACCACCTATCGAAGAGATCCATGGTCTCGATAACCCGATACAGGTAGTGGAAGTGAATTCTCTGCATAGGTTTGATGAGAGTGATATTCCTTTTGATAAACCTGCTAGCCTATGCTTTGATGAATTTGACAACTTTGTTGCCAAACAACAGAGTTTCAATGATTATGTTAGCAGACATTTGGAACAAAGTACTCGTCTGCTTAGCCATTTAAGTGCTTGTGTAGACAGAAATGTCAATGCTCTGAAGCTTCTGAGTAAACATGCCTCTATGATTACTACTCAGGTAGAACAAGTACTTAAAGCTCAGAATGACCTGCTCAATGAATTAAATGAAAACTCTGTCAGAGTCATTACTAGAGGAGGCAAAATGACCCAGGAACCTTTGTATCCTGAAGGTCATCCTAACAGAATTGATCAAGATTCTCAAGGGATCAATGCTGATACACCCAGTCATCCTAAGGAGAAGAAGAAGGATGATAGAAACTCATGCCAGTTCACCAAATACTATCACACCTGAAGAACCTAATGATATTTCCGCGTCTGATGCAGAAACACAATTAGGTGATGAACATGAACCTGGTGACAATATGGACAGTGATGTTCATAATAATGGTCAACCTAGCCATGACGAGGATGTGGAGATTGAACCTACGGTTAATCCTAATAATCCACAACCTAAGAGATACGACAAGAATGACTTCACTTCTAGGAAGCATGGTAAAGAAAGAGAACCATGGGTTCAGAGACCTATGCCGTTTTCTCCTAAGCCATCCAAGAAAATGGATGATGAGGATTTTGAGTGCTTCGTTGAGATGATAAGACCCGTCTTTCTACAGATGCGGTAAACTGATATGCTCAAGATGTCTCTGTATGCCAAGTACATGAAAGATATCGTGACTAATAAACGGAAGATACCAGATCTTGAGATCTCCACCATGCTTGACAACTACACTTTTAAAGGTGGAACTCCTAAGAAACTTGGTCATCCCGGAGTACCCACTATACCTTGCTCTATTAAAGGAAACTACGTAAGAACTACCTCATGTGACCTTGGAGCCGGTGTTAGTGTTATGCCACTCTCTCTTTATCGTAGACTTGAGTTGGATAAGTTGACACCCACTAAAATTCTCTGCAAATGGTCGACAAATCAACTTCTTTCCCTATCGGCATTTGCGAGGATGTGCCTGTTGTGGTTGCTAACACCACTATCTTAACAGACTTTGTTATCTTGGATATTCCTGAGGACGATGCCATGGCTATCATCCTTGGAAGACCCTTTTTAAACACGGCAGGGGCTGTTATAGATTGCAACAAAGGCAATGTCACTTTCCACGTCAACGGTAATGAGCACACAGTGCTCTTTCCGAAGAAACGATATCAAGTACATTGCATCAATGCTATCGAAAGGACTTCATCGATTCTCATTGGGAGTTTTGAATGCCCTATTCCTCGTGTCAAGATGAAGTATGATTTGCTTGTTGGGGAGATACATATCCCCATTGAGGTGACTTAGTGGCTATTCGAAAATTTTCCGTTCTCTCTTGCGACTCGAGAAGGTTTTGTCATAAGGACTTGGTCAAGCCCATTGACGGATTTCTTTCGATGACCATGAAATGGATGAATCAAGGAGTCACATACCTTTGTTTTAAGTTTTCCTTTTCTTTTGTTTAGAAGAAAAATGATAGAATTACTTTAGTTTTTCCTGTTTTCTGTTTTAGCGTCCCGGAGAAAAATACCTCAAAAATAAAAGTTCTCTGATGGTCCTGAAAAATTAGTATGATTTTTTCTAGAACTTTTGAAAATTTCTGGGCGTGAGAGTTGGCCTCGGGGCTAGACCAGTGGGCCACAAGCCCTGCCACCGCCACCTACCTCCCTGGTGGCGGGGTGCAAGCTTGTGGGGCCCATAGGCACCCCCTCCACTCATTCCAGCTCTCAGTCTCTTCTTCCACCTCCAGAAAAATTTGTTTCGCAGCTCAAACCCGTGTTCTTGCTCATTTGGCTGTGATTTTTGATCTCCTTGCTCAAAGCACCATTCTCCGAACCGTTTTGGGGAATATACTCCTTGGTAAGTGACTCCTCCATTGGTCCAATTAGTTTTTGCTCTAGTGCTTTATCCTTCACAAATTCTTGCTACCTTGGTGACCCTTTTCTTGAGCTAGAAAAGTTGATTTTAGGTGGTTCCAAGTAGTTTTAGCGCGTGATACGGTCTCTAGGCACTAGTAGGAGTAGTTTCTACAAGGTGTGGTTGGTCCTTATTCACCTTTTTCTTGAACTTCATAAATTTCAGCATAAGGAAATTATGTTCAGGAGGAAGTTTCATGGTGGTTCCTCAAGTAACAAGGGTCCTCGTCTCTCCTTTCGGGAGCCTGAACGTTTTCAACTAAGGGACGCACCAGTACAACCATGTGAATGGCCTTCCGATGAGTTCATGATCGAAGCAGGTTTCAAGGATGAGTTTGATCTACTTGTCCGCAATGCCGGGTTAGAAGAATTCCTCCTAGATAAATGTGAACAGTATGCTATGCTCACTGCCTCTTTCGTGTGTAGATTTAAATTTTTAGCTGGCCGTGACTCCTCCATACTGTTTGATCTGTATGATATATCCTATACCGTGGATCTGGAGGATTTCAATAGGATTTTCAAGATACCCGATTGGGGTAGTGTTAATGATGCTCCTAAGTCTTCGGTCAGAGACTTTGTCTCTAGTATAACTGTTGGAGAAACCAGAGATATCACGCAAGCCACCATAGGAAGCATCCATTTCCCTGCCTTGCACTACTTTGCCCTCTTCATAGGTAGGTGCATTAACGGCAGGGGTGCACATTGTCACCTATGCGCTTCCGACCTTAGTATCCTTAAGAGCGCAATAACAGGTGACAGGAGCTTCAATATGGGAGCTATAATAGCAAGGAGGCTGAATAAAAATGCCAGTGAGGGAGGTTTCTTGGTGGAGTTTATACTACATGCTTGGCAAATTTTCTTGGAGTATCCATCCGTCTAGAAGACCCTCCTCTCCGTACAGCCTACCTTGATCGTGTTGCTCTAACACACTACCAGTTCCTTGAGAGAGATCATGGATCTCTCCTATACCGCTTGATATTTCACCGGCAGCGTGTTTTCCATATTACCCTTCCTGCTCCTGCTTTCTTTGACTTTCAGGTTAAACGAAGATACTACATAACCATAGGAGAGGCAGAGGAGTATGAGAGGGAGGCGATGGCTGCTCGACTTCGTGAGGAAGCTATTCAGGCAATGGCTGCAGCACTCCCGTATAACACCCATTATGACTTTGGGTTTCGCGAGGATCATCCATGGGAGTAGACCAAGCTAGGCCAAAAGCCTAAGCTTGGGGGAGTACATGTTCTCACCAACTTTACATTCATGCTTATGCTTTCACTTTGTTAGCCGGTGTTTAAACCTTGCCACTGTATTATCCATGTTAGTTTCTTTTCGTTTTCTTGTTTTCTTGTTTTGTGTCCTTTTGAGAAAATCCAAAAAGATTTTTCTTTCTTCTTTTGCTTGTTGGGAGCTTTCCCGTGTAAATAGTTTTCTTTTTCTTTGGGTCAAGGTAGAAGATATTGGTTACAATGTTTAGTGATTCTTACGTGCTTACCTATTTAGCTTTCAAAGAACCATATTATTTTGTCTTCTCATTTGTGTTTGCCTGCAAATTCAGCTTAGTCCATTGTGCTTAATATTGTTCACATCGTTCGATCGTGCAAATGAAAGGCAACAATGATGATATATGATGAAGTGACTGAGACTTAAAAGCTGGTATGAACTCTATCTATTTTGTTTTTGTAAATATGACTAGCTTGTCGACCCAGATTTAGTTTTGTTGTGAGAGAACCATGTTTGCAATGACAACTTAGAGATCATAGTTTTTGATGCCATGCTTATTTAGCTGAGAGCTTATAATGGTTTGTCTTGAATGCCAACATAGATTTTGAGATGACTATGATGTAGTATGATAGGATGGTATTCTCCTTTGAATGTTTCAAGTGGCTTGACTTGGCGCATGTCCATGCATGTAGTTGAAACAAAATCAACATAGCCTCTATGATGTTCGTGTTCATGGTGATTTATATCCTGTTCATGCTTGCATTCAATGTTAGTCAAACTCATTGCATCTTGATGACTGTTGTCGCTCTCTAGTTGGTCGCTTCCCAGTCTTTTGCTAGCCTTCACTTGTACTAAGCGAAATACGGCTTGTGCATCCACTTCCATAAACCCAAAAGTTTCACCATGAGAGACCACCATACCTACCTATTTGCGGTATCTACCTGCCGTTCCAAGTAAATTTGCATGTGCCATTCTCTAAACCTTCAAGAAATAATCTGTTTTGCATGCCCGAACCGCTCATGTGGTGACAGAGGGCTATTGGTATCTTCCATGCTAGGAGTGTTATCCTCGACATGTGTTTATTCATAGTCATTCACGAGAAAGGGGCCGGTATTTGGAATGCCCAGTTCCACGCTTAAATCGAAAACATAACTGTAAAACAAGACTCCCCCCGGATTGATGTTAGTATGGACGATACCCGAGGATTCGGCTAGCCGTGGAGTGTGATTGATTGGTGGTGGGGGAGTTAAAACTTTACTTTTTTATTTGGGAACCGCCTATAGCATGAGTAGCATGGAAGATATTGAGAACTCTTGGTCATTGCATTGACAATGAAAGCATGCCACCAAAATTAGTATCTCTGTTTTCAAAGCTTGAGCTCTGGCACCTCTGCAAATCAATGCTTCCCTCTACGAAGGGCCTGTCTATTTATTTTCCTGTTGAGTCATCCTCCTCTTATATAAGCACCAATTAGAGAGCACCTCTGTCATTTTTATGCTTTTGCTTTTGATTGATATTGAATATGAGTATGACTGGATCTTCGTTGCTATGAATTACAATGTTTAGTCAGCCCTTGATCTTTGAAAGTGCTCTGCATTTATGTTTTGCGGTCTTAGAAAGAGCTAGCGAGATACCACCTATTCATATTGCTTCATCCTTGTTTTGATTGAAGTGTTGGTATTTGAAACTCATTATTATTTGCTCGTTAGCTGATTATGCCATTGATATTAGTTGACCGTGAGACCTTTGTGTCATTTGTTTATGTGGTTAACTTGTGATCTTGCTGAAATTCTGGTTGTCAGTTAGACATAGTTGCAACAACAGGATCAAACATAGTTTGTCAAAGTTTTTCTTTCTCTCTCAGTTTGTCAACTGAGTTCCCTGAGGACAAGCAAGGTTTTAAGCTTGGGGGAGTTGATATGTCTCCATCGTATCTACTTTTCCAAACTCTTTTGCCCTTGTTTTGGACTCTAATTTGCATGATTTGAATGGAACTAACCTGGACTGACGCTGTTTTCAGCAGAATTGCTTTGGAGTTATTTTTGTGCAGAAATCAAAGTTCTCCAAACGTCCTGAAAATTTACGGGGAGCAGTTTTGGAAAATATCAAAAATATCTGTGCCAAGATCTACCTCAAGGGGTGGGCCAGTGGGACACAAGCCCTGGCTCCGCCACCACCCCCCTAGTCGCGGTGGGCAGGCTTGTGGGGCCCACACGGCTCTGCGGCCCCCAACTCCAGCTCTATAAGATCCCTTTCGTCCCAGAAAAAATAAAAAGAGAAGTTTTCATTGCGTTTGCGATACGGAGGTGCCGCCACCACCCGTTCTTCATCTGGAGGGCAGATCTGGAGTCCGCCTTGGGCTCCGGAGAGGGCAAATCGTCGCCATCGTCATCATCAACGTTATTCCCTCTCCAATACCATGAAGCTCTTCGTCGTTCGTGAGTAATCTATTCGTAGGCTCGCTGGGCGGTGATGAGTAGGATGAGATCTATCATGTAATCGAGTTAGTTTTGATGGGGATTGATCCCTAGTATCCACTATGTTCTGAGATTGATGTTGCTACTACTTTGCCATGCTTAATGCTTGTCACTAGGGCCCGAGTGCCATGATTTCAGATCTGAAATTATTATGTTGTCACCAATATATGTGTGTTTTAGATCCGATCTTGCAAGTTGCAGTTACCTACTATGTGTTATGATCCAGCAACCCCGTAGTGACAATAACCGGAACCACTCCCGGTGATGACCATAGTTTGAGGAGTTCATGTGTTCACCAAGTGCTAATGCGTTGGTCTGGTTCTTTATGAAAATGAGAACCTTAATATCCCGTAGTTTCCTTTTGGACCCCGCTACCACGGGAGGGATGGACAATAGATGTCATGCAAGTTCTTTTCCCTAAGCACGTATGAAAACAGAATGCATGCCTACATCACATTGACGAACGAGAGCTAGCCACATATCTCTCCGTGTTATAGCTGTTGCATGATGAATATCATCCAAACAAATCACCGACCCATTGCCTACGAGTTTGTCCTACTACTGCTACTACTGTTGCTACTACTGTTGCTACTACTGTTGCTACTGCTTTTACTTGTCTTGCTCTGTTGCTGCTACTACTGTTGCCACCGCTGTTACTTGTCTTGCTGTGCTGCTACTGTTGCTACTACTGTCGCTTGCTACTGTTGCTACTTTCTACTGCTGTCACTACTGCTTTTCCTTGCCGCTCCTACTGCTCGTTACGACTGCCGTTACTCGCTACTTTGCTATTACTACTTTGCTTGCAGATACTAATCTTTCAGGTGTGGTTGAATCTGACACATTCAGCTGCTAATACTTGAGAGTATTCTCTCACCTCCCGTCGTGCGAATCAACAAATTTGGGTTGAATACTCTACCCTCAAAAACTGATGCGAACCCACGCGCTGGTGGGCCATCAACAACATTCTTCTAGTTCCGTTGCCGGGGAGTGCTAGCAGCATTCTTCTGGTGCCATTGAAGGGGAAGATTTGTTGTCATCAGCATTCGTCTAGCCATCGCGAGAGATTGCAATCACTCATCTAGTCGTGACCGAAACTACTACAATTGTGGACACCCGAACACTTTTCCAATGAGTGCTCGGCTCACCACAAACGAAGAGAAGAGTTACGTAGAAGACGAAGCTCAAGAGATGAGTCACCTCACAGAGAGAGAAGGAGCAAAGAAGATCATCATGGACGAAGACACTCCGAGAGAGGCAGAGAATCGGAGAAGAAGGACTAGTACACCAAGAGCAGCTCAAGAAGAATACATTAATCTCATGTTGGTGAATGGGTTTCTGGCTACGAGTTTGACAAAATATGAGAGAAGTTGTCACACCAACTCTGACTACAGTCAAGATTAAGTTGTTGCCGACATTGCACTTGTTTCGTCCAACTCCTACGACTTATTTTCTTCACCAAATGAAGGGATTGGAAACTGCTTCACAGCAAAAGGCTCCAAGGTATCACACCCCGAGTATTTTGACTTTGATAGTGATCAGGATGACTTGTTAGGGCAAGATGACTTGCTCTTTGATAAGACTAGTTATAACATTGAAAATGAACTTGCTAATTACCATGCTAGTCAGGAGAAATCGAATGATGATGATAAGAAAGAGATTGAACGACTAACTAAAGAATTAAAGACTCTTAAGTTAGCTCATGAAACTACTCTATAAGATCATAGAGAGTTTGCAAAAACTCATGAGAAGATATGCTTCGAGAAGCTAAATTTATAGCATGAGCATGTGTTCCTAAAAGCAATCAATGCTGATCTTCAAAGGGAGAGTTCGTCTTATCTAGCCAAACGATTACTCCTGTCTACTTTTCTTCCACAAGTTAAACCTAAGAACAATAGTAACAAAGGCAAGAAATTTTCTTCATCTAGTAACAACAATCCTAAAGCTAAATCAAATGATATTGTTGCTAGTAGCTCTCTTCATTCCACTAATGATTCTCTTAGCCAAGTTACACTTGAGCAAGAAAACGATTTATTGAAAGGGATTATATAGAGAGGTGTCTTCAAGAGTCTTGTCGGAAGTAAGAAACTCGAGGAAATTGTGCGCAAGAAAGGAGGACATCGGAAGAAGCAAGGTGTTGGCTACTTCAATGTCAACGGAGATGTTTGGGAAGAAGGTCCATATCCCATTCCCAAGTTTGTTCCTCAAGAGGAGAAATATGATCCTACTCCTCCCAAGGGAACAAGCTCTCAAGATGGCCTTCTACCGCAAGACCACAAGGGCAAGGGAAAGTGTCAGGAGGACATTGACTCATTTGAGAAAAACCCCAAGCTAAGGTCGAGTGGGTTCCAAAGGAGACGCCTAGTACAACCTCATCTAGTGCTACCACAACTCCAAGGATCCCCATCAAGGTGACGTGGGTCCCCAAGAAGAAGAACTAGAAAGTTCTTGAGGGGTGGCTCCGGCGGTGAAATTCACTCTTATTCATTTTGGCAAGAAATAGTGATACGTCTCCAACGTATCTACTTTTCCAAACTCTTTTGCCCTTGTTTTGGACTCTAATTTGCATGATTTGAATGGAACTAACCCGGACTCACGCTGTTTTCAGCAGAATTGCCTTAGTGTTATTTTTGTGCAGAAATGAAAGTTCTAGGATTAACCTAAAAATTTATGGAGAATATTTCTGGAACTAATAAAAAATACTGGCGAAAGAATCTACCGGAGAGGGGCGACCCCCAGGCCACAAGCCTGCAGGGCACGCCCCCTAGGTCGCGCCCCTAGCTTGTGGGGTCCCGCAGGCTCCACCGACCTTGTTTCCACTTCTATATATTCCTTTCCTGGGAGAAAAAAAATCAGAGAGAAGAGTTCATCGTGTTTTGCGATACGGAGCTGCCGCCACCTCCCGTTCTTCCTCGGGAGGGCAGATCTGGAGTCTGATTTGGGCTCCGGAGAGGGGAAATAGACGACGTCATCATCACCAACCATCCTTCATCACCAACTTCATGATTCTCTCCATCGTTCGTGAGTAATTCCATCATAGGCTTGCTGGACGGTGATGGCTTGGATGAGATCTATCATGTAATCGAGTTAGTTTTGTTAAGGTTTGATCCCTAGTATCCATTATGTTCTCAGATTGACGTTGCTATGAGTTTGCTATGCTTAATGCTTTTCACTAGGGCCCGAGTGCCATGATTTCAGATCTGAACCTATTATCTTTTCATGAGTATATATGTGTTCTTGATCCTATCTTGCAAGTTATCGACACCTTTTACGAGTTATGATCCGCATCTCCCAGGGTGACTATAACTCGGATTATTTCCGGTGATTACCGTAGTTTGAGGAGTTCATGTATTCACTAAGTGATAATGCTTTAGTCCGGTTCTCTATTAAAAGGAGGCCTTAATATCCCTTAATTTCCATTAGGACCCCGCTGCCACGGGAGGGTAGGACAAAAGATGCCATGCAAGTTCTTTTTCAGAAGCATGTATGACTACATATGGAATACATGCCTACATTACATTGATGAATTGGAGCTAGTTCTCTATCACCCTATGTTATGACTGTTGCATGATGAATGCCATCCTACATAATGATCCATCACTGATCCGTTGCCTGTGAGCATTCCACATATTGAACTTTGCTAAGTTACTTTCCTATTGCTATTGTTACGATCACTACAAAACTGCTACTGTTACATTTGTCACCGTTACCATTACTTACATACTATTTTGCTACTAAATACTTTGCTACAGATATTAAGTCTTTCAGGTGTGGTTGAATTGACAACTCAGCTGCTAATACTCGAGGATATTTTTGGGCTCCCCTTGTGTTGAATCAATAAATTTGGGTTGAATACTCTACCCTCGAAAACTTTGCGATCCCCTATACTTGTGGGTTATCAACTACATGCAATCAACCTCAACCATATGCATTAGTTCAAGGAGTCGCACATTCCCTCAAAGGTGAGCAAGGGACACGGTAATTAATGCATCTTTGCACATCACCTCCCATGTATTTCACTCCATGTCCATAGATATTCTTGTGTTTGTCCTTTTTCTTTGGGACTAACCCATGTAGGTGAGAAGAGTAAGAAACAACAAGGATTTCTCCCAACTCTAGTTGATATTCATCAACAATGAGAATCCGTCACTACTTCACCTACTTGAAGTCTTCTACAATAAAACCCAAGGTTAGTTGATCCCTCTTAGGGGGAATGCCACATCTAGGGGGAATTATACTCTAAGACTTGAGTAGAGGCGTCTCCTAAATGATGTGAACACATTAATGCATTATGTAAAAGTGGTAACCCCACTTGTCCTTAATAGATGAGTATGACCTATGGTCAAGTATTCTTACTTGTCTCTTATGTCAATATACTCATGTATAGCTGACTTCGTCATCGCCAAAGTGTTGGACAAATGCTAGAATATTTGTGGATGTTCACCATGTTTTGTTTGACATCTTATTGTGTGAGTATGTTGGTATGCATATTTTTGCTCGTTCGAGGATATCCAATTGTTCTTATTTGGATTTCAATTTTATTTGGCCAATTTGATATACAAGAATGCCTAAGTACCCTTCTCTATCTATCTATGCTTTCTCGTCTCAAATTCTATTCATGCTACATAACAAAATTTGAGCAAGCACTTTAGGGATATTCTGTGTGAGGAGCACTCAGAGATTCGTCTCGACAAGGGATCAATTCCAAAACCTCCCAAAGTGCATCTTAGTGTGACCAAGCTCAAAATATCAGTCCCACCGAAGCCAAGGGTTGACACATTTTATTCATCTCGGTACACCGAGTTTGGCGTTTCAGCCTCACTGAGCCCTGTTAGTAGATAGCTATGGAACTCGATGGCACCAAAAATCAAACTTCGTGTCACCGATAGTGAGGGGATATATATAACAACGGACCTGACTGTTAAACAAATTCTTTCAAACGTTGCCTCTCAGCACCACTGGTTGTCATGGACATCAATATTGATCCTCATGTGTGCCCTCGCCATTGGAGTACTCGTCTTACGGAATCTTCACCGTCGTTGATGGCGTAGCGGATCCACACCAAGTTAGTGTATGGATTCAATCACTTTTTGTGCTCCCCGTCTAATTCTTGCGCAAATTAAGTTCTTCCTATTTCAATCCATGATTGCAAGTATTCTATCCAGAAGAAAAATCCTTTAGAATAGCGAGCAACGAAGATTTTAGGTTTAACAGTCCACTAGATTGAATCTCGGTGTCACCGAGTTGAGAAAATCGGTAGTACCAATTTTAGTTTTAGGGTTGCTGAATGGTCTCAGTGGAACCGAGTTCTTATTTTCGGTGAAACCAAAAAGGGGTACCAAGTTTCTTTAAAAGATATCATGTGTCTTGGTGGTCCGAATTTTTTACCTCGGTAGAACTAAAATCCAATTTTGCTGAAAGTTAAAACTATTTTTTTAGAGTTCGAATTTGACAAAACTTCTAGAATTTTGTGATGCTTATCTTTTGAAGCTCTTCTATATCTTTTCATATGGTGAGCTTGTTTGCTTGTCTGCCAGTGTGCTAGCTTGCTTGTGTGTTGGTCTTGCAAGATGTTAGGTTCTGATGACAGTCAGAATAACTTTAGTGAGCCCCATGTTGAATCTGATTTACGCACTAGTCCTGAGAGGGCCCCTTATGATCTAGGTACCTCCAGCTCCCATGGCATGCCCAAGGCAGCTACCTGGTCCAGGAAGAAGCTAAATTCAGATGAAGAAGATTCTGATTTTGTTCCTGAAGTTCCCGTTCCCCAGAAGCAGAAGGAGAAGGCTGTTGTCAGGAAGGTAGTAAGGAAGGAGTATACCAAACCTTGTGAGGCTGAGCTTACTAAGAAGCCAGCTGTGAAGAGACCTAGGAAGAGAGTTATTCATGTCATTGGTAGACAAACCTCAATGTATGAAGATCCAGCAGAAAGTGCTGATGCTGAGGACGAGGAGGAAGAAATACCAGTTGAGGCCCCTCCTCCAAAGAAGAAGAATCTTATGGATAATGCCATGCCCAAGAAATCTGCACCAAAACCTTCATCTCCTAAGAAGCGTGTAGCTCCCAAGGGGACTACAAAGGACATACATGTAGCTGTCAAAGAGAAAGGCACTGCTTTGAGAGCCTTTGCTGCAGAGGAAGAAGATGAGGATGCACCTATTCTCGTGAAGCTAAGACATCATCTGACACTTCACAATGAGGCTCATCCAATTAATGAAGACATGAAGTAGGGGAGAGATGCAGGGTTGAGGAAGTGGAGAGCCATTGATCCAGATGCTGTGAGGAGAATAAATGCTGTTGATCCCCACTTTCACACAATGGAACAACAAGATTTCTATGAGACAGTTCTATTTGACAAGAGTCCAGTAGTCAGCGACATAAGATATGTCGACTGGGAATACATCAAAGCGAGTGAAGATTTCTTTCCTCACGTGAGTGAAATCTTCAATCTTGTTGACATTGAAGAGTTTGTTGGCAGAGAGATGACTGCATGGAATGATGAGGTGATTATGCAATTCTACTCAATGTTTCCTTTCTATGCAGACGACACAATTGTCTGGATGACTAATGGTCATAGATATGAAGCCACAATTGAAGAATGGGATACTATCATTGGTGCTCCAAAGTCACATGAAGAGGACTTGGATGTGTATTCAGATCCTAAGATGAATCACAACTCCATGGATAATATGTACAAACCAGTGCCAAATGACTATCTACCGTCTCACAAGCTTGGCTCTGTCTATTCGTTGCAAGAAGGGATAACCACTACCAACACTATCTTGAGACATACCATGATGCCGAAATCAGGTGATGATAAAATGATTAGAGGCTATTCCATCAATATGTTGCATCATCTAGATACCCACATTCGCTTCAAGGTGATGGAATTGATTGCTGAGACTGTCAGTAGGACTGCTACACACCAAAAGAGATCTTGCGGATATGCACCATACATTCACATGCTCATAAATGCTAAGATTGGCAAGCATGCATATAAGCTTGATCTTCCTCATTTGCCACTTCAGCCTGAGTTTGAGGATAATATAGTTGTGATGGATGACACCCATCCCAACTCAGCTACAGCTAGAGAGGCAGCAGAGGCTGTAGCTGCACAGGCTGCTAGGAATGCTCTAGCTCAACCACCACAATTTAAAACCAGAGATGAACATCTGTCTTTCTTGGTCAGAACCATCCAAGGAATGGAGAAGAATATTTGACAGATTTTTCTGAACTAGAAGAGTTTAGAGAGGATCATGGAGAACAACTTCCACGACCTGGATGTGAAGGTAACGGAGTTGACCAGCACTCTTCCGCAGCTTCGGCATGAAGTTGACTGAGTAAAGATTCCACGCTTAAATGATGATGATGATAACGATGATGATAATTCACCTCTTTGTACTAACACTCGGTTCACGACCCAGACTAAGTTAGCAGTAGTGCTAGTACTGGAAGAAAGGCCTTCTTCATCAACTCAAGCTTCAGCTCCTGCTCCAACACCTCCAGTGCCTACACCTCCAGCTCTAGCTCAAGCAACATCTGTAGTACCCTTTGTTGATGCTCCCTTGTCTACTCCAACTTCTGCTACTGGAGGAGATCGTGCCCAGAGAGATGCTTAGACTAGACCTTTGAACTTTTTGGCACTTGTTGCCAAAGGGGGAGAAGTATATATATCAATAGGCTTCAAGAGAGAGAGAGAGAGTTTGACTTTATTTGCTCTTGTTTGGTTTTCCAAAACTTTTGGTCTTTTGGATCACTCTATATGTTTAGATGTGTGTTTGATCATACGCTTTGATTGTTTGATTCTACCACATTATGACCTTTGAGCTATTTACATCATGATCATTCACTTGCTTGTTGGTGTTATGTGCATTGCTATTCATTCATGTCATTTATGCGCACCACCAAGTTGTATGTGACATAGAAGAGTAACACATAATTATAATCGATTGTGCACTTGCATTGAAATGCAAATTTAAAATAATGCACAAATTTAGTGGGAGCTCTTGCTTTTCACATACCTCTAAAAGCGTCGATGTTAATCATTGTTTATATCTTTTTTCAAAGCTTTGATCTATATGTTGTCATCAGTTACCAAAAAGAGGGAGCTTGAAAGCACAATTGCCCCTAAGGTGGTTTTGGTAATTAATCACAACATATGCATCATTGGACTAATGAGTTTATTCAAGTACATTTCAGAAAATTTGAAAGATACTTTGGCTATAGGATTGTGCTGAGATGCCCCTTTGATGCAAGGAAGGAATATGATTGGCTAAAGCTTCAAGCAAGAAGACTCTTCATTTTATACTTTGTGAGAAATCACTATGAGTCCATAGGAAAGCCAATACTATTAAAAGGGGTTGAGGTATTATGATGAATTGGTTACTCAAGTGCTTAGAAATAGCCACAAAAAACACTCAACTACTTTCCCACCAAAATATATTTGTCCCAAGCCACCTATGAAAAATCGATGCCACCAAAGTTTCCTACTCGGCCATACCAATTATACACTTATACAGATCTTATGCCAAACCAACCATCTCGGTACAACCCACCACCGCGATTTGGTGACCGACATTCTGTTGACATGATTTCAAGTTTCGGAATTTCCGAGTTTGAAATCAGTCTCACCAAGTTTGGAAACCAGTTTAGTTCATCGTATCGGTACCACCGAGATTCCTATATCATTCTCACCGAGAATTCCAAAGTTTCCACATTTAGTGCAACTCGGTACCACCAATATTAATTTTGGTGTCACTGAGTTGGGCAATACTGTTGTAACGGTTGGATTTCGGGGGATGCCTATATATACCCCTCCACCTAACTCTCACTCGTAGAGGAAGCACTCAAAACACACTTACACTTACGATATCCATTTTTCTGAGAGAGATCCACCTACTCATGTGTTGAGATCAAGAGATTCCATTCCAACCTTTTGATCCTTGATTTCTAGCCTCCCCAAGTTGCGTTCCACAAGATCAATCTCTCCTACCCCTGCCAAATCTAAGAGATAGTGATTGAGTGTTGAGGAGACTATCTTTAGAAGCACAAGAGCAAGGAGTTCATTGTTGTACCGCATATATTGCCTTTTAGAGGGTGGTGCCTCCTAGAATGGTTAGTTGTCGCTTGAGAGCCTCCTACTTTGAGTTGTGGAGTTGAACCAATATGTTTGTAAGGGCAAGGAGATCTCCTACTTCATCGAGATCTACCATGAGTGACGGTAGTCCTGTGTGGACGAAAGCCGCCGTGGATTAGACAAGGTCGCTTCTTCATGGACCCCTTGTGGTGGAGCCCTTTGTGGACTCTTGCATCTATGACCCTCCGTGGGTTGAAGTCTCCACTAACATGGACGTACGATACCGCCACCTACCGAAACCATGCCAAAAATCGCCATGTCAACCTTTGCATATTATCTCCCTACCTTACCCCCTACTTTACACTTGCATGTTTACTTTCCGCTGCAATACTCTTAGATATGCATGTGTAGGGTGTACTTAGCTAGTCATAGTTGCTAAAACTGGCCCACACTTAAAATTGGGAAAAGGTTAAGTTTTTATCTTGTCAAGTAGTCTAATCACCCCACCTCTAGACATACTTTCGATCCTACAGCACCGCTCCTCCGCCACCTGCGCGACTTGCGTCACCCACGTGGAGGCACGGGATTATGAGGCCCTCGTCAGCTCACACCTCATGAGCCTGTCCCGCGAGAGCCTCCGGGATGGCCCTTTGCGATGTTCCTCAGACGCTTCCCTTGCGAGGCAAGGGCCCTCGCGAGGGTCTTCCTTGCAAGGCTTGCTGATGGGTCGAGCCAGGCTTGTCCAACCGTGTTCTGCCTAGGGCCACGGACGATGGGCCTCGGTACCCCTGGTTTGAGGGGCCTGAGAGACAGGAACCTGTCAATACATCAATACATAGCAATCATCGTACAAAAGAGCGGGATTTGACTATGGATGAAAACAAATGAGGGAAGATGACGTCCACCCTACTATTCCGAGGTTGCCGATCTAGAACCCATCATATGGTGATCTAAGAAGAAGAAGAAGAACTCTAAATATAACAACCATTGCTCTGATGTCAAAGCATCGCTCTCACCTGTACCTACACCTATTGTCGTAGTAATCTACGAGCCTTTAAGGGATTGAACAATCTCATTAGCAAGGGTATCAAGACTAGCAAATCCTAAAGGGTGAGTGATACGTCTTGTAGCGACGTGTTTTTCTAAAAATAATTTCCAGAAAACAGGTCTCTATGTTTACCAGCCCCAGGATTGCCGTTAGCTGGTAGACACTTAATTGATACAGAATATCCAAGAAAAATACAAAATCAGGGTTACAAGACCATGAGGTCTACTGGGTTGAAAAAAAGTCTAAGGTTGAGGCGGAAGCGACTCGAGGAATCTCCAGTGCCCATGGGACTCCATTCCCACAAGAACAACTAACCTGGATAAATTCCTATCTCACAAGGCTGTTATCCTTGACTCCTATGTTTTGGGGCTGACGACATCATGCTCCTTCCCGAACGCCATCTGGCCAAGACAATAGCCAGGGACATGCCAGTGAGTACTTTGAATGTACTCGCAAACATCAAGAAGACATATAAGTTAAGCAGGCGAGAATGCATGCAAATTCCTCTAACAATTATATCATGCCATTAGAGTTTAACTCATGAATGCATTCATGCAGATACACAATTTTTCCATCAATGTTTTATAAATGAGCAAGGAAGGTAATAATGAATGATATGCATGCCCTAATCGGGCGTCGGAGCGACACCACAAAAAGGGCTTAAAATAAATAATAGGCCACAATCGGGTGTCTTAGAGACACCACAGGAGGGGCTTATAAGAAATAATAATAATAAGCATGCCTCAGTCGGGAGTCTAAGCGACACCACATAAAGGGCTTATACGAAACAATAAACATGCCACAGTCGGGCGTCTGCGCAACACCATGAAAAGGGCTTATAAGAAATAATAATAAGTGAAGAATATCCAGGAGGTAGAACCGTCCCAGGGATATTCGACAAACATAATCATAGGGGTGAGTCCATAGTAATAATTATAATAGGGTCATCCACCACATTTCCGGATTAGTCTCACGATTTCTTTAACTTCCTCCGGAGACCAGCACTCAGACCGACACTTGACTAGTCAAACAGTCGTCCTTGACCGTGGTCACGGCTACTCGAATAATTTTGACTCCGCAGAGGGTGTACTCTTTACCCATAGCCCACAGTTTCCGATAGTCACTCGGACTAATCCCGCGTACGGTATTTTAGAAGTAAACTCTCAGAACCAGCACACACCGATTTTTCCTCCGCGAAGCCCGACTTCAACCGGACTACGCTCCCAAGGCAAAACCATAATACAGGGAGGCTCCGACCTCGACTAGCACGGGATCAAAATTTATATCACCCGCTAACGGGGAGTGCCCTCCCTTCCGGTCCCAGACCGGAAACACCCATGCCCCCTGACCGGATGACTGGATTTAGTCCACGGCCCTGGATACCTTCATCTCGGCCCCTCTACTTGGTGCGTGACTGATAATAGGTCTACAACTGACTATACCGAACCCATTATCCAGGAAACTGTGGTAGCACGAAGGGTAAGGTGAAACACAGACAAGACTCGATCTACGATCGACTTAGGAGGTTTAATATTATTCCTGCAAGGATTAGTACCACACAATCATGCTGAAGAGATTATCTCCGGGTTACTACCATCACACCAGGCATGCTTTCACTAACCACTCTCGTCCCACGAGGCGTCAGACTATGGTATCATTTGCACCAGACACACCTTACTCCGAGGTTATCTAGACCAACATAGCATACGTAGTATGAGGCAATAACCACTCACCACTTGCCTTCCTCAAACTAATAAACATCAATATCCATCACATGCTATTATGCAAGGTATTATTCCATGCGAGATTTTTATCATCATAAAAAGATCACACAATATATGCACCACCACAAGCATCACACAACTTTATGCAAATTTAAATCCGAGATGCTTGACTTAGGGCTTGAGGAGGGTGATCTATACCCCAACATCTTGGAGTAGGTATCCTCTCTTCAAAATCCTATTTAAAAAAATGAATCAACACACAACATAAAACATAACACAAAAGTTGTTTGAATAATTTTGAAATAAATCTTCAAATAAACTAGATGAAATTCTAAACAGGTAGGAAAAATAATCAATTGATTTGGAGTTGTATTTTAAAAGTTAGAGCCAGCCAAACTTTCTGGTCAACTCTGTTTTTAAAAACCAATATAAAAGAAAACGCTTCGGTCTGATTACGCTTTACTAAGAGGGAAAATACACCAGGGAGGACTACACCACTCGGGGCTATGGCTCGCTCACCGACAGGAGGGGCCCGCCTGTCGGGGTCTTCTCCTTTTTCTCACGCATAGGAAAACAGGGGCAGGGAGAGAGCTCCGGCGAAGTTCCCCAACGCTAGGAGGCCTCGCTCTTGGAGCTGAGCACACCGACAAGTTCAAGGGTGAGAACCCCATCCTCAGGAGCCACATGAGGCATAGAGAGGCTTGGGGGCAAGTGCCCTTTCCACCACGGCGGACAGGGAAACTCCGGCGATCCCAACTCCGGTCTATGGCGCTCAGGACTCAAGACGACACTAGGAATGGGTTCCAGAGGCCTTGGACGGGATAGCCAAGACCATGGGGAGAAGAGAGGGGCTAGGGGCAGCCGGAATTTAGTCAAGGATGGCTGGCGACATTATGGTCAGTGGCGAGTATAGAGAGCAGCTCGGGCCAAATTGGGGCGATGAGGTGGGAGCTACTGGTCAGGGTAGGCTGCTGGGAGGTTCAGAGGGCTCGGGGGCCTCCATTTATAGTCGGTTTAGGTCGGTTCCGCGGCGACCTCCGGATAAGAACACCGGAGACAGACCTTCAGGCGCACAACAATGGCAGCAGGGCGAAGCAGAGGCAGCAGGGCAACGGGGCAGCAAGCGGACGATGCGGGGCAGAGGGTCCAGGGACAGCTGGCGGGTGGGGATGGCTTCGGTGGTGCCGGCCACCCCAGCAGCAGAGAAGGAGCTACGGCCTTCGTGCTTCCGCTGCACTGTTCGCCATAGGGGCGGCGACCAACTATCAGGGGAGGGGGTTGACGCTCCTGTGCGACCATTGAGAGGGCAAGGGGGAGCGGGGACGCGGTTGCTCAGCACCTGCGTGCAAAACATGCGCTCTGGGCATGCCAGAGCACGCACATCAGATGCTCAACAAAATGCTAGTGCAGGAAATTGGGCTCCAATGCTTATGCAAACACACAGTGGTAGGCTAGAGACTAAGGAAGAGTGGATGGACATGAATGTTGGGCCAGGGGAGTAAGTTACCAATGCAAACTCTATCATGTGCCAAATCTGGTCATGCACATAACCTCCTCGACAGAGAGCTACTTGCATCCACTGGTGTTTGTTAGTGCCCGAAAACTCCAGGTCCGGGTCTCTCAGGGAGCTAAGAATGGTGGTGAGATTAGTTTGGCAAAAATCAAAACTAGCTAATGCAAAATTTTGAAAAACATATTTCTGAATAGAATCTTGAAGCTATTATCACATGCACTTAAAATCATCCAATGGGGCTCAACCCTTGGAGTTAAGGTTTTGGTAGGGTGCCATACAAGCATGAAAAATTTCAAAGCAATTAGACAAGGAAAATTAAGGTTGTAGTGCAAATTATCAAATTGGACCAGAATAGAAAAATGATTGTTTTGATACATTTTTCCAAAGCACCAAGTTGGATTTTTGCACAAAAATGGATCTCATGCTATACTTGACATCCCTAAATTTGTATAGAATTTTTGAAAGATTATTTCTAGGGGTTGTAGAACAAACTCAAATTGGGACCAGATTAGGAAAGTAGTTAATGTGCTCAAAGTTTCAAAACACTTGGGTATGTTTTTGCATAAATGTGATCCACGCACATCAAAGTTCATCTCCAAATTTTTATAAGATTTTAAGAAAAAGTTATATAAGGGTTGTAGTGCAAAAATAGGCCCTTAAATAAAATATAAGTCTGTTTTGAATAAATGAAATCTTGGTAAAATATTAAAATAAAATATCCCATGAATTTTGCGAGAAGAAAAGAAATGTTTTTATGCAAGTACTCAGGTTCCAACATAATTTTTTTTAAACGTCTACTTAGGGAAAGCATCTTTATAAAGGAGTGTTTCAAAGATTTAATTAAAATCCAGAATTTAGATATTTAATAAAACATGGAAAAAATAATATTCCATCTAATAAAGAATTCAAGAGGGTCTCAAGTAAGGGCTCAAGCACTAAATGATCTTAAAAAAATGCCACTCGAAAAGAAAGTTTTTTTTTGGAAGGAGGCTATGAAAAGAGTCAGGAAGCATATTATTTCTCAAAGTTTTTGTTTCTAGGCAATATTTTATTTCATAAAAATATTAGTAGAATTTTGGGGTTTGATAGGTCTCCAATGTATCTATAATTTTTGATTGTTCCATGCTATTATGTTATCATTTTAGAACACTCTTTAGGCACTTATTTACCAATTTAAATTATTTTTTGGCACTAACCTATTGACCCGGTGCCTAGTGCGAGTTGTTGTTTTCTCCATGTTTTTCCACTTTTTTGGTTCCAGTATCAAACGAAGCCCAATTGAAATGAAACTTTTTGTGATTTTTTTCTGGACCAAAACAAGACCGTGGAGCATCGAAAGAAGGGCGGAGGGCACATGAGCCTCCCACAAGCCATTAGTGCGTGGCCTAGGGGCGTGACCTGATGTATTGTGCTTGCCTCATGGATTTCCCGACCCCGATCTATGTCCTATAAATTATTATTTACCCTAAAACCTTCAGAGGAGGTCCCCAAACGCTTTTTACGTTGCCGCAAGTCTCTGTTCCGATGGGAGGCCATCTAGAGCTTGGTTCTGGCACTCTGTTGGAGGGGGATCGATTAAAGAGGGCTTCTTCATCAACCTTGATGCCCTCATGATGATGTGTGAGTAGTTCACCATATACCTACAAGTACATAGTAATACTTAGATGGCTATCTCTCTCTCTCTCTTTGATCTTCAATACAATGATCATCGAATCTCCGCTTTGATCCATATGATGTAAATCTTTTGTACGGTGCATTTGTTGGGATCTGGTGAATTGTGGGCTCATGTTTCACGATAAATATTTGAGTCTCCTATGATATATAATACGATTCTTATGTGCATGATTATGATAGCTTCGTACTTCTCTCCGATCTATTGAAATAGTTTGGCCAACTAGATTAATATTTCTTCGGTGAGGGAGGTGCGTTGTAGTAGGTTCAACCTGGCGAGTTTCAATATCCAGTGACAGAAGGGGACAAGTTGCATCTTTGTGTTTCTCCTACTAAGGGTAAAACGATGGGGTTTATTCATATTCGTTGACTTTACTTTTTCTACATCATGTCATCTTACTCCAAGCATTAGTTTGTTTGTCATGAACTTAATACATTAATTGAGAGGCAAGCATAAAAGTGCTCTTGAAGTGAAGTAATAGTAATTAGTGGAGGCAGGAGTCGGATTATTTGTTTATGGACGTGATGCCTATATTTACATGATCATTGCCAACAAAATTGCATAACTATCCGCTCTTCTATCAATTTCCCAACAATAATTTGTTTACCAACCGTGTGCTATTTTTATGAGAGATGCCATTAGGGAAAGCTATGGCCCCCAGGTCTATTCACAACATATTGCTAAAACCTCCAATACCTTTCTGCCATTTATTTTATTTTATTTTATTTCATATTTTAAAATTATCTACACACCTCATTCGCGTGCAAATAACGAGACTAAGGGGATTGACAACCCACTTGCCAGCATTGGGTGCAAGCTGTTTGTTCTTTTGTGTGCAGCCGCTTAAGACGATTGCGGTTGATATTCCTATTCGTTCGATAAATCTTAGTTTCATAACTGAGGGAAATACTTACCCACTTTGTGCTACGATAACCCGTTCCTCTTCACGAAAAACCCAACGCATATCACGAGTATAAGTCTCGCTCCGTTGCCGGGGAATATCATCACCAACTATAATGTAAATCCACACAAAATTTCATTCACATGTTCCTATTTTTATTTGTTGTTATATTTAGTTTGTCTCCTGTAAATAATAAAAAAACAAAAAATATTTATCTTTGCTTGCTAAGCTTGTCACTAGATTGCATCTTCGCTCTCTAGTTTGCTTATTACCCTTGTTACTTTGCTCACGTAGTCACCATGTCTCAAGATGCTACTAAGTTGTGTGACTTTTCAAATATTAATAATAATGATTTTAGTAGTACTACCATACCATCCACCACTAGTGCGGATGCTTTAGATATTAATGCTTCATTGCTAAATCTTGTCATGAAAGATCAATTTTTGGGAAGTCCTAATGAGGATCCTGTTCAATACTTTTTTGGAACTTTGTGGTATGCAAAAGAAAAAGGACCTGGACAATGATATTGTGAAATGAAAATTATTTCCTTTTTCACTTAGAGATAAAGCAAAAGCTTGGTTTTCATCTTTGCCACATAATAGTATTGGAACATGGGATAAATGTAAAGATGCTTTCATTGCCTAGTATTTTCCTCCTCCTAAGATCATCTCTCTAAGGAATGAAATAATGAATTTCAAACATAAAGAACATGAACATGTTGATCAAGCTAGGGATAGAATGAACTTGATGATAAGAAATTGCCCAATGCATGGTTTAAACTTTTGGATGATTACTAAAAATTTCTATGCGGGACTAAACTTTTCATCCAGAAATCTTCTAGCTTCTGCCGCAGGTGGTACATTCATGGAGGTGACCCTAATAGAGGCCACTAAACTTTTGGACAACATCGTGGTCAACTATTCTTAATGGCATACCAAACAAGCTCCAATAGGTAAGAAGGTTAATTCTATTGATGAAATCGCTACTTTGAGTGAAAAAAAGTGGATGCTCTTATGAACTCGGTTGCTATCATGGATACACCCTACAGGTATAACCCGCCCAACTTTTAACCCGGGCTCAATGATGATGGTCGAGACAGAAGATGGTCATAAGAAGATCAAGGCCCAGAAGGCCGACATGTTATGCTAACTGGTTTAAAGATGTCATCCAGATGGCCGGCTCAAGGATGAAGACACAAGAGACTCTCTGTTTTCCTTGAGGAGCAAGGGAAGTAGGAGTTATATTATGTTACGGGCGTTTAATTGACCCGGACTTTGTTGTAAACTTGAGGCCTCCACCTATATATAAAGGGGAGCCCTCGAGCCGAAAAGGTAAAGCAAGAAACTATCTAAAGCTAGGTTAGAAATTCCACGTCATGGTAATCGAGATCAGCATCAATATAGACACAAAAGTAGGACGTAGGCTTTTACCTCCATCGGAGGGGACGGACGTAGGTAAATATGTCTCTCATTCCCGATCAACCCCTTCGAGTCGCCACACAACGACGATGGCCTCACACCTAAGTTCTCCGATGAGAACATCTGTTGTGACAAAACCACGACAGTTGGCGCACACCATGGGGCTATCGCTAGGTGGAGTTCAGTTCTCGGAGGGGATGGGGAGCTACACGGTTGGTATGTTGACCAAGAGCCACCGAGGCAAGCTTAGCATCGACAAATCAAGTTGGGGCCCCGAGGTCGGCTCAATCGAGTCTAGGTACTGGGTCCCCTTCAACAAAATCCATATCTTCATCGGCAAAATTGACGCGGCAGTACCCGAGCTGGACACCTGCACCGACATCATCGAGTTGGTATGGTATGACCAACCGAGCCGGTGTCAAGCCGACCGGCATGCCATGTTCGTCGGTTTCACTCAACAAATCGTCCTTCTGGATGAGTTGGAAGGTGGTGAGGACACCCTCATCATCACTGATGGTGAATCATCGATCGGAGATATCAAATCAATATATCCCCGCTATGATGGGTGACTTGGGGGCTTTTCGGAGATAGAAGCCGCCAAGGAATCTTGTGAGCCGCCCCGACAGGTCACTGTCTACATGGCAGGAACCGCGGCGGTCCATGTCCCTCGGTGGCAGAAGCCGCTGACGGCGCTAGTGGGTTCCAAAGGAGACGCCTAGTACTACCTCAACTAGTGCTACCACAACTCCAAGGATCCCCATCAAGGTGATGTGGGTCCCCAAGAGGAAGATGTGACGCCCTCGGTTTAATCGTACGCTAATCATACACGCAAATGCGTACAATCAAGCCCAAGGACTCACGGGAAGATATCACATCACAACTCTAGACACAAATAAAATAATACAAGCTTCTTATTACAAGCCAGGGGCCTCGAGGGCTAGAATACAAAAGCTCGATAAACGCATGAGTCAGCGGAAGCAAGAAATATCAGAGTACAGACGTAAAACATGGGGTGCCTTAGAGAAGGCTAGCACAAAAGAAACACGATCGAACGAGGCGAGGCCTCCTGCCTGGGAACCTCCTAAACTACTCCTATCTTCAGCGGCCTCCACGAAGAAAACACCATCGGGGCGGTAGGCATCAACAGGAAACTCCATCTCCTGGGCTCTATCATCTGGTCGCAGCAACGGATCAAGGGAACAAACGGGGAGCAAATCAACGATGAGTAATCATCCAAAGTACTCGCAAGACTTACATCAGAACTATGCTAAGTATGCACCAGTATCAAAGGAGGGGTTTTAAATGTGGACTGACTACAGCAATGCAAGAATAGAGAGAAGGCCTAGTCCTATCAAAGACTAGCATCTTCAGGGTCTTGCAGCAATAGACGAGAATAGAGCAAGGTAACACAATTAATAGTCATATTTTTGCAGCAATATTAAAGTGAGGTCACGCCCAGAAATCCTACCATGACTACCTGCGACGAAGCGATCCCGAAGCAACTAATTCCAGATAAGTAACAATTGTAGTTGTACAAGATCAGGGAACAACTCCAACTCGTCCTGTAACCGTGGACACGACTATTCGAATAGTTAATTTTCATCCCTGCACGGGTGCACCACATGTCCCGTCACGCTCGATAACACTCTGGCCAGACACACTTTTCTGGGTCATGCCCGGCCTCGGAATATCGACACGTTGCAGCCCCACCTAAGACTAATCAGAGAGGCCAACCCACCGGTCAAACTCCTAAGCACAAAGGGTTCGTGGGCCTAGTTCCCCTCCGCGCTCCTGCACGATGCGTCGGCGGCCAACGTCAGTCCTAGCATCCCTTAATCACAAGCGCGATGCATCAAGGGACCACTCGGGTGCGCGCCGCTACGTTGCTGACATCTGAAAAGCTTCGGCTGATACCGCGACGCCGAGTACCCATAATTCTTCCCGCGTAGCCGGTTAGTGCGTAAAGGTCTCCGACCAACCCAGATCAAATACCCAAATCCATTAACATTTTAATTAGGCCATCAACACAATCTCGTAGGAATCCACCCGTCTTAACAACTAATCACCATTGATCCCTATAACATGGTCGAGTAACTGTGTGGTTGTAACATCGGGAGGAATCCGAGGTATCACCCTCGTTGGATTCCGAACGATGTATCCGTCAAGGTGGGCTTAGAGGAATCACCCTCGGGGGTCCCACACTTGAGGGGTTGCATGACAGGGGCATCGTTGGGAATGGTGAAAGAGGAATCACCGTTGATAACCATGACCGACTAGCTATACTACAGAGATATCATCAGGAGTTCTTAGCGAGGTGTCACCCTCGGTACCCGATAGTATCTTTGTAGCGTCACATAACTCCACTTTGTCCTCTTTTGGATTAGAACTCACGAGAAGAGACATTCATGGTTACCCACACAATTGGCATGTTTTAATTAAGTTTACTTCAAGTTGGCTATGACCGGTTGTTAAATAAATTTTCCAAGTTGCCATATGAATGTGGGCATGACTTTCTGAAAGATTTAACCCCGCAGGTGTGCTCCAACTAGTCCATCACAAACTACCACAAGATGCCCCATAGAGAAGACCTCAACCTTGATTAGCCTAAGGTATCCTCCATATCCTAGTGCACAAGACCTTCCATAAGAGTAAAACAAATCCGACAAGAGCACCCGATAGGCCAGATCCCAATAGGAGCCGCGTGTACCTATTTCTCATGGCACTACCAGATTAGGAGTACGTACGATGGCAGGATAGAAATCCCTTGAGTTGCCCCCGGTGGCCCCACCAAGTGGCTCTGTTTATGACCAACACTCATGAGGAGCGCTGGCCCTGGGGGGTGATTAATTATCCACGGGATGTTCAGTGCCCAATGCAAATTTTATTAGTTGTTATTAAGCAAATAGTACCAATGTTAGGCCTTACCGGAAGTGTTTTATCCCAAAACTAAAATCAATGGGGTCCCCATAACAACCCCAAGCATGTTAGGAGTGCTCAATATGGATCTAACAGCGGTACACCAGTAAGGCAGTAACTAGGGCGGAAAGGTGGAAAAAACACCGAGATAGAAGGCCAAGCCTTCCACCTCTTACCAAGTATATAGGTCCTTTAAATTAAATAGCAATAATATGGTGATATATCAAGGAACCCATGTTTTTGCACATGGAATAAATTGCACCTTCAACTAGCAACGCTATCAGAAGGCTGAGTGTCACGCCTAAGATGAGACCCTATCCTCAATTTGGCACGAAGGCCTCGTCAGTGATAGAAGCGCATCTCGTCGTGTCGCAAGGATGGATATTGTTACAAGTACATGTACTGAAAAGAAGAGGTATATAATAGAGTTGGCTTACACTCGCCACAAACTACATCAGAGTTACATCAGTACATTACATATTCATCAAGAGAAAGAGCAGGGTCTGACTACGGACGAAAACAAACGAGAAAATAAGAACGACGTCCATCCTTGCTATCCCAGGCTGCCGGCCTGGAACCCATCCTAGATCGACGATGAAGAAGAAGAAGAAGCAACTCCAAATGAACAATCAACGCCCTCGCGTCAAGTAACCTTTACCTGTACCTGCAACTAGTGTTGTAGTAATCTGTGAGCCACACGGGACTCAACAATCTCATTTCCAAAGGTATCAAGACTGGCAAAGCTTACTGGGTGAGGTATGGTCAAGTGGTGAGGTTGCAGTAGCGGCTAAGCATATATGAGGTGGCTAAACTTACGAGTACAAGAAATAAGAGGACGAAGATCTACGCATAACGGACCTTACTATTGTTGATCAAATGAGTGATCCTGAACACCTACCTACGTCAGACATAACCCCACCGTGTCCTCGATCGGAGAAGGAACTCACGAAAGAGACAGTCACGGGTACGCACACAGTTGGCAAGTTTTAATTAAGTTAACTTCAAGTTATCTAGAACCAGTGTTAAACAAAGTTTCAAAGTTGCCACATAACCGCGGGCACGGCTTTCCGAAAATATTTAACCCTGCAGGGGTGCTCCAACTAGTCCATCACAAATTACCACAAGCCGCATAGAAATCCTCAATCACGAAGCTCACGATCTCGTCGGATTCCCTAGTGGAAAACCTCAACTCTAAGATTACCCAAAGCATCACCGGAATCCCGATGCACAAGATATCTCGTCAAAGGTAAAACTAATCCAGCAAGGCCGCCCGACGTGTCGACGATCCCGATAGGAGTCGCGTACTCGTTCTCAGGACACGGCGGATGAGCTAGACGTCGGGATTGCTAAACCTCCGGGTGACCAGAAGGGCGCCGGACACGCTTGCGGAACTCTATCGAGACGAAGCAAACCGGAAACACAAATCAACGCACGATATTCACCACACGATGCACAACACATATGATGCACGAGCAGCTGTATACATGCAAGACACGGCATGACAATTCACACAAACAACCACTACACATTAAGTGAAGTTCAATATGCAACGAGTTGCATATTGACGAAACTCCATGTTTAATTATTTAGTTCCATCTCGAGTAGATACACGACAATTTTAAATGTGATTAAACATGGCAAGAGGTGAGGCGCAATTAATCTACCTATCTAGGCATTTTAAATGAGGTCGGAAATGACATATAGCACCTCCGAGACGACCTCACATGTTAATTTACAATTCTGTCCATATCTGAACTAATGCATTTAATTAGTTGTTAAACAGCAAAACAAATAGGTTCACGTGATTTTACGCATCCAGACAAGCAATTTACACATATAAATCATCTCCAACGGAGCTAGGGTTCAAAAGATACAAGCACCGCAAGATATGATGGCATGAATGCAATATGTGTGCAACGACGGTCACGAGCACTTCAAAACATACAACCAGCAAGAGAAAATGAAACTACATGAGATTCTAAGCAAGTTTCATGTAGGACACGATCAAAACGGAGGTACGGTTCAAAAAATACGAGCAAAACAAGAAATCACTACAAACTACCAAAATCAGCCACATAGCATTTTCTACGCCCCACAACTACGGGCTACACAACTCCGATAAACTCAAGCAAGGCATGACACGAAAGAGGGAAAGAAGCACTACTACAGAGAACTAACAACAACTAGCATGGCATCATGGAACACTAGGAAAAGAAGACACAAAATGGCATCCCACACACTATTTCAGACTAAGAGAAAATAACACCTCATGAAAGTGCAGTTTTCGATCTGAAGCAATATTGACAGCAGAAAAATCATAAGGTACAGGACTCCAAATGGCATGAAACTTCCCAGCATGCTAGAGAAACACAAGGGCTACAACTAACTCCAGTGGACCAACCTCAAAAGAGCTACACATCACAAGATACAAGCAAGACAAGACAACAACAAAATATAACAGATTCCAGACTTAGAAATATTTCAGCACCTCCAAATCAGCACTATTTCTAGCAACTTGAGGGCAATCAAACCACACCTAAACATGCATTTCTAATGCAACCAAAAATACCAGGGGCTAGACAAAACATCAAAGATCAATTCTCTAGTTGACAACTCCGTCACACGAAGCACGGAATAAATCCTACGAATTAAACAAAAGGGCATCACAGCAAACTATCGTGCGAACTAACTTGCTCTAATGCTAAAACTAATTGCATAGAAAAATCCATTTTCTACCCCGAAAACATATAAAATATGTGGGGTTGCACAACAAAAATCAACGCACGATATTCACCACACGATGCACAACACATATGATGCATGAGCAGCTGTATACATGCAAGACACGGCATGACTATTCACACAAACAAATAGTACACATTAAGTGAAGTTCAATATGCAACGAGTTGCATATTGACGAAACTCCATGTTTAATTATTTAGTTCCATCTCGAGTAGATACACGACAATTTTAAATGTGATTAAACATGGCAAGAGGTGAGGCGCAATTAATCTACCTATCTAGGCATTTTAAATGAGGTCGGAAATGACATATAGCACCTCCGAGACGACCTCACATGTTAATTTACAATTCTGTCCAGATCTGAACTAATGCATTTAATTAGTTGTTAAACAGAAAAACAAATAGGTTCACGTGATTCTACGCATCCAGACAAGCAATTTACACATATAAATCATCTCCAACGGAGCTAGGGTTCAAAAGATACAAGCACCGCAAGATATGATGGCATGAATGCAATATGTGTGCAATGACGGTCACGAGCACTTCAAAACATACAACCAGCAAGAGAAAATGAAACTACATGAGATTCTAAGCAAGTTTCATGTAGGACACGATCAAAACGGAGCTACGGTTCAAAAACTACGAGCAAAACAAGAAATCACTACAAACTGCCAAAATCAGCCACATATCATTTTCTACGCCGCACAACTACGGGCTACACAACTCCGATAAACTCAAGCAAGGCATGACACTAAAGAGGGAAAGAAGCACTACTACAAACAACTAACAACAACTAGCATGGCATCATGGAACACTAGGAAAAGAAGACACAAAATGGCATCCCGCACACTATTTCAGACTTAGAGAAAATAACACCTCATGAAAGTGCAGTTTTCGATCTGAAGCAATATTGACAGCAGAAAAATCATAAGGTACAGGACTCCAAATGGCATGAAACTTCCCAGCATGCTAGAGAAACACAAGGGCTACAACTAACTCCAGTGGACCAACCTCAAAAGAGCTACACGTCACAAGATACAAGCAAGACAAGACAGCAACAAAATATAACAGATTCCAGACTTAGAAATATTTCAGCACCTCCAAATCAGCACTATTTCTAGCAACTTGAGGGCAATCAAACCACACCTAAACATGCATTTCTAATGCAACCAAAAATACCAGGGGCTAGAAAAAATATCAAAGATCAACTCTCTAGTTGACAACTCCGTCACACGAAGCACGGAATAAATCCTACGAATTAAACAAAAGGGCATCACAGCAAACTATCGTGCGAACTAACTTGCTCTAATGCTAAAACTAATTGCATAGAAAAATCCATTTTCTACCCCGAAAACATATAAAATATGTGGGGTTGCACAACAAAAATAAAGCCACACATAAATGCGAGATAATAACCTATACACGGGAAAATAAACTAGCGGCAATCCCTACACGCAAAAATACGAGTGACCGCTCTAAAATACACGGAAAAATAGTTCCTAAAACATGGGCATTTTATCTAAGGCACGCGAGCAATCCGGACTTGCACGAAAAAATAATTACGGGTCGAAACCTATTGGGACAGCACGCTAAACTATGCGTTAGGCACGCTAAACGACGTCAAACATTTATGCATGTTTTAAATTTGTATTCTACGTGAAATTCTACGCGAGATACATATACAATATGTCGCGATCCGACATACGGTTTGAAACATATGGACGTTTATATCTGCGTCTAATCCATGGAATATGACTAACTGAAAACTAGAAATAAAGACTTATTGGGCCGAGACTAGCAAGTACGCATGAGCGCCACATAATAAAAATCGCATGCGGCGAAGAACAGTGTGGGACAGAGTAGGCCGAGGCTCACCTTGCTTGGGCCGGCGTGGAGGTGGGCCTTTGGGTCAGAGGCCGAAGGAGCTGGCCTAGGCCGGTTGCTGGGCCGCAGCGGGGAAGGCCCAGGCGGGCGCTGCGCTTGGCCGTAGGCCGACCGTCGTCCTCCCGCACGGGACCGAGGTCCTCGCAGTTGACAGCGGCGGCTCCTGGCAGGGGGCGCCTCCGGCCAAGGCACGGAGGGAACCGGAGCTTCTAGATCCGGGTGGATCTGGGGCGGCCGGCTCCATTTCCGCTGGAGATGGCCCAAGGCGGTGCGGCAACGAGTAGATCGCCGGCGTTCCTGTTTTCCTGCGGGGAGAGAGCACGGGAGGTGAGAGAAGGAGAAGAGAAGAGGAAGGGAGGAGAGGAGGCGGTCCTGGCCGGCTCCGGCGAGCCACTCCGGCCGGGGCGGCGACCGGCGAGGGGCTCCGGCGAGGGTGATGCGGCCACGGGCGGCGCTCCGGCGGCGAGTAGCTCCTGGCAGGAGGGCAGGGAGGAAGCTGCTCCCTCACGGCGGCGCGAACCGGGCCCGGGAGGGCCTCGAATGGGCTCGGCGGGCCCGCGGTGGCTGGTGGGTGGTGGGAGGAGAGAGAGGCCGGATTAGGGTTTCGAGGCACGGTTTTCGAGGAGAGAGAGAGGGGGCTGTCTAAAATTATGAGGGGGTATTTATAGAGAAAAGGGGGGCTAGGTTAACCGGAATCGCGTTCCGGATCCAACCGTACGATCAGAATCGAACGATTCCGCACGCTGGAATCGGTACGTGGCCGTGTAGAGGGGATATCCGGAGATGAGAGGGGAAACGGGCGGCGCGGCAACAATTTTCAAACACCGACAAACGTCCGACGGTAGACCGAATACGGTGCCGCTACGGTCGACCGTTCGGGTACCAGACGGTCTCCGATCGCGACGAAATTCGACAGGCGGCCTGGATATATTAAAATAAGACCGCACGTCAAATCTCAACCCGATCAGAGAAAGTTTTACGCACACCTTTAAAACAGGGTTTCGAACGAAGCCGCGGGCGCGTGCGAGTACGGTCGGGCTCAGAACGGACAATGACGAGAACCGACAACTAACAACGGATGCAAGTTTTGAAAACTGGCGGCAACGGAGATGCCGATGCAATGCAGGTGATGCGAATGATGCGATGATGATGCGACAAAATAAAATAGACACACGACGAAAACGGAATAGAAGGGGAATCTTCTGGAACGTCGGCATCGGGCTGGCACAACTCTCCTACACTACAAGAGGATCTCACCCCGAGATCCAAGAATGAAAGGGGGAGAGGATGAGAAGGCAAGAGGTAAAACTTAGCCGCTTCTTTGACAAACGAGTGAAACCAACGATCCTTGAAGGTTGCAAAGAGATGAGGAATGATAAGAGAAAGAAGCAAGAATTCACGGAAAATTTCGGCAGCACTTCGGTAGGAAAATGGGACAAAAAAATTTCGATAAGAAGAGAGAAATAGACAATATTCACAACAATCAAGTAAATAGAGCAAGGGAACACCATGATCTTGATAGAGCAACAAGATTGACCCAAAAGAGCAACACCACAATGCCTCCGGAACAATAGAATAGGAACTAGCTCATACGGAAGAAGAGAATGAAGAGAGAATGACAACTATTATCGCAAATGAACTTGGCAAGCATCCTTGCAAGAAGAATTGCACGGAGTTGTTGGAAAAACAACAACGAAAAGAACAAGATAGTAGTGGGCTTATGGACACCTTTCAAACTAATGAAGTGACAACCAGCCACTAACAGAAACAAGGATTGTTTGGGAGAAACAAGATATGAACAATTCTTACACCAAGAGGATACCTTGAGAATTTGGACCAATGACAAGCACCATGATAGCAACAATCCATAGGAAAAGCTTTAGGTGAAATCCAAACCAAAATAGCTCAATGAAGAAACCATGGGTTGAAATATCTCGTGATCAAAGAATTGGTCGGTTTAATTATCTCATTCTTGAAAGGAAATCTCTTCGAGCCTCCTACACTAACAAGAATGCTAGAATACCACCTCAAAGGATAAAGGAAGAACAATTGCACATATAAATGGAAGAGGAAGGATACATGAGGTTCTCCAACAAGAATCTTGAAGAACACTTAAGAATGGATTGAAACCTTGATGAACCACCAAGAAGGACCACCGTATACAAATGAATGATGCAAAGACATGAAGGAAGAACAGAATAAGATTATGGCCTTGCCAAGATTTAGATGAAGCTTCACAAAGAGATACTTGACAAAACTTGGAACTCCGGAAAAGAAAAGATAAGAAACACTTGAGAAAAGAATCGATATCATGAGCCACTCCGGTAGAAGAATTCAGATTACTATGAACAAGAATAAGAATTATGTTATGTTTATCCTTCATCAAGTTTAATTGATGACAATCAAAGGATCTAGCATACAACTTATTCTTCTTGAAAATATTGAGGAGAGATATGAGCACAAACTAGAAGAAGTCTTGAAGGAGACACCGGTGAGAATTGAAATAATGAGGCAACCATGAATGAATGGAGATACATGAGAATGAAGAGATCATGATCCACCTGAGATAAAACTTAAACAAGACACCGGGTAAACGAGAGACGAACGAAGAGACAACAATTGAGAAGAATTAGAGAACGAAAGTTGAAAGCTGAGAACGAAGAAGTCTTCTGAAAAGATGGCCTTCGGAGGAACGAGAAATAAAAACAACTCAGAAATGCACCGGATAGCTAGAAACAGATTCTCATGATTGGAAACAAATTCAAGATGATAACACGAAGCTGAAATGACAATCTTCCCAAGAATAGAGCAAGACTGAGAGAAACACTCCTTCGGATTGCAAGTTGAGAATGATGACGAGAACAACACCACCAAAAATTAATGAGACACTCCGGGATAAAGAAGAATGAAAGGTTGAACCAATACGAGAATTTATTCAAATAGATCTTGGAGAAGGAATATGACTGATGAAAATCATGCTTACGTCATAGTTGAAAGATTTAATGATCTCCAGAAAAAGATTAAAAGATCCAAGAAAGATCCTCGGAAAGAACCTGTGGGTTATGGGCCCACTCAAAGAAACCACCGTTAGAAAATATTGCTAGAACGAGAGATATTTTGCCGGTATGAAGAGAACTAGATGAGGTTGAGAACCTCGAAATAATTAAAAGAATTGAGAACAAGAATTCAGAGATAACTTCAACGCTCCGGATAGAATAGAGAGAAACGACAACAAGAAGATAGACTGATAAAATTTTCCAACCTAGGAAATAATTACAAGGATGAAAAGGATATGATGAACACGGATAACTGCATTGAATTCACCGGAAAAGATAACACGACTGAATAAGGTTGAACACGAAGCTCCTGAGAATCTTCACAATGAAACACCGGGTAAGAGAGAAAAGAACAGACAGCGGAAGCACAATGAAAAGAAAACTCCTGGATAAAAATTGACTCACTGAGAAAAAGTGCGGGAGGGTGGGGAAAAACAAAGACAACTTGGGCTAGATGAGACAACTCCTGAAATAATTCAGAGAATGATCTTGCAAAAACTGGAGAAGATTGAATTTAGTTGCAGAGAAGCACACCGGTTGAATGAAATTAATCATGACGACTCCGGTTGACAAGAATTGATATGACAATTCATTGAGCAAAGAATTTGCATTCACATAAAAATTATGAGAACACCTTTTGGAAAGATCTGAAATGACCACTTGACATCGAAGCAACTTGAATTACCATATTCAACAAAACAAAGGATGTGGCTTATGAAACAAGCCAGAACAAACTCATGAGAAAGATTTCGTCCGATATTTTCGTGGACAGGAATCCACTAGATGTCGAACCCCAACCTAACATCATGCATTTGTTGAACGATTGTCCTATAAGCAACTACTTGAATTCCCACCTAAGAATTCCCAAAATATCTGGTCATGCAATCTGGTACACGGATACAAGGAGTAATAGCACACAACTCCTATACTAACACGTCACCTGTATCACATCCGTCAACACGCAACCAGAATCTCAGACCTTCATCTACAACCGACCCTCGTGATCACAACGATACAAAGTATGGCAGTACTCCCGAACAATCTGCACCAGTACTGGGGACATCGGGGTTATCTCGCCACTACTAGTATTGAAGCAATTACGAACATCCTTCGTTCTGAGATACTAAGAAATCTGAATGATAACGATGTGCTCAAGAATCCCCTGGAGCTCAACTCCCCTGAAACTCAAAGCAGATAGGAGGCACCAAGACAGAACTCCGTCACATCGGCATCATATAGATCTCAAAAATATCCGCATGATCCTAAAAAAAAATTTGAGTGAGAAGAGGAGTAGAATAAAACTATTACGTCAAGATTCCTCACCAGAGCATAGAAGAGGAGAAAAAAGAATCCTACTCTAAAATATATAACTAGACTCAAAGCAGTTTTCCACTAGACTCGACTCGGCCAAGTTCGATCAATCAAGGGGGCTCCTAGGTCGGTACTGCTCTGATACCAACTTTTCACGCCTAAGATGCGACCCTATCCTCAATTTGGCACGAAGGCCTCGTCGGGGATAGAAGCGCATCTCGTCGTGTCGCAAGAATGGATATCGTTACAAGTACATGTACTGAAAAGAAGAGGTATATAACAGAGTTGGCTTACACTCGCCACAAGCTACATCAAAGTCACATTAGTACATTACGTATTCATCAAGAGAATGAGCAGGGTCCGACTACGGACGAAAACAAATGAGAAAATAAGAACGACGTCCATCCTTGCTATCCTAGGCTGCCGGCCTGGAACCCATCCTAGATCGACGAAGAAGAAGAAGAAGAAGAAGAAGAAGCAACTCCAAATGAACAATCAACACACTCGTGTCAAGTAATCTTTACCTGTACCTGCAGCTGGTGTTGTAGTAATCTGTAAGCCACAGGGGACTCAGCAATCTCATTTCCAAAGGTATCAAGACTAGCAAAGCTTACTGGGTGAGGTATGGTTAAGTGGTGAGGTTGCAGCAGTGGCTAAGTGTATATGTGGTGGGTAAACTTACAAGTAAAAGAAATAAGAGGGGGAAGATCTACGCATAACGGACGATACTACTGATGATCAAATGAATGATCCTGAACACCTACCTACGTCAGACATGACCCCACCGTGTCCTCGACCGGAGAAGGAACTCACGAAAGAGACATTCACGGTTGCGCACACAGTTGGCAAGTTTTAATTAAGTTAACTTCAAGTTATCTAGAACCAGTATTAAACAAAGTTTCCACGTTGCCACATAACCGCGGGCACGGCTTTCCGAAAAAGATTTAACCCTGCAGGGGTGCTCCAACTAGTCCATCACAAATTACCACAAGCCGCATAGAAATCCTCAATCACGAAGCTCGCGATCTCGTCGGATTCCCTAGTGGAAAACCTCAACTCTGAGATTACCCAAAGCATCACCGGAATCCCGATGCACATGATTTCTCGTCAAAGGTAAAACTAATCCAGCAAGGCCGCATGACGTGTCGACGATCCCGATAGGAGTCGCGTACCTCGTTCTCAGGACACGACGAATGAGCTAGACGTCGGGATCGCTAAACCTCCGGGTGACCAGAGGGGCGTCGGACATCGCTCAGGTAGGGCCAACACTCATTAGGATCACTAGCCCAGGGGTTGATTAAATTATCCTCGGGGTCCGGAAAGTCCCTATGCAATTTTATTAGGTGATTAGGCAAAAGTAGTACCAATGTTGGGCCTTGGCAGACCAGCTTTAATCTAAAACGAATTATCAAGGGGGTCCCCATAACAACCCCGATCGTGTTAGGAGCGCTCAATTATGGAACATAACACCGGTAGCCGAAACTAAGGGGGCAAAGGTGGAACAAAACACCAGGCTAGAAAGGCCGAGCCTTCCACCTTTTGCCAAGTATATATGTGCATTAAATTAAATAGCATTTAAATATGGTGATATAACAAGGAACCCATGTTTTCACATCGAAGCAACTGCATCTGCAACTAGCAATGCTAACACAGGGTTAAGCAAGTAGTAACATAGCCAATCAGTGGTTTGCTAGGTTGAACAGGTTGATGGTTTTCATGGCATTGTTGCGAGGCTCATATTTAACATGTGGTAGGCAACGAGGCATAATCGATAGCATCGAAATAACTAGCATGGCAGTGATAGTAATGGTATCTGGGGAAATGGTCATCTTGCCTGAGATCCCGCTTGGAAGAAGAATGCCTCCGTGAACCAGACGAACCGACGTAGTCGAATGGGTCCTCACAATCTGACACGCTTGCGGAACTCCATCGAGACGAAGCAAACCGGAAACACAAATCAACGCACGATATTCACCACACGATGCACAACACATATGATGCATGAGCAGCTGTATACATGCAAGACACGGCATGACTATTCACACAAACAAATAGTACACATTAAGTGAAGTTCAATATGCAACGAGTTGCATATTGACGAAACTCCATGTTTAATTATTTAGTTCCATCTCGAGTAGATACACGACAATTTTAAATGTGATTAAACATGGCAAGAGGTGAGGCGCAATTAATCTACCTATCTAGGCATTTTAAATGAGGTCGGAAATGACATATAGCACCTCCGAGACGACCTCACATGTTAATTTACAATTCTGTCCAGATCTGAACTAATGCATTTAATTAGTTGTTAAACAGCAAAACAAATAGGTTCACGTGATTCTACGCATCCAGACAAGCAATTTACACATATAAATCATCTCCAACGGAGCTAGGGTTCAAAAGATACAAGCACCGCAAGATATGATGGCATGAATGCAATATGTGTGCAACGACGGTCACGAGCACTTCAAAACATACAACCAGCAAGAGAAAATGAAACTACATGAGATTCTAAGCAAGTTTCATGTAGGACACGATCAAAACGGAGGTACGGTTCAAAAAATACGAGCAAAACAAGAAATCACTACAAACTACCAAAATCAGCCACATAGCATTTTCTACGCCCCACAACTACGGGCTACACAACTCCGATAAACTCAAGCAAGGCATGACACGAAAGAGGGAAAGAAGCACTACTACAGAGAACTAACAACAACTAGCATGGCATCATGGAACACTAGGAAAAGAAGACACAAAATGGCATCCCACACACTATTTCAGACTAAGAGAAAATAACACCTCATGAAAGTGCAGTTTTCGATCTGAAGCAATATTGACAGCAGAAAAATCATAAGGTACAGGACTCCAAATGGCATGAAACTTCCCAGCATGCTAGAGAAACACAAGGGCTACAACTAACTCCAGTGGACCAACCTCAAAAGAGCTACACATCACAAGATACAAGCAAGACAAGACAACAACAAAATATAACAGATTCCAGACTTAGAAATATTTCAGCACCTCCAAATCAGCACTATTTCTAGCAACTTGAGGGCAATCAAACCACACCTAAACATGCATTTCTAATGCAACCAAAAATACCAGGGGCTAGACAAAACATCAAAGATCAATTCTCTAGTTGACAACTCCGTCACACGAAGCACGGAATAAATCCTACGAATTAAACAAAAGGGCATCACAGCAAACTATCGTGCGAACTAACTTGCTCTAATGCTAAAACTAATTGCATAGAAAAATCCATTTTCTACCCCGAAAACATATAAAATATGTGGGGTTGCACAACAAAAATCAACGCACGATATTCACCACACGATGCACAACACATATGATGCATGAGCAGCTGTATACATGCAAGACACGGCATGACTATTCACACAAACAAATAGTACACATTAAGTGAAGTTCAATATGCAACGAGTTGCATATTGACGAAACTCCATGTTTAATTATTTAGTTCCATCTCGAGTAGATACACGACAATTTTAAATGTGATTAAACATGGCAAGAGGTGAGGCGCAATTAATCTACCTATCTAGGCATTTTAAATGAGGTCGGAAATGACATATAGCACCTCCGAGACGACCTCACATGTTAATTTACAATTCTGTCCAGATCTGAACTAATGCATTTAATTAGTTGTTAAACAGAAAAACAAATAGGTTCACGTGATTCTACGCATCCAGACAAGCAATTTACACATATAAATCATCTCCAACGGAGCTAGGGTTCAAAAGATACAAGCACCGCAAGATATGATGGCATGAATGCAATATGTGTGCAATGACGGTCACGAGCACTTCAAAACATACAACCAGCAAGAGAAAATGAAACTACATGAGATTCTAAGCAAGTTTCATGTAGGACACGATCAAAACGGAGCTACGGTTCAAAAACTACGAGCAAAACAAGAAATCACTACAAACTGCCAAAATCAGCCACATATCATTTTCTACGCCGCACAACTACGAGCTACACAACTCCGATAAACTCAAGCAAGGCATGACACTAAAGAGGGAAAGAAGCACTACTACAAACAACTAACAACAACTAGCATGGCATCATGGAACACTAGGAAAAGAAGACACAAAATGGCATCCCACACACTATTTCAGACTTAGAGAAAATAACACCTCATGAAAGTGCAGTTTTCGATCTGAAGCAATATTGACAGCAGAAAAATCATAAGGTACAGGACTCCAAATGGCATGAAACTTCCCAGCATGCTAGAGAAACACAAGGGCTACAACTAACTCCAGTGGACCAACCTCAAAAGAGCTACACGTCACAAGATACAAGCAAGACAAGACAACAACAAAATATAACAGATTCCAGACTTAGAAATATTTCAGCACCTCCAAATCAGCACTATTTCTAGCAACTTGAGGACAATCAAACCACACCTAAACATGCATTTCTAATGCAACCAAAAATACCAGGGGCTAGACAAAACATCAAAGATCAACTCTCTAGTTGACAACTCCGTCACACGAAGCACGGAATAAATCCTACGAATTAAAAAAAAGGGCATCATGGCAAAATATCGCGTGAACTAACTTGCTCTAATGCTAAAACTAATTGCACATAAAAGTCTCATTCCATTTTCTACCCCGAAAACATATAAAATATGTGGGGTTGCACAACAAAAATAAAGCCACACATAAATGCGAGATAATAACCTATACACGGGAAAATAAACTAGCGGCAATCCCTACACGCAAAAATACGAGTAACCGCTCTAAAATACATGGAAAAATAGTTCCAAAAACATGGGCATTTTATGTAAGGCACTCATGCTAAACTAGGCGTTAGGCACGCTAAACGACGTCAAACATTTATGCATGTTTTAAATTTGTATTCTACGTGAAATTCTACATGAGATACATATACAATATGTCGCGATCCGACATATGGTTTAAAACATACTTACGTTTATATCTGCGTCTAATCCCTGGAATATGACTAACTCGAAACTAAAAATCAAGACTTATTGGGCCGAGACTAGCAAATATGCATGAGCGCCACATAATAAAAATCGCATGAGGCGAAGAACAGTGCGAGAAAGAGCAGGCCGAGGCTCACCTTGCTTGGGCCGGCGTGGAGGTGGGCCTTCGGGTCAGAGGCCGAAGGAGCTGGCCTAGGCCGGTTGCTGGGCGCAGCGGGGGAAGGCCCAGGCAGGCGAGGGGGCCCAGGCGGGCACTGCGCTCGGCCATAGGTCGACCGTCGTCCTCCCGCACGGGACCGAGGTCCTCGCGGTTGACAGCGGCGGCTCCTGGCGGCGGGCGCCTCCGGCCAAGGCACGGAGGGAACCGGAGCTTGTAGATCCCGGAGGATCTGGGGCGGCCGGCTCCATTTCCGCCGGAGATGGCCACGGGCGGTGCGGCAACGAGGAGATCGCCGGCGCTCCTGTTTTCCTGCGGGGAGAGAGCACGGGAGGTGAGAGAGGGAGAAGAGAACAGGAAGGGAGGAGAGGAGGTGGTCCTGGCCGGCTCCGGCGAGCCACTCCGGCCGGGGCGGCGACCGGAGAGGGGCTCCGGCGAGGGTGATGCGGCCACGGGCGGCGCTCCGGCGGCGAGTAGCTCCTGGCAGGAGGAGCTCGGGCAGGGAGGAAGCTGCTCCCTCACGGCGGCGCGAACCGGGCCCGGGCGGGCCCACGGTGGCTGGTGGGTGGTGGGAGGAGAGAGAGGCCGGATTAGGGTTTCGGGGCATGGTTTTCGAGGAGAGAGAGAGGGGGTTGTCTAAAATTACGAGGGGGGTATTTATAGAGAAAAGGGGGGCTAGGTTAACCGGAATCGCGTTCCGGATCGTTTAAAACAGGGTTTCGAATGATGCCGCGAGCGCGTGCGAGTACGGTCGGGCTCAGAACGGACACGAAGAGAACCGGCAACTAACAACGGATGCAAGTTTTGAAAACTGGCGGCAACGAATATGCCGATGCAATGCAGATGATGTGAATGATGCGACAAAACCAAATAGACACACGACGAAAATGGAATAGAAGGGGAATCTTCTGGAACGTCGGCATCGGGCTGTCACACTGAGCAAGCGGTAACATAGCCAAACGATGGTTTGCTGGGTTGTGGAGGGCTTAGAGGCTTTTCATGGCAATGCTGGGAGGCTGACATTTAGGTGGTAGGCAGCGAGACATAGCGATAGAAACAAGACAACTAGCATAGCAGTAATAGTAGTGGTATCTAAGGAAATGATCATCTTGGCTATGATCTCACTTGGAAGAAGAATGAATCTGTGAAGTAGACGAACCGACGTAGTCGAACGAATCCTCACACTCCTAAGTAATTCGGAACTCTATCGAGAAGAAACAATCCATAAATAAAAATCAACACACAGTAAATATCACAACATATTCATGGCATGATACACAATCAAATAGGATGCATGTCCATTTAATTATGCATGACATGGTAAAGCACACCAATCAACTCCTACACATTAAGTGAAGCTCAATATGCAACGAGTTGCATATTGACGAAACTCCGCACTTGAATTTCTTAGTTCGCTCCCGCTTAGGTACATGACAATATTAAATATTATTAAACATGGCAAGAGGTGAAGCATAAATAGACTACACTATTTAGACAATTTAAATGAGGTCGGAAACAACATATAGCATTTTTGAAATGACCCCATATGTTAATTTCGAAATTGGTCCAGATATGAACTAAACTTGTTCTATATTTATTAAACAGCAAAATAAAGTGGACCATGTGATTCTACATGTTATTCTAGTCGATTTACATATATAGATTATATAAAACGGATGTACGGTCTAAAAGATATGGCCATCACAAGATAATGTGCGAGGAATGCAAAATCCATGCAAACGATAAAAGAAGCATGTTGAGGAGGGATGCAACAAGATATTATGAAACTAAATGAAATTCTAGAGAAGTTTAAATGAGGTCGGAACAACGAATAACAAATCCTGAAAGTCCCCATATGCAAATTAAGATTTATGTGTTTTTCTGCATATAACACAATTTTAGAGTTGTTAAACACGAAAATAAATGTCACCAAGTTGTTCTACTCATTTTTTCTAGCCAAGTTACGTATGTGGATCATTTTAGTCGGACCTACCGTTAATTAGTTATGAGACGAACCGTTTTAATATTACATTAATGCAAATTAAATGAAAACAACAAGTTAAACATTTTTAATATGTATGAAAGTTGGATATTGTGAAACACACAAAATCCTAAGCAGTTTTCATGTATAAAGTTTTTAGATCCGATGCACGGTTATTTTCTATGAATTAAATCATTTTAATATGGAATCACACAAAACAATGAAACACTAGCTCAAACATCTTTAAACATGCATGCAAGTTAGATATTATTAATTCACACAAAATTCCAGACATTTTACATATATAAAGTTTTTACATGCGATGCACGGTTAATTAGTTATTAACATTTTAAATCATGCAATTTTGTGTAATTATTAAAGCTCCTGGAAATTAGACAAATTCGCAACACGAGAAAATATATATTTCTGGGCCGAATCTAGAGCGATATTGGGCCAACAGTAGAGAGCACGAATTAATTAAACTGCGCTTAGGGTGGGGAATAGGGCGCGGGGGCTGCTCACCCATGGCCCTCAGCCAACTCGGTGGGAGAGGTCGGGTGATGCAGAGTTCTTGGCCCGGTTGCGGAGGCGGAGTCGGGGCCGGTTGGCTTTTTTTTAGCCGAGCATAACACCCCTTTCCATTACATAGAACGGAAATACAGTAGTTCAACACAGTTATCAAAGAAAGGGAAAACACTAATCCCAACAAGCTACAGATTTTACCCATAGAACAGACGTTCGCCCTCAAAACGACTGCCATGGCAAAAACCAGCATTGCCCAGGATAACACACTATCAACAAAAACAGACCCAGAATGCACAAAATCAATACAGATATGAAGACCAACAGCCTGCAGGATGCCACCAAAAACCAGGACCCCATCATCTATATGATCATCACTGCTTCACTCCCCTGTGATCTCTTGCCTGGCCACCTTGCACATCTTCATCAGCTGCATGGTGTTCGATCTCACCATCTCAGCGTCAGCACGAAGTTCCCCTGCATCACCCTCCTGTTGGAGGCCTGCCCAATATAAAATGAACGAACACATTGAAAAGACATTTTGAAAAGGAGTTTTGATCATTTTATTTTCAAATGTAGCTCTATTTCTTGCTAGCCAGATGGCCCAACACACAGCCACAAGTCCCACCGTGTAATACTTTCCTCCAACTGGCAGGAACGCATTACACGAGGAATAATATTGCCAATAAGAGTTAGAACAACTATCAGTCCCCTGCGTGACCATGATAGATCTCCATACTAATCTAGCAACAGGACAAGTGAAGAAAAGATGTTGTGAAGACTCCTTTTGATGGCAAAATGAGCAGCTGGGGTTCCCAAGTCACTTCTTCTTTTTCATCACTTGCCTAATGAACACAGCATTTTTAGATAACTACCACATGAAGATTTTAATTTTCAAGGGTAATCTAGCTTTCCAGATCCACTTATAGTGGCACCCATGAAGAGGTTTATCCAACCACTTGTACATAGACTTGGTGGTGAACTTGCCATCACTAGTTAATCCCCGGGACACTCTATCACTATCATCGGTTAGCACAATACTAGAAATGATATTGCGCATTTCTATCCATTGATCTTGGACACTACAAGAAATATGCTCATATGTGATGTTTTTTAAAATGTCGTTGATGAATTCGTCATAAATCTATGACGATTTCATCCGAGATCGTCGTAAACCGTTTGAGGGGATCAAATCTACATATACATTACGACGATGTGAGTCAAAACGTCGTAACCGCATAAGATGAGATCGTCATAACTTTTACGACGATTGTAGAAATGTCGTAACATGTTCTAACTATGTTGACATGTCACTCCTGGGTCCATTCTATCCCACCTGATCCTAGTTTGTGAAGCAACCTACTATTCTATCATTCCAAAAATTCTCGAAAAATTCTCATAAATACATTGGACTATATATTTCTCAAATATGTGAAAACCCTCCCTTCCATAGTTCAAAAATAATTCAAAAATATTCATTTTCCTATTTTGTTCAGAATAGCACTTTGTGAAGGAAGTGTTATTTCTATTTCTTTGATTACCCTCATATTGTTTGGGCACTCTTTCCTATCCAAACCATTGCCTCATGAAAACTTTCGTAACGATTTGCCTAGTAAATCTTTCTCAGCAAATTTCCAAAGTTTGTGTTCAGCTAACAGCTTTGTGAAGGAAGTACTAGATAGGAATATCCTCATGAGTTCAATTTTTTCCACATCATCTATGTGCCCAAAACGGAGCTCTCCATAAAATTTTAGCCACATCTAACAATTCATGTGAGCTCATCATCCAATCTTTTTTTTGGTAATATTTTCATTTTGTGAAGCAACTATGTTTTATATTGCTTTATAGTTGATGAAAAATTTACCACGGGATGATACTGACCATATAACCTCACTGCACCAAATTTTAGCTCATTTAATTGAGCCAGTTTCTCTCAATATTTTTTCCAATATTCTGTTCAGTAGAGAGCATTGTGAAGGAAGTACGATTTTTGTTTATCCGAATTTTATGAATTTTTTACAGTACCTTAGTGTGCCCAAATTATCATCCTCCTCCAAATTTAAGCTCAATCCAATCATCTATGTGAGCCCAATTTTAATTACCATTTTCTGTCCAGATTGGCACATTGTGAAGGAAGTGTCACTTTGGCATATCCAAATGGTATAATTTTTATACAGTGCCTTCATATGCCCAAATTAACATCATACACCAAATTTCAGCTCAATCCATTCATTAATTTGATCCTAGCTTCAACATCCATATTTCTGCACAATGTGTTACTTTGCAAAGCAAGTGCCACCTAGTTTCATCCATTTGAGATAAATGTTGCCAAGAGAGTCTCCTTAGTAGATGATCATCCTCAGCCAAAATTTAGGCCCATTGTCTATGTGAATTACCCGCACCGCTAATCAAACACTTGGCTGCTAATTCATGTTTGTGCTTAGTTCAGTCTCCTCATGAGATTATTCTATTGTATTATTCTTGCTCACACCTATCGAGGGATTGTCCAACCCACCAGACATGACTATTCCACCTAGAACGCATGGCAATGCAACGGTTAGGCGGTGACCATGCGACTGGCATGCAAGTTCACGCGCTCTGGAGATAGGGCCCTCGACCACCATCGAAACCTCAACGTCAAGGCACCACACCATGTATTTCTAATTATATAGATACTTATATACCTATAAATGATTTTTGGGAAAAATAAAGAGCAAACTATAATGCAGCTGCAGTTCAAATTTAACCCGCTTCCAACTGAATCGACATAAATTTGTCTTTTTCACGAGAGGTGGATAAAATCATTTAACACCCAACCATTTTGTCAATTGTACATTAAATATGGACTAGTATTTTATAAAAATGATTTGATCCAATTTTGAAACAAATATATGGTAGATCCTTCACAAAAAAACTCATTTTGGTCACTTGAAAAATGGAAAATGAATTTTTCATACAAGGAAAATGAAAACTTCCTTAATCAACATTGTTTGTCATTCCAATATGCACCCTTGTGCATTATATTATATCATTTCAACAAACTATGTCATGAATGTGGCCATAAGATTGATCATTTGGCTTGAAAGACATGAATCTTCACACATGATAACCCATTTCTAAGAACACTTATTTAAAATAATTGTCGTATTACTAGTTTATTAATTTTCCTGGTAACTTTGTCACATATAATGACACAATGCAATGGTTTTCCATTTTTCCGTATTTGTTTTGAATTTTCTATGGTCATTTCAAAACGCGGTCAAAACAGCGGGTATGACCGTTCATACCTAGTGGTTGAATCTTGGAAATGTTTTGATGTTTCTATGATTAAATAGATACTTGTGTACCTATAAATTGTTTTTAGGAAAAATATAGAGCAAACTATAATGTAGCTGCACTTCAAATTTGACCTGCTTTCAGCTGATTCAACGAAAATTTGTCTTTTTTACGAGAGGTCGATAAAAGCCTTTAACACCCAACTATTTGGTCAATTGTACATTAAATATGTCCTAGTATGTTATAAAAATGATTTGGTCCAGTTTTGCTACAAATATATGGTAGGTCATTCACAAAAAAACTCATTTTGGGCACTTGAAAAATGAAAAATGAATTTTTCATACAAGGAAAATGAAAACTTCCTTAATCAACATTGTTCGCCATTCCAATATGCACCCTTGTGCACAATATTATATCATTTCAACAAACTATGTCATGAATGTGACCATAAGATTGATCATTTGGCTTGAAAGCCATGAATCTTCACACATGATAGCCCATTTCTAAGAACACTTATTTAAAATAATTGTCGTATTACTAGTTTATTATTTTTCCTAGTAACTTTGTCACATATAATGACACAATGAAATGGTTTTCCATTTTTTTGAATTTGTTTTCAATTTTTCATGGTCATTTCAAAACGCAGTCAAAACAGCGGGTATGACCGCTCATTGAATATGGCATAGTATTTTAGAAAAACTAGTAAGCATGCACGTGAAATTCACGTGCATCAACAAGATGAGACATTGTCTCCCAAAAGTATGCATGTCTGGCTTGGCGACCTACTTAGTGCATGCTGATGCATCTTTGTATCGTGGTGAAGCATCAAAATTGTACCGAGGGAAATACCTACAAGTACATTTTGTGAAGCAACTACATTTTAGAAAAATGATTTGGTCCAATTTTGAAACAATTATATGGTAGGTCCTTCACAAAAAAATCATTTTAGGCACTTGAGAAATTAAAAATGATTTTTACATACAAGGAAAATGAAACTTCCTTAATCAACATTGTTTGTCATTCCAATATGCACCCTTGTGCATAATATTATATCATTTCAACAAACTATGTCATGAATGTGGCCATAAGATTGATCAATTGGCTTGAAAGTCATGAATCTTCACACATGATAGCCCATTTATAAGAAGAATTTTTAAAAATAATTCTCGTATTACAAGTTTATTATTTTTCCTCGTAACTTTGTCACATATTTTGACCATTCCTACCTACTGGTTGAATCTTGGAAATATTTTGGTGTTTCTCTAATTAAATATATATTTGCGTACCTAGAAATAATTTTTGGGAAAAATAAAGAGCAAACTATAATGCAGTTGCAGTTCAAATTTGACCCGCTTCTCTTATTTTGGACGCTTTTTAAAAATAATTGCCATATTACAAGTTTATAATTTTTCTTGGTAGCTTGGTCACATATAAGCAGTGCTTGATCACATTTGGAAATCATATCTCATTTGAAATTCCATCATTAAAAAGGATATGAAATAAATATGATAAAATAAATCCTCAAACAGCAAGAGAAAAATGTTGCACACTTGGCAAAAATTCCAAAACTTTTGTTGCTAATGATAACAACATCACCCCCTAGTTGGTGTGGACCCCACCTTTAAAACCTGAACCAAAAAGCAATTCTTAAATGCTCTTTTGTTTTGTGAAATTGTCAACTTGTTGAAATAATTCCCAAGCTTTTTTGTGCATATGCATAATATTGCATGTTATTTAATGAAGGAAGTCACGAATGTGCTGAAATTAATTAAAACATATCCTTTTTAATAAAATATAAATGAAATATATTAAAAATGAAATATAATAAACCCCCAGCCCAACTGGGCCTAGGCCCAATAGGCCAACCGGCCCAACCAGCCAACCAGCCAGCTCACCCCATCACGGCCGGGTATATCTCCACTGCCCCAAAACCCTACCCACTCCCCCACCCCCGATTCACTCTCCCCTCTCCCTCCCGATCTAGATTGGATCGGGGCAACCGACGCCGCCCGGCGCCGGCGCAGCCGCAATCCCACCGCAGCGGTGCCATGACTGACGCGCCGCCCGCTCCCGCCGCCGACTTGGCGCCGCCGTCGCAGCAGCCAGAGAGCGGCGGGTCCATCTCCTCCATGGTGGCCTCCACCGCGTCCTCCGCGGCCGCCGACTTCTCGCACTCGGGAGAGGCCTTCGGGGCCGACGTGGCCGCCGCCGCCAGGTCTGCCGTCGACACTGCCCACGCCCACGCCAACTCCTCGAGCGGAGATCCGTCCCGTGCAGCTCTCTGACACGGAGATCCGCCGCCTCTGCACCTCCCCTCAAGACGTCTTCCTCAACCAGCCCAACGTCCTCGAGCTGGAGGCCCCCATCAAAGTTTGCGGTAAGGGCGCACGCTTCCTGCCTAACCCTCCCCTCCCCCCGCGCGTGCCTCCAGGAAGAAGCAGGAGGAGCAGTGCCGGCTCAAGGAGGAGGAGAAGAAGAGCAAGGTGCGGTGCTAACCCTTTCTTCTGTTGTACCACTTTTCTGATGCATATCTGCAGCTGGGTTCTGAGAAAGATCTCCCTTCCCTGTATCTTGTTGCTGAAGCACTAATATCTCCCTGTATCTGTTAATTGTTGTTGGCGGCGGCTTCCGCCGGAGGAGCGCCCTAGCAGGTGGCTGTGGCCGATGATGAGGACATGGATCCTACTGTATGTCATATTGCCTCCGTGTTCTTGTTGATGTGTTTTTATTAGCTAAATTATGTTCTTTCCCTGTTAGGGAAGTTCTAATCAATTTGTTTCTTGTTGCAGGAATATTATGAGAACAGGCTCAAGACCCTTGACACACTGAAGGCGGATGGTGCTAATCCCTATCCGCATAAGTTCCTAGCTAGCATCTCCGTAGGATAAAATAGCTGAAGAGTCCATGCCATCTGTCCCACATAAGCTTTGACAGAAAAAAAAAACTCTTGCATGCACTGCCCCGTCCCACATAAGATTGTGCAGAAACAAAAAATCTTGCATGCACTGCCCCGTCCCACATAAGATTGGGCAGAAACAAAAACTATTCCATGAGCTGCCAAGAAAAATAACATCTACCTCGCCAATTGACGAACGTGTCCGGGAGAGATTCTCATCTTACTCCTCGCGTGTTTCCTCTGCTATTTTCACATCGCCTAAACTTCCATGCTACATCCATCTAAATGTGATTTCAACCAGCAGCTACATGTTCCCTTCCTTAACAACAATTCAATGTAGCAAGCCGGCAACCGTCACCACATCCTGAAAAGACTATATTCACTGGTCCATGCGGGTAAAAGTATATTCGATCTGTTATCCTGTGCTCATGCCTCCGTGTGGCAGTAGCGACCAAACTTTTGCTATTATCCACACTCGACATGTGGGTAAAAGTATGCAGGTACTTTGATGTTTGGTACACAATGTGCTCTCTTATCTCTCATCAGATCTCCTTTTTTTGCATGGTCTTTTTTTTAGTAAATTTGCATGGTGTTTCTAATAAGATCTGCTAGGTAAACTAATTGACTACCTCAGCCTGCTTTTATCCAGTGTATAAACAGTCAGTCTATTAAATTGCATGCATGATACAGTAGCAATTAACTTGAACGCCCGTTGAGCAACTTTGTGTGTGAGTGCATGCATGTCTGCATGTTCATGCTTTGTTTAATACCAGCATGGTAGCTATTTTTTTTATATCGGGCAATTAATATAATTCTATACGTCACTTGCAAAAAGAAATCTCTAGGTAGTCCCTATGCGATGCATGTTCACAAGCCTATGCTGAAAATATAATAATATGATGGTCCTTCAATTTTTGTAGAGTTTGAATTTTAACGTATCTAGAACAGAGTATTTGAATTCCGTCACTGTAATCTGCAAACCTCTTACTGTTTTTGCTCTTGTTTACAGGGTTCCAGCAATGCAGGTGGGGATACCATAACCTTTTAGTGGTCGAGGATGTCGCGGAGAACTACTGGAGCGCGCAGATACCCCTCGACGTGATCTGAAACGACGACGACCATATGGACGCAAGGAAGGACTTGACGCTCAGTCCGGTGAACTACTCGCGCCCCAAGCTGCTGGCGTTCCTCGACATGCTACAGTTCCATTGGTATGTTTGTGTGGCTTGCTGGCTTGGTGTCATATAATGTGTTCGTACCATTTCATTAACATTTCATCTTCACCGTCGGTTCGAACGGAAGCCTATGATCATTTGGGAAATGGATCCCTGTTGATAGTCAGTAGTGAATCTCCTGTCAAGTATTTTGACAATAAGTCCATCCTGATCTATCATCTAGAATGCTTGTTAATATGCTAGAGGCCGAGTGCTGAGTAAGAACTTTTGTCCTGGTTCCATGATTCTGGAACTTCGGTTGCTCTCCCCTGCTTTCTTGTATTCTCTGTGTGCCGATGGTCATCAAGTTGTGGTAGCAGTTCTGCATTGTGATGATCTATCGTCCTTTAAGCAAAGGCATGTGTAGTGTACGTGTTAATTAATTAATCGCCAATGACATTTAAAATCTCGCAGTTACTTATACATTGAACAGCACACTGTATTCATGCTGACTTAGATGGACTGGGTGTTTTACTATAAGTGGGACTGTTCAATTTTGACCTCCTGATTAAAACAGGTGTATTGTACTAGATGATAGGCAGTGCATATAAATATATATAAACTTAAATTTTCACTATAATAAAGTTGGTATTTTCACAATATTTGTTTTAGCCCATCGGTCGAGCCGTGACTCGTTGTTGTGCCGACCAATGACTCGGGGCTCTGTTCTGTGGTCACGCTGTCTGTGGTGGCCCATTTTAGTTTTGTTGCTTTCCTATTTGACGGCAATAGTAACTTCTGTTAGATAGTGGCCATGATAAAATTATTTTCTTGTTTCCTGTTTGACAACTCCACTTGTTAATCTTGTTTACATCAATAGCTAATCGTGAACAATAATAACTTGTGGTTTATATTTTGCCTTGGCGCCATGTAATCTCGTGCTACTCATTTCGAGTTGATAGGAAAACTGAAAACTGGAAATTGACTATTGTTATTAGTTGTTTTCATGTTCTTTGGTTTTTCCAAATAAAGCTGAGCACATAACTTCAAGATATGATGCTTCCTTGTTGATGATTGATGGAAGCTTGCGTTTCCTTGTATGATGTGTTCCCTTAATTTTTTTATTTATATTGTGGTTGCTTTCTTAGGATTTTGTGAATAAATTCGAAATATATATTACCAATTCCGATGGGGAAGAAGATAACGACATGATTTTAGAATAAGAGCTAGCTTCCGAGATTGCTTGGTATTAGTGAAAAAATAATAGTACGTTAATTGAACTGACTAAGTTTCCTTCAGGTTGGTTTCCACAAGAGTGTTATCCTAGACTTGTGCATCCTCCTTCCCTAGAAGCAGCATGGAACCACCATGGTCAGGCTGCTCTTATTTCGTGATGTGCCTTTGGTGACACAGCGTGGAGCCAACGTTGTTCGGCAGGAGTTTGGTCAGAAGCAGTTCTTCCATTCCGGCATAAGTGGTTAGCCACTGGATTCTCTCTCTGCTTTTTCTCTCGTTGATGCCATGCACACTTTACATATTTATTATGAGAAGAAAGTCTAGGCCTCGGTCTTTTTTTAGGTTTGCACATGAATCATGCACTTTGCATAGCATTTTTAGGCCCCACGTTTGCTTACATGCAGGTTATGTCAGGTGTTTGGTTATTGCATGATGTAGTACTTTCTGTTGTAAACATTTTCCTCAATTGATACTTTATTGCAACGAGCTTAGAAAAAGAGACCCAATCGGTCTATTTGTGTTTATTTTAAATTTTTCATTGCAAGATATTCATGCTCCCACTGATTGTACACACAATGATTTATATGTTGGAGAACGTCGCATGGGAAACAAAAATTTTCCTACGCGCACGAAGACCTATCATGGTCATGTCCATCTACGAGAGGGGATGAGTGATCTACGTACCCTTGTAGACCGTACAATAGAAGCGTTAGAGAACGCGGTTGATGTAGTGGAACGTCCTCACGTCCCTCGATCCGCCCCGCGAACAATCCCGCGATCAGTCCCACGATCTAGTACCGAACGGACGGCACCTCCGCGTTCAGCACACGTACAGCTCAACGATGATCTCGGCCTTCTTGATCCAGATACTTGGGGCAATTGCGCTTCCAGTGACCCATACCCTTGCAATAGTAGCACTCCGTTTCAGGCTTAAGTCCAGCCTTGGGTTTCTTCGGCGGATTGGCAACAGGCTTGCCGCTCTTCTTCGAATTGCCCTTCTTGCCTTTGTCGTTTCTCTTGAAACTAGTGGTCTTATTCACCATCAACACTTGATGCTCTTTACGGAGTTCAGACTCTGCGACTTTCAGCATTGCAAACAACTCGCCGGGAGACTTGTTCATCCCTTGCATGTTGTAGTTCAAAACAAAGCCTTTATAGCTTGGCGGCAGTGATTGAAGGATTCTATCAGTGATAGCTTCTTGCGGGAGTTCAATCCCCAGTTCAGCTAGACGGTTTGAGTACCCAGACATTTTGAGCACATGTTCACTGACAGATGAGTTTTCCTCCATCTTGCAAGCATAGAATTTATTGGAGGTCTCATACCTCTCGATCCGGGCGTTCTTCTGAAAGATAAAATTCAACTCCTGGAACATCTCAAATGCTCCATGACGCTCAAAGTGATGTTGAAGTCCCGGTTCTAAGCCATACAAGACTGCACATTGAACTATTGAGTAGTCCTCCTTACGTGCTAACCAAGCGTTCTTAACATCCTGATCAGCCGTAGCGGGTGGTTCATCTCCTAGCGCAGCATTAAGGACATAATCCTTCTTACCAGCTTGTAAGATTAGATTAAGATTACGAGCCCAGTCTACAAAGTTGCTTCCATCATCTTTCAACTTAGCTTTCTCTAGGAACGTATTAAAATTCAGGATGACTGTCGCGTGAGCCATGATCTACAACACAAATATATTCAAAGTGGACTTAGACTATGTTCAAGATAATTAGAGTTCAACTTAATCAAATTATATGCTAAACTCCCACTCAAAAAGTACATCTCTCTAGTCATTTGAGTGGTTCATGATCCACTTACACTATCCCAAGTCCGATCATCACGTGAGTTGAGTATAGTTTCAGTGGTAAGCATCCCTATGCTAATCATATCAACTATATGATTCATGATCGACCTTTCAGTCTCACGTGTTCCGAGGCCATGTCTACACATGCTAGGCTCGTCAAGCTTAACCCGAGTGTTCCGCGTGCGCAACTGTTTTGCACCCGTTGTATTTGAACGTTGAGTCTATCACACCCGATCATCACGTGGTGTCTCGAAACGACGAACTGTAGCAACGGTGCATAGTCGGGGAGAACACAATTTCGTCTTGAAATTTTAGTGAGAGATCACCTCATAATGCTACCGTCGTTCTAAGCAAAATAAGGTGCATAAAAGGATTAACATCACATGCAATTCATAAGTGACATGATATGGCCATCATCACGTGCTTCTTGATCTCCATCACCAAAGCACCGGCACGATCTTCTTGTCACCGGTGCCACACCATGATCATCCATCAACGTGTTGCCATCGGGGTTGTCGTGCTACTCATGCTATTACTACCAAAGCCACATCCTAGCAAAATAGTAAACGCATCTGCAAGCACAAACGTTAGTATAAAGACAACCCTATGGCTCCTGCCGGTTGCCGTACCATCGACGTGCAAGTCGATCTTTCTATTACAACATGATCATCTCATACATCCAATATATCACATCACATCGTTGGCCATATCACATCACAAGCATACCCTGCAAAAACAAGTTAGACGTCCTCTAATTTTGTTGTTGCATGTTTTACGTGGTGACCAAGGGCATCTAGTAGGATCGCATCTTACTTACGCAAACACCACAACGGAGATATATGAGTTGCTATTTAACCTCATCCAAGGACCTCCTCGGTCAAATACGATTCAACTAAAGTTGGAGAAACCGTCACTTGCCAGTCATCTTTGAGCAAAGGGGGTTACTCGTAACAATGAAACCAGTCTCTCGTAAGCGTACGAGTAATGTCGGTCCAAGCCGCTTCAATCCAACAATACCGCGGAATCAAGAAAAGACTAAGGAGGGCAGCAAAACGCACATCACCGCCCACAAAAACTTTTGTGTTCTACTCGAGAAGACATCTACGCATGAACCTAGCTCATGATGCCACTGTTGGAGAACGTCGCATGGGAAACAAAAAATTTCCTACGCGCACGAAGACCTATCATGGTGATGTCCATCTACGAGAGGGGATGAGTGATCTACGTACCCTTGTAGACCGTACAGTAGAAGCGTTAGAGAACGCGATTGATGTAGTGGAACGTCCTCACGTCCCTCGATCCGCCCCGCGAACAATCCCGCGATCAGTCCCACGATCTAGTACCGAACGGACGGCACTTCCGCGTTCAGCACACGTACAGCTCGACGATGATTTCGGCCTTCTTGATCCAGCAAGAGAGACGGAGAGGTAGAAGAGTTCTCCGGCAGCGTGACGGCGCTCCAGAGGTTGGTGATGACCTTGTCTCAGCAGGGCTCCGCCCGAGCTCCGCAGAAACGCGATCTAGAGGAAAAACCGTGGAGGTATGTGGTCGGGCTGCCGTGGAAAAGTCGTCTCAAATCAGCCCTAAAACCTCCGTATATATAGGTGGGAGGGAGGGGGCCTTGCCTTGGGGCTCAAGGAGCCCCAAGGCGGTCGGCCGAGTCCAAGGGGGAGGACTCTCCCCCCCAACCCGAGTTGGACTAGGTTTGGTGGTAGGGAGTCCCCCTTCCTTCCCACCTCCTCCTTTTTTTCTTTCTCTCTTGATTTTCTTCTCCTTGGCGCATAGGGCACTTGTGGGCTGTCCCACCAGCCCAATAAGGGCTGGTGTGTCTCCCCCAAGGCCTATGGGCTTCCCCGGGGTGGGTTGCCCCCCCCCCCGGTGAACTCCCGGAACCCATTCGTCATTCCCGACACAGTCCCGGTAACTCCGAAAACCTTCCGGTAATCAAATGAGGTCATCCTATATATCAATCTTCATTTCCGGACCATTCCGGAAACCCTCGTGACGTCCGTGATCTCATCCGGGACTCCGAACAACATTCGGTAACCAACCATATAACTCAAATACGCATAAAACAACGTCAAACCTTAAGTGTGCAGACCCTGCGGGTTCGAGAACTATGTAAACATGACCCGAGAGACTCCTCGGTCAATATCCAATATTGGGACCTGGATGCCCATATTGGATCCTACATATTCTACGAAGATCTCATCGTTTGAACCTCAGTGCCAAGGATTCGTATAATCTCGCATGTCATTCCCTTTGTCCTTCGGTATGTTACTTGCCCGAGATTCGATCGTCAGTATCCGCATACCTATTTCAATCTCGTTTACCGGCAAGTATCTTTACTCGTTCCTAATACAAGATCCCGCAACTTACACTAAGTTACATTGCTTGCAAGGCTTGTGTGTGATGTTGTATTACCGAGTGGGCCCCGAGATACCTCTCCGTCACACAGAGTGACAAATCCCAGTCTTGATCCATACTAACTCAACTAACACCTTCGGAGATACCTGTAGAGCATCTTTATAGTCACCCAGTTACGTTGCGACGTTTGATACACATAAAGCATTCCTCTGGTGTCAGTGAGTTATATGATCTCATGGTCATAGGAATAAATACTTGACACACAGAAAACAGTAGCAACAAAATGACACGATCAACATGCTACGTCTATTAGTTTGGGTCTAGTCCATCACGTGATTCTCCCAATGACGTGATCCAGTTATCAAGCAACAACACCTTGTTCATAATCAGAAGACACTGACTATCATCGATCAACTGGCTAGCTAACTAGAGGCATGATAGGGACAGTGTTTTGTCTATGTATCCACACATGTAAATGAGTCTTCATTCAATACAATTATAGCATGGATAATAAACTATTATCTTGATACAGGAATTATAATAATAACTATATTTATTATTGCCTCTAGGGCATAATTCCAACATTATAACCCTGCTGTACAATATAATTTCTTAAAGTCTTTCTCAGTTGCATGTTTTCTCATGATTTTGCCAGTCATATTATATTTCATTATATATGCATTACATAAAATGTATAGTATGTTGCATGTAATGAGTAATCACCCTTGCTCGTTTGTACATAATGATAAAAGTGACCAACGGCACTCGATGGGGAATGCGTGAGTGTTTGTTATGATTAATAGTTGCATCTTCTTTCATGAGTAGACAATGATTAAATGACTTGCTCCATTAATCTTGCCAACTAATGTTAATGAGGTTATGACAGGAATCGGTATGATAGGAATAGTTGCATCTTCTTTCATGAGTATGTTTGAGGGATAGATAAGTGTGACAGGAATCAGTACCAAATGAACTACCAAAATGCTATTTTTGATTTCTCTAAGTTGGTCTGATGCGTTGCAATTTAGTTGCCCCGTATTACTTTTTTCGAAGCATACAGTTGTTCTTCATTTGCTACTAGTATCACATCATTTTTCCTGTTTGACCTGTATGAGTATTGTTATTTGGAACAATGAATCTACCTGTACCTTTCTGTTTGTTTTTGCTAGTGGAATGAAGTCCATTGTAGTGACAGTAGCAGATGTTTTTGCTATAGTGATAGTAGTCCATTGTAGTGACGGTAGCAGATGTACCGAAGATGGAAGTTGAGAGTGAAATGAAGTCCATTGTAGTGTCAGTAGCAGATGTGCCATTGTTCTATTTCTCAAGTGGAATTCTGTTTGTTTTTGCTATATTTCTGTGTAAGGAAATGTATTTAGGAGATGCCTTATTGTGTTATGTAAACTTGGGAGGTGTATTATGTGATGTTATATGATGGATGATTTTAATTCGACTTGGAGTTTTGTTGATTTGAATATTAAATAGTGTTGGATTTTATATTGGACAAATAATTGGGGGTTGAAAAGGCCCAACAAATAGAAATGAAATCAAGTTCTGGAACAAAAAGTTACTGAATTCAAAAATGAAAAAAGGCCAAAACTGAAACTGGATCAAATGTATTTGGGCATGAAAAGGCCAGGGCCCAAATTAGAATGATAAAAAAATTGAAAAAAACTAAAGTGGCTGAAAATAGGCCAAGGCCCAAAAGAAGCCCAATAAAAAAAGCCCAAAAAAATAAAACGAGCCCATGTGATCAATTGAAATGGGTTGGGCTGATTTCAGCCATGACGTTTTGATTTCGTCGTAATTTTGCCACGTAGGACTGCCACGTAGGACTGGGTTTGATTGTCAGTGATGATTTAGGATCATCGTAAAGGTTACGACAATCCAGGAATCGTTGTAAAGTTACGAAGATTTTGACCAAAATGTCGTTGCTGTTCATTTCTGACGCTCCGTTTTCGACGCTTGGTTTTTCGTCGGGCGATCGTCGTAAATGAAAAACCGTGACGATGTAGCGACGAAAAAATAGCGTCGGGTACTAGCATATTCCTTGTAGTGGGAGCTCCAGGGTGAACCTCCTTCCAAAGAAGGAGTTGTCCCCAAGCAAGCATATCTTCTCTACCGTACAATCAGGTTCATTACATATATCAAACAACACATGAAACTTGTCTTTAAACGGGGGAAGCCCATTCATTGAATCCTGCCAAATCCTGGTAATATTTCCATATTCAATCTTCACTTTCCTCCCTGCAAAATAGTAATCCTTAACTTTAGGGATCGCTTTCCAACATGGTGAATCAGAAAATTTGGGCTTAACAGTAGCCACAGACTTGTTCCTCAGATATCTAGCATTGATAATATCTTGCCATATCCCCTTCTGTGTTTCCAACTTCCACCACCATTTGACCATTAAGCTGATATTTTGCTTACGGAAGTCCTGCGGCCGGTCGGCTTGGCTGCGGGCGAGGCGAGCTGGACCTCGGATCTGGTCCGACTCGGGATGGCCCACGCGGCGACAAATAGAGCACATGGATCGAGCCTCCTGCTCGATCCCGACAGTGCAACACAGCCAACCAACGGGCACGCCGCGAGGGCCGCTGCGGGGTCCTCCGGCGAGGTCCTCGGCGGCGGAGGTGGCGGCAGGATCCGACCGGCAACGACCCTAGGAGGCCAACAGCGAGGCGAAGGCGTATATTAGGAGGAGCGATAATGGAGCTCCGGAGACGGAAGCGGCGGCGGTCAATGCAGTAGAGGCCGCGGGGAGGCGTGCGGCACTGCATGGACGAGGGCCATGGCGAATGGCACTACGACGCGACGATGACTCTGCTCTGGCGGGTCCGTAGACCAGGGCAAGGGGCAGGTGAGGCGCGCAGCACGGCGGTTCCGGTGGCGTGCACGACCACGACAAGCTGGATCGGGCGCGGCGCTGCGGACTGCATGTTGGGGCTGTGGCTCTGATGTCGCCCGGACACGTCCGGGTTGGCCGCGGACATGTCCAGCCTGGCTAGGAAGACGAAATGTGAGCCCGAGATTTCAGATTTGAGGGCCAGATTTGGCTCGGGGCTAGGATTTCAGAATTGGGAGGAGGTGTAGCTAGCAGGTGGGTTTTTTTGAGGGGGTGGCTGCAATTTTGGCAAGGGGAAACCCTAGAGAGTGAGAGGCTTTGTCCATAGGGTGGGTTTATATAGGGAAATGGTCTATGGTGGGATAGACCCCATCCGTCCGATCGCGATCCGAAGGCCACGAATGGAGGGAGGGGCTAGGTGGTTCTAGTGGTGTGTGTAGATGGGATAGGTGGGGATGAGAGGGAGGTTTGTGGCACGTGACAAAAAATTTAAATATCGAAATGTCCGACGATTTGACAACCTATAGTACCCCCATAGGTTTAACGGTTCGGGTATCAAACGAACTCCGAATGCTATGAAATTTGGCAGGCTATCTACCTACATTATCATAAGACCGCATGCCAACTTTCAACCAAATCCAAGAAAGTTCTATAAACACTTGTAAAAACAAGATTTCAACAATGCTCCGGGCACGCTGTGTGGTTGGTCTTGAAACGATCGACAACATAAACGGAGAGAACCAACAACTAACAACAGATGCAAGTTTTAAAAAATGATGCCATAGAGTGCCCATGCTATGCAGATGATGTGCATGATGCGATAACGAATTATATAAACAAAAGATTCACACAACAACAATGGAATAAAAAGGGAATCTTGTGGAGCGTCGGTTCCGAGCTGTTACACCCACCCTCTTGATCCGACGAAGACGCCATGAAAAAGGTTAAACATGCTTGTATGGTTAATGCGACTCCGATCAGGTGACCCATGTACTCTTGACTAGTCAATCCTCTATGGACCCTGAACTGGCAAGCTTAAAACATTGGTTCAGGTCACATGAGAGCCGACATACTGAAAGCTAGGACAAACCATGGGTTATCATACCCACTTCATTGAAGCAAATCTTGAGCCTCGAAAGCGAGTGTCTTTTTACCGTGTCTCATTGAGCCGGCCTATTAGTCATGCTTTATTATTACTTTTTTCCTGATATTACGTCCTAACTTTTTACGGACAATTACTATTTTTACTGGCTCATCATGAATGACCGGGTTATGAAAGTTGCAGTCATACTATCATCAGTTCAAAATTGCACATCTTCTAGAACAATGTTGTGAGATATTTAACTCAAAAGGAGGGCCTCACAAATCAAGTTTGTTTGCCTTCTTAACTCCTACTCTTTTCTCTATCTAATCAAAGTTAGCCATTGAGCTCAAAGTTCATAGTGATCCAAAGAGACAAGAAAACAATATAGTCATATTCATTCAAACAACATCAAAGAAGTTCAAGGTTTTATGGCCGGATTTATCACAAGCAAGAATCGACCCAATGCATGCAATCCTAATAGATGTCGAATTAGCAAAATAGAACACATGATGGAACGACAGAGCTTCAAACGTTTAAAGAACTACTATTACAAGCTCACATCACGAGCCACAAAATAATCATGTTTTTTGCTCAATACTCGGGGGGCTACAACCGCTCGACGACTTATTTTACTTGAATAGTGAAATTTAAAGCCTGTTCTAGGTCAACCGCCTTAGGATCCGATGCTGTTGGCTCATATTCATCATTGAAATCTTTGTCTTTTTATTGATACCGAATTGAAATAATTTTTTTAAAGTGAGAAGTCTCATCAGCTTGGGTCGATGTGCCAACGTTTGATGTGACGAGTCCTTTACGATGAGGTGGTACCAATGCGGACGACTCATCTTTTTGTGGGTTGATGTGTTCATTGGCCTCGGAGTAGGCATAATAGAACTTGGACAGATAAATTCATTCAACTAGCAGCGTTGCCAACAACTGAGTTTCTTTGAAGCACTTAGCATAATCATCTTCAATAAATGATGAGCCGTCCAGGTTGAATTAAGGAAAGCCACCCTTCAGAGTTTCAACATCTAGTTCACGGACATAAGCCTTCGCCCTAGTAAGTGCCATATTTGCCCCTCGACGAGCCATCGATTTTCGGATCTCCCTGACCCATTGTGGCACGGTTGATAGTTGCCTCGACACATCTTTGATGGTTTAGGGTGGGTATTTCATGTTCTTCACCGCCATTATGGAGAAAACACACCCTCTGAACAATTACTCTATATACATGAAAATTGCTTTTAGATTCACAATCGGCAACTCCACATGGGTTTGGTATTTTCTTCTTGCACACACACAAAAGCCTGGTAGTGAGCAGGTATATTGACATAACCCGGCCTTTCAAAGTAAGAGATATAAGTACATACCAAAGATAGCCGCCAGCATCTCATTTATATTTTTCAGAAGGACAGAGTGAGTCTCCTTCACAGTTACAAGTTTGCCCTCGCCTTTTTCAGCATGTTTCAGAAGGGCACCTTTTTATTCTTCAAAGGTCTTCATGGCTTGATCAAAACGATACTGCACCTGACACACAGATTCTTCACAACGAGCCGCCATGAGCTCGGCTTCAGCCTTCAGCTTTATCTCTTCTTTCAGAAGCGTCTGCAGTTTTACAGCCACAGATTCAACATCTACTACATATTCCTCACACATATACAAAGGTTTATGAATAGCTGTTTACAAAAAGATTAAAAGCCTCCATACAAAGAGATGACTTGACTCTTGGGGGCTATAGTGCCAAATTTAGCTTTTTCTCATCAAAAGCTCCGTATGGATTGTAAACATTCCATACGGTACTTGGGGCTAATGTTTCCACTTTTCAAAATTCAATAAAGACCCAGCTATTTCAAAGAAAAAATTCGACCCTTGGGGGCTACACGACTCCAAGTTCGTCTAAATGGATGATGACTTCTTTTAAGGAAGATCCGGTGCACTCTCTTAGATAAGCCGACCCTTGGGGGCTACAACCATAGTTTCTAAATACCTACTTGTGAAGAACCAGCTTACTATTATCATCCCAAGCCAGTCCTTGGGATCTCAAACAACAGTTCTCCATACTTATTTTGAAGAACCGTCTTACCACGTTCATAATAAACCGGTCCTTGGGGGCTATAGGCAGTATACAAAGTTATAAAGGTTAAAGCAGGAAATCTTGCTTCATATTTTTCCCTCAGGACGTTGATCATATTGGTTTCAATCTCCCGGCTCTCCGACAACCGGGTCAAGTATTTCTGGTGGATTTCTTCAACACTAAACATTGACATATTCGGGGGCTCCAATTGGGTTTTTCCATTATCCAAATTCACCGGTTCTTCCTTGGCCACAATCTTAACTAGAGTGGTGGAAACAACAGGAGCTTGGAAGCTTTCCTTGACAACAACAACATCCAGAGTGCTCTAGTCAGCCGATGAAATAGGGTCATCCACATGAGTTGCCGGATTAGAATGATGAGCCACACTTGGTGGATGAGCAGAAGGAGCAATTAAAGTGCATGTAATATCTACTAGTGTATCCATTAAAACCGGTTCATCTGATTCAGGCACCTAAAAAATGGTCGCCATTTCGGTTGCAACATCTGGAATGTTCTCTTCAGAAGGGTCAACTTTGGTGGCTGCCTTTTCCGTTTGGGAATTCAGAGTGTCTTTGTTTTCAGCACCAGGAAATGACCCGACAGTGTGACTAGATAAAGTAGCTTTGGCCCTCCAAAGATTAGAATTCAAAAGTTATGCTAAGAAAGGTAAACATATGCAATCAGGTCATGATTAGAAACCTAGCCACAATTGATGTTAAAGGTGGGGAGTTGCATTGCTAATGGAGCGCCCGAAGATGGAGAGGATTCCCGTTAAAGTGAGTTTGAAGGGCTAAGAGGTTGTTTAAATAAACCAGCCTAGGTACAAGAATCTGTAGAACTATATGGCCCCATAACATGTGGCTTACGAGCCGGTGGAGCATGAGACAAGGAAGGGTCTAACTCGCCCAAGTAACTTTGGGTCTTGCGTTTTCATTGACCGACGAACTGCGCTTTCTTCAAAACAAAATCGGGAGCCAAATGAGCATATTGATTTGATATCTTAACCTTCTAGACGGATTTCCTTGTTTTTCTTGCAACAAACGTTTCTGGCGAACTCGAAGAGATTGGAATTACCTCAATATCGCCAACTTGGATCGATTCGGAGTCGCCCTGAGAGGAAGGAGTGTCAGCAATTTTTGTAAATAAACGGCCAAGTGAGCCGAGTTCTACCTCCGATAGTTCTCCTAAAGATGAGCCAGGGGTTGGGTCATCACGAGCCGGATTATTTCCTTGGCCCAAGGAAGAGAGAGGGATCTGAGGTGTGACTTTCCAAAAGCTATAATCCTCCTGCAAATGAAAGCGCATGATAAGGATGATGGGTTAAATTGAAATCAACAAAGCAACAAAGTATACTTGATGGAAAAAGATCAGTACCGATGGCGGAGGATTTTGCACATAAAATGAACCTAAACTAGTAACATTACACTTCTCCTTTGAGTCGAAGAGAAACCTCTTTGTCTCTTTATTAAGGTCATTGTCGGTTATGTCTTGGGTGGAGAAGTGTTGAGCATCAGACGAGTCGCGTGAGTAGTCGCACATTAAGCTAGTCCTCGCACTGACAAGTTGGATGAGGCACTTTAGCCAACAACAGATCAAGTCGATCCCGATTAGGCCATGAGCAACCAAGGCTCTCAATTTTGTGCGAATAGGATCCATCATATCCCTCTCCTCATCCATTGGTCAACCCCGCGATTCCATGTTGTTGTCGATCCTCTCCAATCTATAACCCAACAATGGATTTTCTTCTGCGGGGGCAGTATTTTGCAATAGAACTAGGTCTTGTACCAATTTAGACTCAGGAAACAGATTAGTTTTCCTTTTCTAGAAGGAGATTCCGCCAAGTTCACAAGAAGGGCCATTATTGACTTCAGTTTGACGATTGGCATAGAAGAACTCCCGAAACAGAGTCACTAACTGCTCAATCTAGAGATATACTTCGCATAAGACTTGAAATTTGCATATGTTGGTCACATAATTGGTTCTAATATCGTGAGGCCTGAGATTGAAGAATTGCAGAAGGTCCCTGAAGAAATTTTGAACCGGGTGGTAAGAAACCTTTGCATAAGTGAGCATTGAAAATAATAACTTCTCCTTGTCGAGGCTGCGGGTAAGGCTCTTCTTTGGGAGCTTGCCAGTGTACCTCCTTTTGAGCCGGCAAGAATCCTTGACTCACAAGGCTTTCCAATGTGACTTTGGACTCCTAGGACCTGGTCGAGTTACAAGCCTTGGAGTTCTTAGGGGCCACATTAGGCAGTATGAAACAACTACAAGGATGGTAAAAGAAAATAAGGTGATGCATAATACCATCACCTGACTATGGTCGTTATTCAAGGGGTGTTTAAGCCACCAAAACTATTACAAAATAGTGTTCTAAGCCGGCCAGCGCTACAACAAGGTGTTTTAAGCCGGCTACAAGTAAAGGATTTTGAAAGGAAAACTACACCTCCATGGAATACTTAGCGGAAATTCTCAACAAACAGGTTGCAACAAGCGACATCTCTTGCAATGGATGTAAATAATGCGCCAAAAATAGGAATTTGTGTTCTACACCGGTGGAATACCCGAAGCTCAAGACATTTGCACGGGGTCTCCTAAAAATTGTCTTATTTCAGATCTATGTGAAGATGATACCAAGCGGAGGCCGCGGCAAACCTATGGATACACAAGGGATAAGAAGCTTACGGATCTGCAAAGCAGTTCTTCGGTGAACTTAATGAACCCAATATGAACACGAGCGAAACCTTGAGGGGTCAATAGAAGAGGTGTCTAGAGGGGGGTGAATATATTAATTGCAGAAATTAAAATCCTAGCCTTTTCCCAAATTAATGGTTGGCGGATTTCAGCCATTCTAACAAGTCTAGTGCCCCCTTCACATGCCAGTCTACAAATATGGCAGCGAAAAATAAAGACTTTGCACATTTAGTAAGGAGTAGAGTTTAAGAAGATCAAACGCGAAGATGTTGCACGGTGATTTTTGGCATGGTCCCAAAAGGTGTATCGTACGTCCATGTTAGTAGAGACTTCAACCTACTATGGGTAACGACTGCGTGAGTCCACGGAGGGCTCCACCAACAAGGGGTCCATGAAGAAGCAGCCTTCTCTATTCCACCACGGCATCCGCCCACACAGGACTATCCTCACTCACGGTAGATCTTCATGAAGTAGGCGATTTCCTTGCCCATACAAACTTCTCGGTTCAACACCACAACACGAAGTAGGAGGCTCCCAAGTGACACCTAACCAATCTAGGAGGCACCGCCCTCCAAAAGGTAATAGATGTAGTAGAACGATGAACTCCTTGCTTTTGTGCTTCAAAATTTAGTCTCCTCAACACTTAATCACACTCTCAGAGATTTGGCATGGGTAGGAGAGATTGATCTTGTGGAAAGCAACTTGGGGAGGCTAGTGATGAAGGTTCAAATGGTTGGAATGGAATCTCTTGATCTCAACACATGAGTAGGTGGCTTTCTCTTAGCAAAATGGATCTCGCAAGTGTAAGTGTGTTCTGGGTGCTTCCTCTACGAATGAGAGGTAGGTGGAGCGATATAAATAGGCATCCCCCCAAATCCAACCGTTACAACATTATTGCCCAACTGGGTGGCACCGAAATGAATCTCGGTGGTACCGAGTTGCACTAAATGTGGCAACTTTTGAATTCTCGGTGAGACCGGTATAGGAATCCCGGCGGTACCGATATGATGACCTTGACTAGTTTCCAAACTCAGCAAGACCGACTTCAAACTCAGAAATTCCGAAACTTGAAATTATCTCAAGAGAATGTCGGTCACCCAATCTCGGTGGCACCGATGGAAATGTTGGTCGTACCGAGATGGTGGGATTGGAATAAGATTTGTCTAAGTATAAAATCAATATGGCCGAGTAGGAAATGTTGGTGGCACTGATTTTGCATATTTGGCTTGGGACAGATATATTATGTGGGAGAATGGCAAAGTATTTTTGGTGGCTACCTCTAAGCACTTGAGAAACCAATTCATCATAATAGCTCATCCCTTTTAATAGTATTGGCTTCCCTACAGACTCAAAGTGATTTCTCAGAAATGTAAATGTAGAGTCTTCTTGCTTGAAGCTTGAGCCAACCTTATTCCTTCCTTCATCAAGGGGCTTCTCCTCACAATACTTTGGCCAATGCTCTGTGTGGACTATACATGAAATATACTAGGTAAAAGTGTTAGTCCAAGAGACAATGTATGTTGTCATGAATTATCAAAACCACCAAGGGAGCATATGAGCTTTCAATCTCCCCCTTTTTGGTAATTGATGCAAAAATACAATCAAATCATCTAATAAAGATAGGCATAAGAATATGACAGCTTTGAAAGATACATGACTAGTACATGTTGGAAATATGCCCTAGAGCCAAAAATAAAATAGTTATTATTATATTTCCTTGTTCATAATAATCGTTTATTATCCATGCTAAAATTGTATTGCTTGGAAACTCAAATACATGTGTGGATACATAGAAAACACACTGTCCCTAGTGAGGCTCTAAGGACTAGCTCGTTGATCAAAGATCGTTAAGGTTTCTATGACCATGAGATTATGCAACTCCCGGGCACCGGAGAAATGCCTTGTGTGTACCAGATGTCACAACGTAACTGGGTGACTATAAAGGTGCTCTAGAGGTATCTCCAAAGGTGTTTGTTGGGTTGACATGAATCGGGAATGGGATTTGTCACTCCGTATGATGGAGAGGTATTTCTAGGGCCCACTCGGTAATACAACATAACAATGAGCTTGCAAGCAATATGACTAAGGAGTTAGTCACGGGATCTGATGAGGATATCAACACCATTGTTACACCCACAGCCCCAGCTGTTATACATACTGGACCAGTTACTAGAGCTTGTGCATGCCAATTGAATTACCAGGTACTTTTGTTTCTTGGGAATACTTATAATGTTCATGAACATATGATGCTGCCTAAGTTAGATACTTCTGTTGTGCTCATGAATGAAGGACCTAGCATGGACAAGAACGATACCCGTTGGTGTGGGATCAAGCATGGAGAAGAAGGTGCACGCGCGGGAGAGCACAATGGAGCTTCCACTGATGATTTTCGCACTCTAAAGCCACCATAAGGAGAGCATGAAGGTTTGGACGAAATATTCAAGACGCCACTTTACAAATTCCGTCCATAGGCTATTATAGGTGTTGCGCCACCTTATTTTTGGGCCAGGCCCATGTAATTTCAAAATACCATAATATAGGCTATTCTTAGAGTCCGTATGTGTGGGGAAATCGAGTTTAGGGCTGTTTTCGAACCCCTCCTCCAAGGGTCATGAAATTGCCTCTCTATTCCCTCATATATACAGCCCCGAGGGCACCGTTCAGACTTGGGTTTTGTTTAGATTACAAGTTTGCCATAGTTGCAACTTCGCATTCTTCGTTTGTGTTCTACGACCAGACAAAGGCGTCACAGAACCCCACCTTCATAAATAAAGCTTTCCTCTTATATTCGCAATATCCTGATTGCATCTCACTTTCTTGCTTATTCTTCGTTTGCATGCAGGAAACAGACCTTCGTGGTTAGGTTGATTGTGCTCTGGCATGGTCAATAACCTCTCGGAGTTGGTTTAGCGATTGCTAAGGCACGACGTCCTCACACGTTCGTAGTCGGATCATCAAAGTCTACTCCACCAAAATGATACCCATGATCTCATTGAAAGACAGGGACAACTTTGCCTCTATCGGGATCTTGTATTACAGAACGAGTGCAGACACTTGTCGATAACAATATTGAAATAGGTATGGAGATACCGACGATCAAATCTCGGGCAAGTAACATACCGATGGACAAAGGGAACAACATACGGGATTAACTAAATCCTTGACATAGAGGTTCAACCGATAAAGATCTTTGTAGAATATGTAGGAGCCAATATGGGCATCCCGCTATTGGTTATTGAATGGAGAGTGTCTCAGGTCATGTCTGCATAGTTCTCGAACCCGCAGGGTCTGCACACTTAACGTTCGGAGATGTTTCGGTATAGATGAGTTATGTATGTTAGTGACCGAAGGTTGTTCAGAGTCCCGTATGAGATCCCGAACGTCACGAGGAGTTCCGGAATGGTCCGGAGATGAATGTTGATATATAGGAAATATGTATTCGGGTTTCAGAAAGGTTTCGGGCATAACCGGTAGTGTACCGGGAGTGACGAATGGGTTCTGGGGTCCACCGGGGAGGGCACCCACCCTATGGGGCCACATGGGCCTAGGAGGTGGCGCACGAGCCCCTGATGGGCTGGGCAGCCAGCCCCTATGGGCCTATGCGCCAAGAGGGAAGAGAGGGGAGGAGTCCTAATAGGAGGAAGACTCTTCCCCACGCCTGACCTCCTAGTTGGAGGTGGACTCCTCCACCTTGGGTGGCCGGCCAACCCTAGGAGAAACCCTTTGGCGCCACCCCTTCCCCCTCCCTTCTATATATAGTCGAGGGGAGAGAGGGTAGCAGCACCTCAATCCAAGGCGCAACCCCCTCTCCCCCTCTAGTTTGTTCCACCTCTAGTTCGGTACGGGACTGCACTACGAAGCCGTGCTGGATCCGCTCCACCACCATCGCCACCACGACATCGTGCTATTGGAGAACTCATCTACGTCCCCTCCCCCTCTTGCAGTATCAAGAGTCTGGCACGCTTCTCAGAGGACTTTTTAGGCCAAAATTTCGAGGGGTGAAAAAAAGTCCCCTGTCGTTTTGTTAGGCTTTTTAGAGAATTTTGAGACACTAGCCAACATAGTGATTTTTGTCGCAGTTTTTGGTCGTCACGGCCCCGAATTGCTCCAGAAATTAAATAAAATTGTCAAAAAAATTTCGTACCTATCTTGTTTTTGGTCCTTGGGAATATTTTTGAGACACTCTCAATTATAGTGATTTTCTGGAAAAGAAAACGTAGAAAAAAGAGCGCAAAAAAGAGAAAAAAATCAGAGTGGCTCTTCCCTTGATTAGTACGTGTCGTCGTGACTTCGTTGGTATTCTTGGCTCGCGTCTCTAGTACGGTGAACCGTAGAACCAGCACGGTTCCGTCGTTGATCGTCTTTTCAATTTTGCATCTCTCAACTGATTATTGCTGGCCCTTCTTGCTACCATATTATAAGCCTTCCCAGCTCCACATACATCTACATCGTGTGTTTGACACCACCTGGCAACCACTCTATCCAGGCTTTGAGAATTTTGACTACACCGGTTGCTGATCGCCACCTGTTGCTGGGTAAGAATTGGTAAGAAATTGAGATTTGCTTGACGGATTTGTGACACCCCACCACCACCACCACCAGTTCCTAGTAGTCTGTAGGTTCATATTATTTTGTGTTCCTATTGCTGCTAACCATGTCAGGATCACACGACGAGGAGATCAACTGGGAGAACCTGACCAATCGGGAGCTGCATGATAAATTTCAGCAAATGATGTCTGACCAGGTACAGGATTTCGTGACCACCATTGGAGAGGCCATGGACAAGATCGAAGGTATGGAGAATAAATTCTACACCAAGATGAACGCCAAGTACGATGATGTGCTTGCCCATTTACCACCACCAGCTGCAGCTTATGTCCCTCGTCAACCACAACCACAGCTGTTGGGGATACTACCTGCGGTATGACCCGCCCTAATGGGCCGGGTCAGGAAAGTGGCGACTCATACATACATGACCAACATAAGCCTTGGTTTGGGCCTGGGGCATGTTGGGAGATCTTGTAAGAAGGCCGCCACGGCCCATGAGCTGGGCGGCGGTTCAAGAAGGACAAAGAAGATAAGCCGCCAAGGAGTTTTCCGTGGCTTGAGGTACACGACAACTTAAAGATAAGGAAGGCCACGATTTCTAACGTGGACAGGACTTTGTAAACCCTGAGGCCTCGACCTATATATAAAGGCGAGTCTCTAGGACAAATAGATCAAGTTAGAAATCATCGAGAGCTAGGTCAGGCGAGTTATGCCCTCCTTGTAATCGAATCCACCATCAATTTACACAAGCAGGACGTAGGCTTTTACCTCCACACGAGGGGCCAAACCTGGGTAAATCTGAATCTCGCTTCTGGTCACCCCCTTTGAGTCGCCACCAAGGTGCGATGGCTCCTTCACTAAGTCCTTTCACGAGGACATATGCCATGACAAAACCACGACAGTTGGCGCCCACCGTGGGGCGAGCGCACGGCGGAGTTGAGTTCTTAAAGGGAGCCCTTCCAGGGTCAGGAAGTTATGCGGTCGGCATCATGACAAAGAGCCGCCGTGGAAAATACTACATCAACAACTCGCAATGGGGGCTTGAATCCGATTCTATCGAATCTGGTTACAGGGTCCCCTTCGGCAAGATCCACATCTTCATCGGCAAGTTTGGGGCTCCCGTACCTGAGCCGGACACCTTGACCGACATCGTCGATCCGGACCGATGAGCCCACCCCACCGAACACCAGGTCAGGGGACGCCACGTTTTCGTTGGTTTTGCGCAGGGAATCGACCTATAGGATGAGCCGGTAATCCAGGAGATCACCCCCGTCAACTCGGACGACGAGTCGTCTATGGGCGACACAGGTTCAATCTACCCTCTCTACGAGGGACACCTTAGAGGGTTACCGCGGACGGGAAACTCTGAGGACTTTGCGGGACCGCATCAACAAGTCGCCATCTACATGGCGGGGGCAGCACCGCCTCAACCAAACCCGGCGGGCAACAATGAAACTGGCGGGTCGTCGAAAGCTCCGGCTCAGGCCATGGCAGACCTGGCAGCAGAGACAGCCAAACTCATGGCGATCGCCATGATGGTGGAGAACCAGTAAACAATCAACATTGAGATGGCAAAACTAAGGGAGGAGATGGCCAAGATTCAGCGGGACGTGGAAGCAGAAGCCGCCAGGATGGCAACACAGCAGGCCCAGATCACCGTTGAGACAAAGCGTTTGAATACCGAAGGCTGGCGGCTTGAGCGACAGCAGCGTGCCTCCGATGCCATGCACTAGAGGAGTCTGTCCCGATTTACGGAAACTCCCCACCTGAAGTGGAGGCGAGAAACGCCATCGAGATACTGAAAACGGCGGCGGTACAACATGCGCAATATTCACATAGCCGCAACCGGCTACACTCCACACCCCAGGCAAGTCACACTAGGAGTCGCCATGATGACCTGCCTGCAGTGACCAGCAAGCAACGGCGCGTGCCGCAGACCAACCCATGAGGGATGCTCGATACACAGGCTCAAGATCTTGTGGATGTGGCGCGAGCCGCCTGCTTGATGGAAACGGCAGCTGCGTTGGGTCAAGGCTATCTGACTTACGCCCAGCCTCCTCCCACGATGGCCGAGACAGGCGGCAGGCACGTCGGGGTGCCCTGCCTAACGCCCGCGCTCCGCAACGAGCGTATGCCGTAAGATTTCAAAGGACCAAGAAAAGTGGCCAATTACACACCAGATCTCCAGGAAGGCACGTGGATCGAAAGTTACGAGCTTGCAATGGATATGCTTGACTTGAATGAGGCAGTCTGTGCTAAGTATTTCACTATGATGCTTGAGGGAACGGCGCGCACATGGCTGAAAAACCTGCAGCCCAATTATATCAACACATGGGCTGAGTTGAAGAAACATTTCATCAAAAATTTCCGAGGAACCTGCAAACGCCCGATGACCATCGTTGACCTACAACACTGCGTCCAACGCCCGGATGAGTCCGCCCATCATTGGACGCGGCGGGTTGCAGAAGTCAACCATTCATCAGATGGCATCTCGGCAGCTCAGGTGGTGCTAATTCTGGAGAAAAATTGTCATTACGAGCCTTTGGCGCTGAAGCTTGGGCGACTCAAGCGTAAGGTGCAGGACATGGGGGAGTTGATGGACACCATGACCAGGTATACTGAGTCAGACGACACTAAAGATCCCAGGGAAGATGACTAGAAGGTTAGCATCGCCAGGAGAGGCGAGTCATCAAAAGGCCACTCCCTATTCGAGGGGCGGAGCAACCACAACCATGCGGGACAAAGTAAAAGGAGACAGCAGGAAGGTGTCATAGACTTTGTCTCTAACACTAATGCTGGCAACGGGAACCAGCGCCAGAAGAAAAAGGGGCTTCAGCTGGAAGAACCCATGCCGCTGAAGGGCCGTCTACCCACTCTTGGGAGGATTGCTATGTGATGCAGGAATTTTGAGCTGAGGCACTCAAGAAAGGTTAAGGAGGTGACCAAGGTGGGCGACAGGAACAGTTCGGCACCCCGGGTCACACCGTAGCCCGTTCTGGGTTCCCTAACCCGGGCCCACATGGCGGGTCACAGTCTAATGTCGGGCAGTACCAGGTTCACAATCAACAGCGGTACAACATGCAGGGCGTGTTTCAGCAACCGCCCCCGCAAGGTGATCCCAAGCGGCGGGATGACAATGGCGGTTTTCGGAATAATCCTAAGAAATTGAACAGCGGGCAATATCACGTATTCACCACCAGCACTTGCAAATGGGACCAAAAAGTGAAACACAAAACTATTAGCGTGGTTGAGCCGGCGCTCCCCACGTACCTCAGTTGGTCTGAACAGCTCATTGTCTGGAGTAGGGAAGATCACCCGCCCCGAGTTGATAATCCCGGTGACTTGGCTTTGGTCGTTGCCCCCCAAGTCGGAGGTTACACCCTTCCAAAGTCCTTATGGATGGCAGCAGCAGCATTAACATCTTATATTTCGATACCTTTCGGTGGATGAATTTCACAGAAAAAAACTTGATGGCATCTTCCACGGTATTGTTCCGGGTAAGTCGGCATACCCTTTGGTGAATCAAACTTAACGTAGGTTTTGGCACGGAGTCTAATTAGAGGAGCGAGTCCCTCATGTTTGAGGTGGTCAAGATCAAGAGCCCTTACCACGTGTTGTTTGGCAGACCGGCTTACGCTCGGTTCATGGCCCGCCCATGTTACGTTTACCTCAAGCTCAAAATGTGTGGTCCTAAGGGGACTATTACGATCAATGGGGACAGGAAAATAGCCCAAGAATGTGAGGAAAGAGATGCGGCTTATGCCGAGTCGTCTTGCCCGGACGAGGAGCTCAAGTTTCACCAAGCCAATGTTGACCCGGCAGATATGACACCACTCAAGAGACCTACAATCAACTCAGAGCCGCCCCTCAAGTTTAAACCGACGGATGACATGATGGTGATAGACTTCACACATGGCTACACAACCAAGCAGTTCACCATTGGGACAGGTCTCGATCCCAAATAGGAAAGCGCGCTCATCGAATTCATCCGTGAGAATCGGGACATCTTCGCATGGAAACCTTCAGACATGCCAGTTGTGCCGAGAGAATTCGCTGAGCACCATCTTAATATTGACCCTAGAATAAAGCCGGTTCAGAAGTATCTTCGCCGGTTTAATGAAGAACGACGTAAGGTAATTGGAGAGGAAGTCGCCCGGCTTTTGGCCGGCGGGTTCATCATTGAGGTTTTCCATCCTGAATGGTTTGGCCAACCCGGTCTTTGTGCTCAAGAAGAATGGCAGTTTCTGCATGTGCATCGACTACACCGACCTCAACAGGGCCTGCCCAAAGGATCCCTTCGCCCTTCCCCGCATTGATCAAATCATAGACTCTACGGCGGGTTGCGAGCAGTTGTGTTTTTTGGATGCTTACTCAGGATACCACCAGATCAAGACGGTTGTGGCGGACCAGGAGAAAACATCCTTTATAACCCCCTTTTGAGTCTTTTGTTACGTGTCCATGCCGTTCGGGATCAAGAGCGCGAGGGCGACTTATCAATGTTGCATCCAGAATTGCCTGCACAGCCAGATCGGATGCAATGTTCACGCCTACGTTGACCATATCGTAGTCAGGTCTCAGAAGAAGGAATCACTTTTGGAGGACCTCAGGGAGACTTTTGACAATTTGCGCGTGTACCAGATGAGACTTAACCCTACCAAGTGTGTTTTTGGTGTTCCTGCAGGAAAGTTGTTGGGTTTTATGGTGTCACAGCGAGGCATTGAAACTAACCCGGATAAAATTGAAGCGATCACTTCGCTAGGCAACCCGGCCAATATCAATCAAGTTCACCGCATGGCGGGTCGCATCGCGGCTCTAAGTCGTTTCATAAGTCGCCTTGGGGAGAAAGCCATCCCTCTTTGTCAGCTGCTCAAGAAAACTGGTCGTTTTGGTTGGACGGATGAAGCCAACGAACCCTTCGAAGCTCTGAAGCAACAATTACCTAAGCCGCCTGTATTGGCTGCATCAATTGACAAGGAGCCTATGCTCTTGTACATTGCGGCCAATTCTAAAGCGGCAAGCGTGGCAGTGGTTGTCGAGCGCAAAAAAGAAGGGAAGGAATACCCGGTTCAACGACCAGTATACTTTATCAGCGAAGTCCTAACCCTCTCCAAATAGCGCTACCCACATTGGAAAAACTGGTCTTTGGGGTGTTTATGGCGAGTCGGAAGTTGAAACACTACTTTCACGAGCATCCTATCACGGTTGTTAGTTCTGCCCCCCTCGGTGATATTATACAGAATCGAGAAGCGATTGGACGGATTGCCAACTGGGCCATTGAGCTAGTACCTCACCACGTGCGGTATACCCCTTGCACATCCATTAAGTCTCAAGCACTAGTGAATTTCATCAACGATTGGACCGAGTTGCAGATTCCAGAAGACAGACCTGATCACACATATTGGACCATCCATTTTGGCGGGTCTAGGCAGCTGGAAGGCTCGGGGGGTGGCGTGGTGTTGACTTCGCCTCAGGGTGACAAGTTTTGATATGTCCTCCGACTCATGTTCCCATGTACGAACAATGCGACAGAATATGAAGCTCTGCTCCATTGTTTGTGACTCACCATAGATATGAATTTCAGCCGGGTCAGATGTTTGGGCGACTCAGATCTAGTGGCACAGCAGGTTTCTGGCACGTGGGGTTCCAGAGATCCCTTAATGGCGGCTTATAGGCGAGCCGTGTCGGACGTGGCGGGTCATTTTCATGGCTATCAAGTGGATCACATTGATCGTCGACTCAATGAGGCGGCAACTGCTCTTTCACGCCTCGGTTCACAGCGTAAGCCGGTTCCCCCTAATGTATTTTCGGATGTATTACATAACCCATCAGTAAGGCTGCCTTCAGAGGAAGACTTGGCGGTTCCTGATCCTGAGTCTCAACTTGTGGCGGCTCTCCGTGTTGCCCCGGATTAGGCAATCCCCTACATGGCGTATCTAGCACGAGGCGATTTACCTACTGATGAGTTGTTGGCCTGCCAGATGGTCCGTCGATGCAAATCCATGGTCATACATAGTGGCGAGTTGCACAAGTGAAGCACTTCCGGAGTATTTCAAAGGTGTGTCTCTTCTGAGGAAGGTTGTGAGATTCTTAACGAGATTCATGCACGCTACTGTGGTCATCGTGCCGGATCATGCTCCCTAGAATCCAAAGCCTTTAGGCGTGGGATTTAATTGTTGACGGCTCATGCAGATGCTGAGGATATAGTTCGACGATTTGATGGTTGCCAAAAATTTGGGCGTCAGATGCATGTGTCGGCTCAAGAATTATGGATGATCCCAATTACATGGCAAACGGCCCATGATATGAACAATGAGAGTGGAGGATAACAATATCATGCATTTTTCGTGTAACTCATTTTGGTAGAATGATCAAGAATATGCATCAAATTAAAGAATTACTTTTGAAGGTTACAGATATCAATATATCTGTCGAGGGTTGAACCATTCGGGTTCACCATATATGCCAAGTCATCAAACTTGGTCATATCATTACTTCCATAATAACACCTTTTTATTACCACTCACACACGCTTAGTTTATGCGGAAACGACTTGACGTAGTTTAAGAAGGATTACCCAACTGTCCTTGACCGTGGACACGGCTATTCGAATAGTTTTACACTTTGCAGAGGTAGTATGCTGTACCCACGAGATCCGGGAAACTTCCGTGTATTCCATGACTCGCGGTATATAACATACCCGAGGTAATTACCCGATCAATGCTTTTCCCCTGACGATACTAGACAAAGAGGTCCACTCGATTGGTACCCTGCCCACATGTTGTACGTCTTACGAGCACCGACTCTGGACAGTAACAACCATGCGGGGACCAACGGTGTGCATGGAACTCATAAAAATGGCATAGTCGTCCTACCTGGCACGACCCCATCACGAGAGTGACCACACATCACTCTCGCCACTAGTAATGTGGCTCTTTGCTAGCACCGACCAGAGTACTCAACATAGCCCCGTCCCATAAGGGGTAATGTTGTCGTACTGGTAAGGTTGGGACGGTCGACACATCATAAATCTAATCCCATTTCCGAAGCATACTCACTCAAAATACCCGGTGCACCAATTCACCAAAAGTGGCCACCTAACTCATCATCACCCTCATGCATTAGTGTCACCCGACGGGGTTTTCATAAATCTTTGTTTTATACCAACAACATGCTCATGCTATATACTCTAGCATTACTTGTTAACATTATATTAGCGTGATCCTCAAAAGGGTAGGATCAAGCTCAATGCATGTGCTCCGGAGGAGCCATCCGTAACATCACATCAAATGATTTACCGACACTTATGATCATATGCAACGGAATACTTGCTATCTCAACATGCAATATAACATAAGCTCAGTCATGGTCAAAGGGCTCCTTGCCTTGGTGTGCTAGGTATCCGGGGTCTTCGAGGTCTTCCGCTCCGATTCCCTCACCGCACGGAGTTTCTATCGTCGTAAAAAGAATAAATAAGAAATAGCTCACTCAAAAACAGATCACAAAGTTATTTTTAAAATGTTCTATATTACTGATAAATCTAAGTAGTTATTTTGAAAAATATTTGCCACTCTTTCCAATGAAGGAACATTTTTAAAATCAACCAAATAGAAGCAAAACTATTCCAATTAGTCCTTTTTATTATTGCAAAACAGAATAGTTGTTTGAAAAATTCATCTCTAGGTCTTATTAAATACTACATATTTTTAGAGGAATAATGGTGGAAAATCATATTTTTACACTGGTTAATTATTTTTATAAAAATCTTTGAAATCAGAATTTCAAAAAACATGAAAGAAAAACGGGCTAAGTCCCTCGCCTGGCTCGGCCACGAACTGGGCCGGCCCAAGGCCAGCCGACAGCCTGCCCAGGCGCGCGCGCCGTCAGGTTTGAACCTGACGTGCGGGGCCCTGCGTGGGGGAGGAGGCTGGGCCACCGACAGGTGGGGCACACCTGTCGGGGTCGTCTCCTGCCTTTGGCCAGAAATGTGGAGGAGCACGCCGGCGAGGCTGCCGACGTCTTCAAGCTCCAACGAGGACAAAAATGGACTCAGCATGACGCCGCCTACCTGCTAGTGGTAGGAACAGCGACGGAGATGCCAGGGTTCGCTGACGACGAGGAGGCCGCGGCGGAGGAGTTTCGGGAGGTGGTCGAGGGGGTAGCTAGGGGCACGAAAATGCTCGAGGAAGTTGGGGAAAGCTTCCTGGGTCAAGGGGATCAGTTTGGTGGGTCGAGGGACGTAGGAGCCATCGTGTAGCGATAGATCGACCAGAGCTCCGAGGTGGAGGGGCCTCGGTCGATCTCAAGCATCGGGGCTCTGCTGGCTTGCTAGGGTGGCTAGGGAGGTGCTAGTGGTCATGGTGAAGCTATCTGAGGGGAGCAGGAGCGAGGGGGAGGTCTATAAATAGGCCCGCGATGGTGAGCCGATTCGGGAGCGCTGGTGACTCACCATGGCGCGCATGGGGTGCAGGGAGGAGCTGGGGTCGAAACCACGGTCTCATGACGTGGTTTTGGACTACCAGAACCATCTGCAACCGAGGGAGAGAGAGGAGTCGAGCCTCCGTGGCCGCGCAACCTTGGCCGGTTCTGGTGTGTGCGGGCACGAGTCACACGAGCTCTAGCGCGGGAGAGGCAGGGCCCTGAGGGTTGCTCGATGCAGAGGGGTTGTCGGGGAAGAGGTTGGACACCTCGGGGGAGGCTGCAACTGGCCGAGAGCGTCGCCCCCACCTCGGTGGCTTCCTGTAGCGCGCCTCTGAGGCACTTTGGACGTGTCTAGCATGTCCTGGCACTGGCTGGAAGTGTGGCTAGCCATTTGGGTCTCGTGGGAGCTTTGACTGGTCATGGGACACAAGAAATACTGGTGCTGTCAGCCTTGAACGGAAGCTTAGATTTGGTTTTTTGGCATTTCCACTTTGAACCAGTGAGGGGCTAGTTGATGGGGTTAGGCATTGATATTGGCCACCTAATCTATGAGTTTGGAGCAAAGGGGTTGTTTTTAGCTGTGGGTAAGAGGGCTTTTTCCCCCTGTCAGAAGGTGCTCGAAAGTGGTTTGAGGGGGTTGCACCCCACCACTGGTGCTGCAACTTAACAGGTTTGGGTTTGGTGCTAAAATATGGGGTTTCACCAAGTTTGAGCTCCGTTGGACAAGTTTAGCTTCGTAAACTTGAAAAAACCACCATTTGACCAGATCTGTCCCTTCCAAAGAGAGTGTGGGTAAATTTAGTACCACAAATCCCATTTTTGGTGTGGAACCCTCATTTGACGTATTATGCACTCCTTCAAAGTTTCACCATCATAGGACAAACTTTGCTATGTAGAGTTGCTCTAACTCCACTCTGGACAGAAGGGGGTTTTGGGTTATTTGGGGCACTTAATCACCTTGGATCAGGGTGATATTTTATGTGGACACCAAATATGGCTTGGGGATACCACTGGAATTTTCTAGGATTTTATTGAGAATATTTCCTTTGGAAATATTTCAAAAGCTCAAAACAGACACAAATGGTTTTCAGGGTTTTACTCAAATAATTATAATAAAAATAGGGGTTTAAAATCCTATGTATGGAAAATATATGTCCTTGTGATTACCTCCAAATTTAATCAGATTTTTCTAAGGTAGAAAACTATTTTTCCATGTAGGAGGTCAGAAATGGGCTTGTAAATAAATTAAGAAAACAATTCTAAAATAATTACTTTTGTGGTTCTGAAATACTAAAATAAGTTAAAATCAGATTACCAACTTTGGGTAGAGACCAACCTTGCCATCAAGGGCAAGTAGTGCAACTCAAAGTAAGGTTTTTACCATGATTAGAAACAAGAAGAAGGTTTTGAAAATAATTCAATATTGTGAAGTGGGTTTTATCATCACATGATCATCACACAAGTCATTCAATGACAATCATGGCACTTACATCATTAGTTTGAAAAAAAATTAACAAGCTCAGATTTTTTGCATACAGAGAAAGTGGTAGTAAAAACAGGGTGTGACAGACCTATCCCCCTTACAAGAATCTCGTCCCCGATATTCCTAAGTTAGGTGCTAAAAAGGTCCGGAAACTCAGATCGGAGATAGTCTTCATGTTCCCATGTTGCTTCAGCTTCGGTGTGGTTGCTCCACTAAACCTTGAAATACTTGATGGTGCGGCTTCTGGTGCGACGCTCAGCTTCATCCAGAATGCGGATCGGCTTCTCACGGTAGGTGAGATCTCGCTGAAGGTCAATAGCCTGGTGGTCAATGTACTTGTAAAGATCATAACGGTTTGGCGCTTGTAGACACTTCCGGAGTTGCGACACGTGGAACACGTTGTGCACACCTGAATGTTCCGGGGGTAGCTCCAACTGATAAGCAACTTCTCCATGCCTTGTCGTGATCTTAAAAGGTCCAATGAACCTTGGAGCGAGTTTCCCTTTAACATGGAAACGCTTGGTTTCCTTAAGAGGTGTGACATGGAGGAACACCTCGTCTCCGGGAATGAACTCCACATCCCTGCGGGGAGAACCCGCATAGCTCTTTTGTCGCGACTTGGCTGCCTTTAGATTTTCTCGAAAAAGTTGCACCTTCTCTTCTGCCTTGTGCAATACTTCTAGCCCGAAAATTAGCCCTTCACCAGTTTCGGACCAGTTGAGCGGGGTGCGGCACTTTTCTCCGTACAGCACTTCAAATGGGGCCATCTGGAGACTGGACTGGTAGCTGTTGTTGTATGAAAACTCAGCGAACGGCACACGGTCTTCCCATTTGGCACCATGTGCCAAGACACAAGCGCGGAGCATATCTTCGAGTATCTGATTCACTCTTTCCGTTTGTCCGCCCGTTTGCGGGTGGAAAGCGATGCTGAAAGAGAGCTTGGTTCCGAGGGCTTCTTGGAACTTCTTCCAAAACCTTGAGGTGAACTACGTGCCTCGGTCAGATACTATCCCCTTGGGAATTCTGTGAAGGCTTACAATACGCTTAATATAGAGACTAACCAACTTGTTCCCAGCATAAGTGGTGTTGACTGGAATGAAATGGGAAACCTTGGTCTGATGGTCGACAATGACCCATATAGAGTCATGGCCTCTGCTTGACCTCGGTAGGCCGATAACAAAATCCATGCCTATCTTGTCCCACTTCCATTCTGGCACCTGGAGAGGTTGTAGCAATCCAGCAGGTCGCTGATTCTTAGCCTTGACTCGCTGGCATACGTCACACTATGCAACATAAGATGTTATTTCTCTCTTCATACCGTGCCACCAAAATCTTTCTCAGAGATCTTGATACATTTTGGTACCTCCGGTGTGAACAGAGTAGGGTGTATCATGTGCTTCCTGTAGGATCAAGTCCTTGAGTTCAACCTTGTTGGGTACGCATAAACGTTTCCCAAACCACACTACTCCTTGTTCATCCACCGAGAATCCTAGGGCCTTGCCTTCTTGAATCTTCTTCTTGATGCCTTCTATGCTCTTATGATCCTTCTGGGCCCCCTTGATATCATTCACCAGCGTCAGTTTGGCTTCGAGGTTGGCTAGGAATCCTGATTCTACTAGCTCCAAACCGAAGTTTTCCTATTCCTCATACAATGCAGGTTGCCTTTCCTTGAGCATGACGTTCAAGGTGCTAGTCTTCCGGCTTAAGGCATCAACCACTACATTGGCCTTACCGGGGTGATATTGAATGCTGAGGTCGTAGTCTTTGATTGACTCCAACCATCTTCGATGCCTCATATTCAATTACCTTTGGGTGAAGATATACTTCAGACTTTTGTGGTCAGTGTATATTTCACATCGCTTCCCCAGAAGGTAATGTCGCCATGTCTTCAGGGCATGCACTACTGCTGCCAACTCGAGATCATGGGTGGCATAGTTCTCCTCATGTGGGTGCAGTTGTCGTGACAGATACGCCACAACTCTGCCCATCCTGCATTAGAACCCCACCGAGCCCGGTCCTGGAGGCATCACAATATATCACAATCTCCTTGCTGATATCTGGAGTGGCCAATACCGTGGCAGTAGTTAGTCTCTTCTTCAATTCTTGGAAGCTTGCTTCACACTCCGGCGTCCATTCGAACTTCTTGCCTTTTTTCAAGAGCTGAGTCATAGGTCGAGTGATGCAGGAGAATCCTTCTACAAACTTGTGGTAATATCCCGCGAGTCCGAGAAAACTCCTGACTTCCTTCACATCAATAGGCGATTCCGAGTTGGTTACCGTAGTAATCTTGGAGGGATCAACTGCCAAACCACTTTTTGTCATGGTATGACCCAAGAATCCAACTTCGTTCAGCCGAAATTGGCACTTGCTGAACTTGGCATAAAGTTGGTGCTCCCGAAGCTTTTCCAACACTAACCTCAAGTGTTGCTCATGCTCTTCCTCGGACTTGGAAAAGATTAATATGTCATCAATGAATACGACGACAAACTTATCCAGGTATTCCATGAAGACCTTGTTCATGAGGTACATGACGTACGCTGGGGCATTAGTCAGTCCAAAAGACATGACGGTGCATTCTTATAAACCGTACCGGGTCACGAATGCAGTCTTGGGTAAGTCTTCGGGTCGGATCTTCAATTGGTAATACCCAGATCGGAGATCGATCTTGGAGAATACCTTAGCTCCATTTAGCTGATCAAACAAGTCCTCAATCTTGGGGAGTGGATACTTGTTCTTGATCATGACCTCATTGAGAGAACGGTAATCGACGCAGAGGCTGATGGTTCCATCCTTCTTGGACACGAAGAGAACAGGGGATCCCCAAGGTGACGCACTCGGATGAATAGACCCTTTCCTGAGTTGCTCATCCAGTTGCTTCTTCAACTCCGCTAGCTCTTCGGATCCCATCCTGTAAGTCTTCTTATAAATAGGCCTTGATCCAGGCATGATCTCAATGATGAACTCGACGTCTCGGTCAGGAGGCATCCCCAGTAGCTCATCAGGAAAGACGTTCGGGTACTTGTAGACTATTGGCACTCGATCGAGTTCTACCTCTGACAGGTTGTTAACCCGTGGTACTCGAGAGGGTACTGGCTCAGAGACATACTTGACTTTGACCCCTTGGTCGCTTGTCATGGTAATGGCCCTGTTGGCATAGTCCAAGATGCTTTCATGCTTGGCCGACCAATCCATGCCGTGAATTACTTCTAGGCCTTGCGACTTAAGCACAATGAGATCCGCTGAGAAGCTCGTCCCATTGATAACTATCCCGACCTTCCTACATCTTAGGTTGGTCCTCAAAACTGCTCCCGGGGTTTGAATTTCCATATGCCCGCGAAGCAGGGTAGGTTTTAGACCACATTTTTCCGCAAATCTTTGTGTAACAAAATAATGCGAAGCACCACAATCAAACAATATTGTTGCTGGGGTAGAGTTGACGAGGAACGTACCGAGAATGCAGTCCGGGTCTTCCTGCGCCTCTTTTCGGAAATATGATTAATCCGCCCCTTGCTGTGATACTGCTGATTGCGAGGAGCCAGATTCCTGCCTGGTGTTCCTTGGCCTGGATTTGGCGCATTGGGGCGCGGTGCGTCGGGCTTCTTATTGGGACACTGTCTGGAATAGTGCCATGTTTGTCCACATCCAAAATAGGTAACTTGGGCGGGAAGATTGGTCTTGACTCCATTGTTGTTCGGCGGATTGATTGCCGGCTTGGTGTTGACTTGCTGCTGAGGCTGGTAGTTCTGGCGGAATGTTGGATACTTGTACTGCTGCTGCTGATATTTGGACCTTGCTGGAGCTGGCTGCCACGGGCGTGGCTTCGCGTTACTCGGTCCTCCACTACCCATTAGCTTGCGCTTACGGGTGTCGTCCATAGCACGACGCTTGTCTTCCAATATAAGGGCCTTATTTACCAGATCGCTAAAGGTCCGGCATTCACAAACAACCAGTTGATACTGGAGTGACTGTTTTAGTCCTTCCATAAAGCGTTCCACTTTGGCGGCCTCGGTGTTGACATCTTTAGGTGCGTATCTTGACAGGAGGTTGAACTTCTGCAAGTACTCTTTAACGGATCCACTTCCTTGCCTTAAGTCTCAGAATTCCTGCTTCTTAATGGTCATCATTCCAGGGGGAATGTGAGCAGCACGGAATCCATCTTTGAACACAGCCCAAGTGATGACTTGCCTGCCGCGCATGATCTGAAATACATCCAACCAAGCTCTGGATGTGCCACCGAGACAGTGAGAAGCATAGACGACCTTCTCATGATCATTAGTGTATTTAACCAGCGCGGGGAGGTCTTCGATAGTACGGATCCAGTAATCGGCATCCAATGGTTCAATCGTCTATGTGAATATGGGTGGCGTAGTTTGCATGAACTCAGAGAGAGTAGAGGGACCATTGCCATTCCCGTTCAACGGCGGGTTGTTCACCAAGGTTTGAGCTAGCTGCTGAATAGCGGCATTGTTGGCTTGACGTTCCTCTCGAAGAGCTTGAAGGAACTGAGCCATAGTCAAGCTTTCAGGAGGAGGCAGTGGCGGTGGAACATCGTCTTTCTGCTCGTGGTGACCTCTGATACGTCTCCAACGTATCTATAATTTTTGATGGTTTCATGCTATTATCTTGTCAAACTTTGGACGTTTTGTATGCCTTTTATATGTTTTTAGGGACTAACTTATTGACTCGGTGCCAAGTGCCAGTTCCTATTTTTTCCGTGTTTTCGACCCTTCTCAGAGGAGGATTTTAAACGGAGTCCAAACGAAATAAAACCTGCGGAATTATTTTTTCCATAACAGAAGACACGTAGTAGACTTGAGAACCAAGGCAGGGAACCTTGGTGGAGGTCACAAGCCCATCAGGCCCGGCCTAGGGGGGCGGGCCTAGCAGGCTTGTGAGATCCCCGTGGCTCCCCTGCCCTGGGTATTTGGCCTATATATTCCCTAAAATCCAAGAAAAAAATCAGGAGATCATCGAAAGTACTTTTCCGGCGCCGCAAGCTTCTGTCTCCGCAAGATACCATCTGCGGCACGTTCCGGTGCCCTGCCGGAGGGGGGATTCGGATACGGAGGGCTTCTTCATCAACACCATGACCTCTCCGATGATGCGTGAGTAGTTCAGCATAGACCTACGGGTCCATAGCTAGTAGCTAGATGGCTTGTTCTCTCTCTTGGATCTTCAATACAAAGTTCTCCTTGATCTTCATGGAGATCTATACGATGTAATCTTCTTTTGCGGTGTGTTTGTCGAGATCCGATGAATTGTGGATTTATGATCAGATTATCTATGAATCTTATTTGAGTTTCTTCTGAATTCTCTTATGCATGATTTCATATCCTTGTAATTCTCTTCGAGTTGTGGGTTTTGTTTGGGCAACTTGATCTATGATTCTTGCAATGATACAAGTTCTTGGTTTTGGGTTCATACCGTGTAGTGACCTCACCCAGCGTCAGAATGGGTAGCGAGGCACGCATCATGTTTTTACCATCAAGGGTAAAAAGATGGGGTTTTCATCATTGGTTTGAGATTATCCCTCTACATCATGTCATCTTTCTTAAGGCGTTACTCTGTTCGTCGTGAACTCAATACACTAGATGCATGTTGGATAGTGGTCGATGTGTGGAGTAATAGTAGTAGATGCAGAAAGTATCGGTCTACTTGTCTCGGACGTGATGCCTATACGTATGATCATTGCCTTAGATATCATCATGACTTTGCGCGGTTCTATCAATTGCTCGACGGTAATTTGTTCACCCATCGTAATACTTGCTATTTTGAGAGAAGCCTCTAGTGAACACTATGGCCCCCGGGTCTACTCCACACTATATTTTTATCCTTACACTTTTACTTCGTTGCACTTTCCGCCTTCCGATCTCACTTTGCAATCAATCTTGAAGCAATTGACAACCCCTTTATAGCGTTGGGTGCAAGCTCTTTTGTGTTTGCGCAGGTACTCTGGACTTGACGAGATTCTCCTACTGGATAGATACCTTGGTTCTCAAACTGAGGGAAATACTTACTGCTCCTGTGCTGCACCACCCTTTCCTCTTCAAGGGAAAAACCAACGCAAGCCCAGTCTCCGTCAACGTGTCAATCTCTGGCACTGTTGTCTGTTGCCGTAGCAGAAGAATTTATGGCGCCGTTGCCGGGAGGATCAAGTCAAGAACTCATCCAAGTAAGTGTCGCGAACTCATCTCTTGCGTTTGCTTTTTTGCCTCTCGTTTTCCACTCCCCCACTTCTGAAAAACAAAAATTTACAAAAAGATTTTCCCTTTTCTTTGTTTGCCTTTTTCTCTCGCTTGCACTTTGTTCGCTTGTGTGCTTGCTTGCTTGCAGAAGTCACCATGACTGAAAACACCAAACTTTGTGACTTCTTGAATACTAATAATAATGATTTTATTAGTACTCTGATTGCTCCGGCCACTAGTGCGGAGTCATACGAAATCAATGTCGCTTTGCTGAATCTTGTTATGAAAGAGCAATTTTCCGGCCTTCCTAGTGAAGATGTCGCATCCCATCTTAATACCTTCATTGAGCTTTGCGATATGCAAAAGAAGAAAGATGTAGATAATGATGTGATTAAATTGAAGCGTTTTCCTTTCTCGTTGCGAGATCGAGCAAAAACTTGGTTTTCGTCTTTGCCCAAAAATAGTATTGATTCTTGGGATAAGTGCAAAGGTGCTTATATATCCAAGTATTTTCCGCCGGCTAAGATTATCTCTCTCCGTAATGATATCATGAATTTTAAGCAACTTGATCATGAACATGTTGCACAATTTTGGGAGAGAATGAAATTGATGATTAGAAATTGTCCCGCTCATGGCTTGTGTCTTTGGATGATTATACAAATCTTCTATGCTGGCTTGAACTTCGCTTCCAGAAATATCTTGGACTCCGCCTCTGGTAGAACGTTCATGGAAATCACGTTAGGAGAAGCCACAAAACTCCTAGACGATATCATGACGAACTACTCTCAGTGGCACACTGAAAGGTCACCTACTAGTAAGAAGGTACACGCAATAGAAGAAATTAACTCGTTGAGTGCTAAGATGGATGAGTTAATGAATTTGGTTGCTAGTAGAAGTGCTCCTTTAGATCCTAACGATATGTCCTTGTCTTCCTTGATTGAGAGTAGCAATGCTAGCTTGGACGTTAATTTTGTTGGTAGGAATAATTTTGGCAATAACAATGCTTTTATAGGAAACTGTGTTCCTAGGCCTTTTCCTAGTAACTCCTCTAATAACTTTGGCAACTCCTACAACAATACTCATGGAAATTACAATAAATTACCCTATGATCTAGAGAGTAATATCAAAGAGTTTATCAACTCGCAAAAGATTTTCAGTGTGTCCATAGAGGAAAAACTACTCAAAATTGACGATTTGGCTAAGAGCGTTGAAAGAATGTCTAGTGATATAGATGCTTTGAAAGTTATATGTTCTCCTCCCAAGATCAATATGGATCAAACTTTGAAAGCTATGCGTGTTTCCATGAGTGAGAGCAAAGAAAGAACCGCCCAAATTCGTGCTAGACATGAATGGCTTAAAAATGCGTGTTCTCGTGATAAGAATCACGAAGATCTTAAAGTGCTTGGTGTGAATCCCATTGAATCTTTGTTTTCTTGTGTCAAACCTAATGATGATGGGGCTGGATATGAATCCACTTTGGTTGAAAAACGCCCCAACGATTCGGAGTCCATCTATTTTGAAGCTAAAAGCATTGAAAGTGGAGTAGAAGATATTAAAACTTTGAGTAGTAATGAAATTACTACTTTGGATTTCAAGGAATTCAATTATGATAGTTTCTCCTTGGTTGAATTCATTTCCTTGATGCAATCCATGCTAAACTCTCCACACGCTTATAGCCAAAACAAGGCCTTTACCGATCATATCGTCGAAGCTATGATAAAATCTCTTGAAGAGAAACTTGAATTGGAAGTCTCTATCCCTAGAAAGCTTCATGATGAGTGGGAACCTACTATCAAAATCAAAATCAAAAACTACGAATGCAATGCTTTGTGTGATTTGGGTGCTAGTGTTTCCGCGATTCCAAAGTCTTTATGTGATGTTCTGGGTTTTAATGAGATTGAAGAGTGTTCTCTTAATTTGCATCTTGCGGATTCTACTATCAAGAAACCCATGGGAAGGATCAATGATGTTCTTATTATTGCAAATAGGAACTATATACCCGTGGATTTCATTGTGCTTGACATTGATTGCAATCCTACATGCCCTATTATTCTTGGTAGACCTTTCCTAAGGACTATCGGTGCTATCATCGATATGAAGGAGGGGAATATTAGATTTCAATTTCCTAGGAAGAAAATAAGATTGCCTTATGAATCCATGATGAGGGCTACTTATGGTTTGAGCACCAAAGACAACGATACGTGATTCTATCGCTTTATGCCTAGCTAAGGGCGTTAAACGATAGCGCTTGTTGGGAGGCAACCCAATGAATTTATCTTTTTCTTTCTGTTTTGTTGCGTCCACACCATCATAATTCTGTTATGATTTTGTTTTTTGTGTTTCTTTTTGTGTTTGAGCCATAACCTTTATGACTAGTTTTGGTGATGGTTGTTTAATCCTGCTGGAAAAAGACAGAAACTTTTTGCTCACGAGATGATTTTTACTTTTTATTCAGAAAGAGCTTTTGAGTTGATTCTTTTGCTTCTGGATTATATGCCTTTTGCCCACGCAATCGTAATGTTTCAGAATTTTTGAGGTACCAGAAGTATACGAAGTATACAGATTGCTACGGAATGGTCTGTTTTTGACAGATTCTATTTTTGTTGAGTTGGTTGCTTGTTTTGATGAAACTATGGATAGTATCGGGGGTACTAGCCATGGGAAAGTGAGAATACAGTAACCTAACACCAATATAAATAGAAATCAAGATTGCTATAGTACCTAAAGAGGTGGTAGTTTGTTTTCTTGTGCTAATGTTATCACGAGTTTCTGTTTAAGTTTTGTGTTGTGAAGTTTTCAAGTTTTGGGTGATCTTCTCATGGACAAAGAGATAAGGAGTGGAAGGAGCTCAAGATTGGGGATGCCCAAGGCATCCCAAGCCAAATTCAAGGACACCAAAAGGCTAACTTTGGGGATGCCCCGGGAAGGCATCCCCTCTTTCGTCTTCAATCCATCGGTAAGATTACTTGGGGCTATATTTTTATTCACCACAAGATATGTGTTTTGCTTGGAGCATATTGTATCTTAGGAGTCTTTTATTTTTTTTGTGTCACAATCATCCTTGCTGCACATCTTTTGAGAGAGACATGCACTCATCGTGATTTTTCTAGAATGCTCATCGTGCTTCAGTTATATCTTTTGAGCTAGATAATTTTGCTCTATCTGCTTCACTTAGATCTTTTAGAGCACGGCGGTGCGTGACTTGGTAGTTGGTTTATGCTATGAAAGTAGTCCCAAAGGTGATAGGTACCCAAAGAGGATACAAAAAGATCCATCTTCATGTGCATTGAGTAGAAAGAGAAGTCTTGATTCCTCTCAAATAGTTTTGAGACATGGATTTGGTAATATTAAGAGTTATGTTAGTGGGGTGTTGTGAATCTAGAAATACTTGTGTTGAAGTTAGTGATTCCCGTAGCATGCACGTATGGTGAACCGCTATGTTAGGATGTTGGAGCATAATTGATATATTGATTGTCATCCTTTGTGTTGAGGTCGGGATCGTGCGATGGTTAACACCTACCAACCCTTCCCCTAGGAGTATGCGTTTAGCACTTTGTTTCGATTACTAATAAAAACTTCCGCAACAACTATGTGACTTCTTCATGACTAATGTGAGTCCATGGTATAGATGCACTTTCATCTTCCACCATTGCTAGCCTCTCTAGTACCGCGCAACTTTCGCCGGTGCACAAACCCACCATATGCCTTCCTCAAAACAGCCACCATACCTACCTACTATGGCATTTTCATAGCCATTCCGAGATATATTTCAATGAAACTCCCACCATTCCGTCTCATGACTTGTGCCGTCACTCTCATATTGTATTTGCATGATCGTAAGATAGCTAGCGAGATGTTTCAAGGTCATACGCCAAGCTAGATCGTTGCACATCCCGGTACACTGCCGGAGGCATATCCTATAGAGTCATCATCATTCTGAGCTTTTGAGCTGTGAGTAAATAAAAGTGTGATGATCATCATTATTAGAGCATTGTCCCATGTGAGGAATCTAAAAAAAGTGCCCAAAGAGCCCAAAAAAAAGAGAAGAGAAAAAAAGAGGCCCAAGAGCCCCAATAAAAAAAGAGAAAAATAGAGAAGGGACAATGCTACTATCTTTTTCCACACTTGTGCTTCATAATAGCACCATGTTCTTCATGATTGAGAGCCTCTCGTTTCGTCACCACCATATGCTAGTGGGAATCTTTATTATATAACTTGGCTTGTATATTCCGATGATGGGCTTCCTCAAAATTGCCCTAGGTCTTCGTGAGCAAGCAAGTTGGATGCACACCCACTAGTTATCCTTTTGAGCTTTCACATACTTATAGCTCTAGTGCATCCTTTGTATGGCAATTCCTACTCATTCATGTTGATATCTATTAATGGGCATCTGCATAGCCCTTTGATACGCCGAGTCAATGTGACCATCTCCTCCTTTTTTGTCTCACAACCACCACCACACTCTATTCCACCTATAGTGTTATATCCATGGCTCACCCTCATGTATTGCGTGATAGTTATAAAAAGTTTGAGAAAGTAAGAGTGCGAAAACAATTACTTTGCCAATACCGGGGTTGTGCATGATTTAAATTAGTTGTGTGAGGATGATGGAGCATGGCCAGACTGTATGATTTTGTAGGGATAACTTTCTTTGGCCTGGTTATTTTGAAAGTTCATGATTACTTTGCTAGTTTGCTTGAAGTATTATTGTTTTCATGTCAATAGCAAACTATTGTTTTGAATATTACGGATCTGAACATTCATGTCACACGAAAGAAGTTACAAATGACAACTATGCTAGGTAGCATTCCACATCAAAAATTCAGTCTTTATCACTTCCCTACTCGAGGACGAGCACGAGTTAAGCTTGGGGATGCTTGATACATCTCCAATGTATCTATAATTTTTGATGGTTTCATGCTATTATCTTGTCAAACTTTGGATGTTTTGTATGCCTTTTATATCTTTTTTGGGATTAACTTATTAACTCAGTGCCAAGTGCGAGTTCCTATTTTTTCCGTGTTTTTGACCCTTTTCAGAGGAGGATTTTAAACGGAGTCCAAACGGAATAAAACCTGCAGAATGATTCTTTCCATAACAGAAGACACACAGGAGACTTGAGAACCAAGGCAGGGAACCTCAGAGGAGGTCACAAGCCCACCAGGCCCGGCCTAGGGGGGGCGGGTCTAGCAGGCTTGTGAGCTCCCCGTGGCTCCCCTGCCCTAGGTCTTTCGCCTATATATTCCCTAAAATCCCAGAAAAAATTAGGACATCATCAAAACTACTTTTCTGCCGCCGCAAGCTTCTGTCTCCGCAAGATCCCATCTGGCGCACATTCTGGTGCCCTGCCGGAGGGGAGGATTCGGATACAGAGGGCTTCTTCATCAACACCATGACCTCTCTGATGATGTGTGAGTAGTTCACCATAGACCTACGGGTCCATAGCTAGTAGTTAGATGGCTTCTTCTCTCTCTTGGATCTGAAATATAAAGTTCTCCATGATCTTCATGGAGATCTATCCGATGTAATCTTCTTTTGCGGTGTGTTTGTCGAGATCCGACGAATTGTGGATTTATGATCAGATTACTTATGAATCTTATTTGAGTTTCTTCTGATCTCTCTTATGCATGATTTCATATCCTTGTAATTTTCTTCGAGTTGTGGGTTTTGTTTGGCTAGCTGATCTATGATTCTTGAAATGGGAGAAGTGCTTGGTTTTGGGTTCATACCGTGCGGTGACCTCACCCAGTGATAGAAGGGGTAGCAAGGCACGCATCATGTTGTTGCCATCAAGGGTAAAAAGATGGGGTTTTCATCATTGGTTTGAGATTATCCCTCTACATCATGTCATCTTGCTTAAGGTGTTACTCTGTTCTTCATGAACTCAATACACTAGATGCATGCTGGATAGCGGTCGATGTGTGGAGTAATAGTAGTAGATGCAGAAAGTATCGGTCTACTTGTCTCGGACGTGATGCCTATATGTATGATCATTGCCTTAGATATCGTCATGACTTTGCACGGTTCTATCAATTGCTCGACAGTAATTTGTTCACCCATCGTAATACTTGCTATTTTGAGAGAAGCCTCTAGTGAACACTATGGCCCCCGGGTCTACTCCACACTATATGTTCAGCCTTACACTTTTACTTCGTTGCACTTTCCGCCTTCAGATTTCACTTTGGAATCAATCTTGAAGGGATTGACAACCCCTTTATAGCGTTGGGTGCAAGCTCTTTTGTGTTTGCGCAGGTACTCTGGACTTGACGAGATTCTCCTACTGGATTGATACCTTGGTTCTCAAACTGAGGGAAATACTTACTACTCCTGTGTTGCACCACCCTTTCCTCTTCAAGGGAAAAACCAACGCAAGCCCAGTCTCCGTCAACATGTCAACCTCTGGCACTGTTGTCTGTTGCCGTAGCAACCTCCAGCTTGAGCTTCCCCTCCAGTTCCCTGCTGCTGTCCTGAAGAGGCAGAGTCGGGGTTGCCGAAGGTGCTGTTGCGAGTAGCATTCCCCATCTTTTCAGGGGAGTAGACGGGTCAGTTTTTGCCACACTGGCGGAATCATGACGGATGATGCTCTAGTAAAGAGGGGGTCTGGTGCTGTGCTAGTGCGGAATTTTTAAACCAAGGTTTTTGAAAGAGCTAATGCATTAGATTAAAAGAGGTGATGTAGTCGCTCACAAGCTGCCTAATGCAGAGTGCGACATGCATCAAACATGCTTACACAACATTCGTGGTTCACTGAACCGATACATGAGCTCTTATGCTCGGGGAATAACTCCTAGTTGCCTACGCCACTAATACTAAGCGGCAGACTGTGCGGTCTCATAGGCGGGTTCTGCTGGATCTTCATCTTCATATTCATCAGTGCTTCCCTTCTTTGAAGGGGTAGGAGAAGGAAGCGGGCCAGCACGGCGTCTCTTGGTTGGCGAGGTAGCAAAGAGTTCGGTGTACTCTTCCATAGTCAGGCGATGACTCTGAAGAGGAGTGGCCTGAAGCGGTGGTATTCCTCCTCAGAAGGCGAAGCCAGGTGGTCCTTCGGGTGCTCCTTCCTTTTTCACCTTGCGGTTCTTCATCTTCTCCGTGCGAAGCAGATCCTTGACTTGGTGCAGCTCTTGGCAAATCCTTGTTGACTCTTTGATCAAAAGGTGCGTCAATGTGTCGGAGGAGAGACTGAAGTAGGTTTGAAACCTCAGTGGCGCCCCGTCCTCGGATGATGGGTTGAGTGTCCAACTCCCATGTATCCCGTTCTTAACGAAGGGTAGGTGACGAGTAGCTGGTTCGTCAGCCATCTCGGGAAGGATGTCGCGGAGTCGCACGAGCGCTACTCGTGTTGCGGTCTCCACTGCCAACATCAGATCTTCCATTTGTGTCCCTTCAAAGAACCAACTAGTCGGGGAGTCATTAGCCTTCACTATCACGTCCACGTCATATTCCTTAGTGTTGGCGTTGACCCAGTGCTCATGGTAGAGGAAGATGGGCGTGCGGCGTACTTGGCACTTCCTGAGGCTATCACTCAAAAGTAGAGGAAAGCCCGTCTCCAGAAGCATCTCAGGTAAGGCATCCATCTACAAGATGTAGAGGAGAGGGGTTAGAAAGTTTTTGGTGAGTGCAGAATCTCAGGTTAAGGTCTATGTGCTCTAGTCGTCTTTGCTATTGTCCAAGCTACCTAAGGCTTCCTATAGTCAGGATGGCTCTAATACCAGCTCTGTGGGGACCCCAACTTACAAGTCGAGATCGCAGATGATCGTGCTCAGTGATCCCAAAGATCAATGCTCACCGGACACACATATACTGAATAATAAGAGTCTTACATCCGAGTACCGAATTATTACATCACATGACTGAATGGTCAAGTTCACAAGGTTGGGCCTGAGGACAAATCATACTGATACATCTAATAGCGGAAATCATAGGGGCTAAGCGGGTGCCGATGCCATCAAGCCTACACCAACAGACATTCTGACTCGGAAGCGTCCTAGATCGCAGGGGCGTCTCCGAAGACGTACTCATCTCCAAACTCCGGTCCTTCCATGTCTGGTCAATAATATAACCAGTGGCAAGCCAATGAGTACTTTTGAATGTACTCGCAAACAGCCCATGATATGAACAATGAGAGTGAAGGATAACAATATCATGCATCTTTGGTGTAACTCATTTTGGTGGAATGATCATGAATATGCATCAAACTAAAGAATTACTTTTGAAGAACACGTTACAGATATCAATATATCTGTCGAGGGTTGAACCATCCGAGTTCACCATATATGCCAAGTCACCAAACTTGGTCATATCATTACTTCCATAATAACACCTTTTTATTACCACTCACACACGCTTGGTTTATACGGAAACGACTGGACGTAGTTTAAGCAGGATTACCCAATCGTCCTTGATCGTGGACACGGCTATTCGAATAGTTTTACACTCTCCAGAGGTAGTACGCTGGACCCACGAGATCCGGGAAACTTCCATGTCTTCCACGACTCGCGGTATATAACATACCTGAGGTAAGTACCCAATCAATGATTTTCCCCTGACGATACTAGACAAAGAGGTCCACTCGATTGGTACCCAGCCCACATGTTGTACATATTACGAGCACCGACTCTGGACAGTAAAAAACCATGCAGGGACGGACAGTGTGCGTGGAACTCATAAAAATGGCATAGTCGTCCTACCTGGTAGGATCCCATCATGAGAGTGACCACACATCACTCCCGCCACTAGTAATGTGGCTCTTTGCTAGCACCGACCTGAGTAATCAACATAGCCCCATCCCATAAGGGGCAACGTGGTCGTACTGGTAAGGTTGGGACGGTCGACACATCATTAATCTAATCCTATTTCCGAAACCATACTCACTCAAAATACCCCGTGCACCACTTCACCAAAAGTGGCCACCTAACTCATCATCACCCTCGGGCATTAGTGGCACTCGACGGGGTTTTCATAAATCTTTGTTTTATACCAACAACATGCTCATGCTATATACTCTAGCATTACTTGTCAACATGATACTAGCGTGATCCTCAAAAGGGTAGGATCAAGCTAAATGCATGTGCTCCGGAGGAGCCATCGGTAACATCACATCAAATGATTTACCCGCACTTATGATTATATGCAACGGAATACTTGCTATCTTAACATGGAATATAACATCAGCTCAGTCATGGTCAAAGGGCTGCTTGCCTTGGTCTACTAGGTATCCGGGGTCTTCGAGGTCTTCCGCTCCGATTCCATCGTCGCACGGAATTTCTATCATCGTAAAAAGAATAAATAAGAAATAGCTCACTCAAAAACAGATCACAAATCAGAAGCAAAACTATTCCAATTTCGAAAAATTCTACATTACTGATAAATCTAAGTTGTTATTTTCAAAAATATTTGCCTCTGTTTCCAATGAAGGAACATTTTTAAAATCAACAAAAGAGAAGCAAAACTATTCCAAATAGTCCTTTTTATTAATGCAAAATAGAATAGTTGTTTGAAAAATTCATCTCTAGGTCTTATTAAATACTACATATTTTCAGAGGAATAACAATGAAAAAAATCATATTTTTACACTGGTTAATTACTTTTATAAAAATATTTGAAATCAGACTTAAAAAAAATAAAAGAAAAACGGGCTAAGTCCGTGGCCTGGCTCGGCCTAGAACTGGGCCAGCCCAAGGCCAGCAGACAGCCTGCCCAGGCGCGCGCGCCGTCAGGTTTGAACCTGACGTGGAGGGCCACGGTCAGCGGTTGCCGGCAGCGCGGAGGAGGAGGCTGGGCCACCGACAGGAGGAGGAGCACGCCGGCAAGGCTGCCGACGTCCTCAAGCCCCAACGAGGAGAGAAATGGACTCAACATGATGCCGCCTACCTGCTGGTGGTCGGAACAGCGACGTAGATGCAAGGGTTCGCCGGCGACGACGAGGCCGTGGCGGAAGAGTTTCAGTAGGTGGTCGAGGAGGTAGCTAGGGGCACGGAAATGCTTGGGGAAGTTGGGGGAAAGCTTCGTGGGGTCGAGGGGGTCAGTTTGGTGGGTCGAGGGATGCGGGAGCCGTCGTGTAGCCATAGATCGACCGGAGCTCCAAGGCAGAGGGGCCTCGGTCGATCTCGAGCACCAGGGCTGTGCTGGCTTGCTGGGGTGGCTAGGGAGGTGCTAGTGGTCGTGGTGAAGCTATCTGAGGGGAGCAGGAGCGAGGGGTCTATAAATAGGCCCGTGATGGTGAGCCAATTCAGGAGCACTGGTGACTCACCGTGGCGCACATGGGGGTGCAGGGAGGAGCTGGGGTCGAAACCACGGTCTGAGGACATGCTTTTGGACTACCAGAACCATGTGCATCAGAGGGAGAGAGAGGAGTCGAGCCTCCGTGGCCGCGCAACCTTGGCTGGTTCTGGTGCGCGCGGGCATGTGTCGCACGATCTATAGCGTGGGAGAGGAGGTGCCCTGAGGGTTGCTCGATGCACACGGGTTATCGAGGAAGAGGTTGGACACCTCGGGGGAGGCTCGAACTGGCCGAGAGTGTCGCCCCCACCTCGGTGGCTTCCTGTAGCGCGCCCAGAGCGCAGTTTTGGCATGCCACGGCACGCTGGCGTGCTCTAAGGAACTTTGGACGTGTCTAGCATGTCCTGGCACTGGGTGGGAGTGTGGCTAGCCGTTTGGGTCTCGTGGGAGCTTCGGCTGGTCAAGAGAGACAAGAAATACTGGTGCTGTCAGCCTTGACTAAAGTTTGGATTGGGGTTTTTGGCATTTCCACTTTGAACCAGTGAGGGGCCAGTTGGCTGGGGTTAGGCATTGATACTGGCCACCTAATCTATGAGTTTGGAGCAAAGGGGTTGGGTTTAGCTGTGGCTAAGATGGCTTTTCCCCCCTATCAGAAGGTGCTCGATAGTGGTTTGAGGGGGTTGCACCCCACCACTGGTGCTGCAACTTAACAGGTTTGGGTTTGGTGCTCAAATATGGTGATTCACCAAGTTTGAGCTCCATTGGACAAGTTTAGCTTTGTAAACTTGAAAACACCATCATTTGACCAGACCTGTCCCTTCCAAAGATAGTGTGGGTAAATTTAGTCGCACAAATCCCATTTTTTGGTGTGGAACGCTCATTTGAGGTATTAGGCACTCCTGCAAAGTTTCAGCATCATAGGACAAACTTTGCTATGTAAAGTTTCTCTAACTCCACTCTGGACAGAAGGGGTTTTGGGTTATTTGGGGCGCTTGATCACCTTGGATCAGGGTGATATTTTATGTGGGCACCAAATATGGCTTGGGGATACCACTGGAATTTTCTAGGATTTTATTGAGATATCAAAACAGACAGAAATGGTTTTCAAGGTTTTACTGAAATAATTATAATAAAAATAGGGGTTTAAAATCCTATGTATGGAAAATATATGTCCTTCTGATCACCTCCAAATTTAATCAGATTTTTCTAAGGTAGAAAAGTATTTTTTCCATGTCGGAATACCATTTCTGGCCTCACAAATGGACTTGTAAATAAATTAAGAAAACAATTCTAAAATAATTATTTTTGTGGTTTTGAAATACTAAAATAAGTTAAAATCAGATTACCAACTTTGGTAGAGACCAACCTTGCCATCAAGGGCAAGTAGTGCAACTCAAAGTACGGTTTTTACCATGATCAGAAACAAGAAGAAGGTTTTGAAAATAATTCAATATTGTGAAATGGGGTTTTATCATCACATGATCATCCCACAAGTCATTCAATGAGAATCATGGCACTCACATCATTCGTTTGAAAAAGTTTTAACAAGCTCAGATTTTTGCATATAGAGAAAGTGGTAGTAAAAACAGGGTGTGACAGGAGCACATCCGGCTTGACGTTTCTGTAGTTGGACACCCTCAGTCCAATGGACACGCAGAGAGGGCGAATCAATTAATACTGCGAGGAATCAAGCCCTGGCTTATGGTAGCTCTGCCACGTACCCCGGGATGTTGGGTTGACGAACTGCCTTCAGTTTTATGGAGCATCAGAACCACCCCAAATTGATCTACGGGTTTTACTCCCTTTTTCCTGGTCTACGGGGCAGAGGCAGTATTGCCTAGTGACATCAAACACGATTCACCATGAGTCGCTACTTATGTGGAACAAGACAACGAGTTAGCACGTCAAGATTTGTTGGACGCCTTGGAGGAGGAGCATGATTTGGCCGCGTCGCGATCGGTGATTTACCAACAACACTTGCGACGCTATCACAGCCGCCAAGTCAAGAGCCGAGCTTTTCAAGAGGGCGACTTAGTGCTCCGGTTGATTCAAGATCATACTGGTATGCATAAGATATCCCCTCCATGGGAAGAACCGTTTGTCATCAGCAAGAATCTCTGTAACGGTTCATATTACTTGGTTGATCTTCGCCCGGATAGGCCAACGATAGAGGTTGGAACAACTCGCCCAAGGAACATCGCCCACTTGCGGCCATACTATACTTAGAGCCACTGGCTCCTTACCTATGTTTACAATTTCGAATTTGTAATCCTTTATTTTATTTATAAAGCAATAAAGCTGGCGCCCACGAACTTCGGGGTCCTTTGTTGTTTCAGCTTCTTGAAAGCATGATTCTTTATTGTTCTACAAGTCGTCCAAGCATGGACGCTATCAGCATCAAAGAGGATAAGTCGCCATGTCGCGCTTATTTCAAACCTGGATGTTGATACGCCAAAGAGGACCAAAGTTGCCACGTTGCATGGTTCAAACATGGGCTCCTTATATGGTTTTGAGAATTAAGCCGGCTTACTTGGGGGCTACTAGCTCCCAAGTTGTTTTGTAGTAATAGTGTATACGCTTCTGCAATCCTATGTCTGGCTTTTCCCTAATCATAGGTCACTTGGGGGCTTCCACTCACTGAGTTCAGCCTGAATACCCTCTTGGCTAGTGAAAAATTAATGCATTACAATGGTTATACTCGACTGTGTGTTTGACGACTCGCCCTATGGTCCCATGTACTCTTGGCGAGTCAATCCACTTTTTGGACCCTGAACATGCCTTGGTTAAAACATGAAAGCTACTAGCGAAAGTTGACATATGGAAATAGACAAACCATGGGTTCACTGAACCTGCTTCCCTGAAGCTTGACTTGCGCCTGATCAGCCGGTCTAAACAATTAAAGGCTGTTGCAAAAGCCTTCTTGGGGTAGCACTAGAGTTTTGCAAACTCGTCCTATCCCGTCATAACTCATCGAGCCGACGAACTTTATGACTATATTTGTGGCATCGCCCAAAGGTTTCATCAAATCTCAATAACCAATAAGAGAAACTGGGCCATGTTTCCTGAGAGAAGGCAGTCTCTCTCGGGAAACATGGCCCAACCGAGGTCCTAGCTCCAGACCCGGATGTGATTAACAAGGTGCGGGCGAGGGTCACGCAGCAGACGCTGCCACTCCAGGCATTGGAGCGGGATTCGGATGCCGCTCTCCGTGACTCACTGAGCGGGCTTATTTTTTACAACCCACCACGACTCACTGAGCCGGCTTATTGTTCTCTCTGATAAACATGGCAAAGGACATTTTTTGTCAAGATATGACAAAGCATTTGGGAAAGGCGATTCATATTAATGAAAGCTGCAAATTCCACTCACAAATCGCAAGGTACGGTTATCATATTGTTTTCCTGAAGCCTAAGACTATTACATGCCTCACCAGGCCATACCTGGCATCATATCCCGGTCAGAAAGGGATCAAAATATTTTTGGAGAATTGATCTCATGATAAGTCAGTTCAAGCCGCCTCCGGTTCACCCTGCCTTGAGCTATCGCCGTCTTTGATCTGTAAGTTGCCCGGTTTCCAATTGCAATTGGTCAAGGCGACGAACTCGTCTTCATCACTCAAGATGGCGGACAGATCAATGTCAAAGTCAAAAGGATTCTTATGGCATTGTAGAGTCAGGCTGGTGATTTCATATGAAGCAGGAGTCACCTTTTTGTTGCTTTCATCATAAGCCGTCTGGTATTTGCCTAAGTCCAGGTTGGCTGCTAGTTGAGTCGCCGCGGAGCAAGACTCTTTCATGCAACAATGGTAGTCCTCCTCGGTGACCTCTGACACATCATCTTTTAACTCTGGAAAGCCAGCAACCACTTCCTCTAGCTTAAGTTCAGGAGCATAGGCCAGACACCGGCTTAGGGTGGTCAATGCTCCTTTACGAGCGGTTGACCTTTTTAATTCTTCTACCTGAGGCGACAACATTGACAGACAACGCAACATGTGCTTTATGGATTTTACGGGCTCCGTGTTGCCCATCACGGCCTTCATGGTCATCATACCTCCCATGTATAACTGCTCCGGGAAAGTACAAATCGCCTTTAGCTTTAGAATGCACTCATTCTGCAGGGTGGCGGCTCGCAGACCTACGAAGGACAAATTGAGATAATTAGCATTTGCAATATGCTTTGCAGCTCTTTTCAGATGAAGATAATTGACCCTTACCAAAGATAGCTTGGGTCATGTTGGAGATATGATGTTTTAAGCCGGCGAGTTCTTGAAGAGCGGCTTTTAGCTTTTCTTCAGCTTGTTCCGCCCACTTCAAGATGGCGGCTTGCTCAGCATGGGCTTTCTCTTCAAACTTCTGGTATTCAGCTTTCATCTTCTCCATGTCAGCACAGGCCAGGTGATATTTCTCTTCAAACATAGCTTGAGCATACTGTTGTTCGGCTAAGCTTTCTTTTAAACCGGCCAAGGTTGAGTCGGCCCGAGTCAAGGATTCCTGCAAACAAAATTTGGGGAAGCAAGTTTCAGGACTATTGCAAGCAACATCCCTGACACTTGGGGGCTAATGTATGATTCTTTTCAAGTCATACCTTCATTCAAGACCCGGTTCATCTTTCGAAAGATGACCCGGCCCTTGGGGGCTACAGGTTGAAGAAATTTTATATTCAAAAGACCCGGTTCATCTTTCAAAAGATCACCCGGCCCTTGGGGCCTACAGGTTGAAGAATTTTTATATTCGAAAGACCCGGCTCATCTTTCAAAAGATGACCCGGACCTTGGGGGCTACAGGTTGAAGAAATTTTATATTCAAAGATCCGACTCATCTTTCAAAAGATTACCCGGCCCTTGGGGGCTACAGGTTGCAAAAAAAATTATATTCAAAAGACCCGGCTCATATTACAAAAGATGACCCGGCCCTTGGGGGCTATAGGTTGAAGAAACTTTTATATTCAAAGTCCCGGCTCATCTTTCAAAAGATGACCCGGCCCTTGGTGGCTACACATTGTTGAAATGATGCAAAAGTACGATTCATCATGGATGATCCGCCCTTTTCGAGGGCTAATGGGAGGATATATTCACCAAAAAAATGTCATACCTCATGTTTGACTCGCATCAAGTTGGCCAGGCTTTTCTCCATCTCTCGGCTTGCTTCCAAGCGGCTCACAAAACCGGAGTATAATTCTTCAAACTCCAATTTTTCATAATGGGGAAGCTTCAGCTTGGTGATATCCTTCTCTGATGTTTGGGCATCTTTTGGCGTATGCTTGATTAACACCGCAGTTGCTGGCTTAGAGTAACCAGTACCCGTAAAAATGACTGCATCTGGATCTTCAGGCATCTTAGCTGGACTGGGCGGGTTAACATTTTCAATTTCCTCCTTTTGAGGGCTTGGAGGTTCAACCCGGATATCAAGAATATCCTCAAAGGTATTGCCTTGGAGTTCAGCTGGATCTTCTGAAGCCTCTCGGATGGAGGCGCCTTTACCAGACATTTCAGCCACTTTGGGGGCTGAAGATGAGTCGCATGTCTTCCTCTTCTTTGCTTGTGCTGTGGGAAACAAAGGTACCAATGTTGGAACAAAGGACATTGATGATTGAAATAATGTGTTAGTAAAGAAACTTACCCTTGAGCACGAATCATCGGGGGGAGAGTCGATATTGCTGAGTCGCCAGACGAAGGAGGTGAAACCTGATGAACAAGAATTCAAGGATTGAATAAATTGCGAGAACATCTTACACAAGAAGGAAAAGGTACTCATAAAGATATACCTCGCTTTGCCATTTTCGACCAGTTTCTCTTTCCGGTAAGCCGGACACTAGGTCTCCAGAATGGCTTCAAGTATGGCGTTTAGGTGTGTAACTCGCCTTCTTCAAAAGGAAATTGGGGTCCAGATGAGCATCCGGGTGAGACATCGGAACTTTCTTACAAATTCACCTGACCGGCTTGGGGAGGGAAGAAGTTGAGTCGGAAGAAACGGAAATTACCTCGACATCTTCATCCTGGCTCTCATAGTCATCATCCTATAAACAACACGCGGTAAAGCATAAGTACAAGTCAAAATGAAGCAATAAAAACGAGGAATTTTACCTCTCGCTGCTCTTCAACAGCACGAGACTCGCCAACGACAGATGACTCTTTGGCTGCAGCTTTGCCTTTGCTCTTCTTCCTCTTATTCGTCTTGGAGGGAGGTTTGGTTTTCTTCTTGACGATAGTCTTGGTTCTCCGAGTCCAGAACGCCGAACTCCTCTGATTAAATATGGTGGAAGGTTCAGGACAAGAAATATAAATGAGTATATGAAAGAATTACGTTTTGGAGCCGGGTTGTTTACCTCTGGAGCCGGGTTGGTGATGCAAAAAGGTTTGAGCCCAATTTGGGAGCAATTTTCAATAGGATCACCACATAGCGTGTGTATGATATTGACAATGTCTCCTTCTGAGAGCCTTGCATTGAAATAGCATTGGGGGTGGTTCAAGTCGCCAGAATACTCACACATCAATCCATTCTGGCGGCTTAGGGGCAGAATCCTCCATTCTACCCAACAGCGGATCAAGTCGATGCCGGTAAGACTATTGGTGGTAAGGGCCCTAAGCTTTCCAAAGATAGGAACGAGTGTGGCTTCTTCCTCTTCAGTCAACTTCTCACGCAACTCAAAGTCCATAGGTAGGCGATCCTCCCTGAAGCCCGGCAGAGGGTTCTCGTTGGGTGGAAAAGTGTTGCGGCAGTAAAACCAATACTTTGCCCAGCCTTTGAGATGACTGGGCAAAGTGACTACCGGAAACCCACATTCATGGCACCGCTGAATGTTGACTCCCCCCAGTTCTAAGCTAGGTCCATGGGCAAATTCTGTTTGGCGGTTCAGATAGAAAATTTCCGGAACAATAGCACGGTGGGCTCGATTTGCAGATAAGCTTCACACAAAACTTGAAACTGGCAAAGATTACTGATGGCATTTGGTCCCAAGTCTTGAGGATGAAGTTGGAAGAAATGCATGGCGTCTCTAAAAACTTTGAGCTAGGCGGCTTGAAACCTCGCTCCAAATGATCAGCAAACACGACTACCTCTCCTTCGGCAGGTTGGGGAATTGTTTCTCCGAAGGCAGTCCGCCACCCAATAACTTCCTTGGGATCTAAATTACCTATTTTACAAAATTGTCAAGATAGGCATCATTGACTTTTGTTGGCAGCCAGTTGCATTTCGAGATAGTACTCATAACTACAAAAGGAAAAGAGCAGGGCGGGTTGTCAGGAATTGCGGAATGGTGACTTGCCGGCTAAATAATCTAAGGTTTATCTACAGGAGTATTACAACTCGCCATCCAAAATGATCTACGGTGTATCTACGGGGATATTCTAATTCGCCATGGCAAAAGGAGACGAGTTATGGTTCTAAAAAGGGTTTCCTTAGGGACATTCCTGATTGGAAGACAAACATGTTTCTAACGACAAGCAATAATTTACGGATCTACGGATGTTTTCCAAATAAGGAGAAATAAATGACGTACGAAGGATCGAACGCCATGGAACGCCCAACAACTCTATGAAAAATGGCGCGTAGAACTGTGAACTATGGATTGATAGGGAACACAGCAAGAACTACTGTGACTATCATTTCGCATATGGGTCTACAATACTGCATCCAGATGGGCTAAAAATCAAGGGGGAGTGGTTCATAGAGTTCTGACGCTGACCTAAGAAGTGCGAAGGTTTGGATCTACTCCTAATGGGGGAGGAGATTTACCTGAAGGAAGAAGGAGATGTCGGGCGGGGATTGAAGAAGACCCGCGACAGCGGCCGCACCCTAGACTGGCTCGGGAAGCTGCTGGACGGCGACGACTTGTGATAGAGCTTCAGCGGCGACGGGATGGTCGAGGTGCGGCTGGAGAAGACGATGCGGCCGAAAGAAAGGAGTGGGGGTAGGTGGTGTTGATTTCCCACTCCCCCATGGCTATTTAAAGGACCAAGGTAAGACAACAAATGATAGGCGCAGGAATCGAGGCGACACATTAAAACCTGGGTAAATCTGAGTCTCGCTTCTGCTCACCCCCTTTGAGTCGCCACCAAGGTGCGATGGCTCCTTCACTAAGTCCTTTCACAAGGACATCTATCATGACAAAACCATGACAACAACGGCTACGAGCGCAACGTGTGCCTGTCGCCTAGTGCAAACTTTTGGTGTTGTTGCTACTACTGCTGCTGCTCCTCCTCCTGCTGCTACTACCGAGGTTTCTATGGCTGAGCAGAATGAGGATTATGATGATGATTATTATGGTGATTACGAAGATGAGGGAGAGGTTGTTCCAGTTCAGCACCAGGAACAACAACCACCATGAAAAGTCGTCGGTCGTCCACATGGATACAATCGCAATAGTAGGGATGCACCACACCCTCAGGTACGGGATCATGACCATCTCCCTAAACTTAAATTAAAAATTCCTACTTTTTATGGTCGATATGTTCCTGATATATATCTTACTTGGGAGTTAGAAACAGAGCAACTTTTTACATGCTTGCAATTTCCTGAAGATAGACGTGTTGTTGCTGCTGTTTGTTCTTTCACTAGTTTTGCTTGTGTTTGGTGGTATGAATATTGTCAAATACATCATGCTAATATTCCAACTACTTGGGTTGCTTTGAAAACTGCTATGCGTACTCGTTGGGTTCCACCATATTATCAACGTGAATTACTTCAAAACTTACAGCGTTTAAGACAAGGAAAAAAGTTTGTAGAAGAATATTATCAGGAATTACAAACTAGAATGATTAGATGTGGTAGTGTTGAGGACAATGATGCTATGCTTGCACGTTCTATGGGTGGATTAAAAAGAGATATTAAGGCTATTCTAGAATATAAGGATTATAACACTATCACCCGTTTATTCCATCTTTCTTGCAAAGCTGAACATGAAGTGCGGGATCGACAGGCATTAGCGAGAACTAGTTTTTCTGTAGGTCGCACTTCCTCATGGACGCCCCGAACCACATCTACTTCCACATGCCCTTCTACATCAGCACCGCCTACTTCAGCCGCCAATTCCACCAGAGATACCAGGAAACAGGCCCCTGCCCCACCCTTCGCCAATAGCACACCTTCCGGGACCGCACAGAGCTCTTCTTCATCCATGGCATCCATAGGGCAAACACATGAGGTTATTTGTCATCGTTGCAAGGGTGGAGGTCATTATGCAAGAAGTGCCCATGCAAGCGCATGATGATTATTACTGAGGACGATGGATATGACTCCGCTAGTGATTATGACGAGGAGACTCTGGCTCTTATTGCAAGTGAAGAACGGGGTGTCGATGATACTGAACAAGAGACACACTACATGGCTATTGACTACGCTCACAGGTTTGAAAGCTTAGTTGCTCAACGTGTTTTAAGTGTGCAGGTAACACAAGCTAAGCAAAATCAGAGGCACAACTTGCTCCATACAAAGGGAGTTGTAAAGGAATGTTCTGTTTGCGTCATCATCGATGGAGGGAGTTGCAACAACTTAGATAGCATGGAGATGGTGGAGAAGTTGTCTCGCACCACCAGACCACATCCTCATCCTTATTATATCCAGTGGTTCAGTAAGAGTGGCAAGGTTAAGGTAACACGTACTATTCGTGTGCATTTTAGCATTGCTACATATTATGATTTTGTTGATTGTGATGTGGTACCCATGCAAGCATGCTCCGTTGTACTTGGTAGACCATGGCAATTTGATAAAAAATTATGTACACCATGGTAGAATAAATCAGTATACTCTTATTCATAAGGATCATAATATAACTTTGCTTCCTATGTCACCTGAAGATATTATGAAAGAGGACATTGCTAGAGCTAGTAAAGCAAAACAGGACCTACATAAGAGTGAAAATCAGATTGTAGCGAAGGAATTTAAGCAACACAATAAGCCTACTAAATCATCATCTAGTTTTGCATCTGAAATCAAACTGAAGAGTGGTTGTTTACTTGCCACTAAATCTGATATTACTGATTTGGATATTACTACATCTGTTTGCTATGCTTTCGTATGCAAAGACGTATTACTTTCATTTGAGGACATGCCACCCTCTTTGCCTCATGTTGTCCTTAACATTCTGCAGGAGTTCGCTGACATCTTTCCACAAGACGTGCCACCGGGATTACCACCTATTAGAGGGATTGAGCATCAGATTGACTTAATTCCCGATGCATTGCTACCCAAACGTGCACCATACCATACCAATCTAGAGGAGACGAAGGAGATTATGCATCAAGTACAGGAGCTTCTTGACAAAGGTTATATACGTGAATCTCTTAGTCCTTGTGTTGTTCCTATTATTCTAGTGCCGAAAAAGGATGGTACATCGCGTATGTGCGTTGATTGTAGAGGCATTAATAATATTACTATTCGTTATCGTCATCCTATTCCTAGGCTAGATGATATGCTTGATGAATTAAGTGGCTCTACTATTTTCTCCAAAGTTGATTTGCATAGTGGATACCATCAAATTTGCATGAAATTGGGAGATGAATGGAAAACGGCATTTAAAACTAAGTTTGGATTATATCAGTGGTTAGTTATGCCTTTTGGATTGACTAATGCACCTAGCACTTTCATGAGATTAATGAATGAGGTTTTACGTGCTGTCATTGGACGATTTGGGTAGTCTACTTTGATGATATACTGATTTATAGTAGATCATTGGAGGAACACTTGGATCATTCGTGTGCTGTTTTTATTCCTCTACGTGATGCACGTTTGTTTGGTAACCTTGGGAAGTGCACCTTTTGCACAGACCGAGTATCTTTTCTTGGCTATGTTGTTACTCCACAGGGAATTGAAGTTGATAAAGCCAAGATTGAAGCTATTGAGAGTTGGCCGCAGCCCAGAACGGTCACACAAGTGAGGAGTTTCCTTGGACTCGCCGGGTTTTATAGGCGTTTTGTGAGAGATTTCAGCACCATTGCTGCACCTCTCAATGAGCTTACATAGAAGGATGTGCCTTATTCTTGGAGTACCGCACAGGAAGAAGCCTTCAAGGTTTTGAAAGATAAGTTAACACATGCTCCTTTACTCCAACTTCCTTATCTTAATAAGACTTTCGAGCTTGAATGTGATGCTAGTGGAATTGGATTAGGAGGTGTGTTATTACAAGATGGTAAACTGTTGCATACTTTTCTGAAAAATTAAGTGGGCCTAGTCTGAATTATTCTACTTATGATAAGGAATTATATGCTCTTGTTCAGACTTTGGAAACATGGCAACATTATTTATGGCCCAAAGAATTTGTCATACATTCTGATCATGAATCTTTGAAACATATTAGAAGTCAAGCAAAACTGAACCGTAGACATGCTAAATGGGTTGAATTCATTGAGACTTTCCTGTACGTCATTAAACACAAGAAGGGTAAAGAAAATGTTATTGCTGATGCTTTGTCTCGTCGTTATACTATGCTTTCACAACTTGACTTTAAAATATTTGGTTTGGAGACCATCAAAGATAAATATGTGTAGGATGCTAATTTCAAAGATGTGTTGGAGAATTGTAAAGACGGGAGAACATGGAACAAGTTCATCATTAATAATGGATTTATGTTTCGTGCTAACAAGCTATGCATTCCGGCTAGCTCTATTCGTCTTTTGTTGTTAGAGGAGGCGCATGGAGGAGGGTTGATGGGACACTTTGGCGTAAAGAAGACGGAGGACGTACTTGCTACACATTTCTTTTGGCCAAAGATGCGATGGGATGTTGAGTGTTTTTTTTCTCGCTGCACGACATGTCAAAAAGCTAAGTCACGACTCAATCCTCATGGTTTATATATGCCTTTGCCTGTACCTAGTGTTCCTTGGGAGGATATATCTATGGACTTCGTTTTAAGTTTACCTCGAACAAAGAAGGGGAGGGATAGCATATTTGTTGTCATGGACAGATTTTCAAAAATGCGACACTTTATACCATGTCATAAAAGTGACGATGCCGCTAATGTGGCTGATTTGTTCTTTCGTGAAATTATTCGCTTGCATGGTGTGCTAAATAAGATTGTTTCCGATCGTGATGCTAAATTTCTTAGCCACTTTTGGCGATGTTTATGGGCTAAGTTGGGGACAAAATTGCTTTTTAGTACTACATGTCACCCCAAACTGATGGACAAACTGAAGTAGTCAATAGATCTTTGTCTACTATGCTTGGGGCTGTTTTCAAGAATAATCGAAAACTGTGGTAAGAATGCTTGCCTCATATTGAATTTGCTTATAGTCGTTTGTTGCATTCTACTACAAAGATGTGTCATTTTGAAGTTGTGTATAGTTTCCTACCTCGTGCACCTATTGATTTGTTACCTCTTCCATCTTCGGATAAGATTAATTTTGATGCTAAAGAACGTGCTGATTTGATATTAAAGATGCATGAGTTAACTAAGGAAAACATTGAGCGAACGAATGCTAAATATAAACTTGTTGGAGATAAGGGTAGAAAACATGTTGTCTTTGCACCTGGAGATCTTGTTTGGTTGCATTTGCGTAAGGATAGGTTTCCTGATTTGTGCAAGTCAAAGCTAACGTCCTGTGCTGATGGTCCTTTCAAAGTGTTAGAGAAAATAAATGATAATGCATATAGACTTGAGTTGTGTGCAGATTTTGGGGTTAGTCCCACTTTTAACATTGCAGATTTGAAGCCATATTTGGTTGATGAAGATGAGCTTTTGTCGAGGACGACTTCAGTTCAAGAAGAGGAGGATGATGAGGACATCAACACCATTGTTACACCCACAGCCCCAACTGTTATACATATTGGACTAGTTACTAGAGCTCGTGCACGCCAATTGAATTACCAGATACTTTCCTTTCTTGGGAATACTTCTAATGTTCATGAACATATGATGTTGCCTAAGTTAGATACTTTTGTTGTGCTCATGAATGAAGGACCTAGCATGGACAAGAAGGATATCCGTTGGAGCAGGATCAAGCATGGAGAAGAAGGTCCACGCGCGGGAGAGAACAATGGAGCTTCCACTGGTGATTTTCGCACTCTAAAGCCACCATGAGGAGAGCATGACGGCTTTGGACGAAATATTCAAGATGCCACTTTATAAATTTCGTCCACAGGCTATTATAGGTGTTGCGCCACCTTATTTTTGGGCCAGGCCCATGTAATTTCGAAATGCCATAATATAGGCTATTTTTAGAGTCCGTATGTGTGGGGAAACCGAGTTTAGGGCTGTTTTCGGACCCCTCCTCCAAGGGTCACGAAATTGCCTCTCTATTCCCTCATATATACAGCCCTTGGGGCATCGTTTAGACTTGGGTTTTGTTTAGATTACAAGTTCTCCATAGCTGCAACTTCGTGTTCTTCGTTTGTGTTCTACGACCAGACAAAGGCGTCACAGAACCCCACCTTCATCAATAAAGCTTTCCTCTTATATACGCAATATCTTGATTGCATCTTAGTTTCTTTCTTGTTCTTCATTTGCGTGCAGGAAACAGACATTCGTGGTCAGGTTGATCGTGCTCCGGCGTGGTCAATAACCTCTCGGAGTTGGTTTAGCGATTGCTAAGGCGCGACGTCCTCACACATTCGTAGTCGGATCGTCAAAGTCTACTCCATCAAAACGATACCCACGATCTCATCGAAAGACAGGGACAACTTCGCCTCTATCAGGATCTTGTATTACAGAACGAGTGAAGATACTTGTCGGTAACAATATTGAACTAGGTATGGAGATACCGACGATCGAACCTCGGGCAAGTAACATACCGATGGACAAAGGGAACAACATACAGGATTAACTAAATCCTTGACATAGAGGTTCAACCGATAAAGATCATTGTAGAATATGTTGGAGCCAATATGGGCATCCCGCTATTGGTTATTGAATGGAGAGTGTCTCAGGTCATGTCTGCATAGTTCTTGAACCCGCAGGGTCTGCACACTTAACGTTCGGTGATGTTTCGGTATAGATGAGTTATGTATGTTAGTGACCGAAGGTTGTTCGGAGTCCCGTATGAGATCCCGGACGTCACGAGGAAGTTCGAAATGGTCCGGAGACGAAGGTTGATAAATAGGAAATCTGTATTCGGGTTTCAGAAAGGTTTCGGGCATAACCAGTAGTGTACCAGGAGTGACGAATGGGTTCCGGGGTCCACCGGGGAGGGCACCCACCCTGTGAGGCCACATGGGCCTAGGAGGTGGCGCACCAGCCCCTGATGGGCTGGGCAGCCAACCCCTATGGGCCTATGCGCCAAGAGGGAAGAGAGCGGAGGAGTCCTGATAGGAGGAGGACTCTTCCCCACGCCTCACCTCCTAGTTGGAGGTGGACTCCTCCACCTTGGGCGGCCGGCCAACCCTAGGGGAAACCCTTTGGCGCCACCCCTTCCCCCTCCCTTCTATATATAGTGGAGGGGAGAGAGGGCAGCAGCACCTCAATCCAAGGCGCAACCCCCTTTTCCCCTCTAGTTTGTTCCACCTCTAGTTCGGTACAGGAGTACATGACGAAGCCGTGCTGGATCCGCTCCACCACCATCGCCGCCATGCTGTCGTGCTATTGGAGAACTCATCTACCTCTCCTCTCCCTCTTGTTGTATCAAGAAGGTGGATATCATGATCGAGCTGTATGTGTGCTGAACGCGGAGGTGTCGTCCGTTCGGCACTAGATCGGGATGAATCGTGATGAGATCATGGGACGGATCATGATGGGATCTCGGGACGGATTGCGATTTGGATCACGAAGATGTTTGACTACATCAACCGCATTATGTATGCTTCCACTTAGCGATCTACAAGGGTATGTAGATGCACTCCCCCCTCTCGTAGATGTTAGTCTCCATAGATTGAACTTGGTGAGCGTAGGAATTTTTTCCCATGAGACGTTCCCCATCAGTGCATCATGAGCTAGGTCTATGCGTAGATGACGCCATGAATAGAACACAAAGGAGTTTGTGGGTGTTTATATTCAGATTGCTTCCATCCCTAGTCTTTTCTTGATTCAGCGGTATTGTTGGATGAAGCAGCCCGTACCAACCTTACTCGTCCACGTACGAGCGACCGGTTCCATCGACAGACATGCAACTTGTTGCGTAAAGATGGCTGGCAGGAGTCTGTCTCTCCTACTTTAGTTGAATCCGAGTCGACAGAGGTAGTCCTTGTAGAAGGTTAAATAGAAACTTGCATATCACCGTTGTGTTTTTTGATAGATAAGAAGCGTTCTTGCTACATACCCATAGCAGCCACGTAAAACATGCAACAACAAATTAGAGGATGTCTAACTTGTTTTTGCATGGTATGTTGTGATATGATATGGCTAATGACATGATGTGACCTATATGATGTATGAGATGATCATGTTGTAATAGTTAATATCGACTTGCATGTCGATGCTACGGCAACCGACAGGAGCCAGAGGGTTGTTTTTACTTTTTTTAAGCACTAGGTAATGGTTTACTTTATAGCTAAATGGTATAAATAGTAGTACAAGCATGGTTGGCGTGACAACCTCGATGGCAGAACAATGATGGAGATCATAGTGTGGCACCGGTGACGATGGAGATCATGTCGGTGCTTTGAAGACGGAGATCAAAAGGCACGAGATCATGGCCATATCATGTCACTTATGATTTGTGTGTGATGTTAATCCTTTCTATGCACCTTGTTTTGCTTAGGAGGTCGGTAGCATTATAAGGTGATCCCTCACTAAATTTCAAGATAAAAATTGTGGTCTCCCCGAGTGTGCTCCATTGTGATAGTTTGTCGTTTCGAGACACCACGTGATGATCGGGTGTGATAGAGTCTACGTTCACATACAACGGGTGCAAGATAGTTTTGCACACGCAGAACACTCGGGTTAAACCTGACAAGCCTAGCATGTACAGACATGGCCTCAGAACACAAGACATCCAAAAGGTCGAACATGAGTCATATAGTAGATATGATCAACATGGAGATGTTCACCATTGAATCCACCTCATCTCACGTGATGATCGGACATGGGTTGGTGAATTTCGATCATGTACCACTCGAATGACTAGAGGGGTGTCTATTTGAGTGGGAGTTCTTAAGTAATATGATTAATTGAACTATTTATCATGAACATAGTCAGAATTGCTCCTAGAGAAAATTATGTAGTAGATGATTAGCTGCGATGTAGCTCCCCTGTTTTTTGATATGTTCCTAGAGAAAACTAAGTTGAAAGATGATAGTAGAAATTATGCGGAATGGGTCCGTGAACTAAGAGTTGTCCTCATTGCTGCATAGAAGGCTTATGTCCTTAATGCACCGCTTGGTGTGCTACCCCAAGCGTCGTGTGTAGATATTGCGAATATCTAACATTTACGTTTTTGATGACTAAATGATAGTTCAATGTGTCTTGTTTACGGCTTAGAATTGAGGCTCCAAAATGTTTTGAATGTCACGGAACATATGAGATGTTCCAGGAGCTAAAGTTAGGATTTCAGGCTCATGCCCATGTTGAGAGGTATGAGACCTCCGACAAGATTCTTTTCCTGCAAAGTAAAGGAGAAAAGCTCAATCGTTGAGCATGTGCTCAGATTGTCTGAGTGCTAGAATCACTTGAATTGAGTGGGAGTTGATGTTCCAGATGAGATAGTGGTTGACATAGTTCTCCAAAGTCACTGCCACCAAGCTACTGAGCTTCGTGATGAACTATAGCATACCAAGGATGGAGATGATGATCCCTAAGCTATTTGCGATGTTTGACACCGCGAAGGTAGAAATCAAGTAGGAGCATCAAGTGTTGATGGTTGGTAAAACTACTAGTTTCTAGAAGGGAAAGGGAAAGAAGGGAAACTTCGAGAATGACAAGTTAGTTCTCACTCCAATGAACAAACCCAAGGTTGAACTCGAACCCGAGACTAAGTGCTTCTATGATGAGGGGAATGATCATTGAGGCGGAACTGCCCTAGACACTTGGTAGATAAGAAGGTTGGCAACGTCAACAGAAGTATATTAGATATACGTGTTATTGATGTGTACTTTACTAGTACTCCTAGTAGCACATGGGTATTAGATACTAGTTCAGTTGCTAAATATTAGTAACTCAAAATAAAAGCTACGGAATAGACGGAAACTAGCTAAAGGCGAGGCGACGACGTGTGTTGGAAGTGTTTCCAAGGTTGATGTAATCACCACCGCACGCTCCCTCTACCTTCAGGATTAGTGTTTAATCTAAATGTTGTTTGGTGCTTGTGTTGAGCATGAACATGATTGGATCATGTTTATTGGAATACGATTATTCATTTAAAGAGAATAATGGTTACTCTGTTTACTTTAATAATACCTTCAATGGTCATGCGCCTAATATGAATGGTTTACCGAATCTCAATTGTAGTGATACACATGTTCATAATATTATGCCAAAAGATAAAAAGTAGTAATGATAGTACCACTTACTTTTGGCAGTGCCGCTTAAGTCATATTGGTATAAAACACATGAAGAAGCTCCATGCTGATGGATCTTTGGACTCACTCGTTTTTGAATCATCTAATACATGCGAACCATGCCTATTGGTGTAAACACATGAAGAAACTCCATGCAGATGGATATTTTGGACTCACATGATTTTGAATCACTTGAGACATACAAATCATGCCACATGGGCAAGATGACTGAAGGCCTCATTTTTCCAGTGAGATGGAATGAGCAAGTGACTTGTTGGAAATAATACATTTTGATGTATGCAGTCCAATGAGTGCTAAGCCGTGTAGTGGGTATCGTTATGTTCTTATTTCACTAATGATTTGAGTAGATACGTGTGAATTTTCTTGATGATACACAAGTCTGAAATATCGAAAAGTTCAAGCAATTTCAAAGTGAAGTTGAAGATCGTCGTGACAAGAGGATAATACTTCTACGATGTGATCGTGGAGGTAAATATATATCTGAGTTGTGAGTTTGGTATACATTTAAGACAATGTGGAAATTGTTTCACAACTCATGACACATAGAACACCATAGTGTGATGGTGTGTATGAACATCGTAGTCGCGCCCTATTGGATATGGTGCATACTATGATGTCTCTTATCGAATTACCACTATCGTTTTGGGTTTAGGCATTACAGACAACCACATGCACTTTAATAGGGCACCACATAATTCCGTTGAGATAACACCGTATGAACTATGGTTTGGAGAAACCTAAGTTGTCGTTTCTTAAAGTTTGGGGCTACGATGCTTATATAAAAAGGCTTCAGCATGATAAGCTCGAAACCAAAGCGGATAATTCCATCTTCATAGAATACCCAAAGAAATCAGTTTTGTATACCTCCTGTCTCAGATTTGAAAGCAAAGTCTTTGTTGATGAAAACGGCTCCTTTCTCGAGAAAGAGTTTCTCTCGAAAGAATTGAGAGGGAGGATGGTGGAACTTGATGAGGTTTTTGAACCGTCACTTCGACGAGAGAGTAGAAGGGCGTAGGAAATTGTTCATGTGGCGCCTAAACTAGTTGAAGTGGAAGCTGATGATGGTGATCATGAAAGCTTCAGATCAAGTCACTACCAAACCTCATAGGTCGACATGGACATGTACTACTTCTGAGTGGTACGGTAATCCTATCTCAGAGGTCATGTTGCTGGACAACAATGAACCTACGAGCTTTGGAGAAGCGATGGTGGGCCCGGATTTTGACAAATGGCTGGAGGCCATGAAATCCGAGATAGGATCCATGAATGAAAACAAAGTGTTGACTTTGGAAGAACTACTTGGTGGTCCTAAGGCTATTTAGTACAGATGGATCTTTAAAAGGAAAACTAACGATGATGGTAAATTTCACCATTTAGAAAACCCCGGCTTGTCGCAAAGAGTTTCTCACAAGTTCAAGGAGTTGACTACGATGAGACTTTCTCACCCGTAGCGATGCTAATGTAGCGACCCGACTCAAAACGAGTCAAGCCTCTGTGTTTCTGTGCCATCCCTGGATCAGTATGCTGGCCCACACAGTACATCAATGTATATATCAAAGTGCAATCACATGTAAATAGCGTAAAACTGATATATACCTTAAATATCTCAGCGGAAGCAGTCAAGGGAGTGGAGTCCCAATAAACACCAACGACAAGTTGAGTGTAGACCGTAACCCTGAATCGTACTCTTACTCGTCGAAGAAAAATATCTGCAACATAAGACGTTGCAGCTGTGTAGGTCAGCATATTGAATATGCCGGCAAGTCACATAAGAGAGGGGTGAAAAGTAATCATCTATACTATATGCATCTATGGCAGGTGGGGCTATAAGTTTTTAGCAAAAAGCAAGTTTTCTCCTACATCAAGAGAGGGCTAAAAGCAAAATGTTACTACATTGTTGGTTGTTAACGAGATGGTTCCACCAACCAGTTCTCGTACCCATGTTGTTAATAATACCCACATCAATATTATTATTTGTGTTAAGAATTTCAGATAACTTCAGTTCCTTTGGCTCAAGTTGTCCATGACCGTGGACACGGCTAATCGATTAGGTTTGAGTACTCTGCAGAGTTTTGCACACGTTCCCCACAAGATTTGATCGCCTCCGTGTATGTCCTCGCACTTCAGGGTGTTTGAAGACCGGATGATCAAAACATGGTCTTTCAACGGGTCCCTCTGAATCCCTGTCGGTGCCCATCCATTCCTACAGTTCTTCTACATCTGGTAGCACCGCCTGTCCAGAGTCGCCACGTTGTCCAACCAAGTGAGAGCCCATAATGACTTGTGGCTGTGCAGGTAAGCCTTGGGTCTTGAAAATATCCGTCCGTCTCTTTGAGCCTGGGTGAAGCTTTCCGCAGGATGTCATGGTCGTCTCCAGCATCCCGGGTCATCCACTGGTTTCTCCAGGGAGCCGATCAACCGTCCTTCACCCAGAGTTGCATTGCATCACGAGGTCTTGAAAAGTCTTGACTTAACCGGTCTTGGTTATTAAAGTATCCTCGCATCACTCGTGATAAACTCTCAACCAGAATCCCGTCTACTCAAGCATAGCAATATAAAATTTGTCGTCCCGGGCCTAGTAACAGGGTTGTTGGGTGACTACCACATGATACTACAATACGTAACCATAATTTCCAAGTACCTAGTGAGCATGCAAATGGGCATAGGATGGTAGAACTATGATGCATAAAACATAGGTGATACATGATCAAATGACTTGCCTGGCGATGTTGACGAAGAAGAATTTCTTGAGAAATAACTTGATAGACTATTCTTCACTCTCCGATGACATCTATATAACAAACATATCATTCACATAAGCACTCATACTAGCAATCATTCTAGCAATCAAAACAAAAGAGAGAGCCAATAGGAATCCGAAGGAAACTTCAAATAAGACTAGGGAGTCTTCTACTACGTCAAACACTAAATAGTTTTTGTCTAACAGAAAATAAAATACTTAAATAACAGGGAACTAAGATATAAATTTAACTAAGATAAAATAGAGTATTTTTCACAAAACTTTTTGAAAGTATTTCCAAACGGGATTTGAAACAGTGGAGAAACCAATTTCAAGTTATTAGGGAACTAGAATTGATTTCACGATAACATATAAAAATAAAAATCAAAACTTGTTGCAAACCTACTGGTAACTAACAGAAACAAAACATAATCTTTCTGAAATATAAAAGAAAATAATTTAAAAACAATTATAGAAAAGGAAATAGCCATAATCCTAAAAGAGGTGAAACAGAAATTGTTTCACAAGAAACAATGAGCTAAAATACTCAAACAAATCTGAAATTTTTACCACTGATAAATAAGACCACTAGTTTAAAAGCTATTTTTAAACTCCTGGAATAGGCACAACAAGGTTTAAACTAAATCTGATCTAATTCAAATTTGAAAATTTCAAACATAGACAAATTATATGTTTTTAAAAACTACAGAAATTTTTTGATCTACTGGAAAAAGAATCAACTCCATTGGAGTTGTGGATCAAAATTTACGAGCAAAACAAAACTGAAACTGCCCCTGTTTTTGAATTGAACTGAAAATAGAAAAAATTCAACTGGTGAACAGGGGTCCACGTGGCGCGTTGTGGTAGGCTCTGGGGTGTGAGCTACGTAGCCAATCCAACAAACGGCCGCAATGTAACTAATTCGCTTCGGCTAAAACTTAAGTGAAAGAAAAACCGATCGGTTTTATCTAAAAGACCGAAGGGGTAACTTAGATCTAATCTGGCGCGTTGAAAGCAAATCGGACGGCTCAGGGAGGAGGAGGGTGCTCACAGTGAGGTGGTGGTGCTCCGGCGAGGTCGCCGGCGAGGCCGAGGCAGAGCTGGCGATGGGGAGGGGCTCCGGTGGTCTCCGGCGAGACCTGAGGGGTCGGGGAGATGGCGGCGGTCCTCCTCCGTCGGTTGGTGGCGTCGGAGAGGCAAGGGAGGCGGCGGGGCGAGCGGCAGGGCGGCCGGGAGCTTCGGCTCCGGCGAGCTCGGGCAGGCGGCGAGGGTGGGGCAGGGCAGCGGCGAGGGTGGGGAACGGGGCGAGGAGGGCTCGGGGCGGTCGGGTTTTATAGGGGGAGGGGAGGTGGCGCAGAGGGAAGGGAATCGGGGCTCGGGATGGGAGGTCCGGCCATGGTGGCTCGGCTAGGAGAGAGAAAGGAAAGGGGAGAGAGGAAAGGAAGGGGGTGACCGGCTCGGGGGTGAGGATCGGCCAGGGAGGCCCGGGTGGCAAAGAGAGAGGGAGGGAATCGCGGGATCGGTCGGCAGGATCCTAAGGGATTCGGTCCGGCTAAGGGGGGATTGGGCCGGTAGGGTTATAAAGCGCTCAGGGCGCTTTCCAAATAAAAAAACGTTCCCGATTTTAGATTTTTAATAAAACAAAAACTAAAAGGGATAAAAAGGAAACAAAATAAAATAATTAATATATGGTATTTTATACCAAAATTTTCAGAAAAAAATCTCTACACGATTAACATTTCTCCAAGGCAAAAATAAAAACTAAAAAAATGTTTTTTTCAGAAAAACCCTAAAAGCTTTATTTTCTTTTGCAAATATTTTCACAAAAAAGTTTTAGTTTTATTGGCTCAAAATATATCAAAAGTGCCCCTGGTTTTTGGAGGGTCATATTCCTCCTCTCTTTCTTGCTTGCAAGAAATTATTTCCTGGCACTTCTTGCACGAAAAAACAAATAGAAATGCAAAAGAATAATTTGAAAGGATTCAAATGCAAATCTCCGTTCAAATTCTTTATAGTTGAAGAAGTCACGTCATCTTCTCTCTTTGCTTTTAAATGATTAAATTTTCATTCACCGGAGAAGGGGAAAGTCATTTTATTCCCTCTCATTCAAAAGTTTTGAAAAGTTTCAAATTTCACTCAAGTTTCAATCACTCAATCAAACAAACAATAATTCTAATAATTATTTTAACATTCCAAAATTTGGGATGTTACAGCTAAAGTCTGTTGGAATTAGATTATCAATTGCTTCATTTTTCAATTATAAAATATTGCAGATGGATGTCAAAACATTGTTTCCTCGACGATTTCCTTGAGGAAAGGTTGTATGGGATACAACCAAAAGTTTTTGTCGATCCTAAGGATGCTAACAAGTATGCAAGCTCGAGCGATCCTTCTATGGACTAGAGCAAGCATCTCGGAGTTGGAATATATGCTTTGGTGAGATGATCAAAGCTTTTTGGTTTATACAAAGTTTATGAGAAACTTGTATTTCCAAGAAAGTGAGCAGGAGGACTATAGAACTTCTGATAAGTATATGTGGTTGACATATTGTTGATCGAAAATGATGTAGATTTGTGTAAAGCATATAGGGTTGTTTGAAAGGAGTTTTTCAAAGGAAAACCTAGATTAAGCTACTTGAACACTAAGCATCAAGATCTATAGAGATAGATCAGAACGCTTGATAAAACTTTCAATGAATACATATCATGAAAATATTTTGAAGGAGTTCAAAATAGATTAGTCAAAGAAGGAGTTCTTGGCTATGTTGTAAGGTGTGAATTTGAGTAAGACTCAAAGATCTACAACGCGAGAAGAAGGAGAATCGACGAAGGTCGTCCCATACGCCTTAGTCGTAGGCTCTATAGTATGCCATGTTGTGTATCGCACCTGGTGAGTGCCTTGCCATGAGTCTGTCAAGAGGTACAAGAGTGATCCAGGAATGGATCACTGGATAGTGGACAAAATTATCCTTAGTAACTTGAGGGCTAAGGAAATGTTCCTCAATTATGGAGGTGATAAAAGAGTTTGTCGTAAAGGGTTACGTCGATGCAAGCTTTGACACTAATCCGGATGACTCTGAGTAGCACACCGGGTTCGTATGATAGATCAGTCCTCTGGAATAGTTCCAAATGGAGCATGGTAGCAGCATCTACACGATGACATAGATATTTGTAAAGCACACACGGATCTGAAAGGTTCAGACCCGTTGACTAAAACCTCTCTCACAAGAAAAACATGATAAACCCCAGAACTTATTGGGTGTGAATCACATAGTGATGTGAACTAGATTATTGACTCTAGTGCAAGTGGGAGACTGTTGGAAATATGCCCTAGAGGCAATAATAAAATAGTTATTATTATATTTCCTTGTTTGTAATAATCATTTATTATCCATGCTAGAATTGTATTGATTGGAAACTCAAATACATGTGTGGATACATAGTCAACACACTGTCCCTAGTGAGCCTCTAAGGACTAGCTCGTTGATCAAAATGGTTAAGGTTTACTGACCATAGACATGAGTTTTCATTTGATACCAGAATCACATCATTAGGCAAATGATGAGATGGACAAGAACCAAACTAAGAATGTAGCATATGATTGTGTCACTGTATTGCTACTGTTTTTCTGCATGTCAAGTATCTGTTTCTGTGACCATGAGATCATCCAAATCCCGGGCACCGGAGAAATGCCTTGTGTGTATCAAATGTCACAACGTAACTGGGTGAATATAAAAGTGCTCTACAGGTATCTCCGAAGGTGTTTGTTGGCCTGGCGTGAATCGAGAATGGGATTTGTCACTCCGTGTGACGGAGAGGTATCTCTAGGGCCCACTCGGTAATACAAAATCACAATGAGCTTGCAAGGAATATTACTAAGGAGTTACTGAGAGGATATTGTTTTACGGAACAAGTAAAGAGACTTGCCAGTAATGAGATTGAACTAGGTATGGAGATACCGACGATCAAATCTCGGGCAAGTAACAGACCAATGGACAAAGGGAGTAGCATAGGAGATTAACTCAATCCTTGACGTAGAGGTTCAACCGACAAAGATCTTCGTAGAATATGTAGGTGCCAATATGGGCATCCAGGTCCCGTTATTGATTATTGACCGGAGAGTGTCTTAGGTCATGTCTGCATAGTTCTCAAACTCGCACTCTTTGCATACTTCCATTTTGATCATATCAACTATATGATTCATGCTCGACCTTTCGGTCTCTTGTGTCCCGAGGCCATGTCTGTACATGCTAGGCTCGTCAAGTTTAACCCAAGTGTTACGCGTGTCCAACTGTTTTGCACCCATGTTGGAAATATGCCCTAGAGGCAATGATAAATAGTTATTATTATATTTCCTATTTAAAGATAATCGTTTATTATCCATGCTATAATAGTATTTAATGAAAACATAGATACATGTGTGGATACATAGACAAAACAATGTCCCTAGCAAGCCTCTAGTTGGCTAGCCAGTTGATCAAGGATAGTCAAGGTTTTCTGACTATGTGCAAAGTGTTGTTGCTTGATAACTGGATCACGTCATTAGGAGATTCATGTGATGAACTCGACCCAAACTATGAACGTAGCATATTGATCGTGTTGTTTTATTCTTATAGTTTTCAACGTGTCAAGTATTTGTTCCTATGACCATGAAATCATATAACTCACTGGCACCGGAGGAATACCTTGTGTGCATCAAACGTCACAACGTAACTGGGTGACTATAAAGGTGCTCTACAGGTATCTCCGAAGGTGTCCGTTGAGTTAGTATGGATCAAGACTGGGATTTATCACTCCGTGTGACGGAGAGGTATCTCGGGGCCCACTCGGTAATACAACATCACACACAAGCCTTGCAAGCAATGTGACTAAGTGTGAGTCACGGGATCTTGTATTATGGAAAAAGTAAAGAGACTTGCCAGTGACGAGGTTGAAATAGGTATGGGGATACTGACGATTGAATCTCGGGCAAGTAACATACGGAAGGACAAAGGGAATGACATACGGGATAATATGAATCCTTCGCACTAAGGTTCAACCGATAAGATCTTCAGAGAATATGTAGGATCCAGTATAGGCATCCAGGTCCCGCTATTGGATATTGACCGAGGAGTACCTTAGGGCATGTCTACATAGTTCTCGAACCCGCAGGGTCTGCACACTTAAGGTTCGATGATGTTTTAGTATAGCAGAGTTATATGTGTGGTTACGAAATGTTGTTCGGAGTCCCGAATGGGATCACGGGTGTCACAAGGGTTTATGGAATGGTCCAGAGATGAAGATTGATATATAGGATGACTTCATTTGGTTAGCGGAAGGTTTTCGGGCATTACCGGGAATGTACCGGGAGTGACGAATGGGTTCTGGATGTTCACCGGGAGGGGGGCAACCCACCCGGGGGAAGCCCAAAGGCCCTAGGGGTGGCCAGCAGTCCTTAGTGAGCTGGTGGGACAGCCCAAAGGGACCTATGCGCCAAGAAAGAAAAACCAAAGAAAATAAAAAAAAGAAATGTGGGAAGGAAGAGAATGACTCAACTTTCCAATCCTAGTTGGACTAGGAATGGAGTAGGACTCCTCCTCCCTAGCCGGCGCACCCTTGAGGGCTTGGCCCTCAAGGCAAGCCTCCTCCCCCTCCCTCCTATATATAGTGGTGATTTAGCACTGATTTGAGATAACTTTTGCCACGTGCAACTCAGATCTAGACACCAGAGTTTTACCTCTAGATCGTATTTCTGCACAGCTCGGGCAGAGCCCAACAAGAGTAGAACCTTCACCACCACCGGAGCATCGTCACGCTGCCGTAGAACTCCTCTACTTCTCCATCTTGTTTGCTGGATCAAGAAGGCCGAGATCATCATCAAGTTGTACGTGTGCTGAACGCGGAGGTGTCCTCTGTTCGGCACTGGATTGGAGTGGATCGTGGGACGGGTCGCGGGACGATTCATGGGACGGTTCACGGGGCGGATCGAAGGACGTGAGGACGTTCCACTACATCAACCACATTTCTTAACGCTTCCTATTGTGCGATCTACAAGGGTACGTAGATCCAAATCTCCTCTCGTAGATGGCCATCACCATGATAGTCTTCATGTGCGTAGGAAATTTTTTTGTTTCCCATGCAACGTTCCCCAACAGTGGCATCATGAGCTAGATTCATGCGTAGATGTTATCTCAAGTAGAACACAAAGGGTTTTGTGGACGGTGATGTTCGATTTGCTGCCCTCCTTAGTCTTTTCTCGATTCAGCGGTATTGTTGGATTGAAGCGGCCCGGATCGACATTATTCGTATGCTTACGAAAGGCTGGTTTCATCGATTTACATGCAACCTCGTTGCATAAAGATGACTGGCGGGTGTCGGTTTCTTCAACTTTAGTTGAATTGGTTTTGACCGAGGCGGTCCTTGGAGAGGTTAAATAGCAATTTGCACATCTCTGTTGTGGTTTTTGCGTAAGAAAGATGTGATCATACTAGATACCCATAGCAGCCACGTAAAACATGCAACAACAAATTAGAGGACGTCTAACTTGTTTTTGTAGGGTATGCTTGTGATATGATATGGCCAATGATGTGATGTCATATATTGGATGTATGAGATGATCATGTTGTAATAGTTAATATCGACTTGCACGTCGATGGTACGGCAACCGGCAGTAGCCATAGGGTTGTCTTTAAACTAATGTTTGTGTTTGCAGATGCGTTTACTATATTGCTAGGACGTAGCTTTAGTATTAATAGCATAAGTAGCACGACAACCCCAATGGCGACACGTTGATGGAGATCATGATGATAGAGATCATGGTGTGGCGCCGGTGACAAGAAGATCGTGTCGGTGCTTTAGTGATGGAGATCAAGAAGCACAAGATGATGGCCATATCATGTCACTTATGAATTGCATGTGATGTTAATCCTTTTATGCACCTTATTTTGCTTAGAACGATGGTAGCATTATAAGGTGATCTCTCACTAAAATTTCATGATGAAATTGTGTTCTCCCCGATTGTGCACCGTTGCTACAGTTCGTTGTTTCAAGACACCACATGATGATCGGGTGTGATAGATGCAACGTTCACATACAACGGGTGCAAAACAGTTGCACATGCGGAACACTCGGGTTAAGCTTGACGAGCCTAGCATGTGCAGACATGGCCTCGGAACACATGAGACCAAAAGGCTGAGCATGAATCGTTTAGTTGATATGATTAGCATAGAGATGCTTACCACTGAAACTATTCTCAACTCATGTGATGATCGGACTTGAGTTAGTGAATTTGGATCATGTACCATTCAAATGACTAGAGAGATGTACTTTTTGAGTGGGAGTTTAGCAAGTAATTTGATTAAGTTAAACTCTAACTATCTTGAACATAGTCTAAGTCCACTTTGAAATATATGTGTTGTAGATCAATGGCTCACGCGACAGTCACCCTGAATTTTAATACGTTCCTAGAGAAAGCTAAGTTGAAAGATGATGGAAGCAACTTTGTAGACTGGGCTCGTAATCTTAAGTTGCTCCTGCAAGCTGGGAAGAAGGATTATGTCCTCAATGCTGCGCTAGGAGATGAACCACCTGCTATGGCTGACCAAGATGTTAAGAACGCTTGATTAACACGTAAGGAGGACTACTCAGTAGTGTGCAGTCTTGTATGGCTTAGAGCCGGGACTTCAACGTCGCTTTGAGCATCATGGAGCATTTGAGATGTTCCAGGAGTTGAAGTTTATCTTTCAGAAGAACGCTCGGATCGAGAGGTATGAGACCTCTGATAAATTCTATGCTTGCAAGATGGAGGAGAATTCATCTGTCAGTGAACATGTTCTCAACATGTTTGGGTACTCAAACCGTCTAGCTGACCTGGGGATTGAACTACCGCAAGAGGCTATCACTGACAGAATTATTCAATCACTGCCGCCAAGCTACAATAGCTTTGTGTTGAACTATAACATGCAAGGGATGAACAAGTCACCCGGCGAGTTATTCGCGATGCTGAAAGTCGCAGAGTCACAACTCCGTAAAGAACATGAAGTGTTGATGGTGAATAAGACCACTAGTTTCAAGAGAAACGGCAAAGGAAAGAAGGATAATTCCAAGAAGAGCGGCAAGCTTGTTGCCAGTCCGTCGAAGAAACCCAAAGCTGGACCTAAGCCTGAAACGGAGTGTTATTATTGCAAGGGTATGGGTCACTCGAAGTGCAACTGCCCCAAGTATCTGGCTGATAAGAAGGCGGCCAAGGAAAAATCAGGTATATTCGATATACGTGTTATTGATGTGTACTTAACCAGCTCTCGTAGTAGTGCCTGGGTATTCGATACTGGTTCTGTTGCTCATATTTGCAACTCGAAACAGGAACTGGGGAATAAGCGAAGGCTGGCGAAGGATGAAGTGACGATGCGCGTAGCAAATGGTTCCAAGGTTGATGCAATTGCCGTCGGCACAGTTTCACTTCAGTTACCATCAGGATTAGTTATGAACTTAAATAATTGTTATTTTGTGCATGCGTTAAGCATGAACATTATATCTAGATCTTGTTTATTTCGATACGGTTACTCGTTTAAGTCAGAGAATAATGATTGTTCTATTTCTATGAGTAATATCTTTTATGGTCATGCACCCAATATGAGAGGATTGTTCATATTGAATCTTGATAGCGATGATACACATATACATAACATTGAGACCAAAAGAGTTAGAGTTAACAATGATAGCGCCATATTTTTGTGGCACTGCACTTAGGTCATATTGGTGTAAAGCGCATGAAGAAACTCCATTTTGATGGACTTTTGGAGTCACTTGACTTTGATTCACTTGACACGTGCGAACCATGCCTCATGGGCAAGATGACTAAGACTCCGTTCTCCGGAACAATGGAGCGTGCAAGTGATTTGTGGGAAATCATACATACCGATGTGTGTGGTCCGATGAGTGTGGAGGCGCGTGGCGGTTATCGTTATTTTCTCACCTTCACTGACGATTTGAGTAGATATGGTTATGTCTGCTTGATGAAGCACAAGTTTGAAACGTTTGAGAAGTTCAAGCAATTTCAGAGTGAACTTGAAAATCATCATAACAAGAAGATCAAGTTCCTACGGTCTGATCGTGGGGATGAATATCTGAGTTTCGAGTTTGGTGCTCACTTGAGACAATGTTAAATTGTTTCACAATTGACACCGCCTGGAACACCACAGCGTAATGGTGTGTCCTAACGTCGTAATCGTACTTTATTAAAGATGGTGCGATCTATGATGTCTCTTACCGATTTGCCATTATCGTTTTGGGGTTATGCATTAGAGACAGCTGCATTCACTTTAAATAGGGCACCATCAAAATCCATTGAGATGACACCATACGAACTGTGGTATGGCAAAAGACCAAAATTGTCATTTCTTAAAGTTTGGGGATGTGATGCTTATGTCAAAAAGCTTCAGCCTGAAAAGCTGGAACCAAAAGCGGAAAATTGCGTCTTCATAGATTACCCAAAAGAGAAAGTTGGGTATACCTTCTATCTCAAATCCGAGGGCAAAGTGTTTGTTGCTAAAATTGGAGCTTTTCTTGAGAAGGAGTTTCTCTCAAAAGAATTGAGTGGGAGGAAGATAGAACTTGATGAGGTTGTCGAACCTCTAATCCCTCTCGATGGTGGCGCAGGCAAGAGGAAACCCCTGTTGCTGCGGCGCCGATTGAGGAGCAAGTTGATGATGATGATCATGAAACTTCGGATCAAGTTTCTATCAGACCTCGCAGGTCGACAAGATCACGTACTGCTCCTGAGTGGTACGATAATCCTGTCTTATCAATTATGTTGTTGGAAAACAATGAACCTCCGAATTATGAAGAAGCAATGGTGGGCTCGGATTCCAACAAATGGCTGGAGGCCATGAAGTCCGAGATAGGATCCATGTACGAGAACAAAGTGTGGACTTTGGAAGTACTACCTGAAGGCCGCAAGGCTATTCAGAACAAATGGATCTTTAAGAAGAAGACGGACACAGACGGTAATGTGACTATTTATAAAGCTCGACTTGTGGCAAAGGGTTTTTCACAAGTTCAAGGAGTTGACTACGATGAGACTTTCTCACCGGTAGCGATGCTTAAGTCCGTCCGAATCATGTTAGCAATAGCTGCCTTTTAACATTATGAAATCTGGCAGATGGATGTCAAAACAGCGTTCCTTAACGGTTTTCTTAAGGAAGAGTTGTATATGATGCAACCCGAAGGTTTTCTTGATCCAAAGAATGCTAACAAAGTGTGCAAGCTCCAGCGATCCATTTATGGACTAGTGCAAGCATCTCGGAGTTGGAATAAGCGCTTTGATGAGGTGATCAAAGCATTTGGGTTTATACAAGTGGTTGGAGAATCTTGTATTTACAAGAAAGTGAGTGGGAGCTCTGTGGCATTTATAATTTTATATGTGGATGACATATTGCTGATTGGAAACAACGTGGAGCTTTTGGAGAGCATAAAGGATTACTTGAATAAAACTTTCTCTATGAAGGACCTAGGAGAAGGTGCTTACATTCTAGGCATTAAGATCTATAGGGATAGATCGAGACGCCTGATAGGACTTCCACAAATCACATACCTTGATAAAATTTTGAAGAATTTCAAAATGGATCAGTCCTAGAAAGGGTTCTTGCCAGTATTACAAGGTATAAAATTAAGTAAGACTCGGTGCCCAGCTACTGCGAAAGATAGAGAACAAATGAGTTCCATCACCTACGCTTCAGCCGTAGGTTCTATCATGTATGCAATGTTGTGCACTAGACCAGACGTCAGCTTGGCCATAAGTATGGCACGCAGGTTTCAGAGTAATCCAGGAGTGGATCACTGGACGGCGGTCAAGAATATTCTGAAGTACCTGAAAAGGACTAAGGAAATGTTTCTCGTTTATGGAGGTGAAAAAGAGCTCGTCGTAAAGGGTTACGTCAATGCAAGTTTTGACACCAACCCGGATGACTCTAAGTCGCAAATTGGATATGTATTTATTCTTAATGGGAGAGCGGTAAGCTGGTGCAGTTCCAAGCAGAGCGTCGTAGCAGATTCTACATGTGAAGCGGAGTACTTGGCTGCCTCGGAGGCAACAAAGGAGGGTGTCTGGATGAAGCAGTTCATGACAGATCTTGGAGTTGTGCCGAGCGCACTAGATCCATTAACTCTGCTATGTGACAACACTGGTGACATTGCCTTAGCAAAGGAACCAAGGTTTCACAAGAAGACCAGACACATCAAACAACGCTTCAACCTCATCAGCGACTACGTCGAAGGAGAGGATGTGAATATTTGCAAGGTGCACACGGATCTGAATGTAGCAAACCCGCTGACTAAACCTCTTCCACGGGCAAAACATGATCAACACCAGAACTGTATGGGTGTTTGATTTATTACAATGTAAATCGCAGGGCGATGTGAGGGCTAGATTATTGACTCTAGTGCAAGTGGGAGACTCTTGGAAATATGCCCTAGAGGCAATGATAAATAGTTATTATTATATTTCCTGTTTAAAGATAATCGTTTATTATCCATGCTATAATTGTATTGAATGAAAACATAGATACATGTGTGGATACATAGACAAAACAATGTCCCTAGCAAGCCTCTAGTTGGCTATCCAGTTGATCAAGGATAGTCAAGGTTTTCTGACTATGTGCAAAGTGTTGTTGCTTGATAACTGGATCACATCATTAGGAGAATCATGTGATGGACTAGACCCAAACTATGAACGTAGCATATTGATCGTGTCGTTTTATTGCTATAGTTTTGTGTGTGTCAAGTATTTGTTCCTATGACCATGAGATCATATAACTCACCGGCATCGGAGGAATACCTTGTGTGCATCAAACGTCACAATGTAACTGGGTGACTATAAAGGTGCTCTACAGGTATCTCCGAAGGTGTCCATTGAGTTAGTATGGATCAACACTTGGATTTGTCACTCCGTGTGACGGAGAGATATCTCGGGGCCCACTCGGTAATACAACATCACACACAAGCCTTGCAAGCAATGTGACTAATTAAGTGTGAGTCACAGGATCTTGTATTACGGAACGATTAAAGTGACTTGCCAGTAACGAGGTTGAAATAGGTATGTGTATAGCGACGATCAAATCTCAGGCAAGTAACATACCGAAGGACAAAGGGAATGACATACGGGATTATATGAATCCTTGGCACTGAGGTTCAACCGATAAGATCTTCAGAGAATATGTAGGATCCAATATGGGCATCTAGGTCCCGCTATTGGATATTGATTGAGGAGTACCTTCGGGCATGTCTACATAGTTCTCGAACCCGCAAGGTCTGCACACTTAAGGTTCGATGATGTTTTAGTATAGTAGAGTTATATGTGTGGTTACCGAATGTTTTTGGGCGTCCCGGATGAGATCACGGACGTCACGAGGTTTTCCGAAATGGTCCGAAGACGAATATTGATATATAGGATGACTTCATTTGGTTACCGGAAGGTTTTCGAGCATTACCGGGAATGTACCGGGAGTGACGAATGGGTTCCGGATGTTCACCGGGAGGGGGCAATCCACCCGGGGGAAGCCCAAAGGCCCTAGGGGTGGCGTGATATGTCTCCGTCATATCTACTTTTCCGAACTCTTTTGCCCTTGTTTTGGACTCTAACTTGCATGATTTGAATGGAACTAACCCGGACTGACGTTGTTTTCAGCAGAATTTCCATGGTGTTGTTTTTGTGCTGAAATAAAAGTTCTCGGAATGTCCTAAAAATTTACAGAGATTTTTTCTGGAATAAAAGAAAAATACCTGTGCAAAGATCCACCGAAGGGGGCGTGCCAGTGGACCACAAGCCCACAGGCCGCGGCCACCCCCTATGGTCGCGCCGTGTAGGCTTGTGGGGCCCACGTGGCACCACCGCCCCCAAACTCGGCTCTATATCTTCCGTTTCGCCTGGAAAAAAATCAGAGAGAAGGTTTCATCGCATTTTGCGATACGGAGGCGCCGCCACATCCTGTTCTTCATCTCGAGGGCACATCTGGAGTCCGTTTCGGGCTCCGGAGAGGGGAAATCGTAACCATCGTCATCATCAACCTTTCTCCATCGACAATTCCATGATGCTCTTCATCGTTCATGAGTAATCTCATTGTAGGCTTGCTTGACGGTGATGAGTTGGATGAGATCTATCATGTAATCGAGTTAGTTCTTGACGGGGATTGATCCCTAGTATCCACTATGTTCTAGATTGATGTTGCTACTACTTGGCTATGCTTAATGCTTGTCACTAGGGCCTGAGTGCCATGATTTCAGATCTGAACCTATTATGTTGTCGCCAATATATGTGTGTTTTAGATCCTATCTTGCAAGTTGTAGTCACCTACTATGTGTTATGACCCGGCAACCCCGGAGTGACAATAGCCGGAACCACTCCCGGAGATGATCATAGTATGAGGAGTTCATGTATTCACCGCGTGTTAATGCGTTGGTCCGGTTTTTTGTTAAAAGGAGAACCTTAATATCCCGTAGTTTTCATTAGGACCCCGCTGCCACGGGAGGGATGGACAATAGATGTCATGCAAGTTCTTTTCCCTAAGCACGTATGACTACATACGGAATACATGCCTACATTAGATTGACGAACGGGAGCTAGTTACATATCTCTCTGTGTTATAGCTGTTACATGATGAATCACATCCGTCACACTCATCCATCACCGATCCACTGCCTACGAGACTTTTACTACTGGTCCTCGTTACGTTACTTTGTCTTGGCTTGTCCCTTGCTACAAAAGGGATTGGGCCACGTTGCTGCTACTGTTGCTACTGTTGTTACTTTGCTGCTGGTGTTGCTACTGTTGTTACTTTGCTGCTGCTACTGCTGTTACTTGCTACTTTGTTGTTACTTGTTGCAAGACTTTTCTGGAGCCGTAGCCGGCGAAACATTCTTCTCAAGAATAATCCCCGTCAACGTGCTGGCGCCATTGATACAATAGTTAGGAATAGTCTGCCGTCAACAGTTCGTTTCTGGCACCGTTGCTATCATACTACTTTGCTACTGATACTTTGCTTGTAGACACTAATCTTTCAGGTGTGGTTGAATCTGACACATTCAGCTGCTAATACTTGAGAATATTCTTTCGCTTCCCGTCTTGGCGAATCAACAAATTTGGGTTGAATACTCTACCCTCAAAAACTGCTGCGATCACATACGCTTGTGGGACATCAAGGCTTTTTTCTGGCGCCATTGCCGGGGAGGCACTGCTATATTCTCTGAGTCACTTGGGATTGACGTCTACTGATCACTATGAGGAATCCGAAAGATCCAAGAACTAAAATCCTACCTTCCACTACGAGGAGAGGTAAGGAACTACCATCTAGCTCTGCACTTGATTCACCTTTAGTTTTGAGTAAGTTTGTGACATCGCCTCCTGCTAGAAATCTTGATATCTCGCCTGTGCTTGATGATGCTACTTCTACTACCCATGATGCTATGCTTGATACTATGCCTGATGATGCTATGCTTGATACTATGCCTGATACTGCTTTGCCACTGGGTGCATTCCTTGATGCACACATTGCTAGAGTTGCTGCTAGATGTGATGATACTTCTGAAACTACTGATACTATTGAAGTAGAACCTGCTACTATGCCTAAATTGCCTGTTATGCCTGATACACGCTATGTTATGGAGGGAGAGATAGCTGAGGACTTTCTTGCGTGTAAGGATAGCTATGATATTGAGAAACTTCTGCGCAAGTGGAAATAAAAATCTCTGAACGCTAGGATGAAATATGACCCAAAGTTTGCTACTTCGCCTATCTTTGTGACCGATAAGGATTATGAATTCTCTGTCGACCGTGAGTTAATCACTCTGGTCGAATCTGATCCATTCACAGTTATGAGTCTGAAACGGTTGTATCCCATCTTACCAAACTGCACGATATAGCCACCCTATTCACTAGTGAGGAAAAGATCCGCCACTACTATATGCTCAAGCTGTTTCCTTTCTCGCTAAATGATGATGCTAAGACCTGGTTCACTTCTCTTGCTCCTGGTTGTGTGCGTAGCTCCCAGGGATATGGTCTACTACTTCTCTAAAAAAAAATCCCTGCCCATACGAAGCAAGCTGCCTTGCAGAAATATACAACTTTGCTCAAGCTGAAGAAGAGAGTCTCCCACAAGCTTGGGGGAGGCTCATCCAGCTATTGAATGCTTTGCCGGATCACCCTCTTGAGAAGAATGAAATACTTGATATCTTCTATAATGGACTTGCCGATGCTTCCAAAGACCACCTAGATAGTTGTGCCGGTAGTGTTTTTAGGGAAAGAACTATAGAACAAGCTGAGATTCTACTGAATAACATCTTGTGCAATGAGAATGCTTGGACTATTCCCGAACCACATCCTAAGCCAACTCCGAAGAAAAGAGGTATTCTATTCCTCAGTCCTGAAGATATGCAAGAATCCAAGAAATCTATGCGAGAGAAAGGCATTAAATCTTAAGATGTCAAAAATCTACCACCTATCGAAGAGATACATGGTCTCGATAACCCGATACAGGTAGTAGAAGTAAATTCTCTGCGTAGGTTTGATGAGAGTGATATTCCTTTTGATAAACCTGCTAGCTTATGCATGGATGAATTTGATAACTTCGTTGCTAAACAACAAATTTTCAATGATTATGTTAGCAGACAATTGGAAAAGAATGCTCATATGCTTAGTCATTTAAGTGCTTGTGTGGACAGAAATGTCAATGATCTTAAACTTTTGAGTAAACATGCCTGTATGGTTACTACTCAAGTAGAACAAGTACTTAAAGCTCAAAATGACTTTCTCAATGAGTTGAATGACAATGCTGTCAGAGTCGTTACTAGAGGCGGTAGAATGACTCAGGAACCTTTGTATCCTGAGGGTCATCCGAAGAGAGTTGAACAAGATTCTCAAGGAGTTAGCACTGATGCACCTCGTCATCCTAAGAAGAAGAGAGATGGTAGGAACCTGCACGCTAGCAACCTTGTTGCTGCTACACCTCAGAGTCCATACGATGCCTCTGTCTCTGATGCTGAAACACAATCTGGTGATGAACATGAGCCTAATGATAATATCAATAGTGATGTTCATGTTTATGCTCAACCTAGCAATGATAAGGATGTGGAGATTGAACCTAGTGTTGATCTTGATAACCCACAGCCTAAGAATAAGAGATACGATAAGAATGACTTTGCTGCTAGGAAGCATGGTGAAGAAAGGGAGCCATGGGTTTAGAAACCCATGCCCTTTCCTCCCAAACCATCCAAGAAAAGGGATGATGAGGATTTTGAGCGCTCGTTGAGATGATCAGACCTGTCTTTCTGCAGATGCGTATGACAGATATGCTCAAAATGTCTCCGTATGCTAAGTACATGAAAGATATTGTGACTAATAAGAGGAGGATACCTGATCTTGAGATCTCCGCCATGCTTGCCAACTATACCTTCATGGGTGGAACTCCTAAGAAACTAGGTGATCCCGGTGTGCCCACTATACCTTGCTCCATTAAAGGCAACTACGTTAGAACTGCGTTGTGCGACCTTGGAGCCAATGTTAGTGTTATGCCTCTCTCCCTTTATCGTAGACTTGAACTGGATAAGTTGACACCCACTAAAATCTCTCTGCAAATGGCCGACAAATCAACTGCTTTCCCTATCGGCATTTGTGAGGATGTGCCTGTTGTGGTTGCTAACACCACTATCTTAACAGACTTTGTTATCTTGGATATTCCCGAGGACGATGCCATGGATGTCATCCTCGGAAGACCTTTTTAAACACTGCAGGGGCTGTTATAGATTGCAACAAAGGCAATGTCACTTTCCATGTCAACGGTAATGAGCATACGGTGCACTTTCCAAAGAAACAATATCAAGTACATTGCATCAATGCTATCGAAAAAACTTCATCGATTCTTATCGGGAGCTTTGAATGCCCTATCCTTCGTGTCAAGATGAAGTATGATTTGCTTGTTGGGGAGATACACATCCCCATTGAGGTGACCTAGTGACTATTCAAGAATTCTCCGTTCTCTTTTGCGATTCGAGAAATTTTTATCGAGGGGATTTGATCAACCCCATTGACGGATTTCTTTCGATGACCATGAGATGGATGAATCGAGGAGTCACAAACCTCTGTTCCAAGCTTTCACTTTAGGTTGCTTAGAACAAAAATGATAGGTTTAGATTAGTTTTCCCTGTTTTCTGTTTTAGCGTCCGGTAGAAAAGTACCCCGAAAATAAAAGTTCTCCGTACGCTGTGAAAATCTAGTATGATTTTTTCTGGAATATTTGAAAAATACTTGGACAAAGAGTCTGTCTGTGGGCCACACTAGTGGGCCACAAGCCCTAGGAGCGCGGGCACCCCCCTGGCCGCGCCACCCAGGCTTGTGGGGCCCACAGGCACCCCCTCCATTCATTCTTGCTCTCATCCGCTTCTCCTACCTCTAGAAAAAATCGTTTCGCAGCTCAAACCCGTGTTCTTGCTCCTCTTGCTGGGATTTTCGATCTCTTTGCTCAAATCACCGTTCTCCGAACTGTTTTGGGGAAATTACTCCTTGGTAAGTGACTCCTCCATTGGTCCAATTAGTTTTTGCTCTAGCGCCTTATACTCCGCGTATTTTTGCTGCCTTGGTGACCATGTTCTTGAGATTTGCATGCTGATTCTAGCTAGTCCCAAGTAGTTTTGATGAGTAATATGGTCTCTAGGCACTTGTGGGAGTAGTTGCTACTAGTTTAGTTGAGCCTTGTTCACTTTTCCTTTGGGTCACTGAAAATTTCGGAAAAGGAAGATGTTCAGGAGAAACTATCATGGTGGTTCCTCAAGGAAGAGAGGTCCCCGTCTTGCGATTCGGGAGCCTGATCCTTACCAACCAAGGGATGCGCAGGTACAACCATGTGAATGGCCTTCTGATGAATTTATGATTGAGGCAGGTTTCAAAGATGAGTTTGATGCACTTGTTTGCAACGTCGGACTCGAAGAATCCATCTCCGATAAATGTGAACAGTATGTTGCTCTCACTGCCTCTTTTCTTCGTAGATTCAAATTTTCAGCTCGCCGTGAGACATTGGTACTGTTTGATCTCTACGATAAATCGTATACCATGGATTTAGAGGATTTCAATAGAATTTGCAAGATACGTATTTGGGGTAACCTCAATGATCCTCCTAAATCTTCGGTTAGAGATTTTTGCGCTGGTATTACGGTTGGAGAAACTAGAGACATTACGCAAGCTACCATGGGGAGTATTCATTTTCCTGCCTTGCATTACTTTGTCGTCTTCATAGGCAGATGCATTAATGGCAAGATTGAGCATTGTCACCTCTGCGCACCCGACCTTAGTATCCTTAAGAGCACTGTGACGGGTGACAAAAGCTTCAACATGGGAGCTATTATAGCAAGGAGGCTGAATAAGAATGCTATTGAAGGGGATTTCTTTGGTGGTATCTATGCCACTCGCATAGCAAATTTTCTTGGAGTACCCATCCGCGAAGGAGATCCCCCGCACCATACAACTTTCCTTGACCGCATCGCTTTGACACGCTACCAGTTCCTGGAAACGGATGATGAATCCCTCCTATACCGATTGATATTTAACCGGCAGCGTGTTTTCCATATCACCCTTCCTGCTCCTGCTCTCTTTGACTTTCAGGTAAAACAGAGATATTACAGAACCAGAGGAGAGGCAGAGGAGTATGAGAGGGAGGGGAAGGCTACTCGTCTCCATGAGGCAGCTATTCAGGTAGTGGTTGCAGCGCTCCTGTATAACCCCGATTATGATTTTGGGTTTCGCCAGGACCATCCTTGGGAGTAGACCAAGTTAGGCCAAAAGCCTAAGCTTGGGGGAGTACGTGTTCTCACCGACTTTACATTCTTGCTTATGCTTTAACTTTTTTAGCCGGTGTTCACACTTTTACACTGTATCATCCATGCTAGTTTAATTTATTTTTCTCGTTTTCTTTTCGTGTGTCTGTCTAGTTTGAGAAAACCCAAAAATATTTTCTTTTTCTTCTTTTGTTTGTTGGGATCTTTCCCGTGTAATTAATTTTTCTTTTTCTTTGGATCAAGGTAGAAGATATTGGTTACAATGTTTAGTGGCTCTTGCATGCATACCTGTTTAGCTTTCAAAGAGCCATATTACTTTGTCTTCTCCTTTGTGTTTGCCTGCAGATTCCAGCGTAATCCAATGCACGAGCACGCTTATTATCGTTCACATCATTCGGTCATGCAAGTGAAAGGCAATAGTGATGATATATGATGAAGTGACTAAGCCTCGAAAAGCTGGTATGAACTCGATCTATTTTGTTTTTGTAAATATGACTAGCTCATCATGCCTGATTCAGCTTTGTTGTGAGAGAAACATGTTTGCAATGACAACTGAGAGATCATAGTTGCTTATGCCATGCTTATTTAGCTAGGAGCTTATAATGGTTTGTCTTGGTTGCCAACATAAATGTTGAGATGACTATGATGTAGTATGATAGGATGGTATCCTTCTTTGAATGTTTCAAGTGGCTTGACTTGCGCATGTTCACGCATGTAGTTGAAACAAAATCAACATAGCCTCTATGATGTTCATGTTCATGGTGATATATGTCCTACTCATGCTTGCACTCAATGTTAGTTCATCTCAATGCATTTTGATGACTCTTGTCACTCTCTAGTTGGTTGCTTCCCAGTCTTTTGCTATCCTTCACTTGTACTAAGCGGGAATACTGCTTGTGCATCCACTTCCATAAACCCATAGTCGTTCCATATGAGTCCACCATACCTACCTATGTGCGGTATCTACCTGCCGTCCAAGTAAATTTGCATGTGCCACTCTCTAAATCTTCAAGAAATAATTTGTTTTGCATGCCCGAACCGCTCATGTGGTGACAGGGGGCTATTGGTATCTTCCATCCTAGGCGTGTTATCCTCGATATGTGTTTATTCACTATCATTCATGAGAAAGGGGACAGTAATTGGAATTCCCGGTTCCATGCTCAAATCGAAAAGATAATTGCAAACAAAACTCCCCCAGGATTGATGTTAGTATGGACGGTAGCCGAGGATTCGGCTAGCCGTGGAGTGTGATTGATTGGTGGTGGGGGAGTCAAAACTTTACTTTTCTGTTTGGGAACCACCTATAGCATTAGTAGCGTGGAAGATGTTGAGAACTCTTAGTCATTGCATTGACAATGAAAGCATGCCACCCAAAATTATTATCTCTATTTTCAAAGCTTGAGCTCTGGTACCTCTGCAAATCAATGCTTCCCTCTGCGAAGGGCCTGTCTATTTATGTTCCTGTTGAATCATCCTCCTCTTATAAAAGCACCAATTAGAGAGCACCTCTGTCATTTTTATGCTTTGCTTTTAACTGTGTTGACTATGACTATGACTGGATCTTCATTGCCTTGAATTACAATGTTTAGTCAGTCCTTGGTCTTTTAAGGTGCTCTGCATTTATGTTTTGCGATCTCAGAAAGAGCTAGCGAGATACCATCTATTCGTACTGCTTCATGTTGTTTTGATTGAAGTGTTGACGTTTGAGACTTATTATTATTTGCTCGCTAGTCGATTATGCCATTGATATGAGTCTACCGTGACACCTAGATGTCATTTGCTTATGTGGTTTGCTTGTGATGTTGCTGAAATTCTGGTTGTGAGTTAGACATAGTTGCAACAACAAGATCAAATAGAGTTCGTCAAAGTTTTTCTTTTGTCTCTCTCAGTTTGTCAACTGAGTTGCTTGAGGACAAGCAAGGCTTTAAGCTTGGGGGGTTGATACGTCTCCGTCGTATCTACTTTTCCGAACTCTTTTGCCCTTGTTTTGGACTCTAACTTGCATGATTTGAATGGAACTAACCCGGACTGACACTGTTTTCAGCAGAATTGCCATGGTGTTGTTTCTGTGCAGAAATAAAAGTTCTCGGAATGTCCTGAAAATTTACGGAGATTTTTTCTGGAAAAAAAGAAAAATACCTGTGCAAAGATCCACCGGAGGGGGCGTGCCAGTGGGCCACAAGCCCACAGGTCGCGGCCACCCCCTATGGCCGCGCTGTGCAGGCTTGTGGGGCCCACGCGGCACCACCGCCCCCAAACTCAGCTCTATATCTTCCGTTTCGCCTGTAAAAAAATCAGAGAGAAGATTTCATTGCGTTTTCCGATACGGAGGCGCCGCCACATCCTGTTCTTCATCTGGAGGGCAGATCTGGAGTCCGTTTGGGGCTTCAGAGAGGGGAAATCGTCGCCATCGTCATCATCAACCTTTCTCCATCACCAATTACATGATGCTCTTCATCGTTTGTGAGTAATATCATCCTAGTCTTGCTGGACGGTGATGAGTTGGATGAGATCTATCATGTAATCGAGTTAGTTCTTGACGGGGATTGATCCCTAGTATCCACTGTGTTCTAGATTGATGTTCCTACTACTTGGCTATGCTTAATGCTTGTCACTAGGGCCCGAGTGCCATGATTTCAGATCTGAACCTATTATGTTGTCGCCAATATATGTGTGTTCTGGATCCTATCTTGCAAGTTGTAGTCACCTACTATGTGTTATGACCCGGCAACCCCGGAGAGACAATAGCCGGAACCACTCCCGGAGATGACCATAGTATGAGGAGTTCATGTATTCACCGCGTGTTAATGCGTTGGTCCGGTTCTTTATTGAAAGGAGAACCTTAATATCCCGTAGTTTCCATTAGGACCCTGCCGCCACGGGAGGGATGGACAATAGATGTCATGCAAGTTCTTTTCCCTAAGCACGTATGACTACATACGGAATACATGCCTACATTAGATTGACGAATGGGAGCTAGTTACATATCTCTCCGTGTTATAGCTGTTACATGATGAATCACATCCGTCACACTCATTCATCACCGATCCACTGCCTATGAGTCTTTTACTGCTGGTCCTCGCTACGTTACTTTGTCTTGGCTTGTCCCTTGCTACAAACGGGATTGGGCCACTTTGCTGCTACTGTTGCTACTGTTGTTACTTTGCTGCTAGTGTTGCTGCTGTTGTTACTTTGCTGCTGCTACTACTGTTCCTTGCTACTCTACTGTTACTTGTTGCAAGACTTTTCTGGAGCCGTAGCCGGGGAAGCATTCTTCTCAAGAATTATCCCCCGTCAACGTGCTGGCGCCATTGATACAACAGTTAGGAATAGTTTGCCGTCAACAGATCGTTTCTGGCACCATTGCTATCATACTACTTTGCTACTGATACTTTGCTTGCAGACACTAATCTTTCAGGTGTGGTTGAATCTGACACATTCAGCTGCTAATACTTGAGAATATTATTTCGCTTCCCGTCTTGGTGAATCAACAAATTTGGGTTGAATACTATACCCTCGAAAACTATTGCGATCCCATATGCTTGTGGGACATCATGGCACACCAGCCGTTAGTGGGCTAGTGGGACAGCCGAAAGGGACCTATGCGCCAAGAAATAAAAACCAAAGAAAAGAAAAAAAAAAGGTGGGAAGGAAGAGAAGGACTCCACTTTCCAATCCTAGTTGGACTAGGATTGGAGTAGGACTCTTCCTCCTCCCTAGCCGGCGCACCCTTGAGGGCTTGGCCCTCAAGGCAAGCCTCCTCCCCCTATCTCCTATATATAGTGGTGATTTAGGGCTGATTTGAGTCAACTTTTGCCACGTGCAACTCAGATCAAGACACCATAGTTTTACCTCTAGATCGTATTTCTGCGGAGCTCGGGCGCAGCCCTGCAGGAGTAGATCCTTCACCACCACTGGAGTGCCGTCACGCTGCCGGAGAACTCATCTACTTCTCCGTCTTACTTGCTGGATCAAGAAGGCCAAGATCATCATCGAGCTGTACGTGTGATGAACGCGGAGGTGCCATCCGTTCGGCACTAGATCGGAGTGGATCGTGGGACGGATCATGGGACGGTTCGCGGGGCGGATCGAGGAACGTGAGGACGTTCCACTGCATCAACCGCGTTTCTTAACGCTTCCTGCTGTGCGATCTACAAGGGTACGTAGATCCAAATCTACTCTCGTAGATGGGCATCACCATGATAGGTCTTCTTGTGCGTAGGAAATTTTTTGTTTCCCATGGAACGTTCCCCAATAGTCTCTACATGCTAGGCTCATCAAGTTTAACCCGAGTGTTCCGAGTGTGCAACTGTTTTGCACCCGTTGTATGTGATCGTTGAGTCTATCACACCCGATCATCACGTGGTGTCTCGAAACGACGAACTGTCGCAACGTTGCACAGTCGTGGAGAACCCAATTTTATCTTGAAATTTTAGTGAGGGGTCACCTTATAATGCTACCGTCGTTCTAAGCAAAATAAGGTGCATAAAAGGATTAACATCACATGCAAATCATAAATGACATGATATGGCCATGATCTTGTGCTTCTTGATCTCCATCACCAAAGCACTGACATGACCTTCATCGTCACCGACGCCATATCATGATCTCCATCATTGTGCCACCATCGAGGTTGTCGTGTTATCTATTCTATTACTACTAAAGCTACTACCTACCAATATAGTAAACGCATCTACAAGCACAAACGTTAGTTTAAAGACAACCCTATGGCTCCTGCCGGTTGCCGTAGCATTGACGTGCAAGTCGATATTTAACTATTACAACATGATCATCTCATACATCCAATATATCATATCATGTCATCGGCCATATCACATCACATGTATACCCTACAAAAAACAAGTTAGACGTCCTCTAATTTGTTGTTGCATGTTTTACGTGGCTGCTATGGGTATCTAGTATGATTGCATCTTACTTACGCAAAGCCACAATGGTGATATGCAAATTGCTATTTAACCTTCTCCAAGGACCGCCTCGGTCAAATCCGATTCGACTAAAGTTGAAGAAACAGACACCCGCCAGTCATCTTTAAGCAACAAGTTGCAAGTCAATTGATGGAACCGGTCTCTGGTAAGCGTACGAGTAAGGTTGGTCCGGGCCGCTTCAATCCAACAATACCTCTGAATCAAGAAAATACACCCTCCATTTCTTTTTAGTCTACATATAAGATTTGGTCAAAGTCAAGCTTTGTAAAGTTTGACTAACTTTATATTTAAAAGTATCAACATCCAGAATATGAAATCAATATTATCAGATGCACCATGAGATGTATTTTCATACTGTATAATTTTAGTATAGTAGATATTCATATTTTTTGATATAAATTTGGTCAAACTTTATGTTGTTTGACTTTGAACATATCTTATATGCAGAGTAAAAAGAAACGGAGGGAGTACTAAGGAGGGCAGGAAATTGAACATCAACGCTCACAAACTCTTTTGTGTTCTACTCGAGATTTCATCTACGCATGAATCTAGATCATGATGCCACTGTTGGGGAACATTGCATGGGAAACAAAAAAATTCCTACGCACATGAAGACCTATCATGGTGACAATCATCTACGAGAGAGAGATCGGATCTACATACCCTTGTACATCGCTAAGCGGGAAGCGTTAAGAAACACGGTTGATGTAGTGGAACGTCTTCGCGATCCAAATCGCCGCCGTCCCACGATCCGTCCCGATCTAGTACCGAATGGGCGACACCTCCGCGGTCAGCACACGTACGGCTCAATGACGATCTCCGCCTTCTTGATCCAACAAGAGAGACAAAGAGGTAGCTGAATTCTCCGGCAGCACAACGGCGTGGCGATGATGGTGGTGGAGCTACTCCGGCAGGGCTTCATTATGCCGTACCGCTCTAGCTATGATATGTCACGAAGTAATGGTGGGAGAGAGGTTTGCACAAAAACTTGAGGTACAAAAACCCTAAAACTCTCCACTATATATAGGAGGAACCAAGGGGTGGTGGCCTTGCCTCCTACTCCAAGTAGGAGGGGTCGGTCGAGCCAAGGAGGAAGGAATCCTCCTCCAATTTGGTTTGGAGGAGGAGTCCTTTCTTTCTTTCCCACCTCCCTTCTTTTTTCCTTTCTTTTTTCTTTATTGTTGTCTTGGCCGAAATAGCCCTATTGGGGTGGCCTGACCAGCCCTCTAAGGGCTGGTGCGCCACCCATGGGCCTATTAGATCCTATCACGGGTGGATGGTCCCTCCCGGTAAAACCCCGGAACCCATTCGTCACTCCCGGTACTTTACCGGTAATGCCCGAAATCTTTCCAGATGCCAAATGCAACAATCCTATATATCAATCTTCGTTTCCAGACCATTACGGAGACACTCGTGGCGTCCGAGATCTCATCCGAGACTCCGAACAACATTAGGTTACCAACATCAATAATTCAACTATACCGAAAACTTCATCGAACCTTAAGTGTGCAGACCCTGCGGGTTTGAGAACTATGTAGACATGACTGAGACACTCTCTGGCCAATATCCAATAGCGGGACCTGGACGTCCATATTTGATACTACGTATTCTATGAAGATCTTATCGGTTGAACCTCTATGTCAAGGATTCACACAATCCCGTATATCATTCCCTTTGTCCTTCGGTATCTTAGTTTCCCGAGATTCGATCATCGGTATCTCCATACCTTTTTCAATCTCGTTACCGGTAAGTATCTTTACTCGTTCCGTAATACAAGACCCCATGACTAACTCTTTAGTCACATTGCTTGCAAGGCTTGTTTGTGATGTTGTATTACCGATTGGGCCCCGAGATACCTCTCTGTCACACAGAGTGACAAATCCTAGTCTTGATCCATGCTAACTCAAAGGACACCCTCGGAGATGCCTATAGAGTACTTTTATAGTCACCCAGTAACGTTGCAATGTTTGATACACACAAGGCATTCCTCTGGTGTCAACGAGTTACATGATCTCATGGCCATAGGAATGAATACTTGACATGCAGAAAACAATAGCAACAAAATGACACGATCATATGCTACGTTTATAGTTTGGGTCTCGTCCATCACATCATACTCCTAATGATGTGATCCCGTCATCAAGTGACAACACTAGTCTATGGCTAGGAAACCTCAACCATCCTTGATCAACAGGCTAGTCAACTAGAGACTCACTAGGGACATTGTTTTGTCAATATATCCACACATGCATTTATGTTTCCATGCAATACAGTTATAGCATGGATAATAAACGGTTATCTTGAAACAGGAAATATAATAATAACTATTTTATTATTGCCTCTAGGGCATATTTCCAACAAATTGATCATTACGAGAGAGCCGAGCATAAAAATTCTGAATAATAATTTCTCTCGGGATATCATGATTGGGGCATGAATATAGCATTGACTTAAGACTCCCCCAAGCTTGAGCGATTCTTTCTCCTTCACGAGGCCAAAAATTATAAATATAATTCTGATCACGATGAACCAGATGCATAGGATAAAACTTCTGATGAAATTCCAATTTCAATCGGTTGTAGTTCCATGATCCAATATCATCACATAGCCTATACCATGTCAACGCCTTTTCCTTCAAACAGAAAGGAAAGACCTTCTTCTTGACATCATCCTCGGGCAGGACTGCAAGCTTAAATAATCCACAAACTTCATCCACATAGATTAGGTGCAAATCAACATGTAGTGTTCCATCTCCTACATAAGGATTAGCTAGCATTTTTTCTATCATACCCGAAGGAATCTCATAATAAATATTTTTAGTAGGTGCGGCAGGCTGAGGAGCATCTCTTTGTGCTTCTGGTCAGGGTGAAGATACCCCGAACAAGCCCCTCAAAGGATTATTTTCCGTAGTGACAAGTAAAAGTAAATTTCAGCACAGTATATAATTTTTACCTTACCAAGTTCCACTTACCAAAGGCGCTTCACTCCCTAGCAACGGCGCCAGAAAAGAGTATTGATGACCCACAAGTATAGGGGGTCTATAATAGTCCTTTCGATAAGTAAGAGTGTCGAGCAGAAGGAAATGACAAGCGGTTTTCAGTAAGGTATTCTCTGCAAGCTCTGAAATTATCGGTGACAGATAGTTTTGTGATAAGGTAATTTGTAACGAGTAACAAATAACAATTGTAACAAAGGTGCAGCAAGGTGGCCCAATCCTTTTTTCGCAAAGGACAAGCCTGGACAAACTCTTATATAAAGAAAAGCGCTTCGGAGGACACATGGGAATTTATGTCAAGCTAGTTTTCATCATGCTCATATGATTCGCGTTCGTTACTTTGATAATTTGATATGTGGGTGGACCGGTGCTTGGGTGCTGCCCTTACTTGGACAAACCTCCCGCTTATGATTAACCTCCCTCCCAAGCATCCGCAACTACGAAATAGGAATTAAGATAAATCTAATCAGAGCATTAAACATATGGATCCAAATCAGCCCCTTATGAAGCAACGCATAAACTAAGGTTTAAGCTTCTGTCACTCTAGCAACCCATCATCTACTTATTACTTCCCAATTCCTTCCTCTAGGCCCAAATAATGGTGAAGTGTCATGTATTCAACGTTCACATGACACCACTAGAGGAGAGACAACATATAACTTATCAAAATATCGAACGAATACCAAATTCACATGATTACTTGTAACAAGACTTATCCCATATCCTGAGGAACAAATGTAACTACTCAGAAAGCATATTCATGTTCATAATCATAGGAGTATTAATAATCATTAAGGATATGAACATATGATCTTCCACCAAATAAACCAACTAGCATCAACTACAAGGAGTAATCAACACTACTACCAACCCAAACGTACCAATCTGAGGTTTTGAGACAAAGATCGGATACAAGAGATGAACTAGGGTTTGGAGAGGAGATGGTGTTGATGTAGATGTTCATGGAGATTGACCCCCTCTTGATGAGAGGATAGTTTGTGATGAAAATGGCTTCGATTTCCCCCTCCGGGAGGGAAGTTTCCCCGGCAGAATAGCTCCGCCGCAGCTCTAGATTGGTTATGTCGAAGTTCCACCTCGAGACAGCGACGTCGCGTCCCGGAAGCCCTGATGTGATTTTTTCCATGTCAAAACCCTTCATATAGCACAACATGGGCACCGGAGGCCTACCGGGGGCCCACAAGCCTGCAGGGCGCGACCAGGGGGTAGGTCGCGCCCCTGGCTTGTGGCCTCCTGGTGGGTCCCCTCCGATACTTCTTTCGCCCATTATTTCTTATATAATCCAAAAAAATGCTTCGTAACTTTTCAGGACTTTTGGAGCTGTGCAGAATAGGTCTCTCAGGTTTGCTCCTTTTCGAGTCCAGAATTCCAACCGCCAGCATTCTCCAACTTCATGTAAATCTTGTAAAATAAGAGAGAAAAGGCATAAGTATTGTACCAAAATGTGTAATAACAGCCCACAATGCGATAAATATTGATATAAAAGCATGATGCAAAATGGACGTATCATTTTGCAAGTTGCGGTGTGAGCTAAATATCTTAGAATCTTCGAACGTTCTGTGAAAATGGCACACATCCTAACACTTATGCAAAATTGATGACTTAGATGTGCAACACACGAAGAAAGGTTTTTCTTCATTCAATGAAGAATAAGACTCTATGTGTGAAGAAATTAATGAAGAATTCGATTCTCACGGCCCTAGGACAATTGTACGCAACGCCAGAAATTCTTCAAAGTTGAAATTCATCAAATCAGAGACTTTACACAAATTCCTAAAAAAATCAAAGTCTTCAAAGTTCTCAAAATTTTCTATGTTGATCTTCATTGACTATACATTAAGTAATGAGCTTTCAATGTCCTCACCAGCATTCACTTATTGCTAAGTCTTCAAGTTGGTATTTATTCTCAGTGAATGTGATCGGACCCGTCTCCCCTCTATGCTAAGCTCAACCCAGTCTATTCTCAATTCTTCATATGCGTTATATTTGACACTTGTTCAAAGTCCCCACTGAGTCCTTGTGAGATGAAGACTTTGCTACAAAATCCTCAAAAAAATTCAAACTTAAATATTTTTACCGTTACCGCTCTAACTGCACCCACTACTCACGATAGGATAACCACGATCTCCACTATCTCCATCGCTTCATACGTGGGTAGCACTCGTCATGCGGAGAGGAAAGGGCACGGGGAGTTTCGTCCGAAAATTTTGCTTCGGACGGTTTCTACTTGAGCTATAAATAGCCCCTTACCCCCTCCAATGAAAACTCTTCCTCTCGCTCTCATCTTCCACCGCTCGAGCTCTACCCTAGTGAGGAACAGCTTCACTACCTTGACCTCGCCGTTGTCGGACTCACGCTGACTGCAGATCATCTCCCTCCTCCGCCGCCGTAGCTGCCTTCAATCGCCAAGTTAGGGTACTGAAGATCTGAACCGACGAGCTTATGTTTTCACTTCCATAGTTCACCGAGTTCTTCATACAAGGTAATTAAAATCTTATTTTACTGCCCCAGTTGGTCCATTTATTTTCTTTAGATCTACGAAATCTGTTATTCCTCGAAAAATACTTCACTTGTGCACACCCATGTCTAGACCACTTGATGAATTTCACTAAGTTGCTAAATTCTTCACGAGATTTCTCAATTGTGTAAATTTCCGAATCTGCACAACTCTCGAACCCAAGATCAGAATGCTTAGCAAAATTCCTCAACATTGTATTGGTCAAATTCCTCAACATTGTACTGGTCAAATTCCTCAACTTGAGTCATTTTTCAAATTCCTCAAATCTCAGAACGCATATGACCTCTCCAAATTCTTTGCACCTATACTCTGTTCACAGGTACAAAATGCCAGCTAATGAATCACTAGGTTCTCATCAACTTAAATCATTTGCAGTGTTTCTTGAAGAAAATATACCCATGTCATGAGATTCCTCCAGAATACAAATTCCTCAGCAAAAACCTCAACTGAAGAAAATGGAGGATGACAGGAAACATAAGGGTGGGAAGAAGCTAGAACTGAACACTGCCTTTGAGATTCCTGAATTCATCTATGCTGATTAGTGTACACGAGATGAGGAGATTCATGGGAAAGAAACCACTGCAAAACGCAAGATCGGGCTTCACAGGATTGAAAGAAGATGGGCTTAGTAGTGGAAGATATACAAGTGTGTCATTCCCAAGTATGCCAAGAATTTTGCCCTCAAACCTCCTTGCAATAGGCCGCCTCTAGGAGACCAAAAAAGTGCCCATCCCTCTAGCATGGTCACAGTTGAAGACTATCCTGAAGAAAAAGCCAGGTATTTGGCCAAGCTGAGGAAAAAGGCAAACGAGGTTGTAATAAAGTTCAATGAGGATTCTGCTGCTACTGCTGCCTCCTCCTCTGTTGCTGAGGCTTCTGCCACAGAACAAACTTCCAAGAAGACACTGGTGAAGAAATCTGGTGTCAAATCAAAGTCCTCAACAACATTATCTAAAGAGCAAATTCCTTAGACAGAAACAACCATGGCTGCAAAGTCCTCAACTGCAGCACAGTCTTCACTTCTTCTGCAGCTCCAGCCCAGTCAGCATCCAACACGGACTCCAATAACCTCAATGCCATCTACCTCTGTCTCGGCTCACAAATCTTCAACTCGCATACTGAAGAAAAAGATGACAGCTGGGAGAGGAACAAGGCCCAAGTTGTCCTCAATATTCCCTCTGCATCAGAGGAAAGTGAGGAATATGATGGTGAAGCTCTTCAAGCCATCATCGGGAATAAACCAGAACGGGTTGCACGAGCTATAGGTACCACCATTCCCCTCGCACAAGAACGGGTTGCACGAGCTACTGGTACGAAGATCCCAACACACCCATTGATGATTTGAAGCTTCCACCTGGACCCAGCCACATGGTAGCCTCATTCATAAATGAAGCAATAAGGAAGGAACAACAAGCCAAACAAGCTCGGACAGCAAAGGTACAAAAGGAGAAGTACTTGAAACAAAATCTTCTCACCTGGACGCGAGAGCAACTTGTCTCTACTCAAGTTGAGCTGAAAACCCTCACTGACAAATACACAAGTCTTCATGCAGATCGAAAGGGAGTCAAAGTGTGGTTTGTCAAGGCCACAACTGATGCCATTGCTGAGTAAAACAACAGAGTTGCAGCCCCAAAGCAACCAACTATACCTCAAGCCAGCTACACTATACGTCTGGCTGATGAAAATGAATAACTTGTTCCTGATGAATCTGGTCATGATGTAACTGGTGAAGAATCTGCCAGACCTACAACTACATATGCAACACTTGAAGAAAATGCTCCGTCACCAAAGTCTTCAAAAGTGAAGAAAGTGGAACTTTCTTCTGCCTTAGAAGTGAAGAAAACAAAAGCTGGTGAGAAGGAAGCCAAGAAGAGAACGACATCAACACCTTCAAAGTCTTCAGAGGCAAAACGCGTGAAGACTTTGCCTACTTCATCATCAGCTCCAATTGATGCAACTCCTCTCAGCGTTGCACCATCGTCCATGATTGTACCATTTGGTGAAGAACATATCATTCCAGAAAGGAAGGAGGAAATGGATGAAAATCTCTCTGCAGCATCCACATCAATAGATGAGGAAATTCAAGCTGATCAAATTCCTCAAGTCTCAACACCTCCTCCTCAAAACCCAGAGACGACTGCTGAAGAAAAAGAGGATGATGTGGACATTGGTTGCACCACACCAGCAATCCATGATGATTTCTGGGAAAAGGCTCATCCAAATTCTCCAATGGTCCCTCCAATTCCTCAAACCCCTGAATCCCCTATAACTACTGAAATTTTGACTGGCTCTGAAGAAAAGAGCTCACCTGTGAAGTCAGCACCAGACCAAGAATCAGCTGCATTAGCTGTTGAAAATGCAAATGTTGACGAAAATGTTGTACCTGCAACTACACCAATGGCACATCATATTCCTCGGATTGAAGAACAAGTGCGTAAAGAAACTGCCTCAACACAAAATAAAAAAACAACTGATCAACCACTTCTTAAAAATCTTGAATCAGCGATTGTGTTCGCGAAAATTCCTCAAGCTGAAGAAATTCCACACCAAAATCTTCAGCCAAAGCCTAGTCAGCCATACTCAAAGAGGCCAAAGTTTCTGAAAGCAAATTTCTATGATGAACATCATTTATTCATTGGGTCAAGTCCATATGAAAACCTTCGAATCAGGCACAAGAAGTTTTGGACTAGAACACAACTCAACTATTATGCTGCTGTGTAGTAGGGGGGGAAGAAGATATTCCATCACACACACATTCCTCATTGTGATATGTTAAAAATTCCTTGCTTTACCCCTGTTTTGAGTGTTCTTCATGATGCAAGGCTACTGCCATTCTGCAGGGATAATTGTGACTAGAATACAGACATTATTCTTCAGTTCTATGCCACTCTGCACATCTCAGGTGACCCCAAAAACATCAACTCTTGGGTCTTGGACTGGATGACTCAGCGCACTCACTTCAAAGCTCCAGCCACTGAATTGCTTCGAGCTATGCGAGTCCCAATTCCTTCAAATGAAGCAATAATCCTATATGATGAAAAAGTGTTGCGAAATCATCTAATGGAAGCCCTCATGAAGCCTTTAGCTCCGGTCCAGCCTCCAAGGACTCGATTCATGGTAAAGGAATTGAAATATGTGCCCAAAACAATCTACGGGATCTTGGCCTATTCCTTCGCCCCTATCAAAGGACATGATAATGAAGAAAATGTTGTCGGGATCATGAAGAACATACTGTTCAACGTCATTCATGGAATCCAAATGAATCTTCACGACTTCTTCTTGAGGACTTTTGCCAACGATGCTTTCTCACCATTTGAGCTAAAGATTTATGCGCCTTGGATCATGAGATTCGTTAGAACCAGATTCTCAATCAACTATCAAGCTGACTTTTAGAACCACCTCAGTTACCTGCCTCCTCTCAATGTCATCAGGAAATCTTTTGAACCAGTTGAGCGCAAAGTCAAGTCTGTGATTGATGAAGGAAATCAGCCACTCGATGGTCAATTTCGCAAGGCAGCATCCTACTCTACTTATGATGACACTGCCACCCAAGGATCTGATGGTAGAGCAAAACCTCCAAGTCCAACTGCCCCATGGGTGATGACTAACACAAAGCTACTCAGTCTTTATTAGAAGGTTGATCAAAACCTTAAGTGGGTTAAGCGTCAGTTTGGCTCTATTGTGAAAACCCTCAATGATACTTAAAATGTTGTGAACAAAAATCACTATTATCTTCATGAGGTATTTGTGTTGGAAATATGCCCTAGAGGCAATAATAAAATGGTTATTATCATATTTCCTTGTTCATGATAATCGTCTATCGTTCATGCTATAATTGTATTAACAGGAAACAGTAATACATGTGTGAATGAATAGATCACAATGTGTCCCTAGCAAGCCTCTAGTTGGCTAGCTCGTTGGTCAATAGATGATCATGGTTTCCTGATCATGGACATTGGATGTCATTGATAACGGGATCACATCATTGGGAGAATGATGTGGTGGACAAGACCCAATCCTAAGCCTAGCACTAGATCGTATTGTTCGTATGCTAATGCTTTTCTAATGTCAAGTATCTTTTCCTTCGACCGTGAGATTGTGCAACTCCCGGATACCGTAGGAGTGCTTTGGGTGTATCAAACGTCACAACGTAACTGGGTGACTATAAAGGTGCACTACGGGTACCTCCGAAAGTGTCTGTTGGGTTGGCACGAATCAAGATCGGGATTTGTCACTCCGTGTGACGGAGAGGTATCTCTGGGCCCACTCGGTAGAACATCATCATGAGCTCAATGTGACTAAGGAGTTAGTCACACGATGAAGTGCTACGGAACGAGTAAAGAGACTTACCGGTAACGAGATTGAACAAGGTATAGGTATACCGACGATCGAATCTCGGGCAAGTTCTATACCGACAGACAAAGGGAATCGTATACGGGATTGATTGAATCCTTGACATCGTGGTTCATCCGATGAGATCATCGTGGAGCTAGTGGGAGCCACCATGGGTATCCAGACCCCGCTGATGGTTATTGGCCAGAGAGGTGTCTCGGTCATGTCTGCCTGTCTCCCGAACCCGTAGGGTCTACACACTTAAGGTTCGATGACGCTAGGGTTATAGGGAATTGTTGTACGAGGTTACCGAAAGTTGTTCGGAGTCCCGGATGAGATCCTGGACGTCACGAGGAGCTCCGGAATGGTCCGGAGGTAAAGATTGATATATAGGACGGATGGTTTCGGACACCGGAAGTGTTTCGGGCATCACCGGTAACGTACCGGGACCACCGGGACCACCAGAGGTGGTCCCGGGGGACCACCGAAGGGGGGCTGCGACCCCAATAGGTAAGATGGGCTAAGTGGGGGTGGGAACCAGGCCCTAGTTGGGCTGGTATGCCTCCCCACTCAGCCCATGGCTCAGGGGAAAGGAAAAAAGGGGGGGGAACCCTAATTTAGGTGGGCCTTAGGCCCACCAGAGGGGTGCGCCACCCCTCCCCCTTGCCCTGGCCGCCACCCCTTCCCCATCTGAGGGCTGCCGCACCCCTTAGGGGTGGGAACCCTAAGGGCTGCGCCCCCTCCCTCTCCCCCTATATATAGATGAGGTCCGGGGCTATTTGAGACACGGTTTAATCTCTCTCTCGCAGCCCTGCTTCTCTCCCTCCTCCTCTCTGCCGGCGCTTTGGCGAAGCCTTGCCGGGAGACCTCGTCTCTCCACCAACACCACGCCGTCGTGTTGCTGGTCTTCTTCCCCAACCTCTCCCTCCTCCTTGCTGGATCAAGGTGCGGGAGACGTCACCGGGCTGCACGTGTGTTGAACGCGGAGGTGCCGTTGTTCGGCACTAGATCGGAATCGCCGCGAGTACGACTCCATCAACCGCGTTCTAGCAAACGCTTCCGCTTAGCGATCTTCAAAGGTACGAAGATGCTCTTACCCCTCTCTCGTTGCTGGTCTCTCCATAGGAAGATCTGAATAAGCGTAGGAAAATTTTGAATTTATGTTACGTTACCCAACAATTTGATCGCACTTGGGCCATACCGTCACACCTCAGGACTCCTGAGGAACTTCAAGAAATGGAATTCACTCAAGACTTTGATTGGTCATGGTCACTAAAGAAGAAATTTAAGAAGATCCTAGTTCCTAACTTGGTAGAAAGCTCATATTCCTCATTCCGCTCTGCTGATTCTGATGAAGAACCTAGTTATACTACAACAGGCCCAACCAGGAAGACTGACTCAAAGAATGCTGGCGCTCCTCCTCCACCATAGAAGTGAAGTTATGCATGCGCATTAGTCCTCAGTTTCGTCCCTTTTCGTCACTTGATGACAAAGGGGGGGAAATCTGAGTTAGTCTTCAAGCGAGTCTAATTTATGGGCTTACAAACTTTATTAAGTTACAAACTCTCGTTCTTTTGAACTATTTTATGTAATGAGTTGTAACTTAAGCCCAATGGTGTTCTGACACTTATGAACGTTTTTTCTCGCATGCTTATTCCTCAAGTTAATTAAATGCATGCATGCTGAAATTCGTGAGACAACATTTTCATCATGCATTTCAAATTCTCCATACAATTTGTCAATTGCATGCATGAATTACAAGATATAGGGGGAGATCACCATGATATATATCATCAATGTGCATTTGCTCTCCAACGCAAATTCCTCAAATATGCACATCTTCAGGGGGAGTTTCTCTATATCTTGCAATCAAATTCCTCAAACTCTGTACTTACACTTCATATTTTTATCCCCGTTGAAAACTTAACCTATTTGTCATCAACCACAAAAAAGGGGGAGATTGTAAGTGCATCTACTGCCCCTTAGTGATTTTGGTGGATTGAAGACTTATAGGTTAAGAGACTGATACATTTGTGAGTGTACACAGGCTCTATAAGTCGCTGGTGAGTTTGAGTTATTTGATGAATATCGACCCTTAAAAATGTAAGTCTTCGGGTGAATACTTTGGTCATTCCTTGAAGACTTTGATCGCGAAAAATTGCGAAGAAATTGATATTCCTCATGAAGAAATTGATGATGAGGAATTAGTTGTGTCCCAAAGAAAATACTCTGAAGACTTTGAAGCTTTAAGATATACTCTTTCTATTTCATATTCTTCATTCTTGAGTCATAGGAACACCGTACTGTTAAAGGGGGTCGAGGTAAAACTATGGAAACAATTTCCTCATGATGCTCAACTCAAACCTACACCTACCAGATCCTCAAAGTGACGAGCATGAGAGACATGAGGACTTTCATAGTTGAAAGTTCTGATTGTTGCCGCATCGCGCGCCACCTGTCCCAAAATCTTATCCACCCAACGGTCATGTCATTAAGGGCATTAATGTCAAATCATGTCGGGATACTCCCAGGCTATAAATAGCCGCCCCCCACAAGCACTAGCTAGTTGGTTGCTCTGAGATAAACTAACACTTGTCATTTAGAGCAACCCGATTCTTCAAGGACTTTGAGCGAAAATCATCAAGTTGGAAAATACCCCAAACAGCCAAACCTAAACCAAAACCAAAGTGATTGAGCATCACTGAAGAAGTTGTTCCTGTGTGGAACCGACGCTTGTTACTTTTGAGGATTGTGCATCCTCCAGACGGTTAGGTGTCATGGTCTAGAGCATCGAGCACTCAATTGTGGATCGTCGGGTGACCAAGTTTGTGAGGGTTTGGAAGTCTTCCCTGAAGACTTACCACGAGTGTTGGGTGAGGACTGTGTGTCCTTAGCTCAAGGAGAATATGGTAGGGACTTTGTATCCCGGGACTGTGTGACTTTTGGTTTCAATACCAAGACGCTCCAAACCAGATGTACAACTGTCACAGAAGTGGGAACTTGGTCATCAACCACTATCTTCATCGAGCTATTGGTTCTATTTCTTCAACTCTTTTCATTTTCTCAATTGCATGTTGAAGACTTTCATCTGTATTGTTTGAAAATTCTGACTGGAGACTTTCACTGAGTTCCTCACCTCAAATTCTTCACCTGAGTTATTCATCACCTGCTTATCCTGTATACGTGACCTGTGCAAACCGATCCTATCAATTCATGTTGAGTACTTTGTTGTAGTCGTTTTTGCATTTCTGTCTAAGTGCTATTTCCGCCGCACTCAGTTCATGACTCGGGACTTTCCTCACTAGGAATTTCCTCAGTGATGAATTTGTAAAAATCGCCTATTCACACCCCCCTCTAGTCGATATAATGCACTTTCAAAGCTTTACAGTGTAATTAGATGTGATTGCTAGCTATATGTGTTGGTCGTTGTGTGATGTAAGATAATACATTTGTACTTGTGTGTGTTGCATGACAAAGTTTGAAACATGTTGATATTAGCAACCTGTTGAAAAGAAATCAAATAGTGGATTTTGAATATGCATGCTTTGTGTTATGTTTGTTTCCGCAAAGGTGATCATAGTATCTGGCTCATGTTAGAACTAGTTATCACGTCATTAAGATCACACATTACATACAGTTTAGATAGTAAAAATGTAAGCAATAACCCCTCACATTGCACACATTTTTTGGATTCACTTTTATTTGATGAATTTACATCACACACAGTTATTTTATTTTTCATATTGTGCAATGACTCATGCATTACATATAATTTCCGTGAAATAATCGTGTATGATGTTAATCAAAATTGCATATAATTTTTGTGTTGAATTATGTGGCATGTAACACCAATAACAAACAATTTTTATAGTGTGTACGATGGACCCCTTATCACACACACAAACAAGGTGAAGGTTTGAAATTGTGTCACTGAAAGGAGTAAAAACCATTTTCTTAGGATATCGATGCACGAGTGAAGTCTATCTCACTAGGAGAGCCAACTTAAAAAATGGAGTCTCAGAATCCTATTACACCCATACATTTTGGCATGCACATGGTGTCCTATGACACCCAATATGGCTTTCATTGTCCATCCTTGCTTCATCACCAAACGCCTTGATTGTAGATGTTAGGGTGTGCATAGGGCTCTAGGCAATTTAAAACATGACATAGAGAAAACAGGAATAACTTGTATTGTAGATTTCACCAAGATGTCCTTACCTACTGCTAATATAATTTTTGCCATCCATCCTTGAATTTTATTGCACATCCTCTCTTTCAAATACTTAAACACCCCATTTTTATATACCCACATCTACAAGCACGCCAAGATATTTCTCATTGAGTTGCTCGTTAGGATATTTAAATTTGATATATGAACATTTAGTAACAACCTTCACGTGTAAAATAACACCTATAGACGACTGAACTTAGGATTTTAAAAGGAACAAAAGGCCCTCTACTTCCAACAAAAATAAATATGAGGGAATGATGTGATGGATCCCATGGGTCGGTTGAAACTCGCCTAGTCTTTGGCCATTAGAAAGAACCGGAAAGGGAACGGATGTGACCGCGCCCATGGTAATTTATCATCTCTCTGCAAAACCCAGCTTAAGCATAATAGCATTTAGATAAGCCCACTCCCCAGATCATATGCTTTAATCATATTCGCCTAGACGTGCGAGTGCATTCACGTGTTGGGCCGGCTCATCGTCGCGAGCGGCTGACACGAGGCATGCGTCCAACTCGCTATAAGCGACGTATGAAACATGCTACCGATTAGGATCTCTCTCCCATCGCATGATGCTCCTATTTGGCGCACAACCCCGTCCCCGCATGCCCTTTTGGGCTGGCCCATGCCTGCGGCATGATGCATCCTTTTATTATTACTGTTATTAATCAAAATAATTGAGGGTTTCAAAACCAATTGTGAATGCTTACAAAATTCGCAGAAAATAATAGAATGTTTGTGGATTCAAAATAAAATGCTCGCATATTCAAAAAACTATTCAAGATTTAGTGTTTGGATGTATTTATAGAAATGGTTGTATTTAAAAAATTAACATTAATGATTTATAGAAATGGTTGTATTTTAAAAAAAGGTTGGGAGTTTGCAAAAATGTTCGGAAATGATAATATGTTCGTGAATTAAAAATACTTTCATCAATTCAAAAATTGTCCATTTACTAATAATACACTCATCAATTCAAAAAATGTTCATGCATTTTAAAAAAATGTTTCTCAAACAAAAATATATTCATCAGTATAGAAAATTGTTCCCAAATTCAAAACAACATTCGCCAATTCGAAAAATATTAATTTGTTTGAAAAAAGTTCACAATTCAAAAACAATTTTCATGAATTTAAAGAAGATGTCCACTAATTCCAGAAATATTCATGATTTATGACAAATATTGCTGCTTTGTTTTAATAAAAATCACAAATTCTGAGAACTTCATGATTTCAAAAGTTGGTCACGATATCAAAACAATATTTATGAGTTTGAAGAAAATGTTCGCAAAATAAAAAAGAAAAATAAATAAAATAAAATAATAATGGAAAACAGATCATGAAATAGTAGAAAACCAGAAAAGAAAACCACTCAAAAAAGAAAGACAAAAACGGTTCGGGAAGACTCTAAACACATCCCAAAATCGAAAAGGACATAGTTGAACCAGCGGCCTACACACCAAATAGGGTTGGCCCCATCACCCTACAAGCAGAAAAGAACCCCTCTAGGGGAGCTGGCTACGTATATGCGTTGGTTTGCATGTGAGAGAAGCCGATCTCGTCTACACAAGCCAATAGCAGATTGACGCACTAGCCATGTGATTTCGTCGAATGCTCCATATGTTTTTGTTCGGCGAATGTCCCAAAAGTTTTTGTTCGCCGAATGTCCCATAAGTTTGCTGTCTGTTTTACTTTCACACACACGCGCACACATTTGTCATATATATAAAAAAAATTGGTTCTTCAAAAGTGGTCATCACACATTTTAAAAATATTCATGCAATGTTAAAAAATGTTCGCTCAACTTTTTGCAAAATATTTGTGCCATTAAAACACAATGTATGTGACATTTAAAAAAATGCATCTAAAAAACGTGACATTAAAAAAGCTACTCAATGTAAGAAAATGTGTAATTCAAACAAATATTTCACGCACTTCAAAAAATGCATGTTACATCTTTTAAAAATGTTCACGCATGTGAAAATTATGTTTGTAACATTCTTTTTAAATGTATACAACATACTTCTATAAATTATTTTGTATCACTAAAAACTTTGTTTCAACATGCACTTCAAAAATGTTTAACACATATTTGAAAAATGTTAACTGTGTATATTTATTTATGTTGTTTACGAGAATATTCAAGTGTGTATAATAAGTAGACACTAAAACATACATTTGAAAAAGTGTTAATCGTGTATTTGACAAAAATTTAAACGTGTGTAAAAACAATTGATCATGAAATAGAAATAATGAACACTAGTTATGAAAAGAATAGACATGTGTTAACAAAAATAAACAAAAGATAAATAAAAATAAAAACAAACATCCGAATAAAACAGTGGAAAGTGAAGAAAAAGATAAAAAGAAACCAGAAAACCAAAGGAAAACCCGAAGATAAATTAAAGAAAACCGATGCAACACAGTGAAAAAAGTCAGGACAAAAACTCGCGTGCAAGTTATTACGTTATGCTACGGACAATACATAGCCTTGTTGCAGTGACATATTCCATTACAGGGGAAGTATCAGGTACTCTCATCCCTGGGTTACACCACATGCTTCAAGTTCAAAAAAGTATTCATAAATGTTTTCAAAAATTCTGGAAGAAATGTGAATGTTCGCAAGAAATGTAACTGGAATCCCTAACAAATTTAGGCCCAAACTCGAAATGCATGTTAAGAGACAAATAGTGAAATCTAGCATGAATAGCGTAAAAACGACAAAATCCTCATTGACAATGGTTACATCAGAATATGACATTTTTGTTTCTCAGTGTACATTTCGAGTTTGGACCTACAATTTCTAGGGGTTGTAGCCACATTTCTTGTGAACATTCATATTTTTTATAAACATTTAAGAATTTTCTTTTTGAACTTGGCGTACTACAAGTACCCCAAGAATGGGAGTAGCAACTATTTCAAAAATGCTACATGTACGGAAACTTTTTACAGGAGTTTTACGGACTGGTCTTTCTCCTCACTAATCTCCTCCCCTGATTCTTGGGGTGGGGCCCGCTTTATCTTGATCACCAATCAATACATTCCACCTTAGCTCAGCCCGTAAAACTCGTGTAAAATTCCTGTACGTGTAGCACTGCTCCAACTATTTTGCCCTTTGGCGTAATGGAATACAATGTGTTGTTTCAAGAAAAGGAAAAACTCAGACATACCGGGATAACTCGCAGATAGGAGACACGTAGCATCCAGCTTCTCGACTAGAGCTAGGCACAATGATTTGTGCTGCTGAGCCTTGACACCTGTCCTAGCCACCGTATGCGCTCCATCAGTTTCAATCATAGGCCCTGTTTGGATACTCTAACTCGGTTAGAGGTTAGAGTTAGATTCTAACCCTGGACTAACCCTAAACTAACTCTAACCAAAGAGGTGTTTGGATGAAAGGGTTAGATTGTCAATAAATGCACCTTTTCCAATCATTTGACTCCTTTATCAATGATTTGGTGTGGTGGAGGTAGAGAGAAAAGTAACTTTTTATGGGCCCAACCCAACTCTAACCCAAATAAGTATCTCTTAGGTGGGTTAGCTTTTTTGGATGGGTTAGATGCATGTAACCAACTCTAACCTTCCTGTTTGGATGTTTAGGGGTTAGATTGGTCCAATCTAACCAACTCTAACTCTAACTCATGGATCCAAATAGGGTCATAGAGTATGTGCACAAAGAGTTTTGTCTATCAAGGGCTACTACTGGTACTTGTAGCCAGTAAAAAGAGGGCAATTGCTGAGCAGTGAGCCAGTAACAGCACGTACGTGCAGGCCCGAGCGAGGGCACCATATCATGAAGCAGGCAACGCCCATTATTGTTGCTCAAGATAAGCAAGTAGGAGTAGCTACGTATGCTATGCTACGTATCAAGGCACTGTTCCAGCGGTGGCAGAAAGATAGAGCACTGTAGGGTGGCACAGTGGGTGACTGACGAGAGGAACTGTGGCCGTGGTGCCTGTGTATCGCCGTGTCGAGTGTCCAACCATTGCCCGTCCATGCTGCCTCGCCTCCCGGCCGTTACGTAGACTACTCACCATCAAATACGTACTACTCCCTCCATTCCTAAATATAAGACCTTATACAAATTTCATTATAGACTTCATACGAAACAAAATGAGTAAATCTATATTTTAAAATATGTCTATATACATCCGTATATAGTTCATAGTGCAATCTCTACAAGGTCTTATATTTAAGAACGAAGGGAGTAGCACAGTACTTAGGCACATTGGTTATCCCCTTCCCCTGTCGCTTCTGTCTCGGACTCTCTCGAACGATCTTATATATTTCGCCAGTTCCAACATGCATCACGAATTCTGCAACTCTTGACTTCTTGAGCGATCCAGCTTGCTCAAAACGGTTAGAAATGACAATAGTAGTAGTAGTACGACTTACGAGGGAAAGCAGCAATAGGCCCATCATCAAATCAAAATCAGCATACACCGTCTGTCTGTCACTCGCTCGTTATATGGTTCGTGGAGCCAATCAGGCTGCGGCTTTTTTTCTTCTTTCGAAACGGAATCAGGCTGCGGCTTTTGATTCCGATACTGCAAGAGGACAAGTAGAATAATCTCCCATCTTTCTGGCCGCCGTGCGAAAACTTTCAGGACAGGCTCCATACTCTGCCTCTCCTGTCCTTGAGACGACAACGATTTGACGAAACGACCTCTGCAATTAACAGCTGTAAAGCCAAGTGCGGCTCCTGTCCTTGAGTACTGTATTTGTATGGTCTTGTTGCAATTGTTTTAGCCACGGTATCCAAAACAGATGCCCGCCCAGAGTGGACACACCCAAACGCAACCTGCTGTCCTGATCAGCCAGCCACATCGGCGTACGTACTACTACTTGGAGCACGGCTTAACAATGGGCCTGAAGATTGTTCATCACGGCAAAGCTCCAACTGAATTGACGTTGGTTGGTTGGTGGCACCAAATCTGAGGACAGGGGCCCAAATTCCCAGCATCATCCAACAGGAATTCAGCGGCTTTGTCATCGTTCGGCCGTGCTCTCGCCGCTCACCACACGACACCGACAGCGAATCAGCTTCTCCAGGGAACTGTCCGCCGGTTCCCCGATGGTTCCGCTCGGGTTTCTTTTCTTTTCTTGCGCGGAATGCAAGCGTAGCGCCAAATTCGAACAAACTTTTCAACCGAAAACCGAACTTGCAACGAAGCCACCAACGACTTTTCTTTTGCGGCAAAAAGGTCCGTCTGACGTCTCACCGCATCCCTCACCAAGGAATTTCCACAGTTCGGCCTAGGTTGTGAATTAGGATAACCCGGCGCATATATGCTTGCTGGAATTTCTGTGCTTGCTAGTGCCGGATATGTTCTTGGATAAGTAGATAGGTTAACCGCTATGCATACATAATTTGACGCCCTTTTGTCAAGCGAGAACGATAAACACGAGGGAGCAAAAGAAGAAGTTTAGAACAAAAATGTACTTATAAACCATATTCACCTGACGTGTAAAATGGAGTGACATTCTTGTTTCAAAAAATAAAATGGAGTGACATCCGGTCGGTGCTCGAACATTTCTGGTGGAAACGGAGCATATTTGCCTCTACGCCGTACGCGGCGGCAAGTGATCCACTGCTCATCAAGAGATTATAAATACTAGTTGAACACCCGTTGCTTATCTGCACGCATGGATCGCGTCATTTCACGCCTTTCCGCGGTTCCTCGCTGACCAGTTGGAGCATATATGCGTTCGACAAAAGGTGAAGCATACGTCGTCTCTTAGTCTATTAAGACTCTTTTTTTTTTATATGTATCCAGACTCTATCAATTGCACATTAGCTCTGCGTGCTTATTAGTCATTAGTTAGTCATCATCTGGAGAGATTTCATCTACAGAATCGATTCGTCCCCTTTCTGTTACACTGGTGTCCGTTAGGGTGTGGTAACCAAATGCTAGTTTGATCGCCGGATCAACTTCTGCCGGTCGAAGAAAACTTTGCCACTGTTGAGTTCCCGCAGATGAAGAAAAAGCACAGTGCTACGTTATGGTAACAAAACTGGAATCTGTTCTCAATAAATAAATAAAAAGGGATATGTGTAAGTTTGTATGATCAGTGTATCTTCTGTTTTTATCTGTTTTTTAACATAATAAAAAGTGGTGAAGAAAATTAACACCTAGTTGTACACATGAAAGTTTACAAGAATGAGAAAAAATCGTTTTTTAACACCACTAGTAGTAATTGTGTGCGTGCATAGCTCGTTACTCTTTCCAACCACGTACATAGGGTGTGTAATAAAAAAAAATATTCCAAATATATTAGTCACCATACGTGTAAGGAGCTCCTCATTCCTCATGATAGTTAATTTTCATTTTACATGCACTACACCTCGACACTCAAAACAGCGTCAAACAATCTGTCGGCATAAGTCACCTAAGGCGACACACTTTGTGTCGGCAAAGACCTTTTCCGACAGGTTCTGTCGGAAAAGGTCTTTACCGACAAATATAATCATACTGACAAAAAAGTATAACAACATTGGTGAGATCTATGCCAACAGACATTTATACACCGACAGACTAAGTTGTGCCGACAGATCATCAGACAGTGTGCTATGCTGGCAAATCGTGTGACATCCATTGCTACGCCGACAGTTTGTGTGTTCGTGCACTATACTTACACATAGTGTGACGTCCAATACGTTTGCCGACACATTTATTGCAAGGGTCCTACATTTCAGCAAAAATGCAAATGTATCATATTTTGAATGAAATTGCATTCATGATATTCAACTCATGTTCAATACGGAATACATATACAAAGAATTGCACTCTTGTATTCACCACAAGACACCATTGATCAATACATTTATATGCAACATATAGAAGATTCATTAGTTATCTTCACTCAAGTTAGCTACAACCACTAAGGAAATACATAGGGCAACATACAAGCTATACCCAATTACACAATATTGGATAAGTTCATAAGAGACTCATGTTCGGTCACTATACAAATCACTATGGAACAGTCCAAGTCTTTATTCATCGAACCAACAACAACTTCCATATGATGAAAATAGGTCGACCATGCATGCCATGAACATAAGCCATAACATCTACGACTTGATACTTTTTGCCATTTGACCCTGCAAAATCACTCATATGTTTCAACAAATATTATCATAGTAGCATTTGTTCAAACTTCTAAGTTGCTCTTGAGTACGAAAATCCAAAAATAGAAGATATACAACAAGGTGGCTTGCTTAAATAAAAAGTAAACAAATACTTTATTGCACAACCGGCTCGTGCAATGTTGCTCGAGATCATTAAATGGTAAAGCATGACACTGAATCAAACTACACATTTTTTCTTCATATTACATAGTACACATAGAATCAAGCTATCATGTAAATGCTTGAAGTAATAGATTATCCTCCTTTCGATTTGATGGTCTCACGCATCATCGATTTTAGTCCGATACAAACTCTTTAATAGTCTGATGAATCATCTATCTATATTGATATTACAAACTAGTGTATATGTGTGTAATGGTAGAAAAGAAGACGCATGTCAAGAAAATTACGTAATAAGTTAACACACGCAGCGGCAACAAAATAAGATTATGTGATGAGTTAACACAGGGCAACAACAAAACGAAGTTGAAACAACCATCAATTTCTAGATCTTTGCACAACTCCAAGGAGCAGCAAGATAATAAGAATCCGAGCCCGGGCATGAACATTAAAATCGTAAAAGATAGAAAAATAGTTCGAAAATTTCCGAATTTGTTTTGGTGAAAGATGCATGAATGAGCGATGTTCGTGCTAAATTTGAGATGATTTGGACATGTGAGAAGCTCTCAGCAAAAAAAGACAAAATTGTGGGCTCTGAAAAACTTTAATGTTTTGTACAATGATGATATGAACCCTGAAGCAATAACAACAATCTTAGATGATATGAACCCTGAAGCAATAACAACAATCTTAGATAAGCTATGGGAGTAACTAGGAGATGCTCTACAATATAATCCATAGACAACCTATATAACACCCCCTTAAATGTGGAAATGATAGTTAGCTCGATAAATTAAAGAATTTTGTGTAAGTTTAGGAGATCATAAACGACTACATCAAGCAACAATGAAACCTTTCTTTTAGGTCAGACCAAAGGTACGTCAAAACATGGATACAATCAACAAACTATAATTATCTATACGACAGGATGTTAGAAATGAATAGAACTACATACATGTACATATTTTTTCCTTTTCAATATGATGCTTATCTCATAGAGAAAACTACAGACTTTTATCTCGGTAGTGAGGTTCTCACAGACTTTTATATGTTCCTAAGATGCTATCAATCTAAGCAGAGGAAGATCCTCTAGTCTCATATGTGTAATATTACTTTACACCTAGAGGTTTCCCTTGTTTTTCTCAAAATAAATTTCACACATGCAATCCATGTATGCAAGGAAAAATTATAATAAGAACCAAACATCCACATGAAGGAAATACTTGCTTATTTCTAGCTAGCTCTATACCCAAAAAGAACAAACATGTATATATGTATAGCACGGTTAAATAAGAAAACAACTCCAGGTGCAAGGTTGCACTTACAAATATATTATCTATATCACGAGCATACCTCAATTAATTGAATCCGTCTTCGATAGAAGCCACACTTCGGATATTGCCAAACTGTGAGTGTCGCATGTATCCTGGAACTCACAATACTACGAACACCTTCAAAATTTATTACTTTATAATATTACAATGCAAATGCATTAGAGATTAGATGTAACCTGCACTTCAAATGTCATTACGTAGCACATCGTATTAAGACAACCGAGCATAGCAAGTTCATGTAGAGAGATATGTGCAAATACTATTCAGCAAAATAGGCTATATAAAAGAAGTTACATAGTGAAGGTAAACTAGGTTGGCAACTTGGCATATACTAGCTTCTTTCAAAAAAGAAAGGAGCCCCTTTGTTAGAGCATATTTCTCCATATGTGGTTTTGGTAATTGATGACAATCCCTATGAACTAATGGTTGCCTTAAGTTATATTCGAAGGATTTGTCCATAGGAACTTCTTGAAGTCCACCTTTCGGTTTCAAGGAGTTTATATGATGACCAATGTGGTATTGAAGGTATTATCCATAGAATGATCATGAAGTCACACGGTTGATCAAGACTAACTCAAATAGTGAATCAAGTTGAATAACACACAAAGCATACAAGATATACCGAGAGGGATCAAGTGATGGTATGGTAAGTATTGTCCATTACTCTTTTGTGTACTAACCCATGGTCTTCGTGAGAGTTCTTTGTGGGGTTAGGTGTGTTTCCATGGGCTTGCGTCAAGAGTAAGATCTCATTCAACCCGTGAAGGATGACATCAAGTGGTGATCATCATCAAGATGGTAGTGTGCAAGTTCAAGTGGAGCATCACGAAGATATCATGCTTGAAGCTAGCCGTCAATTGTGGTGGCAATGGACTTGTGAAGATGTGCTGAAGAGTGGCTCACCCATAGTGAGAATGGGGGAGCAATCAACTAGTCTTCATCAAGCGAACACAATTAACAAAGTTGGTCCTTCTTGAGGAAGTCAAGATCGTCATCATCTAGCTCAAGTGGACTATGTGCAGGTATAGGTTTGTCCTTGATAGGTTTTGCTATTTAGGATAGATTGTCGTACTGTTAAGGGGGCTCTCAAGTGAGTAGCTTGATCATATCGTTCATTGAGAGCTCAAACCATTTGCATCCTTGCATCGTATTTCTTGGTTCTTGTTTTATGTTTCTATTTGTAAGTTTTAGAGCTTATGGTCATCTTTATGACAATCTCGAGTTCATCAAAAACAAAGCTCATGTGCATCTTCTATGATGTTTTTGATGTTGAAGTTTTTTCTGGTTCTTCATTTATAGAGGTTTCACATCTCTACATCATTGGCATTTTCATAACTGCATCTTTGGATAGTACTTGTTGTGTTCTATCTAACAAGCTTGAGTTTGCTCCATTCGAAGCTGTATGCGAAAGTTATGGCAGTTCTGGGTAGGTTTTCTCTCTCAAGTGGAAGTACCATTGGGGCTGAGCGTTAGTACCGCTCTGGCGGTACTGCTGCCCTCCCCTGCCGACCTCTCTTCCTCTTATAATTTCTCTCTAGCTTCATTGATGTGTTTTCCCACTTTGAGCGGAAGTACCGCTTGGGGAGAGCGGTAGTATCGCTCCAGCGGTACTGCCGCCGTCCCCTTCTGTCCCTACTTCTGCTTGTTTTCTCTCCGTGGCTTCTGATGAGTCGTTTCCCATTTTTAGCGGAAGTACCACTTGGGTTGGAGCGGTAGTACCGCTTGTGCACGACCTGTGCACATAACAATTGGATTTGGGGAGGCCTATAAAAGGGGGTCTTCTTCCCCAATGTTTTTTTCCATCCGTTGAGATCGTGTTTACCCCTCATTATTAAACTTCTTAGAGCTTGCTAAGTCTCAATCCCCCCAATGATTATTGCTAGTTCTTGAGGTAAAAGAGAGAGGAGATCTAGATCCACATTTCCACCAATCACTTTCTCCTCTATGTGAGGGGAACCCCTTGGATCTTGATCTCGGAATTCTTTGTGAGCTCCTTGTTCTTCCTCTCATATTCCTCCATAGATTTTTTTGTTTTGGAGGGATTTGAGTGTGAGGGACTTTACCACTTCGTGTGTTCTTGCCATTGCATTAGTTGCATTGCTTTGAGTTCTCCATGATGATACGTGGAACTGAAGTTTGAGAAGTTTATTAATCTATAGATTGTTCTTCGTGGATGCTTTGGCGTCCTAGAAGCTTGGTGGTGCCTAGGAGCTCAATCATTGTGGTGTAAAGCTCCAGGAAAGCGTTGGCGTATCCAATTAGGTTGTGGAGATTGCCCCGAGCATTTGAGATCATCTCGGAGTCACAATCCATTGTGGTGAAGCTTCGTGGTGTTGTTGGGAGCCTCCAATTAAGTTGTGGAGATTGCCCCAACCTTGTTTGTATGGGTTCGGTGACCACACTCAAGGGTCCCTTCGTGGAATCACATCATCTTGCATTGTGCGAGGGCCTGAGGAGATTACAATGGCCCTAGTGGCTTCTTAGGGAGCATTGTGCCTCCACACCGCTCCAAACGGAGATTAGCATCTGCAAGGGTGTGAACTTCGGGATACATCGTCGTCTACGTGTGCCTCGGTTATCTCTTACCCGAGCCCTTTACTTACGCACTTTACTTTGTGATAGCCATATTGTTTTTTGATATATATCTCTCTATCACTTAGTTGTTTATCTTGCTTAGCATAAGTTGTCGGTGCACATAGGTGAGCCTAATTGTTTTAGGTTTTGTGCTTGACAAATTAAACACTAGTTTTATTCCGCATTTGTTCAAGCCTAAACCGTAATTATTTTAAAGCGCTTATTCACCTTGCACTCTAGGCGACATCCACGTCCTTTCACCCTCCCTCACCCGCCTCACGCTCATAGGACTACAACAGCAGTAGTACATCAGCAAGAGCAGCTCACAAGCATCAACGACAGCTCACCAACAGCGGTGGCAGCTCACCAACAACACGAGTAGATAACCACCAGCGATAGGATTACAACAGCAGCAGCAGATCAGCAACAGATTGGCAGCAATAGAAAATTAGCAACAACAGATGGTTCTCGAGAACATGGATAACATGGTTTACCCATAGGTGTGCTCCTTTTTCCAGCAACAACAACATCCGTCACCATCTCCTCGGCATGTTCCTTCTCCTGCAACAACAACAATTCCGGGGCTCTAAGTCTGCAATTTGACAAGAACAATTTGACTACTCTAAGTTGAAAATATGATAGCAGTAGCAACAACAATTTGACTACTCTATGTTTGGGAGTAGAGGACATTGATTATAAACAATGACTACTACACTAAACCCCACTAGACATACAAACTATAATCATATCTCTAGGAGTACAATAAGCTGAAACTTTAAACGGTATGAAGTCTCTAAGTGTGAAAATAAACAGGTGATATTGATATTGTGATAAGAGTAAACTTGTGAAGAGGAGTATGCATTAAGCTAGTGAGTTCAGAAACCTGAATTTTCACCAGTAAACGTGCTGGTGGGCTACCTAATATTGTAAACAACATAACATAAGATTCGCAGCATGAATTCTCTGCTCCTTTAGCCTTTGGATTCTGCTTTTTTATCGGAATCACAGTGAAGAGGGGGTGGTCAGTAGTAGCAAACATACCTTTGGGACTACTTGGTCTTGCACTGCAAGCAGGCCTGGGTACCCTCCATGCGGTCGTACCCAACATCACTCTTCCCCCCGACAACCACCACTCTTGCCCAGATCTTGTCGCTCCAGCCCCGCCACCACCGCCGCGGTCCTTGCCGCTCTTGCTCAGCTCCAGCCCTGAAGCTCCTTCTACAACAGGTCCTCCTCATGTAGCTCCGCCAGCGGTAAAAATCAAATCTTGGGACGACGAAGAGGGAGCGACTATGAGAACAAAAGAGGGAAGTGTGGACGTGGTTGAGTCAGAGGCAGCGTGGATGCGATTAAGGGAACTTCGGGTGGTGCCGCCGATGGTGGAGGGGCAGCGGCACGACCGAATCAGCGAACGCGGGAGCGGTGAAAGCACAATTGCTCCCTAAGGTGGTTTTGGTAATTAATAACAACATATGTACCATTGAACTAATGATTCTATCTAAGTATATTTCAGAAAAGTTCAAAGATGCATTGGTTAAAAGATTGTGAGGAGAACGCCCTTGATGCAAGGAAAGGAATAGGATTGGCTCAAGCTTCAAGCAAGAGGACTCTATATTTTATATTTGTGAGAATCACTTTTGAGTCCATAGGAAAGCTAATACTATTAAAAGGAGGTGAGGTATTATGATGAATTGGTTGCTCAAGTGCTTAGAGATAGCCACCGAAAATACACAACATTTCTCTCAAAAAATCTGTGTCCAAAGCCTACACAACAAAATCAGTGCCACCAAGATTTTCCATTCGTCCATGCAGATTGTCCGAGCGACAGATCCTTTGCCAAATCCTAATATCTCGGTACCACCAACTTTCATATCGGTGCCACCGAAGGACAGTGACCAACTTTCTAGCGTCTCTATTTCAATAATCAGAATTTCCGAGTTTGGAATTGGTACCATCGAGATTTGGAAACTGCCCTAGGACCGGGATTCATATATCGGTCTCACCGAGAATTCAAAAGTTGCCACATTTAGTGAAACTCGGTACCACCGAGATTCATTTCGGTGTCACCGGGTTGGGAAATAATGTTGTAACGGTTGTATTATGGGAGATGCCTATATATACCCCTCCACCACCTCTCATTCGTAGAGGAAGCACTCAGAACACACACACAGACACTTGCCATATCCAATTTTCTAAGAGAAAGCCACCTACTCATGTGTTAAGATCAAGAGATTCCAATCCATCCATTTTAAACTTGACCTCTAGCCTCCCCATGTTGCTTTCAACCAAATCAATCTCTCCTACACATGCCAAATCTGTAAGAGACTGATTGAGTGTTGAGAAGACTATCTTTTGAAGCACAAGAGCATGGTGTTCATCATTCTAACGCATCTATTACCTTTTGCAGGGTGGTGCCCCCTAGATTGGTTAGGTGGGAGCCTCCTACTTCGTGTTGTGGAGTTGAACCAAGAAGTTTGTACGAGCAAGGAGATCGCCTACTTCATGAACATCTACCCTGAGTGAGGATAGTCATGTGTGGATGTAAGCCATGATGGAATAGACAAGGCCTCTTCTTCGTGGACCCCTTGTAGGTGGATCCCTCCGTGGACTCTCGCAGGTGTTACACTCCGTGGGTTGAAGTCTCCACTTGTTGAGGCATAATTTATGCGTAAGTAATTTTGGTGATTGATGATAGTACCGTACAGGACTAATCGTGTGTGTCAAGGTTTCAGGCAACATTCGTCAACGGCACAAGACGACACGACTCCTCTCTTCGGGAACGGAAGCACGACGCTATCCTAGATTCTCTTCATCTGAGTCATAGGAAAGCCGTACTATTAAGAGGGGATCCGTAGTGGAAAGGTTTGGGTGGAATCTATCTTTGCACACGCACACCTCTATTTTCTCCCTTTCCTTTTTCCTTGGAGTGGCCCTCGCCTGTTTGTTCTTTGCGTCTCGGCAAAATGGTCCCCAGCGGTAGTACCGCTGGTCCCAGCGGTAGTACCGCTGGTCCCAGCGGTAGTACCGCTGGACTACCAGCGGTAGTACCGCCGTATCCAGCGGTAGTACCGCTGGCTGGCGGTAGTACCGCCCCTGTTCAGCGGTAGTACCGCCCCTGGTCAGCGGTAGTACCGCTCCAGGTGCCCTGTTCCACCTGCCTAGCGGTAGTTCGTGGACGGACCCTTTTGCGAAGACTTTCTCGGCGGTAGTAGTGTTTATACACTACCAAGGGCCAGCGGTAGTACCGCTGGAAGCCCCAGCGGTAGTACCGCTGCATGCAGCGGTAGTACCGCCAGACAGCGGTAGTACCGCTCCTTCCCAGCGGTAGTACCGCTGGATCTCGGGCAGAGAGTGGGAAAACGGTCTGAATTTTCCCCCCACTATATAAAGGGTTCTTCTAGCTGAGGAACTCTATCTCTTACCTCTCTAAGCTCCATTGTTGCTCCACAAGCTTAAAAGTGCCCGATCTCTCTCCCTAGCCAATCAAACTTGTTGATTCTTTAGGTATTGGTTGAGAAGGCCTTGATTCACACTTCCACCGAGAGAAAAGTTGATTCCCCCACCTATCCCTTGCGGATCTTGTTACTCTTGGGTGTTTGAGCATCCTAGACGGTTGAGGTCACCTCGAAGCCATATTCCATTGTGGTGAAGCTTCGTGGTCTTGTTGGGAGCCTCCAAGCTTTGTGTGGAGTTGCCCCAACCTTGTTTGTAAAGGTTCGGTCGCCGCCTTCAAGGGCACCTATAGTGGAATCACGGTACCTTGCATCGTGCGAGGGCGTGAGGAGAATACGGTGGCCTTAGTGGCTTTTTGGGGAGCATTGTGCCTCCACACCGCTCCAACGGAGACGTACTTCCTGTCAAAGGGAAGGAACTTCGGTAACACATCCTCGTCTCCATCGGTTCCACTTGTGGTTATCTCTATCCTTTACTTTGTATTTGCTTTCGCTTGTGACTATATCTTAGTAGTCTTAATAGCTCTCGTTGTTAGCTTCTATAGGGTTCACCTCATTGTCATATTATTTGTGAACCCGTATAGTGTTTACCTTAACTTGCTAAGATTAATTAAAAAGTGGTCGTTGTCTATTCACCCCCCCCCTCTAGCCAACCATATCGATCCTTTCAATTGGTATCAGAGCCACGTCTCTTTATTAAGGGTTTAACCACCCGAAGAGTATGGAAGGCGAAGAGGAAGTGAACCATGGGCAACCCGAGGGCATGGACTTGACTTCGGTCACAAGGGACGACTTGAATACGGCTATGGCAGCCCTCAAGACGTCCTTGACGAGCGAAGTCAAAACCATGCTTAAGGAATTAATTGATGGTCTTAGAAGTTCACCCGAACCGGCTTTAGTGGTTAAACCCACCATTTCCGATTCGGAGGCCAACTCCTCTAAGGAAGCGGCTAAAGGTATGCAAACTGCTTCACCTCACGAAAAGGATGGGACTGGAACACATGCCTCTGTTCCACCTCCCATGACTTATGGAGGACCCGTTCTCGCACCTCATCTTAATCCTGTTGGTCCTCCTCCTAAACTTGTGAAAGGTGACTTTGCTAACTGGGTATTTTCTATTAAGTCTCATTTGAATCACAGCTCAACAAACTTGTGGAGAATTATCGAGCAAGGATATTACCCCCATGACCCAAGCAACCTCACTCCAAGAGAAGATGCAGACAATCAATATAATCACTCTGCGCTGTTTATCCTTCAGTCTGCTGTGCCACCTGAAGATCTTCCCCACTTACGTCCCTTCACATTGGCCAAGGATTGTTGGGAGCATATTATGGTGTTGTATAAGGGAAGCTCAAGTATTCAACGATCCAACTATGAAGTGATACTTGATCAGGCCGATGAGTTTGTGATGAAGGAAGAAGAGGACCCTCGTGATCTCTATCGGAGGGTGACTGCTATTGCCGTGGCACTAAAGGATCATGGAAGTAAGGATGTGGATGACACTTGGGTCAAACGCAAGTTCCTCAAAGCCATCATGCCTTTCAACAAAGCCATGTCATCTGTCATTCGTCAGCGGCCAGACTTTCACTCTTTGTCTTCCAGTGAAGTGTTGGATGAGTTCATTGCAATGTCAATCATGAACGAAACTGCCGACAATGCACTTGCTCGTGTCCGATCAAAAACCGCTTCACCCAAACTTGCGTTGAAAGCAAGAGTAATGCTTGAAGAAGAAGAAGAAGATGAGGAAGAGGAGAGCTGCCCGGAAGACACAAAGTATGCCTATCATGAGCACATGGCTCTTGCATCAAGGAAATTCTGGGGAAATAAAAGGAACTCAAGACCAACCTTCAACAAGAACAACTCAAGTGGTTTCAAACCCAAACAACGAGTAAGGACATGCTATAACTGTGGCAACGTGAGTCACTTCGTGGCAGAATGTCCATATGAGAAGAGAGAAGACAATGGAGGCAAGCTCATTCGCAAAGACAGAACCAAATCATTTCCAATCAAGAACAACTTTGTGAAGAAACCTCACCCAAAAGGAATGGTGGCCCTGGAGGAGTATCCTTCTGATGATGATGATGATGATGATACAGTGGCAACGGCAACTGTTGCTATAGCCACTACCCCTTCCCAGAAGGTGTCTCTTTTCAACGCCCCCAACGAGAACCACATCACCAAGTGCCTCATGGCAAAAGGTACCAATCAGGTAACTTCTATCATTAAGACCAACATTACTTCTACTCCTTCATTGTTAAATTGTGTAGAAGATAGTGATGTTGGAGAACTTAATGAACATGATCTTGATAAGTTTCTATGCACTATTAAGGGAGAAACCAAGAAGCATTTTGTTGCTCTCTTGGAACAATTGGGTGAGGCCACTGACCTTATTGAGTCTCATGAGGAGACCATCTCCGAGCTTCATGGACATAGTCGTGACTATGCCGATGAAATTGCCGAATTATCTAGTACTCTTGAAGAAGAGCGCACTCTTCGTTTGGCTCTTGAGGAGTCATATAACGATGACTGCACTAAAATGCAAAAGAAACTGGATCATGATGTTGTTCTTACTCGCATGCTTAAATCTGAAAAGTATGCTCTTGAGGTTGGCCGTGACAGACTCAAAGAAGAGTTTGACATACTTGACAAGGCCCACAAAGCCTTGAAAGGTGCTCATTTCGCTCTGAAAGAGTCTCATGATCAACTCCAAGCAAAGCTTACCAAGGAGATCTCTACTTGTCCTCCCTTTGTGCTAATTGATAATACTTGTGCAACTAACCCTTGTTGTGAGCATGTTCATCTTGTGGAAGAAAATGCCAAGTTAAAGGAGAAACTTGAGAAGGGCCTTGTGTCATGCAGACAAGGTGAGAAGAGTCTGAACGATCTCTTGAGCACTCAAAAGGGTGTTGTAGGAAAGGAAGGAATTGGACTTACCTCCAAGTCAAAAGGTAAAAGAAAGAACAAGAACAAACGATCTCTCACCCTCATGGACATCTTTGTCAAGGAGGGTGAGGGTACTCAGAAGGTGAACAGGAACAAGGTGGACTATGGGAACCTCAAGAAGGGCAAAGCCGCTCCTACTAACACAGCCGGCAAACTCAATTCCTCTTATGTGTTATGTTGTGCTAGTGATGGGCATGTTTATGCCAGATTTATTGGTTCCTACGATGAAGATATTGAATGGGCTATCTGGGTTCCTAAGACCCTTGTCTCTAACATGAAAGGACCCATTAAAAAATGGGTACCTAAAACCAAGCCTTGATCTATTGCAGGAGTTTGCTTCCGGTGGGGTGTCATGGTTGCTCGATAGTGGAGCAACAAATCATATGACCGGAAGCAAGGACTTAGTGGTGGATGTGCACCCTTCTCCATCTATGCCCACCCATGTCCAATTCGCTGATGCATCCTCGTCAAAGGTATTGGGATTTGGTAAGGTGGTCGTCTCTCAAGATTTGTCTATTGAGAAGGTCATGCTTGTTGAGTCTCTTGCCTACAATTTACTTTTCGTTCGTCAACTTGCAATCATGGGTTTTTCCACATTCTTTAATCTTGACACTGTGGTCCTCCTAAGGAGCAAGACTCTTAAAGTAGCCTATGTTGGACATGTCGAAAATGGTCTCTATGTGGTAAACTTTTCAAAGCGACCCACTAAGACTGCGACATGTCTAATGGCTAAAGTTGACGTGGGCTGGCTTTGGCATCGCCGTTTAGCTCATGTCAATATGAGGTCTTTGCAAAGTCTTCTGACAGGGGACCATGTTCGTGGACTAACAAATGTGAGCTTTGCTAAAGATCGTGTTTGCAGTGCTTGCATTGAAGGAAAGATTCATGAAACTGCTCATCGTCCATCAACTCTTATCTACACTAAGAGGCCATTGGAACTTCTTCACATGGATCTGTTTGGTCCTCCAACATTTGATAGTCTTGGAGGCAGAAAGTATTGCTTAGTAATTGTTGACGACTACTCAAGATATACCTGGGTATATTTCTTCAAAAGGAAGAGTGAAACTCAACAAACGGTTATCAACTTTGCCAATGAAGCGCAACGTCAACATGAAGCAAAGATCTTGATGATTAGGAGTGACAACGGCACCGAGTTCAAGAACTACACCCTAGATGAGTTTCTAGGTGATGAGGGGATAAAGCACCAATATTCTGCACCATACACCCCTCAGCAAAACGGCGTGGCAGAAAGGAAGAATCGGACCTTGATAGACGCGGCAAGAACAATGATGGCAGAATTCAAATCTCCATACAACTTCTGGGCAGAGGCCATCAACACAGCATGTCATGCGTCCAATCGGCTCTACATCCGCAAAGGCTTGAACAAGACTCCGTATGAGATTCTAACTGGAAACAAACCCAATCTCAAGTACTTCCGGGTATTCGGTTGTAAGTGTTTCATTCTCAAAAAGGGAGCTCGGTTAGCTAAATTTGATTCTAGAGCACATGAGGGTATCTTTGTTGGTTATGCTACAAACTCTCATGCTTACCGTGTCCTCAACAAGTCCACCGGACTAATTGAGGAGACGTGTAACGTAGAGTTTGACGAAAATAATGGCTCCCAAGTGGAGCAAAGTGGTCTTTGTGATATAGGTGATGAAATTCCTCCCGAAGCCATAAGAAGAATGGGGATTGGTCAAATACTCCCCATTGAGGAACCCCTTGTGGCCGAAGGAGAAGGACAATGCTCTACTCAAGTGGAGCCATCACCCCCACAAGCCCCACACGCTTCCGATGAACAAAGAGAAGACTCTCAACAAGTTGATCAAGCTCTCGGTCAAGATCACTTGCCTAACAATGGTGATGAGCCCCATGATATTCAAGCACTACCCCAAGACCCCGAACCTACTCATGATCAAGATCAAGTGCAACCCCGAGATCTAGAACAAGTAGAAGCACAAGATCAAGATCAAGAGCAACCACTAATACAAGATCAAACTAGTGAACCTGCTCAAGTCGAAGGACAAGATGATCAGGAGACTGTCTCACAATTCCCGTCTGGAGCTCCAACAACCGGCTCAAGACGCAAGGGCAAACAGAAGCAACAAGTCGATGCTCCCCCGTTATCTAATGAAGAACTCTTGGAGCGCCGAGCAGCCAAGCATGCGAACAAGCTGAGAGTCAAGTCACATCTTATGAAGAATGTCCTTGGCAGCTTAAAAAGGGGAGTATCCACTCGTCAACAGCTTTGGAATTATTGTGAGCATCACGCGTTTGTCTCGTATTGTGAACCTCAACAGGTACAGGAAGCGCTCGATGATGAGGATTGGCTTATGGCCATGCACGAAGAACTTAACAACTTCGAGCGCAACCAAGTCTGGGATTTAGTGCCTCGGCCAACGGAGGAACATAATGTCATCGGGACCAAATGGATATTCAAGAACAAGCAAGATGCAAATGGAATTGTGATTCGAAACAAGGCAACATTGGTGGCTAAAGGCTACTCCCAAGTCGAGGGTATCGACTACGGTGAAACCTTTGCCCCTGTCGCTCGTCTAGAATCTATTCGCATGCTACTTGCTTTTGCTTCTCATCATAACTTCAAATTACAGCAAATGGATGTGAAAAGTGCATTTCTTAATGGTCCTTTAAATGAGTTGGTATATGTCAAACAACCCCCGGGATTCGAACATCCCAAGCTCCCAAATCATGTGTACAAACTCAATAAGGCACTCTATGGTCTTAAACAAGCCCCACGCGCGTGGTATGAGTACCTTACTGAGTTGTTACAAGATCGTGGGTTTGAAATTGGGAAGATTGATCCCACTCTTTTTACTAAGAGGGTTAAAGGGGATTTATTCATATGCCAACTATATGTTGATGATATTATCTTTGGCTCTCCTAACACTTCATTCAATGAAGAATTTGCCGCGCTAATGACTGAGAAGTTTGAGATGTCCATGATGGGAGAGTTGAAGTTTTTCCTCGGGTTCGAGATTAAGCAAGGTCTAGAAGGGACATTCATCAAACAAGCCAAGTACACTCAAGACATGCTCAAACGGTTCGAGCTCGAAGATGTCAAACCGGTCAAGTTTCCCATGCCAACCAGATGCAAGCTTGACAGTGATCCCAATGGTAAAGCAGTGGATCAAAAGGTATACCGCTCCATGATTGGATCCCTCCTTTACCTTTGTGCATCTAGACCGGATATTATGTTGAGTGTAGGGATATGTGCACGGTTTCAATCCGCACCAAAAGAAAGTCATTACATGGCTGTCAAACGAATCTTTCGATATTTGGCTCATACCCCAAACTTTGGCCTCTGGTATCCCAAAGGAGCAAACTTCAATCTAGTTGGCTATTCTGACTCAGACTGGGCTGGAGATTGTGTGGAGAGGAAGTCAACATCTGGAGGGTGCCAATTCCTTGGTCGCTCTTTGGTAAGTTGGTCGTCAAAGAAGCAGAACTGTGTCTCCTTATCATCCACCGAAGCTGAGTATGTGGCAGCTGCAAGTTGTTGTGCACAATTGCTATGGATGAGGCAAACTTTAAAGGATTATGGTGTCACTTGTGACAAAGTGCCTCTTCTATGTGACAATCAAAGCGCCATCAAGATCTCCCTCAACCCAGTGCAACATAGCAAAACCAAACATATTGATATTCGTCATCACTTCATCCGCGAACATATCAAGCTAGGTGATATTGAGGTTCATTTCATTCACACTGAAGAGCAACTTGCAGATATTTTCACCAAGCCACTTGATGAAGCAAGGTTCCGGGAGTTAAGGCACGAGCTAAATATCATTGATTCGAGTAATGTGGATTGAAACTAGGCATATTGCACCTCACTTCACATTTCATCTTGGTCTAGATGTAGGCATGGACATAGGGGGAGTGTTGTTCTCTCAATGAACTCTCCCTCCCCCCATTATGCGTAAATCAATCTAGTCTTTCACTTTAGCCATTTTCAAATGGCACTTGTGCCTCAAAGACGAGCATTGGTCATGAACCCAAGGATAATTCTTCGCGGTGTCATACCATTGTCTCAAACATAGGTGGCCTCGGCCACCGCCCCTCCATCCTCTCTTACGTATAAAGGAGAGGATATACTATGACAAGTCGATACCTCTTCTTAGAAGTCACCCTTTTTTTTTCTCACTTGTCATATGCCCAAGTTTTCCCGCCTTCCCAAGCCGCGTTGAAACATGTACAGCGGTACTACCGCCAGGGATAGCGGTACTACCGCCAGGACCCCAGCGGTACTACCGCCAGGGATAGCGGTACTACCGCCAGGACCCCAGCGGTACTACCGCCAGGACCCCAGCGGTACTACCGCCATGGTTAGCGGTACTACCGCCAGAGTTCAAAATCTAACTCGGCCGGCCGGAATATTTCTAGGGTTTCGAGGGGGAGCGGTACTACCGCCAGGACCCCCAGCGGTACTACCGCTGCACCCCAGCGGTATTACCGCTAGGTAGCGGTACTACCGCTGTAGTACAGCGGTACTACCGCCGGGTCAGCGGTACTACCGCTGGACCCAGCGGTACTACCGCTGCCTATACCCCTTGGGCTATATAAAGGGAGGGGGAGCCCGATTTTCAATCTATTTCTTCTTCCTCGCGGCTCCTCCCTCCCCTACCCCGAAAACCTGCTGCTTGGATCTTTCTTGGAGGAGCTCCCTCTTCCCGTTGGTGTGGAAGGGCTGATTTACTTCTTCTTCCTCCTCCAAAACCATGAATCCCGGTAACAAAAGCTCCTCCCCTCTTCTATTTGGTTGTTTTTCGTGTTCTAGGGTTAGGAGCATTGGGGATTGCATTCATTCTGTTGATCCAATGGCTGGTTGCTAAGATTGCTGCCGTGGTTTATGGTTTCATCGTCTAAGATCGGATAGTTGAACCTTTTCATTTAGATCTAAAACGTGCTCTCTCTCTTGCCTATGCATGTTTGTACCTCGTATTACTATGTGTTCCTTTTGACAATAGGGCTGATGGATACGTATTAATGATTATATATTCAGTCCATGCCCTAGAATACGAGTTTTATATGTCTAGATCTGACAGTCAAACCCCAGCGGTACTACCGCCAGGACCCAGCGGTACTACCGCCAGAGGTAGCGGTAGTACCGCTTTGACCCCCCAGCGGTACTACCGCCAGGACTGGCGGTACTACCGCCAGGACTCCCAGCGGTACTACCGCCAGGGCCGACGGTACTACCGCCAGGGCCGACGGTACTACCGCCAGGTGTGGCGGTACTACCGCCAGGAGCATTCACGGTGTTTTCTCCTTGGGCTTAGCAATGCATGTTTTCTTTTGTTTCTTTTCTCTGCACTTTCAAGATTCATTGTCTTGACTTTTCGTGTTGCCTCTTTTTCGCTTTATGGTCTGTGTCACAGGTGGCTCTGCTCGCCGTTCAAACCCCCCACGGGACACGGCATCCAAACAGTTTCGCAACACAGAGGCGCCCGAGGGGTCTGCCACGTCTGGTCTCCCCCCTAAGAAGAAGTCCTTCAAGAAGGTTGCCCACAAGGACAAGAGGGTGAACATCCGAGCAATGTCTCCTAAAGAGTTTCTGCAGTTTCGCACCAAGAACCACTATCTCCAGGAGAGGGAGACGATCGAGGGAGTTGAAAATGTCTGGGTTAAGGACCATTGCAGGATATATCGAGATGTCATTGGAAGCTTCAAGAAGAACTACGTCTCTGTCCAGTGGATTGATTTGGCACATCTTCAGCGGCATACAGATTACTTTGGTGATGCTCTTGCTTTGATTGACAAGATGGGGCTCAAAAACATCATCACCTTCAAGACAGATTTTGATCCCACGGCAGTTGCTCAGTTCTACGTCACTGTTCATTTCTCCCATGATGAACAGCGCTCCATGATTTGGATGACGGGGTCACAGAAGATGACTGGTTCCTGGTCAGAGTTCATGCAGTTCTTGCACATTGATTTTCAGGGTGCTGACACCCCTCTTGGGCTGCGTCCTCACGCTCCAGTCCCCGCTGATAAGGGCCTTGCAAAGGACAGACTGCAGCAACTATATCTGAGGAAGGGGGTGCTTCCCAAGCACCTGGACATTATGCACCGCATCTTTCGGAACACCCTCTTCCCTCGGAGTGGTAACTTCGATGAGGTCCATGGCGTCTTGGCTGGGATGTTGTTACTATGTGAGGAGGCTATGTCTGTGGAGTCTTCTCAATTGGATATTGCAGATGTGATGTTCACAGAACTATGGAACTGCATCATCAACCGTAAGGTCCCTATCTACGGGCCTTACCTGTTTGCTTACATCTGCCACAAGTGGCAACAGGCATTTCCGGGTGAGGTGCTCTACGCACAGTCTGACTATATTGTGCATGACCCAATCAAGCTGCGCATCAAGGATAAGTGGACCAACCCATCTTCCTCCTCTCAGCAAATGGACACAGATACAGAGACCGCTGCTGGTAGAGGACCTGCCTCTCAGCCCCGCTCGTCTGCCATGCCATCTTGGGCTATCAAGTTGCAGGACAAGATGAAGACTCTCTTCTGTATGCAGGCCAAGGGTCAGTATCAGTCACACGTGGCTGATAAGCAGAGCCGCCAGAGGCATAAGCGTGTTCTCAGGACCTTGGATGTGGACATCTCCAGTGGCTCAGAGGACGACATCACGCCGGAGGCCACCTGGATGCAGGCTCAGGGGTACCAGTGGTCGGGTGATGAGGCGGAAGATGAGGAGGAGACTGACCAGGAGGGGACCGACGAGTCTGGTGATCCGGAGGACGAGGAGTAGCTACCTGTGACATTAGGTGTGCCCCTTTTTGGTGTCTTGTGCCAAAGGGGGAGAGAGTCTAGGGATTTGATTTCTTTCGAACTTTGCATTGCTTTGCTGATTTGCTTTGAACTTGGTTCGCTTTGTTTGCTATCGTATGTGAGACATGATCTACCCTATGTGAGTTTAGATTTATTTCCATCATATGCTGTGAGTCATATGTCATATATCTCCATCCTTTTTATTCTCATATTATTTTCCATGCAAATCCGGTATTGTCATCAATCCACCAAAAAGGGGGAGATTGTTGAGGCATAATTTATGCGTAAGTAATTTTGGTGATTGATGACAGTACCGTACAGGACTAATCGTGTGTGTCAAGGTTTCAGGCAACATTCGTCAACGGCACAAGACGACACGACTCCTCTCTTCGGGAACGGAAGCACGGCGCTATCCTAGATTCTCTTCATCTGAGTCATAGGAAAGCCGTACTATTAAGAGGGGATCCGTAGTGGAAAGGTTTGGGTGGAATCTATCTTTGCACACGCACACCTCTATTTTCTCCCTTTCCTTTTTCCTTGGAGTGGCCCTCGCCTGTTTGTTCTTTGCGTCTCGGCAAAATGGTCCCCAGCGGTAGTACCGCTGGTCCCAGCGGTAGTACCGCTGGACTACCAGCGGTAGTACCGCCGTATCCAGCGGTAGTACCGCTGGCTGGCGGTAGTACCGCCCCTGTTCAGCGGTAGTACCGCTGGCCAGCGGTAGTACCGCCCCTGGTCAGCGGTAGTACCGCTCCAGGTGCCCTGTTCCACCTGCCTAGCGGTAGTTCGTGGACGGACCCTTTTGCGAAGACTTTCTCGGCGGTAGTAGTGTTTATACACTACCAAGGGCCAGCGGTAGTACCGCTGCTCCAGCGGTAGTACCGCTGGAAGCCCCAGCGGTAGTACCGCCAGACAGCGGTAGTACCGCTCCTTCCCAGCGGTAGTACCGCTGGATCTCGGGCAGAGAGTGGGAAAACGGTCTGAATTTTCCCCCCACTATATAAAGGGTTCTTCTAGCTAAGGAACTCTATCTCTTACCTCTCTAAGCTCCATTGTTGCTCCACAAGCTTAAAAGTGCCCGATCTCTCTCCCTAGCCAATCAAACTTGTTGATTCTTTAGGGATTGGTTGAGAAGGCCTTGATTCACACTTCCACCGAGAGAAAAGTTGATTCCCCCACCTATCCCTTGCGGATCTTGTTACTCTTGGGTGTTTGAGCATCCTAGACGGTTGAGGTCACCTCGAAGCCATATTCCATTGTGGTGAAGCTTCGTGGTCTTGTTGGGAGCCTCCAAGCTTTGTGTGGAGTTGCCCCAACCTTGTTTGTAAAGGTTCGGTCGCCGCCTTCAAGGGCACCTATAGTGGAATCACGGTACCTTGCATCGTGCGAGGGCGTGAGGAGAATACGGTGGCCTTAGTGGCTTTTTGGGGAGCATTGTGCCTCCACACCGCTCCAACGGAGACGTACTTCCTGTCAAAGGGAAGGAACTTCGGTAACACATCCTCGTCTCCATCGGTTCCACTTGTGGTTATCTCTATCCTTTACTTTGTATTTGCTTTCGCTTGTGACTATATCTTAGTAGTCTTAATAGCTCTCGTTGTTAGCTTCTATAGGGTTCACCTCATTGTCATATTATTTGTGAACCCGTATAGTGTTTACCTTAACTTGCTAAGATTAATTAAAAAGTGGTCGTTGTCTATTCACCCCCCCCCTCTAGCCAACCATATCGATCCTTTCACCACTAACATGGACGTACGGTAGCACTAGGGATGGCAATGGGTACCCATTACCCACGTACCCTGCGGGTAAAAACCCTATTAGGGTAAGGGTATGGGGCACAAATTTAGCAATGGGTATATAAATAGGAAAATCCGGAACCCATCGGGTAGAGCGGGTACGGGTATGGGATCATATAACCCATACCCACATACCCATGTACCCATATATAATCTTTGTAAAATCAATATTATCTCTACAATCTACACTATATCAAGAGTTTGTGAAATGAAAATGTATGACTATGTGTTGTTGTTTATGACTATATGATGTTTTTTATAAGTATATGTTGTTGTTATAATCAATTTTTGTAAACTATGATTATATATTGTTGTTTATGATTATAAATTGTTCAACTTGTTGATTTGCAAACATGGGTAATTTTACCCGCGGTTACCCGTCTACCGTGTCGGGTAAAGTGTATGGGAAAAAGTTGTACCCGTTGACGAGTAAGGGTATGGGGTGGCTCTTGCATTTGATCTTCCTTCCCTACCCTCTACTTACATTTGCATGTCTTTACTTTCCGCTGCAATACTCTTAGATTTGCATGTGTAGGGTGAACTTGACTAGTCATATATGCTAAAACTGGCCCACAACTAAAATTGGGATAAGGCTAAGTTTTTAATTGGTCAAGTAGTCTAATCACCCCCTCTAAACATACTTCGGATCCTACAAGTGGTATCAGAGCTTTGATATCCATTGCGTTGGTTTCACAACCTAAGAGGGTATGGCATCTAGTGAGGGAAATTACCACCATAGAGGTCCATATTTTGATTGTATAAACTTTGCTAGTTAGAAGCATAAGATGAAAATGCATATTTTTGGTCATAACCCTATCGTTTGGGTTTTTTTTCGTGTTGGTGTGCAAGGTGATTTCTTCGGTGATGGAAGGGAACCAGATCGTGATGCGACAACAGAAGAATTAAATATGTTGCAATACAATGATCAAGCCTGTGACATTTTGTTCAAGTGCTTGTGCCCCAAAGAATCAACAAAATTAGCCACCTTGAGAATGCAAAGGAAATTTGGGATACTTTGGTTGATATGCACGAAGGTACTGAATCCATCAGGGAATCTAAGTTGGAGCAAGTTCAAGAGGAAGGATGGTGAAGGAGTTGGTGAGATGTACTTTAGGCTAGCTCTCATAACAAATGAGATTGCGAGCTTAGGAACCGAAGAGATGACCCACAAATTCATCATCAAGAAGAACTTAGAGCCTTGGATGGAATATACGACACCGTGTGCACATTGATCAAGATGATACCAAACTACAAGGATCTCAAGCCAACAAAAGTTATTGTAAGGATTGTCTCTCATGAAATGTCACTCAAGGAAAAAGTTGAGTTGCACAACAAGTCAAGCGGTGCTTGCAAAGCTTCAAGTGATACTCCTGCTACTTCAAATGACAACCTTGTTACCAATGAAGGGATAAACCTCATGGTCAGAAAATTCAACAAGATATAGAAGAGTGGAGGTAAAGAGAGAAGCTCAAGCTCAATATATGAACAGAAGCCTTCATCTAGTCATGACCGAAACTGCTACAATTGTGGAAAGCTCGGACACTATTCGAATGAGTGCTCGGCTCCCCACAAACAAAGAGTAGAGATGCCTAGAATACGAAGCTCAAGAGATGATTCACCTCGCACAGAGAGGAGTAGAAAAGATCGTTATGAACGAAGACACTCGTGGAGAAGTAAGGAATCAGAGAAGAAGGACAAGTACACCACGAGTGGCTCAAGAAGAAGACGTCAAGCTCATGTTGGTTAATGGGTATCCGGCTCCGAGTCCCACAACCGATCTGAGAGAAGCTACCACTCCAACTCCGACTATAGTCAATATGAAGGTGTTGCCGGTCTTGCACTCATTTCCTCCAACTCCTACGACATATTTGATTCACCAAATGAAGGAATTGGAAGCTGCTTCATGGCAAAAGGCCCCAAGGTATCACACCCCGAGTATTTTGACTTTGATAGTGATGAGGATGATATTGTAAGAGATGACGGCTTTCTTTTTTATAAGACTAGAGAAAACATTGAAAATGAACTTGATATAATCATGCTAGTCAAGAGAAGTCGATTGATGATGATAAGAAAGAGATTGAACGACTAACTAAAGTATTAAACACTCTTAAGTTAGCTCATGAAACTACTCTATAAGATCATAGAGAGCTTGCAAGAACTCATGATAAGCTACGCTTCGAGAAGCTAAATTTAGAGAAAGAGCATGAGTTTATAAAAGCAATCAATGATGATCTTAAAAAGAAGAGTTTTTCTTATCTAGCCAGATGATTACTCTTGTCTACTTTTGTTCCAGAAGTTAAACCTAAGAACACTAATAACAAAGTAAAAGTGCAATCATGACCTTACTTTTATGTTGTTGACAACATACACAAAGGTAACTAATCACCTTTGTCAAGTGCGTTTCACGTTAGTTCCCATGAGATTATTTGTGTGGATCATAACTGACGTTTTCACGATACTCAAGTACAGAGAAACAAGACAAAAAGCTCTATATATTTTGGGTTTACTCTTGAGTATAGATAGCCCGCACTATTAAGAGGGGATCACTCATTCTCGTGATAGACTTGCTCAAAAATCTAAGAAAAACCCGATGGTTGAGTTTCTGTCTTGGCTAAATTGTTTTGGTCTATGATGGCTCGGACGTCCGACGTCTCCATACGACTGAAGCTTCACACCTCTTGGATGTCTGACGCCCCCCGGAGGTCCACTGCTTCCTCACCAGCGTTGAATCCTCGGATTTCTAGTCCTTCCAGTCTATTGGCCTCCGGACGTTCGTATGTGGCTGGAGATCCGATGTCGTCCCAACAAAACCAAACTATCGGACATCTGGACCTTTTAGACGGCCGTGCGCTGGACGGCCGATGCACTTCGGTCGTCCGAACACTATGCTGAAACCTCCCTCTGCTGCACTAACCTTCTCTCTCGAGTGGTCGGACGTCCGCCCTTCCTTTTGCTTCGGAAGACCGGAGCCTATAGGACGTCCGACAAGTACGCATCATAAGTGACTACCAATGGCCATTTTTACACTACTACTATATATACCCTCTTCCCATCTCGGATGGGGGTTGTCCAACACACTAGAAAGATTCCAAGAACACCTTTCTCCCTCACTCTCTCCCCTCCTCACCAAATCCCATATCCCAAGAGCTTTTGTGAGGATTCTTGAGTGTTGTTCCAATCAAAAGATAGATCGTCCCTCTCTCCTCCCTCAACCATAGCAATTCGTGATTTGAGCAAGTCTTGAGCGGTTCCCTTGATCTTGTTACTCTTGGAGATTGGAGACTCATAGTCGGTAGGAGTCCTTGGGAGAGGAATCAAACCATATTGATTCCCCCGGCAAGTTTGTGAGGGTTTGGAGGCCACCTCAAGGCCTACCACTGGTGGTTGAGAAACGCCTTCGTGGTGTTGTCGCAAGGAGAGAATAGGGTGATCCTTCGTGGCGTTGGTGTGCTTTCGTGGTAACATCCACCTCTCTAGATGGTGATCTAGCTTCCCCTTAAGGAAGTGAACACCGAGATACATCATGGTCTCTTGGAGTTGCGGTTATTCCTAACCCTAGCTCCGTACTTGTGATTACTTCTCGCCTTACCTATTTAACTTGTTTCCATATTAAGGTTTGTTTATCTAGTTAGGTGCTTAGCTTGTATATCATATATGCCACCTTATCACCGGTGCAATTGTTAGGCTAAAAGTTCATATTCCACATATTGCCTAAAATCCAAGTAACAACTAAAATTCGTAATTGTACCTATTCACCCTTCTAGGTCAACCTCGATTCTTTTCAATTGGTATCACACCCTCATGCTCTAATCGTGTGGCTTAACCGCCCTAGAGTGAGATGGATAAGGATGGGAACCCTCTGTTTGCACTTCCTCTTGAGTGAGGGTTGATAACCCACAAGTACAGGGGATCGCAATAGTTTTCGAGGGTAGAGTATTCACCCCAAATTTGTTGATTCGACACAAGGGGAAGTCAAAGAATATTCTCGAGTATTAGAAGTTGAGTTGTCAATTCAACCACACCTGAAAGACTTAGTATCTGCAGCAAAGTTTCAGTAGCAAAGTAGTGTGATAGCAATGGTAGCAACGGTAACAGTAGCAGTAGGGACAGCAGGAAAAGGCTCGTAGGCTTTGGATCGGTGATGGATAATTATGTCGGATGACATTCATCATGTATCAGTTATAACATGGGGTGATTTGTAACTAGCTCCAGTTCGTTAATGTAATGTAGGCATGTATTCCGTATATAGTCATACGTGCTTATGGAAAAGAACTTGCATGACATCTATTGTCCATCCCTTCCGTGGCCGTGGGGTCCTAATGGAAACTAAGGGATATTAAGGTCTCCTTTTAATAGAGAACCGGAACAAAGCATTAGCACTTAGTGAATACATGAACTCCTCATACTATGGTCATCTCCGGGAGTGGTTCTGGCTATTGTCACTCCAGGGTTGCCGGGTCATAACACATAGTAGGTGACTACAACTTGCAAGATAAGATCAAGAACACACATATATTGATGAAAACATACTAGGTTCAGATCTGAAACCATGTCACTCGGGCCCTAGTGACAAGCATTAAGCATAGCAAAGTAGTAGCAACATCAATCTTAGAACATAGTGGATACTAGGGATCAAACCCCATCAAAAATAACTCGATTACATGATAGATCTCATCCAACCCATCACCGTCCCGCAAGCCTACGATGAGATTACTCACGAACGGTGAAGAGCATCATGGAATTGGCGATGAAGGATGGTTGATGATGACGACGGCGATGATTTCCCCTCTCCGGAGCCGAGAACGGACTCCAGATCTGCCCTCCAGAGCAAGAAGAAGTGGTGGTGGCGGCTCCATTTCGTAAAACGCTATGAACTCTTCTCTCTTAATTTCTTTTGCGAAAGAGACTATATAGAGCTGGAGTTGGAGGCGGCGGAGCCACGAGGGCCTCACAAGCCTGCCAGGCGGCGCCAGGGGGGCCCGCGCCTCCTGGGCTTGTGGGCTCCTAGCACTGTCCCTCCAGGTAATTCTTGCACCAGTATTTTTTATATATTCCACAAAAATTCCTCTTAAATTTCCAGGTCATTCCGAGAACTTTTATTTCTGAGCAAAAACAACACCATGGCAATTCTGCTAAAAACAGCGTGAGTCTGAGTTAGTTCCATTCAAATCATGCAAATTAGAGTCCAAAACAAGGGCAAAAGAGTTTGGAAAAGTAGATACGATGGAGACGTATCAACTCCCCCAAGCTTAAAGCATTGCTTGTCCTCAAGCAATTCAGTTGACAAACTAAAAGAGACAAAAGAAAAACTTTTATGAAGTCTGTTTGATCTTGTTGTTGCAATTATGTCTAACTCATATTCAGATTTTCAGGAAGATCATAAGCTAACCACATAAGCAATGACATTTAGGTCTCATGGTAGACTCATATCAGTGGGAAAATCAACTAGCGAGCAATAATAATAAGTTTCAAATGTCAATACTTCAATCAAAACAATCATGAAGCAATATGAATCGATGGTATCTCGCTAGCTCTTTCTGAGACCGCAAAACTTAAATGCAGAGCACCTTCAAATACCAAGGGCTGACTGAACATTGTAATTCATGGCAAAGAAGATCCAGTTACAGTCATACTCAATAACAATTAATAGCAAAGCATAAAAATGACGGAGCTGCGCTCTAATTGGTGCTTTTATAAGGAGAGGATGACTCAACAGAAACATAAATAGATAGGCCCTTCGCAGAGGGAAGCATTGATTTGAAGAGGTGCCAGAGCTCAAGCTTTGAAGACAGAGATAAATAATTTTGGGTGGCATGCTTTCATTGTCAACACGATGACCAAGAGTTTTCACCATCTTCCATGCTACACATATTATAGGCGGTTCCCAAACAGAAAAGTAAAGTTTTAACTCCCCCACCACAGATCAATCACACTCCACGACTAGCCGAATCATCGGGTGCCGTCCATACCAACAACAATCCAGGGGGAGTTTTGTTTGCAATTATCTTTTCGATTTGAGCATGGAACTGGGCATTCCGATTACCGGCCCCTTTCTCGTGAGTGATAGTGAATAAACACATATCGAGGATAACACGCCTAGCATGGAAGATACTGACCGCCCCTTGTCGCCACATGAGCAGTTCGGGCATACAAAACAGATTATTTCTTGAAGATTTAGAGAGTGGCACATGCAAATTTACTTGGAACGGCAGGTAGATACCGCATATAGGTAGGTATGGTGGACTCATATGGAACAACTTTGGGTTTATGGAATTGGATGCACAAGCAGTATTCCCGCTTAGTACAAGTGAAACCTAGCAAAAGACTGGGAAGCGACCAACTAGAGAGCGACAACAGTCATCAATATGCATTGAAATTAACCAACATTGAGTGCAAGCATGAGTAGGATATAAATCACCATAAACATGAATATCATAGAGGCTATGTTGATTTTGTTTCAACTACATGCGTAAACATGCGCCAAGTCAAGCCACTTGCATTATTCAAAGGAGGATACCATCCTATCATACTACATCATAATCATCTTGAAATTCATGTTGGCATCCAAGACAAACCATTATAAGCTCCTAGCTAATTAAGCATGACAACAAAAACTATGATCTCTAAGTTGTCATTGCAAACATGTTTCTCTCATAACAAAGCTGAATTAGGAACGATGAGCTAGTCATATTTACAAAAACAAAATAGATTGAGTTCGTGCCAGCTTTTCCAGGCTCAGTCACTTCATCATATATCGTCATTATTGCCTTTCACTCGCACGACCGAATGATGTGAATAATAATGAGAGTGTTCGTGCATTGGACTAAGCTGGAATCTGCAAGCAAACACAGAGGAGAATACAAAGTAATATGGCTCTTTGACAGATAAACAATAATGCATACGAGAGCCACTAAACATTGTAACCATGGTCTTCTACCTTGACCCAAAGACAAAGAAAACTATTTACACGGGAAAGCTCCCAACAAGCAATAGAAGAACGAGAAATCTTTTGGGGTTTTCTTTTAAACCACTAAGCAAGCTGGAGAGTGAACTTACAACTATTTTTTTTGTTTTTCTCAAACTAGACAAACACACGAGAAGAAAGCGAGAAAAAGAAATAAACTAGCATGGATCATAGAGTGGCAAGGTGTGAACACCGGCTATCAAAGTCAAAGTGTGAGCAAGAATATAAAGTCGGTGAGAAACACGTACTCCCCCAAGCTTAGGCTTTTGGCCTAAGTTGGTCTACTCCCACGGCGGCTGGTCCGGGCGATATCCAAAATCATAATGGGGGTTGTACGGGAATGCGGCAGCTACCGCCTGAATAGCTGTCTCACGGAGGCGAGCAGCCTTCGCCTCCCTCTCATACTCCTCTGCCTCTCCTCTGGTCATGTAATATCTATGTTTTACCCGAAAGTCAAAGAAGGCAGGAGCAGGAAGCGTAATATGGAAAACACATTGTCGGTTAAATATTAACTGGTATAGGAGGGATTCATTATCCCTCTCAAGGAACTGATAACGTGTCACAGCGGCGCGATCAAGGAAAGTTGTATGTAGTGGGGGATCTCCTCCGCGGATGGGTACTCCAAGAAAATTTGCTATGCAAGTGGCATAGATCCCACCAAATAAATCCCCTTCATTAGCATTATTATTTATCCTCCTCGCGATTATAGCTCCCATGTTGAAACTTCTATCACCCGTTACTGCGCTCTTAAGAATACTAAGGTCAGGTGCGCAGAGGTGACAATGCTCAATCTTGCCGTTAATGCATCTACCTATGAAGAGGGCAAAGTAATGCAAGGCAGGAAAATGAATGCTCCCATGGTAGCCCGCGTAATATCTCTAGTTTCTCCAACAGTTATACTAGAGAAAAATCTCTAATTGAAGACTTAGGAGGATCATTAAGACTATACCAATCAGGTATCTTGCAAATTCTATTGAAATCCTCTAAATCCATGGTATACGATTTGTCATAGAGATCAAACCATATGGAAGTGTCACGGCCAACTGGAAATTTAAATCTACGAACAAAAGAGGCAGTGAGAGTAGTATAATGTTCACATTTATTGGAGATGAATTCTTCGAGCCCGGCGTTGTGAAAAATGTATTAAACTCGTGTTTGAAACCTGCATCAATCCTGAATTCATCAGAAGGCGATTCACATGGTTGTACCTATGCGTTCCTCGGTTGATAAGGATCGGGCTCCCGAATCGTGAGACGGGGACCCCTCTTGCTTGAAGAACCACCATGATAGTTTTTCCTGAACAACTTCTTTTTCTGAAATTTTTAGTGACTCAAAAGAAAAATGAACAAGGCTCAACAAAACTCAAAGCAACTACTCCTACAAGTGCCTAGAGGCCATATCATGCATCAAAACTACTTGGCACCAACTAAAATTAACGTGCAAAGCTCAAGAACAGGGTCACCAAGGCAGCAATAATACGCAACAAATAAAGCACTAGAGCAAAAACTAATTGGACCAATGGAGGAGTCACATACCAAGGAACAATTCCCCCAAAACAGTTTGGTGAATGGGGCTTTGCACAAGGAGATCGAAAAACGCAGCAAGAAGAGCAAGAGCACGGGTTTGAGCTGTGGAATGATTTTTTGTGGAGGTAGAAGAAGGAGATGGGAGCTAGAATAAGTGGAGGGGCCCACGTGGGGCCCACAAGCCTGCCAGGCGCGGCCAGGGGGGTTGCCTGCGCCTCATGGGCTTGTGGCCCACTGGTGCATCCCCCTGACTAGCTCTCTATCTCAGAATTTTTCAAAAATTCCAGAAAAAATCATACTTGATTTTTAGGGCATTTGAAGAACTTCTATTTTTGGGACGCAAAAGGCAGAAAACAGGAAAATAAAGCTAAATTTATTATTTTTCTTATAAACAACAGAAAATAAAAGTTCGGAATAGAAGGTTGTGACTCTTAGATTCATCCATCTCATGGTCATCAAAGGAAATCCGTCAATGAGGTTGATCAAGTCTCCTTAACAAACTTTTTTCGAATCACATGAAACTAGAGAATTTTCGAATAATCACTAGGTGACCTCAATGGGATGTGCATATCCCCAACAAGTAAATCATACTTCATCTTGACAGTAGGTATAGGGCATTCAAAGCTTCCAATAAGAATTGATGAAGTTTTTCAATAGCATTGATGCAATGTACTCGATATTGTTTCTTCGGAAAGTGCACCGTATGCTCATGACCATTGACATGGAAAGTGGCATTGCCTTTGTTGCAATCAATAACAGCCCCTGCAGTGTTTAAAAAGGGTCTTCCAAGGATGACCGCCATGGCATCATCCTTGGGAATATCCATAATAACAAAGTCTGTTAAGATAGTAACGTTAGCAACCACAACAGGCACATCCTCGCAAATGCCGATAGAGAAAGTAGTTGATTTGTCGGCCATTTGCAAAGACATTTCAGTGGGTGTCAACTTATCCAATTCATGTCTATGATAAAGAGAGAGAGGCATAACAATAACACCGGCTCCAAGGTCGCATAAAGCAGTTCTAACATAGTTTCCTTTAATGGAGCAAGGTATAGTGGGCACTCCGGGATCACCTAGTTTCTTAGGAGTTCCACCCTTGAAGGTGTAATTAGCAAGCATGGCGGAAATCTCAACCTCAGGTATCCTCCTTTTATTGGTCACAATATCTTTCATGTACTTAGCATAAGGAGACATTTTGAGCATATCTATCAAACGCATTTGCAGAAAGACAGGTCTAATCATTTCAACAAAGCGCTCAAAATCCTCATCATCCTTTTTCTTGGATGGTTTGGGAGGAAAGGGCATGGGTTTCTGAACCCATGGTTCTCTTTCTTTACCATGCTTCCTAGCAATGAAGTCGTTCTTATCATATCTCCTATTCTTAGGTTGTGGGTTATCAAGATCAACACGTTCAATCTCCACATCCTTATCATTACTAGGTTGAGCATCATCATGAACACCACTATAGATATTATCACTAGGCTCATGTTCATCACCAGATTGTGTTTCGGCATCAGAAACAGAGATATCATTTGGATTCTCAGGTGTAACGGCAGCAGGTTTGCTAGCATGCAAGTTCCTATCATCTTTCCTTTTCTTCCTATTACTAGGATGACTAGGTGCCTCAGTGCTAACTCCTTGAGAATCTTGTTCAATTATCTTAGGATGGCCCTCGGGATACAAAGGTTCCCGAGTCATTCTACCACCTCTAGTGATAACTCTAACAGACTTGTCATTCAACTCATTGAGCAAGTCATTTTGAGCCTTAAGTACTTTTTCTGCTTGAGTAGTGACCATAGAGGCATGTTTACTCAAAAGCTTAAGATCATTGACATTTCTATCCACACAAGCACTTATATGATCAATCATACGAGCATTTTGCCTCAATTGTCTGCTAACATAATCATTGAAACTTTGTTGTTTGGCAACAAATTTATCAAATTCATCTAAGCATAAGCTAGCAGGTTTATCAAAAGGAATATCACTCTCATTGAATCTACGAAGAGAATTTACCTCTACTACCTGTGTCGGGTTATCAATACCATGTATTTCTTCGATAGGTGGTAGATTCTTGACATCTTCAGATTTGATACCTTTCTCTTGCATAGATTTCTTGGCTTCTTGCATATCTTCAGGACTGAGGAATAGATACCCCTTTTCTTCGGAATTGGCTTCGGAGGTGGTTCGGGAATAGTCCAAGCATTATCATTGCTCAAGATATTATTCAATAGAATCTCAGCTTGTTCCACAGTTCGTTCCCTGGAAACACAACTAGCACAACTATCTAGGTGGTCCCAAGAAGCATCAGTTAGTCCATTATTAAAGATATCAAGTATTTTATTTTTCTCAAGAGGGTGATCAGGCAAAGCATTCAGTAACTGGAAAAGCCTCCCCCAAGCTTGTGGGAGACTCTCTTCTTCAACTTGCACAAAGTTATATATATCCTGCAAGGCAGCTTGTTTCTGAAGGGCAGGAAAATATTTCTCAGAGAAGTAGTAGATCATATCCTGGGGACTACGCACACAACCAGGAGCAAGAGAAGTAAACCAAGTCTTAGCGTCACCCTTTAGCGAGAAAGGAAACAACTTAAGGATATAGTAGTGGCGGATCTTTTCCTCACTCGTGAATAGGGTGGATATATCGTGCAACTTAGTAAGATGTGCTACAACCGTTTCAGACTCATAACCATGAAAAGGATCAGATTCGACCAAAGTGATTAACTCAGGATCGACAGAGAATTCATAATCCTTATCAGTAACAAAAATGGGCGAAGTAGCAAACCTAGGATCGTATTTCATCCTAGCATTCAGAGATTTTTCTTTCCACTTGCGCAATAAATTCTCAAGATCATAGCTATCCTTACAAGCAAGAAAGTCCTCAGCTACGTCTCCCTCCATAACATAACCCTCAGGTATATTAGTTAATTCATATCTAGGAGAGCTAGTTCTAACAGGTGAAATAGCAGGTTCTACTTCAATAATTTCAGCAGTTTCAGAAGTATCATCACATCCAACAGCAACTCTAGCAATTTGTGCATCAAGGAATGCACCCAGTGGCAAAGCAGTATCAACCAAAGCATCATCATAAGCATCATGGATACTAGAAGTAGCATCATAAAGCACACGCGACACATCCGAATTTCTAGTAGGTGGTGGTGTCACAAACTTACTCATAACTGAAGGTGAATCAAGTGCAGAGCTAGATGGCAGTTCCTTACCTGTCCTCGTAGTTGAGGGCAAGACTTTAGTTTTTGGATCTCTCGGATTCCTCATAGTGATCAACAGACGTAAATCCCAAGTGACTGAGAGAATAAAGCTATGCCTCCCCGGCAACGGCGCCATAAAATAGACTTGATAACCCACAAGTATAGGGGATCGCAACAGTTTTCGAGGGTAGAGTATTCAACCCAAATTTGTTGATTCGACACAAGGGGAAGTCAAAGAATATTCTCGAGTATTAGCAGTTGAGTTGTCAATTCAACCAGACCTGAAAGACTTAGTATCTGCAGCAAAGTTTCAGTAGCAAAGTAGTGTGTTAGCAATGGTAGCAACGGTAACAGTAGCAGTAGTGGCATTAGGAAAAGACTCGTAGGCATTGGATCGGTGATGGATAATTATGTCGGATGACATTCATCATGTATTAGTTATAATATAGGGTGATTTGTAACTAGCTCCAGTTTGTCAATGTAATGTAGGCATGTATTCCGTATATAGTCATACATGCTTATGGAAAAGAACTTGGATGACACCTATTGTCCATCCCTCCCGTGGTAACGGGGTCCTAATGGAAACTAAGGGATATTAATGTCTCATTTGAATAGAGAACCGGAACAAAGCATTAGCACTTAGTGAATACATGAACTCCTCATACTATGGTCATCTCCGGGAGTGGTTCCGGCTATTGTCACTCCGGGGTTGCCGGGTCATAACACATAGTAGGTGACTACAATTTGCAAGATAGGATCAACAACACATATATTGATGAAAACATAATAGGTTCAGATCTGAAATCATGGCACTCGGGCCCTAGTGACAAGCATTAAGCATAGCAAAGTAGTAGCAACATCAATCTTAGAACATAGTGGATACTAGGGATCAAACCCCATCAAAACTAACTCAATTACATGATAGATCTCATCCAACCCATCACTGTCCAGCAAGCCTACGATGAGATTACTCACGAACGGTGAAGAGTATCATGGAATTGGCAATGAAGGATGATTGATGATGACGACGGTGATGATTTCCTCTCTCCGGAGCCCAGAATGGACTCCAGATCTGCCCTCCAGAGGAGGAACAGGTGGTGGCGGCAGCTCCGTGTCGTAAAACGCGATGAACTCTTCTCTCTTAATTTTTTCTGGGCAAAAGAGACTATATAGAGCTAGAGTTGGAGGCAGCGGAGCCACGAGGGCCTCACAAGCCTGCCAGGCGCGGCCAGGGGGGGCCCGCGCCTCCTGGGCTTGTGGGCTCCTTGCTCCGTCCCTCCAAGTAATTCTTGCGCCAGTATTTTTTATATATTCCACAAAAAATCCTCATAAATTTCCAGGTCTTTCCTAGAACTTTTATTTCTACGCAAAAACAACACCATGGCAATTTTGCTAAAAACAACGTCAGTCCGGGTTAGTTCCATTCAAATCATGCAAATTAGAGTCCAAAACAAGGGCAAAAGAGTTTGGAAAAGTAGATACGATGGAGACGTATCAAGGGTCTTCATCTATGGATGAAAGGAGATCCTCACTTCTGAGGATCTTGAATGGGCCCTTGCTAAGTAGAAAGAGGAAAATGATGCTTCCATTGAGGCCTTGGTCAAAATGAGGTTGGATGCATTAGGTGCAAAAACTCCACCACTCGAGAACCCAATTGGTGTGATAAAACAACGAAATTCATCTCTCCCTAATTTGGGCCAACAACCTCAAGTTGATAACAACACCGGTGTCCATGGCTATATGCAAGACCTAGAGTGGAGAAGCCTATGTATAATGTTGGGGAAAACCCTCCTTTACTTGATGACACTGTCGATTTTTCTTTGTGGAGAGTTAGTATGCAGGATCATCTTAGGTTTGGCAATGATGAGATGATGGAGATCTTGGATAAAGGTTACAACCCCATGAACCCCAAGAATCTCACACCGGGCGAAGTATATGACAAGCACCTCAATGACACCATGATCATGCTCATAAGAAAGGGTATGTATGACAAGCACAAATATCCCTACATTCACCTATCAAATGCAAAAGAAATTTCAAATATCATTGTGATGACCAAGACGGGAACATCATCTCTTCATCTTGCACAATGTGAGATTGCAAAAGGTACATTAGGATATTTCTGCGTGGAGAAAGGTGGGAACCCCAAGCATCTTCTTGAGAGATTGATGACACTTGTTGCCGACATAGAATCATATGATTGTGACAAGAGCCAAGATGGATTAAACTCGACCAAACATTTTCTTGTGGATAAACTACTAAATTCTCTTGCTCCATATCACCATCAAATGGTATGGGACATAATGAGAGAGCATGGTTTTAAGGACATATCTCCCGATGATGTCATTTCAACCTTCCAATTATTTGAAGAATCAAAGGTTAGTGCTACAAGACATCTTGCCATGCATGGCTCCTTATCACCCAAGACAAATCTTGCCTTGAAGGCCAAGCATGTGAGGGATGATGATGTTAGTGAAGAAGAAGAATAAGAAGAAGAAGAAGAAGAATGTTATGAAGATGACTCAGATGATGGGCTCTCATATGAATACATGGCCCTCTTTGTGAAGAAGTTTAGTGTGGGAAAATTCAAGGGAAGATTCCAAAAGAAGAAAATAAGGATTTACAATTATGAAGAAACCACCCACTTCTCAAATGAGTGTCCCTATGAAAAGAGAGAAGACAAACCAAGATTTGTGAAGACTTTTGTAAAGAAGAAGTTTCCCAACCCATTAAACTCCAAGTTCAGGATGATAGTTGGGAAGGGAATGGATTCTCAAGATGAATCCGACCCCAATGATGTTGGGGGTCTTGCGGGCGTAGCCCAGGACACTCAAACCACATTGAGACTTGTCAACAAAAGTGGTGATGTTGTCACATACAACTACATGAAAGACTGCAAAGATAATGCAAACAAATGTCTCATGGCAAATTGAGTGGTAGAAGATGATGATGTACAAACATCTTCGGACAATGTGAAGGTAACTCCACAACCTAACCCTCCTCTATTTTCCTCTACCACATCTAGTGATGAATATCTTTATGCAGAGGATCATGATCATGAATATGAAGTAAGTGATGCTATGTTTGCTAAAATGAAGAAAGTCATGTGCTCTCTCAAAGGAAAGAAACTCATTACGTTTTGTATGCTTATGGAGATGGTGAGTAAGCACACCACCTCCATTAAGGAACTCGAAACCTTCGTTACCGAGGAAAATGAGAAATGTGAAATCCTTGAGCAAAAAATCGTATATGAGGAAGCACGTAATGACGAATTGTGTTTAAAAATAGGTGCAAACATTGATAAGCACACTAAAGAACTTTCCTCTTTGACAAAGACTAAAAGCGCTTATGAAGTGTTAAAAATGAAAAGTGTAAGCTTGAAGAGTCTCATGCCACTCTTTCTAAGGATTGTGAGCTTTTACATTTGTCTCTCAAGACAAAGGAAGAGGAGCTCGACATTCTTACAAACAAATTCAACTAACTCAAGCTTACATATCTTAACACTCTTGGCAAAGTTTACTCCTCTCCTATGATAAATTTTCATGCCTGTGCTACTAACCCTAGTGGATACCTAGCTAGTGTACTTGAGAAGAACCGATTGCTAAAGGCTCAAATTAAAAAAGGGCCCGTGTCATGTGCGTTAGAGCATATTTCTCCGTATGTTGTTTTGTTAATTTATGACAATCCCTATGGACTAATGGTTGCCTTAAGTTATATTTGAAGGATTTGTCCATAGGCACTTCTTGAAGTCCATATGTGCATTGGAGCATATTTCTCCGTATGTTGTATTTGAAGGATTTATATGATGACCAAGGTGGTATTCAAGGTATTATCTAAAGAATGGTCATAAAGACACAAGGTTGATCAAGACTAAGCAAAGAGTAAATCAAGATGACCAACACACAAGGCGTACAAGATGTACCGAGAGGGGTCAAGTGATCCCATGGTATGGTAAGCATTGTCCATAACGCTTTTGTGTACTAACCCATGGTCTTCGTGAGAGTTATATATATGTGGAGTTAGGTGTGTTTCCATGGGTTTGCGTCAAGATGAAGATCTCATTCAACCTACGAAGGATGACATTAGGTGGTGATCGTCATCAAGATTGAGGTGTGCAAGTTCAAGTGGAGCATCACGAAGATATCATGCTTGAAGCTTTCCATCCATTGTGGTGGCAATGGACTTGTGAACATGTGTTGAAGAGTGGATCACCCATAGTGAGTATGGGGGAGCAATCAACTAGTCTTCATCAAACCAACGTAATGAAGAAAGGTGGTCCATCTCGAGGAAACCAAGATCATCATCATCTAGCCTGAGAGGACTAGCTGCAAGGTATAGGTTTGCCTTTGATAGGATTTTCTCTTTTAGGATAGATTGTCGTACTGTCAAGGGGGGCTCTCAAGTGAGTAGTTTGATCGTATCGTTCGTTGAGAGCTCAAACCATTTGCATCCTTGCATCATCTTTCTTGTTTCTTGTTTGGTTATTCTCTTTGTGAGTTGTAGAGCTTATGGTCATCTTCATGAAAAGCTCGAGTTCATCGATAACGGATCTCATGTGCATCTTCTATGATGTTTTCGATGTTTGAGGTTTTGTCGGTTCTTCATTCATAAAGGTTTTACATCTCTATATCATCGGAATTTTTATACTACCTGTTCTTGCTATAAACATTCATTGTTTGGATAGTACGTGTCGTATGCTATCCAATAAGCTTGACTTTGCTCAATTCAGAGCTCGTATGCGAAAGTTATGGTTGTTTTTGTCTTACCTATTTTTGAGTGAGAGGTTGTACCTCCCCAAATAGAGGTTCTACCGGTTGAGCAGTACAACCGGTGTTTGGAGCGGTTGTACCGCTCCAAAATTGGTCCGGAGGTTGTAACGGTCATGTGCCGTAGTACCACTCGACTAGGTTCTGTTTTGGTGCGGTTCTTGGGCGGTGGTTGGGCGGTTGTACCGCTATATTACATAAACCGGTTGTACCGCCCGCATCACCGGTTGTACCGCCCGTATGTATTTCTGCACATAACAGGCAGATTTGTGGGGACCTATTTAATGGGGTCTTCTTCCCCAATGGTTCCCCATCTCTTGAGTTTGTTTTTGCCCCCCATTGGTGACCTTCCTAGAGCTTGCTAACTCTCAATCCCTCCAATGATTCTTGCTCCTCTTTGAGGGAAAAGAGATAGGAGATTCAGATCCACATTTCTACCAATCACTTTCTCCTCTATGTGAGGGGAACCCCTTGGATATAGTTCTTGGAGTTCTTGGTGTTCTTATTTGTTCTTCCTCTCATTTTCCACCATTTCATTAGTTGTTGTGGTGGGATTTGGGAGTGAAGTACTTGGGCACTCTGCGTACCCTTGCTATTGCGTTTGTTGCATAGGTTTGAGTTCTCCATGGTGATACGTGGAAGTGAAGTTTGAGAAGCTCATTACCCTTTGATACTTGATACCCTAGAAATTGTTCTTCGTGGATGATTTGGTGTCCTAGAAGCTTGGTGGTGCCTTGGAGCTCCATCATTGTGGTGTATAGCTCCGGGCAAACCTCGGGGTCTCCAATTAAGTTGTGGAGATTGCCTCGAGCATTCGTGGTCACCTCGAAGCCATATACCATTGTGGTGAAGCTTCGTGGTGTTGTTGGGAGCCTCCAATTAAGTTGTCGAGATTGCCCCGACCTTGTTTGTACTGGTTCGGTGACCTCCCTCAAGGGTCCTTTAGTGGAATCACAACATCTTGCATTGCGTGAGGGCGTGAGGATATTACGGTGGCCTTAGTGGCATCTTGGGGAGCATTGTTCCTCCACACCACTCCAAACGGAGATGAGCATCCGCAACGGTGTGAACTTTGTGATACATCGTCGTCTCCGCGTGACTCGTTTATCTCTTACCCGAGCCTTTTACTTATGCACTTTACTTTGTGATAGCCATATTGTTTCTCGTCATATATCTTGCTATCACTTAGCTGTTTATCTTGTTTAGCATAAGTTGTTGGTGCACATAGGTGAGCCTAGTTGTTTTAGGTTTTGTGCTTCACAAATTAAACATTAGTTTTATTCCGCATTTGTTCAAGCCTAAACCGTAAATATTTTAAAGCGCATATTCACCCCCTCCTAGGCGAGATCCACGTCCTTTCAATTGGTATCAAAGCTAGGTCATTAATTATTATGTTTTACCGCCTAGAGAGTGAGGATGTCGACTAGGGGATTAGGATTCTTTGACACTCTTAGTTTTAATGGCACAAATTTTGAAGTTTGGATAATTCGCATGCTTAAGCTCTTTAGGGTCATGGACCCAAATTTAGAGCGAATTTTAGATATGGGTTTTTCTCCTCCAAAGGATTCTCAAAACATATCTTTAGAGGATGAGAAAATCTCTTATCTCAATGCTCAAGCTTCTAATGTGCCTTTTGATGCTTTGAGAAATGTAGTTATATTTCAACTCATGCCATTCTTGGATGCTCATTAGTTGTGGACAAAGATTCAAGACAAATATGGTGTGCCCAAGATTTGTAGGAATGATTGTTCTCCCTCCACCTCCGGTCATGTGTACTTCTCAACTTCTTCTACTTCACCTACATGTGGATTGCCACAAGGTAATGATATGGTGAGTAGTGGTGATCATTCTAATGATGATAGTGGGCTTATTGTTGATGATCCTTCCTCACTATCTTATTGCAATGCTTCATCTTTTGACTTCAATACTTCGAGCACTCTAAATATTTTACATGCTTGTGTTGATAATCCTTGCATATCATGTAAAAACTTCTTGACTAAATCTTATGATGATTTGCTTTCTATATCTTGTTGCCATGATAAAAATGTATCTTTGTCCTCGAGTTGTTGTGCTAACAATGTAGAGGAAATCCATCACTCCATGGGACAATATGTGGCCTCAAATGATGCTTCAAGGGATCCTGCATCATCATCTATTGTTTCTCACTTTTGCCTTATGGCTAAGGCTTCTAAGGTATCTCCTACCTTGAATTCCAATATATCTCTTGATGATGATGATGATGAGGAGGAGGAGGAGGATGATGATGATGATGAAGAGAGTGATAATATAGCATCCTTAAAAGTTAAGGGTGAAATGATTTTATAATCTCTTTATAAGAATAAACTTGCTTGTTCCAACATCATGGAAATCATGTCTATTGCCATTGAGGACAAGAAATACATTGAGGAGTTGGAAGCTCATCTCGAGGAGCATGAGGCCACCAATGACACAATGGAAGGTCATGGGCTTGATTATGCCAATGAGATCGCAGATCTATCTCAAGCTCTTGAAAATGAACAAACCACCAAGGAATCTCTTGAGGAAATCTTTTCTCTAGAATTATCTAGATTAAAGGAATCTCATGGTAGATCTCTAGAGGTGGCTAATGATTTTAGAACTAAAATTGATAAGCTTGATGTTTCACATGCTGAACTACTTGAGGACTATGAACACCTCGAAAATGGCTCAAGGGCTATTAAGAGTTTGCTTATCGAACTCACCGAGTCTCATGCTCAACTTGAAGCTTCATATGCTAAAGAGGTTGCCAAGTTGCCTTCTCCTCTTGTTGTTAATGCTTGTGATACTAACTCTATTTCTTGTGAAGCATCCATATTAAAGGAGAATGTTGAGCTAAGCACTCAACTTGAGTTGCTATCTAGCAATTATGGGAAATTGGAAGAAAGTCATGAAATGCTCACAAGCTCTCATGAGGATCTTCTAGTATCCCATAATGTGCTCAAGTTAGCTGATGAGGCTATTACTACCAAGGTAACATCAAGTGAGCCTCATGTGGACATCAGAACTACTTCTAGTAAAAAATGCTATATTGCTATGTGCTAGTCCTCGTAATTCAACTACTCATAATGTTGCTACATCTTGTGATGAATTACTTTCCTTGCCTTGATGCTCTAACAATGAAGCTTATACTTCCTCTAGTACTTGTGTTGATACTAACCATGTAGAGAAAATCGAAGAGCTCAAGGCCCAAGTCACTTCTTTGAAGAAAGACTTGGAAAACAGTAATGAAGGGATGTCCACACTCAACAATGTCTTGTGTGGGCAAAAATCGCCAAATGGCAAAGGTGGACTTGGATTCAACTCCAACAACAACAACAAGTCCAAAAGCTTTAAGAAGAAGGGCCAAGAACAAGTCAACAATTCAGCCAAGATTGTTTGCTTCAAGTGCAAAGATGAAGGCCACCATGTTAGATCTTTCCCATTGAAGAAGAACCCCCAAAGTCACAAGCAACAAGGGAAGCGGCGACAAGTTCAATCACATACTCAGCTACAAGTTGAAGAAATGCATCTCCCCAAGAATACCCAAGCCAACACACCTCAATTTGAGAAATCAATTGGGAAGAAGGCGTTGGAGAAGGCACTCTAGGTGAGCCTTTCGCCTGTCTTTTTTCTTTCTTTTTGCCTGGTAGTGGGTGCACGCCAGCGCACCCACCGGGTGTAGTCCATGAGATTCGGGCCGGCTGCGCGGCTTTATGGCAGCGGGGCAAATTATTACTTCTTTCGATTCTCTTTTCAGTCCGAGTAGATGAAGCGTGAGGCGATCTTCCAAGACGTGGTGGATTTGTGCCGCTTCGCCAAGAACTCCTAGTTCAAGGTCTGCGCGGATCTCACGGCCCGGACGACCGAGTTGGAGGCGGCCAAGGCCGAGCTGGAGGGGGCCAAGGGTAATTATATCTCCTTTTTCTTTCATGGTGGGTGCGTGCGAGCGCACCCACTGGCTGTAGTCCCCGAGATTCGGGCCGGCTGTGCGGCTCCATAGCAGTCTGGCCAAATCTTACTACTTCGTATCTTTGTAGTCTAGCCGGTCTGTGACTCTTTTTGGTGCAGCGATGGTTGTCTTGTGGAGGAGCTACGCAAGTCACTCACCGATGTCCGAAGCAAGCGCAACGAGGTTGCTGGGGAGTGCGACCGGCTGCAAAAGGACATGAGCGCCGAACGGGCAGCCACGGCACAACGGAAGGCAGAGGTGGAGCGGCTCGGCGGCGCACTTCAGGCGGAGGAGGCGGCGCAGCAGTCGGCGGCCGCCGGTGAAGGGGCGGCAGCGACCCTTCGTTAAGAGGTGGCTCGGCTCGGGGAGGAGGCGCGCCGAGCCTAGGAACTCAAGAGGGAAGCGAACCTGGAGGCGGCCAATATGTTTGGCCTTCTTTGCAGGGTGGACAACATCTTCGCTGGTAAGCGTCGATGCCTTTGCCCATTGAGTTTTGCCCGCCTCCCCTTTGTTTTCTTTTTTTTCTACGGGTCATCTCGCCTCCCACACACGCAGTAATGGGCGGAGCGCGTCGTGGAGGCGCGCTGGGAGGATCAGCTTCGAGCCGGTGGCGAGTCGGCCGAGGATACTGACTGGTCGGCAGCGGAGGTGGCCCAAGCTTGCGGCAGCTGGGTGGTTTTCCTTCGAGTCCTTTGGGACTGGATCCTGCAAGCAGGCCAGGGCGTTTTGCAGGTCCTTTGGCCCAACCGGGCGGAAGGAGTTCCTGAGGGCCGGGTCGCAACGTGGCTGGAGCACGCCATGGACCGTTTCGACGCGTGGAGGGCAGCAGTTGCACGGTCCGACGCCACGACCGCCTTGACCTTTGCCCTCTCCTGGTACTCCGGCATCAACCTGGACCGGATGAGCACCCTGAGGGTGGCATTGCAGGTAGAGTTGGTGCGGCACCAGGAGGAAATCGTCTTTCGACCCACAAGCTTGCCAGCTACGCGGCGCTGGAGGAGTACTTCTCGGAGCTCGACGAAAACGGCGTGCCCCTCCCGGAGGACAACTACGGCGTTCCCGTCATTGATAGCGTGGAGGATGTGGCGTCCAGCTCGGAGGAGTGTGAAGATAATGGAGGTGCCAAGATGGCTTCCAGGGACACGGTCGAGTATTCCGCCTAAGGGAAGCAGCCGCCTGTCGGGGACATAGAGGTGCCACCAATTGGCGGTAGAGCGCCGCCGGATGTCGAGACGGAGGACACCGAGGAAGCGCCGCCGACTGACAACGCTTAAGCAAGCCAGAGGACCACACCGGTTGGGACCGGGAGAGGGTGCTGCCGCAGTCGGCCGTTTATATTTCCTATTTTCTTTATCGTGCAAAGTTTGTTATGAACAAGTCCACCCACTCCAGGTGTATTGTAATGTACTCTCGGCCTTGTGCCTTTATCTCTTTATCTATGCACTGCAGTTTTAGTTTTAACATATTGTCGTTTGTCCTTTTGTTCACTTATCTTTCTTGCTCTGAATCTTCATTTTCCCATGTGCCCCGCTCCTTTGCCTTTGTTCCTGTCAGCCAGCCGGCTGGTGGAATGGCCGGGCAAGGAGTGGGTTGCGGAGGCGGGGTATCGGTACTTTAGACTTTTTGCAAGTTAGACTCTTGAACCGTCTGGACAGTGCGGCCGCACCCATCCCGCCCCTTGTCAATTTTACCCATACACCCCGCGCCTTTTTTCTTGTGCACCTTTCGGCTAGACATCCAAGTTGTGGTCTGTAGCCGACCAAATTTGGCTGTCAAGAAGGAGGAGTTATGGTACGCGACCGAGCTGGGGTGGGGGTTGGGAGAGCCGGCAGTCCCCGGTTGGCCGAGCCGACTCGGGGGCAGCCGGTGCATAAGGAAAAAAACTTCATGGTTAAGATAGAAAGGCAGTCCCCGAGTCCTTCTCTGAGGTGCCGGGTGTTCATTGATTGAAACTAGGCGGATACATACATACACATCTAACTGTAAAATGGGCGGAGGAGCTCTGCGTTCCATGGCCACTCTGTCTTGGAGCCGGAGGCGTCCTGCTTGTTCTTCCTTGCCTTCTGAGCATCGATCAGATAGTAGGCATTGTTGCTCAGGGCTTTGCTGATGAGAACGGGCCCTCCCATGGGGCGTACAACTTGTGCTAGCCAGCTATCCACTGGATCAGCCGAAGCACGAGGTCGCCCTCTCGGAATGAGAGTGGCTTGACCCGCCGGCTGTGGTAGCGGCGCAGGACCTGATGGTAGATGGCCATTCTGGACATCGCTAGCTTGCGTGGCTCCTCAAGGAGGTCAACGATGTCTTCTCTAGCCTCCTTTGTGTCTGCCTTGGTATATAGGATGACCCGAGGTGAATCGAACTCGACGTCTGTGGGATGATCGCCTCGGCCCCATACACTAAGAAGAATGGGGTGATCTGAGTCGACCGGTTGGCCATAGCATAGCCGGGATCTCCTCGACCCAAGCGTCGGCCGAGCGCTCAAGCGGCTCGACCAGCCTCGGCTTGAGGCCGGCCAGGATGAGGCTGTTTGCCCGCTCGTCCTGGCCGTTTGACTGCGGATGGGCCATGGATGCAAGGTCCAGCCGGATTCCGTGATCGCTGCAGTAGCGGGCGAGCGCACCCTTGGCTAAATTGGTGTCGTTGTCGGAGATGATGCTTTTGCGGAGGCTGTAGCGGACGGTGATGTCCTTCATGAAAGTGACGGTCGTGTGGCCGTCGAGCTTCTTGATCGGTCAAGCCTCGATCCACTTTGTGTATTTGTCGACGGCCACCAAAATATTTGTCACTCCGCCCCGGGCGGTCTTGAATGGTCCTACCATGTCTGGGCCCCACACGACAAATGGCCATGTGAGGGGGATGGTTTGTACAGCCGCAGCCGGCTGCTGGCTGCGTGCCTTGAAGCGCTGACAACCATTGCATTTGTCGACTAGCTCCTTTGCGTCCTTCAAATCAATCGGCTAGTAGAACCTGTGGCGGAATGCCTTGGCCACCAGGGAATGTGAGGCGGCGTGGTGGCCGCACTCACCCTGGTGGATGTCGCGGAGGATCTCGCGGCCTTTGTCCGACTCGATGCAGTGCTGGAAGACTCCAGACACGCTGCGCTTCACAAGCTTGTTGTTGATGATGGTGTAGGCGGCAGAACGCCTTTGGATCTGTCGGGCCTCGACCTTGTTAGCAGGTAGAGTGCCGCTTTCGAGGTACTCAAGGAACGGTTGCCCCCCAGGTTCGGGCCGTGACCACGACAAGCACAGCCGTCGTGGCGTTTGCTTGGGCGGGGGCGACATGCGGCTGACGGGCTGTCGTAGGCCCCGAGTCGGACGGGAGGGACCCCAAGGGAGGGTCGGCAGCCCCAGGGCCATCTGGAGCAGGCGGCGGACCGGGAGGGCCGTCTGATGCAGGTGGCAGGCCGCATGGAATTCGAGCTGATGGGCCGGTTGGGGTTCCAGCCGGCAGGGTGCGGGCAGCCCTCGAGTCGGCATTGGCAGTCCCCAGGACCGGTAGTGGTGCCCCCAAGTCTGCCGGGATGAAGATGGACTCGGACTCTCGAGAAGGTGTGATGGAGGGCTTGCGCAGGTGCTCCAGGGACACGCCGGTTGGGATGCGCTTCCTGGTGGAGCCGATTTTTGCCAGCATGTCAGCGGCCTCATTGCCGGCTCGTAGGATGTGGTGGAACTCACAGCCTTCAAAGCCATTTGTCAGTTGTTGGACCGGGAAGCCGTAGCTGGCCAAGTTCGCGTCCCTCGCGTCCCACTCGCTAGTGACTTTCTACACCACTAGGTCGGAGTCACCGAAGCAGGGGATGCGTCGAACACCGATCTCCTTGGCCAGCCGAAGGTTGCGGGTGAGCACCTCGTACTCCTTCACTTTGTTTGACGGGGTGAAGTGGATATGTAGGACGTACTATAGTCGGTCTCCCTTCGGGGTGGAGAGAACGATGTCGGCTCCGAGGACGGTGCGCATCTTTGAGCTCTCGTAGTGCATAGTACTCCGTCTCTGCCCAGTCGATGAGGAAGTCCGCCAATGCTTGTGACTTGACAGCAGTGCAGGACTCGTACCTGATGTCGTGGTCGACTAGCTGGAGGGCCCACTTCGCGATGCGGTCGGTCGTGTCCCTGTTGCACATGATCTCCCTGATGGGAGCGGTGCTCACCACCGTGATAGGGTGCTCCTGGAAGTAGGGCTTGAGCTTCCGGGCCACCAGGAACAGACCGTGGCACATCTTCTGGTAGTGCGGGTAATTCTGCTTCAAGGTAGAGAGCACCACGCTCAAGTAGTAGACTGGTCGCTGGACCGGCTGGGCTCAGCCTCGCTCGAAGCATTCGATTACCATGACGATGCTGACGACTGGGCTGGTCTCCGCGATGTAGACCAGCATCGGCTCTCTATCCGTAGTTGCGGCTAGCACCGGTGTTGTGGTCAGCGCGCGCTTGAGGCCGCGTAGGGCCTCGTCGGCTTCGTCGCTCCACACAAAGTCGTCTTCTTTCTTGAGCAGGCGGTAGAGTGGGAGGGCCTTCTCTCCGAGTTGGCTGATGAAGCGGTTGAAGGAGGCGAGGCAGCCGGTGACCTTCTAGATGCTTGATGGCCTGAATCTTCTCTAGGTTTTCCTCAATCCCTCGTTCGAAAACAAGGAAACCGAGGAGCTCGCCGGCTGGTACGCCGAACACGCACTTCTCCGGTTTCAGCCGGGTCTCAAACTCGCGCAGGCTCACGAACGTCTCCTTGAGATCGTCGAGGAGGGTGTGGCTTTGTTTGGTTTTGACCACAACATCATCCACATAGACATGTACGTTGCGGTCAAGCTGCCTGTAAAGGCATCGCTGCATGCAGCGTTGGAACTTGGCGCCGACATTTTTCAGCTCGAACGTCATTGTCATCTAGCAAAACACCGCAAAGGGTGTAATGAAAGTTGTCTTCAGTAGATCGGCTGGACTTAGCTTGATCCGATGGTAGCCTCAGTAGGCGTCTAGGAAAGACAACAGCTCGTAGCCGGCCGTCGAGTCGATCACTTGATCAATATGGGGCAAAGTAAATGTATCCTTGGGGCATGCCTTGTTCAGGCTCATGCAGTCGATGCACATGCGCCAAGTCTTATTTTTCTTCAAGACCAGGACAGGGTTCGATAACCAATCTGGGTGGAAGACTTCCATGATGAAGCCAGTTGCCAGTAGCCGGACAACTTCTTCATTGATGTTTTTTCGCTTGACCTCTAAGAAGCGGCGCAAGGGTTGCCTTACCGGTTTTGCGTCTCGACGGACGTGGAGGAAGTGCTTGGCAAACTTCCTCGGGACTCCTGGCATGTCCTTTGGGGACCATGCGAAGATATCCCTATTCTCACGGAGGAAGTCAACGAGCTCGCTTTCCTTATTGCCGCTGAGGCCGGCCCCCACCAGGACATATTTGTCGGTGGGGTCAGCCAGTTCCAGAGGGACTCTCTGGGTGTCCTTGCCGATGGCTGGCTGGAACCGAGCCTCCGCAGCCGGCTGCTTCAGCTTGGGCTCGGTCATGGCGGCCGGCTCGCGGGCGAGGGCCACGAGCAGGTTGATTTGTTGCCGCTCCTCAATGATGATGAGTGACTTGGCCAGCTTGGAGCTGGCCAGAGCACACTCGGATGACTTCTTGTAATTGCCCCTGACAGTGATGATCCCATGCGGGCCAAGCAGCTTCGTCTTCAGATAGGCATAATGCGGGACCGCCATGAACTTGGCGAAGGCTGATAGGCCCAATATGGCCTGGTAGGAGCTGGTAAGATTGATGACCTCAAACCAGAGCAGCTCACGACGGAAGTTCTTCGACGAGCCGAACAACACATCCAACCGAACCCTGCCGATCGGCGAGCAAGAGTGGCCAGGGACGATGCCGTGGTACACCGTCCGAGTGGGCGGGAGCTCGGACTATAGAATACCGAGCTTCTCCATGGTGTCGCGGTAGAGAATGTTGATGCTGCTACCGCCGTCTATGAGCACCCGCGTGAAGTGGCACGTGCTTCGCCGGGAGACGAAAGTGGGATCCAGCACTAGCACGTAGCCGCATGGGGTTAGCATCACAGCCGGATGGTCTTCACGACCCCAACTGACCGGCTTGTCCGACCAGTGCATGTACTGGGGACAGGAGGGACAACGGCGTTGACCTCCAGCGCGCGCTTGCGCTGGCTATGCTTTTCATCAGGCTTGCTGGTGAAGATGACGTAGGTTGCATCCTGTTGAAGGTACACGTCGCTCGCCACGCCGGCTCCTCGAGCGGAAGGTGGCGTAGGCGGTGATACGTCAATTTTGCATCATGTTTTCATGTTGATATTTATCGCTTCTTGGGTTGTTATTTCACTTCACGGTACAATACTTATGCCTTTTCTCTCTTATTTTGCAAGGTTTACATGAAGAGGGAGAATGCCGGGAGCTGGAATTCTGGCCTAAAAAGGAGCAAAGTTGAGATACCTATTATGCGCAACTCCAAACGCCGTAAATATCAACAAGGATTTTTTCCGGATTTATAAAAAATACTGCGTCGAAGAAGCGCCAGAGGGGCGCCAGCAGGTGGCCACAAGTCTGCTTGGCGCGGCCACCCCCTGGCCGCGCCAAGGGGGCTTGTGGGCAGCCTGCTGGCCCACTGGCCCCCCTCTTCTGCTATATGAAGGGTCTCGTCCAGAAAAAAATCAAGGAGGAGCTTTTTCATGGATTTGCCGCCGCCACGAGGCGGAACTTGAGCAGAACCAATCTAGAGCTCCGGCAGGAGGATCCTGCCGGGGGAACTTCCCTCCCGGAGGGGGAAATCGTCGCCATCGTCATCACCAACACTCCTCTCATCATAGGGGACTCATCACCATCAACATCTTCATCAGCACCATCTCATCTCCAAACCCTAGTTCATCACTTGTAACCAATCTCCGTCTCACGACTCCGATTGGTACTTGTAAGGTTGCTAGTAGTGCTAATTACTCTTTGTAGTTGATGCTAGTTGGATTACTTGGTGGAAGAGTTTATGTTCACATCCTTGATGCTACTCATTACCTCTCGGGTCATGAATATGATTATGCTTTGTGAGTAGTTACTTTTGTTCGTGAGGACATGGGATAAGTCATGCTAATAGTAGTCATCTGAATTTGGTATTCGTTCGGTATTTTGATATGTTGTATGTTGTTTTCCCTCTAGTGGTGTTATGTGAACGTCAACTACATAACACTTCAGCATTATTTGGGACTAGAGGAAGGCATTGGGAAGTAGTTAGTAGATGATGGGTTGCTAGAGTCACAGAAGCTTAAACCCTAGTTTATGCGTTGCTTCGTAAGGGGCTGATTTGGATCCACTAGTTTAATGCTATGGTTAGACTTTGTATTAATTCTTATTTCGTAGTTGCGGATGCTTGCGAGAGGGGTTAATAATAAGTGGGATGCTTGTCCAAGTAAGGGCAATACCCAAGCGCCGGTCTACCCACATATCAAACTATCAAAGGAACGAACGCGAATCATATGAACATGATGAAAACTAGCATGACAGAAATTCCCGTGTGTCCTCGGGAGCGTTTTTCCTCTTATAATACTTTGTCCAGGCTTGTCCCTTGCTACAAAAGGGATTGGTCCACTTTGCTGCACCATTGCTACTTTTGTAACTTGTTGCTTGCTACGAATCATGTCACCACACAATCACTTGTTACCAACAATTTCAGTGCCTCCAGATTTTACCTTGCTGAAAACCACTTATCAGATCCTTCTCCTCGTCGTTGGGTTCGACACTCTTACTTATCGAAAGGACTTTGAATGATCCCCTATTATTGTGGGTCATCAAAACTCTTTTCTGGCGCCATTGCCGGGGAGTGAAGCGTCTTTGGTAAGTGGAACTTGGTAAGGAAACATTCATATAGTGTGCTGAATTTTTTTGTCACTTTCCACTATGGATGCTAATCCTTTGAGGGGCTTGTTCGGGGTATCTTCACCTCGAACGGAAGCACAAAGATTTGCTCCTCAACCTTCTGCACCTACTGAAAATATTTGCTTTCAATTTCCTTCGGGTATGCTTGAGAAACTGTTGGCTAATCCTTTTACACGAGATGGAACATCACATCGAGACTTGCATCTAATCTATGTAGATGAAGTTTGTGGTTTATTTAAGCTTGCAGGTTTGCCCAAGGATGAGGTCAAGAAGAAGGTCTTTCCTTTATCTTTGAAGGATATGGCGTTGACATGGTATAGGCTATGTGATGATACTGGATCATGGGACTACAATCGGTTGAAATTGGAATTTCATCAAAAGTTTTATCCTATGCATTTATTACATTGTGATCGGAATTATATTTATAATTTTTGGCCTCGTGACAGAGAAAGCATCGCTCAAGCTTGGGGGAGGCTTAAATCAATGTTATATTCATGCCCCAACCATGAGCTCTCGATAGAAATTATCATTCAGAACTTCTATGCTCGGCTTTCTCATGATGATCGCACCATGCTTGACACTTCTTGTACCGGTTCTTTTATGAAGAGAGATATTGACTTCAAATGGAATTTATTGGAGAGAATTAAATGCAACTCTGAAGATTGGGAGCTTGAAGAAGGTAAGGAGTAAGGTATGAATTTCATGTTTGATTGCGTTAAATCTTTTGTTGAGACAAATACTTTTTGTGACTTTAGCACTAAGTTTGGACTTGACTGTGAGATAGTAGCTTCACTATGTGAATCTTTTGCTGCTCATATTGATCTCCCCAAAGAGAAGTGGTTGAAATATCATCCTCCGTTAGAAGTCAATGTAGTTAAACCCACTCTAGTTGAAGAGAAAGTCATTGCCTATAATGATCCTGTTGTTCCCAATGCTTACATTGAGAAACCACCTTTCCCTCTTAGGATAAAGGATCATTCTAAAGCTTCAACTGTGATACGTAGAGGCTACATTAGAACACCTACACCCCCCTGAGCAAATTAGAGTTGAACCTAGCATTGCTATTATCAAAGATCTTCTGTCCGACGATGTTGAGGGACATAATATTCACTTCTGTGAAGATGCTGCTAGGATTGTTAAACCTCACGCTAGAGACAAACATAGGAATGTTGTTGGCACACCTGTTGTTTCTGTTAAATATAGGAGATCATTGCTATCATCGCTTATGTGGCGTGGGTGCTAGTGTTAGTGCAATGCCTCAGTACTTCTATGATGAAATCAAAGATGAGATTGCACCTGTTGAGATAGAACCTATTGATGTCACTATTCAGCTTGCCAATAAAGATACTATCTGCCTTGTGGGAATTGTTAGGGATGTTGAAGTCTTGTGTGGTAAAACGAAGTATCCTGCTGATTTCCTCGTTCTTGCTACCGCTCAAGATAGCTTTTGTCCCAATATATTTGGCACACCTTTTCTCAATACCGTCAATGCTCATATTGACTGTGAGAAGCAAACTGTCACCGTTGGCTTTGAAGGTGTGTCACATGAGTTCAATTTCTCCAAGTTTGGTAGACAACCTCATGAAGAGGAATTGCCTAGTAAGGATGAAACTATTTCCTTAGCTTCTATTGTCGTGCCTCCTACTGATCCCTTAGAGCAATACTTGCTTGAGCATGAAAATGATATGCATATGGATGAAAGGGATGAGATAGATAGAGTTGTCTTAGAACAATATCCTATCCTTAAGAATAACTTTCCTGTTGAACTGCTTGGGGATCCACCCCCACCAAAGGGTGATCCTGTGTTCGAGCTTAAACAGTTGCCAGATACTCTTAAGTATGCTTATATTGATGAAAAAGAGATATATCCTGTCATAATTAGTGCTAGCCTCTCAGAGCATGAAGAAAAGAAGTTAATAAGAATTCTGAGGAAGCACCGTGCTGCTATTGGATATACTCTTGATGATCTTAAAGGCATTAGTCCCACTCTATGCCAGCACAATATTAAAACTGATCCTGATTTCAAACCAGTTGCTGATCATCAAAGGAGATTGAATCCTAAGATGAAATAAGTAGTAATAAAAGAAATACTAAAGCTCCTGGAAGCGGGTATTATCTATCCTGTTGCTCATAGCGATTGGGTGAGTCCGGTGCATTGCATCCCTAAGAAGGGAGCCATTACCGTTGTCCCTAATGAGAAGGATGAATTGATCCCAGAGAGGATTATTACTGGCTATAGGATGGTGATCGAAATTAGGAAATTGAATAAAGCCACTAGGAAAGATCATTACCCTTTTCCTTTTATCGACCAAATGCTAGAAAGGCTGTCTAAACACACACACACTTCTGCTTTCTAGACGGTTATTCTGGTTTCTCCCAAATACCAGTTGCACAATCTCATCAGGAGAAAACCACTTTAACCTGCCCTTTCGGTACCTTTGCTTATAGACGTATGCATTTCCGCATATGTAATGCACCTGCCACCTTTCAAAGATGTATGACGGCTATATTCTCTGACTTTTGTGAAAAGATTGTCGAGGTTTTCATGGATGACTTCTCCGTTTACGGGTCCTCTTTTGATGATTGCCTCAGCAACCTTGATCGAGTCTTACAGAGATGTAAAGACACCAATCTTGTCTTGAATTGGGAGAAGTGCCACTTTATGGTAAATGAAGGCATCGTCTTAGGACATAAAATTTCTGAAAGAGGTATTAAAGTCGATAAGGCTAAGGTTGATGCAATCGAGAAAATGCCATACCCCACAGATATCAAAGATATAAGAAGTTTCCTTGGTCATGCTGGTTTTATAGAAGGTTCATTAAAGACTTCTCTAAGATTTCTAGGCCTGTTACCAATCTCTTGCAAAAGGATATTCCTTCTGTTTTTTACGATGATTGTGAGGAAGCGTTCGAAATACTTAAGAGGGCTTTGATAACTGCACCTATTGTTCAACCACCTGATTGGAATTTACCTTTTGAAATCATGTGTGATGCTAGTGATTATGCTGTTGGTGCTATTCTAGGGCAAAGAGTCGATAAGAAGTTGAATGTTATTCACTACACTAGTAAAACCCTAGACAGTGCCCAAAGAAACTATGCTACTACGGAAAAGGAATTTTTAGCAGTTTTGTTTGCATGTGAAAAGTTCAGGTCTTACATAGTTGATTCCAAAGTCACTATTCACACTGATCATGCTGCTATTAAGTATCTCATGGAGAAGAGGGACGCTAAACCTAGACTTATCAGATGGGTTCTCTTGCTACAAGAATTTGATTTGCAGGTTGTCGACGGGAAGGGTGTTGATAACCCTGTAGCAGATAACTTGTCTAGGTTGGAAAATGTTCTTGATGACCCACAAGCTATTGATGATAGCTTTTCCGATGAGCAATTGATTGTCGTCAATACTTCACGTAGTGCACCGTGGTATGCTGATTATGCAAACTATATTGTTGCCAAATATATACCACCTAGTTTCACATAGCATCAAAAGAAGAAATTCTACTTTGACTTGAGACATTACTTTTGGGATGATCCTCACCTTTATAAGGAAGGAGTAGATGGTGTTATTAGACGTTGTGTACGTGAACATGAACAGGGATAGATCCTACAGAAGTGTCATTCCGAGGCCTACGGAGGACACCATGCGGGAGATAGAACTGCACACAAGGTATTGTAGTCAAGTTTCTATTGGCCCACTCTCTTCAAGGATGCCCGTAAGTTGTTCTTGTCTTGTGACAAATGTCAAAGAATAGGTAATATTGGCAAACGTCAGGAAATGCCTATGAACTATTCACTTGTCATTGAACCATTTGTGTCTGGGGCTTTGATTATATGGGACCTTTTCCAAAATCCAATGGGTATACTCATATCCTAGTTGTTGTTTATTATGTCACTAAGTGGGTAGAAGCTATCCCCACTAGTAGTGTCGACCACAACACCTCTATCAGGATGCTTAAAGAAGTTATTTTCCCTAGATTTGGAGTCCCTAGATATCTAATGACCTACGGTGGTTCACACTTCATTCATGTGCTTTCCGTAAAACACTTGCTAACTACGATGTCAACCATAGAATTGCGTCTCCCTATCACCCTCAGTCCAGTGGTCAAGTAGAGCTAAGCAACAGAGAGATTAAACTAATTCTGCAAAAGACTGTCAACAGGTCTAGAAAGAATTGGTCTAAGAAGCTCGATGATGCACTGTGGGCTTATAGAACTGCCTATAAGAATCCCATGGGCATGTCTCCGTACAAAATGGTGTACGGTAAAGCATGTCATTTACCTCCTGAGCTAGAGCATAAAGCTTATTGGGCAATCAAAGAGCTCAACTTTGATTTCAAACTTGCCGGTGAGAAGAGGTTATTTGATATTAGCTCGCTTGATGAATGGAGAACTCACGCATATGAGAATGCCAAGTTGTTCAAAGAAAAGGTTAAGAGGTGGCATGATAAGAGGATACAAAAGCGTGAGTTCAATGTAGGTGATTATGTCTTGCTATATAACTCTCGTTTAAGATTGTTTGCAGGAAAGCTTCTATCTAAATGGGAAGGTCCCTATGCTGTTGAGGAAGTATATCGTTCCGGTGCTATCAAGATCAACAACACATAATGTAATTGTCCGAGAGTTGTAAATGGGAAGAGAATCAAGCATTATATCTCAGTTACTCCCATAAATGTTGAAAGCAATATTATCAATGCCATAACTCCGGAAGATTACCTAAGGGATATTTATCAGCCTGTTTCAGACTCCGGAAACGAAGAGGTATGTGATTCGGTAAGAAAAGAGAGTCCAAAACTTTTCTAGTAGGAATTTTTCTCCGTTTTGGAATTTTTGAAAAAATACAAAAATTAGAAGTAGTCCGGAAAGTGCGCGAGGAGGCGACAAGCCTGCTCGGCGCGGGCCCACCCCCTGGCCGCGCCGGGAGGGCTTGTGGCCTCCTCGTGCGCCTGCCGAACTTCGTTTTCTTGCGGGGTACTCCTTCTGGTCTGAAAAAAATCATTATATATTCTCCCGTTTGGTCTCACCCGTGCATCACGTAGATTTCTTCTGTTTTCGTTTCGAGCCTGTTTCTATTGCAAATCTAGATCACTATGACTTCCCCAAAAACTCCGAAGGACAAGATCTTCGAGAAGGTCATCAATCCCTACCTCACAGGAGTGCTGCAACACCCTCAATCTATCGAGATGCACGAGGGGATGTTGCACATCCATGATGTTGAGGGGCCCAAGAAGACCGGAAGCATGGAGACGAGGCTCGAAGCAATGGAGCAACAAGTCTTCAACTGCCAAGGGGTGGTGGAGCATGGACTAAACGCCAACCACATGATGATCATGGAGTTCACCAACAAGCACATGATTGATGCCAATGACATTGGGAAGCACCTCTCCAGGCTCTATGACAGGATTGATCAACTCCAGGCCCAGATCTATGACCTGCAGAACCAAAACTGCGAGTATGAGTATAGATTTAAATAAATAAGGTTGGCTACAGATTTGAGGATTCCGGAGACTCGTTCATCTTTCCATGATGGAGCACCTATGCCTTGGAAGATGGAGGATCAAACCCATGTTGCAACAACTCCACCATCATCACCACCAAAGGAAGACAACTGAGCATTCGTATGGGCAATCCCCTTGGCTTGTGCCAAGCTTGGGGGAGTTAACCCGGTATCGTATCACCATCACATATTTTGCCTTTACCTTTGTTTTAGTTTTCCTTTTCAGTTTTCTCTTTCTCTAGTAGATTTTAAAGTCTTAGTGTTTTAGTCTTGAGTTTTGCTTTGTGTCACCCCCGATGTATTTGAGCTCGTGAGCCATATAATAAAGAGTGTCTTAGTTGAAGGGCTTTGCCTCTTTCCATGATCAATAGAGTGACAAAAGAACAAAAGCATGAAAGATCATGTAATGATCTTATGGGAAGTGATGGCTTCACATATAAAAAGAATGAGGATTGAAACTTGTTGAGGGTAGGAAAATGTAGACCTTGGTCATGGTCGCAATTAATAGGAAGTGGTAAAGAAGGAGAGGTTCACATATAATTATATCATCTCTGACACCATCTATGATTGTGAAAACTCACTAAACTATTGCATGCCTAGAAGTAGATGTTGGAGAAGGAAGACAACATAATGAATTGTGTTTGCTTGGTTCCTAACAATGTTATATGATTAGAGATCCCTTAGCATGTGATGATTTCTTCCACCTCATATTAGCCAAACCTCCCGCACTAAGTAGAGATACTACTTGTGCATCCATAAACCATCAACCTAGTTTTGCCATGAGTGTCCACCATACCTACCTATGGATTGAATAAGATCCCTCAAGTAAGTTGTCATCGGTGCAAGCAATAAAAATTTCTCCCTAATATGTATGATCTATTAGTGTGTGGAAAATAAGCTTTGTACGAACCTGTGATGAGGAAGACATAAAAGCGACAGACTGCATAATAAACTTCTGTATCACACGAGGCAATATAAAGTGACGTTCCTCTGCACTAAGAGGACACGCATCCAAACCTCAAAAGCGCATGACAACCTCTGCTTCCCTCTGCGAAGGGCCTATCTTGTACCTTTACCTTTTGCCCTTGAAAGAGTCATGGTGATATTCACCAATTCCCTGTTTCGCCTTTATCTTGGCTAACGTCATATGCTTGGGAAAGATCTACATTCATATGTCATCTTGGAGGTAAGTATTCATGAATTATTATTGTTGACATTACCCTTGAGGTATGCACTTGGGAGGCAAAACTATAAGCCCCTATCTTTCTCTGTGTCCAGCTGAAACTTTGATCTCATGAGTACCACGTGAGTTGTAGCAATTGTAGAGAATAAAAGAATGATTGAGTATGTGGATTTGCTTTACAAGCTCTTATTTGACTCTTTCTGATGTTGTGATAAATTGCAATTGCTTCAATGACAAGAGGCTATCGGTTGTTACTTCTCGGTAAGGTTCTTGATCCATGCTTTACTTTGTGAAGCAATTATCACTTTAGCATGAGAGAATATATGTTGGTATTGCTATTCTGATCATGATCATGATGCATGCATGTTTGTATCTTGTTTTGTCGACACCTCTCTCCCTAAACATGTGGACATATTTATTGAGCTAGGCTTTCACTTGAGGACAAGCGAGTTTTAAGTTTGGGGGAGTTGATACGTCCATTTTGCATCATGTTTTCATGTTGATATTTATCGCTTCTTGGGCTGTTATTTCAGTTCACGGTACAATACTTATGCCTTTTCTCTCTTATTTTGGAAGGTTTACATGAAGAGGGAGAATGCCGACAGCTGGAATTCTAGCCTGAAAAAGGAGAAAAGTTGAGATACCTATTCTGCACAACTCCAAACGCCGTAAAAATCAACGAGGATTTTTTTTCGGATTTATAAAAAATACTAGCCGAAGAAGCGCCAGAGGGGCGCCAGCAGGTGGCCACAAGCCTGCTTGGCGCGGCCACCCCCTGGCCGCGCCAAGGGGGCTTGTTGGTAGTCTGCTGGCCCACTGGCCCCCCTCTTCTGCTATATGAAGGGTTTCGTCCAGAAAAAAATCAAGGATGAGCTTTTTCGTGGATTCTCCGCCGTCACGAGGCGGAACTTGAGCATAACCAATCTAGAGCTACGCAGGACGATCCTGCCGGGAAACTTCCCTCCCGGAGGGGGAAATCGTCGCAATCGTCATCACCAACACTCCTCTCATCGGAGGGGGCTCATCACCATCAACATCTTCATCAGCACCATCTCATCTCCAAACCGTAGTTCATCACTTGTAACCAATCTCCGTCTCGCGACTCCGATTGGTACTTGTAAGGTTGCTAGTAGTGTTAATTACTCTTTGTAGTTGATGCTAGTTGGATTACTTGGTGGAAGAGTTTACGTTCAGATCCTTGATGCTACTCATTACCTCTCTGGTCATGAATATGAATATGCTTTGTGAGTAGTTACTTTTGTTCCTAAGGACATGGGATAAGTCATGCTAATAGTAGTCATGTGAATTTGGTATTCGTTCGGTATTTTGATATGTTGTATGTAGTTTTTCCTCTAGTGGTGTTATGTGAACATCGACTACATAACACTTCACCATTAGTTGGGCCTAGAGGAAGGCATTGGGAAGTAGTAAGTAGATGATGGGTTGCTAGAGTGACAGAAGCTTAAACCCTAGTTTATGCATTGCTTCGTAAGGGGCTGATTTGGATCCACTAGTTTAATGCTATGGTTAGACTTTGTCTTAATTCTTATTTCATAGTTGCGGATGCTTGCGAGAGGGGTTAATCATAAGTGGGATGCTTGTCCAAGTAAGGTCAGTACCCAAGCGCCGGTCCACCCACATATCAAACTATCAAAGTAACGAACGCGAATCATATGAACATGATGAAAACTAGCATGACAGAAATTCCCGTGTGTCCTTGGGAGCGTTTTTCCTCCTATAAGACTTTGTCCAGGCTTGTCCCTTGCTACAAAAGGGATTGGGGCACTTTGCTGCACCATTGCTACTTTTGTTACTTGTTGCTTGCTACGAATCATCTCACCACACAATCACTTGTTACCGACAATTTCAGTGCCTGCAGATTTTACCTTGCTGAAAACCACTTGTCAGATCCTTTTGCTCCTCGTTGGGTTCGACACTCTTACTTATCGAAAGGACTACGATTGATCCCCTATACTTGTGGGTCATCAAGCGACAGTGGTGCAGGCGGCAGAGCCTCGCCTCACAAAATCTTTCTGAACTAGCTGCATTGCCGAGCAGTGTGTGTCGCCGGCTTGGCCCTGCTGTGGAATTTGCACGGCCCATCGAGCATGGCCTCAAAGGTTTACTTGGCCTACCATGACTGCTTGCCTTCGTTGGTGCGCTGGCACCGGCTGGGGCCTCAGCCGTCTGCCAGACAGCCGTCCTTGACGACCGCGACCTGTCGGTACCCTGGCGGGCGTCCGACTGGTCGGCCTTGCACTTTACCTGATCCGGCTGGGACCGGCCAGATGCGGGGGTGGCAGCCGGCTTGGATATAGTCGGCTTGCCGACCGTGTCACTGAGCACAAGGAGCTTCATGGAAGACTCGGCCACGGCGTACTGGTCGACAACGGCCATCAGCTGCGCGAGGGTGGATCGTTCCCGGCGCATGAGCTTATGCTTGAGGAGGGTGCCGTCTCGGCAGCCGTCGATGAAGTACTTGATCGCCTGCACTTCATGGACGCCCTCGCAGGCGTTGGAGAGCTCAGTCCACCGCGTAAGGTAGTGACGGAGCATCTCGGCCAGGACGTGTACGCACGGGACGAGCTGCCGGGGCCGACCAGGGTGCTTGTACGTGTGAGTGAAGTTGCGCACAAACGCCTCCGGGACGTCCAGCCAGCCGTTCACGCTGCCAGTCGGCATGCTGTTAATCTAGGTCCGAGCCGAGCCGAGCATCCTGAGGGGAGCATAGTGTTGAGGATATTACCTGCGGATAACCCGCCCTTAGTGGGCCGGGTCACCAAAGGGGCGACTTACCATTCAACGCGCGTCCCGTGGCCCAGAAGCTGGATGGCGGTTCAAGAGGTCGTGCGGATGATGGATTACCAAGAAAGCTCTTGATCTTGGACGACACGGCGACTTAGAGATAAGGAAAGCCACAAAGAGTAACATGGCAGGACTTTGTAAACCCTAGGACCTCGACCTGTATATAAAGGCGAGTCTGATGGAAAGGTCAGGCAAGTTAGAGAGAATCGAGAGCTAGGTCAGGCGAGTTACGTCCTCCTTGTAATCGAAACCACCATTAATCCACACAAAGCAGGACGTAGGCTTTTACCTCCTCACGAGGGGTCGAACCTGGGTAAATCTGAGTCTTGCTTTTGCTCACCCCCTTTGAGTCGCCACGAAGGTGCGATGGCTCCATCTCTAAGTCCTTTCATGAGGACATCTGTCGTGACAAAACCACGACAGTTGGCGCCCACCGTGGGGCTAGCGCACGGTGGAGTTGAGTTCTTGAAGGGAGCCCTACCGGGGTGAGAAAGCTATGCGGTCGGCATGATGACTAAGAGCCGCTGCGGGAAGTATTACATCGACAACTTGCTGTGGGAGTCGGAAGTCGATTCAGTCGAATCTGGCTACCGAGTCCCCTTCGGCAAAATCTACGTCTTCATCGGCATGATTGGGACGCCCGTGCCTGAGCCGGACGCCTCCACCGACATCGTCGAGCCGGCCAGGTACGTCCTCCCCGTCACATGGCCGGACGGGAGTCATCACGCTTTCGTCGGTTTTATGCAGGGAAACGACGTACAAGACGAAGTGGCGGTCCAGGAGATCACCCTCATCAATTCTGATGGCGAGTCATCCATGGGTGAGACAGATTCGATCCACCCTCTCCAGGAAGGGCAACTCGGAGGGTTGTCGTTGGCGATGGATCCCGAGGTCTTCGAGAGGTCCCGCCGACAAATCGCCATCTACATGGCGGGGTCAACACAGCCTCAGCAAAATTCAACTCTAAATAGTGAGACCGGTGGGACGTCCAAACCCCCAGCACAGACCATGGCGGAACTAGCGGCGGAGGTCGCCAGCCTCATGGAAACCACCGTCACGTTCGAGAATCAGGAGTCCGTCAACGCCGAGCTAGCCGAGCTATGGGAGGCAATGGCCAAGGCGCAGCGGGACATGGAAGCCGAAGCCGCCAGGGTAGAAAGGCAGCGGGCCATGATCGCAGCAGAGACGGAGCGGCTGAACACCGAAGGCTAGCGGCTCGAGAGACAGCAGGACGTGTCTGACGCCGTTCACCAAAGGAGGCACCATGGGCGACTCCCGGCCGACTTACATCCAACTCGCCTTTTCGACACCCTCCACACCCCCGGGGAGGGTCCTGATCGGCCTCTGCAAACTGTTCCAAGGGAAGGTCCGGTTCCGCCGACCAATCCACCGCCGCCTCAACCGATGGATGCCCATGCGACTTGGTTCCAGACGCCACGGGGTCATGCTGCGGCAACAAAAGTCCTTCCTTGGCGCTAGGAATTCTTCTTGTTACTTCTCTGGTTTGCGTCGGTTTTTCCCTTGAAGAGGAAAGGGTGATGCAGCACAGGAGAAGTAAGTATTTCCCACAGTTTGAGAACCAAGGTATCGATCCAGAAGGATGGCCTCGTCAAGTCCATAGTATCTGTGCAAACACAAACAAGCTTGCACCCAACGCTTCAAAGGGGTTGTCAATCCCTTCAAGATTGTTTGCAAAGTGAGATCTGAAGGCGGAAAGTGCAACGAAGTAAAAAGTGTAAGGCTGAAAATATGGTGTGGAGTAGACCCGGGGGCCATAGCCATAGTGTTCACTAGAGGCTTCTCTCAAAATAGCAAATATCACGGTGGGTGAACAAATTACTGTCGAGCAATTGATAGAACCGCGCAAAGTCATGACGATATCTAAGGCAATGATCATACATATAGGCATCACGTCCGAGACAAGTAGACCGATACTTTCTACATCTACTACTGTTACTCCACACATCGACCGCTATCCAGCATGCATCTAGTGTATTGAGTTCATGACGAACAGAGTAACGCCTTAAGCAAGATGACATGATGTAGAGGGATAATCTCAAACCAATGATGAAAACCCCATCTTTTTAATCTTGATGGCAACAACACGATGCGTGCCTCACTACCCCTTCTGTTACTGGGTGAGGTCACCGCACGATATGAACCCAAAACCAAGCACTTCTCCCATTGCAAGAATCATAGATCTAGTTGGCCAGACAAAACCCACAACTCGAAGAGAATTACAAGGATATGAAATCATGCATAAGAGAGATCAGAAGAAACTCAAATAAGATTCATACATAATCTGATCATAAATCCACAATTCATCGGATCTTGACAAACACACCGCCAAAGAAGATTACATCGGATAGATCTCCATGAAGATCATGGAGGACTTTGTATTGAAGATCCAAGAGAGAGAAGAAGCCATCTAGTTACTAGCTATGGACCCGTAGGTCTATGGTGAACTACTCACGCATCATCGGAGAGGTCATGGTGTTGATGAAGAAGCCCTCCGTGTCCGAATCCCCCCTCCGAGAGGGCACAAGAACGTGCCCCGGATGGGATCTTGCGGAGACAGAAGCTTGTGGCGGCGGAAAAGTACTTTCGATGAGCTCCTGATTTTTTTGGGATTTTTAGGGAATTTATAGGCGCAACCCCTAGGTTAGGGGGCGCTCAGGGGGCCCACAAGCCTGGATGGCGAGGCCTCCCCCCTGGCCGCGGGGTGGGGGCTTATGGGGCCCCTGGGGCTCCCCTGCCTTGGCTCCCAAGCTCCCCGATCTTCTTCCGTTCTAGAAAAAATCTTTTCGGGGATTTTCTTCCGTTTGGACTCCGTTTCAAAATCTCCTCTGAAAGGGGTCAAAAACATGGAAAAAACAGGAACTGACACTTGGCACTGAGTTAATAAGTTAGTCCCAAAAAATATATAAAAGGCATGCAAAACATCCAAAGTTTGACAAGATAATAGCATGAAACCATAAAAATATAGATACGTTGGAGACGTATCAAGCATCCCCAAGCTTAACTCCTGCTCGTCCTCGAGTAGGGAAGTGATAAAGAATGAATTTTTGATGTGGAATGCTACTTAGCATAGTTGTCCTTTGCAACTTATTTCACGTGGCATGAATGTTCAGATCCATAAGTTTCAAAACAATAGTTTCCTATTGACATGAAAACAATAATACTTCAAGCAAACTAGCAAAGTAATCATGAACTTTCAAAATAACAAGGCCAAAGAAAGTTATCCCTACAAAATCATATAGTCTGGCTATGCTCCATCATCCTCACACAACTAATGTAAATCATGCACAACCCCGGTATTGGCCAAGTAACTGTTTTCACACTCTTACTTTCTCAAACTTTTTATAACTATCACGCAATACATGAGCGCGAGCCATGGATATAGCACTATAGGTGGAATAGAGTGTGGTGGTGGTTGTGAGACAAAAAGGAGGAGATGGTCACACTGACTCGGCGTATCAATAGGCTATGGAGATGCCCATTAATAGATATCAATGTGAATGAGTAGGGATTTCCATACACAGGATGCACTAGAGCTATAAGTATGTGAAAGCTCAAAAGGAAAACTAGTGGGTGTGCATCCAGCTTGCTTGCTCACGAAGACCTAGGGCAATTTTGAGGAAGCCCATCATTGGAATATACAAGACAAGTTATATAATGAAGATTCCCACTAGCATACGGTAGTGATAAAGCAAGAAGCTCTCAATCATGAAGAACATGGTTCTATCATGAAGCACAAGTGTGGAAAAAGATAGTAGCATTGTCCCTTCTCTCTTTTTCTCTTTTTTCGTTTGGGCTCTTAGGCCTCTTTTTTTTCTCTTCTTTTATTTTCTCCCCTTTTTTGGGGGCTCTTTGGCCTCTTTTTTATTTATTTCCTCACATGGGACAATGCTCTAATAATGATGATCATCACACTTTTATTTACTCACAGCTCAAAGATCAGAATGATGATGACTCCATAGGAAATGCCTCCGGCAGTGTACTGGGATGTGCAACGATCTAGCATGGCGTATGACGTTGAAACATCTCACTAGCTATCTTACGATCATGCAATGGAAAAATGGGAGTGGCGGCACAAGTCATGAGAAGGAACGGTGGGAGTTGCATGGCAATATATCTCGGAATGGCTATGAAAATGCCATAGTAGGTAGATATGGTGGCTGTTTTGAGGAAGGAATTTGGTGGGTTTGTGCACCAGCGAGAATTGCGCGGCACTAGAGAGGCTAACAATGGTGTAAGGTGAAAGTGCATCTATACCATGGACTCACATTAGTCATGAAGAACTCACATACTTCTTGCGAAAGTTTTTATTAGAAATCAAAACAAAGTGCTAAGCGCATACTCCTAGGGGAAGGGTTGGTAGGTGTAAACCATCGCGCGATCTCGACCTCAACACAAAGGATGACAATAAATAGATCAATTATGCTCCGACTTCCTAACATAGCGGTTCACCATACGTGCATGCTACGGGAATCACTAACTTCAACACAAGAATTTCAAGATTCACAACACCCTACTAACATAACTCTTAATATTACCAAATCCATGTCTCAAAACTATTTGTGAGGAATCAAAACTTCTCTTTCTACTCAATGCACATGAAGATGGAGGTTTTTGCATCCTCTTTGGGTATCTATCACTTTTGGGACTACTTTCGTAGCATAAGCCAACTACCAAATCACGCACCGCCGTGCTCTAAAAGATATAAGTGAAGCACTAGAGCAAAAGTATCTAGCTCAAAAGATATAAGTGAAGCACTATGAGCATTCTAGCAAAATCACAATGAGTGCATGTCTCTGTCTCTCAAAAGGTGTGCAACAAGGATGATTGTGACACAATAAAAAGAAAAGACTTCTACGATACAAGACGCTCCAAGCAAAACACATATCATGTGGTGAATAAAAATATAGCTCCAAGTAATGTTACCGATGGATTGAAGACGAAAGAGGGGATGCCTTCCCGGGGCATCCCCAAGCTTAGGCTTTTTGGTGTCCTTGAATTTGGCTTGGGATGCCTTGGGAATCCCCAACTTGAGCTCTTTCCACTCCTTATCTCTTTGTCCATGAGAACATCACCCAAAACTTGAAAACTTCACAACACAAAACTTAAACAGAAACTCGTGACAATGTTAGTACAAGAAAACAAACTAACACTTCTTTTGGTACTGTAGCAAACTTGAATTCCATCTATATTGGTGTTGGGCTACTGTATTCTCACTTTTCCATGGCTAGTACCCCCCCGATACTAACCATAGTTTCATCAAAACAAGCAACCAACTCAACAAAAACAGAATCTGTCAAAAACAGACTAGTCTGTAGCAATCTGTATACTTCGTATACTTCTGGTACCTCAAAACATGTGAAACATTACGACGACCTGGGAAAAAAGCATATCAACCAGCAGCAAAAATAATCAACTCAAAATCTCTTTCCGAATAAAAATGAAAAATCATCTCGTGAGCGAAATGTTTCTGTCTTTTTCCAGCAGGATCAAACAACCATTACCAAGACTAGTCATAAAGGTTTTGCTTGGCTCAAACAGAAAATAAAACACAAAAAACACAATCGCAACAGAATTATGATGATGTGGACGCAACAAAACAGAAAGAAAAAAGATAAATCAATGATGCTCACACAGAAGACAAGAATTGAAGCACAACGAGAGCATCTTAAAGCATGTGAAAATCACATCTAAGTCTAACATACTTCCTATGCATAGGCATTTTACAGGAAAACAGATTGTCAAGACAACCAATAGTTGCCATATGCAAGGAAGAAGAAAGAGACAATAGCAATCTCCACATAACGAGAGGTAATTTGGTAACATGAAAGTTTCTACCACAATATTTTCCTCTCTCATAGCAAGTACATGTGGGATCATAATCAAATTCAACAAAATATCTATCACAAAGGATATTCTTTTCATGGTCCACATGCATGCAAAGTTGACGCTCTTCAAAAATAGTGGGATTATCATCAACTAAAGTCATGACTTCTCCAAACCCACTTTAAATATTATTGCAAATATCATTGCAACAAGTAGTGGACAAAGCAAAACTAGCATCCCCAAGCTTAGGGTTTTGCATATTTTTAGCATGATTTTCACTATTAGAATTTATAGTGAAACCATTGCAATCATGCTTTTCATTCAAGGAGCCCTCGCGAATCACTTCATGAATTTCTTCATCATGATTTTCAGATTCATGCATCTCAAGCAAAACTCCATAGAGAAAGTCAAGTGCACTCAACTCACTAGCAATTGGATCAACACAATTGGATCTCTTAAAGAGATTTGCAAGTGGATGAGGGTCCATATCACTAGATTTTCAGCAAGCGAAGATGCAAGCATATTGAAGGCACATGGCAACACAAGCAAACAGAAAGCAAGCGAAAGAAAGGGCGAACGGAAAAGGCAAACGAAAAAGGCAAATTGTGAAGTGGGGGAGAGGAAAACGAGAGGCAACTGCAAACAAAGTAAATGCAAGAGATGAGTTTGCGACACCCACTTGGATGAGTTCTTGACTTGATCTTCCTCCCCGGCAACGGCGCCAGAAATTCTTCAACTGCGGCAACAAAGGTCCTTCCTTGGCGCTAGGAATTCTTCTTGTTACATCTCTAGCTTGCGTCGGTTTTTCCCTTGAAGAGGAAAGGGTGATGCAGCACAGGAGCAGTAAGTATTTCCCTCAGTTTGAGAACCAAGGTATCGATCCAGAAGGAGGGCCTCGTCAAGTCCAGAGTACCTGCGCAAACACAAACAAGCTTGCACCCAACGCTTCAAAGGGGTTGTCAATCCCTTCAAGATTGTTTGCAAAGTGAGATCTGAAGGCGGAAAGTGCAACAAAGTAAAAAGTCTAAGGCTGAAAATATGGTGTGGAGTAGACCCGGGGGCCATAGCCATAGTGTTCACTAGAGGCTTCTCTCCAAATAGCAAATATCACGGTGGGTGAACAAATTACTGCCGAGCAATTGATAGAACCGCGCAAAGTCATGACGATATCTAAGGCAATGATCATACATATAGGCATCACGTCCGAGACAAGTAGACCGATACTTTCTGCATCTACTACTATTACTCCACACATCGACCGCTATCCAGCATGCATCTAGTGTATTGAGTTCATGACGAACAGAGTAACGCCTTAAGCAAGATGACATGATGTAGAGGGATAATCTCAAACCAATGATGAAAACCCCATCTTTTTACTCTTGATGGCAACAACATGATGCGTGCCTCGCTACCCCTTCTGTTACTGGGTGAGGTCACCGCACGATATGAACCCAAAACCAAGCACTTCTCCCATTGCAAGAATCATAGATCTAGTTGGCCAGACAAAACCCACAACTCGAAGAGAATTACAAGGATATGAAATCATGCATAAGAGAGATCAGAAGAAACTCAAATAAGATTCGTAGATAATCTGATCATAAATCCACAATTCATCGGATCTCGACAAACACACTACAAAAGAAGATTACATCGGATAGATCTCCATGAAGATCATGCAGGACTTTGTATTGAAGATCCAAGAGAGAGAAGAAGCCATCTAGTTACTAGCTATGGACCCGTAGGTCTATGTGAACTACTAACGCATCATCGCAGAGGTCATGGTGTTGATGAAGAATCCCTACTTGTCCGAATACCCCCTCCGGCAGGGCACCAGAACGTGCCCCAGATGGATCTTGCGGAGACACAAGCTTGCGGCGGCGGAAAAGTACTTTCGATGACCTCCTGATTTTTTTTGGGATTTTTAGAGATTTATAGGCGCAACCCCTAGGTCAGGGGGCGCTTAGGGGGCCCACAAGCCTGGATGGCGCGGCCTCCCCCCTGGCCGCGGGGTGGGGGCTCTTGGGGCCCCTGGGGCTCTCCTGCCTTTGCTCCCAAGCTCCCCGATCTTCTTCCCTTCCAAAAAAAATCTTTTCGGGGATTTTCTTCCGTTTGGACTCTGTTTCAAAATCTCCAGGAACTCGCACTTGGCACTGAGTTAAGAAGTTAGTCCCAAAAAATATATAAAAGGCATGCAAAACATCCAAAGTTTGACAAGATAACAGCATGAAACCATCAAAAATTATAGATACATTGGAGACATATCAGGTCACTTCTCGAATCCCGTGGACAATGTGCTGGCGGCAACCCGCCACTTAGAGTCCTTGCCGATTTACGGAAACTCCCCGGCCGAGATAGAAGCCAGAAACGCCATCGAGATGCTAAAGACGGTCGTGGTCCAGCACGCGCAGTATTCTCATAGCCTCGATCGACTGCACTCCACACCTCAGGCGAGCCACACAAGGAGTCACCACGAGGACTTACCCGCGGTAACCAACGGGCCGCGGCGACTCCCTCAACCTAACCCGCTCGGGATGCCGGACACACGAGCTCAAGATATCGTGGACGCGGCGCGAGCTGCGCGTCAGATAGAGACAGCAGCCGCGGCGGGTCAGGTCTACCCGGCTTACACGTCGTCGCCTGTCTCGCCCCCAGACACCAGAGGCAAGCACATCGGTATGTCGTGTGTTGCACCAGTTTTGCGCAACGAGCGAATGCCGAAGGACTTCAAAGGGCCTCAGAAAGTCCCCAATTACTCGTCGGATCTCGAACCAGGGTCATGGATCGAGAGCTACGAACTCGCATGGACATGCTCGACGTAAACGAGGCGGTTTGCACTAAGTACTTCACCATGATGCTCGAAGGGACGGCACGTGCGTGGTTGAAAAACTTGCCACCCAACTCCATCAACACTTGGGCGGAGCTAAAGGAGCGCTTTATCAAGAATTTCAGAGGGACTTGCAAACGCCCGATGACCATGGTCGACTTACAGCACTGTGTTCAGCAGCCGGATGAGTTGGCCCACCATTGGACCCGGCGAGTGGCGGAGGTTACTCACTCATCAGAGGGCATCTCGGCGGCTCAGGCGGTGTTGTTCCTCGAGAAGAACTGCCATTACGAACCTCTGGTACTAAAGCTAGGGCGGCTGAAGCGGAAAGTACAAGATATGGGCGAATTAATGGATACCCTTACTAGGTATGCAGAGTGGGACGACACCAATTACTAGGATCCCGGGGAGGACGATGACAAAGTTAGTATCGCCAGGAAGGGCGAGTTACACAAGGGTCATTCTCAATTTCAGGGCGGGGGCAACCACCATCATGGCGGCCACGGCAAAAAGAGACAACACGAGGGTCCTACAGAATTTGTTGCTAATACTAATACCGGCAACAGAAACCCGCGCTAGAAAAAGCGGGGCTTCAATGGGAAAAAACCGCGTAATTATCACGAGATGCTCAAAGGCCCTTGTCCGCAGCATGCCACGGCGGAGGGAGCGACGACTCACTCTTGAGAGGATTGCTACGTGATGCAGGAATTCTGGGTCAAGGCGCTCAGGAGAGGCCAAGGTGGTGAACAGGGCGAGCGACAGGAACAACCCGAACCATCCGGGTCACGTCAGGTCCCGTTCGGTGGTTTTCCTAACCCGGGACTAACGTCAGTTGTGCTTCCCTGGCAATGGCTCTAGAAAAACGGCTGATCCTGCAATCTCTAGTGTTAGCTAGACGAATGCTTATAGAAACTAACCTTCTCCTGCAACAGCACCAGAAGAATGCTGATAGCACTCCCCGGCAATGAAACTAGAAGAATGTTGTTGATGGCCCACCAGCGCGTGGGTTCGCAGCAGTTTTCGAGGGTAGAGTATTCGACCCAAATTTGTAGGTAAGCCAGTCAGGAGGTGAGAGTATACTCTCAAGTATTAGCAGCTAAATTTGTCAGATTCAACCACACCTGAAAGATTAGTATCTGCAAGCACATTAGTAACAGCAAACTAGCAAGTAACGGCAGTGTAACGAGCAATAGCAGTGCCAAGGAACAGCAGTAGTGACAGCAGTAGCAAGTAGCAACATTAGCAAGCGACAGTAGTAGCAACAGTAGCAGCACATCAAGACAAGTAACAGCAGTAGCAACAGTAGTAGCAGCAGCAACAGAGCAAGACAAGTAACAACAGTAGCAACAGTAGTAGCAGCAGCAGCAGAGAAAGACAAGTAACAACAGTAGCAATAGTAGTAGCAGCAGCAGCAGAGCAAGACAAGTAACAGCAGCAGTAGGACAAACTCGTAGGCAATGGGTCGGTGAATTGTTTGGATGATATTCATCATGCAACAACTATAACACGGAGAGATAAGTGGCTAGCTCCCATTCGTCAATGTGATGTAGGCATGCATTCCGTGTGTCGTCATACGTGCTTAGGGAAAAGAACTTGCATGCCATCTATTGTCCATCCCTCCCGTGGCAGCGGGGTCCAAAAGGAAACTACGGGATATTAAGGTTCTCCTTTTAATAAAGAACCGGACCAACGCATTAGCACTTGGTGAACACATGAACTCCTCAAACTATGATCATCACTAGGAGTGGTTCCGATTATTGTCACTCTCGTGTTGCCGGATCATAACACATAGTAGGTAACTACAACTTGCAAGATCAGATCTAAAACACACATATACTAGTGACAACATAATAATTTCAGATCTGAAATCATGGCACTCGGGCCCTAGTGACAAGCATTAAGCATGGAAAAGTACTAGCAACATCAAATCTCAGAACATAGTGGATACTAGGGATCAATCCCCATCAAAACAAACTCGATTACATGATAGATCTCATCCTACTCATCACCGCCAAGCGAGCCTACAAATAGATTACTCACGAACGACGAAGAGCTTCATGGAATTGGAGAGGGAAGAAGGTTGATGATGACGATGGCGACGATTTCCCCTCTCCGGAGCCCAAGACGGACTCCAGATCTGCCCTCCAGATGAAGAACAGGAGGTGGCGGTGCCTCCTTATAGAAAACGCAATGAAAACTTCTCTTTTTATTTTTTCTGGGACGAAAGACAACTTGTAGAGCTGGAGTTGGGGGCGGCAGGTGCTTGTGGGCCCCACAAGCCTGCCAACCGCCACCAGGGGGGTGGTGGCCGAGCAGGGGCTTGTGGCCCACTGGCCCACCCCCTGAGGTGGAACTTGGCGCAGATATTTTTGATATTTTCCAAAACTGCTCCCCGTAAATTTTCAGGACGTTTGGAGAACTTTGATTTCTGCACAAAAATAACACCATGGCAATTCTGCTGAAAACAACGCTAGTCCAGGTTAGTTCCATTCAAATCATGCAAATTATAGTCCAAAACAAGGGGAAAAGAGTTTGGAAAAGTCGATACGTTGGAGACGTATCAACTCCCCCAAGCTTAAAACCTTGCTTGTCCTCAAGAAACTCAGTTGACAAACTGAGAGAGAAAGAAAAACTTTGATAAACTCTATTTGATCTTGTTGTTGCAACTATGTCTAACTCATAACTAGAATTTCAGCAAGATCACAAGTTAACCACATAAGCAAATGACACAAAGGTCTCACGGTAAACTAATAGCAATGGCATAATCGACTAACGAGCAAATAATAATGAGTTTCAAATACCAACACTTCAATCAAAACAAGCATGAAGCAATATGAATAGGTGGTATCTCACTAGCTCTTTCTGAGACCGCAAAACATAAATGCAGAGCACTTTCAAAGATCAAGGGCTGACTAAACATTGTAATTCATAGCAACGAAGATTCAGTCATAGTCATACTCAATATCAATCAAAAGCAAAGCATAGAAATGACAGAGGTGCTCTCTAATTGGTGCTTATATAAGAGGAGGATGACTCGACAGGAAAATAAATAGACATGCCCTTCGCAGAGGGAAGCATTGATTTGCAGAGGTACCACAGCTCAAGCTTTGAAAACAGAGATAATAATTTTGGGTGGCATGCTTTCATTGTGAACGCAATGACCAAGAGTTCTCAATATCTTCCATGCTACTCATGCTATAGGCGGTTCCCAAACAGAAAAGTAAAGTTTTAACTCCCCCGCCACCAATCAATCACACTCCACGGCTAGCCGAATCCTCGGGTACCGTCCATACTAACATCAATCCGGGGGGAGTCTTGTTTTACAGTTATGTTTTCGATTTAAGCATGAAACTGGGCATCCCAAATACCGGCCCCTTTCTCGTGAAGGACTGTGAATAAACACATGTCGAGGATAACACTCCTAGCATGGAAGATACCAATAGCCCTCTGTCACCACATGAGCGGTTCAGGCATGCAAAACAGATTTATTTCTTGAAGGTTTAGAGAATGGCACATGCAAATTTACTTGGAATGGCAGGTAGATACCGCCAATAGGTAGGTATGGTGGACTCTCATGGAAAAACTTTTGGGTTTATGGGAGTGGATGCACAAGCAGTATTCCCGCTTAGTACAATTGAAGGCTAGCAAAAGACTGGGAAGCGACCAACTAGAGAGCGACAACAGTCATCAAGATGCAATGAGTTTGACTAACATTGAATGCAAGCATGAACAGGATATAAATCACCATGAACACGAACATCATAAAGGCTATGTTGATTTTGTTTCAACTACATGCATGAACATGCGCCAAGTCAAGCCACTTGAAACATTCACAGGAGAATACCATCCTATCATACTACATCATAGTCATCTCAAAATCTATGTTGGCAATCAAGACAAACCATTATAAGCTCTTAGCTGAATAAGCATGGCATCAGAAACTATGATCTCTAAGTTGTCATTGCAAACATGGTTCTCTCACAACAAAGATAAATCTGGGTCGACAAGCTAGTCATATTTACAAAAACAAAATAGATAGAGTTCATACCAGCTTTTCAGTCTCAGTCACTTCATCATATATCATCATTGTTGCCTTTCATTTGCACGATCGAACGATGAAAACAATAATAAGCGCATTGGACTAAGCTGAATCTGCAGGCAAACACAAAGGAGAAGACAAAATAATATGGCTCTTTGAAAGCTAAATAGGTAAGCATGTAAGAACCACTAAGCATTGTAACCAATATCTTCTACCTTGACACAAAGAAAAAGAAAACTATTTACACGGGAAAGCTCCCAACAAGCAAAAGAAGAAAGAAAATCTTTTTGGGTTTTCTCAAAAGGACACAAAACAAGAAAACAAGAAAACGAAAAGAAACTAGCATGGATAATACAGTGGCAAAGTGTAAACACCGGCTAACAAAGTGAAAGCATAAGCATGAATGTAAAGTCGGTGAGAACACGTACTCCCCCAAGCTTAGGCTTTTGGCCTAGCTTGGTCTACTCCCAAGGTGAGAAATAACCAGCTCCAGGATACTCCGGAGCAGACTGTGGATGCCACTGCTGTGTGAGCTCCTCTGGCTCCAACTGATAAACTGGCGTCTGGTACTCGACAGGCGGCTCGGGCACAGGCGCCTGTGGTTGGGCCAAGCCCCAATATGCGTAGATGTCTGTGGGCATAATAGTGTACCTGCCTGCATGAAGATCAAACAAAGACGGAGCAGGAAAAGTAATAGTCTCTCGAGTACCCTGACTAAACACCAGGTTATAAATCATTTGTCTACTAGTATCTCTATCCAGAAAAGCATGGCGAACCATGCTATCATAATCCAGATATCTCTCAGGGAGGAGCATCTCTCCTTCCTCTCCCAGTCTAATGGGTATCTCAAAGTGTGTGGCAAGACGGGTAGCATAGATACCTCCATAGACAACACCTTTAGAACGGTTCAGGTTCAACCATTGAGCTACTATAGCGCCCAAGCTATAAGTCTTATTGTTATAAAGGCCTTCGCGCAGAACCGCAAGGTCTGGAGAACTAAGTGATCTAGCCTCCCCATGGCCAATCAAACATTTTCCCACAAATAGTGAGAAGTACCAAAGCACAGGAAAATGTATGCTAGCAATTCTAGCGCGAGACACTCCTCTCGCCTCTCCAACAGCAATAGAACCAATGAAATCCTCCAAGTCCCGTGGACGAGGGTCACGGATATCCCCAACATAAGGTAATTTGCATACATTGCAAAAATCCTACAGCGTCATGCACCGGGGAACATCGTATCTCATGAACTCAACCATGGGAGGATTCTTCCTCGGATAAAAGTTGAAGCTTTGAACGAAAATATTGGTGAGGAGGAGATATTGTGGGCACTTATCTTCAACGAACGCAGTAAGACATGCGTTCTCCACCAAGTAATAGAAGTCTTCATAAAGTCCGGCGACGCGCAAAAATTCATCACTTGGCCACTCGCACACTCGAACTTCTTGTGACTCGAGGGACTATGTACTTGGGGTGGTTCTTCTCATCCTCCTTGTGGTTACGGCTTGAAGAGCCTCTCAAGAACCTCCTCATCTTTTCCCTTTTCTAGATCTGAAAAATTCTAAAAATTTTAGAGACTTCAAAAGAAAAGTGAATAAGGGTTAACCCAACTTGTAGCAACTACTCCTACTGGTGCCTAGAGACCGTATCACGCGCTAAAACTACTTGGGACCAGCTAAAATCAACTTTTCTAGTTCAAGAACAGGGTCACCAAAGTAGCAAGAATGCGCGAAAGATAAAACACTAGAGCAAAAACTAATTGGACCAATGGAGGAGTCACTTACCAAGGAGTAATTTCCCCAAAATGGTTCGGAGAATTGTGCTTTGAGCAAGGAGATCGAAAATCACAGCCAAATGAGCAAGAACACGGGTTTGAGCTGCGAAACAATTTTTTCTGGAGGTGGAAGAAGAGGCTGGGATCTGGAATGAGTGGACGGGATGCCTGTGGTCCCCACAAGCTTGCACCCCGCCACCAGGGGGTAGGTGGCGGTGTGGGGCTTGTGGCCCACTGGCCAGTCCCCCTGACCAGCTCTCAGGCCTAGAAATTTTCAAAAATTCCAGAAAAAATCATACTAAATTTTTAGGACCATCGGAGAACTTTTATTTTCGAGGTATTTTTCTCCGGGACGCTAAAACAAAAAACAGGAAAAGCTAAACTAATTCTATCATTTTTCTTCTAAGCAACAGAAAATGAAGACTCAAAACAGAGGTATGTGACTCTCTGATTCATCCGTCTCATGGTCATCGAAAGAAAGCCGTCAATGGGATTGATCAAGTCCTTATGACAAAACCTTCTCGAATCACAAGAGAGAACGGAGAATTTTCAAATAGCCACTAAGTCACCTCAATGGGGATATGAATCTCCCCAACAAGAAAATCATACTTCATCTTGACACGAGGAATAGGGCATTCAAAGCTCCCAATAAGAATCGATGAAGTCTTTTCAATAGCATTGATGCAATGCACTAGATATCGTTTCTTCGGGAAGTGCACGGTGTGGTCATTACCGTTGACATGGAAAGTGACATTGCCTTTGTTGCAATCTATAACAGCTCCTGCAGTGTTTAAAAAGGGTCTTTCGAGGATAATAGCCATGGCATCGTCCTCGGGAATATCCAAGATAACAAAGTCTGTTAAGATAGTGGTATTAGCAACCACAACAGGCACATCCTCGCAAATGCCGATAGGGAAAGCAGTTGATATGTCGGCCATTTGCAGAGAAATTTCAGTGGGTGTCAACTTATCCAATTCAAGTCTATGATAAAGAGAGAGCGGCATAACACTAACACCGGCTCCAAGGTCACATAAGGCTGTTCTTACGTAGTTTCCTTTAATGGAGCAATGTATAGTGGGCACTCCGGGATCACCAAGTTTCTTAGGAGTTCCACCTTTGAAAGTGTAATTGGCAAGCATGGTGGAGATCTCAAGATCTGGTATCTTCCGTTTATTAGTCACGATATCTTTCATGTACTTGGCATACAGAGACATCTTGAGCATATCAATTAACCGCATCTGCACAAAGATGGGTCTTATCATCTCAACGAAGCACTCAAAATCCTCATCATCCTTTTTCTTGGATGGCTTAGGAGGAAAGGGCATAGGTCTCTGAACCCATGGCTCTCTTTCTTTACCATGCTTCCTAGTAGTAAAGTCATTCTTGTCGTATCTCTTAGGTTGTGGATTATTAGGATTAACCGTAGGTTCAATCTCCACATCCTCATCATGGCTAGGTTGAGCATTATTATGAACCTCACTATCCACATAGTCACCAGGTTCATGTTCATCACCAGATTGTGTTTCCGCATCAGACGCAAAAATATCATTAGGTTCTTCAGGTGGGACAGTATTTGGTGAACTGGCGTGCAGGTTTCTATCATCCTTCTTCTTCTCCTTAGGATGACTAGGTGTATCAGTATTGGTTCCTTGAGAATCTTGATCAATTCTCTTAGGATGACCTTCAGGATACAAAGGTTCCTGAGTCATTTTGCCTCCTCTAGTAATGACTCTAACAGAGTTGTCATTTAATTCATTGAGCAGGTCATTCTGAGCTTTAAGTACTTGTTCTACCTGAGTAGTAATCATAGAGGCATGTTTACTCAGAAGCTTCAGAGCATTGACATTTCTGTCTACACAAGCACTTAAATGGCTAAGCAGACGAGTACTTTGTTCCAAATGTCTGCTAACATAATCATTGAAACTCTGTTGTTTGGCAACAAAGTTGTCAAATTCATCAAAGCATAGGCTAGCAGGTTTATCAAAAGAAATATCACTCTCATCAAACCAACGCAGAGAATTCCCTTCTACTACCTGTATCGGGTTATCGAGACCGTGGATCTCTTTGATAGGTGGTAGATTTTTTATATCTTCAGATCTAATGCCTTTCTCTTGCATAGATTTCTTGGCTTCTTGCATATCTTCGGGACTGAAGAATAGAATACCTCTTTTCTTAGGAGTTGGCTTAGGAGGTGGTTCGGGAATAGTCCAAGCATTATCGTTGATCAAGAGGTTATTCAGTAGGGTCTCAGCTTGTTCTATAGTTCGTTCCCTAAAAACACAACCGGCATAACTATCTAGGTAGTCTCTAGAGGCATCAGTAAGTCCGTTATAAAGGATATCAAGTATCTCGTTCTTCTTGAGAGGGTGATCAGGCAAAGCATTCTGTAGCTGGACGAGCCTCCCCCAAGCTTGTGGAAGACTCTCTTCTTGGAGTTGAGCAAAGTTGTATATTTCCTGCAAGGCAGCTTGCTTCTTATGGGAAGGGAAATATTTCTCACAGAAATAATAGACCATCTCCTGGGGACTACGCACACATCCAGGAGCAAGAGAGGTGAACCAGGCTTTAGCATCATCCTTTAGAGAGAAAGGAAACATCTTAAGGATATAGTAGTGGCGGATCTTCTCCTCATTAGTGAAAAGGTTGGCTATTTCGGATTGTTTGGCAAGATGGGCTATGACCGTCTCAGACTCATAACCGTGAAAAGGATCAGATTCGACTAGAGAGATTATCTCAGGGTCGACAGAGAATTCATAATCCTTATCGGTGACAAAGATAGGCAAAGTGGCAAACTTCGGATCATTTTTCATCCTAACTTCCCGAGATTTTTCCTTCCACTTGAGAATTAATTTCTCAGCGTCATAGGCATCCTTACACGCAAGAAAATCCTCAGCTATCTCTCCCTCCATGACGTAACCCTCAGGTATATCAGGCAATTCATATCTAGGAGAGCTAGATCTAACAGGAGCAAAAGAAGGTTCTATCTCAATAGCATTGGCAGTTTCAAAAGCATCACGAGCATTGGCAGTAACTCTAGCAATATGAGCATCAAGGAACACTCCTAGTGGAACAGGCAAAGGAGCATCTCTAGCAGTATCAAGCATAGCATCATTTGGAAAAATAGCATCTCTAGCATCATCACGCAAAGCAGTATCAAGCATAGCATCTCTAGCATCATCAGGCATAGCATCTCTAGCAGTAGTATCAGGCATAGCATCTCTAGCAGTGATATCAAGCATAGTATCAAGCATAGTATCATCAGGCATAGAATCAAGCATAGCATCTCTAGCAGTAGTATCACAAGCATCATCAAGCACAGGCGACATATCAAGATTTCTAACAGGGGGTGAAGTCGCAAACTTACTGATAACTGAAGGTGAATCAAGTGCAGAGCTAGATGAAAATTCCTTACCTACCCTCGTAGTTGAGGGCAAGACTTTAGTCTTCGGATCCTTAAGATTCTTCATAGTGATCAGCAGATATAAATCCCAAGTGACACAGAGAATATAGCAATACCTCCCCGGCAACGGCGCCAGAAAAATGTTGACGTCAGTTGTGCTTCCCTGGCAATGGCTCCAGAAAAAGGGTTGATCCTGCAATCTCTGGCGTTAGCTAGACGAATGCTTATAACAACTAACCTTCTCATACAATGGCACCAGAAGAATGCTGATAGCACTCCCCGGCAATGAAACGGGAAGAATGTTGTTGATGGCCCACCAGCGCGTGGGTTCGCAGCAGTTTTCGAGGGTGGAGTATTCGACCCAAATTTGTAGGTAAGCCAGTCAGGAGGTGAGAGTATACTCTCAAGTATTAGCAGTTGAATTTTTCAGATTCAACCACACCTGAAAGATTAGTATCTGCAAGCACAGTAGTAACAACAAAGTAGCGAGTAACGGCAGTGTAACGAGCAATAGCAGTGGCAAGGAACAGCAGTAGTGACAACAGTAGCAAGTAGCAACAGTAGCAAGCGACAGTAGTGACAACAGTAGTAGCGGAGCAAGACAAGTAACAGCAGTAGCAACAGTAGTAGCAGCAGCAGTAGAGCAAGACAAGTAACAACAGTAGCAACAGTAGTAGCAGCAGCAGCAGAGCAAGACAAGTAATAGTAGCAGTAGGACAAACTCGTAGGCAATGGGTCGGTGATTTGTTTGGATGATATTCATCATGCAACAACTATAACATAGAGAGATAAGTGGCTAGCTCCCGTTCGTCAATGTGATGTAGGCATGCATTCTGTGTGTCGTCATACGTGCTTAGGGAAAAGAACTTGCATGCCATCTATTGTCCATCCCTCCCGTGGCAGCGGGGTCCAAACGGAAACTACGGGATATTAAGGTTCTCCTTTTAATAAAGAACTGGACCAACACATTAGCACTTGGTGAACACATGAACTCCTCAAACTATGATCATCACTGGGAGTGGTTCCGGTTATTGTCACTCCGGGGTTGCCGGATCATAACACATAGTAGGTAACTAAAACTTGCAAGATCGGATCTAAAACACACATATATTGGTGACAACATAATAATTTCAGATCTGAAATCATGGCACTCGGTCCCTAGTGACAAGCATTAAGCATGGCAAAGTAGTAGCAACATCAAATCTCAGAACATAGTGGATACTAGGGATCAATCCCCATCGAAACTAACTCGATTACATGATAGATCTCATCCTACTCATCACCGCCCAGCGAGCCTACGAATAGATTACTCACGAACGACGAAGAGCTTCATGGAATTGGAGAGGGAAGAAGGTTGATGATGACGATGGCGACGATTTCCCCTCTCCGGAGCCCAAGACGGACTCCAGATCTGCCCTCCATATGAAGAACAGGAGGTGGTGGCGCCTCCGTATCGAAAACGCGACGAAAACTTCTCTTTTATTTTTTTTGGGACGAAAGACAACTTATAGAGCTGGAGTTGGGGGCGGCAGGTGCCTGTGGGCCCCACAAGCCTGTCCACCGCCACCAGGGGGTGGCGGAGCACGGGCTTGTGGCCCACTGGCCCACCCCCTGAGGTGGAACTTGGCGCAAATATTTTTGATATTTTCCAAAACTGCTCCCCGTAAATTTTCAGGATGTTTGGAGAACTTTGATTTCTGCACAAAAATAACACCAAGGCAATTCTGCTCAAAACAGCGTCGGTCCAGGTTAGTTCCATTCAAATCATGAAAATTATAGTCCAAAACAAGGGCAAAAGAGTTTGGAAAAGTAGATACGTTGGAGACGTATCACGGACCACAGGGCGGGTCTCAGCCCAACGCTGGGCAGTACCAAGTTCACAATCAGCAGTATCACCCGCCGGGAGTATTCCAGCAACCACCCCCGCAAGGGGACCCCAGTGAAGAAAGGTTCCATGGACGAATCAGGCCGCCGTCGAGTCACCTTGCCTTGAGCTCTCCCCGCCTTCGATTCGTAAGTCGCCCAGTTTCCAATTACACTTGGACAGGGCAATGAACTCGTCTTCATCATCAAGGAAGAGAGATAGGTCCATGTCAAGATCAAAAGGATTCTTGGGTCGGCAAGGAACCAAGCTAGCAGTTTCATATGAGGGAGGTGTCACCATCTTTTTCTTCTCGTCATAGGCGGCTTGGTATTTACTGAAATCCAAGCTGGCTGCCAGTTGAGTCGCCGCATAGCGAGATTCTATGATAACTCGATGATAGTCCACCTCGGTGAATTCTGACCCGTCATCCTTCAGCTCGGGGTAGCCGGCGGCTATTTCTTATGGTTTGAGCTCCGGGGCATAGGCTAACCACCGACTTAGGGTGTTCAAGACTCCCTTTCGGGCGGTGACCTTTTCAGTTCCTCTATCTGAGGAGGCAATGTGGACAGAAAGCCGAGCATGTGCTTGATGGTTCTGACTGGCTCCTTGCTGCCCATCACCGTCTTAATCGTCAGCACGCCCCCGCTGTATAGTTGCTCAGTGAAGGTATATATAGCTTTTAACTTCAACACGCAGTCTTCTGGAAGATTGGCGGCTCGTGCACCTGTAAAGGGCACCTCAGTATTTGATAATTTTTTACACCGGATTAATTAATCAACGGTCAAGGGTTAACGCTTACCAAACATAGCAACAGTCATATTGGAAATATGTTTCTTTAAGCCGGAAAGCTCTTGCTGGCCGGCTTCCAATTTTTCCTCAGCATGCTAGCACGCTTAAGAATGGCGGCTTGGTTAGCTTTGGCTTTCTTCTCAAGTTTTTGCTGGTCAGCTTTCATCTTCTCCAGCTCAGCCTGAATTAAGCGGTATTTCCTTTCCAACTCGGATTGGGCACCTTGTTGTTGAGCCAGATTTTTCCTTAAGTCGGCTAAAGCCGACTCAGTCTGGGTCACACACTCCTGCACATCAAATTTGGGGAGACAAGTTTTAGCATTACTGCAAGCAATAGTCCTGATACTTGGGGGATAATGTATGATTTGCTTCAAAATCATACCATATTCAAGACCCGACTCATCTTTCAAAAGATGACCCGGCCCTTGGGGGCTACAGGTTGAAGATTTTTTCAAGATCCGGCTCATCTTTCAAAAGATGACCCGGCCCTTGGGGGCTACAGGTTGAAGATTTTTTTCAAGACCCGGCTCATCTTTCAAAAGATGACCCGGCCCTTAGGGGCTACAGGTTGAAGATTTTTTCAAGATCCGGCTCATCTTTCAAAAGATGACCCGGCCCTTGGGGGCTACAGGTTGAAGATTTTTTCAAGACCCAGCTCATCTTTCAAAAGATGACCCGACCCTTGGGGGCTACAAGTTGAAGATTTTTATTATATTCAAAGACCCGACTCATCTTTCAAAAGATGAGCCAGCCCTTGGAAGGCTAATGGCTGAAGGAAAATACAAAAATAGGCGTACCTCATGCCTAACCCTCATAAGCTGAATCAAGCTCTTGTTCATCTCATAATCCCTCTCCAGATGACTTGCGAAGCCAGAACAAAGTTGGTCGAATTCCTGCTTCTCATACTGGGGGAGCTTGAATTTACTTGTGTCTTGATCGGGAGAAGGGCGCCACTCCTTGGAGGTATGCTTGGAAAGTACTGCAACCGGAGGAGTGGAATAGCCAGTACCGGTGACCATGACGTCGTCTGGATCTACAGTCTCCTTGAGAGGGCTTGGCGGGTTAACCTTATCAGAGGTTTCCTTCAAATTTACGGGCAAGACATCCCGGGCATCGGGAATATCGTCCACAGGAATATCATGAGCCGCTGTTTTCTCTTCATCAATCTCCGGGACAGAGGTGCTCGTGCCTAAGGTGTTAGTTGTTTTTGGAGTAGAAGATACGTCGCCGGTTTTCCTTCTCTTCGCTTGTGCTCTGAGACAAAGGTACCAAGATTAAAAGCACATATCGTTGTTTAGAAGAAATTGGGATTAACTAAGAGACTCACCCTTGTACACGAATCATCGGTGGGAGAGCTGATATTACCAAGTCGCCAGATGTAGGGGGAGAAGTCTGATAGAACAAAGGCTTGAAGTTAAAAAAGTGACGAGTCATATTTTACACAAGGAAGGGTATGATAAAACAAAAGTGTACCTCGTTGGTGCGTTTCCGACCGGTTGCCTTCTCACGCAGTCCGGAGATTAAGTCGCCAGAGTGACTACGGGTCTTGCGCTTGGGGGTATATCTTGCTTTCTTCAAAAGGAAATCAGGGTCCATATAAGCATATGGGTGAGACATGGGCACATTCCCATAGATCCGTCTGGCCGGTCTAGGAGAAGGAGAAGGTGAGTCGGAAGAAATGGAAATTACCTCGACCGCATCATGTTGGCTCTCATTGTCCTTGCCCTACACATAAAGACGCATGGTATAAACATAAGTCGGAATACATAGATAATGAGTGAGGGCGAAGGTGATTCGTCAGCTGGTGACTCACCAACAAAAGATGAATCTTTGGTGGCGGCTTTACTTTTGCTTGCTTTCTTCTTCTTTTTTGGTGGCGGCTTGGTGGTCTTTTGGGTGGTCACTTTGGAGCCCCTTCGCCAAAATGGATCAGTTTTCTGATGAATAGAAGCGAATTTCAAACCAAGAGCATTGGTAAGCATAAAAAGACGAAAGGCGGCTTGAATTCTTACTGGCGGCACCGGGTTGGAGCGGCAAAAGGCCTTGAGCCCAATCTTGGCGCATTCTTCCAAAGGCTCACCGGTTAGCTTCTTGATGATTCTGACAATTTCACTCCCTCAGAGTCTTTTGCGATTGAAGCACTGCGGATGGCCGACCGTACAATCATATTCATACATCAGCCCATCTCGGCGACTCAAGGGAAGAATATTCCACTCCACCCAGCAGCGAAATAGATCAATCCCAATGAGTCCGTTGTTGGTCAAAGATTTTAACTCGGAGAAAATGGGGATAAATTCCGACTCTTCTTGTTCTGTGAGTTTCTCCGATAGCTTGAAGTCCATTGGCACGCGATCTACTCTGAAACCCGGAAGAGGGTTTTCGCCAGGTGGAGAGGTGTCCCGGCAATAAAACCATGACCCGGCCCATCCCTTGGTATGGCTGGGCAGAAGGACTGTTGGAAATCCACGCTCGCGGCGTCTTTGAATGTTGACTCCTCCAAGTTCATGGTTGGGACCGTTGGGAAACTCGGTCTGGCGATTCAAATGGAAGAAGTTCCAAAATAAAGGAACTATGGGTTCTCTCTGCAAGAATACCTCACAAAATACTTGGAACTGACAAAGGTTGTTGATGGAGTTGGGTCCCAGATCTTGAGGATGAACGTTAAGGAAGTGCAGGACGTCTCGGAAAAACTTCGACCCGGGCGGTTTAAAGCCTCGTTCAAGGTAATCGGTAAAGATGACTACTTCTCCTACAGCGGGATTGGGAGTCAACTCGCCCGGGGCAGTTCTCCAACCGATGGTTTCCTTACTGCCAAGGAGACCCGCCTTAACAAACTTCTCGAGAGCAGCGTTATCGATTTCCGTGGGTAACCAATTGCACTTTGAAATCGCCATGACTACAAAAGAGAGGGGAACGAGGCGGTTCAGTGACAATTATAAAGTATTCTAACTCGCCGGTATGGGTCTATAGTATGATGAATCGCCAAATGGGTGACGTACATCATAACCCGCTATTCGGGCGGTTCATGGAAGTATCTTCGAAGTATTGTAACTCGCCCTTCAATTGGAAATAAAGGGGGCATAGCGATGGTGATAAAATTAAGTCGCTATGGAAGCTGAAGCTAAATGGCGACTCTTAAAGGTTCTTTTTCCTTAGGGATATTCTCGGGAGGCGAACAAACATATTTCTAAAAACAGGCAGTAAACTATGGTTCTACGAGTGGATCAAAATAAAGGGATATTTCTCAAAACAATGGAGGAAAGCTATGAGCGTAAGGCAGTGACAGCATTGGATCTACGGCATGAAGGCTTAAGCTAACAAAAGACGCGATAAAGTGGCCGTAGTTTGCTACTGCCTAAAGTCTATTGTGAAAATATGAAATGGATCTAAGGCAAGTAAGGACGTTCGTCGCGTCATGGAAGCTAGCTCGCAGGAAGCGATGGTCATGGTGTTCTCGGCTTAACCCTAGTAAGGGAATGTGTGTACCTGGGAGAAGGAGATCGGTGCCAGGGACGAGAGCGCAGTACTTCGTGCTTCTTGGCGCCCGAAAGACCACGGTCGATGGAGCAGCTCCAGGAGCCGGTGATGACGCCGGGGAGCTGGTGCTCGAAGAGGAAGAGCGCGAGGAAGACGAGGAAGAGATGGGGGTAGGTGATGCTACTTCCTCCCCCCCCCCATTTCTCCTCTTGTTATTTAAAGGGCAGGAACGGAAATCGAGGTTGTCAAGGCGGAGATAGAGGCGACAAGTCAAAGGCTGGGATGATGGCGCCTAGATTTTCGGGATAAGTGATTATGGAACAAAAGATCCGTTGATGGTTGCAGTGCTAAAAGCCCCGGAATTAAGGGGATGAAGTGATGTCATCAAAGATTACACGGCGGGTCAGATCAAATTACAACGGGTGGCGACTTATCGTTCGACGAAGGATAGAAATGGTAAGAGTCGCCCCAAATTGGTGGAGGTTTATTGACATGGATGAATTCAGGACAATCTGGGGCCTAATGTTGCGGATATTACCTCCGGATAACCAGCCCTTAGTGGGTCGGGTCACCAAAGGGGAGACTTATCATTCAACGCGCGTCCCGTGGCCCAGAAGATGGATGGCGGTTCAAGAGCTTGTGCGGATGATGGATTACCAAGAAAGCTCCTCATCGTGGAGGACACGACGACTTAGAGATAAGCAAAGCCACAAAGAGTAACATGGCAGGATTTTGTAAACCCTAGGGCCTCGACCTGTATATAAAGGCAAGTCCGAGGGAAAGGTCAGGCGAGTTAGAGAGAATCGAGAGCTAGGTCAGGCGAGTTACACCCTCCTTGTAATCAAAACCACCATTAATCCACACAAAGCAGGATGTAGGCTTTTACCTCCTCACGAGGGTCCAAACCTGGCTAAATCCGAGTCTCGCTTTTTCTCACCCCCTTCGAGTCGCCACCAAGGTGCGATGGCTCCATCTCTAAGTCCTTTCACGAGGACATCTGCCGTGAAAAAACCACGACACATAGCATACGGCTACGCGCTTGTTGCCACCGGCGATGCCGACGGCGGTGGTGTAGTTGGTCAACCAATCCTTGGGCTTGGTCGAGCCATTGTACTTGGGGGTTTCATGTGCCAAGGTGAAGCCTTTGGGGAATGGCCCCTTGAGGATGCGTGACCTGAAGCATGATGGCTCGGTTGTGCCTTCCTCCTCGGCGGCGCGCGATTTGGCGAGATGCTCCAGGCGGAAGTCACGTCCTGGTCGTCTATGTGCCGCGAGCCGATTCCATCGCACACCGGCCCGCAAGGTATCGCCGAGCGGTCACGCTCCAGGCGTCGGTCGCTCCATGCCGAGTGGCGGTCGCCCTGGCTAGTCGGCACCTTCGCACGACTGTCGACGATAGACGGGCCACGGTCCCATCAGCCTCGGTTGTTCGCGTGTTGGGTGCGTGGCGGTGATGGGTGTTGGCAGGCGAAGATACCTGGTTTGTCTCCTGTCAGCCGGCTACGGGCTGGCCAGCGTCGATGTAAGTCCTTAAGTGGGAGTCGGCCGGGTCGCGGGATGACTGGGCCTGCTACGCATTGGCGGCCTCGATGAGGACGTGAATGTGGTCCTACTGCGCGTCACGAGCCGGACCATCGAGCCCCTCCAGCTCGCCGATGGCGGCCTGCCCGACTCGCATGTTCTTGACGGGGGTGTCGTAGGTGGGGCAGTCGATGGCCAACGTCTGGCCGACTGCGCCTCCTCGGTGTCGCGCGCGCTCCAGGTGGATAAGCCCGGGGGAAGCCGGCGTGAGGTCATGGGCTGCGTTGTACTTGCGCCGAGTAGCTTCGAACTCGCGCTGAGTAGCCTCGCGGAGCAGCTGCACGCGATGGCCGTCGAGCTCTTGGGTGGTGACCGCGGGGTCGGCCACCCGAGGGATGGGGGTGCAAAGTGTGTCCATCGCCGCAAGAATAAGGGTTCGGTACCTAGACGCGCCACCATGCGGGGTGACAGTGAACACCTCCACACGGTCGCACATGTTGTCGATGTTGCGGGAGAGGTTGTTGTCACCAGCCGGCGGCAGCTTGTCAGCTGAGCACCTCGGTGGGGTAGGTGTCAGTGGTGACCGCGACGTAGATGCGGTGTGAGCTGAAGGCGATGATGGAGCCGTCAACGGGGAAGTACGCATTCTCTAGACGGCGGGCATTGTCGTTGACGCAGTCAAACGCGCCATAGCGCACGACCAAGCCGTGTGCCACGCGCTCGCCAGAAGGGGTGAAGGGTCCTGCCCGGAACGTTACACCGGCCGATGTTGCTGCCCACCCCATGGTGGGTGCCAACTGTCTTGGTATTTCTGGGACAGGTGCCATGGGGTGGCTTAACTCATGGTTTGGGGCCGATAGGCGCCGGCGGCGTCATAGAACGGGTGTTGGCGCAACACACATGACGCCGGTTTACCCAGGTTCAGGGCCCTCCAATGAGGTAAAACCCCTAGTCCTGCATGTGTGACTATATGAGAATCATAGTACAAAGGTTGCTCCTTGAGCTGTTCGTGAGGAGGGAGACGGAGCGCTGGCTGCCTGCTGCCTCAGATGGTGTTCTACGTGTGTCTGGTGTGTAGTTGTGAGTGTGTGAAAAGTGCCCCTATCGGTGAGCAGGGGCATGGATTTATAGTGTAGCCAGGAGATACGATGGTAACGGTAGGATAGGAGGTGGGGGCGGCTACCAACCTCTCATGCAGGGTGCGGGCCCACCTGCGGTTGAGGCTTGTCGTGGCCCCGCCGATCGTGTGCATCAACGGCCGGCTTGTCTAGCCATCAGGGCGCAGGCGACAGAGGGGAACATGGCTACATGACTGTCTTGCCCTGTCAGGGTTGGGATCCTTGTAGCCTGACTCACCCTCCCATCATCACGCTGCAGCAGGGTCGAACATGGTAGCACGTACTACTGCCGCGATAGCCCGTGATCATTCATCTAGTCTTGTCTGCGTACGGTGGTACGACCGGATGCGACGGGAGCCGGCCGTTCGGCTGGCGGCAGGCCAGCCGGCCGGGCGCATGCTGGGTAAGTGGTCGGCTATCACCAGCAGATACGTCTCAATCGTATCTACTTTTCCGAACTCTTTTGCCCTTGTTTTGGACTCTAACTTGCATGATTTGAGTGGAACTAATCCGGACTAACGTTGTTTTCAACAGAATTGCCATGGTGTTGTTTTTGTGCAGAAATATAATTTCTCGGAATGTCCTGAAAATTTACGGAGATTTTTTCTGGAATAAAAGAAAAATACCTGCGCAAAGATCCACCAGAGGGGGCATGCCAGTGGGCCACAAGCCCACAGGCTGCGGCCACCCCCTAGGCCGCGCCGTGAGGGCTTGTGGGGCCCACGTGGCACCACCGCCCCCAAACTCAACTCTATATCTTTTGTTTCGCCCGGAAAAAAAATCAAAGAGAAGGTTTCATCGCGTTTTACGATACGGAGGCGCCGCCACCTCCTGTTCTTCATGTGGAGGGCAGATCTGGAGTCCGTTTCAGGCTCCGGAGAGGGGAAGTCGTCGCCATCGTCATCATCAACCTTTCTCCATCGAAAATTCCATGATGCTCTTCATCGTTCGTGAGTAATCTCATCGTAGGCTTGCTGGACGATGATGAGTTGGATGAGATCTATCATGTAATCGAGTTAGTTTTGACGGGGATTGATCCCTAGTATCCACTATGTTCTAGATTGATGTTGCTACTACTTGGCTATGCTTAATGCTTGTCACTAGGGCCCGAGTGCCATGATTTCAGATCTGAACCTATTATGTTGTCGCCAATATATGTGTGTTTTAGATCCTATCTTGCAAGTTGTAGTTACCTACTATGTGTAATGACCCGGCAACCCCGGGGTGACAATAGCCGGAACCACTCCCGGAGATGACCATAGTATGAGGAGTTCATGTATTCACCACGTGTTAATGCGTTGGTCCGGTTCTTTATTAAAAGGAGAACCTTAATATCCCGTAGTATCCATTAGGACCCCGCTGCCACGGGAGAGATGGACAATAGATGTCATGCAAGTTCTTTTCCCTAAGCACGTATGACTACATACGGATTACATGCCTACATTAGATTGACGAACGGGAGCTAGTTACATATCTCTTCGTGTTATAGCTGTTACATGATGAATCACATCCGGCACACTCATCCATCACCGATCCACTGCCTACGAGTCTTCTACTACTGGTCCTCGCTACGTTACTTTGCCTAGGCTTGTCCCTTGCTACAAAAGGGATTGGGCCACTTTGCTGCTGCCACTGTTACTCTGTTGCTACTGCTGTTACACTGATGCTACTGTTGTTCCTTGCTACTCCGTTGTTACTTGTTGCAAGACCTTTTTCGACACTGTTGTTGGGAAATAATAGTTCCTCGCCCATGTGCAACACTGGCGCCATTGATACAACAGTTAGGAATAGTCTGCCGTCAACAGTTCTGTTTCTGACACCGTTGTTATCATGCTACTTTGTTACTGATACTTTGCTTGCACACACTAATATTTCAGGTGTGGTTGAATCTGACAAACTCAGCTGCTAATACTTGAGAATATTCTTTCGCTTCCTCTTTGGCGAACCAACAAATTTGGGTTGAATACTCTACCCTCGAAAACTGTTGCGATCCCCTATACTTGTGGGTTATCACCAGCCTGCCAGGTATGTGCACGCCAAAGGGGTCGGTTATTGCTAGTCGGCCGATCTTGGGTTGGTCGAAGGGGCCGGCTATCGCCAGCCGGCCGGACTTGAGTTGGCCGAATGGGCCGGCTATCGCCAGTTGGCCTGGGGGTGCCAGGCGGCCCCAAATGTCTTGGAGACGGCTAATCTCCGCTCTTGGTATACCCAGGGGTACTATCCCCGTCATTTTGTGCTCACTTTTCATTTGTCTCTAGTATTGTACCGCTCAAGGCACAAGATGCGTTGACGGACCACGACTGGCTTCTTGCTATGCAAGAAGAGTTGAACATCTTCGAGCACAACAAAGTGTGGTCTTTAGTCAGAAGGCCAACCAAGTTGCACAATGTCATTGGAACAAAATGGGTCTTTAGTCAGAAGGCCAACCAAGTTGCACAATAAAAAACCGGGGGCCCGCGTGGCTGTGCAGTTACCCTAACTCTCCGTGTTGCCCCTGTCCCGATCCACTTTTTCGCCTTTGCGCCGCCGGACCGCGACCGAACGGACTCCGGTAGTTCCGTCGGCCGTCACCCTCCATTTGTCTGGGATAAGGTAGCTCCTTTCATCCCCTTCCTCTAGAATGGATCCCCTCTTCGGAAATTTATGATTAAATATGGGATATGGGAGCCTCGTCTCTGATAAGTTCTTCATCGAGATTGTTGGCGACTCCCCATGCTGAAGATTAAGCATACCACGCTCAAGACCTCCGCGGGATCGTCTGCCTGAGCCTTTCATCATGATGGCTCCGATGACTCCCCAGACAGGGCTCATCCTCGTAAGCGCCTTGCCAAGCATCCCATTTGTGATGTTGTCTCTTCTTCAGAGGGCTCTGACTATGAGGATGGCATGGAGTATGAAGAACGGACTGAATATGCCGGTGTTCACATCAATGCCCCAAAGCATGGTACTCGGAGGCCCTCATAAATGCCTCCTCCACCTCTGGATCAGCCTCAAGGTGATGCTCGCCGCATCTCTCTTGAATCTCATCCCTCTCTGGATCGCAAGATAAAGGATTTCACTCTAGTTTTCAAGCCAGCTTATCTTTAGATTCGTTGCGACATCGACCAATTTTATGTTGAGCATGACTCTATGGATTCTCATTTCTATACAAATGTTCATGCCGACATTTTCTCCACTGCCATTGTCCCCAAGGGTATGTCTGTTCATCACTACATTGACTTAGAGCATATTCGCGCACACCCGGGAAAATATCCGGGTGCCATCACGCTCATTGAGTCTTCTGGTCTTGCTGCCCCATTTTCCTTTAAACATGATTTCAATCATGTTGCCATTCATCAGTTCTATGCTACCTATTTCTTTGGTCCTAAGAATACCGTTACTTGGATGACTTCTGACACTGAGCTCTGCGCTACTTATTCTCAGTTTGTCACTACTCTTGGTTTCCTTGACTCTGGTTTCAATATCCACAAGGATGATCCTCATCATGCACCTAAGGTTGTTGATGCTTGTGGCTATTTTCTAGAATCCATTGATGATCTTGACGACGATGAAAAGGGCAAGTACCTAAATCAAGTTTCTATTTCAAGGTCTCCCTTCTTTATCATTCTTCAGTGTGTCATTCGCACCATCTATCTCAAAATGGGTGACAAGGCGACTTGTAGCGGGTGTTGTATTGATCTTATGTCTCGCCTTAATACACATCGAGAAGGGAAGATTAATATTCCTCGCGTTCTATGGCATGAGATTTATCTCGCTAGTTTACAGTACAAGTGAGCTTTTCCTCATGCTCCTTTTATTCAGGCTCTCATCAAGCATGTGGCCCTATTCCCCATTGCTCGCACTCAGGTGCATCAGAAGTGGGTCATTCCACCTCATATGGCAGATGGTTGGGCTCCCAAGAAATCCTCCTTTGTCCCCTTTCGACGGGCTTCTCACCGGTCTCATTCTGCTCCCACTGGCTCAGCCCCGTTTGGTCCCATTGCTCGCTTTCTATGGAAGGCCCACTCTACCATGATGAAGGCTTTCTCTTTTCAATGCTCACAAATCCACGATGTGGTCACTCACATGATCTCCTCTAAGAATGCTTTGAAGGCTCGTCTCAGAGATGAGCATCTGATGTGAGTGAGGATGAGCGTCTCCTTTTTTTTGACCGGCATGATGAGCGTCTCCTTGAGGATCCTCCTTCTGATTTTGGCTTCCCATCTCGTCCTGAATGGGCTGATTTCTTTGACGAGGTAGGAGGTAGTGGGACCCATGGTGCTGCTGCTGATGATGACGATGATCTCGGACTACGCGAGTTCTGTCTATAGCTCTCCCCTTTTCGGTACTTGATGCCAAGGGGGAGGAGATTATCTTAGTATTCGCTTTGTTCTTTAAGCTTGTCGGTGCACCAAAGAACGGGGTCTCCAGTGCCCCGGACTAGTGCGCGGACACCGACAGCCCCCTCCACAGCGGCAAGGCGCGTCGCTGGAGCATAGGGCGAAAGCAAGGCTCGGAAGCCCACCAAGTGCAGACTGCAAGCCCCCAGTAGGCATCCGCTTGTTGGGAATGAAGAAGAGACCCCGGTGGGAGCTCCCGTCGGGAAGATAGACACTGCCAAGGCGAGACCCTCCCGCCAAGGAAGAACGACTGAGCCCGGGCAAGCCATCCTTGCCGAGAAGATTGACAAGGCCTCGTCAGGCCATCACGTCCTTGCCGAGAGGAACAAGAAGAGCCCCCGACAAGGTAACCCTACCGGGGAGGAAAAGAACGCCCGAAGATAGGCGCGGGCCCAGGGCGCCTTCGCGTCGTGTGAACGCCTCCATCGACGAACACGCCACCGCCGATGCATGGACCACACGTCCGCCCACACGCAAGCGCAACACCCCGAACTTGCCACGTGTGGATACTTGTCCAACCCCCCTCACGAGGTTAGGAAGTCTGTTGAAGCATTTAATGCACCGTAGTAATACTGTGGCGGGCGGTCGCCGCTGTTCCACTCGTGAACCCATCGTTCACCCGCTGAGCCAGTGTGGTGACCCCTTCACCTATAAAAGGAGACCCGAGGCTGAGTAGAAAGGACTTTTGGCTTTTTGACCAATCGAAAGGCTGTAAGAGGGATAGATCTACAGTAATCTAAAAAATAACTAAACACATGCAAGAGTAGGGTTTTACGCACAATGCGGCCCGAACCTGGGTAAAAACGACCTTGTCGGGCCCTGACTGTTGGTTCTGCTCTTGCCGCGACCCCTCTCTTTGCCAAACCAGCAAAAGGGGACCGTTGAGGCCCCCATAGGTATCGATCATTTCACCGACATCTTTGGCGTGCCAGGTAGGGGGGTTGCCGGAAGCAGGTCACCGTCAGCGCCGTCCCGATCCGACGAGCCGTTCGACGGCTCCACGGATCTCAGTTCGTCGTAGCATCCTCCCGGAGCGGGAGGAGGCAGTGGTTTCTCTGCCCGCGCGCGAGAGCACATAGCGCCTCCATAGGTGCTATGCGAGTGCGGGTGGAAGGAGCGGAAGCCTCGAGCTCTGCATCGCCTGGACAACACACCTCCTTGGAACGCCCGCGCTGCTGTCGAGGGCGTGACAGGGGGCATCGGCCCAGCCTCCGACGCTTACTCCCGCCATCGCACATCTCCGGAGTGCTGCATGGTCGTCGAGGACGCGTCCGAGGCCCCGAACCACCCCTTTATGCGCCCTCCAGCTCGCATTTCTCCTTGGAGCGCTGTGTCGCCAGAAAGATGCACTCGAGGGCTCCACCAGCAAACCTCTTGCAAAAGAGATGAGAAAGTGTTGCACCCCGGCGCGCCTCTTTCCTTCAGTGTGGCCAAAAGCCACCGGCGAGAACCTCGTGGGCAAGGAGGCCACTGGAGGCAACGTCAGCTTGCGGGGGGTGCAAGATATTCCTCCCCGGCAGCACCTTCACACGCTGCGGCTAAGAATGCCGCGACACGCAAGATTAGTACAGAGGCAAACCTCTTGCGACACTCTTGGTAGACTAGTTGTATCCTTTTGAAGCATTGACTTTTGTATGAAAATCTCGTGTGCAGATGGACCTTGCTAGGATCAGTGCACTCCGACTTCCTTTCAAGCCTGTTCAATGACTTGAGAGGCCACAGAGCGCCCTCATCTCGTTTAGAACTCATTCAATGTTTCGGACGGCTACGTAGCACTGTATTTTGCCTCAAGCCGCGCTCGATGATTTACATGGTTGCACTGAGTGTGGCAAGGAGTCTTGCCGGTGATGACCTCCTCTATTGAGTTTTCTGAGGATCCGCTCCTCTAATTACTCACCACATGATAAGTCAAACCGGCAAGAATCCGGAAAGTGCAAGGGAATAATCATACAAGATGAGAGTCGAATGAAGGATGCATCTATTCATTCATTTGTGTGGATACATTTGATTCCACTTACAAAGCATTGTTGCCCTAACCTAAAGACTCTATCTCTTGACGAGGGACAACATATGCGAAGGAGTGAAGTTCAAAATGACAAAAAGCGGGCCAACCCCCGGCGCAACCCAGGCTGGCCCCTGCTGGACTAGCATTGAGCAGTGGAGAGCAGCGTCGGAGGAAAGGGTGGCCGGAGGAGATGAAGGAGCCGGAGCCAATGGTCGCACCGCCACGAAGACGAGGCGTCGATGCGGGCTCCGGCAAGGTGCCCCCGCTAGGCGGGGGCAGGGCATGAGCGGGCCCCGGTGGCAGGGCCAGCAGCCAGTTGGAGCCCACAGAGTCGTACTCCGACTTGACCCCCTGGGATCCCGACCTGCCAAGAGCGCCACTGCCGCCGCTGTCCCCCTCGTTGCTATCGCTCGAGGAGAGACACTCGGCGCCGCTTGAGCCCTCTTTACAGTAGCCGAGACGCACATCTGTGCGCTCGTAAAACTTGACGGATAGCATATTAACCTCCGCTAGCTTAAAGCGGCTGATATGCCCATCCTCGAGGCTATGGGCGCGGGCGAAGGCTTTCCAGCCCCGCCAAAGCAGCATGGAGTGGCGCTTCGGATACACCAGGCGTGCCTGCATGGCGCCATGGGTGCAGCCGTGTGCCCGCAACCACAAGACCGGAGGCTTGGCGGCCTCCATCGCCCTAGCGAAAATGCGGGGGAGGTGCAGATGACCTCGCGGAGCGCCGTGCAGCTCCATGATGAACTCCAGCGTCGTTCCGCCCGAGTGCCCGACAAGCCGAGGGGAAGGCGGAGACGGTGGATTAGCACTCCACCTCCCTCGACCACGTCCCCGGCGTCCTCGGCCCCTTGAGCCTCTCCCGCTACGGTCGACGGGGATGCCACTGGCTGCGGCCCTAGAAGTTGTGGCATGATCCAAGCGGGGTCCCCTTGCCACCCTCGCGGCCAATGGAGGCCGGCCCATCCGCTAACCATGGTTAGGGACGGGTGCCACCGGAAAACTTGAAAAGAAGCAAGAGAGACAAGGCAACAGGCGTGAAAGCTTCGAGAGTGAGATGGACGGGAAAAATCTCCGCGCAAACACCCTAATTTATAGGGCAAAGCTCGGAGGCCATCACGTGGACGCGGCGCACCCTCCCACCTCACGCGTTCAATGCACGACGTGGGGGAAAGAAAGCCTACAACGACTCGATTTCGATAAGCCCGACGCCTGCGAGTCTGCGCACCTCTTTGGGCCTGGCCCAACAACGACTCGCATGCGTGTGTGGCCCAGGCCCGGGGGCTCCTGTCGGTGCACCAAAGACCGGGGTCTCCAGTGCCCCGGACTAGTGCGCGGACACCGACAGCCCCCTCCACAGCGTTAAGGCGCGTCGTTGGAGCATAGGGCGGAACCAAGGCTCGGAATCCCACCAAGTGCAGACTGCAAGCCCCCAGCAAGCGCGTGATGATACGTCTCCAACGTATCTATAATTTTTTATGGTTTCATGCTATTATCTTGTCAAACTTTGGATGTTTTGTATGCCTTTTATATATTTTTTGGGACTAACTTATTAACTCAATGCCAAGTGCCAGTTCCTGTTTTCCCCATTTTTTTGACCCCTTTCAGAGGACGATTTTTGAACGGAGTCCAAACGGAACGAAACTGCCAAAAAGATTTTTTTCCGAAACAGAAAAAGATCGAGAAGCCTCAGAATCACGGCAGGGGGCCTGCAGGGACCCCACAAGCCCCCTAGCCGCGGCCAGGCGGCCCCGCGCCTCCCAGGCTTGTGGGCTCCCTGGGCTACCTGTTCCCTAGGACTTTTGCCTATAAAATCCTAGAAAAAATCAGGAGATCATCGAAAGTACTTTTCCGCCGCCGCAAGCTTCTGTCTCTACAAGATCCCACCTCGGGCACGTTCTGGTGCCCTGCCGCACGGGGATTCGGATACGGAGGGCTTCTTCATCAACACCATGACCTCTCCAATGATGTGTGAGTCGTTCAACATAGACCTACGGGTCCATAGCTAGTAGCTAGATGGCTTCTTCTCTCTCTTGGATCTTCAATACAAAGTTCTCCATGATCTTCATGGAGATCTTTCCGATGTAATCTTCTTTTGCGGTGTGTTTGTCGAGATCCGATGAATTGTGGATTTATGATCAGATTATCTATGAATCTTATTTGAGCTTCTTCTGATCTCTCCTATGCATGATTTCATATCCTTGTAATTCTCTTCGAGTTGTGGGTTTTGTTTGGCCAGCTTGATCTATGATTCTTACAATGGCAGAAGTGCTCGGTTTTGGGTTCATACCGTGCCGGTGACCTCCCCCAATGACAGAAGGGGTAGCGAGGCACGCATCGTGTTGTTTCCATCAAGGGTAAAAAGATGGGGTTTTCATCATTGGTTTGAGATTATCCCTCTACATCATGTCATCTTGCTTAAGGCGTTACTCTGTTCGTCATGAACTCAATACACTAGATGCATGCTGGACAGTGGTCGATGTGTGGAGTAATAGTAGTAGATGCAGAAAGTATCGGTCTACTTGTATCGGACGTGATGCCTATATGTATGATCATTGCCTTAGATATTGTCATGACTTTGCGCGGTTCTATCAATTGCTCGACAGTAATTAATTCACCCACCGTAATATTTTCTATTTTGAGAGAAGCCTCTAGTGAACACTATGGCCCCCGGGTCTACTCCACACTATATTTTCAGCCTTACTCTTTTTCTTCATTGCACTTTCCGCCTTCAGATCTCACTTTGCAATCAATCTTGAAGGGATTGACAACCCCTTTATAGCGTTGGGTGCAAGCTCTTTTGTGTTTGCGCAGGTACTCTGGACTTGACGCGATTCTCCTACTGGATTGATACCTTGGTTCTCAAACTGAGGGGAATACTTACTGCTCCTGTGATGCATCGCCTTTACCTCTTCAAAGGAAAAAACCAACGCAAGCTCAAGAGACGACAGAAGGATTTCTGTCGCCGTAGCAGAAGGATTTCTGGCGCCGTTGCCGGGGAGGATCAAGTCAAGAACTCATCCAAGTAAGTGTCGCAAACTCATCTCTTGGATTTACTTTTTTAGCTCTCATTTTCCTCTCCCCCACTTCAAAAAAACAAAAATTTACAAAAAATATTTGCCTTTTTCGTTCGCCCTTTTTCTTGCTTGCTCTTTGCCCGCTTGTCCGCATGCTAAAACCCGCATGGCCCAACCAAGGGATTTTGATGCTCACTATGCAAAGTTGGAAGAGATTGAAACTAGTGTTAAAGGCTTCATGTCTACACAGTTTGAATACAACAGTTACTTTCGTGGAGAACTGAAGGAACAAAATTATTTTCTGGCTTTTATGAGTAGATAAGTTGATGATATGGCCAAAGAATTCCTTGCGCTAAATTCTCAGTTTGCTCGTCTTGAAAATTTGGTAGGCCAGGTTTCTGATAAGCAGGCTACCTTAGTCAATAAAATGGCTGCTAAACCTGAAATTCGTGATGAGAATCACGAAGATCTTAAAGTGCTTGGTGTGACTCCCATTGAATCTTTGTTTTCTTGTATCAAACCCAATGATGATGGGGCTGGATATGAATCCACTTTGGTTGAAAAATGCCCCAATGATTCGGAGTCCATCTATCTTGATGCTAAAAGTATTGAAAGTGGAGTATAAGATATTAAAACTTTGAGTAGTAATTAAATTACTACTTTGGATTTGAAGGAGTTCAATTATGATAGTTGCTCCTTGATTGAATGCATTTCCTTGATGCAATCCATGCTAAACTCTCCATACGCTTATAGCCAAAAGAAGGCCTTTACCGATCATATCATCGAAGCCATGATAAAATCTCTTGAAGAGAAACTTGAATTGGAAGTATCTATCCCTAGAAAGCTTCATGATGAGTGGGAACCTAATATCAAAATCAAAATCAAAAACTATGAATTCAATGCTTTGTGTGATTTGGGTGCTATTGTTTCCGCGATTCCAAAGTCTTTATGTGATGTTCTGGGTTTTAATGAGATTGAAGAGTGTTCTCTTAATTTGCATCTTGCTGACTCTATTGTCAAGAAACCCATGGAAAGGATCAATGGTGTTCTTATTATTGCAAACAGGAACTATGTACCCGTGGATTTCATTGTGCTTGAAATTGATTGCAATCCTACATGCCCTATTATTCTTGGTAGACCTTTCCTAAGGACTATCGGTGCTATCATCGATATGAAGGAAGGGAACATTAGATTTAAATTTCCTTTAAAGAAGGGCATGGAGCACTTTCCTAGAAAGAAAATAAGATTGCGTTTTGAATCCATTGTGAGGGCCACTTATGGTTTGAGCACCAAAGACAACGATATGTGATTCTATCGCTTTTATGCCTAGCTAAGGGCGTTAAACAATGGCGCTTGTTGGGAGGCAACCCAATGAATTTATATTTTTCTTTATGTTTTGTTGCGTCCACACCATCATAATTCTGTTGTGATTGTGTTTTTTGTGTTTCTTTTTGTGTTTGTGCCAAGCAAAACCTTTATGACTAGTCTTGGTAATGGTTGTTTGATCCTGCTGGAAAAAGACAGAAACTTTTCACTCACGAGATGATTTTTCATTTTTATTCAGAAAGAGATTTTGAGTTGATTCTTTTTGCTTCTGGTTGATATACCTTTTTCCCAATTAGTCGTAATGTTTCAGAATTGTTGAGGTACCATAAGTATACGAAGTATACATATTGCTACAGACTGGTCTGTTTTTGATAGATTCTGTTTTTGTTGAGTTGTTTGCTTGTTTTGATGAAACTATGGATAGTATCGGGGGGTACTAGCCATGTAAAAGTGAGAATACAGTAGCCCAACACCAATATAAATAGAAATCAAGATTTCTACAGTACCAAAAGAGGTGGTAGTTTGTTTTCTTGTGCTAATGTTATCACTAGTTTCTGTTTAAGTTTTGTGTTGTGAAGTTTTCAAGTTTTGGGTCATGTTCTCATGGACGAAGAGATAAGGAGTGGAAAGATCTCAAGCTTGGGGATGCCCAAGGCATCCCAAGCCAAATTCAAGTACACCAAAAAGCCTAAGCTTGAGGATGCCCGGGAAGGCATCCCGTCTTTCGTCTTCAATCCATTGGTAACATTACTTGGAGCTATGTTTTCATTCAGCACATGATATGTGTTTTGCTTGGAGCGTCTTGTATCGTAGGAGCCTTTTCTTTTTGTTGTGTCACAATCATCCTTGTTGCACACCTTTAGAGATAGACATGCACTCATTATGATTTTGCTAGAATGCTCATAGTGCTTGACTTATATCTTTTGAGCTAGATAATTTGGCTCTATGTGTTTCACTTATATCTTTTAGAGCACGGCGGTGCGTGACTTGGTAGTTGGCTTATGCTATGAAAATAGTTCCAAAAGTGATAGGTACCCAAAGAGGATACAAAAACCTCCATCTTCATGTGCATTGAGTAGAAAGAGAAGTTTTGATTCCTCTCAATTAGTTTTGAGACGTGGATTTGGTAATATTAAGAGTTATGTTAGTAGGGTGTTGTGAATCCAGAAATACTTGTGTTGAAGTTAGTGATTCCCGTATCATGCACGTATGGTGAACCGCTATGTTAGGAAGTCGGAGCATAATTAATCTATTGATTGACATCCTTTGTGTTGAGGTCGGGATCGCGCGATGGTTAACACCTACCAACCCTTCCCCTAGGAGTATGCGTTTAGCACTTTGTTTCGATTACTAATAAAAACTTTCGCAACAAGTATGTGAGTTCTTCATGACTAATGTGAGTCCATGGTATAGATGCACTTTCACCTTCCACCATTGCTAGCCTCTCCAGTGCCGCGCAATTCTCGACGGTGCACAAACCCACCATATGCCTTCCTCAAAACAGCAACCATACCTACCTACTATGGCATTTTCATAGCCATTCCGAGATATATTGCCATGCAACACCCACCGTTCCGTCTCATGACTTGTGTCGTCACTCTCATATTTCCATTGCATGATCGTAAGATAGCTAGCGAGATGTTTCAACATCATACGCCAAGCTAGATCGTTGCACATCCCGGTACACTGCCGGAGGCATTTCCTATAGAGTCATCATCGTTCTAAGCTTTGAGCTGTGAGTAAATAAAAGTGTGATGATCATAATTATTAGAGCATTGTCCCATGTGAGGAAATAAAAAAAAGAGGCCAAAGAGCCCAAAAAAAAGAGGGCCAAGAGCCCAAATAAAAAAAGGAGAGAAAAAGAGAGAAGGGACAATGCTACTATCTTTTTCCACACTTGTGCTTCATAATAGCACTATGTTCTTCATGATTGAGAGCTTCTTGCTTTGTCACTACCATATGCTAGTGGGAATCTTCATTATATAACTTGGCTTGTATATTCCAATGATGGGCTTCCTCAAAATTGCCCTAGGTCTTCGTGAGAAAGCAAGTTGGATGCACACCCACTAGTTCTCCTTTTGAGCTTTCACATACCTATTGCTCTAGTGCATCCCTTGTATGGCAATCCCTACTCATTCACATTGATATCTATTAATGGGCATCTCCATAGCCCTTTGATCCGCCGAGTAAATGTGACCATCTCCTCCTTTTTTGTCTCACAACCACCACCACACTCTATTCGCCCTATAGTGCTATATCCATGTCTCACGCTCATGTATTGCGTGATAGTTATAAAAAGTTTGAGAAAGTAAGAGTGCGAAAACAATTACTTGGCTAATACCGGGGTTGTGCATGATTTACATTAGTTGTGTGAGGATGATGGAGCATAGCTACACTATATGATTTTGTAGGGATAACTTTCCTTGGCCTTGTTATTTTGAAAGTTCATGATTACCTTGCTAGTTTGCTTGAAGTATTATTGTTTTCATGTCAATAGCAAACTATTGTTTCGAATCTTACGGATCTGAACATTCAAGTCACATGAAAGAAGTTGCAAAGGACAACTATGCTAGGTAGCATTCCACATCAAAAATTCAGTCTTTATCACTTTCCTACTCGAGGATGAGTAGGAGTTAAGCTTGGGGATGCTTGATACGTCTCCAACGTATCTATAATTTTTGATGGTTTCATGCTATTATCTTGTCAAAATTTGGATGTTTTGTATGCCTTTTATATCTTTTTTGGGACTAACTTATTAACTCAGTGCCAAGTGCCAGTTCCTGTTTTTTCCATGTTTTTGACCCCTTTCAGAGGAGGATTTTGAAGTGAGTCCAAACGGAACGAAACTGCCAAAAAGATTTTTTCCGAAACAGAAAAAGATCGGGAAGCCTGAGAATAAAGGCATGGGGCCTGCAGGGACCCCACAAGCCCCCTAGCCGCGGCCAGGGGGTCACGCCTCCCAGGCTTGTGGGCTCCCTGGGCCACCTCTGCCCTAGGACTTTCGCCTATAAAATCCTAGAAAATATCAGGAGATCATCGAAAGTACTTTTACGCCGCCGCAAGCTTCTGTCTCCACAAGATCCCATTTGGGGCACGTTCTGGTGCCCTGCCAGAGGGGGATTCGGATACGGAGGGCTTCTTCATCAACACCATGACCTCTCCGATGATGCGTGAGTAGTTCACCATAGACCTACGGGTCCATAGCTAGTAGCTAAATGGCTTCTTCTCTCTCTTGAATCTTCAATACAAAGTTCTCCATGATCTTCATGGAGATCTTTCCGATGTAATCTTCTTTTGCGGTGTGTTTGTCGAGATCCGATGAATTGTGGATTTATGATCAGATTATCTATGAATCTTATTTGAGCTTCTTCTGATCTCTCTTATGCATGATTTCATATCCTTGTAATTCTCTTCGAGTTGTGGGTTTTGTTTGGCCAGCTTGATCTATGATTCTTACAACGGCAGAAGTGCTTGGTTTTGGGTTCATACCGTGTCGGTGACCTCCCCCAATGACAGAAGGGGTAGCGAGGCACGCATCATGTTGTTGCCATCAAGGGTAAAAAGATGGGGTTTTCATCATTGGTTTGAGATTATCCCTCTACATCATGTCATCTTGCTTAAGGCGTTACTCTGTTCGTCATGAACTCAATACACTAGATGCATGCTGGATAGTGGTCGATGTGTGGAGTAATAGTAGTAGATGCAGAAAGTATCGGTCTACTTGTATCGGACGTGATGCCTATATGTATGATCATTGCCTTAGATATTGTCATGACTTTGCGCGGTTCTATCAATTCCTCGACAGTAATTTGTTCACCAACCGTAATACTTGCTATTTTGAGAGAAGCCTCTAGTGAACACTATGGCCCCCAGGGTCTACTCCACACTATCTTTTCAGCCATACATTTTTTACTTCGTTGCACTTTCCGCCTTCAGATCTCACTTTGCAAACAATCTTGAAGGGATTGACAACCCCTTTGAAGCGTTGGGTGCAAGCTTGTTTGTGTTTGCACAGGTACTCTGGACTTGACGAGACCCTCCTTCTGGATCGATACCTTGGTTCTCAAACTGAGGGAAATACTTACTGCTCCTGTGTTGCATCACCCTTTCCTCTTCAAGGGAATAACCAACGCAAGCCCAATCTCCGTCAACGTGTCAATTTCTGGCGCTGTTGTTTGAGAAGTAGCACAAGGATTTCTGGCGCCGTTGCCGGGGAGGAAGATCAAGTTAAGAACTCATCCAAGTAAGTGTCGCAAACTCATCTCTTGCATTTACTTTGTTTCCCAGTTGCCTCTCGTTTTCCTCTCCCCCACTTCACCAATTTGCCTTTTCGTTCGACCTTTTTCTCTCTCTTGCTTTTTGCTCGTCTGTGTGGGATAGTCTATCTTGATGGCTACATCCACCACTTCGAATGATACTCCCGAGAGCGAAGTTCTCAATTTCAAACAAATTGAGGGAGAGAACTTAAAGGACGCTTGGTATAGGATTTGCAATGCTCAGAGTAGATCTACTCATAAGCAATCCACTACCGTCTTGCTTCGCAGTTTTTATGTGGGTATTTATCCTTGGAATAGGTATATTCTTGACACCACCATAGGTGGAAATTTCTTGGGTAGCCACGCGGTTGATTCTTACGGAGCTGTGATAGATTTGGTAGGCTCACCCCCACTCATGGTTAATGGAACTACCTTAACTCTGGAACATGTGATGCGTAGACTGGGCGTTATTGAAAATAAAGTCACTACGATTGAACTCATTGAGAATTTGGATAAAAAGATCCACAATCAAATCACTCAGTACGGATCCAAGGTGGGAATGGTTTTCAAAAATTTAAAGGTGAAGGAACCCACACTTAGCGAAAAGCTAGGTCATGATTCCGCTAGGATTGGCAAACTAGAGGATATTATAACCAACTTTGGTTCCGCTTTTGCCGCTGTGCAGAATACTCGCAATTTTGCCCACAATAAAATCACCAAGCCTGTCTTTGTTCCTAAAAGTAGTGGTGAATCATCTAGCAAGAGAGATGAAAACCTCAAGATGATAAGTGATCACGCTACTTATGATTTGAGCACCAAAGACGACGATACATGATTCTATCGCTTCTATGTCTAGCTAAGGGCGTTAAACAATAGCACTTGTTGGGAGGCAACCCAATAAATTTATCTTTTTCTTTATGTTTGGTTGCGTCCACACTTTCACAATTCTGTTGTGATTGTGTTTTTTGTGTCTCTTTTTGTGTTTGAGCCAAGCAAAACCTTTATGACTAGTCTTGGTAATGGTTGTTTGATCCTGCTGGAAAAAGACAGAAAATTTTCGCTCACGAGATGATTTTTCATTTTTATTCAGAAAGAAATTTTGAGTTGATTCTTTTTTGCTTCTGATTGATATGCTTTTTCCGCAGACCGTCGTAATGTTTCAGATTTTTTGAGGTACCATAAGTATACGGAGTATACAGATTGTTACAGACTGGTCTATTTTTGACAGATTCTGTTTTTGTTGAGTTGGTTGCTTGTTTTGATGAAACTATGGTTAGTATCGGGGGGTACTAGCCATGGGAAAGTGAGAATACAGAAGCCCATAATCAATATAGATGGAATTCAAGTTTGCTACAGTACCAAAGGAAGTAGTAGTTTGTTTTCTTATACTAATGTTATCACAAGTTTCTGTTTAAGTTTTATGTTGTGAAGTTTTCAAGTTTTGGGCGACGTCTCATGGACAAAGAGATAAGGAGTGGAAAGAGCTCAATCTTGGGGATGCCCAAGGCCCCCCAAGCCAAATTCAAGGACACCAAAAAGCCTAAGCTTGGGGATGCCCCGGGAAGGCATCCCCTCTTTCGTCTTCAATCCATCGGTAACATTACTTGGAGCTATATTTTTATTCACCACATGATATGTGTTTTGCTTGGAGCATCTTGTATCTTAGGTGTATTTTCTTTTTGTTGTGTCACAATCATCCTTGTTGCACACCTTTTTGAGAGAGAGAGACATGCACTCATCGTGATTTTGCTAGAATGCTCATTGTGCTTCACTTATATCTTTTGAGCTAGATACTTTTGCTCTTGTGCTTCACTTATATCTTTTGAGCTAGATACTTTTGCTCTTGTGCTTCACTTATATATTTAGAGCACGGCGGTGCGTGATTTGGTAGTTGGCTTATGCTATGAAAGTATTCCCATGTGCTAGGTACCCAAAGAGGATGCCAAAACCTCCATCTTCATGGCATTGAGTAGAAAGAGAAGTTTTGATTCCTCTCAATTAGTTTTGAGACGTGGATTCGGTAATATTAGAAGTTATGTTAGTAGGGTGTTGTGAATCTAGAGATACTTGTGTTGGAGTTAGTGATTCCCGTAGCATGCACGTATGGTGAACCGCTATGTTAGGAAGTCGGAGGATAATTGATCTATTTATTGTCATCCTTTGTGTTGAGGTCGGGATCGCGCGATGGTTTACACCTACCAACCCTTCCCCTCGGAGTATGCGTTTAGCACTTTGTTTCGATTAATAATAAAAACTTTTGCAACAAGTATGTGAGTTCTTTATGACTAATGTTGAGTCCATGGTATAGATGCACTATCACCTTCCACCATTGCTAGCCTCTCTAGCGTCGCGCAATTCTCGCCGGTGCACAAACCCACCAAATTCCTTCCTCAAAACAGCTACCATACCTACCTACTATGGCATTTTCGTAGCCATTCCGAGATATATTGCCATGCAACTCCCACCGTTCCATCTCATGACTTGTATCGTCGCTCTCATATTGCCATTGCATGATCATACTAGATCGTTGCACATCCCGGTACACTATCGGACGCATTTCTTATGAAGTCACCATCATTGTGATCTTTGAGCTTTGCGTAACTAAAAAGTGTGATGATCATCATTATTAGAACATTGTCCCATGTGAGGAAATAAAAAAAAATAAAAAAAATAGAGGCAAAGAGCCCAGAAAAGAAAAAAAAGAGGCCTAAGAGGCCAAATAAAAAAAGAAATGAGGGAAAAGAGAGAAGGGACAATGCTACTATCTTTTTCCACACTTGTGCTTCATGTTAGCACCATGTTCTTCATGATTGAGAGCTTCTTGCTTTGTCACTACCATACACTAGTGGGAATTTTCATTATATAACTTGGCTCGTATATTCCAATGATGGGCTTCCTCAAAATTGCCCTATGTCTTCGTGAGCAAGCAAGTTGGATGCAGACCCACTAGTTTTCCTCTTGAGCTTTCACATACTTATAGCTCTAGTGCATCTCTTGTATGGCAATCCCTACTCATTCACATTGATATCTATTAATGGGCATCTCCATAGCCTATTGATACGCCGAGTCAGTGTGACCATCTCCTCCTTTTTGTCTCACAACAACCACCACACTCTTTTCCACCTATAGTGATATCTCCATGGCTCGCGCTCATGTACTGCGTGATAGTTATTAAAAGTTTGAGAAAGTAAGAGTGCGAAAACAATTACTTGGCCAATTCCGGGGTTGTGCATGATTTACATTAGTTGTGTGAGGATGATGGAGCATAGCGAGACTATATGATTTTGTAGGGATAACTTTCTTTGGCCTTGTTATTTTGAAAGTTCATGATTACTTTGCTAGTTTGCTTGAAGTATTATTGTTTTCATGTCAATAGAAAACTATTGTTTTGAATCTTACGGATTTGAACATTCATGCCATGTGAAAGAAGTTGCAAAGGACAACTATGCTAGGTAGCATTCCACATCAAAAATTCATTCTTTTTCACTTCTGTACTCGAGGACGAGCAGGAGTTAAGCTTGGGGATGCTTGATACGTCTCCAACGTATCTATAATTTTTTATAGTTTCATGCTATTATCTTGTCAAACTTTGGATGTTTTGCATGCCTTTTAATTATTTTCTGGGACTAACTTATTAATTCAGTGCCAAGTGTCAGTTCCTGTTTTTCCATGTTTTTGACCCCTTTCAGAGGAGATTTTGAAACGGAGTCCAAACGGAAGAAAATCCCCGAAACGATTTTTTCTGGAACGGAAGAAGATCGGGGGACTTGGGAGCCAAGCCAGAAGAGCCCCAAGGGCCCCACAAGCCCCCACCCCGAGGCCAGGGGGGCCGCGCCATGCAGGCTTGTGGGCCCCCTGCAGGTCCCCTGACCTAGATCATGCGCCTATATATTCCCAAATATTCCCAAAAAAATCAGAGGATGATCGCAATCACTTTTCCGCCACCGCAAGCTTCTCTCTCCACAAGATCCCTTCTGGGGCACGTCCTGGTGCCCTGTCGGAGGGGGGATTCGGGCACGGAAGGATTCTCCATCAACAGCATGACCTCTCCGATGATGCATGAGTAGTTCACCATAGACCTACGGGTACATAGCTAGTAACTAGATGGCTTATTCTCTCTCTTGGATCTTCAATACAAAGGTCTCCATGATCTTCATGGAGATCTATCTGATGTAATCTTCTGTTGCGGTGTGTTTGTTGAGATCTGATGAATTGTGGGTTTATGATCAGATTATCTATGAATCTTATTTGAGTTTCTTCTGATCTCTCTTATGCATGATTTCATATCCTTGTAATTCTGTTCGAGTTGTGGGTTTTGTTTGGCCAACTAGATCTATGATTCTTGACATGGGAGAAGTGCTTGGTTTTGGGTTCATACCGTGCGGTGACCTCACCCAGTGACAGAAGGGGTAGCAAGGCACGTATCTTGTTGTTCCCATCAAGGGTAAAAAGATGGGGTTTTCATCATTGGTTTGAGATTATCCCTCTACATCATGTCATCTTGCTTAATGCGTTACTCTATTCGTCATGAACTCAATACACTAGATGCATGCTGGATAGCGGTCGATGTGTGGAGTAATAGTAGTAGATGCAGAAAGTATTGGTCTACTTGTCTCGGACGTGATGCCTATATGCTAGATCATTGCCTTAGATATCGTCATGACTTTGCGTGGTTCTATCAATTGCTCGACAGTAATTTGTTCACCCATCGTAATACTTGCTATTTTGAGAGAAGCCCCTAGTGAACACTATGTCCCCCAGGATCTACTCCACACCATATTTTCAGCCTTACACTTTTTACTTCGTTGCACTTTCCGCCTTCAGATCTCACTTTGCAAATAATCTTGAAGGGATTGACAACCCCTTTGAAGCGTTGGGTGCAAGCTTGTTTGTGTTTGCACACGTACTCTGGACTGGACGAGAGCCTCCTTCTGGATCGATACCTTGGTTCTCAAACTAAGGGAAATACTTACTGCTCCTGTGCTGCATCACCCTTTCCTCTTCAAGGGAAAAACGAACGCAAGCCCAATCTCCGTCAACGTGTCAAATTCTGGCGCTGTTGTTTGAGAAGTAGCACCTGCCACGTTGGCCCGACGGCTTGGCCCCACGTGAACTCTCCAGGAAACCCGACGGTCTGACGGACGCCTCGACCGTTGGCGTTGTGTGAACATCACGTGGCACCGCTTCGGGGTCGGGGCCGGCTATTTAACTCGTACGATGCCCCCCTAGCCCTAGAACATCCGCCTCCTCCCTCTCTCCACCGCCACCCGAGCACTTCCCTCCCCGAGCCCGTTAGCCATGCCACCACGCCGGCGGCATTACACGATCCAGCATCGTCTCTTCCTCCTTTAGCAGGTCTGAATCCGAAGGGAAGCCGGGCTACCTCTCGAACCGGAGGTGGATTTCGAGGAGGGGAGAAGATGGGAGAGGAGCCGGAGGCGGAGCGTGTCGTGGGAATGAACCTGACAGTAGAGGTGTAGGGTACGAATGGAGAGGGTAGAGTCCTAGCTATGACAAGCTTGTACGCAAGATGTATGAGTTCACGCCCCTCTCATAGAGGTAATAGCCCTACGTCTCATTGCTCGGGAGTACAATGGACTCTGACGAGTGAAAGGGTCACATCGGCGCCGCACCGCACAACAGACTTCTTCCACGCGTGCACCTTGTCGGGGAACTGACCCAGGCGGCTCATCACAGCTTCGACATCAGTCTAGAAAGTGTCTTCAGGCCACAAATCCTTGTCAATCTTCCACACAACAACTCGTAGCCGGGCAATCTACCCCTGAACCTTCAAGAGGCGAGCATTGAGACGGAACATGTCTACGGCCATAGCGTCTGGAACAGGCGACTTGGTGGGATCCAGATATGGCTCCACCTCGTCAGTCTCCTTCTCGAAGTTTGGGCAGAATTCTGTGCGAGGGAAAAAACGAAGAATCGGTCACAATTCATTCGGTAAACTTCGTAAAGGTTCACTCGGCGAAAGAAGCATACCAATGAGCGTCGAAAGCATCTTGGTCAGGAAGTCCTTCACAAACTTTTCCATGGCGTTTCTCCTCTTCGCCATCTGGTCTAGCTTTTTCCCCATTCGAGTCATTCTTTCTTCAACTTTGCATTTTCATCCTCCAACTTACGAACGTCCGAGAGCTTCTTCTCCGCAGCTTCAGACCTTTCCTTAAGCTCTGCAAGGACCTTGTCCTTGTCTTCAGGTGACTTCTTCAAGGCGTCAGAGTCATTGGTCTTCACCTCCAAATCCAGCTGAAGTTGGTTCTTTTCTGATTCCACCTTGGCGTACTTAGATCCAATCTCACAGGCTTTCTGAAAAGCATCAAGGGAATAATTCAGTCGACACTAGTATTTTTTCTACTTCTGAGTGGAGAAATACATTTCATTCGACCAAATAGCGGCCCACCGCTCCCCCCCCCCCAAGTTCTTAATACTAATGCCCTTCGTAAACAATCACATTAGTCTCGTGGACTACGCCCAGTGGGTGCACTTAGCGTGCCCCCACTGGATATGAAACCACTCGACCAGGTCCGTCCTGGCTGAGTCACAAAAAAGAAACAGAGAGTGTTTTCCCATTAGCCCCTGCCAAGGCAAGCACTCAACATCGGTCTCGGGGACTACACCCAGTGGGTGCACTCAGCGTGCCCCCACTGGATACAAAGCCACCCGACCAGGTCTAGCTTGGCTGAGTCAAAAAAGGAGAATAACTCTCCAAATCAGACCCCTGCCGATGCAAGCATTCAACTACGGTCTTGGAGACTACACCCAGTGGGTTCACTCAGCATGCCCCCACTAGAATAAAGACAAACTACCATACATCGTACCCCCAGTGGGTGTGAAAGCAAGGTTGACAAGATTCAGTCGGAAATTAACTTATAGTTGCACTTACTCGGATGTTCACTTGAAGCACCGAGCCGGCATCATATGCCAACTTACTAGCCTCGTACGCCTCTCTAGTCCGCTGCATCATCAGTCTGGCTTGGATCATAGCCTCTTTTGCGGCTCCAATCTGATCTTGTGGGACATGTTGCATAGAATATGCAAGTGTCGAAGGGGTCGGTATCGCAGCAGTGGTAACGCGAGTTACCAAAGGAGGTGAGGTCGGCACAGTTGTCACAATAGTCGAACCAGTCGGAGGAGATGTAATCATATGAGTCGAACTGGCTAGAGGAACACTCGACATAGGCGTTGGAGGCATGGCTTGAGTTTGTTCCGCAGTTGTACGCTGCGGCTCTTGTTCATCATCGAAGAGAACGACGTTCGAGGCAGTCAATCGACAATGGCGGTTAGATCAGTCGACATATTCAATCCAGAAAACAAAGTAAAACAAATACTTATCATACCTTGTTGAGGAGCAGTCATGTCCACAACGTACAAGTCCATGTGGCCTTCTTTGGCCTCAACACGCGTCGTCACTAAGGTAGCAGCTCTGGCAAGTAAATCTCACTCGGTCGTCAGAAACTCAAAAATTCACAATGACAAAACAAAGAGAGAGGCGAATACTCATGTTGAAGCAACTGGCACGCCAATCCTCATACGGGGCAGAGCCTTCCGAGGCTTGGGCTGTTTGGCAGCTTTTTCTGCAGAATCAGTCACAATAGCCCTGTCGCGCCTCACGTTCCTGCTGCTGGATGCTAAGGTCTTGCTCGGAGCAGCCGTTGGGTCATGGCATTGCCTGGACCGCGGTTCGGGGCGTGGAGACATATTTTCTTCTTCACTGTCATCCGAGTTATCTGCACTCTCCTCGCTATCATCAGTGTAATCATTGTCGACGTTGTCGCCTTCACTTTCCCCTCTGATGTCAAACTACTCCCCGTTAGGTACGGGAGAATACAAGTTCATCCACTCCTACAAGGAACAAAAGTAGCAAAATGAGTCGGTCAAATTTCCAGTCACTCGACAAAGACATGAAAGCAATTGGAAAGGATACAACATACCAGTTTTCACGGTTTATTCTCACCAGAATAAGGTGCAACTCGCTTGGATCCTATGGGATTGCCACAAGGTCCGGTAATGCTCTTGATCCACTGGTCTACAGTTTCTTCCAAAACCTCCTCATGGTGCGACCGAGTGGAATCTCCAGGGCCCAAGTAGTGCCACATGGCGTGGTCCCTCGCCTTAAGAGGCTCGATGCGCCGGCCAAGGAATGTCTCAAGCAGATCCATTCCCATCACTACACTCCGGACCAGGTTAATCACCTCAGCTACCAATTTCTCCACCTCAGTCTTCTCATCTTCGAACACATTTATTGACCTAGAGGCAGTCGGATGATCCAAGGTGAAAGGAGGAAGGACAGTCGACATGTTCGGAAACACAACGTCATTGCAATAGAACCATGTGGACTGCCAATTCCGGACCAATTCAGGAAGATTCATTTGGGGATAAGTACTCATACCCCTCTTTTGGATCCCTAAACCGCCGGATAATTGGATAACTTTGGTCCTACTGTCACTCGGGTTCGCCTTCTTCACTGTATGTGATCACATAGAGAAGATGTGCTTGAATAGCCCCCAGTGAGGAGGACAGCCCAGGAAGCACTTGCACAGTGTGACAAATGCACAGAGATATACAATGGTGTTTGGAGGGAGGTGATGAAGTTGTGCTCCTAAATAATAGAGAAAGTCGCGAATAAAAGGATGCGGGGGTAGAGAGAAACCTCGCTCGATATGGGTCAGGAGAAGTTCTCTTTCTGGCAGTCTGCAAGATTTTTCGGCCACCATCCCATGCTCCACGAGCTCCAAGACGTCTTCCTTCTTGGCAGTGGACGGGAGAAAGTCTCCCTGAATCCAGCCCGACGGTAGCACAGTTCGGCCGCCTGTTTTCTTTGTCTTCCCGCCCTTCTTGGCGCGCTCGAGCTTGGTGGTCTTACTCTTCATCATGGCTGCAGCGGCGGAGACGAACCCAAGAAGCGCCTGTGAAACGGAGGAGGAGAGGAGGCGAGGAAGAATCAAAGGAAGGCACTGCCTCAACCCTAGAGTCGGCCGGATTTATATAATCGCCCGAGTGAGTCGCTGACCGGTGGACCCCCCAGATCTCTGCCTATCCCGATAACAAAGGAGATGTGACGCGTGGCGATAATGAAGGCGCGATAATCGAGGCGTCGTTGCCCCACTTCCCCTTACAGTTGCGTCATCACCGCGTAGCGCGCGGAACCCGAAATTTCAAATCCCGTGAAATTCGGACCTGGCGAAGCGATCCGTCACATCCCAAGATCTTGTGAGTCACTCGAAGTAACTTCAAGCACTTAAATTCACTCGGATATGCTTCACAACGGAACCTATCAAGGTGAATGACGAAGATTTTAGTCGACACATGGTTCTATCAAACCCAGAAGTATGTTCAATGTTAGTATGGCTCGACGGAATCCGCATCGACCCCTTCCTCACTCGAACCCCGATCCATTCGGGGGCTAATGATGGGTATATGTACCTAGGGTAGGGTCACATGCCTGACCTAAGTGTCCTACCTAAGGGTACCTCATTATTAGCTGGAGGGTCACAAAGAAGATTCCGACTGGATGGCCATAGCATCTAAAACGTCACTTGGTAAGAAGTCACTCGGAAGATATTCCCCTTCACTCGACAACCAACTTACACTCGAAAGATACCAGTCGACACAGAAGACCAGAAGCCATCTCAAGGGAGGCCAACGGGTAGGCCTTCAACTAATATTCATGAATAGCATTAATTACATACATGCGTTATCAGTAACGTACACCTTTAAACCTTATTGATTGAACCCTTAGATGTTGAGGCCTTGATGAGGGGTAGAGCACTCTATATAAGTCACCCCTCCCCTCTGGCACAAGGGTTTGCACGCCCGTAACAACATTCCACACTGAAGAGCTCCCGAGCACTGAGACATAGAGCTATTACCTCTATGAGAGGGTCTGAACTCATACATCTTGCGTACAAGCTTGTCGAAGCTAGGACTCTACCCTATCCGTTCGTACCCTACACCTCTACTATCAGGTTCATTCCCACGACAGAGCCACACGCGTCGGAGGAGGAGGCACTGGCGCACGAGCCGTATGAGGAGGCGCCGCCGTAAGAGCCGGAGGAGGAGCCGCCGGCGGTGGTCGATCTATGGCCGGAGCAGCTGGTCATCCTCGACTCCATCCGCTCCAAGTCGGCTACGTGGGAGGCGTCGGATGGACGAAGCGCGCGCGGCTCAGGCTCCGGCGCAAGCCATCTCTGACAAGTAAGGAGATTATAATAGTAGCACGTAGGATATATTTTGTATGCTTTTGTATGGATATGAGGGATGAATTATGAGAGAGTTAGATGTGGAAAGAAGACGTGACTGGTCAGTGTCCGTGGACATATCCAGATGTGTCTGCGGGTGTTTGTGGGGTCGGATTTGCAAGGTCCGGCTGCACTTATGTTCTTTTAAAAGTATTGCTTTCGCTAAATATTTCTCGTATTTTGTATGTTGCCTAGCATGATGGCTAGTGTTGCTGCTCGTTTGTTGTGTGTGGTTGGTCGCGTCACATTTCTTTGTGTTCTCGTTCTTCTTTTTATCGTTTTGTTTTTTTACTTGTGTGCATTGTGTGTTTTGAGTGCCTTGATTAGATCTGGATATTGAGTTGTTTGCGGAGGTTAGATGTAATTGGTGTTATCTTCATATTAATATACTATTAGAAGGGTAGGCACGTCTTGTTGCACAGTTGGTTTTTCGGTTTTCTTTAAAAAATCTTTGCTTTAAAATATAAAGTGTTATTCTTTTTTGAAAATTTAAATCTTTTCAATTTTATCAAATTTATAGAAAATTATTTCAAAATTTATAATATCAAATCGATATTTTTAGATTCATCACGAAATGAATTATCATACTTATTTTGTTTCACATTGTGGATGTCGATATTTTTTATCGTGAACTTGGTCAAAGTAAAAAATTTAACTTTACAAAAAATTAATACCCCCTATATTATGGAATTGATGCAATATTTAGGTGGTCGGATGGGAAAGATGATAGGGTGTGTTTTATTTACATTCATAATGTCGTGATATGGTGGGCCTTTCGTGGTGTTATTTTGTACTATCCTGGTGGTTGCATTTACTATATTGGTGCCACAATATCGCATGATAACACTTCTTTTTTCTAGGTAATGGAAGGGGTGTGCAGGATTGATGTTTTTATAGGCCCGTTGCTGCTGACTGATTTTAAAAATCATTGTCCCGATCAAAATCATAAACCAAATCGGAAATTGAATATTTCAATTGAATGAAAAAAATTCAAAATTAGGAAACATAATGAATTAAAAGAATTAAATGGAAGAGCTTGAGAATTTTTTACCCAATCAAAATCGGCTGACCAAGTTCTATATTGAATACCTTAATTAATTGTGATGTCATAAAATTCAAAATCATAGTATATTGTATAAAAGAATTGAATAAAAGAGCTCTGAGAAATTGTTGATCCGATCAAAATCGGGTGACCAATTCTATTCGGAAAACTCAATTGAATATGGGCTTTTTAAAACTAAGAAACTTTGTGTTATAGAGGATATCATTTGCTGAAAATAAAACTATATAGCAAATGCATGCAAGATGTACCATTTTCCTACCACAACCATGTCACTGCTACAAAGTCAAATTCACAAAAAAAACTATTCCAGCAAGAATTAAAGAAGGAACTCTTTGTTAGCACCTAAGTAAGTTCCAAAAATGTGAGCCAGATGAATTAGTTTGTCCTTAGCCAATTGCGTAGTTGATACCCATCTCTTTTTATTTTTGCGGGAGTCCATCTCAGCACCGCTTTGATGGACATGCATTCTACCAGTTCTTTGTTGAACAAATTTTCAAGATCGTGCCGAACAAATTAGTGATGTGTTATTTCAAAAGTCAATGATTTATATAGTTTATAATCATTTTTAAGAGTATCGCAAAGATGTATTTTATTTTTGTAGAAGGAGCAAACAATTTTACAGGAGACTAGAACGCAATGCGAACAAAGGCTCCATTCGGGAGGGTACTCCTAAGGGATTGAAGACCATATCAACGGGTGTTCCATCTTGCAAATAGGGCATATCTTGCCTAGGCAAAATTAAGCACACACACCATACCAAAAAGAAGGGCCTACCCTCTCACAAAATGATGTAATCATCCAGCACCTGAAAGTTTCCAACTCGCAATCTCATCCGTGATCTGATTAACCAACTACTCGGGTCTGAGCTGTCGACCCATCTTGCCAAATTTATTAAACTGGTCAAACTATGGAGTTTGACTTATACGGAATATATACTACTACCTCCGTTACAGTTTAGAAAACATACACGTGTATATAGATCGTCAATTTGACTTATACTAGCAAAAGGGTCCGTGCGTTGCAACTGGAGAAAAAATACCACATGCTTTTAATTTTTTTATAATCATTTTGATTTATTAAAATAATAAGCCAACTAACTAATGTAGTCAGTCCTATCTTATTTTGTTGAGAAATCAACCCGTCCATTGTTAATTCCGCCGTGATGAGAAATTGAGCGGGACAAGCAAAGCAAAACAAAGAGGCTACGTGAATTGATCAATGGACTGTTATCTTATTTCACTCATGGGGTAGAGAATGTGGGACCAGATGACAAACTGAAGGTGGTGTTCCATTCTCTCTCTACAACAATGCAATCTTACATTCAATACATTCATTCATCAGCAAACAAATTCCCACAAAACAAAAATTCTTGTCGGTGCTTGGCACACGGTTGGAGGCATGGGGAGGGGATCTCATCAGATGATGAGTTCCTGCCGGAGGAGGGGATAAGGAGTCGTCGTTGCCGCGCCATAACCTCGGAGTTCCCCGTGTGAGCCATGGAGGCCCGCCTCCACCTGCAAGTACTTCGCTCCGCCGCGCCTTATCCGCGCGCCGCCGTCGTTCTGAATCGAGCAGACGCATCGGCAGCGGTGCCGGTTGAGGTCGGTCGCGGCGGCGAGTGGTGTGGCGGCAGTCTCGGCACACGCCAGGGTGGCCCAGGGTCGACGGGAGGAGGCGATGCGTACGGGTATAATTTTTTGCAGCGAATCGTTTTTTCTTTTTGCGTTGCAGATAAATGATGGAGCGCGGGTTGAATAACAAAAATTACAGGGGCTTTTTTATAAAAATGTCATGGTGGGTTTTCCGACAGAAGCAATAGCCGCTTTATTATTAGTTATAGATAAAATATATTATTTAACTAAAAAATATATCATTAAAAAATAGAACATCTAAAGTTTTTAATGATATTTTTTTTCTTATATATGCCTTTTATTAAGTTGGTCAAATTAACAACCTAGGGACATATGACGGACTTGTAAACTGAGACGGAGGAAGTACATGATAATACACGCTGTGGTGAGTTATCTCAAGTTGATGATGACTTTGAATGATGTAGATCGTCCCATAAGGCCGTGCTTGGATGGTCGTATTTTAATACAAGGAATTTAATTTACACTTATATTTTACTGGTCACTGACAATTTCAGACTAAAAACAAAACGATAGTCCAAGACCCGTATCTTTTATACGCGTATTTGAACGAAAACGACGATCCAAACAGAGCCTAAAGGAAATTATGGACGACGAGTAGAACAGAACGGAATGGCATGATGAGATGAGACAAGAAGGAAAGATGCAGGGGCGCCAGGTGCCGCTGAAGAGTCTTGTTCGGGTCGAGCTGCCCGATCGCTTGGGAAAATGTGTGTAAGGAAAAAACTAGGGGTGGTCCAGGCATAAAAAATATGCAAGCTCCAAAGCAATTGCCTACTCCTAAAATTCTTCTACAAATTACTTGAGAATCCTGACTTACCTTAGGCCAGTTACGTTGTAACATTTAATGCACATAAGGTATTTTTCCAATACCAGTGAGTTATATGATCTTATGGTCATAGAAACAAATACTTGACACACAGAAAACAATAGCAATAAAACGACACGATCAATATGCTACATTCATAGTTTGGGTCTAGTCCATCACATGATTCTCCTAATGATGTGATCCAGTTATCAAGTGACAACACTTGCATATAGTCAGAAAACCTTGACTATCATTGATCAACTGGCTAGTCAACTAGAGGCTTGCTAGGGACATTGTTTTGTCTATGTATCCAGACATGTATCTATGTTTTCATTCAATACAATTACAACATGGATAATAAACGATTATCATGAATAAAGAAATATAATAATAACTAATTTATTATTGCCTCTAGGGCATATTTCCAACATGGAGATCATCACAACATCCCTCCCATGTCCCGACCATCAAATTCTAAATCAAAATGGAGACAAGAAATCAGAAGAAACACAGCAAGTCGAACAAGGCGGATTTCTTTTTAAAAAAATGGAAAAATGGGGCGGGCCGGCGCGGGCCGGTGGCTGAGGGCCGGGGCGACGGGCCAGGGAGGCCGACGGTTGGGGGCTGGGGCGACGGGACGGGGCGGGGCGGGACGTGGCGGCCGGCGGCTGGGGGTTGGGGCGAAGGAACGGGGCAAGGCGGGGCGGCCGGCGGCGATGTGGGCGAGCGAAAGGAGTGGGATGGGTGGGGAGCGATGGGAGCAGGATGGGTGAGGAGCCACGGGATCTGGTGCGGCTGCGGCTGTTTTTTTTTCTAGACCCCATCTAACTCTAACCCAAAAAAACACCTATTGGGTGGGTTAGATGCATCTAACCAACTTTAACCCACCTGTTTAATTTTTTAAGGGTTAGATGAGTCCAATCTAACCAACTCTAACTCTAACCCAATAATTCAAACAAGGCCTGTGGAGTTTGACTTTTGTAGAATCTATACTACAGGATGATACACGTGTGGTGACTTATTTTGGGTGATGTAGATCGTCCCGTAAAGGAAAATGCGGGTGCATTGTGCACCGTGTCCCGACGATTGGCCGAAGCGACGGGTAGAGCAGAACGGGATGGCATGATGAGATGAGACAAGAAGGAAAGATGCAGGGGCAAGAGAAAAAAAGATGGATTGGCACGCAGGGACATGGCAACCACATGTCCCCCATACTCGGAGCTCTGTTGCCGCGAGGCGGAGCAAAGCAAATCCGGCGCGCGCACAGCTGGTGTGGGAACGCGTGACGCACTCTACAGTTGTCCATCATGCCGTGCCACTCCTACTCCTCGCCTCGGGATCGGGGTTGCACCAGTCTGGCACCACGCACTCCCTCCCCCTCCATCTTCCTTAATTTAGAGATCAATCGGTCTAATCCGTTCAGGATAGCTCCCGGCCCCTCCCTGAAGAATCCGCACCGGAGATTCCGCATACCACCACGGTGCACCACGATCTTTGTTTCCACGATCGGTCTCATCTCCACGATCTCTCCAAAAACACCACCCCTAGATATCTCCTGCCACAACCAATCAAATCAAAAAATAAAAAATAAAAAAGACGAGTTCTTGCTTGGTTCCTGCCAGCGCGTATCTGAAATTGTCGTCGGTCAAAAATGTTTGTATGGGCACAACAACATTTCACATTGTGTCGTCGTGACCACTGACCGGCATCCCCCGGTTTCTTTTCCTTTTACTTTCGCCAAACCCCCAGATTATTACTACGCACTACAGTAAGGCCGATGTGGTCAGCTTCGTGAGACTGAGACGTACGTAGCATTGCGCAATGCGCATCGAGGTTGAGGTCCCTACACGACACTACACCACACGGCTAGGCTGCTGGAATGCAGACGTGGCTGTATTCAACTTTTAGCTTTTAGGCCAGCCATCCCTTTTGTACAGTTTATATATTCTGCCCTTCAATCTTTCCGGTCCATTTTGAACTCCCCATGGAATCTGTCCCACGAATCGTATCGTGTCTTTTTCCTGGCTCGGAAACCAGCACGCAGCTGCTTCTTCTTCAGCTGCACTCATAGATAAAATTGTTTCAAATCGACAGATAGATTTGCTCGGGAAACCACATAATTGGTGCCCTACTTGCTGCCTCTGATCGCCAATGGGCAATGGGCATACACTACAAACTAGTAGTAGCTACTACTACTAGTATGTCAAATCTACAGATAGATCGCGCCCTGGAACCAGCTTACCCGTCGCCTAGTTGCTAATTGTAAATGTACGTACAAACTAATCACCCATTCCTTCCAACTCCAGGGGAAGAAAGCTTTCGTGTGTGCGGCCCAAAATTTCCCAGTGGCCCGTTTGATAATCGCAACTGGTTCATAAAAGTACAGTGTGCTAGTACTACTAAAAGCTGCAAGCTAGGCTAGTCCTAACTGATTCACAGTGCTACTACTAGGAGTAGTAATACTGTACTTTCTGTTTCAGATCGTATCAGCTAGGCTGCTAGCCAGAGCCCAAACGATGAAACGATTGGAGCGTTGCAGGACACAGAGACAAAACCAATCAAGCCAGAAAAATGCAGCACGAAAGCAAGAATGCTCAGACGAATAACACACGGAATCAATCAATCAATTAACCCATCGAACGAACCAAAGAACTTGAGTAGAGTAGAGTTGCGGGCTAGACAATCATCTTTAATTTGTTCCTCCTACTGATGGTGATCTAGATGCTAGTAGTAGATGGATGCGAGGTCGGTGATGTGAATTTTCACAGCCCGATCAAGTTTCTTGAGGTGGTGACGCCGCCGTCCACGACGAGGTTGTGGCCGGACACGTATCTGGAGTCGTCGCTGGCCAGGAAGAGCACGGCCTCGGCGATGTCCCTGGGCCTGAGCGTCGACCCCTTGAGCGTGGCGAGGCTCCTCACCACCTCCTCCATCTTCTCCACCTCCTGGTCGCTGGGCACGGCCACGTCGAGGCCGATGTCGGCGTCGGCGTCGTCGGCGGCGGACGCGTCGTGGCCCTGGCGCCAGGCGTTGATGAGCATTGGGGTGGCGACGCCGAAGGGCGAGACGCAGTTGACGCGGATGCCGTGCGCGCCGAGCTCGCAGGCGGCGTTCTTGGTGAGCCCCACGATGGCGTGCTTGGAGGCGGTGTAGGCGTGCGGGCCGAGGCCGCCCAGGACGCCGGCGACGCTGGCGATGGAGACGATGCTCCCGTAGCGGCGGGCCATCATGGCGCGCCCCGCGTGCTTCATGCCGAGCGCGGTGCCCAGCGCGTTGACGCGGAGCACGCGGTCGAACTCGCCGGCGTCGAACGTGAGGATGCTCTTGGCGGCGCTGGTCTGCCGGCCCAGCACCCCGGCGTTGTTGCAGAAGACGTCGAGGCGGCCGTAGCGCGACACCGCACGGTCGACGGCGCGCTCCACGTCCTCCTCCACCGACACGTCGCAGCGCACGGAGCCGACGTGCGGGCCCAGCGAGGCCGCCAGCGCGTCGCCCGCGGCGTCGTCGATGTCCGCGATGAGCACCTTGGCGCCGTGCTTGACGAAGAGCCTGACGATGGCCTCCCCGATCCCCCGCGCGCCGCCGGTGACAATGGCCACCTTGCCGTCGAGCCTCTTGTGCATGGGGGTGGGGGCGCCGCTGGCGTCCCACCCATGGGCGTGGTGCGACGGCGACATGGCGGGCTGGTGGGCCTTCTCCGGCATGACGTCCAAGGCAGGCATGGCGGTGGCCGTGGCGAGCTCTTGCGCGTAGGCGGCGAGGCTGGTGCGCAGCGCACGTACCGTCGTCTTCTTGAGATGAGAGGGAAGTGTGTGAAGCGCGGCGAGCTTGCTGTTGATGGTTTAGGGGGAACGCAGGGCGGGGTCTACTTATAGGCTGGCCGGGCGACTGGTTGTACGGCCAGCTCGCGGGACTACACGTAATTCAACGCGTACGTAGTTGTTGCTTCTACTATCTAGCCTAATGAAAAAGTTGTTGCTACTAGTTTATCATCGTTTGATTCGTGATTAGCCAAGCACATACAGTAGTAGTAGTATGTGGCAAGCGGTTCAGTAAGTAGAGGGTGCTTGTACATGGTTGTCTGTCTGGCACTGATGTCATGGTCTTTGCGGCCAACTAAACAGCCTTGTTTAACTCTGATCGGATCAGCACGGAGGGCGACACTGCCTCTGACCGGACTGCATATCTCCGGTCCACGAGGGAGAAAGAAAAAACCCAGAGATGTTGCCAACGCCAGCGCATTCGTAGAAGCGAGGGCGAGGACGACCAACGGATGGAGCAACTAGCAAAAGCAAGGCCGAGACCGACGGGGAGAGAGCCGCACACGGTTGGGCGGACGGATCGGGTTGACCGCGGCTTCAGGTTTTGGGGCGCCGGAGATGGGCTCCGATGACCGCAAGTTACGTGGGGGTCGATGGTCGTGTCCTGGCTGCTGGCTTCAGCTGATGCCGATGCGTGAGCGTGACTAACTCAACAACTAGGACGGATTTCCTTTCAACCATCGGTGTGGACGCTCACAAGATTGAGGAGCACGAAACCGATGCCCTTTTATATTTGTTTTTTGGTTTTCGTGGGACTTTGCATTGCATGGGAATGAGACTACCCGAGGGTTGCTGGGTCAACCCCCTTGAGAGGAGACATTGTGTTTGCTTGGGCTTTCGGCTCTCGACTTTTCAGGCTGGGTAGTTGCCGACCGGAGCCCGGTTCAACACCCCCCTCCTAATTCTACGTGCGAGAACGGTTCCTACGCAACACCATCCTCCTCCTAAGTCCTAACCTAATTCATCGCTTTACTAACCCCTTTTCTTCTTCTTTTGATTTTGAATGAAAACAACAAAAATATCAGCCTTTTAGTGTCTCTCTCCTCTGGTTGGGCTTCACGGTTCCTTTTTCGTATAAGACTGTGATAAGTCTGATTGATCATTATACCTAAAATATTTGCCCAACTTGTAACGTACACCCCCTCGCTTTACCGCGGTGATCGAATTAATCGCCTCGCTTTTTATTGACTCATGGACAATGGTGACCCTAATTTCTGGCCACAGACCGAACAGCTCCATCACACATTCATGCATGGGAACATTTTGGTCGCCAGATTAATCGCATCCAATCGGTACAGAGGAGACATACATATACAGTGCAGAATAGTCTTTTTTTTTCTTTCCTTGCCAGGATGAATAGTCTCCTTTGAAAGGAGACGAGTTTTAGTCCACCCCACACCAACGGCAACCCCAATGTTTAACCTCTACCAAAGTCAAAAGCGAACAAGGCCACGAACCCTACCTCCGCCATCTCATCAACTCTGGGTATAAAAAACTGGCTTCGTCTCTCGTCGGGGCCCGGTTGCAGACGAGCTAAACGAATTGACCAAATCTTGGCGTCACCGCCTGAGCACTTTTGCAGCTAGCGACCAGAGAATTAACTTCACCCAGTACTACTCCGTAGGCATACCGTATTCGTATTACCCATCTCCTCTTTTTTTTGAGCGTATACCCCCTCTCCCTTACGCACGTACTTACATCAGTCTTATCCCGCACCGTGTACATGCATGTATACCAGTATATGTACTGGTGACGTGATGCTGATGTTAACACGTATGTTGTCGAGGTGAGGAAGCCAGGGTGTACGCATGCTACTTATTGAGTTTCCGTGAGATGGCGTAGGGACGTGGCGCTTTCAGTAGACTTTTCTGAGTTATACTCCCACGTAGTTGTAGTAGTATATCCTCTCGTGGAAGGGATGGAGACTATGAAATGAGGGTTAGTTTGTTACGTGGACGAATCTGCTCTTTGTATTTGGCTCTTGACCTTAAACTATTGCTGCTTGCTCGCAGGTCAGCATCGATCGCCTGGCTAGCTAGCTAGCTAGGCATAGCCATGTTATGGCCAAGCCAAGTTGGAGCCAAGCAAATCCATCTTAGCAAAGGCCGGTGCAAGGCTAAGCTCTCGAGACAAGGCTAACACATGCATTATTGATGCCGGACAAGGACAAAACTGCAGGGAAATTAAGCTCCTAATGCTCATTATCTATAGGCCATGATCCGATGCACTCAATTAGTTTTTTGCAACGAGTACTCTGTTGCAATAGCGGCGAACACCTCCAAAATATTTCCGGAACAAGTGTCATGTTGTCAAAAATTTCTACAACATTACCTTTGTTGCAAGGCTTCTACAATACGACCATTGTTGTAAAGATGTTTCTGTAACATTGTCTCTGTTGTAATGGGTAACGACACGTAGGAAATATTTTACAAATGTTTCTGTAATTTTATCTTTGTTGTCGAAACTACTATATAACAAACTCTGTTGTAAAATATCTATAGATGTTTCCGCAACATGATATTTGTTGTCGAAAATATTCTATAACAAACTCTGTTGAAAAAAAAATCTACACGTGTTTCCGCAATACGATCTTTGTTACGAAAAATATTTTATAACAAATTTTTTGCAAAAGAAAATCTATAAATATTTTTTTGACATAATCTTTGTTATAGAAAATTCTGCAATATAATCTATGTTGCAAAAATTAAGATGCCCATGAGCCATTTAATGATGCCAGATGCGGTTAGCGACCCAGCCAATCTTTTAAAAAGATCGCCCGGCACACGCAGCAGTGCCCATATATAATGTGTAACTTTCTACATCATCATAATCATCATCATCATTAGTCATTAATTTCTGAGTTCTTTTACTATATCCAGAAATAAATAGGGACCGTTCATTTCCCTTAATCCAATTGCCTTTGTGATCTTTGTTAATTTATTTTGCGAAGACCATTACTTCAACTAGTTGTTAACAAGCGAACCAATCTGTGGTTTGATGGTCAGAGGGGCAGTGGTATTCCCAGTCTATTAGGGTTCAAATCGACTCAGTCTCTCGGAGATGCTTATAGGGATATGATGTGCGTGTGTACGTTTATATGGATGAATATATACGCGTGTATACGAACGGTTGTGTTTGTACTGTGTTTAAAAGAAACTACCTGGTAACAAGCTCCCTAAGTAGACAAATGTATACAGATGGAGTAATATTATAGCATACGTTGTATGAGGAGATTATGAACAGCTTACATACCAATTAATTAACTAACATGCTGGCTAATACTTAGGTGCACGTACGATTTGCCGAATATATATCTAGATAGTATTACCATTTCCTGATTCATGACCTAATTAACAAATAACAAGTCGAATCTTTTGAGGATCGGTATCCCCGAGTTGTTCCTCAAATTATTGCACAGCAAGATCTCCTTCTCTTTGTATATCACCGCAGACCAATCTAACAATCTGTGTGGCTCTATCGATCTTTTAAAACAGGGGCTGCAGGGAGTGCAATATCAACCAAGATATGCCAAGAAAAGATGAGACATCTAAGCAATCAACCAGTCTACGCGGGATTACCTTCCTTTTTATTCCGGGATGGACGGGATATCTAGGTGCAATCAGTGTGTAGGCTCAAAATCTTTTAAGACACTGATATGTGCTGTTATTTTTTTTATAGAGTAGTAATGTACTTTCTCCTTTTAAAATATAAGTTTTTTAAGATTTTACTACTAATTGTACGGGTGTATATAAACATGTTTTAAGTGTATATTCGTTCATTTTACTTCGTATATATTTAGAAGTATAAAAAACAAAAAACAAATCTATGAAAACTTGTATGTGTTCACAATGGATCCATAAAATTTTGTTTTAAAAAATGCAATTTGTAAGCTGTACAAAAAATCCATCTAAAACAAAAAAAAAACTATTTAAACATTCTTTCTATGCCATGTCAGAAAGTAAAATGTTATGAAAGTTTACTTCCAATTTGCAGACAACAAACCTACGCACACTTTTTCTAGAAAGAACAATCCTACATAGATGCTCTCAGTATTCTCAATTAACCGCCTCTCACATCCCTGGATTAAGCTACAACAATCAATGTAATTGAGCTACAGTGATGGATAAGATTAAGATTGATGCTTTTGCTAAATAGTGCTTGATCAAACATTGGATCATATCTCATTTTATGTTCTTATCGAAATTCAAAATTCAAGTAGTAAGTGGAATTAATATTTTGTCAAACATGAAAACTAAAATCATGATTGGATTGTCAATATTCACATGGTAATTATAAAATATGAAACCATATTTTATCAATTCTTTTGATGCATCAAAATAATTTAAACAGAAGCCAATTCATTTATTAAATGCCCTTTCAAATTATGTAGTTTTCTAATAAATTCCAAAAAGTCCCAAACTTTTTGTGTCTCTCTCAAATATTACAACATTAATATTTGGCCAAGTGGCACATTTTATAAAATCGCACTCGTGCTAAAAATGAATAAGATATAAAATAAATGAAAAGAAAAAAGCTAAAGAAAAGAAGAAAAAAAAACCCCTAGGTCACAGCCATTCCCCCCAGACCGGCCCATCTTCCCCCTTCCCCCGCAGCCTATATAAGGGGGCAGACCCCCTGCCCTAACCCTTTTCTCCCCCCTCTCCCTCCTCACCCCGACCCGACGGTGACCCTTCCCCTGACGCCCCCGATGCCACCACGTCGCCTCGCCGACACCGACTGATGCTGTCGCGCCTTCCCCAGCTCCTTCCCGCCGGCCTCCTCACGCCTCGCCGACCCAGCCCCTCGTCAACGACGGTGAGGCCCTCGGCCTCCCCTTCCCTCTGTCCCCTCTACCCATCGGCCGTGTGCACCTCCCCTCTCCCCGCCGCGCCGCAATCGCACGACGCCGCGCCTGCCACCGCTCCACTGTGCCAGCTCGACTCACCCCGCTGGCCCCAGGCCCCGCTCCCGTGCCTCGCCTCGCACGCGCCTCCGTTCGTCCCTCGCCCCCCGGTGTGTTCTCCGCTCGCCCTGCGTGCCCCGCTTGGCGGGCCTTCTGACTCCTCGCAGATTGTGTTGGTTTCCCTCCGAGCTTAAAGGGTGATGTAGCACAGCGACGACAAGTATTTCCTTCGGTTATGAAACCAAGGTATCAATCCAGTAGGAAGATCCACAAGACTATGTAAGCAGCACCTGCACACAAATAACAACTCCTCGCAACCCAACGCGTGTAGGGGTTGTCAATCCCTCGTGAGTAAAATAAGACGATAAAAGGATAGATTGATAGATGCAAATAAATAATGGTAAATAAAATGCAACAAGGTATTTTTGGGGTTTTGATATTACATATTAGAAAAAAATTTGGAAATGCGAATAGAAAACTAAATCTTGCATATCGATGATGTAAAATAGACTGAGGGGCCGTAGGTTTCACTAGTGTCTTCTCTCGAGAAATAGCAAACGGTGGGTAGACAAATTACTGTTGGGCAATTGATAGAAGAGAGAATAATTATGACGATATCCAAGACAATGATCATGTATATAGGCATCATGTCCAAGATAAGTAGACCGACTTCTGCCTTCATGTACTACTATTACTCCACACATCGACCGCTATCGAGCATGCATCTAGTGTATTAAGTTCATGGATAAACAGAGTAATGCTTTAAGAACGATGACATGATGTAGACAAGATCTATTCATGTAGGAATAGACCCCATCGTTTTATCCTTAATAGCAACGGTACATGCGTGTCATGTCTCTTTCTGTCACTCAGATGGAGCACCACAAGATCAAATCCATCACAAAGCACCTCTTCCCGTTGCAAAATAAAAAAGATCAAGTTGGCCAAACAAAACCTAAATATCGGAGAAGAAATACGAGGCTATAATAATCAAGCATGGATGTAATTTCGTAGATCTGATCATAAACTCACAGTTCATCGGATCCCAACAAACACACCGTAAAAAGAAAGAGTTACATCAAATAGATCTCCAAGAGACCATTGTATTGAGAAGCAAAATGAGAGAGAAAGACACTTAGCTACCGCCTACAGAACCGTATGTCTGATATTAACTACTCACGCATCATCGAAGGAGCACCATTGAGGATGATGAACGCCTCCGTGACCGTGTTCCCCTCTAGCATGGTGCCGAAACGGACTCTAAATTGGATCTCGTGGCTTCTCGACTTGCGGCGGCAGAAACGATTTTTGGTCGACTCCTCTAGGGTTTCTGGGATTATTGGGTATTTGTAGATCTCAGAGGTGGTGGAGGAGGTGCGTGAGGCCCCCCACTACCAGCAGGGCGCGCCTTGGTGCCTAGTGGGCCGTCCGAACGTTTCGTGGTTGGCTTCCTTAGTCCTCAGTTTTCCTTCTGGTTAAAAAAAATCTCCAAAAAGTTTTGTGCCATTTGGGATTCATCTCATATTTATTTTCTGCGAAGGAAAAAACAAGCAAAAAACAAAAACTCGCACTGGGCACTATGTCAATAGGTTAGTCCCAAAAAATGACATAAAGTAACTATAAACAATTTAAGTGAAGCATAACAAGCGATTCTAACAAATCGTAGCATAATTAGGCTCTCTCAAATGGGTGTGTAAAACAAGGTTTATTATGACAAACTAATCAGCAGAGCAAGCAAAGACTCATATAATACAATACGCTCCAAGAAAAACTTATGATATGTGACGAATAAAAATATAGCTCCAAGTAAAATTACCGATGCTTGTTAGAAGAACGAGGGGATGCCTTCCGGGGCATCCCAAGCTTATGTTCTTGGTACACTTTGGATATTACCTTGGGGTGCCATGTGGAATCCCCAAACTTAGCCTTTTATCACTCCTTATTCCTTCATCCATCGTGATCTCATCCGAAACTTGAGAACTTGAACCACACAAAACTCAACAAAACTTTCATGAGATCCGTTAAGTATAAGAAAACCAAACTTTACTTTAGGTACTATTGAAAACCTATTCCAATTTTGTTTTTTCATTATAACTAATGTATTCTAACTTTACCATGACTAATACCCCCCGATACAAACTATAGAATCATCAAAATAAGCACATAACGCAAAGAAAACAGAATCTGTCAAAAACAGAACAGTCTATAAAGATTCAAATTTTAACCATATTTATATAACTCCAAAAATTCTTAACAATTAGGAAAACGTAGATAATTTGTATATAAATCTTGTGTAAAACATTCAGATACTTTTGACACTTATGTGATTTTTAGAATTTCTCCTACTGGACGCAGTTTCTGTTTTCAAACAACATCAAAGCAATTATCACCCCCACATGATCCTAAATGTTTTACTTGAAATAAACACTAATTAAAACATGAAAAACACAATCATAATAGTACCATAATTGTTCAAATACTCAAGAACATAAAGCAAAAGTGAAAAATAAATTTTATTCATTGGGTTTCCTCACAACAAGCGCTACCGTTTTACTCCCCTAGCTAGGCATAAAACATAGATTTTAAGTATTGTCATCTTTAGTTTCCAAGTCCTCAATCACACATGCATAATTCCTTAGAGATCTATCATGCATATTCTCAAAATTTACACTCCTATGAACAAAGTTAAATAATTCATTCATATGAGGAGGTTCATTCAAGTTGAAGTGAGCCCTAATCATCTTAAGATCTACGTTGTTGCTACAAGAGGCACCCTTGTTCTTGGGAGTTTGGGTAGTTTTCATGCAAATACAAGTTTCTCAATAGTTTCGATGGAATAAAAAGCCGTGCTCAAGTTACTAAATATTTCCTCTAATTTATCAATTCGAGCGAGACTCTCTACTACCCTTTCATTAGTTATGGGTTGTTTATCTTTTAGAATTTTAATAGCTTCTCCCATCTTTGAACAAATACGATTAACAAGATCTTGCACCCTTTTATCTAAATTTTCAACATGCTCTTTGGTAATAATGTTCTTTTCAGTAGCATCTAACCATTGCATAACATGCTCAAGAGTTAAAAATGTTTCACTTATAATGATAGGTGCAAACCCCAATAAACTTCCCATGGCATCGTGAGCATCCGAGGGTGGACAACTTAAGAAATTTCCACCGGTCATAGTGTCAAGAACAAATCTATACCAAGTAGTAATTCCCACATAAAAATTTCGAAGAAGAACAATAGTAGATTTCTTGTGTATAGATCTATCATGAGCATTGCAAATTCTATACCAAGCATCTTTCGTACTTTCTCCTCCCCTTTGCTTAAAACCGAGAACTTCAATCTCATGGGTGCTCATAGTGAGGGAGGAGTTTGCCATAGCGATAAGCAAACAAGAGATCCGGTAAGAAACCGACAAACGGAAAGAAGGTAAATGAAAAGGCAAATTTTGTGAAGTGGGGGAGAGGAAAATGAGAGTCAAATGGCAAACATGTAATTGCAAGGATATGAGATTTTATGTGTAAGAACCTCATAGATCTTGACGATCTTCCTCGGCAACTGCACCAGAGATCTTGACTCCCCAATGATTTGCATTGGTTTCCCTGCAAGGTTAAAGGGTGATGTAGCACAGCAACGACAAGTATTTCCCTCGGTTAGGAAACCAAGGTATCAATCTAGTAGGAAGATCCACAAGACTATGTAAGCGGTACATGCACACAAATAACAAATCCTCGTAACCCAACGCGTGTAGAGGTTGTCAATCCCTCGTGGGTAAAATAAAACGCAGCAAGATATTTTTGGGTTTTTTGATTATATAGATCTGAAAATAAAAGAGAAAATAAAATGGAAACACGAATAGCAAAATAGAGATTGCAAATAGGTGATGTAAAATAGACCCGGGGGCCATAGGTTTCACTAGTGTCTTCTCTCGAGAAAATAGCGAATGGTGGGTAGACAAATTACTATTGAGCAATTGATAGAAAAGTAAAAAATTATGACGATATCCAAGACAATGATCATGTATATAGGCATCACGTGCAAGACAAGTAGACCCACTTCTGGATGCATCTACTTCTATTACACCACACATCGACCGCTATCCAGCATGCATCTAGTGTATTAAGTTCATGGAGAAATGGAGTAATGCTTTAAGAACGATGACATGATGTATACAAGATCTATTCATGTAGGAATAGACCCAATTGTTTTATCCTTAATAGCAACGATACATGTGTGTCATGTCTCATTCTATCACCGAGATTGAGCACCGCAAGATCGAACCCATCACAAAGCACCTCTTCCCATTGCAAGATAAAAAGATCAAGTTAGCCAGAAAAAATCCAAATATCAGAGAAGAAATTCGAGCCTAAAATAATCAAGAATGGATATAATTTCATAGATATCATCGTAAACTCACAATTCATCGGATCCCAACAAACACACCGCAAAAGATAGAGTTACATCAAATATACCTCCAAGAGACCATTGTATTGAGAAGCAAAACTAGAGAGAAATCCATCTAGATACCACCTATGAACCCGTAGGTCTGATATGAACTACTCACGCATGATCGGAGGAGCACCAATGAGGATGATGAACCCCTCCGTAGTCGTGTTCCCCTCCAGCAGGGTGCCAGAACTGAAATGGTTGAAATGGAGAGGTTATTAAAATGACAAAAATGTTTCCTTGAGGAATGGCGACTCCCACAGCCCACCACCTACACCGACAACTCCATGGAGATCTGGATTTCTAGCTGGCGTGCATCTCTCTCTCTCGGCTCATCAACTCAGGTGAACTCTCACGATCCCATACGTGTTCTTCCATGGCCTGCATGGGTGGCTCCACGTTGGATCTGGATTTTTCTCCCCTGTCTCGTCGCACTCATCACCTCCCAGGACTCCATCTGAACCACCGCCGTTGATGCCACCTCCTCCTGTTACACTCCCGGACATGGCCAACTTTGAGTTAGACCCTGAGCGGTATGTCCCTCCGGGCCATCACATCATCGACGACGGCCCCAACCGCCTCCCGAGGACGTTCATCACTCCGGCGATCCCCATTGCCCGCAAACATGAGCAGTTCGTCGTCGCAGAGGTGATGCATGCCCCGTCTGCTGATCAAGTTGCTCAGGTACGACAGGATGTCGTTGATCTTCTGCACTAGGGGCTTCCATGTTCGCTCAACACAACCTTGGATTGAGGGGGTAGGTCTACTTGAGCTTAGAGATGCTGGTGAAAGCTTTGCTGCTGTCCAGATGGTTTCCCAAGACCTGGGGAACAATTCTTTTGTTAGATTCATGCGGCACAATGAGGGCGCAGGTTTTCATGGCGTTGCTGGTTTTTCGTCAGGGCTGCTTGATGTTTTTGGGTGTGCCTCTGGATTTCCGTAACACCAATGACCTTCGTGCTGTGGTGAACACGTTTGGTGAATTCCACCATTGGGTCAGTGATGATGCATATCTCGTCTGCTCCATTGTTTTTGCCTCTTTCCCGGACGATTTTCTGGTTCCTCGGAGTGTCACTTTTTCTGAATATGCTGCTTAGGGTGGAGCAAGGATTTCTTGGTCTGCGCCGCTGTTCATCCTAGGTGTAGCCTTTGCAGAGCAGATGCCCAATGATGAGGACCGCATGCCCCTCGATGGCAACCCTCACCCGCCGCCATGTCAACTAGAGCAAGATAATCTGCTCTTTTCTTTACCACCCTACCCTGCTCTTGGGTGGAACGATGTGCCGCCACCACCCCCAATGCCAGAGCCTCCAGTTCAGTCGGATGAAGGCGGTTGGGGTTGGCAACCTAAAGTTCATGTTGTTGAACCTGCTGCACCTAAACAGGATCTGGAGTCCATGGTCATCGACCAACCAACCTCTTCTGATTCTGTTCAGGAGATTGTGGTAGTTGACCCCCATCAAGATGATGCTGAAATTGATGCCGATGTTCCGGCCAATGCTGTCGCTGCTGATCATGCCCCTCCCAATGAGGATAATGCTGTTGAGGAGGAGGATGCTGCCGAGGAGGGCCCTGAGGAGTTCAAGCCCCTAGCGATTGTTCCTTATCAGCAACCTATTTTTAGGCTTGCTAACCTGATGATTGGAGTGGTCCGGGTTGCTTATGGACCTCCGTTGCCGCCTGTCGTCTCCTAGACAAGGTCTTTTGAAGCGCTCATGGGGGTGTTTAGTTCTCTGCATGTCCCTCGTCATCTTCAGATGCCTGCGGCCATGCCTATTGTGCTCCCCAAGCGCTCCTGGTCATTTGGTTTTGATGAAGATCGTGGGGAGCGCAGCATTGTGTACAAGGACAACACTACTGCCCCCAACTCTGAGGTAATACCATCAACTGACAGCATCTTTGCACCAGCAGGGGATCTTTTCTCTTTTGAGTCTCTAGCTGCCACGAAGAAGGGGCCACACAAGAAGGCCACACCCAATGTAGACTCCTCGGTCCGCAGATGCACCAGAGGATCAATCAAGCGGGATGGTTTCAAGCCTGTTCTGGAGGAGCTTCTGATGCATGTTCCCAAGAAGAGGAAGCCGAGAGCTAAATCCATGCACGCACGAGAGGTTCAGGAAGCACCGCCACCATCTCAGGAGGAGTCCGTCCCACTAGAGACTCCAGTTCGAGTGATCCAAGCCGTTGGCCAAAGCCTTGGCATTTCCCCCTGAGAAGCTCTCTGAGGATCGACTTATGGAAGATCCTGCTGTCTCCAAGCCTCCACCCACTGATGATTAGACAAGTGTTTATGTACCTATGCTTTACCTGCTGTTCACTTTACCATGCTACCGCTTGCTGTGTGTCACATCCCTCTGAAATTTGGTTGCATTGGTTATTATGTAACTGCGCTTTTGTTATTTCATCTTGTTGCTATGGATAGTCGATCTACAAGAAGTTGGCGTGTTCTTTGCTGGAATGTGCGTGGCTTAAATTCAGACTACCGACAAAGGGCAGTTCGAAACAAAATAGATGAAAGTTTGGCTACGGTTGTTTGCCTCGAGGAAACCAAAATGCAGCATATTGATTTTCGGGCTGTTAGAAGTTTTTGCCCCAAAAGATTTGATCAATTTGCTTATACCCCATCACTTGGTGCCTCTAGTGGATTGATCACCCTATGGAATTCCTCTGTTTTAACGAGCACCTTGATTGAATCCCAGCCTTTTGGTTTCATTGTGTCATTCACCTCAAATCATACTTCTGAATCTTGGACTCTGGTCAATGTCTATGGTCCTTGCGAGGGAGATGCTAGGGATCAGTTCGCCAGCTGGCTTTACAATCTTAATATCCCTGCCAATGATATATTGGCTGCTTCTTGGAGATTTTAATTTTATTCGCTCACCCTCTAATAGAAATATCCCTGGTGCTGAAGTGAATGATATGTTCATCTTTAATGAGATCATTGGCCATCTGGGTCTATTAGAATTACCTCTCAAAGGCAGATCTTTCACTTGGTCAAATATGCAAGACTCACCTCTACTGGAACAATTGGACTGGTTCTTCACTTCTGCCAATTGGATATCATCCTACCCTTTGACACAGGTTCTCCCTTTAGCCAAATCTGCATCTGATCATGTTCCTTGTGTGGTGATAGTCAACACTTCCATCCCCAAATGTAACCTCTTTCGGTTTGAAAATTATTGGGTGGAGATGGATGGATTTATTGACTGCGTACAGAATTCTTGGAAGGTTCCTTCCAAGAAAGGTCACATCACTGCCATCATCATGGATAAGTTTAAACACCTAAGGCAGGCTCTAAAGAGATGGCAGACTAGTCTCTCCCAGCTCAAAGCACTCATTGATAAGTGCAATAAGGTGGTTCTTTGTTTGGATGAACTTGAGGAGCTCAAACCCCCTGTTCAGACCTGAAACAAATTTCAGAGCAATTGTAAAGCTACACCTCGATCACCTACTGCATTTGCAATTTATTTACTGGAAAAAGAGAGCTACCATTAGATTCATCAATGTTAGAGAGGAGAATACTAAATTCTTCCATGCCATGGCAACTGAAAGATACAGAAGAAACTCAATTTCATCTCTTAAATTGAGATATGGGTGTGTTATATCTGATCATGAGCAGATTGCTGGATGTTTTTAGTCCTCCTTCAAGGACAGGATGGGATCCTCTCAAGGAATTAACTTGTCTTTCAATCTTCAGTCCCTCATTCATAGGGTAGAAGGGCTAGATGTTCTTAAATTGCCTTTTGCCAAGGAAGAAATGGATAAGACTGTTAAAGAAATGCCCATTGATAAAGCTCCTAGTCCATATGGTTTCAATGGGCTTTTTTTCAAGAAATGCTGGCATATTATCTGTCCTGAATTGTATCAGCTTGCGACTGACTTTCATGTAGGAATTGCAAATATGGAAAATATGAACTCCTCCTACATTACTTCCGTGCCCAAAACTATTCTCCTGAGCAAGTTGGTGACTTTAGACCTATCTCTCTCACTGGTACGGGATTTAAATTCCTATCCAAAATGGTTGCCAATAGACTGCAGTTACAGATCATGAAATGTATCCATAAGAATCACTATGGTTTCATCAAGTCTAGAACCATACAAGACTGTGTTGGATGGACACTGGAATACCCGCACCAATGCCACCACTCAAAAAAGCCCATTGTCATCCTCAAACTTGACTTTGAAAAGGCCTTTGACTCTGTGGAACATGAATTCATTTTTCAGATTCTTAGGCACAAGGGTTTTAATGATAAGTGGATATTATGGGTACAAAAGCTGCTCACTTCTGGCTCTTCCTCTGTTCTTCTAAATGGAGTTCCTGGTAGAAATTTTATGTGCAAGAAGGGTGTCACGCAGGGAAATCCCATGTCCCCTCTCCTTTTTGCCATTCTGCTGATTTTCTCCAAACCTTGGTTAATCAGTTGTTGGAGACTGGCCTCATTCAGCTGCCAATACCTTGTCATTATAAAGACTTTCCAATAGTCCAATATGCAGATGACACTCTCATCATTTTGCATGATGTGGAGTCCTAGCTACTGGAATTCAAAAAGATGCTTATGCTTTTCTCCCAATCCACTGGTCTCCAAGTGAACTATCACAAGTCTGCTCTGTTGCCTATCAACATTGATCAGGGAGAACTTCAAAGACTTGTTGTCTCTATTGGGTGCAAGGTAGGATCACTACCTTTCACCTATCTTGGTTTGCCTGTTGGGACAACTAGACCAAGGATTATTGATCTAATGCCATTGGTGGATAGTATGAAAAGGAGACTCTCTGCTAGCTCCTCCTTACTGGCTCAGGGGGGACGTCTACAATATCTCAACTCAGCTTTGTCCTCTGTTCCCATCTTTTTCCTATGTAGTTTGGATATACCACCAGGGATTCTTAAGAAGTTGGAAAGGATACAAAGACAATGCCTCTGGAGAAAGAATGGCCAAGGTCATGCTGCTTCTCTTGCGGCCTGGGACTTAGTGTGCAGGCCAAAAATGAAGGGTGGTTTGGGGATTATGAATCTGTCTGTCCAGAACGAGGCTCTACTGCTTAAACACGTGGATAAATTCTTGAATAAGGCTGATGTACCCTAGGTTGATCTAATATGGAACACCTACTATCACAACACAGTTCCCCAGGGTACCTCTCTTTGTGGATCTTTCTGGTGGAAGGACATATGTAAGAGAATGGACAACTTCCGAGCTATCACCTATGTCCAACCAAATAGAGGAGATACTTTCCTCTTTTGGTTTGATTCCTGGGCACTAGGAGATTCTACCATGCCTCTAGCTCTTTGGTTCCAACGACGGTTCTCCTTTGTTATTGATACTTTGTGCACTGCTGATGAGGTTTTCCAAGCTTATCAGACAAATAACATGATCAACATGTTTCACTTGCCTCTTTCTGACAGGGCCTACCAGGAGTTGGAATCAGTCACCTACTTACTCCAAAACCTTGATAGAGATCCATCTAGCAAAGATATGTGGCTTTGGGGTAGTGACTATAAAGCTTACTCTGCTAAGAAATACTAGCTCCATGTCCATCTGCCCATTGTTCCCAACCCTTTGCTCAGTTGGATTTGGAAGAGTTGTTGCACCATGAAAATCAAAATGTTTGCATGGATGCTCATCATGGACAGGCGGAACACCCAAGATATGCTTGAACAACGCCATTGGAAAGTTTCCAATTCAAACCTATGTGTTCTTTGTCATGCTAGGGTCAAAGAGGATAGGGACCATCTCTTTTTCAACTGCCTATTCAGCAACATGATTTGGAACTACCTTCAGATCACCTGACAGGGTTCTTCCATGTCGACCACCTCATTGGCAGCTAGGAAAGACTTTCAACATCCTTTTTTCTCTGAGGTAGTGTTCACTACTTGCTGGAACATTTGGACAGTCTGAAATGCAAGGATCTTTAATAATGAGCGTCTTAGGTTTAGTAAATGGAAGTCTAGCTTCACTCATGATATCTCTCTTTTAGCCTATAGGATTAAGGCTATATTTAAGGATGATCTCCTTAAGTGGATCTCCTTTCTACCTCCTTGAGGTTTGTATCTCTACACCCATCCCCTTTGTATATTCTAACCCTCTCATGTACATATACTCCCTTTATATTGGAATAAAAGAAAAGGCTGTGAGGTGATTCCCTACAGTAGATGGTCAAAAAAGAACTGTTGGAAATATGCCCTAGAGGAATAATAAATTGGTTATTATTATATTTCCTTGTTCATGATAATCGTTTGTTATCCATGCTAGAATTGTATTGATTGGAAACTCAAATACATGTGTGGATACATAGACAACACACTGTCCCGAGTGAGCCAATGAAGGACTAGATCGTTGATCAAAGATGGTCAAGGTTTCGTGGCCATAGACATGAAATGTTGTTTGATAATGGGATCACATCATTAGGAGAATGATGTTATGGACAAGACCCAAACTATGAACATAGCATATAATCGTGTTAGTTTATTGCTATTGTTTTCTGCATGTCAAGCATCTGTTCCTATGACCATGAGATCATGCAACTCCTGGACACCGGAGGAATGCCTTGTTTGTATCAAACATGACAATGTAACTGGGTAACCATAAAGGTTCCTAGAGGTATCTCCGAGGGTTTCTATTAGGTTGGCGTGAATCAAGACTGGGATTTGTCACTCCATGTGACAGAGAGGTATCTCAGTGCTGACTCGGTAAAACAAAATCACAACAAGCCTTGCAAGCAATGTGACTAAGGAGTTAGTCACGGGATCTTGTATTACAGAACGATTAAAGAGACTTGCCGGTAACGAGATTGAACTAGGTATGGAGATACCTACGATTGAATCTTGGGCACGTAACACATCGGTGGACAAAGGGAATAGCATACGAGATTAACTCAATCCTTGACATAGAGGTTCGACATATAAAGATCTTCGTAGAATATGTAGGAACCAATATGGGCATCTGATACGTCTCCAACGTATCTACAATTTTTTATGGTTCCATGCTATTATCTTGTCAAACTTTGGATGTTTTGTATGCCTTTTATATCTTTTCTGGGACTAACTTATTAACTCAGTGCCAAGTGCCAGTTCCTGTTTTCTCCGTGTTTTTGACCCTTTTCAAAGGAGGATTTTAAACGGTGTCCAAACGGAATAAAACTTCCGAAAATATTTTTTCTGGAACAGAAGATACGCACGAGACTTGAGAACCAAGGCAGGGGCCAGCAAGGGACCCCACAAGCCCCCTAGGTGCGCCCGGGGGGGGGGGGGGCCCGCGCCTAGCATGCTTGTGGCCCCCCTGTGGCTCGTCTGCCCTACCTCTTCCTCCTATAAATTCAGAAAAATTCCAAAACTGCGAGAGAGATCCACGAAAACACTTTTCCGCCGCCGCAAGCTTTTGTGTTCGCAAGATCCCATCTGGGGCACGTTCTGGTGCCCTGCCGGAGGGGGATTCGGATATGGAGGGATTCTTCATCAACACCATGACCTCTCCGATGATGCGTGAGTAGTTCACCATAGACCTTCCGGTCCATAGCTAGTAGCTAGATGGCTTCTTCTCTCTCTTGGATCTTCAATACAAAGTTCTCCATGATCTTCATGGAGATCTATCCGATGTAATCTTCTTTTGCGGTGTGTTTGTCAAGATCCGATGAATTGTGGATTTATGATCAGATTATCTATGAACCTTATTTGAGTTTCTTGTGATCTCTCTTATGCATGATTTCGTATCCTTGTAATTCTCTTTGAGTTGTGGGTTTTGTTTAGCCAACTTGATCTATGATTCTTGCAATGGGAGAAGTGCTTGGTTTTGGGTTCATACCATGCGGTGACCTCACCTAGTGACAGAAGGGGTAGCGAGGTACGCATCGTGTTGTTGCCATCAAGGGTAAAAATATGGGGTTTTCATCATTGGTTTGAGTTTATCCCTCTACATCATGTCATCTTTTTTAAAGCGTTACTCTGTTCGTCATGAACTCAATACACTAGATGCATGCTGGATAGCGGTCGATGTGTGGAGTAATAGTAGTAGATGCAGAAAGTATCGGTATACTTGTCTCGGACGTGATGCCTATATGTATGATCATTGCCTTAGATATCGTCATGACTTTGCGCAGTACTATCAATTGCTCGACAGTAATTTGTTCACCCACCGTATTATTTGCTATTTTGAGAGAAGCCTCTAGTGAACACTATGGCCCCCGGGTCTACTTCACACCATATTTTCAGCCTTACACTTTTACTTCCGAAGACGAATCGGAATACGGAACCGGAAGCCGTAGCCCAGAACCTTTAGCTTGAGCGGAAGGGGAGGAAACCGGCTATTCGAACTGGCGGGGTTGCATTTTCCGCCTTCAGATCTCACTTTGCAATCAATCTTGAAGGGATTGACAACCCCTTTTTAGCGTTGGATGCAAGATCTTTTGTGTTTGCGCAGATACTGTGGACTTGACGCGGTTCTCCTACTGGATTGATACCTTGGTTCTCGAACTGAGGGAAATACTTACTGCTCCTGTGGTGCATCGCCCTTTCTTTTTCAAGGGAAAAACCAATGCAAGCTCAAGAGACGACAGAAGGATTTCTGTCGCCGTAGAAGTATGCAGGTCCCGCTATTGGTTATTGACCAGAGAGTGTCTCGGTCATGTCTGCATAGTTCTCGAACCCGCAGGGTCTGCACACTTGAGGTTCGATGATGTTTCGATATTATTGAGTTATGTATGTTGGTGATTGAAGGTTTTTCGGAGTTCCGGATAATATCACGGACATGACGAGGAGCTTTGGAATAGTCCGGAGGTAAATATTGATATATGGGATAATAGTGTTTGGTCTCCGAAAGTGTTTTGGAATTCACCGGAAGGGGTTTCGGATGTTTCCCGAAATGTTCGGGTACGTGAACACTTTATTTGGGCCAAGAGGTAAATCCCACGAGGCTTTAGGAATGTGCAAAAGGAGTTTCTTGTGAGCCAAACCGACTTTGAGGAGGCTCTTTCTCCAACAAATGGCCCTAGGGATCAATATATAAATAGAGGGGCGGGGCTAGCACCCAGAACACATCAATATTTCCCCAAGGTGTGTGCCGGCAACTCCACCCCTGTAGTTTATCCTCCATCATAGTTTCCATTGTGCTTGGTGAATCCTTGCGGAGATTGTTCTTCACCACCACCGACCCCACGCAGTCGTGCTGTCAGAGAACTCATCTACCTCTCCACCCCCTCTTTCTGGATCAAGAAGGCGGAGATCGTCATCGAGCTGTACGTGTGCTAAACGCGGAGGTGCGGTCCGTTCGGCACTAGATCGGGATGGATCGTGATGAGATCATGGGACGGACCGCGATTTGGATCGCGAAGATGTTCGACTATATCAACCGCGTTATATATGCTTCCGCTTAGCAATCTACAAGGGTATGTAGACCCGATCTCTCCCCTCGTAGATGGTCATCACCATGGATATATCTTATGTGTGCGTAGGAAAGTTTTTGTTTGCCATGCAACGTTCCCCAACAGGAACAGGCTCTAAATTGGATCTCGTGGCTTGTGGAACTTGCGGCGGCTGAAACGGTTTTTCGTCGACTCCTCTAGGGTTTTTGGGATTATTAGGTATTTGTAGAGCTTAGAGGCGGTGGAGGAGGTGCCCGAGGCCCCCAGTACCCAGCAGGGCGTGCTTGGGGCCCAGGACATGCCCTCGTGTCTAGTGGGCCACCTGGACCTCCCGTGGTTGGCTTCCTTGCTCCTCAAGTTTCCTTCTCGACCAAAAAAACCTCCAAAAAGTTTCATGGCATTTGGACTTCATCTGATACTGGTTTTTTGCGAAGGAAAAACAAGCAAAAAACAGCAACTGGCACCGGGCACTATGTCAATAGGTTAGTCCCAAAAAATGATATAAACTTGTTATAAAATGATTGAAAACATGCAAGAATGATAATATAACAACATGGAACAATAAAAAATTGTAGATACGTTGGAGACGTATCACCTTCCTTTGGCCACCGCTGGCCTCCATGCCTCGGCCATGGTCTCGCCCCCCGTGCTGCTACCTAGCCACGCCACCGACGCTTGAGTCGTGCGTGGGCGTGCGCACACCCGGATGGGCTCGCTAGGCCACTGCCTAGTGGAGATACCCCCCACCCCCCATCACTTACATTTGGGGCCCAGGCCCATGTAAACAAAAATATATAATAAATAAATAAATAGATAATAATAGTAATAATTAAAATATTGATGGATTGATTAAGGACTTAATTAACCTTTGATTAAAGTGTTTAATTAATTCGATTATTTAATTAGATTAATTAAAGTAACTCACATGTGGGGCCCGTGCCAATTAACCTAATTAAATTAAAATAAATTCTGTTAAAACCCTATGTCTATAAGAGATGGGTCCGATAGGTCCGGGTTAACCACTCAACTGCAGTGTTGACTGTTGATGTCATGATGACATCATAATAGCCTTTTCTAATTTATTTTTAATGTGTTAATTTCAGAATATTAATAAAACTGAAAAAATAATAAAATTAATCCGTAACTCGGATGAAAATACTTTCTACATGAAAGTTGTTTAGAGAAACGAGACGAATCCGAATACGGTGTCCGTTCGTGTGTCACATGCCACTCGCACGACGAACATGAAAATTTTGGTGTTTGGATCACGTGTCCGGTAGTAGCCACAAGCCCGGGAAATGTTGTTAGATATTTCTCGCTCCGTCCTTGACTTGTAGTATTACGTTAGCTCATGCCTAGCACTGCATATTGACATGTCATGCATCATGATACACCTGTCTACCTTTAATTATTGTTTCTCCCCCTCTTCTCTTTGGTAGACGCTGTAGCTGACTCTGTTGCGAGGTAAGACTAACCCCATGACGATAAGCCTTTTCAGCAGAGCAACACATCAAGCAACCCCCCTGATCATCCCTATAACGCCCACTCTTTCTCTCTGATGTTTACATTAGATTTTGCTAATGTTGTAGATAGCTCGTATTCTGATGCATAGCCTGTTTTTGATAAACTACTAATGTACTGCACTGAATATTAAATGTTATAGTGTAGGTGGATCAATGACGCCCATTGACCTCCTTAGTCCCAGTTGCCCATGCCTTATCATCAAGGTCTCGATCAACTCATCGACGAGTCATGACCCATCACATCACTTCACCCCTCCCTTAGTTGTGTGACTCTGTGGAGTTACTATCGAGTACCAAGCGTAACACCTCGTTTTGTACTCTTGATGTTATCTCCGTAGTGAAGTTAACTAAAGGTGGATTTCGGAGGGTGATTCCTCCTTCACCACTTCTGATAACGACTCTGTTGCGCAATGACTCCCTGCTGATTTGCGTTGGTTTCCATCCAAGCTTAAAATGATATAGCACATCGACGACAAGTATTTCCCTTAGTTATGAAACCAAGGTATCAATCTAGTGGGAAAATCCACAAGACTATGTAAGCGGTACCTACACACAAATAACAAATCCTCACAACCCACCACATGTAGGGGTTGTCAATCCCTCGTGGGTAAAATAAAGCGGTAAAAGGATAGATTGATAGATGTGATAGATGCAAATAAAGTGATGGAAAATAAAACACAACAAGTTGTTTTTGTTTTTTTTGATAATATAGATCTTAAAATAAAGAGAAAATAAAATGGAAACGCGAATAGCACAAGAGAGATTGCAAATAGATGATGTAAAATAGACCCAGGGGCGTAGGTTTCACTAGTGGCTCCTCTCGAGAAAATGGAAAACGGTGGGTAGACAGATTACTATTGGGCAATGCATAAAAAAGCAAATAATTATGATGATATCCAAGACAATGATCATGTAAATAGGCATCACGTCCAAGACAAGTAGACCCACTTCTACATGCATCTACTTCTATTACTGCACACATCGACCGCTATCCAACATGCATCTAGTATATTAAGTTCACGGAGAAATGGAGTAATGCTTTAAGAACAATGACATGATGTATACAAGATCTATTCATGTAGGAATAGTCCCCATATTTTTATCCTTAATAGCAATGATACATGCGTGTCACGTCTCTTTCTATCACTGAGATTGAGCACCGCAACATCAAACCCATCACAAAGCACCTCTTCCCTTTGCAAGATAAAAATATCATGTTGGCCACACAAAACCCAAATAGCACAGAAGAAATATGAGGCTATAATAATCAAGAATGGATATAATTTCACAGATATGATCATACACTCACAATTCATCGGTTGCCAATAAACACACAGCAAAAGATAGAGTTACATCAAATATACCTCCAAGAGACCATTCTATTGAGAAGCAAAACAAGAGAGAAAGCCATCTAGATACTGCCTACGAACCCGTAGGTTTGATATGAACTACTCACGCATCATCAGAGAAGCACCAATGAGGATTATGAACCCCTCCATGACTGTGTTCCTCTCTGGAACGGGATCTATTGGATTTCGTGGCTCCTAGAACTTGCGATGGCTAAAATGATTTTTGGTCGACTCCTCTACGATTTCTAGGATATTGGGTATTTATGGTGCTCAGAGGCGGTGGAGGAGGTTCCATAGGCCCCCACTACCCACCATACCACGCCAGGGACGTGTGCGTGCCCTGGTGCCTAGTGTCGGCCTAGGCCTCCTGTGGTGATCATCCTTGGTCCTCAAGTTTTCTTCTAGTCCAAAAAATCTCAAAAAAGTTTCATGGAATTTGGACTTCATCTGGTATTGATTTTTTGCGAAGGAAAAAATAGCAGAATATAGCAAGTGGCACTGGGCACTATGTCAATAGGTTAGTCCCAAAAAATGATATAAAGTTACTATGACATGATCAAAAAACATCCAAGAATGATAATATAAAAACATGGAACAATAAAAAATTATAGATACGTGGGAAGTATATCAGCATCCCCAAGCTTAATTCTTGCTCGTCCTCGAGTAGGTAAATGATAAAAACAGATTTTTTGATGTCGAATGATGCCTAACATGTTCATCCAATTCATTTCCTTTTAGCATGGTGTTGGGGAATGTCGCATGGGAAACAAAAAATTTCCTACGCGCACACAAGATCTATCCATGGTTGTCGTGGTTTTGTCACGGCAGATGTCCTCGTGAAAGGACTTAGTGAAGGAGCCATCACACCTTGGTGGCGACTCAAAGGGGGTGAAGGTAAAGCGAGACTCAGATTTACCTAGGTTCGGCCCCTCGTGTGGAGGTAAAGGCCTACGTCTTGCTTTGTGTATATTGATGGTGGATTCGATTACAAGGGGGGCGTAACTCGCCTGACCTAGCTCTCGATGACTTCTAACCTGATCTATTTGCCCCAGAGACTCGCCTTTATATACAGGTCGAGGCCCTAGGGTTTACAAAGTCCTGGCCACTTTACAAATCATGGCCTTCCTTATCTCTAAGTCCCCGTGTACCTCAAGCCGAGGAAAACTCCTTGGCGGCTCATCTTCTTCGCCATCCTTGAACCGTCATCCGGCTCATGGGCCGTGGCAGCCTTCTTACAAAACATCCCAACACGCCCTAAGCCCAAACCAAGGCTTATGTTGGTCATATGTGTATGAGTCACCACTTTCCTGGCCCGACCCATTAGGGCGGGTCATACCGCAGGTAATATCCCCAACATTAGGCCCTAGATTGACTTGAATTTATTCACACCAATAGACTTCCACGCTCATCCTGGGTGACTCGTACCATTACCATACTTTCCATAAGTGACAAGCCACCATCCTTCACAATTTTTCTGAGTCGCCAAGTCATTTATTGATGACATCACCCTTTCCTCCATTCCCGGGATCCGATGACATCAGTCCCAACGGATCATTTTCGTCTTCATCCTGTTATCCCGAAAATTTAGGCGCCATCATTGCTGGTTTTCAACTTGTCGCCTTGATTCCCGCGTCTGCCGTTTCATTTTTGCCCTAGGCCTTTAAATAATGTAGGGGAGTGGGGGCGCCGTCACCTACCTCCATTTCATATCCTCTACAGCTTCGTCTTCCTCAAGCCCACGCTTCGGCCTCCTCGCCGTTCCCGAAGCTTCGTCGCTGGCCACCGCAGTCCGGGCGTCCCAAGGCCAGTCAAAAGCGCGGTCTCTGTCGCGGATCCTCTGCAACCATCTCTCGGCATCACCCTCCTTTTTCAGGTAAACATTCTTCCTCCATTAGGGTTAAACCTTGAATCCCCATGTTCTTCTAGGTCAGCCCCAGAATGCTATGAACACCACTTCCTCCATCTTGAATCCGTTCAACATGTTTATTGTAGACCCTTTGCAGTAATAAATCGTGGTAGTTTCATCGCATCACCTGGCCATTTAGTGTTTACTTCATGGATTCATATGTCATCCATGTCGCGTTCTTGTGTTCATAGCCTCCGTAATTTCAACAGGCATCATTCCTTTAATTTGATCCACCCGTAGATCCGTAAATTATTGCTCATCTTTAGAAAAATGTTTTGTCCTCCTTCCCGGAATATCCCTCAGGAAAAACCCTTTTAGAATTGCTACTCGCCTCCTTCCACCATGGCGAGTTAGAATATCCCCATAGATACACCTTTGATTATTTAATTGGCGAGTCATAATATTCCTGTAGTTGTATTGTAGATCATCCAACTGGCGAGTTGCCACTATGCGGTTTCTAATAAACCGTCTTGTTCCTTCCTTTTGTAGTCATGCGCACTATCTCGAAATGCAATTGGTTACCAACCAAAATCAACGACGCCTATCTTGATAAATTTGTTAAGGCGGGTTATCTTGACCCCAAAGAAGTCGTTGCCTGGCGGACCGCCCCAGGCGAGGCGACTCCCCACCCTGAACGAAGCTTCAAGCCTCCCGGGTTAAAGTTTTTCACAGATGTTTTGCACTTTCTCAACCTTCACCCTCAAGACTTGGGGCCAAACTCCATCAGCAACCTCTGCCAGTTCCAGGTGCTTTGCGAGGCTTATCTGCAGATAGAACCCACAGTGCTACTGTTTAGGAAATTCTTCTATCTGAACCACCAGACGAAATTCACCAGCGGGCCCTGCTTGGAACTTGGGGGGGGGGGGTTAACATTCCACGATGTCGTGAATGCGGGTTCCCATCTGTCGTTCTGCCCAACCATCCCAAAGGTTGGGCAGAGTCTTGGTTCTATTGCCGCGACACATCTCCACCCAACAAGAACCCACTTCTGGGTTTCAGAGAAGAACGCTTGCCCATGGATTTCAAGCTGCCAGAAAAACTAACTGAAGAAGAAGAATCAACTTTTATGCCTGTTTTCTTCAAGCTAGTCTTTGACCAACAATGGGCTTACTGGGATTGACCTAATCCGTTGTTGGGTGGAGTGGAGAATTCTGCCTTTGAGTCGCCGGGATGGCCTGAAGAGGACATTGTTGAAATGATCAAGAAGTTAACTAGCGAGCCTTTAGAGAACTGCGCCAAGATTGGCCTCAAGCCTTTGTGCATCTCCAACCCGGCTCCAGCGGTAACAACCTAAGTCGCCTCCTTTTATTCTTTCAATATATTCACCAATGTTCCAGATTTGAACTTTCATAATATAAATCAGAGAGGATCATCCTTTTGGTCTCGAAGGCCCAAGGTGATTGCCCAGAAAACAACCAAGCCGCCTCCTAAGAAGAAGAAGAAGAACAAGGGCAAAGCCGCCACCAAGGAGTCATGTGTCGTTGGCGAGTCTCGAGCCGGCGAAGAACAATCACAAGTAGAAATTTACCTTTTCTTTTTTTCTTATTACTATGTTTTGACTTATGCTTATGCCCCATTACCTTTGTTCATAGGATGATGACTATGAGAGCCAAGATGACGTTGTCGAGATAATTTCTATTTCTTCCAACTCAACTTCTTCTTCTCCCAAGCTGGTCAGGCGGATCTGTGCAAAAGTTCCCATGTCTCACCCAAATGCTCATCTGGACCCCAATTTCCTTTTGAAGAAGGCGTGGTACACCCCCAAACGTCATACCCTAAGCCATTCCGGCGACTTAGTTTCTGGGTTACCCGAAACGGCAACTGGTCAAAAACAGCAAAGTGAGGTATACTCCTGCTAGCACCTTTTCCTTCTTGTGAAAAATGTTGCTCGCCGTTCGTTCACTCCTTGAACTCTTGTCCATCAGGTTTCACCTCCTTCATCCGGTGACTCAGCAATGTCAACTCTCCCCCCAATGATTCGTGTTTAGGGGCAAGTTCCTTTACTAACTTTTTCCCTTCCCAATACTGATACATGTTCTAACTTTGGTGTATTTTCATCTCAGAGCACAAGCAAAGAAAAGGAAAACTGGCGACTCGTCTTCTGCTCCTAAAGCTGCTGAGGTGTTTGGTATGAGCACCTCTGTCCCAGAACTTGGTGAAGACCCAGCGGCGACTCATGATGACCTTGTGGATGATTTACCTGATGTCCGGACTGATACTTCAAGCCCTCTGAAGGAGGTAATTGAAAATGTTAACCCGCCAAGCTCTTCCAAGGCGGCTGAAGACCCAGATACCGTAGTTGTTATAGGTACTGGTTACTCTAAGCCTGCAACTGCGGTGTTAACAAAACATGCATCCAAAGAGACCCACTCTTCTACAGAACAAGGCATTACCAAGTTGAATCGTCCCAATTATGAGAAACTTGAATTTGAGTAACTCTACTCTGGTTTCGTAAGTCGCCTGGAAAGAAGCTATGAAATGGATAAGAGCTTGGCCAACATGATGCGGATAAAACATGAGGTACGCCCTTTGTTATTTGTATTTCCACCCATTAGCCTTCCAAAAGACTCGTTTTCTTTGATGAATTGTGTTTTTTGCATTATCTGTGAGACCCATATCTGCCCGTAGCCCCCAAGGGTCAGGTCATCTTTTGAAAGATGAGTCGGGCCTTGAATCTAGTAAAGAACTTCAACCTGTAGCCCCCAAGGGTCGGGTCATCTTTTGAAAGATGAGCCGGCCTTGAAGCTAGTAAAGAATTTCAACCTGTAGCCCCCAAGGGTCGGGTCATCTTTTGAAAGATGAGCCGGGTCTTGAATCTAGTGAAGAACTTCAACCTGTAGCCCTCAAGGGCCGGGTCATCTTTTGAAAGATGAGTCGGGTCTTGAATTAAGTAAAAAACTTCAACTCGTAGCCCCCAAGGGCCGGGTCATCTTTTGAAAGATGAGCCGGGTCTTGTATTTAGTAAAAAAATTCAACCTGTAGCCTCCAAGGGCCGGGTGTTCTTTTGAAAGATGAGCCGTGTCTCGAATCTACTAAAGAACTTCAAACTGTAGCCCCCAAGGGCCGGGTCATCTTTTGAAAGATGAGCCGGGTCTTGAATTAAGTAAAAAACTTCAACCCATAGCCCCCAAGGGCTGGGTCATCTTTTGAAAGATGAGCCGGGTCTTGAATTTAGTAAAAAACTTCAACCTGTAGCCTCCAAGGGCCGGGTCATCTTTTGAAAGATGAGCCGGGTCTTGAATATGGTATGACTTGAAAAGAATCATACATTAGCCCCAAGTGTTAGGGATGTTGCTTGCAACAGTTTTGAAACTTGCTTCCCCGATTTTTTTTTGCAGGAATCCTTGACCCGGGCCGACTCAAACTTGGCTGGTTTGAAAGAAAATTTAGCCGAACAGCAGGATGCTCGGGCTAAATCCGAAGAGAAATATCGGTTGACCCTTGCTAACATGGAGAAAATGAAGGCTGAACATTAGAAATTTGAGAAGAAAGCCCATGCTGATCAAGCTGCCATCATGAAGCGGGCGGAACAAGCCAAGGAGAAGCTAGAAGCCGCTCTGCAAGAACTCTCCGCCTTAAAAAGCATATCTCCAACATGACCCAAGCTATCTTTGGTAAGGATCAATTCCCTTCATCTGACAAGAGTCGCAAAACATCTTGCAAATACTAATTGTCACATGTTGTCCTTTGTAGGTCCGCGAGCTGCCATTCTCCAAAATGAATGCATTCTGAAGCTGAAGGCGATTTATACTTTTACAGAGCAGTTATATACGGGAGGCATGATGACGATGAAGGCTGTGATGGGCAAAAAGAGCCAATAAAATCCATCAAGCATATGCTCGGTTGCCTGTCGACATTGCCACCTCAAGTAGAAGAACTGAAAAGATCAGCCGCCCGCAAAGAAGCACTAACCACCCTAAGCCGGTGTCTGGCCTATGCTCCCGAACTTAAGCTAGAGGAGGTAGCTGCCGGTTTCCCAGAATTGAAAGAGGATGAGTCGGAGTTCACCGAAGAGGATTACCACCATTGTGTGAAAGAGTCTCGCTCCGCGGCGACTCAACTAGCAGCCAGCCTAGACTTAAACAAATACCACGCGGTGTATGATGATAGCAATAAAAAGGTGACTCCTCCTTCGTACGAAGTTACTAGCCTGACTCCACGACGGTGTAAGAATCCCTTCCATTTTGATGCTGATCTATCTGTCATCTTAAGCGATGAAGACGAGTTTGTCGCCTTGACCAATTGAAATCGGAAACTGCGTGACTTACAGATCGAAGATGGCGAAAGCTCGAAGCAGGGTGACCCGGAGGTGGCTTGAACTTACTCAGCATGAAATGGTTCTCCAAAAAACATTTTGATCTCTTTCTAACTCGGAAGTGATGCCCGGTATGGCCTGGTGAGCCATGTAGTAGTCTTAGGTTTCAGGGAAACAGTCTCACAACCATACCTTATGCTTGACAGTTCGGAAGTGTCGTCCTTTTGTGAATCATGAATCGCCTTTCCCAATCCCGTGTCATATTTTGAAGAAATTCATCAACCTGTTTTTCAGGGAAAATATGATAAGCTGACTCAATGAATCATAGCAGGTAATAGGCCGACCCGGTTGGTCGCGGGAGGTAATAAGCCATGAGCCAGCTCAGTGAGTCGCGGCAGGGTACAAGCCGGCCCAGTGGGTCGCAACGAGTGATAAACGAAGAGCCGGCTTAGTGAGTCGCGGAGAGTGAAATGAAGAGTCGGCTCAGTGAGTCGCACGATTTATAAAAAAATATTCATGAAAACTTTATGGCAGTGCCACAAAGATAATCATAAAATTCGTCGGCTCTATGAGTCGCGACAGGACAAGACGAGTTTGCAAAACTCTAGTGTTACCCCAAGAAGGCTTTTGCAACAGCCTAAATTATTTAGATCGGCTGATTAGGTGCGAGTCAAGCTTCAGTGAAGCTGGTTCAGTGAACCAATGGTTTGTCTATTTTCCATGTGTTGGCTCTTGCTGGTACCTTTCATGTTTAACCAAGGCAAGTTCAGGGTCCAGAAACGGATTGACTCGCCAAGAGTACATGGGTCCATAGGGCGATTTGTCCAACACACAGTCCAGTATAACCATTTGTAATGCGTTATTTTTTCGCTAGCCAAGAGGGTATTCAGGTTGATCTCAGTGAGAGGAAGCCCCCAAGTGACCTACGATTAGGGAAAAACCAGACATAGGATTGCAGAAGCGTATACGCTCTTACTGCAAAACGACTTGGGGGCTAGTAGCCCCCAAGTAAGCCGGTTTTAATTCTCAGAATCATATAAGGCGCCCATGTTTGAACCATGCAACGTGGCAACTATGGTCCTCTTTGGCTTACCAGTATCCAGTTTTGAAATAAGTGCAGCATGGAGACTTATGCTCTTTGATACTGATAGCGTCCATGCTTGGACAGCTTATTTAGAACAATAAAGACTCATGCTTTCAAGAAGCTGAAATGGCAAAGGAACCCGGAGTTCGTGGGTGCCGACTTTATTGCTTTATATAGAAAAGGTTACAAACTCGAAATTGTAAACATAAATAAGGAGCCAATGGCTCTAAGTGTAGTACGGCCGCAAGTGGGCGATGTTCCATGGGCGGGTTGACTCGGCATCTGTTGTTGGCCTATCCGGGCGAAGATCCACCAAGTAATATGAACCATTGTGGAGATTTTTGCTGATAACAAAAGGTCCTTCCCATGGGGGGATAACTTATGCATACGAGTGTGGTCTTGAATCAGTCGAAGCACTAAGTCACCCTCTTGAAATGCTCGGCTCTTGACTCGGTGGCTGTGATAATGTCGCAAATCTTATTGATAAATCACCGAACGTGACGCAACCAAATCACATTCCTGCTACAAGGCATCCAACGAATCTTGACATGCTAACTCGTTGTCTTGTTCCACATAAGCAGCGACCCATGGCGAATCATGTCTGATATCGCTTGGTAATACGGCCCCTGCCCCGTAGACCAGGAAAAAGGGAGTAAAACCCGTAGAACGATTTGGTGTGGTTCTGATGCTCCATAAAACCGAGGGCAATTCTTCAACCCAACATCCCGGGGTATGTTCAAGAGGTACCATAAGCCGGGGTTTTATCCCTCGTAGTATTTCTTGATTCGCCCTCTCTTCCTATCCATTAGACTGAGGGTGTGCCACCGCAGAGACGTCAAGCTGGATGTGCTCCCTTCCGCAAAACTCTTGCATTGCTCCTTTTGATAAATTAGTACCATTATCAGTGATGATACTATGAGGGTACCCGAAGCGAAAGATCAACTTTTTTAGGAACTTTACAGCCGTGTCAGCATCACAGCTACTAACCGGCTCTGCTTCAACCCACTTGGTAAACTTGTCAACCGCCACCGATAGGTGGTTTTTTTCGTTGGACGACTTCTTGAAAGGACCAACCATGTCCAGCCCCCAGACCGCAAAGGGCCACGTGATTGGATCATCCGTAATTCCTGAGCCGACACATGCATCTAGCACCCAAATTTTTGGCAACCATCACATCGGCGAACTATATCTTCAGCATCTGCGTGAGCTGTCAACCAATAAAACCCATGCCTAAAGGCTTTTTATACCAGGGAGCGTGACCCGACATGATGACCACGGTCTCCTGCATGAATCTCGTTAAGAATCACACATCCTTCCTCGGAGGAGACACACCTTTGAAATACCCCAGAAGTACTTCGCTTATGTAACTCGCCGTTATGAATGACCATGGACTTGAATCGACGGATGATTTGGCGAGCCAGTAACTCATTAGTAGGGAACTAGCCTCGTGCTAGATACGCTATGTAGGGTACTGCCCAATCCGGGGTAGCACAGAGAGCCGCCACAATTTGGGACTCAGGATCTAGGACCGCCAAGTCTTCCTCCGAAGGTAGCCTTACTGATGGGTTATGCAATATATCCAAAAAGACATTAGGGGGAACTGGCTTACATTGTGAACCGAGTCGTGAAAGGGCATCTGCCGCTTCATTAAGTCGACGATCAATGTGATCCACTTGGTAGCCATGAAAATAACCCGCCACGTCCGACACGACCCGCCTATAAGCCACCATCAAGGGATCTCTGGAATCCCACGTGCCAGAAACTTGCTGTACCACGAGATCTGAGTCGCCCAAACACCTGACTCGACTGAGATTCATGTCTTTGGTGAGTCGTAACCCATGGAGCAGAGCTTCATATTCTGTTGCATTGTTGGTACACGGGAACATGAGTCTGAGGACATAACAAAACTTGTCTCCCTAAGGTGAAGTCAATACCACACCTGCCCCCGAGCCTTCCAGTTGTCTAGATCCGTCAAAATGGATTGTCCAATACGTGTGATCAGGTCTGTCTTCTGGAATTTGCAACTCGGTCCAATCGTTGATGAAGTCCACCAGAGCTTGGTATTTTATAGCCGTGCGGGGAGTGTACTTCACGTGATGACGACAAAGCTTGATGGCCCACTTAGCAATCCGCCCAGTAGCCTCTCTGTTTTGTATAATATCGCCAAGTGGGGCAGAACTAACCACCGGGATGGGATGCTCTTGGAAATAGTGTTTTAGCTTCCGGCTTGCCATGAATACTCCAAAAAACAGCTTTTGCCAATGCGGGTAACGCTGTTTGGAGAGGGTTAGGACTTCGCTGATAAAGTAGACCGGTCGTTGAACTGGGTATTCCTTCCCTTCTTCCTTACGCTCGACAACTACTGCAACACTTACTGCCTTCGAGTTGGCAACAATGTACAGGAGCATAGGCTCTTTGTTGGTCGGGGCAGCCAAGACGGGCGGTTTAGCCAACTGTTTTTTCAGGGCTTCAAAGGCTTCATTGGCTTCATCTGTCCAAACAAAACGATCAGTTTTCTTGAGTAACTGATAAAGGGGGGTGGCTTTCTCTCCAAGGCGACTTATGAATCGACTTAGGGCTGCGATACGCCCCACCATGCGCTGAACTTGGTTGATGTTGGCCGGCTTGCCAAGCGAAGTGATCGCCTCAATTTTGTCCGGGTTAGCCTCAATATCTCTATCTGACACCAAGAAACCCAAAAGCATTCCTGCAGGAACACCGAAAACACACTTGGTCGGGTTAAGCTTCATCTTGTACATGCGCAAATTGTCAAAGGTCTCGTTCAGATCCTCCAAAAGAGACTCCTTCTTCTGGGATTTGACCACTATATCGTCCACATAGGCGTGGACGTTACGCCCAATCTGGTTGTGCAAGCAATTCTCGATGCAACGCTGATAAGTTGCCCCGGCACTCTTGAGACCAAACGACATAGACACATAGCAAAAAGCCCTGAAGGGGGTTATGAATGACGTTCTCTCCTAATCCGCCAAAGCCATCTTGATCCGGTGATACCCTGAATAAGCATCCAGGAAGCATAGCCATTCACAACCCGTCGTAGAATCGATAATTTGATCGATGCGAGGGAGAGCAAAAGGATCCTTTGGGTAGGCCCTGTTGAGGTCAGTGTAGTCGATACACATGCGGAAGGTGCCATTCTTCTTGTGTACCAGAACCGGGTTGGTCAACCATTCGGGATGGAATACTTCAATGATGAACCCAGCGGCCAAAAGTTGGGCGACTTCCTCTCCAATTGCTTTACGCCTTTCTTCATTGAAGCGGCGAAGATACTGCCAAACCGGCTTTACTTTAGGATCAATATTAAGGTGGTGCTCAGCGATTTCCCTCGGTACACCCGGCATGTCAGAAGGTTTCCATGCGAAGATGTTCTGATTCTCACGGATGAATTCGATGAGCGCGCTTTCCTATTTTGGATCCAGACCCGTCCCAATGGTGAACTGGTTGGATGAGTCGCCAGGTGTGAAATCCACCACCTTCGCGTCATCCGTTGGCTTGAATTTGAGAGGCGTCTCTGAATCGATTGTATGTTTCTTGAGAGGCATCATGTCCGCGGGGTCAACATTAGCTTGATGAAACTTGATTCCTCAGCCACACAGGCTGACTCTGCATAGGCTGCGTCTCCTTCTTCGCATTCTTAAGCTGTTCTCCTGTTCCCGTTGACTGTGATAGTTCCCTTAGGGCCCGACATTTTGAGCTTGAGATAGACATAGCATGGGCAGGCCATGAAGCAAGCGTAAGCCGGCCTTCCGAATAGTGCGTGATAAGGGCTCTTGATTTTGATCACTTCAAACATTAGGGACTCGCTCCTGTAATTAGACTCTGTGCCAAAAGACACATTAAGTTTGATCCGCCCGATAGGATATGCCGACTTACCCGGGACAATGCCATGGAAAACCGTGGAGGAGGGCATCAAATTCTTTTCCGAGAAATCCATCCGTCGGAAAGTACCAAAATACAAGATATTGATGCTGCTGCCACCATCCATAAGTACTTTAGACAATGTGTAGCCCCCGACCTGGGGCGCCACAGCCAAAGCCAAGTCGCCAGGATTATCGAGCCGCGGCGGGTGATCCTTTCTACTCCAAACGATGGGCTGCTCCGACCAATTGAGGTACCTGGGAAGCGCCGGCTCAACCACGCTGAAAGCCCTGTGTTTCACCTTTTGGTCCCTCTTGCAAGTGCTAGTGGTGAACACGTGGTATTGCCCGTTGTTTAACTATTTGGGGTTGTTCTAGAAGCCGCCGTCATTGTTCTGTGGCTGGGAACCGTTGTGTGTGTGGGGGGGGGGTGTTGTCGAAAGGAGTCATGCGGGTTGTGTTGCTGGTTGTCCCGAGACGGATGCTGCCCATGATTAGGTTGTGACCCGCCCCATGGGCCCGGGTTAGGGAATCCACCAAATAGATTCCTTTGTGGTCCGACAGCGCTGAAGCGTTCTTGTTATCCACCATGATTGTCTCCTTGCCCCCTCTTGAGTGTTTCGGCGCAAAACTCGTGCATCACGTAACAATCTTCCCAAGAGTGGGTAGCCGGGCCGTGAGCGGTGGCGTGTTGCGGACACGGGAACTTGAGCATCTCGTAATATTGCGTGGCTTCTTCCCACTCAACCCCCTCTTCGGCTGACACTGGTTGTTATTGCTAGTGTAGTGTTGGCAACGAAATCAGTAACGCCCTCCTACGGCCTCCATTTGCCTTGACCCGCGGGGTGATGGTAGCCCCTTCCCTGGAATTGAGAGTTACCTCTTGGACACTCGCCTCTCCTGGCAATATTGATCTTGTCGTCATCCTCCCCGGGGTCCTTAGTGTCGTCTGCTTCGGCGTATCTAGTCAGGGTGTCCATTAATTCTCCCATGTCCTGTACTTTACGCTTGAGCCACCCAAGTTTGAGCACCAAGGGTTCGTAGTGGCAGTTTTTCTCCAGGATCAACACATCCTGAGCCGCCTAAATGCCTTCTGATGAATGGATTACCTCCGCAACTCGTCGTGTCCACCGATGGGCCGACTCGTCCGGACCCTGGACACACTGCTGCAAGTCAACGATGGTCATCGGTCGTTTACAGGTTCCTCTGAAGTTTTTAACGAAGCGTTCCTTCAACTCGGCCCGGGTGTTGATGGAGTTGGGTGGTAAGCTCTTAAACCACGTGCGTGTTGTTCCTTCGAGAATCATGGTGAAGTACTTAGTGCAAGCCGCCTTGCTCACATCGAGCATATCCATCGCAGGCTCATAACGCTCAATCCACGCGCCTGGCTCCAGGTCCAGCGTGTAATTGGGTACCTTTCGCGGGCCTTTGAAATCCTTTGGCATACGCTCGTTACGAATGACGGGTGCCAGGAAAGGCACTCCGACGTGGATTCCATCGGTCTCAGTCGTCGCGGGAGACGGTACGACATAGATCAGATAATCCTGACCCGCCGCGGCCGCTGGATCCACAAGGTCTTGAGCCCTCGTGTCGGGCGCGTTGGTTTCTGGAAAACGTTGGTGTTCGCTTTTCACTGCCGGCGGGTCGTCATGGCGACTCCTGATGTGACTCGTGTGGGGCGTAGAGTGTACAACCGCCGTTTTTAGCATATGAATACCGCACCTGTTGTACAACCGCCGTTTTTAGCATCTCAATAGCGTTTCTTGCCTCCACCTCGGTCGGAGAGTTCCCGTGGATGGGAAGGTATTCAAGGTGACGGGTCGCCGCCAGCATGTTGTCGACGGGGTTCGAGACGTGGCCCTGTGGTGTGTGGAAACGCGTTGCATGAGTCTCCATGGACTGAGGCGGAGGCCGAGCTGGCTCATCCCCTGGGGCGGCCTACCACGTCCGATTGGGCTCCACTCCCATCATATGTGGGCTGTCGAAAAGCCAGGTTGGGTTTAGATCGGCCGGCACGCGGCCGTGATGCCACCTCTGGTGGATTATGTCCGAAGCGCGCTGCTGTCGCTCGAGCCGCCACCCCTCAGTGTTCAGTCGCGCCGTCTCCGCAGTAATCGGGGCATGCTGTCTCGCCATCCTCGCGGCCTCTTCCTCAATGTCACGCTGGATTTTGGCCATGTCTTCCCTTAGTTTCGCTAGCTCGGAGTTGATCGTTTCCTGGTTTTCCGCCATCACAACAATCGCCATGAGGTTGGCCGTCTCTGCTGCCAGGTCCGCCATGGCCTGAGCTGGAGTCTTTGACGACCCGACGGTTTCATTGTTGCCCGCTGGGTTTGGCTGATGTGCTGCTGCCCCCACCATGTAGATGGCGACTTGACGGTGCGGACCCCTGGCTTCCTCAGAGACCGCTGCCTCCGGCAACCCCCCAAGCTGCCCTTCGCAGAGAGCGTAGATTGAATCTGTATCGCCCATGGATGACTCGTCGTCCGAATTGATGGGTGTGACCACCTGGATCGTCGGCTCATCTGGCGAGTTGATTCCCTGCGTAAAACCAACAAAAACGCGACGCGACCGGTCTTGTTGCTTGATGGGACGGACGTACCGAGCCGGCTCGATGATGTCGGTGACGGTGTCCGGCTCAGGCACGGGTGCTCCAATCTTGCCGATGAAGATGTGGATCTTGCCGAAGGGGACCCTGTATCCAGATTCGACTGAATCGACCTCGGGCCCCCATCGCGAGTTGTCGATGTAGTACTTTTCCTCGGCGGCTCTTCGTCATGATGCCGACCGCGTAGCTTCCTAACCCCGGAAGGGCTCCCTTTGAGAACTCTACTCCACCATGCGTAGGCCCTAGTAGATCGCTAAGCGGAAGCGTATATGACGCGGTTGATCTAGTCGTGCGTCTTCCAGATCCAATCACGATCCGTCCCACGATCTCATCACGATCCGTCCCGTGATTTCATCAGGATCCGTCCCGCGTTCTCATCACAATCCTTCCTAATCTAGTGCCGAATGGACGGCACCTCCGTGTTCAGCACACGTACAACTCTATGACGATCTCTGCCTTATTGATCCAGCAAGAGGGACGGAGAGGTAGATGAGTTCTCCAGCATGAAGACGTGGTGGTGGTGGTGAACTAATCCAATAGGGCTTCGCCAAGCTCTACTGAACTAATCTAGAGGAGAAAATGACCTAGAGAGAGGGGAGCACATGGCTAATTAGGGTTTTTCTGCCCTCAAAATCCTCTAGTATATATAGGAGGGAGGGAGGGGAGGAGGCAGCCACAAACCCTCCAAGGGGTTCAACCGAATAGGGTGGAGGTGGAAGAGTCCACCTCCAATCCTACTCCAAGCAGGATTCTTCTCCTACTTGGAAAATTCTCCTCCTTCCTTTGGGGTTTCTTCTTCGCATGGGCCCTTTGGGGCTGGCTCAGCCAGCCCACTAAGGGCTGGTGTGCTACCCCTAAAGCCCATGTAGCCTCCTGACGTGGTTGACCCCTCCCGGTGGCCCTCCTAGCATTCCCGGTACACTACCGAAAACACCCAAACCTTTTCCGGTGACCAAAATGGGACTTCCTATATATATCAATCTTAACCTCTGGACCATTCCGGAGCTCCTCGTGACGTCTAGGATCCCATCCCGGACTCGAAACAACTTTCGGTTACCGACACACATAACTCAATAATACCGAAACGTCACCGAACCTTAAGTGTGCAGACCCCACGGGTTCGAGAACTATGTAGACATGACCGAGACACTCTCCGGTCAATAACCAATAGCGGGACCTAGATGCCCATATTGGCTCGTGCATATTCTACGAAGATCTTTATTGGTTGAACCTCTATGTCAAGGATTCAGTTAATCCCGTATGTTGTTCCCTTTGTCCTTCGGTATATTAATTGCCCGAGATTCGATCATCGGTATCTCCATACCTAGTTCAATCTCATTACCGGCAAGTCTCTTTACTCGTTCCGTAATACCTCTCCGTATGCTTGTTGTGATGTTGTATTACTGAGTGGGCCCTGAGATACCTCTCCGTCACACGGAGTGACAAATCCCAGTCTTGATCCATGCCAACCCAACATACACCTTCAGAGATACCTATAGAGAAACTTTATAGTCACCCAGCTACGTCATGACGTTTGATACACACAAGGTATTCTTCCGGTGTACGGGAGTTGCATGATCTCATGGTCATACAAACACATACACTGACATGCAGAAAACAGTAGCAATAAACTGACACGATCATATGCTACGTTCATAGATTGGGTCTTGTCCGTCACATCATTCTCCTAATGATGTGATCCCGTTATCAAATGACATCTCATGTCTATGGCCAGGAAACCTTGACCATCTTTGATCAACGAGCTAGTCCTTAAGAGGCTAACTAGGGACAGTGTGTTGTCTATATATCCACACATGTATTTGAGTTTCCAATCAATACAATTCTAGCATTGATAATAAATGATTATCATGAACAAGGAAATATAATAATAGCCAATTTATTATTGCCTCTAGGGCATATTTCCAACAATCTCCGAATTGCACTAGAGTCAATAATCTAGTTCACGTCACTATGTGGTTGCAATGAATCTAACACCCATACAGTTTTGGTGTTTGATCATGTCTTGCTTGTGAGAGAGGTTTTAGTCAACGGGTCTGAAATATTCAGATCCGTGTGTTCTTCACAAATCTCCATGTCATACTGTAGATCCTCCTACCACGCTTCACTTGGAACAATTCCAAATGGTTGCTCCACTATATGAATCCGGTTTACTACTCAGAATTATCCGGATTAGTGTCAAAGCTTGCATCGACGTAACCCTTTACGACGAACTCTTTTAACACCTCCATAATCGAGAAAAAATATATTTAGTCCACTAGTTACTAAGGATAACTTTGACTGTTGTCCAGTGATTCATTCCTGGATCACTATTGTACCCCTTGACCGACTCATGGCAAGGCACACATCACGTGCGGTACACAACATGGCATACTATACAGCCTACGGCTGAGGCATAGGGGATGGCCCTTCATCCTTTCTCTTTCTTCTGCCATGATCATGCTTTGAATATTACTCAAATTTCACACCTTTACAATAGATCCAAGAACTCCTTCTTTGATCGATCTAATTTGAACTCCTTCAAAAGCGAAAGTGTAGACGATAGTTGTGAATAGACCCGAGGGCCGTAGTGTTCACTAGTGGCTTCTCTCATGAAAGCAAGTAGACGGTAGGTGAACGAATTACTGTCGAGAAATTGATAGAACCGCGCAAAGTTGTGATGTCATCTATGGCAATGATTATATCTATAGGCATCACATCCAAAACAAGTAGACCAATACTTTCTGCATCTACTACTATTACTCCACACGTCGACCGCTGTCCAGCATGCATCTAGTGTATTAAGTTCATAAGAACAGAGTAACGCCTTAAGAAAGATGACATGATGTAGATGGACAATCTCATATCTACGATAAAAGCCCATCGTGTTACCCTTGATGGCAACAACATGATGCGTGCCTTGCTGCCCCTTCTGTCACTTGGAAAGGTCACCACACGGTATGAACCCAAAACCAAGCACTTCTCCCATTGCAAGAATCATAGATCTAGTTGGCCAAACAAAACCAAAGACTCGGAGAGACTTACAAGGATATCAAATCATGCATATAAGAAATCAGCAAAGACTCAAATATATATCATAGATAATCTGATCACAAATCCACAATTCACCGGATCTCGACAAACACACCGCCAAAGAGGTTACATCAGATAGATCTCCATGAAGATCATGGAGAACTTTGTATTGAAGATCCAAGAGAGAAGAAGCCATCTAGCTACTAACTACGGACCCGTAAGTCTGAAGTGGACTACTCACGAATCATTGGAGAGGCGATGATGTTGATGTATAAGCCCTCCAACTACAAAGTCCCCTCCGGCAGGGCACCGGGAAGGGTCTCCAGATGAGATCTTGCGGAAACGGAAGTTTGCGGTGGCGGAAAAGTGTTTTCGTGGATGCCCTAATTTTTTTCTGTATTTTAGGGAATATATAGGCGCAAGAGCTAGGGCAGGGGGGCGCCAGGGAGGCCACGAGCCTGGTAGCCGCCGCCCCTGGTGGCGGCTACAAGGCTTGTGGGCCCCTTGTGGCTCTCCTGCCTTGGCCCTCAAGTCCCCCGATCTTCTTCTGTTCTGGAAAAATTTATTTCGGGGATTTTATTCCGTTTGGACTCTGTTCCAAAATCAGATCTGAAAAGAGTCAAAAACACAGAAAAAACAGGAACTGACACTTGCCACTGAATTAATAAGTTAGTCCCAAAAAAGATATAAAAGGTACATAAAACATCCAAAGTTGACAAGATAACATAATGAAACCATCAAAAATTATAGATACGTTTGAGACGTATCAATGTACATGCTAGGCTCATCAAGTTTAAACCGAGTGTTCCGCGTGTGCAAAACTGTCTTGCACCCGTTGTATGTGAACGTAGGGCCTATCACACCGGATCATCATGTGGTATCTCGAAACAACGAACTATCGCAATGCTGCACACTTGGGGAGAACAAAATTTAATCTTGAAATTTAAGTGAGGGATCACCTTATAATTCTACCACCGTCGTAAGCAAAATAAGGTGCATAAAAGGATTAACATCACATGCAAATCATAAGTGATATGATATGGCCATGAACTTGTTCTTGATCTCCATCACCAAAGCACCGACATGATCTCCATCGTCACCGATGCCACACCATGATCTCCATCATCATGATCTCCATGATTGTGCTGCCATCGAGGTTGTCGCGCCAACCATGTTGTTACTACTAAAGTTACTTAGCTAGCGATAAAGCAAAGCATCACCAGGGGCAAAATAATTAAAGACAACCCTATGGCTCCTGCCGGTTGCCGTAACATCGACGCGCAAGTCGATATTTAACTATTACAACATGATCGTCTCATACATCAAATATATCATATCATGTCTTTGGCCATATCACATCACAACATACCCTGCAAAAACAAGTTAGACGTCCTCTAATTTGTTGTTGCATGTTTTACGTGGCTGCTATGGGTATCTAGCAAGAACGATTCTTACCTATGCAAAACCAAACAGTGATACACAATTTGCTATTTAACCTTCTCCAAGGACTGCCTTTGTCAAATCCGATTCAACTAAAGTAGGAGGAACAGACACCCCAACCATCTTTATGAAACAAGTTGCATGTAAGTCGATGGAACCGGTCTCTCGTAAGCGTACAAGTAAGGTTTGTCCGGGACGCTTCATCCAACAATACCATCGAATCAAGAAAAGAATAAGGAGGGAAGCAATCTGAATATCAACGCCCACAAACTCCTTTGTGTTCTACTCGAGATTTCATCTACGCATAGACCTAGCTGATGATGCCTCTTTTGGGGAACGTCGCGTGGGAAACAAAAATTTTCCTACGTGCACATAGGATCTATCCATGGTGATGATCATCTACGAGAGGGGAGATAGCATCTACATACCCTTGTAGATCGCTAAGCGGAAGCGTATATAACGCGATTGATGTAGTCGTACGTCTTTGCGATCCAATCACGATCCGTCCCGCGATCTCATCACGATCCGTGCCGTGATCTCATCACGATTTGTCCCTCGATCTCATCATGATCCTTCCCGATCTAGTGCCGAACGGACGGCACCTTGATATGTCTCCATCGTATCTACTTTTCCAAACTCTTTTGCCCTTGTTTTGGACTCTAATTTGCATGATTTGAATGGAACTAACCCGTACTAACGCTGTTTTCAGTAGAATTGCCATGGTGTTCTTTTTGAGCAGAAATAAAAGTTCTTGGAATGACCTAAAAATTTACGGAGAATTTTTGTGGAATATTTAAAAAATATTGGCGCAAGAATCAACCGGAGGGGTGGAGCTGTGAACCCACAAGCCCAACAGGCGCGACCCCCCCTGGCCGCGCGTGGCAGGCTTGTGGGGGCCACAACGCTCCACCGCCTCCAATCTCAGCTCTATTTAGTCTGTCTCGGCCGGAAAAAAATCAAGGAGAAGAGTTCATCACGTTTTATGATACGGTGGCGCCGCCACCTCCTGTTCTTCATCTGAGGGCAGATCCGGAGTCCGTTTTGGGCTTCGGAGAGCGGAAATGATCGTCATCGTCATCATCAACCTTCCTTCATCGCCAATTCCATGATGCTCTTCACCGTTCGTGAGTAATCTCATCGTAGGCTTGCTGGACGGTGATGGGTTGGATGAGATCTATCATGTAATCGAGTTAGTTTTGACGGGGATTGATCCCTAGTATCCACTGTGTTCTGAGATTGATGTTGCTACTACTTTGCGATGCTTAATGCTTGTCACTAGGGCCCGAGTGCCATGATTTCAGATCTGAACCTATTATGTTGTCGTCAATATATGTGTGTTCTTGATCCTATCTTGCAAATTGTAGTCACCTACTATGTGTTATGAGCCGGCAACCCCGGAGTGACAATAGCCGGAACCACTCCCGGAGATGACCATAGTATGAGGAGTTCATGTATTCACCAAGTGTTAATGCATTGGTCCAGTTCTTTATTAAAAGGAGAACCTTAATATCCCGTAGTTTCCATTAGGACCCCGCTGCCACGGGAGGGATGGACAATAGATGTCACGCAAGTTCTTTTCCCTAAGCACGTATGACGACATACGGAATACATGCCTACATTAGATTGACGAACTGAAGCTAGTTACTTATCTCTCCGTGTTATAACTGTTGCATGATGAATGGCAACCGACATAATCATCCATCACCGATCCAATGCCTACGATTCTTTTCCTACTGGTCCTTGCTATGTTACTTTGCTGCTACTGCTGTCACTGCTGCTGTTGTTACTCTGTTGCTACTGTTGTTACTTTGCTGCTACTGCTGTTACTCTGCTGCTATTGGTTACTGTTGCTACTGCTGCTATCATACTACCTTGCTACCGATACTTTGCTGCAGATACTAAATCTTTCAGGTGTGGTTGAATTGACAAATCAACTGCTAATACTTGAGAATATTCTTTGGCTTCCCCTTGAGTCGAATTAATAAATTTGGGTTGAATACTCTACCCTCGAAAACTGTTGTGATCCCCTATACTTCTGGGTTATCAAGACTATTTTTTGGCGCCGTTGCCGGGGAGGCACACCTATATTCTCTCAGTCACTTGGGATTTACGTCTGCTGGTCACTATGAAGAATTTGAGAGATCCAAGAACTAAAGTATTGCCCTCAACTACGAGGATAGGTAAGGAACTGCCATCTAGCTCTCCACTTGATTCACCTTCAGTTATGAGTAAGTTTGCGACACCACCTCCTGCTAGAAATCTTGATATGTCGCCCGTGCTTGATGATGCTACTTCTGCTGCCCATGATGCTTATGATGATGGTATGCTTGATACTGCTTTGCCTGATGATGCTATGCTTGATACTGCTTTGCCTGATGATGCTATGATTGATACTGCTTTGCCACTTGGTGCATTCCTTGATGCACAAATTGCTAGAGTTGCTGCTAGATGTGATGATACTTCTGAAAGTGTTGATACTATTGAAGTATAACCTGCTATTTCGACTGCTAGAGCTACCTCTCCTAGACATGAATTGCGTGATATGCGTGAGCGTTATGTTATGGAGGGAGAGATAGTTGAGGATTTTCTTGCGTGTAAGGATAGCTATGATGTTGAGAATTTACTGCTCAAGTGGAAAGAAAAATCTTTGAACGCTAGGATGAAATACGACCCGAAGTTTGCTACTTCGCCTATCTTTGTGACCGATAAGGATTATGAATTCTCTGTCGACCCTGAGTTAATCACTCTGGTCAAATCTGATCCTTTTCACGGTTATGAGTCTGAAACGGTTGTAGCCCATCTTAGCAAACTGCACAATATAGCCACCCTATTCACTAGTGAGGAAAAGATCCGCCACTACTATATCCTCAAGCTGTTTCCTTTCTCGCTAAAGGATGATGCTAAGACCTGGTTCACTTCTCTTGCTCCGGGTTGTGTGCGTAGCCCCTAGGATATGGTCTACTACTTCTCTGAAAAATATTTCCCTGCCCATACGAAGCAAGCTGCCTTGCAGGAAATATACAACTTTGCGCAAGTTGAAGAAGAGAGTCTCCCACAAGCTTGGGGGAGGCTCGTCCAGCTACTGAATGCTTTGCCTGATCACCCTCTCGAGAAGAATGAAATACTTGATATCTTCTATAATGGACTTACCGATGCTTCCAAAGACCACCTAGATAATTGTGCTGGTTGTGTTTTTAGGGAACGAACCGTAGAACATGCTGAGATTCTATTGAACAATATCTTGTGCAATGAGAATGCTTGGACTATTCCCGAACCACCTCCTAAGCCAACTCCAAATAAAAGAGGTATTCTATTCCTCAGTCCTGAAGATATGCAAGAAGCTAAGAAATCTATGAAAGAGAAAGGCATTAAATCTGAAGATGTCAAAAATCTACCACCTATCGAAGAGATCCATGATCTTGATAACCCGATAAGGTAGTAGAAGTAAATTCTCCGCGTAGGTTCAATGAGAGTGATATTCCTTTTGATAAGCCTGCTAGCTTATGCCTGGATGAATTTGATAACTTTGTTGCCAAACAACAAAGTTTCAATGATTATGTTAGCAGACAATTGGAACAGAATGCTCGTATGCTTAGTCATTTAAGTGCTTGTGTGGACAGAAATGTCAATGATCTTAAGCTCTTGAGAAAACATGCCTCTATGGTTACTACTCAGGTAGAACAAGTACTTAAGGCTCATAATGACTTGCTCAATGAGCTGGATGACAATTCTGTTAGAGTCGTCACTAGAGGCGGTAGAATGACCCAGGAACCTTTGTATCCTGAGGGTCATCCTAAGAGAATTGAACATGATTCTCAACAAGTTAGCACTGATGCACCTAGTCATCCTAGGAAGAAGAAGAAAGATGATAGGGATTTGCACGCTAGCAACCCTGTTGCTGTTACACCTGAGAGTCCAAACGATGTCTCTGGTTCTGATGCCGAAACACAATCTGGTGATGAACATGAGCCTAATGATAATATCGATAGTGATGTTCATGATGATGCTCAACCTAGCAATGACAAGGATGTGGAGATTGAACCTGTTGATCTTGATAACCCACAACCTAAGAATAGAAGATACGATAAGAATGACTTTGTTGCTAGGAAGCATGGTAAAGAAAGGAAAACATGGGTTCAGAAACGCATGCCCTTTCCTCCCAAACCATCCAAGAAAAAGGATGATGAGGATTTTGAGCGCTTCGTTGAAATGATCAGACCTGTTTTTCTGCAAATGCGTTTGACAGATATGCTCAAAATGTCTCCGTATGCTAAGTACATGAAAGATATTGTGACTAATAAGAGAAGGATACCTGAGGTTGAGATTTCCACAATGCTCACTAATTATACCTTCAAGGGTGGAACTCCTAAGAAACTAGGTGATCCAGGAGTGCCCACTATACCTTGCTCCATTAAAGGCAACTATGTTAGAACTGCTTTATGCGCCCTTGGAGCCGGTGTTAGTGTTATGCCTCTCTCTCTTTATCGTAGGCTTGAACTGGATAAGTTGACACCCACTGAAATCTCTCTGCAAATGGCCGACAAATCAACTGCTTTCCCTATAGGCATTTGCGAGGATGTGCCTGTTGTGGTTGCTAACGTTACTATCTTAACAGACTTTGTTATTCTGGATATTCCCGAGGATGATGCCATGGCGGTCATCCTTGGAAGACCCTTTTTAAACACTGCAAGGGCTGTTATAGATTGCAACAAAGGCAATGCCACTTTCCATGTCTATGGTAATGAGCATACGGTGCACTTTCCAAAGAAACAATATTGAGTACATTGCATCAATGCTATTGAAAAAACTTCATCGATTCTTATTGGGTGCTTTGAATGCCCTATTCCTCTTGTTAAGATGAAGTATGATTTGCTTGTTGGGGAGATACACATCCCCATTGAGGTAATCCCCATTGAGGTAACCTAGTGACTATTCGAAAATTCTCCATTCTCTTTTGCGGTTCGAAAAAGTTTGTCAAGGAGACTTGATCAACCTCATTGACGTATTTCTTTCGATGACCATGAGATGGATGAATCGAGGAGTCACAAACCTCTGTCCAAGCTTTCACCTTCGGTTGCTTAGAAGAAAAATGATAGATTTAGTTTAGTTTTCCCTGTTTTCTGCTTTTAGCGTCCCGTGGAAGAGTACCCCGAAAATAAAAGTTCTCCGAACGTCGTGAAAATCAAGTATGATTTTTTCTAGAATTTTTGAAAAATACTGAGGCGAAGAGCTAGTTTGGTGGCTGCGCCAGTGGGCCACAAGCCCTGGAGGCGCGGGCACCCCCTTGGTCGCGCCTACCTAGCTTGTGGGTCCCACGTGCACCCCCTCCACTCATTCTAGCTCCCATCTGCTTCTCCTACCTCCAGAAAAAATTGTTTCGCAGCTCAAACCCGTGTTCTTGCTCTTCTTGCTGGGATTTTCGATCTCCTTGCTCAAAGCACCATCCTCCGAACTGTTTTGGGGAAATTGCTCCTTGGTAAGTGACTCCTCCAGTGGTCCAATTAGTTTTTGCTCTAGTGCCTTATACTTCGCATATTTTTGCTACCTTGGTGACCCTGTTCTTGAGCTTTGCATGCTAATTTTAGCTGGTCCCAAGTAGTTTTGATGCGTAATATGGCCTCTAGGCACTTGTGGGAGTAGTTTCTATGAGTTTTGTTGAGCCTTGTTCACTTTTCCTTAGAGTCACTAAAAATTTCAGAAATTTTCAGAGATAGAAAAGGGAAAAGAGGAGGAGGTTCTTAAGAGGCTCTTCAAGTCGTGACCCCAAGGATGATGGAAGTGAGAAGAAGCCCAAGTACTCGGTCCCTCGAGTTGCAGAAGTTCGAGCGTGCGAATGGCCAAGCGATGTGTTCTTACCCGCCGCCGGACTTTATGAGGACTTTTATTACTTGGTGGAGAACGCAGACCTTACCGCCTTCGTTGAAGACAAGTGTCCGCAATACCTCCTCCTTACTAATATCTTCATGCAAAGCTTTAACTTCTATCCGAGGAAGAATCCTCCTATGGTTGAGTTCAAATTATATGATATCCCTCAGCGCATGTCACTCCAGGATTTTTGCTATGTTTGCAAATTGCCTTTTGATGGGGATATTCATGAACCTCGTCCACGGGACTTGGAGGCTTTCATAGATACTATTGATGTAGGAGAGGAGAGAGGACTGTCTTGCGCTTGAGCTGCTAGCATACATTTTCCCGTGCTTCGGTACTTCTCATTATTCGTGGGAAAATGTTTGATTGGTTGTGGGAATGCTAGGTCCCTTAGCTCCCCAGATCTTGCGGTCTTGCGTGAAACCCTTTATAATGATAAAACTTATAGCTTGGGCACTATAGTAGCTCAACGGTTGAACACGAACCGTTCTAAAGGGGTTGTCTATGGAGGTATCTATGCTACCCGTCTTGCCAGACACTTTGAGATACCTATTAGACTGGACGAGGAAGAAGAGATTCTTCTTCCCGAGAGATATCTAGATTATGATAGCATGTTTCGCCATGACTTTCTTGGTAGAGATATAAATAGAAGTATGATTTATAACCTCGTATTTAGTCAGGGTACTCGTGAGACTATTACTTTGCCTGCTCCTTCTTTGTTCAATCTTCATGCAAGCAGGTACATTATTATGCCCTCGGACATCTACGCCTATTGGGGCTTAGCCCAACCACAGGTGCCCGTGCCCGAGCCACCAGTCGAGTACCAGACGCCGGTTTATCAGTGGGAGCCAGAGGAGCTCACACAACAGTGGCATCCTCAGTCCACTCCGGAGTACCCCGGAGCTGGTTATTTCCCTCCTTGGGAGTAGACCAACTTAGGCCAAAAGCCTAAGCTTGGGGGAGTACGTGTTTCTCACCGACTTTACATTCTTGCTTATGCTTTCACTTTGTTCGTCGGTGTTCACACTTTGCCACTGTATCATCCATGCTAGTTTATTTTCTTTTCCTCGTTTTCTTTTCGTGTGTCTATCTAGTTTGAGAAAACCCAAAAATATTTTCTTTTTCTTCTTTTGCTTGTTGGGAGCTTTTCCATGTAAATAGTTTTCTTTTTCTTTGGATCAAGCTAGAAGACCATGGTTACAATGTTTAGTGGCTCTCGCATGCATATCTGTTTATCTCTTAAAGAGCCATATTACTTTGTCTTATCCTTTGTGTTTGCTTGCAGATTTCAGCTTAGTCCAATGCACGAGCACTCTTATTATTGTTCACATCGTTTGGTCGTGCAAGTGAAAGGCAATAATGACGATATATGATGAAGTGACTCAGCCTGGAAAAGCTGGTATGAACTCGATCTATTTTGTTTTTGTAAATATGACTAGCTCATCATTCCAGGTTCAGCTTTGTTGTGAGAGAAACATGTTTGCAATGACAACTTAGAGATCATAGTTTCTGATGCCATGCTTAATTAACTAGGAGCTTATAATGGTTTGTCTTGGATGCCAACATGAATTTTGAGATGACTGTGATGTAGTATGATACGATGGTATCCTCCTTTGAATGGTTCAAGTGGCTTGACTTGGCGCATGTTCACGCATGTAGTTGAAACAAAATCAACATAGCATCTATGATATTCATGTTCATGGTGATTTATGTCCTACTCATGCTTGCATTCAATGTTAGTGAATCTCAATCCATTTTGATGACTATTGTCGCTCTCTAGTTGGTCGCTTCCCAGTCTTTTGCTAGCCTTCACTTGTACTAAGCGGGAATACTGCTTATGCATCCACTTCCATAAACCCAAAGTTCTTCCATATGAGTCCAGCATACCTACCTATATGCGGTATCTACCTACCGTTCCAAGTAAATTTGCATGTGCCACTCTCTAAACCTTCAAGAAATAATCTGTTTTGCATGCCTGAACCGCTCATGTGGTGACAGGGGGCTATCAGTATCTTCCATGCTAGGCGTGTTATCCTCGATATGTGTTTATTCACTATCATTCACGAGAAAGGAGCCGGTAATTGGAATGCCCAGTTCCATGCTCAAATCGAAAAGATAATTGCAAACAAAACTCCCCTGGATTGATGTTGGTATGGACGACACCCGAGTATTCGACTAGTCTTGGAGTGTGATTGATCGGTGGTGGGGGAGTCAAAACTTTACTTTTCTGTTTGGGAACCGCCTATAGCATGTGTAGCGTGGAAGATGGTGAAAACTCTTGGTCATTGCGTTGACAATGAAAGCATGCCACCCAAAACTTATTATCTCTGTTTTCAAAGCTTGAGCTCTGGCACCTCTGCAAATCAATGCTTCCTTCTGTGAAGGGCCTGTCTATTTATGTTCCTGTTGAGTCATCCTCCTCTTATAAAAGCTCCAATTAGAGAGCACCTCTGTCATTTTTATGCTTTGCTTCGAACTGTGATTGAGTATGACTGTGACTGGATCTTCTTTGCCATGAATTACAATGTTTAGTCAGCCCTTGGTATAAGGTGCTCTGCATTTATGTTTTGTGGTCTCAGAAAGAGCTAGCGAGAAACCATCTGTTTGTACTGCTTCATGATTGTTTTGATTGAAGTGTTGATGTTTGAGACTTATTATTATTTGCTCGCTAGTTGAATATGCCATTGATATGAGTTTACCATGAGACCTAGATGTCATTTGCTTATGTGGTTAGCTTATGATCTTGCTGAAATTCTGGTTATGAGTTAGACATAGTTGCAACAACAAGATCAAACAGAGTTCGTAAAAGTTTTTCTTTTTTCTCTTTCAGTTTGTCATCCGAATTGCTTGAGGACAAACACGGTTTTAAGCTTGGGGGAGTTGAAACATCTCCATCGTATCAACTTTTCCAAACTCTAATTTGCATGATTTGAATGGAACTAACCCGGACTAACTCTATTTTCACCAGAAATGCCATGGTGTTGTTTTTGCGCAGAAATAAAAGTACTTGGAATGACCTGAAAATTTACGGAGAATTTTTGTGGAATAAATAAAAAATATTGGCGCAAGAATCAACCGGAGGGGTGGAGCTGTGAGCCCACAAGCCCACCAGGCACGCCCCCCTGGCCGCGCCTGGCAGGCTTGTGGGGCCCACAACGCTTCACCGCCTCCAATCTCAGCTCTATTTAGTCCGTCTCGCCCGGAAAAAAATCAAGGAGAAGAGTTCATCGCGTTTTACGATACGGAGGAGCCACCACCTCCTGTTCTTCATCTGGAGGGCTGATCTGGAGTCCGTTTGGGGCTCCGGAGACAGGAAATCGTCGACATCATCATCATCAACCTTCCTTCATCGCCAATTTCATGATGCTCTTCACCGTTCGTGAGTAATCTCATCATAGGCTTGCTGGACGGTGATGGGTTGGATGAGATCTATCATGTAATTGAGTTAGTTTTGACGGGATTGATCCCTAGTATCCACTATGTTCTGAGATTGATGTTGCTACTACTTTGCCATGCTTAATGCTTGTCACTAGGGCCCGAGTGCCATGATTTCAGATCTGAACCTATTATGTTGTCGTCAATATATGTGTGTTCTTGATCCTATCTTGCAAGTTGTAGTCACCTACTATGTGTTATGACCCGGCAACCCCGGAGTGACAATAGCCGGAACCACTCCCGGAGATGACCATAGTATGAGGAGTTCATGTATTCACCAAGTGTTAATGCATTGGTCCGGTTCTTTATTAAAAGGAGAACCTTAATATCCCGTAATTTCTATTAGGACCCCGCTGCCACGAGAGGGATGGACAATACATGTCATGCAAGTTCTTTTCCCTAAGCACGTATGACTACATACGGAATACATGCCTACATTAGATTGACGAATTGGAGCTAGTTACTTATCTCTCCGTGTTATAACTGTTGCATGATGAATAGCATCCGACATAATCATCCATCACCAATCCAATGCCTACGAGTCTTTTCCTACTGGTCCTTGCTATGTTACTTTGCTGCTACTGCTGTCACTTCTGCTGCTGTTACTCTGTTGCTACTGCTGTTACTTTGCTGCTACTGCTGTTACTCTGCTGCTATTGGTTACTGTTGCTATTGCTGCTATCATACTACCTTTCTACCGATACTTTGCTCCAGATACTAAATCTTTCAGGTGTGGTTGAATTGACAACTCAACTGCTAATACTTGAGAATATTCTTTGGCTTCCCCTTGAGTCGAATCAATAAATTTGGGTTGAATACTCTACCCTCGAAAACTGTTGCGATCCCCTATACTTGTGGGTTATCACACCTCAGCGTTGAGCACACGTATAGCTTGATGACGATCTCCACCCTCTTTATGCAGCAAGAGGGACGGAGAGGTAGATGAGTTATCGAGAACGACGGCGTGGTGTTGGTTGTGAACTAATCCAGCAGGGCTTCGCCAAGCTCTACTGAACTAATCTAGTGGAGAAAACGACCTAGAGAGAGGGAAGCACGTGGCTAATTAGGGTTAGGGATGCCCTCAAAATTCTCTAGTATACATAGGAGGGGGGAGGGGAGGAGGAAGCCAAAAACCCTCCAAGGGGTTCGGCCAAATAGGGTGGAGCTGGAAGAGTCCACCTCCAATCGTACTCCATGTAGGATTCCTCTCCTACTTGGAATATTCCCCTCCTTCCTTTGGGTTTTTTCTTCTACCACCTCTTGGTCGCTTCGGCCCTTTGGGGCTGGCTCGTCTAGCCCACTAAGGGCTGGTGTGACACCCCTAAAGCCCATGTAGCCTCCCGGCTTGGGTGACCCCTCCCGATGGCCCTCCCGGCATTCCCGGTACACTACCGAAAATACCCGAACCTTTTTTGGTGACTAAACTGGGACTTCCTATATATCAATCTTTACTTGCGGACCATTTCGGAGCTCCTCTTGATGTCTAGGATCTCATCCGGGACTCCGAACAACTTTCGGTTACCAACACACATAACTAAATAATAACAAGATGTCACCGAACCTTAAGTGTGCACACCCTGGGGGTTCGAGAACTATGTAGACATCACGCAGGCACTCTCCGATCAATAACCAATAGCGGGACCTGGATGCCCATATTGGCTCCTACATATTCTACAAATATTTTTATCGGTTGAACCTCTATGTCAAGGATTCGGTTAATCCCGTAGGTTGTTCCCTTTGTCCTTCGGTATGTTACTTGCCCGAGATTTGATCGTCAGTATCTCCATACCTAGTTCAATCTCGTTACCGGCAAGTCTCTTTACTCATTCCGTAATACAAGATCCCGTGACTAACTCCTTAGTCACATTGCTTGCAAGGCTTGTTCGATGTTGTATTACCAAGTGGGCCCCGATACGTCTCTAACATATCTATAATTTTTGATGGTTCCATGCTATTATCTTGTCAAACTTTGGATGTTTTGTATGCCTTTTATATCCTTTTTGGGACTAACTTATTAACTCAGTGCCAAGTGCCAGTTCCTGTTTTTTTCCGTGTTTTTGACCCTTTTCAGAGGAGAATATTAAACGGAGTCCAAACGGAATATAACCTCCGAAAAGATTTTTTTTCCGGAACAGAAGATACGCACGGAGCTTGAGAACCAAGGCAGAGGGCACTAGGGGAGGCCACAAGCCTCCTAGGCGCGGCCAGGGGGGCGCCTAGAAGGCTTGTGGGCCCCTGATACATCTCAAACGTATCTATAATTTTTGATGGTTTCATGCTGTTATCTTGTCAAGTTTGGATGTTTTGTTTACCTTTTATATCTTTTTTGGACTAACTTATTAACTCAGTGCCAAGTGCCAGTTCCTGTTTTTTTGTGTTTTTGACTTTTTCAGATGTGATTTTGGAACGGATTCCAAACGGAATAAAATCCCCAAAATGATTTTTTCCAGAACGGAAGAAGATCGGGAGGCTTGAGGGCCAAGCAAGTAGGCCCACAGGGAGCCCACAAGCCCTGTTGCCGCGGCCAGGGGGAGGCTGTGGAAACCAAGCTTGTGGCCTCCCTGGCGCCCCCCTGCCCTAGGTCTTTGGCCTATAAATTCCCTAAAAATCCAGAAAAAATCAGGGCGTCCACGAAAACACTTTTCTGCCGCCGCAAGCTTCCGTTTCGCGAGATCTCATCTGGAGACCTTTCCCGGTGCCCTGCCGGAGGGGACTTTGGAGTTGGAGGGCTTCTTCATCAATATCATCGCCCCTCCAATGATTCGTGAGTAGTTCACTTCAGACCTACGGGTCCGTAGTTAGTAGCTAGATGGCTTCCTCTGTCTCTTGGATCTTCAATACAAAGTTCTCCCTGATCTTCATGAAGATCTATCCGATGAATTGTGGATTTGTGATCAGATTATCTATGATAAATATTTGGGTCTTTGTTGATTTCTTATATGCATGATTTGATATCCTTTGTAAGTCTCTCCGAGTCTTGGGTTTTGTTTGGCCAACTAGATTTATGATTCTTGCAATCGGAGAAGTGCTTGGTTTTGGGTTCTTACCGTGTGGTGACCTTTCCCAGTGACAGTAGGGGCAGCAAGGCACACATCGTGTAGTTTCCATCAAGGGTAACAAGATGGGCTTTGTCGTAGATATGAGATTGTCCATCTACATCATGTGATCTTGCTTAAGGTGTTACTCTGTTCTTTTGGACTTAATACACTAGATGCATGCTGGATAGCGGTCGACGTGTGGAGTAATAGTCGTAGATGCAGAAAGTATCGGTCTACTTGTTTTGGACGTGATGCCTATAGATATAATCATTGCCTTAGATATCGTCACGACTTTGCGCGGTTCTATCAATTGCTCGACAGTAATTCGTTCACCCACCGTCTACTTGCTTCCATGAGAGAAGCCACTAGTGAACACTACGGCCCCCGGGTCTATTCACACCTATCGTTTCCACTTTTGCTTTTACTTTGCTTTGTTACTTCGTTGTTTTTAGTTCTCACTTGGCAAACAATCTATAAGGGATTGACAACCCCTTCATAGCGTTGGGAGCAAGCTCTTTGTGTTTGTGCAGGCACTTGTGATACTCCTTCATGGATCGATACCTTGGTTCTCAAAACTGAGGGAAATACTTACGCTGCTGTGCTACATCACCCTTTCCACTTCGAGAGAACACCAACGCAAGGCTCCAAGGACACGGGGGAATCATTTGCATATTTGCCTAGGATGTCCCTAAAGGCGTAGCCGTAGTAGAAGGATTCCTGGTGCCGTTGCTGAGGAGAATCAAGACAAGAATAGTCTCCCGTCAGCACGCTTGCTTCTGGCGCCGTTGGAAGGTCTTTTGTTGCAGTAGCAAGAATAATTTCTTGCGCCGTTGTCGGGGAAGGAGAGATCAAGACCTATCCAAGTAGGTGTCACAAACTCATCTCTTGCATTTACCTTTTTTGCCAGTTGCCTCTCGTTTTCCTCTCCCCCACTTCACATTTGCCGTTTTCATTTGCCTTTCCCCTTTGCCGTTTTCATTTGCCTTTTTTTTTCGTTTGCCTTTTTCTCTCGCTTGCTTTCTTTTCGCTTGTGTACCATGTACCTTCAATATGCTTGCATTTTCGCTTGCTGAAAATCTAGTGATATGGATCCTCATCCACTTGCTAATCTCTTTAAGAGATCCACTTATGTGGAACCAATTGCTAGTGAATTGAGTGCACTTGACTATCTTTATGGAGTTTTGCTTGAGATGCGTGAATCGGAAAATCGTGATGAAGAAACTTATGAAGTGATTTACGAGCGCTCCTTGAATGAAAAGCATGATTGCAATGGTTTCACTATAAATCCTATTAGTGACAATCATGCTAAAAATATGCAAAACCCTAAGCTTGGGGAAGCTAGTTTTGCTTTGTCCCCTAGTTGTTGCAATAATCATGATTGGGGTGATGATCTTTCTTATGATCTTGAAAATTTGTTCAAGCCTCATGATGATTATGATATTTGCAACAATATTGAAAGTGGGATTGGAGAAGTCATGACTTTGGTTGATGACAATCCCACTATTTTTTAAGAGCATCAACTTTGCATGCATGTGGATCATGAAAATAATATCCTTTGTGATAGTTACATTGTTGAATTCGAATATGATCCCACATGTAATTGCTATGAGAGAGGAAAATATTGTGGTAGAAACTTTCATGTTACCAATTTACCTCTAATTATGTTGAGATTGCTATTGTCTCTTTCTTCTTCCTTGCATTTGGTAACTATTGGTTGTCTTGACAATCTGTTTTCCTATAAAATGCCTATGCATAGGAAGTATGTTAGACTTAGATGTGATTTTCACATCCTTTATGATGCTCTCGTTGTGCTTCAACTCTTGTCTTTTGTGTGAGCATCATCAATGCATGGCTAAGGGCGTTAAACAATAGCGCTTGTTGGGAGGCAACCCAACGAATCTATCATTTTTCTTTCTGTTTTGTGTTTTCAACAATTTAATAATTCTGTTATGATTGTGTTTTTTGTGTTTGTTTTTGCGTTTGTCCAAGCAAAACCGTTATGATTAGTCTTGGGGATGATCGTTTGGTCATGCTGGAAAAGACAAAAATTTTCTGCTCACGAAAATAATTTTCGTTTTTGTTCTGTAAGAGCTTTTGAGTTGATTCTTTTTGCTGCTGATTTCTACTCACATTCTACAGACTGTCGTAACTGTTCAGAATTTTTGAAGTACAAGAAGTATACAAAGTATACAGATTGCTACAGACTGGTCTACTGTTAATAGATTCTGTTTTTGTTGTGTTGGTTGCTTATTTTGATGAAACTATGGATAGTATCGGGGGGTATTAGCCATGGAAGATTGAAAATACAGTAACCCAACATCAACATAAGTAGAATTTAAGTTTGCTACAGTACCTAAGGAAGTGGTGGTTTGCTTTCTTATACTAATGTTATCACGAGTTTCTGTTTAAGTTTTGTGTTGTGAAGTTTTCAAGTTTTGGGTGAAGTTCTTATGGACAAAAAGATAAAGAGTGGCAAGAGCTCAAGCTTGGGGATGCCCAAGGCACCCCAAGATGATTCAAGGATGCCGTAAAAGCCTAATCTTGGGGATGCCTCGGGAAGACATCCCCTCTTTCGTCTTCAATCCATCGGTAACGTTACTTGGGGCTATATTTTTATTGACCACATGTTATGTGTTTTGCTTGGAGCGTCTTGTATCGTAGGAGTCTTTTATTTTTTTTGTGTCACAATCATCCTTGGTGCACACCTAGAGAGAGAGAGAGACATGCACTCACCGTGAATTTGTCGAGCTTCACTTATATCCTTTGGTACACAATTCAGCTCACATGTGCTTCACTTATATCTTTTGAGCTAGTTGATTTTGCTCTATGTGCTTCACTTATATCTTTTAGAGCACGGTGGTGCGTGGCTTGGTAGTTGATCTATGCTATGAAAGTAGTCTCAAAAGGGGTAGTTATCCAAAGGGATACGAAAACTTCCACCTTCATGTGCATTGAATAGTTAGAGAAGTTTGATTCATCTCAACTAGTTTTGAATTGTGGTTATGGTAATATTGAAGTTATGCTAGTAAGGTGTTGTGGATCTAGAAATACTTGTGTTGAATTTAGTGATTCCCGTAGCATGCACGTATGGTGAACCCCTATGTGATGAAGTATGAGCATGATTAGTCTATTGATTGTCATCCTTTTTGTGGCGGTCGGGATCGCGCGATGGTTTATACCTACCAACCCTTCCCCTAGGAGTATGCGTTGAAAGCTTTGTTTCGATTACTAATAAAACTTTTGCACAAAGTATATGAGTTTTTCATGACTAATGTTGAGTCCATGGTTTAGATGCACTTTCTCCTTCCACCATCACTATCTTCTTTAGTGCCGTGCAACTTTCGCCGGTGCACAAAACCCACCATTAGCCTCCCTCAAAACAGCCACCATACCTACCTACCTACTATGGCTTTTTCAAAGTCATTCCGAGATATATTGCCATGCAACTACCACCATGACATGTGCCACCACGTCTACATTGCCATTGCATGATCGTAAGATAGCTAGCATGATATTTCCATTAATGTCCATGCCATGCTAGATCATTGTCACGGTACACTATCGAAGGCATTCCATATATAGTCATCGTTGCTCTAAGTTTTGAGTTGTAAGTGTGATGATCATCATTGATGGAGCATTGTCCCGTGTGAGGAAATAAAAGAGGCCAAAGATGCCCACCAAAAAAAAGAGGCCAAAGAGCCCATCCAAAAAATGAGAGAAAAAGAGAGAAGGGACAATGGTACCACTTTTCCACACTTGTGCATATTAAGCACCATGATCTTCATGATTGAGAGTCTCTCGTTTTGTCACCACCATATAGCTAGTGGGAAATTTTCATTATATAACTTAGCTTGTATATTCCAATTATAGGCTTCCTCAATATTGTCTTAGGTCTTCGTGAGCAAGCAAGTTGGATGCACACCCACTAGTTTTCTTTAAGATCTTTCACATACTCTTAGCTCTAGTGCATCATTTGTATGGCAATCCCTACTCATTCACATTGATATCTATTGATGAGCATCTCCACAGCTCATTGATATGCCTAGTTAATGTGACCATCTTCTCCTTGTTTGTCTTGCACCCTCCACCACACTCCACACCATTTATAGTGCTAAAACCATGGCTCACGCTCATGTACTGCGTGAGAGTTGAAAAAGTTTGAGAAAGTAAAGGTGTGAAAACAATTACTTGGCCAATACCGGGGTTGTGCATGATTTAAATTCATTGTGCAATGATGATAGAGCATAGCCAGACTATATGATTTTGTAGGGATAACTTTCTTTTGGCCTTGTTATTTTGAAAGTTCATGATTACTTTGCTAGTTTGCTTGAAGTATTATTGTTTCCACGTCAATAGCAAGCTATTGTTTTGAATATAATGGATCTGAACATTCATTCACATAAGAGGAGATACAAAGGACATCTATGCTAGGTAGCATGAAAGCATCAAAAATTCATTCTTTATCACTTCCCTACTCGAGGACGAGCAGGAGTTAAGCTTGGGGATGCTTGATACGTCTCAAATGTATCTACAATTTTTGATGGTTTCACGCTGTTATCTTGTCAACTTTGGATGTTTTCTTTACCTTTTATATCTTTTTTGGGACTAACTTATTAACTCAGTGCCAAGTGCCAGTTCCTGTTTTTTCCTGTGTTTTTGACTCTTTTCAGATCTGATTTTGGAACGGAGTCCAAACGGAATAAAATCCCCAAAATGATTTTTTCCAGAACGGAAGAAGATCGGGAGGGATGAGGGCCAAGCAAGTGGGCCCACAGGGAGCCCACAAGCCCTGTTGCCGTGGCGAGGTGGGGAGGCCGCGACAAACAAGCTTGTGGCCTCCCTGGCGCCCCCTGCCCTAGGTCTTTGGCCTATAAATTCCCTAAAAATCCAGAAAAAATCAGGGCGTCCACGAAAACACTTTTCCGCCGCCGCAAGCTTCCGTTTCCGCGAGTTCTCATCTGGAGACCCTTCCCGGTGCCCTGCCGGAGGGGACTTTGGAGTTGGAGGGCTTCTTCATCAACATCATCGCCCCTCCAATGACTCGTGAGTAGTTCACTTTACACATACGGGTCCGTAGTTAGTAGCTAGATGGCTTCTTCTCCCTCTTGGATCTTCAATACAAAGTTCTCCATGATCTTCATGGAGATCTATCCGATGTAATCCTCTTTGGCGGTGTGTTTGTCGAGATCCGATGAATTGTGGATTTGTGATCAGATTATCTATGATAAATATTTGGGTCTTTGTTGATTTCTTATATGCATGATTTGATATCCTTTGTAAGTCTCTCCGAGTCTTGGGTTTTGTTTGGCCAACTAGATTTATGATTCTTGCAATCGGAGAAGTGCTTGGTTTTGGGTTCTTACCGTGTGGTGACCTTTCCCAGTGACAGTAGGGGCAGCAAGGCACACATCGTGTAGTTTCCATCAAGGGTAACAAGATGGGCTTTGTCGTAGATATGAGATTGTCCATCTACATCATGTCATCTTGCTTAAGGTGTTACTCTGTTCTTTTGGAGTTAATACACTACATGCATGCTGGATAGCGGTCGACGTGTGGAGTAATAGTAGTAGATGCAGAAAGTATCGGTCTAATTGTTTTGGACGTGATGCCTATAGATATAATCATTGCCTTAGATATCGTCACGACTTTGCGCGGTTCTATCAATTGCTCGACAGTAATTCGTTCACCCACCGTCTACTTGCTTCCATGAGAGAAGCCACTAGTGAACACTACGGCCCGCAGGTCTATTCACACCTATCGTTTCCACTTTTGCTTTTACTTTGCTTTTTTATTTTGTTGCTTTCAGTTCTCACTTGGCAAACAATCTATAAGGGATTGACAACCCCTTCATAGCGTTGTGAGCAAGCTCTTTGTGTTTGTGCAGGCACTTGTGATACTCCTTCACTGGATCGATACCTTGGTTCTCAAAACTGAGGAAAATATTTACCGCTGCTGTGCTACATCACCCTTTCCGCTTCGAGGGAACACCAACGCAAGGCTCCAAGGCCACGGGGGAATCCTTTGCATATTCGCCTAGGAATTCCCTAAAGGCGTAGCCGTAGCAGAAGGATTCCTGGTGCCGTTGCTGAGGAGAATCAAGACAAGAATAGTCTCCTGTCATCACGCTTGTTTCTGGCGCCGTTGGAAGGTCTTTTGTTGCAGTAGTAGCCCCCCGTGGCTCCTCTGCCCTACTTCTTCCGCCTAGAAATCCCCGAAAAATCCAAAACCACGAGAGAGATCCACGAAAATACTTTTCCGCCGCTGCAAGCTTCTGTCTCCGCATGATCCCATCTGGGAACGTTCTGGTGCCCTGTCGGAGGGGGGATTCAGATACGGAGGGCTTCCTCATCAACACCATTGCCTCTCCGATCATGCATCAATAGTTCACCATAGACCTTCGGGTCCATAGCTAGTAGCTAGATGGCTTCTTCTCTCTCTTGGATCTTCAATACAAAGTTCTCCATGATCTTCATGGAGATCTATCCGATGTAATCTTGTTTTGCGGTGTGTTTGTCGAGATCCGATGAATTGTGGATTTATGATCAGATTATATATGAATCTTATTTGAGTTTCTTATTATCTCTTATATGCATGATTTCATATCCTTGTAATTCTCTTCGAGTTTGGGGTTTTGATTGGCCAACTTGATCTATGATTCTTGCAATGCGAGAAGTGCTTCGTTTTGGGTTCATACCGTGCGGTGACCTCACCAAGTGAAAGAAGGGGTTGCAAGGCACGTATCATGTTGTTGCCATCAATGGTAAAAAGACGGGGTTTATATCTATTGCGTGAATTTATCCCTCTACATCACGTCATCTTGCTTAAGGCGTTACTGTGTTTGTCATGAACTGAATACACTAGATGCATGCTGGATAGCGGTCGACGTGTGGAGTAATAGTAGTAGATGCAGAAAGTGTCGGTCTACTTGTATCGGACGTGATGCCTATATGTATGATCATTGCCTTAGATATCTTCATGACTTTGCGCGGTTCTATCAATTGCTCGACAGTAATTCATTCACCCACCGTAATATTTGCTATTTTGAGAGAAGCCTCTAGTGAACACTATGGCCCCCGGCTCTACTTCACATCATATTTTCAGCCCTACCCTTTTACTCTGTTGCACTTTCCGCCTTCAGATATCACCTTGCAATCAATCGTGAAGGGATTGACAACCCCTTTGTATCGTTGGGTGCAAGTTTGCTGTTTTTGCGCAGGTACATTGGTGCCTCATCTTGTTACTCCTACTGGATTGATACCTTGGTTCTCAAACTGAGGGAAATACTTACTGCTACTGTGCTGCATCACCCTTTCCTCTTCAAGGGAAGAAACCAACGCAAGCTCAAGAGGTAGCAAGAAGAATTTCTGGCGCCGTTGCCGGGGAGCATCAAGTGAAGGTTATCCAAGTAAGTGTCGCAAACTCATCCCTTGCATTTACTTTTTTGCCTCTCGTTTTCCTCTCCCTCACTTCTGAAAAACAAAAATTTACAAAAATATTTGCCTTTTTCGTTCGGCCTTTTCTTTCGCTTGCTTTCTGCCTGCTTGAGTGGGATAGTCTACCTGTCCTCTTCACTAGACCCACCGCTTTGAACGATACTCCCGAGAGCGAAGTTCTCAATTTTAAACAAAATGAGGAAGAAAACTTAAAAAGGATGCTTGGTATAGGATTTGAAATGCTCAGAGTAGATCTACTGATAAGCAATCCACCACCGTCCTCCTTCATAGCTTTTATGTGGTATTTCCCCTTGGAATAGGTATGTTCTTGACACCATCGTAGGTGGAAATTTCTTGGGTAGCCATACCGTTGATTCTTACGGTGCTTTGATAAATTTGGTAGGCTCACCCCCACTCATGGTTAATGGAACCACCTTAACTTTGGAACATGTGATGCGTAGGCTGGATATCATTGAAAATAAAGTTGCTACGATTGAACTCGTTGAGAATTTGGATAAAAAGATCCACAATCAAATCACTCAGTACGGATCCAAGGAGAGGGAACCCACAGTTAACGAAAAACTAGGTCATGATTCCGCTAGGATTGGCAAACTAGAGGATGTTATAACCAACTTGGGTTCCGCTTTTGCCGCTGTGCAGAACTCTCCAATTTTTGCCCACAATAAGGCCACCAAGTCTGTTTTTGTTCCTAAAAATAGTGGTGAACCATCTAGTAAGAGAGATGGAGACCTTAAGATGATGAGTGTTCACCCTACTAATGGTTTGAGTACCAAAGACGACGATACGCGATTCTATCACCTTATGCCTAGCTAAGGGCGTTAAACAATAGCGCTTGTTGGGAGGCAACCTAATGAATTTATCTTTGCTTTTTTGCTTTCTGTTTTGTTGTGTCCACACCATCATAATTCTGTTATGATTGTGTATTTTGTGTTTCTTTTTGTGTCGGAGCCAAGTAAAACCTTTATGACTAGTTTGGTGATGGTTGTATCATGCTGGAAAAAGACAGAACTTTTCGCTCACAAAATTATTTTTCATTTTTATCCAGAAAGATATTTTGAGTTGATTATTTTTGCTGCCGGTTGATATGCCAATTTCCCAAACTTTCGTAATTTTCAGAATTTTTGAGATAACAGAAGTATACGAAGTATACAGATTGCTACAGATTGGTCTGTTTTTTGACAGATTTTGTTTTTGTTGTGTTGATTGCTTATTTTGATGAAACTATGGATAGTATCGGGGGGTATTAGCCGTGGAAAAGTGAGAATACAGTAATCTAACACCAATATAAATAGAAATCAAGTTTGCTACAATAATTCAAGAGGTGGTAGTTTGTTTTCTTGTGCTAATGATATCATGAGTTTGTGTTTAAGTTTTGTGTTGTGAAGTTTTCAAGTTCTGGGTGATGTTCTCATGGACAAAGGGATAAAGAGTGGAAAGAGCTCCAGCTTGGGGATGCCCCAGGAAGGCATCCCCTCTTTCGTCTTCAATCCATCGGTAACATTACTCGGAGCTATATTTTTTATCACCACATGATATATGTTTTGCTTGGAGCGTCGTGTATTATAGGTGTATTTTCTTTTTGTTGTATCACAATCATCCTTTCTGCACACATTTTGAGAGAGACATGCATCATTGTGAATTTGCTAGAATACTCATTGGGCTTTGCTTATATCTTTTGAGTTAGACAATTTAGCTCACATGTGCTTCACTTATATCTTTTGAGCTAGATAACTTTGCTCTAAGTGCTTCACTTAGATCTTTTAGAGCACGAAGGTGTCATATTTTGGAGAAATAGAACTCTCGATCTTCACTTATATCTTTTTGAGAGTGTTCTCTCTGAGTAACTTGGTAGTTGGCTTATGCTATGAAAGTAGTCCCAAAGGTGATATGCACCCAAAGAGGATACAATAAAACTTCCATATTCAGGTGCATTGATTAGAAAGAGAAGTTTGATTCCTCTCAAATAGTTTTGAGACATGGATTTGCTAATATTAAGAGTTATGTTAGTAGGGTGTTGTGAATCTAGAAATACTTGTGTTGAAGTTAGTGATTCCCGTAACATGCACGTATGGTTAACCGCTATGTTAGGAAGTCAGAGCATAATTGATTTATTGATTGTCATCCTTTGTGTTGCGGTCGGGATTGCGCGATGGTTAACACCTACCAACCCTTCCCCTAGGAGTATGCGTTTAGCACTTTGTTTTGATTACTAATAAAAACTTTCGCAATAAGTATGTGAGTTCTTCATGACTAATGCGAGTCCATGGTATAGATGCAGTTTCACCTTCCACCATTGCTAGCCTCTCTAGTGCCGCGCAACTTTCGCCGGTACACAAAACCACCATATACCTTCCTCAAAACAGCCACCATACCTACCTATTATGGCATTTTCATAGCCATTCCGAGATATATTGCCATGCAACTCCCACCGTTTCATCTCATGACATGTGTCGTCACATTCATATTGCCATTGCATGATCGTAAGATAGCTAGCGAGATGTTTCAACGTCATACGCCAAGCTAAATCGTTGCACATCCCGGTACACTGCCGGAGGCATTTCCTATAGAGTCCTCATCGTTTTGAGCATTGAGCTATGAGTAAATTAAAGTGTGATGATCATCATTATGGAAAGAGGTCAAAGTGCCCAAACAAAAAAAAAGAGAGAAGGGACAATGCTACTATCTTTTTCCACACTTGTGCTTCATAATAGCACCATGTTCTTCATGATTGAGAGTCTCTTGTCTTGTCACCACCATATGCTAGTGGGAATCTTCATTATATAACTTGGCTTGTATATTCCAATGATGGGCTTCCTCAAAATTGCCCTAGGTCTTCATGGGCAAGAAAGTTGGATGCACACCCACTACTTCTCCTTTCGATCTTTCACATACTTATAGCTCTAAGTGCATCCATTGCATAGTAATCCCTACTCTTTCATATTGATATCTATTGATGGGCATCTCCATAGCCCTTTGATACGCCGAGTCGATGTGACCATCTCCTCCTTTTTGTCTCACAACCTCCACCACACTCTATTCCACCTATAGTGCTATATCCATGACTCACGCTCATGTATTGCGTGAGAGTTGAAAAAGATTTGAGAAAGTAAGAGTGCGAAAACAATTACTTGGCCAATACCGGCGTTGTGCATGATTTAAATTCGTTGTGTGGGGATGATGGAGTATAGCCATACTATGTGATTTTGTAAGGATAATTTTCTTTGGCCTTGTTATTTCAAAAGTTCATGATTACCTTGGTAGTTTGCTTGAAGTATTATTGTTTTCATGTCAATAGCAAACTATTGTTTTGAATCTTACGGATCTGAACATTCATGTCACATGAAAGAAGATACAAAGGACAAACATGCTGGGTAGCATTCCACATCAAAAATTAAGTTTTTATCACTTCCCTACTCAAGGACGAGCAGGAGTTAAGCTTGGGGATGCTTGATACGTCTCCAACGTATCTATAATTTTTGATGGTTCCATGCTATTATCTTGTCAAACTTTGGATGTTTTGTATGCCTTTTATATCTTTTTTGGGACTAACTTATTAACTCAGTGCCAGGTGCCAATTCCTTTTTTCCGTGTTTTTGACCCTTCCGAGAGGAGAATATTAAACGGAGTCCAAACGGAATAAAACGTCCGAAAAGATTTTTTTTCCGGAACAGAAGATACGCAGGGAGCTTGAGAACCAATACAGAGGGCACCAGGGGAGGCCAGAAGCCCCCTAGGCGCGGCGAGGGGGGCCCTCGCCTAGCAGGATTGTGGGCCCCCTTTGGCTCCTCTGCCCCTACTCCTTCCGCCTATAAATCCCCGAAAAATCCAAAACCACGAGAGAGATCCACGAAAATACTTTTCCGCCGCCACGAGCTTCCGTCTCCGCAAGATCACATCTGGGGTATGTTCTGGTGCCCTGCAAGAGGGGGGATTCGGATACGGAGGGCTTCTTGATCAACACCATTGCCTCTTCGATGATGCGTGAGTAGTTCACCATAGACCTTCGGGTCCATAGCTAGTAGCTAGATGGCTTCTTCTCTCTCTTGGATCTTCAATACAAAGTTCTCCATGATCTTCATGGAGATCTATCTAATGTAATCTTGTTTTGCGGTGTGTTTGTCGAGATCCGATGAATTGTGGATTTATGATCAGATTATCTATGAATCTTATTTGAGTTTCTTCTGATCTCTTATATGCATGATTTCATATCCTTGTAGTTCTCTTGGAGTTGTGGGTTTTGTTTGGCCAACTTGATCTATGATTCTTGCAATGGGAGAACTGCTTGGTTTTGGGTTCATACCGTTCGGTGACCTCACCCAGTGACAGAAGGGGTAGCGAAGCACGCATCGTGTTGTTGCCATCAAGGGTAAAAAGATGGGGTTTATATCTATTGAATGAATTTATCCCTCTACATCATGTCATCTTGCTTAAGGCGTTACTCTATTTTTCATGAACTCAATACACTAGATGCATGCTGGATAACGGTCGATTTGTTGAGTAATAGTACTAGATGCAGAAAGTATCGGTCTACTTGTCTCGGACGTGATGCCTATATGTATGATCATTGCCTTAGATATCGTCATGACTTTGCGCGGTTCTATCAATTGCTCGACAGTAATTCGTTCACCCACCGTAATATTTGCTATTCTGAGAGAAGCCTCTAGTGAACACTATGGCCCCCGGGTCTACTTCACATCATATTTTCAGCCCTACACTTTTACTCTGTTGCACTTTCCGCCTTCAGATCTCACCTTGCAATCAATCATGAAGGGGTTGACAACCCCTTTGTAGCGTTGGGTGCAAGTTTGCTGTTTTTGCGCAGGTACATTGGTGCCTCATTTTGATACTCCTACTGGATTGATACCTTGGTTCTCAAACTGAGGGAAATACTTACTGCTACTATGCTACATCACCCTTTCCTCTTCAAGGGAAAAAACCAATGCAAGCTCAAGAGGTAGTAGGCCCTGAGATACCTCTCCATCACACGGAGTGACAAATCCCAGTCTTGATTCGCGCCAAGCCAACAAACACCTTCAGACATACCTGTAGAGCACCTTTATAGTCACCCAGTTACGTTGTGACGTTTCGTGCACACAAGGTATTCCTTCGGTGTCCAGGATTGCATGATCTCATGGTCATACGAACAGATACATTGACATGCAGAAACGGTAGGAATAAACTGACACGATCATATGCTATGTTCATAGTTTGGGTCTTGTCCATCACATCATTATCCTAATGATGTGATCCCGTTATCAAATGACATCTCATGTTTATGGCCAGGAAACCTTGACCATCTTTGATCAAGGAGCTAGTCCTTCAGAGTCTCACTAGGGACACTGTGTTGTCTATGTATCCACAAATGTATTTGACTTTCCAATCGATACAATTCAAGCATGGATAATAAAAGATTTTCATGAACAAGGAAATATAATAATAACCAATTTATTATTGCCTCTAGGGCATATTTCGAACACATGGATATATGGACTTACAGATTATTCAAAGCAATAGTCCATATTTTGACTTGAAAACTTCAATACTGAAGCATATCAACAAGCAACCACGTCTTTCAAAATATCAACGCTAAAGAACGCTATCACTAGCCCATCATGCTTAATCATTGATCCATGCATGCAACACACCCAAATATTAGCTACATCCAATGCTCAAGTATGATAATAGTATTCCTTAGTTGGTGCTTTATAAGAGAAGATGGAGACTCAGATTCAAAATAAAAATTGCATAAAGTAAATAGATATGCCCTTTGCAGACGGCAGCAGAGATTTGTAGAGGTGCGAGAGCTCAGAGTGAAAAATTTAGAGATGAAATATTTTGGGTGGTATGCTTTTCTTGTCAACGAAGACGACTAAAAGTTTCCAATATTCTCCATGCTAAACAAATCATAGGCGGTTCCCAAACTGAAAATAAAGTTTATAACTTTTTCCACCATTCTTTCACATTGCAAGGTGATAACCTATAAGTATAGGGGATAAATTGTACCCTTTCTCGATAAGTAAGAGTGTCGAACCCAACGAGGAGCTAAAGGTAGAACAAATATTCCCTTAAGTTCTATCGACCACCGATACAACTCTACGCACACATAACGTTTGCTTTACCTAGAACAAGTATGAAACTAGAAGTACTTTGTAGGCGTGATAGGATAGCTTTGAAAGAAAATAAAGAACACGTAAATAAAAACTAGGGGTAGCAAAGATAAAGAAACAACTAAGTTGGTCTTAGTAGAGATCTTTTTGTCACAAGAAGGTTATTTGTCCCTAGGCAATCGATAACTAGGCCGGTAATCATTTATTGCAAATTTATATGAGGGAGAGGCATAAGCTAACATACTTTCTCTACTTGGATCATATGCACTTATGATTTGAACTCTATCAAGCATCCGCAACTAGTAAAGATCATTAAGGTAAAACCCAACCATAGCATTATAAGGTATCAAGTCCTCTTTACTCCCATATGCAACAACCCACCTACTCGGGTTTATGCTTCTATCACTCAAGCAACCCACCATAGGTAAATCATGAATACATTGCAACAACCTACAACAGGGATCCCTCACGCTTGCGTGACATGGAGAGCACCATAGGACATCACCAATAATAAAACATGCAACTCAAACCAATCATGATCATCAAATAACCCATAGGACAAAACGGATCTACTCAAACATCATAGGTTAGCCATACATCATTGGGAAATAATATATAGCATTGAACACCATGTTTAAGTAGATATTATAGTGGGGAGAAGGGTGTTACACCGCTGCATACAGGGGAGAGCGTCGGTGATGACAGCGACAAAGTTGTTGGTGTAGATTGTCGTCACGATGATGGCCCCGACGGCGTTCCGGTGCCACCGGGAGAGAGGAAGAGAGAGGCCCCCTCCTTATTCTTCCTTGACCTTCCCCATACATGGGTGAAGGTTTTCCCTCTGGTCCATGGCCTCCATTGCGGCGGAGGGGAGAGAGCCCCTCTGAGATTCGATCTCTCCCTCTATTTCTTTCTGTTTTTGCATTCCTGATTCTAGCGTGTCACCGTTTCTTATATTCCCGGAGATCCGTAACTCCGCTTGGGATGAACTTTTAACATGATTTTTACCTAGATATTAGCTTTCCTGTGGTGGAGGAAGGGCACCAACCGCCTTACGGGGTGGCCACAAGCCAGCCTGGCGCGCCCTACCCCCAGGCCGCGCCCCTCTGGCTTGTGGGCCCCTAGGGCACCGCCTTCTATTGATTCCACTTCCCAAAATTCACATATATTCAAAAAAATCTCCGTAAGTTTTTATCCCACTTGGACTTTGTTTGATATGGATTTTCTGATAAACAAAAAAACATGCAACAAATAGGAACTGACACTCGGCACTGGATCAATATGTTGGTCCAAAATATAGTATAAAAAGTTGCCAAAAGTATATGAAAGTTGTAGAATATTGTCATGAAACAATCAAAACTTATAGATACGATGGCGACGTATCAGCATTTCCATGCTTAATTCCTGCTCGTCCTCGATTAGGTAAATGATAAAAAAGATATTTTTTATGTGGACTGCTACCTAGCATAATATTGATCATATAATCTAATCATGGCATGGATATTAAGACACGAGTTATTCAAAGCAATAGTCTATCATTTGATATTAAGACAATAATACTTCAAGCATACTAATGAAGCAATCATGTGTTCCGAAAATATCATGCCTAAAATAAAGTTATCCCTACAAAATCATATAGTCTAGCTATGCTCCATATTCATCACAGAAAGTATTAAATCATGCACAACCCCGATTTTAGCCTAGCAATTGTTTCATACTTTAGTATTCTCGAACTTTATCAACTTTCACGCAATACATGAGCGTGAGCCATGGATATAACACTATAGGTGGAATAGAATATGGTGGAGGTTGTGGAGAAGACAAAAAGAAGGACATAGTCTCACATCAACTAGGCACGGGTTATGGAGATGCCCATCAATAGATATCAATGTGAGTGAGTAGGGATTTCCATGCAACGGATGCACTAGAGCTATAAGTGTAAGAAATCTCAAAAAGAAACTAAGTGGGTGTACATCCAACTCGCTTGCTCACGAAGACCTAGGGAAATTTGAGGAAGTCCATCATTGGCATATACAACCCAAGTTCTAGAATGAAAAATTCCCACTAGTATATGAAAGTGACAATATAGGAGACTCTCTATCATGAAGATCATGGTGCTACTTTGAAGCACAAGTGTGGAAAAAGGAATAGTAACATTACCCCTTCTCTCTTTTTTCTCCTTTTTTTATTTTCTCCTTTTTTGGTGGGCTTCTTTGGAAACGCCATAATAGGTAGGTATGGTGGCTATTTTTGAGGAAGGTATATGATGGCTGTTTTGAGGAATGTGGGTTTAATGCACCAGCGAAAGTTGCGAAGTACAAGAGAGGATAGCAAATGTGGAAGGGTGAGAGTGCATATAATCCATGGACTCAACATTAGTCATAAAGAACTCACATACTTATTGCAAAAATTTATTAGTCATCGAAACAAGGTACTACACGCATGCTCCTAAGGGATGGGTTGGTAGGAATTAACCATCGCGTGATCCCGACCTCCACAGAAAGGATGACAATCAATAAATGAATCATGCTCCGACTTCTTCACATAACGATTCACCATATGTGCATGCTACGAGAATCACAAAATTTAATACAAATATTTCTACCAACCCACGATTACTCACTAGCATGACTCTAATATCACCATATTTATATCGCAAAACTATTGCAAGGAATCAAACATATCATATTCAGCGATCTACAAGTTTTATGTAGGATTTTATGACTAACCATGTGAATGACCAACTCCTGTTAACTCTCTAAATAGATATAAGTGAAGCATGAGAGTTTAATTATTTCTAAAAATGATATGCCCACTCTCTAACAAATATATGTGAAGCAAAAGATCATTCTACAAATGACGGTTTTCTATGTGTAGAGCAACACGCAATCCAAACTTCAAATGATATAAGTGAAGCATATGAAGCATTCTATAAAGCCATACTCAAAATATATAAGTGAGGTGCAATGAGCCTTATATAAATAAACCAAGGACTTTCTCATACCATCATGGTGCATTACTAAAAGAAAAATAAAAAGCACACGACGCTCCAAGATTTGTGCATATCATGTGATAAATACAAATATAGCTCCAAGTAAAATTACCGATGGTTGTTAGAAGAAAGAGGGGATGCCTTCCGGGGCATCCCCAATCGTAGTTGCTTGGGAGTACTTGAATATTACCTTTGGGTGCCTTGGGCATCCCCAAGCTTAGTCTCTTTCCACTCCTTATTCCTTCATCCATTGCGATCTCGCCCAAAACTTGGAAACTTCAATCACACAAAACTTAACAAAACCCTCGTCAGATCCGTTAGCAATAATAAAGAAAATTACACCTTTAAGTACTATTTCCAACCAATTCATATTTTGTTTTTTCATTATATCTACTATAATATAACTTCTCCATGGCTTATACCACTGATACAATGGATAGTTTCACGAAAACAAGCAAAACAACGCATCAAGAACAAAATCTATCAAAAACAGGACAGACTGTATTAATCTGTACATTCACCATACTTATGTAACTCTAAAAATTCTGAAACATTAGGAAGAAATAAAAAATTCATAGAAGTACTGTGTATTTTTTTTAGAAACTTTTAACATTCTAGTAAAAAATGTAAATTCACGCACTATAGCCAAAGTTTTTGTTTTTGCACTGCATACACCAAATAGGCAATCTAATCATCCTAAAGGCAAATCTTGGCACATTATTTTTATAGTACAATGGATTTATACGAGGGATAATTATTTTTGATGAAAATTTTCTGTCATTAAGATTCCCAAGGTTTCCATGGGCATGAACAAAGTTCAAGGCATGCTCCCATTTTAACAATGCTCATCTCTCACTTTGACTTATCTTTTTGAAAAAGTTTTAGGTTTCCCTCTTTAATTTTTTTGTTTTTGTAAACTATATAAAATCACACAACAGAATAAAATGACTCTCGAAAACTTTTGGGTTGTCTCCCTGGCAGTGCTTTATTTAAAGCCATTAAGCTAGGTATAAAGTGCTCACATAATTGATCCACCCGGATCCCAAGCTATATCAAAGCCAATTTTAATTAACAATGATTTGTAATTTATTAGTGAGCAAAAAGTAACATATATCACACAACAACGAATTCTAACTCTCTTCCTATGCATCGGCGTGTTATAAAAGAACAATTCATGCACATAAAGTAAAGGCTATAAACAATTTCTTTCAATTTTATTGTATTGGAATCATAGAGAGGCGGAGATGTAGTTCCTCTCTCATAATAATTGCCAGTAGGAGTAGGAAGCACATGCATATTATATCTATCAAAATCATCATGTGTAATAGTAAAAGGCAACCCATCTATATAATCTTTAATAAGTGCAAACTTCTCCAATATAGTGTAGTTTGGAGAATTCAAAAATAATAATAGGACTATCATGTGTGGGTGCAATAGCAACAATTTCATTCTTAACATAAGGAACTATAGCAATTTCATCTCCATAATCATCATTCATATTGGCATCATGTCCACAATCATAGCAAGCATCAAGTTCGTCAAAAAGGGATGTTTCAAATGAATCCAAGGGATCATAGCAATTATCATAGTATTCATCCTTTGGTAATCACGAAGGGAAATTAAACAATGTATGAGTTGAAGAGTTACTCTCATTAGAAGGTGGGCACGGGTAGCTAATCCACTCTTCCTCTTTTTGTTCTTCGCTCTCCTCCTCATCTTTTTCATCCAATGAGCTCACAGTGTCATCAATTTCTTCTTCCATAGATTCCTGCAAAATATTAGTCTCCTCTTGGACAGCGGAGGAGTCCTCAATATATGGCTTAACATAAGCATTAGAAGCATGGTTTTCATAGCAATATTTAAGTATGGCAAAACTTTCAGATTTGTAAAGAGTAGCCTCATACTTTTCAATCAAAGAAGCAATTTCATAGGCACCCTTAAAAGCAACAAATTCTTCAATTTGCTCAATATAATAGTAATTATAAACACCCTTGGCATAAGAAGTACGATTTCATTATCCATACACTCACATTGATAGGGAAGGTGTTTTTTAGGGTCTTCAGAACAACAAGTAAAATCATAAATTTTGCATAAATTCCAAGCATAGCATTGCAAATTATTAATATGATGCCGTAATAGTTTTCCTTTCTGAGATAAGCGGTGTCGCACATAATAAGGATGCTCATTTAACAATTTGCCCCCAACTAAGCTAGTTGGGGTTTCAGCACGAGCACAAATGGATCGAAGATGACCCAAGTAATATTCTTCGGTGGTATGGAACACTAGTGGTTCCTCAACTTTTGGAGCAGCAAGTACATCTAATTTTTTTGGTATTTCTTGTTCCATATCCATAACTAAATATAGAGAACAACTTAAACAACAAATAAAATCTACTTAGTGATAAAGCAAACAAGTACACACGAGAATATTCAACCCACGCTATTGCTCCCCGGCAACGGCGCCTGAAAAAGGTCTTGATAACCCACCAGTATAAGGGATCAATTGTGTCCTTTCTCAACAAGTAAGAGTGTCGAAGCCAACAAGGAGCTAAAGGTAGAACAAATATTCCCTCAAGTTCTATTGACCACCGATACAACTCTACACACACTTAACGTTTGCTTTACCTAGAAGAAGTATGAAGCTAGAAGTAATTTGTAGGCGTGATAGGATAGGTTTGCAAGAAAATAAAGAACAATAAATACAAACTAGGGGCAACAAAGATAAAGAAACAACTAAGGTGGTCTTAGTAGAGATCTTTTTGTCACAAGAAGGTTATTTGTCCCTAGGCAATCGATTACTAGACCGGTAATCATTATTGCAATTTTATATGAGGGAAATAATAAGCTAACATACTTTATCTACTTGGATCATATGCACTTATGATTGGAACTCTAGCAAGAATCCGCAACTACTAAAGATCATTAAGGTAAAGCCCAACCATAGCATTATAAGGTATCAAGTCCTCTTTACTCCCATATGCAACAGCCCACCTACTCGGGTTTATGCTTCTATCACTCAACCCTACAACAGGGATCCCTCACACTTGCGCGACACAGAGAGCACCATAGGACAACACCAATAATAAATCATGCAACTCAAACCAACCATGATCATCAATCAACCCATAGGACAAAAAGGATCTACTCAAACATCATAGAATAGCCATACATCATTGGGAAATAATATATAGCGTTGAGCACCATGTTTAAGTAGAGATTACGGTGGGGAGAAGGGGTGTTACATCGCTGCATAGAGGGGGAGAGAGTCGATGATGACAACGACGAAGTTGTTGGTGTAGATCGTCGTCACGATGATGGCCCCGGCGGCGTTCGTGTGCCACCGGGAGAGAGGGGGAGAGAGCCCCCCTCCTTATTCTTCTTCCTTGGCCTTCCCCCTAGATGGGATAAGGGTTTCCCCTTTGATCCATGGCCTCCATGGCGGCGGAGGGGCGAGAGCCCCTCCGAGATTAGATCTCTCTCTCTTTTTCTTTCCGTTTCTGTGTTCCTCATTCTGGCTTTTCACCGTTTCTTATATTTCCGGAGATCCGTAACTCCGTTTGGGCTTAAATTTTAACACGGTTTTATCCGGATATTAGCTTTCTTGCGGCGAAAGAAGTTCACGAACTGCCTTACGGGGTGGCCACAAGCCAGCCTGGCGCGCCCTACCCCCAGGTCGCGCCCCTTTGGCTTGTGGGCCCCTCGGGCACCGCCTTCTATTGATTCCACTTCCCAAAATTAAAATAAATTCCAAAAAACCTCCGTAATTTTTATCCCGTTTGGACTTTGTTTGATACGGATTTTCTGAGAAACAAAAAAATGCAACAAAGAGGAACTCACACTGGGCACTGGATCAATATGTTAGTCCCAAAAATAGTATAAAAACTTGCCAAAGTATATGAAAGTTGTAGAATATTGGCATGAAACAGTAAAAAAATATAGATACGATGGAGACGTATCGCACGGCTTGCCAAATCCATGGGTACCATCCATACCAACACTTTCCAAGGAATTTAGTATTTGACAATATAAAATAAATTTTCTTTGCATTTCGTGACTAGGCATCCCTATTACCGCCATACTCTCGTGCGATGACAAGTGAATAAACACTCATCTTGAGAATAACCTATTTAACATGGAAGACACCGGCCACCCCTCGTCGCTTTATGAGCGGTACGAGCACACAAAATAGAAATTTATTTTTAACATTAGAGTCGACACTTACAAATTTACTTGGAATGGCGTTGATATATCGCATATAGGTAGGAATGGTGGACTCATTTGGCACAACTTTGGGTGTTAGGATTTGGATGCACAAGCAGTATTCCCGCTTAGTACAAGTGAAGGCTAGCAAATAGATGGAGAAGGGCCCAACCAAGGAACAAAAACCATCATAAGTGAACATTAAACATAACTAACACCGAGTAATGCAACACAAGTAGGATGTAATTTCATAGCATAGTTATTGACTTCTTGTGCATGCATAGGAAATCACTATCCTTAACACCAATATTCTTACTAAAGCATAATTACTCATCAACATAACTCACATACCACTATCTTCATATCGCAAAACTACTGCAAAGAATCAAGTTTAACATCCAATGATCTTCATTGAAGTTTTTACTATATCTCGCCTGGATATATATCACTTTGGTACTAATTACATTTAAATAAAATTGCCATTGCAAATAATAAGCTCTCAAACAAATATAAGTGAATAACGAGAGCACAAGTTTCTTTAAAATATTCAACTCTCAAAATAATATAAGTGAAGCAAGAGAGGATTTCATCAAAATTCCAACTAACCCTCAAAATAATCTTAGTGAAGCATGATATCAAATTTCTTCAAAATAATAGGGTCACCGTGCTAAAAAAGATATAAGTGAAGCGCTAAAGCAATTCCATGGCTCTACAAAATTTAAGTGAAGCATATAGAGCGATTCTAACAAATCATAGCATATTTTGGATCTCTCAAATGAGTGTCTCCAGCAAGGTTTATTATGACAAAATAACCACCAAAGAAATAAAAGACTCATATAATACAATACGCTCCATGCAAAACTCATGATATGTGACGAATAAAAATATAGCTCCAAGTAAAATTATCGATGGTTGTTAGAAGAAAGAGGGGATTCCTTTCGGGGCATACCCAAGCTTAGTTGCTTGGTACTCTTTGGATATGACCTTGGGGTTCCATCAGGCATCCCAGATCTTAGGATTTTATCACTCCTTATTCCTTAATCCATCGTGATCTCACCCAAAACTTGAAGACTTCAATCACACAAAACTCAACAAAACTATCGTGAGATCCGTTAGTATAAGAGAACCAAACTTTACTTTAGATATTGTTGAAAACCTATTCCAATTTTGTTTTTGCATTATACCTACTGTATTATAACTTCACCATGGCTTATACCACCAATACAAACTATAAAATCATCAAAATAAGCACATAGCGCAAAGAAAACAGAATCTATAAAAACCAGAACATTCTATAAAGATTCGAAATTTACGCATATTTTTGTAACTCCAAAAAATCTTAACAATTACGAAAACGTAGGTAATTTCTATATAAATTTTGTTTAAGAAATCTAGACACTTTTGACACTTATGTGATTTTTAGATTTTCTCCTACTGGACGCAAAAGTTTCTGTTTTCCAACAAGATTGAAGCAACTATCACCCACATGATCCTAAATGTTTTACTTGGAACAATCACTATTTAAAACATGAAAAACACAATCATAACAGTAGCATAATTGTGAAAACACTCAAGAACATAAACAAAAAGTGAAAAATAAATTTTATTCATTGGGTCGCCTCCCAACAAGCGCTATCAGCTTACGCCCCTAGCTAGGCATAAAGCATAGATTTTAAGTATTCTCATCTTTAGTTTCAAGCTCCTCAATCACACATCCATAATTCCTTAGAGGTCTAGCATGCATATTCTCAAAAATTACACTCCTAGAAACAAAGTTGAAGAATTCGTTCATATGAGGAGGTTCATTCAAGTTGAAGTGAGCCCTAATGATCTTAAGATCTACGTTGTTGCTAGAAGAGGCACCCTTGTTCTTGGGAGTTTGGGTAGTTTTCTTGCCAACAGGAGTTTTCTCAAATGTTTCAATGAAAGAAAAAGTTGTGCTTAAGTTACTAAAGATTTCCTCTAATTTATCAATTCGAGCAGGACTCTCTACTACCCTTTCATTAGTTATGGGTGATTTCTCTTTCACCATGTTAATAGCTTCTCCCATCTTTGAACAAATACGATTAACAAGATCTTGCACCCTTTTATCTAAATTTTCAACATGCTCTTTGGTAAGAATTTTCTTTTCAATAGCGTATAACCTTTGCATAACATGCTCAATATTTAAAAATGTTTTAGTTATCATGATAGGCAGAGACTCCAATAAACTTCCCATGGCATTGAGAGCAGCTCAAGGTGGACAACTTAAGAATATTTCCCCCGATGATAGTGTCAAGAACAAATCTATACCAAGTAGTAATTCCCACATAATTTTTTTGAACAAGAACGATAGTAGATTGCTTGTGGATAGATCTATCATGATCATTGCAAATCCTATACCAAGCATCTTTCAGACTTTCTCCTCCCCTTTGCTTAAAACCGAGAACTACAATCGCACGGGTGCTCACAGCGAGGGAGGATTTTGCCATAGCGATAAGCAAACAAGAGATCCAGCAAGAACGTGGCAAACGAAAGAAGGCAAATGGAAAGGCAAATTTTGTGAAGTGGGGGAGAGGAAAATGAGAGGCAAATGGCAAACAATGTAATTGCAAGGAGATGATAGTTTATGTGTAGGAACCTGATAGATCTTGACTTGATATTCCCCTGCAACGGCGCTAGAGATCTTGAGTCCCCACTGATTTGCAGTGGTTTCCCTCCAAGCTTAAAGGTATCAATCCATAGTTAGGAAACTAAGGTATCAATCTAGTAGGAAGATGCACAAGACAATGTAAGCGGTACATGCACACAAATATCAAATCATCGCAACACAACACATGTCGGAGTTGTGAATCCCTCATGGGTAAAATAAAATAGTAAAAAGATAGATTGGTAGATGCAAATAAAACAACACAAGGTATTTTTGGTTTTTTCGATAATATAGATCTAAAAATAAAAGTGCAAATAAAATGGAAACGTGAATAGAAAAATAGAGATTGCATATAAATGATGTAAAATAGACTCGGGGGCCGTAGGTTTCACTAGTGTCTTCTCTCGAGAAAATAGCGAACGGTCGGTAGACAATTACTGTTGAGCAATTGATAGAAAAGCAAAACATTATGACGATATCCAAGACAATGATCATGTATATAGGCATCACGTCCAAGACAAGTAGTCCAACTTCTTCGTGCATCTAGTTCTATTACTCCACACGTTGACCGCTATCCAGCATGCATATTGTGTATTAAGTTCATGAAGAAACGGAGTAATGCTTTAAGAATTATGACATGATGTAGACAAGATCTATTCATGTAGGAATAGACCCCATCATTTTATCCTTAATAGCAACTATACATCCGTGTCATGCCTCTTTCTGTCAGTGAGATTGAGCACTGCAAGATCGAGGATTTGTTATGTAAATAGCTATATGTTCATTTCCATTATGAATCGCAATTGTATGGACAACCATTCTGGGTAGAACGCTCGATGCCCGGGACCACGTTACTATTGTTTCTTTCTCCTCCTTCATATTGACCTTTACTAATTAACCAATTTCTTTACGCTGGGGTGGATCCTAAGGATATACCACTTCCTCATGAATTTATCTTGAATCGGGACCTTTTGGCTCAACTTTATCCTAGTTTTGCCGAAGGAGAAACCCCTTTTTTCACTTCAAATTGGTCCAAATACGCAGAATTTTGGAGGACTAGATCTAGCAATCCATACAAGATATGACCAACTGCCATCCTACCTCCTCTACTTTTTTGACAACTCATCTTTTTGTCCGAGTAGTCTTTCAGTGGCATGTTTCAGTCCTCTTCCCCATTACTTAAAAAAAGTGAGCCACCGGTTCAGGTACAAGATACTATCATTACCGCCTGGACAATTAGATAGCCAACCCGTAATTGAAGTGACCCAATTGCAAGAGCGGAGATCTACCAACTGAGCTATATCACCACCCCCCGAGCCAAGTGGAGTATGCATAAAAGAGTCAGATGGTTCTTCTATTCTTTTACCTGGTGCAGCTGGGCCATCCTGGACTTGAACGAGAGACCTCACCCGTGAAGTAAATCATTGCCCCTACCATCCAACCCCCATCACAAAGTACATCTTCCCATTGCAACATAAAAAAGATCAAGTTGGCCAGACAAAACCCAAATATCGGAGAATAAATACGAGGCTATAATAATCAAGGATGTATATAATTTCATAGATATGATCATAAAATCACTATTCATCGGATCCCAACAAACACACCACAAAATATATAGTTACATCAAATAGATATCCAAGAGACCATTGTATTGAGAAGCAAAATGAGAGAGAAAGACATCTAGCTATTGATGTTTTTTCCTTCGCAGAAAATCAATTCGAGATGAAGTCCAAATGCCACGAGACTTTTTGGAGACTTTTTTTTGGACTAGAAGGAAACTTGGGGACCAAGGATGATCACCACAGGAGGCCGAGGTGGCCCACTAGGCAGCAATGCGCGCCCAGGGCCCCTAGCGTTGCCTGCTGTGTAGTGGGGTCCTCCACCGCGTGTGAGCTCTATAAATACCCCAATATTCCAAAAAACTTGAGTAGTCTAGAAAAATAGTTTCAGACGCCGCAAGTTCCAGAAGCCACAAAATCCAATCTAGAGCCCGTTCCAGAGAGGAACACAATCACGGAGGGGTTCATCATTTTGGGGACCCTAACTCATAAGTCGTGGTCAGCGAATGCACGTGTACACTGATCCTAGAGATCAATGCTCACTAAACACACAGAAGGTGGATTACAAGAGTCTTACATCCATACATATCATATGATACAAACAAAGACCATTATGGTTAAGTCTTACATAGATAGGGCCTTGAAGGCCGACACACCAAACATAACTAGTAGTGGAAATATTGAACGAAAGCGTGAACCCATGCCATCTGCCTTAACCTACTGACATTCTAACTAGGAAGCGTCCTAGTTCGCATGTTCTTCACCAACAAACTCTTCTCCATATTCCTGCTCTTCCATGCCTCACTAATTAAATAACTATTGGCAAGCCAATGAGTACTTTGAATATACTCACAAGAAACCCATGTTGTGGAACAAGGCAATAACAATGCATGATATAGCACTAATAGGTAAATTGTGGAAAGCAGATTTTCAAGTGCAATGACATGATCAATCTCTAGTGAGGGCATGCATCATGAGGTGACGTCCCTTGCAGAGCTTCACGGACTCCTTAATGAGGTTGTGAGCTAGACTGTCGGTGGAGAGCCTAAACTAGGTCTAGAATCTGACTGGGGTTCCATCCTCGTGGTACGGAATCAACATCCAACTCTCGCCAATATCATCTTTCTCGAAAGGGAAGTGGTGAGTAGACGGCTCGTCAGCCATCTCTAGGATGATGTCTCGAAGGTGGATGAGTGCCTTCCGCGAGCTGTCTCAACTGCTAACGCCAGAGTCTCCATCCGTGGCCCTTAAAAGAACCGACTCATCGGGGAGTCGTTTGCCTTCACGACCACATCAACTTGGTACTCCTTCATGGTGGCATCGACCCAGTGCTCGAGGTAGAGGAAAACGGGTTATCGGCGGAACTGGCACGTCTCCAGGTTGTCCTCAAGGAGTAGGGGAAAGCCGGATGCTAGGAGGTCTTCGGGTACGATGACCATCTACAAAGTTTAGGGGAGGGTGTCACTAAAGCTTTTGAAAATAGAGTGGAAGAGGTAAGAAGTGCAGAAACTCCTAAGTATAGATGCTAGGTATAGTTTCTTGAAAGGGGTTTATGTTGGGGAACGTTCCATGGGAAACAAAAAATTTCCTACGCACACGAAGACCTATCATGGTGATGTCCATCTACGAGTGGAGATTTGGATCTACATACCCTTGTAGATCGCACAGCAGGAAGCATTAAGAAACGCGGTTGATGTAGTGGAACGTCTTCACGTCCCTCGAACCATCCCGCGATCCGTCCCACGATCCGTTCCGATCTAGCGCTGAACGGATAGCACCTCCGCGTTCAGCACACGTACAGCTCGACGATGATCTCAGCCTTCTTGATCCAATAAGCAAGACAGAGAAGTAGATGAGTTCTCCGACAGCGTGACTGGGCTCTGGTGGTGGTGATGATCTACTCCTGCACGGCTCCGCCCGAGCTCCGCAGTCATCCGGTCTAGAGGTAAAACTACGTGGTATAGGTTTGAGTTGCACGTGGCAAAGTTGTGTCTCAAATCAGACCTAGACCACCAACATATATAGGAGGGAGGGGGAGGGCTAGCCTTGAGGCACAAGGCCTTAAGATGCGCCGGCCAAGGGAGGAGGAGGAATCCTCCTCCAATTTGTTTTGGGAAGGAGGAGTCGTCCTCTTCCGTCCCACCTCCCTCTTTCCCTTTTTCTTTTGTTTTTGTTTTGGTATTTTCTTATGTGGCGCCATGGGCCCCTTGGCCTGACTCCACCAGCCCACTAAGGACTTGTGGCGCCACCCTAGTGCCTTGGGCTCACTCCCGGGTGGGTGGGCCCCTCCCGATGAACTCCCGACACCCATTCGTCACTCCCGGTACACTCCGGAATTGCCCGAAACTTTCCGGTGACCAAATGAAACCATCCTATATATCAATCTTCATTTCTGGACCATTCCGGAAACCCTCGTGACGTCTGTGATCTCAATCGGGACTCCGAACACCATTCAGTAACCACACATATAACTCAACTATATTAAAACATCATCGAACCTTAAGTGTGCACACCCTGCGGGTTCGAGAACTATGTAGACATGCCCTGAGGCACTCCTCGGTCAATATCCAATAGCGGGACCTGGATGCCCATATTAGATCCTACATATTCTCTGAAGATCTTATCGGCTGAACCTAAGTGTCAAGGATTCATATAACCCCGTATGTCATTCCCTTTGTCCTTCGGTATGTTACTTGCTAGAGATTCGATCGTGGGTGTCTGCATACCTATTTAAATCTCGTTACTGGCAAGTCTCTTTACTCGTTCCGTAATACAAGATCCCGTGACTTACACTTAGTCACATTGCTTGCAAGGCTTGTGTGTGATGTTGTATTACCGAGTGGGCCCCGAGATACATCTCCGTCACACGGAGTGACAAGTCCCAGTCTTGATCCATACTAACTCAATGGACACCTTCGGAGATACCTGTACAACACCTTTATAGTCACTCAGTTACGTTGTGACGTTTGATGCACACAAGGTATTCCTCCGTTGCCAGTGAGTTATATGATCTCATGGTCATAGGAATAAATACTTGACACACAGAAAACAATAGCAATAAAATGACACGATCAATATGCTACTTTCGTAGTTTGGGTCTAGTCCATCACATGATTCTCCTAATGATGTGATCCAGTTATCAAGTGACAACACTTGCATATAGTCAGAAAACCTTGACTATCATTGATCAATTGGCTAGCCAACTAGAGGCTTGCTAGGGACATTGTTTTGTCTATGTATCCACACATGTATCTATGTTTTCTTTCAATACAATTATAGCGTGGATAATAAACGATTCTCTTTAAATAGGAAATATAATAATAACTATTTATCATTGCCTCTAGGGCATATTTCCAACAGTTTATCCTAACTAACGTCCATGCCAACTAAGGCTTCCTAAAGTCACGATGGCTCTCATACCAGCAATGTGGGGACCCAGACTCATAAGTCGTGATCACTGAATGCATGTGTACAATGATCCCCGAGATCAATGCTCACTGAACATATCGAAGCTGGATTACAAGAGTCTTACGTCCATACATAATGTCTAATACAAATTGAACCATTATGGTCAAGTCTTACATAGATAGGGCCTCCAAGGCCGACACACCAAACATAACTAGCAGCAGAAATCTTGAATGAAAGCGTGAACCCATGCCATCTACCTTAACCTACAGGCATCTTGACTCAGAAGCGTCCTAGTTTTCATGTTCAACACCGATGAACTCTTCTCCATATTCCTGATCTTCCATGCATGGAGAATTAAATAACCAGTGGCAAGCCAATGAGTACTTTCAATGTACTCGCAAGCAATCCATGTTGTGTCACAAGGCAATAACAATGCATGATATATCCTTAATAGGTAAATTGCGGAAAGCAGATTCTCAAGTGCAATAAATTGATCAATCTCTGGTGAGGGCATGCATCATGAGGTAACGATGTCCATAAGAACAGGTTAAAGATATCAATATTAGCTTAGGGTCGAACATCCCATGTCCACCCATCACGCCAAGTCGTGTGACTTAGCCCTTGAATCATATTGCCATATTTCTTACACAATCACTTTCAGACACACGCACACTTGGTTTGTGCGAAAATTTCTGGATGTAGTATAAGCAGCACCACCCAACTGTCCTTGATCGTGGACATGGCTATTCGAATAGTTTAACACTATGCAGAGGTTGCGTGTTGTACCCACAAGACTCGGGGAACTTCCACGTCATCCACGACTCACAGTATATTACATACTCGAGGTAAGCACCCGAACAATGACTTTCCCCTGGCGACCCTAAACAAAGAGTCCACTCGTTGGTCCCATCCCTCGTGATGTACATCATACGAGCCTCGCTCTAGATCATACCATCCATGAGGGTACGCAACAGTGTTCCTGATGTCTGTAAAAATAGTTTGCCCTACCTGGCACGACCCCATCTCGAGAGTGACCACGCCACTCCCGCCACTATTAATGCAGGCTCTTTGATAGCATCGATCAAAGTAATCAACAAAGTAAGGGGTATCGTGGTCACGCATGTGAGGTTGAGACAGTCGACAAATCTTAAATCTCTCATGTTTTCAAAACCACATACGCAACTTGCCTCGGTACTCCACTTCTTTCTCAAGTGGTTACCTAGCTCAACACCATCTCCCTTGGGCAATAGTGGCACCCGATGGGGTTTTCTTAAAATCTTTGAAACATTTTCTTTCATCGTCACCATGCATATTACCATCCCATTTGTGTAGCATCTACTAACAACCTAACTACTTCCCACCCGCGCAACCCTCATAGAAGGTAGGGTCATGACCAAGTGCAAGTATCAACAAGGAGTTTTCTCGAAGACAACCCACCAAGGTGGTCATCGATTCAACATGATTCAAATGAAACAACGTAGAGTTCTATATAGCATGAAATAAAATGGTTCTTAAACATGGTCAAAAGGTTGCTTGCCTTGCTCAACAAAGTCTCCGGGGTCTTCAAAGTTTTCTGGTCCAAGCCCTTCATCAACCACGCAATCCATCATCCCAACTATAATAGAAATAATAAGCCCACGACAAAAACAGGAAAAATAACACGCTCAGAAAAATGTTAACCAACTTTTGTAAAATACTAGGGTGAGTATATGCTTTGTGAAAAATACTGGAGTTTGGTTTTGAAGTGTAAAAAGTATTAAAAGGCATTTTAACAGATAATTAAAATATTAAAAACTAGGTTTCTAAATAAAACAGTGTGTAAAAGTTTTTGTGAAAATTAAACAAGTTATACCATTAAATAGCTTAGGTTTTTATAATATTTTAGGAATTGGAACGATTGCATTTGGACGAATATTCATTTCTAGGGGATTTTTACAAGTTTCGGATAATAAAAAAGAAAAAGGGCATTGTGCCTCCTCGGCCAAAAGCTGCTGGCCGAGCCGGCCTAGCCGGCGAAACCAACCCATGCCCGCCCGACAAGGTTTAAACCCGGTAGGCGGGGCCCAGCCGCAAGTAGCACAGATGGGAGGCGAGGGAGCGGTGAGGATGACAGGTGGACCCCAACTATCATCTTCAACCTAGAGACAGGGAGGGGCAGCAAGCTCACCGACGACGCTAGAGGTCACGCAAAGGGCAGTTGGAGGCGGGAATGGAACCAGCGTGGACTCGTTGTTCCAGTGGTGGTCGAGGGAGCAGGAGGGGTGGCTGGAGTCGCTGACAACGTGGAGGCCGCGATGGAGGGCTTCGGGAGGTGGTCGCCGTCGATGAACCCAACTTCAAAACACATGGGGAAGAGGGGCAAAGTGACCACGGAAGGAAGGGGGCCCGAAGGAGAGCAATGGAGGGCCGGGGAGTGGCCGTACCCCGAGATCGATGGTTTCCCGACGCGGCGGAGCTCTGGTCGATCCTGAGCATAGGGAGATTGAGGGGAGGATTGGGTTGCTCTAGGACTCGATTGGGAGAAGGGAAGAGAGACCAGAGGGGAGAGAGGGTCTCAAAGGGGCTATATATAGGCGGGGCACGATACCACCATGGACCCATGCGCCAAGGTAGGCTGCAACGGTCACTCTGGGCACGGGAAAAGAAATGGGCGGCTCAGGGGTCCTCCTGGGGTCGTCCATGACCACAGGGAGGGAAACAAGAGAGGGGAGCACGCGCATGCAAGGGAGGGGATTAGCCGAGAGGGGTGGCCACAACGCCTGCTACAGGAGGTGAGAGAGGGAGAGAGGTGGCTCCCGACACACTAGTGTGTCGCAGACGCCAAGGGGCCTCAACTGGCGCGAGGGGGGGGGGGCGCTCGAGACAGCTAGGGGATGGGCAAGAAGGAAGTGAGCGCTCGGCCGATGCTTTAGCATGCTCCAGAGTGCGCGTATGGCCGGCATGAAAAAAGCTGAATGGGGGAGTAAACAAAAGGGGGAGGGGCATGGGATGCTCTCGAGGTCGGCCAGAGGAGAGAGAGAAGAGAGAGAGAGAGGGGGAAAGTGGTTGTCCAGAGAGAAGCAAGTGGACTTTAAACCCCTCAAACATGCATGTAGACGTTGGGGTGGCTACTCGGGGTGCTTTCGGTCTCACGGAAGCTATGGTAAAAATCTGGCGTGAAGGAGAATAGCTTTGGATGCCCTAGCAGTAGTTTTAGGATTATGTCAAAAGGTGTTTGATGGGGTTTTGGGCAAGAACCCCTTTCCCAATTGCTGTGAAACTTAACAGGATGGAATTGTAGGGACCCCGATCCTAAGCCATAGAAATCCAGCCTGTAACACATCGCATCCCTTTGTGGTCTCACGCACGGTTAACTCCACGGCTGCAGCCTTACCTTAGACGGGACCGTTTGCGTCTTTTGACTCACGTATGCGATAGTGTCGCTAGCAATCCAATGTCAAAGAACCCGGATCGACATGTCTAGTCATAAACCAAAGTGGCAGTACCGCACAAGGACAGACATACATGACCCAACAAAGGAGGTGTCGGTCATCAGCGAATGTAGACGAGTCGTAGCAAGCTACAAGGACTCCATTACATCGCGTGACATTTCCCCAAAGGGGACAGACACAGCAGCTAAGAAAGACACATGCCGGTCAACCAATGTGTCCGGAGCAGTAGCGAACTACCAAGGCTCGTTGGATCACAAAGGGGCATTTCCTTGTAAGGAATGCTACTAAAGCTCACGACTAGGTAATCGAACCCCATGCATATCAAGTACGACACACGTACGCATGGCATACCGATATGTATAGATACATCGATGGCATCACAACATAACCATAAACATACAAGCTTTATTTAAGAGGATCGGAAGAGCCACACACATAATATTACACATTAAGGGTCTCACGACCCATAATAGCAGTCATTCAGTTACAAGCCAGCGGAAGAGTTATAAACTGTGTGAGTACAGACAGGACAACTAGATGGCACATGGCCTGACTATACTACAGATCCAACGTAGGGCCAGATCGTAGCCGGGACACCAGCTACTCATCGTCGTCGATGTCTACGAAGAACCCTCCATTAGGGTCATTAGCAACCTCTGCAACATGTATTAAGCAAACATGAGTACGAAGGTACTCAACAAGACTTTAGGACAACTAACTACTCATGCAAGGTATCAAAAGGTATTGTGGGGTTTCATGCGGAAAGCCAGCATTTGACTCGTGGCTAGACAACTTGCATTTTTAAATAATTTTGACAACTTGATTTCTCGCACACGAGTCCACTAACACCACAACAATATACTATCGTGGAATCATTCTGTCTCCGTACAGAAATGCCGTCCACGACACTCACGCTTATCTTAGCAATTTTATGAGTAGCCATTGAAATTATCTATGAACAACATATGTCTCCAAGTAGTCCATATCCGCGGACGCGGCTATTCGAATAGTTCATAACCCTGCAGGGGTGTACTTCGTCACACACGCACTCGCCACTTATCGCCATGTGCATGTCATGCACCTCGGCAACCTTCAAGCGGAAGCCCAGCGAGGGAGTCGGGCACGACCGTTAACCACACTAGTACCTAGTCCAGGTTTATCGCCTATCTGAGAGTAACCCGTACGGAAGTCCGGCCGAGGTTTCCGCCACGGCCTCAAACGATGTGCGCAGGGTTCCCAAGCCCACCACCCGGGTGCCACTTGGTACACCGTGCCACTGCCTACCGCATCACGGTCCACCTCTCAGGTCAGCACCATGCACGGCCTCCAGCATTACTATAAACACCAGAAACTACTTGCAACTCCTGGACCGAGTACTAAGCGATTAATAGGCCGAGCGGGGTCATATTTCAGGGTCCAGCATGTGGTAGTATCTAGTCTTGGATTACATCCACGGAACTCAGTTCCTAAGGACGGTTCCAATGAAACAACCCGCCATGTACTCCTACACAGCCTTTCACCGGTACCTTTACCAAATCAAGTTCAACACACAACCTTTGCTCACCGAACACATTCTCACAATTCTGTTCATCTCCCAGATGACAGACCATACACAACTCTAAGCATAGAATGCATAGCAGGATAAGGCACAACATAGCTCAAGCAACTATCAGGTATGCTAGGTTGCAAGGTTCGGCTATTTACTGTGACAAGGTTAGGTCATGCAAAGGAAGTGGGTTCAAATAACGTGGCAAAAGCAGTTGAAGCATTTGATCCTAATGCAATAAATAAGTGCAGGAGCAAGAACATGGGAATTATCGGGATGATCAAAAGGGTTGCTTGCCTTGTTGCTCAGAGGAGGAACGATATCCGTCAGACGGATATTCGGTGGAATCCGGGGGTGCGGAGCCTACCGAAAAGAATGGTAACATTCAATAACAATCATATGCAATCAAAATGATGCATGAGCATGGCATGAGAATGCAAAGTGATAAGTTATTATTTTCAACATGTATTAGGTTTAGAGTTGATTTGAATCACATTCGAATAGCAATTCAAACGGGGTATTCTCGGATACCGGTTTAATTGATTCGACCTGATGCTCAGATCAACTTGATGTTAGCATGCATGAAATGTCATGTTAATGTACTGATTTGTAACTAGGACAGTGTGTGATCATGGCAACCATATTGAAATTTGAATATTTTCCAAATTCCATTTATAAAGTAATTATAAGAGTTGAATTATTCCTTATTCTACATGTTAGGGTTCTGTAACTTTTTCAAACATGGTTGAAAATAGCATAATCAGAATCCTTGAATTTTTCTGATACTTTTTCATATATAAATTATTTTCATTGGAGTTACAGATTAATTTCTATGATTTTTACAAGTTTTAGCAATTTCCTGGAATTATTTCTATACTGATAATTCTCTTTATTGCATCAGACTGACGTCAGCACGTCAGCCGACCTGTTCAGGTCAAACCTGACAGGGGGGCCCCACTGGTCAGCCTCTCTGGGCCTAATCCCGCGCTGACCAGTCCCTAAACCGAGTTGACTTGGCCTTGGGCCCACTGTCAGCGACAGATTAAGCTCCTAATCTACTGGGTTAGCTTTGCCACGTCGACCCCCACCGGAGCATGGCCGGCGGCGACCACGGGCACGGCGGAGGGCTCGCCGGAGGAAGCTAGACTGCGCATCGGCCGTCGGTTTTGGGCGCAGGAAGCAGCTACGGGTAGCTCGTGCAACGCCGCATCTAGCGGGGGCATCAGGGGAAGCTAGGGTCGCCGGGAGGGGCGCCGGCGACGAGCCGAAGCAGCGGCCGAAGCTCGGCCTTCCATGAGAGACGGCTCTAGGGCACGGGGAGGGCAGCTGGGGGGCTCATCATACTCCTGGAGGCTCTAGGAGCTCGAACCCTAGCTCGAGCGCGTGGATCAGACACCACAGCGACGACGACGACATGACCGGCGGCGAGGAGCTCTCGGCCTTGGTGGGGAACGGGGCTATGATGCACAGGAGAGCGTGGGGCGAGAGGGGAAACGACGACGAGCTCACGGCGGTTCCGATGGTGCTGCTGAGGGGCTCGGGGCTGCGCCGGAGGGAGCGAATTGACGGGAGAGTTCCGGCGACCGGAGGTGGAAGACGATGGCGTTGGGGCGGTGCAGAGCTCGGGGAAGCTTCGGCTTCTGCAGAGAGGACCGGCGCGACGAGGCGGAGCTAACGGCGTGCTCAGCAAGAGGAGGCTAAGGCTAGGGGCACGGGCAGCTCGAGCTTTGCTCGGCTCCAATGGCGGCAACAGGAAGGAGGAAGAGATCCAGGAGGAGGGAGAGAGCCGACGCTGGGAATGGATAGGGGAGGCCTCAGGGAGCTTATCCCCGGCCTTGCCAGGGCGAGGCGGCGACCAGGCAGGCGCACAGGTGCGTGGCCGCGCCGGGGAATGCGGTGGCCACCTCCTGCTGCCTACTGGCGGGAGGAAGACGACACGGCTTAGATGGGCTGGGCCAGGCTATAGGCGACAGGTAACTCTTTTCCCTTTTTTTCAGTTTTTGTTTCTGTTTTAATTTCTGACATTGTTTTTCTATTTATTTCAGCTCCAAAAAAAATTGTAAAACTATTTTAAACACACCTGAATATTTGTTATAATATTCCCAACCATTTCCAAAGTTTTCAACATTTTTTGAAAATTTATAGTTTCTGATTTCAAATTTAAAACTTGAAACCAGTAGCTTTTTGCATTTATTTAAAATGCTTAAAGTGTCAAGAAAATAGTTTTCTCCAATGCTCATTTACTTTCATGATTTATCAGAAAGTTTGAACATTTCTTGAGGCTATTTTGGGTTCATTGATTTTGACTACTTTGAGATTTCCTTTATTTAAAGTAGTAGCTAGGGTTTTGAGTTTTTCCTTTGCCACTATCTTGTTTTTGTTGAAACTTCTTAGATGCAAATGCAAAGAAGACATGAGCACAAGACTAACTTGCTTAAGGGGTCAGGGATGTGACAACTCACCCCCACTCAAAAGAATCTCGTCCCGAGATTTAGAAGTCGTCGGGAATAGCGCAGGATACTCAAGTCGGAGACGATCCTCTCTTTCCCAAGTTGCCTCCTTTTCAGAATGATTTGACCATTGAACTTTAAGAAACTTGAGGTTTCGACGTCGAGTGGTACGCTCGGCTTGTTCAAGAATACGCACGGGGTATTCTCGGTATGAAAGGTTATCTTGGAGATCAAGCGTTTCGTGGTCCACTTCACGGATAGGATCCGAAAAGCAACGCCTGAGTTGTGAGACGTGAAAAACGGCATGAACCTTGGAAAGATGCGGAGGAAGTTCCAACTGTTAGGCAACTTCTCCTCGTTTGGCAAGAATGCGAAAAGTACCAATGTAACGAGGAGCCAATTTGCCCTTGATACCGAAACGATGGGTACCACTCAAAGGTGTAACCCGAAGGTAAGCCTTCTCGTCAACTTCAAAGGTCACAGCCTTATGATGACGATCATATTGGCTCTTTTGACGAGACTGGGCTGTTTTCAACTTTTCACGAATAATGCGAACCTGCTCTTCTGCCTCCTGGATCATATCCGGGCCAAAGAGTTGCCTCTCACCGGTTTCTGACCAATTAAGAGGTGTTCGACATCTTCGTCCATAGAGAACTTCAAAAGGGGCTTTGCCCAAGCTTGATTGGTAACTATTGTTATAAGCGAATTCGGCGAATGGAAGACACTTCTCCCAATTCATACCGAATGATATAACACAAGCTCGGAGCATATCTTCTAGAATTTGATTCACTCTTTCTACTTGACCACTTGATTGAGGATGGAAAGCAGTGCTAAAAGATAAGTGAGTCCCCATGGCATTCTGAAAATTTTCCCAGAAGCGAGAAGTAAAGATACTTACACGGTCCGAGTTAATCTCCAGGGGAACACCATGAAGAGACACTATTCGAGATATATATAACTCTGCTAGCTGGCTAGCTGTTATACTCTCACGAACAGGAAGAAAATGAGCCACTTTGGAAAGACGGTCAGTGACCACAAAGATAGCATTATTTCCTTTCTTGGTCTTGGGAAATCCGGTAATGAAATCCATGCTAACTTTATCCCATTTCCATTCAGGAATAGCTAGAGGTTGAAGGGTGCCAGCAGGCCTTTGGTATTCTGCCTTAACTCGACGACAAACGTCGCAGTTAGCAACGAACTCAGCAATTTCTCTCTTCATCCTAGTCCACCAGAACCTTTGGCGTAGGTCCTGATACATCTTAGTACTACCGGGATGAATGGTGATAGGAGAATCATGAGCCTCCTTAAGGATTAACTGCCTTAGATGTGGGTTCTTAGGAACCACTAGACGATTCTGGAAGAACACAACACCTTGATCATCCATGGAAAATTCCTTAGCGTTTCCGCTAGAAATATTCTCCTTGATCCGTGATATACCCTTGTCACGCTTTTGGCCAGCTATAATTTGATCCTTAAGAGTAGGCTTCGCCACCAGGGTAGAAAGGAATCCTTGAGGAACAATATGAAGATTCAACTTCCGAAAGTCCTCATGGAGATGTGGTTGACCTTGTTGTAGCATCAAATTGTTACAATAAGATTTACGACTTAGCGCATCGGCCATAACATTGGCCTTCCCCGGGGTGTAAGTTATCCCTAAGTCGTAATCCGAGATCAACTCAACCCACCGTCTTTGCCTGAGATTCAAATCCGGCTGGGTGAAAATATATTTCAGACTTTGGTGATCAGTGAATATTTCGCAACGATTACCCAGAAGGTAATGTCGCCAGGTTTTTAGTGCATGGACCAAAGCTGCAAGCTCAAGGTCATGTGTGGGATAATTATCCTCATGTGGACGCAACTGTCGAGATGCGTATGCGATCACATGACGATCTTGCATGAGAATGGAACCTAATCCTTGTCGCGAGGCGTCGCAATAGATAACAAAGTCCTTAGAAAAATCTGGTGGTAGCAACACAGGTGCGGAAGTCAAGCGTCTTTTCAGTTCCTGAAAACTATGCTCACACTGTGGTGTCCACTCGAACTTTTTATCTTTCTTGAGGAGTTCAGTTAGAGGCTTTGCAACCTTGGAGAAATTCTCGACAAAGCGGCGACAATAGCTCGCTAGACCAAGAAAACTCCTAACTTGCTTAACCGATTCAGGTTGAGTCCAATCAAGGACAGCTTGAACTCTCTCGGGATTGACAGCAATACCCTTACCAGAGATTACGTGGCCTAGATAGGTCACTTCTGGTAACCAGAATTCGCATTTTGAAAATTTGGCATAAAGGCGATGCTCTCGAAGTTTCATCAATACCAGCCTTAGATGCTCGGCATGTTCTTGTTCATTCTTCGAGTAGATGAGGATATCATCGAGGTATACCACGACGAATTTATCCAAATACTCCATGAAGATTGAGTTCATCAGTCGAGAGAAGGTGGCTAGGGCATTGGTTAAACCGAAGGACATAACGGTGTACTCATATTGGCCATAACGAGTAACAAAAGCCGTTTTTGGAATGTCCCCGTTCTTAATCTTGATTTGATGGTATCCCAACCTCAAATCCATTTTGGAGAAGACTGAGGATCCAGCGAGCTGATCGTACAGGTCGTTGATCCTGGGGAGCGGATACTTGTTCTTAATGGTGACCATATTAACTCGTCGGTAATCTACAACCATCCGATCCGTTCCGTCTTTCTTCTTGACGAAGAGGACGGGACAAGCCCAAGGAGAAGAGCTAGGACGAATGAAACCCTTGTTCAAGGCCTCATCTAATTGCTTCTTATGTTCGGCTAGCTCCAGGGGTGCCATCTTATATGGTCTTCTGGCTATTGGGACAGTTCCCGGAACAAGATCTATTACAAACTCTACATCTCTGTCAGGTGGAATTCCTGGCAGTTCCTCTGGAAAAACATCCGGGAAGTCACGGACTACCGGAATGTCTTCAAGTTCCGGAAGAAGGTTGGCATTTAGGGAATAGAGTTGGCATTTGGCAACTCGAGTAGAGACATTTACTATCTCACCCGAGGGATGGGTAAGCTGGACATTTTGTAGAATGAGTATCAATCCTGGCATAGTGAGCTGACATCCAGTCCATGCCCAAGATGATATTAATATCTGAAGATTTCAAGGCTATCAATGAGGCTAGAAAAACTAGCCTATCTACTAGAATTTCATTGTCATAGGTTATCCTAGAGGTTTGCCATTTACTACCAGGGGTTTGGATAACCAATGGGATTGGCATATCACAAAAAGACATGTTATGCAACTGTGCATAACTTTCTGAAATGAAGGAATGAGAAGACCCAGTGTCAAAGAGAACGGATGCTGGGTGATGATTAACAAGAAGCGTACCCAGCATGACGTCGGGATCCTCTGCAGCTTCTTCTGCTGACACATAGTTCACACGGCCACGTGCAGGAGTTGGCTTCACATAATAAGCTTTGCACGACTTGGCTTGCCCGACGGACTTTCCGGGTTGCTTGGCACCCACATTCTGAGGACACTCACGGGAATAGTGCCCTGGTTCTCCACACTTGTAGCATATCACCTGGTTGGCACGTGGTGCAGCATTGCTAGCTGGACCACCATAAGCTTTTGCTGGAGGGTTGGCCTGATTCGTCTGAGGCGCCACGTAGGATGGCCTCGGAGTATATCTTGGTGGCAGAGAACTGTTTGGAACCCACAGCCTGCGTTTTGGAAATGCGGAACCAGAAGATGAGCCAAAGTCACGAGGGTGCTTCCTTGTGGCTTCGAAGTCAGAATGACCAGTCTCGGCACTGATCGCTTTGTTGACTAGGGCTTGAAAGCTTGCACACTCATGGAGGCGCAGATCACGACGGAGCTCAGGGCTCAGACCGTTACGAAACCTTGCTTGCTTCTTGGCGTCAGTAGACACCTCCTCTGTTGCATAGCGGGCGAGGTTACCGAACTCGCTGCTATAGGCATCCACAGACAACTTGCCCTGAGTGAAGGCACAGAACTCCTCTCTCTTTCTGTCCATCAGGCCCTCTGGAATATGGTGCAGACGAAAAGCTGCACTGAAGTCTGCCCATGTGGCCACTGGTTCAGCGGGACGCATAGCTTCAAAATTCTCCCACCACAGATTGGCGGGTCCTTCCAGGAAATACGCCGCAAAGGTCACCTTGTCGGCCTCAGACACATTCGCAGAGCGAATCTTGCGTGAGATGCTGCACAGCCAGTCATCAGCGTCGAGGGGATCGACGGAATGATGAAACTTTGGAGGATTCAGCTTCACAAAATCATTTAGGGACACTACGGCATTCCTAGGCTGTCGAGCCGTATTCTTCTCAATACGCTCTAGCAGTCGATTGGTCTCCCTTTTGTTTCTTTCTGCCTCAAGCATCACTTCCACCAGAGAAGGCGGGTGAGGCAGGTCTTCCTGCGACGCTTGACTACCCTCACCTTGCTCATGAGCAGGGGCACGGTTCAACCTGGTGAACACCATCCTGACAAACAAACTCATAGCTTAGACCAATATCATATCAATACTAGCTATGGATTAAGAATGTACTGAACACACGGAATGCGGAAATGAATATCCGAACAGCATGGTAACAAGCAACTGCTATATATACACCATGGTTCATACACACCCTTACATAGTTCAGTACAACCTTAACCGAAGAGAAAACTACTGAAATTATGAAACTACTCATCAGAGGCTTACAAGCTTCTTATACATTATTTATCTAGGCCTCCGGAATTCATTTCACATTACATGCATACTTCACAAGTCATGCAGGACTGTGAACGTACGGCTACTACCATACTATCCTTCCGCTCACAGCTCAGGCATCCGCATAGAACATCTCATAGGGATTACCTCCATGACCTGGAAGCTCAACCTGCGGATCAGGAAACACTCTAGCCTGAGATCCCTGGGATCCATAAGGACACGGATGTGGCCTTGGTCCCCTGACTGGTGGTAAGAGGGGTCCCCGAAGAGGTGTGACTCCTCCTATAGCTGGCCAGTCAACGTGGGCCGGAAGATGGGTCCTAACAGGGTTCAGCATCTCCATATCTCCATACCTTGTGTGGACTACCGGTGCCAGCTGCGTCAAAGCTGTCCACAGACGGGCACGGGTAGCATAAAGCTCCATACGGAGAGCACGAGCATCCCTGTCTCTGTTCTCTAGCATCTCAACAGTGGACTACAGAAGTGGATCCTCCATAGAAGAATCAAAATAGACTCCACTGAGGTATCCCTCTTGACCAGGCTGAGAGGCCGGAACATAGCACAACTCTGAATTCTGCAGCAGTGCATGTCTCGCTCTCATAATGGTCAGCATTGAATAGGCAGCATCTTGTACTGCCATGTCAACAGTGACTCCCAACCCATAGGACCAATGGATTGGCTTCTCCGCTCCAGGGTAATCTGGAAATACCCTAAGAGTGCAGATGTACTGGCTCTGGTTGAAGTCTCGGTACTGTTCCTCCACTGTGTACTCGGGGTACCAGCGGTAACCGCACACCGACATCACCCTGACCAGCATGGCCGTATGACCCGGCACATCAATGCCCCTGGTCAGACGTACCACCTGACGAGAAGGGCGGCCAGGCATTTGTAAATAGAGAGTAATGCAAAAGCATTAGAGCTCTGAATGCAAAATTGGGCAGCATAACGGCTGTAAATGCTCAAAAACAAATTTTGAGACAACCCAAAAATGGAATAGCGTAACCACTCAACTATCAAGTTCAACTCTCTGATCATCAACTTACTTCCTTTTTCCTAGGAATAGAAGAAACCCAATGTCTCTTGACCCGTAGTCCTATAATCTACCGATCAGAACACGAGCCTAGAAGAAGATGAGTAACCTAGTCCTTAATTCCCGCAGAAAAGACGAGGATGACCAGAATAGAATAACTTGAGAAGAGAATAAGAGTCTTACGTTCCCTTCCACAAACAATTCCCTTATATATAACTAAAGCAATTCTAGACTCAACTTCAACCAGTTTGGCTTAGTAATCCTACAGTCAGTCAGGCTCTGATACCAACGCTGTCGGGACCCCGATCCTAAGCCATAGGAATCCAGCCTGTAACACATCGCATCCCTTTGTGGCCTCACGCACGGTTAACTCCACGGCTGCAGCCTTACCTTAGCCGGGACCGTTTGCATCTTTTGACTCACGTATGCGATAGTGTCGCTAGCAATCCAATGTCAAAGAACCCGGATCGACATGTCTAGTCATAAACCAAAGTGGTAGTACCGCACAAGGACATGCATACATGACCCAACAAAGCAGGTGTCGGTCATCAGCGAATGTAGACGAGTCGTAGCAAGCTACAAGGACTCCAGTACATCGCGTGACATTTCCCCAAAGGGGACAGACACAACACCTAAGAAGGACACATGCCGGTCAACCAATGTGTCCGGAGCAGTAAGAAACTACCAAGGCTCGTTGGATCACAAAGGGGCATTTCCATGTAAGGAATGCTACTAAAGCTCACGGCTAGGTAATCGAACCCCATACATATCAAGTACGACACACGTACGCATGGCATACCGATATGTATAGATACATCGATGGCATCACAACATAACCATAAACATACAAGCTTTATTTAAGAGGCTCGGAAGAGCCACACACATAATATTACACATTAAGGGTCTCACGACCCATAATAGCAGTCATTCAGTTACAAGCCAGCGGAAGAGTTATAAACTGTCTGAGTACAGACAGGACAACTAGATGGCACATGGCCTGACTATACTACAGATCCAACGTAGGGCCAGATCGTAGCTGGGACACCAGCTACTCGTCGTCGTCGATGTCTACGAAGAACCCTCCATTAGGGTCATTAGCAACCTCTGCAACATGTATTAAGCAAACATGAGTACAAAGGTACTCAGCAAGACTTTAGGACAACTAACTACTCATGCAAGGTATCAAAAGGTATTGTGGGGTTTCATGCGGAAAGCCAGCATTTGACTCGTGGCTAGACAACTTGCATTTTTAAATAATTTTGACAACTTGATTTCTCGCACACGAGTCCACTAACACCACAACAATACACTATCGTGGAATCATTCCATCTCCGTACAGAAATTCCGTCCACGACACTCACGCTTATCTTGGCAATTTTATGAGTAGCCATTGAAATTATCTATGAACAACATATGTCTCCAAGTAGTCCATATCCGCGGACGCGGCTATTCGAATAGTTCGTAACCCCGCAGGGGTGTACTTCGTCACACACGCTCTCGCCACTTATCGCCATGTGCACGTCATGCACCTCAGCAACCTTCAAGCGGAAGCCCAGCGAGGGAGTCGGCCACGACCGTTAACCACACTAGTACCTAGTCCAGGTTTATCGCCTATCTGAGAGTAACCCGAACGGAAGTCCGGCCGAGGTTTCCGCCACGGCCTCAAACGATGTGCGCAGGGTTCCCAAGCCCACCATCCGGGTGCCACTTGGTACACCGTGCCACTGCCTACCGCATCACGGTCCACCTCTCAGGTCAGCAACATGCACGGCCTCCAGCATTACTATAAACACCAGAAACTACTTGCAACTCCTGGACCGAGTACTAAGCGATTAATAGGCCGAGCGGGGTCATATTTCAGGGTCCAGCATGTGGTAGTATCCAGTCTTGGATTACATACACGGAACTCAGTCCCTAAGGACGGTTCCAATGAAACAACCCGCCATGTACTCCTACACAGCCTTTCACCGGTACCTTTACCAAATCAAGTTCAACACATAACATTTGCTCACCGAACACATTCTCACAATTCTGTTCATCTCCCAGATGACAGACCATACACAACTCTAAGCATAGCATGCATAGCAGGATAAGGCACAACATAGCTCAAGCAACTATCAGGTATGCTAGGTTGCAAGGTTCGGCTATGTACTGTGACAAGGTTAGGTCATGCAAAGGAAGTGGGTTCAACTAACGTGGCAAAAGCAGTTGAAGCATTTGATCCTAATGCAATAAATAAGTGCAGGAGCAAGAACATGGGAATTATCGGGATGATCAAAAGGGTTGCTTGCCTTGTTGCTCAGAGGAGGAACGATATCCGTCAGACGGATATTCGGTGGAATCCGGGGGTGCGGAGCCTACCGAGAAGAATGGTAACATTCAATAACAATCATATGCAATCAAAATGATGCATGAGCATGGCATGAGAATGCAAAGTGATAAGTTATTATTTTCAACATGTATTAGGTTTAGAGTTGATTTGAATCACATTCGAATGGCAATTCAAACGGGGTATTCTCGGATACCGGTTTAATTGATTCGACGTGATGGTCAGATCAATTTGATGTTAGCATGCATGAAATGTCATGTTAATGTACTGATTTGTAACTAGGACAGTGTGTGATCATGGCAACCATATTGAAATTTGAATATTTTCCAAATTCCATTTATAAAGTAATTATAAGAGTTGAATTATTCCTTATTCTACATGTTAGGGTTCTGTAACTTTTTCAAACATGGTTGAAAATAGCATAATCAGAATCCTTGAATTTTTCTGATACTTTTTCATATATAAATTATTTTCATTGGAGTTACAGATTAATTTCTATGATTTTTACAAGTTTTAGCAATTTCCTGGAATTATTTCTATACTGATAATTCTCTTTATTGCATCAGACTGACGTCAGCACGTCAGCCGACCTGTTCAGGTCAAACCTGACAGGGGGGCCCCACTGGTCAGCCTCTCTGGGCCTAATCCCGCGCTGACCAGTCCCTAAACCGAGTTGACTTGGCCTTGGGCCCACTGTCAGCGACAGATTAAGCTCCTAATCTACTGGGTTAGCTTTGCCACGTCGACCCCCACCGGAGCATGGCCGGCGGCGACCACGGGCACGGCGGAGGGCTCGCCGGAGGAAGCTAGACTGCGCATCGGCCGTCGGTTTTGGGCGCAGGAAGCAGCTACGGGTAGCTCGTGCAACGCCGCATCTAGCGGGGGCATCAGGGGAAGCTAGGGTCGCCGGGAGGGGCGCCGGCGACGAGCCGAAGCAGCGGCCGAAGCTCGGCCTTCCATGAGAGACGGCTCTAGGGCACGGGGAGGGCAGCTGGGGGGCTCATCATACTCCTGGAGGCTCTAGGAGCTCGAACCCTAGCTCGAGCGCGTGGATCAGACACCACAGCGACGACGACGACATGACCGGCGGCGAGGAGCTCTTGGCCTTGGTGGGGAACGGGGCTATGATGCACAGGAGAGCGTGGGGCGAGAGGGGAAACGACGACGAGCTCACGGCGGTTCCGATGGTGCTGCTGAGGGGCTCGGGGCTGCGCCGGAGGGAGCGAATTGACGGGAGAGTTCCGGCGACCGGAGGTGGAAGACGATGGCGTTGGGGCGGTGCAGAGCTCGGGGAAGCTTCGGCTTCTGCAGAGAGGACCGGCGCGACGAGGCGGAGCTAACGGCGTGCTCAGCAAGAGGAGGCTAAGGCTAGGGGCACGGGCAGCTCGAGCTTTGCTCGGCTCCAATGGCGGCAGCAGGAAGGAGGAAGAGATCCAGGAGGAGGGAGAGAGCCGACGCTGGGAATGGATAGGGGAGGCCTCAGGGAGCTTATCCCCGGCCTTGCCAGTGCGAGGCGGCGACCAGGCAGGCGCACAGGTGCGTGGCCGCGCCGGGGAACGCGGCGGCCACCTCCTGCTGCCAACTGGCGGGAGGAAGACGACATGGCTTAGATGGGCTGGGCCAGGCTATAGGCGACAGGTAACTCGGTTCCCTTTTTTCAGTTTTTTTTCTGTTTTAATTTCTAACATTGTTTTGCTATTTATTTCAGCTCCAAATTTTTTTTTAAAACTATTTTAAACACACCTGAATATTTGTTATAATATTCCCAACCATTTCCAAAGTTTTCAACATTTTTGAAAATTTATAGTTTCTGATTTCAAATTTAAAACTTGAAACCAGTAGCTTTTTGCATTTATTTAAAATGCTTAAAGTGTCAAGAAAATAGTTTTCTCCAATGCTCATTTACTTTCATGATTTATCAGAAAGTTTGAACATTTCTTGAGGCCATTTTGGGTTCATTGATTTTGACTACTTTGAATTTCCTTTATTTAAAGTAGTAGCTAGGGTTTTGAGTTTTTCCTTTGCCACTATCTTGTTTTTGTTGAAACTTCTTAGATGCAAATGCAAAGAAGACATGAGCACAAGACTAACTTGCTTAAGGGGTCAGGGATGTGATAGGAATTGTGGGTGAAATCAAGAGGGACCACCAAGTTTTAGCTCATTTGAGCAAAGTTGGCAATGTACACATGAAAATCCCTAGAAATGGACAGAACCAGATTCCTATGGACCTAGGTGACCAAATCAACTCCAACAAATGCACAACTTGGTGTAGCATCCTTATTTGGGAGCTATATTACTCTTATAAATTTTGGGATCAAATGGATAAACTTGGCAATGAAAAGTAGCTGAAATTTGGTTTTGTACACGCAGGGTTTGGGGATATTTTGGTGAACCAAAACAACTTGGATTGAGATGAAACTTTGCAGGATCACCACATATATCATGTGTGACTTGCTAGAAGTTCCGAGAATTTATTGAGAATATTTCCTATGGAAATATGTCAAAAGCTTAAAATAAGCAGAAAAAGGGTTTTGAAGGGTTTGTCGAATATTCTGAACATGACCATGTGTTGAAACTCTTATGTATGGAAAATATATGTTCATCGAGTTTCCCTAAATTTTCTCAAATATTTTTGAAGCAAGAAAATTATTTTCATCCACAAAAGATCATTTCTTGCCTAAAAAATGTATTTAAATAAAATAGGAAAATAACGTTTAAAATAATTATTTTGTGGTTTTGAGAAATCTTTTTGATAATATGATCCAAATAAAATCTTTGGGTTAAAACATCTCTCCTAAACTGAGGACTTATAGTACAAATCTCAACTCACGGGTTTTTGAAAGCTTAAAATAAATAAAAAGCCTTTTTGTTGAAAATAATAGTTTATAAAAATAGTTTCTGGTCCTATACAGATGGCATGATCAATTGGGCAAGGGTTTGGGGTCAAGGAGAGAAGTTCTTGAGAGAAGAATATTTTTTGTAGTTAAAAACACAATCAACCCCAAAAGCAAGTAACAACCAGATCAAACATCCCAAGCATGCAAAAGTTTTTAAATGGCTCAATTTTTTATAAAAACATCATGTGGCAAAGAGGTACAAACATAGGGTATGAGAATCATCCTCGTTGGGCTCCTCCGATGATGCATGAGTAGCTAATATCAGACCTACGGGTCCGTAGGCAGTAGCTAGATGGCTTTCTCTCTCATTTTTCTTCTCGATACAATGGTCTCTTGGAGACCTATTTAATGTAACTCTATCATTTGCGGTGTGTTTGTTCGGCTGTGATGAATTGTGAGTTTATGATCAGATCTATGAAATTATCCATTCTTGATTATTATAGCCTCGTATTTCTTCTCCGATGTTTGGGTTTTGTCTCGCCAACTTGATCTTTTTATCTTGCAATGGGAAGAGGTGATTTTTTATGGGTTCGATATTGCGGTGCTCAATCTCAATGACAGAAAGATACATGACAAACATGTATCATTTCTATTAAGGATAAAACGATGGGGTCTATTCCTACATGAATAGATCTTGTCTACATCATGTCATCCTTCTTAAAGCATTACTTCGTTTCTCCATGAACTTACTACACTAGATGCATGCTGGATAGCGATAGATGTGTGTAGAAATAGAAGTAGATGCACGCACAAGTGAGTCTACTTGTCTTGGACATGATGCCTATACACATGATCATTGTCTTGGATATTGTCATCATTATTTGATTGTCTACCAATTTCCCAACAATAATTTGTCTACCCATCATTTGCTATTTTCTCGAGAGAAGCCACTAGTAAAACCTACGACCCCCGGGTCTATTTCACATCATCTATTTGCAATCTCTATTTTATTATTCGTGTTTCCATTTTATTTTCTCTTTTATTTTCAGATATATATTATCAAAAAACCCAAAAATACCTTGTTGCATTTTATTTTCCATCACTTTATTTGCATCTATCAATCTATCCTTTTATCATTCTATTTTCCCACGACGGATTGACAACCCCTACACGCATTGGGTTGCAAGGGTTTGTTATTTGTGCGCACTTAGCGCTTACATAGTCTTGTGGATCTTCCTCCCGGATTGATACATTGGTTTCATAGATGAGGGAAATATTTGCCGTCGTTGTGCTACATGACCCTTTAAGCATGGAGGTAAACCAATGCAAATCAGCGGGGAGTCATGCATCATTGGAGGAGCACGAATGAGGAAGATGGACTCATGTGTGATCGTGTTCCTCTCCGGAACTTGCGGCGGCTGAAATGATTTTTCGTCGACTCCTCTAGGGTTTCTAAAATATTGGGGTATTTATAGAGCTCAGAGGCGGTGGAGGAGGTGTCCGAGGCCCCAATTACTCACCAGGTTGCGCGAGCAAACTTGAGGACCAAGGATGATCACCATAGGAAGCCCAAGCGACCCACTACCCACGAGGCCACGCCAGGGGCCCTGAGCACGCCCTGGTACCTAGTGGGCCGCCTGGACTTCCTTTGGTGATCATCCTTGGTCCTAAGAGTTCCTTCTGGTCCAAAAAAATCTCCAAAAAGTTTCATGGCATTTGGACATCATGTGGTAGTGATTTTCTATGAAGGAAAAATATAGCAAAAAACAGCAACTGGCACTAGGCACTATGTTAAAAGGTTAGTCCCAAAAAATGATATAAATTTGCTATAAAATGATCATAAAACAACCCAGAATGATAATATAACAAACATCCCAAAATAATAATATAACATCATGGAACAATAAAAAATTATAGATACATTGGAGATGTATCAAACGTGGACCATCGAGGGGGATTCCTCTATGGTCACCTTGACGGTTACATCGCTGGGAATCCATCGAGGGTGATACCTCAGATGCCTCTGATGTTACAGTCGCACAGTTACTTGACCTTACTATTAGGAACATGATGAAAGGTGTGTTGCTGGTGGATTCCCGCTTGATTGTCACGAGGCATGGTCGGTCATTCTTGGCCCTTGCCACACATCCTTGAGATGGGGCGACGGGACCACATATCGTGGATTGCTGATCGTCTTTGCAAGTTAATTAAAACGTTAATGGGATTTGGGTATTTGATCTGAATTGGTCGATTGAGCTTTTCACACTAACCTTCACGTGGGGACAATTATGGGCACTCAACATCGTAGTATCAGCCGAAGCTCTCCGAACGTCAGCAATGGAGCGGTGCCTGCTCTTGTGGTTCGCATAAGCATTGATCTTGTATTAGAGGTGTCAGGACTGACCTCGGCCGCCCTCGCATCGTGTACGAGTGCAAAGGGTTATGGGACCATGAGCCTTACGTGCTTAGGATTTAGACCGGCGGGTCATACGTCCTACTAAGCCAGTGCACCCAGTGATAGTTCCTGTCTGCTGATGTCTATTTTCCAGGGGCTTTTACCCAATTTTTCGAAGCCCGAAAAATCTCGAGAAAAATATATAAATAATCAGCATACTGAAAGCTTCTAGATAACCGAAGATGGGCCAGAGGGGGCCAGGGGCCGCCCAGGCGACCTGTGGGTGCGACCTACCCCCTCGCCACGCCAAGACGCTGTCTGGGTGGGTACCACCTCCTCCGGTGCCCTCCTTTCACCTATATTTACCCCTTGACGAGGAAAACCCTATACAGGATCTAGAATCGCGAATTTCGACATCGTTCCACCGCCGCAGCGCTTCCGAGATCGGGAGCGTGAGGACACCTCTTCCCGGCACCCTGCCGGAGGGAGGATTGACCTCCGAGAGCTTCTCCACCATCATGGACGCTTCCCGTACCTACCGTGAGTAGTCCTCCATGGACCATGAGTCCATGACCAATAGCTATGTGATGTCTTCTCTCCAATCTTGTGCTTCCATGATTAGCCCTTGTGAGCTGCCCTACATGATCAAGGCATCTATGTAATTCTCTTGCTATTGCTATGCTCGATTTGTTGGGATCCAATGGATTATGAGATTATGTTCAGATTGTTATGAGTTATATATTTGATTATCCTTTTATATTATGTTCCTTAGTGATTCCTACATGTTCTTCGTTGCTATTTATTGCTTTGGCCGAGTAGTAGATTGTAACTCCAAGAGGGAGCGTTATGCATGATTGTGGGTTCATGCCCCTCGATGTCTAGCTTGAGTGACAGAAACATGAGATTAGGGGATGTGTTGTTGCCATCAGGGATAAAACAACGGTGCTTGTAACCATGGTTGCAAGGATTGTTTACCTTACGCATAGTTCGTTAATGCTGTTGTCCGTTGCTTTGAGTTTACACTTTGGGTGGGGCTCGCAACTTAATACCAGCGAGATGTTTTGGATAGATATCTCAAGGTGGATGATTAGTAAGTAGATGCTGATGAATAAATGGTCTATTTCTCTTGGCGTACTGCCCATTACTATTGAACCTCTAACTATCAAGTAGCATAATTAGCATTGCGGTGCGTTCATAGTTCTGTCAAATGCCCAACTGTAATTTGTTTAGCCAAGCATAGTTGTTCATCGTCTTTTGGGAGAGAGACATCACTAGTGAACATCATGTGACTCCGGTCCATATCACCACCAATGTTTACACCTCCATCATTTACCGTTTTCATTTACTTTTCCGTTGTTATCACTATTACTATTCCCGCTTGGGTTTTGACCCTTGGCAAACTACAAGGACGGAGAGATTGACAACCTCTGTGTACTCGCTGGGAGCAAATTCATTTGTTGTGTGTGTAGGTCCATGTCTTCTGCTAGCGACAGGGTGGGAGACACCTACTTGTTGATCCTAGGAGTCCTCCTGGTTCGATAAACGTTACAGTCTCCGTGTAAGGGAAAACTTGCTGCTGACTACATCTCAACCTTCCACTTGGGGTAACCAACGAGGTGCGAGAAGTATATACATCATCTCGTCATCAAGCAAAGTTTTCTAGCGCCGTTGCCGAGGACTCCAGTCTTCAAGATAGGGGAGTTGCACGCTATCCTTTACCTTTGCTTTTTAGTCTTGTTAGTTTGCTTTTTTAGTTTTTGCTTTAGAGTCTTATACCAAAAACCACAAACACAATTAGTTGATTTTTCTTGCTTGTTGCTGCTGCTATGGGTTCCATTGAGAACCCCAAGTTGTGTGACTTCACTAGTCACAACAACAATGACTTTATCTGCACTACAATTGCTGCTCCCACTGAGGCTACCACCTATGAGATCAAACCTGCTTTACCGAACCTAGTTATGAAAGATCAATTCTCCGGTGCTGGAGATAATCCTGCTTTGCACTTGAACAATTTCGTTGAGCTTTGTGATATGAAAGAAATATAAAGAAGTATATGGTGATATTGTTAAGCTTAAGCTTTTTTCCTTTCTCTTTGAGAGGCGGAGCTAAAGTATGGCTTCAATCTTTGCCTAGGAATAGCATAGATTCTTGGGATAAGTGCAAATATGCTTTTATTGGGAAGTATTACCTGCATGCTAAGATTATCTAGTTGAGGAGTAACATTATGAATTTTAGAGAATTGGATAATGAACATGTTGCTCAAGCTTGGGAACGTATGAAATCTCTTGTTAAGAATTGGCCTACACATGGTTTGACTACTTGGATGGTTATCCAAACATACTATGCAGGATTGAACTTTACCTCGTGGAATCTATTTGACTCGACCACGGGAGGAACCTTTATGTCAACTACACATGGTGCTTCCACAAAGCTATTGGATGAGATGATGACAAATTATTCTCAATGGCACACCGAGAGAGCTCCAACATGTAGGAAGGTAAACTCTGTTGAGGAGATCTCCTCCCTTAATGATAAGGTTGACATGATCATGACTTTACTTACTAAGCAAGCTCCTATTGATCCTCATGATGTTCCTTTAAATTCTTTGGTTGCTTAAGAAAGAGAGAAAGTTGATGTTAATTTTATCTCCAGGAACAACTTTAATAACAATGCTTATAGGAGTAATTTTGGTAGCAATCCTAGATCGTTCCTATCCAACAACTATGGGAACAACAACAATTATCCTAGCACCAAAAACTCTACTTCTGAATTAGAGAGCATGCTTAAAGATTTCATCACTTCTCAAAAAGCCTTCAACAAGAATATAGAAGAGAAACTAGAAACATTAGATAGTCTCTCTTTGAAGGTGGACAACATAGCTCATGATGTAGAGATGCTTAAAATTGGAACTTCCCCACTTGAGGAAAGGAACACTACACCCATGAATGTTATCCAAGTCCAAATTAATGAGAACATAAGAATGCTAGCCAAACTTAAGGATAGATGGGCTAGAGAAAAAGAAGAGGAAGAGATAATTAAGCGGCTTCCTACACATACTACCCTTGCTACTATACAAGTTGTTGAGGATCTCAAAACTTTTAGCACCCATCGCACTCCTAGTCCCAATGGACCTATTAATAGTGATGCTAATACCTCAACTATAGGACAAGAAGGTCCTTTGAATTTAGCAACCCAAAATATGAGCTTAGATGACATCACTACCACCTTAATTAATGGTAGTAACCTTGATTTTGACAATTGTAGTCTTTTAGAAGTGATCACTTTTTTTGCAAAGAATGGCCAAAGACCCCCACACTAGTACACTTAATATTGCCTTCACCGAGCATATTACCAATGCTCTTATGAAAGCTAGGGAGGAGAAACTCAAGCTAGAGACTTCTATTCCTAGGAAACTAGAAGATGGTTGGGATCCTATGGTCAAAATCAAATTGAATAATATCTCTTGCTTTGCATTATGTGATGTCGGAGCTAGTGCTTCCGTTATGCCCGAAAGAATGTATGATATGCTTGATTTGAAACCTTGTGATCAATGTTCTTTTGGTGTTCGTCTTGTTGATTCTTCCATAAACAAACCTTTAGGGAGAATTGATGACGTGCTTATTATTGTCAATGAGAATTATTCGCCCGTTGATTTTCTTATTATGGACATTGAGTGTGATCCCTCATGTCCAATTATTTTGGAACGTCCTTTTGTCCGCACCGTTGGTGTTATCATTGACATGAAAAAGGGGATCATTAAATTCCAATTTCCTCTTAAAAAGGGAATAACACACTTCCCTAGAAAGAATATTCAGTTACCTTATGAGTCCATTACTCGGGCAAGTTATTCTTATGGAGTTGATAACACTTGATCTTTTTGCATTATGCCTAGCTCAAAGGCATAAAAGAAAGCGCTTCTTGGCAGGCAACCCAATTTGTTTTTACTTTCAGTTTTAGTGGTCTTGATGCTTGTTACTACTGTAGCAACATCATTGTCTCATTATTTTTAAGCTTAGTGCCAAGTCAGAGCCTCCGATTGCAAGAAAGTTCAAAAGTTGTGACATGCTGTCCAGAAACAGATTATGTCTCCTTGACGAAAAAATTCGCCAAAGATCACCAAATCATGTTTTTTATCTGATTTTTTTGACAGCATGCTCTATCTAATTGCCTTTCTGGCATTTGTTTTGATTTTTTTTCTTTGAGTTGCAGAAGTGTCCCGAATAAATTATTTACTACCTGATGTTCTGTTTTTCACAGATTCTGCCACGTTTAGCGTTTTCAATATTTTGCAAATCCTAAGATTACTTTTTATTTGCAAAAACCTTTTGGAAATCATGATAAATAGTAGCTATTCATGAAAATATTTATTTCCAGCAGGTAATGAATTATTTTATTAAGGGTACTAACCACTCTAATCAGCTTATGATGAGTTTCGTATGAAGGGAGTTTTCAAGTATGCGATGGGAGATGATGAAAGAAGATACAGGAGTGTCAAGCGCTCAAGCTTGGGGATGCCCCCATGCACCCCCAAGAAATGTTCATGGAGGCTCAAGCGTCTAAGCTTGGGGATGCCCCCGTGCATCCCCTTCTCTATCAACAATCATGAGTTCGTCCATCTCCATGCTATAGTTTTATCACTTCATAATTTATGTACTATGCTAGGAGCATCCCGCAATTTACTTTTTAGTTCGTTTTACTTTTTCTTGTTGTTCATAACAAGTCGGAACCTAGCCTACCTTGTTTGGGAGAGAAACACACTCCATTCCACTATAGAACACAACATAGGTTTTCATGCTTATGTTTTTTGTGTGTTCTCTATCTTTACATAGCTATTGTCATGCCTAGCTCTTAGTTTTCATGCTATATCTTTTTTAGATCAATTATTTAGGTTGCTTTTGTAACTATCTTGAGTTATCATGCTTATCTTGTTTAGAGAGTTGGCTCGTTGCACTGAGTTGTGTGTCTTGCATGAGTAGGTAATTGATGTTGCTATTTAAGTATAGTAGTAACTTGCAATAGTTTTGAGGTATTGATTTGAGTAATGTTTGGACTATTGGTGCCAAGAGCTTAAGCCTACTAGTGATAGGTGTCGTATTTTGGGAAATCCGTGTGTTTTTCAAAAACTAAAAATTAGTTGAGAACCCTAGCTACTAAATTGATCGCTAACCTCTCGATGGGTTGGAATACCATGAGTCGAGGATGCGCAAGGATAACCAAACCCCCAAACACTCCTCCTCGGGGTACTTCTCTCTTTGTGAATTTCCGATAATAAGTGTATGAGTTCTGCGGACTAATGTGAGTATTTGATTGTTGGCACTTCCACCATCCATATTTTGCTAGCCTCTTTGGTACCGTGCATTGCCCTTTCTCATCTTGGGAGTTGGTGCAAACTCTGCCGGTGCATCCAAACCCATGAGAAGACACACTCTGTCATACATAAGCCTCATTATATCTTTCCTCAAAACAGCCACCATACCTACCTATTAAGGCATTTCCATAGCCTTTCCGAGATACATTGCCATGCAACATCCACCATCTCATGACTTGATCTTCATGTCATACATGATTTTGCTTGATCGTAGAGCCGCACGATAGTTGGGCCTTGTCCATATTATTGCTACATGACGTGCTAGTATCATTGCATATCCTTCTATACTGGCAGAGGCATACATTTGCATACATCATAATAGTTTTCACTTTTCTTTATGTTGAGTACTTCTTATAAAGTGTGATGATCTTCTTTTTATTCATGTAAAACATAGAGTGTTGCCCTTAAGTGAGGAAAAGATCCCAAAGAGGACAAAACAAAATATCCCAAAGAGAACAAATGAGAGATAAAAAGAAAGAGCCAAAGAGGCCACAAAAAAATAAAAAATAAAAACAAACAGAAAAAGAGAGAAGGGGGCAACACTACTATTCCTTTGAAAGAACCACACTCGTACTTGATATGTCTCCAACGTATCTATAATTTTTTATGGTTCCATGCTATTATCTTGTCAAACTTTGGATGGTTTGTATGCCTTTTATATCTCTTTTGGGACTAACTTATTAACTCAGCGCCAAGTGCTAGTTCCTGTTTTTTCGTGTTTTTGACCCTTTTCAGAGGAGGATTTTAAACGGAGTCCAAACGGAATAAAACCTTCGAAATGATTTTTTCCGGAACAGAAGATACGCAGGGAGCTTGAGAACCAAGGCAGAGGGCACCAGGGGAGGCCACAAGCCCCCTAGGCGCGGCCAGGGGGCCTGCGCCTAGCAGGCTTGTGGGCCCCTTGTGGCTCCTCTGCCCTACTTCTTCCGCCTATAAATCCCCGAAAAATCCAAAACCACGAGAGAGATCCACGAAAATACCTTTCCGCCGCCGCAAGCTTCTGTCTCCGCAAGATCCCATCAGGGGCACATTCTGGTGTCCTGCCGGAGGGGGGATTCGGATACGGAGGGCTTCTTCATCAACACCATTGCCTCTCCGCTGATGCGTGAGTAGTTCACCATAGAACTTCGGGTCCATAGCTAGTAGCTAGATGGCTTCTTCTCTCTCTTGGATCTTCAATACAAAGTTCTCCATGATCTTCATGGAGATCTACCCGATGTAATCTTCTTTTGTGGTGTGTTTGTCGAGATCCGATGAATTGTGGATTTATGATCAGATTATCTATGAATATTATTTGAGTTTCTTCTAATCTCTTATATGCATGTTTTCATATCCTTGTAATTCTCTTCGAGTTGGGGGTTTTGTTTGGCCAACTTGATCTATGATTCTTGCAATGGGAGAAGTGCTTGGTTTTGGGTTCATACCGTGCGGTGACCTCACCCAGTGAAAAAAGGGGTAGCGAGGCACACATCATGTTGTTTCCATCAAGGGTAAAAAGATGGAGTTTATATCTATTGCATGAATTTATCCCTCTACATCATGTCATCTTGCTTAAGGCGTGACTCTGTTTGTCATGAACTCAATACAGTAGATGCATGCTGGACAACGGTCGATGTGTGGAGTAATAGTAGTAGATGCAGAAAGTATCGGTCTACTTGTCTCGGACATGATGCCTATATGTATGATCATTGCCTTAGATATCGTCATGACTTTGCGCGGTTCTATCAATTGCTCGGCAGCAATTCGTTCACCCACCATAATATTTTCTATTTTGAGAGAAGCCTCTAGTGAACACTATGGCCCCCGGGTCTACTTCACATCATATTTTCAGCCCTACACTTTTACTGTGTTGCACTTTCCGCCTTCAGATCTCACCTTGCAATCAATCATGAAGGAATTGACAACCCCTTTGTAGCGTTGGGTGCAAGTTTGCTGTTTTTGGGCAGGTACATTGGTGCCTCATGTTGATACTCCTACTGGATTGATACCTTGGTTCTCAAACTGAGGGAAATACTTACTGCTACTGTGCTGCATCACCCTTTCCTCTTCAGGGGAAAAAACCAACGCAAGCTCAAGAGGTAGCAAGAAGAATTTCTGGCGTCCTTGCCAGGTAGCATCAAGTGAAGCTTATCCAAGTAAGTGTCGCAAACTCATCTCTTGCATTTACTTTTTTTTCCTCTCGTTTTCCTCTCCCTCACTTCTGAAAAACAAAAATTTACAAAAATATTTGCCTTTTTCGTTCCCCCTTTTCTTTCGCTTGCTTTCTGTTCGTCTGTGTGCTTGTATTCTTGCCGAATCCACCATTAGTGAAAACACCAAACATTGTGACTTCTCGAATACTAATAATAATGATTTTATTAGTACACCAATTGCTCCCGTGAGTAGTTCGGAATCATATGAAATCAATGATGCTTTGCTGAATCTTGTTATGAAAGAGCAATTCTCCTGCCTTCCTAGTGAAGATGCCGCATCCCATCTTAATACCTTCATTGAGTTACGCGATATGCAAAAGAAGAAAGTTTTGGATAATGATGTGATTAAATTGAAGCTATTTCCGTTCTCATTGCGAGATCGAGCAAAAACTTGGTTTTCATCCTTGCCCAAAAATAGTATTGATTCTTGGAACAAGTGCAAAGATGCTTATATATCCAAGTATTTTCCGCCGGCTAAGATTATCTCTCTCCGTAATGATATCATGAATTTTAAGCAACTTGATCATGAACATGTTGCACAATCTTGGGAAAGAATGAAATTGATGATTAGAAATTGTCCCGCTCATGGCTTGAGTCTTTGGATGATTATACAAATCTTCTACGCCGGTTTGAATTTTGCGTCTAGAAATATCTTGGACTCCACCTCCGGTGGAACTTTCATGGAAATCACATTAGGAGAAGCCACAAAACTTCTAGATAATATCATGACAAACTATTCTCAGTGGCACACTGAATGGTCACCTACTAGTAAAAAGGTACACGCTATAGAAGAAATTAACTCGTTGAGTGCTAAGATGGATGAGTTAATAAAATTGTTTGCTAGTAAATGTGCTCCTTTATATCCAAATGATATGCCCTTGTCTTCCTTGATTGAGAGTAGCAATGAAAGCTTGGATCTTAATTTTGTTGGTAGGAATAATTTTGGCAACAACAATGCTTTTAGAGGAAACTATATTCCTAGGCCATTTCCTAGTAATCCCTCTAATAACTTTGGCAACTGCTACAACAATGCTCATGGAAATTACATTAAATTACCCTCTGATCTAGAGAGTAATATTAAAGATGTTATCAACTCACAAAAGATTTTCAATGTGTCCATAGAAGAAAAACTACTCAAAATTGATGATTTGGCTAGGAGCGTTGATAGAATGTCTCTTGATATTGATGCTTTGAAAGTTAGATGTGCTCCTCCCAAGATCAATATGGATGAAACTTTGAAAGCTATGCGTGTTTCCATGAATGCAAGTAAAGAAAGAACCGCCCAAAATCGTGCTACACATGAATGGCTTAAAAAGGCGTGTTCTCGTGATGAGAATCACAAAGATCTTAAAGTGCTTGGTGTGACTCCCATTGAATCCTTCTTTTATAGTGTCAAACCTAATGATGATGGGGCTGTATATGAATCCACCTTGGTTGAAAAACGCCCCAATGATTCGGAGTCTATCTATCTTGATGCTAAAAGCATTGAAAGTGGAGTAGAGGATATCAAAACTTTGAGTAGTAATGAAACTACTACTTTGTATTTCAAGGAATTCAATTATGATAGTTGCTCTTTGATTGAATGTATTTCCTTGATGCAATCCATGCTGAACTCTCCACACACTTATAGCCAAAACAAGGCCTTTACCGATCATATCGTCGATGCTATGATGAAATCTCTTGAAGAGAAACTTGACTTTGAAGTTTCTATTCCTGTTAAACTTCATGATGAGTGGGAACCTACTATCAAAATCAAGATCAAAAACTATGAATGCAATGCTTTGTGTGATTTGGGTGCTAGTGTTTCCGCGATTCCAAAGTCTTTATGTGATGTTCTAGGCTTTAATGAGATTGATGAGTCCTCTCTTAATTGGCATCTTGCGGATTCTACTGTTAAGAAACCTATGGGAAGGATCAATGAAGTTCTTATTATTGCAAATAGGAACTATGTACCCGTAGATTTCATTGTGCTTGATATTGATTGCAATCCTACATGTCCAACCATTCTTGGTAGACCTTTCCTAAGGACTATTGGTGTTGTCATCGATATGAAGGAAGGGAATATTAGATTTAAATTTCCCTTAAAGAAGGGCATGGAACATTTTCCTAGAAAGAAAATTAGATTGCCTTATGAATCCATGATGAGAGATACTTATGGTTTGAGTACCAAAGACGACGATACGTGATTCTATCACCTTAAGCCTAGCTAAGGGCGTTAAACAATAGCGCTTGTTGGGAGGCAACCCAATGAATTTATCTTTGCTTTTTGCTTTCTGTTTTGTTGTGTCCACACCATCATAATTCTGTTATGATTGTATCTTTTGTGTTTCTTTTTGTGTTGGAGCCAAGTAAAACCTTTATGACTAGTTTGGTGATGGTTGTTTGATCATGCTGGAAAAAGACAGAAACTTTTCGCTCACGAAATTGTTTTTCATTTTTTATCCAGAAAGAGATTTTGAGTTGATTCTTTATGCTGCTGGTTGATATGACAATTTTCCAAACTGTCGTAATTTGTAAGAATTTTTGAGATACCAGAAGTATACAAAGTATACAGATTGCTACAGACTGGTCTTTTTTGACAGATTCTATTTTTGTTGTGTTGATTGCTTATTTTGATGAAACTATGGATAGTATCGGGGGGTATTAGCCATGGAAAAGTGAGAATATAGTAATCTAACACCAATATAAATAGAAATCAAGTTTGCTACAGTACCTCAAGAGGTGGTAGTTTATTTTCTTGTGCTAATGATATCACGAGTTTCTGTTTAAGTTTTGTGTTGTGAAGTTTTCAAGTTTTGGGTGATGTTCTCATGGACAAAGGGATAAAGATTGGAAAGAGCTCAAGATTGGGGATGTCCAAGGCATCCCAAGCCAAATTCAAGGACACCAAAAAGACTATGCTTGGGGATGCCCCGGGAAGGCATCCCCTCTTTTGTCTTCAATCCATCGGTAACATTACTCTGAGCTATATTTTTATTCACCACATGATATGTGTTTTGCTTGGAGCGTCGTGTATTATAGGAGTCTCTTTTCTTTTTGTTGTGTCACAATCATCCTTGCTGCACACCTTTTGAGAGATACATGCACTCATCGTGAATTTGCTAGAATACTCATTGAGCTTCGCTTATATCTTTTGAGTTAGGCAATTTAGCTCACATGTGCTTCACTTTTATCTTTTGAGCTAGATGACTTTGCTCTAAGTGCTTCACTTAGAGATTTGAGAGCACGGCGGTGTCATATTTTGGAGAAATAAGAACTCTCGATCTTCACTTATATATTTTTGAGAGTGCTCTCTCCGAGTAACTTGGTAGTTGGCTTATGCTATGAAAGTAGTCCCAAAGGTGATAGGCACCCAAAGAGGATACAATAAAACTCCCATATTCATGTGCATTGATTAAAAAGAGAAGTTTGATTCCTCTCAAATAGTTTTGAGACATGGATTTGGTAATATTAAGAGTTATGATAGTAGGGTGTTGAGAATCTAGAAATACTTGTGTTGAAGTTAGTGATTCCTGTAACATGCACGTATGGTGAACCGCTATGTTAGGAAGTCGGAGCATAATTGATTTATTGATTGTCATCCTTTGTGTTGTAGTCGGGATCGCGCGATGGTTAACACCTACCAACCCTTCCCCTAGGAGTATGCGTTTAGCACTTTGTTTCGATTACTAATAAAACTTTCGCAATAAGTATGTGGGTTCTTCATGACTAATGTGAGTCCATGGTATAGATGCACTTTCACCTTCCACCATTGCTAGCCTGTCTAGTGCCGCGCAACTGTCGTCGGTACACAAAACCACCATATACCTTCCTCAACACAACCACCATACCTACCTATTATGGCATTTTCATAGCCATTCGGAGATATATTGCCATGCAACTCCAGTTCCGTCTCATGACATGTACCGTCACTTTCGTATTGCCATTGCATGATCGTAAGATAGCAAGCAAGATGTATCAACGTCATACGCCAAGCTAGATCGTTGCACATCCGAGTACACTGCCGGAGACATTTCCTATAGAGTCCTCATCGTTCTAAGCATTGAGCTATGAGTAAATTAAAGTGTGATGATGATCATTATTAGAGCATTGTCCCATGTCAGGAAATAAAAAAAAGAGGCCAAAGTTGCCCACACAAAAGAGAGAGAGAGAGATATGGAAAGAGGCCAAAGTGCCCAAACAAAAAAAAAGAGAAAAAGAGAGAAGGGACAATGCTACTATCTTTTTCCACACTTGTGCTTCATAATAGCACCATGTTCTTCATGATTGAGAGTCTCTTGTCTTGTAAACACCATATGCTAGTGGGAATCTTCATTATATAACTTGGCTTGTATATTCAATGATGGGCTTCCTCAAAATTGCCCTAGGTCTTCGTGAGCAAGCAAGTTGGATGCACACCCACTAGTTCTCCTTTTGAGCTTTCACATACTTATAGCTCTAAGTGCATCCATTGCATGGTAATCCCTACTCTTTCACATTGATATATATTGATGGGCATCTCCATAACCCTTTGATACACCGAGTCGATGTGACCATCTCCTCCTTTTTGTCTCACAACCTCCACCACACTCTATTCCACCTATAGTGCTATATCCATGGCTCACGCTCATGTATTGCGTGAGAGTTGAAAAAGGTTTGAGAAAGTAAGAGTGCGAAAACAATTACTTGGCCAATATCGGGGTTGTGCATGATTTAAATTCGTTGTGTGGGAATGATGGAGGATAGCCACACTATATGATTTTGTAGGTATAATTTTCTTTGGACTTGTTATTTCGAAAGTTCATGATTTCCTTGCTGGTTTGCTTGAAGTATTATTGTTTTCATGTCAATAGCAAACAATTGTTTTGAATCTTACGGATCTGAACACTCATGCCACATGAAAGAAGTTACAAAGGACAAATATGCTAGGTAGCATTCCACATCAAAAATTCAGTCTTTATCACTTCCCTACTCGAGGACGAGCAGGAGTTAAGCTTGGGGATGCTTGATATGTCTCCAACGTATCTATAATTTTTTATGGTTCCATGCTATTATCTTGTCAAAATTTGGATGTTTTGTATGCCTTTTATATATTTTTTGGGACTAACTTATTAACTCAGTGCCGAGTGCCAGTTCCTGTTTTTTTTTCGTGTTTTTTACCCTTTTCAGAGGAGAATATTAAACGGAGTCCAAACGGAATAAAACCTCTAAAAAGATTTTTCCGGAACAGAAGATACACAGGGAGCTTGAGAAACAAGCCAGAGGGCACTAGGAGAGGCCACAAGCCCCCTAGGCGCGGCTAGGGGGCCGCGCCTAGCAGGCTTGTGGGCCCCCTGTGGTTCCTCTGCCCTACTTCTTCCGCCTATAAATCCCCGAAAAATCCAAAACCAGGAGAGAGATCCACGAAAATACTTTTCCGCCGCCGCAAGCTTCTCTCTCCGTAAGATCCCATCTGGGGCACATTCTAGTGCCCTGCCGGAGGGGGGATTCGGATACGGAGGGCTTCCTCATCAACACCATTCCCTCTTCGATGATGCGTTAGTAGTTCACCATAGACCTTTCGGGTCCATAGCTAGTAGCTAGATGGCTTCTTCTCTCTCTTGGATCTTCAGTATAAAGTTCTCCATGATCTTCATGGAGATCTATCCGATGTACTCTTCTTTTGCGGTGTGTTTGTCGAGATCTGGCGAACTGTGGATTTATGATCAGATTATCTATGAATCTTATTTGAGTTTATTCTGATCTCTTATATGCATGATTTCATATCCTTGTAATTCTCTTCGAGTTGTGGGTTTTCTTTGGCCAACTTGATCTATGATTCTTGCAATGGGAGAAATGCTTGGTTTTGGGTTCATACCGTGCGGTGACCTCACCCAGTGACAGAAGGGTTAGCAAGGCACGCATCGTGTTGTTGCCATCAAGGGTAAAAAGATGGGGTTTATATCTATTGCATGAATTTATCCCTCTACATCATGTCATCTTGCATAAGCGTTAATCTGTTTGTCATGAACTCAATACACTAGATGCATGCTGGATAGCGGTCGATGTGTGGAGTAATAGTAGTAGATGCAGAAAGTATCGGTCTAATATGTATGAACATTGCCTTAGATATCGTCATGACTTTGCGTGGTTCTATCAATTGCTCGACAGTAATTCATTCACCCACCGTAATATTTGCTATTTTGAGAGAAGCCTCTAGTGAACACTATGGCCCCCGGGTGTACTTCACATCATATTTTCAGACCTAATCTTTTACTCTGTTACACGTTCCGCCTTCAGATCTCACCTTGCAATCAATCGTGAAGGGATTGACAACCCCTTTGTAGCGTTGGGTGCAACTTTGCTGTTTTTGCGCAGGTACATTGGTGCCTCATCTTGATACTCCTACTGGATTGATACCTTCGTTCACAAACTGAGGGAAATACTTACAGCTACTATGCTGCATCACCCTTCCCTCTTCAAGGGAAAAAACCAATGCAAGCTCAAGAGGTAGCAGTACTCCATTGCTATATTTTTACTACATAGAGATTATCATTCATGCATAACTATGTGGGGGCCCTTACACTATAAAACTTGGTTTGCATATTCCAATGATGAGCTTCCTCAAATGAGCTCTAGGTCTTCATGAGAAATTAGGTTGGATGCACCCCTACTAGCTCCATTGGAGAGCTTACCTTAGCTCATATGTGCATCCACTACATGGCAATCCCTACTCCTCACATCATATCTATCATTTGGCTTTCTCTCGTCTATGGTTGTCCTCATTGTTGTGAGCCTTTCACACCTTTTTGTCTTCCTTCCCCATTATTGTATTTGCCATCCTAAGTGCCAACATATCTTGCTTACACTCATCCATTGCATGAGTGCTCAAAGTCGAAAGGGATATGATCATTTTGAGTTGGGCCTTACTAGTGGTCTGGGGATGAGTCAAAATAAGATTCCAAAGGAGACCAAGTGTGAGATTTTAGTAGATGAGTTCTCAATTAAAAAAATATTTTGTGATCTCAACCCATCTCCCACTTCTTGCACGCAAACACCATTTGGAGACATTCGAGTCAGGGACAGCGAGAGCTCTTGCACCTTTATGTTCTTACTTTGCTAATCTCAATACTAAATATAAACTCTTGCTTGTTATTGTCTTGACTTGAATTGCACATCTCACTTGCTTTACTCTGAAGTTCTTATATGTGTGTCAGCATGTCACCACAGAAATTATTGTGTTATCATTTACCTACTCGAGGACGAGGAGGAATTAAGCTTGGGGATGTTGATACGTCCAAAACGTATTTATAATTTCTGCTTGTTCCATGATCTTTTAGGTGACTGATACGTCTCCGTCGTATCTACTTTTCCGAACTCTTTTGCCCTTGTTTTGGACTCTAGTTTGCATGATTTGAATGGAACTAACCCGGACTAACGCTGTTTTCAGCAGAATTGCCATGGTGTTGTTTTTGTGCAGAAATAAAAGTTCTCGGAACGTCCTGATAATTTACGCAGATTTTTTCTGGAATAAAAGAAAAATACCTGCGCAAAGATCCACCGGAGGGGGCGTGCCAGTGGGCCACAAGCCCACAGGTCACAGCCACCCCCCTAGCCGCGCCGTGAGGGCTTGTGGGGCCCACGTGGCTCCACCGCCCCCAAACTCAGCTCTATTTATTCCGTCTCGCTCGGAAAAAAAAATCAGAGAGAAGGTTTCATCGCGTTTTACGATACGGAGGCACCGCCACCTCCTATTCTTCATCTGGAGGGCAGATCTGGAGTCCGTTCCGGGCTCCGAAGAGGGGAAATCGTCGCCATCGTCATCATCAACCTTTCTCCATCGACAATTCCATGATGCTCTTCATCGAACGTGAGTAATCTCATCGTAGGCTTGCTGGACGGTGATGAGTTGGATGAGATCTATCATGTAATCGAGTTAGTTTTTGACGGGGATTGATCCCTAGTATCCACTATGTTCTAGATTGATGTTGCTACTACTTGGCTATGCTTAATGTTTGTCACTAGGGCCCGAGTGCCATGATTTCAGATCTGAACCTATTATGTTGTCGCCAATATATGTGTGTTTTAGATCCTATCTTGCAAGTTGTAGTCACCTACTATGTGTTATGACCCGGCAACCCCGGAGTGACAATAGACGAAACCACTCCCGGAGATGACCATAGTATGAGGAGTTCATGTATTCACCAAGTGTTAATGCATTGGTTTGGATATTTATTAAAATGAGAACCTTAATATCCCATAGTTTCCATTAGGACCCCGCTGCCACGGGAGGGATGGACAATAGATGTCGTGCAAGTTCTTTTCCCTAAGCACGTATGACTACATACGGAATACATGCGTACATTAGATTGACCAACGGGAGATAGTTACTTATCTCTCCGTGTTATAGCTGTTACATGATGAATCATATCCGTCATACTCATCCATCACCGATCCACTGCCTACGAGTCTTTTACTACTGGTTCTTGCTATGTTACTTTGTCTAGGCTTGTCCCTTGCTACAAAAGGGATTGGGCCACTTTGCTGCTACTGTTGCTACTGTTGTTACTTTGCTGCTACTGCTACTGCTGTTCCTTGCTACTTCGCTGTTACTTGTTGCAAGACTTTTCTGGAGCCGTAGACGGGGAAGCATTCTTCTCAAGAATAATCCCCCCTCAACGTGCGACTGGCTCCATTGATACAACAATTAGGAATAGTCTGCCGTCAACAGATCATTTCTGGCACCGTTGCTATCATACTACTTTGCTACTGATACTTTGCTTGCAGACACTAATCTTTCAGGTGTGGTTGAATCAGACAGACTCAGCTGCTAATACTTGAGAATATTCTTTAGCTTCCCCTTGTGAGCGAATCAACAAATTTGGGTCGAATACTCTACCCTCGAAAACTATTGCGATCCCCTACACTTGTGGGTTATCAAGACCTTTTTCTGGCGCCGTTGCCGGGGAAGCACAACTATATTCTCTGAGTCACTTGGGATTGACGTATGCTGATCACTATGAGGAATCCGAAAGATCCAAGAACTAAAATCTTGTCTTCAACTACGAGGAGAGGTAAGGAACTGTCATCTAGCTCTGCACTTGATTCACCTTCAGTTTTGAGTAAGTTTGCGACATCGCCTCCTGCTAGAAATATTGATATGTCGCATGTGCTTGATACTATGCCTGATGATGCTATGCTTGATACTATGCCTGATGATGCTATGCATGATAGTGCTTTTCCACTAGGTTCCCTTGATGCACAAATTGCTAGAGTTGCTGCTAGATGTGATGATACTTCTGAAACTACTGATACTATTGAAGTAGAGCCTGCTACTATGCCTGAATTGCCTGTTATGCCTGATACACGCTATGTTATGGAGGGAGAGACAGCTGAGGATTTTCTTGCGTGTAAGGATAGCTATGATGTTGAGAAACTTCTGCGCAAGTGGAAAGAAAAATCTCTGAATGCTAGGATGAAATACGACCCGAAGTTTGCCACTTCGCCTATCTTTGTGACCGATAAGGATTATGAATTCTCTGTCGACCCTGAGTTAATCACTCTAGTTGATTCTGATCCTTTTCACGGTTATGAGTTTGAAACGGTTGTAGCCCATCTTACCAAACTGCACGATATAGCCACCCTAATCACTAGTGAGGAAAAGATCCGCCACTACTATATGCTCAAGCTGTTTCCTTTCTCGCTAAAGGATGATGCTAAGACCTGGTTCACTTCTCTTGCTCCTGGTTGTGTGCGTAGCCCCAGGATATGGTCTACTACTTCTCTGAAAAATATTTCCCTGCCCATAAGAAGCAAGCTGCCTTGCGGGAAATATAAAACTTTACTCAAGTTGAAGAAGAGAGTCTCCCACAAGCTTGGGTGAGGCTCATCCAGCTGTTGAATGCTTTGCGTGATCACCCTCTTGAGAAGAATGAAATACTTGATATCTTCTATAATGGACTTGCCGATGCTTCCAAAGACCACCTAGATAGTTGTGTCGGTTGTGTTTTTAGGGAACGAACTGTAGAACAAGCTGAGATTCTATTGAATAACATCTTGTGCAATGAGAATGCTTGGACTATTCCCGAACCACCTCCTAAGCCAACTCCGAAGAAAAGAGGTATTCTATTCCTCAGTCCTGAAGATATGCAAGAAGCCAAGAAATCTATGCAAGAGAAAGGCATTAAATCTGAAGATGTCAAAAATCTACCACCTATCGAAGAGATCCATGGTCTCGATAACCCGATACAAGTAATAGAAGTAAATTCTCTGCGTAGGTTTGATGAGAGTGATATTCCTTTTGATAAACCTGCTAGCCTATGCCTGGATGAATTTGATAACTTTGTTGCCAAACAACAGAGTTTCAATAATTATGTTAGCAGACAATTGGAAAAGAATGCTCGTATGCTTAGTTATTTAAGTGCTTGTGTGGACAAAAATGTCAACGTTCTTAAGCTTCTGAGTAAACATGCCTCTATGGTTACTACTCAGGTAGAACAAGTACTTAAAGCTCAAAATGACTTGCTCAATGAATTGAATGACAATTCTGTCAGAGTCGTCACTAGAGGCGGTAGAATGACCCACGAACCCTTGTATCGTGACGGTCATCCGAAGAGAATTGGACAAGATTCTCAAGGAGTTAGCACTGATGCACCTAGTCATCCTAGAAAGAAGAAGGAAGATGATAGGAACCTGCACGCTAGCAACCCTGTTGCTGTACACCTGAGAGTCCAAACGATGCCTCTGTCTCTGATGATGAAACACAATCTGGTGATGAACATGAGCCTAATGATAATATCAATAGTGATGTTCATGAAGATGCTCAATGTAGCAATGATAAGGATGTGGAGATTGAACCTGTTGATCTTGATAACCCACAGCCTAAGAATAGAAGATCCGATAAGAATGACTTCACTGCTAGGAAGCACGGTAAAGAAAGGGAACCATGGGTTCAGAAACCTATGCCCTTTCCTCCCAAACCATCCAAGAAAAGGATGATGAGGATTTTGAGTGATTCGTTGAAATGATCAGACCTGTCTTTCTGCAAATGCGTTTGACAGATATGCTCAAAATGTCTCTGTATGCTAAGTACATGAAAGATATTGTGACTAATAAGAGGAGGATACCTAAGGTTGAGATTTCCACCATGCTTGCTAACTATACCTTCAAGGGTGGAACTCCTAAGAAACTAGGTGATCCCGGTGTGCCCACTATACCTTCCTCCATTGAAGGCAATTACGTTAGAACTGTGTTATGTGACCTTGGAGCCGGTGTTAGTGTTATGCCTCTTCCTCTTTATCGTAGACATGAACTAGATAAGTTGACACCCACTGAATTCTCTCTGCAAATGGCCGACAAATCAACTGCTTTCCCTATCGGCATTTGCGAGGATGTGCCTGTTGTGGTTGCTAACGTCACTATCTTAACATACTTTGTTATCTTGGATATTCCTGAGGACGATGCCATGGCAGTCATCCTCGGAAGACCCTTTTTAAACACTGCAGGGGCTGTTATAGATTGCAACAAAGGCAATGTCACTTTCCATGTCAACGGTAATGAACATACGGTGCACTTTCCAAAGAAACAATATCGAGTACATTGCATCAATGCTATCGAAAAAACTTCATCGATTCTTATTGGGAGCTTTGAATGCCCTATTCCTCGTGTCAAGATGAAGTATGATTTGCTTGTTGGGGAGATAGACATCCCCATTGAGGTGATCTAGTGACTATTCTAAAATTTTCCGTTCTCTTTTGTTATTCGAAAAGGTTTGTCAAAGAGGCTTGATCAACCTCACTGGCGGATTTCTTTCGATGACCATGAGATGGATGAATCGAGGAGTCACAAACCTGTGTTTTAAGCTTTCACCTTCGATTGCTTAGAAGAAAATGATAGATTTAGTTTAGTTTTCCCTGTTTTCTGTTTTAGCGTCCCGTGGAAAAGTACCCCGGAGCTGGTTATTTCCCTCCTTGGGAGTAGACCAACTTAGGCCAAAAGCCTAAGCTTGGGGGAGTACGTGCTCTCACCGACTTTACATTCTTGCTTATGCTTTCACTTTGTTCGTCGGTGTTCACACTTTGCCACTGTATCATCCATGCTAGTTTATTTTCTTTTTCTCGTTTTCTTTTCGTGTGTTTGTCTAGTTTGAAAAAAAAACCTAAAAGATTTTCTTTTCTTCTTTTTCTTGTTGGGAGCTTTCCCGTGTAAATATTTTTCTTTTTCTTTGGGTCAAGGTAGAAGATCATGGTTACAATGTTTAGTGGCTCTTGCATGCATACCTGTTTAGCTGTCATAGAGCCATATTACTTTGTCTTCTCCTTTGTGTTTGCCTGCAGATTCCAGCTTTAGTTCAATGCACGAGCACTCTTATTATTGTTCACATCGTTCGGTCGTGCAAGTGAAAGGCAATAATGACAATGTATGATGAAGTGACTGAGCCTGGAAAAGCTGGTATGAACTCGATCTATTTTGTTTTCGTAAATATGACTAGCTCATCATGCCTGATTCCGCTTTGTTGTGAGGGAAACATGTTTGCCATGACAACTTAGAGATCATAGTTGCTTATGCCATGCTTACTTAGCTAAGAGCTTATAATGGTTTGTCTTGGTTGCCAACATGAATGTTGAGATGACTATGATGTAGTATGATAGGATGGTATCCTCCTTTGAATTATTCAAGTGGCTTGACTTGGCGCATGTTCACGCATGTAGTTGAAACAGAATCAACATAGCTTCTATGATGTTCATGTTCATGGTGATTTATTTCCTACTCATGCTTGCAATCAATGCTAGTTAATCTCAATGCATTTTGATGACTGTTGTCGCTCTCTACTTGGTCGCTTCCCAGTCTTTTGCTAGCCTTCACTTGTACTAAGCGGGAATACTGCTTGTGCATCCACTTCCATAAACCCAAAGTTGTGCCATATGAGTCCACCATACCTACCTATGTGCGGTATCTACCTGTCGTTCCAAGTAAATTTGCATGTGCCACTCTCTAAACCTTCAAGAAATAATCTGTTTTGCATGCCCGAACCGCTCATGTGGTGACAGGGGGCTATTGGTATCTTCCATGCTAGGCGTGTTATCCTCGATATGTGTTTATTCACTATCATTCACGAGAAAGGGGCCGGTAATTGGAATTCCCAGTTCCATGCTCAAATCGAAAAGATAATTGCAAACAAAACTCCCCCAGGATTGATGTTGGTATGAACGGTACCCGAGGATTCGGCTAGCCGTGGAGTGCGATTGATTGGTGGTGGGGGAGTCAAAACTTTACTTTTCTGTTTGAGAACCACCTATAGCATGTTTAGCGTGGAAGATGTTGAGAACTCTTAGTCATTGCGTTGACAATGAAAGCATGCCACCCAAAATTATTATCTCCGTTTTAAAAGCTTGAGCTCTGGCACCTTTGCAAATCAATGCTTCCCTCTGTGAAGGGCCTGTCTATTTATGTTCCTGTTGAGTCATCCTCCTCTTACAAAAGCACCAGTTAGAGATCACCTCTGTCGTTTTTATGCTTTGCTTTTAACTGTGTTGAGTATGACTATGACTGGATCTTCATTGCCATGAATTATAATGTTTAGTCAGCCCTTGGTCTTTGAAGGTGCTCTGCATTTATGTTTTGCGGTCTCAGGAAGAGCTAGCGAGATACCATCTATTCGTACTGCTTCATGTTGTTTTGATTGAAGTGTTGACGTTTGAGACTTATTATTATTTGCTTGCTAGTTGATTATGCCATTGATATGAGTTTACCGTGAGACCAAGATGTCATTTGCTTATGTGGTTTGCTTGTGATCTTGCTGAAACTCCGGCTATGAGTTAGACATAGTTGCAACAACAAGATCAAACAGAGTTCGTCAAAGTTTTTTTTGTGTCTTTTAGTTTGTCAACTGAATTGCTTGAGGACAAGCAAGGCTTTAAGCTTGGGGCAGTTAATACGTCTCCGTCGTATCTACTTTTCCGAACTCTTTTGCCCTTGTTTCTAACTCTAGATAATTTGCATGATTTGAATGGAACTAACCCGGACTCACGCTGTTTTCAGCAGAATTGCCATGGTGTTGTTTTTGTGCAGAAATAAAAGTTCTCGAAACGTCCTGAAAATTTACACAGATTTTTTCTGGAATAAAGGAAAATACCTGCGCAAAGATCCACCAGAGGCGGCGTTCCAGTGGGCCACAAGCCTACAGGCCGCGACCACCCCCCTCGCCATGCCGTGAGGGCTTGTGGGGCCCACATGGCTCCATCGCCCCCAAACTCAGCTTTATTTATTCCGTCTCGCCCGGAAAAAATTGGAGAGAAGGTTTCATCGCGTTTTACGATACGGAGGCACCGCCACCTCCTGTTCTTCATCTGGAGGGCAGATATGGAGTCCGTTCCGGGCTCCGGAGAGGGAAATCGTCGCCATCGTCATCATCAACCTTTCTCCATCAACAATTCCATGATGCTCTTCATCGTTCGTGAGTAATCTCATCGTAGGCTTGCTGGACGATGATGAGTTGGATGAGATCTATCATGTAATCGACTTAGTTTTTGACGGGGATTGATCCCTAGTATCCACTATGTTCTAAATTGATGTTGCTACTACTTGGCTATGTTTAATGCTTGTCACTAGGGCCCGAGTGCCGTGATTTCAGATCTGAACCTATTATGTTGTCGCCAATATATGTGTGTTTTAGATCCTATCTTGCAAGTTGTAGTCACCTACTATGTGTTATGACCCGGCAACCCCGGAGTGACAATAGCCGGAACCACTCCCGGAGATGACCATAGTATGAGGAGTTCATGTATTCACCAAGTGTTAATGCGTTGGTCCGGTTCTTTATTAAAAGGAGAACCTTAATATCCCATAGTTTTCATTAGGACCCCGCTGCCCAGGGAGGGATGGACACTAGATGTCATGCAAGTTATTTCCCCTAAGCACTTATGACTACATACGGAATACATGCCTACATTAGATTGACGAACGGGAGCTAGTTACTTATCTCTCCGTGTTATAGCTGTTAAATGATGAATCTTATCCGTCATACTCATCCATCACTGATCCACTGCCTACGAGTCTTTTACTACTAGTTCTTGCTACATTACTTTATCTAGGCTTGTCCCTTGCTACAAAAGGGATTGGGCCACTTTGCTGCTACTGTAGCTACTGATGTTACTTTGTTGGTGCTGCTACTGCTGTTCCTTGCTACTTCGTTGTTACTTGTTGCAAGACTTTTCTGGAGCTGTAGCCAGGGAAGCATTCTTGTCAAGAATAATCCCCCGTCAACATGCTATTTACTGGCGCCACTGATACAACAGTTAGGAATAGTCTGCCGTCAACAGACCGTTTCTGGCACCGTTGCTATCATACTATTTTGCTACTGATACTTTGCTTGCAGACACTAATCTTTCAGGTGTGGTTGAATCTGACAAACTCAGCTGCTAATACTTGAGAATACTCTTTAGCATCCCCTTGTGAGTGAATCAACGAATTTGGGTCGAATACTCTACCCTCGAAAACTGTTGCGATCCCCTACACTTCTGGGTTATCAGTGACATTGTTATATTTTTTGCTACACTTTTATATCATTTTACACATATTTGGACTAACGTACTAACTCAGTGCACCTAGTGCTAGTTCCTGTCTACTGATCTCTATTTTGCACGGGCTTTTACCCAATTTTCCGAAGCCCGAAAAATCCCGAGGAAAATATATAAAAAATAAGCGTACTAGAAGCTTCAAGATCACCGAAGATGGGCCTGAGTGGGGCCAGGGGCCGGCGAGGCAACCTATGGGCGCGGCCTACCCCCTGGCCGAGCGAAGAGGCCGCCTGGGTGGGTCCCACCTCCTCCGATGCTTTCCTTTCGCCTATATTTACCCCTTGACGAGGAAAACCCTATACAGGATCCAGAATCGTGAATTTCTCCATCGTTCCGCCGCCGAAGTGCTTCCGAGATCAGGAGTGTCAGGAGACCTCTTCTTGGCACCCTCATGAAGGGAGGATTGACCTCCGGGAGATTCTCCACCGCCATGGACGCTTCCCGGACCTACCATGAGTAGTCCTCCTTGGACCATGAGTCCATGACCAGTAGCTATGTGATGTCTTCTGTCCAATCTTGTGCTTCCATGATTAGCCCTTGTGAGCTGCCCGACATGATCAAGGCATCTATGTAATTCTCTTGCTATTGCTATGCTCGGTTTGTTGGGATCCGATGGATTATGAGATTATGTTCATATTGTTATGAGTTATATATTTGATTATCCTTTTATATTATGTTCCTTAGTGATTCATGCATGTTCTTCGTTGCTATTTATTGCTTTGGCCGAGTAGTAGATTGTAACTCCAAGAGGGAGCGTTATGCATGATTGTGGGTGCATGCCCCTCGATGTCTAGCTTGAGAGACAGAAACATGAGACTAGGGGATGTGCTGTTGCCACCAGGGATAAAACAACGGTGCTTGTGACCATGGTTGCAAGGATTGTTTACCTTACGCATAGTTCGTTAATGCAGTTGTCCGTTGCTTTGAGTTTACACTTTGGGTGGGGCTCGCAACTTAATACCAGCGAGATGTTCTGGATAGATATCTCAAGGTGGATGATTAGTAAGTAGATGTTGATGAATAAACGGTCTACTTGTCTTGGTGTACTGCCCATTACTATTGAACCTCTAACTATCAAGTAGCATAATTAGCATTGCGGTGCGTTCATCATTCTGTCAATTGCCCAACTGTAATTTGTTTACCCAAGCATGGTTGTTTATTGTCTTTTGGGAGAGAGACATCACTAGTGAACATCATGTGACTCCTCTCCATATCACCACCATTGTTTACACCTCCATAATTTACCGTTTTCATTTACATTTCTGTTGCTATCACTATTACTATTCTCTCTTGTGTTTTGATCCTTTGCAAACTACAAGGCCGGAGAGATTGACAACCTATCACTACTGAAATTATGAAATTTGCCGTCTGCCAAGGCGGACGGCAAAGGGGGCAACCACGGACGGCAAAGGCTTTGCCGTCTGCCCCCTCATGGCAAAGTAGACGGTAAAAAAAAATCTGGTGAAGAGGCTCTTTGCCGTCTGCTTTCACAAAGCGGACGGCAAAGAATCTTTGCCATGAGGGGGCAGACGGCAAAATAAGTGGGACGACATAAATTGCAACGTCCCCGTTAAGTGTTAACGGAAGGCCTCCTCTCTTTGCCGTCTGCCTCCCCCCCTTTGCCATGTGGGGGCAGACGGCAAAGAGGGGAGAGAGAGGGGGCAGATTCTCTCTTTGCCGTCTGCCTCCCCCCCTTTGCCATGTGGGGGCAGACGGCAAAGAGGGGAGAGAGAGGGGGCAGATTCTCTCTTTGTCGTCTGCCTCCCCCCCTTTGCCATGTGGCGGCAGGCGGCAAAGAGGGGAGAGAGAGGGGGCAGATTCTCTCTTTGCCGTCTGCCTCCCCCCTTTGCCATGTGGGGGCAGACGGCAAAGAGGGGAGAGAGAGGGGGCAGATTCCCCCTTTGCCGTCTGCCTCCACCCCTTTGCCATGTGTTGGCAGACGGCAAAGAGGGGAACCAGCCCCTTTTTTATTTATTTTTTGTTATATCCAGCATTTTTAACAATAATCAGGATATATGTATATATATATATTTGACATAAATAAATTTCTTTCCCTACTCATAACCATATTAAAATAACTCTCATCCATAGTGCATACATATTATGGAAGTTACATCCGTACCAAACCATATATTACACCAGTTTCATCCACGTGCATACAAACTTTCATATATTCATATACTACAATAGTTTCAATACAACCCATGGTACAAGAAATAATCTTCAAGCATTCCATCAACCAAGCTTCCCCTGAAGTGAAGGTAATCTGCAAAATGACAAATAAGAAAGTTAGAAAAATAATACTAGATGAAGTAGTGTATATATAGGTTATTTCGGAGAGAAATTAGCTAAGTATAGACCATTTAGGAGCTAAATAAGCTAATTATGTCATTTAGGTGGAACCCTAGCTAACTATAGGATAAGAGAAAGAGAAGAAGAAGTAAAAGAAGGAGGAGGAGGAGGAGAAGGAGAAGGAAGAGGAGAAGAAGAAGAAAAAGGAGGAGGAGGAGGAGGAGAAGGAGAAGGGAGAGGAGAAGAAGAAGAAGGAGAAGAAGGAGAAGAAGAAGGAGAAGAAGGAGAAGAAGAAGGAGAAGGAGCTCTCCTTCTCCTTCTTCTTCTCCTTCTTCTCCTTCTTCTTCTCCTTCTTCTCCTTCTTCTTCTCCTTCTTCTCCTTCTTCTTCTTATCCTTTTGTCCCCTTCTTCTTCTCCTCCTCCCTCTCCTCCTTCTTCTTCTCCTTTTTCCTCTTCCTTCCTTTCATTTTCCTCTTTTTCTCTTCTTGTCCTCTTCTTCGGGCTAAATTGGCTAAGAATGCCTTTTTGGAGCTAATTATGTCATTTCGAGGATAATTAGCTAAGTGTAGGTCATTTTTTATTAAATAGGCCATTTTGGAGCTAACTAAGCTAATTATGTCATTTCATAGGATAATTAGCCAATTTAGCCTTTCTTGGATAAGTCTAAGCTACGTAGAAGAAGAGATAGAGAAGAAGAAGTAAAATAAGGAGGAGGAGGAGGAGGAGGAGAAGAAGAAGGAAGAGGAGAAGAAGAAGAAAAGAAGAAGGAGAAGGGGAAGGAGAAGGAGGAAGAAGGAGGAAGAAGAAGGGGAAGGAGGATCTCCTTCTCCTTCTCCTCCTTCTTCTCCTTCTTCTTCTCCTCCTCCCTCTCCTCCTTCTTCTTCTCCTTTTTCCTCTTCCTTCCTTTCATTTTCCTCTTTTTCTCTTCTTGTCCCCTTCTTCGGGCTAAATTGGCTAAGAATGCCTTTTTGGAGCTAATTATGTCATTTCGAGGATAATTAGCTAAGTATAGGTCATTTTTTATTAAATAGGCCATTTTGGAGCTAACTAAGCTAATTATGTCATTTCGTAGGATAATTAGCCAATTTAGCCTTTCTTGGATAAGTCTAAGCTACGTAGAAGAAGAGATAGAGAAGAAGAAGTAAAATAAGGAGGAGGAGGAGGAGGAGGAGGAGAAGGAAGAGGAGAAGAAGAAGAAAATAAGAAGGAGAAGGAGAAGAAGAAGGAGAAGGAGAAGGAGGAAGAAGAAGGGGAAGGAGGAGCTCCTTCTCCTTCTCCTCCTTCTTCTCCTTCTTCTTCTCCTCCTCCCTCTCCTCCTTCTTCTTCTCCTTTTTCCTCTTCCTTCCTTTCATTTTCCTCTTTTTCTCTTCTTGTCCCCTTCTTCGGGCTAAATTGGCTAAGAATGCCTTTTTGGAGCTAATTATGTCATTTCGAGGATAATTAGCTAAGTATAGGTCATTTTTTATTAAATAGGCCATTTTGGAGCTAACTAAGCTAATTATGTCATTTCGTAGGATAATTAGCCAATTTAGCCTTTCTTGGATAAGTCTAAGCTACGTAGAAGAAGAGATATAGAAGAAGAAGTAAAATAAGGAGGAGGAGGAGGAGGAGGAGGAGAAGAAGAAGGAAGAGGAGAAGAAGAAGAAAAGAAGAAGGAGAAGGAGAAGAAGAAGGAGAAGGAGAAGGAGGAAGAAGGAGGAAGAAGAAGGGGAAGGAGGAGCTCCTTCTCCTTCTCCTCCTTCTCCTTCTTCTTCTCCTCCTCCCTCTCCTCCTTCTTCTTCTCCTTTTTCCTCTTCCTTCCTTTCATTTTCCTCTTTTTCTCTTCTTGTCCCCTTCTTCGGGCTAAATTGGCTAAGAATGCCTTTTTGGAGCTAATTATGTCATTTCGAGGATAATTAGCTAAGTATAGGTCATTTTTTATTAAATAGGCCGTTTTGGAGCTAACTAAGCTAATTATGTCATTTCGTAGGATAATTAGCCAATTTAGCCTTTCTTGGATAAGTCTAAGCTACGTAGAAGAAGAGATAGAGAAGAAGAAGTAAAATAAGGAGGAGGAGGAGGAGGAGGAGGAGAAGAAGAAGGAAGAGGAGAAGAAGAAGAAAAGAAGAAGGAGAAGGAGAAGAAGAAGGAGAAGGAGAAGGAGGAAGAAGGAGGAAGAAGAAGGGGAAGGAGGAGCTGGAGAAGGCTGCCCTGGAGAAGGCTCGACTGTAGAAGGGTCGTGCGATGCGTTTCGGGACATATTCTGCACCAAACATCGTTTGCAATGTGTAGTTAGCATGAGGACACTCTTAAGATCACTCCACTGAAATGAAACTCACCGTCCCCGCCACGTTAATGACTGGCATCGGCGGAGGGACTTGGCCGTTCTTCTCGCACATAGACTGTACATTTGGTTTCGACAAGTCAAACTTTTTATTTATTAATGAAACGGACATTCAAATGCAAGATTTGAAATAACATGAAGAAGAAACTTACCACGAAGAGCTCGTATATGGCCCTGGTAGACGCTTCATTCCGTGCCCTCTCCGCCTCCACCAATGCAGTCGTCCTCTCCTCCAGCTCCCTACTTTCCTTATCCTTCTCCGCCATAGCCGCCTGCATTGCCGCTCTCTCTTTCTGAATAGCAGCCTGCAACACAACTCATTGTTAGCAATGTAATCATATTGGTTCCAACGCACAACATAATGCGGAAAGATAGTTGAGTCCATTAAACTAACCTCGATGGCGAGCTCGACTGGCCGTGGACGACGTGTTATCTCCGGACAAGAGCTTGTTTGGCGTGCCTTTATCTGCCGGAGAGTGCTAGGACAACGTATAAGGCCGTCTCCAATGGCGATCGAGCCATGGGGCCTCCCGTTGCCAGCTATCATCACCAGCTCTGGATCAATAGGCCCCTCGCTTGGGTTAAAGTCCTCCCCTTTCCTCGCCTTCCCGTGATCTCTGTACTTCACGAGCTTGTCGTGGGAGGAGATGTTGGTGAAGTTTTCTGGATGCTCGAGGTCAGAGTCACAGAATGCCTTGACCTTCTTGTAAGAGGCAGTATGGGCCATCGCATACAGGTCGTACATCTGTGGCGCCTCCGTCTTATTGTGACGCGCCTAAAAGAGAGAGAGCAGAAAATTGTATTGGTAAAGGGCTCAAGATAGCATTAAGAATGAATTGCATGAGGCATGAAGCAAACCACATACCCAGTTCTCGCCAAATTGGATTAAGTTGACGCTCCCTTGATGGTGTGGCACGCCAACCATTTTGCCACGCCTCTCCTTGGCGTTGTTGTGGCTGGTCTCCCACGTTTCGGAGCACCACTGGTCCACCAAGGCCTCCCAACAATCCATATTATCCACACACCATCTAGGGGGCACCTAAGTTAATAAAGAGAAATTTGAGTGCGTAAGAACCAAATCAAGGAAACTAACTACAAAGCCTTAATAATATGTAATTACCATCATGTAATGCTCCTTCTCCATCTTAGCATCACGGCACTTCGCCTTATCAATCCTAATACGCCGCGTGGCATAGTAGTCTCGAACAGCCTGCACCCGAGCCTCGTGCCGGAAGTTTTGAAGTAGGCGGCGACATTCGGTTTCGATAACCTTTGCCGCGTCGTCCTCGTATCCCTCCTCACACCTGTAGAAGGTCTGCAAACGAGACAACACCGATTAGTACAATAAATAGCTATGGTTAATTTATAATTGTGTGAAAGAGAAATTACCCAGAACTTTCGGATCACCATGTCCGCCCTCGTGTCACACAAAACACCGTCGATCTCCACCTCCGGCGGGGCCGGGGCACCCAAGTAGTGCTCCCAGGTCATCCCTACCTCTCGCTCCCGACCGGGCAAGGTAACAAACCCTGGGAAGTTTTGACGGCAAAGAACACCGAGGACGCTGTTGGGCTTGCGGACACCCTTGGCAACAATCCAACCCCTAAAGTATGACAAATTAAAGCCAAAACATTAGATATTTGAGAAAACGCGAAGGCAAAAGGTTAAATAAGAGTAAATTAACTTACTTGTCCCCATTTGGCCTAATCGAGCACCTCTGCTCGGGGGTCGCTGGCACGAGCGGGAGCCCCGAACTACCACGCTGGTAGACGGTATCCCCCTCACCCAGCTCCTCGTCGCTACGAGCATGGCCAGTTGGCTCTGGCCAGGGATCCCACTGGGTCTCTTGGCACGTACACTCATCCCTGCTATGCTCCGCAGTCGTGTGGAAGGAAGCCTCTGGGACACGAGTCTCGTGGGTCAAAGGCTCGTCGACCTGAGGCTCGTCGACCCGAGGCTCGTGAACCGGAGACCGTGTAGCCTCCACCTCAGACGAATCCACCCTAGAAGTCCTCCTGTGCTCAGGTGAATCAGCTTGGGGTGGTGGCGGAGACCGTGTAGCCCTACCTCTCCCGCGGCCACGTGTACCTTTAGTACAACATAAATACCAACATGAGTAATAAAATGTATATAAATACCAATATGCATACAACATGAGTACAACATAAATACCAACATGAATACAACATGTACCTTTAGTGCCTCTCAGCTTCGCGGGTGGTCGACCTCCTCTCACGGGGGCCTCTCCTTGCATAGTAGAGAGCAACACTCTCCGAAGAGGCGAGGCAGGAATGGAAGTACCCATCCCATCACCCGCCGACGAAGAAGCAGCCGCGGCATGCTTTCGACCCTTTCCCACCATCTTTCAATACCTGTCATGACAAAGAGTAAATGAAATTAGTACAACATAAATACCAACATGACTAATAAAAATTGAATACCTAACATGAACTCAAAATTTATATATAGTATAATAGTTGAATACCTGACATGAACTAATAACAATCGTCCTCGTCTATATATGCTTCGGGGTCAATAAATGCATCATGATCATCACTATCATCAATAAATGCATCATCATCATCACTATCTAGAAGAACATGTCGAAGGCCACCATTATGTAATCGGTCAAGAAGTGACAGGTCATCCGCAGCAGTAACCTCTTCTTCTTCCAGCTCTTCCTCTTTGGGCTCAGGGGTTAAGACGGATTCACTATCGCTGTCTACTTCAATGTTCTGGGGTGAAGTAGAGCGGTTCTTGAAACGTTTCTTGGACATACGTGTTTCTTGGAAGAATTCTCCTTCATATGTGTCTGGGTTAATGTGAGGTTCGTAATCCTCTTCATTGAGGGTAGGTGGTCTAAAATGTGGTGGCACTTCATAAACGACATCCCAACCTTTGAGATTTGGATCAGTTTGGCAGGCCCACGGTAGATAGAAAACTTGTGTCGCCTGTTGAGCCGTAATATAGACATCGGGAACATCTAAGTGGGTGTTTTGGTTGATTTCGACTAGTCCTATATGTTCATGAGTCCTTCTAGTCTCCCTCGGCTCAAACCAATTACATTTGAAGACTACGACGGTCGGTGGGTTTTCACCATAGAATAGAAGTTCATAAATTGCTTCAACCCTTCCATAATACTCGGTGTCTCCTTCGCCGATAGCAGAGACAGAACAATTTGTAGTCTTTAGGTCGGGCATAGATAGCTCTTTGCCAAAGGTACGAAAGTGATACCCGTTGATGTTGTATTTGTCAAATGAACGGACCTTATAGTCAAAACCATTAGCGACTTGTCTCAACTCGGCGTCCATAGACTCTGCATCAGCCTACAAGTTTAATACGAAAGAATGGATGCATTAGCCGCAAATTAGACCAATAAGTCAAATGGGCCCTTAATGGTAATTAATTACCCTTTGTTTGAACCAAGAGATGAAACCAGGATAGTCGCCTCCATGCTTTGCGAGAAGCTCATACTCTTCGACGGAATCCTTTTCGATGACCGCTCCATCCGAGAATTCGGCGACGTATCGACTATATCAAATATCCGGGAATAAGAGTGGTTCAAAGCAATTAGAAGTTGCGGAACAATAAATTACCGAGAACTTACTCGATGTACGGCCGCACTTCTGTTAGGTTGGTGAAGATATACAATGAAATGGTCCGCCATTCTTCGACATCCAATGATTTCCCTTTCGAAGCACCGGATGGTGCGAGCTTACCTTTGAATAGGCTGAGGTTGGATCGAACTTTTTCTCGATCGCCATCATTGTACCGAGGCTTCGGGTTATGCAAATGATAATTTTTGGCTTCGTAGTGTGCTGTCACGAAGTTTGCCGCCTCCTCAGTAATGAATGCCTCGGCCATCGATGCTTCAATTCTACGTTTATTTTTACACTTAGCTCGAAGCGTCTTCTGCATCCTCTCAGTTGAGTAGCACCATCGATTTTGAACGGCCCCCCCATTCTTGCCTCGGTCGGGAGATGCAAAATCAAATGTTGCATTGGATTAAAGAAGCCCGGTGGAAAGATCTTTTCTAATTTGCAGACCAACTCCGGCGCCAACTCTTCCATTTCATCTAGCACGCCAGGCGATAGTTCTTTCGCACAAAGAGAACGGAAGAAATAGCTCAGCTCTGCCAGTACTAGCCATTCATCCTCAGGGACAAAGCCACGCAACATCACCGGCATTACCCGCTCAATCCATATGTGCCAATCATGACTCTTGAGCCCAAATATTTTCAATTTCTCAAGACTCGCTCCCCTCTTTAGATTCGCAGCATACCCATCGGGGAACATCAACCGCATTTTCACCCACAATAGCATTTCCCTCATAGCTGGCCTTTCAAGGTTGAACCATGCCTTTGGCTTCGCTATGCTTTTCTTTCCTTTCCGTTGTCGCAAGTTTTGCAATGGTCTATCACATAGAGCCTCCAGGTCGATTCTAGCCTTAGGATTATCTTTTGACTTCCCCTCTATGCCGAACAATGTACCAAAAATGGCCTCCGCAATATTCTTTTCAGTGTGCATCACGTCAATGTTGTGTGGGCAAAGGAGGTCTTTGAAGTAAGGGAGATCCCATAAGCATGACTTCTGAGTCCAGGCGTGTTCCGTATTATACCCTTTGAAGTATCCTGGACGCAAAGGATCGGGCTCGAGAGCGTTTAACTGATCAAGGGTATGTTGGCCTGTCAACGCAGCTGGTGCAGTGTTTTTGACAACTCTACCTTTGATGAAATTCTTCTTGTCTTTTCTGAACTTATGGTTAGGATCCAGGAATTGTCTATGCATGTCGAAGCAAGAATACTTGCGACCAGCCTGCAGCCAACGGAACTGAAGAGCTGCCTTGCATGTGGTGCACGGGAACCTTCCATGCACACACCAGCCAGCGAATAGCGCAAACGCCGGATAATCATGCGTCGAGTACATGTACCACACATGCATTTTGAAATTTGTTTTGGTAGCCGCGTCGTAGGTCTTGATCCCATTATCCCAGGCTTCTTGCAACTCATCCTTAACCGGCTGCATGTACACATTCATATTCTTCCCCGGATAGTTGGGCCCTGGAATTATCAACGTCAGGAAAATGTTCTTTCTTTTCATAATCTCTCCGGGTGGCAAATTTAGTGGAATGACAAATACAGGCCAACAATTGTATTGTGCTGCCGTCATACCATACACATTAAACCCATCCGTGCTGATGGCAACTCTAGGTTGCCTTGGATCTTCCGATTTATCCTTATGTAATGCATCGAAGTGCCTCCACGCAAAACCATCTGAAGTGTGTACCAGCATCTTGTTCCCATCCGCATCTAGTTCGGTTCTTTTGCCCAATTTGTGCCATGTCATCTGTCTGGCCGTCTCTTCGACCATGAAAAGACGTTGAAGTCTTGGTACGATTGGCAGATATCGAAGAACACTAATGGGGATTTTGGTATGATTCTTCTCACTCATGCCGTTGTCTACCACAATATACCTGGAAGAATTGCAAATGGGGCAATAGTTCAAGGCTGAATACTCAAGCGTAAATAAGGCACATCCATTCTCACAGGCATGTATCTTCTCATAGGGCATCTTAAGTACACGGAGGATTTTCTCTGACTGGTACAGGTTTGCAGGCTGTACATGGCCTTTGGGTAGAAAGCGTCCAAATATCATCATCATCGCGTCGTAGCATTCTCTGCCTAGGTTGAATTGAGCCTTCAGAGCCATTACTTGCGCGATGGCATCCAGCTGACAAAGCTCAGTCTGCTCGTGGAGAGGACGTTTTGAAGACTCCAGCATTTCATAGAAGGCCTTTGCAGATTCCTCCATCTCATCTTCCGAATCCCGAGCATCATCAAAGTCTTGCACCATGTCTTCAATCCCGGTACCATGCTCGTCGGTGCGACGACGAATCACCTCAGCTCTGGCACGTTGGTCGGACTCACCATGAAAAGTCCACACCGTATAATTAGGCGTAAAACCCCACTTCTGCAAGTGTTTACCCATTTCAAACTCTGTCTGCTTTTTCCAGTTGTCGCAGTTGGGACAGGGGCACCATGTTTTTTGCTGGCCATTTGCAAATGCGGCTCTCACAAACCCCCTGGTTTTTGTTAACCATTCATGGGTCATGTCTTTCTGACTAGGGTGACCAGTGTACATCCAAGCACGATCACTCATGTTGCCTAGCTACCTATGGGGGCACAAGAAATAAATACATAATTCATCATCTATATTCATACGCTAATCAAGTTTGTCAGTTTTATTACGTCCATGCAACCTACACGCTAATAGGTAAAGATAGGTCCTAATCCCACCCGAGTATGTGTAGACTGGGTTCGTTTTCCCATGCTCTGCTCCAGATGCGACGCAGAATTTCGGTAGCACCTCCCCGCTGTTCTCCTGATACACGTCTCGGCAATAAGCAGAGAGGATGTGTACCCGGAGAACAACAGGGGAGGCACTGACGAAATTCCGCATCGGATCCGGAGCACAGCATACGGGAAAACAAACCCAATCTACACATACTCGGGCTGTCCATGGATAATGTTGGACAATTCGAAAGGATGGCGGTTATAAATATGCAAAGAAATGCATATTTATAGATGTCGCCCTTTCGAACGGGAGACGCATACTGGTCACGCATACTCATGATTGAAGAAACCTATAGCTAGCAAGTTTCATCGGCACGAAGACCGGGATAGAGCAAATTAAGGGGGTAGGAGGAGAAGTCATTTGTGCTCACCAACAAACGCAAGGGCGGAGCTCGTCCAACGCACGTGGAGGTCGTCGAACAACTGCACATTGAAATTCACCCGATCAACACAAATACGATGTTTTTATAATTAACATGATCGGAAAATATGTGACCTAACTCATAATTTACAAAACTATGACCCCGTGGGCCTCTGGAAGGCCGAAAAGCACCTTCTCGTTCAAAAGAAGGCAGAAGAGGTGTCGGGGGTCGGGGCTTAGTGGCGTCGGGAGTCAGTGCCGTCGAGGGTCGGTGGCATCGGGGGTCGGGGGGTTAGTGGCGTCGGTTGTTTGGGGTCAGTGGCGTCGGGGGTCCAGGGTCAGTGGCGTCGGGGGTCCAGGGTCAGTGACGTCGGGGGTTGGGGGTTGGTGGCGTCGAGCGTCGGGGGTCGGGAGTCATGGGCCGAGGGTCTGGGTCGGGGGCAGTGGCATCGGGGGTCGAGGGTTAGTGGCGTCGGGGGTCAGTGGCGTCGGGGGTCGGGGGTCGGGGGTCAGTGGCGTCGGAGGTCGATGGTCGGGGGTCAGTGGCGTCGGGCGTCAGGGGTCGGGGGTCGAGGGTCAGTGGCGTCGGGCGTCAGGGGTCGGGGGTCGAGGGTCAGTTTCGGGGTGTCGGGGTTCCCTTTTTCTCTTCTTTCTTCTTCTCCTCTCTCCTCTTTTTCTTCTTCTTCTTCTTCTTCTTCTTCTTCTTCTTCTTCTTCTTTTTTCTCCTCCTACTCCCCCAACTCTTTTTCTCCTTCTATTCTTTTTCTTCTTCTTCTTCTTCTTCTTCTTCTTCTTCTTCTTCTTCTTCTTCTTTCTCCTCCTCTTTCTCCTCCTCCTCCTCTCTTCTTCTTCTTCTTCTTCTTCTTCTTCTTCTTCTTCTTCTTTTTTCTCCTCCTCCTCCTCCTCTTCTTCTTCTTCTTCTTCTTCTTCTTCTTCTTCTTCTCCTGCTTTTTTTCCTTCTGCTTTTTTTCTTCTAACCTAACTAACTAACCTAATTAGCCTAATAATGTAACCAAATAAACTAACTAAATTACCCTATATATAATAAAAAAACTAACCTAATAAACTAACTAAAGTAATTAACTTTTTTAAAAAGAAAAACAGGAAAAACTCACCGGCAGGGGGCGGCGGCAGGGGGCGGCGGCGGCAGGGGGCGCGCGGCTGGGGGCTCGCCGCAGGGGGTGTCGGCGGCAGGGGGCGGCGACGGCAGGGGGCGCAATGCAGGTGGCGCGCAGCAGGGGGCGGCGGCGGCAGGGGCGGCGATGGCAGGGGGCGCAATGCAGGTGGCGCGGGCGCGCGGCAGGGGGCGGCGGCGGCAGGGGGCGCGCCGCAGGGGAGGTGCCCTCTCGGGGAGGGGATCCCACGGGGAGGGGGTCGCCGGGGGGGGTGGGCTCGCCGGGGGGTGGGCTCGCCGCGGGGAGGGGATCTCGCGGGGAGGGGGTCGCCGCCGTGGAGAGAGAGAGTGGTCGGGGTGAGAGAGAGAGAGAGACAGTGAGCGAGGGGGGGGGTAACGGCCGTTATAGGGCTGCCCCTTTGCCGTCCGCCCCCCGACGGCAAAGGGCCGTATGGCAGACGGCAAAGGGCCGTATGGCAGACGGCAAAGGCCCGCGGACGGCAAAGGCCCCCGGATTTAGGACACGGCAGGCATGGGACCCACGCGTCCCCTTTGCCGTCTGCCCTGGGGCTCTTTGCCGTCTGCTGGCAGACGGCAAAGGACCCACACATGGCAAATAGTATTTTTGCCATGTGTCAGTTCTTTGCCGTCTGTATTGTGTCAACTGATGGCAAAGAGGTTCTTTGCCGTCAGCCAGCAGACGGTAAAGAACTGGCTGACGGCGAATTTCTGGATTCCAGTAGTGTATCTGTACTCATTGGGAGCAAAGATATTTGTTGTGTGTGAAGTTCCACGTCTTTTGCTAGCGCCAGGGTGGGAGACACCTACTTGTTGATCCTAGGAGTCCTCCTGGTTTGATAAACCTTACAGTCTCCGTGTAAGGGAAAACTTGCTGCTGACTACATCTCAATCTTCCACTTGGGGTAACCAATGACGTCCGAGAAGTATATACATCATCTCGTCATCAGCGGGTTGGCCTCTCTATTGATCCTAGGTAGGGTTGCGACGTGTTGATCTTCTGAGGTCGGGCATGACCCAAAAAAGTCTGTCCCGCTAGAGTTTATCGAGCGTGTTGGGAAATGTGGTGCACCCATGCAGGGATGAAATCAACTATTCCAATAGACGTATCCACAATAGCAGGACGACTTGGAATTGTATCCCGATCTAATACAACTAGAACTGCGACTTAACTGGAATGTTTGGCTCCGAGATTGCTTCCTTGCAGGGAGTCGAGAAAGGATCTCTGGGCATGACTTAATTAAATTTTCTGCAAAAATATGACTATAATTGTGTTACCGATATACTCTTCTGATGATGCAAGAGACTGAAGAAGCTAGTCTTTGATAGGACTAGACTTTCTCTCCATTCTTGCACTGTTGTAGTGAGTCCAGATATAGCCCCATTCCTTTGATACTGATGCATACTTAGTTCTGATGTCAGTCTTGCGAGTACTTTGGATGAGTACTCACTGTTGCTTTTCTCCCTCTTTTTCTCCTGATACGATTTTCGCGATCAGATGACGGAGCCCAGTAGATGGCTTATCCCGCCAATGACGTCTACTACCCCGACAAATCCTACTACTACATGGAGGCCGCTAATGACCAGGAGTAGTTTAGGAGGTTCCCACGCAGGAGGCCTCGCCTCTTTCGATCAATGTATCTTTTGTGCTAGCCTTCTACAAGGCACAAACTTGTTGATTTATTTATGTACTCAGATATTATTTGCTTCTGTTGACTTGTTTGATTATGAGCTTATATATTTGAGCCCTCGAGTCCATTGGCTTGTAATATGAAGCTTGTATGGCTTTAATTTCGTTTAGAGTTGTGTTGTGATATTGATTCATGAGTCCTTGAGCTTGGTCATACGCGTTTGCGTGCATGATTAGCGTACGTTCAAATCAAGGGCGTCACAAGTTGGTATCCGAGCCGACTACTTGTAGGTGGCCCTCTTTCCCACTCCTTGGCCGAAGTTGATTCTAGTACTTGATTTGTTTTACTAACATTGATGTGTGGCTTATGGGCCCACATCTCAATCGGATGGGATTAGGATTTTTTACTCCTCTTCAATACTTTGGCTTCTTATCTCTCTTCTCTTTGAGGTTAAATTTTTTGCTAACTTCGACATTAGGTTCTCATAATCACATCAACCCGGAGAGCTGGATTATCTACTACTATTATTTTCAAAGGATATTGCACTTACTGTCATTTGACATCCTTGAACCTTCCTTTTCAGATGCGTCCCGCTAGACAGCTTGGACGGTTGACTATGGTTGTCGATGTGACTGGGTTCCCTGCAATTATCGTCGACCTCTTGACTAGGCTGGGATTATTCTGGTACCCCGAATACACTGTTTGGAAGGAATACCACGAGTTTAACCACGAGAAGTACCAAGCTAAGGTTCGCATCTACGATCGACAGAACATGTCCATCACTGAGCTGCGCACCTTCTGCGGTGTTGGAGTGACAATTGATATAGCAGTCCATGATGTTGTCTATATTGCTATCACCCGCCTCCGTGGAGAGCACCCTTGCTTGGAGGAGACTGGATTCAGATTCATCCCATATGCTCCCACTGGGGATGAGACTAGATCTGACCTCACTGCCTACACTGCCTTCATGCGGCAACGTAATGATCGATCCTACACCATTGTTTGTACCCCTAGGTGATTCATTGCTACGACCCATAGGTTCTGGTATGGTACACTGACGCATTGGATCGTGCTTTCCGAGCTATGACTATTGAGTTGTATGCCACGCGTACTCGTCTTTACGACGCGATGACACAGTTGCTATGAGTAGTCAACGTAAGGATACATCCAAAGTACATCATTTACCTGCGCAGGACAGAGCTACCACTAGGCCTTGAATGGTCTGCCATTGGAGGTCATACCCCTGCAGTTGGACCTCTGCTGCCCATTCGGAGTCGGTACCTGCACATGAGTATTCATGGGATATAGAATCCCGCCCCTCGGTATTTCATTCAGGGTCACTATCAGTGACCTAGTTTCAGTGGTTGTCCCCAACGTTGATGTAGCATTATCTCTATGTCATGTTGTTGTATCTCTCCATCGCGTGCCTGGGTGCCGCCTAGTGGGTCGAGGTTATCGTCAAATTTCGAACTTGTAACCGCTAGTTTGTAATTGAACTTATGTATGGGTTTGTATGTCGAACTTGGCTACTATGAAGTATCTATCGGATTTCCCTTTCGTTATGCTTGTTACTCCAAGAATGATTCCATACCCCTGCAATCACACTATGCTAAACTATCCATGTTAAATTTTAGTAGGATGGTTAGACCAGATGACCGCCTGAGTGGTGCCCCCAGCAACCCACCACCACCACTTGAATATATGGCTGGAATGATCCAACAGTTTGAGTTGAATCTCTAGTTTTTACAAGGGCTCATGGACCAGTTCCCAAGGCCGAAGATGCACCAACAGCAAGCAGCGACAACGCAAGACTTCTGTCGTCTCAACCCAGCAATTTACCACAGCTCAAATCAGCCCCTTGATGTTGATGATTGGCTCTGTGACATCACTTACGAGCTAGAGTCTGCTAATGTTCCTTTGTAAAGCTTTGTCCTATTTGTGGCATACTTCCTGAAAGGTCGTGTTGCTCAATGGTGGGAGATATACAGACGCACTCAGCCTGTTGGAACCATCATCACCTGGCCAGAGTTCCAAGTTGCTTTCGTGCCCGCTACATTTGTGAGGGAATCATGAACTGGAAGAAGCGTGAGTTCCGCAACCTCGTCCACGGCAACAAAATTGTGGATGCTTATCAGCGGGAATTTCTGGACTTGTCCCGCCATGCTGAAGAAGATGTTGCTGCTGATGCACTTAGACAGGAGAAGTTCCATGATGGCCTTCATCCTGATATCAAGCTCGCACTACTTGTTGAGAACTATCCTGATTTCGCCACCTTGGTGAACAAGGACATTCAGGTTGAAACGGGTCTACAGGAATACAAGGACAACAACAAGCGCAACCGTGACATGGGATCATCTTCAGGATCATCTGCCGAGAAGCGGAAGATCTCGATTCCTCACAACATGTACCATACACCTGTGCTGATCCAAGGTCGTCTTATGCTGCACCTCGTCTACCTCCTCCACCATCTAGACAGTCGAGGCTTCCAGCTCCACCCCCCTGAGCTCCTCCTTCTCGTCTTGAGGATGGGATGTGCTTCAAGTGTGGCCGCCTAGGGCACCGTGCCAGAGAATGCAGGCAGAATCAGAATCAGCTGGCACTTCCCTCAACTCACGGTGGTAACAACCAGAACCGCAACAATAGTGCCAAGCCTGCTTATGCTCGTGGTTAGGAAAACAACACTGAACTGAGTCAAGCTCAAGACCAGCCTTCTACTCTGATGGGTACACTTCTTGTTAACTTAGTTCTAGCTAGTGTATTGTTCGATACAGGAGCATCACATTCCTTTATGTAAATATTTTTTGCATACATGCATGACATTAGAAGTGAAGAAATAAACATTACAATAGTGTTAAACACCCCCACGGGCCAATGTTGAACGTCCGTGGTTTTCCCCAATGTCCCTGTTGAAATTGAAGGATTTGAATTCCTTGCCGCTCCCATATTTCTTAGATCTTCCAATATTGATGTCATTCTGTGAATGGACTGGTTCAAAGCTCATACGGCTTCAATCATTTCTGCCACCAAAATCATCCACCTCCTACATCCTTCAAGTGAGACAATAAATTATCATGCTCATCTCGCTCGAGATGCTGAAGCTCAGCTATATGTCGTGAATGCATTAAATGCATTACCTCTTGAAGGGATTGAAAATGTTCTAGTTATCCATGGCTTTCCGGATGTCTTTCCAGAAGAACTCCGCGGGATTCCCCGTGTGAGAGCAGTTGATTTTGTCATCGACTTAGTACCGGGTGTTGGAAACATGCCCTAGTGGCAATAATAAATTATTTATTATTATATTTCCTTGTTCAAGATAATCTTTATTATCCATGCTATAATTGTATTGATTGGAAACTCAAATACATGTGTGGATACACAGACAATCAGAATGTCCCTAGTGAGCCTCTAATCGACTAGCTCGTTGATCAAAGATGGTTGAGGTTTCCTGGCCATAGACATGAGGTGTCATTTGATAACGAGAGCACATCATTAGGAGAATGATGTGATGGACAAGACCCAAACTATGAATGTATCATATGATCGTGTCAGTTTATTGCTACTGTTTTCTGCATGTCAAGTATTTGTTTCTAGCACTACTACGAAAAACCTTATAGGCAGGACCTAAGTAGTAGCGCTGGGAAAAAGAAAATGTTGTTGCTAATTAGCAGTAGTGCTGATCCAGTTAAGCGCTACTACTAACACCTTAGCACTATCACTGAATATTAAAAACTCGCTACTACTATGTGGGACCAGACGATACCACCAACGGTAGGTGTAGTAGCAGCGTTGCCCAAAACCCAGCGCTACTGCTAAGTGTTTAGCGGCAATGCTTTGTTTTGCAGCACTGCTGCTAGTTGGCCCCACTTAGTAGTAGCGCTTTGCTGGTACGCAAAGCTACTACTAATAGCATAGCAGCAGCGCTCTCTGGTATCCAGTGCTACTACTAGTTGCGGTTGCCACCTTTTTACCCCCCTCCCCCCTGATACGTCTCCATCGTATCTACTTTTCCGAACTCTTTTGCCCTTGTTTTGGACTCTAACTTGCATGATTTGAATGGAACTAACCTGGACCGACGTTGTTTTCAACAGAATTGCCTTGGTGTTATTTTTGTGCAGAAATCAAAGTTCTCCAAACGTCCTGAAAATTTACGGGGAGAATTTTTGGAAAATTGAAAAATACCTGCGCCAAGATCCACCTGAGGGGGTGGGCCAGTGGGCCACAAGCCCTGCCTCCGCCACCCCCCAGGTGGCGGTGGGCAAGCTTGTGGGGCCCACACGGCTCTGCCGCCCCCAACCTCAGGTCTATAAGTTCACTTTCGTCCCAGAACAAATAAAAAGATAAGATTTCGTCGTGTTTGCGATACGGAGGCGCCGCCACAATCTGTTCTTCATCTGGAGGGCAGATTTGGAGTCCGTTTTGGGCTCCGGAGCGGGGAAATTGTCGCCATCGTCGTCATCAACCTTCTTCCCTCTCCAATTCCATGAAGCTCTTCGTCGTTCATGATTAATCTATTCGTAGGCACGTTGGGCGGTGATGAGTAGGATGAGATCTATCATGTAATCGAGTTAGTTTTGACGGGGATTGATCCCTAGTATCCACTATGTTCTGAGATTGATGTTGCTACTACTTTGCCATGCTTAATGCTTGTCACTAGGGCCCGAGTGCCATGATTTCAGATCTGAAATTATTATGTTGTCACCAATATATGTGTGTTTTAGATCCGATCTTGCAAGTTGTAGTTACCTACTATGTGTTACGATCCAGCAACCGCGGAGTGACAATAACCGGAACCACTCCCGGTGATGACCATAGTTTGACGAGTTCATGTGTTCACATAGTGCTAATGCGTTGGTCCGGTTCTTTATTAAAAGGAGAACCTTAATATCCCGTAGTTTCCTTTTGGACCCCGCTGCCACGGGAGGGATGGACAATAGATGTCATGCAAGTTCTTTTCCGTAAGCACGTATGACGACACACGGAATGCATGCCTACATCACGTTGATGAACAGGAGCTAGCCACATATCTCTCCGTGTTATAATTGTTGCATGATGAATATCATCCAAACAAATCACCGACCCATTGCCTACGAGTTTGTCCTACTGTTGCTGTTACTACTGTTGTTGCTGCTATTACTACTGTTGCTGCTGCTGTTACTTGTCTTGCTCTGCTGTTGTTACTTGTCTTGCTCTGCTGCTTCTGTTGCTACTACTGTCGCTTGCTACTGTTGCTACTTGCTACTGCTGTCACTACTGCTGTTCCTTGCCACTGCTATTACTCGTTACACTGCTGCTACCTGCTACAATCTTGATCGCTCGTCGTTGACGGGAACTGACAATTTCCGTCAACGAGGCAACTTGGCGACATTGATACAATCGTTAGGAATAGTCTGTCGTCAACAGATCGTTTCTGAGACCGTTGTTATCATACTACTTTGTTGTTACTACCTTGCTTGCAGATACTAATCTTTCAGGTGTGGTTGAATCTGACAAATTCAGCTGCTAATACTCGAGAGTATTCTCTCACCTCCTGTCTGGCGTACCAACAAATTTGGGTCGAATACTCTACCTCGAGAACTGCTGCGAACCCACGCGCTGGCGGGCCGTCAACAACATTCTTCTAGTTTCATTGCTGGGGAGTGCTAGTAGCATTCTTCTGGTGTCGTTGCAAGGGAAGGTTTGTTGTCACAGAATCAACATTCGTCTAGCTATTGCCAGAGAGTGCCAGTCACCCCCCCACTTTCACCTCTCTCCCCCTCCTCTCCCCTCTCCACACTCTCCACACCATTGTTTCTCTTCTTATCTCTTCCTCCTACCTCTCTTCTCTCCTCATTAATGTCCCCCTCCACCATAACTCTCCTTCATAAATTACTTCTCTCACATCTCTCTTTGTCCTACCTCTCTTCCTCTCCCCATTATATTAATCCCCCTCCACCATAACTCCTCCATTAGTTAGATAGATAGATTCACCTCTCCTCCCCAACAACTAGATCTAGCAAGCTATTTAGCCATCCACGTGTGCTCTTTCGATCGGTCTCTCTCATCATCTCACTCGATCGGTCTCTCTCGAGAGATATATAGGTGAGTAAAAAGTTGTTCACTTAAAGCATGGGAATATGTGTGTGAATGAGAATATGTGTGTTTAGAATACATATACATATATATATATATACATATATATATATACATATATATATATACATATATATATATACATATATATATATACACACACATATATATATACATATATATATGGAGAGATTTCTACGAGTGTGACATGCCCTCCGATCGAGTTGCTTATGTTTTGCCGAAATGTCGATTTATTTCCGTTTTGGTGAATTTCGAGCAAACTCAATATGTCCTATTTTTAGGCAATGTCATGCCAAAATTTTATATGACTTTGTAGCATGCATGCATTATTTATTTTATAACCCTTTTGCTTGTTATACCATGCAGTCGGACATGAAGGTGAGTGGATGGAAGGTGGAGCGGTACATGCAATTCACGGTGATGGACATGCATGCAAATAACCATACTAGGATTAGATGTCCGTGTGCAAGATGCAAGGAACGAGTCCTTTTTGACCCTTTTGATCATGGCACTTTGAAGGCACGCCTGCTGATGAATGGTTTCGTGGATGGCTATACTCGGTGGATAAGTGAAGAAGATGATGATGAGGAGGACATCCAAATGGCAGGGAATAAGGACATCGGGCTAGACGAAGAGATGACCGATCAACACGAAGATGATGCTGCCGGACATGGCGGCGGGGAAGAGTCTGGAAATGACGATGGCGGAGAAGATTTCAGACACGGCGAAGAAGAGTCCGAACATGGCAGAGAAGAGGCGATGGTCACACCGCAGTCTTCGACGCTACTAAGTGTAGTCGTGCAAGACCCTCATGTTCAAGACCTCCTTCACAAGAGTACGACTAGCGAGAGAGCTGCTTCTAGAGAGGAGGCCAAGCTCGCTCAACTTGAAGTGGACTCGAGGAATCCATCGTATGACGGCTGCGATCCCGAGGTGACCCGCTTGAGTTTCACGCTCGAACTTCTAAAACGAAGGCCAAAAACAAATGGACAGACAAAATCCTCACTGAGCATTTGAAGTATCTACATAATAAAGTTCTTCCCGCGGGGAACCTGCATCCTAGTAGTGTCGAGGAGTCCAAGAAAATTGTTTAACCTTTTGATTTGCCACACATTAAGTACCACGCATGCATCAACGATTGCATCATTTATCGGGGGGAGCACGCGGAAAAAACCAACTATCCAGTGTGCAATGCTTCTCGATACAAGAAGGGAGGAAAGAAAGCTCCTCAGAAAGTTGTATGGTACTTTCCGATCACTCCCCGTCTGCAGCAGTATTTCGTAGATCCTAAGGAAGGAAAGCTCATACGCTGGCACACGGAGAGGAAGAAGCCCGATGATGGAGATGATCCGAGGATGAGACACCTCGTAGATGGTAGCCAGTGGAGAGCATTCAACACCGTATATGGATTTGCTAAAGAAGATCCAAGGAACATCGTGCTTGGTGCGAGTACCGATGGCATGAATCTGTTTGGAAACCAGAACACCAACCACATCATATGGCACGTGTTTGTACGGTTGTACAACCTCCCCTCATGGAAGTGCATGAAGACAAAGTAGATACACATGTGCATGCTGATTTAAGGGCCGAAACAACCGGGAAATAGTATTGACCTATATATGGGGCTTCTGCCAGAGGAGCTAGACACGTTATGGAAATCACCGACATGGACATGGGACGCCAGCAAAGGAGAGTATTTCCATATGAGAGCCGCGCTGATGACGACGGTGCACGACTATCTTGGTTACAGGTACACCTCAGGCCAGGTGTGCCACGGATACTACGGATGCAGGAGGTGCATGGATGATACAACGTCTCAGCAGCTTACGTCAATGAAAGATGGCGGGTCTGGGAAAATCATGTACATGGGGCATCGTAGATGGCTTGAGAAGGATGACCCATGGAGAAAGCGTGGAGATCTATTCAATGGGTTGGCTGAGCTTCGAGGACCTCCACATAAGAGGAGCGGCGCCGAAATTGACGAGTTGTTGAGAAACTGGGAACAACGGCCCGCACCGGGAAAGATCAAAAAAGGCGCCAGAGCTGCTGCTGAAGGTATGGAAAACGAGGTCTGTTTTCTGGGACTTGGAGTACTGGCCCAATCACGACACGCATCATTGCCTTGATCAAATGCATATCATGAAGAATGTCCTCGAGAGCTTGCTTGGCACACTGATGAACATGCCGGAGAAGACCAAGGATGGGCCGAAGGCAAGGAAAGACTTGGAAGATTTGAAGATCAGGAAAGACATCCACCGTAAAAAGTTGACAAAGGAGTCGGAGACCGAGACAGAGGAGGGGGAAAGGGGCAGAAAAGTCAACAAGAAGGAGGAGAATTATTGCCCCCCTTCTTTCTTCACCTTAAGTCCGAAGGAGATCGATCAATTCATCAAGTGCCTTATGGGAATCAAAGTCAGTTCCGGTTAATGCGGGAAGATAAGCAGATTTCTAGACCCCGAGAAGAAAAGGTTCAGCGGGATGAAGTCTCATGAATGTCACGTGATGATGACATAGATACTCCCGGTTGCCATTAGAGGGATAATGAACAAGCACGTCCATGACACACTTATTGGTCTCTACAACTTCTTCGACGTTATCTCTCGAAAGTCCATAGTGTGAAGCAACTCCGAAGGCTACAGGAAGAGATCATTGTCATACTATGTGAGCTTGAGATGTACTTCCCGCCCGCGTTCTTTGACGTCATGGTGCATCTGTGTGTCCACATCGTGGACGACATCATCGACCTCCGGCCGAGATTCCTTCATAGCATGATGCCGTTCGAGAGGATGAATGAGCTCATCAAAGGATTCGTTTGTAACAAGTCCCGTCCCGAAGGGAGCATCGTCCAGGGGTATCTGACGCATGAGTTCGTCTCCTTTTGTGAGAATTATATAAGCGTCGGAGACCCTATTGTTGTTTTCCCCGTCAAGAAGCACGATGGGAAGCTCGAAGGAGATGGTCACAACAACGGCTCGAGGGAACTGCACGTGGACTACTCGGATCGACAGAACGACTTTGACATGGCTAAATTAGTAGTGATATAACACCTAGATGTGGTAGATGATTATGTGGCACGACACAAAGAAAGCATCGCAAAGAAGTATCGTGATAAGGGGATGCTCAAGACGGGCGACAAAGTTACTGTGGAGCACAATGATACTTTCTGGCGTTGGTTCAAAGAGCAAGTTCTTAAAAATCCCCCGAAAGAGGGTAGTTCGGACGGATTGCTCATACACGCCTTAGCACCTGGCCCTGCATCCAAGCTCGCGACCTATCAGTCCTATGATATCAATGGGTACACATTCTACACGGAGGCCGGAGACATGGACAGTGATTACCAAAACTCCGGGGTGACAATTCAATGCGTGCCCGACGCCAACGACACAACTGAAAGATTGTACGGAAGGGTCGAAGAGATCTGGAAGCTTGACTATACTGGAATGCACGATGCGACGATGTTCCGTGTTAGATGGGCCAAGGACATCGTAAGATAAAACAAGTATTTCACCACCATGTCTATACCCGACGAGAAGAGCACTCCCGTGAACGTTAACATCATCGCTTTCATGTTTATATTTATCGCTTTATGGACTGTTATTATACTTTGTGGAACCATACTTATGCTTTTTCTCTCTTATTTTGCAAAGTTTATTTGAAGATGGAGAATACCGGCAACTGGAATTCTGGACTGGAAAAGGAGCCAGTCTGATCCTCTATTCTGCGCAACTCCTGAGGACATGGGATAAGTCATGCTAATAATAGTCATGTGAATTTGGTATTCGTTCGGTATTTCGATACGCTGTATGTTGTTTTTCCTCTAGTGGTGTTATGTGAACGTCGGCTACATAACACTTCACCATATTTGGGCCTAGAGGAAGGTATTGGGGAGTACTAAGTAGATGATGGGTTGCTAGAGTGACAGAAGCTTAAACCCAGTCTATGCGTTGCTTCGTAAGGGACTGATTTGGATCCACTAGTTTAATGCTATGGTTAGACGTTGTCTTAATTCTTCTTTCGTAGTTGCAGATGCTTGCGAGAGGGGTTAATCATAAGTGGGATTCTTGTCCAAGTAAGGGCAGTACCCAAGCGCCGGTCCACCCACATATCAAACTATCAAAGTAACGAACACGAATCATATGAACATGATGAAACTAGCATGATAGAAATTCCCGTGTGTCCTCGGGAGCGTTTTTCCTCTTATAAGACTTTGCTCAGGCTTGTCCCTTGCTACAAAAGGGATTGGGCCACTTTGCTACACCATTGCTACTACTTGTCACTTGTTACTTTTCGCTTGCTACGTTTCACCTTACGATACCATCACTTGTTATCGCTACTTTCAGTGCTTGAAGTTATTACCTTGCTGAAAACCGTTTATCAGAGCCTACTTCTCCTCGTTGGGTTCGACACTCTTACTTATCGAAAGGACTACGATTGATCCCCTATACTTGTGGGTCATCAAGACTCTTTTCTGGCGCCGTTGCCGGGGAGGAAAGCGCCTTTGGTAAGTGGAATTTGGTAAGGAAACATTTATATACTATGCTGAAATTTATTGTCACTTGTCACTATGGAATATGTTCCTTTGAGGAATTTGTTCGGGGTATCTTCACCACGAACGGAAGCACGAGGAGTTGTTCCTCAATCTGAGGTACCTACTGAAAATATCTTTTATGAAATTCCTTCGGGTATGCTTGATAAACTGCTGGCTAATCCTTTTACAAGAGACGGATCTTCACATCTAGACTTGCATCTAATCTATGTAGATGAAGTTTGTGGTTTATTTAAGCTTGCAAGTTTTCCCGAGGATGAGGTAAATAAGAAATTATTTCCTTTATCTTTGAAGTAGAAGGCGTTGACATGGTATAGGCTATCTGATGATACTGGATCATGGGACAACAATCAGTTGAAATTGGAATTTCATCAAAAGTTTTATCCTATGCATTTAGTACATCGTGATCGGAACTATATTTATTACTTTTGGCCTCGTGACAGGGAAAGCATAGCTCAAGATTGGGGGAGGCTTAAATCAATGATATATTCATGCCCCAATCATGAGCTCTCGAGAGAAATTATCACTCAAAACTTTTATGCTCGGCTTTCTCATGAAGATCGTACCATGCTTGACACTTCTTGTACTGGTTCTTTTATGAAGAAGGATGTTGACCACAAGTGGAATTTATTGGAAAGAATCAAACGTAACTCTGAAGATTGGGAGCTTGAAGAAGGTAAGGAGTCAGGCATGTATTTCCAGTTTGATTGCGTTAAATCTTTTGTTGAAATAAACACTTCTTGAGATTTTAGCGCTAAGTATGGACTTGACTTTGAGATAGTAGCTTCTCTATGTGAATCTTTTGCTGCTCATGTTGATCTTCCCAAAGAGAAGTGGTTTAAGTATCATCCGCCTGTAGAAGTCAACATAGTTAAACCTAGTCTAGTTGAAGAGAAAGTCATTGCCTTTAGTGATCCTATTGTTCCTTGTGCCTACGTTGAGAAACCTCCTTACCCTACTAGGAAAAAGGATTATTCTAAAGCTCCAACTGTGGTACGTAGGGGTTACATTAGACCACTTGCACCCCCTGAGGAAATTAGAGTTGAACCTAGTGTTGCTATTATCAAAGATCTCTTAGCCGAAGACATAGACGGGCATGTTATCAAATTATGTGAGGACTCCGCTAGAATTGCTAAACCTCACACGAAAGACAAATACGGACCTATAGTTGGCCTGCCCGTTGTTTCTGTCAAGGTAGGAGATCACTTTTATCATGGTTTATGTGATATGGGTGCTAGTGTTAGTGCAATACCCCGGTCCCTATATGATGAAATCAAAGATGAGATTGCACCTGCTGAGTTAGAACCCATTGATGTCACTATTATGCTAGCTAATAGAGACACTATCTGCCCTGTGGGAATTGTGAGAGACGTAGAAGTTATGTTTGGTAAGACGAAGTATCCTACTGATTTCCTCGTCCTTGCTACTGCACAAGATAGCTTTTCTCCCATCATATTTGGTAGACACTTTCTCAACACTGTCAATGCTCACATTGATTGCATTAAACAGACTGTCACTATTTGTTTCGAGGGTGTGTCTCATGAATTTAACTTCTCCAAGTTTGGAAGACAACCCCATGAAAAAGAGTCGTCTGGTCGGGATGAAATCTTTGCTCTTGCCTCTATTGCCTTACCTCCTACGGATCCTTTAGAGCAATATCTGCTTGAGCATGAAAATGATATGCATATGGATGAAAGAGATGAGATAGATAAAATTGGTTTAGAACAATATCCTATTCTCAAGAATAATCTGCATGTTGAACTGCTTGGGGATCCTCCCCTGCCAAAGGGTGATCCTGTGTTCGAGCTAAAACAATTACCAGATACTCTTAAGTATGCCTACCTTGATGAGAAGGAGATATGTCATGTTATTATTAGTGCTCACCTCTCGAATCAGGAAGAGAAGAAGTTATTAAAAACTTTGAGGAATCACCGCGCAGCTATTGGATATACTCTTGATGATCTTAAGGGTATTAGTCCCACTCTATGTCAGCACAAGATTAAAACCGATCCTGATTCTAAGCCTGTTGCTGATCATCAACGGAGATTAAATCCGAGGATGAAAGAGGTCATGAGAAAAGAAATATTAAAGCTTCTGGAAGCAGGAATCATTTATCATGTTGCTCATAGTGATTGGGTAAGCCCAGTACATTCTGTACCTAAGAAGTGAGGTATCACCGTCGTTCCTAATGATAAGAATGAATTAATCCCACAAAGGATTATTACTGGCTATAGGATGGTGATAGACTTCCGGAAACTGAACAAGGCAACCAGGAAAGACCATTATCCTTTGTCGTTTATCGACCAAATGCTAGAAAGGCTATCCAAACACACACACTTCTGCTTTCTAGATGGTTATTCAGGTTTCTCGCAAATACCTGTTGCACAATCTAATCAGAGAAAACCACTTTCACCTGCCCCTTCGGTACCTTTGCTTATAGACATATGCCTTTTGGTTTGTGCAATGCACCTACCACCTTTCAAAGATGTATGATGGCTATATTCTCTGACTTTTGTGAAAAGATTGTTAAGGTTTTCATGGATGATTTCTCCGTTTACGGTTCTTCCTTTGACGAATGCCTCAACAACCTTGATCGAGTCTTACCGAGATGCAAAGATACCAATCTCGTCTTCAACTGGGAGAAGTGCCACTTCATGGTTAATGAAGGCATCATCTTAGGACACAAAATCTCCGAGAAAGGCATTGAAGTTGATAAGGCTAAGGTAGATGCAATTGAGAAAATTCCTTGCCCCACAGATATCAGAGGTATACGAAGTTTCCTAGGTCATGCTGGTTTCCATAGAAGGTTCATTAAAGACTTCTCAAAGATTTCTAGGCTTCTTACCAACCTCTTGCAGAAGGATGTTCCTTTTGTGTTCTATGAGGATTGTGAGAAAGCTTTCGAAATACTTAAGAAGGCCTTGATAACCGCACCTATTGTTCAACCACCTGATTGGAACTTGCCCTTTGAAATCATGTGCGGTGCTAGTGATTATGTTGTTGGTGCTGTTCTAGGACAAAGAGTTGACAAGAAGTTGAATGTCATTCACTACGCTAGTAAACCTCTAGACAGTACCCACAGAAACTATGCCACTACGGAGAAGGAGTTTTTAGCAGTCGTGTTTGCATGTGAAAAGTTCAGATCTTATATAGTTGACTCCAAAGTCACTATTCACTCTGATCATGCTGCTATTAAGTACCTTATGGAGAAGAAGGACGCTAAGCCTAGGCTAATCAGATGGGTTCTCCTGCTATAGGAATTTGATTTGCACATTGTTGACCCAAAGGGTGCTGATAACCGTGCAGCAGATAACTTGTCTTGGCTAGAGAATGTCCTTGATGACCCACGACCTATTGATGACACCTTTCCTGATGAGCAATTGAATGTCATCCGCACTTCACATAGTGCACCGTGGTATGCTGATTACGCAAACTATATCATAGCCAAATACATACCACCCACTTTCACCTACCAGCAAAAGAAGAAATTCTTCTTTGATTTGAGACACTACTTTTGGGATGATCCTCACCTTTATAAGGAAGGAGTAGATGGTGTTATTAGACGTTGTGTGCCTGAACATGAACAGGGACATATCATGCAGAAGTGTCATTCCGAAGCCTACGGAGGACACCATGCTGGAGACAGAACTGCTCATAAGGTATTGCAATCAAGGTTCTATTGGCCCACTCTCTTCAAGGATGCCCATGAGTTTGTCTTGTCTTGTGACGAATGCCAAAGAATAGGGAATATCAGTAAGCGTCAGGAAATGCCTATGAACTATTCACTTGTCACTGATCCATTTGATGTCTCGGGCTTTGATTATATGGGACCTTTCCCGAGTTCCAATGGGTATACTCACATCTTAGTTGGTGTGGATTATGTCACTAAGTGGGTAGAAGCTGTCCCCACGAGAAATGATGATCCCCACACCTCTATTAAGATTCTTAAAGAAGTCATTTTCCCAAGATTTGGAGTCCCTAGATATCTGATGACTGATGGCGGTTCACACTTCATTCATGGTGTTTTCCGCAAGATGCTCGCTAAGTATGATGTCAACCATAGAGTTGCATCTCCTTATCATCCTCAGTCTAGTGGTCAAGTGGAGTTGAGTAATAGGGAGCTCAAATTGATCTTACAAAAGACCGTCAATAAATCTCGAAAGAATTGGTCTAGCAAACTTGACGATGCACAATGGGCTTATAGGACTGCTTATAAGAATCCCATGGGCATGTCGCCATATAAAATGGTTTACGGTAAGGCCTGTCATTTACCTCTTGAGCTGGAACACAAAGCTTATTGGGCAATCAAAGAGCTCAACTTCGATTTCAAATTGCCGGTGAGAAGCGGTTGGTTGATATCAGCTCATTAGATGAATGGAGGGCCCAGGCATATGAGAATGCCAAGTTGTTCAAGGAAAAGGTTAAGAGATGGCACGATAAAAGAATACAACAACGAGAGTTCAATGTAGGTGATTATGTCCTGCTATACAATTCTCGTTTAAGATTCTTCGCAGGCAAGCTTCTCTCTAAATGGGAAGGTCCCTATGTTATCGAGGAAGTATATCGTTCCGGTGCCATCAAAATCAATAACACGGAAGGTAATTTTCCTAGAGTGGTAAATGGGCAAAGAATCAAGCATTACATCTTTGGTACTCCCATAAATGTTGATAGCAATATCATCAATATCATAACTCTAGAGGAGTACATAAGGGATGTTTATCAGCCTATTTCAGACCCTGAAAACGAAGAGGTATGTGTTTCGTAAGTAATTGGACTCCGAAACTTTTCCAATAGGAAATTTTCTCCGTTCTGGAATTTATGGAAATTTAGAAAAATAAAAAGTAGTCCGGAGAGCGCACGAGGCGACCACAAGCTTGGTTGTCGCGGCCTCCCCCCTGGTCGCGGCAACAGGGCTTGTGGGCACCTCGTGTGCCTCCCGGACTCCGTTTTCTAGCAGAGCACTCCTTCTGGTCTAGAAAAAATGATTATATTTGCGCCCGAGGGTTTTGATCTCCGTATCGTGCAGTTTTCCTCTGTTTTCGTTTCGAGCCTGTTGTCTGCCGCAGATTTAGAGCAAAGATGTCTCAGGAATCTGTTGGGGAGAATAATCTCCCTCAAGTTCATGAAGAAGTAGATGTTGATTCGAAAAGAGTAGAAGTCACGGAAGCCAGGGAAAAAGCTAAGGAGAAAACCCAAGCTAGGGAGGAAGTTCAACCTATGTTCAACATTGAAGACGTTGAAGGAGTAGATTTTCTTTAACCCTTCCTCCACGTGTTGTCTCCATCCTTGATTGAACTCTTGAGTTTCTGTGAAAGAACTCATGCTCACAATATTTCCCTTTATCGTGAAGTTGTTTTGCTGGAGAAACCATGTCGTAGATCTCAAAGGTATAAATAAAAAAATAACTCTCTTGGAATCAAAGATGGAGGATCAAACTCATGTTGCAACTTCACCACCATCACCACCAAAGGAAGACAACTAAGAACTGGTATGGGCAACTCTCTTGGCTTATGCCAAGCTTGGGGGAGTTGCCCTGGTATCGTATCACCTTTATATCTTTTGCTTTTACCTTTGTTTTAATTCTTTCCTTTTCAGTTTTATTTCTTCTCTTAGTGGAATAGGTCTTTAGTGTTTCAGTTTGAGTCTTTTGCCTTGTGTCTCCCCCAATGTATTCAAGCTTGCGAGATATATAATAAAGAGTATCTTAGTCAAGGGCTTTGTTTTGTGCCGTGATCAAAAGTATGAAAAGAACGATAGCATGAAAGATCATGAGATGATCTTATGCGAAGTGATAGCTTCACATATAACAAGTATCATGATTGAAACTTGTTGAGAGTAGACCAACATAGACCTTAGTGATTGTTGCAATTAATAAGAAGTAATAAGGAAAGAGAGGTTCACATATAAATATATCATCTTATACACCTTCTATAATTGTGAGCACTCACCAAACTATTACATGCTTAGAAGTAGATGTTGGACAAGGAAGAGAACATAATGAATTGTGTTTGTTTGGTTCCAAAGATGTTATATGATTAGAGATCCCTTAGCATGTGACGATTGCTTCCACCTCATATTAGCAAAAACTCCCGCACCAAGTAGAGATACTACTTGTGCATCCATAAACCTTCAACCCAGTTTTGCCACGAGTGTCCAACATACCTACCTATGGATTGAATAAGATCCCTCAAGTAAGTTGTCATCGGTGCAAGAAATATAAATTTCTCTCTAATATGTATGATCTATTAGTGTGTGGAAAATAAGCTTTGTACAAACCTGTGATGAGGAAGACATAAAAGCGACAGACTGCATAATAAAGTTCTTTATCACAGGAGGCAATATAAAGTGTTGTTCCTCCGCACTAAGAGGACACGCATCCAAACCTCAAAAGCGCATGACAACCTCTGCTTCCCTGTGCGAAGGGCCTATCTTGGACCTTTACTTTTTGCCTTTGTAAGAGTCGTGGTGATCTTCACCAATTCCTTATTTAGCCTTTTTCTTGGTGAACGTCATATGCTTGGGAAAGATCTATATTCATATATCAACTTGGAGCTGAGTACTTATGCTTTATTATTGTTGACTTTACCCTTGAGGTAAATGGTTGGGAGGCAAAATTATAAGCCCCTATCTTTCTCTGTGTCCAACTGAAACTTTGATATGATGAGTACCACGTGAGTTGTAACAATTGTGGAAAACAAAAGAGATGATTGAATATGTGGATTTTCCTTACGAGCTCTTATTTGACTCTTTCTGATAATATGATAAATTGCAATTGCTTCAATGACTATGGATTGTTGTTGGCTACTTCTCAGTAAGGTTTTTGTTTCATACTTTTCTTTGTGAAGGAATTGTTACTTTCCCATAAGAATCTCTATGATGTATTTCTGTTTTATGTGTGATCATGATGCCCTCATGTCCATATTATGTTTTATCGACACCTTCAGTCCTAAACATGTGGACATGTTTTGGGTCTTGGTTTTCGCTTGAGGACAAGAGAGGTCTAAGCTTGGGGGAGTTGATACGTCCATTTTGCATCATCCTTTCATGTCGATATTTATCGCTTTATGAACTGTTATTATACTTTGTGGAACCATACTTATGCCTTTTCTCTCTTATTTTGCAAGGTTTATTGGAAGAGGGAGAATACCGGCAACTGGAATTCTGGACTGGAAAAGGAGCAAGTCTGAGTCCTCTATTCCGCGCAACTCCAAATGCCCTGAAAATCAACGTGGAATTTTTTGCGAATATATAAAAAATATTGGGCGTAAGAAGTGTCGGTGGGGAGCTGCCAGGGGCCCACAAGCCTGGTTGCCGCGGCCTACCCCCCTAGCCGCGGCAACAGGGCTTGTGGGCACCCTGGTGGCCCACTGGCCCCCCTCTTTTGCTATATGAAGGGTTTCGTCCGAGAAAAAATCAATGTGGAGCTTTTTCGTGGATTTGCCGCCGCCACGAGGCGGAACTTGAGCAGAACCAATCTAGGGCTCCGGCAAGACGATCCTGCCGGGGAAACTTCCCTCTCAGAGGGGGAAATCGTCGCCTTCGTTATCACCACCACTCCTCTCGTCGGAGGGGAGTCACATCCATCAACATCTTCATTAGCACCATCTCCTCTCCAAATCCTAGTTCATCTTTTGTAACCAATCTCCGTCTCGCGACTCCGATTGGTACTTGTAAGGTTGCTAGTAGTGTTTATTACTCTTTGTAGTTGATGCTAGTTGGATTACTTGGTGGAAGAGTTTATGTTCAGATCCTTGATGCTATGCATTACACCTCTGATCATGATTATGATTATGCTTTGTGAGTAGTTACTTTTGTTCGTGAGGACATGGGATAAGTCATGCTAATAATAGTCATGTGAATTCGGTATTCGTTCGGTATTTTGATATGTTGTATGTTGTTTTTTCTCTAGTGGTGTTATGTGAACGTCGACTACATAACACTTCACCATATTTGGGCCTAGAGGAAGGCATTGGGGAGTAGTAAGTAGATGATGGGTTGCTAGAGTGACAGAAGCTTAAACCCCAGTCTATGTGTTGCTTCGTAAGGGGCTGATTTGGATCCACTAGTTTAATGCTATGGTTAGACGTTGTCTTAATTCTTCTTTCGTAGTTGCGGATGCTTGCGAGAGGGGTTAATCATAAGTGGGATGCTTGTCCAAGTAAGGGCAATACCCAAGCGCCGGTCCACCCACATATCAAACTATCAAAGTAACGAACGCGAATCATATGAACATGATGAAACTAGCATGATAGAAATTCCCGTGTGTCCTCAGGGGCATTTTTCCTCTTATAAGACTTTGCTCAGGCTTGTCCCTTGCTACAAAAGGGATTGGGCCACTTTGCTGCACCGTTGCTACTACTTGTCACTTGTTACTTTTCGCTTGCTACGTTTCACCTTACGACACCATCACTTGTTATCGCTACTTTCAGTGCTTGCAGTTATTACCTTGCTGAAAACCATTTATCACAACCTTCTGCTCCTCGTTGGGTTTGACACTCTTACTTATTGAAAGGACTACGATTGATCCCCTATACTTGTCGGTCATCAAGACGCCGTCGTCGTCGATCGGGAGAAAAACAAATAATAAAAAGTAAAGTAAAGTAAACAGAAAAGGAAAGAAAAATGATAAAAAGAAAATAATAAAAAGAAAGTATTAAAGAAACATAATAAAAAAGAAAGTAATAAAGAAAATAAAGTAAAGATAGTTAGCAGTAGCGATGGGTCGGTACAAGCGTTACTCCTATAGGAGTTAGCAGTAGCGCTGGTACTAAACGAGCGCTACTGCTATAGGAGTTAGCAGTAGCGCTGGTACTAAACGAGCGCTACTACTATAGAAGTTAACCCGGCTCAAAATTTTCCTAACTCCCCCTCTCCATCCACTCCCCCTCGATCCCCCTCTCCCTCCACTCTCCCTCCAACGCTCTTGTTTTGCGGCCGCCGTCCGCCAGAGACCTCCAAGCGCCGCCTCCCCCTCCAGGCGCCGCCGCACGGCGCCGCTGCACCCCTCCAGGCGCTCCCGCGACCTCACATCGCCCCCTCCATGCACCGCCTCCCCCCTCCAGGCGCCGCCGCACCCCTTCACAAGGTGTGATTGGTTTCCCCCCTCCGATGATACCTCAGTCCTTATCCGCGTCCTAGTGTCGTTTGCCTAGGGTTCGTTCGTGGATTAGATAGGGATTGTGATTTAGAAATGGAAAGAAAGTTTAGGATTGCCTCCGATAATACTACTACTACTTAATTCCATTTATACCATAATTGGTAGAAATTGTAGTTTGATACACTAATTTTGAACTAGTGGGCAGAAAGTTCGATGTTTTGAACTAGTGGGCAGAATTTTTTTTGTTTCATACACTAATTTTGAACTAGTGTAGATGGTGCTTGATGGAAGTTTTTGTTTCATCAAAAAAATCAAATCTGGTCCAAACTCCACTCAAACAAAATTTGAAATATTTGAACTAGTGGGCAGAAAGTTTTTGGGTAGCTAGGTTCTGGGTACTAAGGACTAGCTGGGGTAATTTATTTGAGGTTAAAATCCTAAGGCACCTATGAGCTCCTTTGAAAATAGAAACATGAAATGATTAGAAGTTTTGGGTAGCTAGTGAAAAGAAAAAATGTGGCAAGAAAACATTTTTCCCTAGTGAAGAAAATTGTTACGTACAGTTTTTGCCTTTCTCACATTCGGCGTAGGTCATTGCATCCCTTTGCTAGTCCTTATTATATCCTCATGGTGTCCATAGTACTTATTATTTTCTGGTTATATTTGTATAATTAATCTTCTGATGGTGTCAAAAGAATTCCATTTATTATCCTCATGGTATCCTTTCTTGTCATTGATGTTTTGTCGGAATGTCCGAGTGGCCTATGTTTTGTCGGAATGTTGATTCATTTCTGTTCTCGCAAATTTCAGGCACTCCATATGTCCACTTTTTAGCAAAGGTCATGCCCAATTTTTGGCATGACTTGTGCTAGAAACTAGGACATATGGAGTACCCGGGGTTTTCCGGAAGGGGAATGAATCAACATTCCGACCAAATATAGGCCCCCTTTTCTCTTTGTTGTATCTTTTATTTACAATAGTTGCATAGGGAACATGTCTACCAACGCCGAAGTCGTGGGTGGTTCTGCTCGCTCTGCAGACCCCATGAAGGCAGCAAATCACTATTTCGATTACCTGGACAAACACAAGATGGGGTTGCATGGTGGCGGCAGTGGTCCCAACCCCGGCCCCGGCGCCGACACCGGCACCAGCACCGACACCGCCCCCGAGACCGGCAACGATGATGTCATAGCCGGTAAAGCACCGAAGAAGAAGAGGACACGAAAACCAAACGATCTTGGCATCAGACAAATTGTGGTCACAGAGATTCACCCCTTGAAGTTAGAGCTAACGGCGCCAAAGGAAGCGCGCAAGTGCTGGGGCCATCAACTTGGATGCATCCTCAGGGAAACCGCCAACATCAACGACGAGAGATTCAAGAAGATACCACATATGGAGCACATGCCCCTAAAGAAATTGCACAATAGGTTCATGTTCCCCGGCCGGAACAAAAAGGAATATAAAGAGCTGTGGGACGACCCCGCCATGACAAAGATAAACGAGAAGGCGATGGTGACGTTAACCAACGACTTGTCCTCCTGGAAAGTTCGGGTGAAAAAAGCGGTTGGGAAGAATGAATTGTGGTCCAAGATTCAAACTAATAATACGACAATAACGGAAGAGGACTTTGCAAAATTCCTAGAGAATTGCAAAAAAGAATAAGTCAAGGCAAAGTCGGAGAAAATGAGGGCGCTCCAGGCCAGGAACACGCCTCCCCACTGCCTCAGAAGCCGTGGTTACGAGGGGAAGAGGCACATATGGGCCAACGAGGACGCCGAACGTGAAAGTCTTGGGATCCCAGACCCCTTGGCGGAGTTCACCGACCCGCTGTAGCATGACTGGATCAGGGCCCGGTACAAGTTGGACAAAGTCAAAAAGATCTTTTACACAGACCCGAACACGAGGGAGTTCATGAGACTTCTGGTAATTGTTATATTACCACATTATCATATTAGCTTCCAATCAATTTGACTACAAGTTTTGTCACATTAGTAAACCATCCACGTTCCTTTTGCAGAAAGAGCAACACCAAAAGGCAGCCAAAAGCGACGAGTCATCACAGTCGCCAGCGAGGCCCAAGTGGGACAACCCATTCAACCGGGCCCTGAACATACTAAAAAAGCTCCCAGTGGACAAGCCATCGTCCTATGGACATGTGCACAGTGTCAGAGATGGCGCCTCGTGAAAGACGTGCTACCCGAGGGGCCACAGGATTGAAGGAAGAGACGGTTGGTCGTCACTCGGGAGAGCATCGACGAGAAGGTCGCGATTGCGGACAATAAGACCAAAGCTGAGACCAAAGAAGAGTTGGTCGACATAGTAAGTGGGTTGGTCACTGACGCGGTGGCCAACTTGATTCCGACAATTTTCAATTGGTCAAAGAGCAATCCAAATACATGGCCAGAGGACTACCCAATTCCCAGCTTTCTCGGGAGCAACTCGGCGAACACCACAACACCAACACCTGCCCAAGCAACCACAAAAGGTCCCGTTCCTGTTCATAGCAGCCCGACCTCCGTCTCAGGCATGCTCGACAGGCCGTCCTTGCTGGCTGAGGTCGACGCCCTCACGGTAATTACGCGTCATACCCTTTTCACCAGCATGTCTATAGTCTTCCGTTTCAGTTGCCTTTCAGATGTTTGATGTCACAGACATGTCTCCTTCGTAGGCCGACAACACCCCGTGCACCCTACTCTACGACATCAAGGGCTAGAAGGTGGTTGTGGGAAAGGCAACCATCGTGAAGCCGAAGGACCGCATGTTCCACAACCGAAAGATGCCCGATGGCGTCTTCAAGGTTCACGTGGCCATTGTCTTAATGGGCTTTGAGAATTTGCCTCCTCCGATACCAGTCGGTGACGACAAGACCCCTACGCTTATTAGCGCATGCAAGAACTGGTTCTTGACTTGGCCGAAGTCTCTTCTTCGTCTCGAGGAGCCCAGTATCACGCCAACGCCAACTTCTCAAGAAGGTATGAATACCACCCCACCTACCAAATTACCTGCACCTGTAGTGGCGGATGATGGTAGAGTACGACGTGAGGGAGACCTTCATTAGTGCCGGATCATTCGCCCCCGTTGTCGAACAAGCACATGTTGATGATGACATGGAGGATGATGATGAGGACCCGAACCAGTATTTCAATACCGCCTATGATGGATTGATGGCTCAGGACGATGAAGACTCACGCTATGACCGTGGAGATGATGACTTGATGCTGCCTGATTTGCCGGAGCCGGAATGTCCTAAGGCGAAATGCAAAAAGTCTCTCTTCAAGTCATCCTCGTAGGAGACGCCTCCAGATGCCACCTCTACCCAGCAACCCCCCGAGGTCCGTCCACTGTTTAACCCGAGGACACTTGGGGTGGTGGTTAGGGAAGGTATGGTGGGCTCACTACCGCCACCCCCCAAGAAGCAAAGGAAGAGACCGGCCAAGAGACCTAAAGGCACCATAGGTGCTTCAAGCAACCAATCGCCTCTGAAACCCCTGGTGGTAGACAGAATACCCGTCGAAGGTAAGCCGCGTGTCAACATCACCGGCGAGCTGATCCTACCTGCCAAAGCGCTAGATCACATACTGAACAATGATCTAAAGAGACTCCATGAAGATGTGTTGGCCAGAGAGAAAAGCCTTTTGGTCGCGAAACATCCAGGATACCCGCTTTACGCGGCTCATGTGTCGGGTGGGAAGTTGTAAGTCGATACCTGGCCCGTGAATCAGTTCCTCCTGCGATTTGACTACATCTACAACATGTTCCACATGACCAAGCTGGATTTCCAGTTCATCCGCATGTATGCGTTGTATCTCAACTCCATCATCAATATGGAGAGCATCAAATATATCTGTGTCGTGGACCCATACTATATGCACGAAGGCTTCTTGGAAGTTTGCAAAGAGCATCGTGACTATGCGAGCAAGTACCTCGCCAAATTCATGATCGCTAATAAGGACAAGGAAGCGATTCTCCTGCCTTATCATCCCTCGTAAGTCATCCGTGCATATCCTTTCATACATGTTAATCATTCATTTGCAAGCATGGAGGCTAATTTGAGGTGTACTTAATTTGCGCAGTGGGGGAGGCGTCGTCCTCGTCGTTCTGTACCCGAAATACTCCCATGCTATGTACTTGGACTCGTTGAAGATCCTCAAGAAAAAGGATTACACGCACGTAAAGAGTGTTCTCGACTCTGCCCTGTGGACCTTCAGCATGACTGGTGGATATATCAAGGTGAAAAAGTACATGAATAAAGCACCGACTTTCGGCCATAAGACCGACTTCTGCTGCATCCAGCAACCGCACAACAGTACGGCTGATGGATTCTACCTCATGCATCACCTGATGGAGTTCAGAAGGCATAATCAACGCCTTCGCATGTCATCTACTACCGAAGATGCCGAGATTGTCAGCAAGGCCACAACATAGGAAAGACACCGGATCATCGAATCCAAGCTGAGTTTTATCACGTACAGTGTGAACTAGCCCAAGTGATCATGAAGCAAGTCCTCGAACCAATAGGGATGTTCTACAATGGGGCAATCACGCTGGTTGATGTCCGAGCACTGCTAGTCGCTCAGCGTCTGGACATGAAGCTTTTCACGAAGCTCGGGTGCATCCTCCCTGACTATGAAGATTGGAACAACGACCTGAACGACTAATTGTCAATGACAATGTGATGTAACTAAACCGTGGTCCTGAACAAGCGTGTCTTATCACTACTGTCTTTCCATGGCAAAACTTTGAAATTATCCACGGCAAAACTATGTGATGTAACTAAACCGTGGTCCTGAACTAGCGGATCGCTCTAGTTAATTAATTTAGGTATGAGGAACTTCGTCATTTATGTTTACTATTGGTTGCTTTTATTTTGCTAATCATGCCTCTTTGTTTTAATAAGCACATTATGTTGCATATTATCGTTCAAATCAACAACTCACGATGCAGGTACCTAGATCAGAGATGGCGAAGGACTACAATGTCGTGTACGTTGGGAGGGTTCCAGGAGTCTACGACCACTGGCCAGCCGCTGAGGCCTAGGTGCACAGGTACCCCGGGTGTTACCCACAGAGGGTTCGACACCAGAGCCGAAGCGGAAAGTAGTTACTTGAGGTGGACACTCCAGCATGAGCAGGGGCGGGACCGCCGGTACTACATAGTCGCGCCCTTCCTCATGTTGATCGCTCTTCTCTTCTACATCATGTTGTAGATAGAGATGATGAAACTTGTGGGTGTGCCATGACCATGCAGTTGCACTTATTCGAGACATGACATGATCGCACTTATGTATCGCTATTTCAAAATTATGTGATGAAATTTTGTGTTGAATGATGATGATGATGATGGTATGACGAGACTATTGTATGTCTATGATATGTGAGAATGGTGTATGTTTAATATGATGTGATGAAACTATTGTATAGAATCTGTATAAATACATCACAAATACATAGAGGGTGCAAAGTTGTGAAAGCAGTAAAAGTTAGCAGTAGCGCTGGTAAATACTTACCAGTAGCACTACTTAGCAGGAGCGCTTACTATGAGCAAGTGATACGTCTCCATCGTATCTATAATTTTTGATTGTTTCATGCCAATATTCTACAACTTTCATATACTTTTGGCAACTTTTTATACTATTTTTGGGACTAACATATTGATCCAGTGCCCAGTGCCAGTTCCTGTTTGTTGCATGTTTTTTGTTTCACAGATTATACATACCAAACGAAGTCCAAACGCAACAAAAAAAAACCTACGGGGATTTTTTTTTGGAATATTTTTGATTTTCGGGAAGAAGAATCTACGCGAAACGATGCCCGAGGAGGTCACAAGCCCAGGAGGCATGGCCCCACCCCTAGGCCGCGGCTGGCAGGCTTGTGACCAATCTCTAGGGCGGTTGGGGACCTTCTTTCGCCACTAGAAAGCTAATATTCGGAAGAAAATCGTGTTTAAATTTCATCCCAATCGGAGTTACGGATCTACTGGAATTTAAGAAACGGTGAAAGGCAAAATCTGGGAGAGCAGAAACAGAAGGACACGGAGAGAGAGATCCAATCTAGGAGGGGCTCTCGACCCTCCGCCGCCATGGAGACCATCGACCAGAGGGGAAACCCTTCTCCCATCTAGGGAGGAGGTCAAGGAAGAAGAAAAGAAGGGGGGCTCTCTCTCGGCGGTGCCGAAACGCCGCCCGGGACATCATCGTGTGACGGCGATCTACACCAACACCTCCGTCATCTTCACCAACACCTCCATCACCTTCCCACATCTATATTCAGTGGTCCACTCTCCCGCAACCCGCTGTACCCTCTACTTGAACATGGTGCTTTATGCTACATATTACTATCCAATGACGTGTTGCCATCCTATGATGTTTGAGTAGATTTTAGTTGTCCTATTGATGATTGATGAATTGCTATGATTGGTTTAATTTGCTTGTGGTTATGTTGCTGTACTTTGGTCCCCATCATATGAGCGCGCGCGTGGATCACACCATAGGGTTAGTAGTATGTTAATAGAACTATGTATTGGAGGTCAAGGGTGACAAAATCTTCAGCCTAGCATAGAAATTGATGCATATGGGATTGAAGGGGGACCAATATATCTTATTGCTATGATTGGATTTTACCTTAATGAACGTTAGTAGTTGCGGATGCTTGCTAATAGTTCCAATCATAAGTGCATAGAATTCCAAGTAAGGGATGACATGCTAGCAGTGGCCTCTCCCACATAAAACTTGCTATCGGTCTAGTAAGGTAGTCAATTGCTTATGGACAATTCTGCAACTCCTACCACCACTTTTCCACACTCGTTAAACTAATGTAATTGTTGCTTTATCTAACCAGCCCCTAGTTTTTATTTACGTGTTCTTTCTTTTCTTGCAAGCCTATCCTTTCACACCTACAAAGTACTTCTAGTTTCATACTTGTTCTAGGTAAAGCAAACGTAAAGTGTGCGTAGAGTTGTATCGGTGGTCGATAGAACTTGAGGGAATATTTGTCCTACCTTTAGCTCCTCGTTGGGTTCGACACTCTTACTTATCAATAAAGGCTACAATTGACCCCCTATACTAGTGGGTTATCAAGACCTTTTTCTGGCTCCGTTGCCGGGGAGCAATACCGTGGGGTGAATATTCTCGTGTGTGCTTGTTTTCTTTATCACTAAGTAGATTTATTTGCTGTTCTAAGTTGTTCTCTATGTTTAGTTTTGGATAGGGAACACGAAATACCAAAAAAATTAGGTGTACTTGCTACTCATGGAGATGGGGAACCTCCTAAAACCCTCGATGCTCGTTATATGGAAAATATTATGCACTTCTTTAATAATCCTGAGAAAACCCCATTAAATTATATAATGGGATACACGTTGGATCAACGTGAATACTTTAGGGATTATAGCTTGACTCAAAAAGGGAAATTATTATGGGATCAAATTCATATGTTGAAATGGTATGCTTGGGAGCTATGCTCGAGATATGATATTACTTGTTGTTGTAGGATGAAGGCTAAACACCTTCCCTTTTCTTGTAAATTTAATGCTAATGAAACCTTGTCTTCTTATTCTAATGGTATATATGATTACTATGATGTGGAACAAATAGAAGAGTTTGTTGCTTTTATGGGTGCTTATGAAATTGAAGCTCTATTTAAAGGGTGTGATGATAATGATGATGCTGCTTACCGATCTGAAAATTTGGTTATGCTTCATTATTGTTATACTCATTATGAATATAATGCCCACATTTATCGATTTATGGAGAAAATCAACGCTGCCCAAGAAGAGACTAATATTTTGCAGGAAACTATGGAATAAGAAAATGTTGAAACTATGAGCTAATTAGATGAAAAAGATGACGAGGAGAGCGAAGAACAAAAGGAGGAAGAGCGGACTAGCTACCCGTGCCCACCTTCTAATGAGAGTAACTCTTCAACTCATACATTGTTTAATTCCCCTTCGTTCTTACCGAAGGATGAATGCTATGTTGATTGCTATGATCCCTTGCATTCATTTGAAATATCCCTTTTTGATGAACTAGATGCTTTCTATGCTTGTGGCCATGATGCCAATATGAATGATGCTTATGAAGATGAACTTGCAATAGTTCCTTATGTTAAACATGAAATTGTTGCTATCGCACCCACTTATGATAGTCCTATTATCTTTTTGAACTCTCCCAACTACACTATATCGGAGAAGTTTGCTCTTATTGGGGATTACATATATGGGTTGCTAATGACCCACAAGTTTGCTCAATCGTAGTCCTTTTGATAAGTATGAGTGTCGAACCTAGCGAGGAGCAGAAGGCTCTGATAAACAGTTTTCAGCAAGGTAATAACTGCAAGCACTGAAAGTAGCGGTAACAAGTGATGGTGTAGCGAGGTGAAACGTAGCAAGCGAAAAGTAACAAGTAACAAGTAGTAGCAACGGTGCAGCAAGTGGCCCAATCCCTTTTGTAGCAAGGGACAAGCCTGAACAAAGTCTTATAAGAGGAAAAACACTCTCGAGGACACACGGGAATTTCTGTCATGCTATTTTCATCATGTTCATGTGATTCGCATTCGTTACTTTGATAGTTTGATATGTGGGTGGACCGGCGCTTGGGTACTGCCCTTACTTGGACAAGCATCGCACTTATGATTAACCCCTCTCGCAAGCATCCGCAACTACGAAAGAAGAATTAAGACAACATCTAACCATAGCATTAAACTAGTGGATCCTAATCAGCCCCTTACGAAGCAGCACATAGACTGGAGTTTAAGCTTCTGTCACTCTAGCAACCCATCATCTACTTACTACTCCCCAATTCCTTCCTCTAGGCCCAAATATGGTGAAGTGTTATGTAGTCGACGTTCACATAACACCACTAGAGGAAAAGACAACATACAACATATCAAAATACTGAACGAATACCAAATTCACATGACTATTATTAGCATGACTTATCCCATGTCCTCGGGAACAAAAGTAATTACTCACAAAGAATAATCATAATCATGATCAGAGGTGTAATGAATAGCATCAAGGATCTGAACATAAACTCTTCCACCAAGTAATCAACACTACTAGCAACCTTACAAGTACCAATCGGAGTCGCGAGACAGAGATTGGTTACAAGAGATGAACTAGGGATTGGAGAGGACATGGTGCTGATGAAGATGTTGATGGAGATGACTCCCCTCCGACCAGAGGAGTGTTGGTGATGACGATGGCGACGATTTCCCCCTCCGGGAGGGAAGTTTCCCTGGCAGGATCGTCCTGCCAAAGCTCTAGATTTGAACTGCTCAAGTTGCGCCTCGTGGCGGCGGCGAAACCATGAAAAAGCTCCTCCTTGATTTTTTTCTGGAACGAAACCCTTCATAGAGCAAAAGAGGGGGGCCAGTGGGCCGTCAGGGAGCCCACAAGCCGTGTAGCCGCCACCAGGGGGGTGGCGGCTACCAGGCTTGTGGGGCCCTGGTAGCTCCCCTCTGGTACTTCTTTTGCCCAGTATTTTTTATATATTCCCAAAACATTCCACGTTGATTTTCAGGGCATTTGGAATTGTGCAGAATAGAGGACTCATACTTGCTCCTTTTCCAGTCTAGAATTCCAGTTGCCAGTATTCTAAACCTTGCAAAATAAGAGAGAAAAGGCATAAGTATGGTACCACAAGGTAATATAATAGCCCAAAAAGCGATAAATATCAACATGAAAGCATGATGCAAAATGGACGTATCAACTCCCCCAAGCTTAGACCTCGCTTGTCCTCAAGTGAAAACCAAGTTCCATAAACATGTCCACACGTTTAGGGACGAAGGTGTCGATAAAACATAATACGGACATGAGGGCATCGTGATCACACATAGAATAGCAATACATCATAAAGATTCTTATGGGAAAGTAACAATTCCTTCACAGAGCAAAGTATGAAGCAAAAACCTTACCGGGAAGTAACCAACAACAGTCCATAATCATTGAAGCAATTGCAATTTATCATAACATCAGAAAGAGTCAAATAAGAGCTTGTAAAACAAACCCACATACTCAATCATCTCTTTTGTTTTCCACAATTGTTACAACTCACGTGGTACTCATGGTATCAAAGTTTGAGCTGGAGATAGAGGAAGATAGGGGCTTATAGTTTTGCCTACCAACCATTTACCTCAACGGTAAAGTCAACAATAATAAAGCATAAGTACTCATCTCCAAGTTGATATATGAATATAGATCTTTCCCAAGCATGTGACGGTAGCCAAGACAAAGGCAAAATAGGGAATTGGTGAAGATCACCATGACTCTTACAAGGGCAAAAAGTAAAGGTACAAGATAGGCCCTTCATAGAGGGAAGCGGAGGTTGTCATGCGCTTTTGAGGTTTGGATGCGTGTCCTCTTAGTGCGGAGGAACGTCACTTTATATTGCCTCCTGTGATAAAGAACTTTATTATGCAGTCTGTCGCTTTGATGTCTTCCTCATCACAGGTTCGTATAAATCTTATTTTCCACACACTAATAGATCATACATATTAGAGAGCAATTTTTATTGCTTGCACCGATGACAACTTACTTGAGGGATCTTATTCAATCCATAGGCAGGTATGGTGGACACTTATGGCAAAACTGGGTTGGAGGTTTATGGATGCACAAGTAGTATCTCTACTCGGTGCGGGAGTTTTGGCCAATATGAGGTGGAAGCAATCGTCACATGCTAAGGGATCTCTAATCATATAACATTGTTTGGAACCAAGCAAACACAATTCATTATTTTGTCTTCCTTGTCCAACATCTACTTCTAAGCATGTAATAGTTTGATGAGTGCTCACAATTATAGAAAGTGTCTAAGATGATATATTTATATGTAAACCTCTCTTTCCTTATTGCTTCTTATTAATTGCAACAATGACTGAGGTCTATGTTGGTCTATTCTCAACAAGTGTTAATCATCATACTTGTCATATGTGAAGCTATCACTTTCCATAAGACCATCTCATGACCTTTCATGCTATCGTTCTTTTCATGCTCTTGATCACGGCACAAAACAAAGCCCTTGACTAAGATACTCTTTATTATATAGCTCGCAAGCTCGAATACATTGGGGAGACACAAAGCAGAAGACGCAAAATAAACACTAAAGACTTATTCCACTAAGAGAAGAAATAAAAACTGAAAAGGAAAGAACTAAAACAAAGGTAAAAGCAAAAGATATAAATAGTGATACGATACCAGGGCAACTCCCCCAAGATTGGATAAAGCCGACGGGATTGCCCATACCAATGCTTAGTGGTCTTTCTTTGGTGGTGATGGTGGTGGAGTTGTTGAAGCAGGCTTGAGCTTGTCTAATTTCCACTTGAGCAAAAAGTTCTTCTCCCTCAGATCGTCATTTTCCTCCTCAAGTTTCAACACTCTATGGCAAAGTTCCTGCTTACTCTCCTGCAAGAAACGAGAAGGGATAAATATGGTCTTAGGCTTCTTCCTGGAGTTGGGGAAGCTTGACTTCTTGAACTCCACATGGGTGAGTGCAGGTTGAGGTAATGGATCCTCCTCTTCATCGGAACTCGTTTGTTCCTTCCCCTTGGGCTCATAGTCCTCTTCCTCGTCAGTGGTCCAGCCATATGGTTCCAAGTCCCCATTAATCCTGGAGTTAGCATGATCATCGGCCACATAGATCTCTTCTTCTGAATCTTGAGAAGACATCTTTACCTAAATCTGCACCACACAACAGGCTCGAAACAAAAATATAGGAAAACTGCATGATACGGAGATCAAAACCTTCGGGCGTATATATAATGATTTTTTCTGGACCAGAAGGAGTGCTCCTCAAGAAAACGGAGTCCGGGAGGCACACGAGGTGCCCACAACCCGTGTAGCCGCCGCCAGGGGGTGGCGGCTACCAAGCTTGTGGCCGCCTCGTGCGCTCTCCGGACTTCTTTTTATTTTTCTAATTTTCCAAAAATTCCAAAACGGAGGAAATTTCCTATTGGAAAAGCTTCAGAGTCCAATTACTTACCAAAACAGATACCTCTTCGTTTTCACGATCTGAAACAGGCTGATAAACATCCCTTATGTACTCCTGTGGAGTTATGATATTGATGATATTGGTCTCAACATTTATTGGAGTACCGGAGATATAATGCTTGATTCTTTGCCCATTTACCACTCTAGAAACATTTCCTTCCGTGTTATTGATTTTGATGGCACTGGAACGATATACTTCCTCGACAACGTAAGGACCTTCCCATTTAGAGAGAAGCTTGCCTGCGAAGAATCTTAAGAGAGAATTGTATAGCAGGACATAATCACCTACATTGGACTCTCATTTCTGTATTCTTTTATCGTGCCATCTCTTAACCTTTTCCTTGAACAACTTGGCATTCTCATATGCCTAGGCCCTCCATTCATCTAATGAGCTGATATCAAACAACTGCTTCTCACCGGCAAGTTTGAAATCGAAGTTAAACTCTTTGATTGCCCAATAAGCCTTGTGTTCTAGCTCAAGAGGTAAATGGCAGGCCTTACCGTAAACCATTTTATACGGCGACATGCACATGGGATTCTTATAAGCAGTCCTATAAGCCCATTGTGCATCGTCAAGTTTACTAGACCAATTCTTTCGAGATCTATTGACAATATTTTGTAAGATCAATTTGATCTCCCTATTACTCAACTCCACTTGATCACTAGACTGAGGATGATAAGGAGATGCAACTCTATGGTTGACATCATACTTAGCAAGCATCTTGCGGAAAACACCACGATATAAGTGTGAACCACCATCGGTCATCACATATCTAGAGACTCCAAATCTTGGGAAAATGACTTCTTTAAGCATCTTAATAGAGGTGTGGTGATCAGCATTTCTACTGGGGATAGCTTCTACCCACTTAGTGACGTAATCCACAGCAACTAAGATGTGAGTGTACCCATTGGAACTCGGGAAGGGTCCCATATAATCAAAGCCCCAGACATCAAACGGTTCAATGACAAGTGAATAGTTCATAGGCATTTCCTCACGTTTACTAATGTTCCCTATTCTTTGGCATTCGTCGCAAGACAAGACAAACTTACGGGCATCCTTGAAGAGAATGGGCCAATAGAAACCTGATTGCAATACCTTATGAGCAGTTCTATCTCCAGCATGGTGTCCTCCGTAGGCTTCGGAATGACACTTCTGCAGGATCTGTCCCTGTTCATGTTCAGGCACACAACGTCTAATAACACCATCTACTTCTTCATTATAAAGGTGAGGATCATCCCAAAAGTAGTGTCTCAAATCAAAGAAGAATTTCTTCTTTTGATGGTAGGTGAAACTGGGTGGTATGTATTTGGCTACGATATAATTTGCGTAATCAGCATACCACGATGCACTATGTGAAGTGCGGATGACATTTAATTTCCCATCTGGAAAGCTGTCATCAATATGTCGTGGGTCATCAAGGACATTCTCTAGCCTGGATAAGTTATCTGCTATAGGGTTATCAGCACCCTTTCGGTCAACAACGTGCAAATCAAATTCCTGTAGTAGGAGAATCCATCTGATTAGCCTAGTCTTAGCGACCTTCTTCTCCATAAGGTACTTAATAGCAGCATGATCAGAGTGAATAGTGACTTTGGAGTCAACTATATAAGATCTGAACCTTTCACATGCAAACACGACTGCTAAAAACTCCTTTTCTGTAGTGGCATAGTTTCTGTGGGCACTGTCTAGAGTTTTCCTAGCGTAGTGAATAACATTCAACTTCTTGTCAACTCTTTGTCCTAGAACAGCACCGAGAGCATAATCACTAGTGTTGCACATGATTTCAAAGGTTAAGTTCGAGTCTGGTGGTTGAACAATAGGTGCGGTTATCCAGGCATTCTTAAGTATTTCGAAAGCTCCCTCACAATCCTCATCAAAAACAAAAGGAACATCCTTCTGCAAGAGGTTGGTAAGAGGCCTAGAATTCTTAGAGAAGTCTTTAATGAACCTTCTATAGAAACCAGCATGACCTAGGAAACTCCGTATACCTCTGATATCTGTGGGGCAAGGCATTTTCTCAATTGCATCAACCTTAGCCTTATCAACTTCAATGCTTCTTTCAGAAATTTTATGTCCTAAGACGATGCCTTCATTAACCATAAAGTGGCACTTCTCCCAATTCAAGACGAGGTTGGTATCTTTGCATCTCTATAAGAGTCGATCAAGGTTGCTGAGGCAATCATCAAAGGAAGACCCGTAAGCGGAGAAGTCATCCATGAATACCTCAACAATCTTTTCACAAAAGTCAGAGAATATAGCCATCATACATCTTTGAAAGGTGGCAGGTGCATTGCATAAGCCAAAAGGCATACGTCTATAAGAAAAGGTACCGAAGGGGCAGGTGAAAGTGGTTCTGTCCTGATCATATTGTGCAACAGGTATTTGCGAGAAACCTGAATAACCATCTAGAAAGCAGAAGTGTGTGTGTTTGGATAGCCTTTCTAGCATTTGGTCGATAAACGACAAAGGATAATGGTCTTTCCTGGTTGCCTTGTTCAGTTTCCGGAAGTCTATCACCATCCTATAGCCAGTAATAATCCTTTGTGGGATTAATTCATTCTTATCATTAGGAACGACGGTGATACCTCACTTCTTAGGTACAGAATGTACTGGGCTTACCCAATCACTATGAGGAACAGGATAAATGATTCCTGCTTCCAGAAGCTTTAATATTTCTTTTCTCACGACCTCTTTCATCTTAGGATTTAATCTCCTTTGATGATCAACAACTGGTTTGAAGTCAGGATCAGTTTTCATCTTGTGCTGACATAGAGTGGGACTAATACCCTTAAGATCATCAAGAGTATATCCAATAGCCGCACGATGCTTCCTCAAAGTTTTTAGTAACTTCTTCTCTTCGTGATTCGAGAGGAGAGCACTAATAATAACAGGATATATCTCCTTCTCATCAAGATAGGCATACTTAAGAGTATCAAGGAACTATTTAAGCTCGAACACAGGATCACCCTTCGGTGGGGGAGGATCCCCAAGCAGTTCAACAGGCAAATTATTCTTGAGAATAGGATATTGTTCTAAGACAATTTTATCTATCTCATCTCTTTTATCCATATGCATATCATTTTCATGCTCAAGCAGATATTGCTCTAAAGGATCCTTAGGAGGTACGACAATAGAGGCAAGAGCAATGATTTCATCCCTACCAGATGACTCTTTTTCATGGGGTTATCTTCCAAACTTGGAGAAGTTAAATTCATGAGACACACCCTCGAAATTAACAGTGACAGTCTTCTTAATGCAATCAATGTGAGCATTGACAGTGTTGAGAAAGGGTCTACCAAATATGATGGGACAAAAGCTATCTTGTGCAGTAGCAAGGACGAGGAAATCAGTAGGGTACTTCGTCTTACCACACAGGACTTCTACGTCTCTCACAATTCCTAGAGGGCAGATAGTGTCTCTATTAGCTAGCGTAATAGTGACATCAATGGGTTCTAACTCAGCAGGTGCAATCTCATCTTTGATTTCATCATATAGGGAACAAGGTATTGCACTAACACTAGCACCCATATCACATAAACCATGATAACAGTGATCTCCTATCTTGACAGAAACAATGGGCAGGACAACTACAGGTCAGTATTTGTCTTTCGCGTGAGGTTTAGCAATTCTAGCAGAGTCCTCACAGAATTTGATAACATGCCCTTCTATGTCTTCGGCTAATAGATCTTTGATAATAGCGACACTAGGTTCAACTCTAATTTCCTCAGGGGATGCAAGTGGTCTAATGTAACCCCTACGTATCACAGTTGGAGCTTTAGAATAATCCTTTTTCCCAGCAGGGTAAGGTGGTTTCTCAGCGTAGGCACAAGGAACAACAGGATCAGTAAAAGCAATGAATTTCTCCTCAGCTAGATTGGGTTTAGCTATGTTGACTTCTACAGGGGGATGATATTTAAACCACTTCTCTTTGGGAAGATCAACATGGGCAGCAAAAGATTCACATAGAGAAGCTACTATCTCAGAGTCAAGTCCATACTTAGCGCAAAAATAATTAGAAGTGTTTGTTTCAACGAAAGATTAACGCAATCAAACTGCAAACTCATACCTAACTCCTTACCTTCTTCCAGCTCCCAATTTTCAGAGTTACGTTTGATTATTCTTTCCAATAAATTCCACTTGTGGTCAATATCCTTCTTCATAAAAGAACCGGTACAAGAAGTGTCAAGCATGGTACGATCTTCATGAGAAAGCCGAGCATAACAGTTTTGAGTGATAATTTCTCTCGAGAGCTCATGATTGGGGCATGAATATAACATTGATTTAAGCCTCCCCCAAGCTTGAGCTATGCTTTCCCTGTCACGAGGCCAAAAGTTATAAATATAATTCCGATCACGATGTACTAAATGCATAGGATAGAACTTTTGATGAAATTCCAATTTCAACCGATTGTAGTCCCATGATCCAGTATCATCACATAGCCTATACCATGTCAACGCCTGATCCTTCAAAGATAAAGGAAAGACTTTCTTCTTTACCTCATCCTCGGGCAAACCTGCAAGCTTAAATAAACCACAAACTTCATCTACAAAGCCAGCAGTTTCTCAAGCATACCCGAAGGAATTTCATAAAAGATATTTTCAATAGGTACCTCAGGTTGAGGAACAACTCCTCGTGCTTCTGTTCGTGGTGAAGATACCCCGAACAAATTCCTCAAAGGAACAGTTTCCATAGTGACAAGTGACAATAAATTTCAGCACAGTATATAAATGTTTCCTAACCAAAGGCGTTTCACTCCCCGGCAACAGCGCCATAAAAGAGTTTTGATGACCCACAAGTACAGGGGATCAATCGTAGTCCTTTTGATAAGTAAGAGTGTCGAACTCAACGAGGAGCAGAAGGCTCTGATAAACAGTTTTCAGCAAGGTAATAACTGCAAGCACTAAAAGTAGCAGTAACAAGTGATGGTGTAGCAAGGTCAAACGTAGCAAGCGAAAAGTAACAAGTAACAAGTAGTAGCAACGGTGCAGCAAGTGTCCCAATCAATTTTGTAGCAAGGGACAAGCCTGAACAAAGTCTTATAAGAGGAAAAACGCTCCCGAGGACACACGGGAATTTCGGTCATGCTATTTTCATGATGTTCATGTGATTCGCGTTCGTTACTTTGATAGTTTGATATGTGGGTGGACCGGCGCTTGGGTACTGCCCTTACTTGGACAAGCATCCCACTTATGATTAACCCCTCTCACAAGCATCCGCAACTATGAAAGAAGATTTAAGACAACGTCTAACCATAGCATTAAACTAGTGGATCCAAATCAGCCCCTTACGAAGCAACGCATAGGTTGGGGTTTAAGCTTCTGTCACTCTAGCAACCCATCATCTACTTACTACTCCCCAATGCCTTCCTCTAGGACCAAATATGCTGAAGTGTTATGTAGTCGACGTTCACATAACACAACTAGAGGAAAAGACAACATACAGCATATCAAAATACCGAACGAATACCAAATTCACATGGCTATTATTAGCATGACTTATCCCATGTCCTTAGGAACAAAAGTAACTACTCACAAAGCATAATCATAATCATGATCAGAGGTGTAATGAATAGCATCAAGGATCTGAACATAAACTCTTCCACCAAGTAATCCAACTAGCATCAACTACAAAGAGTAATCAACACTACTAGCAACCTTACAAGTACCAATCGGAGTTGCGAGACGGAGAATGGTTACAAGAGATGAACTAGGGATTGGAGAGGAGATAGTGTTGATGAAGATGTTGATGGAGATGACTCCCCTCCGACGAGAGGAGTGTTGGTGATGGCGATGGCGACGATTTCCCCCTCCGGGAGGGAAGTTTCCCCGGCAGGATCGTCCTGCCGGAGCTCTAGATTGGATCTGCTCAAGTTCCGCCTCGTGGTGGTGGCGAAACCACGAAAAAGTTCCTCCTTGATTTTTTCTGGATTGAAACCCTTCATATAGAAAAAGAGGGGGCCAGTGGGCCGTCAGGGAGCCCACAAGCCCTGTAGCTGCCACCAGGGGGTGGCGGCTACCAGGCTTGTGGGGCCCTGGTAGCTCCCCTCTATTACTTCTTTCGCCTAGTATTTTTTATATATTCCCAAAAAAATCCACGTTGATTTTCAGGGCATTTGGAGTTGTGCAGAATAGAGGGACTCAAACTTGCTCCTTTTCCAGTCCAGAATTCCAGCTGGCGGTATTCTCCCTCTTCAAATAAACCTTGCAAAATAAGAGAGAAAAGGCATAAGTATGGTACCACAAGGTAATATAACAGCCCAAAAAGCGATAAATATCAACATGAAAGCATGATGCAAAATGGACGTATCAGTTGCCTTCTACTATTACACATGATGAGTTTGATGAATATAATAAGGATGTGCTTGCTGCTCCTACTTGCAATTATTATGAGAGAGGAACTACATCTCCACCTCTCTATGTTTCCAATACGATAAAATTGCAAGAAACTGCTTATCCTATGTATTGGCCTTTACTTGATGTGCATGAATTGTTCTTTTATGACATGCCAATGCATAGGAAGAGAGTTAGACTTCGTCATTGCATGATATATGTTACCTTATGCTCACTACTAAATTACAAATCATTGTTAATTAAAATTGGCTTTGATATACCTTTGGATCCGGGTGGATCCATTACTTGAGCACTTTATGCCTAGCTTAATGGCTTTAAAGAAAGCGCTGCCTGGGAGACAACCCGGAAGTTTTAGAGAGTAATTTATTTATGTTGAGTGCTTTTATTTAGTTTAAAAACAAAAAATATAGAGGGGAACTTAAAACTTTTTCAAAAAGAGAAGCGGTTGAAAGGTGATGCATTGCGGAAGTAAGGGTCGACCTTGAACACTTGTGTTCATGCTCATGGAAACAACGTAGAATTTTTCATGGAAGTTTCTCGCAAAAAGAATTATCCCCTTGTACAATTCCATTGTATTATAAAAATAATGTGCCAAGTAAAGCCTTTATGATTAGTTTGGGTGATAGTTGTTTGATCATGTTGAACAAGACAGAAACTTTGTGCTCACGAAATTATTTTTAATTCCTATCCAGAAAGAGCTTTTGAGTTGATTATGTTTGCTGCTGATTGATATGCAAATTTTCCTAATTGTCATAAGTTTTCAGAATTTTTGAAGTACCATAAGTATGGTATAAGTTCAGATTACTATAGACTGTTCTGTTTTTGACAGATTCTGTTTTCTTTGCATTGTTCTCTTATTTTGATGAATCTATGGGTAGTATCGGGGGTATGAACTTTGGTGAAGTTGGATTACAGTAGATATAATGATAATATGAATTTGTAATGAGTTCACAACAGTACTTAAAGTGGTGGTTTACTTTATTATACTAACGGATCTCACGAAGGTTTTGTTGAGTTTTGTGTGATTGAAGTTTTCAAGTTTTGGGTGAGGCCACGATGGATGAAGGAATAAGGAGAGGCAAGAGCCTAAGCTTGGGGATGGCCGAGGCACCCCAAGGTAATATTCAAGGAAGACTCAAGCGTCTAAGCTTGGGGATGCCCCGGAAGGCATCCCCTCTTTCTTCTACAATCTATCGGTAATTTTACTCAGAGCTATATTTTTATTCGTCACATGATATGTGCAAATGCTTGGAGCGTCTTTTGTGTTTATTTTTACTTTTTCGTTTATGCACCATGCTGGTATGAGATAGTCCTTGGTTGATTTTTAGAATGCTCTTTGCACTTCACTTATATCTTTTGAGTATGGCTTTATAGAATGCTTCATGTGCTTCACTTATATCATTTGAAGTTTGGATTGCCTATTTCCCTACGCATAGAAAACCGCCATTTGTAGAATGCTCTTTCGTTTCACTTATATTTGTTAGAGCGGGGCATATGTTTTGTAGAAAGAATTAAACTCTCATGCTTCACTTATACCTATTTAGAGAGTTAACAGGAGTTGGTCATTCACATGGTTAGTCATAAAATCCTACATAAAACTTGTAGATCACTGAATATGATATGTTTGATTCCTTGCAATAGTTTTGCGACATGAAGATGTGATATTAGGGTCATGCCAGTGAGTAATTGTGTATTCGTAGAAATACTTGTGTTAAGGTTTGTGATTCCCGTACCATGCACGTATGGTGAACCGTTATGTGACGAAGTCGGAGCATGATTTATTTATTGATTGTCATCCTTTGTGTGGAGGTCGGGATCGCGCGATGGTTAACTCCTACAAACCCTTCCCCTAGGAGCATGCGTGTAGTACCTTGTTTCGATGACCAATAGACTTTTGCAATAAGTATGTGAGTTCTTTATGACCAATGTTGAGTCCATGGATTATACACACTCTCACCCTTCCACCATTGCTAGACTCTCTAGTACCGCGCAACTTTCGCCGGTGCATTACACCCACCATATACCCTTCCTCAAAACAGCTACCATACCTACCTATTATGGCATTTCCATAGCTATTCCGAGATATATTGCCATGCAACTTCCATCGTTCCGTTTATTATGACACACACCATCATTGTCATATTGCTTTGCCTGATCGTAAGATAGCTAGCATGATGTTTTCATGGCTTGTCCGTTTTTTGATGTCATTGCTACGCTAGATCATTGCACACCCCGATACACCACCGGAGGCATTCATATAGAGTCATATTTTGTTTTAATAATCGAATTGTAAGTAAATAAAAGTGTGATGATCTTCATTATTAGAGCATTGTCCCATGTGAGGAAGTAATAAAAGAGGCCAATGAAGCCCAAATAAAAAAAGAGGCCAAAGAAGCCCACCAAAAAAAGGGGAAAATATAATAAAAAATGAGAGAAAAGAGAGAAGGGACAATGCTACTATCCTTTACCACACTTGTGCTTCAAAGTAGCACCATGATCTTCATGCTAGAGAGTCTCCTATGTTGTCACTTTCATATACTAGTGGGAAATTTTCATTATAGAACTTGGCTTGTATATTCCAGTGATGGGCTTCCTAAAATTGCCCTAGGTCTTCATGAGCAAGGGAGTTGGATGCACACCCACTAGTTTCTTTTTGAACTCTCATACACTTATAGCTCTTGTGCATCTGTTGCATGGCAATCCCTACTCACTCACATATATATCTATTGATGGGCATCTCCATAGCCCGTTGATACGCCTAGTTGATGTGAGACTATCTCCTCCTTTTTGTCTTCTCCACAACCACCATATTCTACTCCACCTATACTGCTATGTCCATGGCTCACGCTCATGTATTGCGTGAAAGTTGAAAAAGTTTGAGAACACTAAAGTATGAAACAATTGCTTGGCTAAAATCGGGGTTGTACATGATTTAAATACGTTGTGTGAGGAAGATGGAGCATAGCCAGACTATATGATTTTGTAGGGATAACTTTCTTTTGCCATGATATTTTAAGAAGACATGATTGCTTTGTTAGTATGCTTGAAATATTATTGTCTTTATGTCAAATGATGGACTATTGCTTCGAATCACTCATGTTTTAGTATTCATGCCATGATTAGATTATATGATCAAGATTATGCTAGGTAGCATTCCACATCAAAAATTATCTTTTTTATCATTTCCCTACTCGAGGACGAGCAAGAATTAAGCTTGGGGATGCTGATACGTCTCCATCATATCTATAATTTCTTATTGTTTCATGACAATATTCTACAACTTTCATATACTTTTGGCAACTTTTTATACTATTTTTGGGACTAACATATTGGTCCAGTGCCCATTGTCAGTTCCTGTTTGTTGCATGTTTTTTGTTTCACAGATTATCCATACCAAACTAAGTCCAAACGCAATAAAAAACCTACGAGGATTTTTTTGGTATATTTTTTATTTTTGGGAAGAAGAATCTACGTGAAACGATGCCCGAGGAGGTCACAAGCCCAGGAGGCGCGACCCCACCCCTAGGTCGCGGCTGGCAGGCTTGTGACCGATCCCTAAGGAGTTTGGGGCCCTTCTTTTGCCACAAGAAACCTAATATCCGGAAGAAAATCGTGTTAAACTTTCAGACCAATCGGAGATAGGGATCTCCAGGAATTTAAGAAACGGCGAAAGGCAAAATCTGGGAGCGCAGAAATAGAAGGACACAGAGAGAGAGATCCAATCTAGGAGGGGCTGTCGCCCCTCCGCCGCCATGGAGACCATGGACGAGAGGGGAAACCCTTCTCCCATCTAGGGAGGAGGTCAAGGAAGAAGAAGAAGAAGGGGGGCTCTCTCTCCCCCTCTCTCTCAGCGGTGTTGGAACGCCGCCCGGGACATTATTGTGTGACGGCGATCTACACCAACACCTCCGTCATCTTCACCAACACCTCCATCACCTTCCCACATCTATATTCAGCGGTCCACTCTCCTGCAACCCGTTGTACCCTCTACTTGAACATGGTGCTTTATGCTACATATTATTATTCAATGATGTGTTGTCATCCTATGATGTCTGAGTAGATTTTAGTTGTCCTATCGATGATTGATGAATTGCTATGATTGGTTTAATTTGCTTGTGGTTATGTTGTTGTACTTTGGTGCCCTTCATATGAGCGCGCGAGGATCACACCATAGGGTTAGTAGTATGTTAATACGACTATGTATTGGAGGGCAAGGGTGACAGAAGCTTCAGCCTAGCATAGAAATTGATGCATATGGGATTGAAGGGGGACCAATATATCTTATTGCTATGATTGGGTTTTATCTTAATGAACGTTAGTAGTTGTGGATGCTTGCTAATAGTTCCAATCATAAGTGCATAGAATTCCAAGTAAGGGATGACATGCTAGTAGTGGCCTCTCCCACATAAAACTTGCTATCGGTCTAGTAATGTAGTCAATTGCTTAGGGACAATTCCGCAACTCCTACCACCACTTTTCCACACACGTTAAACTAACGTAATTGTTGCTTTATCTAACCAGCCCCTAGTTTTTATTTACGTGTTCTTTCTTTTCTTGCAAGCCTATCATTTCACACCTACAAAGTACTTCTAGTTTCATACTTGTTCTAGGTAAAGCGAACGTAAAGTGTGCGTATAGTTGTATCGGTGGTCGATAGAACTTGAGGGAATATTTGTCCTACCTTTAGCTCCTCGTTGGGTTCGACACTCTTACTTATCGAGAAAGGCTACAATTGATCCCCTATACTTGTGGGTTATCAGCAAGCACTACTACTATAATTAGCAGTAGCGCTAGGTAGGGAAGCGCTACTGCTAATACTACTTACCAGTAGCGCTGCGCATACCCGCGCTACTACTAGGGTTTAGCTGTAGCGCGATAGCAGTAGCGCTCGACCCAGCGCTAGTGCTACACATATTTCTAGCGCTAGTACTAGGGTTTGCCCTAGTAGTGATGACAATGAGATCATGCAACTCCCGGGTGATACGTCTCAAACTTATCGACTTTTCAAACACTTTTGCTATTGTTTTGGCCTTATTCTTCCATGATTTGAATGAAACTAACCCGGACTGACGTTGTTTTCAGCAGAGCTGCATGTATGGTTTTCTTATGTGCAGGAAAATGAATATTTAGATGCCACGGAAAAATCCCATAAAAATAGAGAAAATCCACACACCGGGAGGGACCATGGGCCAGAAGATGAGCCAGAGGGGAGCCACAAGGCCCCCAGCCGACCTGCTAGCGCGGCCTGCCCCTGGCCGCGTCGGGAGGCCGCCTGGGCGGGGCCCACCCCCTCTGGTGCCCTACTTTGGCTCTTATTTTTACCCGTGACGAGGAAATTCTAGGACAGAAGTCGTTTTGCAAGTTCTCGATGCGGAACCGCCGCCACCCTCGGTTCTTCTTCGAGAGAGCTACTCTGGAGGCTGTTTTGGCCTCCGGAGAGGGGAAATCGTCCCATCGTCATCACCATCACCACTCTATCATCCTTCCATGGCTTATCCCATCATGCCTGAGCAATTCCCTGTTGTAGGTGAAGGGGATGGGAGAGATTGGATGAGTTAGATCATGTAATAGTTCGTCAGATTGTTAGGGACATGTTGCCTACCATCTACTATGGTGTTTATCATCTTCGCTACTACTTGTTACTCTTAATGCTTGTCACTTTGGGCCCGAGTGCCATGATTTCAGATCTGAATTCATTATATTTCATGAATATATTTGTGTTCTGGATCCTATCGATGAGTAGTATGCACCTATTATAGTCCGGAACCGGCGATCCCAGTGGTGACAGGTTGGGACACCAAAGGGGATAGGCTATAGTTTGAGGATTCCATGTATCCATTGATTGTTAATGCTTTGTTCCGGTGCTCTTTTATAGGAGCACCTTAATCTCCATAAGTTCCTTTTGGCCCCGTTGATAGCGGGATGGTAGGACAAAAGATGTTGTGCAACTTCTTATTGCAAGCACGCACAACTACTCGGGATACATGCCTAATGTTTGATATATGCCTAGATGATCATTAATTTTCTATGTGCCTTCCCCAAGTTAAATACATGATATCTCTCATCCATGCCCAACCATCCATCTCCTTCGCCTACAGTGTTTTAATCCTGCTAGTCACAAGTTACTTTACTTTCGTTGGTTTACTTTCGTTGCTTTGCCACTATTATTTCCGTTGCCACAATCACTTACATATCACCGTTGCTACTAATATTTCGTTCCCAAGCAAGTATCTTTCAGCTTCGGTTGAATTGACAACTCAACTGTTAAAGCTTATAAATATTCTTTGGCTCCCCTTGTGTCGAATCAATAAATTGAGTTAACTTACCCATGAAGACTGTTGAGATCCCCTACACTTGTGGGTTATCAAGTCCTTTTTCTGGTGTCGTTGCCGGGGAGCATAGATTTATTTACAAGCCTACTTGGAGTTATTTTGATTGCTGTGATTTATTCACTATGGGTAAGAAAGGAGACCCCAAGGTTCCAATTTTAGCATCCACTACTAGAAAATGTACGGTTCTTAGCACTAGTGCTACGCTTGATTCACCTTCCGTTATGAGTAAGTTCGCTTCACCACCATTAGATGTTGCTTCTACCGACTCTGTTACTATGCGTGATACTTTTGATGATGCTTCCACTACTATTGGTGAGCCTAGTTTGCTTGGTTATTTTATTGAGACTCAGATTGCTAAGGCTGCTAAGCAGTCTGGAATTGAACTTCCTGTTACACGCTACCCCATTGGTAGATCTGTTGGTTACCCAGACTTGAGTGGTCTCAAGGAGAGAATTCTTGATGATGATTATATTGAACTTGATGATGATTTATGCAGGGAACTTTTAGAGTGTGCTGACTCTGACCCTTCTTCTGTGAAGAAGCTGCTTGAAAAGCATTCTATGAAGAACAAGTTTACTCCTAATCCTAAGTTTGCTTCATCTCCAATTTGCAATGATGATGCTGATTTTGACTTCTTTGTTGATCTTTCAGTTATATCCACAGTTGAAGCTGACCCGTTTTATGGCAGAGAAAATGGCGATGCTATGGCAAACCTTACCAAACTCAGTGAGTTGGGTGGCTTATTTACTACATAGTACAAGAAGAGAACTTATTACGTTACTAAGCTACTTCGTTTCTTTTGAAGGAAGGTGCTAAAGCATGGTATGATGCACTATCATGTGGTTCCATTACGAGTCCTCAAGATTTAGCTCAATCTTTTGTTGCTAAATATTTTCCTTCTCATAAGCAACATGCTGCTTTACAAAGAATTTATAACTTTAAACAGTTGCAGGATGAGCACCTCCCTAAAGCTTGGGGAGGTATTACACTTTGCTTAAGGCTAGACCGGTACATGGAATTCCTAACAATAAATTGCTTGATATTTTTCATGCTGGTCCAATCGATGAATCTAGAACCTATCTGGATAGTTGTGTTGGTTGTGTTTTCTGGGAAAGAACACCGGACAATGCTGAAGAATTAATGGGCAAGATAGCTAAGAATCATGATGATTCGTTCGTTCGTGAACCACCTCCATCACCCAAGAAGAGAGGTATGCTTTTCTTAAGTCTAGAAGTTATGCAAGAAGCCAAGAAGTCTATGAAAGAGAGAGGTATTAAAGCTGAAGATGTGAAAAATATACCTCCTATTGAGCAATTATGTGAGCCTACCACTCACCCACCTATGGTAGAGGTACACCCCCTTTTAGAATTCAATGCAAGTGATGTCCCTCATGGTAAGCCTCCTGACCAATGTTTAGATGATCTTGATAATTTTATTGTCAAGCAAAATCATTTTAATTAGCGGATTCAAAGCCAATTGCATGATAATTCCCGTGCTATCAAAAGTTTGCTTGATGTTTTAAGTAGAATTGTTAATGATGTTAAAGGTCTTGTTAAGCATTTTCATACGGTTCAAACTCAGCTTGAACAAATTTCTAATGTGCAAAAAGATTTTCTTGCTAACAATGCCAAACAAGTTGATACGCACGCATGTGGTATAAAGACCCGAGGAGGTACATATACCCAGGACCCCCTTTATCCGGAGGAGGTACAATAAACCTATGCTAATGGTGACACGACATCGAGATTACTATTGGTAATCTTGCGTAGTTGTCACATCCCTGACCCCTTAAGCAAGTTAGTCTTGTGCTCATGTCTTCTTTGCATTGCATCTAAGAATTTGTCAACAAGAACAAGAAAGTGGCAAAGGAAAAACTCAAAACCCTAGCCACTACTTTAAATAAAGAAAATCTCAAACTAGTTAAAATCAATGAATCCAAAATGGCCTCAAGAAATGTTCAATCTTTCTGATAAATCATGAAAGTAAAGGAGCATTGGAGAAAACTATTTTCTTGACACTTTAAGCATTTTAAATAAATGCAAAAGCTACTGGTTTCAAGTTTTAAAATTTGAAATCAGAAACTTTAAATTTTCAAAAATGTTGAAAACTTTGGAAATAGTTGGAAATATTCCAACAAATATTCTAGGGTGCTTAACATAGCTTTTACAATTTATTTGGGAGTTGAAATAATTAGAAAATCAGTGAAATAGCAAAACAAAAACAAAAACAGAAAGAAAAAGGAAAAGAGGTTACCTGTCGCTCACCTCGCCCGGCCCATCTAAGCCCCTGTCGTCTTCCTCCCCGCCAGTGTGCAGCAGGAGGTGGCCGCCGCGTTCTCCGGCGCGGCCACGCACCTGTGCGCCTGCCTGGCTGCCGCCTCGCGCTGGCAAGGCCGGGGATAAGCTCCCCGAGGCCACCCCTATCCATTCCCAGCGCCAGTTCTCCCCCTCCTCTCGGATCTCTCCTCCCCCTTCTGCCGCTATTGGAGCCCGAGCAGAGCTCGAGCTCGTCGTCGTTCTAGCCGACCTCCCTTCCTTCTGAGCCGCGCGTTAGCTCCGCCGCAACCCCCTGAAGCTTCCTAGCCACGAGCCCGATGCCCAGATGCAGTGAATCAACACGCAGCCGTCGTCTTCTTCCTCGGGTCACCGAAGATCGCCGCCGACGTTCTCCCTCTCCAGGCCGTCCCCGAGCAGACTAGCGCCACCACTGCACTCCCCGTGAGCATGGGGTCTTTTCCCCTAAGATCTCCCCGTCGATCCCCTCCTCTAGCCCTAGTTTCATCGGAGCCCGACGAGGACCGCCGCTGCAGCTCGTCGCCGGCAGCCCTCCGGTGAAGTGCTGGTCCGTCTGAGGCTACCAACAGCCTCAGGACGTCATGTAGATGCGTTAGGTGCCCAGCCCCGAGCGTTTTGACCCCGTATTCGATGGCTTCGACGATGGCCGAACTTGGTCGCCGCCAAGCTCGTCGCCGGCGTTGATACCGGCCACCCCAGCCCCTGGGCCTTGTTCCATCGTGCGCGCCATCGAGTGGTCGTTCCTCCCATGGTCTCAGTCGTGCGTTTGGCCCTTTGTGCGCCATTTCCGAGCCCTCCCGACGTTCTGGTGCTCGCCGGTGGACCTTGGCTGGCCTGAGCCACTGTCTGGTGGGGTCAGCCTCTGGCAAGATTAGAAATAATAAAAATAAATCAGTAAAAATATTAAGACACTGACATGTGGGTCCAGTGGGTTTAATTAACTAAATAAGATTAATCCTAATCTAAAATTGTCCTGAGAGACTGGCCAGTGGGTCCCACTGGTCAGGTTTGACTTTCAACGGCCAGTTGGACCTGCTGATGTCATGCTGATGCAATAAAAGTATTTTCCAGTATAAAAATAATTCCAGAAATGTTTAAAACTTCAAAAATTCATAGAAATTAACCTGTAACTCCAATGAAAATAATTTATATATGAAAAAGTATCAGAAAAATTCAAGGAATCTGAATATGCTATTTTCAATCATGTTTGAAAAAGTTATAGAACCCAAACATGTAGATTAATCATTAAGCCAATTCTTATAAATACTTTATAAATGGAATTTGAAAAATATTCAAATTTCATTATGAATGACATGATCAAACATTGTTCTAGTAACCAACCAGTACCTTAACATGACATCTCATGCATGTTAACATCAAGTTGATCTGAGCATCAGGTCGAATCAATTAAATCGGTATCCAAGAATACCTGGTTTGAATTGATATCCGAATATGATTCAAATCAATCTCAAACCTAATACATGTTGATCATAATAGTTTATCACCTTGCATTCTCATGCCATGCTCATGCATCATCTTGCTTGCATATGATTGTTATTGATTGTTGCCATTCGTCTCAGTAGGCTCCGCACCCCCGGATTCCACCGAATATCCGTCTGACGGATATTGTCCCTCCTCTGAGCAACAAGGCAAGCAACCCTTTTGATCATCCCGATAATTCCCATGTTCTTGCTCATCACTTATTATTGCATTAGGATCAAATGCTTCAGCTGCTTTTGCCATGTTAGTTGAACCCACTTCCTTTGCATGACCTAACCTTGTCACGGTAAATAGCCGAACCTTGCAACCTAGCATACCTGGTAGTTGCTTGAGATATGATGTGCCTTATCCTGCTATGCATGCTATGCTTAGAGTTGTGTATGGTCTGTCATCTGGGAGATGAACAGAATTGTGAGAATGTGTTCGGTGAGCAAAGGTTGTGTGTTGAACTTGATTTGTTAAAGGTACCGGTGAAAGGCTGTGTAGGAGTACATGGCGGGTTGTTTCATTGGAACCGTCCTTAGGAACTGAGTTCCGTGTATGTAATCCAAGACTAGATACTACCACATGCTGGGCCCTGAAATATGACCCCGCTCGGCCTATTAATCGCTTAGTGCTCGGTCCAGGAGTTGCAAGTAGTTTCTGGTGTTTATAGTAATGCTGGAGGCCGTGCATGGTGCTGACCTGAGAGGTGGGCTGTGATGCGGCAGGCAGTGGCACGGTGTACCAAGTGGCACCCGGATCATGGGCTTGGGAACCCTGCGCACATCGTTTGAGGCCGTGGCGGAAACCTCGGCCGAACTTCCGTACGGGTTACTCTCAGATAGGCGATAAACCTAGACTAGGTACTAGTGTGGTTAACGGTCGTGGCCGACTCCCTCGCTGGGCTTCCGCTTTAAGGTTGCCGAGGTGCATGACGTGCACATGGCGATAAGTGGCGAGAGCGTGTGTGACGAAGTACACCCCTGCAGGGTTATGATCTATTCGAATAGCCGCGTCCGCGGATATGGACTACTTGGAGACATATGTTGTTCATAGATAACTTCAATGGCTACTCATAAAATTGCCAAGATAGGCGTGAGTGTTGTGGACGGCATTTCCGTATGGAGACGGAATGATTCCGCGATAGTGTATTGTTGTGGTGTTAGTGGACTCATGTGCGAGAAATCAAGTTGTCAAAATTATTTAAAAATGCAAGCTGTCTAGCCACGAGTCAAATGCTGGCTTTCCGCATGAAACCCCACAATACCCTTTTGATACCTTGCATGAGTAGTTAGTTATCCTAAAGTCTTGCTGAGTACCTTCGTACTCATGTTTGCTTAATAAATGTTGCAGAGGTTGCTAATGACCCTAATGGAGGGTTCTTCGTAGACATCGACGACGACGAGTAGCTGGTGTCCCAGCTACGATCTGGCCCTACGTTGGATCTGTAATATAGTCAGGCCATGTGCCTTCTAGTTGCCCTGTCTTTACTCAGACAGTTTAAACTCTTCCGCTGGCTTGTAACTGAATGACTGCTATTATGGGTCGTGAGACCCTTAATGTGTAATATTATGTGTGTGGCTCTTCCGAGCCTCTTAAATAAAGGTTGTATGTTTATGGTTATGTTGTGATGCCATCGATGTATCTATACATATCGGTATGCCATGCGTACGTGTGTCGTACTTGATATGTATGAGGTTTGATTACCTAGTCGTGAGCTTTAGTAGCATTCCTTACAAGGAAATGCCCCTTTGTGATCCGACGAGCCTTGGTAGTTCGCTACTGCTCCGGACACATTGGTTGACCGGCATGTGTCCTTCTTAGCTGTTGTGTCTGTCCTCTTTGGGGAAATGTCACGCGATGTAATGGAGTCCTTGTATCTTGCTACGACTCGTCTACACTCGCTGGTGACCGACACCTGCTTTGTTGGGTCATGTATGTCTGTCCTTGTGCGGTACTGCCACTTTGGTTTATGACTAGACATGTCGATCCGGGTTCTTTGACATTGGAATGCTAGCGACACTATTGCATACGCGAGTCAAAAGACGCAAACGGTCCCGGCTAAGGTAAGGCTGCAGCCGTGGAGTTAACCGTGCGTGAGACCGCAAAGGGATGCGATGTGTTATAGGCTAGATTCCTATGGCTTAGGATCGGGGTCCCGACAGCGTTGGTATCAGAGCCTGACTGACTGTAGGATTACTAAGCCAAACTGGTCGAAGTTGAGTCTAGAATTGCTTTAGTTATATATAAGGGAATTGTTTGTGGAAGGGAACGTAAGATTCTTGTTCTCTTCCCAAGTTATTCTATTCTGGTCATCCTCGTCTTTTCTACGGGAATTAAGGATTAGGTTACTCATCTTCTTCTAGGCTCGTGTTTTTGATTGGTAGGTTATAGGACTACGGGTCAAGAGATATTGGGTCTCTTCTATTCCTAGGAAAAAGGAAGTAAGTTTGATGATCAGAGAGTTGAACTTGATAGTTGAGTGGTTACGCTATTCCATTTTTGGGTTGTCTCAAAATTTGTTTTGAGCATTTACAGCCGTTATGCTGCCCAATTTTGCATTCAGAGCTCTAATGCTTTTGCATTACTCTCTAATTACATATGCCTGGCCGTCCTTCTCGTCAGGTGGTACGTCTGACCAGGTGCATTGATGTACCGGGTCATACGGCCATGCTGGTCAGGGTGATGTCGGTGTGCGGTTACCGCTGGTACCCCGAGTATACAGTGGAGGAACAGTATCGAGACTTCAACCAGAGCCAGTACATCTGCACTGTTAGGGTATTTCCAGACTACCTGGAGCTGAGAAGCCAATCCATTGGTCCTATGGGTTGGGGGTCACCGTTGACATGGCAGTACAGGATGCTGCCTATTCAATGCTGACCATTATGAGAGCGAGACATGCACTGCTGCAGAATTCAGAGTTCTACTATGTTCCGGCCTCTCAGCCTGGTGAAGAGGGATACCTCAGTGGAGTCTATTTTGATTCTTCTATGGAGGATCCACTACTGCAGTCCACTGTTGAGATGCTAGAGAACAGAGACAGGGATGCTCGTGCTCTCCGCATGGACCTTTATGCTACCCGTGCCCGTCTGTGGACGGCTTTGACGCAGCTGGCACCGGTAGTCCAGACAGGGTATGGAGAGATGGAGATGCTGAACCCTGTTAGGACCCATCTTCCGGCTCACGTTGACTGGCCAGCTATAGGAGGAGTCACACCTCTGCGGGGACCCCTCTTACCACCAGTCAGGGGACCAAGGCCACATCCGTGTCCTTATGGATCCCAGGGATCTCAGGCTAGAGTGTTTCCTGATCCGCAGGTTGAGCTTCCAGGTCATGGAGGCAATCTCTATGAGATGTTTTATGCGGATGCCTGAGTAGTGAGCGGAAGGATAGTATGGTACTAGCCGTACGTTCACAGTCCTGCTTGACTTGTGAAGTAGGCATGTAATGTGAAATGAATTCCGGAGGCCTAGATAAATAATGTGTAGGAAGCTTGTAAGCCTCTGATGAGTAGTTTCATAATTTCAGTAGTTTCCTCTTTGGTTAAGGTTGTAGTGAACTATGTAAGGGTGTGTATGAACCATGGTGTATATATAGCAGTTGCTTGTTACCATGCTGTTCGGATATTCATTTCCGCATTCCGTGTGTCCAGTACATTCTTAATCCATAGCTAGTATTGATATGTAATTGGTTAAGCTGTGAGTTTGTTTGTCAGGATGGTGTTCACCAGGTTGAACCGTGCCCCTGCTCATGAGCAAGGCGAGGGTAGTCAAGCGTCGCAAGAAGACCTGCCTCACCCGCCTTCTCTGGTGGAAGTGATGCTTGAGGCAGAGAGAAATAAAAGGGAGACCAATCGACTGTTAGAGCGTATTGAGCAGAATGCGGCTCGTCAGCCTAGGAATGCCGCAGTGTCCCTCAATGACTTTGTGAAGCTGAATCCTCCAAAATTTCATCATTCCGTCGATCCCCTCGACGCTGATGACTGGCTGTGCAACATCTCACGCAAGATTCGCTCTGCGAATGTGTCTGAGGCCGACAAGGTAACCTTTGCGGCATATTTCTTGGAGGGACCCGCCAATCTGTGGTGGGAGAATTTTGAAGCTATGCGTCCCGCTGAACCAGTAGCCACATGGGCAGACTTCAGTGCAGCCTTTCGTCTGCACCATATTCCAGAGGGCCTGATGGACAGAAAGAGAGAGGAGTTCTGTGCCTTCACTCAGGGCAAGTTGTCTGTGGATGCCTATAGCCACAAGTTCGGTAACCTCGCCCGCTATGCAACAGAGGAGGTGTCTACTGACGCCAAGAAGCAAGAAAGATTCCGTAAGGGTCTGAGCCCCGAGCTCCGTCGTGATCTGCGCCTCCATGAGTGTGCAAGCTTTCAAGCTCTGGTCAACAAAGCGATCAGTGCCGAGACTGGTCATACTGACTTCGAAGCCACAAGGAAGCACTCCCGTGACTTTGGCTCGTCTTCTGGTTCCGCGTCTCCAAAACGCAGGTTGTGGGTTCCTACGTGGCGCCTCAGACGAATCAGACCAATCCTCCAGCAAAAGCTTATGGTGGTCCAGCTAGCAATGCTGCACCACGTGCCAACCAGGTGATATGCTACAAGTGTGGAGAACCAGGGCACTATTCCCGTGAGTGTCCTTAGAATGTGGGTGCCAAGCAACCCGGAAAGTCCGTCGGGCAAGCCAAGTCGGGCAAAGCTTACTATGTGAAGCCAACTCCTGCACGTGGCCGTGTGAACTATGTGTCAGCAGAAGAAGCTGCAGAGGATCCCGACGTCATGCTGGGTACGCTTCTTGTTAATCATCACCCAGCGTCCGTTCTCTTTGACACTGGGTCTTCTCATTCCTTCATTTCAGAAAGTTATGCACAGTTGCATAAAATGTATTTTTGTGATATGCCAATTCCATTGGTTGTCCAAACCCCTGGTAGTAAATGGCAAACCTCTAGGATAACCTATGACAATGAAATTCTAGTAGACAGGCTAGTTTTTCTAGCCTCATTGATAGCATTGAAATCTACGGATATTAATATCATCTTGGGCATGGACTGGATGTTAGCTCACTATGCCAAGATTGATACTCATTCTAGAAATGTCCAGCTTACCCATCCCTCGGGTGAGATAGTAAATGTCTCTACTCGAGTTGCCAAATGCCAACTCTATTCCTTAAATGCCAACCCTCTTCCGGAACTTGAAGACATTCCGGTAGTCCGTGACTTCCCGGATGTTTTTCCAGAGGAACTGCTAGGAATTCCACCTGGCAGAGATGTGGAGTTTGTGATAGATCTTGTTCCGGGAACTGTCCCAATAGCCAGAAGACCATATAAGATGGCACCCCTGGAGCTAGCCGAACTTAAAAAGAAACTAGATGAGGCCTTGAACAAAGGTTTCATTCGTCCTAGCTCTTCTCCCTGGGCTTGCCCCATCCTCTTCGTCAAGAAGAAAGACGGAACGGATCGGATGGTTGTAGATTACCGACCAGTTAATCTGGTCACCATAAAGAGCAAGTATCCGCTCCCCAGGATCAACGACCTGTACGATCAGCTCGCTGGATCCTCAGTCTTCTCCAAAATGGATTTGAGGTTGGGATACCATCAAATCAAGATTAAGAACGGGGACATTCCAAAAACGGCTTTTGTTACTCGTTATGGCCAATACGAGTACATTGTCATGTCCTTCGGTTTGACCAATGCCCCAGCCACTTTCTCTCGACTGATGAATTCAATCTTCATGGAGTATTTGGATAAATTCGTCGTGGTTTACCTCGATGATATTCTCATCTACTCGAAGAATGAACAAGAACATGCCGAGCATCTAAGGCTGGTATTGATGAAACTTAGAGAGCATCGCCTTTATGCCAAATTTTCAAAATGTGAATTCTGGTTACCAGAAGTGACCTATCTAGGACACGTAATCTCTGGTAAGGGTATTGATGTCAATACCGAGAGAGTTCAAGCTGTCCTTGATTGGACTCAACCTGAATCGGTTAAGCAAGTTAGGAGTTTTCTTGGTCTAGCGAGCTATTGTCGCCGCTTCGTCGAGAATTTCTCCAAGGTTGCAAAGCCTCTGACTGAACTCCTCAAGAAGGATAAAAAGTTCGAGCGGACACCACAGTGAGAGCATAGTTTTCAGGAACTGAAAAGACGCCTGACTTCCGCACCTGTGTTGCTACCACCAGATTTTTCTAAGGACTTTGTTATCTACTGCGACGCCTCGCGACAAGGATTAGGTTGCATTCTCATGCAAGATCGTCATGTGATCGCATACGCATCTCGACATTTGCGTCCACATGAGGATAATTATCCCACACATGACCTTGAGCTTGCAGCTCTGGTCCATGCACTAAAACCTGGCGACATTACCTTCTCGGTAATCGTTGCGAAATATTCACTGATCACGAAAGTGTGAAATATATCTTCACCCAACCGGATTTGAACCTCAGGCAAAGACGGTGGGTTGAGTTGATCTCGGATTACGACTTAGGGATAACTTACACCCCGGGGAAGGCCAATGTTATGGCCGATGCACTAAGTCGTAAATCTTATTGTAACAATTTGATGCTACAACAAGGTCAACCACATCTCCATGAGGACTTTCGGAAGTTGAATCTTCATACTGTTCCTCAAGGATTCCTTTCTACCCTGGTGGCGAAGCCTACTCTTAAGGATCAAATTATAGCTGGCCAAAAGCGTGACAAGGGTATATCACGGATCAAGGAGAATATTTTTAGTGGAAACGCTAAAGAATTTTCCATGAACGATCAAGGTGTTGTGTTCTTCCAGAATCGTCTAGTGGTTCCTAAGAACCCACATCTAAGGAAGTTAATCCTTAAGGAGGCTCATGATTCTCCTCTCACCATTCATCCCGGTAGTACTAAGATGTATCAGGACTTACGCCAGAGGTTCTAATGGACTAGGATGAAGAGAGAAATTGCTGAGTTCGTTGCTAACTGCGACGTTTGTCGTCGAGTTAAGGCAGAACATCAAAGGCCTGCTGGCACCCTTCAACCTCCAGCTATTCCTGAATGAAAATGGGATAAAGTTAGCATGGATTTCATTACCGGATTTCCCAAGACCAAGAAAGGGAATAATGCTATCTTTGTGGTCATTGACCGTCTTTCTAAAGTGGCTCATTTTCTTCCCGTTCGTGAGAGTATAACAGCTAGCCAGCTAGCAGAGTTGTATATCTCCCGAATTGTGTCTCTTCATGGTGTTCCCCTGGAGATTAACTCGGACCGTGGGAGTATCTTTACTTCTCTCTTCTGGGAAAGTTTTCAGAACGCCATGGGGACTCACTTATCTTTTAGCACTGCTTTCCATCCCAAATCAAGTGGTCAAGTAGAAAGAGTGAATCAAATCCTAGAAGATATGCTCCGAGCTTGTGTTATATCGTTCGGTATGAATTGGGCAAAGTGCCTTCCATTCGCCGAATTTGCTTATAACAATAGTTATCAATCAAGCTTGGGCAAAGCCCCTTTTGAAGTTCTCTATGGACGAAGATGTCGAACACCTCTTAATTGGTCAGAAACCGGAGAGAGGCAACTCTTTGGCCCGGATATGATCCAGGATGCAGAAGAGCAGGTTCGCATTATTCGTGAAAAGTTGAAAACAGCCCAGTCTCGTCAAAAGAGCCAATATGATCGTCATCATAAGGCTGTGACCTTTGAAGTTGACGAGAAGGCTTACCTTCGGGTTACACCTTTGAAGGGTACCCATCGTTTCGGTATCAAAGGCAAATTGGCTCCTCGTTTCATTGGTCCTTTTCGCATTCTTCCCAAACGAGGAGAAGTTGCCTACCAGTTGGAACTTCCTCCGCATCTTTCCAAGGTTCATGATGTTTTCCACGTCTCGCAACTCAGGCGTTGCTTTTCGGATCCTATCCGTGAAGTGGACCACGAAATTCTTGATCTCCAAGATAACCTTTCATACCGAGAATACCCCGTGCGTATTCTTGATCAAGCTGAGCGTACCAATCGACGTCGAAACCTCAATTTTCTTAAAGTTCAATGGTCAAATCATTCTGAAAAGGAGGCAACTTGGGAAAGAGAGGATCGTCTCCGACTTGAATATCCTTTTATTCCCGACGACTTCTAAATCTCGGGACGAGATTCTTTTGAGTGGGGGTGAGTTGTCACATCCCTGACCCCTTAAGTAAGTTAGTCTTGTGCTCATGTCTTCTTTGCATTGCATCTAAGAATTTGTCAACAAGAACAAGAAAGTGGCAAAGAAAAACTCAAAACCCTAGCCACTACTTTAAATAAAGAAAATCTCAAACTAGTTAAAATCAATGAATCCAAAATGGCCTCAAGAAATGTTCAAACTTTCTGATAAATCATGAAAGTAAATGAGCATTGGAGAAAACTATTTTCTTGACACTTTAAGCATTTTAAATAAATGCAAAAGCTACTAGTTTCAAGTTTTAAAATTTGAAATCAGAAACTTTAAATTTTCAAAAATGTTGAAAACTTTGGAAATAGTTGGAAATATTCCAACAAATATTCTAGGGTGCTTAACATAGCTTTTACAATTTATTTGGGAGTTGAAATAATTAGAAAATCAGTGAAATAGCAAAACAGAAACAAAAACAGAAAGAAAAAGGAAAAGAGGTTACCTGTCGCTCACCTGGCCCGGCCCATCTAAGCCCCTGTCGTCTTCCTCCCCGCCAGTGTGCAGCAGGAGGTGGCCGCCGCGTTCTCCGGCGCGGCCACGCAGCTGTGCGCCTGCCTGGCTGCCGCCTCACGCTGGCAAGGCCGGGGATAAGCTCCCCGAGGCCACCCCTATCCATTCCCAGCGCCAGTTCTCCCCCTCCTCTCGGATCTCTCCTCCCCCTTCTGCCGCCATTGGAGCCCGAGCAGAGCTCGAGCTCGTCGTCATTCTAGCCGACCTCCCTTCCTTCTGAGCCGCGCGTTAGCTCCGCCGCAACCCCCTGAAGCTTCCTAGCCACGAGCCCGACACCCAGATGCAGTGAATCAACGCGCAGCCGTCGTCTTCTTCCTCGGGTCACCGAAGATCGCCGCCGACGTTCTCCCTCTCCAGGCCGTCCCCGAGCAGACTAGCGCCACCACTGCACTCCCCGTGAGCATGGGGTCTTTTCCCCTAAGATCTCCCCGTCGATCCCCTCCTCTAGCCCTAGTTTCATCGGAGCCCGACGAGGACCGCCGCTGCAGCTCGTCGCCGGCAGCCCTCCGGTGAAGTGCTGGTCCGTCTGAGGCTACCAACAGCCTCAGGACGTCATGTAGATGCGTTAGGTGCCCAGCCCCGAGCGTTTTGACCCCGTATCCAATGGCTTCGACGATGGCCGAACTTGGTCGCCGCCAAGCTCGTCGCCGGCGTTGATACCGGCCACCCCAGCCCCTGGGGATTGTTCCATCGTGCGCGCCATCGAGTGGTCGTTCCTCCCATGGTCTCAGCCGTGCGTTTGGCCCTCTGTGCGCCATTTCCGAGCCCTCCAGACGTTCTGGTGCTCGCCGGTGCACCTTGGCTGGCCTAAGCCACTGTCTGGTGGGGTCAGCCTCTGGCAAGATTAGAAATAATAAAAATAAATCAGTAAAAATAATAAGACACTGACATGTGGGTCCAGTGGGTTTAATTAACTACATAAGATTAATCCTTATCTAAAATTGTCCTAAGAGACTGACCAGTGGGTCCCACTGGTCAGGTTTGACTTTCAACGGCCAGTTGGACCTGCTGATGTCATGCTGATGCAATAAAAGTATTTTCCAGTATAAAAATAATTCCAGAAATGTTTAAAACTTCAAAAATTCATAGAAATTAACCTGTAACTCCAATGAAAATAATTTATATATGAAAAAGTATCAGAAAAATTCAAGGAATCTGAATATGCTATTTTCAATCATGTTTGAAAAAGTTATAGAACCCAAACATGTAGATTAATGATTAAGCCAATTCTTATAAATACTTTATAAATGGAATTTGAAAAATATTCAAATTTCATTATGAATGACATGATCAAACATTGTTCTAATAACCAACCAGTACCTTAACATGACATCTCATGCATGTTAACATCAAGTTGATCTGAGCATCAGGTCGAATCAATTAAATCGGTATCCGAGAATACCTGGTTTGAATTGATATCCGAATATGATTCAAATCAATCTCAAACCTAATACATGTTGATCATAATAGTTTATCACCTTGCATTCTCATGCCATGCTCATGCATCATCTTCTTGCATATGATTGTTATTGATTGTTGCCATTCGTCTCGGTAGGCTCCGCACCCCCGGATTCCACCGAATATCCGTCTGACGGATATTGTCCCTCCTCTGAGCAACAAGGCAAGCAACCCTTTTGATCATCCCGATAATTCCCATGTTCTTGCTCCTGCACTTATTATTGCATTAGGATCAAATGCTTCAGCTGCTTTTGCCACGTTAGTTGAACCCACTTCCTTTGCATGACCTAACCTTGTCACAGTAAATAGCCGAACCTTGCAACCTAGCATACCTGGTAGTTGCTTGAGCTATGATGTGCCTTATCCTTCTATGCATGCTATGCTTAGAGTTGTGTATGGTCTGTCATCTGGGAGATGAACAGAATTGTGAGAATGTGTTCGGTGAGCAAAGGTTGTGTGTTGAACTTGATTTGGTAAAGGTACCGGTGAAAGGCTGTGTAGGAGTACATGGCGGGTTGTTTCATTGGAACCGTCCTTAGGAACTGAGTTCCGTGTATGTAATCCAAGACTAGATACTACCACATGCTGGGCCCTGAAATATGACCCCGCTCGGCCTATTAATCGCTTAGTGCTCGGTCCAGGAGTTGCAAGTAGTTTCTGGTGTTTATAGTAATGCTGGAGGCCGTGCATGGTGCTGACCTGAGAGGTGGGCTGTGATGCGGCAGGCAGTGGCACGGTATACCAAGTGGCACCCGGATCATGGGCTTGGGAACCCTGCGCACATCGTTTGAGGCCGTGGCGGAAACCTCGGCCGGACTTCCGTACGGGTTACTCTCAGATAGGCGATAAACCTGGACTAGGTACTAGTGTGGTTAACGGTCGTGGCCGACTCCCTCGCTGGGCTTCCGCTTGAAGGTTGCCGAGGTGCATGACGTGCACATGGCGATAAGTGGCGAGAGCGTGTGTGACGAAGTACACCCCTGCAGGGTTATGATCTATTCGAATAGCCGCGTCCGCGGATATGGACTACTTGGAGACATATGTTGTTCATAGATAACTTCAATGGCTACTCATAAAATTGCCAAGATAGGCGTGAGTGTTGTGGACGGCATTTCCGTATGGAGACGGAATGATTCCGCGATAGTGTATTGTTGTGGTGTTAGTGGACTCGTGTGCGAGAAATCAAGTTGTCAAAATTATTTAAAAATGCAAGCTGTCTAGCCACGAGTCAAATGCTGGCTTTCTGCATGAAACCCCACAATACCCTTTTGATACCTTGCATGAGTAGTTAGTTATCCTAAAGTCTTGCTGAGTACCTTCGTACTCATGTTTGCTTAATAAATGTTGCAAAGGTTGCTAATGACCCTAATGGAGGGTTCTTCGTAGACATCGACGACGACGAGTAGCTGGTGTCCCAGCTACGATCTGGCCCTACGTTGGATCTGTAATATAGTCAGGCCATGTGCCTTCTAGTTGCCCTGTCTGTACTCAGACAGTTTAAACTCTTCCGCTGGCTTGTAACTGAATGACTGCTATTATGGGTCGTGAGACCCTTAATGTGTAATATTATGTGTGTGGCTCTTCCGAGCCTCCTAAATAAAGGTTGTATGTTTATGGTTATGTTGTGATGCCATCGATGTATCTATACATATCGGTATGCCATGCGTACGTGTGTCGTACTTGATATGTATGGGGTTCGATTACCTAGTCGTGAGCTTTAGTAGCATTCCTTACAAGGAAATGCCCCTTTGTGATCCGACGAGCCTTGGTAGTTCGCTACTGCTCCAGACACATTGGTTGACCGGCATGTGTCCTTCTTAGCTGCTGTGTCTGTCCTCTTTGGGGAAATGTCACGCGATGTAATGGAGTCCTTGTAGCTTGCTACGACTCGTCTACACTCGCTGGTGACCGACACCTGCTTTGTTGGGTCATGTATGCCTGTCCTTGTGCGGTACTGCCACTTTGGTTTATGACTAGACATGTCGATCCGGGTTCTTTGACATTGGAATGCTAGCGACACTATTGCATACGCGAGTCAAAAGACGCAAACGGTCCCGGCTAAGGTAAGGCTGCAGCCGTGGAGTTAACCGTGCGTGAGACCGCAAAGGGATGCGATGTGTTACAGGCTGGATTCCTATGGCTTAGGATCGGGGTCCCGACAGTAGTTTCAAACCAATCAAATTCAAATTTAAAATAAAATCAAAACAATAAAGTTTGCAAATAGAAAAATAATAAAAATCTTCGGTGTGTGTCTAATACTGCTTAGGAAATTATCCTTTAGAAATTATTAAGTTGGTGGGTGTTTAATTGCACTAAAATAATATAAATCTAAAACTGTTACTAATAAAAGAAAGAAAACAAAACAGAAATACAAAAAAAAGACAGAAAAAAAAGGAGAAGGTCCCAGAGCCCAACCGGCCCTCCCGCCTGTCCCCCACTATACCTCAAGGCCGGCCCATCCTCACCAACCCAATCGAGGCCCCCTGGAAACCCTAACTAACCCCACCCCCTCACTCCCTCCTGCTCCCAGTCGCCACCCTCCCCACGAGACCCACCAACCACCGAGCGCTCTCGTCTCTCCCTCTCCATGCGCTACCCATCCTCATCACTCGCTCTCCCCAGGCTCGACCGAGCCCCTGCCTCGCTCGCCTCGTCTTTCCTCCCCCTCGCCCCGCCGCCGCGCGGCCCCGCCACCAGCCACCGGCACCCGCGTCGCCGCCCCACACTGCACCCTCCCTCGAGCCAGCCATCGAGCCAGTCCCTGGCTCCCTCCCCTGATCCCATCGACCGAACCCCCCCCCCCCCCCCGCGCGCGCCCCCTGGCTCCCCTCGTCCGGCTCTCTCCCTGGACCAAACCGCCCTGGTTCCTCCCCACATCATCGTTCCTCCCTTCGACCCCAATGCTGGAGCCGCTCCCTCCGGGCCTCCTTCGCCGGTCGGAGCTCCTCCGACGCCTCCACGCCGGCCCCTCTCGGCCCCGCCGTCGAGCCTCCACGTCGACGAACACCACCGACGCCGGCGCCCTCCAGGCGCCTCCGCCACCGGGGCCCCCTTCACCGTGCCGCCTCCACTGAACCGTCGGCCGCTCCTCCTCATCTCATCCCCGTCCTCCTCCTCAACGGATCCATCGAGCCTCGCTGACCCCGCCCCCCTACAACGTGGGTGAGAACACCCCCTCTCCCTCTCCCTCTCCTTCACCCTCCGGTTCCATTCCGGCGTTCATCGCCTCGTTCCGGCACGTTGATCTCCTGTATGAGGAGGTGGAGGTTGCCTACTCTCTCTGTGCTGAGAGAGATGCCAGTGAGTTGAGGGAGAGATGGCACACAGGGAGAGGAGAGATGTTACGAAAATAAAAAACATAAAAGAAAAGGATTTATGTATATGTGTATGTATGCAAATATATGTATGGATATATTTATGAGATATATGTGTATGTATATGGAATATGTGTATCTGTGGTAGTATGAAATTAGTGGTATGCATGTGTGTGCGTGTAGCGTATGTGTGGGCTCATTGTCCCAATGACAATAGGGCCCCACCACTCCCATCAAATGACACGTGAGGTCCCTCCTAAAAACATAAAAAAATGAATCTAAAAATATATATATATATATATATTGATTAATAATATAAATAAATAATTAGATAGATTATTTAATTAAATAGTTAATTAATTAAATAGATAAATTAGTAATATGTTAATATAGATAAATAATTATCCTATTAGAATATGACACATGCGTCCCCACTAAATTAATATGATTAATTAATAATTAACTCCAATTAAAAATTGTGTCCATGATACATGGGACCCACTCGTTAGTTTGACCAGTCAACTGCTCATGTGAGCATGAAATCATGTTGATGTCATAATACTATTTAATAATTAATTAAATCTGTTTTTTAATTCTTAAATATTAGTAAAACTTTAAAATTAATATTAAATAAACCGTAAGTCAGATCAAAATATTTTCAACATGAAAGTTTATCAGCAGAACGAGAAGAACCCGTACGCGGTCCATTCGTGTGTCACGTGTCCCTAGCATAGCAAACGTGGAACTTTTCCATCATTTTCAGTCTGACCGGTAGTAGCCCGAGACCCGGGAAATATCGTCAGATATTCTTCCGACCCGTCTGCGACATGTGTTGCTGCGTTAGCTCATGCCTAGTCTGCATATTACCATGTCATGCTTAGTGTTTCTCCCCCTCTTCTTACTGGTAGACCCCAAGACTGACGCTGCTGCTGGGTACATCTACCCTCCTGACGACCAACCCTTTGTCGCAGAACAACAAGGCAAGCAAACCCCTTGATCATTCCTATATCACCTATGTCTTTCTTCCTCCTGCTTGCATTAGAATTTTGCTACTGTTGTAGTTAGCTCCTATATCTGATGCATAGCCTATTTTTGATGATATGCAACTTTCAGTACTGTACTTTTAATCTGTTTAGTATAGGGGGAGCAGTCATACCCTCTGACCTGTAGTCCAGTTGCCCCGCTTTGTTTTCATGTCTCGATCCCTGATCGACGAGCCAGACCCGACACAACACTTATACCCCCCTTAGTTGTGGGATGCTACAGAGATACTATCGGGTACCGAGGGTGACACCTCATGAAGTACTCCTGATGATACCACTGTAGTACAACTAGTCGGTCGTCGTTATCGAGGGTAATTCCTCTTTCACCATTCCCGACGATGCCTCTGTCGTGCAACCCCTCAAGTGTGGGACCTTCGAGGGTTATTCCTCTAGTTCCACCTTGACTGATACATCGTTCAGGATCCAACGACGGTGATACCTCGGATTCCCTGTGATGTTTCTACCACACAGTTACTTGACCATGTTACTGGGATCTTTGATGAATAGATGTTAGGCGGGTGGATTCCCGTGTGTTTGTGTCGATGGCTTAATTAAAATGATAATGGATTTGGGTATTTGATCTGGGTTGGTCAGAGACCTTTTCGCACTAACCGGCCACGCGGGAAGAATTATGGGTACCTGACGTCGAGGTATTAGTCGAAGCTCTTCAGACGTCAGCGATGGAGCGGTGCACGCCCGAGTGGTCCCGAGATGCATCGCTCTTGTATTAAGGGGTGCTAGGACAAACATCGGCCGCCCACGCATCATGCAGAAGCGCGGAGGGCAAGTGGGCCCACGAACCCTTTGTGCTTAGGAGTTAGACCGGCGGGCTGGCCTCTCTGCTGAGCTTAGGTGGGGTTGCGACGTGTCGATATTCCGAGGCCGGGCATGACCCAGAAAAGTGTGTCCAGCCAGAGTGTTATCGAGCGTGACGGTAGACTTGGTGCACCCCTGTAGGGATGAAAATTAACTATTCGGATAGCCGTGTCCAAGGTTACAGGACGATTTGGAGTTGTGCCCTGATCTTATACAACTACAATTGTTACTTAACTAGAATAGTTGCCCCGGGATTGCTTCCTCGCAGGGAGTCGAGGAAGGATCTCTAGGCGTGAACTCATATTAATATTGCTGCAACAATATGACTACAATATCTGTGTTACCTTGCTCTACTCTCGTCTATTGCTGCATGACCCTGAAGATGCTAGTCTTCGATAGGACTAGGCCTTCTCTCTATTCTCGCATTGCTGCAGTCAGTCCCCATATAAACCCCCCCCCTTCTTTGATACTTATGTATACTTAGTATAGTTCTGATGTAAGTCTTGCGAGTACTTTGGATGAGTACTCACTGTTGCTTTGCTCCCCCTTTGTCCCCTTGATCCGTTGCTGCGACCAGATGATGCAGTCCAGGAGAAAGAGTTTCCCGCCGACGCCTGCCACTTCGATGGTGACTTCTTCGTGGAGGCCGCTAAGGACCAGGAGTAGTTAGGAGGTTCCCAGTCAGGAGGCCTCGCCTCGTTTATAGTGTTTCTTTTGTGCTAGCCTTCTCTAAGGCACCTCATGTTTAATGTTTGTACTCGGATATTTGTTGCTTCCGCTGACTCGTGTGCTTCGAGCTTCTGTATTCTAGCCCTCGAGGCCCCTGGCTTGTAATATGAAGCTTGTATTGTTTTATTTGTGTCTAGAGTTGTGTTGTGATAACTTCCCGTGAGTCCTTGAGTTTGATCGTATGCATTTGCGTGTATGATTAGCGTACAATTAAATCGAGGGTATCACAAGTTGGTATCAGAGCCGACTGCCTGTAGGTAGCCCCCTTTCCAACTCGTTGGCCAAAGTTCAGTCTAGTGTTTGTAAAAACTTTACTAACACTGATATTGTGGCTTACGGGCCCACATCTCAATTGGGTGGTATTAGTATCTTTTACTCTTTCCTATACTCTGGGCTCTACTCTCTCTTCTCTTTTGGGTTAAAGATTTTGCTAACTCTAACATTAGGTTCTCGTAAATATTTCCTCCCGAAGAACCCCGCAATTCCAGACGATGGCTTGGTTCCTCAGAAGACTCCGAGGATACTCTCTGATGTTCTCTCGAGAACTTGTGCTCATCGGTTCTGCGATTTCCCTTCCTCCATCAACCCCTATGGATGACGACATACAAATGACGTCCATACTTTCTTTTCCAATTGCTCTCATTTTATGAGAGGAAACGAATTATCTTATCGGGGATTCGTCCGTCATCAGTTGTCATGGGTTTCGAAAGTTCTTCGAATTACTATTCAATCTTTCGGGATCCCTAGTAGCCTATTGCTTTTGACTTCTCTCACCTGCTTGCGTTATGGATAAATCCATATATCTAGCAACATTCATTAAAAACCTTGGTGATTTTCCTTTGATCTTATTGATTCAACTTTTGTGTGAATGCACACAATCATCTGGTGATACTCATAAATTATCCTTTTCGGCTCAAACATCCTTCTAGACAGAGCTGGTTCTTGACAAATCAATTGTGGTGGTTGTCCATCTAAATACATTCAACTTACTTGTATTTGATCGGAGCACCTGATTATGATACACCAACCTGGAAATCCTAATTCCTTTGGTAATGAAGTATCGATATTTTTCAGATGTTCTATAACCCGATGCATTGCATCCTATCTCCCTCTGATTGAGTACCGATACTCACATCAGATCCTTTGTGGGCTGCCAGACTCATTCTGGGTTATTATCCGACGGCATCCTTTGCTTTCGAAAATTCTTGTGATTGCTTCCCCTGACAAATGATGCCATTGGTAAATTGTGTTTTCTCCCTCTGATAGACTGTATCCTATGCTTTTATCGGCCATGCTCTGTTGTCAATGCATGTGTTAATTACTCTTGGAGTTTATGGTATATGTTCCTAGGATGCCCCGATGGGTTGAACCTATGCCTTCCTAAATCAATATGAACCGAAGAGTTTTCACGAGTCTTGCTCTTCTGGTGTTTTGCGAGATAATGTTTTTAAGCTACAACCTGATCAAAGGCGAGGAATAAATGGAAGGTGATGCATTGATGAAGTGGGAGACGACCTTGAACTTGTGTTCATGGCCATGGAAGCGACGTTGATCCTATCATAGGAACTTCTCGTATCAATAATCATTCATTCTTTGGTTTAAATCTGGTATATGTGATCTTTTCCTTTGCAATCGTGGTTCCGACCATGTTGTCCTACCTTGATTTCATTCTCAGACTAGTTAAAGTACTTGTCTTCTTCAGATCAATACATCGGTCCAAGCCTTAATGGTGATCTACCTCCGAGTATTATTCCTTGTAGCTGGAGGATATCGCAAAGCTATATAACTTCTTGTGAGCTCCTCATCTACTATGATATTTTCATTAATTCCAGTTTCCTCGTGTTTGAGATGTTGAACACTCAAGGACACCGATAGCTGAACCGAGTACGCATTGTGATTCAACAACTCTTAGTAATATTATTTTCTTAGGAATTTGTACTCGGTCATGTCCTTCAAGATGTTAGGCTACATCATCTTCGTCATGCTAAAGCTTGACCATGCTATCTATACCCTTCATCCCTGGAACACAATTCCAACTGTGCGTTAAGCTTGCATCGAGATTTCCACATCATGTTGGTTGTCCTGAAAGGCAATCTCAATTCTAAGCTAACGGTCTTAGCTATGATTCCGACAAACTTTCGCTGCATCATTCCCTTGCTTGATGTCGTCATTGAATGACTACATCTTTATGAAACTTCTCGACAAATGTGTCGTGATCATCATCATCATTCTGAGCTCTTCAAGGGTCTCAATCGAATGTGTGATGAGAAATGCCATCCTTGCCCCCTTGATGATTTGTATTCTCATTGACATCCTTGTTTGCCTTCCCTCCAATACAAACATGTTCATGTTTTGTGTTGTCCTTTGTGTTCCTCACTATCCAGCTTATGTTATCTTCTACCTTGGAGTATTACTATCTTTTCTGTCAAGAATGTTGTGAGCATCATTGCACCTCTTAAGAATTCTTGATATAGTGACACTTCTCGACATCACCATTCATTTCTTGGTCCCGTGTTGCTTCAAACCGGAATACCAACAAGTGAACTCTGATGTGTGATCCCAATACTTCTAGCAACCCTATTGCCTTGAGGTTAACAACTGATTGTTTCATTCTTAGTGAGTTGGGTGTTGACTCAGCATATTTCACATTGGTTGTGCTACTCCGTCCGTATTTCCGAGTGCACCCTTCGACCAATGTTTAATTGTTGTTGTTCCCTCGAGCATACGAGATTATACCATTTGTTTTGACAAATGCTATCTCCTTGATATTATAATTTTGGAAATGCATCCCTGTCAAAATCTTGAGGGGTTGTTGCTGAGCCCATCAGCCGCACCCTCAAGTTCTCCATGGTTCGTGATGAAGCTTTTGAAAGCACTATCTTTGTGCCTAGCTCGTGAAGGGTATGTTTGATATAAGAAGTGTTTTCCCAAGGTTCACGTGCAATCCTGTCGCTGTGAATATATGAAAGTTTTGTTTTGCTTCCTCAAGGATTATACCAAGTCATTCACGCATGTGCGAAGTGTTATATGTTTTGAAGATTTGTTATCTTCACTTCATATAACTTCTCTTAGCACGCGAAGCCACTGACTGATTTGATCAAGGAAAAGAAGTTCCTTCATAAGAGCTAATCCAGACTTACACATGGAGCCTTGTTATCCTCGATGAGGGTTCTCAAATCAAAACTTAGTTGCATTTTGGCGTAAGAATTCTTTGTGGGCAGGAATGTCTTGACATTGTATTCATATGTCTTACAATCGAACTCATGATTCAAGAATTGCTTGTGTAGCTCATATCATGAGAATCTTGTATCTTCATCTTTCTTCTCCGACATCTTGAGTCTGAGGTGTCCCCACACCAATCAGATCTGAATCTCGGGCAGATATGATGGTTGGAACATTTTCCAATAATTATAACTTTGGTCTTATGTAATCGAGTACGGTGATGTCTTGTCTGGCACACCGGGCCGAAGGACCTATTGTTATAAATTCTTCCATACGTAAGGTTAGCCATTCTACCATGCGGAAAACTACCTGACTTATTCCATAAGTTGTTCCTCATGGATCTTCTTTGTGTACCAATTGGTCCAACCTTTATCGGATGACCATGTCGGTGCTATCCCGAAGCACGGATGTGGTACTTCAAAATTCAACAGGAACATTGGAAGTGCAATGCTAAATTGTTCCTGATCAATTATCCAAACTGTGTGGTATGGTTAAACATCATGATTCTTCTTGCCTCTTTATCAAAATGGTTATGTACTTGATGACCTATCATGTATACCATACTCTATGTTTTCCTCGGGAATGGTATACTCTAAAATTTGTGTGTGTGAACACATTTTCCTTCACATTGGTCTTTTTCACCTTTCTTGTGGCAAAACTTATCTAAGCAGTGTTAATTCCCTGCTTAGGTAAAATTCTCGGTATACAACTCTGTCAGTAAGACCCTGTTACTATTGTGGATAACATTCCGGTAGCCACCGGTGGACAAGAGCCTTGCCTATTGGTACGCCTCATTTCAGCGAGCAGGAAAATGGTTCTATTCGTCCCCTGCCCTTGGTACCGATGTTGTTGCCAACATAACTGACAGGTTATCCTCTAACATGTCTTGTTAACAAGACCGTATAAGATGTCTCCGCTATGCCTATTCTTGGCCCACATGGTGGACCCATAACCCAAAGTTCCACATGATTGAAACCTGACTCTACTGTACACCTTGACTCCAAAGTATCCTTTACACCCGGTGTCGTATGGAATTCCAGGGCCACCATTCAATGGACCGATCACTCTTCGGTCCGTCTGATTTCCAACATGTCAAAGTTCAAATCCGCGTTATTCTTGAGAATCTGAAGTCTACTCAGTCCCCTTAGAAAAGTCTGTATGACCGTCATCATCAAGATATGGTCTATCAACCTGGCGAAAAGGCTTATCTTCATGTCACACCAATGAGAGGCGCACACCATTTTGGGATCAAGGGCAAGTTAGCTCCTCTCTATATTGGTCCTTTCACTATTCTCGAAAGGCATGGGAAAATGGGTTATCGATTGGAACCGCGGGCGAACCTTTCTCAGGTTCACGATGTCTTCCATGTGTCTCAGCTCTGCCGCTGCTTCAAGGATCCTATTCGAGCATTGGATCATGATATGCTTGAGCTGCAAGAAGAGCTCTCTTATAAAGAGCATCCGGTCCACATTCTCGACCAGACTAAACGTCAGACTCGTCGCAAGGTCACCAAGTTCCTTAAAGTGCAGTGGTCAAATCATTTTGAACATGAAGCCACTCGGGAACGCGAGGATCATCTTCGTGGTGAATGCCCCGAGCTCTTTCCCTCTACCCCTTAATTCTCGGGGTGAGAATTCTTGTTAGTAGGGGAGAGTTGTGACACCCTGATACGTCTCCAACGTATCTATAATTTTTGATGGTTTCATGCTATTACCTTGCCAAATTTGAATGTTTTGTATGCCTTTTATATCTTTTTTGAGACTAACCTATTAACTCAGTACCAAGTGCCAGTTCCTGTTTTTTCCATGTTTTTGACCCCTTTCAGAGGAGGATTTTAAACGGAGTCCAAACGGAACGAAACTACCAAAAAGATTTTTTTTGAAATAGAAAAAGATCGGGAAGCCTGAGAATCAGGGCATGGGGGCACCAGGGACCCCACAAGCCCCCTAGTTGCGGCCAGGGGGGCGCACCTTCCAGGCTTGTGGGCTCCCTGGGCCTCCTCTGCCCTAGGTCTTTCGCCTATAAATTCCCTAAAATCCCAGAAAAAATCAGGAGATCATCGAAAGTACTTTTCCGTTGCTGCAAGCTTCTGTCTCCGCAAGATCCCATCTGGGGCACGTTCTGGTGCCCTGTCGGAGGGGGATTCGCATACGGAGGGCTTCTTCATCAACACCATGACCTCTCCGATGATGCGTGAGTAGTTCACAATAGACCTACGGGTCCATAGCTAGTAGCTAGATAGCTTCTTCTCTCTCTTGGATCTTCAATACAAAGTTCTCCATGATCTTCATGGAGATCTATCCGATGTAATCTTCTTTTGCGGTGTGTTTGTCGAGATCCAATGAATTGTGGATTTATGATCAGATTATCTATGAATCTTATTTGAGTTTCTTCTGATCTCTTTTATGCATGATTTCATATCCTTGTAATTCTCTTCGAGTTGTGGGTTTTGTTTGGCCAACTAGATCTATGATTCTTGCAATGGGAGAAGTCCTTGGTTTTGGGTTCATACCATGTCGTGACCTCACCCAGTGACAGAAGGGGTAGCGAGGCACGCATCGTGTTGTTGCCATCAAGGCTAAAAACATGGGGTTTTCATCATTGGTTTGAGATTATCCCTCTACATCATGTCATCTTGCTTAGGGCGTGACTGTGTTCGTCATGAACTCAATACACTAGATGCATGCTGGATAGCGGTCGATGTGTGGAGTAATAGTAGTAGATGCAGAAAGTATCGGTCTACTTGTCTTGGACGTGATGCCTATTTGTATGATCATTGCCTTAGATATCGTCATGACTTTGCCTGGTTCTATCAATTGCTCAACAGTAATTTGTTTACCCACCGTGATATTTGCTATTTTGAGATAAGCCTCTAGTGAACACTATGGCCCTCGGGTCTACTCCACACCATATTTTCAGCCTTACACTTTTTCTTCGTTTCACTTTCCGCCTTCAGATCTCACTTTGCAATCAATCTTGAAGGGACTGACAACCCCTTTATAGCGTTGGGTGCAAGCTCTTTGTGTTTGTGCAGGTACTCTGGACTTGACGAGATTCTCCTACTGGATTGATACCTTGGTTCTCAAACTGAGGGAAATATTTACTGCTCCTGTGCTGCATCACCCTTTCCTCTTCAAGGGAAAAGCCAACGCAAGCAAGTCTCCATCAACGTGTCAAATTTTGGCGATGTTGTTTGAGAAGCAGCAGAAGGATTTCTAGCGCCATTGCCGGGGAGGATCAAGTCAAGAACTCATCCAAGTAAGTGTCGCAAACTCATCTCTTGCATTTACTTTTTTGCCTCTCGTTTTCCTCTCCCCCACTTGTGAAAAACAAAAATTTACAAAAATATTTTCCTTTTTCGTTTGCCTTTTTCGTTCGCCCTTTTCTTTCGCTTGCTTTCTGTTTGCTTGTGTTGCCATGTGCCCTCAATATGCTTGCATCTTCGCTTGCTGAAAATCTATTGATATGGATCCTCATCCACTTGCTAATCTCTTTAAGAGATCCAATTATGTTGATCCAATTGCTAGTGAGTTGAGTGCACTTGACTTTCTCTATGGAGTTTTGCTTGAGATGCGTGAATCTGAAAATCGTGATGAAGCAATTTATGAAGTGATTCACGAGGGCTCCTTGAATGAAAAGTATGATTGCAATGGTTTCACTATAAATCCTATTAGTGTCAATCATGCTAAAAATATGCAAAACCCTAAGCTTGGGGATGCTAGTTTTGCTATGTCCACTACTTGTTGCAATGATTATGATTGGGGCGATGATTTTTCTTATGATCTTGAAAATTTGTTTAAGCCTCATGATGAATATGATGTCTGCAATAAGATTGAAAGTGGGTTTGAAGAAGTCATGACTTTAGTTGATGATAATCCCACTATTTTTGAAGAGCGTCAACTTTGCATGCATCTGGATCATGAAAAGAATATCCTATGTGATAGCTATATTGTTGAATTTTATTATGATCCCACATCTAATTTCTATGAGAGAGGAAAATATTGTGGTGGAAACTTTCATGTTACCAAATTACCTCTCGTTATGTTGAGATTGACATTGTCTCTTTCTTCTTCCTTGCATATGGTAACTATTGGTTGTCCTGACAATTTGTTTACCTATAAAATGCTTATGTATAGGAAGTATGTTAGACTTAGATGTGATTTTCACATGCTTTATGATGCTCTCGTTGTGCTTCAATTCTTGTCTTTTGTGTGAGCATCATTGAATTATCAATGTCTAGCTAAGGGCATTAAACAATAGCGCTTGTTGGGAGGCAACCCAATGAATTTATATTTTTATTTCTATTTTGTTGCGTCCACACCATCATAATTCTGTTATGATAGTGTCTTTTGTGTTTCTTTTTGTGTTTGAGCCAAGTAAAACCTTTATGACTAGTCTTGGTGATGGTTGTTTGATCCTGCTGGAAAAAGACAGAAACTTTTCGCTCACGAGATTATTTTTTATTTTTATTAAGAAAGAGATTTTGAGTTGATTATTTTTGTTGCTGGTTGATATGCCTTTTGCCCACGCAGTCGTAATTTTTCAGAATTTTTGAGGTACCAGAAGTATACAAAGTATACAGATTGCTACACACTGGTCTGTTTTTGACAGATTCTGTTTTTTGTTGAGTTGGTTGCTTGTTTTGATGAAACTATGGTTAGTATCGGGGGGTACTAGCCATGGAAAAGTGAGAATACAGTAATCTAACACCAATATAAATAGAAATCAAGATTGCTACAGTACCTAAAGAGTTGGTAGTTTGTTTTCTTGTGCTAATGTTATCACGAGTTTCTGTTTAAGTTTTGTGTTGTGAAGTTTTCAAGTTTTGGGTGATGTTCTCCTGGACAAAGAGATAAGGAGTGGAAGGAGCTCAAGTTTGGGGATTCCCAAGGCATCCCAAGCCAAATTCAAGGACACCAAAAAGCCTAAGCTTGGGGATGCCCCGAGAAGGCATCCCCTCTTTCGTCTTCAATCCATCGGTAACGTTACTTGGAGCTATATTTTTATTCACCACATGATATGTGTTTTATTGGAGCGTTTTGTACATTAGGAGTCTTTTATTTTTGTTGTGTCACAATCATCCTTGCTGCACACCTTTAGAGAGAGACATGCACTCATCGTGATTTTTCTAGAATGCTCATTGTGATTCACTTTTATCTTTTGAGCTAGATAATTCTGCTCTATGTGCTACACTTAGATCTTTTAGAGCACGGCGGTGCAAGACTTGGTAGTTGGCTTATGCTTTGAAAGTAGTCCCAAAGGTGATAGGTATCCAAAGAGGATACAAAAACCTCCATCTTCATGTGCATTGAGTAGAAAGAGAAGTCTTGATTCCTCTCAACTAGTTTTGAGACGTGGATTTGGTAATACTAAGAGTTATGTTAGTAGGGTGTTGTGAATCTAGAAATACTTGTGTTGAAGTTAGTGTGTAACATCCCAAAATTATAAATTTTGGAATGTTAATATAATTATTAGTTTTGCTTGTTTGTTTGTTTGCTTGAGTGATTGAAACTTGTGTGAAATTTGAAACTTTTCAAAAACTTTTGAATGAGAGGGAATAAAATGACTTTCCCCTTCTCCGATGAATTCAAATTCAAGCTTTTAAAAGCAACGAGAGAAGATGACATGACTTCTTCAATTATACAAAATTTGAACGGAGATATTTGCGTTGAATTCTTTTCCTTTTCCATTTTTCCATCGCGCGAGAAATGTCCGGAGAAAACTCTCTTGCACGCAAGAGAGAGAGCGGAGGAAAATGACACTCCAAAAGTGCGGGCAAATCTCTGAAATAATTGAGCAATGAAAACCCAAAATTCTTTTGCAAAAATAATTGCAAAAAGAAATAAGGAAAATTGGGAATTTCTGAAAAAACCTTTTTTTCAAGTTTTTATTTTGGCTTTAAAAAAATGTTATTCGGGTAGAGATTCTTTTTCTGATTTTTTTGGTATATAATACCATATATAAATATTCTTATTTACTTTCCTTTTTTAGCTTTTATATTTTCTGTTTTGGAAAGGTTTTAATTAGGAAATATATTTTTTTTTCTTAAAACCGCGGCCCTGGGCGCCTTGTAGCCAATGGGCCGAAGCCTCACCTTCCCCAACCGACCCCTTCCTTTTTTTTCCTCCCCCTCTCACTGCCGGGTGGACCCCACCCGAGCCCCTCTCCTCCCCGTCATCTTCTTCCTCCCACGTCTCCTTCCTTTTCTGCAGCGAGACCGAGCCAAGCCCTCCCAGTACGGGATCCCTCCCCGATTTTTCTCCTTAGCAGCACCCCGCCCCTTCCCCCTCCACTGCCCCGTGGCCCCCACCCGACCAAGCCACCCTCCCAGTCACCTTCCTCTTTTTCCTTCCTGCACCAGAGACCGAACCAAGCCGCCACCGCCACGATTTCTTCCCCGAGAGCCTCTCCTCCTTCCTTTCGACTCCCTCCACCCAGCCTATATAAGCCCCCCCCTAGCCGACCCCGTCCCCAACCCTCTTCGCACCGCCGCCGCCACAAGCCGCCGCCGCCCGAGCCCTGCACCACCTCGGCAGCAAGCTGCTGCCCACGTCCAACCTCGCCCTGGGAACCACCCCGGAGCCCCCTCTCCCCCCGAGCGCCTCCCCCGTGGAGGAGGAGCCCCGCCGCCACCTCCCCCAAAGCCCCACCGCCCCGAAGCTCTCCCTCGCCGGCCATCTCATCTCGCCGGTGCAACACCACTGCCCAGTCAAGGTAGTTTTTTTTCCCTCCCCTCTCTCTACTATATTGCATGTTATCTCCTTTAGCCCTTAGATCTTCATGCAACGGCCAGGATTAGATCATCTATACCTCTTCGGTTTATCCCAGAAAACCAGTGGGTTTTTTTTTCTGTCACTTATGATTTAACCAGCACTTTTGTTAGATCTCGGCCGTTTTCCCGAAGCCATGCAACAAACACCCCTCTCAGCCACTAGCAACTTGCCACGTAGCTAGCTAGTTATCTCCAGTTTTTCTGCCTGATTACAAAAAAACAGCAACTTTCAATCTTGTTTTGGCCAAAACATTCTATCCCGAGGGCCAATGACATTGATTCTTTTTCCAGTAGCTCACAAATTTCCTGTAGTTTTTAAAAACATATAATTTGTCTATGTTTGAAATTTTCAAATATAAGTTAGAGAAGATTTAGTTTAAACCTTGTTTTGCCTATTCCAGGAGTTTAAAAATAGCTTTTAATTTGATTCCTTTTGGTACTGATCACTAGTGGTCTGAAGTGCCAGTGGTAAAAATTTCAGATTTGTTTGAGTATTCTAACTCCTTATTTCATGTGAAACAATTTATGTTTCATTGCTTTTAGGATTTCGGCTAATTCATTTTCTGCTTTGGTTTCAAAATATTTTCTTTATTATTTCAGAAAGATTATTATTGTTTGTTTATGTTAGTTAACATTAGTTTTTCAACAAGTCTTTATTTTATGTTTATTTGTTTTCATTAAATCAATTCTAGCTCCGTAGTAACGTGAAATTGTTTTCACCGTTGTTTCAAATCCCGTTTGGGAATGCTTTCAAAGGTTTTGTGAAAAACACTTTATTTTATCTTAGTTAGATTTATATCTTAGTTCCTTGTTATTATTTTCTGTTAGAAAAAACTATTTAGTGATTGACGTAGTAGAAGACTCCCTAGTCTTATTCGAAGTTTCTTTCGGAATTCCTATTTGCTCTCGCTTTTGTTTTGATTGCTAGAATGATTGCTAGTATGAGTGCTTATGTGGATGATATGTTTGTTATATAGATTTCATCGGAGAGTGACGAGTAGTCTATCAAGTTATTTTCTCGAGAAATTCTTCTTCGTCCACATCACCAGGCAAGTCATTTTAATCATGTTATTTTACCTATGTTTTCGATGCATGGTAGATCACCTCCTATGCCCAATTGCATGCTACCTAGGTACTTGGAAACTTTAGCATAAGTTGTAGTATCATGTGGTAGGAACACAACAACCCCGATACTCGGCCCTGGGACAACAATTCCTTAATGCTATGCTTGAGTAGACGGGTTATCGGTTGAGTGTATACCACGAGTGATGCGAGGTTGGTATAATAATCAAGACCGGACTAAGACAAGATTTTCAAGACCTTTGACGCAACGCAACTCTGGGTGAAGGACGGTTGATCGGCTCCCTAGAGAACCCAGTGGATGCCCGGGATGCTGGAGAGGCCATGTCATCCTGCGGAAAGCTTCACCCAGGCTCAAAGAGACGGACGGATATTTTCAAGACCCAAGGCTTACCTGCACAGCCACAAGTCATTATGGGCTCTGGCTTGGTTGGACAACGCGGCGACTCTGGACAGGCGGTGCTAGCAGATGTAGACGAACGGTAGGAATGGATGGGCACCGACAGGGATTCATAGGGACCCGTTGAAAGACCATGTTTTGATCATCCGGTCTTCAAACACCTTGAAGTGCGAGGACATACACGGGGGCGATCAAATCTTGTGGGGAACGTGTGCAAAACTCTGCAGAGTACTCAAACCTAATCGATTAGCCGTGTCCACGGTCATGGACAACTTGCGCCAAAGGAACTGAAGTTATCTGGATTTCTCAACACCATTATATATATTTGATGAGGGTAATTATTGACAACTCGGGTACGAGAACTGGTTGGCGGAACCATCTCGTTAACAACAAACAACATAGTAACATTTTGCTTTTAACCCTCTTGATGTAGGAGAAAACTTGCTTTTCGCTAAAAACTTATAGCCCCACCTGCCATACATGCATATAGTATAGATGATTACTTTTCACCTCTCTCTTATGTGACTTGCCGGTATATTCAATATGCTGACCTACACGGCTGCAACGTCTTATGTTGCAGATATTTTTCTTCGACGAGTAAGAGTACAATTCAGGGTTACGGTCTACACTCAACTTGCCGTTGGTGTTTATTGGGACTCCACTCCCTTGACCGCTTCCGCTGAGATATTTAAGGTATATATCAGTTTTACGCTATTTTACATGTGATTGCACTTTGATATATACATTGATGTACTGTGTGTGCCAGCATACTGATCCAGGGATGGCACAGAAACACAGAGGCTTGACTCGTCTTGAGTCGGGTTGCTACAGAAATGGTATCAGAGCACATGTTGACTGTAGGATGTGACCCTAGAAACTAGAAATCCCTTAGGGAAGAATCTCTCAAAAAAGTTAATTTCAAGAACATCCTTTACTTCTCATCCCTCTGATTTCATCAAACGTTCTCTCTCACCTCAAATATTTAGACAATGCCCTTTCCCCTTTGACCACGTGAAGGATCAACCGACTCCCACTTCAAAGTAAAAAGGATTTCATCATGCAGTTGAAGCTACACCAACAGTAGACTCTCAAGACCCGAAGAACTCGAAGACCCTGAAGTGTTTGAATATTTATATGACCATTAGAAGTCCAAACCCCTGTTATATACCCACCTTAGTTACGATGAATTGTGAGCCGTCATTGGTATGTGTTTTCCGACGGCCACAAATAAAACCTATTCTCAAAAATATTGTTTGTATTGTGTGTATCTTCCTCCCTCTCTTACCCGTCTGATCCCCAAAACCTCAACCCTACCAGATGGAGTATGAAGCTGGACTTGTAGTCTCTGGACCAATGACCCAGCTGGAAACTGAAATATGGATTCAGAACATGGAGAACCACTTCGGGAGCAACTTGGTCTCAAGGAAGTATGAAGTGGAACACGCTCTTCAGTACTTTACCCAAAGTGCTGTTATCTGGTGGAAAATGCACCATGCCATACAAGGATTTAGTGGAGCAGAAACCTGGGATGAATTCAAGAAGACTTTGTTAAGATCCCGTCTTATTCAAAAGTGTTATGATAATCCGAAGGAGAAGACTTGTGCATGCAAGATCTGTGGAGAAATAGGACACACCCAGGAAGAACACAAGGATGGATGCACTCATTGTGAAGGAAATCACTCAGCTGAGGAGTGCCCAAGTAGTCAGGTGACTTGTTTCCTTTGTGAAGGAACCACCCACTACCCAGGTCAGTGTCACATTTACCCCAAGGTGCAACAAGTTGTCAAGCAGCAGAAAGATAAAGTGAAGGAAACCCTCAAGAAGAAGATTCTAGAAGAACCTGTGATGATTGAAAATATAGAAGACCCTGATGAACAAGGTCTGACCAGATTTTTCTCCAATGCATGCTACTCATGTGGAGGAGAAGGACATTATTCACAGGATTGCACGAAAAGAAGCCAAGAGTATCTGGGGAACTTCCTGACGGAAAAAGTGGAGTTTTAACCACTTGAAATAGAAGAACTGGCCAAAATAAAGGAGTCCAGAAAGAAGAGAAAGTACCCTCGGAGGAGCCAAATCTCTGCAGACATAGACCTGAGTCATGTGAGATGTTACAAGTGTATGGAATTTGGCCACCACAAATACATGTGCTCAGGAGGCAAGCCGGGAATCCAAGGAGCAAAAGCAAACACTAAGACGCCTCGAGACTTGTCAGAACTCATTTGCTTTCGTTGCAAGGAAGCATGACATTTTGCTAGCGATTGTCCACAAAGGAAGAAAGCTAAGAAGGAGTAGTTAAGTTTTGACCGCGGCAATTAGTGTAATATGAAGAACTCTTGTTTTTCATGAGATCATGGAGTGAAATTTTTTGTAACAGAAGTCACTGAGATTGTAATAACATCATGAATAAATGGAATTTAATGTCTCATGATTGCATATGTTGAAACTGTATGCGTTGTTTCTCTTCGAACAAAGATATCTGAACAATTATGAGGATATGAGAAAATATGGTCTATGCAGGCATGAGTATAATTCATTTTAAGTGTGGTAGTAATCGGTAAACCCACAGGATCCACTGAGTAGGAATGTACCATAACTAAGGAGACATATACATTCCTCTGAGTACCTATTTACTGACACCTGCAGATGACAACTCTCTACGAGTCATTCCTCAAGGGCCCAGAAACGATCATGACCCTGACCAGTGATCATGATTACCCGAAAATCCTGAAGGACATGATGAAGCACATTCATCTTGAAGGAGATGAGTCTACAAAGGCTACCCATTCATGGAAAGTGGAGTAGAACTTTGGTATGTGGAAGTACACCTCCATCATGTGAAAGGAGTTTGTCCAAAGACTTTGGGGCAATACTTTTTCATTTCACGTGTACCACGAGCAACCTTCTTTGATGCTGTTCGTGAAGCTGCCATGGAAGCCATACGTCAGATTGGAGAAATACTTGAAGCAAGACTCCGTCATACCCAGGAATACCTGAGTGAAGTACGTGTGGAGATGATGGAGATGAAGCTTAAGACCACCATGATGAAGCAAAAGATGGATGATTTCAAGGAGCACATCGGAAAGTTCAAGTGGAACTAAGTACCTCCAAGAGAGGACAGATGAATAAAGTTGGCAGAAATGCTCGACCATACCGAACAATGTGGATGGCAGCATTTGTAATAGAGTACTTTTGAATTGGACTTTTTGAGGATAAATTAAGGATGTAATGAAGGATTGATTACGAAATGCATATGATTTATGGAACAAGCTATGATGGATCAGCAAACGTTTTCTTAGGAGCAGACGAAAACCTGAGAGTTGTGAAGATACGATAGATGTTTCGTTCAGCTTGCAGAAGCAATGGATTATCCGAACTTCGTTCGTGGACAAGAGAAATTATGCAACAATTGTGAGGATGCCCAAGTGTTAGAATGCGAGATTCGCTAAACCTTATACAGAGAAATGATTTGGGTGTGGAATGGATTGATCACCATGACGACTTACTCTTATCATTTATCTTGCTATTCGGAATGGTAAATCTGAGAGACTTACCCATAGAGAGAGATGACGTTCTTTGAAGCTTTTGTTTAAGCCTTAGAATGGTATAAGAAAAGCCCATGTACATGGCACTTGTTGTCACACGTATGAAATTTTACGGTGAGGATGAAGACAAGACCCCTCTCTCTGCAGAATAACCACAAATGGTAGACCACCATGAGAACCATCGATATGTTATTTAGAATGGTCATGAGACTGTCAGTTAAGAAAACCCAGTAATGGAGGAAGCTTATATCAACGGGAGAGCATCACCAAAGGATTTAATATGAAGACTGTGCGATGTCAGTTGCCAAAACCCCAGAGGATCGTTAAAGCATTTTGAGGGACCAGTATCTCTCCTTTTAAGTGTGGTAGCATCCCACGTTGCCGGAGATTGGAATTGTTAGAAGACCCCCAAACCCTAACCTTTCTTTCTAGCCTCTTCGAATCTCGAGGACGAGATTCATTTTAAGTGTGGTAGTTTGTAACATCCCAAAATTATAAATTTTGGAATGTTAATATAATTATTAGTTTTGCTTGTTTGTTTGTTTGCTTGAGTGATTGAAACTTGTGTGAAATTTGAAACTTTTCAAAAACTTTTGAATGAGAGGGAATGAAATGACTTTCCCCTTCTCCGATGAATTCAAATTCAAGATTTTAAAAGCAACGAGAGAAGATGACATGACTTCTTCAATTATACAGAATTTGAACGGAGATATTTGCGTTGAATTCTTTTGCTTTTCCATTTTTCCATCGCGCGAGAAATGTCCGGAGAAAACTCTTTTGCACGCAAGAGAGAGAGCGGAGGAAAATGACACTCCAAAAGTGCGGGCAAATCTCTGAAATAATTGAGCAAAGAAAACCCAAAATTCTTTTGCAAAAATAATTGCAAAAAGAAATAAAGCAAATTGGGAATTTCTGAAAAAACCTTTTTTTCAAGTTTTTATTTTGGCTTTAAAAAAATGTTATTCGGGTAGAGATTCTTTTTCTGATTTTTTTGGTATATAATACCATATATAAATATTCTTATTTACTTTCCTTTTTTTAGCTTTTATATTTTCTGTTTTGGAAAGGTTTTAATTAGGAAATATTTAATTTTCTTAAAACCGCCGCCCTGGGCGCCTTGTAGCCAATGGGCCGAAGCCCCACCTTCCCCAACCAACCCCTTCCTTTTTTTTCCTCCCCCTCTCACTGCCGGGTGGACCCCACCCGAGCCCCTCTCCTCCCCGTCATCTTCTTCCTCCCACGTCTCCTTCCTTTTCTGCAGCGAGACCGAGCCAAGCCCTCCCAGTACGGGATCCCTCCCCGATTTTTCTCCTTAGCAGCACCCCGCCCCTTCCCCCTCCACTGCCCCGTGGCCCCCACCCGACCAAGCCACCCTCCCCGTCACCTTCCTTTCTCTTCCTCCCTCTTTTTCCTTCCTGCACCAGAGACCGAACCAAGCCGCCACCGCCACGATTTCTTCCCCGAGAGCCTCTCCTCCTTCCTTTCTACTCCCTCCACCCAGCCTATATAAGCCCCCCCCCTAGCCGACCCCGTCCCCAACCCTCTTCGCACCGCCGCCGCCACAAGCCGCCGCCGCCCGAGCCCTGCACCACCTCGGCAGCAAGCTGCTGCCCACGTCCAACCTCGCCCTGGGAACCACCCCGGAGCCCCCCCTCCCCCGAGCGCCTCCCCCGCGGAGGAGGAGCCCCGCCACCACCTCCCCCAAAGCCCCACCGCCCCGGAGCTCTCCCTCGCCGGCCATCTCATCTCGCCGGTGCAACACCACTGCCCAGTCAAGGTAGTTTTTCTCCCTCCCCTCTCTCTACTACATTGCATGTTATGTCCTTTAGCCCTTAGATCTTCATGCAACGGCCAGGATTAGATCATCTATACCTCTTCGGTTTATCCCAGAAAACCAGTGGGTTTTTTTTCTGTCACTTATGATTTAACCAGCACTTTTGTTAGAGCTCGGCCGTTTTCCCGAAGCCATGCAACAAACACCCCTCTCAGCCACCAGCAATTTGCCACGTAGCTAGCTAGTTATCTCCAGTTTTTCTGCCTGATTACAAAAAAACAGCAACTTTCAACCTTGTTTTGGCCACAACTTTATAGCCCGAAGTCCAATGACATTCATTCGTTTTCCAGTAGCTCACAAATTTCCTGTAGTTTTTAAAAACATATAATTTGTCTATGTTTGAAATTTTCAAATATAAGTTAGAGCAGATTTAGTTTAAACCTTGTTTTGCCTATTCCAGGAGTTTAAAAATAGCTTTTAATTTGATTCCTTTTGGTACTGATCACTAGTGGTCTGAAGTGTCAGTGGTAAAAATTTCAGATTTGTTGGAGTATCTTAACTCCTTATTTCATGTGAAACAATTTACGTTTCACCGCTTTTAGGATTTCGGCTAATTCATTTTCTGCTTTGGTTTTAAAATATTTTCTTTATTATTTCAGAAAGATTATTATTGTTTGTTTATGTTAGTTAACAGTAGTTTTGCAACAAGTCTTTATTTTATGTTTATTTGTTTTCATTAAATCAATTCTAGCTCCGTAGTAACGTGAAATTGTTTTCACCGTTGTTTCAAATCCCGTTTGGGAATGCTTTCAAAGGTTTTGTGAAAAACACTTTATTTTATCTTAGTTAGATTTATATCTTAGTTCCTTGTTATTATTTTCTGTTAGACAAAACTATTTAGTGATTGACGTAGTAGAAGACTCCCTAGTCTTATTCGAAGTTTCTTTCGGAATTCCTATTTGCTCTCGCTTTTGTTTTGATTGCTAGAATGATTGCTAGTATGAGTGCTTATGTGGATGATATGTTTGTTATATAGATTTCATCGGAGAGTGACGAGTAGTCTATCAAGTTATTTTCTCGAGAAATTCTTCTTCGTCAACATCACCAGGCAAGTCATTTTGATCATGTTATTTTACCTATGTTTTCGATGCATGGTAGATCACCTCCTATGCCCAATTGCATGCTACCTAGGTACTTGGAAACTTTAGCATAAGTTGTAGTATCATGTGGTAGGAACACAACAACCCCGATACTTGGCCCCGGGACAACAATTCCTTAATGCTATGCTTGAGTAGACGGGTTATTGGTTAAGTGTATACCACGAGTGATGCGAGGCTGGTATAATAATCAAGACCGGACTAAGACAAGATTTTCAAGACCTTGGACGCAACGCAACTCTGGGTGAAGGACGGTTGATCGGCTCCCTGGAGAACCCAGTGGATGCCCGGGATGCTGGAGAGGCCATGTCATCCTGCGGAAAGCTTCACCCAGGCTCAAAGAGACGGCCGGATATTTTCAAGACCCAAGGCTTACCTGCACAGCCACAAGTCATTATGGGCTCTGGCTTGGTTGGACAACGCGGCGACTCTGGATAGGCGGTGCTAGCAGATGTAGACAAATGGTAGGAATGGATGGGCACCGACAGGGATTCAGAGGGACCCGTTGAAAGACCATGTTTTGATCATCCGGTCTTCAAACACCTTGAAGTGTGAGGACATACATGGAGGCGATCAAATCTTGTGGGGAACGTGTGCAAAACTCTACAGAGTACTCAAACCTAATCGATTAGCCGTGTCCACGGTCATGGACAACTTGAGCCAAAGGAACTGAAGTTATTTGGATTTCTCAACACCATTATATATATTTGATGAGGGTAATTATTGACAACTCGGGTACGAGAACTGGTTGGCGGAACCATCTCGTTAACAACAAACAACGTAGTAACATTTTGCTTTTAACCCTCTTGATGTAGGAGAAAACTTGCTTTTCGCTAAAAACTTATAGCCCCACCTGCCATACATGCATATAGTATAGATGATTACTTTTCACCCCTCTCTTATGTGACTTGCCGGCATATTCAATATGCTGACCTACACGGCTGCAACGTCTTATGTTGCAGATATTTTTCTTCGACGAGTAAGAGTACGATTCAGGGTTACGGTCTACAGTCAACTTGCCGTTGGTGTTTATTGGGACTCCACTCCCTTGACCGCTTCCGCTGAGATATTTAAGGTATATATCAGTTTTACGCTATTTTACATGTGATTGCACTTTGATATATACATTGATGTACTGTGTGTGCCAGCATACTGATCTAGGGATGGCACAGAAACACAGAGGCTTGACTCGTCTTGAGTCGGGTCGCTACATAATGAGTCCCGTAGCATGCACGTATGGTGAACCGCTATGTTAGGAAGTCGGAGCATAATTGATATACTGATTGTCATCCTTTGTGTTGAGGTCGGGATGGCGCGATGGTTAACACCTACCAACCCTTCCCCTAGGAGTATGCGTTTAGCACTTTGTTTCGATTACTAATGAAAACTTTCGCAACAAGTATGTGTGTTCTTCATGACTAATGTGAGTCCATGGTATAGATGCACTTTCACCTTCCACCATTGCTAGCCTCTCTAGTGCCGCGCAATTCTCGCCAGTGCACAAACCCACCAAATGCCTTCCTCAAAACAGCCACCATACCTACCTACTATGGCATTTTCATAGCCATTCCGAGATATATTGCCATGCAACTCCCACCGTTCCGTCTGATGACTTGTGCCGTCACTCTCATATTGCCATTGCATGATCGTAAGATAGCTAGCGAGATGTTTCAACGTTATACGCCAAGCTAGATCGTTGCACATACCGGTACACTGCCGGAGGCATTTCCTATAGAGTCACTTCTAAGCTCTGAGCTCTGAGTAAATAAAAGTGTGATTATCATCATTATTAGAGCATTGTCCCATGTGAGGAAATAAAATAAAAAAGAAGAGGCCAAAGAGCCCAAATAAAAAAAGGTAAAGAGAAAAAAAAGAGGCCTAAGAGCCCAAATAAAAAAAAGAGAGAAGGGACAATGCTACTATCTTTTTCCACACTTGTGCTTCATAATAGCGCCATGTTCTTCATGTTTGAGAGCCTCTCGTTTCGTCACCACCATATGCTAGTGGGAATCTTCATTATATAACTTGCTTGTATATTCCAATGATGGGCTTCCTCAAAATTGCCCTAGGTCTTCGTGAGCTAGCAAGTTGGATGACACACATTAGTTCTCCTTTTGAGATTTCACATACTTATAGCTTTAGTGCATCCTTTGTATGGAATCCCTACTCATTCACATTGATATCTATTAATGGGCATCTCCATAGCCTTTTCATATGCCAAGTCAATGTGACCATCTCCTCCTTTTTTGTCTCACAACCACCACCACACTCTATTCCACCTATAGTGCTATATCCATGGCTCACGCTCATGTATTGCGTGATAGTTATAAAAAGTTTGAGAAAATAAGAGTGTGAAAACAATTACTTGGCCAATACCGGGGTTGTGCATGATTTACATTAGTTGTGTGAGGATGATGGAGCATAGCCAGACTATATAATTTTGTAGGGATAACTTTCTTTGGCCTTGTTATTTTGAAAGTTCATGATTACCTTGCTAGTTTGCTTCAATTATTATTGTTTTCATGTCAATAGCAAACTATTGTTTTGAATCTTACGGATCTGAACATTCATGTCACATGAAAGAAGTTGCAAAGGACAACTATTCTAGGTAGCATTCCACATCAAAAATTCATTCTTTATCACTTCCCTACTCGAGGACGAGCACGAGTTAAGCTTGGGGATGCTTGATACGTCACCAACGTATCTATAATTTTTGATGGTTTCATGCTATTATCTTGTGAAACTTTGGATGTTTTGTATGGATTTTATATCTTTTTTGAGACTAACCTATTAACTCAGTGCCAAGTGCCAGTTCCTGTTTTTTCCATGTTTTTGACCCCTTTCAGAGGAGGATTTTAAACGGAGTCCAAACGGAACGAATCTGCCAAAAAGATTTTTTCCGAAACAGAAAAAGATTGGGAAGCCTGAGAATCAGGGCAGGGGGCCACCAGGGACCCCACAAGCCCCCTATCCGCGGCGAGGGGGGCCGCGCCTCCCAGGCTTGTGGGCTCCCTGGGCCTCCTCTGCCCTAGGTCTTTCGCCTATAAATTCCCTAAAATCCCAGAAAAAATCAGGAGATCATCGAAAGTACTTTTCCGCCGCCGCAAGCTTCTGTCTCCACAAGATCCCATCTGGGGCACGTTCTGGTGCCCTGCCGGAGGGGGGATTCGGATACGGAGGGCTTGTTCATCAACACCATGACCTCTCCGATGATGCGTGAGTAGTTCACCATAGACCTACGGGTCCATAGCTAGTAGCTAGATGGCTTCTTCTCTCTCTTGGATCTTCAATACAAAGTTCTCCATGATCTTCATGGAGATCTATCCGATGTAATCTTCTTTTGCGGTGTGTTTGTCGAGATCCGATGAATTGTGGATTTATGATCAGATTATCTATGAATCTTATTTGAGTTTCTTCTGATCTCTCTTATGCATGATTTCATATCCTTGTAATTCTCTTCGAGTTGTGGGTTTTGTTTGGCCAACTAGATCTATGATTCTTGCAACGGGAGAAGTGCTTGGTTTTGGGTTCATATCGTGCGGTGACCTCACCCAGTGACAGAAGGGGTAGCGAGGCACGCATCGTGTTGTTGCCATCAAGGGTAAAAAGATGGGGTTTTCATCAATTGTTTGAGATTATCCCTCTACATCATGTCATCTTGCTTAAGGCGTGACTCTGTACGTCATGAACTCAATACACTAGATGCATGCTGGATAGCGGTCGATGTGTGGAGTAATAGTAGTACATGCAGAAAGTATCGGTCTACTTGTTTTGGACGTGATGCCTATATGTATGATCATTGCCTTAGATATCGTCATGACTTTGCGTCGTTCTATGAATTGCTCAACAGTAATTTGTTTACCCACTGTGATATTTGCTATTTTGAGAGAAGCCTCTAGTGAACACTATGGTCCTCGGGTCTACTCCACACCATATTTTCAGCCTTACACTTTTTCTTCGTTTCACTTTCCGCCTTAAGATCTCACTTTGCAATCAATCTTGAAGGGATTGACAACCCCTTTATAGCGTTGGGTGCAAGCTCTTTGTGTTTGTGCAGGTACTCTGGACTTGACGAGATTCTCCTACTGGATTGATACCTTGGTTCTCAAACTGAGGGAAATAGTTATTGCTCCTGTGCTGCATCACCCTTTCCTCTTCAAGGGAAAATTCAACGCAAGCAAGTCTCCGTCAACGTGTCAAATTTTGACGATGTTGTTTGAGAAGTAGCACGCCCCGGTAAATTAAGCTACAGTAAACCTATGCTAATAGTGACACGTCACCAGGATTACTATTGGTAATCTCGTGTAGTTTCAAACCGATTCAAATTCAAATTTAATATAAAATGAAAACAATAAAAGTTTTCAAATAGAAAAAAAAAATCTTCGGTGTGTGTCAAATACTGCTTAGGAAATTATCCTTTAGAAATTATTAAGTTGGTGGGTGTTTAATTGGACTTGAATAATATAAATCTAAAATTGTTAATAATAAAAGATAGAAAACAAAACAGAAATACAAAAATAAGAGAAAAAAAGGAAAAGGTCCCCCGGCCCAACCGGCCCTCCCCCGTGTCCCCCATTAAACCTCCAAGCCGGCCCATCCTCACCAACCCTACCGAGGCCCCGTGGAAATCCAAACTAACCCCACCCCCTCACTCCCTCCTGCTCCTAGCCGCCACCCTCCTCACCAGACCCACCAACCACCAAGCGGTCTCGTTCTCCCTCTCCCTGCACTACCCATCCCCATTGGTCTCTCTCCCCCAGGCTCGACCGAGCCCGTGCCTCGCTTGCCTCGTCTCTCCTTCCTCCTCGCCCCGCCGTCGCGAGGCCCCGCCACTAGCCAGTGGCACCAGCGCTGCCGCCCCTTGCTACTTCTTGAGCTTGCGTTGGTTTTTCCCTTGAAGAGGAAAGGTTGATGCAGCAAAGTACCGATAAGTATTTCCCTCAGTTTGAGAACCAAGGTATCAATCCAGTAGGAGTATCAAGATGAGGCACCAATGCACCTGCGCACAAACAAACAAACTTGCACCCAACGCGATAAAGGGGTTGTCAATCCCTTCACGATTACTTGCAAAGTGAGATCTGATGGTGATGAAAGGTACATGTAAACAAAAGTGCAGCAAGGTCTTTTTGGTATTTTTGTACGTAGATCTGAATATATGATGTGTAAAATAGACCCGAGGACCATAGTGTTCACTAGAGGCTTCTCTCGTGATAGCAAGTATTACGGTGGGTGAACGAATTACTGTCAAGCAATTGATAGAATCGCGCACCGTCATGAAGATATCTAAGGCAATGATCATACATATAGGCATCACGTCCGAGACAAGTAGACCGATACTGTCTGCATCTACTACTATTACTCCACACATCGACCGCTATCTAGCATGCATCTAGTGTATTAAGTTCATAACAAACAGAGTAACGCCTTAAGCAAGATGACATGATGTACAGGGATAAATTCAAGCAATATGAAATAAACCCCATCTTTTTACCCTTGATGGCAACAACACGATGCGTGCCTCGCTACCCTTTTTGTTACTGGGTGAGGACACCGCACGGTATGAACCCAAAACCAAGCACTTCTCCCATTGCAAGTATTATAGATCAAGTTGGGCAAACGAAACCCATAACTCGAAGAGAATTACAAGGATACGAAATCATGCATATAAGAAATCAGAGGAGACTCAAATAATATTCATAGATAATTTGATCATAAATCCACAATTCATCGGATCTCGACAAACACACCGCAAAAGAAAGTTACATCGGATAGATCTCCAAGAAGATTATGGAGAACTTTGTATTGAAGATCCAAGAGAGATAAGAAGCCATCTAGCTACTAGCTATGGACCCGAAGGTCTATGGTGAACTACTCACACATCATCGGAGAAGCAATGTTGTTGATAAAGAAGCCCTCCGTGTCTGAATCCCCCTCCGGCAGGGCACCAGAACGGTCCCCAGATGTTATCTCGCGGAGACAGAGGCTTGCGGCGGCGGAAAAGTATTTTCGTGGCTCTCTTTGGAGGTTTTGGGATTTTTGGGAATTTATAGGTGAAAGAAGTAGGGCATAGGACGCAAGGGCGGCCCACAAGCCTGCTAGGCGCCCCCCTAGGGCGCGCCTAGGGGGCTCGTGACCTCCCACGAGGCCTCCTGCCTTGGTTCTCAAGTCTTGTGTGTATCTTTTGTTATGGAAAAAATCATCCCACGGGTTTTATTCCGTTTGGACTCCGTTTAATATTCTTTTCTGAAAAAGGTCAAAAACACGGAAAAAAACAGAAACTGGCACTAGGCACTGAGTTAATAGGTTAGTCCCAAAAATGATATAAAATGGCATATAAATGCATATAAGACATCCCAAGTTGATAATATAATAGCATGGAACAATAAAAAATTATAGATACGTTGGAGACGTATCAAGCATCCCCAAGCTTAACTCCTGCTTGTCCTCGAGTAGGGAAGTGATAAAGACTGAATTTTTGATGTGGAATGCTACCTAACATATTCGTTCTTTGTAACTTCTTTATTGTGGCATGAATGTACAGATCCGTAAGATTCAAAACAATAATTTGATATTGACATGAAAACAATAATACTTCAGGCATACTAGCAAAGTAATCATGAACTTTTGAAATAACAAGGCCGAAGAAATTTATCCCTACAAAATCATGTAGTCTGTCTATGCTCCATCATCCCCACATAAAGAATTTAAATCATGCACAACCCAGGTATTGCCCAATTAATTGTTTTCTCACTCTTACTTTCTCAACCTTTTCAACTCTCACGCAATACATGAGCGCGAGCCATGGATATAGCACTATAGGTGGAATAGAGTGTGGTGGAGGTTGTGAGACAAAAAGGAGGAGATGGTCACATCGTCTCGGCGTATCAATGAGATATGGAGATGCCCATCAATAGATATCAATGTGAATGAGTAGGGATTTCCATGCAACGGATGCACTAGAGCTATGAGTGTATGAAAGATCAAAAAGAAAACTAGTGGGTGTGCACCCAACTTGCTTGCTCACGAAGACCTAGGGCAATTTTGATGAAGCCCATCATTGGAATATACAAGACAAGTTATATAATGAAAATTCCCACTAGTATATGAAAGTGACAAAACAAGAGACTCTCTGTCATGAAGAACATGGTGCTATTTTGAAGCACAAGTGTGGAAAAAGGTAGTAGCATTGTCCCTTCTCTCTTTTTCTCTCATCATTTTTTTGTTTGGGATCTTTGGCCTCTTTTTTTGGTGGGCATCTTTGGCCTCTCTTTTTTCCTCACATGGGACAATGCTCTAATAGTGATGATCATCACACTTTTATTTACTTACAACTCAATACTTAGAACAATAATGACTCTATATGAAATGCCTCGGGTAGTGTACCGGGATGTGCAACGATCTAGCTTAGCGTATGACGTTGAAACATCTAGCTAGCTATCTTACGATCATGCAAAGGCAAAATGAAAATGACGGCACATGTCATGAGACGGAACGGTGGAAGTTGCATGGAAATATATCTCGGAATGGCTATGAAAATGCCATAATAGGTAGGTATGGTGGTTGTTTTGAGGAAGGTATATGGTGAGTTTGTGCACCAGCGAAAGTTGTGCGGCACTAGAGAGGCTAGCAATGGTGGAAGGTGAGAGTGCATCTATACCATGTACTCACATTAGTCATGAAGAACTCATATACTTATTGCGAAAGTTTTATTAGTAATCGAAACAAAGTGCTAAACGTATACTCCTAGGGGGGAGGGTTGGTAGGTGTTAACCATCGTGCGATCCTGACCGCCACACAAAGGATGACAATCAATAAATCAATTATGCTCCAACTTCCTAACATAGTGGTTCACCATACGTGCATGCTACGGGAATCACTAACCTCAACACAAGTATTTCTTGATTCACAACACCCTACTAACATGACTCTAATATTACCATATCCATATCTCAAAACTAATTGTGATGAATCAAACTTCTCTTACTAATAAATGCACTTGAATATGAATTTTTTTATTATATCCTATTTGGATGCCTATCATATTTAGGACTAATTTTATAACACACACCAATTGCCAAGTTACTTAGAGAGAGCACTCTCAAAATGATATAAGTGAAGATCGAGAGGTTTTATTTCTACAAAATATGACACCGTCGTGTGATACGTCTCCATCGTATCTACTTTTCCAAACTCTTTTGCCCTTGTTTTGGACTCTAATTTGCATGATTTGAATGGAACTAACCCGGACTGACGTTGTTTTTAGCAGAATTGCCATGGTGTTGTTTTTGTGCAGAAATGAAAGTTCTCGGAACGTCCTGAAATTTTACGGAGAATATTTCTGGAAAATATGAAAAATACCCGCGCAAAGATCCACCGGAGGGGACGGGCGAGTGGGCCACAAGCCCTATAGCCGCAGCCTCCCCCCCTGGCCGCAGCTACTAGGCTTGTGGGGCCCATGTGGCTCTGCCGCCCCCAATTCTAGCGCTATTTATTCCCTTTCATCCCGGAAAAAATCAAGAGAGAAGAGTTCATCGCGTTTCACGATCTAGAGGCACCGCCACATCCCGTTCTTGCCCTGGAGGGCAGATCTGGAGTCCGTTTTGGGCTTCGGATCAAGGAGATCGTCGCCATCGTCATCATCAACCTTCTTCCCTCTCCAATTCCATGAAGCTCTTCATCATTCGTGAGTAATCTATTCGTAGGCTCGCTGGGCGGTGATGAGCAGGATGAGATCTATCATGTAATTGAGTTGGTTTTGACGGGGATTGATCCCGAGTATCTACTATGTTGTGAGATTGATGTTGCTACTACTTTGCCATGCTTAATGCTTGTCACTAGGGCCCGAGTGCCATGAATTCAGATCTGAAATTATTATGTTGTCACCAATATATGTGTGTTTTAGATTCGATCTTGCAAGTTGTAGTTACCTACTATGTGTTATGATCCGGCAGCTCTGGAGTGACAATAATCGGAACCACTCCCGATGATGACCATAGTTTGAGGAGTTCATGTGTTCACCAAGTGCTAATGCATTGGTCCGGTTATTTACTAAAAGGAGAACCTTAATATCCCGTAGTATCCATTTGGACCCTGCTGCCACGGGAGGGATGGACAATAGATGTCATGCAATTTCTTTTCCCTAAGCACGTATGACTACACACGGAATGCATGCGTACATCACATTGACGAACGGGAGCTAGCCACATATCTCTCTGTGTTATAACTGTTGCATGATGAATGTCATCCAACAAATCACCGATCCATTGCCTACGAGTTTGTCCCACTACTACTGTTGCTGCTACTGTTAATTGCTTTGTCCTGCTGCTACTGCCACTACTGTTACTTGTTGTTATTGTTACTTGCTACTGTTGCTACTTGCTACTGCTGTCACTATTGTTGTTCCTTGCTACTGTTGTTACTCGTTACCCTACTACCTTTGTTGCTTATATCCTGCTTGCAGATACTAATCTTTCAGGTGTGGTTGAGCCGACAACTCAACTGCTAATACTGGACAATATCCTTTCACTCCCATCGTGTCGAACCAACAAATTTGGGTTGAATACTGTACCCTCGAAAACTGCCGCGATCCCACACGCTGGTGGGCCATTGCAAGACAATTGCTAATTGTTGAGCAACTGGAAGCACCGTGCTCTAAAACGATTTAAATGAAGCACTAGAGAAAAATTATCTAACTCAAAAGATATAAGTGAAGCTCATGGGAGCAAAAATTATCTAGCTCAAAAGATATAAGTGAAGCTCATGGGAGCTAAATTGCCTAGCTCAAAAGATATAAGTGAAGCTCATTGAGTATTCTAACAAATTCACGATGAGTGCATGCCCCTCTCAAAAAGGTGTGCAGCAAGGATGATTGTGGTAAAACAAAAAGCAAAGACTCCTATAATACACGACGCTCCAAGCAAAACACATATCATGTGGTAAATAAAAATATAGCTCCAAGTAACGTTACCGATGGATTGAAGACGAAAGAGGGGATGCCTTCCCGGGGCATCCCCATGCTTAGGCTTTTTGGTGTCCTTGAATTTGGCTTGGGATGACTTGGGCATCCCCAAGCTTAGGCTCTTTCCACTCTTTATTCCATTGTCCATAAGGACATCACCCAAAACTTGAAACTTCACAACACAAAACTTAAACAGAAACTCGTGATATCATTAGCATAAGAAAACAAACCACCAACTTTTTAGGTACTGTAGTAAACTTGATTTCCATTTAGATTGATGTTATATTACTGTATTCTCACTTTTCCATGGCTCGTACCGCCCGATACTAACCATAGTTTCATCAAAATAAGTAATCAACACAACAAAAACAGAATCTATCAAAAACAGAACATTCTGTGGCAATCTGTATATTTCGTGTACTTCTTCTATCCCAAAAATTATGAAAAATTATGACAATTAGGGAAATTTGCATATAAATCAGAAGCAAAAAAGAATAAACTCAAAATATGTTTCTGGATAGGAACTAAAAATACTTTCATGAGCACAAAGTTTTTCTCTTTTTCAGCATGATTAAACAACTATCACCCAAACTAATCATAAAGGTTCTACTTGGCACAAACACTAATTAAAACATAAAAACACAATCATAAACAGAATCATGATGGTGTGGACACAATAAAACAGAAAGGAAAAAAAGCAAAAATAAATTTATTCATTGGATTGCTTCCCAACAAGCGCTATCATTTAACGCCCTTAGCTAGGCATAAGGCAATAGAATCAAGTGTCCTCATCTTCAGTGCTCAAACCACAAGTAGCTCTCATAGTGGATTCATAAGGCAATCTTATTTTCTTTCGAGGAAAGTGTTCCATGCCCTTCTTTAATGGAAATTGAAATTTAATATACCCTTCCTTCATATCAATAACAACACCAATAGTCCTAAGGAAAGGTCTACCAAGAATAATGGGACATGTCGGATTGCAATCAATATCAAGCACAATGAAATCTACGGGCACATAGTTCCTATTTGCAATAATAAGAACATCATTGATCCTTCCCATAGGTTTCTTAATAGTACAATCCGCAAGATGCAAATTAAGAGAGCACTTATCAATCTCATTGAAACCTAGAACATCACATAAAGATTTTGGAATTGTGGAAACACTAGCACCCAAATCACACAAAGCATGGTAATCATAACTTTTAATCTTGATTTGTATAGTAGGTTCCCACTCATCATGAAGTTTTCTAGGGATAAATATTTCCAACTCAAGTTTCTCTTCAAGAGACTTCATCATAGCAGCAACGATATGATTGGTAAAAGCCTTATTTTGGCTATAAGCATGTGGAGAGTTTAGCATGGATTGCATCAAAGAAATACATTCAATCAAAGAGCAACTATCATAGTTAAATTCTTTGAAATCCGAAGTAGTAATGTCATCACTACTCAAAGTTTTGATATCCTCTACTCCACTTATAGTATTTTTAGCATCAAGATGAATAGACTCCGAATCATTGGGACGTTTCTCAACCGAAGTGGATTCACATACAGCCTCATCATCATTGGGATTGATATTAGAAAACAAGGATTCAATAGGAGTCACACCAAGCACTTTAAGATCTTCGTGATTCTCATCACGAGAACACGCCTTTTTAAGCCATTCATGTCTAGCACAAATTTGGGCGGTTCTTTCTTTACTCTCATTCATAGAAACATGCATAGCTTTCAAAGTTTCATCCATATTAATCTTGGGAGGAACACATCTCGATCTCAAAGCATCAATATCAAGAGACATTCTATCAACAGTCCTAGCCAAGTCTTCAATTTTAAACAGTTTTTCTTCTATGGAAGCATTGAAAATCTTTTGCGAAGTAATAAACTCCTTAATATTACTCTCAAGATCAGAGGGTATTTTATTACAATTTCTATGAGCATTGTTGTAGGAATTGCCAAAATTATTATAGGTATTACTAGGAAAAGGCCTAGGATTAAGGTACCTCTATAAGCATTGTTGTTGCCAAAATTATTCCTACCAACAAAATTAACATCCAGATGTTCATTGCAATTATAAATCAAGGAAGATAAAGGCATATAATTTGGATCTAGAGGAGCACTTTTACTAGCAAAGAACTTCATTAACTCATCCATCTTAGCACCCAAAGAGTTAATTTCTTCTATAGCATGCACTTTTTTACTAGTAGGTGACCTCTCAGTGTGCCATTGAGAATAATTTTTACATGATATTATCTAGGATTTTTGTAGCTTCTCCTAGTGTGATTTCCATAAAAGTTCCACCAGAGGCGGAATCCAATATATTTCTAGAAGCAAAATTCAAACCAGCATAGAAAATTTGTATTATCATCCAAAGACTCAGGCCATGAGCGGGACAATTTCTAATCATCAATTTCATTCTCTCCCAAGATTGTGCAACATGTTCATGATCTAGTTGCTTAAAATTCATGATAGCATTACGGAGAGAGATAATCTTAGCCGGTGGAAAATACTTGGAAATAAAGGCATCTTTACACTTCTTCCATGAATCAATGATATTTTTGGGTAAAGATGAAAACCAAGTTTTTGCTCGATCTCGTAATGAGAACGGAAACAGCTTCAATTTAATCATATCATTATCCACATCTTTCTTCTTTTGCATACAGCATAACTCAATAAAGGTATTAAGATGGGATGCGGCATCTTCACTAGGAAGGCGGGAAAATTGCTCTTTCATAACAAGATTCAACAAGGCAGCATTGATTTCATATGAATCCGCACTAGTGGCGGGAGCAATTGGAGTACTAATAAAATCATTGTTATTAGTATTGGAGAAGTCACACAATTTAGTGTTTTAGACATGGTGACTTAGCAAGCAGGCAAGCACACAAGCAAACAGAAAGCAAGCAAAAGAAAGGGCGGACGAAAAAGAAAAATATTTTTGTAAATTTTGTTTTTTTAGAAGTGGGGGAGAGGCAAACGAGCGGCAAATGGCAAATAATGTAAATGCAAGAGATGAGTTTGCGATAGTTACTTCGATATGCTTCACTTGAATACTCCCCGGCAACGGCGCGAGAAATTCTTCTTGCTACTTCTTGAGCTTGCGTTGGTTTTTCCCTTGAAGAGGAAAGGGTGATGTAGCAAAGTACCGATAAGTATTTCCCTCAGTTTGAGAACCAAGGTATCAATCCAGTAGGAGTATCAAGATGAGGCACCAATGCACCTGCGGAAAAACAAACAAACTTGCACCCAACGCGATAAAGGGGTTTTCAATCCCTTCACGGTTACTTGCAAAGTGAGATCTGATGGTGGTGAAAGGTAAATGTAAATAAAAGTGCAGCAAGGTATTTTTGGTATTTTGTATGCAGATCTGAATATATGATGTGTAAAATAGACCCGGGGGGGCATAGTGTTCACTAGAGGCTTCTCTCATGATAGCAAGTATTACGGTGGGTGAACGAATTACTGTCGAGCAATGGATAGAATCGCACAAAGTCATGACGATATCTAAGGCAATGATCATACATATAGGCATCACGTCCGGGACAAGTAGATCGATATTGTCTGCATCTACTACTATTACTCCACACATCGACCGCTATCCAGCATGCATCTAGTGTATTAAGTTCATAACAAACAGAGTAACGCCTTAAGCAAGATGACATGATATATAGGGATAAATTCATGCAATATGATATAAATCCCATCTTTTTACCCTTGATGGCAACAACATGATGCGTGCCTCGCTACCCTTTCGGTCACTGGGTGATGACACCGCACGGTATGAACCCAAAACCAAGCACTTCTCCCATTGCAAGAATTATAGCTCAAGTTGGCCAAACAAGACCCATAACTCGAAGGGAATTACAAGGATATGAAATCATGCATATAAGAAATCAGAGGAGACTCAAATAATATTCATAGATAATTTGATCATAAATCCACAATTCATCGATCTCGACAAACACACCGCAAAAGAAAGTTACATCAGATAGATCTCCATGAAGATCATGGAGAACTTTGTATTGAAGATCCAAGAGAGAGAAGAAGCCATCTAGCTACTAGTTATGGACCCGAAGGTCTGTGGTGAACTACTAACGCATCATCGGAGAAAAAATGGTGTTGATGAAGAAGCCCTCCGTGTCCGAATCCCCCTCCGGCAGGGCACCAGAACGGTCCTCAGATGGGATCTCGTGGAGACAAAAGCTTGCGGCGGCGGAAAAGTATTTTCGTGGCTCTCTCTCGAGGTTTTGGGATTTTTGGGAATTTATAGGCGAAACAAGTAGGGCAGAGGAGGCAAGAGGGGCCCATGAGCCTGCTAGGCGCCCCCCTAGGGCGCGCCTAAGGGGCTCGTGACCTCCCACGAGGCCTCCCGCCTTGGTTCTCAAGTCTTCTGCGTATCTTCTGTTATGGAAAAAATCATCCCGTAGGTTTTATTCCGTTTTGACTCCGTTTAATATTCTTTTATGAAAAAGGTCAAAAACACGGAAAAACAGAAACTGGCACTAGGCACGAAGTTAATAGGTTAGTCCCAAAAATGATATAAAATCGCATATAAATGCATATAAGACATCCCAAGTTGATAATATAATAGCATGGAACAATCAAAAATTATAGATACGTTGGAAATGTATCACCCCTCGCTTCACCCTCACTCGAGCCAACCATAGAACCAATCCCTAGCTACCTCCCCTCGTCCGGCTCTCTCCCGAGACCGAACCGCCCTTGTTCCATCCCACGTCGTCGTTCCTCCATTTGACCCCAACGTCGGATTCGCACCCTCCGGGGCCTCCTCCGCCGGCCGGAGCTCCTCCGATGCCTCCACGCCGGCCCCTCTCCGCCCCGTCGTCGAGCCTCCACGTCGGCGAACACCACCGACGCCGGCGCCCTCCGGGTGCCTCCGCCATCGGGGGCCCCTTCACCGCGCCGCCTCCACCGAACCGCCGGCCGCTCCTCCTCATCTCGTCCCCGTCCTCCTCCTCAACGGCTCTGTTGAGCCTCGCCGACCCCGCCCCCCTACAACGTGGGTGAGAACGCCCCATCCCCCTCTCCTTCACCCTCTGGTTCCATTCCGGTGTTCATCGCCTCATTCCGGTGCGTTGATCTCCTGTATGAGGAGGTGGAGGTTGCCTCATCTCTCTCTGTTGAGAGAGATGTCAGTGAGTTGAGGGAGAGATGGCACGGAGGGTGAGGAGAGATGTTAGGAAAATAAAAAACATAAAAAAAAGGATTTATGTATATGTGTATGTATGCAAATATATGTATGTATATATGTATGAGATGGGTGTGTATGTATATGGAATATGTGTATCTGTGGTAGTATGAAATTAGTGGTATGGATGTGTGTGCATGTAGCGTATGTGTGGGCTCGCTGTCCCAATGACAGTAGGGCCCCACCACTCCCACCAAATGACAAGTGGGGTCCCTCCTAAAAACATACAAAAAATGAATCTAAAAATATATATATGTTTTTATTAATAAAATAAATAAATAAATAGATATATTATTTAATTAATTAGTTAATTAATTAAATAGATAAATTAGTAATATGTTAATATAGATAAATAATTATCCTATTAGAACATGACACGTGGGTCCCCCACTAAATTAATCTTATTAATTAATAATTAACTCTAATTAAAAATTGTGTCCATGACACATGGGACCCAATGGTCAGTGTGACCAGTCAAGTGCTGATGTCAACATGACATCATGCTGATGTCATAATAGTATTTAACAATTAATTAAATCTGTTTTTAATTCCTAAATATTAATAAAACTTCAAAAAATAATATTAAATAAACCGTAAGTCAGATCAAAATATTTTCAGCATGAAAGTTGATCAGTAGAACGAGACGAACCCGGATACGCGGTCCATTCATTTGTCACGCTTCACCAGCATAGCAAACATAGAACTTTTACATCATTTTCAGTCTGACCGGTTTTCCATCAGATATTCTTCCGACCCGTCTGCAACATGTGTCGCTGCGTTAGCTCATGCCTAGTATGCATATTGCCATGTCATGCTTAGTGTTGCACCTATTGCTGTTATTTATTTTTCTCTCCCCTCTTCTTATCGGTAGACCCCGAGACTGAAGCTGCTGCCGGGTACATCTACCCTCCTGACGACAAGCCCTTTGACGCAGAGCAACAAGGCAAGCAAACCCCTTGATCATTCCTATATCGCCTATGTCTTTCTTCCTCCTGCTTGCATTAGAATTTTGCTACTGTTGTAGTTAGATCCTATATCTGATGCATAGCCTATTTTGGTGAACTCTACTTTCAGTATTGTACTTTTAATTTGTTTAGTATAGGTGGAGCAGTCATACCCTTTGACCCTGTAGTCTAGTTGCCCCGCTTTGTTTTCAAGTCTTGATCCCTGATCGGCGAGCCAGACCCGACGCAACACTTACACCCCCTTAGTTGTGCGACGCTACAAAGATACTATCGGGTACCGAGGGTGACACCTCGCGAAGTCTCCTGATGATACCTTTGTAGTACAACTAGTCGGTCGTGGTTATCGAGGGTGATTCCTCTTTCACCATTCCCGACGATGCCTCTGTCGTGCAACCCCTCAAGTGTGGGTGTCACATCCCTGATCCCTATTAGAGTTTAGCAAGTTTTGCTCATGTTTTCTTTCTTTGCATTCAATAAATGGAAATGAACTCAAAGGAAGTGGTGAAATCAAAGCAAAACCCTAGCCACTCCTTATTCAAAAAAAAATTCAACTAGTGCTAAATCAATGAACCCAAAATGGCCATTAGAAAAGTTAATCTTTTCTGATAAATGTTGAAAACAAGATATCAGGGGTGAAACATATTTTAAAAATTCTTTCGGCATTTTATTTTAAATTTGAAAGTCACTGAAATCAATTATATATTTGATTTCAAATAATTCAAAGTTTCCAAAAATGTTGAAAACTTTATATGTGGTTGGAAATATTCCAACTAACACTCTAGTATTTTTCAAACTATTTTTGAAATAGTTCTGGGTCAAAATTAAAATAGAAACAAATGTCAGAAGAATAAACAGAAACTGGAAAGAAAGAAAAATGGAAAAAACCCTATCTACTGCTCACCTGAGGCCCAGCCCACCTCTTCTCTTGTTGTCTACCTCGTGCCAACGAGCAGCAGGAGGTGGTCGCCGCTTGTTCCGGTGCGGCCACGCACCTGTGCGCCTATGTGGACCTCCCTGATGCGCTGGAGAAGAGGGATAAGTCCTTCGGGATCCATTCCCGACCTCATGCTCTCCCCATTCGGTCTCTCTCCCCTCTTCCTCTCGGTTGCCATTAGAGCCCGAGCCAAACTCGAGCTCGCCGTCGCTCCAGCCCCTCTCCCTCTCTTCTGAGCAGCACAAAAGAACCGCCGAGAACTCCTGAAGCTCTCCAGCAAGTCACGCAAGCTCTCGACCCCTGCATCACCTCAACGTCGTCGTCTTCTTCCTCGGATCGCCGACGTTCACCACCGTCGTTCTCCCGCCTCAGGCCATCCCCGAGCCCGCTTTCGACGTCACTGCACTCCCTGTGAGCTCAGGGTGCTTTCCCCCTTGTTTCCCCTCTCGATTCCGAGCTCTAGGCCTAGTTTCACCGGAGCCCGATGAGGACCGCCGCGGTAGCTCGTCGCTGGTGACCCTACGATGCCAGTTGGTCCGCCCAAGGCCTGCAATGGCGCCAACTCATTGCGTAGATGCTCTAGGAGCCCAGCCCCGCGCGAAATTCCCTCTGTTTCGATGACCTCGACGATGGCCGAGCTCCAGCAGCCACCGAGCTCGTCGCCGGCGTCGATTACGGTCATCTCAGCCCCTGTGGCTTGTTCCTTTCTTCTCGCGATCGAGTGGCCGATCGAATGAGCCCTTCTGTCGTGCGTTTGGTCGCCGGAATAGGAAACTCGAGCTCCTCCGCCGTCTCTGTGGTCGCTGGAGCTCACCGCAGGCGAGTTCCACCTCGCCGCCGGTGGATCTGAGTCCCTCAGAGCGACTGACATGTGGGGCCACCTTCAAACTAATTAAGTGTGATAAAAATAAAATAATGAATAAACTTAAACAAACACTGACAGGTGGGTCCTACCCTCTAATTAGCTAATTAAATTAAAACTTAACTAAAAACTGGCCAGAGTCACTGACCAGTGGGTCCTATTGGTCAGGTTTCACTTTCAACGGCCAGCTGACGTGCTGATGTCATGCTGATGCAATAAATCTAATTCTGGATTTATTATAATTCCAGAATAATTGCAAAACTTTGGAAATTCATAGAAAATCGAACATAACTCCAAATCAGACAAATAATATATGCAAATTGATCAGAAAAATTCAATGAACACAATGGTGCTACTTTCATGCATGAAAAATAAAGTTATAAAACAGCATCGGGTCAAATCAATTAAATGATTAAGATAAATATGCCATTTCAAATAATATTTGATTTTGGATTTCAAACCAGATGCAAACTAAGGTTTCACCAACCACATTGAAACATATCACCCTTCATTTCATGCCATGTTCATGCATCATGACTGTTGCATATGATTGTTATTGATTGTATGTTGTTATTCGATAGGCCCCGCCCCTTCGGATACGACTGATTATCCGACTGACGGATATCACCCCTCTGCTGAGCAACAAGGCAAGCAACCATTTTGATCATCCCGATAAATCCCATGTTCTCGCTCCTGCTCTTACTCATTGCATTAGGTCAAAATGCTTTCAATGCTTTTACCATGTTAGTTGAACCCATTCATTTGCATGACCTGTCTTTGTCACAATAAATAGCTAAACCTTGCAACCTAGCATACCTGATAGATGCTTGAGCCATGATGTGTCTTATCCTGCTATGCGTGCTATGCTTAGAGTTGTGTAAGGTCTGTCATTTGGGTGATGAACAGGATCGTGAGAATGTGTGCAGTTAATAAAGGTTGTGTGTTGAACCTGATTTGGTAAAGGTACCGATGAAAGGCTATGTAGGAGTACATGGCGGGTTGTTTCATTGGAACCGTCCTTAGGAACTGAGTTCCGTGTGTGTAATCCGAGACTAGATACTACCACACGTTGGGATACTTAATTGACCCTCTCGACTTATTAATCGCCTAGTACTCGTTCCAGGAGTTGCAAGTAGTTTCTGGTGTTTATAGTCATGTTGGAGGTCGTGCATAGTGCTGACCTTAGAGGTGGACTATGATGCGGTAGGAAGTGGCACGGTGTACCAAGTGGCACCCGGATGCTGGGCATGGGAACCCTGCGCACATCGTTTGGGGCCGTGGCGGAAACCTTGGCCGGACTTCCGTGCGGGTTACCCTCAGATAGGCGATAAACCTGGATTAGGTATTAACGTGGTTAATGGTCGTGGCCGACTCCCTCGCTGGGCTTCCGCTTGAACGTTGCCGAGGTGCATGACGTACACATGGCGATAAGTGGCGAGAGCGTGTGTGAAGAAGTACACCCTTGCAGGGTTATGATATACTCGAATAGCCGCGTCCGCGGGTATGGACTACTTGGAAACATATGTTGTTCATAGACAACTATAATGGCTACTCATAAAATTGTCAAGATAAGTGTGAGTGTCGTGGATGGCATTTCCGTAGGGAGACGGAATGATTCCACGATGGAGTATTGTTGTGGTGTTAGTGGACTCGTGTGCGAGAAAACAAAGTGGTCAAAGCTATTTGAAAATGTACGTTTGTCTAGCCAAGAGTCAAATGCTGGCTTTCTGCATGAAACCCCACAACTCCTTGTTGATACATTGCATGAGTAGATAGATTATCCTAAAGTCTTGCTGAGTACCTTTGTACTCACGTTTGCTTAATAACTTGTTGCAGAGGTTGCTAATGACCCTAATGGTGGGTTCTTTCTAGACGTTGACGACGACGAGTAGCTGGTGTCCCAGCTACGATCTGGCCCTAGGTTGGGTTTGTAGATAGTCAGGCCATGTGCCTTTATCTTTCCATCTGTCTGTACCCACACAGTTTTAATCTTCCGCTGGCTTGTAAGACTTGTTTGAATGACTTGTGATGATGGGTCGTGAGACCCCTATCTGTGTAATATTATGTGTGGGGCTCTTCCGAGCCCTCTAAATAAAGTTGTATGATTATGGTTATGTTTTGATGCCATCGATGTATCTATGCATATCAGTATGCCAAGCATACGTGTGTTGTACTTGATACGTATGGGGTTCGAATACCTAGTCGTATGCCTTAGTAGCACTCCTTACGGGGAAATGCCCCTTTGTGATTCCACCGAGCCATGGTAGTTCGCTACTGCTCCAAACACATTGGTTGACCGGCATGTGTCCTTAGTTGTTGTGTCTGTCCCTTTGGGGAAATGTCACGTGATGTAATGGAGTCCTTGTAGCTTGCTACGACTCGTCTACACTCGTTGTTGACCGACACCTGCTTGGCTGGGTCATGTATGAATGTCCCTGTACGGAATTGCCACTTGGGTTTATAACTAGACATGTCGATCTGGGTTCTTTGACATCGGAATGCTAGCGACACAATTGCATACGCCAGTCAAAAGGCGCAAACGGTCCCGACTAAGGTAAGGTTGCAGCCGTGGGGATAACCGTGTGTGACACCGCAAAGAGATGTGATGTGTTACAGGCTGGATTCATATGGCTTAGGATCGGGTCCCGACAGCGTTGGTATCAGAGCCTGACTGAATGTAGGATTACTAAGCCAAACTGGTCGAAGTTGAGTCTAGAATTTCTTTAGTTATATATACGGGAATTGTTTGTGGAAGGGAACGTAAGACTCTTGCTTGTCTTCTTAAATTATTCTATTCTGGTCATCCTCGTCTTTTCTGCGGGGATTAAGAACTAGGTTACTTATCTTTCTCTCAGGATCGTGTATTACTGACCGGTAGATTATAGGACAACGAGTCGAGAGTTACTCCGGGTTTATTTTATTCCAAGGAAAAGAAAGTAAGTTTTGATGACCATGGAATTGAACTTGATAGTTGAGTGGTTATGCTATCTTGTCTGTTGTCGGTTGTCTCAAAATTGTTTTTGAGCATTTACAGCCGTTATGCTGCCCAATTTTGTCTCCAGAGCTCTAATGCCTTTGCTTTACTCTCTATTTTCAGTTGCCTAGCCGTCCTTCTCATCAGGTGGTCCTTCTGACTAGGTGCAATTATGTGCCGGGTCACACGGCCATGCTAGTCAGGATGATGTTAGTATCCGGTTACCGTTGGTACCTAGAGTATACAGTGGAGGAGCAGTACCGGGATTTTAATCAGAGTTAATATCTGTGCACTGTTAGGGTATTCCCAGATTACCCTAGAGCCGAGGAGCTGATCCATTGGTCTTATGGATTGGGGGTTACTGTTGACATGGCAGTACAAGATGCTTCCTATTCAATGTTGACCATTATGAGGGCCAAACATGCACTGCTGCAGAATTCAGAGTTCTGCTATGTTCCTGCCTCTCAGCTAGGAGAAGAAGGATACCTCAGTGGGGTCTACTTTGATTCCTCTATGGAGGATCCGCTATTGCAGTCCACCGCTGAGATGTTAGAGAATAGATACAGGGATGCTCGTGCCCTTCGTATGGAGCTTTATGCTAGACGTGCCCGTCTGTGGACGACTTTGACACAGCTGGCACCTGTAGTCCAGACAGGGTATGGAGATATGGAGATGCTGAACCCTGTTAGGACCCATCTTCCGGCTCATGTTGACTGGCCTGCTATAGGAGGAGTCACCAATCTTCGGGGACCTCTACTACCACCAGCCAGGGGACCAAGGCCACACATGTGCCCTTACGGTTCCTAGGGGTCTCACGCTCGAGTATTTCCTGATCCGTAGGTTGAGCTCCCAGGCCATGGAGGCACCCTTATGAGATGTTCTATGCGGATGCCTGAATCCGTGAGTGGAAGAATAGTATGGTAGTAGCTGTCCTTCCACAGTCCTATGTGTCTTGTGGAGTATGCTTGTGTCGTGAGATGAATTCCGGAGGTATAGATAAATAATGTATAGGAAGCCTGGAAAGCCTCTGATGAGTAGTATCATCTTTTCAGTAGTTTGCTCTTCGGTTAAGGTTGTACTGAACTATGTAATGGTGTGTATGAACCATGGTGTATATATAGCAGTTTCTTGTTACCATGTTGTTTGGATGTTCATTTCCGCATTCCATGTGTTCAGTGCATTCTTAATCCATAGTTAGTATTGATGTTGATATTGGTCTAAGCTGTGAGTTTGTTTGTCAGGATGGTGTTCACCAGGTTGAACCGTGCCCCTGCTCATGAGCAGGGAGAGGGTAGTCAAGCATCGCAGGAGGAACTGCCTCACCCGCCTTCTCTGGCGGAAGTTATGCTTGATGCGAAAAGAAACAAAAGGGAGACCAACCGTCTGCTAGAGCGCATTGAGAAAAATACGGCTCGTCAGCCGAGGAATGATGCAGTGTTCCTCAATGACTTTGTGAAGCTGAATCTTCCGAAGTTCCATCACTCCGTCGACCCCCTCGATGCTGACGACTGGTTGTGTAGTATATCACGCAAGATTCGCTCTGCAAATGTTTCTGAGGCCGACAAGGTGACCTTTGCGGCGTACTTTCTGGAAGAACCCGCCAATCTTTGGTGGGAGAACTTTGAAGCTATGCGTCCTGCCGGACCAGCAGCCACATGGGTAGACTTTAGTGCAGCCTTCCGTCTGCACCATATTCCAAAGGGTCTGATGGACAGAAAGAGAGAGGAGTTTGCTACTGCAACAAAAGACCTTCCAACGGCGCCAGAAACACGTGCTGACGGGAGACTATTCTTGTCTTGATACTCCTCAGCAATGGCACCAGGAATCCTTCTGCTACGGCTACGCCTTTAGAGACTTCCTTGGCAAATATGCAAAGGATTTCCCCCGTGGCCTTGGAGCCTGATACGTCTTCATCGTATCTACTTTTCCAAACTCTTTTGCCCCTGTTTTGGACTCTAATTTGCATGATTTGAGTGGAACTAACCTGGACTGACGCTGTTTTCATCAGAATTGCCTTGGTGTTATTTTTGTGCAGAAATCAAAGTTCTCCAAACGTCCTGAAAATTTACGGGGAGCAGTTTTGGAAAATATCAAAAATATCTACGCCAAGTTCCACCTCAGGGGGTGGGCCAGTGGGCCACAAGCCCCTGCTTCGCCACCATCCCCCTGGTGGCGGTGGGCAGGCTTGTGGGGCCCACACGGCCCTGCCGCCCCCACCTCCAGCTCTATAAGTTGCCTTTCGTCCCAGAAAAAATAAAAAAGAGAAGTTTTCGTCGCATTTGCGATACGGTGGTGCCGCCACCACCTGTTCTGAGATTGATGTTGCTACTACTTTGCCATGCTTAATGCTTGTCACTAGGGCCCGAGTGCCATGATTTCAGATATGAAATTATTATGTTGTCACCAAAATATGTGTGCTTTAGATCCGATCTTGCAAGTTGTAGTTACCTACTATGTGTTATGATCCGGCAACCCCGGAGTGACAATAACCGGAACCACTCACGGTGATGACCATAGTTTGAGGAGTTCATGTGTTCACCAAGTGCTAATGCGTTGGTCCGGTTCTTTATTAAAAGGAGAACCTTAATATCCTGTAGTTTCCTTTTGGACCCCGCTGCCACGGGAGGGATGGACAATAGATGCCATGCAAGTTCTTTTCCCTAAGCACGTGGAGGGATGAATGCATGCCTACATCACATTGATGAACGGGAGCTAGCCACATATCTCTCCGTGTTATAGCTGTTGCATGATGAATATCATCCAAACAAATCACCGACCCATTTCCTACGAGTTTGTCCTACTCTGTTACTTGTCTTGCTCTGCTGCTGCTACTACTGTTGCTACTGCTGTTACTTGTCTTGCTCTGCTGTTGTACTACTGTTGCTACTGCTGTTACTTGTCTTGCTCTGCTGCTACTGTTGCTACTACTGTTGCTTGCTACTGTTGCTACTTGCTACTGCTGTCACTACCGCTGTTCCTTGCCACTCCATTACTCGTTACTTTGTTGTTACTATTGTGCTTGCAGATACTAATCTTTCAGGTGTGGTTGAATCTGACAAATTCAGCTGCTAATACTTGAGAGTATACTCTCACCTCCTGACTGGCTTATCAACAAATTGGGTCGAATACTCTACCCTCGAAAACTGCTGCAAACCCACGCGCTGGTGGGTCGTCAACAACATTCTTCTAGTTTCATTGTCGGGGGATGCTTGTAGCATTCTTCTGGTGCCGTTGCAGGGGAAGGTTTGTTGTCATCAGCATTCGTCTAGCTATCGCCAGAGATTGCAAATCAGCATTTTTCTGGCGCCGTTGCCGGGGAGGTATTGCTATATTCTCTGAGTCACTTGGGATTTATATCTGCTGATCACTATGAAAAATCTGAAGGATCCGAAGACCAAAGTATTGCCCTCAAGTACGAGGGGAGGTAAGGAATTGCCATCTAACTCTGCACTTGATTCACCTTCAGTTATGAGTAAGTTTGCGACATCACCTCCTGCTAGAAATCTTGATATGTCGCGTGTGCTTGATGATGCTTGTGATACTACTGCTAGAGATGCTATGCTTGATACTATGCCTGATACTGCTAGAGATGCTATGCTTGATACTATGCCTGATGATACTATGCTTGATACTATGCGTGATACTGCTAGAGATGCTATGCTTGATACTACTTTGTCTGATGATGCTAGAGATGCTATTTTGCCTCATGATGCTATGCTTGATACTTCTAGAGATACTATTTTTCCTGATGTTCCACTAGGAGTGTTCCTTGATGCTCATATTGCTAGAGTTACTGCCAATGCTCGTGATGCTTCTGATACTGCCGATACTATTGAGATAGAACCTGCTTTTGCTCCTGCTAGATCTAGCTCTCCTAGATATGAATTGCCTGATATACCTGAGGGTTACGTTATGGAGGGAGAGATAGCTGAGGATTTTCTTGCGTGTAAGGATGCCTATGACGCTGAGAAATTACTTCTCAAGTGGAAAGAAAAATCTCGGGAAGCTAGGATGAAAAATGACCCGAAGTTTGCCACCGATAAGGATTATGAATTCTCTGTCGGCCCTGAGATAATCTCTCTAATCGAATCTGATCCTTTTCACGGTTATGAGTCTGAGACGGTCATAGCCCATCTTGCCAAACTATCCGAAATAGCCAACCTTTTCACTAATGAGGAGAAGATCCACCACTACTATATCCTTAAGTTGTTTCCTTTCTCTCTAAAGGATGGTGCTAAAGCCTGTTTCACCTCTCTTGCTCCTGGATGTGTGCGTAGTCCCCAGGAGATGGTCTGTTACTTCTGTGAGAAATATTTCCCTACCCATAAGAAGCAAGCTGCCTTGCAGGAAATATACAACTTTTCTCAACTCCAAGAAGAGAGTCTTCCACAAGCTTGGGGGAGGCTCGTCCAGCTACAAAATGCTTTGCCTGATCACCCTCTTAAGAAGAACGAGATACTTGATATCCTCTATAACGAACTTACCGATGCCTCTAGAGACCACCTAGATAGTTGTGTCGGTTGTGTTTTTAGGGAACGAACTGTAGAACAAGCTGAGACTCTACTGAATCACATCTTGATCAACGATAATGCTTGGACTATTCCCGAACCACCTCCTAAGCCAACTCCTAAGAAAAGAGGTATTCTATTCCTCAGTCCCGAAGATATGCAAGAAGCCAAGAAATATATGCAAGAGAAAGGCATTAGATCTGAAGATGTCAAAAATCTACCACCTATCGAAGAGATCCATGGTCTCGATAACCCGATACAGGTAGTGGAAGTGAATTCTCTGCGTCGGTTTGATGAGAGTGATATTCCTTTTGATAAACCTGCTAGCCTATGCTTTGATGAATTTGACATTTGTTGCCAAACAACAGAGTTTCAATGATTATGTTAGCAGACATTTTGAACAAAGTGCTCGTATGCTTAGCCATTTAAGTGCTTGTGTAGACAGAAATGTCAATGCTCTGAAGCTTCTGAGTAAACATGCCTCTATGATTACTACTCAGGTAGAACAAGTACTTAAAGCTCAGAATGACCTGCTCAATGAATTAAATGACAACTCTGTCAGAGTCATTACTAGAGGAGGAAAAATGACTCAGGAACCTTTGTATCCTGAAGGTCATCCTAAGAGAATTGATCAAGATTCTCAAGGAATCAATGCTGATACACCAAGTCATCCTAAGGAGAAGAAGAATGATGATAGAAACCTGCACGCCAGTTCACCGAATACTGTCACACCTGAAGAACCTAATGATATTTCTGCATCTGATGCAGAAACACAATCAGGTGATGAACATGAACCTGGTGACAATATGGGCAGTGATGTTCATAATAATGCTCAACCTAGCAATGACAAGGATGTGGAGATTGAACCTACGGTTAATCCTGATAATCCACAACCTAAGAAATACAACAAGAATGACTTCACTGCTAGGAAGCATGGTAAAGAAAGAGAGCCATGGGTTCAGAGACCTATGCCCATTCCTCCTAAGCCATCCAAGAAAAAGGATGATGAGGATTTTGAGCGCTTCGTTGAGATGATAAGACCCGTCTTTCTGCAGATGCGGTTAACTGATATGCTCAAGATGTCTCTGTATGCCAAGTACATGAAAGATATCGTGACTAATAAATGGAAGATACCAGATCTTGAGATCTCCACCATGCTTGCCAACTACACTTTTAAAGGTGGAACTCCTAAGAAACTTGGTGATCCTGGAGTGCCCACTATACCTTGCTCCATCAAAGGAAACTATGTAAGAACTGCCTTATGTGACCTTGGAGCCGATGTTAGTGTTATGCCGCTCTCTCTTTATCATAGACTTGAATTGGATAAGTTGACACCCACTGAAATTTCTCTGCAAATGGCCGACAAATCAACTGCTTTCCCTATCGGCATTTGCGAGGATGTGCCTGTTGTGGTTGCTAACACCACTATCTTAACAGACTTTGTTATCTTGGATATTCCCGAGGACGATGTCATGGCTATCATCCTCGGAAGACCCTTTTTAAACACTGCAGGGGCTGTTATAGATTGCAACAAAGTCACTTTCCACGTCAACTATAATGAGCACATAGTGCACTTTCCGAAGAAACAATATACAGTACATTGCATCAATGCTATCGAAAAGACTTCATCAATTCTCATTGGGAGCTTTGAATGCCCTATTCCTCGTGTCAAGATGAAGTATGATTTGCTTGTTGGGGAGATACATATCCCCATTGAGGTGACTTAGTGGCTATCAGAAAATTCTCCGTTCTCTCTTGCGATTCGAGAAGGTTTTGTCACAAGGACTTGATCAATCCCATTGACGGATTTCTTTCGATGACCATGAAACGGATGGATCCAAGAGTCACATACCTCTGTTTTGAGCTTTCCTTTTCTGTTGATTAGAAGAAAAATGATAGAATTAGTTTAGTTTTTCCTGTTTTCTGTTTTAGCATCCCGGAGAAAAATACCTCGAAAATAAAAGTTCTCCGATGGTCCTGAAAATTTAGTATGATTTTTCGGGAATTTTTTAAATTTTCTGGGCCTGGGGGCCAAACTAGTGGGCCACAAGCCCTGCCACCGCCACCTACCCCCCTGGTGGCGGGGTGCAAGCTTGTGGGGCCCACAGGCACCCCTCCACTCATTTCAGATCCCAGCCTCTTCTTCCACCTCGAGAAAAAATTGTTTCGCAGCTCAAACCCGTGTTCTTGCTCATTTGGCTGTGATTTTCGATCTCCTTGCTCAGAGCACCATTCTCCGAACTATTTTGGGGAAATTGCTCCTTCATAAGTCATTTCGAGATCACCTTCCACCATCACTATCTTCTTAGTGCCGTGCAACTTTCGCCGGTGCACAAAACCCACCATTAGCCTCCCTCAAAACAGCCACCATACCTACCTACTATGGCTTTTTCAAAGTCATTCCGAGATATATTGCCATGCAACTACCACCATGACATGTGCCACCACGTCTACTTGCATTTGCATGATCGTAAGATAGCTAGCATGATGTTTCCATTGATGTCTATGCCATGCTAGATCGTTGCCACGGTACACTACCGAAGGCATTCCATATAGAGTTATAATTGCTCTAAGTTTTGAGTTGAAAGTGTGATGATCATCATTATTGGAGCATTGTCCCGTGTGAGGAAATAAAAGAGGCCAAAGAAGCCCATAAAAAAAGAGGCCAAAGAACCCACAAAAATTAAAAAAATGAGAGAAAAAGAGAGAAGGGACAATGCTACCACTTTTTCCACACTTGTGCATTTTGAGCACCATGATCTTCATGATTGAGAGTCTCTCGTTTTGTCACCACCATATAGCTAGTGGGAAATTCTCATTGTATAACTTGGCTTGTATATTCCAATGATAGGCTTCCTCAAAATTGCCTTAGGTCTTCGTAAGCAAGCAAGTTGGATGCACACCCACTAGTTTTCTCTAAGAGCTTTCACATACTTGTAGCTCTAGTGCATCATTTGTATGGAAATCCCTACTCACTCACATTGATATCTATTGATGAGAATCTCCACAACTCATTGATATGCCTAGTTAATGTGACTATCTTCTCCTTTTTGTCTTGCAACCTCCACCACATTCCACACCATCTATAGTGCTATAACCATGGCTCGCGCTCATGTATTGCGTGAGAGTTGAAAATGTTTGAGAAAGTAAAGGTGTGAAACAATTACTTGGCCAATACCGGGGTTGTGCATGATTTAAATTCGTTGTGCAATGATGATAGAGCATAGCCAGACTATATGCTTTTGTAGGGATAACTTTCTTTTGGCCTAGTTATTTTGAAAGTTCATGATTACTTTGCTAGTTTGCTTGAATTATTATTGTTTCCACGTCAATAGCAAACTATTGTTTTGAATCTAATGGATCTGAACATTCATGTCACATAAGAGGAATTACAAAGAACACCTATGCTAGGTAGCATGAAAGCATCAAAAATTCATTCTTATCACTTCCCTACTCGAGGACGAGCAGGAGTTAAGCTTGGGGATGCTTGATACGTCTCAAACGTATCTATAATTTTTTATGGTTTCACGTTGTTATCTTGTCTTCTTTGTATGTTTTATGTACCTTTTTTATCTCTTTTCGGGGACTAACTTATAGATTCAGTGCCAAGTGCCAGTTCATGTTTTTCCGTGTTTTTGACTCTTTTCAGATCTGATTTTGGAACGGAGTCCAAACGGAATAAAATCCCCGAAATGATTTTTCCCGAACGAAAGAAGACCAGGGAACCTTTGGGTCAGGCCAGGTGGGCCCCTGGGAGCCCACAAGCTTGCACCACGCCACTAGGGGGGAGGCGGCGGTGGGCAAGCTTGTGGCTTCCCTGGCCGCCTCCTGACCTAGGTTTTGCGCCTATATATTCTCAAATATTCCGCAAAAAATCATGGGAGCCTCGAAAATACTTTTCCGCCGCCGCAAGCTTCTGTTTCTGCGAGGTCTCATCTGGAGCCCCTTCCCGGCGCCCTGCCGGAGGGGACTTTGGAGGTGGAGGGCTTCTTCATCATCATCATCACCCCTCCAATGACTCGTGAGTAGTTCACTTCACACCTACGGGTCCGTAGTTAGTAGCTAGATGGCTTCTTCTCTCTCTTGGATCTTCAATACAAAGTTCTCCATGATCTTCATGGAGATCTATCCGATCTAATCTTCTTTGGCGGTGTGTTTGTCGAGATCCAATGAATTGTAGACTTTGATCAGATTATCTATGATATATATTTGAGTCTTTGCTGATTTCTTATATGCATGATTTGATATCCTTGTAAGTCTCTCCGAGTCTTGGGTTTTGTTTGGACAACTAGATCTATGATTCTTGCAATGGGAGAAGTGCTTGGTTTTGGGTTCTGCCATGTGGTGACCTTTCCCAGTGACAGTAGGGGCAGCAAGGCACACATCAAGCAGTTGCCATCAAGGGTAAAAAGATGGGGGTTTTATCATTGGTTTGAGATTATCCCTCTACATCATGTCATCTTGCTTAAGGCGTGACTCTGTTCTTATGGACTTAATACACTAGATGCATGCTGGATAGCGGTCGACGTGTGGAGTAATAGTAGTAGATGTAGAAAGTATCGGTCTACTTGTTTCGGACGTGATGCCTATAGAAATAATCATTGCATAGATATCCTCACGACTCTGCACAGTTCTATCAATTGCTCGGCAGAAATTTGTTCAACCACCGTCTACTTGCTTTCATGAGAGAAGCCACTAGTAAACACTACGGCCCCCGGGTCTATTCACATCCATCGTTTACAACTCCGCTTTTACTTTGCTTTGTTACTTTGTTACTTTCAGTTCTCACTTGGCAAACAATCTATAAGGGATTGACAACCCCTTTTATAGCATTGGGTGCAAGCTTTTGTGTTTGTGCAGGATCTTAAGATACTCTTCCGCCAGATTGATACCTTGGTTCTCAAACTGAGGGAAATACTTACCGTCGCTGTGCTACATCACCCTTTCCGCTTTGAGGGAATACCAACATGCCGTAGTAGGAGTATTTCTAGCACAATTGCCAGGTATACACAGCAAACATCACTACACGCTTAGCAAATTTTCTTCGGGTATCCATCCGTCCGGAAGACCCTCCTCTCCGTACAGCCTACCTTGATCGTGTCGCTCTAACACGCTACCAGTTCCTTGAGAGAGATCATGGATCCCTCCTATACCGCTTGATATTTAACCGGCAGCGTGTTTTCCATATTACCCTTCCTGCTCCTGCTTTCTTTCACTTTCAGGTTAAACAAAGATACTACATAACCATAGGAGAGGCAGAGGAATATGAGAGGGAGGCGACTGCTGCTCGACTTCGTGAGGCAGCTATTGAGGCAGTGGCTGCAGCACTCCCGTATAACACTCATTATGACTTTAGGTTTCGCCAGGATCATCCATGGGAGTAGACCAAGCTAGGCCAAAAGCCTAAGCTTGGGGGAGTATGTGGTCTCACCGACTTTACGTTCATGTGTATGCTTTCACTTTGTTAGCCGGTGTTTACACTTTGCCACTGTATTATCCATGCTAGTTTCTTTTCATTTTCTTGTTTTATTGTTTTGTGTCCTTTTGAGAAAAATCCGAAAATATTTATCTTTCTTCTTTTGCTTGCTGGGAGCTTTCCCGTGTAAATATTTTTCTTTTTCTTTGTGTCAAGGTAGAAGATATTGGTTACAATGTTTAGTGGTTCTCACATGCTTACCTGTTTAGCTTTCAAAGAGCCATATTACTTTGTCTTCTCCTTTGTGTTTGCCTGCAGATTCAGCTTAGTCCAATGCGCTTATTATTGTTCACATCGTTCGATCGTGCAAATGAAAGGCAACAATGATGGTATATGATGAAGTGACTGAGACTGAAAAGCTGGTATGAACTCTATCTATTTTGTTTTTGTAAATACGATTAGCTTGTCGACCCAGATTTAGCATTGTTGTGGGAGAACCATGTTTGCAATGACAACTTAGAGATCATAGTTTCTGATGCCATGCTTATTTAGCTGAGAGCTTATAATGGTTTGTCTTGAATGCCAACATAGATTTTGTGATGGCTATGATGTAGTATGATAGGATGGTATTCTCCTTTGAATGTTTCAAGTGGCTTGACTTGGCGCATGTTCATGCATGTAGTTGAAACAAAATCAACATAGCCTCTATGATGTTCGTGTTCATGGTGATTTATATCATGTTCATGCTTGCATTCAATGTTAGTCAAACTCATTGCATCTTGATGACTGTTGTCACTCTCTAGTTGGTCGCTTCCCAGTCTTTTGCTAGCCTTCACTTGTACTTAGCGGAATACTGCTTGTGCATCCACTTCCATAAACTCAAGAGTTTTTCCATGAGAGTCCACCATACCTACCTATTTGCGGTATCTACCTGCCGTTCCAAGTGAATTTGCATGTGCCATTCTCTAAACCTTCAAGAAATAATCTGTTTTGCATGCCCGAACCGCTCATGTGGTGACAGAGGGCTATTGGTATCTTCCATTCTAGGAGTGTTATCCTCGACATGTGTTTATTCACAGTCATTCACGAGAAAGGGGCCGGTAATTGGAATGCCCAGTTCCACGCTTAAATCGAAAACTTAACTGTAAAACAAGACTCCCCCCGGATTGATGTTAGTATGGACGGTACCCGAGGATTCGGCTAGCCGTGGAGTCTGATTGATTGGTGGTGGGGGAGTTAAAACTTTACGTTTCTGTTTGGGAACCGTCTATAGCATGAGTAGCATGGAAGATATTGAGAACTCTTGGTCATTGCGTTGACAATGAAAGCATGCCACCCAAAATTATTATCTCTGTTTTCAAAGCCTGAGCTCTGGCACCTCTGCAAATCAATGCTTCCCTCTGCGAAGGGCTTGTCTATTTATTTTCCTGTCGAGTCATCCTCCTCTTATATAAGCACCAATTAGAGAGAACCTCTGTCATTTTTATGCTTTGCTTTTGTTTGATATTGAGCATGACTATGACTGGATCTTCGTTGCTATGAATTACAATGTTCAGTCAGCCCTTGATCTTTGAAAGTGCTCTGCATTTATGCTTTGCGGTCTCAGAAAGAGCTAGCGAGATACCACCTATTCATATTGCTTCATGCTTCTTTTGATTGAAGTGTTGGTATTTGAAACTCATTATTATTTGCTCGTTAGATGATTATGCCATTGATATTAGTTTACAGTGAGACCTTTGTGTCATTTGCTTATGTGGTTGACTTGTGATCTTGCTGAAATTCTGGTTATGAGTTAGACATAGTTGCAACAACAAGATCAAACAGAGTTTGTCAAAGTTTTTCTTTCTCTCTCAGTTTGTCAACTGAGTTGCTTGAGGACAAGCAAGGTTTTAAGCTTGGTGGAGTTGATACGTCTCCATCGTATCTGCTTTTCCAAACTCTTTTGCCCTTGTTTTGGACTCTAATTTGCATGATTTGAATGGAACTAACCTGGACTGACGTTGTTTTCAGCAGAATTGCCTTGGTGTAATTTGTGTGCACAAATCAAAGTTCTCCAAACGTCCTGAAAATTTACGGGGAGCAGTTTTGGAAAATATCAAAAATATCTGCGCCAAGTTCCACCTCAGGGGGTGGGCCAGTGGGCCACAAGCCCCTGCTCCGCCACCACCCCCTGGTGGCGGTGGGCAGGCTTGTGGGGCCCACACGGCCTTGCCGCCCCCAACTCCAGCTCTATAAGCTGCCTTTCGTCCCAGAAAAAATAGAAAAGAGAAGTTTTTGTCGCGTTTGCGATACGGAGGCGCCGCCACCACCTGTTCTTCATCTGGAGGGCAGATCTGGAGTCCGTCCTGGGCTCCGGAGAGGGGAAATCGTCGCCATCGTCATCATCAACCTTCTTCCCTCTCCAATTCCATGAAGCTCTTCGTCGTTCGTGAGTAATCTATTAGTAGGCTCGCTGGGCGGTGATGAGTAGGATGAGATCTATCATGTAATCGAGTTAGTTTCGATGGGGATTGATCCCTAGTATCCACTATGTTCTGAGATTGATGTTGCTACTACTTTGCCATGCTTAATGCTTGTCACTAGGGCCCGAGTGCCATGATTTCAGATCTGAAATTATTATGTTGTCACCAATATATGTGTGTTTTAGATCCGATCTTGCAAGTTGTAGTTACCTACTATGTGTTACGATCCGGCAACCCCGGAGTGACAATAACCGGAACCACTCCCGGTGATGACCATAGTTTGAGGAATTCATATGTTCACCAAGTGCTAATGCGTTGGTCCAGTTCTTTATTAAAAGGAGAACCTTAATATCTCGTAGTTTCCTTTTGGACCCTGCTGCCACGGGAGGGATGGACAATAGATGTGATGCAAGTTCTTTTCCCTAAGCACGTATGACGACACACGGAATGCATGCCTACATCACATTGACGAACGGGAGCTAGCCACATATCTCTCCGTGTTATAGCTGTCGCATGATGAATATCATCCAAACAAATCACCGACCCATTGCCTACGAGTTTGTCCTACTGCTGTTACTTGTCTTGCTCTGCTGCTGCTACTACTGTTGCTACTGCTGTTACTTGTCTTGCTCTACTACTGCTGCTACTGTTGTTACTTGTCTTGCTCTGCTGCTATTGTTGCTACTACTGTCGCTTGCTACTGTTGCTACTTGCTACTGCTGTCACTACCGATGTTCCTTGCCACTGCCGTTACTCGTTACTTTGTTGTTACTACTGTGCTTGCAGATGCTAATCTTTCAGGTGTGGTTGAATCTGACAAATTCAGCTACTAATACTTGAGAGTATACTCTCACCTCCTGACTGGCTTATCAACAAATTGGGTTGAATACTCTACCCTCGAAAATTGCTGCGAACCCACACGCTGGTGGGCCGTCAACAACATTCTTCTAGTTTCATTGTCGAGGAGTGCTTGTAGCATTCTTGTGGTGTCGTTGCAGGGGAAGGTTTGTTGTCATCAGCATTCGTCTAGCTATCGCCAGATATTGCAAATCAGAGCCTTGCGTTGGTCTTCCCTCGAAGCGGAAAGGGTGATGTAGCACAGCGGTGGTAAGTATCTCCCTCGGTTTTGAGAACCAAGGTATCGATCCAGTGAAGGAGTATCACAAGTACCTGCACAAACACAAAAAGCTTGCTCCCAACGCTATGAAGGGGTTGTCAATCCCTTATAGATTGTTTGCCAAGTGAGAACTGAAAGCAACAAAGTAACAAAGCAAAGTGAAAGCGAAAGTGGAGACGATAGTTGTGAATAGACCCGGGGGCCGTAGTGTTCACTAGTGGCTTCTCTCATGAAAGCAAGTAGACGGTGGGTGAACGAATTACTGTCGAGCAATTGATAGAACCGTGCAAAGTCGTGACGTCATCTAAGGCAATGATTATATCTATAGGTATCACGTCCAAAACAAGCAGACCGATACTTTCTGCATCTACTACTATTACTCCACACGTTGAACGCTATCCAGCATGCATCTAGTGTATTAAGTTCATGGGAACAGAGTAACGCCTTAAGCAAGATGACATGATGTAGATGGACAATCTCATATCTACGATAAAAGCACATCTTGTTACCCTTGATGGCAACAACACGATGTGTGCCTTGCTGCCCCTTCTGTCACTCGGAAAGGTCACCACACGGTATGAACCCAAAACCAAGCACTTCTCCCATTGCAAGAATCATAGATCTAGTTTGCCAAACAAAACCCAAGACTCGGAGAGACTTACAAGGATATCAAGTCATGCATATAAGAAATCAGCAAAGACTCAAATATAATTCATAGATAATCTGATCACAAATCCACAATCCATCAGATCTCGACAAACACACCGCTAAAGAGGATTACATCGGATAGATCTCCACGAAGATCATGGAGAACTTTGTATTGAAGATCCAAGAGAGAGAAGAAGCCATCTAGCTACTAACTATGGACCCGTAGGTCTGAAGTGGACTACTCACGAGTCATTGGAGGGGCAATGATGTTGATCGAGAAGCCCTCCAACTCCAAAGTCCCCTCCGGCAGGGCACCGGGAAGGGTCTCCAGATGAGATCTCGCGGAAACGGAAGCTTGCGGCGGCGGAAAAGTGTTTTTCGTGGATGCCCTGATTTTTTCTGCGATTTTAGGGAATTTATAGGCCAAAGAGCTAGGGCAGGGGAGCGCCAGGGAGGCCACAAGCCTGGTTGCCGCCCCCCTGGCCATGGCAACAGGGCTTGTGGGCTCCCTATGGGCTCCCTGCCTTGGCCCTCAAGCCTCCCGATCTTCTTCTGTTCTGGAAAATTTTATTTCGGGGATTTTATTCCGTTTGGACTCCGTTCCAAAATCAGATCTAAAAAGAGTAAAAAACACAGAAAAAACAGGAACTGGCACTTGGCACTGAATTAATAAGTTAGTCCAAAAAAGATATAAAAGGTAAACAAAACATCCAAAGTTGACAAGATAACAGCGTGAAACCATCAAAAATTATAGATACGTTTGAGACGTATCAAGCATCCCCAAGCTTAACTCATGCTCGTCCTCGAGTAGGGAAGTGATAAAGAATGAATTTTTGATGCTTTCATGCTACCTAGCATAGATGTCCTTTGTAACTCCTCTTATGTGACCTGAATGTTCAGATCCATCAGATTCAAAACAATAGTTTGCTATTGACGTGGAGACAATAATAGTTCAAGCAAACTAGCAAGGTAATCATGAACTTTCAAAATAACAAGGCCAAAAGAAAGTTATCCCTACAAAATCATATAGTCTGGCTATGCTCTATCATCCTTGCACAACGAATTTAAATCATGCACAACCTCGGTATTGGCCAAGTAATTGTTTTCACACCTTTACTTTCTCAAACTTTTTCAACTCTCACGCAATACATGAGCGTGAGCCATGGTTTTAGCACTATAAATGGTGTGGAGTGTGGTGGAGGTTGCAAGGCAAACAAGGAGAAGATGGTCACATTGACTAGGCATATCAATGAGCTATGGAGATGCTCATCAATAGATATCAACGTGAATGAGTAGGGATTTCCATACAATTGATGCACTAGAGCTAAGAGTATGTGAAAGCTCTTAAATAAAACTAGTGGGTGTGCATCGAACTTGCTTGCTCACGAAGACCTAAGGCAATTTTGAGGAAGCCTATCATTGGAATATACAAGCCAAGTTATATAATGAAAATTTCCCACTCGCTATATGGTGGTGACAAAACGAGAGACTCTCAATCATGAAGATCATGGTGCTTAATATGCACAAGTGTGGAACGATAGTAGCATTGTCCCTTCTCTCTTTTTCTCTCATTTTTTTGCGGGCTCTTTGGCCTCTCTTTTTCAATAGATATCTAGCATGTTATAGACATCAATGGAAACATCATGCTAGCTATCTTATGATCATGCAATGGAAATGTAGAAGTGGTGGCACATGTCATGGTGGTAGTCGTATGGCAATATATCTCAGAATAGCTTTGAAAAAGCCATTGTAGGTAGGTATGGTGGCTGTTTTGAGGGAGGCTATATGGGTGGTTTTGTGCACCGGCGAAAATTGCACGACACTAAAGAAGATAGTGATGGTGGAAGATTAAAGTGCATATAAACCATCGACTCAACATTAGTCATGAAGAACTCATATACTTGTTGCAAAAGTTTTAGTAGTAATCGAAACAAAGCATTCAACGCATACTCCTAGGGGAAGGGTTGGTAGGTATAAACCATCGCGCGATCCCGACCGCCACACAAAGGATGACAATCATTAGACTAATCATGCTCAGACTTCATCACATAGCGGTTCACCATACGTGCATGCTACGGGAATCACTAACTTCAACACAAGTATTTCTAGATCCACAACACCTTACTAATATAACTTCAATATTACCACAACCACAACTCAAAACTAATTGAGATGAATCAAACTTCTCCAACTACTCAATGCACATGAAGGTGGAAGTTTTCATATCCCTTTGGATAACTACCCTTTTTGAGAATACTATCAAAGCATAGATCAACTACCAAGCCACACACCGTTGTGCTCTAAAATATATAAGTGAAGCACGTAGAGCAAAATCAACTAGCTCAAAAGATACAAGTGAAACACATGTGAGCTGAATTGTCTAACCAAAGGATATAAGTGAAGCTCGACAAAATCACGGTGAGTGCATGTCTCTCTCTCTAGGTGTGCAGCAAGGATGATTGTGACACAACAAAAATAAAAGACTCCTACGATACAAGACGCTCCAAGCAAAACACATAACATGTGGTGAATAAAAATATAGCCCCAAGTAACGTTACCGATGGATTGAAGACGAAAGAGGGGATGCCTTCCCGGGGCATCCCCAAGCTTAGGCTTTTACGACATCCTTGAATCAACTTGGGGTGTCTTGGGCATCCCCAAGCTTGAGATCTTGCGACTCTTTATCTTTTTGTCCATAAGAACTTCACCCGAAACTTGAAAACTTCACAACACGAAACTTAAACAGAAACTCGTGATTACATTAGTATAAGAAAGCAAACCACCACTTCCTTAGGTACTGTAGAAAACTTAAATTCTACTCATGTTGATGTTGGGTTACTGTATTTTCAATCTTCCATGGCTAATACCCCCCGATACTATCCATAGTTTCATCAAAATAAGCAACCAACTCAACAAAAACAGAATTTGTTAACAGCAGACCACTCTGTAGCAATCTGTATACTTCGTATACTTGTGGTACTTCAAAAATTCTGAAAAAATATGACAGTCTGAAGAATTTGCGTAGAAATCAGCAGAAAAAAAATCAACTAAAAAGCTCTTACAGAAAAAAAATGAAATTTCTTTTCGTGAGCAGAAAGTTTCTGTCTTTTCCAGCATGACCAAACGATCATCCCCAAGACTAATCATAACGGTTTTGCTTGGCACAAACGCAAAAAGAAACACAAAAAACACAATCATAGCAGAATTACGAAAGTGCGAAAAACACAAAACATAAAGAAAAATGATAGATTCGTTGGGTTGCCTCCCAATAAGCGCTATTGTTTAACGCCCTTAGCTAGGCAAAAGGTGATGGAATCACGTATAGTCATCTTTGGTGCTCAAACCATAAGTAGCGTGTTCATTTATCATCTTAAGATCTTCATATTTATTGGATGACACACCACTAGCTTTAGGAACAAAAACAGACTTGACGGTCTTTTTGAGAGTGAGATTTGGAGTATTTTGCACAGCGGCAAAAGCGGAACCCAAGTTGGTTATGACATCTTCTAGTTTGCCAATTCTAGGGGAATCATTAACTATAGGTTCCTTCTCCCTTAAATTTTTCAAGACCATTCCCACTTTGGATCGGTACTGAGTAATTTGATTGTGGATCTTTCTGTCCAAACCCTCAATAAGTTCAAGTGTGGCAATTTTGTTTTCAATTGCATCAAGCCTTTGCATCACGTGTCCAAGGTCAAGGTGGTTCCATTAACCATGAGCGGGGGTGAGCCTACCAAATTCATGATAGCTCCATAGGAGTCAACAGTATGGCTCCCCAAAAAATTCCCGCCTATGATGGTATCAAGGATATACCTATTCCAAGGAGAGATTCCAACATAAAAACTGCGAAGAAGAACGGTAGTGGATTGCTTACGAGTAGATCTACTTTGAGCATTGCAAATCATGTACCAAGCGTCCTTTAAATTTTCTTCCTCATTCTACCTGAAATTGAGAACTTCGTTCTCACGGGTATCGTTTGGAGTAGTGGGTCTAGCCATTGATGGACTATCCCACACACAAACGAGTAGGAAGTAAGCGAGTGAAGCAGGCAAAAGAGAACGGCAAAAAGGCAAAAGGAAACGGCAAAGGAGAAAGGCAAAAGGCAAAAGGAAACGGCAAGGGAGAAAGGCAAATGAAAACGGCAAATGTGAAGTGGGGGAGAGGAAAACGAGAGGCAACTGGCAAAAAAGGTAAATGCAAGAGATGAGTTTGTGACACCTACTTGGATAGATCTTGACTTGATCTCTCCTCCCCGGCAACGGCGCCAGAAATCCTTCTGCTATTGCGACAACAGACCTTCCCTGACAACGGCGCCAGGAATCTTGCTGCTACGGGCTAAGCCTATAGGGACTTCCTTGGCAAATATGCAAAGGATTTCCCCGCGGCCTTGGAGCCTTGCGTTGGTGTTCCCTTGAAGAGGAAAGGGTGATGTAGCACAGCGGTGGTAAGTATTTCCCTCAGTTTGAGAACCAAGGTATCAATCCAGTAGGAGGATCGCGTCAAGTCACAAGTACCTGCACAAACACAAAGAGCTTGCACCCAACGCTATGAAGGGGTTGTCAATCCCTTATAGATTGTTTGCAAAGTGAGAACTGAAAGCAAAGAGTAAACAAAGCAAAGTAAAAGTGAAAGTGGAGACGATAGTTGTGAATAGACCCGGGGGGCGTAGTGTTCACTAGTGGCTTCTCTCATGAAAGCAAGCAGACGGTGGGTGAACGAATTACTGTCGAGCAATTGATAGAACCGCGCAAAGTTGTGACGTTATCTAAGGCAATGATTATATCTATAGGCATCACGTCCAAAACAAAGTAGACCGATACTTTCTACATCTACTAATATTACTCCACACGTCGACCGCTGTCCAGCATGCATCTAGTGTATTAAGTTCATGAGAACGGAGTAACGCCGTAAGCAAGATGACATGATGTAGATGGACAATCTCATATCTACGATAAAAGCCCATCTTGTTACCCTTGATGGCAACAACATGATGCGTGCCTTGCTGCCCCTTCTTTTACAGGGAAAGGTCACCACACGGTATGAACCCAAAACCAAGCACTTCTCCCATTGCAAGAATTATAGATCTAGTCGGCCAAACAAAACCCAAGACTCGGAGAGACTTACAAGGATATCAAATCATGCATATAAGAAATCAGCAAAGACACAAATATAATTCATAGATAATCTGATCACAAATCCACAATTCATCGGATCTCGACAAACACACCGCCAAAGAGGATTACATCGGATAGATCTCCATGAAGATCATGGAGAACTTTGTATTGAAGATCCAAGAGAGAGAAGAAGCCATCTAGCTACTAACTACGGACCCGTAGGTCTGAAGTGGACTACTCATGAGTCATTGGAGAGGCGATGAAGTTGATGTAGAAGCCCTCGAACTCCAAAGTCCCCTCCGGCAGGGCACCGGGAAGGGTCTCCAAATGAGATCTCGCGAAAACGGAAGCTTGCGGCAGCGGAAAAGTGTTTTCGTGGATGCCGTGATTTTTTTTGCGATTTTAGGAAATTTATAGGCCAAAGAGCTAGGGCAGGGGAGCGCCACGGAGGCCACAAGCCTGGTTGCCGCGGGCCCCCTGGCCGCGGGCCCTCAAGCCTCCCGATCTTCTTCTGTTTTGCAAAAATTTATTTCGGGGATTTTATTCCGTTTGGACTCCGTCCGAGAATCATATCTGAAAAGAGTCAAAAACACAGAAAAAACTGGAACTGCCACTTGGCACTGAATTAATAAGTCAGTCCCAAAAAAGATATAAAAGGTATATAAAACATCCAAAGTGGACAAGATAACAGCGTGAAACCATAAAACACTATAGATACGTTTGAGACGTATCAGTCACTGACCAGTGGGTCCCACTGGTCAGGTTTGACTTTCAACGACCAGCTCACCTGCTGATGTCATGATCATGCAGTAAATCTAATTCTGGATTTATTGTAATTCTAGAATAATTGCAAAACTTTGGAAATTCATAGAAAATTGAATATAACTCCAAATCAGACAAATAATATATGCAAATTGATCAGAAAAATTCAATGAACACAATGATGCTACTTTCATGCATGAAAAATAAAGTTATAAAACAGCATTAGGTCAAATCAATTAAATGATTAAGATAAATATGCCATTTCAAATAATATTTGATTTTGGATTTCAAACCAGATGCAAACTAAGGTTTCACCAACCACATTGAAACATATCACCCTTCATTTCATGCCATGTTCGTGCAGCATGATTGTTGCATATGATTGTTATTGATTGTATGTTGTTATTCGATAGGCCCCTCCCCTTCGGATACGACTGATTATCCGACTGACGGATATCACCCCTCTGCTGAGCAACAAGGCAAGCAACCATTTTGATCATCCCGATAAATCCCATGTTCTCGCTCCTGCTCTTACTCATTGCATTAGGTCAAAATGCTTTCAATGCTTTTACCACATTAGTTGAACCCATTCCTTTGCATGACATGTCTTTATCACAGTAAATAGCTAAACATTGCAACCTAGCATACCTGATAGATGCTTGAGCCATGATGTGTCTTATCCTGCTATGCATGCTATGCTTAGAGTTGTGTAAGGTCTGTCATCTGGGTGATGAACATGATCGTGAGAATGTGTTTAGTTAATAAAGGTTGTGTGTTGAACCTGATTTGGTAAAGGTACCGATGAAAGGCTATGTGGGAGTACATGGCGGGTTGTTTCATTGGAACCGTCCTTAGGAACTGAGTTCCGTGTATGTAATCCAAGACTAGATACTACCACACGTTGGGATACTTAATTGACCCTCTCGACTTATTAATCGCCTAGTACTCGGTCCAGGAGTTGCAAGTAGTTTCTGGTGTTTATAGTCATGCTGGAGGCCGTGCATAGTGCTGACCTTAGAGGTGGACTATGATGCGGTAGGCAGTGGCACGGTGTACCAGGTGGCACCCGGATGGTGGGCTTGGGAACCCTGCGCACATCGTTTGGGGCCATGGCGGAAACCTCGGCCGGACTTCCGTGCAGGTTACCTAAGATAGGCTATAAACATGGACTAGGTATTAGTGTGGTTAACGGTCGTGGCCGACTCCCTCGCTGGGCTTCTGCTTGAAGGTTGCCAAGGTGCCTGACGTGCACATGGGGATAAGTGGCGAGAGCGTGTGTGAAGAAGTACACCCCTGCAGGGTTATGATCTATTCGAATAGTCGCGTCCGCGGATATGGACTACTTGGAAACATATGTTGTTCATAGACAACTATAATGGCTACTCATAAAATTGTCAAGATAAGTGTGAGTGTCGTGGATGGCATTTCCGTAGGGAGACGGAATGATTCCACGATGGAGTATTGTTGTGGTGTTAGTGGACTCGTGTGCGAGAAAACAAAGTGGTCAAAGCTATTTGAAAATGTAAGTTTGTCTATCCAAGAGTCAAATGATGGCTTTCTGCATGAAACCCCACAACTCCTTGTTGATACATTGCATGAGTAGATAGATTATCCTAAAGTCTTGCTGAGTACCTTTGTACTCACGTTTGCTTAATAACTTGTTGCAGAGGTTGCTAATGACCCTAATGGTGGGTTCTTTCTAGACGTTGACGACGACGAGTAGCTGGTGTCCCAGCTACGATCTGGCCCTAGGTTGGGTTTGTAGATAGTCAGGCCATGTGCCTTTATCTTTTCCAGCTGTCTGTACCCAGACAGTTTTAATCTTCCGTTGGCTTGTAAGACTTGTTTGAATGACTTGTGATGATGGGTCGTGAGACCCCTATCTGTGTAATATTATGTGTGGGGCTCTTCCGAGCCCTCTAAATAAAGTTGTATGAATATGGTTATGTTGTGATGCCATCGATGTATCTATGCATATCGGTATGCCATGCGTACGTGTGTTGTACTTGATATGTATGGGGTTCGAATACCTAGTCGTATGCCTTAGTAGCACTCCTTACGGGGAAATGCCCCTTTGTGATTCCACCGAGCCATGGTAGTTCGCTATTGCTCCGTACACATTGGTTGACCGGCATGTGTCCTTCTTAGCTGATGTGTCTGTCCCTTTGGGGAAATTTCACGCGATGTAATGGAGTCCTTGTAGCTTGCTACGACTCGTCTACACTCGTTGTTGAACGACACCTGCTTTGCTGGGTCATGTATGCATGTCCCTGTACGGAACTGCCACTTGGGTTTATAACTAGACATGTCGATCCGGGTTCTTTGACATTGGAATGCTAGCGACACAATTGCATACGCGAGTCAAAAGGCGCAAACGGTCCCGGCTAAGGTAAGGCTGCAGCCGTGTGGATAATCGTGCGTGAGACCGCAAAGAGATGTGATGTGTTACAGGCTGGATTCCTATGGCTTAGGATCGGGGTCCCGACAGCGGGACCCTCGAGGGTGATTCCTCTAATTCCACCTTGACTGATACATCGTTCGGGATCCAATGAGGGTGATACCTCAGATTCCCCCTGATGTTTCTACCACACAGTTACTTGACCATGTTACCGGGATCTTTGATGAATAGATGTTAGGCGGGTGGATTCCCGCGTGTTTGTGTCGATGGCTTAATTAAAATGATAATGGATTTGGGTATTTGATCTGGGGTCGGAGACCCTTTCGCACTAACCGGCTACGCGGGAAGAATTATGGGTACTCGACGTCGCGGTATCAGCCGAAGCTCTTCAAACGTCAGCGATGGAGCGGCGCGCGCCCGAGTGGTCCCGAGATGCATCGCTCTTGTATTAAGGGGTGCTAGGACGGACATTGGCGTCCCACGCATCATGTAGGAGCGCGGAGGGAAAGTGGGCCCACGAACCCTTTGTGCTTAGGAGTTAGACCGGCGGGCTGGTCTCTCTGCTCAGCTTAGGTGGGGCTGCGACGTGTCGATATTCCGAGGCCGGGCATGACCCAAAAAAGTGTGTCCGTCCAGAGTGTTATCGAGCGTGATGGGAAACTTGGTGCACCCCTGCAGGGATGGAAATTAACTATTCGGATAGTCGTGTCCATGGTTACATGACGACTTGGAGTTGTGCCCTGATCTTATACAACTACAATTGTTACTTAACTGCAATAGTTGCCCCGGGATTGCTTCCTCGCAGGGAGTCGAGAAGGATCTCTGGGCGTGACCTCATATTAATATTGCTGCAACAATATGACTACAATATTTGTGTTACCTTGCTCTACTCTCGTCTATTGCTGCAAGACCCTGAAGATGCTAGTCTTCGACAGGACTAGGCCTTCTCTCTATTCTCGCATTGCTGCAGTCACTCCACATATAAACCCCCCTTCTTTGATACTGATGCATACTTAGTATAGTTCTGATGTAAGTCTTGCGAGTACTTTGGATGAGTGTTGCTTTGATCCCCCCTTGTCCCCTCGATCCGTTGTTGCGACCAGATGATGGAGTCCAGGAGATGGAGTTTCCTGCCGACGCCTGCCACCCCAATGGTGATTTGTTCGTGGAGGCCGCTGAAGACCAGGAGTAGTTAGGAGGTTCCCAGGCAGGAGGCCTCGCCTCGTTCGATCGTGTTTTGTTTGTGCTAGCCTTCTCTAAGGCATCTCATGTTTAATGTCTGTACTCAGATATTTTTTGCTTCCGCTGACTCGTGTGCTTCGAGCTTCTGTATTCTAGCCTCGAGGCCCCTGGCTTGTAATATGAAGCTTGTATTGTTTTATTTGTGTCTAGAGTTGTGTTGTGATATCTTCCCGTGAGTCCTTGAGTTTGATCGTATGCATTTGCGTGTATGATTAGCGTACGATTAAATCGAGGGCGTCACAGCATCCAAAGAGGATGGAGCAAGATTCTCAATTGCAGGAAGAAGACATTGTAAGCTCCCCAAAGAAGAAGAAACACAAGGAGGCTGACAACTCCAATGATCCCATAATTGATGAAGAACCTATTGTTGATCCTAATAGTATATCTATTTCCGATGCTGAAACTAAAGATGGTGCTGAACCTGATAAAGATAATGAGAAGATTGATCCTCCTGAGATACGAGAAGAAGAAGCACCAGAGAAGCGCAAAAGATATACCACAGAAGATTTTGTTGCAAGAAAACAAGGGAAGGAAAGAGAACCATGGGTAGAAAAATCAATGCCCTTTCCAGGTAAGTCTTTCAAAACTAAAGAAGAAGAGCATTACAATAAATTTTGTGAATGGATGAAACCTCTTTTTCTTCAAATTCCTTTGACTGATGCTAAAGCTGCCTCCGTACTCAAGGTATATGAAAGATATTGTTACTAACAAAAGAAAAGTTCCTAATGAGGCAATATCTACTATGCTTGCTAATTACTCTTTCAGTGGCAAGATTCCTGAGAAGCTTGGTGATCCAGGTATACCCACCATTCATTGCTCCATAAAAAATAATAATGTGAGAACTGCTTTATGTGATCTTGGTGCAGGAGTGAGTGTTATGCCTTTCTCTCTTTACAAAAGGCTATGTCTTGATAAACTAATCCCTACAGATATCTCTCTTCAAATGGTTGATAAGTCAACAGTCGTTCTTGTTCGTATTTGTGAGGATGTTCCCGTTGAAGTTGCTAATTGCTTGATCCTTACTGACTTTGTTGTGCTTGACATGCCCAAGGATGGGAGCATGTCTATTATTCTTGGTAGACCTTTCCTTAACACCGTAGGTGCTATTATTGATTGCAATAAAGGAAAGGTGACCTTCAATGTTAATGAGAAGGAGCACACGGTATATTTTCCGAAGAAGATTGATAAAAGGCATGGCCTTAATTCTATTGAGAATATTGAGATCGTGAAGGTTGGAGAGTGGGATTGTCCTCTACATGTGCACCACAAATACAAAACCATTATGGTGGAGACAATATCCATTGAGATAAAGGTACCGTGATTGCTTTATGAGAAGTGAAACTTTTTGCTCAATATAACACCTATTTGGTAGTGACACTTGATCAACCTTGCTAACAAATATGTTTTATATGAGTAAAAAGAGAAGCTTGTTATTTTTTTCATTTCCTTTATCTTTCTTTCTCCTTGTTGTACCAAAGTTTTATGTTTTTGAAACTTCATATGTTTAACTATTTTTTCGAGCTTACCGGAAGTTTTGCAGCTTTTAGTATTTCGAAAAAAATTCAAAACAGAAGTTTCCAGATAATTCAAAATAAAAATTTCCTTCAAAAAAGTGACGCAGGGGCACGTGGGGCCAGCCAAGGGGGCACCCTCTGTCCAGGTGGCCAGTTGGTGCGGCCTGCCCCCTAGCAGCGCCACCAAGTTTCCTGGGCCCACCTGGGCCCCTTTCCAGGTACTTCTTCCTCCCTTCTCTCTCTCTCACTCCAAAAATCCTGATTTTTCTACTGGAGCTCGAGTTCTTGCTGTTCTTGGTGGAAAATTTCGATCTCTCTCTACAACCCACTATTTGCATAGAGAATTTGAGCATTTGCTCCCTGGTATGTGACTCCTCCACTCGTCCAATTAAAATTTTGATTGGTGGTCTTATTTGTGAGTATTTAGGAGCTCTTGGTGTTGTTCATATGAGCTTGCTTATATGCCTAGAAATTTATTTGTGAAGTTTTGATGCAAGTTTATGCATAAGGGGAGTGAGTAGAATAGTTTGCTCCAACTCATTTTTGCTTAAACCTCCATTTTTGTGGTGAACCAAAAATTTCAGAAATGAGCTTGTTTGGAAAGGTAAAGGGATGGCTTGGGAAAAAGAGACCCGAGCCTACCGATAGATTAACTAGAGCTGCAACTTCATCCTCTACTGTGAGGACAACTTACAATGATGATATCGTGCCACCGGAGTTGTTCCACAAGACGGACACGACACGTGCCATGGCATACCTGTGTTTAGATTTTCTTATGGCGGCATGTATTAAGGATGAGTTTGATAACCTCTGTGCAGCTGCAGGTTTGACACACCTTGTGACACAACGTGTGCAACAATATCCAAAACTCACTTATTATTTTGTCAACTGGTTTAGATATAATGATACAACTTCCATGATTTAATTCGTATTATATGAGGATGTCTTTACCATGTCTTTGGCAGAATTTTGTGATATTATAGGTGTCCGGAATGTCGGGAAGACGACCAAAATGAACGTTCAGCCATACGAGCTGAAATCCCTATTCACTTCCCTTTGCAGTAAGGACCTGCAAGAAACTCACTTGGGGGAGATCTCCAGCATCTTGTTTCCCCACATCGGGTATTTTGCATATTATATTGCTCGAGGGGTGTTAGCTCGTGACAACATGAGCAACATTTTGGCTCCGGATCTCGCTATCTTGGCAGTCGCCCTCTTAGGAGATATCACGTATAATATTGATTCTCTGATTGCTCGTCGCCTCGTTGCTAACAGCGGCAAAGGGCCTCACTTTAGTGGCATTTATGCCACGCTTATCCTCGAGCACCTTGGGCGCACTGTATGTGCGGATGATGTGCCTTTTTCATTCATAAGCTTTGATCTTACCGCTATGAAGAGGCATGAGTTTGTTACTAGGACTTCTGAGTTTGGTAACCTTGTTTATATTATGAGATTTGGCGAGCTTACTACTCACGAGATCCGTCTACCTACACCACTTTTATTTTATCACACTAGCACGAACGGATGGTCTTTCACCTCGACGGAGCTAGACGAGTTCGTGATCCAGCAGCAGTTCCACAACCCCATGGAGGAGATTGTTCCCGAGGAAGAAGAACCTTCTCCTTGGGAGGCCAGCTGGGCATCAGTGTACGCGCCCGAGGCTTCGTATGATTATTGGAGCCACCAGTACCACTCCGGAGCCGGAGGAAGCTCCTGGAGCCCGCAGTAGCCGAGCTCAACTTAGGCCAAAAGCCTAAGCTTGGGGGAGTATGTATCCTTCTCCCCTTCCATTGTATCATCCGTAGTTTCCTTTTAAAGTCTTTTTAGAGTTTTTGCATGTTCTCTCTTTGCAACAACAACAAAAATATTTCTCTTTTCTTTTGCTTTCATTTAACCTTTGGAAAACCCAAAAAGATTTTTTTTCTTTCTTTAGTTTTCTTTGTTCGCAAAGTTCAGCTCACGTCCATGGTTGCAATTGCGCTTGATTATATTTTTCTACGTTCGATCGTGCAAGTGATGATGCAATAATGACGAAGATCGACGGAAAGAATGCAACAAGGAAAGCCGGTATGAACTCTATTTGTTTCTACTTTTGTACATATGCATGTACTTATGATCTAGAGACCAGCATGTAGCGACATAGTGCTATGATTACAATGCTTTACCAGTAGTTCATGCTTTCTTTGTGACTAGTCTCAAATAGATGGAGTGCATAATGTGTTATTGAAATGATTTGCATGCATTGCGTTGTTCATGGTTTGCCATATTAGAGTGGTATTTCCATTCGGAGAGTTTTTGTATTGACTTGGCACATGCTTACACATGTTTATGACTAGAAGTCTATCAAGCCTTGACGATCTTTTATTTCAGAATAGTTATATCGCTTTCATGGACGATTCAATGTTGCTTTGTCGCTCTACATGATTATGACCGTTATTGCTCTCTAGTTGGTTGCTTCCCCATCTTCTGCTAGCCTTCGCCTGCACTAAGCGGACTGACTGCTTGTGCACCCAAAATCCTTAAAACCAGTTGCTCCATATGAGTCCACCATATCTACCTATATGTCGTATTTATGTATCGTCCTAAGTAAATTTGCATGTGACGTATTCTAAATTTTCAAACAAATATTCTGTTTTGTATGCCCGAATCTCTCATGTAGTGACTAGGGGCTATCAGTATCTTCCAATGTAAGTAGGTTATTCTCAAGATATGTGTTGATTCACTATCGTTCACGAGAAAGTAGCTAGTAACCCGGATGGCCAGTTCCATGCTCAGAGTCAAATCAACTTTAATAAAACAAAACTCCCCCAGGATTGTTGTTTGAATGGACGGTACCCGTGGATTCGGCTCGCCGTGGAGTGTGATCGATTGGTGGATGGGGAGTTAAAACTTTACTTTTCTGTTTTGGAACCGCCTATAATGTATTTAGCATGGAAGATATTGAGATCTTTTAGTTGTTACGTTGACAATGAAAGCATGCCATTCAAAATGTTGATTTATCTCTGTTTTAAAGCTCAAGCTATAGCACCTCTGCAAATCAATGCTTCCCTCTGTGAAGGGCCTATCTATTTTACTTTTATGTTGAGTCGTCCTCTTCTTATAAAAGCACCAACTATAGAGAGCATAATTGTCATTCTGAGTTTAATGTGCATTGTCCCAAAGCACCACATTGTCGTCTACATGATTGTGATATTGCTTATTCTGAAATATTTATTTCTAGTCTCCTTTAATAGTCCGAAGGAGCGTCTGCATTTATGTTTTGCTTCACTCATGGGGGCTAATGAAATATCACTCTAGTATATCAAAGTCATGTGCATTGTGACCTCATTATGATTTTGAGTTACATATTATTCTTTATTAGTTGTTTGAAACTCTTCACATGTTTGCATGATTGCTTTGTGTATTGTTTTTGTAGCATTACTGCAATACTTGTTGGGCTTGTTCGTAGTGCATGCTTATATACATCTGATGAAACAAAAGAGTTTGTCAAAGTTTTATTTGTCGCGTTCAGTTCGTTAAACTGAATTGCTTGAGGACAAGCAATATGCTAAGCTTGGGGGAGTTGATACGTCTCAAACGTATCGACTTATCCAAACACTTTTGCTATTGTTTTGGCCTCATTCTTGCATGATTTGAATGAAACTAACCCTGACTGATGATGTTTTCAGCAGAGCTGCCTGTATGGTTTTCTTGTGTGCACGAAAATGAATATTTAAACGCCTCGGAAAAATCCCATAAAAATAGAGAAAATCCACGCACCGGGAGGGACCATGGGCGAGAAGATGGGCCAGAGGGGAGCCACAGGGCCCCTAGGCGACCTGCGGGCTGCGCCGGGAGGCCGCCTGGGCGGGACTCACCCCCTCTGGTGCCCTACTTTGGCTCCTATTTTACCCGTGACAAGGAAAATTCCAGAACAGAAGTCGTTTTGCAAGTTCTCGACGCAGATCCGCCGCCACCCTCGGTTCTTCTTCGGGAGAGCTAATCTAGATGATGTTTTGGCCTCAGAGAGGGGAAATCGTCGCCATCGTCATCACCATCACCACTCCATCATCCTTCCATGGCTTCTCCCATCATGCATGAGGAATTCCCTGTTGTATGTGAAGGGGATGGGAGAGATTGGATGAGTTAAATCATGTAATAGTTTGTCGGATTGTTGGGGGCTTGTTCCCTATCATCTACTATGGTGTTTATCATCTTTGCTACTACTTGTTACTCTTAATGCTTGTCACTTTGGGCCCGAGTGCCATCATTTCAGATCTGAATTCATTATGTTTTCATGAATATACTTTTGTTCTAGATCCTATCTATGAGTAGTATGCACCTATTACAGTCCGGAGCCGACGATCCCAATGGTGACAACTTGGGACACCAAAGGGGATAGGCTATAGTTTGAGGATTCCATGTATCCATTGATTGTTAATGCTTTGTTCCGATGGTCTTTGATAGGAGCACCTTAATATCCATAAGTTCCTTTTGTCCCCGTTGATAGCGGGATGGTAGGATAAAATATGTTGTGCAAGTTCTTACTGCAAGCACGCACAACTACCTCGGGATACATGCCTAATGTTTGATATATGCCTAGATGATCATTACTTTTCTATGTGCCTTGACCCAAGTTAAATACATGATATCTCTCATCCATGACCAACCATCCATCTCCTTAGCCTACAGTGTTTTAATCCTGCTAGTCACAAGTTACTTTACTTTCATCGTTTTACTTTTGTTGCTTTGCCACTATTATTTCCGTTGCCACCATCACTTCCATATCACCGTTGCTACTAATATTGCATTGCCAAGCAAGTATCTTTCAGGTGCGGTTGAATTGACAACTCAAATGTTAAAGCTTATAAATATTCTCTGGCTCCCCTTGTGTCAAATCAATAAATTGGGTTAACTTACCCGCAAAGACTGTTGCGATCCCCTACACTTGTGGGTTATCACCGGGCACCGGAGGAATGTCGTGTGTATATAAAACGTCACAACGGAAATGGGTGACTATAAAGGTGCTCTACACGTATCTCCGAAGGTGTCTGTTGGGTTGGCGTGAATCGAGACTGGGATTTGTCACTCCGAATGACGGAGAGGCATATCTCGGGCCCAATCGGTAATACAACATCACAAGATGCTTGCAAGTAATGTGACTAACGAGTTAGTCATGGGATCTTGTATTACGGAATGAGTAAATATACTTGCCGGTAACGAGATTGAACTAGGTATGCAGATACCGACGATCGAATCTCGGACAAGTAACATACCGATGGACAAAGGGAACACTATACGGGATTGATTGAATCCTTGAAATCATGGTTCGACCGATAAAGATCTTCTTATAATATGTAGGAGCCAATATGGACATCCGGGTCCCGCTATTAGTTATTGAGGGGACAGTGGCTCGGTCATGTCTGCATAGTTCTCAAACCCGCACGGTCTGCACACTTAAGGTTAGATGGCGATCGAGTATTAATGAGTTATGTGTGGTGGTAAACGAAAGTTGTTCGGAATCCCGGATGAGATCCCGGACGTCATGAGGAGCTTTGTAATGATCCGGAGACAAAGATTGATATATAGGAAAGAGGTATTCGGGTTTCGAAAAGGTTTCGGGCGTTCCCGCTAATGTACGGGAGTGTCGAAAGGGTTCCGAGGGTCCATCGGGAGGGAACCACCCTTCCCGGGGGGGACATGGGTTGAGGAGGTGGCACACCAGCCCCTGGTGGGCTTGGCAGCCGACCCCAAGGGCCCATGCGCCTCAATGGTGGTAGGTGGGAGGAGTCCTCGAGGTGAATATCTGAGTTGCAAGTTCTGTATACATTTAAGACAGTGTGGAAATTGTTCACAACTCATGCCACTTGGAACACCATAGTGTGATGGTGTGTTCGAACGTCGTAGTCGCGCTCTATTGGATATGGTGCATACTATGATATCTCTTACTGAATTACCTCCATCGTTTTGGGGTTATGCATTAGAGACAACCACATTCACTTTAAATAGGGCACCATATAATTTCATTGAGATGACACCGTATGAACAATGGTTTGGCAAGAAACATAAGCTATCGTTTCTTAAAGTTTGGGGCTATGATGCTGATGTCAAAGGGCTTCAGCCTGATAAGCTCGAACCCAAAGCGGATAAATGCATCTTCATATGATACCCAAAACAGTTGGGTATGCCACCTATCTCAGATTCGAAAGCAAAGTGTTTGTTGTCGACAAACGGGTCATTTCTCGAGAAAGAGTTTCTCTTGAAAGAATTGAGTGGGAGGATGGTGGAACTTGATGAGGTTAGAAGGGTGCAGGAAGTTGTTCTTGTGGTACACCAGTTGAAGTGGAAGCTGATGATGGTGATCATAAAGCTTCGGATCAAGTTACTACCAAACCTCGTAGGTCGTCAAGGACACGTACTGCTCGAGAGTGGTACAGTAATCCTGTCTTGGAGGTCATGTTGTTGGACAACAATGAACCTACGAGCTATGGAGAAGCGATGGTGGACCCAGATTCTGACAAATGGATGAAGGCCATGAAATTCGAGCTAGGATCCATGTATCAAAACAAAGTGTGGACTTTGGAAGAACTACTTGATGGTCGTAAGGCTATTAAGTACTAATGGATCTTTAAAAGGAAGACAAACGACGATGGTAAATCTCACCATTTAGAAAGCTCGACTTGTCGCAAACAAGTTTCCGACAAGTTTAAGGAGTTGACTATGGTGAGACTTACTCACTCGTAGCTATGCTAAAAGTGTGCTCGAATTATGTTAGCAGTTGCTGCATTTTTCATTTATGAAATATGGTAGATGGGTGTCAAAACATTGTTTCCTTAACGGTTTCCTCAAGGAAAGGTTGTATGTGATACAACCGAAAGGTTTTGTTGATCCTAAGGATGCTAACAGGTATGCAAACTCCAGCGGTCCTTCTATGAACTGGAGCAAGCATCTCGGAGTTGGAATATACGCTTTGATGAAATGATCAAAGCTTTTGGGTTTATAAAAAGTTTATGAGAAACTTGTATTTACAAGAAAGTGAGTGGGAGCACTATAGAATTTATGATATTTATATGTGGTTGACATATTGTTGAACGAAAATGATGTAGAATTTCTGGAAAGCATATAGGGTTGTTTGAAAGGTATTTTTCAAAGGAAAACCTGGATTAAGCTACTTGAACATTGGGCATCAAGATCTATAGAGATAGATCAAGACACTTGATAAAACTTTCAATGAATACATACCTTGACAAGATTTCGAAGGAGTTCTTTCCTATATTGTAAGGTGTGAATTTGAGTAAGACTCAAAGCCTGACCACGGCAGAAGAAAGAGAAAGGACGAAGGTCGTCCCCTATGTCTTAGTCGTTGGCTCTATAGTATGCCATGTTGTGTATCGCACATGATGTGTGCCTTGCCATGAGTCTATCAAGGGGTTAAAGAGTGATATAGGAATGAATCACCGGACAACGCTCAAAATTGTACTTAGTAACTTGAGGACTAAGGAAATGTTTCTCAATTATGGAGGTGAAAAAAGAGTTCTTTGTAAAGGGTTACGTCGATGCAAGCTTTGACACCAATCCGGATGTGTGTGAGTAGAAAACCAGATTCGTATAGTTGAGCAATCATTTGGAATAGTTCCATATGGAGTGTGGTAGCAGCATCTATGATATGACATAGAGATTTGTAAAGCACACACGGATCTGCAAGGTTTAGACCCGTTGACTAAAACCTCTCTCACAAGCAAAACATGATTAAACCCCATAACTTATTGAGTGTGAATCACATGGTGATGTGAACTAGATTATTGACTCTAGTGCAGGTAGGAGACTGTTGAAAATATGTCATAGAGGCAATAATAAATTGGTTATTATTATATTTCCTTGTTCATGATAGTCATTTATTATCTAGGTTATAATTGTATTGATTGGAAACTCAAATACATGTGTGGATAAATAGAGAAACACAATGTGCCTAGTGAGCCTCTAATGGACTAGCTCGTTGATCAAAGATGGTCGAGGTTTCCTAACCATAGACATGAGTTGTCATTTGATAATGGGATCACATCATTAGGAGAATGATGTGATGGACAAGACCCAAACTATGAATGTAACATATGACCGTGTTAGTTTATTGCTAATGTTTTCTACATGACAAGTATTTGTTTCTATAACCATGAGATCATGGAACTCCCGGGCACCGGAGGAATGCCTTGTGTGTATCAAACATCACAACGTAACTGCGTGACTATAAAGGTGCTCTACAGGTATCCCCGAAGGTGCGTGTTGGGTTGGCATGAATCGAGACTGGGATTTGTCACTCCGTATGACGGAAAGATATCTCTAGGGCACACTCAGTAATACAACATCACAAGAAGCTTGCAAGCAATGTGATTAAGTAGTTATTCACAAGATCTTGTATTATGGAACGAGTAAAGAGACTTTCCGATAACGAGATTGAACTAGGTATGAATATATCGACGATCGAAACTCGGGCAAGTAACATACCGATAGATCGAACCCGCAGGGTCTACACACTTAAGGTTCGATGGCGATTGGGTATTAATGAGTTATGTGTGGTGGTAACCTAAAGTTGTTCGAAGTCTCGTATAAGATCTCAGACGTCACGAGGAGCTCTAGAATGGTGCGGAGACAAAGATTGATATATAGGACAGAGGTATTCGGGTTCCGGAAAGGTTTTGGGCGTTCCTCGTAATGTACCGGAGTGCCGAAAGGGTTCCGGGGGGTCCACCGGAGGGGCCCACCCTTCCCGGTGGGCACATGGGCTAAGGAGGTGCCGCATCAGCCCTGGTGGGCTGGTTAGCCGGCCCAAGGGCCCATGCTCCCCAATGGTGGTAGGTGGGAGGAGTCCTAGAGGAGAGGGACTCCTCCCTAAGGGTGCGCCCCACCTCCCTTGTAGGAAGTGGACACCTCTTGGACGCCAGCCCTAGGGGAAACCCTAGGGCGCCACGCCTCCTCCCTTCCTCCTATATATAGTGGAGAAGAGAAAGGGCAACCGTGACACAAGCCACGGCGCAGCCTCTCTCTCTCCCTCTAGATTATCTCCATCTCTAGATATTCCAGTAGTGCTTGGCGAAGCTCTTGCGGGACAACTACACCACCACCATCATCACGCCATCACGCTAACGAATCACTCATCTACCTCTCCACCCACGCTTGCTGGATCAAGGAGGCGGAGAATGTCATCAAGTTGTACGTGTGCTGAACGTGGAGGTGTCGTCCGTTCGACGCTAGATCGGGACGGGTCATGATGGGATCGCGGGACGGATTGCGATTTGGATTGCGAAGACGTTCGTCTAAATCAACCGCATTATATACACTTCCGCTTAGCAATCTACAAGGGTATGTATATGCACCCCCCCTCTCATAGATGTTAGTCTCCATAGATTGATCTTGGTGAGCGTATGAATTGTTTTATTTCCCAGGCGACGTTCCCCATCACGAGTCGCCACTCCTACCGCCAAATGACCCTACAAAATGCCACCACATGAAACCCTTGAACTTAAGGAAGAAATCGAAAAATCTCTTCGATGTGGATTCATTCATCCAAGTTCGTCTGCTTGGGGATCACCTTCTCTCTTTGTTAAGAAGAAGGATGGAACGAATTGTTTGGTCCAAGATTATTGTCCTGTCAATCAGACCTCTATTCAGAACAAGTATCCTCTTCCTCGGATAAATGAACTGTATGATCAGCTTGTTAGTTCCTCAGTCTTCTCTAAACTTGACTTGAGGTTGGGATACCACCAAATCCGTCTTCGCGAAGAGGATATCCCCAAAACTGCCTTCGTTACTCATTATGGTTCATACGAGTACACTCTCATGTCCTTCGGCTTGAGCAATGCTCGAGCGACATTCTCTCATGCGATGAATTATATCTTCATGGACCACCTCGACAAATTAGTTGTGGTTTATCTGTATGATATCCTTATATACTCCAAGAATAAAGAAGAGCATACTGAACATCTTCGTCTTGTACTTGATTAGCTTTGGGAGCATCACCTTTATGCCAAGTATTCCAAGTGTGAATTCTGGTTGGACGAAGTGACCTACCTTGGTCATGTGATCTCCAATGATGGTATTGCGGTCAACCCTGAACGAGTTCAAGCTATTCTTAATTGGACTCCCCAGAAGAATGCCAAGCAAGTTAGAAGTTTTCTCGGACTCGCCAACTATCGTCATCGTTTTATCAAGAACTTCTCAAAGATTGCAAATCCCTTGACCAATCTGCTTCATAAAGGTGTTAAGTATGAGTGGACAGATAAATGCCAGGAAAGTTTCCAAGCACTCAAGGGCAAACTGACATCTACTCCTGTACTTCCTCCTCCGGATACTAAAAAGGATTTCGTCATATATTGTGACGCTTCTCGTCAAGGAATAGGTTGTGTCCTAATGCAAGAGCGCAAAGTGATTGCTTATGCCTCTCATTAGTTGCGTGCTCATGAAGAGGACTATCCAATTCATGACCTTGAACTTGCTGCAGTACTACATGCACTCGAAGAGTGGCGGCATTACCTTCTTCGTAACCGTTGCGAGATCTTCACCGGTCACCAAAGTCTGAAGTACCAATTTACTCAGCCGGATCTAAACCTCCGTCAACACAGATGAATGGAGTGCATAGCATACTTCAACTTCGGTATTTCTTATACACATGGCAAGGCTAATCTAATGGATGATGCCTTGAGTCAGAAGTCATACTGCAACCACCTCCAGGTTCCTAAGGTTCACCCCCCTCTTTAAGGAGAATTTCACAAGCTGAACCTCCATATTGTTCCTCAGGGTTATCTTGCTCCCCCTCGTGAAGACTTTCACTAGATGAACCTCTGTGTTGTCAACCGGGGTTCTCTTAATAACCTCGTTGCTGAACAAGATCTCGTGGGCTGCATCAAAACTATTCAGCACTATGACAATGATGTAGAAAATATTAAAGGCTATCTGGCAGAAGGTAAACCCTCTTGCTTCATTGTTGCTAGTGATGGTGCCTTGTACTTCAAGGGTCGCATATTCCTTCCAAGTAAGAGAGAAAATCTGAATATGACTGGAAGGGTGATGAAAGAAGCTCATGATACACCAATGTCGATTCACCCGGGTAGTACCAAGATGTATCAATACATCCGCCAAAGATTTTGTTGGTCAAATATGAAACAAGACATTGAATGCTATGTTGCAGAATGTGACATTTTCCGTCAAATCAAAGAAGAACATCAAAGGCATGTTGGAACTTTGCAACCTATCTCTATTCCTGAATGGAAATGGGGCCATGTCAAAATGAACTTTGTCACTGGTTTTCCCACATCGCAGAAAGGTAATGGTGCTATTATTGTCGTCATTGACCGACTGTCTAAAGTTGCACATTTTCTAGCCGTCGAGAAAACAATCAGCGCTAGTCAGCTGGCAGAACTATATATGTCCAGAATTGTCTCACTCCACGGTATTCCGTTGGTAACCGTGGCAGCTTATTCACTTCAAAATTCTGGGAAAGTTTCCACAAGGCCATTGGAACTCATCTATCCTTTAGCACCGCTTTCCATCCTCAACCCCAAGGAAAATTTGAACGAGTCAACTAAATTCACAAAGATATGCTTCGAGCTTGTCTCATTTATTTCGGCAAGAAATCGGAGGAATCTTTCCCGTACACCGAGTTATCCAACAACAATAGCTATCAAGCTAGTACAAATATGGCCCCTTTGAAGTGTTGTATGGATGAAGGTGTCGAACTCCTCTGAATTAGTCAGAAACTGGGGAACGGTCAATCTTTGGCCGAGATATTATCTGACATGCCAAAGACCAAGTCCGCGTTATTCGTGAGAAATTGAACGCTGCTCAGTCTCGTCAGAAATATCAGTATGACCGTCATCATCAAGATATGGTCTATCAACCTGGCAAAAAGGCTTATCTTCGAGTCACACCAATGAGAGGTGCACACCGCTTTGGATAAAGGGCAAGCTAGCTCCTCTCTATATTGGTCCATTCACTATTCTCGAAAGGCGTGGAAAAGTGGCATATCAGTTGGAGCTACCGTCGAACCTTTCTCACGTTCACGATGTCTTCCATGTTTCACACCTCCGCCGCTGCTTCAAGGATCCCGTGTGATATGTGGATCATGATATGCTTGAGCTTCAACAAGACCTTTCTTATAAAGATCATCTAGTCCACATTCTCGATCAGACTGAACATTAGACTCGATATAAGGTTACCAAGTTCCTTAAAGTATAGTGGTCAAATCATTCTAAAGATGAAACCACTTGGGAACGCGAGGATCATCTTCGTGATGAATACCATGAGCTCTTTTCTTCTACCTCTTAAATCCCGGGACGACAATTTCTTGTAGTAGGGGAGAGTTGTGACATCCCTGGATTAAGCTACAGTAATCAATGTAATTAAGCTACGTTGATGGCCAAGATTAAGCTTGATGCTTTTGTTAAACAGTGCTTTATCAAACTTTGGATCATATCTCCTTTCAAATTCCTGTTCAAATTTAAAATTCAAGTAATAAGTGGAAATAATATTTTGTCAAACATGAAAACTAAAATCATGTTTGGATTGCCAATATTCACATGGTAATTATAAAATCAAAAACCATATTTTATCAAGTATTGTGGTGCCCCAAAATAATTAAAACAGAGGCCAATTCATTTACTAAATGCCCTATTGAATTATGTAGTTTTCTGATAAATTCCAAATAGCCCCAAACTGTTTGTGACCCTGTCAAATATTACAACATTAATATTTGGCCAAGTGGCACAGGTTATAAAAGTGCACTCGTGCAAAAAATGAATAAAACAGAAAAATAAAAAGAAAAAAGTTAAAGAAAATAAGAAAAAGAAAAGAAGAAAAAGGAAAAAAGAAAACCCCCTTTCCCCCTGGGCCATGACCCATTCCCCCAGGCCAACCCATCTCCCCCTTCCCCCGCAACCTATATAAGGGGGCCGACCCCGTGCCCTAATCCATTTCTCCCCCTCCCCCTCCTCACCCCGACTCGGCGGCACCCCTTCCCCGTGCGCCCCCGACGCCCCACACCACCCCGACGCCCTCGCCAGTGTTGACAGACGCTGCCGCGCCTTCCCCAACCCCTCCCCGTCGGCCTCCTCGCGCCTCGCCGACCCATTCCCTCCTCAACGTTGGTGAGGCCATGGGCCTCCCCTTCCCTCTCTCCTCTCTACCCGTGTGCACCTCCCCTCTCCTTGCCGCGTCGGTCGTCGCATGACGCCACACCTACCTCGCTCCCCTGTGCCACCTCGGCTCGCTCCGGTTGCCCCACTGGCCCAAGGCCCCACTCCCGTGCCTCGCCTCGCACGCGCCTCCGGCCGCTGCCACCGTGTCACCATGCTCCTCCTGCATGCTCCGCTCAACGGGCCTTCCTCCTGCCACCGCTGGCCGTCGCACCCCGACCATGGCCTCGCCCCCCCCCCCCACGGCCGCTGGTGCCTGAGTCATGTGTGCCTGTGGGCATAGCCGGATGAGCTGGCTAGGCCACTGTCTAGTGGGGCCTACCCCGCTGACTTTTGGGGCCCGCGCCCATGTAAACAAAAAAAGTACAATAATAAAATAAAATAAAAAATAGGTAATAATAATAATAATAATTAAAGGACTTAATTAACCTTTGATTAAACTCTTTAATTAATTATAGTAATTAAAGTCACTGACATGTGGGACGCCCTCCTAATTAACCTAATTAACTTAAAATAAAATCTGTTAAAACCTTGTGTCTATGACAGATGGGTCCCACAGGTCAGGGTTGACGAGTCAACTGCATCGTTGACTCCTCGTGTTATGTTGACATCATAATAGCCTTTTCTATTAATTTTAATCTATTAATTTCGGAATATTTATAAAAGTTTAAAAATTAATATAAATTAATTTATAACTCGGAGAAAATACTTCGTACATGAAAGTTGCTTAGAAAAACAAGATGAAGCCGAATGCCCTGTCCGTTCGTGTGTCACATGCCCTTAGCATGACGAACATGGATATTTTGGCATTAGCATCACTTGTCCCGTAGTAGCCAGAGACCCGGGAAATATCCTGGCATATTTTTCTGCTCCATCCATGACATGTAGTATTGCATTAGCTCATGCCTAGCACTTCATATTGCCATGTCATGCATCGTGATGCACATGTTTGCCTTTATTTATTTGTTTCTCCCCTCTATTCTCTCCGATAGACACCGAAGCTCACGTTGCTGACGGGTACGACTACCCCCCTAATGACCAACCTTTTGTTGCAGAGGAACAAGACAAGAAATCCCCTCTTGCAGTCCCAGTTGTCCCTGTCTTATCATCGAAGACTCGATCAACTGATCGACGAGCTATGACCCGTCACATCACTTCACACCCCCCTTAGTTGTGCGACTCTGTAGAGCTACTATTGAGTACAGAGGGTGACACCTCATTTTGTACTCCTGATGTTAGCTCTGTAGTGAAGTTAACCAAATGTGGATTTCGGAGGGTGAGTCCTCCTTCACCACTTCCGATAACGACTCTGTCATGCAACCCCTCAAGCGTGGACCATCGAGGGTGATTCCTCCCTGGTCACCTTGACGGTTACATTGCTGGGAATCCATCAAGGGTGATACCTCAGATTGTTGTGATGTCACAACCACACGGTTACCTGACCTTACCACTCGAAACATGATGAAAGGTGTGTTGCGGGTGGATTCCCGCGTGATTGTGATGATGCATGGCCGGGCATTCTTGGCCATTTCTACACATCCTCGAGATGGGGCGACGGGATCACATATCATGGATTGTTGATCGTCGCTGCAAGTTAATTAAAACGTTAATGGGATTTGGGTATTTGATGTGAGTTGGTCGATTGACCTTTTCGCACTAACCTTCACGCGGAGACAATGATGTGCACTGAGCGTCGTAGTATCAGCCGAAGCTTTTCGAATGTCATCAATGGAGCGACGTGCGCCCGAGTGGTCTGCGTAAGCATTGATCCTGTATTAGAGGTTCCAAGACTGACCTCGGCCGCCCACACATCATGCAGGAGTACAAAGGGTGATGGGCCCATGACCCGTGTGTGCTTAGGATTTAGGGATGCGACATGTTGATCTTCCGAGGCCGGGCGTGACCCAGGAAAGTGTGTCCGACCAGAGTTGATCGAGCGTGTTGGGAAATGTGGTGGACCCCTGCAGGGATGAAATTAACTATTCGAATAGCCATGTCCACGGTAACATGATGACTTAGAATTGTATCCCGATATAATACAACTAGAACCGTGACTTAACTGGAATGTTTGGCTCCGAGATTGCTTCCTTGCAGGGAGTCGAGGAAGGATCGTTAGGTGTGACTTAATTAAATTTGCTGCAATAATATGACTATAATTGTATTACTGATTTGTACTCTTCTAATGCCGCAAGACACTAAAGATGCTAGTATTTGATAGGACTAGACTTTCTGTCTCTTCTTGCATTGCTACAGTCAGTCCAGATATAGCCCCATTCCTTTGATATTGATGCATACTTAGCATAGTTCTGATGTGAGTATTGCAAGTACTTTGTATGATTACTCACCGTTGCTTTGCTCCTTATTTTCTTCTTGATACGATTGTCGTGATCAGATGACGGAGCCCAGGAGATGGCTTATCCCGCCGACGACGTCTACTACCCCGATGGAGCCTACTACTACGTGGAGGTCGCTCACGACCAGGATTAGTTTAGGACGTTCCCAGGCAGGAGGCCTCGCCTCTTTCGATTGATGTATCTTTTGTGCTAGCTTTTTCTAAGGCACAAACTTGTTGATTTATATCTGTACTCAGATATTATTTGCTTCCATTGACTTGTATGATTCCGAGCTTATGTATTCGAGCCCTCGAGGGCCCTGGCTTGCAATATGAAGCTTGTATGACTTTACTTTATGTTTCGTGTTGTGTTGTGATATTGATTTGTGAGTCCTTGAGCTTGATCGTACGCATTTGCGTGAATAATTAGCGTATGATCAAATCAAAGACGTCACACCGCCATCCTTGGATTTCAAATAACGTGTCACAAAAATAATAAGGAAGAGAAAAGCGTGAGAAAGAATCAAGGAAGGAAGAGAACGAGGTAGGCTAATTAATGGTGGGCTAATTAAAACGTACTATAATTATGACTGAGTATATGGTAATTTCTAAGAGACGTGCATGGCAATGGCGCATATAATTATGATTGCATAATTATAATATTAGAATGGTGAGCTAATTAAACGAGGTAAACAACATTCATAGTTCTATTCCATGCCGATCAATTCTAGTGACAGACATATCAAGGTCAAGCCACATTACCCAGTTTGCAACCAAGGGCCGGAGAACGTCCGCCATCTCCTATTTGAATGTCCTGTAGTGGTTCAGGTTTAGAAACTCCTTGGAGTGTTGGATGTGATAAAGTCTCGATTATAGATGAACTTGTGTGGCGAGGCAGTGGTTGAATTCCTTCTAAGCTTACCAGATAATCATATCCATGTGATGGGCTTGCCGAAGCTGAGAGAAGATGTGTCTATATGTTGTTGGTTCTTGTGCTGGGAAAGGAGGAAAACTACTCATGGAGGTGTGCCACAAACGGCTGCACAAATCAACCTTGCTGTCCAATCATTGGCGACAAGTTTCATTGCTGCAAATTCCTCAAAGCCGAAAATTCATGTGGGTGGATGGAAGAAACCGAGGCATGATTATGTAAAGTTAAATGTGGATGCGGGCTTTGATCAAGACTCCCTTGAAGGCTCGTTAGGTGTTGTCGTGAGAGACCATAGCGGCAAGTTCATTGCTGCAACGAATGAAAAACTTGAAATCTGTAATGACGCCTTCACAACAGAAGCAATTGCAGTTAGGTTTGGTTTAAACCTCACTGCACAGCTGGATGCAACAGAGTTGAAGTAAACTCAGATAATGTGTAGGTGATTTCAGCACTCAAAGAAGGTTACTCATCTTCGGTGTCCAGCACGATCTTTGATGATTGTTACATCTTGTCCTTAGATTTCAATCATATTGTTTTGAACATTGTTATGGAGAAAACAATAAAGTAGCCCATGAATTATCTAGACTAGCTAGATTCACTCCTCCAAAAGTATGGTTGGATGTAGCCTCGTTAGCTATTATTCCTCTCATTGTATCTGATGATATAATTATAGTCAATTAATAAAGGGGGTGTGGTATTAAAAAACGAGGTAAATAACAAGTGGGCTAATTGAATGAGATTCTAGAAAGACCTCATGGTGCATATAAATATGATTGGCTAATTATAATTAATGGTGGGCTAATTGACTAGAATATGTATATGGCAATTTTCGAGAACCATACATGGCAAGTTAATTAAACAAATTATGGTTGGCTAATTAAGCATGGGATTCCTATGCGGCAAGCATATATATAAGGTTTGTGTGTATCCCTAGATCTATAATTTAAACAACATAAGATGAGTTCTATAGTTTAAAAATGGTATAATTGAAAAGTAGTCGATTTAAAAGTTTTAATGATATATTTTTTGTCATATATAATTTGTGCAAGCCTTATAAATGGGAAAGAAGGTATACAAGAATCTTTAATTTTCTGTGATTTATAAGCTTTATATACGCGCAAGCCTTATAAACCATTGTAATGACGGTGACTTCATTAAATATATGACTGGATTCATTAAGGTTGACCGTAATGGAATTATCATTGGTAGTACCATGCATGTCAACTAGACAATTTTGATGAGGTGGCATAGAATTAAATAATGAAAGAGAGTGTTGAGTATCATAGCTTTGATACTGTATCATATTAAATGATGTGCTACTATGTGCCTTGCATGCCAACAAATGAACTACTCTATGATACTAACATATGATATTATGCATTACGGACGTGGTATCATACAATAGTATCATATGCATGATACTAGTCTATGATACTACCCATTACAACCAGCCTAACCCTCACATCAACTGTAGTCTCTCGCCCCTGATTTATCCACTTTTTTTGACCTTTGTTCTCATGTTTACTTAGGTTTGCATGGTGAAGTTACATTCCACAAAATAGATATGTTAAATACGGAGGTCTTTTGTAGTTAATATCCGTCTACTCACTTCGTCCCGGTGTATAAGTCATCTTACGAAAATCAAATAATCTCAAAATACTTAGGCACGGTGCATTAACTTTCACTTTGTTATTTATTTATTTTTTGACATGAATAAAGAAATCAACCAATAAGAGACGTGGGGCATGTATGTTTTTAATGATTTGAGACTAATTAGCACGACATGGAGTCGTCAATTTATTGCGTGCAATGATCCTAATTAGCAAATTAACATTGAATTTTCTCGTTTTCCTTTTCATCTTGGTCACGGTGCCCAACCTAAGATGATTTATACACCGGAATGGAGGAAGTAGGTTAGTTTGTTTGCTGCTACTCCCTCAGTCCGGTAATAAGTGTATTTTTTCATTTTCTGTCAGTCAAACTAGTTGAACTTTGACTAACTTTATTGAAAAAAATGCTAGCATTTATGACATTAAATTAGTATCAATAGATTTGTCTTTACATGAAGTTTTCAAATATATCATTTTCATGCCATATATGTTGCTACTATTTTCTATAAAATTGGTCAATTTTTAAAAAGTTTGACTAAGTACAAATCTATATGTACACTTATTTGTGGACGGAAGAAGTATGCAATTGCTATTCTAGGTTGGTTTGATTGTTGTTGTCTTTAAATGATTCAACCCTTTTCTCATCAATGATCGTTGTCCTATGATACAGTTTCTTGGCTCGGTAACGTGGTTCATAGAAGTCGTTGTTTTTTCCTGTTGCAGCGCACAGGACTTTGTGCTAGTAAATGATCATGGAGTTTGCGAGTACACAGGAGACCACTTGTCTTTAAGATGTTTTGCTCAACCCAAACCAACATAACCAAGAGGCAACAAAACATGGAGGAGAAATTATATATATATATATATATATCGCCCCATTATCCTGTATTGTCGGGGGGATAACCCCGGGGTAGGCTCATCAAGCATGTTCCTTCATTTCCGGCCAAATGGACATGAACGTATACATTCCCAAGGCCCAAGTCTTCTGGCCGGCTAGGCAGCACCTACCGGCTAGAGGACGAGGCGGCCATCCCTCTAGCCGGCCAGGCAACCCCCGCCGGCTAGAGTTAAGGCGCCCCCCTCTTCTGAGCCGGTTTGGCCCAACCAGCCCGGCTAAGGAGGAGGCGGCCGCACTTAAGCCGGCTAGCCAAGCGGGCTAGCCGGCCGAAGATCACAAGTCACATCAGATCATAGGTTAGGATAAGACCTTACGATTAAAGGTAGCTACGCGTCAGCAAAGCTACTAGATCGGGGCGCCCGGCAGGTACGAGCGTCGGCGGCCACGCCGCTGACCTACCCCAGCTCTATTCCATCACCTAGCATAGTGTCGGGCCGTCACACTCCCACTCCATTACTGCACTCAGCGTGGGGAACAGTGGAGGCGGACGTACTACCTTCCCATGATGAATCTCGCGGGGAGACGCTTGATGTACATCGTGTGCTCAGCGTCAGCCTCACGCGAGAGCCTCATTGGCCAGCCGGCGGGTCCCACAGCCAATCGAGACCATGCAGCCGACGGGCCCCTCAAGCGACAAGACAAGACTCTTGTGGGCCCCTAGCCAGCCGGCGAGGCTGCCAGCCGGGTCCCACACTTGTACCCTTTATCCATATTGTAGGCCGGCGGGTTCGTCTATAAAACCCCCCGGTCGCCCTCCATGCAGGGGGGCGATCATTGACCAGTCATACAACACAACACATTCACCAACCACAGAGAGAGAGGCAGAGACGAGCCGGCTGCTCCCCTCTTCCTCCTCCCCACACAGCTCCAGGAGCGACATTGTACTCTGTTCATACACATCAAACACTCCGGCAGGATTAGGGGTATTATTTCTACGGAGAGCCCTGAGCCTGGGTACATCGTGCGTCCGATGCGTGTACGAACCTCGTTCCCAGCGTCCACCTTTGTCCCTTTGGTTCTCACCGACTTTAGCCTACCTATGGCATATGTTGTGAGTATTCAACGACATTTGGCGCCCACCGTGGGGCCGATCGCGACATCGGCTGGCTTTATGCGCTGGGCGGGGGCCCGCACCTACATCACCGGATGCATCGCGTCCAGATCAGTTTGCATGCCCGTGGAGCCCGCTTTCGACGAGGCCACACCCATGATGATCGACGTCCCCGTCCGCCATGCGGATTCGGACGAAGATCCTGATGACGAGGCGCTCCCTAGCATCGTCGTCGCTGCTATGGAGAACCTCAGCGTTCTCTTCAGCGACCTTCGTCTCAACGACGGCCCGCGCTACTTCGGCGAGGACTTCGACATTGAGGCGCTCTGCGCCAGCTTCAGCAGGCTCTCTATTGCTGAGATGCCTGCTCACAACGTATATCCTAGAAACATTCTCATCTTCGACGGCCCTCCGCCGTCGATGGGGTTCTTCACCCCATACCACGTTGCTGCCGTCTCCAACACTGTGGAAGTGATGGTTATCGGCGTCGGCACCAGCACGGCTCCCGGCAAGGCCTCCGCAGGCGCTGGCGAGCCCGCTGCTGCCGCCGCCGATACTCTTCGGGACGCCATCGCTGGCCTGAAGACACCCATCACCGCTTCTGCAAACCCTGCTAACACTCGGGCCTCGCTGGAGGAGGCTCGCAAGAGCATCCTGGAGGAGGGCATCGCCGTAGCTTCGGTGAAACATCGGTTGGAGGCTACGCAGCGCGAGTATAACTCCGCATACGGCCTTACTCCGATTTCCGAGGCCTCTAGCCGGCTTGGATCGGTCCGCAGCCGCGGTCGGTTCATCGCCGAGGTCCTAGGCGGCGATCTACCCACCTACGAGACTCCTGCGACCAACATACGAGCGGTGCAGGTAGCCATGGAGGAGATGGCAAGCCTGGAAGGCGAGGAGCGCGCCTTCCAGGAGAAGCGGGTCAAGGACCTCCTTGACGCCGCCAACCAGCAGCACGCTCGGCTTGACCCCGGTCAGGCTTAATCGGAGTCCCCGGGATCCAACTCAGGGGCACGCCGCAACCCCAGCGGTCAGCATCATGCAGAAGGATCTTCCTCGCATCGCCCTTCCGGACGGAGGGGCGAGGGAAGCCAAGACCGACGCTCTCAGCGCCAGAGCGAGCACACTTCGGGCTTGCGTCGCGGAGGCGACAAGGGAGATTTGGAGTGTGAGATTCTTCCCCCGCGAAGAACTCACGTCTCTGGCTCACGAGGCGCCTCCCCTCTCTCCACCAGGGCTGGCGCTCACGCCACCTAGGATGAGCGGGACGCCCGCCGACGTCTCATCGTCCTGGCCCAGTCAGCCCTCCTAGAGGAAGATGGACCCATCGGTCCGGCATGCTTCGGCCCCCGGATCCGAGGGGAGCCGTTCCCCCGAGGTTTCACCCTACCTCGGGACACGCAAAAATACAATGGCACGACCAAGCTAGAGGATTGGCTGATTGACTACACCATGGTCGTCGGCATTGCCTGGGGCAACAAGTGCGTAGCAGTCCGCTATGTGCCACTCATGTTGACCGGCTCGGCCCGGACTTGGCTTAACAGCCTCCCGGCCGGCAGTGTTAACTCCTGGGTGGACTTCGAGGAGGCGTTCGGCCGAAACTTCACTGGCACCTACAAGCAGCCTGGCCGGCCCCGCGAGCTGGCCATGTGCCTCCAGAAGGCCGACTAACCCCTTCGCGACTACGTCACCCGGTGGACTGAGGTCTGTAATTCCTGCAAGGGGGTGCATGAGGTACAAGCCATCCAGTACTTCATCAACAGTTGCCGAGACGGCACCCTCCTCAAGCACAAGCTCATGTGCACCGAGCCCACCTCTCTGGCGGTGCTCATGGCCAAGGCGGATAAATACGCCACGGCCGACTCAGCGATGCGCATCAAGGTGACCGCCTCGGATAAGGTTGTGCCAACGCCGGCTACTCCCAAGCCGTCTGGGGACAACCGAGGCGGCCAGAACAACTACAAGCGCAAGGCGGATCAGATGGATCCCCGCTCCAACAACAAGTTTGTGGCCAACATGGAGGGCGAAGCATCGGCTCCTCAAGTCGGCCCTCCACGAAAGCGTCCCAACAGAAGCAACACCAACTGGCTGCCCAAGCAGTCCTTCGATCAGCTGCTCGACGCCCCCTGCAAGATACATTCTGGGGCGCATCCGTCTTCCCACACCCTTCGACAGTGCAGCTTTGCGCGCCGGCTGTCACAAGGGGATGGCCTGTCGGCTCCTCCGGGTGCGCAGGCGGCACCTCGTGCACCGGCTCCCAACCACACTCTGGTTCCCCAATACATGCATTGGTGTGACAAGCCAATCACATGGAGCCGGGTGGACCATCCTGCAGTGATGCCCAACCCGGGATCATACGCACTCGTCCTCGACCCCACCCTCGCCTCCAAGAGGCTCACCTGCCGATTCTCCCGGGTGCTGGTCGACGGTGGCAGGAGCATCAATATCCTCTACCTCGACACTCTCCTCAAGCTTGGACTCAAGGAGACGGACGTCCTACCAACCAGTACTGTCTTCCATGGCATCGTGCCTGGGCAGTCCTGCTCGCCCATCAGCAAGGTCCAGCTGGACGTCCTCTTCGGCGACAAAGCCCACTTCCGCCGAGAGTCCATATGGTTCAAGGTAGTGGATCTCAGTAGTCCGTATCATGCGCTGCTGGGAAGACCGGCTCTGGCCAAGTTTATGGCTATTCCGCATTACGCCTACCTGAAGATGAAGATGCCGGGTCCCAAGGGCATCATCACTGTTGTTGGCTACTACAAGAAGTCGCTCGAGTGTGCCCAAGATAGCAGCCATCTCGCCGATGCCTTGGTGATTGCTGAGGAGAAGCGGCATATCGACCGGCTCGTGTCCCAGGCTACCGAGCAGCCGGCGATTCCTTCTCCTCCGTCCCAATCGGCCGGCGAGGGCTCTTTCAAGCTGGCTAAAGAGACCAAGCAGGTCCCACTCGACCCTGCCAACCCGAAGCAGTGCGTCACCATAGGGGTTGGCCTCAACCCCAAATAGGAAGGCGAGCTCGTCGACTTCCTCCGTGAGAATCGGGACATCTTTGCATGGTCCCCAAAGGACATGCCGGGTGTTCCGAGGAAGTACGCCGAGCACAAACTTCACGTGCGACCAGATGCGAAGCCGGTGAAATAACCCCTGCCGCTTCTTCGAGGGGAAGCGGCGCACAATCGAAGAAGAAATCACCCGGCTCCTTGCAGCCGGCTTCATCATGGATGTTTTCCACCCGGACTGGCTGGCTAACCCAGTCCTGGTGCTGAAGAAGAACAACACATGGCGAATGTGTATTGACTACACTAGCCTGAATAAGGCCTGTCCGAAAGACCCTTTCGCGTTGCCTAGGATAGATCAAGTGATCGACTCCACCGCAGGCTGCGAACTGCTGTCTTTTCTAGATGCTTATTCAGGCTACCATCAAATCAAGCTGGATCCAACTGATCGCATGAAGACCTCCTTCATCACGCCCTTCGGGGCCTACTGCTACACCACCATGACGTTCGGTCTGAAGAACGCATGTGCGACATTCCAACGCTGCATGCAGCAGTGCCTACTGCCACAGATTGGTTGAAACATCCACGTCTATGTGGATGACATCGTCGTCAAGACGAAGCAGCACTTCAGCCTCCTCGACGATCTGTGGGAGACGTTCGCCAATCTGCGCGAGTACAAGATCCGGCTCAACCCTGAGAAGTGCGTCTTCGGAGTTCCATGCGGCAAACTCTTGGGGTTCTTCGTGTCCGCCCCCGGCATCGAGGCGAACCCTCAGAAGATCGGCACCATCGAGCGGATGGTGCAGCCGGCTCAAATCCTCGACGTGCAGAAGTTCGCCGGCTACTTGGCGTCCCTTAGCCGATTCATCAGCCGGCTTGGCGAGAAGGCCCTTCCACTCTACCAACTCATGAAGAAGACAACGAAGTTCGAGTGGAACGACCAGGCGGACGAAGCCTTCTGCGACCTCAAGCGGGTAATCTCAAGCCTGCCAATCTTGGCAGCACCGTCTGAAAGGGAACCCATACTCATATACATTGCGGCGACCACTCGCGTGGTTAGCGTAGTGTTGGTAGTTCATCATAAAGAGGAAGGCAAGGCCCTGCCAGTGCAGCGCCTGTCTATTACCTTAGCGAGGTCTTGTCCGCCTCTAAGCAGAACTATCCACATTATCAAAAAATGTGTTATGGTGTTTACCTTGCTGCAAAGAAATTGAAGCAATACTTCCAAGAGCATGCCATCACTGTGGTGAGCACCGCTCCGCTTTCGGAGATCATGGGCAACCGTGATGCCATGGGCAGAATTGCCAAATGGTCCATCGCCATGGCGGACCATGATATTCGGTACGAGCCTCGCACCGCCATCAAATCACAGGTGGTGGCCGACTTCTTAGTCGACTGGGCCGAGACCCAGTTTGAGCCACCGCCTCCAGACTCCACGCATTGGCGAATGCACTTCGACGGCTGGAAGATGCGGACATGACTCGGAGCCGGCATCATCGTCACGTCTCCAAAAGGGGACCAACTCAAGTACGCTCTCCAGATCCATTTCGCCGCCTCCAACAACGTCGCCGAGTACGAAGCACTTGCTCATGGCCTCCGGCTTGCCAAGGAGATAGGCATCCGGTGGCTCATATGCTTCAGCAATTCAGACTTAGTGGTGCAGCAGGTCTCTGGCGAATGGGACGCCAGGGACGCCAACATGGCGAGCTACCGCTTCCTCATCCAACAGCTCAGCGGTCCTTTCGAGGGCTGTGAGTTTCACCACGTTCCCAGGGCGGAAAATGAGACGGTCGATACACTAGCGAAGATCGGCTCCACGAGACAGGCCATTCTAGCCGGCGTCTCCCTCGAGCAACTCCATAAGTTGTCTATCAAGCCGTCTCCCGGGTCGGCATCGATCTTTTTGCCGGTCGACTCTACGATGCAAGCGCCGTCGGCTCCGTCAGTTACACCGGCTGCGGACCCCGTGCCGGCTGCGCTGACGGCGCCGACTCCAAAAGCGGCACCGACTGAATCCACGGTGCAAGCGTCGTCGGCTCCACCAACTACGTCTGATGTGGTTCCTATACCGGATCCATTGGTTCCACCGACTCCAATGGCGGCGCCGGCTACGACAACAACCCCGGCTCTGCTTGGGCTCGAATCCTCCCAGTGGGTGGACGTCATGGAGGTAGACGGTGAGCCGGCTACCGTGGCAGAACCAGTGACACCATCAAGCTCGGGGGCTGCAGAAGCCCCCAACAGTCAAGACGAAGCGGAAGCGACCCTTGTGTCGGCTCCATCATGGGATCAAACTATTATGGCCTTCCTTCTTCGCGGTGAACTTCCTTAGAACTAGGCAAAGGCGAGACAGATCCAGCGCAAGTCCGCCGCCTACGCCATCATCAATCGCGAACCAGTACGACGCAGTGCGACCGGCGTGTTCCAACGCCGCGTCGAATCAGAAAAGAGGCAGGAGATCCTCAGAGACATCCACCAGGGGGAGTGTGGGCATCACGCCGCCTCCAGAACCCTGGTGGCCAAAGCATTCCGCCATGGATTCTACTAGCCCACGTCCCTCGAGGAGGCCCTGGATCTGGTTGACAAGTGCGAAGGTTGCCAGCGCTTCAGCACGCAGAGCCACATGCCGCCTTCGGGCCTCAAAACCATTCCCCTGTCATGGCCATTTGTCGTGTGGGGACTGGACATGGTAGGGCCCTTTAAGACGGCTCGCGGAGGGATGACACATCTTTTGGTGCCCGTCGACAAATTCACCAAGTGGATTGAAGCCAGACCTATCAAAAAGCTTGACGGCCCCACTACTGTCAGGTTCATCACAGACATCTCTGTCCGATATGGCGTTCCCCGCAGCATCATCACCGACAATGGCACCAACTTCGCCAAGGGCGCTCTACCGCTCTTCTGTTCCAAGGTAGGCATCCGGCTCGACTTGGCTTCAGTGGCACACCCTCAGTCGAACGGCCAAGCACAGAGGGCCAACAGCCTGATTCTAGCCGGCATCAAGCCAAGGCTGGTGGCACCACTGGTCAGATCAGCCGGCTGCTGGATTGAAGAACTGCCAGCTGTGCTATGGAGCCTCTGCACCACGCCCAACCAATCGACCGGCTTCACTCCATTCTTTCTGGTATATGGGTCCGAGGCTATTATTCCCACGGATATCGAGTTCGACTCGCCCCGGGTCACCCTATACACCAAAACGGAGGCGAAGGAGGCAAGAGAAGACGGTGTGGATCTCCTCGAAGAAGCAAGGGACTTGGCCTTGAGCCGGATGGCCATCTATCAACAGAAGCTGAGATACTACCACAACAAAAAGATCAAGCCTCTCTCTTTCAGGGAGGGAGACTTGGTCCTCGGAAGAATCCAGCGCACTGCCGGCCAACACAAGCTCTCATCCCCATGGGAGGGACCCTTCATCATCAGTAGGGCGTTGCACAACAACGCTTACTACCTGATTGACGCCCAAAATCCAAGGAGGCGCAAGAGGGACGACTCCGGCCAAGAAACGGAACGTCCATGGAACGCGGCGTTGCTTCGCCCGTTCTATTGCTAAAAGGCAAGAATCAAGCAAAGGAAAGAGCATGCACATGTATCTTTCTCCCTCTTCAGGGAACAACAACAAATGCAATAAAAAGAGCATGCTTCATGTTTCTTTTTATTGAGAGTTCTCACTCAGTGTACGCCCTCTGACTGGCTTCGATAAGCTCGGGGGCTACACCGTGTACACCTCTTGCTGGCTTTATCAAGCTTGGAGGCTACGCATCGCATGCCCCTTGCTGGCTTTAACAAGCCCGGGGGCTCGCTAGCCGCTCGGACGCCTTCCCTGTTGAAAATGAACACATAGTGTAACCGGCTGATCCCTGGTCACCTCGTACGAGCCTGCGGGCTGGCTCTGGCAGCCTGGTTTGCGAGGTGACGCCAGGTCAGGTCGGATACATGCAAAGTTCGGCTACAAAGGGTCGCCTGCTCGGGCTGGCTCGATCATATATACGATCTCATTCAAGTCGGCCTCTGATTGGCTTATGTCTTGTTCTTTAAGTCTTGATGGTTTCGAAAAAGGAGTCAACCAGGAATCAAAAGACAAGGTCATAAGACAACACGCTTGGCATACGAATATAATGCTGAATATATACATTCACAAAAGCATTGGCCCACGGCCCACGTTCATTACATCCCTCCGGGGGTAGAACAAAACACAAAAGGACACCGGCTACGGGGCTGCGGCCTCATCGGTCGCCCCGGCCGCTGCTCCTGATGTGGTAGCATCACCATCTCCGGCTGCTCCCGAGGCGGTTGTGCCGTCTTCCTCGCGAGGGCTCCCGGATCCGTCTGCACCGGAGTCGGCATACGCCGCACCGCTGGAGGTGGCAGCAGATTCCGTAGCCCGGACCGCCTCGTCGGAGCTGCCGTCGGCGTCATAGGGCTGAAGGCCGTGCAGATCTTCAGCGATCACACCGCCATCTTCACCCCGCTCCAAAACAAAGTCGTCCCAGGCTGCGTACTCGGCGACGGCGCTAGCCCTCACACGAAGCGCCTCCTCCATGCCTTGCAGCTCCGCCTCCGAGCCGTCGCGCTGGGCGGCAAGCTTGCCCAAGTTCACGTTCCGATACCAGGACTTGGCCAAGCGTAGGGCCATGTAAGCCCCAGCTCGCGCAGCAGAGGCACGCCAGGCATCCAAGCGCTCTCCACCCGCTGCAAGCCAGTGGGCGAGCCAGCTCATGGACGCCGGCTCCACGCCGTCCGGCCACAAGGCCGCCACCATCGACGAGCCTGCGACCTGGAGCTGAGCCACAGACTCGCCCAGGGCACGCAGGCGGGCCCGAAGGCCCACCCCGATCTCCTCCACACTCCAGCCGAAGGTAGTGTCTACCTCCTGCCCGGCCGCGCGGCGCTCCTCATGGCTCACCTCGATGGCGGTGTTGGCCGCGACCTGGATCTCAGGGAAGAGACATGGAAAGACGGCAGCCAGGACGTAAGAACACAGCAAAAAGAGGAGACGGCCAAAGAGACCAAACCAAGACAAGAGACCCACGATGGAAGGCGCCATCAGTCTCATGGGAGACCTCGAGGACCTCGCGCTCCCGCACCTTACTCGCATGAGTAAGGCGGGCAACCTCCTCCTGGAGAGTCGCCGCAGACTCCAAAGCCTTGGCTAGCTGTGCCTGCTTCTGGACAAGGGCCTCCTCCTTCTCCCTCAAGGCGGCGTCCTTGAGATCCATCTCCTTGAGATGAAGCGACGCGAGGCGATCCACGTCGGCGGAGTCGGAGGCCTCCTTCTCCTGCAACGTGGCACCCAACTGCTCCAGTTCGACCCGGCCGGCCGCCTCGAGCTCCTTCTTCTCCGCCTGAAGAAGGTCCAGCTGCTCCTGGAGCTGGTTGCCAGTGTTACGCAGGGCGTCCCGCTCCGTGGCAGCCTCGCCCAGCCAGACTTCAAGCTCGGCGATCCGGCTATCGGCCCCCAGGTGATGGGTCCGCAGCTCGTTATAGGCATGCGCATGAGCATCATAAAGCTCCTGCCAAAAGAGCGAAAAAGGAACAATATTAAGATTCGACCTAGTTAAGACCTAACCAGCCCGATTCTCGGGGGCTACACCCAGTGGGTGCGCTAGCACGCCCCCACTGAAGAAAACCATGCAGGGAAAAGGGCCTCCAAGAGATTCGGACCGGTCGATGATCGACCGGCCCAATTTTCAGGGGCTACACCCAGTGGGTGCGCTGTCGCGCCCCCACTAACGCCAAAGGAAGAGAAAAAAGTGCAAAAAGCCAAAAAGGAAACACCAACCTGGGTGCGGGCCTCCAGGCGCTCCATGTCGCTGCATACCACGCGGGCCGACTGCTCCACCTTGGACCGGCTGCTGGAATACATCGTCACCAGCTCCGGTATGCCGGAAAGCATGGTGCCGGCGGGCAGTCGCAGGCGGGCGAGGTTTGCCGCCCGCCATGTCCTCATGGGCGGGCTCCCAGCCCGGCTCTCAGCTCCTGGCGCAACAGGGCCGTGCTGGGGAATGACGATGGCACCGGCTCCTGGTGCCGGCTCGGGCGCCATCCCGGCGGGCGCTACCTCCTCCGCAGGAGGCGGATGGGCCGCGTCCAGCGCATCCATGGTCGTCCCTGGGGCGTCAAGGGCCGTGTCCGGCGCAGCTAAGTACAACTCCGGCGCGTCGGGTGCCGCCTCGGCCCCGGGAGAGTCAGGGACCGTCTCCAGGTCCACCGGCGCCAAAGCTTCCGACTCTAATGGTTGGGCCCCCTCAGCCCTTGGGGCTGCCCTGGAGGCGGCCTCGCTAGCTGGCTCCTCCACACGAGCATGTGCGGAGGGGTCATGTATAGCCTTCGCACGCTTCTCCACCGGTCTCTCGACCCGGCTAGGGCGAGGCTCGCCCACGGCGGCCTTCCCCGCAGCCGTGTCCCATCGGTGCTTGGACTCCGTCTCAAGCTCCCTTTGGGCAGCATTGACTGCTGCCCAGCCAGCCCGCTCAGCTGCGGAGGTGGTGTCTTCATCCACATCCTCCGCCTCCCTGTCAAGCAAAACTTCTAAGGAACAAAGCTCATCACAAGATGGACAAAGGAAAAGAGGAGGAAATCTTACCCCATTACCACACGGACCTGCCTTCGGCGAGCACCACGACGTCTCTTGACGCCGCCAGCTCGCTGACCGGCTGGAGGACCCAGCGCCGGCTGCTTAGAAACCGGCCGGGAAGCTGTGGCACCCTTTCCCTTCTTCCTGGCTGCCTCGTCAGCAGCGGTCGCTCCGCCCCTTTGGCGCCTGCCGCGCGTCAGTGGCGGGCTGGTGACCTCCTCCACACCATCAGAGTCTTCCTCGAAGGCTGCACCAGAACAGAATGAGGCCATCTCATCGTCGTCCGTCCAGTCTGCCACGACGGGCCGTGCGTACTCACCAGATGGCTCCATCCCTTCCGAATCCAGGGGATCCTCCGAGCCGGCGGAAGAGTCCGAGCGGGACTCAATCATGCCCTCGTCCTCAATCTCCGAGGCGTCGGACACTTCCACATCGGGAGCAGGCGGACGGAGGGACCCCTGCAGCTTCTCGTACAACTACGGAAAGAGGTTCGGTCGTCGGCTCAGCAACACGGCCGGCTACAAAGCAAACAACAAAGAGTAAAAAGGCTGCTCACCATCGGAGGCGGACGGGTCCTGTTGAAGGGGGACATCCCCGACGTCCATTCCCCGCCCTCATCCATGTGGGCGGTGGAGATCAGATTCACCCTTCGCGCTACTACGCCTGGGGTGAACCTCTTGGTGGATAGCCGACACGGATCAAACCGGCCGCTCATCTGGCAGACCAGATGCGGTCGCCTCTGCAAGGGCAGGATCCGGCGGGCTACCATGGTGGTGAGCAGGTCGCGGCCAAGAAGGCCGCCCTTCTCCAAAATATCGAGGTGGGCGCAGATCAGCGCCACCTCGGGAATCGGCTTTGGGGTCTTCGCGTCCCAGTTCCGCCTCGTCGGCGGAGCGATGTTGAATGGGGGCAGGTTGACGGCATCCAGGGCAGGGTTGGCATTCTTCACATAGAAGAAACCCTTCTGCCAATGCTTGATGGATTCTTGCAGAGGCATTTGGGGGAAGCCGGACTTCGAGCGATGGTGCACCAACGCGGCCCCGCACGGCGTCATCGGGCGCGGCCCCGTGAGCTTCTCCACCTCGGATTTCTCCATGGCGATGGATTGTTGTTTGAAGAAGAACAGCTTGCACCACAGATCAACGCGAGGCTCGATCCCCACGAAGCCCTCGCACAGGACCACGAAGGCAGCCAGCTGCAGTATGGCGTTCGGCGCCAGATGATGCGGCTGCAGGCCGAAGAAGTGGAGCCATTCGGCGAAGAAAGAGCTAGCCGGGAGCCCAAAGCCCCGGTAGAAATGCTCGACGAAGACCAAGACCTCTCCCGCGGCGGGTGCGGGAGCGGTCTCGGTGCCGGGGAGGGGCACCGACACTTGGGAGGCCGGGGGCAGCAGTCGGTGGTGACGAAGCGCCTCGATGTGCCCCTCGTCGATGTCGCTGCCCAACCAGGCTCCCTGCGAGGACGCCTTCTGCGCCGAGGACTTCTTCGAGGAAGAACCGCCGTCCATGGTTGTTGGTGACGAGAACCCGAAGTGGTCGGCGATCTCGCGGCGACGAGGACGAAGAAGATGAAGGATGCGAGTTATTTCTCTCTGAGCGCAGGGAGGAAGAGAGCGCGAATGCGGGGCGAGAGGGGGGGGGCGAATGGCCTCCTCGGAACCCCCGCATCCCATTTAAACCCCCACGAAGCGTCGTGCGGAGGGGATCCGGTGCGCACCGGGCCCCATTAACCCCGTGCATTAAGGGTGGTAACACTTCCCTAAGCCCAACCGTCGTGGAGTAAATCCGCAGAGGATCTCCCGTGCGGAGGCCGAGGCGGCGTCGTGGCGGGACCCAGGGCCCAGGCCCGGTCCCATCAGCAGTAATGGCCATCATTATGCCAGGCGGGGCCTGACACGTGGCGTTCTCCGAGCGAGTTACGACGAGACCGAGGCGTCGTTTCGAAGCCACCCGGTTTCGAAGCCGGCGTCCTTCGTCGCGAATAGCGGCCAAAATATCAAGACAAATCAACAAGCCGGTGAGGCCGCCCGCCCGCAGGCGGCAGGCCTCGCCAGCTTTGGGGACTACTGTCGGGGGGATAACCCCGGGGTAGGGTCATCAAGCCTGTTCCTTCATTTCCGGCCCAATGGACATGAACGTATACAGATTCCCAAGGCCCAAGTCTTCTGGCCGGCTAGGCAGCACCTACCGGCTAGAGGACGAGGCGGCCATCCCTCTGGCCGGCCAGGCAACCCCCGCCGGCTAGAGTTAAGGCGGCCCCCTCTTCTGAGCCGGTTTGGCCCCGCCAGCCCGGCTAAGGAGGAGGCACCCGCACTTAAGCCGGCTAGCCAAGCGGGCTAGCCGGCCGAAGATCACAAGTCACATCAGATCGTAGGTCAGGATAAGACCTTACGATTAAAGGTAGCTACGCGTCAGCAAAGGTACTGGATCGGGGCGCCCGTCAGGTACGAGCGTCGGCGGCCACGCCGCTGACCTACCCCGGTTCTATTCCATCACCTAGCATAGTGTCGGACCGTCACACTCCCACTCCATTACTGCACTCGGCATGGGGAACAATGGAGGCGGCCGTACTACCTGCCCATGACGAATCTCGCGGGGAGACGCTTGACGTACAGCGCGTGCTCAGCGTCAGCCTCACGCGAGAGCCTCATTGGCCAGCCGGCGGGTCCCACAGCCAATCGAGACCATGCAACCGGCGGGCCCCTCAAGCGACAAGACAAGACTCTTGTGGGCCCCTGGCCAGCCGGCGAGGCTGCCAGCGGGGTCCCACACTTGTACCCTTTATCCATATTGTAGGCCGGCGGGTTCGTCTATAAAACCCCCCGGTCGCCCTCCATGCAGGGGAGCCGATCATTGACCAGTCATACAACACAACACATTCACCAACCACAGAGAGAGAGGCAGAGACGAGTCGACTGCTCCCCTCTTCCTCCTCCCCACACAGCTCGAGGAGCGACATTGTACTCTGTTCATACACATCAAACACTCCGGCAGGATTAGGGGTATTATCTCTCCGGAGAGCCCTGAACTTGGGTACATCGTGCGTCCGATGCGTGTACGAACCTCGTTCCCAGCGTCCACCTTTGTCCCTTCGGTTCTCACCGACTTTAGCCTACCTATGACATATGTTGTGAGTATTCACCGACATGGATTGTTATTAACTCTGAGTCCCACTGGATCAACTTGTGGTGTCGTATCTGGAAGGGGCAAATTATGTTTTTATTAATTATCAAAATCCCATAAAAAGAAGTTGTGCTTTCATATATCCCTGACAATTATTAATTATTCTCTATCCTAATTTTAATGAATATGTGCCCTTTTCCATGAATTTCGTCGGTTACACCGAAACCCGTCTTGAAATATATGGAGGCAACATTGAATGACCAGCTCCGGCATCCATGTCGGCGGACTGCCCCGTGTTCACGGACGGATGTCGGAACAATTTTGGAGGCCATCTCCCTTCGGTTCTCACCGACTTTAGCCTACCTATGACATATGTTGTGAGTATTCACCGACATGGATTGTTATTAACTCTGAGTCCCACTCGATCAACATGTGGTGTCGTATCTGGAAGGGGCAAATTATGTTTTTATTAATTATCAAAATCCCATAAAAAGAAGTTGTGCTTTCATATATCCCTGACAATTATTAATTATTCTCTATCCTAATTTTAATGAATATGTACCCTTTTCCATGAATTTCGTCGGTTACACCGAAACCCGTCTTGAAATATATGGAGGCAACATTGAATGACCAGCTCCGGCATCCATGTCGGCGGACTGCCCCGTGTTCGCGGACGGATGTCGGAACAATTTTGGAGGCCATCGTTGTAGATGCTTTTAATTCTATATCTGCAACACACATAAACTTCCTGGAAAAAAGAAGATAGAAAAGATTACACTAATCGAATTGCAAATGCACTCAAGTAGTAGATTAGTCCTCCTCCCTTTTCACATTGCAGGTCTTCTTATCCGATTCAAAATCTTTTTCTACACATTAGCACAAGCCTTGTGAACTTTGAAAAAAACAAAATCAAGTCAAGGCATATAAAAACATTGAACGAGCTAGCATATCCGTGGATCGGTCCAACTCAGGCATCCAAGCCAGCTACTAGTTGCTAGCTACTCTGTTTTGAAAGCCATTGACGAGTTTCATTTTCGTGGAAAATCTGGTCCAGTGGGTAAAACAGAGCATCCAGCTGACGGGTGCCTTGGGTTTTAAGTTTAGGATTTTGCTCTGGCGTGGTGTGGTGTGGTCTGTGCGAGAGAGGTTGACCGCCAACCGATCCGGCGGTCAAAGGCCAGGATCCTCCTCCATTGCTCCCACTCTAGAAGGTGTTTTGACCCGAACCTGATAGGCCAGTTGACCCCTGCCGGTGGCGCAACTCGCAGGCACCCTGCTCCTTTCCTGCTGATGAAAAGCATGTCAGTCGCGTCAGTCATGTCCAGCTCTGGTTTGGTATGTCGATCCAAATAATTAATTATGCTGCTTGCGAGTATATAGGAGACCACTTGTTTCTGAGATGTTTTGCTCAGCCCAACCCAACCGAGAGGCAGCTTAACGTGGAGGAAATTTTTTTAGCGAGGCTGAACTGATGGAGTATGTATATTTATAATCGCCCCGTTATCCTGGATTATTATGAACACTGAGTCCCACTGGACCAACTTGTGGCGTGTATCTGGAAGGGGCTAGCTGTCCCATTGCTGCAACTGGAAGTAGACCTCTGCCATGCAGCCCTGCTGATGGGCGGCAAAATGGCCCCGACAGCTAAACGCAGCAAGTCCAGGCGGCAACTTGGGCACACCCAGCCGAGCCGTGCGATGGAAAGGGAAAGGCCGGGGAGGTCCGCACGAGCGCCACCACGTGGAAATCCGTGGTCGGATCCTGTAATAGTAGGTTTTAGCACCACGAAACGACCAGCTTCCCACGGCCGATCTGGGTACTTGGCAGCCATCGCCCGATCAGGACGGATCTATTCACCATTAATTTAATGAATGATGATATGCCGTAATCCCGACAGGAAAGCGGCGATCCAGCAGTTCTCGCAGGGATCCACCATGGATTGGAACGGGCAGCTTCCAGGAACACCAACTGTTCCAGTGCTGGGCGGGCGGCCAATGCCAAGCGGCGTTTCCAGCCGCAGAAATCGAGTTTTGCCGAAAGCCACCCGTTCACACCCGAGCAAGCGCAAAGCTGCCTCCGCTTGTTGGCGACGCCCTTCAAACTTCAGCTGCTCTTTTCCGGTTCGGGAAAAGTGGCCGCGATCAGCAAAACTTTTGACAGAGTAAACGTGATCATTTCTTCAGTTCCTGTAACCTTCGAGAGACCCACACAATGGCCCGTGGGCATGAGATTACTTAGAGGCTTGGAGCAGCGAGGTTTACCTGGTCTTGCCAGAACCAGGAACGTTTTCCGTTGGAACTTTTCAAAAGTGAGCAATTAGAATGAGAGTATATACGAGGTAAAAAAGTAGATGATGGACCAAGTTTACCATGAAACGAGTGAAAAGGCACTTTTGTAGCAAATCAGTCTGAAGTATAGTTCCACGCAAAAAAAAAGAGAGAATCTGAAGTACAGTTATTTTATCTCTGTGTGTGGGGGGGGGGTGCAAAATTTTGAGAGACATGACTGAAGAAAAATACAATTTTTTTTGGGTTTAGGAAAAACAAATGAAAAAGCAGAGCAAAAGTAAGCCCAATAGGTCTACAGAAAAAATCATTCAAACACACCCAATCTACGCGGTCCACAGACAAGCAGGCTGGGCCCATATATTATCCACACCAAAACTGCTCCATCCATACAGCCCATCGACCCGGCCTGTGCCGACCTCGAGGCCCGAAGAGATAAGGGAAGCGGGGTGTACCAGGAAATTTAGAAACCCAAAAATCGCACGGCCCGAAACAGCAAGGTCTAGCGCTCGCCTCTCTCCTCCTCGTCTTCGGCGGCGGCGATGCTCTCCGGCGACGTTCCCCCGAACCAGACCGTCTACTTCAAGAACCTCAACGAGAAGGTCAAGAAAGAAGGTATCCTTCACCCGGCCGCTTAGCGCCCCGCCGCACCCGCTGGCAAAGTCCCTCTCCTAAAACCCTAGCCTCCCGATCCAGGCTGTTAGCTCGTCCGCGCCTCGCTTTTCTGTTAGTAGGATCTCTGGTCTTGACTCTCGACAGACGAAACGTACATAGTGTTAAATGCTGGCCGTAGGAGCTGTGATTGAACTGCCCGATTTTGGTTTCGTTCCATGCTTTTGCTGGAACCCGTGTTTGGCGCAGTCCGTCTCATCCTTTTAGGAATGTCTCGCTCTCTGCAAGCTGCGTCAGAAAGCTTTGAAGGGGGACGAGAAATCTACAGTAGGACTTTGCGAAATTATTGCTTCCCTCTACAGAACATATTTGTAATCTCCAAGCGAGCATGGTCGTATCTGTCTCAAATCTAGTTTGCATAAACAATTGTTCTACTGTTGTAGGTTGTAGTATGCTAGTGATTTCGGTCCTTTCATGCTTTAACGTGTGTTGATCTTTCCTACAGAGCTGAAGAGATCACTCTATGCATTGTGCTCTCAGTATGGAAGAATAGTGGATGTTGTGGCCTTAAAAACTCATAAACTCAGGGGGCAAGCCTGGGTGGCATTCAGTGAAATTACAGCGGCCACCAATGCTTTCCGGGGCCTACAAGACTTCGATTTTTACGGCAAAAAAATGGTGAAACATCTCCACTTTAGTTTATAATAATGTCAAGGTGTTTTATTTTACATTTTATTCTCCGTGTTCTCTTCCGTGCATAAGAAGCACGGTGGGTATGTTTGGTCCGAGACAAGCATTTCTGATTATTAAGTGGGCAATTCAGTGTTCCTATATGGTTCTTAGATTTGCATTAGTAGTTTACCACAACAGTGCTCCATTCAAAGTATCCGCTGATAAATTTTTGTACAGTTATACCTTGAGTTTAAGTCTTGTGTTTTCTTTGTAATCTGCAGAGGCTTGACCATGTGTGCTAAGTTCTTTGCCTAACCGACAATCCGGCGTAGTTATGGCGACCATTTAGGTTGCCAGAAACACTATGTCACTCGCCTAAGTTCAGCTATGGCGAAATTATATTAACAGTTTGTGGAATAGTGTAGATAGACGATATATATTTGTTCTTCAAATGGTGCTAGCATACACTTCTTTCTTAGGTTATACATACTGGTACACTCTTTCAACTATCATATATCCGGATGTTCTCTGACTAAATGTTGAAACACATGATCTTTATCTATCTAGTTATTACTCCTATTTGTATCTATTGTTTTAACCTGTAAGTGAAATTGTGCCACATTAACACACAAACAAAATCAGTCTTAACAGTACTGCCTCATCATGTACCATGGTTGACAACTTACCTTTTCCCCTTCCCTTGTGCAGCGGGTACAATATGCAAAAACAAAGTCTGACTGTTTTGCCAAAGCAGATGGTTCTTATGCTCCTAAAGAGAAAAGGAAGAAGCAAGAGGAGAAAGGTATTTCTAATTGTAGATTTCACTTATGTTTTGGTCTACACTCTACACTGCAACTGCCCGTTGAGATGATAGCCTAGCAGCAATCCTAGTTCTATATGTTGGGTTAGTATATATCAGGGGAGCCAAAATGATGATAACTTCTACACCAATGTGCATATTAGCTTGCTTTTCTGTTCTCGAAATCAGAGCCTGCCCTGTTAGAACATTTAACTACTCGTATGGAGATTGACTCTGCTTTATTTAACCTTTTAAGAAAAACTATAATTGCCCATTGAATCATGTAGTCTACTTTCAGCTATGATGTATGATAGCATCCACTTGCACCCTACGGTTTTTAAATTAGTGCCAATAACCCCGTCACACCCTGATCTTGGTGCCTTTTATTTGCATGTTATCATTCTCAGCAATTGATCTAATGCTGTGTCAGCAGGCGTGCTGATGTGTTTTAACATTTTGAAAGTGTACAAAACAAGTCATCTGAAATTTACCAAGGTGGGGAAATAACGTAAAATGACCACCCACCTTACCATGTGGCCTTGCTACATCAACTTATCTGTTTTCTCATCACCTCTCCTCGGCCCCTCCTACCTGCTGGCATGGTCAATTCTTGTGGTGGATCATACATGCTGCTCTCAATTGCTTGTGCGAAAGGTTAAAACCCCCAGGGAAAAGCACGATCAGTGCAGGCCTGCAACTCTGTTTTTTTTGCTGAAATCTGGGGTCTAGGCTCCTGGTAAAGCCCCACTCTGTGCTGCAGCAGCCTCTAGCTACGTGTCCCAGACACCCTCCACCCTTCCGCAGCGCAACTCCTAGATTCCTCTGATGCCTAGGCAGTCTGGGCGCTAGGAGCAGGTTCGCCACCCGCCTAAAAAACCTTACTTCTGCCAAGAATACTTGCTATCCATTCACTTGCCTCGCTCGCTGCCTCGTTACACTGAGGCCACCAAAGCATCCTGTCACCTTTGTTCCTGCCTCATTAGTCGTATTGTTTGTGTTTTCAACAATGTGAGATGGCATGGAATGCACACTGGCGCCCATCTCATTTGTGTAATGGTAAGATCAGGTAGAAGAATTGGCAAAGAAGGGTATTTCAGCACAACGTTCCATAAACACCAGAGAGGTAGTGCAGGCAATCTCACTACCCAGTCACTCTAAGATGGATCTGCTCTGAATAGCAATGGGTCTTGGGTGTTTGCAGCTTGAGGTCCTCCGTGAGATGACCAGAGCGCATTCAGTAACCTAGAACCTCTAACTCATCTTCGATGCCATGTTACTAGACTCGTCGTGGGCGCTAGAACTATTCTCATGTGTTGCTCTAGGCTCTAGCCGAAGAGTGGTTTCTGGAGAGAAAAGGGACAGAGACAGAGGTGGCCATGACTGTTGTTGGGTCCTGCCATTCCTTTATATTGATTTCTGATTTAGTTTAAGACATGTGTTATTGACATGCATGCCTTGTAAGCACGAGAAAGTATCTGGTATAAACCAAGTTACAATGGAAACTCTGTGAAACCAGGCTTATTCTGTTTTGAGAACTTTTAAAAGAACTGTATCTTCAAAGGTAATACTCTATGGTGTAAAATTTTAACTTCAAACTTGAAATCATTGCTGAATTTGGTTTTCCCCTACCTCCCAAATGAATTTTGTTTTGTACTTGAAATTTTAGATGTTTATAGAACATTACCTCCCCATCATATTTTGTTTCAGAATTTTCGGCAGCTTGGAAATGTTTTTTTGCTTGGTTTTCAGCGGTTTCCACTGTAACTTAGTTACCACCGGATATTTTCTTTGTAAGCACATATTTATGGATGCCATCATAGTCAATAGAACTGATGTTTATAAGATACGGTAAATTTAAAACGAGGGTGTTATGCGCTCGTACTTCAACTGCATTAGGTGACGAAATAGATGGTATCATATTTCAGGTTGGAAAACTTGAAATGAGGTGACTTGAATAGTTCAATGGGCATAACATGCATTTTCTGTTTCTTTTACTGTTTGCAATGTTCAAAAGTGTGTATTTATATATTTTCCATTGCCTCTTATTCCCCCTTTAGCTGCTGAGAAAAAACGGCGAACTGAAGATGGACAACAACCCGGTGCTAATGCTCCTGTCGCCCCAAGCAATGGAACTGTAAGTTCTCGGTTTAAAAGCCACAGTTTGGTTTTTATTTGTTGTTTAACCATGTTGTATATTGTCTGTGCAACAATTGGCTTTGTTCTGCCAAAAATTCGCCGAATGTAGTAGCCTTACTGTAGATATGTACTAGTGATGTGTTTGTCTATGTAGTATTGATGTACTTGTTCACCACAAAGCCTGCCTTCCTTTTTTATATATCACTCGTGTTGTTTTCTATCAAAATTTCATTGACAGCATCTGAATGATCTAGTTACTATAACTACTGTTAAGCTGGTAATAATTATCCTTTTGACATTCTTAATCAGTTTGCTTGATTGTATGGCACACCTTTAGTTACTAGCATGTCTCTGAAGTTTATGTGTAAGCATTCAACTGCAACCAAGCATCTGTAAATGCATCAGGTCTAGCTCTGTGGACCTCTTTATTATTTGTAGTTGCTCCTTTGTCTGAAGGGTGTAAATTGTAACTTACCAATTTTTTTGGCTATGACCAAAATATCGGTCTTTGTTTGGGCGAGGGACAACTTTTTGGCATGCCAATGCTGCTTTCCCAACTCTAGTTCATTTCTAGCCAATGTTGGCCAATCCATAGCAGGCAACCTTTCACCTTTGGCACAAATCAAACATACTCGCAGTTTGAGCCTTGGTGAAATGTTCCTTTGAAAATATATAGCTCTAAAAGTTTGTAGCAGCAGAGCTGCAAGTTGGTGGTGATATTGTATTCTGTTATGTTTCACTTTGGCACCAGGCCTGCTAGAAAGCTGATATGGTTGCATACCTACGCGTTATATCAGAAACTAATCTGAATTGAGCTCGCTGGTCTAGTTGAGTCATGGCTTAAGCTGAACTATTTTCAGTGTCTTGGAGTTGGAAGATAGTCTTGTCATACGTTCCCTTCACCATATATTTAATTTATGTTTAGGTATCTTATAGCTCACCAATGCCGTGAGCACTCTGCCTTTACTGACCTAATCCTACGCAAAGATATTCAACGACTGTCTTAACTGTTCCTAGTCATGCCATGCCTCATACTGTCTTGTTAAATTTGGGAGTAGTTGTTAGTAAGATATAATATCTTGCTAGCCTCTATAATAGTTGTTGAATGCAGCATCGCTTTCATGAATGATATATATGTGAACAAAACTAAGTATTAGCGTACTTATTAGTTTGAGATTAACATTTAGCGGCGAACAAATTTTGATATGCAACTTTGAGATTCTTTTTGAAGTAATTTTGTTAACCATATCTACTTACGTGCAGGGTCATCAACCTTCTCGTTTTGCCAAGCCTCCGCAAGAGCCAGCTGCTCCGCCGAACAACATCCTCTTCCTCCAGAACTTGCCGGACCAGACGACGAGCGTGATGCTCCAGATCCTGTTCCAGCAATACCCTGGTTTCCGGGAGGTGCGGATGATCGAAGCCAAGCCAGGCATTGCTTTTGTGGAGTATGAGGACGAGAACCAGTCCATGGTTGCAATGGAAGCCCTCCAGGGTTTCAAGATCAGCCCAGAGAACCCAATGGCTATATCATACGCCAAAAAGTGAACGATCCCCCGAACCGGCCCAAAAGAAAATTCTGTAACTATAAGATTTTCCACCCTAAGCTTTCAAGCTGCTGTGCTGGCTTTCTAACCCTGTATTTCTTGGAAGTGACTTGCTTGTTGTTTAAGAAGTTAAAAGTATCTGCTACTTTAAAATCAGGTTTGGCTCTACGCTTTCGTGTGAACCCTGGTATTGTCCTTGTCAAGTCTGGTATCGTGGGCTGCATAATCTTTTCATGTTTCACATACAGTGGTAGGAGAAGTTAACAAGACATGGACGTACCCCTCGCTTAAAAGGCAAGAGAAAATCATCAGGCCTATCTATCTATCTATCTAGTCCATATGGTCAGAGATGAATGAATGAATGAGGTGTATATTCCTTAATATATTTTTCGGCAGAAATCAGACAAGTGTCTATCTCAGTAGTTGCCGGCATGATGCGTGATGGTTGAACAAGTATTTTAGTGGTGGGACGGTAGGTTTGGTGGCCTGTTTTTTGTTTAATGGGAGGCGTGCGTGCCGCCTTGTACCACTACTGCTTATACTGTTTAGCAATTATGGGATTGTTGTTGCCTTCGTGGCCCTCAAATTAGGTGCGTATCTCCCCCGTTGGCCGCCTTGTATGAATGAGTAGCTTTCAAGTCGAATGAAGAATGTAGTATTATGTGTGCATGGCCGCCATGTTTCTTTCTAGTGGAGGGGGGTGGCCGGCTAGCAAAGGCATGCGGGCGGTTCCTTTGTAAAAGGAAATAGTAGTTCCCTCTGTGTTTGTGCTCGCTCGCTCGTGCAACCTATATGCTGGTCCTACGCCTATGCTGGCTGGTTGTTGCAAGGCTACAGATATCAGATCGTGTGCTGTGGGGTTGGGGAATATGTAGGGTGTTGCGGTTGGGCGCCGGTTTTGTCCTGTCGAAATCGCGACGAAATCTTGTAGCCTACTGCGCCTGTGAGTCGTGTCTTCGTCGTGTAACGACACCCATCATGTGACACGTAAGAGGCATCAGCTAGCTGGTCTTGCCCTGTGACCGTTGTCTCGTTAGATTTGGATGTCCTGGTTCTTACCGATCTTGCTTAACATGCTTGTAAGTGAAGAACCGCACCGAGCATGAGCAGGAGCAGGGGCTGTAAGTAAATTTTACTCTGCGCAAAGTGCAAAGGTGTCCATGGGAAGCTTGGTGCATCGTCGACAGTTAAAACCGCTGCAGCAACCTTTGCGGACCGCGTGGACAGTCATTCGGAAACCACCTTCGAATTCAGGCTTCATTACTTACGCACGGGCACGGGCACGGCAGTGAAGGTGATCACACTTCACAGGTTCCGCTATAGCACCAAGCAACATTGACTCATTATGCATTAACAAGTTCACATGATGCACTGGGCCGAGCATGGGTGGGCCCCACGCTGCTGCGACCTGCGGGGAGCAAACCCATAGAGAGAAAGAGCGCAATTAGCGACGAGTAATAACCCCTTTAATCTCGCTCCCTCCCCTGAGAAATCCTCTTTTCTCTCTCTCTCTCTCTCTGCTTATGCGCTGAGCGCCCTGGAAGTACGAGAAAGAGACAAGACACAGGGAGGCCACCGCCGCGAACAACACCGGCCACGCCAAACCTTCTCAGGCTTACATTTAGCGGCAGCCACCAATCCATCCAAAACTGCACAGCCACCGGGACAGGAGGATCCTCCATCCTAGACCTCTGCGCACCTGCCTGAGCCACCGGTAGGATCGGCAATCAACAGAGAAAAGCTGCCATTGCTGCTGCTGCAGGAGCAGGAGCAGGAGCAGAAGCAGAAGCAGAAGCAGCAGGAGGCGGGAGGGGAGCTCCCGGCCGGAGCAATCGAGGACGACAATGCCCCTGTCCAGGCACACGGTGGCCAACGAGTACTCCCTCGGCGGCCGCGACCTCTACAAGCGGGCCGACCAGCACGACCCCGAGGCCGTCCTCGACGGCGTCGCCACGGCCGGCCTCGTCGGCCTCCTCCGCCAGCTCGGCGACCTCGCAGAGTACGCCCATGCTGCTCACATCTCTCCTTTGAGTTTCTCTCTTCTTTTCCTTCTATCCCACGGATTCTTGCAAACATTTTGGGATTGTTATTTTTGCCGCGTCATGAATCATGAATGTCGTTTGGGTCACTGGTGTTGACAGCAAGTAGATCACCTAATGCTTTTCTTTCGAACAAATTCGGTGGTTTTCAGACCCTTTTTTTCGGACCAACTAAACTAGGTGATTGATGTATGGATTAGCGCCCTTGACTTCGAGGTGGTTAGCTGTTGTTGTTGATAGTCTTGTCCTTGCTAGGCAACAGAGAGCAGTTTCTTTTTCTCGGTTGTGACCAAGCACTCTCTTGTCATCATATAACTTCCATTATTATTTAATCTTATGTTCCCATTCATGTACTGGTAGAAAAAAAAATACTTTGATTAGTAGAACCTGAAGGTTGAAGCAAAGACAATACAATACTGGCGCTGCTCTAAAAGTAGCCAAAGTCTGATCCCCAAGAATTTAGAATTACGACATGCTGAATCACAAATTGTTCTTGGGATCGATGGAGACGATCATTGCCTTTTCCGTTCTTCATCAACTTCAGATTTTATTTGTTTTACGCGAGGGGTGCAGTACAAGTGTACATCTCAGCTATAATATCCTTGTGTGTGGCTTCAATGTTTCAGAGGTTCTTGAATTGCACTTAAGCCACATCTTAGGACATACTAGTTCAATCGTCAGCCTTCTTTGTCTTAGGCTCCTTTTGGCGTAGCAGTGGCATTTACTCCTAATTAGCAAGCACTTTTCTTCTGAGAAGAGATTTCTGCAACCACTTAGATTTTCCGCTATAACGTACAGTACTTAATATAATTATAGGCAGATGCACGACAATTCATAACTTAACGTTTTGACCATGATGCCACCATCTGTGACCAGATTTGCGGCAGAGGTATTCCACGGTCTGTATGATGAGGTGATGACCGCTTCGGCGCGGGGGCATGGGCTCGTGCTCCGGGTGCAGCAGCTGGAGGCAGAGTTGCCACTCCTGGAGAAAGACGTCTGTCAGAGGGATTACCTGTACGTTGCTTCTAACAGGGGTAGGTTCACTACAGAGCACAAACTTCCTCTCTGTAAACTTGCATCTTTCAACTGCTTGTATTTATATATTTATGCTGCACTGGAGTAACGTTGCCATGCTCATGCAGGAGTTGATTGGCATGCGAACCTGAGAGTGGACCATGGGGTTGTGACGACGGGCGACACGCCTCGCTTCATCATGGACTCCATCAAGCAGTGCCATGGGCCTCCAAGATTGTTCATGCTTGACAAGTATGATGAGCTACCCGACCCGCCCTTTCCGTCCTTGTGAGTTGGAGGTAGTGAAGCGATGTACTCATGCTTATGAAAGTATGGTCAACTTTCAGGTATGATATTGGTGGCGAAGGAACGTGCATGAAGAGATACTCAGACCCGGCCTTCTTCAAAACAGATTCCGCATGTTCCAGAATGCTACAGGAAGGAATGAGAACAGAGAGAAGACCAATTAGAACCATGGTAATCAACTGTTAATCTATAGTCTTGTTATTGCATTAAGTTCATATATACTACTCCCTCCATTCCTAAATATAAGTCTTTTTTAGAGATTTCACTAGGGACTACATACGGAGCAAAATGAGTGAATCTACACTCTAAAGTATGTATATATACATTCGTATGTAGTCTTCTAATGAAATCTCTAAAAAGACTTATATTTAGGAACGGAGGGAGTACTAGTGTAAATCATGGTAGTTCACTCAGTTGTGATCTTTGTTGATATAACCCTACTAGTGTAAATCAGAATAACATTCTGGACTGAAAGTTTCTTGTGCTAACTGTTTATCTGGAAAGGATATTCAACATATTTTGTTCCTTCCTTCTGCAGGAGATCAGGCCGAACCTGCAGAATGCTGAGATTTTCGGACCTTCTGATGGAGCCAACAATGGCTCGAGGTGCACCCCCATCCCCCATAAGAACAACAAAAATCTTCTGCTAACTGTAACTTTATTATTCTCTGTTTATTCCTTCTTAAACAAACCTACCATTTCCCTGCATAGGTTCAAGACTGATTTATCAGATGAAGTTCTGGATGAAGTCCCGACAAGGCGCCAACGACTGAAGCACCGACAACTAAACGGGACCGTGTTCCGAAGCTTCAGACCGCAGATGCAGGACCTTTATGAAAAGTCCTCACCAGAGGAGAAAACCGTCTCCATGGACCGATCAGAGGTGCAGATATCTTTCACCGTCTCACTCGACACAAATGCTGAAGAAAGAGATATCATGATGGACACTTCCAGCAGCACTGGGAAGAGCAAGGAAGGCTACTATGCCACAACACGCAAGAGGAGGTCGACTTCCCAAGAAACACCGTCAAGCTGTTCAGATGACCGTTCAGCAGGAAGCAGCAAGGGATACAACTCTGAAGTTGACATTTACGTCGACGCGCTCACCACAATGGGGTCTGAAGTGGGGACAGACTCAGAGCACAGGGACCATGGTGGACAAGGTGTCTTTGCATTGGCACCGTCAGGCAAGATGTGCTCTGATGCTCAGGGTGCCGCAGTCTCCAGGTCTAGTACCTTCAGTAAAAAGGAGGACTCTTGCTCTTCAGATGTTGCCTCGGCAAACAGAGATGAGGCTGATCACTCCGAAGAAGATGCCTCTGTCTGTGTACCAGAGGCCAAACTTGTTGGTGGTGAACATGAGAGGACTAGCTCGTTGGAGGAATTGTTTTCACAAGAAAAGCCGGTTTCTTGCGAGCATGAGAGGACTGTTTCCTTGGAGGAGCTGCTCACCGGGGACATGCTTCTTTCAGAGTCTGACACAAGGGAATTAGTTACTGAGTCCAATGGTAACGCTATTGTCAGTAATGCTACATCCGATGGTACAGCTGATGCTACTAAAAGGTCCAAGGGGAATAATGTTTCGGCCATTTCCTTCAAGAAAACAGCGAGCAAGAGGTGTGTCGAAAGCATGGAGCTGTTTGCCTCAAAAGTCGGCATTCTGCCAAGGAAACTCTCCAAGAAGCATGACCCATTCTCTGATTCCCTCCGTAACATGGCAAAGCAGCTGCTTGAGCTCAAGTGTGATGGCACTCAAGATACTGACTTGTATGAGTTTGAAGTGAATGGCGACGGATTCAACGTGGAGTGTCGGAAAATGGCTCACCCTCGTGTTGAAATCATGGAGGAAAGTTTCAGGAAGAGCATTTCTTTTGATTCACCTCAAGATGATGTTGGTTCAAGGGAATGCCAGCTGGAAGTAGTGGACCAAGAGTCAGACCATGATGTCCCAACTGCTGACAGTCCACAAGATTCAGTCCCTGATGAAAATGGTTTTCAGCACACCGATGTCTACCTGACAGTCATCACATCACCGAGTCCCAAAGAAGAAGAAGAAGAAGAAGAAGAAGGATGGGCGGTTGTGGCACCTGATGAGCATTCATCTGCTGGCATTGTCGATCATGCATCAGAGCTTATTCAAGAGCAGACTGAGGATATACATACTGAAGTTTTTTCTGAAAATGCATCTGACATGAGTGAAGATTTGAAAGAAATCCGCATTTGCGACGAGCATGTGTATGCGGAAGATGCCGATGGATGCAGTGAATCTGAGGAATATGCATCGGATGAAGAAATCGCAGAGAAGACAGGAGAGCATGTGGCTCCAGATGATGTGATCTCCTCGCGGATTTCGTCCAAGCAATCTGATGATCCTTGCCAAGTAACTCCATTCACTCTCACAGATGCAGATTTTGCAGTAGCAAGTGAAGGCCCGGAAAACTACATCCCTGAAATGGAGCATGTCACATTGCTGGAAACAGTCGTGGAAACGGGATTGCCTAAAGGTTTGACTGAATCAGTAATTAGCAGTGAGGCTGCCGGGCCAGATAATGAACAGTGCTGTCTGCATCCAGAAACTAGTTTACCGCAAGATACTGTCCTTGGTAGCTGTGAACTTCTAGACCAAAATGAGCAACTGCAGCTGCACAGCTCATCCATGATGTCTGCCATTCCAGATCCAGCTGTGAACACAGGGGAAATACATGAATTGCATGAAGAACCGCCTAATCCATGCAACGGCATCAGCACTGAAATTTTTGCAGATCAATTGGCTCCTGACTCCAGAGATTTGCCGCTGCCAAGCATTTCAAGTTTTGATTGGATGTTAAATGGTTTAATGAATAAGTCATTGAACGTGGTTCCTGCTCCATCAAGTAATATAATTGACAATGGTTCATCTGAAGATACTGAAGAAGCACCACCACTTCCACCTCTTCCCCCGATGCAGTGGCGAGCGACCAAGCTTCAAACAGGATCCATATCTTTATTTGCAAAATCGGGGAGACCACCTAGGCCAAAACCTCCAGTGAAACACCAGGAAAATGATAATAACTTTGCACTAGTTGAAACAAATCAAGAGTCGGAAAATGCTCAGGAAATAAGCCGGAACAATGGTTTTACTTCACAGAAGGAAACGGCACAGGCAAGAGTTTGCAGCGAGACCCCGAAAGATCTGTTACCGGAGAGTGATTCTCAAGAAAATAATCTCCAAGAAGGATACAGAGAGTGTGATGTGCAGTCTTCTAATCTATTTTTCTCATCAGAAGTCAAGTGCAACACAGACGTCACTTCAGTAGGCGACGACGCCCACACTATGAAGCCACCTGAGCTTATAGTAATTCCAGAGGAGGCATGGTCTGAGCTGGTAGATATAAAACCGATACTGAAGCAGGAGGAAGAGAGAAAACAGCAGCTCATAAATAGAGTTTCTAATTGCAGTAGCATTCATGCTAGTGGTTTGCCAACTGAAAAGACCACTGTGGATCATGAAAGATCTGACCAAAAGGAGGAATTGTCAGCAGCGGATAGCAACACAATTACAGATTCAGAAGAAAACAAACCAAATGGGCTTCCTTGTCAAGATAATATTCAGAGTCCTGACTTCTCAGTACAACAGGAAGATAGTTCCAATGACATGGTTAAGGAGTTCTCTTCAGCATTAGAAGAGGAACTAGCAAAGTTACCTCCTCATTCAGTGCCAGAACCACCTAAATATCCTCTCCTTCAAGTTATTTCTCATGATAGAAGCATGGTATACCATATAACTACTTCCATATTCTGCGTTTGATCATCACCCTGAGTATATTGACTTAATTTTTTCTTTTCGTGTTTGTAGCTAAGAAAGGCTCCAACTTTGGTTCAGCCATCAAGTAAGCTTTCAGATGAGAAGAACACAGTGCTGGATGAGATAAAGAACAAGGTAAGCCTTCACCCTGCACATAAACAACATCGTTGTTCAGCTAGATTATATCCTAAACATAAACATGCTTTGTTTGTAGACTTTCAACTTGAAACCGGTTGTTGCAAAGAGACCAAATGTGATGGGTGGTCCAAGAACAAACTTACAAGTGGCGGCCATTCTCGAGAGGGCCAATGCGATTCGCCAGGTTAAACCCTCTTGCTTCATCCTGTATATACTTGCTAGAAGTTTCAGCTGACAATAGCTTTATCATATGGCACGGTACTGAGATGATACATTCTTCTTTTAAAAACAGGCGGTTGCAGATGACGATGACGAGGATAGCTGGAGTGAGTAGCTTTCCTCAGAGCAATTTGGCTGCTGATGTTTCACATGTTATGCGCAGGTCTTGTGCTCGTGTTCTTGCATGAAGAAAATGGTAGAACATATCAGTAGTCAAATGCAACTTTTTCTTCATCTCGAGAACACCATGCCAAGACAGTTTGATCTGTGCCAGCGTATTTTGACGTTTTCAGGGCATGCCATATGTTTATTATCTTTTGATGTGCCTCCTGAAGTTTGATTCTTGACAAGGACTGTATGTGTACGCCCATAGACTAGTGTGATTTTGTAACTGGAGTGTATATAGAAAGAAGCAAAAGTGCACATTTTGTCTGGTCAAAACCAAGTCTTCTGAAGCAGTCAAGCAACTGGGCTTATATTTTTTCTTTCAACAGTCCAACTCAACTGGGGCCTATATGTTGAGTAATTAGGCACAATTTTCATGATTAATTTCAAAATATAAAGCATGATGATACTAGCTACTAACATGTGAAACTCTAACATACTAGATGCAGTAGACAACATGAATAGCAGCAACACAATATAGCAAAACATGTACGCATCTAACATGTTCATCAGGCCAACGGGAACACGACGCACGTACCGAACGTTTGCAGATGAAGCAGATGTGTTCGGTGCAGCTATGTTGTTGACGATGACGTTGGCGATGACGGGACGAAGTAGACGACGCTTGAGGCGGCGGTACGCAGCGCCGCCCGACTTGCTAGGTAGACGACCCGTTGTGGAAGCAGCGAGCAGTCGCGCAGAGCGCTTCCCAAAAACCTAATTCGCCCTCTCCCGTACAGGATCACAAAGGCGACTGGTTTCGGAGACCCGCTCCCCCATTTGCCGGTGGACGCCGACGCTCGGGATGAGGTGGACTACGATGGCGGCGCAAGTTGTGAGACGAGGCAAAACCCTAGATGTTTTTCGGTGTGTCTTTGGCCGACCACGATAAGCAGTATATATAGGAGGACCAAGGTCGGCTCCGTGTCGCGACCACGTCTCAAACCGACTTGGTTTCCAAGTCGTATACTTATCAAACAAGATCTGCCAAGACATAAAAATAAAACGGCAAAAGGTAGCCGCGCCCCCGCAAGGCATCAGACCGGAATTTGGTGGATCATTCACGCGCATGTCGCACGTACGCGCCGGCCCGGCCCGACGAGGCAAGGCGAGCGAGCGCGGGGGTGTGGTTCTCTCCTTTCTCTTCTCAACACACACTTAGAGTGGTGGGGAGGACTCACTATATAAAGAGGTCCAACACTTCCTCCACTAGCGGTATGGGACTAAACTTTAGCATCACCACACCACCATTTGCCATTTTTTTCATGGGTTCAATTTGAGATTTCAGAATTTTGTAGATGGCCCAAGCCCATTAATTCTAACAACCCCCCACCAGATCTCAAATACCCATTTAGAGATTTGCCTTTTCTCTCCACTTGTTTAATATACCAGTGTTTCAGCAGAGACTGTTAAGTTAAACTTCTGCGTAGAATTTTAAGCTACATCCACCCACAACTTGACAATGGACTATGCCTTAAATTGCTAGTTTTGTGTGAACAGGTTTCTCTCAAAGTCTTAACCAGTACCTGGCTGCCAGTAGGCTACCCCACGGTTTGGAGCATATACGTCGTACTCCCTGGTCTCTTCGTGAGCTTACTAGAGATTCCCTGGTCTCTTCGTGAGCTTACTAGAGATTACCCAAATCTCCTAGATTGCGACGTTTTACAATCGGAGCTCATATAGGTGTGTTCTTTCAAGATTGCTCTGTAGGACAACATCTTTGCTATAATAGCCAATAGAACCACATTAAGGTATGTTGCCAACCTGACTTACAACACTTAAGCCTTACAACTCTAAGAGTTTTGCATCTTCACTTAGAGACGGTCACTTATTACTCTCCTCTGTTAACCAATAGCTTATTCTTCCCAGGTCCTAATTCACGGGATCTCCGATCACAAAGGTTGGGTTACTACTATGGTGTAACGTCTATGGGCCTCATACCCATCTCCCTCGATGCAATATCTATCACATTTCGTGATAGTCCCTTTGTAAAAGGATCTGCTAGGTTTTTGTTTGTTTAATATACGTAACAGTTATTACTCCGGAGTTTCTCAACCTCCTAACAGATTTCAAACGTCTCTTCACGTGTCTTGATGACTTTGCGTTATCCTTAGAATTATTTACTTTAGCGATAACCATTTGGTTATCACAATTCATAAGAATAGCCGGTACAGGTTTTTCAACCACATGCAAGTCCATCAAGAGTTCACGCAACCATTCTGCCTCTACAGTGGCTGTGTCTAAAGCAGTTAGTTCTGCTTCCATAGTTGACCTTGTCAATATGGTTTGCTTGCAAGACCTCCATGACACTGCACCACCTCCATGAGTACAGTGTCATATGGTTTGCTTGTCAATATGGTTTGCTTGCAATACCTACACATACCCACTTGTAGTGTAGAGTACATCAACACCAGAGATCCAATTTGAATCACTATATCCTTCTAGCACAACGGGGTGCCCTGAATAGTGAATTCCATAACTCATAGTACCTCTCAGATAGTGCAAGACCCTTTCTAGTGCATGCCAATGATCATTACCCGGGTTGGACATGAACCTACTCAGTTTGCTCATAGCAAAAGAGATGTTTGGTCTTGTAGCGCTAGCTAGGTACATGAGTGAACCGACAATTTGAGAGTATCTTAATTGATCTCTCGTTTCTTTCTTGTTCTTTCTAAGTGTCACGCTGGGATCATAAGGTGTTGGAGAAGGCTTGCTATCCATAAAGCCGAAACGGCTCAAGACCTTCTCAACACAGTGAGATTGCGTTAGAGTAATCCCACTCTCATCCTTAATAAGTTCGATGTTTAGGATCACATCGGCTTCTCCCAGATCTTTCATGTCAAAACTCTTTGATAGAAAAGTCTTGACCTCATTGATCACAACAATGTTTGTACCAAAGATCAATATGTCATCCACATACAAACATAATATGACACTATTGCCTCCACCATGGCGATAGTAGACACATCTATCAGCCTCATTAATGACAAATCCCGCAGAAGTCAAAGTTCTTTCAAACTTCTCATGCCATTGCTTAGGTGCTTGTTTCAGACCATACAAAGATTTTAGCAACTTGCACACCTTTTTCTCTTCTCCTTTTACCACAAACCCATCAGGCCGATCCATATAAATTTCCTCTTCCAACTCTCCATTTGGGAAAGTTGTCTTTACATCCATTTGATGAATGATCAGACCATAAGAGGCAGCCAAGAAAAGTAGCACCCGAATGGTGGTTATTCTAGCAACAGGTGAATAGGTGTCAAAGTAATCTCCGCCTTCTTTCTGAGTGCAGCCCTTGTCCACAAGTCGCGCCTTGTACTTATCAATAGTACCATCAGGCCTTAACTTCTTTTTGAACACCCATTTACAACCCACAGGTTTACAACCATAAGGTCGTTCAGTTAACTCCCAAGTTCCATTAGAAATAATTGAGTCCATCTCATTATGAACAACTTCTTTCCAATCATCTACATCTGGAGACGCATATGCCTCTTCAATAGAATTGGGAGTATCGTCCACAAGGTATACGATGAAATGATCACCAAAGGATTTTGCAACCCTTTGTCTCTTGCTCCTTACAGGAGCTTCATCGTTATCCTTCTCATGTACTTCCTCAGGTGTTTGTTCAATATAATCATCAAATGTACTAGATTTAGAATTTAGCTCAGAAGAAAATCTAGCAATGCTATGCATATATTTCATAGGAAACATATTCTCAAAAAATGTTGCATCACGAGATTCCATTATAGTATCTACATGCATATCAGGAACCTCAGATTTAACTACTAAAAATCTATAAGCAATGCTTCGTTGAGCATAACCCAGAAAAACACAATCCACTGTCTTTGGTCCAAGTTTGCGTTTCTTGGGGATAGGAATATTGACCTTTGCCAAACATCCCCAAGTGCGCAAATAAGAAAGTGATGGTTTTGTCCCAACCCACTCTTCATAAGGGGTTTTCTCTTTATTTTTGTTAGGAACTCTATTCAGGACATGACATACAGTCAACAAAGCCTCCCCCACCACGCCTTAGATAAACCAGCAGTGTCTATCATGGCGTTCACCAAGTCAGTCAACGTGCGGTTTTTCCTCTTGGCAATCCCGTTTGATTGGGGCGAATAGGGAGGCGTCCTCTCATGAATAATACCATGTTACTCACAAAATTCATCAAAAACTTTGGAAAAATATTCTCCAACACGATCCGACCTAAGACGCTTGATCTTTCTCTCTAGTTGATTGTCAACTTCAGCTTTATAGATCTTAAAGTAATCGAGAGCTTCATCTTTAGTTTGCAACAAATAAACATAGCAAAATCTAGTCATATCATCAATCAAAGTCATGAAATATTTCTTTCCACCTTTTGTCAACACACCATTCATCTCACATAGATCAGAATGTATGAGTTCTAGAGGTGCCAAGTTTCTTTCTTCGGCAGCCGTGTGAGGCTTTCGAGGTTGCTTCGATTGCACACAACTATGGCACTTAGAACCTTTGGCAAGTGTGAAATTAGGAATTAAACTCATACTGGATAGCCGAGACATTAAACCAAAATTAATATGACATAAACGAGAATGCCAAACACTTGTATCATCATTAATACTAGCACAAATTTGGTTTACTGACTTATTGCAAAAATACGAAAGGGAAAAGCGGAACAAGCCTCCGCACTCATAGCCTTTGCCTATAAATTGTCCAAATCTCGACACGATTACTTTATTTGACTCTAAAACTACCTTAAACCCATCTCGACATAGAAGGGAGCCACTAACTAGATTCTTGTTCATAGTAGGGACACGCTGCACGTTCCTTAGTTGCACGATCTTTCCTGAAGTAAACTTCAGATCCACCATGCCAATGCCACGTACAGAAGCATGCGGCCCATTCCCCATTAGGACGGAAGAATCCCTTGCGACCAGATAAGAAGTAAACAAAGAGACGTCAGCACACACATGAATGTTAGCTCCTGAATCAGTCCACCATGAAGATGATTGGAATACTGAAAGAACAATAGGTAAGTTACCATACCCATCAGTATTGCTAGTGGTCACCATGTTGACTGTCTTGGAGCTGGTTTTCCCTCTGTGGTCTGCGCGTTCTCGGCATTCCTTGGAAAAGTGTCCGAGCTTCCCACAGGCGTAGCGCTCTAGCTTAGCCTTGTTGAACTTCTTCTTCTTGAAGGTAGTAGTCTTTATAGGCTTGTTAAAAGCAGGCTTGTTCTTTCCTTTGTTCTTGTTCTGTGGGAACCTTTGTACCATGTTGGCAGTAGGTTGAACCTCACCTCCTTTCTCAATAGTGTATTTAGCACGATCTTTCTCTTCAACATCAAGAGATGCAATTAGACTTTCAACTGATATCTCCTGTCTCTTAGGTTTCAGAGAAGTGGCAAAGTTTCTCCATGAAGAAGGCAACTTTGGAATCATGCACCTAGACACAAATTTATCGGGTAGATCACACTTAAGGAGTTCCAGTTCCTTCACAATACACTGTATCACATGAGCTTGTTCAACCACAGAACGGTTACTCACCATCTTGTAGTCGTGAAAATTCTCCATGATGTACAATTCACTGCCTGCATCTGTAGCACCGAATTTAGCCTTCAGTGCATCCCACGGTGTCTTTCCATCTTGTATGTGCATGTACATGTCACACAGACGGTCAGCAAGAACACTCAAAACGCATCCCACAAACATAGTGTTGGCTTCTTGGAACTTTCTCTGATCTTCATTAGAAGCTCCCTCTGGCATGCCAGCACTAACATGGAAAACTTTCAGAGCAGTAAGCTAGAGCGTCGATCTCACTTCCCACCTCTTAAAGTGCACACAGGTAAACTTATCTGGCCTGAGTGCATTAGAAAATCCAGCCATAGTTAACTCAGGAAATTGCCTACAATTAGGTTTTTGGATTGTTGAGCAATTAGGCACAATTTCCATGATTAATTCCAGAATATAAAGCATGACGATACTAGCTACTAACATGTGAAACTCTAACATACTAGATGCAATAGACAACATGCATAGCAGCAACACAGTATAGCAAAACATGTATGCATCTAACTTGTTCATCAGGCCAACGGGAACACGACGCACGTACCGAACATTTGCAAATGTGTTCGGTGCAGCTATGTTGTTGACGATGACATTGGCGATCACGGGACGAAGTAGACGATGCTTGAGGTGGGAGTACGCAGCACCGTTCGACTTGCTAGGTAGACGACCCGTTGTGGAAGCGACGAGCAGTCGCGCAGAGCGCTTCCCAAAAACCTAATTCGCCCTCTCCCGTACAGGATCACAAAGGCGAGTGGTTCCGGAGACCTTCTCTCCCGTTTGCCGGTGGAGGCCGACGCTCGGGATGAGGTAGACTACGATGGCGGCGCAAGTTGTGAGGTGAGGCAAAACCCTAGATGTTTTTCGGTGTGTCTTTGGCCGACCACGATAAGCAGTATATATAGGAGGATCAAGGTAGGTTCCCTGTCGCGACTACGTCTCAAACCGACTTGGTTTCCAAGTCGTATACTCACCGCACAAGAAATTCTCAACTTGTCTGCCAAGACATAAAAATAAAACGGCAAAAGGTAGCCGCGCCCCCGCATGGCATCGGATCGGAATTTGGCGGACCATTCACGCGCATGTCGCACGTACGCGCCGCCCTGCCCGGCCCTGCCCGGCCAGGCCCGTCCCGTCCCAGTCAGGCTAGGCGAGGCGAGCGAGCGCGCGCGTGTGGTTCTTTCCTTTCTTTTCTCAACACACACTTAGAGTGGTGGGGAGAACTCACTATATAAAGAGGTCCAACACTTCCTCCACTAGCTGTATGGGACTAAACTTTAGCACCACCACACCACCACTTTCCCTTTTATTCATGGGCTCAATTTGAGATTTCAGAATTTTGTACATGGGCCAAGCCCATTAATTCTAACATTATATATAAGATATTAGATAAGTATATACACTGGCGGAGCTAGACATAATGTGCAGGGGGCGAACATGAAAATACGAGTGTTTGGGGGGGCAAATGCTAAAAAAGTTCTCGTCTAAGTCCTCCCATTTTTTTCTTCACGGGTTGGTTTAAAGCTGGGGGGGGGGGGCACAGCCACCCCAGGAATACACATAGCTCCGCCATTGAGTATATACATAGTTTAAAATAACCCGTTGTAGGTTTTGGAGAGCCCTTCCGCAAAAGTTATGCACTTTTAACACTAAACTGAAAATGATGGTAATAGCTGGCTAACTCCTACTATAGTGCTAAATTTGGGGTTATTTAGCGCCGCTATAGCCAGAAGTGGACCCAAATGAGTTCTATAAAGGCATCCATTTGTGTTATTCTTCCTTCTTGTTCTTTATCTATACCACTATATTGCGTAGGAATAGCTTTGAATATCGGTTGTTTCGGCTGTTGGATGAAGATGATCCAATGGTTGAGAGGTGGCAAATCTGAATAGTCTTGGTCACTGGATATTTTCTTCACCACATTGGATTCTGCCATGTGCTTATGTAACAAGGACATTTCCCCTTTGTTCTAGACTCTTCCATACTTCAATTCTTCAAGTTTTTCTTTGTTAAAAGTATTGCCATTCATGTTCTATCTTCTATGTTGTACAATATGCCCATAATACATACACCTCTCATTTGTTCTAGGCTCTTCTATACTTTAGTTTTCCCAAGTTTTTCTATTCCAAAAGAATTGACTTTTTTTTGGTTCTGCTTTGGTTCAAAGCCAATATAATATATTTACAAAGTCCAATATTCTTTGCAAATGGAGTACTCGATTGTTCTTATGTATTTCACTAGAGTATTGTGTAGTATATACCATAGAGTCATCACATATTATGTAGTTATAATTTGATTCCGAATGGGATGGGTGATGAGACTCAAACCTATATCTTAAATTTCATCTGTGTGTGACTCCAAATGTACATGCTTGCCTGTTATAATATGGTATGTTGATATCTGGTTGCACTGACTCTTACGTGCAAGGCACGTGTAACTAACTAGTATATACGATGTCTTATTGCAAAGCTTGGTAATTGAATTAGGATGCCTGATTAGTGCTTGGTTTTTGGATGTCTCAATCTGAGCATATTTATACGATGGTTGATTGTATGTTTTTCAATTGTTCATGACTTAAGTAAAAAGTCATCTACCGTGTCGACGACAGCGGATCTCAGTGGCGTGCCACAAGGGGGTCTTGGCGTTGTACGTGTGTTGATGGGCGTGCACATGGTGTTGGCGTTGTCTGGCATGGTGATGTCAACGACAGTTGGGTCTGACAAGGTCAATGCAGTGATCCCTCCTAAAGTTGGAATGACAGAAGAAGGTGGCGACGGATTCTGGAGCGTGCTCATGCGGTGCGCGTCGAGGGTCTGTTAGATTGGATGGTGCTCTCGACTCGCCATGGAGCGGCTTGATGAGGCCAACGGTTTATATGGCGTGCGTTGGTGCGCGTCAACACACATCATCAAGCTAGTAGGTGTAGCGGCATAGACCGTGAGAAAGTTGGCTTTGCGTTGATCCATGCATTTATTTTGTAAAACTTTGTTGAATAATACAATAAAGAGGGTTGTGTGCATCACTCGATGTAGATCAGGGGTTATCCTCCTTTTCAAAAACGAGTAAAATGCCAAATGGGGCTTAGCTTTGCTATAACTTTTCATAGCTTCTAGACGATCCATCGCTAAATGTCAGAGCCCGCCATTTGAAACTAATAGGGAATGGCTTAGGGGAGTTGAGTTTTGGGTGATGCATGTAATATGGTTGTACTTCATAATCATGTTGCATTTAAGCGAGAGAAAAACTAAGGTCTTCTTGAGTTAAAACCCTTCCCAAAGGGATTGGAGAGAATATGATAGAATTTGGGGGGGATTTTGGCTTGCAGGCGATTTAATTGCCTTCATTCCTTTCAATTCCCTTCAATTCCATCTTAATCGAACAAGCCCTAAGGGTTTAGCTGAACGAAACTTGCTACATATACTTGCTTTTTTTGCGGGAATGTTTCATGCTAAATTCTGAATTATGGAACATATAGGTACTGGTCACGTTGTTAGGCCGAATGACTAGATACATTGTAATCTCCTCAATCTCCACGCATCTCTCTCTCCATCTCTTTCTGACACCCCCTCTCTCTCTTTCTCTCTCTCTGTGTGCTTTGCATAACTTAACTAAATTTATATGTGCCTCTCGGGATAAGCCCCGATCAATATAAACACCACGCAAGCCTCCTATGGGTGGTTGAGACACTTCACATATTTTCACATGGTATACATAACACTTTCTCTTCCATATCATCTAGCCTAAATTTCTACCTCCCTGCCATGGCGTCCTTGTATGGCTCATCTTCCTCCTCCGTCCCGACCTCTCAGGTTTCAGAAAAATTCACCTTTACCAACTTCATCTTATGGAGAGCCCAAGTGCTATCGCAGATTAAGTTGCGGGCATGTACGGATATCTAGATAAAACCTTCGTTGAGCCAGCAAAAACCATCACCACAAATAACTCTAAGCCACCAAATCATTGTGAATCGTGCACACATGGTTTGGATGAGAGAGGATCAACAGGTGCTTGCTATCGTCGACTAGGGGGGGGGGTGAATAGGATACTAACAATTTATAACTTCTTTTAACAATTTAGGCTTAACAACAAAATAGGTTGCCTAGATATGCAACTAGATGGACAACCTATATGATGAGCTCAACAATAACGACACAACAGGCACAAGATGCAAACACAATATAAGCTTGCACAAAATAAAGGTTAGAAGTGACCACAAGTGGAGTCGATGGAGACGAGGATGTGTTACCAAAGTTCCCTCTCTTTAGGGGGAGGTACGTCTCCACTGGAGCGGTGTGGAGGCACAATGCTCTAAAAATGGCACAAGGGTCACCGTATTCTCCTCACGCCCTCGCACAATACACGATGTTGTGATTCCAATAGTGGTGCCCTTAAAGGCGGCGGTCAAACCTTTACAAACAAGGTTGGGGATCGTACCACAACTTAATTTTAGGCTCCCAACACCACCATGAAGCTTCACCATAATGAAATGTGGCTCCGACGTGACCTCTTCCATATAGGATGCCCAAACACGCAAGAGTAACAAGATCCTCAAGGGTTTAGTGGGGGAAATCAAATTTCTCTTGGTGGAAGTGTAGATCAAAGTCCTCTCCTCGAGACATTAGAGGATAAAAAAGTTTTGATGGCTAGAGAGAGAGAGATCAGGCGAAATTGAGCTTTGGGGCAACAATGGAGTAAAGGGGATAAGAGGTATGTGTTCTTGGGGAAGAAGACCCCCTTTATGTAGTGGGAATTAAATCCATGTGTTATGCACTCAACCCACACTCAAGCGGTACTACCGTTCTAGGGAGCGCTACTACCACATAGAGTTGTAGTTCCTGCCATAGCCTATGAGTATTGCCTGTACTGGAGTGGTAGTGCCGCCGGAGCGGTACTATCGTCCATTAGAGTGGTACAACCGCTTAAGATAGTAGGCACAGAGGAACAACAGTAATAGAGCGGTGACATAGTGGATGTACCGCACAGAGTGGTACTACTGTGTCACTACTGTCCTACTACCGTTAGGGAAAATTTAGGTAATACAAACTTGCACACCCTATGAAAACAAGCGATAGTAGCAACGGTAGTAATAAGTGGATGTACGACGCAATTGGTACTACTACACTACTACCATGCTATTGCCACTAACACGATGAGGGCAACATAAACTTGTAAAGAACCTAAAACTGAAGCGGAAGTGGCCGCGGTAGTAAGAAGCGGAAGTATCGCGCAAGCGGTACTACCGTGATATTGTCTCTAGTGTGGTAGGATGGTAAAAGAAACCTGCATGCAGTCTCTGCACATGCGATAGTGGCCCATGGTAGCTCACAACGAAAGTACCGCCTAAGATGTACTACCGCTTATGTGCAACAAAAGTGCCCTGGACCCTCCAAGTTGCGGGAAGGGTATGTGGGTGCATATGGATTTGTGTACGTGTTGATTCCACCCAAACATTTCCAAAACACCCCCCTCTTAATAGTACAGATTTCCTATGACTCAAATCAACCAAAAAGAAATGCTAGAAAATCGTGTTCGCGCTTTCTTCCAATGAGGGGAATAAAACCGTCTAGTGCCATATGTGAGAATGTCTAAAATGCTCAATGCACACGGTTAATCCACAAATAGCATTGCTATCAACCACCAACACCATTATAGAAGATATGCCCTAACACATATTTCCTCAATAAACTATTCTGGGAGGTGCTTGTACAAGTCACCTCTCATGAGAAATCCCACACACAAGTTGTTGTGGTGAGCATGTTCTCTTCTAAGTCTAGATCCTTTGTTAATAACATTGGATGGACCTCACGGACGCCCAAAAGGGATCCCAAACTATCGATGCATACTTTGGGTCCACGAGGTCTCTAGTTTATGAACTAACACTCGCCGACAAAGCCATCTCAGAAGATACGTGATATCCTTCATCATTGGTTGGTTGGACATGGACTATTGGCCCATCATATTTGCCCTCGACGTCTGCATCGATCCCTCTCCATCGATGATCCCTAGAGCATAGTGGCCAACTTTGATCAACGCGTGGAGATGTTCCATGGGTACGGTGCCGACTTCTTTAAATCCTCTGCCAACGCCACCGCACGGGATTGCAATGACCCTCCTAAATCCTACTGTTGTATGCCCAAAATAGTGGCAACGGCGGGCCTCGCAATGGCAGCAGCAATGGTGGTGGCAGCAACAGTAGTGGTGGTGGCGCCTACTACCATAGTGGAGGCGACAATTACAACAATGTCAATGGCAACTCAGGGTGCCCCACTACTCCAACAACAGGGGGCTTCAAGGTGGAGGTGGTGGGAGTTTCCAAGGGTATGAAGAATATGAAAATAAACATCAAATTTGCAAAAAAAAAGACTAATCATATAGCCAAGGAATATCATTGGTGTTATGCCGAAGACAATTCCCAAAGGAAGAGAGTTGTAGATGCAGCAGACACATCACATGGTGTGCACACAAATTGGTACAACAATTGTGGGGCTACGGATCACATCACCAACAATCTCGAGAAGGTGATCATGCACGAGAAATATTTTGGCCATGACCAAGTACACAACGCAAATGGTGATGGTATGAGGATAAGTCATATTGGTTGAAAGTGCATTATATCGACTAGAGGGGGGTGAATATGCGATTTTTAGAATTTCATCGATGGGGAAATTCCTTTTGAGGAAATTCCTCACTGATGAATAATGTGCAGCGGAAACAGCGCAAGATCAGAGGTGCAAAGATTACAGGAGCATTTTTCTTGATGAGGATTATGAAAAACAGTTTGCACAGTACGCAGGCACAGAATAAGCAGGTGAAGATTAACTGGTATGAAGAATTTGAGGTTGAGGAAACTCAGAGAAAGCCTTCAACAAATTTTTCAAACAGAGACAATGAAAGTCTTCAACATACAATATTGAGGAATTGAAAGAGCTGAAGAAATAGAACACGTATCACAGTGGAGACCGTTGTTGATGACCCAGTTCCAACTGCTGTGACAGTCGTACGTCTGGTTTGGAGCGGCTTGGTATTGAAACCAAAGGACACAACGTCCTGGGACACACAGTCCCTACCGTATTCTCCTTGAGCTAAGGACACACAGTCCTCACCCAACACTCGTGGGAAGTCTTCAGGGCAGACTTCCAAACCCTCACAAACTCGGTCACCCGGCGATCCACAATTGACTGCTGGATTGCTCTAGACCATGATGCCTAACCGTCTGGAGGATACACAGTCCTGAAAGGTAAAAGGCTTCGGTTCCACACATGAACAAATTCTTCAGTGATGCTCAATCACTTGGTTTAGGTTTGTGGTTTGGTGTTTGGGATATTTCCTCATTGATGATTTACTCTCAAAGGCTCTGAGGGATTTGGGTTGCTCTAAATGACAAGTGCCAGTTTCTCGCGGAGCAGCCAACCAGCTAGTGGTTGTGGGGGGCGGCTATTTATAGCCTGGGAGCATCCCGACATGATTTGACATAAATACCCTTAGATATTATGACCGTTGGTGTGGATAATATCGGTGAGGTGGCGCGAATCGCGGCAATGGTCGGGACCCTCAACTATGAGAGTCCTCATGTCTCTCATATTCCTCACTTGAGGCTTTTGTAGGATTAGCCTTGGGTTGAGCATCATGAGGAAATTCATTCTGTAGTATTACCTCGACCCCCTTTAACAGTACGGTGTTCCTATGACTCAAGAGTGAAGAAAATGAAACAGAAAGAATAAATCTTCACGCTTCAAAGTCTTCGGACTGATTTTCTTGAGGACACACCGGATTCATCATCTTCGGTATCTTCATGAGGAATATCAATTTCATCGCAATTTCTTCGCGATCAAAATCTTCAGCAAAAGACCAATTTCTTCAGCCGAAGACATACATTTTTAGGGGTCGATATTCATCATATAACTCAAACTCCTGAACAACTTATAGAGCATGTGTACACTTATAAACACATTAGTTACTTAATCTATAAGTCTTCAAACCACCAAAATCACTAAGGGCACTAGATGCACTTACAATCTCCCCCTTTTTGGTGGTTGATGACAATTAGGTTAAGTTTTCAATGGGTATAAAAATATGAAGTGTAAATACTGAGTTTGAAGAATTTGAAAACAAGATACTGAGAGACTCCCCCTGAAGATGTGCATATTTTGAGGAAATTGCTTTTCACAGCAGATGCACATTGATGATTTATATCATGGAGATATCCCCCTGTATCTTGTAAATCATGCATACATTTGACATATAAAATGAGGAATTTGAGAATGCATGATGAGAAATGGTATTTGACGAATTTCAGCATGCGTGCATTAATACTTTGAGGAATAAGCATGCGAAGCAAAACGTTCAAAAGTGTCAAAGTACCATCGGGCTTAAGTTACAACTCATTACATAAAACACTTTAGAAGAACCAAGAGTTTGTAACTTATTAAAGTTCATAAGCCCCAAAATATATCCCACGTCAAGACTAACTCAGATTTCTCCCCCTTTGTCATCAAGTGACAAAACGGGACAAACTGAGGACTAACGCCCATGAAGACTTTCACTTCTTGGCTGATGAAGAGGCATGAGGATTCTTGGCGGCAGGCTTCTTCCTTGGACCAGTTGCAATGTCTTCTGGTTCTTCATCAGATTCTGAAGTGCGGAATGAAGAAAAGGAATGATCCTCAAGGTCAGGCACTGGAATTGGCTTGAATTTCTTCTTGGGAGGCCATGACCAGTCGAAGTCCTGGGTAAACTCCAATTCATCAAGTTCCTCTTGAGTCTTCAAATGAGCCAAGGTGGCCCATGTACTATCGAACACCTCATGAAGATAATAGTGATTTTTCCTCACTGCGTTCTGAGTCTCGTTGAGGGTTTTCACAATGGCACTGAATTGACGTTTTACCCATTTGTGATTGCGATCGACCTTCTGATGAAGACTGAGGAGTAGCTCTCTATTGGTCATCACTCTTGGGGCAGTTGGGCTTGGTGGATCTTGAGTGGTAGTGTCATCATATGAAGAATATGACTCTGCTTCGCGAAACTGGCCATCAACAGGCCAATTTCCTTCATCAATGACAGATTTTCCTTTGCCTTCAACAGGCTTAAATGTCTTCTTGATGATTCTGATGGGCGGCAGATATCAAATGTGATTGGGAAAATCAGCATGGTAGTTGATGCCTGACCTGCTTCCGATGAATCTCATGATCCATAGAGCGTAAATCTTCATGTTGAAGGGCGACATTGCATTATCAGCCAAAGTCCTCAGAAAGAAGTCATGAAGGTTTATTGGTATGCCATGGATGATATTGAAGAGGATATTCTTCATGATGCCTACGACATCTTCTTCATCATCATGGCCTTTGATAGGAGCGATGACATTGGCCAGAATTCTATAGACCATTCGTGGTTCATAATTCAAGTCTTGAACCAGAAAACGAGTCCTTGGAGGTTGGTTCTTGGCCAAAGGCGTCATGAGGACTTCCATCAGTCTGTTGGGCAGCTTAGTTCATCATACATGAGCACTACATTTTCTGAGGGAATTGAGATAGGAAGCGCACGAAGAAATTCAGTGGCTGGGGCTTTGTAGTGCGTGTGCTGAGTCATCCAGTCCAACACCCAAGTGTTGACATCCTTCGGGTCTCCAGAGATATGAAAAGTGGCATAGAACTGAAGAATTATGTCATTGTTCCAGTCACCTATGTCAGTGCAAAGAGTCAGCAGTCCGGCTTCATGAAGAACATTGAGGACTGGAGTGAAGCAGGGAATTTCTTCCATGTCAACGTGAGGAATATGCTTTTGTTGAAATATTTTGTTCCTCCCACAGAGCACGGAGGCATAGTAGTTGAGATGAGTCCTCGTCCAGAATTTGCGATGCCTGATGCGAAGCTTATCATATGGATTTGCGCCTGTGAAGTACATCCGTTCTTCATAAAAAGCTTCCTTTTGAAACTTTGGCCTCCTTGAAAAAGGCTGATTTTGCTGCGGCTGAAGATTATGCTGCTGTTCTTGAAGAGGAGCTACTATCATTGCTGTTTCTGTGTTGACCACAACAATAGCAGTTTCGCTGTTAGGTGAAGGAGCATTTTCTTCATTCTGACCTTTTTCTTCAGGTTGAGGATATTCCTCAGCTTGAGGAATTTTCTTTGTGGAGGAGGCAAAATCATCAGCTGATGCAGCTGATCCTAGAGCTGATTCATCATAGACGGTCTTCCCATCTGATCCTGTGAGGATTTCTGTTGCAACCCAGAAGTCATCACGGAAAGTTGGAGTGGTGCAATCAATGTCATCAGATGTCTTTTGAGGAATGGTAGATTGAGGAATGTCATCAATTTGTATTTCCTCATCCATGATTTCTTCAGATTCAGCATCTTCCATTTCCTCATCTTCTTCAGGAATGACATAGTCAATTCTAAAGGGAACCAGTGAGTAGGATGTAGCTACATTAAGAGGAGTAGCATCCAGTGGGGTAGTTGAGGATTCTGTCTGAGTGACCTTTGGGCGCTTGGCCTCTGAGGATTCTGAAGTCATTGAAGCTTTTCTTTTCTTTTCTTTGCTTCTTTCTCAGCAGCTTTGGTTTTCTTCACGTCTGATGCAGACGGAACCATATTCTTCACCTTTGAAGGTTGAGGTGAAGGAATTCTTTCTTCAGGAGCTGGTGCAGTCTCAGTCCTGGCAGTTTCCTCAGCTGAAGCATTTTCTTCAATCGGAACATTTTCCTCAGCTGGAGCATATTCATCAGCTGGAGTCTCTTGAGTAATTTTCTCAGCAACAGGTTCATCAGCTTCATCTTCTTCAGGCAGCTGAACCGTGTAGCTAGACTCAGGTAGCTTTTGCTGCATAGGAGGAGCAACTTTCTTGTTGTATTCATCAACTGCATCTGTTGCAAACTTGATGAAATTCACCTTGAGACTTTGACGATCAGATAGGCGAGTGTACTTATCTGACACGGTTTTTAGTTCAGCCTGAGTTGAAACAAGAGCTTGAGGCGTCAGATTGAGGAGATTCTGCTTGAGGAATTTCTCCTTCTTCAGTTTAGCAACCTTTGCTTGCTTGGCTTGCTGTTCTTTCCATTTTGCCTCATTGATGAATGTGGCAACCATGTGACTGAGACTAGGGGGAAGCTTCAAGTCATCAATGGGAGTGTTTGGGTCTTCATACCAGACATTGATGAAATCCATCAGAACCTTGGGGTCCACAGCAAGACGAATAGAGCTGCCTGAGGCTTGTGCAACTCGTTCCTGCTTGTTTCAGATGATAGCTTGAAGAGTTTCATCATTAAATTCCTCACTTCCTTCTGATGCAGAAGGAATGTTGATGACTTTGCTTGGACTTGGCCCGATGCCTCTTCCAGCAGTCATTTTAGTCTTCAAAAGTGTTGGTGAAGACTGTGTAGCATAGCTCGTGGCAGATGGCACTGAGGAGCTGGAATGAGCAGGCATATGCTAAACAATCTTCTTTTGTTTGGGCTGCGATGACTGTGGTGCGATTGAAGGTTTTGGCATTGGTGCAACCTTCTGAAGCAAATTGCTCTTTAGGCACAGAGGTCTTTGGTTTCTTTGGCACAATCTTCATTTGAGGAATAGTTGTACCAGAAGCTTCAGCAGCAGAAGAGGTGGCTGCAGTGACAGCAGCAGCAGATTCCTCATTGAATTTCTTCACTGCAACTTCTTCTTTCCTCTGTAGCTTGGACAAGTGTTTGTCCTTCTCCTCAGGGTAATCCTCAATTGTTTCAACACTTGAGGGATGCGCAACCTGTTGATTTCCAAGAGGAGGCCTCTTGCATGGTGGCTTGAGAGCGAATTTCTTCGCATATTTTGGAGTTACATAGCGACATTCCTTCCACTCCTTAGTCCACCCACGTTCTATTTTCTGAAGCCTTATCTTATGCTTCGACATGGGTTCTTTGCCATATATTTCCTCATCAGGTGTGCAGTAGTCAGCGTATATGTCTTCAGGAATATCAACTTCAGTGTTCTGTTCAAGTTTCTTTCCTCCTTTTTGCTTTCTATCATCTTCCATTTTCTTCAACTGATGCTTTTGCTGAGGAATTTGCACTCTTTAAGATTCTGATGACACTGGTAAAGTTTCTTCGAGAAACGCTGCAATGAGTTAAGTTGATGAGAACCTAGTGATTCATCAGCTGACATTTTGTACCTGTGAACAGAGTATGGGTGCGAGGAAATTGGACAGGTCATATGCATTCTCAGATTTGAAGAAATTGAATATTTTAGAAGTTGAGGAATTTGACCAGTTGGTTGAGGAATTTGACTAAGCATTCTGATCTTGGGTTCCAGAGTTGTGCAGATTCAAGAATTTACACAATTGAGGATCTCATGAAGAGTTTTAGTGGCTTAATGAAATTGAGCATGTGTTTGAGGAATGAGTGTGCGAGGCTGACGGACACTTAGGAAAAACAGATTTCGCGAATCTAAAGTGAAATAGTAGATCAACAGGGGCAGTAAAATAATATTTTAATTACCCTGAGCGACGAACACGAAGAACAGAGGCAGTAAAAGTGAGAAGCTCTTCGGTTCAGGTCAGTTGCGCCCTAACTTGGCGGCAGAAGACATCTACGGCGGTGGCGGAGGAAGATATTCCGCTTCCGGCGTGAGTTCGGCGACGGCGAAGGCGAGGCAATGAAGTTGTTCCTCACCAACGACGACATTGCTAGCGGTGGCGCTAGGTTTGAGCTCGAGCGGAGAGATGACGAGAGGACGAAGGGTTTTAACTGAGGGGGGGTAAGGACCTATTTATAGCTTAGGTGGAAAACTGTTCGAGCAAATCTTTCGGACTTAATTGCCCTTGCCTGTTCGTCTCCGCAGGATACGTGGAGCCCATGATTGAAGCAGTGGAGATCGTGCTTATCTGATCGTGGGAAGTGGGTTCAGTTACTGTGTAACAATATAAAATTCATTTTTGAAGATTTGAGGATTTCGTTGAAAAATCCTGAGCTGACAAGGACACAGTGAGGATTTTGAACAAGTTTCAATTAGAACGCATATGAAGAATTGAATAGACTGGGTTGAGTATAACATAGAGGGGAGTCGGGTCCGATCACATTCACTTAGATGAAATATCAAATTGAAGACAAAGCTGTAAGTGAATGCTGTTGAGGACTTTGAAATCTCAAGCGTTTTGAAGATTTTGAAAATCTTGAGGATTTTGTGACAAAGCGTCAGGTTGATGAATTTCAACTTTGAAGAAAAACAGCTTGAAGAAATTCAAAGTTGGGTGGTGGCGTGACCCACCGTATAAGAATGATGATTTTAGGCGCCGCGTACAATTGTCGTAGGGCCCTGAGAACCAAATTCTTCATTAATTTCCTCACACTAAGAGTGATATTCTTCATTGATTGAAGAAAATCGATTCTTCGTGTGTTGCACATCTAAGTCATCAATTTTGCGTAAGTGTTAGGATGTGTGCATGTTTTCACAAAACATTTGAAGACTCTAAGATATTTAGCTCACACCTCAACTTGCAAAACCTTTTCCCATCCAAGGGCTTAGTGAAAATATCTGCTAGTTGATCGTCAGTCTTCACATGGTCGGTGATGATATTGCCCTTGAGGACATGGTCCCGAAGAAAATGATGACAAATCTGGATGTGCTTAGTCTTCAAGTGTTGTACTGGGTTGTAGGCGATCTTGATTGCACTCTCATTGTCGCAGTAGAGAGGCACATTCTTCATGTTGATGCCGTAGTCTTTGAGGATTTGCTTCATCCACAGTAATTGAGCATAGCAGGATCCAGCAGCAATGTACTCAGCTTTGGCAGTGGAGAGAGAAACACAGTTCTGCTTCTTTGAGGACCAGCAGACTAATGATCTTCCAAGGAAATGACAAGTGCCAGAAGTAGACTTGCGATCCACATGGTCACCAACATAATCAGAATCAGAATATCCCATGAGATGAAGATTTGAGCCCTTGGCGTACCATAATCCTAGTGTCGGTGTGTTAGCTAAGTATCGAAGAATATGCTTCACAACCTTCTGGTGTGATTCCTTCGGTTTTGCTTGAAAACGAGCACACATGCAAATACTAAGCATTATATGTGGCCTAGATGCACATAGATACAATAAAGAGCCAATCATCGAGCGATATACCTGTTGATACAAATCTTTACCATTTTTGTCAGTGCAGAGGTGGCCGTTGGTAGGCATGGGAGTCTTGGCGCCTTTGTATTCATGCATGTCGAATTTCCTCAGAGCATCCTTGAGGTATTTCTCCTGTGATATGAAGATGCCATTGCGTTCTTGACGAATTTGAAGACCTAAGAAGAATTTCAGCTCCCCCATCATAGACATCTGATATTCTTCACTCATCATGTAAGCAAATTCATCAATGTAATGTTTGTCAGTACATCCAAAGATAATGTCATCGACATATATTTGGCACACAAATAGCTCATTATCATAGGATTTAGTAAAGAGAGTTGGATCAAGTGAACCAGGTTTGAAGCCTTTCTTCATGAGGAATTCCTTCAATGTATCATACCACGCCCGAGGGGCTTGCTTGAGGCCATAAAGTGCCTTTTTGAGTCTGAAGACTTTGTCTGGATTCTTCGGTTCCTCAAAACCTGGGGGCTGAGCAACATATACTTGTTCCTCAAGCTTACCATTGAGGAATGCACTTTTCACATCCATTTGATATAAAGTAATGTTATGATGATGTCACATCCCTAGATTTCCTATTGGTGTTTAGCAAGATTGTGCTCATGTTTTATTCTTGCATTAAACATGAAATAGGGATGAAAGAAACCCTAGCACCTCACCTTGTTTAAACAAAAATAAAAAGAGTGTGATTTCAACGAACCCAAAATGGCCTTCATAAAAGCCCACTCTTTTTGTTAAATATTGGAAACAATATTTCAGGGTTTGGTATTATTTTTAAAATACTTTTGGCATTTTATTTAAACCACCAAAGCCAGTGATATTACCCAAATATGTGGTTTTAAATATCTCAGGATATTACAAAATGTTGAAATATTTTTGGTGGACTTGGAAATATTCCAAATAACACCCCACAATTATATTCCCTATTTTAGGAATAGTTTGGAGCCAAAAATAAATAAATGAAACAAATGTTAGAAATGCAAATAGAAAAGCAATAAAAAAAATGGTGAGAAGAAGCTTACATGTCGCCCAGGCCCAAGCCCAACTCCCTCCACTCAGCAACAAGGCAAGCACCATTTTTGATCATCCCGATAAAATCCCATGTTCCCGCTCCTGCTCTCACTTATTGCATTAGGACAAAATATTTCAAATGCTTTACTTCGGTAGCTGAACCCATTCCTTTGCATGACCTGTCATTGTCACAGTAAATAGCCAAACCTTGCAACCTAGCATACCTGGTAGTTGCTTCAGCCATGATGTGTCTTATCCTGCTATGCTTGCTATGCCTAGAGTTGTGTCAGGTCTGTTTCATCTGGGTGATGAACAGGAATGGAAGAATGTGTTCTAGTGACAAAAGAATAAGTGTGGAACCTGATTTGGTAAATGTACCGATGAAAGGCTATGTAGGAGTACATGGCGGGTTGTTTCATTGGAACCGTCCTTAGGAACTGAGATCCGTGTATGTAATCCAAGACTAGTTACTACCACATGTTGGGCCCTGAAATATGACCCCGCTCGACTTATTAATCGCGTAGTACTCGGTCCAGGAGTTGCAAGTAGTTTCTGGTGTTTATATTCATGGTGGAGGCCGTGCATAGTGCTGACCTTAGAGGTGGGCTGTGACGCGATAGGTAGTGGAACGGTGTACCAAGTGGCACCCGGATGGTGGGCTTGGGAACCCTGCGCACATCGTTTGGGGCCGTAGCGAAAACTTCGACCGGACTTCCGTGCGGGTTCACTCTCAAATAGGCGATAAACATGGACTAAGTATTAGCGTGGTTAACGGTCGTGGCCGACTTCCTCGCCGGGCTTCCGCTTGAAGGTTACCGAGGTGCATGACGTGCACATGGCGATAAGTGGCGAGAGCGTGTGTGAAGAAGTACACCCCTGCAGGGTTATGATCTATTCGAATAGCCGCGTCCGCGGATATGGACTACTTGGAGACATATGTTGTTCATAGATAACTTTAATGGCTACTCATAAAAGTATCAAGATAAGTGTGAGTATCATGTATGGCATTTTCGTAGGGAGACGGGAAGGAATCCATGATAGTGTATTGTTGTGGTTGTACTGGACTCGTGTACGACTTATCAAAGTTGTTTAAAACTATTTAAAGTTGTAGTATAGGCTAGCCAAGAGTCAAAGCTGGCTTGCTGCATGAAACCCCACAACCCCCTTTATTGACACATGTGCATGAGTAGATAGATCTGTTCTAAAGTCTTATTGAGTACCTTTGTACTCATGTTTGTTTAATAAATGTTGCAGAAGACACCCATGAGCCAACAGGTGGGTTCTATCTAGACGTAGATGATGACGAGTAGCTGGTGTCCGAGCTACGACCTGGCCCCTTTCAGAAGGGATCTGTAGATAGTCAGGCTTTATGCCTTTTCCTTTCAAATGTTTGTACTCAGATAGCTTTAATGCTTCTGCATGGCTTGTATGACTTTTTTGTATGACTTGAGTGTCGGGTCATGTGACCCCTACCTGTATGCACTTATGATTCAAGACTCTTCCGAGTCTTCTAAATAAATGTTGTGTTGTTATATGGTTGTGTTGTGATGCCATTGTTGTATCTATGCATATCGAGTATGTCATGCGTACGTGTGATGTACTGTGATATGTATGGGATTCGACACCTAGTCGTATGCCCCTTTGTGTTTCCACCGAGCCTTGGTAGTTCACTACTGCTCGGGACACATTGCTTGACCGACATGTATCCTTCTTACTTGTTGTGTCTGTCCCTACGGGGAAATGTCACGCGATGTAATGTTGTCCTTGTAGCTTGCTACGACTCATCTACACTCGCTGATGACCGACACCTGCTTTGCTGGGTTATGTATGTCTGTCTCTGTACAGTTGAGCCACTTGAGTTTATGACAAGCTATGTCGACCCGGGTTCTTTGACATTGGAATGCTAGCGACACAGTTGCATACGTGAGTCAAAAGGCGCAAACGGTCCCGGCTAAGGTAAGGTGGTAGCCGTGGGGTTAACCGTGCGTGAGACCACAAAGGGATGCGATGTGTTACATGATGGATTCCTATAGCTTAGGATCGGGGTCCCGACAGCGTTGGTATCAGAGCCTGACTGACTGTAGGATTACCACGCCAAACTGGTCGAAGTCGAGTCTAGAAATGATTTAGTTATATGTAAGGGAATTGTTTGTGGAAGGGAACGTAAGGCTCTTGCCTCTCTTCTCAAGTCATTCTGTTCTGCTCATCCTTATCTTTTCTACGGGGATTAAGAACTAGGTTTCTTATCTATCTCTCAGGTTCGTGTGTTACTAACCGGTAGATTGTAGGGAAACGGTTCGAGAGTCAATCCGAATTTTCTTTTGTTCCAAGGAAAAAATAATATAAGTATTGTTGATCATGGAATTTGAACTTGATAGTTGAGTGGTTATGCTATACAATGTTTTGTGGGTTGTCTCAAAATTGTTTTTGACCATTTACAGTCGTTATGCTGCCCAATTTCATTTCCAGAGATCTAATGCCTTTGCATTATCCTCTATTTCAGATGCATGCCCGTTCTTTTCGTCAGGTGGTCCGTCTGACTAGGTGCATTGATGTACCAGGTCACACGACCATGCTGGTCAGGATGATGTCAGTAGCCGGTTACCGCTGGTACCCAGAGTATACAGTGGAGGAGCAGTACCGGGATTTCAACCAGAGTCAGTACATGTGCACTGTTAGGGTATTCCCAGATTACCCTGGAGCCGAGGAGTCGATCCATTGGACTTATGGATTGGGGGTTACCGTTGACATGGCGGTAGAAGATGTCGCTTATTCAATGTCGACCATCATGAGAGCCAGACATGCACTATTATAGAATTCAGAGTTTTGTTATGTTCGAGCTTCTCAGCCAGGAGAAGAAGGATATCTCAGTGGAGTCTACTTTGATTCTTCTTTGGAGGATCCACTGCTGCAGATTACCACTCAGATGCTAGATAATAGAGACCGAGATGCTCGTGCCCTTCGTATGGAGCTTTATGCTACTCATGCCCGTCTGTGGACAGCTTTGACATAGCTCACACCTGTAGTTCAGACATGCTATGGAGACATGGAGATGTTGAACCCAGTTAGGACTCATCTTGCAGGTCATGTTGACTGGCCTGCTATCGGAGGTGTCACCCCTCTTCGTGGACCTCTGTTGCCACCAGTCAGGGGACCGAGGCCACATCCGTGCCCTTACGGTTCCCAGGGATCTCAGGCTAGAGTGTTCCTTGATCCGCAAGTTCAGCTCCCAGGTCACGGAGGAAACCTGTATGAGATGTTCTATGCGGATGCTTGAGCTCGTGCGTGGATGAGTAGTATTGTAGCAGTTATATTTCCATAGTCCTGTGTGTCTTGTGGAATATGACTATGTTGTGAGATGAGTTCCGGGGGCATAGATAAATAATGTATAGGAAGCTTGGAAAGCCTCTGATGAGTAGTATCATCTTTTCAGTAGTTTGCTCTTCAGTTTGAGGTTGTACTAAACTATGTTATGGTCATGGTGTATATATAGCAGCTTGCTTGTTACCATGTTGTTCGGATGTTCATTTCCGCATTCCATGTTGTTCAGTGCATTTTTAATCCATATCTAGTATTGATGTTGATCTAGTCTAAGTTGTGAGTTTGTTTGGGAGGATGGTGTTCACCAGGCACAACTGTGCCCCTAGCCATGAGCAGGGAGAGGGTAGTCAGGCAGCTCAGGAGGACCTGCCTCACCCGCCTTCTCTGGTGGAGGTTATGCTGGAGGCAGAAAAGAACAAAAGAGAGACCAACCGTCTGTTAGAGCGTATTAAACAGAATACAGCTCGTCAGCCATGAAATGATGTAGTGTCCCTCAATGACTTTGTGAAGCTCAATCCCCCTAAATTCCAACATTCCGTCGATCCTCTCGATGCTGATGATTGGTTGTGTAGTATATCACGCAAGATACGTTCTGCCAACGTTGCTGAGGCTGACAAGGTGACCTTCGCTGCTTACTTCCTGGAAGGCCCTGCCAATCTCTGGTGGGAGAATTATGAAGCTATGCGTCCTGCTGGACCAGCAACCACCTAGGCTGATTTCAGCGCAGCTTTCCGTCTGCATCACATTCCAGAGGGTCTGATGGACCGCAAGAGAGAGGAGTTATGTGCCTTCACTTAGTGAAAGTTGACCGTGGATGCTTATAGCCGCGAGTTTGGAAATCTCGCTCGCTACGCAACTGAAGAGGTGTCTGATATGTCTCCAACGTATCTATAATTTTTTATGGTTCTATGCTATTATCTTGTCAACTTTGGATGTTTTCTATGCATGAATATGCTATTTTATATCTTTTTTGGGACTAACCTATTAACTCAGTGCCAAGTGCCAGTTTCTATTTTTTCCGTGTTTTTGACCTTTTTCAGAGAAGAATATTAAACGGAGTCCAAACGGAATAAAACCCGCGGGATGATTTTTTCCATAACAGAAGATACGCACGTGACTTGAGAACCAAGGCAAAGGACCTCGGGGGAGGTCACAAGCCCCCTAGCCGCGGACTGGGGGCGCCTAGCAGGCTTGTGCCCCCCCGGGCTCCTTTGCCCTACCTATTCCGCCTATAAAATCTCTAAAAATCCAAAACCACCAGAGAGAGCCACGAAAATAATTTTCCGCCGCCGCAAGCTTCTGTCTCCGCAAGATCCCATCTGGGGACCGTTCTGGTGCCCTGCCAGAGGGGGATTCGGCCACGGAGGGCTTCTTCATCAACACCATTGCCTCTCCGATGATGCGTGAGTAGTTCACCACAGACCTTCGGGTCCATAGCTAGTAGCTAGATGGCTTCTTCTCTCTCTTGGATCTTCAATACAAAGTTCTCTATGATCTTCGTGGAGATCTATCCAATGTGATCTTCCTTTGCGGTGTGTTTGTCGACATCCAATGAATTGTGGACTTATGATCAGATTATCTATGAATATTATTTGAGTCTCCTCTGATCTCTTATTTGCATGATTTCGTATCCTTGTAATTCTCTTCAAGTTGTGGGTTTTGTTTGGCCAACTTGATCTATAATTCTTGCAATGGGAGAAGTGCTTGGTTTTGGGTTCATACCATGCGGTGTCCTCACCTAGTGACAGAAAGGTTAGGGAGGCACCCATCATGTTGTTGCCATCAAGGGTAAAAAGATGGGGTTCATATCATATTGCATGAATCTATCCCTCTACATCATGTCATCTTGCTTAAGGCGTTACTCTGTTTGTTATGAACTCAATACACTAGATCATGCTGGATAGCGGTCGATGTGTGGAGTAATAGTAGTAGATGCAAAATGTATCGGCCTACTTGTCTCGGACGTGATTCCTATATGTATGATCATTGCCTTAGATATCATCATGACTTTGCGCGATTCTATCAATTGCTCGACAGTAATTCGTTCACCCACCGTAATACTTGCTATCATGAGAGAAGCCTCTAGTGAACACTATGGCCCCCGGGTCTACTTCACATCATATTTTCAGATCTACACAATTACTTTGTTGCACTTTTCGCCTTTAGATCTCACCTTGCAAATAATTGTGAAGGGATTTACAACCCCTTTATATCGTTGGGTGAAAGTTTGTTTGTTTTTGCGCAGGTACATTGGTGCCTCATCTTGATACTCCTACTGGATTGATACCTTGGTTCTCAAACTGAGGGAAATACTTATCGCTACTGTGCTGCATCACCCTTTCCTCTTCAAGGGAAAAACCAACGCAAGCTCAAGAGGTAGCAAGAAGAATTTCTGGCGCCGTTGCCGGGGAGGATAAAGTCAAGAATAGTCTCCCGTCAACATGCCAATTTCTGGCACCGTTGCCGGGGAGTATTCAAAGTGAAGCATATCCAAGTAACTATCGCAAACTCATCTCTTGCATTTACATTATTTTCCTTTTGCCTCTCGTTTTCCTCTCCCCCGCTTCTGGAAAAACAAAATTTACAAAAATATTTGCCTTTTTCGTTCGCCCTTTGTTTCGCTTGCTTTTTGTTCGCTTGTGTGCTTGTCTGCTTGCTAAGTCACCATGAATGAAAACACCAAATTGTGTGACTTCTCGAATACTAATAACAATGATTTTATTAGTACTCTGAATGCTCCCGCCACTAGTGCGGAATCATATGAAATAAATGCTCCCTTGCTGAATCTTGTTATGAAAGAGCAATTTTCCGGCCTTCCTAGTGAAGATGCCGCATCCCATCTTAATACCTTCATTGAGTCATGCGATATGCAAAATAAAAAAGATGTGGATAATGATATGATTAAATCGAAGCTATTTCCTTCTCATTACGAGATCGAGCAAAAACTTGGTTTTCATCTTTACCCAAAAATAGTATTGATTCTTGGAACAAGTGTAAAGATGCTTAGATTTCCAAGTATTTTCCACCGGCTAAGATTATCTCTCTCCGTAATGATATCATGAATTTTAAGCAACTAGATCATGAACATGTTGCACAATCTTGGGAGAGAATGAAATTGATGATTAGAAATTGTCCCGCTCATGGCCTGAGTCTTTGGATGATTATACAAATCTTCTATGCTGGTTTGAATTTTGCTTCTAGAAATATCTTGGATTCCGCCTCCGGTGGAACTTTCATGGAAATCACACTAGGAGAAGCCACAAAACTCCTAGATAATATCATGACAAACTATTCTCAATGGCACACTGAAAGGTCACCTACTAGTAAAAAGTGCAAGCTATAGCAGAAATTAACTCTTTGAGTGCTAAGATGGATGAGTTAATGAAATTGTTTGCTAGTAAAAGTGCTCCTTTAGATCCAAATGGTATGCCTTTGTATTCCTTGATTGATAATACCAATGAGAGCATGGATGTTAATTTTGTTGGTAGGAACAGTTTTGGCAACAACAATGCTTATAGAGGTAACTTTATTCCTAGGCCTTTTCCTAGTAATCCCTCTAATAACTTTGGCAATTCCTACAACAATGCTCATGGAAATTACAATAAATTACCCTGTGATCTTGAGAGTAATATTAAAGACTTTATCAACTCGCAAAAGATTTTCAATGCGTCTATAGAAGAAAAACTGCTCAAAATTGATGACTTGGCTAGGACCGTTGATAGAATGTCTCTTGATATTGATGCTTTGAAATTGAGATGTGCTCCTCCCAAGATTAATATGGATGAAACTTTGAAAGCTATGCGTGTTTCCATGAATGAGAGTAAAGGAAGAACCGCCCAAATTTGTGCTAGACATGAATGGCTTAAAAAGGCGTGTTCTCGTGATGAGAATCACGAAGATCTTAAAGTGCTTGGTGTGACTCCTATTGAATCCTTGTTTTCTAATGTCAATCCTAATGATGATGGGGCTAGATATGAATCCACTTTGGTTGAGAAACGCCCCAATGATTCGGAGTCTATTTATCTTGATACTAAATCTTTCAGGTGTGGTTGAATTGACAACTCAACTGCTAATACTTGAGAATATTCTTTGGCTTCCCCTTGAGTCGAATAAATAAATTTAGTTTGAATACTCTACCCTCGAAAACGGTTGCGATCCCCTATACTTGTGGGTTATCAGGGCACATTCTGGTGCCCTGTCGAAGGGGGGATTCGGATACGGAGGGCTTCTTAATCAACACCATGACCTCTCCGATGATGCGTGAGTAGTTCACCATAGACCTTCGGGTCCATAGCTAGTAGCTAGATGGCTTCTTCTCTCTCTTGGATCTTCAATACAAAATTCTCCATGATCTTCATGGAGATCTATCCGATGTAATCTTCTTTTGCGGTGTGTTTGTCGAGATCCGATGAATTGTGGATTTATGATCAGATTATCTATGAATCTTATTTGAGTTTCTTTTGATCTCTTATATGCATGATTTCATATCCTTGTAATTCTCTTCGAGTTGTGGGTTTTGTTTGGCCAACTTGATCTATGATTCTTGCAATGGGAGAAGTGCTTGGTTTTGGGTTCATACCGTGCCGTGACCTCACCCAGTGACAGAAGGGGTAGCGAGGCACGCATCGCGTTGTTGCCATCAAGGGTAAAAAGATGGGGTTTACATCATTGGTTTGAGTTTATCCCTCTACATCATGTCATCTTGCTTAAGGCGTTACTCTGTTCGTCATGAACTCAATACACTAGATGCATGCTGGATAGCGGTCGATGTGTGGAGTAATAGTAGTAGATGCAGAAAGTATCGGTCTACTTGTCTCAGACGTGATGCCTATATGTATGATCATTGCCTTAGATATCGTCATGACTTTGCACGGTTCTATCAATTGCTCGACAGTAATTTGTTCACCCACCGTAAAATTTGTTATTTTGGGAGAAGCCTCTGGTGAACACTATGGCCCTCGGGTCTACTTCACATCATATTTTCAGCCTTACACTTTTTACTTCGTTGCACTTTCCGCCTTCAGATCTCACTTTGCAATCAATCTTGAAGGGATTGACAACCCCTTTATAGCGTTGGGTGCAAGCTCGTTTGTGTTTGCGCAGGTACTCTGGACACTTGGCTCGATTCTCCTACTGGATTGATACCTTGGTTCTCAAACTTAGGGAAATACTTAGTGCTCCTGTGCTGCATCACCCTTTCCTCTTCAAGGGAAAAACCAACGCACGCTCAAGAGGCAGCGGAAGGATTTCTGGCGCCGTTGCCGGGGAGGCATCAAGTCAAGAATAGTCTCCCGTCAACGTGTCAATTTCTGGCACCGGGGATTATTCTAGGTGAAGCTTATCCAAGTAAGTGTCGCAAACTCATCTCTTGCATTTACATTTTTGCCTCTCATTTTCCTCTCCCCCACTTCTGAAAAAAACAAAAATTTACAAAAATATTTGCCTTTTTCGTTTTCCCTTTTCTTTCGCTTGCTTTTGTTTGCTTGTGTGCTATGTGCCTTCAATATGCTTGCATCTTCGCTTGCTGAAAATCTAGTGATATGGATCCTCACCCACTTGCTAATCTCTGTAAGAGATCCACTTATGTGGAACCAATTGCTAGTGAGTTGAGTGCACTTGACTTTCTCTATGGAGTTTTGCTTGAGATGCGTGAATCTGAAAATCATGATGAAGAAATTTATGAAATGATTCACGAGGGCTCCTTGAATGAAAAGCATGATTGCAATGATTTCATTATAAATTCTATTAATGACAATCATGCTAAAAATATGCAAAACCCTAAGCTTGGGGATTCTAGTTTTGCTATGTCCACTACTTGTTGCAATGATCGTGATTGGGGTGATAATTTTTCTTATGATCTTGAAAAAAATTTTAAGCCTCATGATGATTTTGATATTTGCAATAATATTAAAAGTGGGTTTGGATAAGTCATGACTTTAGTTGATGATAATCCCACTATTTTTGAAGAGCGTCAATTTGCATGCATGTGGATCATGAAAAGAATATCCTTTGTGATAGCTATATTATTGAATTTGATTATGATCCCACATGTAATTGCTATGAGAGAGGAAACTATTGTGGTAGAAACTTTCATGTTACCAAATTACCTCTCGTTATGTTGAGATTGCTATTGTCTCTTTCGTCTTCCTTGCATTCGGTAACTATTGGTTGTCTTGACAATTTGTTTTCCTATAAAATGCCTATGCATAGGAAGTCTGTTAGACTTAGATGTGATTTTCACATGCTTTATGATGCTCTCGTTGTGCTTCAATTCTTGTCTTTTGTGTGAGCATCATTGAATTATCAATGCCTAGCTAAGGGCGTTAAACAATAGCGCTTGTTGGGAGGCAACCCAATGAATTTATATTTTTCTTTCTGTTTTGTTGCGTCCACACCATTATAATTCTGTTATGATTGTGTTTTTTGTGTTTCTTTTTGTGTTTGAGCCAAGCAAAACCTTTATGATTAGTTTGGCAATGGTTGTTTGATCCTGCTGGAAAAAGACAGAAACTTTTTGCTCATGAAATTATTTTTCATTTTTATTCAGAAAGAACTTTTGAGTTGATTCTTTTTGCTGCTGGTTTATATGCCTTTTGCCCAGGCTGTCATAATGTTTCAGAATTTTTGAGGTACCAGAAATATATGAAGTATACAGATTGCTACAGACTGGTCTGTTTTTGACAGATTCTGTTTTTGTTGAGTTGGTTGCTTGTTTTGATGAAACTATGGATAGTATCGGGGGGGTACTAGCCATGGAAAAGTGAGAATACAGTAATCTAACACCAATATAAATAGAAATCAAGATTGCTAAAGTACCTAAAGAGGTGGTAGTTTCTTTTCTTGTGCTAATGATATCACGAGTTTCTGTTTAAGTTTTGTGTTGTGAAGTTTTCAAGTTTTGGGTGATGTTCTCATGGACAAAGGGATAAAGAGTGGAAAGAGCTCAAGCTTGGGGATGCCCAAGGCATCCCAAGACAAATTCAAGGACACCAAAAAGCCTAAGCTTGGGGATGCCCCGGGAAGACATCCCCTCTTTCGTCTTCAATCCATCGGTAACATTACTTGGAGCTATATTTTTATTCACCACATGATATGTGTTTTGCTTGGAGCGTCTTGTATCGTAAGAGTCTTTTATTTTTGTTGTGTCACAATCATCCTTGTTGCACACCTTTTGAGAGAGACATGCACTCATCGTGAATTTGCTAGAATACTCATTGTGCTTCACTTATATCCTTTGAGCTAGATAATTTTGCTCTATGTGCTTCACTTAGATCTTTTAGAGCACGGCGGTGCGTAACTTGGTAGTTGGCTTGTGCTATGAAAGTAGTCCCAAAGGTGATAGGTACCCAAAGAGGATACAATAGAACTTCCATCTTCATGTGCATTGAGTAGAAAGAGAAGTTTGATTCCTCTCAATTAGTTTTGAGACGTGGATTTGGTAATATTAAGAGTTATGTTAGTAGGGTGTTGTGAAAATAGAAATACTTGTGTTGAAGTTAGTGATTCCCGTAACATGCACGTATGGTGAACCGCTATGTTAGGAAGTCGGAGCATAATTGATCTATTGATTGTCATCCTTTGTGTTGCAGTCGGGATCGCGCGATGGTTTACACCTACCAACCCTTCCCCTAGGAGTATGCGTTTAGCACTTTGTTTCGATTACTAATAAAAACTTTCGCAATAAGTATGTGAGTTCTTCATGACTAATGTGAGTCCATGGTATATATGCACTTTCACCTTCCACCATTGCTAGCCTCTCTAGTACCGCGCAATTTTCGCCGGTGCACAAACCCACCATATGCCTTCCTCAAATCAGCCACCATACCTACCTACTATGGCATTTTCACAGCCATTCCGAGATATATTGCCATGCAACTCCCACCGTTCCGTCTCATGACTTGTGTCGTCACTCTCATATTGCCATTGCATGATCGTAAGATAGTTAGCGAGATGTTTCAACGTCATACGCCAAGCTAGACCGTTGCACATCCCGGAACACTGCCAGAGGCATTTCCTATAGAGTCATCATCGTTCTAAGCTTTGAGCTGTGAGTAAATAAAAGTGTGATGATCATCATTATTAGAGCATTATCTCATGCGAGGAAATAAAAAAAGGCCAAAGTTGCCCACAAAAAAAAGAGAGATATGGAAAGAGGCCAAAGAGCCCAAACAAAAAAAATAAAAATAAAGAGAGAAAAAGAGAGAAGGGACAATGCTACTATCTCTTTCCACACTTGTGCTTCATATTAGCACCATGTTCTGCATGATTGAGAGCCTCTCGTTTTGTCACCACCATATACTAGTGGGGATCTTTATTATATAACTTGGCTTGTATATTCCAATGATGGCCTTCCTCAAAATTGCCCTAGGTCTTTGTGAGCAAGCAAGTTGGATGCATACCCACTAGTTCTCCTTTTGAGATTTCACATACTTATAGCTCTAGTGCATCCTTTGTATGGCAATCCCTACTCATTCACATTGATATCTATTAATGGGCATCTCCATAGTCCTTTAATACGTCGAGTCAATGTGACCATCTCCTCCTTCTTGTCTCACAACCACCACCACACTCTATTCCACCATAGTGCTATATCCATGGCTCACGCTCATGTATTGCGTGAGAGTTAAAAAAGGTTTGAGAAAGTAAGAGTGCGAAAACAATTACTTGGCCAATACCGGGGTTGTGCATGATTTAAATTAGTTGTGTGGGGATGATGGAGCATAGCAAGACTATATGATTTTGTAGGGACAACTTTCTTTGGCCTTGTTATTTCAAAAGTTCATGATTACCTTGCTAGTTTGCTTGAAGTATTATTGTTTTCATGTCAATAGCAAACTATTGTTTTGAATCTTATGGATCTGAACATTCATGTCACTTGAAAGAAGTTACAAAGGAAAACTATGCTAGGTAGCATCCCACATCAAAAATTCAGTCTTTATCACTTCCCTACTCGAGGACGAGCAGGAGTTAAGCTTGGGGATGCTTGATACGTCTCCAACGTATCTATAAATTTTGATGGTTCCATGCTATCATCTTGTCAAACTTTGGATGTTTTGTATGCCTTTTATATCTTTTTTGGGACTAACTTATTAACTCAGTGCCAAGTGCCAGTTCCTGTTTTTTTCCGTGTTTTTGACCCTTTTCAGAGGAGGAATTTAAACGGTGTCCAAACGGAATAAAACTTCCGAAAAGATTTTTTTTCCAGAACAGAAGATACGCACGGGATGTGAGAACCAAGGCAGAGGCCACCACGGGACTCCACAAGCCCCCTAGGGGCCACTAGGGGGGCGCCTAGTAGGCTTGTGGGCCCCTGTGGTTCGTGTGCCCTACCTCTTCCGCCTATAAATTCCTGAAAAATCCAAAACTGCGCGAGAGATCCATGAAAGTACTTTTCCGCCGCCATAAGCTTCTGTCTCCGCAAGATCCCATCTGGGGCACGTTCTGGTGCCCTGTCGGAGGGGGGATTCGAATACGGAGGGCTTCTTCATCAACACCATGACTTCTCCGATGATGCGTGAGTAGTTCACCATAGACCTTTGGGTCCATAGCTAGTAGCTAGATGGCTTCTTCCCTCTCTTGGATCTTCAATACAAAGTTCTCCATGATCTTCATGGAGATCTATCCGATGTAATCTTCTTTTGCGGTGTGTTTGTCGAGATCCGATGAATTGTGGATTTATGATCAAATTATCTATGAATCTTATTTGAGTTTCTTCTGATCTCTTATATGCATGATTTCATATCCTTGTAATTCTCTTCGAGTTGTGGGTTTTGTTTGGCCAACTTGATCTATGATTCTTGCAATGAGAGAAGTGCTTGGTTTTGGGTTCATACCGTGCGGTGACCTCACCTAGTGACAGAAGGGTTAGCGAGGCACGCATCGTGTTGTTGCCATCAAGGGTAAAAAGATGGGGTTTACATCATTGGTTTGAGTTTATCCCTCTACATCATGTCATCTTGCTTAAGGCGTTACTCTGTTCGTCATGAACTCAGTACACTAGATGCATGCTGGATAGCGGTCAATGTGTGGAGTAATAGTAGTAGATGCAGAAAGTATCGGTCTACTTGTCTCGGACGTGATGTCTATATGTATGATCATTGCCTTAGATATCGTCATGACTTTGCGCGATTCTATCAATTGCTCAACAGTAATTTGTTCACCCACCGTAATATTTGCTATTTTGAGAGAAGGCTCTAGTGAACACTATGGCCCTCGGGTCTACATCACATCATATTTTCAGCCTTACACTTTTTACTTCGTTGCACTTTACGCCTTCAGATCTCACTTTGCAATCAATCTTGAAGGGATTAACAATCCCTTTATAGCGTTGGGTGCAAGCTCATGTGTGTTTGCGCAAGTACTCTGGACACTTGGCTCGATTCTCCTACTGGATTGATACCTTGGTTCTCAAACCGAGGGAAATACGTAGTGCTCCTGTGCTGCATCAGCCTTTCCTCTTCAAGGGAAAAACCAACGCACGCTCAAGAGGCAGCATGAGGCAACACATATTTCTGTATCTCCCAAAATTTCCAAATAGTTCTCATAAATTGTTTGGGTCATATATTCCGCAAATATGTGAGAATACTTCCTTGTCTAGTTCAAAAATAATTCAAGGATATTCCTTTTCCTATTTTGCCTTGAATGGAACTTTGTGAAGGAAGTGTCATTTCTATACTCTTGTTTGCCCTCACAACTTTTGTGGACCTTTTCCTATCCATATTAGGGCATCATGACAAAATTTAACTTCATTTGACTAGTAAATATTCCTCAGCTAATTTCCAAAGTTTCTGTCCGGAAAGGAACTTTGTGAAGGAGGTAATTTATAGCAATATCCAAATGATTTGAAATTTTGATATGACCTCGAAAATCTCAAATTACCACTCTACAAAAAATTTGAGCATCACTCCATCATCCATGTGAGCCTAGTACCAAATCTTAGTTTCTCGTTAGATTTGCAGCTTATGAAGCAACTATATTTTACATTGCTTCATTATTGCTGAAATTTTACCACGACCTTCGCCTATCCATATTTCTCGCCTCCTCCGAATTTGGGATCATTTAATTTAGCCAGTATTTCCCTAGATTTTTTCTTAGTTTCTATCCACAGAGATGAATTGTGAAGGAAGTACATTTTGGTGTATCTAATTGGTATGAATTTTTTGTAGTGCATCCATATTCCCAAAAAGCTCATCTCCCCTAAATTTCAGCTCAATCCAATCAAGAATGTAAGTGCCTCTTCATATTTTGCATTTCTATCCAGTGGGGTGCATTATACAATAAGTGCTATCTACCTTCATCCTTTTGAGCTAAAAAATTTCATAGATGATCATCCTAGTGATTGATCACTCTGAGTCAAAGATCAGAGTCATTCCGCAGACCAATCTTCCTTGAAAAGCAACAAACACTTTGTTGTTGTGTTGTCTTCAAGCTCCATGTGGTCACATCCTCAGTCCTTGTGTTTCTTCCTTTGCCCTTTGGCACTCTCTCAAAAATGACACTTCTAGTAGACAAGATCTAGACGACCAGAGCACGTGTCACCTTAAACTCGAGCTATCGCCACCTAGCCATGTCTAGGGGCTTCCACCCATAGTCGCCCTTGCCGAGGACCCTGTCCCCCCTTCGGATTTTTCCTCTAGGCACCGTCCCCGTCGAGGAACACAGCACGCCGTGACCGTATTCGTCTTCCCTGTTATGGATTTTTGCTCAAGTCACCAAAGCCCTCCCTGGCCCTATAAGTAGCTTCCACGAGCTCCTCTGCTCCTCAGCAACCTCCCAAACCCCTATCCCAGAGCTCCCGGAGCACTCCTCCTCACCTATGGCCGACGGCCATCGTCGCCCCGCCTCGGTTCCCCTCGCCTCCAGCCCCTCCCTCCTTCTTTGTGTCCTTGAGACACCCCTAGACCTCCGCGAGTTGCCGCCTCCCTCCAACTCCGGCGAGGAGGCCTTCACGCGCCGCTCCACCCGACACCCGAAGGTCGCCGCTCCTTCCTCATGGTGCTGCAATGGGGAGCCATCCCAGGCAGCTCCATGTCCACCCTTGGATGCGGCGAGGCGTGGGCAAGCCGCTGCGCTCGTAGGCTCGCTCCGGGGAGCGGTAGGGAGCCCTAATCGCTGACGTCCGAGCCCCCCGCCCTCTGTCGGGAGCTAGAAGAAGAAGACATGTGAGGCGAGAGACACTGGGTGAGCCCCGCATGTCATAGACACGACGAAGGGGTATGTGCCACCAACAGCTGGGCCCGACCCCTTTTATGTGGAGGCGCCTTTTCCCAGAGTGTGTTTTCCCTTTCTGGAAGCGTGCTCTGCTTCTTCTTCGGGTTGAAGTGCGTTTTCTATTTGCAGAAGGCGTATTCCCGAGAAAGGTGTTTTCTGTTTTATCAGTTAGGGGCTGGTTTGTAGATATTTATTTTATAGATTAGTCCCCGATCTTCTGCTATCCATATCTTCGCGCCCGTAACTCCGAATCATGTGAGTCCAAAGCCCTCATTTTCGTCTCGCCGAGTCCATTCCATTGGTATCATTTTCACTATGATGTCACACTATGAAAATGATCAATTTTCCCTTGCCCTTATTCAGCCTTGCGAGAGACGTGTTTCTGGCGAATCTTTCTGCGAGCTTTTCGCGCTTCTCCCTGGTGAATCCTTCTTCCCCAGACAAGACACGTCAACCACTTGCATCTGGCCTTGAAGTAGTCATGTTTTTCATTTGAATATTTAATAATTGTTTGCTCGGTTACTATTGTTATTCCAGTTTTGGCTATGTTTGTGGATCCATGCTTATCATCATGCTATGCTCTTATGCACCGTGATAGTTATGTGACTACTTGCTAGTATTATGCTCATATGTCATGTTTATTATTATTACATGTTGGTGATGGTATTGTTCATCTGACGCATGATTATCCTCTGTTATGAGAAGTACATGTGATATGCATGATCACGGCTATGCCAAGTTCATCTGCATCCAGTAGACTAAGTGCTTTATTATTGTTGATGCTAATGCTTCGTGTGTTAAATGGTTATACTTCCCATCCATGTTTATGTTGATATCGTGCTCATATGTATAGTCATTTCATCCTGTTATTTTTATTATGACTTAGTTCATTACTTTTCAAGTTTAACTGGATATTAATTGAACTTCAAGACATGTTAGCTGAGTCATAGTGCCATCGGGTTGAGATGACCAGTGCAGCCACACTTTTCTATATGGAAAGGCATTAATCCAGTCTATTGTCATGCCTCTCGATGGTGCCTCGAACTAACCTCAATCGTAGGCTAATGGGCAAGTACAGGGCAGCCATTGACGCCTCCGGTTTGAAGGAGATTAGATGCAGCCGCCATTATACGTGGAGCAACGAGTGCCATAACCCTACGCTAGTAAGCATAGACAAATTCTTCTGTAATCTTGCATGGGAATATAGCTTCCCCTCTGCATCGCTTCATGCGGCCTCTACAGCCACCTCCGACCACTGGCCGTTGGTCCTGACCGACACTACCACCACCCCTCGCCCTGCCAGTTTCAAGTTTGAGAGTTTCTGGCCAAAATTCCCGCAGTTCCACGACACGGTTGAACGGGCTTGGAGCAGACCGGTGCAGTCTACCTGCGCCTTTCGTAGACTAAGCACGAAGATGATGCGCACTGCACGAGACCTCAAGATTTGGAGCAAAGCTTTCTTCAGCGATGCAAAGCTACAGTTCCACATGGCGGCTAAATTAGTCTTACAGCTCGATGTAGCGCAGGAAAACCGCCGTCTCTCCGACGCGGAGTACAACCTTAGAAAGCTTCTGAAACTACGTCTACTGGGCCTCGCCGCGGTTGAACGCGCACGTAGGCGCCAGGCATCAAGACTCACATGGATGCGGCTTGGCGACGCGGGAATAAAATTCTTCCATGCCAAAATGAGAGCAAGGAGGCAGAAAAATTTCATCCACACCTTACAAGTAGGCGACGACATAGCCACGACGCATGAGCATAAGGAAGACGTCATTTATCAGCATTTCCACGACAACTTAGGAAAGAAGGCTGACCGCACCATGTCCATAGACCGGGACACACTATACATGCCATCGGTTGCGGGGAGAGGACTAGATAACCCTTTCACAGAGGAGGAAGTGTGGGAAGCGGTTAGGGCATCACCTTCGGAAAAGGCGCCGAGTCCGGACGGCTTCACGGGGACTTTTTTTAAAACATGTTGGCCCCTGATCAAGGAGGACGTGATGCTAGTCTTCAGTAATTTTTACCACCTGGCGGGAGGGGATTTCGCCAAGCTAAACACTGCCATGGTAGTTCTTCTGCCAAAATAGATGGTGCCTCACAGGTGCAGGACTTCAGGCCGATTAGTCTGATCCACTCGATCGCTAAGCTTATAGCAAAGGTTCTCTCCAAACGGCTAGCTACGGTCATTGACAGCATCATCTCGCCGGCGCAATAAGCTTTCTTGTGCTCCAAGTACACATAGGATAGCTTCCTGTACGTACAGAATGTAGTAAGATCTCTCTAGTGAAAAAAGACTCCAGCGTTGCTGCTCCTGGGAGTACCTTCTCGAACTACTACATCACCTAGGTTTTCCGGCTAGATGGCGGGACTGGATAGCGCTGCTCCTCAGCACCGTAGCATAATCAGTAATGCTAAATGGAATGGTGGGTCGGCCGATTTGGCACAAACGGGGCCTGCGGCAGGGAGACCCGCTATCCCCCCTCTTATTCATCATCGCCATCGACACCATGCATAGGCTACTTCAGAAAGCTACTGAGCTGAACATGCTACAACCGCTGCCGGGTAGAGATATCTCGCTTCGACTTAGCCTCTATGCGGATGACACTGTCATTTTCGCAAAACCCAACCGGGAGGAAGTTGACATTCTGCTGGGCATCCTTAGGGACTTTGGACATGCCACGGGCTTCATATAAACCCGGCAAAGTCAACCGTCTCCGCTATCCGTTGTGACGATATAAACTTAGATGAGGTGCTCGCAACCTTTGGGGGGGGGGGAGAGGGTGGGTTTCCCGGTCAAGTACCTCGGCCTACCGCTCACCCTCACTAGGATCTGCCTGGTCCACATCCAGTTCATCCTCGGTAGGATTAGGGCCAGATTAGCAGGTTGGAAGGGGAAGCTCTTAAACATTGCAGGAAGACGGGTTCTGGTTCGCAGCGTTCTCACCGCGCTACCAACTTTTGCCCGTTCCTTACTAAGAGCACCAAAGAAATTTCTAGACGAGATAGATAAGGTTAGACGACATTTCCTCTGGGCGCAGGACGAAGAGATGAGCGGAGATAAATGCAAAGTTAGCTGGCCTATAGTATGTTCACCAATTGATAACGGTGAACTCGGAGTTCTGGAAATGAACCGCTTCTGGAGAGCACTTCGACTGCGGTGGCTATGGCTGTCCTAGACGAGTCCAGACATGCCATGGAACGGCATGCAGCTGCCATGTGATGAGGGCGACAGAGCACTGTTTAGCGCCTCCACGACGGTTACCCTAGGCGATGGGGCGACAGCCTCTTTCTGTCATTGCTCCTGGACTGGCTCGGGTACTCTGAAGACAGCATACCCAAAGCTTTTCAAACACTCCAGAAGGAAGAACAGGTTCGTAAAAGAGGCGCTAGAAAATAACACCTAGATAGCGGACCTCGCGCATGGAGATACTGCGCATATCTGGGTGGATGTGATCAGCTTGCACAGGTGGCTTCAAGCTAGGGATGTGCAACTGCTTGAGAACACTAGAGACATGAAGCCTCAGGGGTATACTCAGCCAGCTCAGCATATAAAGCCCAATTTCTAGGCAATACAAGATCAGAAATTAGGTTGTTTATATGGGCTACTTGGGCACCGCCAAGACTCAAAATATTCGCATGGCTGATAATAAAAAACAGGCTATGGTGCAATGACAGGCTACAAAGAAGGGGATGGGAAAACAGATACTTCTGTCAGTTATGTCTCAGAAGCCTAGAATCCGCGGTTCATCTATTCTAGGAATGTTCGATGGCGCCGCGTCTCGCACCCGATGTGCTTCACTTAGCCCAAGCATATGGGGCGGGGGCACCACACCACAAGACATTGTTTCAAGTATGTTAAGCAAGGCAAGACCGGAGCACAAAAAAGGCGTGAAGACCATCCTGATTCTCTCGGAAATTTGGTAGGAAAGGAATGATTGCACCTTCATAAACAAAACTGCTCGGCTAGAAAATATCTCCACCTCCACCACAAGGACCATCGAGCTATGGAGGCAGGCATGGGCGGTTTTCCTCGAGCACCCGTTTGAGGAACCACCGTGAGAATTTTTCCGTCAAGAGGGCCCTTTCTAGTCTGATCTTTTCAAATCTTCTTTTTATATCCTTGGTCTCAGGATCAGCCCACCTTTTGTATTCCCGCTCTGCTTTCAACTATTTAATTTATGCCAGCCATCAGCTGGGTCTTTCAAAAAATATGTGTGTGCGCTACCCTGATCAGGTAGGGGGCCATAAGACTTGTGTGCCCGTTGTTGTTGTTGTATGGTAACATTGTCCCCATTTGGGACTATTTTGTTTTGCCACGACAGTGGCTGGGTGATGTCCTGAGTGGCATTCGGGGTCACACATGACTTAGCCCAAAGGGGAGTTTGTTGGAGTGGTCAGGAGAGTGACATGCAATAGATCGGTTTTGTCATAACGCCACTGGTCCACCCGAATGGGAGCACGAGGACTTGGTGTAATGTCCAAGATGCGGCACTATCCATATTTGGGGACGAGACCTTAGTATGGATAGAGGCGCCTCTCGGCATTTCCTATACAGAAATCATTGCACATACATTTACGAAGAGATGAGTATATGGAATGGCTTACACTCGCCACATGCTAAATTACAAGCCACACACCATTATTTCAATCATCCATAAGACAGGGTCCTGCTACGGATGAAAACAAATTATAAAATAGCAATGAGTCTATCTTTCTAGCCTAGGAGACGACCAAGGTCCTCTACTCATTGGGGTACGTCATGTACATGTGCCCACTGCCTTCGTCAAACTCCCACTAAAGCAACAAAGCGTCAAACGCCTCTGGATTTTTGGTACCTGGACCTGTGGTGTTGTAGTAATCTGTGAGCCACACGGACTCAACAATCTTAAGACCATGGTATCGGGACTAATCAAGTTGTTGGGTGAGGTAAGGTTAAGTGTTGAGGTTGCAACAACACTAAGCATATTTGGTTGCCAACTTACGAGAACATAATTTAAAGTGGAGTGGTCTATGCATAATGGTCGTGAGATAGCATGATCAAGAAGTGATCCTGAACACCTACTTACGTCGGTCATAACCACACCATGTCCTCAGTCGGAGTAGGAGCTCACGAAAGAGGCAATCATGGTTATGCACGCAGTTGGCAATAGTTTAATTAAGTTTACTTCAAGTTCTCTACAATCGGATGTTAAACAAATTTCCAAGTTGCCACATAACCACGGGCACGACTTTCTGAATGATATTAACCCTGCAGGGGTGCTCTAACTAGTCCATCATAAACTATCATAAGTTGCCCTGGAGAGAAAACCTCAACCTCGAGATAGCCCGAAGTATCACTGATATCCCAATGCACAAGACATTCGCTAAAAGTAAGACAATTCTAGCAAGACCACCCGGCGGGCCAGATCCCAATAGGAGCCGCATGTATCTCTGTCCCAGGGCACTACCGGATGAGCAGTACGTATGGTGGCCAGATAGAAATCCCCTGAGTTGCCCCAGGTGGCCCCCGCAAGTGGCTCTATTTGGACCAACACTCATGAGGAGCACTGGCCCATGGGTTGATTAATAATCCACGGGGTAGCTATTCCATATGCATATTTGTTAAGTTGTTTAGCAAAAGTATTACCAATGCTGGTCCTTGTTGGAAGAAATTTATCTCAAAAGGAATTGTCAAGGGGGACCCCATAACAACCCCAAGTGTGTTAGGAGCGCTCAATATGGAACATAACACCGGTAACCGAAACTAGGGCGACAAAAGCAGAACAAAACACTAAGAAAAAAGGCCAAGCATTCCGCCTTTTACCATGCATATAGGTGCATTAAATTAAACAAAATAAATAAGATGATATTCAAGATATCCATGTCAACACATGGATGAGCCTGCACTTGCAAATAACAATGCTATAAGATGGTTTGAGCAAGCTCTAACTTAGCCAATCAATGTTTGCTAGGATGTGGAGGGTTAGAGGCTTTTCATGGCAATGTTTGGGGGCTTGATATTCAGGTGGTAGGCATCGATAAATAGCGATGGAAGTGAGACACCTAAGCACAACAAAATTAGAAGCGATATCAAGGTCACGGTCATCTTGCCTGGCACTTCTTCTGGGGATAAGGCTCTTGATCTTCACGAACGTTCTCCACGGGATCCTCGTACTCATTCTCAGCACCTGATGCTACCCAAAGAAAATACACATCCAATGAACACACATCAAGTTACAATGCTTCAAACAACATGATGCATGAGTATGGTATGAAAGAAGCATGGCAATGCTACGCTAGTCATCTTTCTCGTGCATTTATTAAGTTGTTATCATTCTGGACAGAACCTCGAGATTAACTATTTGGGCATGCATGAACATGGCAAAAATAGATGCATCACAAGAAAACGGTGCAAATGTATATAAAAAACATCGCAAACCGAGTTACGGATCTCTCGGAACTCACAAGCAAGATACGAAAGGGAACGACGTTAAAACAGAATTTGAGAGAGGCTATTGGAAATTCCTGGCATTCCAAGTACCACTGGATTAGGCACTAAATTCTAGGTTAAATAGACCTAAAGATCATGCAAAACAAAGGAACACAACTCATACAAAGCACAAAACAATTCAAGCACCAATCTATCCACAAACAGCAAGATATCACTTTGATCATGTGAAAACTAGCAGCTACAACCACCCAACAAGTTCAACCAAGACAAGAATATGAGTCTATCAAAGAGTACAATAACCCCTAAGTAACAAAAACATGGATATGTTCATGGATCAATGGCAATCAAACCCATAACATGGCAACAATTATACAGATTGGGACTTACTGAAATTTTCAGTGTACACTAGCAGTTTTTAACATGATGGCATGTTGACAGGAATAAAACTCTACCCTACAGAAACTTTCATGGCATGAAACTTAACAGGGTGATAGAGGGCAAAAACTACTACAAATCACTCCCACTAAATATGAGCTAAAATAGCACAGAATTCATGGTAGCATCCTCTAAACATGGCATGAAGATAATAGCAGATTCTCAGACAGCCAAAATTTCATAAGTGAGTTCCCAGCAATTTACATCAACATGGCACGGTTGACACGAAGAATAGATAAGATTCAAAACCTATTTGGCAAAGTAGTGGCATCATTTGAGAGAGGGCAACAAGCTGTTTAAATTACACCAACTTACCAACACAAATAACTTGTAGATGGATAGCAATCATCATGGCAACACAGCAACTTGAAATAGTTTTCAAACTTAGTCATAATTCAACATATCTCAAAAACACCATTATTTGGGATGACATGTTCAGAGGAACAAACCCTCAAATGCGCAAGATTTTCATGGTATTGAAAAACACGAGGGCCTAGTACTCCATACACACTACAACTTTCAAGTTCATAGTTTTCCAAAGGGTGCAAGGGTTAATTCACATAAAATTCAAAAAATAGCATCTTATCACAAAATAACATTTTCACAAACTTTCACAAATTACAAAATTAATGTCACCATTGGATTCTTGGGATTTTTCTACACCAAAATCATATATCATACCCATATGTTGTTGTAGGAAAATCTCACACAATCCCGTTCGAAAATCACAAGCACAACTTATAACATAGTATATGCCAAAATAGGCATATCCCGATTTGGACACTACAAGAATTGGACATGGCCGAATATGAAACTTCCAAAAATGGAATACTCCGAAAATAGGGAAATAAAACAAAATGCAGAAAAAGGGGGGCACTGGCAGTCTCACCACGACCCCTAGGAGGGTGACATGTGGGCCCTTGGACCCATTGTCACCACAGTGCTCTGAAATAAAATGGAAAAGGGGGGTGCTGATACGTCCCAAACGTATCTATAATTTCTGCTTGTTCCATGATCTTTTGGGTGACATTGTTATATGTTTTGCTACACTTTTATATCATTTTACACATATTTGGACTAACCTACTAACTCAGTGCACCCTGTGCCAATTTGTGTCTGCTGATGTCTGTTTTGTAGGGGCTTTTACCCAATTTTTCGAAGCCCGAAAAATTTCAGGAAAAATATATAAAAAATCAGCGTAACGGAAGCTTCCAGTTCACCGAAGATGGACCAAAGGGGAGCCAGGGGCCGTCCAGGCGACCTCCTGGCGCGGCCTACCCCCTGGTCATGCCAAGAGGCTGCCTCGGTGGGCCCCACCTTCTCCAGTGCCCTCCTTCGGTCTATATTTAGTCCCCCGAGAGAAAACCCTTCCACAACTTCCAGAATCACGAATTTCTCCATCGTTCCACCGCCGCAGCGCTTCCGAGATCTGGAGTGTCACGAGACCTCTTCCTGGCACCCTGTCGGAGGGAGGATTAACCTCCAGGAGCTTCTCCACCATCATGGACACTTTCCGGACCTGCCGTGGGTTGTCCTCCTTGGACCATGAGTCCATGACCAGTAGCTATGTGATGTCTTCTCACCAATTTTGTGCTTCAATAGTTAGTCCTTGTGAGCTGCCCTACATGATCAAGGCATCTATGTAATTCTCTTGCTATTGTTATGTTTGGTTTGTTGGGATCCAATGGATTACGAGATTACGTTCAGATTGTTATGAGTTATATATTTGATTATCCTTTTATATTATGTTCCTTAGTGATTCATGCATGTTCTCCGTTGCTATTTATGGCTTTGGCCGAGTAGTAGATTGTAACTCCAAGAGGGAGCGTTATGCATGATTGTGTGTTCATGCCCCTCGATGTCTAGCTTGAGTGACAGAAACATGAGACTAGGGGATGTGATGTTGCCACCAGGGAGAAAACAACGGTGCTTGTGACCATGGTTGCAAGGATTGTTTACCTTACGCATAGTTTGTTAATGCAGTTGTCCGTTGCTTTGAGTTTACACTTTGGGTGGGGCTCGCGACTTAATACCGGCGAGATGTTTTGGATAGATATCTCAAGGTGGATGATTAGTAAGTAGATGCTGGTGAATAAACGGTCTACTTGTCTTGGTGTACTGCCCATTACTATTGAACCTCTAACTATCAAGTAGCATAATTAGCATTGCGGTGCGTTCATAATTCTGTCAATTGCCCAACTGTGATTTGTTTACCCAAGCATAGTTGTTTATCGTCTTTTTGGAGAGAGACATCACTAGTGAACAGCATGTGACTTCGGTCCATATCACAATCATTGTTTACACCTCCATCATTTACCGTTTTAATTTACTTTT